>NC_060122.1:625069498-627569498 GCF_021461395.2 Schistocerca americana
AGAGTTATTGAAAAGATGATGACGAGAAAGGAATACTTCATACATTTACCATCACATTTGGACGACACTGACGAAAAATGTAACACATGCAACACCTGAAAAGATGCTTACAGGCTTTGAAATGAAAGACATTTTAAGAATTAAATGCAAATTATGATTGCTGGCAGTGTTATTTAATAGGTGAAAGAGTGTAGTCACTGCCAAAACATATGAGAGAGAACAGAGTAAACACGATTTTTTTTTTTGAAATGGCTAGGCTTACAGGGATAGAATTTTTCATGAACGTTTGCAAATGTACCACAAAAATAACAGTACAGCGTGTGGGAAAATTGCATTGAATTCTGGGAAGTTTATAAATGGCACTACAGGCTGTCGCAATCTGATACGGACGTCATAAATCAAATTTTCAGAGAGCTATCTGACAGGCCTTTTAAAGAGGTGCTTCTATCATTAAAAACAGAACCGGATATTTAATACTCCAGTAAAATATAGTTAAAAGTAAACAATCAAGTTAAATGTATTAAGTAGGAAATAATCTTAATTTTATTATTATTTATCATCTTTTACAGTGTAAACCAATGTGAAGCAAAAGAAAGGAAACATTATAACTGGAAATTAATCATTTATTCATCAGTCTGCACCAATAACACAACAATAAATGTATGAAGTGCGGTATATTTCATTCCTACATATAAGTAACTAAAACAAATAAAAAAGAACATTTTCACAAAAAAGTTCTATTCACACTAAACAGAAAAATTAATTAGAAAGAGTTTGCAGTTTTCTTCAGGTATTCTTAGAAATTTGGTTCCCGTTAAACAACACTTTAATCAATGTGATTGACGAATGTACACTGGAGCAAATCCTTTCAACCAAAGAAATGTCAGTTTCTTTGTTAGTAGCAAGTGGTTCTGGAAGTGCTATAGCTTATTGATTGCTGAAGGAAAGGAAATATCGTTAATGATCTTTAAGTAATTTACTTATGATAATATAAGTATAAACAATAATGTTAAAAGTAGTGCATGATAGATACTTTAATTATACATGGTCAACTTGCAGTATTAAGCTAAAATGTTCAGTTACAGGCAACTCTTCATCAATAACAGTTTCAGTAAGGCAAATCCCATGTTTCAACTCCTTTATTACTGCATGAGCACAATAGGTTGCAATGAAAGTTGAAGAAGGTGTAATATTCGTAAATGACCAGATGTCTTCCTCGTTTATACTTACTTCTATGTCTAAAGAGTCTGTCTCCTCAACTTCTGAAAACATAATGGCCCCTACTGCGGTACCGCCATAAGAAGGAGAGCTTAAAAGTAGAGTTGTTACACTCTGAATGCGAAGCCTCCTTTCTATTTCATGAATCTGTTAGTGAAACGTTATATTGTGACCCTGCTAGCTGTTTGTATATCCAAAAAGGACACTACGAATTTCTATAATGGCATATGTTGTGAGCCAAACGGAAAAACTGTCTCTCTTGTGAGAAATCCATCTGACAGAGCTTTGGCTTTACACAAATCAAGCCAGTCAATTAAATCTGGCTAAAATTTCTTAGTAACACTACCAGTTATCAGAGGCTCCATATATGCTTTCCGCTTATGTTTCCCTTTAAACATTGGGCTGACATTCATTACCTCAAACTATTTTTTATTATTCTAATCTACTCAGTTGTTGATGACCGAAACTGGATATTAAATTTACTGCTAGCTACCTCAAGGTCCTCTGAAGTACATTGATTCAATATTCGCAACCCTTCCTTCGTGCTCTGTTCTCTAATGATGTAGGGCAAAGTGACTTCAAAATAAGAGTATGATCATATTTAACAATGATACTGGAATCTGTTTCATAAAGATTTTTTTAGTGTTTTAAAAGAAGCTACAGAAAACCTACATTGGTTGTCTCTGACTGGAAACTTGGGATAGAACATATATTTGTAATTCGTTTAAAGATGTGAGCTAGGTCATTTACAAAGAAATGTTGATTATCAGGGTGAGACTGATGTTTAAAAACAATATTAATATCTGTCTCCTCAGAAAACATCGACATTATTTTGCTATTGACTTTTTGTTGTAAGGTGCAATACAAGAAACCCTATAGCCAATAAATTCAAGGCTATTTACTATGGCCAGTAACACATCATGTAACAACTGAGCAGAAATGGTTTTCACTGGCGGGATGTAAGCAACATTTCTGTAAGCAGTCCTCACACTAGGGTGCAGTGTAAACACAAAATGTTGAGTATGCAGTATACTCTGAATAATTTGAAATGAGAAATATGCTGCCTCCTTTGTAATCCATGTAAGAGTTTACCTGTATTTCAACAACATTGAAACCAACATTAACACCATTGTTAATCAAATACAGAAATTTTCGTTTTGCCTAAGATAGGGAGTTACTCCCCCCAAGCTTTTCATATGTTGGGTTCATTTTTAATCTGCTGCAGATTCTATGTACACCATTGGAATGCAGCATTGTCATAAATGAATTGCTACTTATCAACTTGTATTTTATTTATTTATTTATTATTAATTGAATTGTTTAACCTGTCAAGGCATGAAAGAAACAGAAAACAGTCAATAAAAATTTCACAAGCTGAATAAATTTCTTTTTACATATATACGCCTGATTTGTTCATATATGTTTTCTAACATCTAGTTTTCAAACTCTTCTACTTTATTTTCCAATACTCCTAAACTCTGTCATTACCTCTATTTTATTCTCTATGCAACTTTCACAGCATGCAGCATCTATGTCTGAAAACTCTTGCAACAGAGTAACAATTTTGTGTATATTATTTATTGCTTGTGGAAAAGACCTATCTCCTAATACCTTAAGCTGCGATTTTTTTTAAATAATGAAGTATTTAAATTTGTATCTACAACAACAGAATGATTAGTCAGTGAGCCTGGGTTCCTTGTTATCTTAAAAAAAAAGGTGCACCGACTCAGTCTTTCATTCAGTTACACTCCATTCATACAGCAATTTCAGCTGTTGGCATGTAATAGAATCTCTTTTAGAGAACTCAAGCTGATAGCTTCATTATAGTCTAAGTAGATAGACTATACTGCAGTAATGCTGCCAGTTGTTAATTTTCTAGCTTAGCTATTGCTTCTTTGGCCCTTCATGTGTGCTATCTTCTTTTGATAAGTTATGAGGACAGTCAGGGAATATCAATGGAATTGCACCTGGCTACAAACGTGGACTTTGGAGAGGAGCATGTCCTGTGCATTCATACTAGATTTCTGTTTCCCACAGATCATGCTCTGAAAGTGGATACAGCATACCTGTAAATAGAAATGAATACAAAATGAGAAATGCATAACCAGGAATATCGTATGTTACTATCCTGCTGTAAAAAACATAACAAACCTTTTGTATCAAAGACAAAGGTACGCTCACAAATATGGAACATGGGGGAGGGACTGCAGCTGCATTCACCAATGTATCATTATAATAAATTTCACAGAAGACCTAAAAATGTTGGATGAGGAAAGAAGTTAAATGGTTTCACAATACAGTAAACGTATTTGGTATTGTAGAAATGCCTAAATATTATTAATTAATAATGGTGATAACGCAAGTGTTTGTAGTTTGGTAACCTGAATCTCAGAAATCTGGTGGGGGCTATATCTTCATAAATTCACTAGAGAGAGAACACACGCATACACACACACACATACACACACACACACACACACACACACTCACACACACACACAGATAGATAGAGAGAGGGAAAGAGAGAGAGATAGAGAGAGAGATGGAGAGAGAGAGAGAGAGAGAGACCACTAGTCTCTACAGAAGCTATCTTGAAAGAAAGAAAGTAATATAATTAGTAAAAATTGAGGACTCTTGCAGCTATCAAAACCTTTGTGTAAGGCACTCACCTGTATCTGAAATTCAAACTGAGAAACTAAGTCAATTTGTGGAAAGAACTGATACATAACACTTGCAATTGTTTTTGCATATTTCACAGATTTTTTCTGTTTGTATCTACTGGGACTACTAGCATAAATCCTAGAACTTAGGATTAGTTTCTCTCTTTCCATTTGCAGTAACCTATACTTGCATTGTGCTCTTCTGTAGTACTCTGTCCACATCACTAAATAAAATATACTATTTGTGCATTGTGACATAACAAGCGTTTTTCACTCATTGTTATGCCCAAAATTACTTACAGGGATTTTGCTCATCAAGTAGCTGGATATATTGTATTATACATGTGCTAGTGTGGTGGCTACTCTGAATTTAGTTTTGATTTACTGGGTTGATCCATTCCAAATTTTTGGCCTTTTTCGACAGGCTGCTTACTGAAAGCTTTTAAAGCAGAGAGCAGAATTGAATACTACTGACAGCCCACGTATAAATTACTTACATTCTGTAAATTTCAAGTTTCAACGGAAATCGATCTGATTTACTAGAAATGTATACTAAGGAGAAAATTAGTGCCATGTAAATGCAGTGTAAGAATCTAATGTTCTACAAGCACCCTCTGCAGAACTCAAGTATCAGTTTTATGCAAATTTCTATGCTTGCTGTTATGGTAATAAACAATTTGTATAATGTAAAGAAGCTAATATCTGTAGAAAAAGAATCACAATAAACTCTAGTCTTTGTCATTAAAATTAAACTCTCTGAGAAACTTAAACAAAACAAAAACTCTCCATTGAACTTACAGAATGAGTAAAGGTATTCTGTGAATTCTTGGTAATCATTTCTTCCTCACTGTTATTCCTCCAGATATTTAAATACAGCAGTTTCTATGTGTCCATTATAGTTGCCTCTACAACTAGACACACAGCAACGAAATGTCATTATGTCAGCAGGATTACCTGACAGTACACACACATGGTCCAGTCTAGTGTACCGCAAGAAAAGATAAACATGTCACATTTAATACATGGTAACTCCATTTATGACGAGCTGACTTAAAAAACAAAAACGTGTGTTGTGTACCTCCTAAATCAGTAATTTGTTTCAATTACTGACATCTTGTGGTTATGAGGTTTGGTAAACAGTGCAGTGGAGTATCTGAGACCAGTCTTTACAAATAATATCAGTAATATGGGAGTGACACTCATGTTTCCCAAAGTTGCAACATCCATAAAATATAAGTTATCATAACCTGTCAACAAAGTTAGTTAAAGCTGCGTTGTATCTTAACTTATTTGTGTAATCAATCTCTTATCAGCAGAATATTTCCTGACTGGCTAAAACATACTGAAGTTAAGCCTCTTTACAAGAAGGGGGATGAAGAGATACCTACAAACTGTTGACCAATTTCACTTTTGATGGGTTTTTCAAAAATATTTGAAAATGTTGTGTTCAAGCATCTCCTCAAGCATCTGACTGCAAATAAGTTATTTTCCAGGCCGCAGTTTGGGTTTCTTAAGGGTTTAAATTCAGAGAAAGCTATTTACACATACAGTGAGAATGTAATTAATTCGTTAGATAACAAATTAGAGACTACTAGCATTTTCTGTGACCTGCCAAAAGCCTTTGACAGTATGAATCACAGCATTCTCTCAAGTAAATTAGAATATTATGGAGTCATCGCCAGTACTGCAAAATGTTTGTGTCTTATCTAACTAACAGGAAAAAAAGGGTGTCGTTTTGAAATACCTGTGCAGCAAGCAGTTAGTCTTCAGCTGATTGGGGCTTAATTAGATGTGGTGTTTCTGAAGGTTCCATGTTGTGTCCACTGCTTCTTCTTCTGTACTTTAATGAACTCTCATCTGTTTTATTGCCAAATGATTAGTATGTTACTAACATTACAATAAGTAGCAAGTCAAGCACAGATTTATAAGTGGCTGGTAACAAATTTTCACTGACATTAATAAATTATTTGAAGCTAATTCACTGTCATTAAACTTTGAAAAGACCCCTATATGAAGTTCAGAACCTGTATGAAGTTTCCTTTGAACATGTGTACAACATAAGAAGACATGCAGATGGTAGAGGTTGACAGTGATAAATTTCTGGGATTACAGCTTGATAATAAATTCAGCTGGGAAGGAAACACCACACAATTGCTGAAGAGACTAAAGAAGTGTGTATTTGCAGGGTGAATGGTGACAAATGTAGGAGATATAAATACAAAAGAACATGCATACTTTGCCTGCTTTTATTCTATTATGTCATACAGAATCCTATTCTGGAGTAAATTGACAAACCAAGCAAAAGTTTTGGCGTGCATAAACATGTAATGAGACTCATTTATGGTTTGGATTCAAAAACATCATGTAGAAACCTCTTCAAGGAACTTTGTATTCTAACCACTGCTTCTCAGTATATTTATTCCTTAATGAAATTTGTTGCAAGTAGTATATCCCTATTACTTGGTTGTCAGGTCACGTCGTATTTCATCTAAACGATCGACGTTTAGAAGCCTCTGGTGGGATCTTCTTCGGGGTCTTGCAATATCAACTGTAGACTGAGCACAGTAGATCCTACTAAGTCTGCAGTGGACGTCAGATGTTTCCGAAGAAGATCCTAGTAGAGGGGCCGAATAATCGAACGTCTAGAAGAAATGTGATTTGGCCTAACAACCCAGAAGATTTTAACTTATTTTAGTCAGTTGTGGCTTTTTTGACGATAAGGTATGCCAGTTTAGCCGTTTAGCATACCCCTCAGATTCTATAGTCAGACCTCTGGTGATCTGCTTAGAAGACAAGCTCCCCAGAAGATCGTGCAATTTTAAGGAAATGACAATTTCTCACAAATGGGAACGTCATATTGAATGAAAATTAATAGAGATGGCCCAATCAAGCATGAAAATATGGGAAACACACCACACGTGTATATTAATAAGAGAAGAATCATCTATCTATAACAGAAACCAGCTGGCAGAGTAGCGATCAGGTTTATTATCATAAAGGTCGGGCCGGGAGGCCTAGCAGCAAAGCGTTTGATGGGAAATCGGGAGGTTATGGGACTGAATCGTGGTCAGAACCTGAATTTTTCAATCTATGTTTTAGCCTAGCCTTCACCTCCTAACAGTAACAGGAGTCATCAGGAAACACGTGGTTCATATTTCACATTGAACAGTGAGCCCCTTTTCCTGGTTGGATAACAGTGGTGTCCCATTAGAAGACTAGCACCACGCCATCAGCTACACTACATTATAATAATAATAATAATTATTATTATTATTATGCATCAACATAGGAATTATCCACTTACATAAACAAATGAACATTTAATAAATGGACAGGGGATTGTAATTGTGAAATCTAACCATGTCATCATTATGAGAAAATATCACGGATGTGGCCAGTGACTGAAATAACGATTAGTTGATTAAAGAAAGAAATTGGAAAACAAATACAAACACCAGTAAAAGCAAGAGTTAACTAAAATCGCAATCCTACCAACTTGGAGAGAGCAGTGTCGACCCATTCTTACAGCACTCGTACAGCAGGGAGGAGGAACATGGTAGCAGTTGTGGTTAGAGATTCTGAGTTCACCTCCCCCTGTGTACTTACTATTAATGTGAAGTCGTCCTTCTATACAACAGCAAGACGTGTCTCCAGGCAGCAGGTTTTTGCTCGTCAGTCGCTGGCACAAGAGTGTTTAATTCTTGATCGAACAGCGGTGAGTATTCTCTATCTTTAAGCTCTGAAACTTGTCTTTTACTGCCACATTAGGAATCTCACTGGCCAACAGTAGCAGACATTGAAAGTTTTATCCAGCAATAACTTTGTAAGCAAGTTGAACAAACTCTTACAGCTACAGATTTTGCTATTATAAACCAATAGCACTGTGGGATGAAGGGGTAGCTAGCAAACCTTTTCCATTCCATGGTATGGTTCCCTGAACCTCACAAACTGAACAGCTTGCACAGAGAGACACATAAGAAGCAGGTGGTCTACAGAAAATAAAAATTATACGGTGTTCGTGGTTGTCCATGGTATGTGCGTGTGTGTGTGTGTGTGTGTGTGTGTGTGTGTGTGTGTGTGTCTGCAGAGGCAAACGGCAGTTCACATGCCCCAACGACTCTGAAGGGCTTTACCCAGCTTACATTTTTGTCTCTCCTAAAAGGATTCTTCCCACTGTCTTGAACAATACTTCTTGTTTGCAGACAGCTGACCATCTGGACCGGCCAGAGTGCAAGAATGGACGAAGCGAATTCTGCTTTTGATTACCTGTGCTGAAAGTCAGTCCTCAGTACTGAACATATCTATTGCCTCTCCTGGCCCTTTTGAGTAAACATTTGTGGCACCTCTACAAGCTTGGAAGCTTTCAGCTCTGCAGAAAAATAACAAAGCCCTCACTGTAATAAAGGAAGGGAACAGAAGGAGCATTTATCTGTACAGTAATTGACAGTACTGGATACTAAATGCAGTAATGTTGTGACGAAAGAAATCGATGACGCTGACGAAATGGGATGAGTATGTAGTATCATGAATGTATTGACTGATATTTGCTGGCAAAAATTGCCACATATATAATGGTCAGTATTTTGTTTGTGAGACTATTATTGAATAGGTTACCATTACACCTATCTGTAACTTGGTAAGCCTCCTTTCTTTTTTAATTTAATTCCATTTTCCCATTTGATTTTAAGCATTTTCTTCCCTACTCATTCACTGTCTTTTTTTGAGAGGGGTGGAGGGGAGTTTTTCACCTACTATCATGGTTTAAAATGAATAACAAGATTATATTTAAAAACTAAAATATCCCTATGTGCTACAGAATTTTGTTGCACGGTTCCAAGTGAGTTTGTCCGCTAGTCATAGTTTTGCAGTCATTTCTATGTTAGTCTCCCATTTCCATATCTGGTTCTGCTAGATACCTGTATTTGTGTGCTTAGGAGACTTGTTCGAATATGGTGTTTAAATATTGATTGTAGAGTCTTCATCTTGTCCCATCTATGTAAAGCTTCTTATCATATGAGATTCCAAGTTACTTTGAATATTTAGTGTACAATAAATGTCCTACCTAGGCCAAGACACTTCTCGATGTACTGTGAAGTTGTTACATTTATATACTTTATCGGATGTAGAGATAATTAACGCTTACATTCCTCTTAACGCATGGAGTTCCCTTGTAGCTACTTTTATTTCATATAAACCGTTTCACACCTGTAAGTATGAACAATTTTAGTTCACTTTCAGTGATGTGACAGCTTGCACTCATTAGATGTACAAGGCCGGAATACACAGCTCCTGATCATGTTAAGTCTATATGATAGCTTCTCCTCGCAGTAGGGCGGTATTAAGACAGTAACATGCCATGTCTGTTGTTACGTATTTCTTATTGTACTTTCATTTATCACCTTCTGCGGAGCCACGCAAGGCAAAGCATTTGGTTATCAGAGAAAGTACTACACAGTTTGCAGAATGTTCAGTAGAGTAATAACGATAAAAGTCAATAATGAGAGAAGCACCAGTAAATAGCACATTACAGACAAATCTTCTGTACTACTGTTAATTAATCCTGTACAGAATACAAGGAGTTTGCCACAAGGAAACCTTTCGTCTTGGATTTGAATACTTGATCTTTATCACTATTTTTTGCCAATACCTCTGGAAGCATAATTAAAACGAAACCTGCTGAATAGTGCATATCTTACTGGGCAATGCTTTAAGGAAGTATTATCCAAGTATATAGTGTTCTGTCTACTGCTCCTTGAATGAATATTTCAGTTTCTTTTGAATGAGTCAATAATGACAATAATGAATCCTATCATCGACTATTTGTACATGGATGACCGAGTTGGAATTCCAAGACACTTGAGCTTCTCCAGATGGAGGCATAGTTCAGTAAGACCGTCCTGTTCTGGTCTAATAATATTCTTCTCAAGTGCACAGAATTTCTCAAAATGTAGCACCACGTGAGATGAGAGAGTGAAAGTAATCAAAGTAAACAAGCCTTAACGTTTAAGTGTTAGCGAAAGCGCAGATCATTCTTATTATGAAGATAGCAGCATTCAGTTTCTGCACGAGATGTCGAAAGTGATACTTCCAATAAAGCCTTGCATCTACCCACAGTGCTAAGAAATCAGAAAGGTCAACTTCTCTGGCACTTTGATCACCTTCAGACAACAAAATTTAACTTTTACAGCACTTCTCTGTCAGAAACCTTATGCATTGCGTTTTGTTCAAGTTAAGCATTTATCTCTTCTCAGAACTCTGCGTGCTCATGTTACTGACTACCCTATTAGCTAAATCATATATATGATGATGCATGTCTTTCACAGTGAAACTTATATTGGAAACTAGTCGCGTGTTTGCTATGGTGGGACTCTCAACTAATATGCAAGTTAGGGGGCATAATCACGATGTTATGTAAATCACAACCAACTGGGATTGTACTGAATCTGCTCACTGTATATGATGAAATCTTATAATTGCCCTAATATACGACTAAATCCTGTATGGGGTGGCTACTCTCTCAAATAATTTATTCATTAAATTAATTGATCAAATTTCCCATCTAAAAATGATGATGAAAGGATTTTGCTGAGTGTGGTTGTGTACAGATAAATCTCAACCTGAAATCTCACACTTAGATTTACTTTCCTTAAACGGAACAAGAGCTGATCATGAATTTGTACAAGGGGCAATCATGTGTATTAACTTAAACCAAACTTGGAAATAGTCCTCACCTGATTGAGATGTTGGCAGGAACATAGTAGATACGACACTGCAAGGACTGTAGTGTGCTTCCCTACTACGAGAAAGAGGAGGACAGAGAACAGGTGAAACGTATAATATCGATAAACAAGTTGGCGACTGGGTGCAGTATCCAGGATATCGCCTAAGGAGACAAAGGGGGTCTACGATTTGTCTCTGTTCAGAAACCTCATTTCGAATTCTCAGTGGCTGAAAAATCAACTCAAAACCATCAGGCGGGAGATAAGTGTATTATCAACAGCAAGTCGAAAGGCGACGTAATGAAGGCGTCTGCTGCTCGTGGTTGGCTCCGCTGCATGGCGATCGATGAAAGTGCGAGAGCGAAAAAGCTAAGTGTTTGCCGGGTGGTCGAGCAGGTGAAATTGTGAATGAAATTACTAAGCAACAAAAGGGGCAAAGTGCGCAACCTACTCCAAAATTCTCTTCTGCCCCCCCCCCCCGTCCAGAGAGCAGCGCTCCACTGTGACAGAATATGTCCAGTCGTCTCCGATAAACAAAGCTTTCGCCTACTATGGCCTCACAACAAATTTGTCTAGACTTCTAGTATCGCACATCGCCGTACTGCGCGCCAGTGGAATTCCTTCCTGCCAATTCCCTTTGGTGACTGCTAATGTGTGCTGACACAACAGTGGAGCAGCGTACCAAAGCCACTGCCCCGATTCTGCGCAGGGAGCTTTTTTGGCGATGGGCGCCAAACAGAAAGCTAGGGAGCTACGTTTGGAGCCGTTCTATCAGCTATCGTATGGAGCTCAGTGACCGTTTCTCTGAAATTTCCCGAAAAAATACCACAGCTTTGGCGCGGAGCTGGCGTGTTCCTGCCCAAAACATGAGACTTTCGCGAGAAAACTGACCCTCCAATTTTAAAAATGGCGAGCCTCCGTCACTCTGTCCCTGAGACCCAACTTCGAAAAAGGCCACCGGACATAATGTGTCGGAACTCTGTCCACAATTTCCAGTAATGAGATGTTGCCTCCGTCTTCGGACTAGTGGGCGCTATTGAGCAGTTGACCTCCTCATAGGCCAACATTCCTGCTCATGTCCAACGTGAAATGTACAAGATCACGACATGTCTGCATCATGCACCTGATCACTCACGTACCGGTGCATACCATCCGCATACCTAATACGTATGACCGTCTAATCTACATCTACATCTACATTTATACTCCGCAAGCCACCCAACGGTGTGTGGCGGAGGACACTTTACGTGCCACTGTTATTTTCTCCCTTTCCTGTTCCAGTCACGTATGTTTCGTGGGAAGAACGACTGCCGGAAGGCCTCCGTGTTCGCTAGAATCTCTCTAATTTTACCTTCGTGATCTCCTCGGGAGTTATAAGTAGAGGGAAGCAATATATTCCATACCTCATCTAGAAACGCATACTCTCGAAACCTGGACAGCAAGCTACACCGCGATGCAGAACGCCTCTCTTCCAGAGACTGCCACTTGAGTTTGCTAAACATCTCCGTAACGCTATTACGCTAACCAAATAACCCTGTGACGAAACGCGCCGCTCTTCTTTGGATCTTCTCTATCTCCTCTGTCAACCCGACCTGATACGGATACCATACTGATGAGCAATACTCAAGTATAGATCGAACGAGTGTTTCGTAAGCCTCCTCCTTTGTTCATGGACTACATTTTCTAAGGACTATCCCAATGAATGTCAACCTGGCACCCGCCTTAGCAACAATTAATATGTATGGTCACTTCAAATCATTCCGTACGCATACTCCCAGATATTTTACAGAAGTAACTGTTACTAGTGTTGGTTCCACTATTTTATAATCGTGTAATAAAGAATCCTTCTTTCTATGTATTTGCAATGCATTACATTTGTCAATGTTAAGGGTCAGTTGCCACTCCCTGCACCAAGTGCTATCCGCTGCAGATCTTCCTGCATTTCGCTCCAATTTTCTAATGCTGCAACTTCTCTGTATATTACAGCATCATCCGCGAAAAGCCGCATGGAACTTCCGACACTATCTACTAGGTCATTTATATATATTGTGAAAAGCAATGGTCCCATAACACTTCTCAGTGGTACGTCAGAAGTTACTTTAATGTCTGTAGATGTCTCTCCATTGAGAACAACATGCTGTGTTCTGTTTGTTAAAAATTCTTCAATCCAGCCACACAGCTGGTCTGATATTCCGTAGGTTCTTACTTTGTTTATCAGGCGACGGTAGCGAAAAGACATTAACACCACGCCCGGCCGCTGTGTGCGAGCGGTTCTAGGCGCTTCAGTCCGGAACCACGTGGCTGCTACGGTCGCAGGTTCGAATCCTCCCTCGGACGTGGATGTGTGCGATGTCCATAGCCTAGTAAGGTTTACGTAGTTCTAGGTCTAGGGGACTGATGACGTCAGATGTTAAGTAGCATAGTACTTAGAGCCATTTGAACCATTAACATAATGTAAGCAAAATCAGATTTTAGAAACGCAAGACAGGCTCGTTTGATGACCGTCAATAAGTGTATGAAGAGGCCACAGCGTCTACCATTTTTCAATATCGTCTGGAAAGAGTAAAATTTTTGTGCCATTTGTCAAGTTTAGTGTCAGATGACTGTTATTAATCAACGGAGACAACGGACGCTGAAAAGAACCCTGTGGTACCATTATCTTTATACGACCTAAGTGAGCTTCAGGTTAAAACCTCTTATGGGTTTGTTGTCTCTGGCAATCAACCTACTGGTTTCCATTTATGAATATCTATATGAGTCCACGGACGATACTACAACAAAATATAGTATTGGACCTTGAGCTACCCCTCCACCAACCAGACACTCCCTTTTCTCTAAAATAATGGTTAAACTCTTCTTCTAATGTCGAAGAAAGGACCCAGTATCTCAGTCTAGCTTTTAGCTCTGCTAGATAAAAGAGCAAATTCCGTTTTCGGTTGGTCTTCTTTGAGATCTTTGCCTCTTTAAGCCATACGTAACCGCGCGTGCTTTGCCCTTCTGGTCGACATGTGACGAATGTCTCCTGCCGCTGCGCGTGCTTCCAGAATCTGTGAAGTGGGGGCATCGTAGTCGGCGCAGGTAGCAGTGGACCGCACCAGACGAGGCGGGAGACGGACGCGCCGTTCCTATTCCCCTTCCGGCGGCGGAAGGCGCCAGGCCGTCGGCGTCGGCGTCGGCGTCGGCCGCGCCGGAACTTCCGCCCCCTCCGCTTGTTTATCGCCGGCAGTGGCGCTCCACTCCGACAGGCAGGCACATACACCGAGCGCCGGAGCGCCAGCGAGTCACGCCGCGCTTGTTTTGTTTTGTTACGCGGCGCGCCACCGTAATGGAGACAGATGACAGTCGTCCGGGACGATTCCGGGGAGCGAGTCCTTCCTTTCTGTGCAGCGACACGCGTCTGCATACGGTTTAAAGTGCCAATATCTCGGCTGTAGGCAGCTAGATTACGATGCGCGGAGCACAGAGACGCTTCCTATGTACCAGCTCTGGGAATGTGTGGCACCATAAAAGCTTGTATCGTTCAGTGACCCTTTTGATATAAATTAGAGAGAATCGAAGTTGGTGACTGTACCAGGCACACCGGTAGAAAAAAAAATCTTACGGTCAGGGGACATTATCTTAAAAGAGTGTAGCACTGCATCTGATCTTGATAATGGCCTCAGCTTTCTGCAAGTGTACCATGTCTGCCTCGAGCTACTCACTGATCATCAGATTCCGTAGATCTACCAGGTTATGGGGATGCTCATTGTAAATTTTCACCTGTTATTACAAATAGTTCTAGACATTTCATATGGTATTGAAGATTTACTGGGCCAATCGTGGAGAGATAGACCACCTAAGAGTTCCTCAAGCCAAAAACGAAGAATGCCTAAACAGTACGTATAATCAGATGTTTGTTAGTACGCACGGCCCCCCCCCCCCCCGCCACTCAATCTTGACCACCACATCCATCATCTGCAAGAAACTAAACTTAAGAGTGAAACACAATGAACATATTCATTTTTGAATAGACAAAAGTTAAATGATATTTAATTTTTATTGGTGTCCCATTAAACAATGGCCCAGTGGGTTATTGGGACAATATATTTCTATCAGCTTCATTATTTTTTATTTTTTTTTACAGGGTGATGACGCAGTTCTGAGTCCATCACAAATGCCACCTAAAACAACTTCACTGAAAAGAAAGCTGTCCACACTGAGAGTAGACATTTCTTACAAAGCATGCGTCCTCAGCACTATGTCTCTCCCTAGGGACTGAATTATCCTCATCTGGCACTCCTCCCCCCCCCCCCCCCCCCTCCATTAAAATCAACCGTATTGAAATGTTTGCACAACGCCTGCTGGCACAAATGACATGACTTGATTGGTGGACAGCTTACTTCTGAATTGGCAGATATGGGAAAGCTTCAGGTTCCAATTCTGGTACTATAAATAACTAAATAAATAAATTCATGGGAGAAACTTCTGAACCATTTGGTGTAAAGACTGGTGTTAGACAGGGAGATAGACTCTGCCCTTTACACTTTAACTGTGTTTTGGAGAAGATGATTACAGAATGGTAAGAGCAAAAGTCGAGTCAAAATAGAGATCAATGAATGAAGTTAGGCAGAAGTAAGGGTAGATTGCCCAGCCTTTGCAGATGATATGGCAATTTTAACTAGTGATATTACCACAGCTCAAAAAAAATTGAAATCGTTAAAGTTTTTGAACATGAAAGATAGAAAAATAAAAAGGGTTTCCCAGTTTCAATTTTGGGTGAAATCATACAAGGAAAAGGTCTAGGAAAAGCAGCAAACGAAGATCGGTTTCAAAAAATGGCAACTGTATTCAGATTAACACAAAATATTTATAATAAAAATCACTTTTTAAATTCAGTAAACTTAGGCATTACAGCACTGTAATCAAAATTGGATCTCTTTATGGAGCAGAAAATTTAATTTTGAACGGGAAGAGGGATAGTGAAGAAATTCAAAAGAAAGAAAGAAAGAAAGGTTATTAGGAAAATATTAGGCCCCAAAATTACTGATGGAGAACTTCAGAGGCTGAGAAGTAATAAGGAAATAGAAGAATACATAGACATACATGGTGACCTGGGAAAAAGAAGACTTAAATTTTGTGGACACATTAAAAGAATGGCACCCAACAGGTTGACAAAAGAAATAGTAGAATTTTATGAAAACAGAAGTAAGGCCAAAACTGAGCCAGTTACATGGATCGGTGCTCTTAAGGAGGACCTTAAAGTAGCCGTTATAACTCAGGCAGACGTTACAGATAGAAAAACATTCAGGAAGAAGATATTTGCTGGGAAATTGGTCAATGGGAAATTACAAAACGCACTGGAACACTGTGGTCTGATGAAAGAAGGAGACTTCATTCTGAAAGGATGAAACAAATTTGGACACAGAGAAAGGCCAATTTTCAAAAGTGACATTGATGAATTTCACCTCGTGTGGTCCTATTGGGCTCATACGTGAATAATAATAGTAATAAATTATAATAATAATAGCATAGTGTGAAGTCCTGAAGCAGTTCAGTAACCGTCAAATAGCTACTTTCGTGTTGTGATGTCAATTTAGATTGTTTATAATTGTGAAGTGTATAACTAGGCAGATGACCGACGGTTCAAAAAAAAAAAAAAAAAAAAAACTGTTTTTTTTTCTCCATTTCCCTCATCGTTATCGTCTCCACTCCTCATAGTATAATTCTCCAGGTGTAGCTAATCACCAGTTTCTTGATTACTTCCCAGACCAGCTTGCTAGTGCACAGGGTCCTCATGTTGCTGAACGCGTCTGTCGTCATAGCACTACTTGTTCGAATTACGTTCGTGTAATGAGCTTCCTCAGTCACCAAGCTTCTGAAGTACTTGAAATTTGAATTCTCTAGTGCTCGACTGCCGACAGCTACTCTCGAAGGTTTCTCCAGTTTAGATGACCGTAACGGTTTTAATTTCTCGATTTGTTTTCCAGGCCATATTTCCTTCCAGTTTCAACCAACGGGTTCATCATGTTTTACAGCTGCCTTTGATTTTCGGCTAGCACTACAGGGCGTCTGCATATTTGATGGAATTTATGAGTCGTCCTCCTGTCCTTCATCCTTTGAAAACTTTTCTCTTGTAGGTTGAAGAGACGTGACGATAGACATCTTTGTCTGACTCCTCTTCCTATTTCCATGCCGTTTGTTTCTCCGTAGTTCAATCACACCTTTACTCTATGCCCCAGGTACAAATCGTCTTCTTAACGATGTTCATCAATTTTGTCCAGTCGATTCTGTCGAAGGCCTCTTACCAGTCTATGAAACAACCACAAAATTCTTCGTTAAAACTTAATAATCTCTCCGGCAAGTCCTCACCATGCCGATGGCGTCTATGATACCTTTTCCTTTCCTAAATAGCTACTGGTTCTCTCTCATTAGTTCTTCAGTTTTTTGTTACAGCAGGATGAGTTCAAATTTTTCCTAATTTCTATCATAAAATCATAAAATTCGCACATAGTTTGTGTCGTGAGTCATGTTGATGATATAGGCTTCTGAAATTAGATAAATCTTTTTGGAACACCCTGTAGGAAGCGCACACGACTCTACTCCGTACGGCGTGCTTTACATTACGCCGGATGGAGAATTCAATGGCATTATTATAAAGTGGAAGGGAATATATAGCCGAATATTCATATCTGCGTTAACTTTACGATCAACAATATTTATTTCGCTGATCTTTATAATCAGGATAATGAACAACGCCATCTTGGATTTATGCTCATGCAGAGGCGATACTACAAGTGAGTATACTCCACTACGAGAGGCAGCAACGCTGTTAGCTATTAATATTGCACAAACATGAACATCAAGTAACAAAGTTCTACTAAGTATGCTTATACTTTATTGTATGAGGAATACATGGTATCACTACACATGCAGTGTAACTATTATTGAACTATATGAAAAAAATCGTCATAGTTGGTGAATGGTTTGCGTTAAGACGTTCAAACTGCATGGTTGGACGCGGGGCAAGGTGGGAATTAGTATGTGAATATGGTTTGGTTTAGTGATGAAGCCAACTTTCATTTGGATGGGTTCATCAATAACAAATTGGCGCATTTGGGGGATTGACAGTCCGCATTTCGTGATCGAGAAGTCTCTTCACGAGTGACTGTGTGGTGTGCAATGTCCAGTCTCGGAATTAGTGTGCCATTCCTTGATGGCACGGTGACTACAGAACGGTGAGTGAAGATTTTGGAAAATTATTTCATTCACATAATCAAAAGTGGTCCTGCTTTCGACAATATGTGGGCCATGCCCGACCCCCTCCTAGTAGGAGAGCGTCTGATGTCCTGGAGGAGCATTTGGGGATCGCATTCTGCCTCTGTGGTAGACAGAGTCCACAGGCATGGACTTCGATTGGCCGCCATATTCTCGGGATCTGCAACTCCTTTTTGTGTTGCTATATTAAAGATAAGGTGAACAGCAGTAACCCCAAAACCATTGCGGAGCTGAAAATAGCAATTCAAGATGTCATCGACAGTATAGATGTTCCCACACGTCGGCAGGTCGTGAAGAATTTCGATAGTCGACTCCGTCACATCAACGCCAACGATGAGAGGCATATCGATCATGTCAAAAACTAAATCCGAATATCTGTAGTGACATTTTCATGTTGAATGAAGTGTGTGCACGCCGTAGGTTGTAAACAATATATTTTTTATGTAGTTCAGTAATTGTCACCCTGTATCAGCCAGTCTACCAACTACGCCAGCAACAAGGCACTAATCAGGATATAGTCGACTTGAATTTCGCTGACAGAAACGACTGCCTCAATCTATGTCATAGCTAAACAACTGTGGTGGCTGACAAGCGATGGCGTGCCAAACTCTTGGCAAGCCATGACCAGATGTTTATAACGAGTGACAGATCTGGAAAACACGCCGACCAGAGGAACTCTCGAACATACTCCTTAGAGAGATGTGACGTGTGGCTTTAAAATAATGAGACTGATGCAGTCTCAGAGTAAATACGCACGTCCCAAAGATGGACAACCAAAAGCCGTGAAGTATGAACCCGTGTCAGTAGAATGCGGTATCTGTGTCGTCTGCAGACAAATCAGTGTGGCCTTCGCCTTTGTTTGTGTAAGAGCTGTTATACTGTTTTGCCGGAAAAATAGTAACTTTAATGGCCCTGGCTCTGAGCACTATGGGACTTAACTTCTAAAGTCATCAATCCCCTAGAACTTACAACTAATTAAACCTAACTAACCTAAGGACATCACACACATCCATGCCCGAGGCAGGATTCGAACCTGCGACCGTAGCGGTCGCACGGTTCCAGACTATAGCGCCTAGAACCGCTCGGCCACCCCGGCCGGCAATAACTTTAATAATGTAGTAATTAACTGCTGCGCAGTTTCGCATGAAACTGCTCCTGAAACCTATATTTTGCTATGAGAAGACTGTTTGTCACGTAAGCGAGTTTTTAAGTGGTCCAAGAATTTCCAAGATGGCCAATAAGTCGTTGAAGTTGACTGACGCCTGGGACGCCCTTCAGCTTCAACAACAGTTGAAGACATCTAAAAGGGTGGTAATCTGACAGCATATGACCATTGGTTGGGTATTTTATCGACTGCTGAAATTGTAGGAATGGACAAAGAACGCCCAAGGCAAATTTTATAAAACTGATTTAACACGGAAATAGTGTGTGTGCAACTGGAACGGAAATCTCTCACGATCGAACGAAAAGAAGCTCGTAAAAATGTTTGTATTGACACTTTGGATACGAAAATAATTCTAATTTTTTTGGAAATACTGGTAATATATGACGGATCTTGGTTTTTCACTTGTGGTGCAGAAGCTAAGCGCCAATCCATGTTTTCGAAGGACCCATCCTCACAGAGAGAGGAAAAAAGCTCGAATGAACAAATCAAGATTCAAAGCGACGATGATTCTTTTTTTCTATATTTATGGAAATGTGTATCTTCGCTGGGATCCTGAAACTCAAACAATTGAGATTCTTACTCAACTCAATGAGAAAATAAGAAAGAAACGATGAGAACTGTGGAAGTTATCTGTCACTGATTCTGCATCAAGAAAATGCACCAGCTCATACCGCATTTTCTGTAAAGAGGTTTCTAGCAAGGCACAGCATTCTAATCTTAGTTAGCCCATCTTAATCATTTACTTCCCAAAGTCAAATTAGCGTTAAAAGGATCCAGATTTCAGTCCGACGGAGAAATGAAAAGAAAAGCAGCCCACGTCATCAAGGAGTTCACAGAGGAACACTTTCCCTCAACGGAAATATTCACACGGAGCGCTATAGAGGTAGAGGAGTATATTGAGAGTGAGAACAGCCTCGGATCTACGATACTTCCGAACTGGGTCAAAAACATGGTAGTGGCGCCCCCCCCCCCCCCCCCTTTCGAGCATTAGAGGCAGGACGGCAAAAATTTGAAAGTCGATTTTTTCAAAAGTGTGTTCATTTTGTAGCGTACATATTTTTGAAGACATAAAACATGTATTGAACCGTGATTTATTTTCAAAGAATATTATTAACAATTTATTTTAATTACTAGCGATTCATCAAGAACATTAACACATTTAATCACACTATATAAGCATGGAACTAGTTGCCAGAGAGTACCTGATGAAATCATAACCAAATTCCATTTAACAAATGGGAATTTTATTCACTTTAATAGTGCCTAAAAGCAAATTTTAAAAGAAACAGATTTAAAATTTTAATCAGAAAGCACCCTCTAAATATTAAAGTTACAATTTATTCAGAGGCAGAAAGAGATAAGTTTTGACTGTATGAGCTTTCGGGCAGAGAACCTTGCCGCTCCCTTTTGACACGGCGGTAATTACGACCGCTCACAACAGTCTCTGAAAGACTAGACGGGTGCATATCTGCAACACACCAGATAACTTTAAACTAAGAGTTCTAACAATTTACACAAGCACAAAAATTATGCACCCCCCCCCCCCCCCCCCGTAGGAGGGATGGAAATGATACAAAACACTAATAATTAAAATATTAACCTTGCCACCGAAAGTGCAACTTCATTTTAACTTCTAAGAAAAGTCTTACGGTGAAAGGTGGCAACTTTATATACTAAAATGATCATTTAAAGAAAAGCCCATGAAATGCAATCTTATATAAAATTCTACAAGATGGGCCAAACAAGATGCTCTACAGTGCACAGATACCGCCTCTCAAGATCATAGGCAATAATATCAAAGTTTCCAAAGATCAAAACATATTTCAGGTACTAGGCCGTTACACTCCAAGCAATAAATTCGTTAAATGCGACAAAAATGACAGAGGCAGCTACTAATGTACGGTAGATTAATAGGGAGATTACCGAACAACCCGAACTGCAGGTTGCTCTAAACCGCCCCTACTCAACAAGGGAAAAACGGACCACCCAATTTATAAAGAACCACCTTCCCGCGGGTGGGCAAATGGAGAAGAATGGTGCGACCGCGAAGTCACTACCCTCCCTATACGCCGCGGCCCACTGGACTCACGTGCCGACCTCACATGCGCCGACACTCAAGAGAGACAAGTCATCTTGTGTCTCAGTGCACGACCGACCAACCGATCGATCCAACCGCCAATGACCATTGCCTGAGAAACTCGAGCAGACTGGCGGCCTAACGCGCAGACTCAGATGCAGGACCGGGCGACCACTCGCTGAGTTCTCTTACTGGCGGAGTGGAAAGACACTCATTTTTCCGGCTTAAAGGCTGATCCGAACGACAGACATACTAGCACTCCGAACGACAGACAGACACTAACTGCCAAACAAATGCGGACGAGAGACAGACTAGTAAGCTGGGGACGGGAAACTGACCCAGACTAACTGACTGGCGAGCTCATAGCGCCCCTTAGATGCGCGTGAACGGGCAACCTTTCCCCTTTCCCACCAGAGGGAGACACCAAAGCTGCGATTGCCACAGCGGCGCCACCACCAGAAACGGAGGACGACTGATTCAAACTACGCGCTGCGGCGCGCTCTTCAAAACAGCAATTTTTTCCACGGCTCATGTATGTTAGAGGAAATGTAAGAAATATTATCTTTTCGTCTTATGTGCGCCAGAGCGCAATGCCACGCCTCTTCACACAGCATTGTGCTATCGCGCGTCACTGTATTTCGCTCTGTGGAATTCAAACGTGTATATTTTTTAATGGATGCCATCAAACCTATATTCCGGACAGTGGAAATTAAAACGTCGTGTGGTCCCTCTCCTGCTCCCAGTCGGCCGGTTTGACATTCTACCCCTCATAAAAACCCACCATTGATACTTGGTAGGATTATTTGTGACCGAGAGAACAAGACTTCTTCAGAAAATTTGCACTCTTTATTGCCTGTTAGCTAATATCTTTCTCTTTTGTGTGAATTAAAATTAAGTAAAGGGAACATAAATGCAGTAAAGACAAGGGACAAGCAACACACTACTTATTTTTTTAATACTTAGGTCTCAGCACTTTTTTCTCTTTGTCTTCCTACTGCTTTACACAAGGTACTTTCATTTATGCTAAACAACTATTACCTCATCAAATTTCGTCAAACGTTTTACTATACGAAAATTTAAATATCGTTTTCTGATACTGTAAAAGCTGTTAATACGAATAGTATCCAAGACTGGTGAGGTTTCTTAATTTGATTACATCTATTTTGCCACTGTCTGCTAGATAAAGCGGAATAGACTTTTTTAATATTGCAGTAATTGTAACACACGCAAAGTAAGGGAGACTGTTTTGGCACAAATGGTCATTTACATCTACCTCATTTAGATAATTAAAGCGACAGAATATAATTCACGAAGTACCAACATCAAATGCCTATTACGCCCACTACAAGTAAAAAGTTTTGTGTTAGGAAACAGTTTCACATTTCATTGACATGGTCCAGTTTCTCCAGTGTGAGATAGAAAACTTACAGTAGCCGTACAAAATTTTTAAATAAACTTGGCATTGTCACATTCTTCCATATAATTTGTGTGATGTCTCCGTTTCTTCTCCTTACTCGTTCTAACAAACAATTTTGTCATCACTAATTCTGTATCTATTCTTGCCACTGTCAAAACTTACTCTCCAGTTGACTTCACTGAACCTCCCAGAATCACCAATGAAGTTATTCCGTGTATATTCTCCAGTTATGCGTTATTATATGTTCGTACAACGCGTTTCCCGCGCTATTCCATGAACAGAACTTATGTTGCTGCTAACCGGGGACCGTAGAACTAGCTCTTAATAGTGCAGCGATCCGAGAAAAACTGTCTGTCAAAATTTCATTTTATGGGATATACCGAGAAGATAATATGTAATGTTTCCTATGTGTCGTTCCTGTTAGTTGTTTATTTCCACTCTGGTAGTCTGACTATCGATTTCGCTAGTAATTATAACAACGCTTATCATTCGCACACCCAATCAAACCTCTTAAACAAACAGCGACTGGCATTCACCCGTTCGGATTTATTCCGCTTAACTCGTATATTCTCGCGCCCTTTTGTCTGCGGGAAAGTATATTATTACTAGATGCGATTGGAATTCTCTTGGCAGAAACCTCACCTACACTATGCACGCATTCAAAAATGAATTTAAGAGTCGTTTAGAAATAGAATGAGTTAAAAATGTTCAACAACCAACAGGGATTCGTTTGAAATCGAAGGACGAACGTGCGTTGGATGCTATGCACTTTGTGAAACAAGACTTTTTCCTTGAAGAATATGAATTTCGCGCTCCCTGAAATTGGCACCCA
This sequence comes from Schistocerca americana, assembly GCF_021461395.2. NCBI lineage: Eukaryota > Metazoa > Arthropoda > Insecta > Orthoptera > Acrididae > Schistocerca > Schistocerca americana. The sequence goes on from NC_060122.1 coordinate 625,092,841, forward strand.
GGACAGATACCCCTGCTGCCCCCTATATCCGGCCCTGTGTAAGAATAACTAAATATGAACGTTTTTGAAACAGTCATTCATAGCCACATATCGTACGCCAGGGTAACACTGGCAACATGCGGTCTTGCATTACCTTGTTAAGGCCTCAGCCACTTGCGTTAACATGCCGGAAAAGTAATGGTTCCATTCTGAAAACTTGTTTCTGCTCGGAAATTTCACATGCAGAATCTTCCATCGTTATGACCTAAGCTGAACTGCAACACTTCTCAAAAGAAGACGTACTGCCATCCCCATGTCCTGTGTTGTCTTTGAGGTTATCACCGTCCTTACATCACTTTCTTTTGCCGCGTTAAAGCAAACCACAAAAATTATCATGATGCTGACAGACTGTGGTCTTCCTGACATCGATGTCGATACCTGTCTTTGTGACTCAAGGTATGTGACGGGGCTGACTATACGAATTTGCTCGGCTACACGAGAAATATTTCTGTTTTCCCGGAAGCTGGTCCTGTGGTGTCACGAAGTTCCTGCATAGCGTTTGACACCGGCCACATGCGCTGTTCGATTCCATAATAGAATGATCAACGACAGAAGTAATATTGTGGATCAACAAACTGGGGTCGAAAGCATACGATCCTGCTGATTGCGAATTTCGACAGTAACTGGAAAAAGCTCCTAAGGGACGAAACTGCTGAGGTTATCGGTTCATAGGATTACACAAAACTTAATGTAACTTAAACTAACTTACGCTAAGGGCAACAGACCCCCATGCCCGAGGGAGGACTCGAACCCCTGACGGGGGTAGCTGTACAAACCATGGCAAGGCGCCTCTGACAGCGCGGCTACTACGCGCGACAGTCACAGGTAGACCCGTACCCAAAGACTAGAAAATTGCACAGGTCACACCAGAAGGGCAACACGAGTATGTAGCAAGATTCTGGAAAATACGTTGTGTTCCAACATTTCGAAATACCTCGAAGAGAGTGGTCTGTGGACACAGAGTTAACACAGATTTAGGAAACATCGTTCTTGTGAATCATAACTAGCTCATTACTCACGAGAAGTGTTGGGGCTATCGGCAAGGGATTTCAAATTAAATTCGTATTTCTAGATTTCCAAAAGGCTTTTGACACCGTACCTTACAAGCAGTATGTAGTCAAATTACGTGCTTATGGAATATCATCTCAGTTACGCGAATGGATTCGTGATTTTCTATCAGAGAAGTCACAGTTCCCCAAGGTAATGTTATAGGCTCTCTGGTGTTCCTTATTTATATAAACGATTTGGGAGACAATCTGAGCAGCCGTCTTAGGTTGTTTTCAGATGACGCTGTCGTTTAACGACTAGTGAAGACATCAGATGATCAGAATAAATTTCAAGACGTTTTAGAAAAGATACACAAGAAATCAATCAAATCTTAAGGCCGTAAATTTAACTTAACACCTAGAAATTACAATTACAGGCAACTTAAACTGAAAAGAATGCATAGAAAATGTTGTGCGGAAAGCGAATCAAAGAGTGCGTGTTATTGGAGGAACACTTAGAAGATGCAACAGATGTACTAGACAGACTGTATGCACTACACTTGTCCGTCCTCTTATGGAGTACTGATGAGCGGTGTGGGGTCCTTACCAGACAAGATTAACGGAGTACATCGAGAAAGTTCCAAGAAGGACAGCACGTTTTGTATTATCGAGAAATAGGAGAGAGAGTGTCACGGACACGATGCTGGATTTGGGGTGTACTCATTAAAACAAAGACGTTTCTCTTTGCGGCGGGATCTTCTCACGGAATATCAATTACCAACATTCTCCTCCGTATGCAAAAAGGTTTTGTTGACACCGACTTACATGGGGAGAAACGATCACCATAATAAAATAATAGAAATCAGAGCTCTCACAGAAGATACAAGTGTTAATTTTTCCCTTGAACTTTTCGAGAATGGGCTAGTAGAGATTTATTTTGGAGGTGTTTCGATGAACCCTCTGCTAGGCGCTTAATTGTGATTTGCAGAGTGTCCATGCTACACGAGGCCTAATGATATCTCCTTACAGACAACTTGTGTTACTGTATTTATCTTCTGTACTACCTAAATTTCTGCTCTTATGTCAATTATCAAGTATAACATTAAAAACTGTTGGACGATTATTACGTAATATCTGTTAGGGTAGGTAAACATGACTTGTTTACCTGTTGTGAACTGTGTTAACGGATACTATATAATAATGGTAGTGTACTTGAATGGCGTAAGAGCCTAAATCTAGATAGTACAGAAGACAAATATAGTAATAGGCATTCAAATAGCGGTTTAATGTGTTAAAAATAGTTGCATGAATGTGGGTCAACACCATGAAAACCTTTTTAGACTGAATGCTGATGGCGTGATTCATACCTTCTTTCTGTCGTTTCACTGAAATGCGTATAATTTACATATACAAGCTTGCAGTACATTTCATGGAAGTCTGCTGCATGATGCCCTCGTCCTGTTGCAACTTTAATGGCCAATACTGTGTATTAGTAAGGTGCTTTCTCAGTTCTGCCAACTGCCTATGGCGCTATGCACTGGCCAGCGTCACGAGAAGCTCTCGGTCGAAGTCCCGAGCCAGGGAATCGAGTGCAACGCACACCTAGGGTACGCAGGTGCGCAGCTACGTCGCCTTGCAGTGGACCGAATCCTGTGTGCGGAAATTCAATTTCCCGATGAAGTATTTATAGCCTGGCCTTCCGCGCCGTGTTCCCTTGGGTATTTGGCGGGGTGGAGGCCCTAGTGTTGGGGATGGGGGCAGTGCCACGTGACTACCGGCGACCCCTGGGCGGCAGCTATGGCCTCTCGCAGCAACTTTTATCGCGGCCCCAGTGTGTTTTATGTGCCCTACTGACGGCTTCCGGGATAGCCTATACTCTGCTGCGAGCTGTGCCCACAATTGCAGGGTTTTCTATGCCCAGGTGTTTTCGCGGAAATTTGGTGAGTTATACATACAGCAAAGAGTCGACATCATTCACATTTACACCACACTTGATTTACGTTATCCATTGTACTTTTGGGTCATACCTTCAACGAACATCGGCAAGGTGAGTTGCATGGAGTATTATGATACTGTTCATGACAGAGAACGAAGGGTACAAGTTGTCTACAACTGAGCGAGAAGCGTCAGATGACCACATGTTATTGAAGTGCAATCCCGCCGACCAACTCAATGAATTTTTAGATGTATTTCGGCTGCAGTTCTTGCGTCTTGAGGCCGAAGATTGATTTATTGTAAGTCTGTTCACCACTTTATCCATCTGGAATTTCTGCGTCTCTATATAGCTATAGCGAACTTCATCCCTTTGGACTCACGTACTGTCTTCTAACTTCCGTCTTCCTCTATAATTTTTATCCCCTTATATAGTATATTAATTTTTTCATGATTCGTTCTTTTAGTGAAATGTCCCGTACACTTGTGTTCATGCCACACCGATTTAGTAACTTTACATTAGATGCGACCTATCCATCCATTTGTGAGCGTTCTTCTGCGCACGCCATACTCTGTTTTTGCCCCGTTTATTGTGACACGTGTCACTCCCATATAACAACACTACAGTTCAAACAAATACTGTCGAAAATAAGTTCCACCACGCTACACTACAGAAAAGGGGCTACAGGCATGATGAAATCTTGAAATTTTAATTTTTGTTTCTTTCATTGATTTTAATGTGCAGAATTTTTCCAACTAGACATAATACGTACATGTTATTCCCTTATTTCTGGTTTATTGATTCTAATCTGCAGAATATTCCCAACGATATATAACACACACATGTTATTTCCTTTATTTCTGGTTTATTCACTCATTTAACAAAACACTGTCAGAGGCGTGACCACGTTCATTTGACAGTTCTCAGACAAATTTGAATTTTTTAATCATCCGCCGCCGAGGGCTATTATTTAGGAGATGGGGATTCAAAAGCATCCAGAACAGTTGAGGAAGACACTCCATCTGGAAAAAAATGTAAGTATCAAAAATAAACTCGACTGCATAGATCATGTACAAAAGTGAATGGATATGAGGCAGCGACGACTGAACACTGCATACAAGCGAAAAAAATTGGAAGAGGGCAGAGGATTACATTACAAGAAGGGACTCACAAAATCTGTCGTAGATGCAATTAAAAATTATTACGACGTGGGCATCAAGCCAAATTTTAGTTTCGTAGAACACATGAGAAAAGCTGTGATGGCAATTTTGTTTCGCCTCTCTTCAACAGAAGATAAATCCGTTCATGTACCATAGTCTCTAGGAATGGATTCATAGCGCAATTACAACAAAGCACAGTAAAATTGTGAGAAATTTATTCACAAACCAGCTTTGACTTTTGCCATAGTAGAAAGAAACTTTCAAAAATTTAACAGACGAAAGATTATTCAAGAAGTGCCACACCCAGAATCCTGACGAGTCTGTCAAAAACTTGATATGGGCCAGAATATTCAAGACTGTCTGTGTCAGTTAGCACACGGCATTCTGGTGTCTTTGACGAAGTAGCAATGAAGGAAATATTGCAACGTGTGTAGTCCTGGAAAAACCGGTACCAACAGTTGGTTGTTAAACAGCAAAACAATTGTTAAATTTAGATAAAGGAAGACTGGCATCAGAGAGAGCTTATAGACGTTGAAACGGGGTCAAGACAGCGCTTACGAACTGGAAGAAGAAAATTTCAGGAGATGGACGTGGCTGCAGACAAATCCATACATGGAGTTAGAAGCATTGATAATTAGAATGGCTGTTGCTAATGAGTTGAATTGTTTTAACAAAGAAGTATGCTTTTTCTCAGCTCCTGCTTGCTAAAATTTGTACGAAATTACGTGGTATGCTGACTGAAATATTGTGAATATTGCAACATAGGGGTTTCGTTATTTTGTAAATTTCAAACAAGTTAGAGCTCTCCATTCTTAGAAAAGTGTGGACAGTGTGTTTATTTTATATCCACTTTTGACAAAAAAATAGTTATTTCAGGAAACTAATGAACACTTTTAGAAACGTGTAAGCTATAAGTCATATTATTTTCAGAGTTTTATTCCAACGGTTTCAGAGAAAAGGTATATTTTACAGGAAAACGTTTTATATTGTTGAAGATAGGGATTTTTAACCTGTACGGAGACCCTTAACATATTTTCATTTTTTTAAAAAGCCTTTCTTACTAACGTCGGCCTACATTCTTTATCCTCATTAATTATGCGTCCCAGTAAATCCCATCTACTATTGTTTGTGATTTTTTTTCTAGCACACTGCCTGCCAAAGAATTGAAGAATCCAGATGAAATGGTTATATGGAACTGTAATTTCGCCCACGTCACACGATCGGTGCATGTGTAAATGATTAGTTACAATGCCCTGTGACAAGTACGGCGGCCTGCAGAAGGCATAACTGTTGTTCGGTTTAGGGTTGTTATCAGGCCTGACAGGTTATGTAGGGTTGTGAACACTGTCAGATTTTGAATGATGCCTATTAAGGTCAGGGAATAGGTGGGTAGATAAGAATAATAACACGGTGATTATCGATGGAGAACTGTTTCGGATTCCGTAGGAATTGGGAAGGAAATAGGCCGTACACTTTTTTAAAGGAGACGGGCAGCAGGTTATGCTGTGTACTCGTTTCAGGAACACCTATCAGTGTTCGAAAGGAGCCTCGTTTTGGGTTTCTGTTATCAAGTTGGCCGAATACTTCCATATACACATCTGTGGGGCTTTCGGATGTGACAGACTCCTTATGCTGGACTCCATGGGAACGTGAGGACCGAGCTCGACACGTTTCTGGTCGACGATGCCTGACCACCACAATGTAGGATCGCACCAAACACATTGTGTACTCTCGAGAGCTGCGCCTTTTTCTTCGAGAACCGATAATAAACTCCATGCAACATTCTGAATCGTCCCGTACCACTACTCGGACACTAGCAGCAATGAGACTGGGAAATTACTGTCCCATACGTTGGCTGCCCTTAACATTGGAAAGGAAAGCAAATGGTTGAGTGTTGAGTGGTACTGACACAGGGAAGCGTGCTCTCCTGGTGTACGGCATCTCACGGTGTTAAGAGAGGAGTAGCGGTTCTACACTACCCCTGATGACCATCGTCGACGAGCATGGAGGCGACGTGGGAGAGTTAGAACTCTCCCATTGTTTTGGAGGGGCACCGCGGTGTAACTCACGATGTGGGGTCAAACTGGGTACAACTACAGGTCACGGCTGGTAATTACTGAGGGAAGTCTGACAGTGCAACGGTACGTGAAGTACATCTTACGCCCTCCTGTTATCCCTTATGCGACAGTATCGTGGTGCCGTATACGAGCAGGACAATTCTCGTTCATACCGTGTGATGAAAAAGTCAGTATAAATTTTAAAACTTAATAAACCACGGAATAATGTAGATAGACAGGTAAAAATTGACACAGATGCTTGGAATGACATGGTGTTTTATTAGAACAAAAAAAAAAACAAAGTTTAAAAAATGTCTGACAGATGGCGCTGGACAGCAAAACGTCAGTGACTGTGCATGACAATCGTGTATAAAAGAAGCTGTAATGAAAGAGAGAATCAGATGCGCCAGCAGTCGCAGCATGTTGACGTTACCTGAAAAGCCGCTTTAAGTGAAGCTGTACTATCAGAATGGGGAATGTGCTAGTTCAGCGTTACGATCATATCGCCACAGGAAGGGGATTCGAACTGGTAAAGGTCCGTTGACAAATACAGCTGTGGCGAGAATGATTTCGAAGTTCGAAGCCACGGGTTATTTAGACGATAGACCTCGTAGTGGCCGACCGAGCACAAGGCGTAATGCTGCTGATACAGTTCAGGAAGAAATGCAGACTGTAGCGGGTTCGTCTATGCACGGGGAAGTCAGAGCTCGTGCAGTCGCACGTCACACCGGCATTCCACACACTACTGTTCGTTGGCACTGAGGCATACCCTCCGACGCTATCCGTGCAAAATCCATCGGCATCATGAACTGTTACCAGGCGATTTAGTGAAGTGTAGGGCATATGCGGTGTGGGCGTTTCAAAAGATGACGGAAGATGACGATTGGTTGAGTAACGTGTTGTGGACCGACGAAGCTCATTGCACGCTCCGAGTGTCTGTCAACGCCCACAAATGCAGAATTTTGGCTACCGAATATCCTAAAACTGTCGTGGAAATTCCACTACAAAACTAGAAAGTCACGGTATGGGTTAGATTTACCACACCTACCGTTATCGGGCCTTTTTTCTTCGAGGAAATGCGTGATTCTGGTTTTGTAACTGCTACCGTGACGGGTGAGAGGTACGCCGATATGTTACAGAATCGCATCATCCCCAGCCTGGCTGATAAACACCTGCCGGAACGTACGATGTTCGTGCAGGATGGCGCACCACCCCATATTGCTAGACGCGTGAAAGATCTCTTGCGCGCGTCGTTTGGTGGTGATCGTGTTCTCAGCCGTCACTTTCGTCATGCTTTGCTTCCCAGGTCCCCAGACCTCAGTCCGTGCGATTATTGGCTTTGGGGTTACCTGAAGTCGCAAGTGTATCGTGATCGACCGACATCCCTAGGGACGCTAGAAAGACAACATCCGACGCCAATGCCTCACCATAACTCCGGACATGGTTTACAGTGCTGTTCACAACATTATTCCTCGACTACAGGTATTGTTGAGGAATGATGGTGGACATATTGAGCATTTCCTGTAAAGAACATCATCTTTGCTTTGTCTTACTTTGTTATGCTAATTATTGCTATTCTGATCAGATGATGCGCCATATGTCGGACATTTTTTGAACTTTTGTATTTTTTGGTGCTAATAAAACGCCATGTCATTCCAAGCACCTGTGTCAATTTGTACCTCTCTATCTACACTATTCCGTTATTTATTCAGTTTTAAATTTATACTGACTTTTTGATCACCCGGTAGATGACAAGCGTCTCTATGAACTCTATGTGTGATGTCGAGGTACTCCAGTGGCCGGCTAAATCCCCATATCTCTCCTATATAGATCCTCGGGACCAGTTTGTATGTCAGCTCTGTCCCACTACGTATGGGCCAGCCTGCCTTAAAAGAGGTTACAACCGAAGTGGTGCTTAGATCCATGCCTGATATGGTGAAAGTCATTGACTCACTTTTGAAAGCATTGCAATAAAATCTCATACCCTTTGAGACAGTGAAATTTCATTTCATTTCCTCCTCTCCTTCCAGATGCTTCTCGCTTCTAGCCAAGCAGTGAATAATTCCTACAGCATCTGGACAACACTTTGGTGCTATATTTGTTGATATTCCTCTTGTACCCTTTTTCAAAACATCATCCGGAAATTTGGTTAGTTTTTTGTAGTCTCCAACGTAGTTACAACGGCATCGATAACATTTTAGGATTTTAATTTGTGTCGCTTAATTTCATTATTCCAATTTCTTTTTGTTTTCCTTTCTTGCTTCCTCTGTGTACAGATTAGATGACCATGTCGGACTTCTCAACAGCTGCCCTATTATGAAGCCTTTCTGCTTTCAGAACTACAGTCGGGTTAATATACAAACAGCACAAAACCTTTTGCTCACTGTACTTCACAGACAACTAATAGGAAATGTTTATTGTCAACCTTAAAAACTATCATATGACAGTATTCGAATACTGAAGAGCTTTCGAAACCCACAAAAATTAACCATTTGATGTTATGAAAACTGCCATTGGCCATGTGGTAGCTGTAACATCGGTTCCCATCGCATCAGCGGAGTTTATCTCTCATGGGCTTGGTTAGCACCTGGGTAGGTGACGGTCCGCTCTGCCGAGCGCTGTTGCCAACCGGGGTGCACTCAGCGATTTTAGAAGTTAATTGCTTGAGCAGTAGCGGCTCCCTTGACAAAAGCAAGCAATGACCGGAAGAGCGGTGTGCTGATCACACTTCCCTCTATATCTGTATCCGGTGATGCCTATGGAATGAGGATGACACGGCGATTGGTCGGTACCGTTGGGCATTCAAGGCTTTTTCGGACGCAGCAATAAAAATCTGCCTCATCATCTCGGTACATACAACAGTTGAGAGTATGAAGCGTGAGAAATCCTCTGTTCACTGTCTTTTACTATTCAGCTGTAAAATGGACCTTACGTCACACGGATACAACCCTCTCAATAGAGTACAAGAAGTTCTACTGAGACGTTAACGAGAAAGGTTTTCAATCTCAGTAACGATTTCTGAGTTTCCTTATAGACTCACTTACCACGTTAATTATCTCAACGTGTTTGAGTCACGGGAAATTCCAGCGAAAAGTGTAAATAAACGGTATCTGACGAGACTACTGTATAATCTGATGTCTAGTCCGAAAGCAATTTACCCTGCGTTGACTGTGGGTATCATTACTTGCTCATGCCAAGTTAACTCACATGCAAGTTATACGGACGAGAAAATTGGGACGAAATTCAGTATTCCAAATAGCTTACGGGAATACAAGCGTGGAACTTCTCCAACTGTCGAACAAGTTACCCGACTGCACAGGTGTAAGCCATTTAAATATGCGATGCGTCGGGAAAGGCGCAAGGTTCACAAAAGTCAATACGTTTTTACAGCCTTTTGACAACCTAAGACATGCTATTGAAGAATATAAAATGACTTGTACTTTCTTTCCGTGCACAGAAATGAGAGAGGTAGCCTGTAACTGATTCATGAGTTGCAGATTAAGATGTCTGTTACAAGTCGCACTTCCTTGATGAACCTCGGTGGTCATTTCTACCCAACTGTCTGCTGGCAGGAGCAGTGAGATAACGGTACACCTAGAACGAATACGAGAGAAAAACACTGGAGAACATCTACGCCGTGTCCACTTTAGAAAGGTAATCCAATAGCTTTGTCCATTACGTTAGCATGTTCTGATTCAAATTTTCTCATCAGCATGGAAATGAAGGAGTGCGCGAATCTTATTCGGTCTGGGCTGAGATGGTGGCGCCGCTTCGCTACGCGACGCTCGGTATTAACTTCTTTAGGAAATAATGAGCTCTCGACTTTCTTTCAGGAAAGTGAAATTGAATTCAAAATGCATAAAGAATGCTGAAGAAGGCGAGACATTTTCAGATAAGTCCTTAACGAGAGTCTACATTTCTCATAGCACACATTCTCCCTTAACTAAGAAGAAAGTAAGTGGTAAATTCCGAACGGTTCTAATTGCGTTGAAAGAGTTATAACATAATTTCAGCGTCCACAAAGAGAGGCACAGACCTTTACTTCTACATCTATACCATTACAATCATTGTCTTATGTCTGCTAAGGGTACTTTTAACTATATCACTAAGTTCCTCCTCATCCGAATCAAGGATGGATCTCGGTTACAGTGATTTATTGCACACCTCTCAGCAAGCTATTTTTTAACTGTGTGTACATGCACTGTTTCTACAGGATAGATATGGAGATGACTGCTAATTGTTCATAGTTTTTGCCCTGATACAGGGTACTCGAAAGACTTACATGCAGTGATACACATCTGTGACCATTCTCACTGCATTTCCTCCTATAAGCCAGAAGCCCCTTTTAGTTTTACCTGGTGAGGGCCCTAGACGCCGAAGAGAACTCATGCACGAGTCATATCACAGGTTTTGTTGTAGCTGGAGTCGGAGGTCTTTGTCACTCCTGCCTTTTCAGTTCTTGTCAAAATACTTCCACAGAAACTTTGATCTTCTAACACAAATTTCTTTATTTCTAACTAGAAGTAAATATAACAATATTATGAGAAGGAAATTTGCTACTCACCATGTAGCGAAGTTGCTGAGCCGCAGACAGGCACAACAAAAAGACTCTGATAATTATAGCTTTCAGCCATTTAGACCTTCGTCAACAATAGGTACGCACACACACACACACACACACACACACACACACAAGCAAACGCAATTTCCCACGCTACTGCAGTCACAGGCAACTGAAACCACGTGTGGTTACAGTTGCCTGAGACAGCAATCGTGTGTGGGAGTTGCGTTTGCGTGAGTTTTTGTGCGTGTGTGTATGTGTATCTATTGTTGACGAAGGTCTTAATGGCCGAAAACTATAAGAGTGTTTTTGTTGTGCTAATCTGCGACTCAGCATCACCGCTATATGGTGAGTAGCAGCTTTCCTTCAAATAATATTGTTACATTCCAAACAAGAAGTAAATACTAATTTTCATTGATTTACCTTAACAAAAATAAAAATTTTCATTCCCTGTTGCACTCCCTTAGGGTTGAAATTACAAAAAACGCTTAAAAATGTATTTTTCAAATTTCTAACCAAAGAGCAGAGTACAAATCTCAGAGATTTAGTAGCAAAAACGCTTTCATCATGAAATATTTTCGTAAAAGTTATCATCTCCTATTGTAGCCATAAGGGTTGATTTTCCAAAAACACTGAAACATATATTTTTGAAATTTTTAACTGCAAAGTTTTCGTAGATGCAGCTGTAGAAATGCTTGATTTGGAATTTTAAAAATAATTTATTTTCAAAATATCTTTAGGTGTTGAATTTTCCAGAAATAATGAAATACGTATTCTTTTTATTTCTAACCGAAAAGTCATACCCCAATAGTTGTTGAATTCGCTTGATAAATGCTTTGTAGTTCTTTAGTAATAATTTATTTTCAAAAATTATTTACTGCTTCAGATACATAGGGATTAAAGTTCCATACGTATTTATTTATTTCTGTAAGATATACTAACAAAACATTTCGTCGTTATAGCTGCAAAACTACATAAATGGAGACATATTCAAAAAAAAAGCTATTCATCTGCTATTTCCACGCCTGCATCTCGTGGTCGTGCGGTAGCGTTCTCGCTTCCCATGCCCGGGTTCCCGGGTTCAATTCCCGGCGGGGTCAGGGATTTTCTCTGCCTGGTGATGGCTGGGTGTTGTGTGATGTCCTTAGGTTAGTTAGGTTTAAGTAGTTCTAAGTTCTAAGGGACTGATGACCTTAGACGTTAAGTCCCATATTGCTCAGAGCCATTTTTTCGCTATTTCCACGCTTTTGGAGTGGAATTTCGAAAAATCCCTTCTTGAACAATACCTAAAGTGTAAGACCCTTTCCAGATTTCACGTTTCTATCCTTAGCGGTTTGGACCGGCTATGAGTCAGACATTTAGTGAGTCAGAGCATTTACTTTCATATAAAGAGATAGTAGTTCAGAGTTTAGTAACTCGCTAACTTTGAGCTTGAGCATTGACGCCCACAGAGTTTCCTTCTCGCGAGTACAGGAAGGGGGCGTGGTGGGTAGTGAAGACAATACTCGCGAATGCTGTCGTCAAGAAAATATCGGGAACTGGCAACTAAGAAAAATGGGGTGGTTAGTTGTGACAGCGGTGCCATCTAATTGCAGCAGTTGCAAGTCGGTATTGTGTAACAAGGACAGTGTCACCGCAGTTCAGTTCGCAGTGCGAGGAATAGTGTCTTCACAAAAAGATAGGTTCGTAAAGTGTTTAGTATGTAGTAAGGTAATGAATACGACCACTTTCAGAAAGTTCAGTTTACAAAGGCACTACCTGTCTTGCCATGTCAAAGAATGCGAAAACGGAAAATGTGAATGACATAGCCGGCCGGAGTGGCCGAGCGGTTGTAGGCGCTACAGTCCGGAACCGCGCGACCGCTACGGTAGCAGGTTCGAATCCTGCCTGGGGCATGGATGTGTGTGATGTCCTTAGGTTAGTTAGGTTTAAGTAGTTCTAAGTTCTAGGGGACTGATGACCTCAGTAGTTAAGTCCCATAGTGCTCAGTGCCATTTCAACCATTTTTAGAATGACATGAGCATGTAAAAAGAGGCTTTAAAACTTAAAAGGAAAGTCACTGAAGAAGAATTCCAACACCCTGACGATAACCCGCAAGCCACATCCTTCCTGCATGAGACCTTTTCAGACGCCATGTCCACTGACACTCCTACCAAGGGCATATACCCTCACTCTACCGCCCTCTTGGTTAGCACACTGGACTCGCATTCGGGAGGACGACGGTTCAATCCCGTCTCCGGCCATCCTGATTTAGGTTTTCCGTGATTTCCCTAAATCGCTTCAGGCAAATGGCGGGATGGTTCCTTTGAAAGGGCATGGCCGACTTCTTTCCTCATCCTTCCTTTATCCGAGCTTGCGCTCCGTCTCTAATGACCTCGTTGTCGACGGGACGTTAAACACTAATCTCCTCCTCCTCTACCGCCCTCTACTCGCAAGCCATAGTCCTCTTTCGCGAATCGCATCGCATGTACTACTCCTTTCTGCGAACTTCTGACGGAGACTCACTCAAACGCCACAGAGACACTTCAGGAATTTCTCAAACGCAAAAAATCGTTTCCGACTGGCGCCAGATACGTACCAGACTCAACGCTACACTCCATGTAAACACTTCCATTGACTCCATGTAAACACTTCCATTGAATCATAGGTTTTAAACTCGTACCTCGCTACCCACTCCTCCACAAGTTTCATTCCTGATTTGACAATCAGAGCAAAACTGACCACTTTGCATCCTGTCTGTCTGACAACTTCTCCATCCCTCATTACCCTCATTTTAGTTACTCTCTCTTCCCTGCCATCCACAAACTTACCAACACTGCTGTCCCACCCCTAGCTCCACCTTAAAGTACTTGGGCAATATTTGACAAACAGAATTAAACACAAGAATCGCAGCACAAAAAATTAAACAAGTATTTCACAGAAAACGCAGCGCAACCACTGGTCATGACCGCAACACTTATAGACACATTAAACAACGCCCCCTCTTTTTTCTCGTCACCCATGCGACCCTATTTGCTATTTTTGTGTCCCTCGACAGAGAGAAAGCCCACGACCATGTATGGCATCTTCGTCTTCTTTTCAGAATCCAGACATACATACTTCCAATTAACTGTGTTTAACGCTTTATCGCATCCTTCCCATTAAAACGCCCATCCTTTGTCATTACCAACTATACTAATTCCTGTATCTTCCATCACACTGCAAGATTACCCTGAGGCTCCGTCCTCTCTGCTCTCCTAAGGTTTTCTGCACTGCTGGTATGGCCAAACCACTCCCAGCAGCCCACTTCCTTCAGTGTAATGGTGACACAGCTTTATTCGCGCTCTACCCTACACTCCAGACATCCCAACGACCCTTCCAAATTCACCTCAATCAGTTTATCTCATGGTGTAACCAATGGCCCCTCGAGATCAATCCAGACAATAACGTAGGACAAACCTCCCACCTCTATTATTTCTATTTGATTATTTACGATCGTCCTACTTAGTTAACTTACACACTAAAATACTTTGGACTGGCAGCTAACGTGGAAGCCTCACCTATAAACCATCCAATAGAAAGCCCACAACAGATTAAAACTACCAAAACTGCTAACAGGCTGAACTTGGAGATTACACTCCTCGACTATTCTCTGCATCTACACATCCGTGATATCACTCCTCTCCTTTGTAAGTGTCACATGGATCGTTGCCTGCTGCTCCCTCCCCCAAGTTCCTCAAGACTCTCCAAGTTATTGAACACTATGCATTCAGTCCCGCTTTTCACATCTGTGTACCTCCTTCCACATAATTTCTCTACCATCTTATGGATCCTCTACTTTCTTATGGTACCCCCACCCCTCCTCACGCACATCAAACACCTCTACTCCCATCTGTACTATCCGCAAACTAGATTCCAATAACCACATTGTCTCTCCTCTGCTCAGCAACCCAGCTATGATACCACACCTTTATAAACACATCCCTCCATCCCTGCACCTACACAAATTCCATTTTCTGTCTCATCGGAACTTAAAATAACCCCCTCTCACAGACAGTGAAATTTCGTTTGACCTCCCGTTGGGTAGACAGGTCGCCTGGTGCAAGTCTTTTTAGTTGACCCACTTCGGCGACTTTCGCGCCGATGGGGATGAGATGGTAATGATGAAGACAACACAACACCCAGTCCCTGGGCAGAGAAAATCTCCGACCCGACCACGAATCGAACCAGGGCCCCTTTGCATGGCATTCCGTCGCACTAACCACTGAGCTGTCGAGGTGGACTTCCAGACAATAAGATGTGCTCAGAATATTTATCGGTCCTGCCAATTTTAGGCTTTCCCCACCTATCCAACTCCACCTACCCCTTTCCCATTGCTATTGTGCCACTACCCTCCCCACACACCATACTTCTCCTCACCTCCTGTCGTTATCCATACCCCTAAAACTCTTTGGAACATATCCTCTGCTTCTAAAAAACTTCTCACCTAGTGTAGGTCCTTCAGAAATTAAGTGAAACTGCAGTTCTGCAGCGATTTTTTGTAGAAGAATATGAACGTATTGCAGTTGGGCATTTTTGTGTAAATTGTGGAGTCTTTTCGTCCTTTTAGCTACTTGTCATTAATATTTTTTAATTTAAAACGAAAACCGTCCTCATGTTCTTTTTACTCTCATCTTTGTTTTATCCCCAAAAATTTCTTGCCTCAAGAGGGGAGTGTTGTACCACTAACAGTCCATGTGCGTGGGGCGATGAAATAACAATAAAGGAAAAAAAGAGGAGGAAGAGACATCCTGTGAATGAGTTTGTTGGTGGCTTCAGCTGTACCTTATATTTCCACTTTGGGTATCGAAAGCAGCGTTATTCACGCGCAGCTGCTGTGGTGTGTATGAGTGCTATTGGGCTGGATCGGACATGTAGTGTACCTGGTATGATGCTCATGGGCTGTCAGCAATTATGCTCATGAAGCATTCGGTGAGCATCTACCTCCGTTGTTGCTCTATACATTTTTCATTACACGTGTTTAAATGGTGATGAATTACTTGTGACTAACTGGATTATCAATCACGCATAGTGTAAAGAATCACTCAGAATTCCCAGCTTCTCTTAGTGACATCATGGAGTGCATCGTCTAAAACGTGCACCACAAATACTGCGGAAACGGAAGGAGTTATATATGTGAGGTTTTCACAGGATATATTTTTAGTCAGGGCGCTGTATTGTTAGGCAGAAAGCAGATTGTATTAATATTTAGAATTTGGAGTTTTTACGCTAACATACACTTTTTTAAACGGAACCATGGCATTTAACATTAAAAAACTAAAAGGAGAATAAATTATGACGTCAGTAGTGTTTGTTGTAGGACTTTAGTGCGAGTCGGTTAGAAGATATCGTATTTTGAAATGTTTCCACATCGACATTTGTTTGTGCAATTCAACCCGCGTAGTTGCTAGGTACGATGTTGTCATGTTTGCTTCCATTGTGACTCTGCATTCCTTGAGGAAACTGTGACTTCCTAGTCAGCCAATGTGTGACAGCCCAAGCAGTAGGTTGCGAGTGGGCGACGGGATTTACCAATACAGCAAGAGCTATTATGCTCATGGTGTATGGAGAGTGTAGAAAGAATGCAGTTCATTCTTGTACGGTGCCTGCGGTAAGATATCCCAATAGCCGTCAACCATCTCGGCAGCTATTTAGTAATCTCTTCAAACAGATACTTGAAAGTGATAGTGAAACACCTAGAAACGTAACAATTTGTTTTTGTGGTTGATCCGCACACTGGCTCCCACGCAATGGCCCAAGGAAGTGGCATGAGCCAGGCAAGCGTTCAAATAATTCTCCATGGAGATAGGTTCATCTCTATCACATCTCTAGCTATCAAAAGTTGCATGGACATTGTTATGAGAATAGTGTTAACTTCTGTACAAGTGCATTAAAACATGATACTCTGGCTCTATCATGTACCTTATTTAGTGATGAAGCCATATTTACCAATGATGGCCAGGTAAATAGCCGAAACATCTGCTGTTCGTCTATTAACAATCGCCATTGGCTGCGTCCATGGAAGGAAACGTGTGGTGTCGCATTGTGAACGATAGCCACATAGGCCTGTGTTTCATAGGCTAAACATTCAAAAGTATCGCAGCCTTCAAACAAACCATATCCAACAGACGCTAGAAGATGTTGCTCTGCAGAATAGGAAGAACCTCTGGTACCACCATGATGGCTGTCCAGCCTATAGAGCACGAGGTACTACAACATGCCTCCACGAATTGTAGTGGACCTATACCTTGGTCAGACCAGCTCCGATAGGACACCTGTAGCCTTTTTTTGTATGGCGAACGCTGAAAGGCGCTCTCTACAAGGACATACCAACTACACGTGATGACTTGCAACCACAACTACTGCAGCATGCTTGGACATCTCCGCTGTAACGCTAACACGTGTGGAGCAGTCGTTCCACACCAGACTGGACACGAGTATTGCCGCCACCGGCGGTAAATTTGAACGCAACCCTTGATGGTCAATTGTCTCGTTACTGCTCAGAATCCACATAATTAGTGTATGCACTTGTGTTGTTCCTTGGTGTGCGCTACCACAGGTATTGTACAAATGTCAAAGTAGGAACTTTTCAAAATACACTATCTCCTACACGACTCGAATTAGCATTCCTTCCACAAAAACTTCCTACATTATAATTTAACCTACTTTTAGTTTCTTAAGGTCAATAAGAATTGTTAGATTTAAAAAAAGTGAATCTCTGTACAAAGAATACACTTTCAAAGTATTATTACAGACTGTTTATTGGTTGACAACATGAGCACTTTCCGTTCCCGAAATACTTGCGGTGCAAGCTTTGGGTTATTCACCCTTTATAAGACAACAATGGGTGGACACCACATAAACTTGGCACCGCTCGTTTTTGAGTCATCTATTGTTATTTTCTGAGAGATGATTATCCCCAAAAATTATGCCATAACACTTTAGTGAGTGAAATTGAGAAAAATATGTTAAGATACACAGAGTTGGCACAGTTTGGTCAACTAATTGCTGAGTTTATTAATTTTGTGTGTTCGTAGACAGTCATATAGTTTTATTGCTATTAGTGATTCAGCAGGAATTTAACACCAGATTGATCTAAAATGCATTGCTGTCTTTTAAAATTTCAAAAACAGTAATGTAGATTTTGTTTGTAGGGAAATGATACATACGGGATTTCTCATTCAGCATCATTTGGATGTTGCTTGCTTGTGGGAAAGTTTTGTTACGCCTGGTGTAAGAATGATAAACATCTACCTGCACGGGTTGCAGTTCGACAGCGGCAGGATGGTGCCGTGTTATCCTTCCGCGAAATTGTTATTCGCGTTGGTCAGGTACCCGCCACTGCCTTGTAATTGCATCGCGCACCGTCAGGTGAATGTCAACTGCCGCACAACATCCGAAAGGCCACCCACAGTCATTTTTCATTCTGTCATGCACCATCGTGCGCCCGTTCCACGAGTATTGTGTCTGGAAATGGAAGTGGTGAAAGTTAGTGTTTAACGTCCCTTCGTATTAGAGACGGAGCGCAAGTTCGGATTAGGGAAGGGTGGGGAAGGAAAGCGGCAATGCCCTTTCGAAGGAGCCATCACGGCATTTGCCTTAAGCGATATAGGGAAATCACTGGAAACATAAATCAGGATGGACGGAAGCGGGTTTGAACTATCGTCCTCCCTAGTGCAAGTCCAGTATGTAAACCACAGCGCTACTCCGCTCAGTCTGGAAATGGGCATGTTTGCAGCAAGACAATATCGATGTGGACAACGCGACGTCTGGTGAACGTCTAATTGTCAGCACGGCGATCATTACCGCGGCCTCACTTGATATCGCGGCAGGGAGAGGCACTACGTCAATACAGTGCTGAACAATAGCACTGGACACAGAAGGGACGCCATGTCGGTTATTCAGTAGCCAAGTATAGAGCCTGCGGGAAATAAAGGAACGTTGCCAGAGCGTATCCGCCATGGAATTATAGGTCCAGAAGCTGACATGATGATGAAGGGCGCAACTGAGTACAGAACACAATCAACTCTGCTTTATACATACGGCGATCTGGGCAACAGACGTCGCATCTCCGATGTGTTAAGACCGGTGACTGTGCCATAACGTAGAAGTCTCGGTGATGTCATCTTTCAAGAAGCTAACGCAAAACCAGATATTTCTTTTGCTAACCCACTTCAATACAGAAGGCGTTCAACTATTGGCCAGACTAGCTTCTCTTCTAGATCTCTCACTGATTGAGGACGTCTGGCCATGGGATCACAAAAGACTGGCACGCCATCTCACTAACGTCGATTAGGTCTGGCACAGAGCTGAATGAAAGATGCCCTCACATGGCATTTAAGTTTGAATCGGTACCCAGACAGGTCTGACCAGTGCTGCTGACAGAGTTGCAAGCTCTGTACATGAATTTCGCATCCCTGAAAACCTCAAATCATCTTCAGATTTAGTAATGCCGCATTGCTAATATTCTATACACCGAAGCGCCAAAGGAACTGGTATACGCATGTATGCAAATACAGAGATATGTCAACACGTAGAATACGGTGCTGCGGCCGGCAACACCTATATGAGACAACATGTATCTGGTGCAGTTTTTAGATCGGTTACTGCTGCTGCAATGGCAGGTTATCAAGATTTAAGTGAGTTTGAGCCTGGTGTTATAGTCTTCGTCCGAGCGATGGGACACAGCATCTCCGAGGTAGCGATGGAATGGGTGTTTTCCAGTACGATCATTTCACGAATATCAGGAATCCGGTAAAACTTCAAATCTCCGACATCGCTGCGACCGGAGAAGGATCTTGCAACAAGGGTCCAATGACAACTGAAAAGAATCGTTCAGCATCACAGAAGTGCCACACTTTCGCAAAGTACTGCAGATTTCTATGCTGGGAGATCAACAAGTGTCAACAGGCGAACCATACAACGAAACATCATGGATATGGGCTTTCGGAGATGAAGATCCACTGATTTGCCCTTCATGACTGTATGACACAAAGCTTTACGCCTCACCTGGGCCTGTCAACAACGAAATTGGACAGTTGATGACGGGAAACATGTTGCCTGATCGGACGAGTCACGTTTCAAATTGTATCGAGTGGATGGAAACGTACGGGTATTGAGGCAGCCTCACCGATCCATGAACCCAGCAAGTCAGTAGGGGACAGTTCAAGCTGTTGGAGGCCCTGTAATGGTTTGGGACGTGCACAGTTGGAGTGATATGGGATCCCTGCTGCATCGATACGACTCTTGACAGGTGACTCGCACGTAAGCACTCTGTCTGATCATTTGCATCCATTCACGTCCATTGTGCATTCCGATGGACTTGGAGAATTCCAGCAGGACAAAATGACACCAATGACACCACACACATACGTAATTGCTACAGAGTGGCTCCAGGAACACTCTTCTGAGTTTTAAGTCTTCTGCTAGCCACCACACACCCCAGACATGAAAATTATGGAGCATATCTGGGATGCCTTGCCACGTGCTGTTCAGAAGACAGTTCCACCCCTTCGCACACCTACTGATTAATGGACAGCCCTGTAGGATACATGGTGTCTGTTCCCTCCAGCACCACTTCAGACATTAGTCGAGTTCATGCCACGTCGTGTTATGGCACTTGTGTGAGCTCGCGGTGGTACTACACGAAATTAGGCAGATGTACTAGTTTCTTTGGCTGTCCCAGTTTTAAAAACTGGCCGTATATGTAGCACAGCTGTACCGACTTGGACCTACACTATTTCATCAAAGGTATCAGAAAACATATTAATTTACATTAAACCTTTTTGATGATTTGAACGATGTTGAGGGCACTTTCAATAACGCCTCTGAATATATGTGGAGGTGTGGCAGTATATTTTTCCTCAAGAGCCGAAACCAGAGAAGATATTTGCTGTGGCCACACACTTCATACATCGTAGCGTCTACTGCATCTGCATCTCACTTCAAATCCAACCAACACAGGGCACGTATTCACTAGGAGAACCTACATTGTCTGTGTTAAGACAAATATTTACCGGCGGCCACAACACAGCACAACACTAGGTCTCCATCAACGGCCGACAGGGACCGCAACCCGTTCACAGGGCCTGCAGAACAGCTTTACCAGAGGTAGCGCAGCTAGCCCAGGAGCTACTTTGATATGCCAGGCACGCGATCGCTAATAGTTCCAGCAGATACATCCTCCAAACGGGCTTTATAGAGCGGCGCTCTGTGGGTAAAGGGCAACTAGATGCACCGCTTCGAAGTATACAGAGCTGTCACCCCGGCACTCACAGCCAGACGTCCATTCTATCTGGCCGATCTCCTGCAGGTGAACTTGGTGTAGTCGACGAACATCTTGACATTCTAGAATCGTTTTATTGTGATGTCTCCCCGTGAATAGTCGGGTATTTTCTGTTATTATTATTTGATGCTGCACATTGGTGACGATCTGCAGTTGCGATCGAGTCTATTGTTCTTTTGGAGATTGTATGGTGAGTCCAAGAAATTGTTTTCGGACTTGTGTTTTCCCCATTTCTACTGTGACAGCGTACATACTTTAGAGGTGATGAGTTGCTTTTAGAGTTTACCACGTTTATGCTGAGTTTTTGTCCTCTATGGCAGACGGTATTCCAGGTATTCATAACCCTCCGCATGAGTCATAGGGCTGGTGGAAAGTATGCGACAAACGAACGAGCTCATTATTCAGCGTTTAGAGGCGATGTCCCCTTCTCCTCTGGGTGCATCTGCGGGCGTTTCACCCAGCTTCCCCAATTTTGGGGATCCGTGCCGTGCGTTGAGCTTTGGGGCAACTACGTGGCTCTTCTGGAGCAACACTTTATTGCTCATGAAGTCACTTTCGACGTTTAGCGTAGCACATTTTTCCTCGCCCGTGTGGGCCAGGAAGTTTATCACCTTCTCCTCCAGAAGGAGAACCTCGTGCTCTCACCTATGAGGCGTTGATTTCTTCCCTATTGGATTATTTTGACTTTCAAGTCCACTTTGGGGCGGCACGCCGTAAGTTCTTCTGTTGTGAGAAGCTTCCCGTGCAGTCGTACAGGGAATGGATTGCTACACTGCAAGGTCTTTCCTATGACTGTCGTTTTTTCTGTGGCAACTCTGTTTGCAAACAGTCTTATGGTTCGGCACACATTCGTGATATGATTGTTGTCCATGCCCCAGATCATACCTTATGGACTGATCTTCTGAAGATGAAAGATCCCTCTTGACACATGTTTATTCATTATTCACACTCATCAGCAGTCCTTTCGCTCTGCTTTCACGCTGCCGTCCCTGGCGCAGGCCTTCGACGCTCGCCCTCCCCCCTACCCCATGACATCACATCACTGTAGCAGCAGCGGCGCGCTGGGGGCCTCTCCTGAGGCCGCGCCCTCCCTCCAGGACCAACAGTGGCCGCAGTGGTAGCAGCAACGGCAGCAGCAACAACAGTTGCCCTCCTGTAGTCAATGCTTTGTCACACATCAGAGGCAAGATTGCCACTTCCGGAGGGTGACCTTTTCAGCCAGCTGAAAGTAGGGTCACAAAGCCGAGGTCTATCAGTCGTCATCGTTGATGGTCATGGACCATACTGATTTGGACGCCTCTGACTCTGTGGTATATGAGACTGACCTGCTGCCGCCAATTTCCTTCGTGCAGTCGGTTTTTCCACACATGATGGCAGCAATCACTCTAACTGTGTGGTTTGATGGCACTCCTCTCCTTTTTCAAGTGGGTACAGGGTCCGTCACCACCATCATCGATGCGGATCCCACCATCATCTGGGTTCACTGCCGCTTCGTCCATTCCATCCTTCCCTGAAGAGCTACAGCAACAATGTCAGCTGTGGTTCTTGGCTCAGGTGCAGTACCTCACTCAGCGTGGGCTTTGGTCCTCGCCACCCCAAAGGCCACCAGCTTATTGGGAATGGATCTTTTTCCATTACTGGGCCTTGAGAACCACGACTCTGGCCCTGCCATCCAGTCATTGTCGGCAGACACTTGCAGCTTCTGGATGGCTTCCCAGACATGTTCTCTGCCACACCTCTGGGGGTCTCCGGGTTCAAATCTGATATCAAACTCCTCCCCTTGGCGGTCATGAAGTTCCAGAAGGCTCTCTCAGTACCATTCGCCCTCCATGACAAACTTCAAAAGGAGCTTCGTCACCCGAGTCTGAGGGCATCCTGATCCAAGTCTATTGTGGCCCTTGAGAAGTAGAATGGATTTCACATTGACCTGCGAGATGCCTACCTCCAGTTGCCTTTGGATGAGTTGTCGAAAATGTTCTTGGTAATCAATACCCCTTTCGGGCTCTTCCATTACAACTACCTCCTGTCTGGAGTCGCCAGTCAAAAAATGGCTCTGAGCACTATGGGACTTAACATCTATGGTCATCAGTCCCCTAGAACTTAGAACTACTTAAACCTAACTAACCTAAGGACATCACACAACACCCAGTCATCACGAGGCGAGTCGCCAGTGCTTTGGCCATTTTCCAGTGCTATTTGGAAACATTGACAAGAGACATTCTGGGGATTGCTAACAACCTTAGTGACATCTTAGTCGCTGTTGTCTCCCCTTTGACTTGGATCAGAACCTCTGGCGCCTCTTCCATGTTCTTCAGGGTACTGGCTTGCGTTGCAAACAAGGAGAAATGTCTTGTTTCTGTTCCTTAGGTGACTTACCTTGAACATCTTTTGAGCACTAATGGCATCTGACCAACGCTCCAGTATGTCAAGGCTATTCAGCAGCTGCCACCCCTGAAGGACATCTCCCAGCTCAAGTCAGTCCTGGGTCGACTCAATTACTTCCGCCATTTTATCCCACAGGCCACAGCTCTGACCGAAGCTCCTCACTGCCTGCTTGTAAGAATGTTACCTGGGACTGGTCGCCAGCTTGTGATAGAGCATTCCACCATCAGAAGTCTTCACCCCTGGTGCCGGCTTTCCTTCTCCCTTATGATCCCCCCATCAAGCCTCTCACGTTGGCTGCTGATGCATCCAAATATATTGTGGAGGCCATTTCTTCTCACATCATTGACCAATTGAAGTTTTCGGTGGCCTTCGTTTCCAAAACGCTATTCCCGGCTCAGTGTAACAACAGCTAAATTGAGAAGAAGGCCTTGCCCATAATTTCTGAGATTAAGATATTTCACGATTGCACCTACAGCCGTTGCTTCACCTTATACACCGATCACTAGCCTCTGGTCTCGTTGTTCAGTGCTAAATTCGCTATCCCCACGAGGACTGCTCGCCGCTTCCAGCACTGGGCATTGTTCCTTATGGAATATTCCTACGACACCCATTTTTGGGCCACAGCTCTCCATGCCAATGTGGATTTTCTCTCTTGTCTCCTGGTGGACACTGAGTTCGATTCAGACCTGGATGCCTGTTTCCACCTGGATGACGCCACTGCCCAGGCTGTAGCTGATTTGCCCCTGGATGCCAAGCTAGTCACATGTTACATGGCAGATGGTCTGACCTACCATGCTCAACATGGGTGGCCATTAATCAGCAGCCACAGCTGGATGTCTGGGCCTACTGGCACCACTGCCAGGACCTGTCTGTCAGAGATGGGGTGATAATGATGGATGGCCTTTTGTGCTGCCAGTCTCCCTCCACCAGCAGGCCATGGAGTTCCTGCACGTTTGTCATTAGGGGACTGTCCTGACGAAATGGCTTGCCTGCCAGCAATTCTACTAGAGGGGGATGGACGCCTCCATCACCCAAATGGTGGCCTCATGTCCCTTCTGTCAACAGCACCAGTCGGAAACCCCGCGATGCCTGTCCCCGTGGACGCCTTTTCCTTCTCCTTGGTCCTGTTTACACTAGGATTTCGTGGCCATGTTCCTTGGCTCATCATGGCTTATCCTTGTTGACGCAGACAGTGGGTGTCCTTACGTCTACTGTATGTCTTCCACAACATCTGCCCATAACATCCAAGCTCTTTCCCACATCTTTGCCACTGAAGGCCTTCGAGAGACATTGGTGCCCAAAAATGGCCCTCAATTTACATCTGCTGAATTTACCTCCTGCTGTGACACCCTGGGCATCCTGTTGATTCATACTGCTCCCTTTCATCCTGCATATAACAGATTAGCCAAACGATTTGTCCGTACATTAAAAGTACATATGTCGGAATTGCATCCCGAACACTACTTGGACTACACACTTACCATCTTTCTTTCCTCCTACTGGTTCCGCCCATCTCCTCTGCATTCGGCAGTACCCCATTTTTTCTGCAGGATCTTGTCTGTGCGATAGTATTCATCCGGAATTGTCCCTTGTGGGTCCCCACCAGGGTCTCGTCGCTCATCGTCCGCCCTGTGGCTGCCATCACCCTCGACGATGGCATGGTGTGCCGGAAGCAGGCAAACCAGCTTCACCCCCAGTGTGGTCCACAGCTGGCTCCTCGGGAATGACGATGCTCCTCTCCCCCCCCCCCCCCCCCGACCGCCCGACCGCCGCCTCCGCCTTCGCTGTCAGTCACGTCCCAGGCGGACTGGTCTCCTAGAGATCCCTACGCCCATGCAAGTGGATTGGATCCTGCACTTGCACCTGCAAATGCCCCCAGTCTCCTGTTGCCGATGGTCCTGAGGTCTGACGTCGAGATGAGCTTTACACTCACCCTAGGGTGGAGGGCGGGAGGGGAGACGTTGTCTGCTGTGGCCGCCCACTATGTACATCGCAACACTAACTGCATCGGCATTCCACTTCACGTCCAACTAACACGGGATGCTTGCATCACAGGGCGTATATTCACCAGGGAAACCTACGCCGTCTGTGTTGTCAACACAAATATCTACCGGCGGCCAAAACACAACACAGCGCCAGGTCTCCACCAACGGCCGCCAGGTACCGCTACCTGTTCGCGGAGCTTGCAGAACAGCTTCACCAGAGGTCGTAGCTAGCCCAGGAACTACTTTGATACGCCAGGCACGTGATCACAAGTATTTCCGGCAGATACAACCGCCAAACGAGCTTTATAGGGAGGTTCATTGGCGGCAAAGGACAGTTCGACGCAACGCTTGGAAGTACACACAGCTGCCACCCTGGCAGTCACAGCCAGACATCTCTTCTATCTCGCCGATTTCTTGCAGATGGACATGGTATAGTCGACGAATATCTTGACATTGCAGAAATGTTTTATTGTGATCTTTCCTCGTGAAGAGTCGGGTCTTTTCTATTATTATTTGTTATTGTACATTGGTGACGATCCGCATTTGGGACCTAGTCTGTTGTTCTTTTGGAGATTGTGTTATTGTTTCGTTTTGGTGAGTCCAATAAATTTTTTTTGGACCTGTGTTTTCCGCATTTCTATTCTGCTAGCCCAGATACTTCAATAGTAATGTTGGACGCTGGGGTCTGAAATCAATGCTCTGACTCATTCCAAAGATGTTATAGGAATGTTATTGTGCACATATTGCTTTACGGAAGGGTGCACGTTCATACTAAAACGACCACGGTCTCCTAGTTGTTCCTCTACACAATAAACGATGCTGTAAAACGTGTTCATTCCTTCCGCATTTATCGTTTTATTATGCGTAATAACGGGCTTAAGCCATAACCATCCAAACTACCGCCATACCACAAACGTCACCTCCTCCGCACTTCACTGTTAGCACACACGAGCAGCAGGCAACGTTCATCAGGCACTCGCCATTCCCAAACACTTCGATAGGATTTCCACAGCATATAGCGTGATTCATCACTCCAAATTACTCGTTTACAGCCATCCAATGTCCACTGGAATCGCTCTTTACCTACAGTTCGCATCGCTTAGCACAGACTGCAGTAACGTGTGGCTTTTGAGGAGCTCCTCGACCATTGTACCATATTCTTGTTAAATCAATAAGCACAGAAAATTTGCTACCTGGGTTTCAAGAAAAACTCTGAAACTCGCGAGTGATTTCTTCCACTGATTTCATACCATTTTCTGCGCCCATTCTCTTCATTGCTCGATGGTCACCGTCGCCAATACATGAGGTCTGCCTGATCTTTGTATAACTGTGGTTGTCCCTTCGCCTTTCCATTGCACAGTTACATCGCCGACAGTCGATATGTTAAGCTGCTGAAGGGTTGCAATGTTACAGATGCAACTGTTACTCAGATGACATCGAATGATTAGTCCATGTTAGAAGTCACTGACCAGATTTGACCATTCCGTCCTACTCTACTCTTACTACTTTTCTACCGAAGAACATCAGAATATCTGAAGTGCATGGCCAAGGGTACGAGACGGAAGCCAAGACTGACAGTAGCGTTCTGAGTGGCCTGGCAGTGAACTTCAAACTCCGGGAAACGTGGCGCGATAATCTGTGTATTTGCTTTGTGAAATACGAGAACTAAAGGATAATACATACATCATGAAAAATTTTGCATCATCCCATTTCCCAGAACTCCTGAAGACAGACGTTTAAAGTGGATATTGTATCACTGACACAGTCCCTTTGACTGTTCAGAGATGTCACTAAACCGTTCAAAATGTAAACAACAATGCATGAGCAGCGCCTATTAGACGGAGGGGTTCCGATAGCCGGTCAGTTCCAGTTATTCCACCAGGAAGGAGATACACGACTCATGTTGTCCGTAGTTCAACCATGCCTAGACGGTTAGTAACGTTGTTCGATCGCGTCCGCATTGTTAATTTGTTCCAGGAAGGGCTTTCAACAAGGGAAGTGTCCATGTTTCTCGGAGTGAACCAAGCGAAGTTGTTCGGACATGGAGGAGATACAGAAAGAGACAGGAACTGTCGATGACATGTCACGGGCTACTACTGCAGCGGTTCATCGCTACCTACGAATTATGGCCAGGAGGATCTCAGACAGTAACGCCACCATGTTGAATAATGCTTTTCGTGCAGCCACAGGACGTCGTGTTACGACTCAAACAGTGCGCAATAGGCTGCATGATGCGCAACTTTACTTCCGAGGTCCGTGGCGAGGTCCATATTTGCAACCACGACACCATGCAGCGCGGTACATATGGGCCCAACAAAATGCCGAATGGACCGCTAAGGGCTGACATCAAGTTCTCGTCACCGAAGAGTGTCGCATATGCATTCAACCAGACAATCGTCGGAGACTTGTTTGGAGGCAACCTGGTCAGGCTGAACGCCTTAGACACACTTTTCAGCGAGTGCAGCAAGGTGAAGGTTCCCTGCTGGTTTGAGGTGGCGTTATTTGGAGCCGACTTACGCCGCTGGTGGTCACGGAAGGCGCCGTAACGACTGTACGATACGTGAATGCCATCCTTCGACCGATAGTGCAACACTATTGGCATCATATTGGCGAGGCATTCGTCTTCATGGACGACAGTTGGCGCCACCATTGTGCACGTCTTGAGAATGACTTCCTTCAGGATAACGACATCGCTCGACTAGATTGGCGAGCATGTTGTCCAGAGATGAATCCTATGGAACATGCCAGTGATATACTGAAAACGTCTGTTTATGGACGAGTGACCCATCAACCACACTGAGGGATCTACGCAGAATTACCGTTGAGGAGTGGGACAATCTGGACCAACAGTGCCTTGGTGAACTTGAGGATAGTGTGCCACGACGAAGACAGGCATGCACGAGGACATGCTACTGGGTATTAGAGGTACCGGTGTGTACAGCAGTCTGGACCACCACCTCTGAAGTTCTCGCTATAAGGTCTTACAGCACGCAATGTGTGGTTTTCACGAGCAATAAGAAGGGTAGAAATGATTTTTATGTTGATCTCTATTCCAGTTTTCTGTACAGGTTCCGGAACTCTCGGAACCGAGATGATAGATAACGTTTATTGATGTGTGTATTTTTTATTTTCATTTTATGGGTGGGTCTGGTGGTAAAGTGTATTTATTTGTAGAACCCAATATTATAATTTGTGCGTTGTGGCTATTATGAAGTGGAAACTATGTTCCTGATTACGGCTTTCTTGTCTGTATTGCAACCTTTGAAATTAACAGAAATATTTGGCTCGTATTCTGCTTCACTTTTGTTCTCATCCGTAATATTTCGTTGGGTAAATGACTCCGTATTTATTATTGTTTCACGTGAAAGAGAAGCTACTGTTGTTGCATGGTATTCTGTGGGCTCATATGTGTTTCTTACTGCTTACGAATGCGTGTGTAAACTGCTCCATTTAAATCACTGTTGGTACATTGCTCGCATTCTACGTCATTTTTGCTCCAACTCGCTTTTGTGCTCGCATTTGATGGAGGTCACAGTCATTTTCATTAACTTGAGCTAAAACATACTGTTTGTAGTTAACTATTAATAACGTGAGAAAACATTTGCGTAACTGCAGTCTCAGTTGTAGCATTTGTAAGCATGAATGCTCCAGTCACCAACACTACAAAGAACACTCAACCACATCAACATCCATACCCTGCAAGCCACTGTGAAGTGCATGGCGGTCAGTGGCAAGAAGGAACACTATTACAGGCCGAATTACATACTCATTCCGTGACAAGATGTAATAAAGTTGAATACCAGTGTTGTCAATACCTGTCATCATGGAATTTTCCATGAAATTCGAGAAACTACGGGAAACGTATGCAGACAAAACTCATGTAGAATACGAGCAATATACTTAGAATGCATTTAAACCGAGCAATTCAAACACAAATTCGTTAGAAATGACAGATACATGTAAGTACTCAGAACACCACGTAACCAAAGCATTTCTGTTTTATATGAAACAAAAACAAGTCTGGAATCATTTACCCCACTTAGTATTATGGATGCGAGAAGAACGCAGTCAGAACTCGATCAGCGTACAAATTGAGTAAAAATGGAGCTTAAGCTTTGGAATGATATAGGAAATTATTGGGATGATTTACAGAATAGGAAAATGTGTAATTTTGTAGCAAACAACCTCAGGTTTGATTGACGTAATGCATCAGTAGCCCATTCCGCCACCAGGATTGTCAGCGTAGTGCAACAGTTAAAATGACTAGTCTCACAGGTGCGGAACGTACTCACTGTCTGCACCGAATACGCTACAGAATGTCCAAGAAGGTCTACAGTTTACTCCTGGCACAAGACCTCTGCTGAGACGGTTTGTACCTAGCGACATGATGAATCACCAGGTCCTCAAGTATCAACGTGTGTCGCGTGAGAATGGCATTCCACGAAAGGCGCAGCACAATACTGATGCAGATAAGGTTGCTCGTGGGCAATTGTGTGCGGAAATGATGCATCGGATTTCGGCGAGACATTACTGAACACAATACTCTTCAGCAGTGACTCAACATTTCATATCAGTGTCATGGTGAACACCCACAACTGCAGAATATCAGGCAGCGAAAACCGCATGCAAACCTGTAACACGTTCATGGTAGCCTCACAGTCAATAGTGGATGCATATGGGGGCCCGAGGACCCCCCCCCCTTTTCCCTTCCACCCACCTTGCGGGGCGGTTCGTATTGCCACCCCTGCCGCCACCACCAGTCAGCCCGTATGCTATTCGTTCGTTTCTTTCGACTGAATTGAGTTATCGAGTAGCTGTACTTTCCTATGTAGCACGCGCGTCCGCGTCATAGTATTTTATATGTTTATGTCTGGCTTTCTTAAACTTTGCATGTGACTTGTTTTTCTTTTTTTTTATTACGATAAAAGTAAAGGTAGCTCAAGATGTCTTTAGCGCCCCCTTCTTGAGGTTTGTCTGTATCCGCCACTGCCCAAAGCTAATGTGTTTCGCCCTTAGCAAATTAAAATTGTACAGCCCTTTCCACTTCATGGAGAAACCTGTCACTGGTATTTTGTATCGGAATAACGATGAAATCTTTTTAACTACGCAGGTCGATGAAGGCTACTGAGGTGGGATGGTTTACTACCAGAAAGATGGTGCACCACTAAATTTCGTCACGGAAGTTCGAGGTTTCCAGATCGTTAGCCTTGAAGGGCCATCCCATGGCCCCCTAGCTTCCGAGACTTGACACCACTGTATTTGTTCCTCTGGGGTTTCGTTAAAGACCGTGTGTTTTTTCCTCCCATACCTAACTATTTAGCCGACCAGAATAATCGAATCTAATCTACCGTCGTATATGCTACGTCCCATTTTCTGCAACGAGTTTGATTACCGGAGGAATGTTCGCCTTGTTATAGATGGTAGTCACAATGAACCAAAATGTCACTTGACAATTTAATCTGAAACTTGAGGTTGTTTGCAAAACAGTGATACATATACCTATTCTTTAAGTTATCTGAATAAATTTCTATGTCATTCCAAAGTTGTAAAGTACTGTTTGACTCACTCTGTTTACGACGCGTTCTAAAGAGTGCTACACACGAGAAGTCGTAATCAGAAGCACACTGTGATGAATTCAAGTTCTGTTAACTATGAAATGAAAGCAAACGTGGAAGATTAAACATCTGCCAGTGAGAAAGCTAAATGATGGATTGATAAGCTTGCAGGGCTCCAAGTGGCGTGACAGCGAACTAAAGGCGTATTACCTATATGAGTTTCACCCTCGTGTTCTCTGCTGACAACACAATACCTCACGAGTCCTTTAATACTGGCTGGTGCCCTTCTCGCGACATCTAGCGTTCGGCTACGCACTACATAGGGGTGTCCGGATAGTTCTGATCAGTCAGTGTACCCGGCCCGCGCTACCTGCTGCGCCACTTGCTGGCACGGAGTCGGCAGCGTTCTCGTCGGCCGGTACCTGGGACGGGGCCGACCACGTACCTGCTGTTCCGCTGCTCCCAGGCGGCGCGCCGCGACGCTTTGTCTGTGGGATCAAACGGCCGACATTATAATCCCGCGGATTACGGCGCCCGCAGCGCCGGCTAATATGGACGCCGCATAAACCAGCGGCCGCTGTTAATTAGGATATTCGCCGCGGCCGCTTGTAGCTCCACCTTTGTTCGCCGGTGGCTGCTTTACTGGCGAGTACAGTACAGTACACTGTGTCACGGTAGCAGCCTTGCTGGGTTGATAACGCTCTAGCACCGGCTCAGCATTGCTTAACAATGGCTGCGCTTTCTTCCCCGTCTAACCATTCTCAAACTACATGAGCTTCCGACGTGAAATGTGCATCGTCGAGCGATAAGAGAACAGGGGCACTAGCATAGCAAACAGCACTTCTTAATGGAAAGTCAGAGGCGAAAATAACGTATGATATTCCTCAAGATAATGTAAGATAAAGTTCCACAAGGCTCAGTCTTTCCTCCCCTCTTCCATCTAATATACAACAGACAGGATTAGCGTTTTAGAAAATGACACTAGCGTTGTATTCACTTCAAACGTATCTGTAGGAGCAGTAGATGTGTAAACAGGGTTCTTAAAAATATTGATGAATGATTTTCTGTAAATGGTCCTACTCATGATGTGAAAGAGGGACGGCTTATTCAGTTGTACACATGTAGAGGTACTATATGAATGACAACCGAAGAACTTGTTGAAGAAATAACTAGGGTAGAATCTGGATGAAAGACATTTTTGAACTCCTAAATAATTTCAGCCTCAATTACATTTGAAATCAGTGTATATCTGTACAGTCGGAATATTTGGCTTATGTTAATTTAGTAGTGTCGTATGTAATAATGTCGTTGAGTTACTCATCTTTAAGAAAGAAAGGTTTCATTCCTCAGGAATGTGCTGTGAGAGTAATATGTGGCGCTCCCCCCGATCATCTTCTAGACAATTCCTACAGCAGTAAGACATTTTGACTACTGCTTCACAATATATTTAGTCTCTCAAGTACATTGTTGCAAACAACCAACCACAGTTGATAAGGAATAGTGTTGAATGTAATTACACTACAAGAATGAAAAATTACTTGTACACCAATACTCTGCATGTGTACTCTGTTCGCGCTCCCCTGTTCTGTTCGCGAAATCTGGGTGGGAAGAATGAATGTCGGTAGACCTTAAACCATGGTCTGGCGGTATTCTCGCCTCGCGCGTCAGTCTAGTAAGTTCGGCCCCTTCCAGCCTATGTCGTATCACTGCGAGAGATTCCTTGTTTCTTGGTGTCATGTGAGTCCTTGTGTTCGTCGATTCGTTGTTTCTCTCTTAGCGTCTCGAGTTTATGACTCAACTTTGAAACGCCGTCGTCTTCGGCCGTGATGTCGTCCGTGGCTCCCAGGAATACTGCACGTACAGATACGATCACTTGTTGTTTCGACAAGTCCACGTAGCATGTGAGGTGAAGTTCGCCAGAAACTTATGACTGGTTTGTTGACACGATCACCGCAACTTCAGGACCGATTGACACGCCTTACTTTCATTCTGGATGTTATTTATTTCACGTAAGTTTCTAGATCAGCTTCAGCTCCTTTCGCGGCACGGGCAACAAGCCCCCTTTCACTCACCACGATGGCTCTAATGGTATGGTTGTTTTGGAGACCTCAGAGGTGGAATATACGGATAATAGGTTACGTTTAATCTTCCATCCAAAGTGGGTGACAGTTTCCACGAAACTGTCCTGCTTCTGTTTGGAGACACAGAGAATATGCGGAGGGAACGCTGGTCTCCTCAGCATCGTTTACAAGTTTATAGTGGCGTTCCATCTGTAGACGTGGTGCTAAAATGGAATATCACCTGCCATTTGCAGGTGTGTGAATACCGCATACATGTTATTTACACAGCACTAGAGAGAACAGGTCTTGAATGTAATGAAAGTGAACACCTCCGCACAAATTTCCCGCGTCGTTTCACGGTCTTAAAATCCACTTACGAACGTCATAAAAGGCAAATTATAGCGGACCTGTGCCTAACCAAGTCCCAGGGGTAACATGAGCCATTGCTTGATGACCCTACTGAATTTCCGTCAATAATTTCGCATAGGGTCTTTGTCACTGCAGCTTGCTCGCCACCGCCACCGCCACCTCCACTTCAAAACAAGAGTAAGACGGACGCAAGATGATGAAGAGTCCCACCTTCTGAGTCCTATAGAAAAGATTCCATTAAGGAGACCTCTCCCGTCCCCGACTTCAGACCGGACGGTAACATGTCAACTGCTGTTCAAGATTCGAAAGAGTCCATTCCCCCCTCCGATGTATCTCCCGAAAACAAGACCGTCTCTTCCTGATCGCATTAGGATAGACCGGTTCCTGATCTCCGTACTTTATCGACGGACTTTTCGTGAATCCCTGGGTCTGTAAAGTGATCCCACTTTTCTTTTGCGCCCCTCGTTGGAGAGAGCAGGCCACAGGCTGCTGGTGATTCCACGCAGGTCGATAGAACCGTGCCATTGGAACAAGTGGTGACGGTAAAAGACATACTGTCGATTTTCGTTTCTTTTGATCCTCACTAGCCGCACCGCCCACCCGTGGAAGAGTGGGCTGTATCCTCTGCACCTGATACTGAATTTCCGCGTGAACCTTCCTTCCCAAAGTAGCAGTCGCCTTCCCGCAAAGCCGAAACAAACCGCATCTTCAACCTGGAAGCACGGGACTGTGGAAAAAATGAAGAGGGCGAGGTACTCCACATTCGGATTCATCCGTTAACTCTGTTATGGATTATGATACATGGCTTTAAAGGTCAGTTGCAAGTAAACAACTGAACAGTTTTGGTAATAGTGATAATCGCTAGATGCAGGCCTGTACCTTTATTGCTCTGAATATTAAAAAATTACTTCCGATCATAGAGATGCAGCGGTGCGACAGTTTATTTGCGATTCAAGTGCCGACATGATATTTTTGTAAGATGTGTTACTTTATTTTCCTCTTCCCGGCTTTTCTACTTTCTTTAATATGGCTCCTGAACTATATAATGGTGTGTTCATGTGTGTATTGAAGCGGGGACCTAGAAACGACGGAGAGGCTTCGTCCTGCCATAGGCCTCAGTGGTTCACAACCCCACTGAAGTCCACCCACCCCATCGCCGACCCATACAGAACCCAGGGTTCTGGTGCGGTTCGGCGCCCAACGGACCCGCTCTTCCATCCCGGGAACATCTCATACCAGACGAGTGTAACACCAAATGTTTGGGTGGTAGAGTAATTATGGCGTACGCATACGTGGAGACAGTGTTTGTGCAGCAATCGCCGACATAGTGTAACTGAGGCGGAATAAGGGGAACTAGCCCGAATTCGCCGAGGCAGTTGGAAAACCGCTTTAGAAGCCATCCACAGGCTGGCAGGCATACCGAACCTCGACACTAACTCGCTTGGCGGATTCGTGCCGGGTTCCAGCACGCCTTCCCGCTCGGGAAGCAGCGCCTTAGGCCGCATGGCTAACCGAGGGGGCTACTATGTACTGGTATTACGTTATTTTGCGGAGATGGAATACCACTGACTGAGTTCTAATATCCTGATAACGCCGGTAGGATAGGCTGCATTTTCTGTGACCTTACTTTAAGTCTTCTTTAAGATGCTTGAGGATCTGGTCGTTTCACAGGTCGAGCGCTTTTCTGCCATGAGCATACAGTTTATTTATTTGGTAAAACTCTGCAGAAACTTATGTTAGTCGGTGATTTTATTTGTGCTTTGCATCCTGAGGATCAGACTTCTAATTTCAATTTCGGTGAGGGAGTAGACGATTTGGTGCGCTCTTCGCAAATACGTGTGGCATGGGTCTGTCGCACTCTCGTCAGGTATACGCAATTTGCAGCTACTTTTTAGCCTTATGATTGTTTATTTGGACTACATTTAGTGATGAAAGTGATAGCCACTTGTTTCATGTTAACAGTACCGTAGCTGTAACTTTTAATCTTATGCCACAACCAGTAAAACTGTAACGCTACCGCTGCATGTTGAACCCATCTCTCTTAAAGCATCCTTCCCTCGAGATATCGTTCGTGAGGTTTCGGACCGTAGTTTGCGTTCGCAAAAAAATGGTTCAAATGGCGGTGAGCACTATGGGACTTAACTTCTGATGTCATCAGTCACCTAGAACTTAGAACTATTTAACCTAACTAACCTAAGGACATCACAAACATCCATGCCCGAGGAAGGATTTCAACATGTGACCGTAGTGGTCGCGCAGTTCCAGACTGTAACGCCTAGAACCGCTCGGCCACCCCGGCCGGCTTGCGTTCGCAAGACCTTTATACTTCTCATATGAAATGTCGGTCAAGGCACACAAAACCGTTTCTCCACAAAGAGTTAAAGTATAACGGCGCAGAGAGGGATCTCTGGCAAGTTCAATAATTTTATTCTTTTGCTTACGACAACATTACGAAGGTGACAGAAATGACGCCTTGTGAATTATGGATGTCCGCCATGTTAAGCCAAAGCTTCTGTGGTTAAAAAGACAACAAATGGAAGGATCAGGGTGCGATCAAAATCCTGCCCATTTCCAGAGCATGAATTGACCTCCTTGAGCCGTAGCTGGCTCATGCTATGCGTTGAATTAAACCTTGGTTGCTATTCTGTGTTTAGTCTCCCGCAGTTATAGCGATTATGCTGTTATCCTCTCTTTCCGCGGGTGACAGCAGCGGTGTGTATCGATATTCGCACCATGGACTATCTTTGACCTGGTGCTTATAGTTTCTGGCTGGGCTAGGTGCTGGCAGGTGGTCTGTTGGCGAGGAGCAGCTAGAGAAATCTCCACAGCACGTAGTTTGGCCATGCCCACTGGCGGCCTCTATGCAGTGTCTGAGTGTGTGGGGCTGTTCCCATTGCTACGAGGTTCGTGGCTCAACGATCCTATACATCAGGGGCGGGCAGGAATCCTGCACGTGTGCGATGCACTTGCACGTGTGCAGTTAACAGGTGTTCTGCGTGCACACAGGGGCAAGCTGGCCTCCCGCTTCTCTCCACTCCCCACCATACCGTCTCTCCGCTTCTTCCTCTGTAATGCGTTTTGTTTCGTGGCATGTTTTATTGAATGAAGGAATAAGGTTAGCAGGAGTGCTTGAAAGAAATCGTGGTTTGAAAGAGTACCTATTACCTACGATACGTTTTATTTAATTATCAGAGGTGGAGTTTACAATACATTTAATGTCTGGAACAAAATTTCTACATACAGAAAAACGCAAACAGTTACGTAAATTTTCATTACTGATGTTTGCTCTTAACCGAGACTTATTAATTTTCATAACAGAAAAAGTCTCTCACAAGCGTATGTCGAGCCAAACATTGACATTATCTTCGCGGCTTCACGATGGAGACGAGGAAACTCTTGCTGTGGAAAGTCGTGATAAAAATCTACTACACGTCTTGCCAAAAGGAACTTGTCTCTCAGACGAGAATTATGCTGTAGAATCTACAGTGCAGATCTATTAATTCCATTTGCAAACTGGGTTGAATATCATCTACAGAAACAGCAAATTCTCTCGAGAACTATTCAAAACCTTGTGATAAGTGTGATATATCCCGATAATCGCTTGAGAAATTCTTCTTTTATTGCACTAAGTACGGGAACATATTGAAATTTATTATAATGGCGTTCAATATTAAACTTACGCTGACCAGCGAGAATACTGCCACATATTATACAATTCGAATTTTCACGTTTTTGCACAAAGAAAAAATGATTCTCCCATTCCTTTTTAAAAGATAGCAAATCTCCACGTCTCCGTTTCATTGACTCACTCTGCATTTTCCAGTTCTTGAAATACAACGTTCACTACGTAGTCCTCGCTTCGCTTCAACGTCCGCAGCTTAGCATAACACTACACTGCCGCAACATGCCGGCTGTCGCCACTGTCCCGGTCGACGATTGCACGCGAGCAGCACACGTGCAGCGCTGTGTGCTCATGAGCCGCGTGCAACATTTGCCCGTCCCTGCTATACATGAAAGTTAAGTTTTGACTTTATTTACCAGCAAGTCACGACTGTCCACATTATGACGTTTGGTGTTCGTTGTCGGCTGTTGTGATATTCCCAAGAGCAACAACGTGTGTTTTGAAGTTGGCAAATTTTAGCCACAATACGGTGGAGTATAACTGTACTTGGTTGTTTGAATTGAAGAGCACCAGACGAATCTTCTGTCTTGTGGGTGTTAAGGTTCCGGTTACCTGCCCTGGCCACTGACGTAAATTCAGGCAGTGTATTTTCCTCATTGTGTGTTTGGTTTGACAGCTCTATGCATAATTGGTTGTGAGCGCCAATATCTTATATGTTGTCCCATTGAACTCTCTGTTGTGTGCTGGTCGGGTGAAGCGGAGATTGTCTTGTCGGTGGGTCCGTTGATTGTCTGTCGGCTGGGTTGTCGTTGGATCGACAATTGTTGGGCCGACTGCCTGTCTCACCTAAGCGAGCGTTACTGTTCGGATTCCAGGCCGACCCTCGGAACTTCTGAGAGTCTTTGGGTGAACTGCCTTTTCTTGTTTGTTCTTGTTGTTTGTACTTGTATGGCTTCTAGCCGATTTTTAAATTAAGGTCGTTTTGTCCTTAAGGCGTCAGATGGTTTGGGTCTTCAGCCTAATTTCAGAACTGTTTTACGTAAAAGCCTTTACCATTTTTAAAATTAATTGTTGTGTCTAGACAAGACAGCCCAGACACAGTGAGAGGAAGCCGAAAGGCACGCGCTAAGCTAAAGCAGGATGGCGTGAGGTCTGAAACAGGATACGTAATGAATGCTATAAAGAAAAGTACGTAGCTGCTGGAATACTTAACTTTAATCCATCCTTGTGGTTCATCTGGAGATAGTGGCGATACAAGTGAGACTCTTTAGATACATGCAATGTTACTAATGGCGCCTTGCTAGGTCGTAGCCATGGACTTAGCTGAAGGCTATTCTAACTATCTGCTCTGCAAATGAGCGAGGCTTCGTCAGTGTAGTCGCTAGCAAAGTCGTCCGTACAACTGGGGCGAGTGCTCGTCCGTATCTCGAGACATGCCTTGTGGTGGCGCTCAGTCTGCGATCACACAGTGGCGACACGCGGGTCCGACATGTACTAATGGACCGCGGCCGATTTAAAGCTACCACCTAGCAAGTGTGGTGTCCGGCGGTGACACCACATTAATGTTATTGAGTCTTAAGTGTCGGGCCTTCAGCCGATTTTGAATTAAAGTTGTTTGCTCTTAAAGTGTCAGATTCTTTAGGCTTTCAGCCTAATTAAGGAACTATTTTACGACAAGGCTTTGCCTTTTAAATTTCTGATTTTGATTGAGCTTTAAGTTATTGCTTTTCTGCCGTTTTTAAATTAAAGTGTTCTTGCCCTTAAGGCATGAGATTGTACGGCGGATTCAGCCGCTAATTAAGTTCCAAAACTAAAGGTGTTTTATTAATTTTTCTTGGCTCTTGTAGTGTTTTGTCACTGACTATTGTCAGAGTAGGTGTAAGTAGTGTAATTGTCGGAATTCGTTTTCAAGTTCGCAGCTGAAAGAAATTTTTTCATGAAGTTGGTTGAAAATTTTGAATAGATGATCAATCCTCTGGTTTTGTCCTCTATAAATAATCACAATATCGTCAACATATCTAGAATATGAAATAACGCATAAAGCAGCAGCTGAAAAACTTTTAAAAATTTTAACTTCTAGGTAGTTTATAAAAATGTCTGCTAGGATTCCTGCGAACGGGTTTCCCATCGCAAGACCATCAGATTGTTGATATAACTGTCCTCTGAACTCGAAATAATTATATTTAACTACAATTCGAAGTAATTTCATAAAATCGTCAATTTTTTCGTCAGAAATATCTTTTTTAAAACGTGATAATTTTTTTCTGCTATGTACAACGCTGTTTTGACTGGCACATTCGTACAGAGATTTTTAATGTCGAAAGAATTAACCTAGTATCTTCATCACAGTTTATGTCTTTCAAATGGTTCGATGCACCGTCTGCCAGGAACATAAGTGTGAACTGCAGAGTACCAATGTAGATGTAGATGAAGAACTTTATTGACTAAGTTTGTAGTGCTGGAGATTTTTTTTTTTCAATTTGTCGTGCAGGAATCTAGCTGTGTCATGGAAGGCATTATTCACAGTATTCGAAATGGGTCGTATAGGATGTCCTTTTTTTTTTTTTTTTTAATGGACTTGTAGTCCGGGGTGATATGTTACAATACAGCATCACCGGTCTATTCCGGTCTAACTGTGTTGGTGAGGCAGTAAATTTCCACAGGGCAGTGATTGCATCACAGCAATTCACTTTGGAGGTGTGGCGGTGGGACTTGTAGTCCCATACCACCCTCTGACGGTGATAGTGCTACATGTGTCAGGCAGAAAAATTTTGCCTAACATGGGCAGGTGAAGGTGTGGCGGTGAGGATGTCCTAATTTATGAACTTTAAAATGTACAGGTAACTTTGGAGCTTGAGGGTTAATGTTAATTAACTGTTTCGTTCAAGTGGCTCTGAGCACTATGGGACTCAACATCTGAGGTCATCAGTCCCCTAGAACTTAGAACTATTTAAACCTAACTAACCTAAGGACATCACTCACATCAATGCTCTAGGCAGGATTCGAACCTGCGACCGTAGCGGTCGCGCGGTTCGAGATTGAAGCTCCTAGAACCGCTCGGCCACACCGGCGGCAATGAACTGTTTGTTTTGGTAAGATTAAAGAAATATTTAGCATCGTCACGAGGGCTCTGATTTGTTTTTGCAAGACAGGAGTGAGATCCTCACGTAGCTCGGAAATATCGTTTTCCTCGAAACACTCCAAGGTTTGCGTAACATATTCTTGCTTTTCGGCGATGACGATGGCATTCCCTGTATCATTATTCGTTGTTAAAGCATCATTTACTTAGAGTTTATTAGCAATAGCTTTAATTATTTTATATCATTAATAACAGAATTATGGGAAACAGTTAAATTTTTGCTAACAATATTGCATACATCAGGCGCTATTCTAGTCTGACGAGAGCTATATATTTTAGCACTGTCAAGGCTAGTTTTCAAAGCTACAACATATTTTCGATTATATTTTTGTGGCATAGCATTGTATTTTAAACCTTTTTCAAACAAAGAGACCACATGTTTTGTAAAATTTGTCATTCTTATTTATAATTCTGCCATAAAAGCAGTGATCACTTTTTTTAAATGTAGTAGTACTACAAGGCTTTTTTACAGGTATCAGACGAGGCAGTTTAATTACTTTCTGTTCATGCCTATTAAAAATAGTCTTTTTACATTTATCTAGACTGTCATTAATGACAACGAAAAAATCATCAATATGAATATTATATTGAACACGAAAAATTTTAGTTACTTTTAAATGTAGGTAGTAAGCCTCTTCATTTAGGGCATCGTTCTTAGCGTAAAGCATACTTATTTTGCGTGACATTACGTTTTGCACTAAACGTTGGAAAGTGCGTGTTTCTTTTGGGGTTCGCTTTAAATTTAGATACGCTTTAACATAATTAGGCACAAATCCGATTTCTTCGCAAGGTTTACTATAATTAGTAGCCATATCTGTTTTGAGAATTTTAATTTTAGGATTTTATATTTAGTGACAGCCTTGGCTACGTGTGCAGGCTAACATCTTGATATTTTAACCGTTTTGTGACTGTGCACTCGGCAATCGTGTATGCATTCACATAAAATTTTAACAGTCAGTCAACCGGTTGAACACAATTTTTTAAAACAATCACATTGACCAGGTTTTGATAGCTCCAAGATATCTTCATCAGAACAATAAACGGTAGATGAATTCACATGACAACTTTTAAATTTTCAACAACAGTGCTATCGTCAAATGACATGTATTCGTGCCACATATAATTGCATACATGACTGCTGAGCGCACGGCCACAAAATGTTTAAAATATCAAGATTTTCTCTTTATATCACCTTATCCGGTTGTGGACGCTTCAAAACCGAGCTTGTATTGCGCCCCTCTTTCGCGCCGATGTCAACGTGACATTTCCAGTGCCATCTATAACCACTTTAGCGACCTTTATGACGTCTGTGCTACTGATACGATTGTCCCTGATGCATTTACCTCTGTCCTGGATTGCTAGGTTACTCCTGCATTAAATGATGAATTACTACGTGACTTCACTCGAGATGATAATGGTTCACCATCGTAAAAATCGCTGTGACTCCACAAAATTCCTGAACAATTTTGTGTACATTTTGGGCCTCTTATAGGCGATACCATTGCGTCACTGGTAAGTGAGGTGATATGGCGATTGGGGGAGTGGGGGGTGTTGATTCCTGACCTTTTCAATCTACATCTACATCCATACTCCGCAAGCCACCTGACGGTGCGTGGCGGAGGGTACCTTGAGTACCTCTATCGGTTCTCCCTTCTGTTCCTGTCTCGTATTGTTCGTGGAAAGAAGGATTGTCGATATGCTTCTGTGTGGGCTCTAGTCTCTCTGATTTTATCTTCATGGTCTCTTCGAGAGATATACGTTGGAGGGAGCAATATACTGCTTGACTCTTCGGTGAAGGTATGTTCTCGAAACTTCAACAAAAGCCCGTACCGAGTTACTGGGCATCTCTCCTGCAGAGTCTTCCACTGGAGTTTATCTATCATCTCCGTAACGCTTTCGCGATTACTAAATGATCCTGTAACGATGCGCGCTGTCTCCGATGGATCTTCTCTATCTCTTCTATCAACCCTATCTGGTACGGATCCCACACTGCTGAGCAATGTTGGTAAAATCGTTCTACTTACGAAGATGACATTGATAAATTCCACCTTATCACACAGCTTAATTTCGATTACGAAACTGGCGCCCGGGCGGTTAACAGCCGTTGGTCGGTATTAATAGAGAAAAATTTTGCAGTTCACCAAAGTAGTGTGCCTTGATAGGCGGGTCCGACTGTAGTCGAATGCTGGGATGTCTGGGTGACTGCAGCTGCTTTTGCTTCTAGAGTCTCAGTTTCCATTGAATTTAACACTTTCTTGTTGCAGGTGCTCAAGACGACTGGTCTCAGTCATACTGTATGTCAATCGCTATCCAATCTTTCCTTACTGATATTTCAGAATCGGACGTAGAGGATGGAGGATTTACTCCCCAGTTCACCGTCCGACCTGTCTT
Source organism: Schistocerca americana (assembly GCF_021461395.2). Lineage (NCBI taxonomy): Eukaryota > Metazoa > Arthropoda > Insecta > Orthoptera > Acrididae > Schistocerca > Schistocerca americana. The sequence goes on from NC_060122.1 coordinate 625,135,386, forward strand.
ATTGCAAGGGGGCCCGCTGTCCATGTCGCTTTTTCTCTTGTCCCTACAACGTCGGTTTCGTCGTATTCCTTATCAATTATATGGCTGGAAAATATTGGGAGATATCCTCTCAGAACGAGTGTACACGGATGATATTATGGCACTGCTGCTTGATATCGATCACATATCTTTACTCATGGATATATAGGACTGATTTTGTTCTGTCTCTGGGGCCAGCATTAATGATTGGAAACGTACATTGTTAGCACTGCGGTTTTTTTTTATCGAACTGTCATTCCATGGGAAATTGTGATTCTACGCCACAAATTAATGGGGATACCAAGAATCGCTACACGATGAAAAAGGCTGCACTCTATTAGTGGGAGATGGCGAATCGATTTCAAGGGCAATTCGTGAACGCAAACGTCATTCGCTTATCACTCTTCACAAAGTACATACCTTAGATACCCATATTGTTCGTAAAGTATACAATGTTGCACAAATATTTCCGCTCCCCGCGATGGTGGCGCTTAAATTGAGGCATTTATCCGGTCTTTCCCTTGGATTCGCCATATTTTTCAACTCTGGCATGGAGTGGTAGCGAGGCCCCATCAGTAGAAGGGCAGAGCGGGAGCTACCCCACTCCGCGTTGTTGCCGTATTTATTCAAGAAAGTCTTTATTTTGTACACTTTGCCCCCCACCCACCCCTCCCTTTCCCCATCCGAAAACTGGCGGGAAAAGGACTCAAACTGTGTTGGGCTGCCAGATAGGATGAATATAAGTATGCATTGTTTGAATCGTCATTGGCAGTAATCCCATTAGTGTGTCAACCACGAGGTCTAAGTTCCAACTGACCTAGTTCACAGCACCACCACCAGAGGCTGCTATCGTCCTCCACATCTCCTCCCATGAGTACTGTGCACATTGCAATGATATCTGGTGAAGACGAATACACTTTATGAAATAATGAAGATGTTGCAGGACAGGACTAAGTTATGCCTGTGCCCTGAATAATAGATTTGACGAAACAGCGACTTTAAAAATTTGTTGGGAGAAAAGGAAAGAAGATTCAGCTTCATCGACTCTTTCTTCTTTATGCTGTGCCTTTTGCTAATAGCATGACCTGGACGGAACCACAGCCCTACATAAAAAGTTCTTTGTTTCCCCTGCTATTTCCATTTCGAACTTTCCAAAGGACAGCTATAAACTCCCTAAAAGCCTAGTGCCTTCACAAATATGTTTTGTAGCAGAGTCTGGACGTGTGAGCGCCACTGACCTGTGCAACGGAAATTCAAGGAAACTGTCGTCTCATCGGCTCCCTGCCTAAAAGGGCCCATTCTCCTCTTTATTGCCGGTCATGAGTGATCTGCCCCCAGCAACGGTAAGTCCTTGCTGCTAGTCAGCCTACCAGGACGCGGCCGTTGACCGACTGACGGCATCCAACGTGTCTGCACAATGAGACTTAGGGACTGGACAGACTGCAAATGTTTTCACCCAAGTTTCGCCGAAAACACGCTCCCTTCGGCCCAGCCGCCGCACACGTTTACTGCAGTCGTTTAAATTGGCACCCTCTTCTTTTGAATACAGATAAAGCTTACCGCTATTCCTTCCGTAGAGAACACAAGCGAGAGCGGTAACTACTGCCAACCATGTCGTCATGCGAATGAAGTCAGATCGTCTCCAGGTATAGCAACCATGTAATTAAGATCAACTTCCCTAATAACGTTGCGCAGCATAGCACTGTATCAGAACTAAGAGTGCCCTGCAATCTCTCATGCTGTAAATGTAGATCATTGGATAAAAGTCCAGTTATTAAATTTTCTGGAGTGCACCAGACAGCCGAGCGGTTGCAGGCGCTTCAGTCCGGAAACGCCCGACAGCTACAGTCGCAGGTTCGTATCCTGCCTTGGGCATGGATGTGTGTGATGTCCTTAGGTTAGTTAGGTTTAAGTAGTTCTAAGTTCCAGGGCACTGAGGCCTCAGATGTTAAGTCCCATAGTGCTTAGAGCCATTTGAACCATTTTTCAACACGCAAGACGTTCAACCCAGAGTTCTCGCACCCAACTGGAATAGAGGCAACTTTCCAGATTATCTACACCCAAGAATCTCCACACCGACTTATAGCAGGTGCACACAGTAGCTGCATGGCCACATGCTAAGCACTTTCTGTCGTGTTGGAAATACCAACCCCCACCTCCCCCTCCTCCTGCCCATCCCCAGCCCACGAATACCCTTTGTCATTGAACTCAAACTGCTTCAGGCGTTATTATATCTGGTGCTGCGGAATATTGTCCATTCAAAACCTGAGGACGTCACAGGAACTAAATGTACCATTGCACAAAGAGAGAGAGAGAGAGAGAGAGAGAGAGAGAGAGAGAGAGAGAGATCTTTGGAGATGACACGAGAATATCCAAACAATTACATGTTTTATTCCGTGGAATACCACTACGACCACACCACTTGAACACAGACCCTAGAAACATCGCGAGACACTTGTGTAATCGTCCCTGAGACACTTCGTGCGTCTCTGTGGGATATACCCTTGCCCTTTAGCACGAGCTGCTTCAGCAGTTCCTAAATCCAACTGAATATGTCTGTAAATGCACTTTCAAAAAGATCGCTACACAGTAGTTTGCTTCAATTTTGCCGTGTATACCGCCACACTTGAAGACAGACTCTAAAAAAAGATAGCTGCACGCTTGTGAAACATACCAGAGACACTTCACACTTTTGTGGGCCACACATCCCGAAACCGATATCAGTTGCACGTCTGCTGTTACACACCAGAACGACAATGTTTGTAAGTTGAAATATACATCGCTGAAACTATAAAAACAGGGCGCTTACCACTTTTAGAGTTTTTTCTGCTTGTTTAAGTTACTGCCCAGAGAAAAATTTCTAAGTGTTTCAGCTGCTGTGGTGTTCATCACTTGGCTCAAACAGTGAGTGGACTTAGTTTATATTTTCTGCTGCTGCTGGAGTGAGGATCGTTATATTCTTCATTTCTCGAATTACACGGTGTTGTCCAAGCAAAGACGGGAAAATCAGAACAATTATAGAAACAGAATTCGAAGTGCTGTCCTACAGACGAGAAAAGTGGCTGGAATTTTCGGAGAACTTTCGATGTAATACAGCTGTTGGTCAGGGGATGGTCTGAAGCCACAATGGCGGGTGAGGGACAACATTCTGCCAGAGGAGGATTGTGTGCTTGGACTTGTCATTGAACTGTCAAACAAACAAGACATCACATGATTCTCAGAACTTTCTGTAGATGCCTTGCACACATCTTGTTCGAACCAGTTTTTAAGGGCTCCTTCACCCCACACAAAGGATGTCTTGTTAATGGGGAGTTCTGATTGGCAGTTAACTCAATTTACTCGCCAAACTGCTGCTGCTGCTGGTGTGGAATTACTGTGCGCCATTTTCTGCAGATGAGACTTTCAGCAGTAAAACTATTTTGTACAGATCGCCATATTGAATTGACAGTTAAACCCTGCAAATGTGCTATAGAGATGGTAAGATACGGTATTATGGCCAAAGACATTTCTTCAGTTACACTACTGTGCTGTTGACGAGAAAGTTTAAATTTTTCGGTGTGCTGCCAGTGTGGGAGCACTGTCTGCCATATTCTTCGGCAGACGGACCAATTACGAGACTTTCAGTGGAAAAACTATTTTGAACAGACCGAAAAATAAGATACAGCAGTTGTATGGCACCGATGGTTTAACCCAGCAAAAGTGATCTACAGCTCATGTAATATGAAGACTGGCGCTAAAGACAGTTCCTCATTTACACTGTTCTGCTACTGTCTATAAGTGGTTGAATACTTCAGTTTGAAACCAATCTCCAACTGGGCTATATCACCACATACCATATCAGTGTAGTGAACACAGATATCGCTCGCATAACAGTATCGATTGCACGGTATAATTCCGAAGATTATTTCTCGAGAAACCCAAAACTTTAGCGAGGTGCATTGTCGTGCAACGTGTTGAAAACCACTAACTTGAAACGTATCTCATCTGTGAAGATCTCTGCGTGAATACTCGAAAAAATAGAGGAAACTGCTAGTTCCTTTAGCGAATACCGATGTCAGTGATATAACTGATTACAAATCATACTTCTACTTCACAAAGTCAACTAAGGTTTTTCTCATATCTAGAGAACCTTCAACGGATCTTCCAGCCGTCTTTCACAACCCAGATGCACAAAATGCACGCCACAATCGATGTTCTTTCAACCAAATAGTGATGGGAAACGTGTAGAGGCAGTCAATCGGACAGTTTGCATGAGAGGGAATAATTATCCAGCGCAAACGCACTCCCATATTGGATCTTCTCACATTCCCACAGAAAACTCACGTGATCACGAAGGCTGTCCAACAAATACTGAGTATGACTTCGGTATTCACCCACCTAGAGGGCGAAAGGGTTAGGTCAGGTAAATTCTTGTACCACAGCTGGCTCCTCCAGTTTGGAAAGTTCAAACTGTAAGCCGAAAACGTCAATCATTCAGGCGACAGGTTGCCAGCCTACTACCACATCGCTCGCCCCCGCACCCCAGACAGAATCGACCTAGGAAACGAGTCACATATATTTCATCACTGAGCTTACAATTAAATACTGCGATTGCAGTCTCAGCCTGACGATATTCGACAGTGAATGAAGTATCATACAACAAGGAACTGGATGAGATATTATGTGACCATTTCTTCTTATATATGCTGACACAGAGCATATGTGCTCAACCGATTAAACACACAGATATTTATCTATCCAGTGGTAGATGTCGCTTCTACTGACTGAGTGTCTATCTAAAATAACTAAACTGTTAGTACACCTTGAAACATATGATGACTGAAAGTAAGTAATGGTCTCTTAAACCAAATAATACACTCCTGGAAATTGAAATAAGAACACCGTGAATTCATTGTCCCAGGAAGGGGAAACTTTATTGACACATTCCTGGGGTCAGATACATCTCATGATCACACTGACAGAACCACAGGCACATATACACAGGCAACAGATCATGCACAATGTCGGCACTAGTACAGTGTATATCCACCTTTCGCAGCAATGCAGGCTGCTATTCTCCCATGGAGACGATCGTAGAGATGCTGGATGTAGTCCTGTGGAACGGCTTGCCATGCCATTTCCACCTGGCGCCTCAGTTGGACCAGCGTTCGTGCTGGACGTGCAGACCGCGTGAGGCGACGCTTCATCCAGTCCCAAACATGCTCAATGGGGGACAGATCCGGAGATCTTGCTGGCCAGGGTTGTTGACTTACACCTTCTAGAGCACGTTGGGTGGCACGGGATACATGCGGACGTGCATTGTCCTGTTGGAACAGCAAGTTCCCTTGCCGGTCTAGGAATGGTAGAACGATGGGTTCGATGACGGTTTGGATGTACCGTGCACTATTCAGTGTCCCCTCGACGATCACCAGTGGTGTACGGCCAGTGCAGGAGATCGCTCCCCACACCATGATGCCGGGTGTTGGCCCTGTGCGCCTCGGTCGTATGCAGACCTGATTGTGGCGCTCACCTGCACGGCGCCAAACACGCATACGACCATCATTGGCACCAAGGCAGAAGCGACTCTCATCGCTGAAGACGACACGTCTCCATTCGTCCCTCCATTCACGCCTGTCGCGACACCACTGGAAGCGGGCTGCACGATGTTGGGGCGTGAGCGGAAGACGGCCTAACGGTGTGCGGGACCGTAGCCCAGCTTCATGGACACGGTTGCGAATGGTCCTCACCGATACCCCAGGAGCAACAGTGTCCCTAATTTGCTGGGAAGTGGCGGTGCGGTCCCCTACGGCACTGTGTAGGATCCTGCGGTCTTGGCGTGCATCTGTGCGTCGCTGCGGTCCGGTCCCAGGTCGACGGGCACGTGCACCTTCCGCCGACCACTGGCGACAACATCGATGTACTGTGGAGACCTCACGCCCCACGTGTTGAGCAATTCGGCGGTACATCCAACCGGCCTCCCACATGCCCACTATACGCCCTCGCTCAAAGTCCGTCAACTGCCCATACGGTTCACGTCCACGCTGTCGCGGCATGCTACCAGTGTTAAAGACTGCGATAGAGCTCCGTATGCCACGGCAAACTGGCTGACACTGACGGCGGCGGTGCACAAATGCTGCGCAGCTAGCGCCATTCGACGGCCAACACTGCGGTTCCTGGTGTGTCCGCTGTGCCGTGCGTGTGATCATTGCTTGTACAGCCCTCTCGCAGTGTCCGGAGCAAATATGGTGGGTCTGACACACTGGTGTCAATGTGTTCTTTTTTCCATTTCCAGGAGTGTAGTAAATTAATGCTGTTGGAGGACTACATCCCACAGACCCATAGTCACAAGAGAGGCTCCCTGTATTGTTGTTTGAAATATTGGTTTTTCTGCTGTAACACATCCAAGCAGCATATGATAACAGCTTTGTACACAGCTATACATTCTGTTTTCTCCACCACAACCTCGAGGTCTGTGTCAGGGTCTAAACTGACATTAACACATTTCGATACTTTGGCTCTGAGTTAAAGCTGGATATCGCATGGTGTAAATTATGCTACTGCTCCTACGACAAATGCACACACACACACACACACACACACACACACACACACATATATATATATATATATATATATATATATATATACATGGGGTGAATTTAAATAAAGACACTCAACACATATGGAAACTAAAGAGTTTTGTAGCATTGTAGAGAATTTCTAGACAGCTGTAGAAAAGTGAATGACAACGTCAACAGTTAAACTCATCTTCAGCAGTGATGCCTTGCTGTTCTCTTTCTATGGATTCCTCATATTGCAGTCGTGCACACAATCATTGTTTTGATACTAGCCATCCCTGGAAGGCGTTGTACATTCACTAGGTCTCCTTCTCCATCTCAAACAAGTGAGGTCAGTCAATCATTATGTGGTAGCCAACAGTGTACCACTGGATGGATGTAATGGAGAAGACACCATACATGAATTGTAATAATAAGAATCACAATTGATAGTTCCATCAATTTTAGCTATTTTACCATAATTTCAACACCAACCAGTGAGGCGACAGCATTGCTAAACCGTCACTCCACTACTTTCCATTCACCGTATACTATTTTGCGAATATAGACAGAGGACTGTGCAGTACGTCCATTCATTGTTAAATCTCGAACATATACCCCAAAGTGTACCAAACATCACCATATATATTTCTAACGTTTCGATAATAGGGCATAATTTATGATCTTTCTCTATGTGGATAGGAGTAACCGGCATTCCCATATTCTTAGGATAAAGCTAGAGATTGAAAGATCTACTTGCATTGTCTTTCACCAACCCTCCTTGCAAAAACATCACCGATTAAATTTGCAGCTAACCAGAAGTAGACCGCCACATTCCACATCTTGTGAAGGACCAGGTCAAACCAAGTCTGTGACTGCTAAAGCACACAAATCTTTCTCACGGTACCCATCCAAGGTCACTAGATTCTTCAGATGAACGCATATTGAGGAGGTTAGCACCTGCTTATGGTGTATAGTAGATATGAATGTGCTGTAATGATATAACCGGCGGTTAAGAATAAGAGACTGGTGGTGTTTATGCATGATGAAGATCCAGATGGATGGTGTTTGAAGCATTTTACGTAAATCAAATGCGCTATCAATGTTAAAGAACTGTTCTAGTGTGTGAGGTTATTAGCAAGAAGGTATTGGTAAGAGAGAACATAAATACATGCACTCCTATGGCTAGCTTAGGCACTTCGAATATACACTTAGAAAGTGTTGTAATGTCATATCATTGTGGTTTCTGACCTACTAATCATGCGGAATGCAATGCTATTACTATTTCAGTGTAAGATATATATTTCCAGTGCATGGAATACATTCTCCTTGCCGTTTTCTCTACAAAAAACTACGGTGTTAAACTGTAAAATAAAAAACCGACTTGCTTAAAACATCGACAGTTTGTGATACATGCACAATATAGCTTTGCAGAGGTTCACATCTGATTATAGCTGAGAAATTACACTATACTTGCAGCAGTCTTAGATAAAACGATCATTAGTAATGGAGATTGCCTGTTAAAAAACGGAAAAATGCATGTCAAATTACAAATTAAATGTCATGCCACCACAAACTCCACAAACTGGACATCTGTCAAGCAGATGTATATATGGGGATTGCAGTACCTTACAAACACTGACGCTAACTTATAACTATCGTAGTTATGAAACTGAAGACTCGATTTTATGCCCAAGATGTGGCAATGGAATGCTGCATGTCACATAAATGTTTGTTCATGTAGAGGAAAGTGCCAAAACAGATGGACATGTTTGATCAACATCACACATGAGGTGGAAGCCCTCGATGAGTGAGAAGTTTCTTGTTAATGATCGCATGTAGATACTACTCTAAGTCATACAAGCAACACAAAGTTGCATACGGGCTGAACACAGGTTATGCCACACAACGGATACACCCCAACACAACAATGAAAAGAAATGGTTAAATAACCAGCGGAAATGGCGACACTACAGGACATCACTTCACGCCACGTATTCTAAAACTGGCTGTAAATGTGGTAGCACAATCAGCACCTAGTGTAAACGCTCTATTTTTCTGGTTCGGTGGTATAATATAGCACTGTAGATGAACACAACTGCAGTGCGTTTGCTTTGGGTTCTGTGTGTCTGTGCTAGCGGAACCACCATTTAGGATAGGGAAAGTTAGTTTTGTGCGACATTCCTAGCCCAAGTCACAGCCAGGTGCAGGCCGGATTGCAATAGCTTATGCTGACCAATGGTTGCGAAGTAGAATGGAGGCCACCGGACAGCTGAACCGCTGAAAAGAGTAAATTGAACGGTTCAAATGGCACAGGCTACAGCCAAAGGGGGCCCACTCGCACAACCTAAATGTTTCAAGTATATGACTTGGAGCGGCGCATTAGCAAAACAGAGGTAACCAGCCGAGTATAAATAGGTACCATTTTCTAACGAGATTCATTCAAGTGTGGCAGCTCTCCTGGACGGCGGGTTGTGTCACATCACCGGTTACACACACCAGCAGATAGAGCACCAGCGTTCCAGTCCCCGAGAGGTCGTTGGTTCGACCCTCTGAGGCCGACGCGGGGTCTGCAGCCAGCCAGAAGCGGGCCAATCTTCGACTACCTACTGCTTGCAGTTGTCTTAACTCCTGACACATGCCAGAGACATCCTGAGGCGAGAACTGTAGATTCAGATGCCGGATAATGGGCATTTGTTCGTCGCCACGATCTCAGCCACGCCAGCGAGAAGAAGGATGCAGCTGGCTCCCTGCAGCTCACTCTGAGCTGTGCTAAGTTGGCAGAGCTGCAGACTGCTGAGCCAACTCGCGGCTTCCTGACGACGATGCACTCCTCTGGCGCAGAAGGTCGACACACAGGGCATTGCACTGGGTCGCTGGGGCGGTGGCCTCATTATCGTAGGACCCTGTGACGCAGACCGAGGTGAATGGAGCATTGTAGTGGAAACAAATAAATCATTTGGAAAGTTCTGGCTGAGTTTTAATACGGCACCTCCTAGCAACACCCACTACATTTGGTGTCGCCATCCACTACATTTCGTCATCCAGATACATTTGGCAGAAGACACCATTACACTATCTATCGAGGATTGTTCAGGAACAAGACAGAGTGGCTTCGGACCTGCTGCTGGCTTCATGTGGTTACGAGGAAGGAAGAGTCAGGTATTTCCTGAGAGACAGGAAGTCTGCCTAGGATTTGCACCTGCTGAGGTGTGCACATCTGACTGTGTTGCAGCCCGGCAGATTCAGGGTGCTATGTGTCCTCAGCAAAAGAGTTAGCGCATTGTAGGACTGTAATATACAACTACAGAATGGATCGAGTGTTTGACCTTCTGCAGGCCTGTTTAAGTGTTTCAAACCCTAACACACAGTATTTACAATGTGCTTCTCTGTAGTCTCCACCAATCACAACCTCACTGAGTTAACAACCAAACATATGCTCTGTGGCAGCATTCTACGCTATGGCTATTAAGGTAACAGTGATAAACATGAGGTGACTGCTGCCTTTGATGCTCCCCCTGAAGACAGAGAACCATCTGCCTCTAAACTTATTTGCATCTGCATTGAAGGATGACAGAAAGTGGACGGAATGATCAGTTGAGATGGGATTGTAACAAGGTATGATTTAATGGTAGACTGATGATGCATTCTAGAGAGAGAAGAGGATGCTGCTGTAGGTAATTTACCCATTTTGTCCATTGTTCGGTCAAGGTGCGTCAGTTGTGTGAAATAACCGCATGTATGTCAAGCACTGGAAAAATATTTCTTACACAGTGTATCATTCCACATGACTAATAGTTTAGAAGCCACAATGCTCTAGCATAATAGTGTGTTTTAAGTGCAGAAATGTGTAGCCTTAGGAGTAGATGTGTTTCTGTTCTCTCTTACAATACCTTCTTGATAGCGATCCCAGACACTAGAATAACACTTTAGAATTAATAGTGCAGTTGCTTTACGTAAAATGCTTCAAACACTCTCCATGGCTGTGGAACAATAACCCATCAGCTACCTTGTCACCTGTGAAAGATAAGGTCTAAATATAAAGATAATTAGTCACCTTTGGACAACACCACAAAACTCTTCGAGTTGTGACTGTCTACTTAAAATCATCCTCAGTGTGTGTTTTGTGGGAATAGAATGATAATGTATATCACGCGATGCCCAGCTTCCAGTCCACCAAGACATGTTAATGTTAGTTTAGAACCTGAGACAGACCTCAAAGTCATGATGGAAAAACAAAATTTATGGCAGCATACAAAGCTGTACTCATACACTGCTTGGATTTGTTACAGCAGAAAAACCAGTGTATCAAACAACAACATAGAGTGTCTGTGGGATACAGTGCTCCTACAGTGAATACGATAACACTTTACACCAGAAAGTGGGAACAACTTCAATCGCTGAGTGGATCAACACCTGTATATTTAATGGGATTGGTGTATGTGCTCAATGCCAGCTTGCAGATGGTATTTGTTTTCGATATTTATACACTGAAGAACCAAAGAAACAGGTTCACCTATTGCCATGTGGGACTTGCAGGAGCATGCAATAGTGAACAGCAGGATGTGGCGTGGACTCCACTAATGTCTGAAGTATTGCTGGAGGGAATTGACACTATAAATGCTGCAGAGGTGTCCATAAAGCCGTATGCATACAGCAGGTTGCAGATCATTTCTAAAAGGCACATTGCAAGACATCCTAGATGTGCACAATAATGTTCGTGTTCACCACATTGCAAGGCATACAACACATACACATTAATATTCATATCTGTGGAGTTTGGTGCCCAGGAAGTGTTTAAACTCGTAAGAGTGTTCCTTGAACCAGTCTTCAGTAATTCTTGATGTGTGGGGTGTCCCATTGTCCTGCTGGAATTTCCCAAGTCTGTCAGAATGCACAAATGACATTAATGAATGCAGGTGAGCAGACACTTGTCAGACTCATATCTAGACGAATCAAGGGTCCCATATCGCTCTAACGTCCCCACCCCACACCATAACAGAGCCTCCACCAGTTTGAACAGTCCCCTGCAGACATGCACGGTCCATGGGTTCTTCAGGTTGTCTCTATATCTGTGTACATACACCTGCTCAACACAATTTTAAACGAGATTCGTCTGACCAGGCTACATGTTTCCAGTCATCAACAGTATAATGTCAGTGTTAACGGGCCCAGGTGAGGCATAAAGCTTTGTGTCATGCTGACATCAAGGAGACATGAGAGGACCCTCAGCTCTGTGACCACAAATCGACGATATTTCGTAGAATGGTTCTCACGCTGAGGCTTGTTGATGGCCCAACACTGAAACCAGCAGCAATTTTTGGAAGGGTTGCACTTCTGCCACGCCAAATGGTTCTCTTCAGGCATAATTAGCACCCTTCGTGCAGGACGCTTTTCTGGACGCAGCAGTGTCAGAGATTTGATGTTTTACCATATACCTGATATTCACAGTTTACTCATGAAATGGTCATATGGGAAAATCCCCACTTCATCGCTATATCAGAGAAGCTGTGTCACATCGCTCGTTCGCCGACTATAACACTACGTTCAAACCTGCCATTGTAGCAGCTGTAAATGATCTAACAACTGCACCAGACGCTTGTTGCCTTACATATACGTTGCCGAACGCAGCGCCGTATTCTCCCTGTTTACATCTCTCTCTGCTTGAATGCGTGCCTATAAAAGTTTCTTTGGTGCTTCTGTGTATTACAGGATAGCAGGCTCGCATAATATCTTATCAAGTTCTCTATCAGATGAAGATAGCAGGGTTTTTGTAGTTTTTAGTTTATAATTGTCTGTTGGATGGTACAAAATAACAATTACAGAGAAAATGTTTGGTTGGCAGACCTGAATATACTCTGAGGGATGCAGTTCTGCTTTGGACTTCAGTACCTGTATGCAGTTTGGAGACGTACCACAATGCAGTAACAAAATCCCCATCATCTTATAATTCGCATACTGCCTTTTAACACACTATTTGATCAAAAGTTTCTGGACACCCCCAGAAATGTACGTGTCTCATATCAGTTGCATTGTGCTGCCACCTCCTACCAGGTAGGTATTTTCAAATATTTTGATGTTTAATTTGTAATAGTGCAACTGATATCGGGTTCGGGATCTGTTAACCACAAAAACGTCTGATGTGTCCCTGGGACCTTTCACAAGCTTGCAGCTACCTTTTTTAGAGTCTGTGTTCCAGTGTGGCGGTATACATCGCAAAATTAAAATATGCTACTGTGCAGCGATGTTTTTGAAAGTGGATTTAGGGACATATTCAGTTAGATTTAGGAACTCTTGAAGCATCTCGTGCTAAAGAGCAAGGGTATATCCCACATAAGCATGCAAAGTGTCTCAGGGACCTTTTGACAAGTGAGTCACGACATTTTTAAAGTCTGTGTTAGAAATGTGTTGGTTATGGTATTCTTCAGAATAGAACATGTAACTGTTTAAATATTTTCACGCCATCTGCAAAGCTCTCTCTCTCTCTGTTTGTGCAGTGGTGCATTTAGTTCCTGTGACATCCTCAAGTTGTGTATGTGACAATATTCTGCAACAACAGATGTAATAACTCCTGAAGTAGTTAGAGTTCAGTGACGAAGGGAATCAGTGTCCCATGGTTGGGAAGAAGGAGGGTCACAGATATTTTCGTGTCAGTAAGTGCTTAGAGCACGGCCCTGCAGCTACTACTTGGCCGTGCCACAAGCTGGCGAGTTGTTTCTTGGGGATTTGTAATTCGGCGTGATGCCTCTCTTCCAGTGGGGTGCAGGGACTGTGGGGTGAACATCTTGCCTCTTGCACTTTGGAAGTCTCATTGACGGTACTTTTATTGAAAGACCTACATTTACAGCATACGCATTTATGAGTACGAGTTGTGAAGTGTAACTTAACCCCATCCTAGTACTCGTTCATTATTTCATGAAATGTATTCATCTTCATCAAATGTCATTGTTGTCAGCAATGTACTCACATGATAATATACTACTCCTACTTTTACACAGACATTCATCCATTGAAAACAGTAAACAATTATGTCTGTCCTCACAGTCCAGCAACTGTTCAGAGACTGTGTCCCTTTCCCATCTTTTTCCTCAGACCGTATAACACCCCAGATATAGAGTCCCTAATGACATCCTTTTTGAGAGCAAAAGATATAAAAATTAGCTATCACGACCCTGACGTTAGCTACTGGCAACAAAATAGTAACAATATTGAGAGTTTGAACAAAAGGAATACTAGGGAACTAACATCATCTATCCCATGGAAAGAACTAAATGAAAGACTATCAGATGATCACTTAATCTACGAGTGTGAAACTGTAAATACAGAATTCAAAATACATGCTTTATGAATGTTAAAACCCAGACGAGATAAAGTGACCAGAGATAACATTTATCCAAAAGCCGCATTGAGCTGTAAGTTCGCTGCGACTACAATGAAAAACTTCAATAGAGGTGTTAATTCGCTCTCTTGTAGACGTCGCGATAGAAGCAAGCTGATTGATATTAGAATGTTTCATAACGATCCTGAATTTTAAATTTTTTCATGTGTCGTCTTGACGTATTAGTCAAAATTCTGAAGAAAGGTGATAGAACATTTAACTTTTAGCCAGGCAACGGAAAAGATATTATACTCGAGGGAAAAGTAATTCGTGTGATGCGGGTTATCCCGAACATTGAAGGGCACAGCAGTGTACCAGATGCCGACATAGACTCTACAAATAGACTTAAGTAGGAAACATATACACGCAGTCATGAAGAATTCACAGATACACCATGTTGTCGGACGCTGTAGCCAATGTCAGAATTGCTGATGTAAATCGTAGCTTCAATTCCCTGAATGATAGATTGGTGTGCTTTCCAGTGCAGTGTTTAGATAATTCTGAAATTCAATAAACTCAGTTATAACTATAATAGTTCGTGTCATCTACATCATTTAATTGAACTTTATTGTGTAACTGTGAATAACTATTTTCTTGATAGCACGCCGAAACTAAATGTTATTGTGTGACATTAACAGGGAACAGTAATTGAACATTGTATTACGACGCTTTCTGTATGTTATTTAGAGAATACATTATCTCTGGATTTACGACCTAGGAGTTGTTGTATTAGCACTGTAGCGACGCATTAACGACACTGTAATACTTCGCAAATAAACTTGCTCCCAAGACTATAATGTGGCATTGGCTTGAATGGTGGAATTTATAATTCGAGAAATCATATTATCTACATTTGAACATTCATTTGCAAACCGGTCATAAAAACTACTGTTATCAAATTTCGCGTAAGCTTGTAAGCCTGTCACAAACACAGAAGGATATTTGGTTTATTGTTTCAGAGAAAAGGAGTTACAGCGTACCGAGTGGTGCACTCGCTGTGTGTAGCAGTAAAGAAGCCAGTCATCCTTCGAACACCATTGCTTCAATTATAAGTATCTGAAACTAACCAAACAAAGAAATGAGTGTGTTTTAACAGTTACAGATCGGAGTTGTCGCGATCGACAGAAGCCGACCTGTGTCAACCAGACTTGAACATCCATTTCCAGCGACACGACACACACACACACACACACACACACACACACACACACACTCGCCACAACCGCCATCTAGTTTTACATCATGGGAGGGGAGAGGTGGAGGGATGACAGTGCCCTCTAATAGTGGTGCTGTGAACTGTATCAACTGGACTCCTGACATAATGGTAAACGATGGGGCTACTGCCTATACAACTCAAATTGTTTAAATAAACAATGCTTAACTATATCCACTCTATCTGGTAGCCCAGCACAGTCTGAGTCATGTTCCCATCAGTTGCCTGATGGGAGAGGGGAGGAGAGGGGAGCCATGCATACAAAATTAAGACTTACATCTCTCCTGTCGAACAGCACAGGTTAAGTTCCTTTACCACAAGTTTTCAAGTGGGGTGGGGAGGGTACTGATTGGAGGGGAAGGTGGATGGGTGGGGTAATGTTGTGGGAGGTTGTACAATTGGCTTCCTATTCCACCGAAATCTGTACATCCCGCCGTGACGTCACTGCAATGTGGCCACTTCTATGGTCGCCATTTTGGATGCGCGATCTGGCAAAAACACACAGTGGGGTGGCGCCTGCTTTGCCCAACTACTCCTGTCTCCTTGGAGGGTAAGGACTTCGCACTATCCAGGTGCAGGCTTCAGTATTGTATATAGAGCATAACGTATTTAGATGTACTCCTTCCATTACATTTCGCTTATATACATGCACTAGACATGCCAGGCTAGCTCCCTCTAAGCTTGTTGGACAGATCAATTCTAAATAGCGACAAATGTGGATATTATAAGTATTTTTTTGGTAGGTGACATTTTGTCAGTGGCGTATATTAGCGCCAGTTATTTTCTTTCCAGTTAGAGAGTACAATCATCCCCTGCCCTCCTCCCTATGTGGAAATGGCATGCATTTGATATCTTAGAAAACAGTGTGGTTCATGTTTGTCTTCTTATCCTCCAGACGGAAGTTGCCTCATCATTGTGTAGGGTCATTCACAATTTGACACCTATGCCTCCATCGCATTTGTCTTGGACCGACTGGTCTGTGTGACACGTCATTGCCCTTATACATTAGCACAAAGGCATGTCCCTTGTGGATGAGAACACTGGCACTGGATTCGCTGCCAACTGGCTTTCCTTACCTGATCAGCTGAAGCTGCTTCCCAGTTGAAGATCTATGTCCAGGCTTTTTGTTTGCCCTCAGATGGAAACTAATTCGGTTGTAGGGCTCCTTGGATACTACTGCCACTAGGTCGTCAGGCGCGACAACGATGCTGACCCCATGTTTTCACCAGTTCATTGGAAGTGGCAGATGTTGCCACGTTAACATGTTTTATTTGCCATTGTGTAGCCCCTTCTCTTTAATGGTGTAGGTTTTGGATATCTACACACACTCCTGGAAATGGAAAAAAGAACACACTGACACCGGTGTGTCAGACCCACCATACTTGCTCCGGACACTGCGAGAGGGCTGTACAAGCAATGATCACACGCACGGCACAGCGGACACACCAGGAACCGCGGTGTTGGCCGTCGAATGGCGCTAGCTGCGCAGCATTTGTGCACCGCCGCCATCAGTGTCAGCCAGTTTGCCGTGGCATACGGAGCTCCATCGCAGTCTTTAACACTGGTAGCATGCCGCGACAGCGTGGACGTGAACCGTATGTGCAGTTGACGGACTTTAAGCGAAGGCGTATAGTGGGCATGCGGGAGGCCGGGTGGACGTACCGCCGAATTGCTCAACACGTGGGGCGTGAGGTCTCCACAGTACATTGATGTTGTCGCCAGTGGTCGGCGGAAGGTGCACGTGCCCGTCGACCTGGGACCGGACCGCAGCGACGCACGGATGCACGCCAAGACCATAGGATCCTACGCAGTGCCGTAGGGGACCGCACCGCCACTTCCCAGCAAATTAGGGACACTGTTGCTCCTGGGGTATCGGCGAGGACCATTCGCAACCGTCTCCATGAAGCTGGGCTACGGTCCCGCACACCGTTAGGCCGTCTTCCGCTCACGCCCCAACATCGTGCAGCCCGTCTCCAGTGGTGTCGCGACAGGCGTGAATGGAGGGACGAATGGAGACGTGTCGTCTTCAGCGATGAGAGTCGCTTCTGCCTTGGTGCCAATGATGGTCGTATGTGTGTTTGGCGCCGTGCAGGTGAGCGCCACAATCAGGACTGCATACGACCGAGGCACACAGGGCCAACACCCGGCATCATGGTGTGGGGAGCGATCTCCTACACTGGCCGTACACCACTGGTGATCGTCGAGGGGACACTGAATAGTGCACGGTACATCCAAACCGTCATCGAACCCATCGTTCTACCATTCCTAGACCGGCAAGGGAACTTGCTGTTCCAACAGGACAATGCACGTCTGCATGTATCCCGTGCCACCCAACGTGCTCTAGAAGGTGTACGTCAACTACCCTGGCCAGCAAGATCTCCGGATCTGTCCCCCATTGAGCATGTTTGGGACTGGATGAAGCGTCGTCTCTCGCGGTCTGCACGTCCAGCAAGAACGCTGGTCCAACTGAGGCGCCAGGTGAAAATGGCATGGCAAGCCGTTCCACAGGACTACATCCAGCATCTCTACGATCGTCTCCATGGGAGAATAGCAGCCTGCATTGCTGCAAAAGGTGGATATACACTGTACTAGTGCCGACATTGTGCATGCTCTGTTGCCTGTGTCTATGTGCCTGTGGTTCTGTCAGTGTGATCATGTGATGTATCTGACCCCAGGAATGTGTCAATAAATTTTCCCCTTCCTGGGACAATGAATTCACGGTGTTCTTATGTCAATTTCCAGGAGTGTATTTTTTTCTTGTTCTGGAGCCTTGTTTCGTTGTGTTCTTTCTAGAGACAAAAATTGTTTTGTTGTGAGTCCTGGAAATGTGAAATTTATGTCTATCAAACTTTAAAGACACAAAACAAGTGTCCCCAGGACATGTGGCCTTTAATTGAGAAAGTGTCATGTTGACATCTTCATTAGCCAAACATACTTGTCTACTGCCCATTCAGATCCGGAAAGGGGACTAGCAATTGGGAGGTGATCATGAGAAAAAATTCAATATTCAACAAGAGGAAAACGATCTGTCTGGATGTGGATTGTCAGAAGTTTTAATGTGGCAGGAAAGATATAATATCTGCAAAGTGAAATGGTAAGGCTGGGTCTATATGTAGTGGGCGTCAGTGAAGTGAAATGCAAAGAAGACAAGGATATCTGGTCAGACTAGTATCGGATAACATCCAAAGCAGCAGAAAATGTTATACCAGCAGTAGGATTCGTTATGAATAAGAAGATAGGACAGAGAGTGGACTACAGTGAACAGTTCTGTGACCATGTTTTTCTGATCAGAATCGTCAACAAACCCACACTGAGAACATTAATTGAGATACACATTCCATATTGCAAGCAAAAGCTGAAGTGAAGGGAATGTATATCAGGATGTTGAGCGGGTAATTTATTATGTAAAGGTGAATGCAAACATATTAGTCATGGGAAATTGGAATGTAGTTGTAGGGGAAGAAGTAGAAGGGAGAGTTGAGGGGAATATAGCACCTAGTGCTGGGAATGAGAAAGGATGAAAAGTAATTGAGTTCTGCAATAAATTTCAGATAGTAATAGTGAATACTCTATTCAAGAAGCACAACAGTAGGAGGTATACTTCGAAAAGGCCTGATGATGCAGAAAGATTTCAGCTGGATTGTCTCATGGACATGCAGGGATTCCAAAATCGAATACTTTCAGTGGAAGTCAGGAACAAAGAAATATGTGTCGCTTAGGAATGAAGTAAATAGAAAGTGCAAGGAAGTTAAGGCGACTTGGCTGCAAGAAAAATGTAAAGAAATCGAAAAAGAAAAGTTTGTCGAAATGACTGACTCAGCATACAGAAATGTCAAAGAAACCTTTGATGAAATTAAAAGCAAGGGCGTTTTCATTAAGAGAGCAGATGGGTTAAAGCTTACTTTGAGGGGCTCCCTGAGGGGACATATTATCGGGTGATCTGATAGAGAAAGGAACAAGAATCGATAGGGAAGATATAGGGGAGTAATACGATAATGGGGGAACAAGTGCAGTTGGTTTGTGTGGGTTGCATACATTCAGTGCAAACTTGATTGATTTGCGACCCTCTGGGGATAATGAGTCCTTCTAAGAAATACCCCACCTATCCCCCCCAATCCAATGAACCAACTGTTATGCTAATTGATTTATGACCCCTAGGCATAATTCATCAATCTGAGGAACCCCCAAAAACCACAACATGCCCCTTCCCACTTTCTAATCCAAGCACACTTTTGATAGCAAATTAATTGACTAGATAATTAAATTGATCAATTAGTTTCCCCTACCATTTGGGATATTCCGAAGCTCTGCCCTCCATCATAATCTGGAAAGTGGTAGCAAAAAATCTTATTGTATACTGAGGTGCTGGAGAGGAAGACCACTGGGCAGTTGATTTTTTTTATTTTGGTTGCTACACTGTTGGAGAATGATGGAGAAATCTCAGCACTGCCTCCCTGAGCTACTGGACCAAAAGGTGCTATTATTCAGTTGTCCAGAAACTATGTGTTCTAATTACATAATTACACCAATACAGATTGGAGGTATTAACCTGTTGGAAAATTTTTGTCGAAATTTGTTGGGAAAAGCTTTGTGTGTGCTCACCTTCATATGCACAGATCAATTGAGCACAATGCCAGCACCAGAAGGTGTCCCTTCCTCCCAAAACCCCTTCCCCCCAAACAAATGAAATTAATATATTTTTATTTCAAAATTCAGTTTGCATACTAATTCATAGGGGTCAGGTCTCTCTTTAATTCGCAGGGAAGGCTCATCAGTCTATGCTGTTTATTTCATTCTGGAAGATGGAGGTCCTGTAAAATACATTGATTTAAATCAAGATTAGGACAAGTAGTTAAATATGCAAACACACAGCATTTTTCCATTTGTGGATGACTACTGTCATGTAATTGACAACAAACACTCACCACACATAATTACAGTGGTCAATTTCTTCCATGAAAAACCAGTTGTGCTGCTGATGCAGCATAAGGCCATAAGCGTCCTGCTTTCTTTGTAGTAGCCACTCTGCCAGTGGAGTTGTGCCACACCACTTGTTTCCAAACCATGGTGAGGAGCCATGCTGAGAGTGGAAACTGCTGTCAGGCTCTTGCTGCCAGAGTCTCAGTTTGCAACTTCCTGGTTCTGTGTGGAGCAACATGAGTAGACACACACAGACTAAGATGTTCTGCCCACCCTCCTCACCTCTCCTGCAGACCTGGTGCTGGTAATCAGTATATTCTTTTGTTATCACACTTTTGGTGCCATGAAAACCTGTAGCTGATGGAACAAAGGTATTCCAGATTAGGTAGATAGCCTCTGTTGTGTGCCATAAGAAACCACATTAAACGTAATGTCTCCTAAACAAAGTAATGGATACCTGGGAAACACCCAGCTATTCTAAAATGGCTGGGCAATGGATGTTTAAGAAATATTCATTTTGTGCTACCTTCCACTCTATCAGATTGATTAACTGATTAATTGGATTGATACATTGTGTGTGGGGCAGTTTTCCTTGGTTCCTATTGGTAGATGCTAGCACTTTTATTTGAAGCAGGAAATTCTGAGAATCTATCCTAGAACCACTGGGTTTCCAAACACTACTCTTTTTCCTTCCAGATTTTTTTCCTACCTCCTAGTAGTGGATACTGTCAAGGTTAGGTCGTTTGGTAAGAATCCCATTACAGTAGCGGTAGCTGAGAATTTCAAATGTCTGCTCATTTGCACCATGTGCTGAAACAGTTCGTGCAAGTTGTTGGACAGGGGTGTGCTTGTAATACCATTATCAGAAAAAATACATTGATCAATCAGGAATTTGATATTGCAATTGGGTATTAATGCACTACAGATTTTTAGGTTGGTTCTCTCAACTACATTTTGAAGGAGGAGGATGGGTGTGCCGTATGATAGATAGAGAAAATAACATATATCACTGCCAGGCAGAGTCCACTGCAAGGTATTGAGAAGCACTAAACATAACACACTTAAACTATGACCCATTGAATAGTAGTAGTTGTCATGGCAATATGTCAAAGATGGCTGAAACTTCCAAAGGTGATCGCCACATGTTGGTCATGCCACTAGCAGTACCTACATCTCATGGCAGCCACACACCACCCATTCCAGACATTCAGAGGATGGTGAGACAGTTACCACACTTGCTGGTCATTCAACCAGACAATTTAAATAGGGGAGAATAATCATCCAATGCAAACACTAGCCTTATTGAAACTTCCAAAATCTCCACAGAAAAGTCGAGTACATGCTACATGCACAATTTTGAAGGCTGGCCAATACATACTGGGTATTAGTTCACTATTGACCCGCCAAGAGGGTGACACGATTAGGTCAAATACATGCTCATAGGCCGACAGTCAAGATGAGGGGCGCAGCAGCAACTGGCACCCTCAGGTGGAAATTTCCATTTGTTCCAGTCACTGGCTAGCTCTGCCATGCACCTGTATTCCAGGTAGAGACATCCTGGGAAACCAGCCACTATTTATACTAAATTGTGTATAGTGCTTATCAACACATTGCAGTGGACTCTGTCTTGCAGTGGTATTTTTTGTATTCTAAATTCTATAATGTAGTAGAGTCTTCTCCCCATTCTGAATGTAGTGAAGAGAACCAACTGAGGAATCCTATAGTGCTTTAAAAACCGAAATGCAACACCAATTCCCCAATTTATTAATTTATTGTTTCTGATAGTGGTGTTGTGAACACACATCTGTCCATCACCTCCCATAAATTGTTGAAGGACATTGTGTAAATGAGCTAAAATTTTAAATTCTCAGCAATCTCCAATGTTACGGACTTCCTGCCAAGTGACCTAACCATGTCAGTACCTACTAGTAGGAGGTAAGATAAAAATCTGAAACAGGAAAGAACAGAGTTAGAAAACCAATCAGTTGTTGGATCAGATCCCAAAATTTCTAACCACATATACCAGTCCTAATATCCACATATAGGAAGCAAGGAGAAACAGCTCCACATAGAGGGCAAAGTAAGGGGTTGTGTAGTTTCTGGTGGAACTTGAGAAATTCTATCTAACTCTTCTGGAATGCCTTTGTTCCATCCGCTACACGTTCCCATACCACCGAAAGCATGAGAACACAGGGATATACTGACTACAAAGGCAATGTCTCCTTGAGGGATTGGAAGGCTGAAGGAGACATCTCAGTCTGTTTGCGTTTGCCCACTTTGGTTCACACATAAACAGGAAGTAGCCACTTGAGACACAGGTATAGAGGGAGAGAGACAGAGAGAGACAGGGAGAGGCAGGAAGTGAGCTTAGTATCAAAGGTATGAGAGCACGTGATGATTTGTTGAGGGGGATTAGAAAAATCCAGTGGCTGCTGCAGTGGCAAAAGCCCAGTACGTCACACCAATATGGAGGACCCAACAATCGTATGAATGTGCAGTGTGGCCCCTGACTGCAGTTTCATTGCATGCAGTGCAGCACAGTCCTGCTGATGATGCAGCTACTAGAAAGGGTGCATCTGGTCTTATGCTACAGCTGCAGCACAAGTGTTTTTTCGCACATTGAAGTGACCCTGTAATTACATGTGGTGAGTATTTTACGATGATTTAATTACCAAATTATATTTGCAGAACTAAAGAGTTTTACATTTGATGTATTTTATAAGACCTGCAGCTTCAAAAATTAAGCAAACAGCAGAGAATGATGGGTTTTCGCGATTAAATAAAACAGAGATCCAACGCCTATGAGTGGGTACACAGATTCAAGCTGATAAATAAGTAATATGTGATTATCATTTATTACGCCCACTTCAATGTAAGTGAATCTCTGGCGGTAATATCCTTCAGTCCTGTTAAATGACATTTCCTGACTATTTTTTCTGGGAGTTGTGAGTAAGGAGTGGGAGGAGGAAGACGAGTCGATGGGGGGGGGGGGGGGGGGAGAATAGTGGCTTCTGGTGGTGGCATTATGCTCAGTTGATCCTTGCATGTCAAGGTGAGTGCACACAAAGCATTTTTTTTCTCCAATTTAGAAAAAAATATAAAACATGTTAACTCCTTTATTTTTATGAGTGTAACTTTTTAATTAGAACTTGTAGTTGGTTGACTAGGTAATATTGGCACCTTCCAATACAGTAGCTGAGCACACACTGCGGATTTTCCACCTTTTCTCCACATGGAGGCAGGGAGGGGAGGGAGGGGCTGAGGTCATCCCACCAATTCCCAACAGGGTAGCACAGAAAACAAAGAAAATGAACCACCCTATGTCCTTCCTCTCCAGCAGCTCAACACAGACTGAGTCTTTTCCCCACCAATGTCCAGGTGGTGGAGAGGACAAGAGGGCTTTGAGATTTCCTACTACTAGGGGATGGGGTAGGTGTGGGGGTTTCTCAGAAGAACAGATTATCCCCTTAATCAATGCAACCCATGTAAACAAGATGCACTTATACCCCCATTACCGTACTACTGTAGTAGTATTCACTCGTACCCTCATTAGCCTACTACTTAGAGGATTCAGTACTAAAATCCGAATTTAGAAGAGTTCTGAGTGTCTTAAAATCAAGGAAGTCAGAAGGGATAGAAAACATCCCCTCAGAATTTCTGGGAACATTGGGACAAGTGGCATCAAAACAGGTATTCACACTGCTATGTAGAATGTATGAGACTGGCAATTTACTATGAGACATTCGTAAAAAACATTATACAGGAATTTACAAATATTGCAAAACTTGGCTAGTGTGAGAATTATCACACAATCAGCTTAAGAGTTCAGGAATCCCAGTTACTGACAAAAATAATATACATAAAAATAGGAAACATAATTGAGGATCTTTTAGTTGACAATCAGTTTGGCTTTAGGAAAGGTAAAGTCACAAGAGAGGCAGTTTTGATATTGCCGTCGATAATGGAAGCCAGGTTGAAGAAAAATCAAGGCATATTTTTGAGTTTTGTTTACTTGCAAAAAGCGTTCAACAATTGAAGTGTTCTAAACTATGAGGAAAAGGAATTAAACTATTGGGAAGGGTGGGTAATTACCCATATGTAGAAGAACCAAGCTGGAACACTAGGACCGGAAGATCAAGAACACATTTCTCAGATTGAAATGGGTGTAAGACAGACATGTAGTCTTTCACCCTGATTGTTCAATCTATACATCAAAGAACCAATAACAAAAATAAATGAAATGTTCAAGAGTGGGATTAAAATCTTTAGGCCAAAGGATATCAATGTTAAGATTCCCTTATGGAGTTTCTGTCCTCAGTAAAGGTGAAGAAGAATGACAGGACATATTGAATAAAATTAACATTTTAATAAGTACAGAAAATGGATTGAGAGTAAAAGAAAGACAAAAGTAATGAGAAGTAGCAGAAATGAGAATGGTGAGAAGTTTGAGGAAAAATATTTTAACAATATACATTTGGAGGACAGCAGTGTATGGCAGTTAGAAGATCATCGAAGCAGTTGAGATGTAGTGCTGCAGAAGAACGTTGAAAATTAGCTGGACTGATGAGGTGAGGAATGAGGAGTTCTCCACAGAATCGTCGAGGAAAGGAATACATGGAAAACGCTGATAAGAGGATGGAACATGAAGGTAGGATACCTAACAGCACATCGGCTAATACCTTCCATGGTTCTAGACGGAGCTGTAGATGGTAAAGAAGTAGAGGAAGATAGACTTTGGGATGCATTTGGCAAATGATTATAGATGGGTTCTGTATGTGCTACTCTGAAATGCAAAGGTTGCCACATAAGGGGATTTTGTGGAAGACTTCATCAAATCAGTTAAAAGACTAATGACTGAAAAAAAACTCTGTATCAACTCTAATTTCTTAAAATGTCTTGTAATGGTCTCTTCTCATGATGAATGTGGGAGGAAATATGTGTTACCCAATTCTCCCAAAACATATTCATACTTCTCTCGCACCATCTGTCCCTGGAGTCAGCTGAGCATCTCTGTAATGCAGTCAACCGCCTAACCCATCCTGATATGCCCCTTCTTCGTTGGATGTTCTCTACCTCATCTATTACTCCTACCTGATAAGGATCTTAGACTGATGGACAACAAGAAGAATCGGTCGAAACAGATCTAAGCCAGTTTCCTATGTGGATTAATTACATTTGTTTATGTTTTTCCTACGGATTTCAGTCTGGGAACTGCTTTTTTTACTGCTTGTTTTAAGTGGTCAGTCCACTTAAAGTCGCTCTGGATAATAACTCATAAACATTTGTCAATAGTGTAGACGTGCAATAGTTAATTTCTTCTGCTTTACAATGCATTACATTTACTTACATTCAGGGTCAACTGCCTGTCCTTGCATCAGTCATCAATCCTCTATAGGTCCATTTGCTAATGGTTATCTTCTCTCGGGTTGATATCTTCTAGTAGACAACCACACCAATTGTTAATAGCCCTATGGAATTCCCGACATTTTCTCGTACATCATGTACTGCCATGCTCAATGGTATCCGAAAAACCTGAATTGCATTTCGCCGGATTTTTATGAAACTCTCTTAACGCAACAGTCTTAGAGATGGTCTGCACTCTTCGGTACAGTAGTTTGACTGTGCAAAATCGTTACTACAAGAGGCCACAAGAGATACCTGATCTGTATGGCTATCATTCCCGCTAATTAATATCACATTAACGTAGATATCACAAAGCACATTATTTTAGATATGACACGAACGTTACGCTTGTAAACTGAAAATTATTACTGTAAGTGACATGTCAAAAGGAAAGTTTCATCTTGATATTACATTTCGAATATTTTTGCCCTGGACTGGGGCCCGGCACTCCAATCAAGAAATTATTCTTGCTGTTAAATAACCACGAAAGCTCTTAAATGTCGTTTCGATCACCAGTAGCACCATATTGAGGTTTAAACTTGAAATGACATGGCATAAAGTTTTCAGTTGGATAGGGATTCGGACACTGTATCTAATCTGATTACCTACGCACAGTAGGACGTTTGAAATCGAAATTTTTCACCAAAAGCGAGCTGACTGAAGGTGAAATTACGAGGTTAAGAAGTTCCGACCTACAGGGATTCGAACACAGCACCTATCGTCGTTGACTTCTAGACACGAACAGACTTTAAAAATAGATTTATTTCACCAGTAGCGAGATATGTGCGTGTCTCAACTGGAAATAACGTGACGTGAAGTTGTGTGTTGACTGAGAGTCGAACTCTGACAAAATCTTCATCGCTGAAGAAACTTTGACTGTCGAAGTATTTTTTAGCAGAACCTGAGAGTGATATGTTTGAACCTAAAGTGATATGACAAAAAGGTCTGTGTCTGACTGGAAGTCGAAACTGATACTAATGTATATTATTGAAAACGCATGGAGAGGAGCTAAAAATCGTAACTTTTTGTCATCTGCAGTTTGGTGTGCGCATGCTACAACTTAAAATGATTGGATGGAAACTTTTGTGATTGTCTCGGATTCGAATCGAGACGCACAGTCTTCTTACAGATCCCGAGGAGTTCCGAATCTTAGGCGAAAAATGAAACGATGTTACTGCATCGTCTCAAAGGCGTCAGCCGCAGCGTGAGGAGACATCTGAGTTCGAATTCCAGTCCAGCATCAATATTTTTAATACCTCACGGTCAGATACAATAAGAAATAAGAGCCTGTTGAACTTATATGATGACTCTCTCATTAATCCAAAAATAAGACTAAACTCATACAAGAAAGCAAATTCGCGATGTAATTTCTACCTGACGTTATTACCGCTTCTGTCATGCCTCAAACTACAACGACGCTTCTGAAGTAGGTAGTGAAGGGACGTCAAGTTTAATGTAGAATTGGAATCACTTATGTCAACTTGTGGTACCAGAGGTGAAGAGGGTCTGCTTGTGCTTAGTAAAAACGATTGTCTGATGTGTAAATCGAACCCAGATCTTAACAATATATAGCTAGAATCATTGCAGCTGTCCACCAACTCATACAGCGGACTGGTTAATGAAGGTCTCGTAAAGCCGGTCGTAAATAAGAATGTTTCACATGGAACCAAAATTTGTAATCATTCAAAGAAGTGCACAGAATGGCCAGTTGCACAAACTGACAACATGGTAGGATGTGGAAATTACTTTTGGTATTGCTGCTTTTTACATGTGATTCTGTGCTGATGTACATATTTATAGTCTGGTCATAAAAATAACACATTGTAAACGCAAAGGCCGCAAATCGAATAAATTCTTATCTTCAAGCTTATAAACGACATCTCATCTGGTATAATTACGTAGGCAAGGGTGTAGCGACCTTGTCTCATGCAGCATGTAAGTGAAGAGTATTGATGTATGTAATGCATGAGGGCAAAAATTATCTGAGAATCTGAAACACTGTGAGTAGCACTCACATTCTGGTGATTCCCTCCAAGGTTCTTAATTTTTATAGTCAACAATAATAACTATATCAATAATAATTCCATGTGGCACAATGCCCTGGTAAACATCTTTCGATTGGACTCTACTTTATTGTTTTTATTAGCCTTTTCTGTTTGTTTACCGGCCTCTGTAGTTCCCTTATGCACTTCTTTACGCTCACCATAAGCACCTTTATCGGGGTTGCTTCTTCACCATTATTGCTCCTATTTCCTTAACAGAAGTATCTTCAATAAAGTAAGTAAATAATCTGTTCCTGAAATAAAGAATAATGTCTTACTCGTAGACAGCAAAAAATTAAGACGTACTACATAAGTAAAATTTTGCATGTAAAGTGATAAATAAAAATATCTATTTTTTGAAAATATCAGGCGACATTCTTTAGAAAATAAAGAATGATTTTAGCAACACTTCGGAACCAGCAGTGTCCGTAAACTAAGCCAGTTATCCAGCCAGCAAAGGGCACCTTTAATTCAACGTGGACTCCTCATAACATTGAGAGGTGAAGGCTAGTGTAAAACGGTATTCCAGAAATCGGTGATCCGATCGATATTCGATCTCACGATCTCTCATTTTGCACGCACGTGCATTACCTCTAGACCAGCAGAACGAGGACGGCTACATCTTCTTATTCTATAGGATCTGATTCACGAATTTGCGAGTATCAAAATAAGTGTCAATTGCAGACGTACGTTTTGACTGCCTTAACTCAGAAGCTTAAATTATTTACACCCACAAGGAATCGTAGACTTAAGTATTTGATATAAATTTCAACTTGAAGGCTCTATCCGTTTTTGAGAAAAAAGGAGCTTTGCAGGCGGCCGTCTTTTGATTGCACTAAATTAGAGCCTTAAATTTCTTATACCGCCTAGTGGCAGTAGACATCAGTAACTGAAATAAATGTCAACTACATCACACTACCCGTTCCTGAGAGAAAGAGGTCTTAAGAGACGAACGGTTTGACAGGAGAGCAAAAAATGGCAAAAAACAGTTGAACTAAGGAAATAAAGAAGATTTGAACCATTGCTTATTATCTTCATAAAGGGAACTTTAGAACAAAAGAAACTAAAGTAAATGCCAATGTGAGTGCTTTAAATATAATTATATGCATCATGTGGCACAAAGCTGATGTTTTCTTGTTAATAATTGTATTGCAGTGGTGAATACATAGCAGTTGGCATCTGTTCCAACAACTGACGCACCTTGTAATCGCAACATACGAAAAGCTACGTAGAAAGCTGACACTACTGTTGCTACTGTACGAAAACGCCCGTCTACACTCCGCTGATTTCGCAAAATAACCTATGCAGGAGCTTGGCTGGGAAACAATCCCTATTGTTCTTCTTCTTCTGCGATGGTTCTTAAGATGATGAAGTTATGATTGGCTCAGTCGTTGTCTATCTGGATGCTTACAGCTCCGTGAGAGACGACGTAAAATGCAAAAAAATAAAGAAGTACTGTCTCCTGAAGAATTAGAACCTAGGGCTAACGCAGCGTTCCCATTTACTCAGCTACCGAGACAGTGATGCCAATAACCCGCTCACACTCTGATGCTCTTGATTAACAGAGATAGTTAGTACTATTAAATATGAAACTAGTTATTGATTCTGGCTGGAATGACACACCTAGAATTAAATAATAAATTTGACAGCTCTGTCCGAATAGTCCAGGTTATTTATCGGAAACGATAACGAAATATTAAGCTAATTTAGCAGGTCAGTTGTGAACCACACCGAGAAGTAAATCGACGAACACATAGTTGCCAAACGTATTCTTCAGTGTTACCAGTTCTCCATAGGAATAGCGACAAGAAGGTTGTGTTCGCTCTTCCAATGTACAGAATTGGGTGTCAGTTGGGAAGCTCACCTTTCGAAGATACTACAAAGCTAGCTGTTAGTGCACTGACTTGCAACCGAAATGTCTGAAGCATAGTCCAACGAGTGGTATTTGCATTTATGTAACTATAATTCTGATCTGAAGCATAGTTATAAATAATATCCGGCTCATAGACTGTAACACAGAAATCACAAACAGGGTGAATTATTCAAATGGCCCCACCATTCAGCTGCTGTCATAGCTCACGTCTTATGCGTACTGCAAACTTGATGCTCATTCACCAGAACTGATTAGCTTCTTTATCGTCATGTGATACAATTAACATTCTGAGAAAATAACATTTTTTAACATTATTCACTTAAAACGGTTATCCTTAAAATGTTCTCTTGGCACCGCCTTCAACAATAATAACACAAATGACAAGGTAACATACCACTGATTACAAAACACTAACATACACAAAGGTATTTAATGAACTGAAAATAACACACAGCTTCAAATTCCAAAAGCAAACAGTGCCAGGGAATCTTTATGAATGACCAAAAAGCTGTACTGAAAAGTCACTGAAGAAAATGAAACATGTGAATGAGTACAGTGCATGTGAGAGACTACACTGTTGATGATTAACTTATTCCTTACATTTATCTGCCGTACTTAATAAACTAAAGCAAAAACGCTATAAAGTGTACACTGTGGCAATACAAATGAATTGCAGCTTACCGTGGTAACATCTACATCTACATCTACATTGATACTCCGCAAGCCACCCAACGGTGTGTGGCGGAGGGCACTTTACGTGCCACTGTCATTACCTCCCTTTCCTGTTCCAGTCGCGTATGGTTCGCGGGAAGAACGACTGTCTGAAAGCCTCCGTGCGCGCTCTAATCTCTCTAATTTTACATTCGTGATCTCCTCGGGAGGTATAAATAGGGGGAAGCAATTTATTCGATACCTCATCCAGAAACGCACCCTCTCGAAACCTGGCGAGCAAGCTACACCGCGATGCAGAGCGCCTCTCTTGCAGAGTCTGCCACTTGAGTTTATTAAACATCTCCGTAACGCTATCACGGTTACCAAATAACCCGGTGACAAAACGCGCCGCTCTTCTTTGGATCTTCTCTATCTCCTCCGTCAACCCGACCTGGTACGGATCCCACACTGATGAGCAATACTCAAGTATAGGTCGAACGAGTGTTTTGTAAGCCACCTCCTTTGTTGATGGACTACATTTTCTAAGCACTCTCCCAATGAATCTCAACCTGGTACCCGCCTTACCAACAATTAATTTTATATGATCATTCCACTTCAAATCGTTCCGTACGCACACTCCCAGATATTTTACAGAAGTAACTGCTACCAATGTTTGTCCCGCTATCATATAATCATACAATAAAGGATCCTTCTTTCTATGTATTCGCAATATATTACATTTGTCTATGTTAAGGGTCAGTTGCCACTCCCTGCACCAAGTGCCTATCCGCTGCTGATCTTCCTGTATTTCGCTACAATTTTCTAATGCAGCAACTTCTCTGTATACTACAGCATCATCCGCGAAAAGCCGCATGGAACTTCCGACACTATCTACTAGGTCATTTATATATATTGTGAAAAGCAATGGTCCCATAACACTCCCCTGTGGCACGCCAGAGGTTACTTTAACGTCTGTAGACGTCTCTCCATTGATAACAACATGCTGTGTTCTGTTTGCTAAAAACTCTTCAATCCAGCCACACAGCTGGTCTGATATTCCGTAGGCTCTTACTTTGTTTATCAGGCGACAGTGCGGAACTGTATCGAACGCCTTCCGGAAGTCAAGAAAAATAGCATCTACCTGGTAGCCTGTATCTAATATTTTCTGGGTCTCATGAACAAATAAGGCGAGTTGGGTCTCACACGATCGCTGTTTCCGGAATCCATGTTGATTCCTACATAGTAGATTCTGGGTTTCCAGAAATGACATGATACGCGAGCAAAAAACATGTTCTAAAATTCTACAAGAGATCGACGTAAGAGATATAGGTCTATAGTTTTGCGCATCTGCTCGACGACCCATCTTGAAGACTGGGACTATCTGTGCTCTTTTCCAATCATTTGGAACCCTCCGTTCCTCTAGAGACTTGCGGTACACGGCTGTTAGAAGGGGGGCAAGTTCTTTCGCGTACTCTGTGTAGAATCGAATTGGTATCCCGTCAGGTCCAGTGGACTTTCCTCTATTGAGTGATTCCAGTTGCTTTTCTATTCCTTGGACACTTATTTCGATGTCAGCCATTTTTTCGTTTGTGCGAGGATTTAGAGAAGGAACTGCAGTGCGGTCTTCCTCTGTGAAACAGCTTTGGAAAAAGGTGTTTAGTATTTCAGCTTTACGCGTGTCATCCTCTGTTTCAATGCCATCATCATCCCGTAGTGTCTGGATATGCTGTTTCGAGCCACTTACTGATTTAACGTAAGACCAGAACTTCCTAGGATTTTCTGTCAAGTCGGTACATAGAATTTTACTTTCGAATTCAATGAACGCTTCACGCATAGCCCTCCTTACGCTAACTTTGACATCGTTTAGCTTCTGTTTGTCTGAGAGGTTTTGGCTGCGTTTAAACTTGGAGTGGAGCTCTCTTTGCTTTCGCAGTAGTTTCCTAACTTTGTTGTTGTACCACGGTGGATTTTTCCCGTCCCTCACAGTTTTACTCGGCACGTACCTGTCTAAAACGCATTTTACGATTGCCTTGAACTTTTTCCATAAACACTCAACATTGTCAGTCTCGGAACAGAAATTTTCGTTTTGATCTGTTAGGTAGTCTGAAATCTGCCTTCTATTACTCTTGCTAAACAGATAAACCTTCCTCCCTTTTTTTATATTCCTATTAACTTCCATATTCAGGGATGCTGCAACGGCCTTATGATCACTGATTCCCTGTTCTGTACATACAGAGTCGAAAAGTTCGGGTCTGTTTGTTATCAGTAGGTCCAAGATGTTATCTCCACGAGTCGGTTCTCTGTTTAATTGCTCGAGGTAATTTTCGGATAGTGCACTCAGTATAATGTCACTCGATGCTCTGTCCCTACCACCCGTCCTAAACATCTGAGTGTCCCAGTCTATATCTGGTAAATTGAAATCTCCACCTAAGACTATAACATGCTGAGAAAATTTATGTGAAATGTATTCCAAATTTTCTCTCAGTTGTTCTGCCACAAATGCTGCTGAGTCGGGAGGTCGGTAAAAGGAGCCAATTATTAACCTAGTTCGGTTGTTTAGTGTAACCTCCACCCATAATAATTCACAGGAACTATCCACTTCTACTTCACTACAGGATAAACTACTACTAACAGCGACGAACACTCCACCACCGGTTGCATGCAATCTATCCTTTCTAAACACCGTCTGTACCTTTGTAAAAATTTCGGCAGAATTTATCTCTGGCTTAAGCCAGCTTTCTGTACCTATAACGATTTCAGCTTCGGTGCTTTCTATCAGCGCTTGAAGTTCCGGTACTTTGCCAACGCAGCTTCGACAGTTGACAATTACAATTACAACCTTTCAACAGGAGTCTTATATAATAAAAATAAAAGTGCCCGTAACACAAACATCCTTAAATCGTCACGAATTAACAGGGTATTAAACATATTTGGCATAGAAACCGCCTGTCGCTATGTGCATTCCTTGATGACATTGAGGTAGCCTTACAGAACCACCATGAAAGTATTGAAATGTAGTAGTGCTCTCAGACATATTTCTTAATCCTGTTAACAAACTATTCATGCTCCAAAGTTGGCATTGACATAGTTTCTTCATTAAAACCCTAGAATTTATCAGCAGAAGCAGAAAAAGCAGCGCAACAAGTGTGTAAATTTGGAAGCCTTTCACTTTTAGATCCATATGGCATTGAATCAAGGTAGCAAAAAATCGTATGAGGGTGAAGTTTTTTAAAGATTTGTTTACTGACAGAAGATCGGTCTGATTACAACATTGTCAAGGAAGAAGTAAAAATCCTGTCTCCAGCGATATTTCAAGCAACAGCTACAACAGTCTCCTCTTTGAAAGATGAACACTTTACCGCTGAGCTAGCAGATAAGTGTCGCATGGAGCTCTCTCTATGCCCTAGTGAGGGACAAGACGGATAGTTTGCAAGTAAAAGACGAGAGTGGTTGTAGTTTCTGCTTGGAACGAGCTTACTGGACTCAGAAACATAAGTTTCCTAACTTTACGTCATCCCTTAAGCCAACCAACTGCAATCGACACACCATTAATTTAGTTTAAGGGGGAATTATTTGTGGTTAATTATTTACTACTGTTTTATGTGTACTGCAAAGCGAGGAGCTCATTTGCTGGACGCAATTCAACAGCAGCTTTTTGTGCGTCATTAGAACTCATACTTCGTCTTTGACAGGCTAAAAGCTGCTAAAATATATGTTAATTGCATCAGTACCCCGCGGCCCCACGGCAGTTTCCCGACTTCATAGACAACAAGTGTCTATATCAAACGGTTCGTCTCAGTTTGGTATTTCAATATGTTACATCAAATTGGCCTACAAAAAATACATAAGCTATAGCGTATGCGCGTCGAGTGAGTTTCTCAACATCCTCGCGCTCTCTTAGCACAAACCATTAGTTCTAGAGATAAAAAAATGAATAGGACCTTTGTTGTAGGAAATTTAACATTGTTTACTTTTGTACTGCGACACGTTTCCGTTGGAGGGTGCGGTTTTGCGGTTTTTCAAGGAAAACAAATAAAAGCGATATTAAATGTATTCTATCTCGGATACAATTCGGAATGGGGCATATGTCCATATGAAATTTTTTTCCAGAATTACTAATACAATCACCCCTCTAAGCATATACCTTTCCTCCTGGCTCACCCTGTATGTCTCACTGTGCACCAAATTTATCGATTTCTCTGTTTTTATTTCTCTGCGTAACAGCTTTTTATTTATACAGAGACTTTATGGACAACTTTCACGTTGATCACTGTTAGTACGTAATGAGAACTGGATCTTTGTCAGATAAATCAAGTAAGGTGGGCTATAATTCCAGCTCCGCAGG
Organism: Schistocerca americana; assembly: GCF_021461395.2. NCBI lineage: Eukaryota > Metazoa > Arthropoda > Insecta > Orthoptera > Acrididae > Schistocerca > Schistocerca americana. The sequence goes on from NC_060122.1 coordinate 625,169,765, forward strand.
TATTGCCCAGTTGTCGTTCGCAATTAATTGCGTGGGGAGCAGTTATGTCTGAGTTCCACATTCCGCTTTATAATTACTCCTGTCCTCGGCGTATCTCGGACACAAGTTAATCCACAGGCAATGAGCGAGGCTCGCCACCACATCTCCGTCGCCACTTTGCATCCTAGCGAAGACCAAGTGCCTTGTCTTCTAGCTGCAACGTTCTGAGGCCTGTAACCGAGCAGATCTAGTTCTGGGCACATAAACATCAACATGATACGCCATAGTGCTCCTTACGGTGTGTTATGACAGATAAATCGTGCATTACAGTCACTCCCTCCGGTACCACAACACTTTAGCGAATGGTGTCCGTGAAGAACGACTGTTGGTTACTTCTCTTATTCAACTGATGTCGTGTGACACATGTGTTCGAGCACTATAACCATTGCTTCACACTTTCTTAAACGTAATGCAGCCATCTCAAACATGAATCGATTAGTTGCTAGCCGTGAAAAGAATTTTTGGCAAGGGCAACAATTTCGAATTAGAACTTTGGGAAGGATTCACAGATTTTAAGAATATGGATTATTCAGTTTCAACAACATCTTAAATGGCAGCACTTAAGACAAAAGACAGTTGTACACTCTACGGTAGTGTATTCAAGAATAAGTTTCCTTGAAAAAAAAAAGAACACTGGTCGATTTGGAGCGAGGCAGACAATGCAGAACTGTCAGAATTCATGGAGTGTATGCACCAGTAGATTGTATAACATTAGCAGAGAATGACTGCTCTACTTGGAGACATGATACAATGCGCTGTCGTGGTTTGGACCACCTAATACTGACACAGACAAGAAGGCAACGCAGTCTATATCGTACAAACAAGCTGAAATTTCAATATCAGATACAATGAACTCAGAAGTGCGCTTAAGATTAATAGGCCACGTCACTGCAAAATTCAAAATTCCCGCCTAGGACACGCAGAACAAACCGGCGGGACAAATGAACTTCACACATACAGTGAAATGGTGTGTGGTAAGAATTTCTATTCAAACACACTGTAGAAGCACGAAAAGGTGAGGTCCACAAAAAGTAATTACACAAATTTACATAAAGAATCTGCTCTCCCTCCCCAATAAACATTTTATAAAGCCTAGCCACAATCAGCACCCATTTCTGCACTAGTCGTGTAATAACATCGTACTCTAAAAAACGCTAGACAAAGAGTAAAACAGCGACTCTTTGCCTACAATACAACATAATGTAACGATATTAGTGAATGGAAAAGAAAAGAAGCCGAGATATCGTATTAGGTCTAAAAATTGAGAAATTACGTAATAAAACACTGATATTATTAATTGCAGATGACATACTGGAAAACAATAACGTAGCTGGGGTAGAAATATCAGACATTTGAACATCAGTATGTATAATAAGGAACATGTTTATTCTTCATACATACAGTACTGTAAATACTATAATGTCAAAACATTGGTAAATATCCTAGTGCATAAATACCTTGTATACTTTTCAACAGTCAATAAATAAAAGAAATGGAAGATGGAGAAAGTTCCCCGACACATGTATGGGCAGTAAGAAATGACAAATTGCGTTTGCTCGAGGCAGAAACACATAGGCTTGTTACATATTTAAAAGTGTTATAGGCACACTGTCGAAGAGCTAAAGTATGGACGAATATGTTCAGACAAAGAGAGAGACAGTATCTAAAAGCATCGTGGAAAACACACAGCGTGCGTTACAGTAAGAAACTGATATTTCAAAGCCGAAAGTAAACTATTTTTGCACTAAAGTGCGTAATCGCAGTTCGAGCAGGATGGCGTCAGACCGTGTACATATGCGAACGTACACACACGCGTGCACACACACACGCACACACAGACACACTACCGGAAGACAGAGAGAGTGGGAGACGATCAAAAGAGAAGTAAACATGAGGAAGAAGGATGTAGCGAGAAAGGATGAACTAGGAAAAAAAGTAAAATAATGAAAAAACTACAAAAACAAGCTGTGGGTCAAGTAACAAGAGTTTACTGCCGCAAAATCCAATTGCTACAATCTTTCACTCATTTTTATTGCACATCTGTTTCCGTAACTTACAATTTGTTTAAAAAAATGAGGCTCTGCATAATAGGACAAATAAGTTCATGAAAATTGCCATACCAGTTGTAATTAAAACTAATTGTCTAAAACAGTTTTCCACGGGCATTTTGGCTAATTAAAACTGTTGTTTCTGCCAGGAAAGGTGTTTCGGGTGGACAGAGCGAAATAAACTACGGTGGGATTGCAGAATGCAAGCCTCTGACACGGTGGAATTTCGTCGTTCCCGCTTTCGGAATGCACAATGAGGAAATTAAAGGGGGATAGGACTGGGCCGCTATTCTACCTCTTCACGAGTTGTTAAAAAACGCTGTACCTGTGCGTCCGATCTGTCTATGAACTGTATGTAAATACCTGATACAAGCCGTTGTCCAGCCGCATTTTTACCCCAATTTCATATCAGATAGGATAAAAACTATGGTGTAAAGACAATTTCAATTTATTTACACTTATTTAAGGTATAAATGTAGTAAACAAATAATAAAGCAAAGATTACAAATAATTAGCAACGGAAAACTAACACAAAAAAATTACTAAGCACAATGTACTTAGTTCCCCTATAGCTGCACGAATAAATAATTCTTGGGGTGCATATTCTTTTGAGGTTGCAACACAAAGTAACCCGTGTTGCAAACGTGGATTCAACATACACATTCTTTACAGTTATTGTTTACTTCACGATCTTCCCATCGATATTCTAGTCACTCCGTAGCTCTAGCAGAGAAATGCTTTCACAGCCGTCGCCAATTAACCCCAATAATTCGACACTAATGCCTGATCTTTTAGATTATACGTCAATTCCACAGTTCTTCTTCTTCCACCTATAAGGATGAAATTGGACTCCTAGTCGCAAGGTATTAGAGACACTTAGTATGAACATACGAAAGGAATTTTGCGTGACGGACTCATGGAATCATATCGCCTATTTCCGAGCCAGATACTACCAGCACTATTGAAGTATGGAATCCTCGCGGAACGGTAAAGGTATAGGCACGACACGGCACCACCCTAGCCTTTACACGTTGTACGACGGTACCTCACATAAATCGAAGTATTGGTAGAGGTAGTCCCATAGAACGGACTCACCATTACCCTGAGTTTAATATCTTAGAATATCTGGCAGTGGAGAGATTTAGAGGCATTGGTGTACTCCACACCCATCAACAACGTTACCGGGGAGGGACATTTGACATGTGACCAAAAGTGAAGATATTCAAATGTGTTCGCAAGAGTCAGTGATACTTTCAAGAAGTGAGCTGAAGGGTGTATAGACAAGAGTGGTTACTGTATAGGACAATTCCTGTAAGGTCAACAAACAGACGGCCATAGTGGGACAGATTATAGAATGACATAGCAAGTATTTGTTTACAAATACGTGTTTATAGGACTTCTTGCTAGTTTCGACTAGCACAATCTCGTGCAGGACTGTGGGACACTTATTTTAACACCCTGTCTATAAATGGTGAAATAGGCTTGTTACTGTGACGTCTTCTCGCTATGTGAAGTCGTTGTGGAGCACTTCCAGGAGACAACGTACGTTACAATGTCTGTAGCAGACTTCAGTAGTGCCTTGCTCCTAACAATCAAAGTAATTTACATATATAGCAATTAAAACCTCGTTGCCAGTTGTGTATTGTAACGACCTCGAAACGAATATGCAAGAGCACCTGTAAGTTTACTAGCGACAAGTCATTTTGTAACAACACTACACTTGCTTGTCCGGCCATTCCTTGCACATATGGGTATCGAAACAATGGAATTGCCGTATTATCGAGAGCGTCTTAAATATAGTGTAAACACACAGGAACTAGGCTTTATTAAATCCAAAGATACATTAATTTTCGCAGAAAACTTAGGCCTTCAGTGGATACACATACGGTAGTGTCACTCACTATGAAACATGAACCGAATTTTTAGTTCTCACGCGTCGGCAGTATGCTTTATTACACAACGACTTTACAGGCAATATTTCTGATTGTTGAATTACGTACTTCAGAAAGATATCTGCAGCTTCAACACCAGCAGCGTGAGATATGGTCATGTTCTCCCATGTGCTCTTCTTCATCATTGTCATCTTTCTTTTCTCTACACTTTTGATCATCTCTTCATCTCTTGAAGTTTGGTTATAAATAGTAGATCATCCAATATGGTGCTCAGCAGCAATGGCTTTCTGCGAAGAACCTCATTGCAACGGTTTGAGGTCTGGCGTAACGCGTATTCTTTTAGAAGCCATGAAATTGAATCGAAAAGAAAGTTACAATTTCAAATGTGTATAACATTGCTTAAGATTGCCGTTAACTGACAACATTTTTGCTCACGAGAATTCAATCTTGTCTGTGTCATTTCTGCTTGGGCGGCTGGTGGCTGGATGTGGGCCGGGTTACTCAGAGGCAATACTACTGAGAGACTGGCAAGATTTATCTAACTGATCAAGGGGAATAATCGAGATACAACTACAGGGTACTGGACTGTGTCTCATCCTGTTACAAATAAACAACAAAGTAATATAGACAGACACGGAAAGACTGAAACAGAAAGAATAATTCATATTTATCGTTAGAACCTATTTTTCAGTGGTATAGGCAACTCACCTTCTTGCGCCGGCCGCAGTGGCCGAGCGGTTCTATTAGCTTCGGTCTGGAACCGCGCGACCGGTACGGTCGCAGGTTCGAATCCTGCCTCGGGCATGGATCTGTGTGATGTCCTTAGGTTAGTTAGGTTTAAGTGGTTCTAAGTTCTAGGGGACTGATGACCTCAGATGTTAAGTCCCGTAGTGCTTAGAGCCATTTGAACCATTTTTCACCTTTTTCCGACGTATGCAATCTGACACGGGAATGGAGATGATGTGCAGTATATGATAACAAGTATGTGTCCAGCCACCCAGATTTAGATTTTCCGTGACCTCCGTTTCACTAAGGAACTGATGATTTCCTTTCTCGTCCTTCTGTAATCCGAGTTTGGGCTTTGATACAGTCACAGAATAGAAACAGTTGCAGAAATATTCTTGATTAATAAATGGAAACTGAAGAGTGCAGCTAGACCTGGTACTAAGCCCGGATTCCTTTCTAATCACCAGCTGTCGTCACTGATGTTCGCACCAGTAGTTTGCGGTGACAACTACCAGAGTTTCTCCCACTACGTGGTATGTGGGAACACAGCAGCGCGTTTTGGGAAATGGAGCCGATGGTGAGTCGTGGCTCACCCTGTCATAGGTCACTATATGGTACAAGTATAAAATCTGGCGTTGACTCCAGGTGTAGCTCTGACTACATATTAAGTCATAGCAGTTTCACTATATGTAAACTGTTTATGCTGTTATCAATTCACGCCTTCGCATCTTCATCGATTTCACTCCCGTCGATGCATTCATGTCTTTTTTGTGCATTCAGTTCATGTTATTCGGAAGTATTGTTCATGCGAGAGGTATGGAAAACGCACTACATATGTTTTTCAATATAATAAAAGACCTATCTCAATGTGGTTAGTTTGTGTTTTCCTCAATCTTACAGAAACCATCATCGACGGAGGAAGAACTTTTTTAAAAATCGACAGCGAGCAATGATGTCCCAAGGGACTGTCATGAAGAACTGCCTTTAGAAATGGGTGTGGTTGATTGTAAAGTTTTCCACAGAGTGTGGAACACTACGCCTTTGATCCTGCAGAGGTACAGAGCTACTTTTATATCTTACAAATTTTAAGGAACGTTTTTAAAGTCTATAATGAGCACAATAAATAATTTTGCATTTTATTAATTACGTTTATCAATTAATGTCATATTATTCAAATATAACAAGAACGTAAATGATTGCATGTGTCCTGATGTATCTTTGTCAAAAGAAAGCCTGTTTTCGACTGTGAGAACTGAATAGTAGAGTGACAGAATGGTGTCAAATAAGACACGCTGGATGTGACGGTATTACTGGTTAACTGGTTTTTGGCGCGTAAAGGCAAGGATGAATTACTATATCCACTGTATAAATGTGAACTACAGGAAGGCAGTGATTGATACTGAATGAACTGTGAGCTGAACAGAGCGCCTTTGCTCGTGGATGAATTAAGAGCATTTTCGGGTCAATGGTGAAGTAAAACATGTGAGTTAGGCCAGGTTCGAACAGTTCGAGGACAATGCATTGATGTGAATAGGTCTTCAACTGTGTCGTCCCATTGAACTGAAATTGTTTCTCAGGTGCCGCGGATTATGGCATGTTGTAGGTGATTACACTCTAGAAATATGTCAGTGCAAAATATTTGAAATTTTGCACATCCGGATATGCAGAAGTACCATCTCACAGCATCATGCTCACCTCTACAGCTGTGATGGCACAGGACTCTCAGCATTACCTGCAACACACTTATCGGATCTGGATATGTTATTTCAACAGCGTAATCGTGAAATATCAGCATTTCGTGCCAAAGTCGTCTGACTGCCATGGAATCCTCCAACGAGATGACATGTAGTATAACTGGGGAGTTTTGAAATCGATTGCTTAGTAAATCTATGGTCTCAAAGGTACCAGTTTTTCTCCTTTAAATAAAATGTTGTTCCATTTCTAATATATATTGTCGGTCTACGAGAACATTATAATTGTAAAAGAGCCAATACATAAGTTTAATGTGAAATGAGCAAATTACGCAACAAGGAATTTCAAGGAAAACACTCACTAGAAAGACATAACTCCAAAAAATGTTGCTCCATTTCTAATATATATTGTCGGTCTACGAGAACATTATAATTGTAAAAGAGCCAATACATAAGTTTAACGTGAAATGAGCAAATTACGCAACAAGGAATTTCAAGGAAAACACTCACTTAGAAAGACATAACTCCAAGTTGTTCAACAGCTATATGGACAATCTGACTACAGTTGAACGAAACATAATTTTCGTAACATACGTGTTTCGTCTTTATTTTCGGCAAGGCATCTTCAGCGCCCTAGAATATGTATGTATTTTTTCTACTTAGTTTACATTTTGGTCAATGTAACTATAGGTTATAAACCGTTCTGGTGGTTAGTTTTCACTATCATGTACTAATATTTTTGAACTGTTCTTACAGGTTGCTTGGACGATTCACTACATATTACGCTCCTGTTCCATTTATGATTTTGTTCCTCTTGTTATAAATGCCAATTCGCCGTTTTTTCCCACATTTCACAGCACTAGGAACTGATCACTTGTTTTGATGCAATATTTTGGGTTGTGTTGCCGACTCTCAGATGTTATTGCCAAAGAAAATCCTAAGAAATTTTGGTCTTATGTCAAAGCGGTAGGTGGATCAAAACAAAATGTCCAGACACTCTGTGACCAAAATGGTACTGAAACAGAGAATGACAGACTAAAGGCCGAAATACTAAATGTCTTTTTCCAAAGCTGTTTCACAGAGGAAGACTGCACTGTAGTTCCTTCTCTAGATTGTCGTACAGATGACAAAATGGTAGATATCGAAATAGACGAGAGAGGGATAGAGAAACAACTAAAATCGCTCAAAAGAGGAAAGGCCGCTGGACCTGATGGGATACCAGTTCGATTTTACACAGAGTATGAGAAGGAACTTGCCCCCCTTCTTGCAGCGGTGTACCGTAGGTCTCTAGAAAAGCGTAGCGTTCCGTACGATTGGAAAAGGGCACAGGTCATCCCCGTTTTCAAGAAAGGACGTCGAACAGATGTGCAGAACTATAGACCTATATCTCTAACGTCGATCAGTTGTAGAATTTTGGAACACGTATTATGTTCGAGTATAATGACTTTTCTGGAGACTAGGAATCTACTCTGTAGGAATCAGCATGGGTTTCGAAAAAGACGGTAATGTGAAACCCAGCTCGCGTGATTCGTCCACGAGACTCAGAGGGCCATAGACACGGGTTCACAGGTAGATGCCGTGTTTCTTGACTTCCGCAAGGCGTTTGATACAGTTCTCCACAATCGTTTAATGAACAAAGTAAGAGCATATGGACTATCAGACCAATTGTGTGAGTGGGTTGAAGAGTTCCTAGATAACAGTACGCAGCATGTCATTCTCAACGGAGAGAAGTCTCCCCAAGTAAGAGTGATTTCAGGTGTGCCGCAGGGGAGTGTCATAGCACCGTTGCTATTCACAATATACATAAATAACCTTGTGGATGACATCGAAAGTTCACTGAGGCTTTTTGCAGATGATGCTGTGGTGTATCGAGAGGTTGTAACAATGGAAAATTGTACTGAAATGCAGGAGGATCTGCAGCGAATTGACGCATGGTGCAGGGAATGGCAATTGAATCTCAATGTAGACAAGTGTAATGTGCTGCGAATACAAAGAAAGATAGATCCCTTATCATTTAGCTACAAAATAGCAGGTCAACAACTGGAAGCAGTTAATTCCATAAATTATCTTGGAGTACGCATTAGGAGTGATTTAAAATGGAATGATCATATAAAGTTGATCGTCGGTAAAGCAGATGCCAGACTGAGATTCATTGGAAGAATCCTAAGGAAATGCAATCCGAAAACAAAGGCTTGTTCGCCCACTGCTTGAATACTGCTCAGCAGTGTGGGGTCCGTACCAGATAGGGTTGATAGAAGAGATAGAGAAGATCCATCGGAGAGCAGCGCGCTTCGTTACAGGATCGTTTAGTAATCGCGAAAGCGTTACGGAGATGATAGATAAACTCCAGTGGAAGACTCTGCAGGAGAGACGCTCAGTAGCTCGGTACGGGCTTTTGTTAAAGATTCGAGAACATACCTTCACTGAAGAGTCAAACAGTATATTGCTCCCTCCTACGTATATCTCGCGAAGAGACCATGAGGATAAAATCAGAGAGATTAGAGCCCACACAGAAGCATACCGACAATCTTTCTTTCCACGAACAATACGAGACTGGAATAGAAGGGAGAACCGATAGAGGTACTCAGGGTACTTGCGGAGTATGGATGTAGATGTAGATGTAGTTCGAATGTTATTGCCAACTTTCGAGTGTAATTATTGAAATATATATGATGGTAGTTATGGTGTTTTAAATGTTCTGCAAATGTGCAATGGTTTGTTTAAATGTTCTGCAAATGTGCAATGGTTTGTTTAAATGTTCTGCAAATGTGCAATGGTTTGTTTCGTATATCCTACACATGATATGTTCTTTGTATCGTGTTTTAAAATTCCTGCATGTCATGCTTATGTATATTGCATCACAACTTTGACATTGATGTTAATATATTCCTGATTGTTGGAATTTGTCCCTCTTGGTAGCTGCTTGGCTTTGGTGTGATTGGAGGGTTTGCCCAGTCTTAGATGCAATTTTGAAGCCCTGTCCCTTTGGGATGTTTGCGAATCTGTGTGCTAATTTATGTATATAAGTCATGATGTACAATCTGGTTCTTTTCTGTGTGGTGTTGTCATTGTGTCTGCATATTGAGTGTGTTTGTAAGTTTGCAACTTCTAAGTTCTCTTTCATTCTGGATATGTTGTGTTTGTTTTGTATTTCTGTTTTTATTTTTTGATTGAGCCTGTGTACCACGTGTTTGTCATACGCATTGATCCTAGTTATTTGTGTGGTTGTACTCATTTGTTTTCATAGTACCTCTTGTTGAGTGGGATTCTGTTTAATCTATGTAACCCATGTCGTAGTGCTGCATGTTTCTGGTTATAGGGATGGTTAGATGTGGGATGTATTATTGTGTGTGTGGCTGTTGGTTTTCTAAAGATGTCAAATGCATGTTTGCTGTTTTCTTTTTTTATTGTTATGTCAAGAAAATTTATTTGATTTTCTTTTTCTGTTTCAAGTGTGAGCTTTACGTTCTGATGAGTTTTGTTGATTTCACTGTGGAGCTTATATATTTTTTCACTTGACTCATGTACCATGCAAATAATGTCAACCCCACTAGCAGGAACATTAGCAAACATTTTCATCAGTCATCTCGAAAATCAGATATGAGGAAAGATAACCACTAATGATAGTTTCAAAATCTTATATTTGTACAGATATGTGGATGACATCAAAAAAATAAAAACATGAATACACAGCAAACACATTTCCAGAATACAAGAGAACTTACAAGCTGAAGACTTACAAACGCACTCAATTAACAGATACAATGGCAACACCACACAGAAAAGAACAGGATTGGACATCATGACATACACATATAAATTAACACACAGAGTTCCAAACATCCTAAAGAGATAGGGCTTCAAAAGAGCATACAAGACTGGGCAAACCCTCCAATCACACCTAAGCCGAGCAGCTACCAAGAGGGACAAATTCCAACACCCAGGAATATATAAACTTCAATGTCAAAGTTGTGATGCAGTATACATAGACAGAAATTTTAAAACACGATACAAAGAACACATTAAAACACCATGATCACCATCCTACAAATATGGAACAAGACATGAAAATAATGAGGATAAACAGTCATGATAAACATCTTATACAAATGCAGGAAAACTTCCACGTTCAGAAAGCCATCACTGAAAACAAACATGTGTTAAATGAACAAAACACATCAGCACAGGCTCCCTACTAGACTTAATAAAGGAAATGATAAGACAAAAATCGTCCATCTCACACAACCAAGGGAAAGAACAAACTTCCTGCTCCCCTTCGCCTTCTGGACACACACACACACGCACACAAATGTATACACAAACAGATCACAGATACTTCAATAATTACACTCGAAATTTGGCAGTAACATTCGATCTTTGGCAGTAACATCTGACAGTCGGCATACAAATCAAAACATTGCATCAAAAAAAGTGTTAAGTTCCTAGTGCTGTGAAAAATGGGAAAAAACAGTAAATTGGCATTTATAAGAAAAGGTACAGCACAAAAATGGAGCAGTAGCATGTTATGTAATAAATCGTCCACGCATCCTCTAAGTACAGTTAAAAAATATTACTAAAGAATAGCAAAGACCAACAACCAGAACTGTTTATAACCTATAGGTATGTTGAAGAAAATGTAAACTAAGATGCCTCGCAGAAAATAAAGGAGACGCGTATGGCAGTTGTACTCAGACGCTCCATAAAGTAAAAATTATCAACACACCGTAATATTACACGCAACTGAGGAAGACAGGACTACAAAACTTGAAGATTGTTCAACAGTGTTCACCATTTGATTTATAACACAAATACATGGTTATCAAAACCATTCAGATAGAAACAATTTAAATAAACAATTAATCCATTAAAAGGAGCTTACTTTAATCCATCAATTAATTCACAATTTGCTCTACACGTCTCAAGAATATATAATTCGATTATAACTAATAACATCAAAATCAAGGTTCACTTGTTGACTAATGCTCGGGCTAAGTGTGTACATTGAATTATTTCTGTTAAAAAAAGATAAAGGAAAAAAGGATTGAGTTAACATACGCTACCAGCACCTTAAGCATAATTAGTTAAATAAAAAATTTCAGTCTGTCACAAAATTAGCTGGCTCAAGTTAATTCCACTTTTGATTTTGTTAATAATATTGCGTTAGGGAAGTAACAGTCAGAACAACATACAATTAAGGGAAGACAACGCCCCTGAACTGTTATTCAACACAGTAACAGACCAGATACAAGAACATCAAACAGTGCTGTAAGGAACTTCTTGGAATATGAAAGACAAGTAAGTTCCATTTATTACATGGAATATTAAAGGCCCGAGGCCAGTTTCCAACCGCAATGAACAAAAACAACAACTTAATTACTTGTATAAACCAGTTGAAACAGGTGAAACATACAGATGGATCCCTTCCGGAACAGGTGCTCTCAACAAGGCGTCCTTTCTAGGTCGCAGATATGCGGATTGGTCAGGGCGATCTTTTCAGCGAGCCAAGCGTGGGTGATTGAACCAGGCAAGTTAGCAACACGCAAGCAAGTCCATTAAAAACTAGGATGGGAGACATATGTAGGATACAAAAACTTATTAGTAGAGGTACAAAAGGAAAACTCACGTTAACTCCACAGAGGGTAAGCCAAATTTGAACTATGGTAAGATTGTTGAATTTCCTTTAGAAAATTTTGCACTAGGCCACCATGCTTCGTAACTACACAGTTTGATCAATCGCCAGAAATACCTGCGCCTTTCTTCTTTGCGCCCTCGATAACGTGAACAGCCTTGCTTGCTTGGTAAAATATAATCAATCTGCTGACTTGACAACAGAAAAAATACAGATACCTTAAAAATATAATTACCAATAAAAATTACCTGTTGTTGTTGTTGTGGTCTTCAGTCCTGAGACTGGTTTGATGCAGCTCTCCATGCAACTCTATCCTGTGCAAGCTTTTTTCATCTCCCAGTACCTACTGCAACCTACATCCTTCTGAATCTGCTTAGTGTATTCATCTCTTGGTCTCCCTCTACGATTTTTACCCTCCACGCTACCCTCCAATACTAAATTGGTGATCCCTTGATGCCTCAGAACATGTCCTACCAACCGATCCCTTCTTCTGGTCAAGTTGTGCCACAAACTTCTCTTCTCCCCAATTCCTATTCAATACTTCCTCATTAGTTATGTGATCTACCCATCTAATCTTCAGCATTCTTCCGTAGCACCGCATTTCGAAAGCTTCTATTCTCTTCTTGTCCAAACTATTTATCGTCCATGTTTCACTTCCATACATGGCTACACTCCATACGAATACTTTCAGAAATGGCTTCCTGACACTTAAATCAATACTGGATGTTAACAAATTTCTCTTCTTCAGAAACGCTTTCCTTGCCGTTGCCAGCCTACATTTTATATCCTCTCTACTTCGACCACATCAGTTATTTTGCTCCCCAAATAGCAAAACTCCTTTACTACTTTAAGTGTCTCATTTCCTAATCTAATTCCCTCAGCATCACCTGACTTAATTAGACTACATTCCATTATCCTTGTTTTGCTTTTGTTGATGTTCATCTTATATCCTCCTTTCAAGACACTGCCAATTCCATTCAACTGCTCTTCCAAGTCCTTTGCTGTCTCTGACAGAATTACAATGTCATCGGCGAACCTCAAAGTTTTTATTTCTTCTCCATGAATTTTAATACCTACTCCGAATTTTTCTTTTGTTTCCTTTACTGCTTGCTCAATATACAGATTGAACAACATCAGGGAGAGGCTACAACCCTGTCTTACTCCCTTCCCAACCACTGCTTCCCTTTCATGTCCCTCGACTCATATAACTGCCATCTGGTTTCTGTACAAATTGTAAATAGCCTTTCGCTCCCTGTATTTTACCCCTGCCATCTTTAGAATTTGAAAGAGAGTATTCCATTCAACATTGCCAAAAGCTTTCTCTAAATCTACAAATGCTAGAAATGTAGGTTTGCCTCTCCTTAATCTTTCTTCTAAGATAAGTCGTAAGGTCAGTATTGCCTCACTTGTTCCAGTGTTTCTACGGAATCCAAACTGATCTTCCCCGAGGTTGGCTTCTACTAGTTTTTCCATTCGTCTGTAAAGAATTCGTGTTAGTATTTTGCAGCTGTGACTTATTAAACTGATAGTTCGGTAATTTTCACATCTGTCAACGCCTGCTTTCTTTGGGATTGGAATTATTATATTCTTCTTGAAGTCTGAGCCACACCGGCCGGCGCAGTCATTAAAGATGCAGTCTCAAGCTAGCTTTCAGCCATCGTGATAATACAAATGCAGAAGTAAGAATTTACAATGCTTGGTATTACGCCTGTTTCATACATCTTGCTCACAAGATGGTAGAGTTTTGTCAGGACTGGCTCTCCCAAGGCCGGCAGTAGTTCCAATTACCTACTTTACAAATTACCACCACAAAGGCACATCAAGCTTCAATAGCTTACTGTTTATCACAGATCCAACACTGTGCCCAAGAGTAAACAAAAACTTATATACACACAACAGAAACACCGGCCAATGTAACAATAGTTTAAACTTTGCGGTCCACATGGGCTGTACCAGAACAAGCTACGATACAAGTAATTGCATTAAGTTAAAACAAATTGCTCACATATGAACTTATTCACATTATACATAGCCAGAGCCTAAGCAAGCGAAGGCAGTCATTAAAGGTTCAAATGGCTCTGAGCACTATGGGACTTAACTTCTAAGGTCATCAGCCCCCTAGAACGTAGAACTACCTAAACCTAACTAACCTAAGGAAATCACACACATCCATGCCCGAGGCAGGATTTGAACCAGCGACCGTAGCGGTCGTGCGGTTCCAGACTGTAGCGCCTTTAACCGCTTGGCCACACCGGCCGGCGCAGTCATTAAAGATACAGCCTCAAGCTAGCTTTCAGCCATCCTGATAATACAAATGCAGAAGTAAGAATTTACAATGCTTGGTCACAGAGTTCGGAACAGTAACACAATATGGTTTTAATAGAAATCCATTTCTGTCTGTCGGCCTACGAGCAACCTAAATATGGCATAATCACCAAGATAGTACAACATGCCCAACAGCACACTTCCTTGTGGTCAGTGTTGCCAATTTCGTCGCACTTGCCTCATTCCGCTACGCCAACTCTCCCTTTCTTAGCTTACCTTTCGGCCCCAGATTGCCACCCAACCACAGGACGCGGCAATGAACCTGAGATACGAACGAAGTGATGGATCGAAACGAAACGAACTGCCACGGCTCGAACTCCGCCACTAGGGCCAGAAATTCTCAACCCCCGTATCCCCATCGCCCTCCTTTCCAGAAAAGTAAGAAATAGAATGAGCTCATCGACTTTCCTTGACCTGGCTAATAAGAACCCTAATCATCTTCGCGATGGCCATATTAATACTAGGAGGTTGACTGGACACAATAAGCTTAATAAATACCTCACATAGCGGTAAAAAACAGGCTACCAAATTACTATAGACACCACTTTTGTTCCAATACTGATGTTCCCGACATAACCGCCATCACCAACCTTTGCCTTAAATTCGCGTATCCATTGACGACCCGCCATCCTGTAATGTGCCAGTTTGAAGTAGCGTCCCGCCTTTCTTCCATTTTGCTCGATAACCTGACGAGTTACCTTCTCAGGAAGGATCTCATTTATGGATCACAAAATGCCCGACAGAGAACTGAGCGTGTAAACAGACATTAAGGAAGCAGGCATTGTCTTGATCACTTCACACTGAGCAGAATTAAAGGCGAAGTGGGGCGGAGGTATTGAAACGTCCCATTTCTTCTGCCACTTTACGTGAAATATAGTTAATGCAGACTAAAGATTTCGGTTCATCCTCTCCGAGAATGAAGGCTGTGAATAACGAGGGGTAGTGCTCATACGCCGTGCAGTGTTCTCAAAACAAAACCTCTTAAAATTCTTAGAAATAAAGATGGCAGCACTGTAACTCATCACGCACTTTGATGGACCAAGTTAGGGAAAATAACTTGGAGAGATTACAAAGAGACAAGGTGGCAGTACCCCACGGCTCGAAATTAACCAAGTAAACCTAGAGAAGGCATCCATCACCACAAGGGTATAACGATTTTCATCCCGAGTAGGAGGGAGGGGCTCCATGTAATCAAAAATAACTTACCCGTAGGTCAGCTGTCCCTTATGTGAGTTGGGGTTGGATATGCCATCTTCACATAATTCACTCTTGCACACCCAACATCAAATATCCTTATGCAAGGCGGGCCAAGTTACATGCTCTCGGATCCTAGAAAGAGTTTTGTGAACACACAAATGGCTGCCCACCAAGGAATTATGCAACTAATGGAATATCGGATGTACCAATTACTTATGTAAACAAATCTTAAAATTCCTGGCGCCCAGCTTCTTACAACAGATAATATCTTTATTTAAGGCAATCCTGGAAACCTGTCTCCCCCCTTCCAATAAACCTTTCCTTAACTGAATCAATCATAGGGTCTTTTTCCTGCTTGGTCTTGATCAAACAAGTATGGCATCTACGTCAAGACGACAGACATCCATGCAACATGTTGGGCTTTACCTTCTACATATCCACAGTTATCTTCTTCAAACATGCGGCTTAATACATATGCGATCCTGCTCACGGGCCCGTAATATGCTTGGCTGTAAATCGGAAAACGGACAGCCCACCTCACAATCCTGCCCATTTTCCTGGAGTGCGACAATACCCTGCCACGTGCCTGGTTTTCCTTTTCTGAGGTGAGTTCTCTGTGTTCCAGGTAAAACCTTTAACTTCTCCGAGAGAAAAGGACTGTCAGAGACTCCCACTCACACACTACATACTAAAGTTTGGTCAGCATTAGTCCCCTCGACGAGCAAGCGGCCTGACGCCGCACTCCTCTGATGTTCCTACAAGAGAACAGCTGCGTCTCTTAAATTAGAGTCACCCGTTTAAACCACAAATGGACGCTCAAACTCGGGAACTGCCAAAACCAAAGCGTTGATGAGAGACACTTAACGGCTTCAAAGGAGGCTACTGACTACATCTAGATCGTTGACACCTGACCCCACAAAATTAATGTTCAGCCTTGCACTAATTTACAAGACGTGTTCGACTGGAATGAGTTAGTCATGTGGCTGTAATAATGTATCTTACTGCATAGATTGGGAGATGATTTGGTAACGAGCTTAGATTAGAAACCAGTCCTAAAGTAATAAACAAAATTAATACTGTAGCTTCGACGGTTCTCTGCAATTTATTGTATAATTTGGTAAAACATAAATTTTCTGACGTCATGCCTTCCAGGATCCTGGAAATTGATAAGAACAAATGTCATCTACCCGATCAAGGTGCCTTGTTTCCTCCATTAGGACACGTAGTTTCCATGACTGGTCTATAGTGTAATAACTGTTAAATAATATGCACATCTAAATAAGTGCCAATGAATGTAGATGATTTTTTGGCATCTCAAACAGAATAACATATAGTCATATTCGAGACCAAGGAGGCTAACATATAAAAAGTGTGGGCTTCGAAGGATAAAAAAAAAGAATTACTGATTATCAAAGCACTTACAAACTATATGAAAACTTTTAGTGAAAACCACCACTAACATTTTGTTCATAATGACCTACTTAAGCCTAAAATTGAAACGTCCCCTTTGAACAATTCTTACAAGACTGTCCTTAAACTGACATACAATATTTTTAGCGCAACGCAATCTGACTTTCAAAATTCCCTACAAAAGAATGGCCCTGACTAACATTAAACTATACCTTTCACAAATCACTTACCTCACAAAAATCTTCGCTGCTCAAGCTACTGCAATACAGCGAGCGCCACTACTGTCAGCTAAATAAAAGATTCAAACTATGGAAGGCACTAACTACTGATAGGGATAGTTAGCAAATGAAAGATATTAATAGAGAACAAACAATGTATTTACCTTAATATCATCACAAGTCATAATATATATATCAGTTCATGACAAATTACAAAACTCCGCCATCTCTCTCCCCACATCCACCACTGCTGGCGGCTCACCTCCAACTGCGCAACGCTATGCGCTGTTCACAGCCAGCTGCCTAACACTACAATGGCGAGTATTACAACAATGCAAAGCAGCCACAGACTGCACACAGCACAGCCAGTGATTTTCATATTGAGCGCTACGTAACGTTGCCAATAAGAAAACATAAACAGCCTACTTACATAGAGAAAACATAAACAGCCTACTTACATAGCCCCCATGCTCCCCACAAAAATTTTACAAATTTTTTTTTTTGGGCAGTGGCCAATAATGATTTTATAAAATTTTTCATAATTACAATAACAAAGAAATCAAATGCACACACTTATTGATACAATGTTGGTCAAAAGCTAAAATTTTCTCACAGTCCATAAAGACAGTCCTGATCATTCATTACGGTAAAATATAGTGTTTTTCTCAAAGTCTGAGCAGTAGAAGAAAATGCACAGTAGTTTGTGTATTTAGTGTAGCTTTTGTTTATTGCTAGCGCGTAATTGTAGAGAGAATCTCCTTTGTAGTTGTAGCCTTTCATTGTTGTACAGTAAAACAGTTGTGGCATGCATATAGATTTGCACCAAGTATTTCGCAGCTGTAATTAACTAGATATTATTTTCAGTGTTATGTTAATGTGTTCTCTTATTTTTGCTCTTCAAATTGTGTTTTTCTGTGTTGTCGTGTGAAATACTGTGACAATAATGGCGTGTGAATAACGTAATACTAGGCTCCAAAGTAAACTGAGAAATGACAGTGAAAATGAGAGCAGTGTGTTAGCGCCACCGAGTAATGAATTAACTGATGTTCAAAGTAGTAATTTGGTAATTGTGCATAGGGAAATGGAACGGGCGGCAAACAATGGCGTGGACAGTGAAACAATTAGTGAAGAGGGAAGCATTATCGATCGATCGGTCGGCAACAGCTCGCCTCAGGAATCCGAAATGACAGGACACAATTTCGCAAATACTGTAGATTCAGGTTTTGGGTCATCACCGTTTTCTCAAATAAGTCAAGACACATTTTCTGCTTGTCAAAATGTGAATGTTGTCGGTGCAAATGCACTGCCGAAAAGCGTAGAGAAACAGATTCCAGACACTAATACATTATTATTGCAATTAATGCAACAAATGGAACAAAATCAGAGACAAACACAGCAAAAGCTTGAAAAGTTAGACACAATGGAACAACACCAGAGACAAACACAGCAACAGTTAGACACAGTGGAACAAAATCTCAAAAAGTTAGACACAGTGGAACAAAATCTCAAAAAGTTAGACACAGTGGAACAAAATCTCAAAAAGTTAGACACAATGGAACAAAATCTTCAAAAGTTAGACACCACACTTGAACAAACACGTGAAGATTTAACTAGTGCGTTACATAACATTGAATCGAAATGTCAAAAAGTCTGTAATGACGTAAAATCACAAATTTGTGAGCATTTCCAACCTATTTTTTCGCGGCATGAAAATGCATTACAGAATCATGAAGCAGCCATAAAAGAACTGCAAACTATTTTTCATGAAAATCACAACACCTTGCAAGCTAAAATTGACTCAGTTGCATCTACCGATTCGGTTACGCAACTTGCAAAAACTCAGGAAAACTTAAAGGTCACAGTAGACACGATTGCAACACAAATGGACACTCTGAAACTTGGTTCAGAAAAACATACAGAGGAAATGATTTCACTATCGGATAAAATAGCCGAACTTTCAGATCAGTTCACTAACTTATCTACAAAGGTAGATGATGATCTGAATGACACAACACCTGTAGCCTTCACTGACACAGAAGAGTATGAACAAATTAGAAAATTCAAACAAAATCAAAATCAAATCAATACACAGTACAAAAGAATGGCCCTGACTAACATTAAACTATACCTTTCACAAATCACTTACCTCACAAAAATCTTCGCTGCTCAAGCTACTGTAATACAGCGAGCGCCACTACTGCCAGCTAAATAAAAGATTCAAACTATGGAAGGCACTAACTACTGATATGGATAGTTAGCAAATGAAAGATATTAATAGAGAACAAGTCATAATATATATATCAGTTCATGACAAATTACAAAACTCCGCCATCTCTCTCCCCACATCCACCACTGCTGGCGGCTCACCTCCAACTGCGCAACGCTATGCGCTGTTCACAGCCAGCTGCCTAACACTACAATGGCGAGTATTACAACAATGCAAAGCAGCCACAGACTGCACACAGCACAGCCAGTGATTTTCATATTGAGCGCTACGTAACGTTGCCAATAAGAAAACATAAACAGCCTACTTACATAGAGAAAACATAAACAGCCTACTTACAAAATTATACAAAATTCGAAGTTGCTCAATCAAGGCTACTCGAACAGGATTGCTAATTAACACCCAGCCTCCACCCACAGCGCTTTACTCTATTTTAGCGAGTATGACAAAACGTTGTGATTTACTCGTACTGTCCACAGAAAGATGCAGAAACTTAATCATTACAATCTTTCAATTCACACAATTCATAATACCAGTCATGTACAAGAACACAATGCACATCTTGCTCTCTTTCAATTGCTGCTTTAAGTCTTCGTGAAACAACTAACCGCTAAAACGTCTCAAAACAGGGTATACTTAATGACGCTGGAATGACACTGGAATGGTCCTATTTCCAATATCCACAGCGAAACAGCGAAATCGAGCCGCTCCATCGAACCTCTTTTTCTAATCATCAGTCTTCTGATTCGTTAGTTACGGCTTGCCTCGAATTCCACTCCTGTGCCAAAATTCATCTCAGAGTAGCACTTCCAACCTACGTCGTCAATTATTTGCTGGATATATTCCGATCTCTGTCTTCCTCTACAGTTTTTGCCCTCTACATACCCCTGTTGTACCATACAAGTAATTCCCTGATATCTCAACACATGTACTGTCATCCTGTCATTTTCATTGCCAGTGTTTTCCACATATTGCTTTCAATTCTGCGCAGAACCTTCTCATTCCTTTTGTTACCAGTCAAGCTAATTTTCAACACTCGTCTGTAGCATTACATCTCAAATGCTTCGATTCTTTTCTGTTCCGGTTTTCCCACAGTCCATGTTTCACTACTACACAATGGTGTGCTCCAAACGTACGTCCTCAGAAATTTCTTCCTCAAATTAAGAATTATGTTTGATGTCCTCCTTAGTCCGACCGTCATTAGTTACTTTGCTGTGTAGTAGCAGAATTTACTCAGAACACCGAGCGAGTTGGTGCAGTGGCTAGCATACTGGACTCGCTTTCGGGAGGACGATGGTTCAATCCCTCGTCCAGCCATCCTGATTAAGGTTTTAGTGATTTCGCTTAATGGCTCCTGGCAAATGCCGGGATGGTTCCTTTGAAAGGGCACGGCCGACTTCCTTCCCTATCCTTCCCTAATCCGATGAGACCGGTGACCTCGCTGTTTGGTCTCCTCCCCCAAACAACCCAATCCAAGTCACTTAGGACACGACATTCCCTCAATATTGCAATGCCATAAGGGAATGTAATTTTACTCTTGAAACTTTCATTTATATCTATCATTGCGTCTTCGATGTAGAGACTTAACAGTAAAGGCGAAAGACTATATCCCTGCCTTGCACCCTCTTTAGTCCGAGAACTTCGTTCTTGGTCGTCCACTCTTATTGTTCCCTCTTGGCTCTTGTACATATTGTATATTACTCGTCTCTCCCTACAGTTTAGACCTATTACTCACAGAATTTCGAACATATTGCACCATTTTGCATCGTCGGGCACTTTTTCCAGGTCGACAAATCCTATGAACGAGCGTTGACTTTTTTTTCGTCTTGCTTCCGTTACCATCCTCAACGTCAGAATTGCTTCTCTGGCGCCTTTACCTACCTGGAAGCCAAACTGATCGTCATCTAATACATCCTTCTGTGGATAATAATTTTCCGGAAGTCAGATGATATTTCGACAACTCATACATTCTACACACCAACGTCAGCAGTCGTTTTATGGTCACTATGATTTTAAAAATGTCGGTGGAATGTTATTAATCCTTTCAGCCTTATTTGATCTTAAGTCCTCCAAAGCCGTCTTAAATTCTGATTCTAATACTGGATCCCCTATCCCTTCTAAATCGTCTCCTGTTTCTTCTTATATCAAATCAGACATATTTTCCCCCTAATAGAGGCCTTCAATCTATACTTTTCACCAATCCCCTATCTGCTCGGCTTTTGGCTGTGGAATTCCCGTTGCACTCTTGACGTTACCACCCTTGCTTTCAGTT
This sequence comes from Schistocerca americana, assembly GCF_021461395.2. Classification (NCBI taxonomy): domain Eukaryota; kingdom Metazoa; phylum Arthropoda; class Insecta; order Orthoptera; family Acrididae; genus Schistocerca; species Schistocerca americana. The sequence goes on from NC_060122.1 coordinate 625,191,436, forward strand.
TCACCGGAGCTTGCTTTGATTTTCTTACTTTCTGCGTCAGTCGTTCCGATCATCATTCCTTTTTAGACTCCCTCACATTCTTCATATTGTCATATCGTCTTAGCTTCCCTGCACTTCCTGTTTATTTAATTCCTCAGCAACTTGTTTTTCTGTACTGCTGAATTTCACTGAAAATTTTTGTACTACCTTCTTTCATCAATCAACTGAAGTATTTCTCCTGTTACTCATGATTTCATAGCATTTACCTTTTACATATCTGTATTTTTATTTCCAGCTTCTGTGATTGGCCTTTTTGGAGATGTCCATTCCTCTTCACCTGTACTTGCTACAGAGTTACTCCTTATTGCTCTGTCTACAGCCTTAGAGAACTTCAAGCGTATCTCATCATTCCTGAGTACTTTGGATCCCAGTTCTTTCCATGTTGATTCTTCCTGATTAATCTCTTAAACTTGAGCCTACTCTTCATCACTACTACATTGTGATCTGAGTCTATATCTGCTCCTGGGTACGCCTTGCAATCCAGTATCTGATTTGAGAATCGCTGTCTGACCATGATGTAATCTAACTGAATCGTCCTGTATCACGCGGCCTTTACCAAGTATATCTCCGAACTCAATTAGACTTTCTCCTCTCTCATTCCTTATCCCAAGCTCATATTTTCCTGTAACCTTTTCTTCTACTGCTTCCTCTACAGCTGTATTCCAGTCCCTGACTAAAATTAGATTTTCACCTCCCTTTACGTACTGTAATCCTTTCAATATCTTCATACACTTCCTCCATCTCTTCATCTTCAGGTTGTGACATCCGCATGTATACCTGAACTATCGCTGTCGGTGTAGGTTTGCTGTCGATTCTGATAAGAGAAATCCTATCACTGACCAGGTCACAGTAACACACTGTATGCTCTACCTTCCTATTCCTAACTAATCCAATCCCATTATACCAATTTCTGCTGCTGTTGGTATTACCCTATACTCATCTGACCAGAAATCTAGGTCTTCTGCCCATTTTACTTCACTGACCCCCTACTATATCTAGATTAAGCCTCTGCAGTTCCCTTTTCTGGTTCTCCAGCTTCCCTACCACGTTCAAATTTGTCATTCCACGCCACGACTTGTAGAACGTTATCCTTTCTTAGGTTTCTGAATTATTTTCTCAAGGTCACCTCCCTCTTGGCAGTCTTCTCCCGGTGATCCGAATGTTGGTCTATTCCGTTACCTTTGCCAATGGAGAGATCGTCATGACACTTTTTCAGTTAAAGACCACATGTCCCGTCGATGCTTGGTATGTGTCTTTCATGCAGTGGTTTCTATTGTCTTCTGCATCCCCATGGCTTTGATAATTGTTGATTCTTCCTCCTTTAGAAATAGTTTCCCAACCCAAGGACAAGAGGGTGCCTGAAACTTCTGTTCGCTTCTCCGTCCCCTTTGATAAGGCCGTTGGCAGAGTGACGGTGATTTGTTATGTCGGAAGTCTTCGGCCACCAGTGTTGATTATTAATTAAAATTTAAGCCGTGATGTGTTTGACAACCGGACCAAGGACATTCTAATCACCAATCAAAGATATTCCCCCTAGACCACAGGTGACTAGGAACCTTCCTTTCCATTAACTGTTTTTGACTGTACGGCACTATTATGTAACTTATTTAATGAACACACTCTTGATCACATTTCTTTATTTTTATGTATTTGATGACCGGTTTCGACCTTCTATGACATCATTATTAGATCCACATTCGTCAAAATATGTATATCTGTTGATGATCTCATTGACTATCGAAGCCTGACACCTAAAAATTAAAATTTAACCATTTAAATCTGATCACGACTGTTTTTATTAAATAAGTTATAATATTTACAGATCGCCGCTTTTTTCTGAGACAGTAATCCAAAATATTTTAAAAGTGTGATTATATTTCTTGTGTGTAGCTGAAGGTTTATTGTTCTGTGACCTTTTTCACTCTCTTTTCGTACAATTGTAACACTGATATTAACGGAGGTAAAGAATGGTACACAAATTAACCCTGAGTTATTGGAAGTGTAAGTCGACAACGCGTCGTCATATGACGCAGAGGTCATTATATACTCAGTCCATATTCTGTACTCATCCTTTAATTCGTCCTCAGCTTCACTGAGGATATCAATGTCATCAGTGAATCTTGTGTTTGATATCCATTCACCTTGAATTTTAGTCCCACTCTTGACCCCTTCATTTATTTTCGTTATTACTTCTTTGATCTACAGATTGAAAAGTAGGGGCCAAAGAATACATAACTATCTTACACCTTATTTAATCCTAGTTCCAGTATTATTGTTCCTTCTTTGTTCTTGTACATATTGCTTATCATCCGTCTTTCCTTATAGCTTATTTTCGTCACAATTACGAACATCTTGCAGTAGTTTACATTGTCGGACATTTTCCCATGGCGACGAATCGTGTGAACCTGTTTTGATTTTTTCCCGTCTTGCTTCTATTACCTACCTTTCCTAAAGCCAAACTGATCGTCATATAACACATCCTCAATCACATCAGATAGTTTCTCCCTCTCAGAGAAGTTCCTAGTGTACTCTTTCCACTTATTCACTCTCTCCTTTGCCCTTAACATTGGAACACCGATAGCACTCTTAATGTTACCACCATTACTTTTAATTTCAACGAAGAATGTTATGATTTTTCTGTATGCTGAGTCAATCCTTCCGACAATGATTTCTTTTTCGATTTTTTCACATCATTTATCACGTAGCCATTTCGCCCTAGCTTACCTGCACGTACCGTTTGTTTCGTTCTTAAGTGACTTGTATTTCTCTATTCCTGAATTTCCGTGAACACTTTTGTACTTCTTTCTTTCGTCGATCAACTGAAGTATTCCTTCTGTTACTCACGATTTCATTGCAGTTACGTTCCTTGTACCTGTGGTCTTCTTCCCTTCTCCTGTGATTGATCTTTTTAGAGATGTCCAATCCTTTTCGAAAAGCTGTCTACTGAGTGATTACTACCGTACTATCTACAGCTTCAGAGAACCTCAAGGAAACCTTTTAGTTCCTTAGTATTTCCATATCCCTCTTCTTTTCTGACTGATTCTTCCTGACTTGTCTGGTATTCCCTATTATTAGTTGAAATTAATTACAGAATAATAATAGTTTTTGTCCTCTTTGATTCCTACCACCAAGCCCGTATTCTCTCTCAACCGTTTCCTCTACTTCTTCCCTTACAACACGCATTCCAATCCCTCACGGCTATTAAATCTTCTTCTCGTTTTGCGTACTGAATTACCAGTTAACTATCCTCATATACTATCTCAATCTCTTCATCTTCTGCTTGCGACGTCTGCATATATACCTAAACTGTCGCTGTATTTGTTGATTTGCTGTTGCTTTTGATGAGAACAGGCGAGTCACTGAACTGTTCACATTCTATGTCTTCATCGATAATCTATAATCTATCTTACGCCGCTTAGCGGAGGCAGTCCTGTACCACTACTAGTCATACCCTTTCCTATTCCACTTGCCTCCATATAAGCATCAATTTTTCCTATCTCATCTTACTTGTCCTTACGTGCAATGTGTGTTGGACGCTACAGAATCGTTCTTCAGATTGCTGCCCAGCCTGTTCGCAAAATCATTTAATATATAGAGAATGACAGTGGTCCTATCACACTTCCCTGGCGCACTCCTGACGATATTCTTGTCTCTGACGAACACTTGCCGTCGAAGACTACATCCTGGGTTGCTTGACTTAAGAAATAGTACAGCCACTCCCATATCAGCTAACCTGATCCATAAGTTCGAGCCTTCTTTAACAGCCTATAATGGGGCACCGTGTCAAACGCTTTTCGTAAATCTAGAAATACAGAATTTGCCTATTGTCCTTCATCCATTGTTCGCACTATATCGTATGAGGAAATCACAAACTGAGCTTCGCACGAGGGATGCTTTCTAGAACCATGGTGATTCTTGAACTTAGGATTCTCGGTACCAAGAAAATTTATTACATTCGATCTGAGAACACGTGGAAGGATTCTGGAGCAAATCAACTTTTGTAATTTTGTGTGTCCGTACTTTTGCTCTTCTTTTACATAAGAGTCATCTGCGCTTTCTTCCAGTCGCTTGGGACTTGGTGCTGGGCGAGAGATTCGCGATAAATGAAAGCTAAGAGAGAGGCCAATACCGCAGAGTACTCTTTGAAAAGCCGAATCAGGATTTGACCCGTACCTAATGACTTATTTGTTCGTATTTACTTCGGTTGTTTCTTTACGCCAGGGATGTTTATTACTATGTCGTCCATACGGTAATCTGTTCATTGGTCAGACGGTGGTATATTTGTACCCTTCTCCTGCTGAAAGTTTTGTTGAACCTGAAATTTAAAACTTCGGCTTTCTTTTACTATCTTCAAGTGCCACACCAGACTGGTCAACAAGTGACTCACTCTCTGCCCTACTTCCCTATTCGTAAGGAATCATAACATTTTCCGTTGCTTTTGATATTGAACTATACTCATGTGACCGGAAATCCTTGTCTTCCTTTCGTTTCACTTCCCTGACTCACACTGTATCTAAACTGAATGCTATAATTTCCTAGCTTCACTACCGCGTTCAAAATTCTGACATTCCACGATGTGACTGGTAGAACATTACCCTTTCGTTCGTTATTCAATCTTTTCCTCATAGTTACCCCACCTTGGGTATCTCCTCCCGGAGACCAAAAGAGGGACTATTCCGGAATCTTTCGTCAGTGGAGAGAATATCGTGAGACTTTTTCAGTTACAGGTGACATGTCTGTGGATCCACAATATTTTTCATAAATGAGGTAGTTTCCATTACCTTCTAAATTCTCATGTCGCTTATCATGGCTGATTCTTCCGCCCTTTAGGTGCAGTTTCCCATCCCAAGGACAAGGCAATGCCAGGAGCCTCTTTCTGCTTCTCTGTCCTCTTTGACAAGGCCGTTGGCAGAGCAAAGGTGACTTTCTAAGCCCGAAGTCTTCGGCTGCCATTGCTGATAATCGTTATTCAGAATTAAAGCAATGGAGGACTCGTCCCCGGGACTGGGGAAGTTTTGATTACTTGTCAAATGCGTTACACGTGGACCACGGGCGCAAAGAATGTAAGATGATATACTAGACATCATTTAGAAAGTTAATGCGAACGAAAACGTGTGTGGTGGGTTATTGAGATCCAATAGTAATAAAATGAAGCGCAGTAAAATTGTAGAACAACATGGTTCGGAGAAAAAGGAATGAAAGAGGAAGCCGCTTGACAGGATTATGCGCAGGGAATAAATTAATCATTGCAAACACTTGGTTTTAGGATGATGAGAGAAGGTGATGGATGTGGAAGAGAGCTGGAGGTACAGGTATTTTTCAGATCGGTTATATACTGGTAAGGTGCTGGTATGGAACCCAGATTCTAAACCACAAAACGGTTTATGATCGGATGGACTCTGACCAAGATACGTGAGCTATGAATTGCAGATCAAAACTATAGAAAATTAGGGAATAAAGGAGATGGAGCATGGGTAAAATTCAAAGAACGAGTGGTTACTTAGAGTTTCAAAGAGAGTATTATACAACGATTGAGTGAAACAGGGAAAGGAATACATCAGAAGGAGATTGGGTAGCTTTGACAGGTGAAATACTGAAGGCAATAAAGGATCAAACAGACAGAAAAACAAGAGACAGTAGAAATCCTTGGATAATAAAATGAGACCAGTACGTAGTAAAGAAACAATTAAACAATCAACTTTTTGCTTGACCTTTTACTTTCGAACAGATAGGACAGGTTCTGGACTTAAACTCTCTTTTGATTCTTTTTCCTAGATGTATACATTCTAAAAATTTTTACCTGTCTAAGATAAAATTCTGTGAAAATTTTTTTGACTATAGATGATTATGTTTTCTTCGTGGCTGCTGTAAGGAGAGGATAGATTCGGTACAGGACGAGTTGGCGGTCGGAGGTTTCCGTTTCTCTGGTTGTCACAGAAAGTCAGGCAAAGTCGGGGAAAACTGCTACAACTCCCGGTGAACACCCCGTCTCTGTTGGCAGCAAAAATATTCACAGTCGCCAAGATTTCTAGGAAACAGAATGAGAAGGTTGAACAACAGTGGCAGTGTTGTATCGTATGACTAATAAACTGGACGCTAAGGGAACGTCTTGAACACGTAAGCTGACGGCGAAATATTGCGCGTCGTTCGGACCGTGATAGTAGCAGATTTGCCCAGTGTTGTTAGTTCGCTAAGAAATCACTATGCAGTGATTTGTTAAACACACTAATGGTTTTTATGAATGTCCAGGGATCCAACATCGAATAAACGTTCATAGAAGATAGTTACCTTTCTTTTTGTTGCTGTGGTCTTCAGTCCTCAGACTGGTATGATGCAGCTCCACGTGCTACTCTATCCTGTGCAAGCTTCTTCATCTCCCAGTACGTACTGCAGTCTACATCCTTCTGAATCTGCTTAGTGTATTCGTCTCTTGGTCTCCCTCCACGATTTTTACCCTCCACGCTGCCCTCCAATACTAAATTGGTGATCCCTTGATCCCTCAGAACATGTCTTACCAACCGATTCCTTCTTATAGTCAAGTTGTGCCACAAACTCCTCTTCTCCACAATCCTATTCAATACCCCCTCATTAGTTACTTGATCTACCCATCTAATCTTCAGCATTCTTCTGGAGCACCACATTTCGAAAGCTTCTATTCTCTTCTTATCGAAACTATTCATCTTACATGTTTCACTTCCATACAAGGCTACACTCCATACAAATACTTTCAGAAACGACTTCCTGACACTTAAATCTATACTCGATATTAACAAATTTCTCTTCTTCAGAAACGCTTTCCTTGCCATTGCCAGTCTACATTTTATATGCTCTCTACTTCGACCATCATCAGTTATTTTGCTCCCCAAATAGCAAAACTCCTTTACAAACTTTAAGTGTCTCATTCCCCAATCTAATTCCCTGAACATCACCCGACTTAATTCGACTATATTCCATTATCCTCGTTTTGCTTTTGTTGATGTTCATCTTATATCCTCCCTTCAAGACACTGTCCATTCCGTTCAACCGCTCTTTCAAGTCCTTTGCTGTCTCTGACAGAATTACAGTGTCACCGGCTAACCTCAATTTTTTTATTTCGTCTCCATGGATTTCAATTTCTACTACGAATTTTTCTTTTGTTTCCTTTAATGCTTGCTCAATATAGGGATTGAATAACATTGGGGAGAGGCTACAACCCTGTCTCACTCCCTTCCCAACCACTGCTTCCCTTTCATGTCCCTCGACTCTTATAACTGCCATATGGTTTCTGTACAAATTGTAAATAGCGTTTCGCTCCCTGTATTTTACCCCTGCCACCTTCAGAAATTGAAAGAGAGTATTCCAGTCAACATTGTTAAAAGCTTTCTCCAAGTCTACAAATGCTACAAACGTCGGTTTGCCTTTTCTTAATCTATTTTCTAAGACAAGTCGTAGGGTCATTATTGCCTCACGTGGTTCAACATTTCTACGGAACCCAAACTGGTCTTCCCCGGGGTCGGCTTCTACCAGTTTTTCCATTCCTTTGAAAAAAATAAAGCTGTAGGCCCTCGGGAAAATTTACGGCAGTAGTTTCCCCTTGCTTTCAGCTTGTCGCAGTACCAGAACAGCAACGCCGTTTTGGTTAGTGTTACAATGCCAGGTCAGTCAATCATCCAGACTGTTGCCTCTACAACCACTGAAAAGGCTGCTGCCCTCTTCAGGAACCATACGTTGGTCTGGCCTCTCAACAAATACCCCTCCGTTGTGGTTGCACCTACGGCACGGTTATCTGTATCACTGAGGCACGTAAGCCTCCCCACCAACGGCAAGGTCTATGGTTCATGGGGCGAGGACCTTTCTTGTATAAGAGAAATATATTTTATTCTTGATAATTGCGATTGCGAGTTGTATGTTCTGTGCACTTCAAAATTACTTCTACATCCAAAGTTATCTGGTCTCAAAAGCACAATGTCTAATCCGCGTTACTTCTCTCCAACAATTACAAAAAAAAGCTAGCTGCCTTTTCTTTCATAGGAAACAGTGTTGTCGTCATAGCAAAGAGCGTTGTCGTCTCAATTACGGTAGCGCATAATCGCTGATACTCGCAGCCGGAATATTACGTAATATTACATTACGTAGGGACGTTACAATAACTCAAGAAATAATAAACACAAAGGACTAAAATAATATATGTAAAAATGTTCAAAAATGGCTCTGAGCACTATGGGACTTAATATCTGAGGTCATCAGTCAGCTAGACTTAGAACTACTTAAACCTAACTCACCTAAGGGCAGCACACACATCCATGCCCGAGGCAGGATACAAACCTGCGACCGTAGCAGCAGCGCGGTTCCGGATTGAAGCGCCTAGGAACGCTCGGCCACAACAGCCGGCTGTTTTATTTATTTAATCGTAAGGCTAGGGCCCCCCTTTGGGCAGACCGTTCGCCGGGTGCCGGTCTTTCGATTTGACGCCACTTCAGCGATCTGCAGTGGATGGAGGAGGAAAGGATGATGATGGGGACAGCACAACACCCAGTCCCTGGGCGTAGAAAATTCCCCGACCCAGCCGGGGATCGAAGCCGGGCCCAGAGGATTGACAATCCGTCACGCTGACCATTCAGCTACCGGGGGCGAACTAACGGCCGGCTGTAAACATGTATCTAATCAAGCAGGTAATCAAGAATGGCATCCTTTAGAAACAAGATTGGTAGAAAGTGCCAGATATCTAAGGAACAATCGATAGACCACTAATTCAACGCTGAGGCGGAAAGACGGTATTAATAGGTTAATAAGGGAAATCTGAGAGGTTGAAGTAATATACAGAAGGGCTATACAAATAAAACGAACGTGAAGAGCGGAATTGGATGATAATGATGTGGGAGATACGATACTGCAAGAGAAAGTTAACGGAACATTGAAAGAGTTTAGTGGAAGTGTGGCCCCTGGAGAAAATGAAATTTTCTGAAAACTGTTTAGAGTGGTGCTTGAACGAGTTATTACAAAGCTACTCCATGTGGCGTGCAAGACATCTATGAGACAGGGAGAAGACTTTCACACTTCATGAAGAATATAAAAATTCAGTTCGAGAAGAATCATGTTCTAACAGGCATGGATATTACTGAGTTATCTGTTTAATAGTGCATGGGTGCAAAATACTGACACACGTTATTTGCAGAGACATGTAAATTGAACTGAAGTGGACATTCAGGAGCTTAATTTATGATTTGGTGAGATTTAGGAACATATGAGGTATTACTGACACGATGTCGTAACTTAGAAGATGAGATAAAGAAAGGCAAATTTACGGTTAGAGAATTTGTAGCTTTTGACTGTGTTGATTGTGTTACACACTTTGAAATTAAGAGTGTAGGAGTGATGAGATACAAGGGACAACATATTGTTTACAGCTTGTACAGAAACCGGACAGCGGTTATACGAGACGAGTCGACTGAAACGAAAGGGAACCAGTAGATGAGATGTGCAACCTCGATGTTATTCAGGCAGTATCTGATGAAGTTGTAAAGGGCCCCAAGGCGACATTTTGAAAGGAAATTAATGTTCAGGCAGAAGAGACAATATCTTAAACACTCACTGAAGACATTGTAATTTGGTCAACGGTAATAGGGCACTTGAGAAACTCTTACAAGATGAAGATCGAAAGAAGCCAAGCAAGCATGCTGCCGACGGAATTATATTTTATAATGATGCATTAAAAGTTGAAGATGAGTTCTGCTATTTGGACAGCGAAATAATAGATGATGGGTGAAGTAGAGATGATATAAAGTGCAGACTGGTCGTAGCATGAAAAGCGTTTCTAAGAAAAAGAACTCTGTTAAGCTCAAACACACATTACTGAGTTAGGTAGTCTCTTCAGAAGATATTTGTCTAGAGTGTAGCCTTGTACAAGGGTGAAACGTGGATGATAAACCGTTCAGACAAGAAGGTGACTGGAATTTTTGGAATATGGTCCTGGTGTAGAATGCTGAAGATTATAATGGCTAAATCAAGTGACTAATAAAGATGTACAAAACTGAATCGGGGAGAAAAGAGATACGTGGCAGAACCTGACTATAAGAATGGACAGGGCGACGGGACATATCCTGAAGCATTAAGAGATCGTTAAATTGGTAATACAAGGAAGTGTGGTGTGTGGTGAGGATGTAGGTATTGTAGTGGTAAAACAAGGTTCTCATTTATACATTTGGGTCCATAAGTGGACTGAAACAGATCAATAAGAACCTTCAACATCACGTGAGAAGGGCCAGTGCAGAAGTGGACTAGCACATTTCGTGTTATTCATAACTGATTTAAAATCATTACAATCTGAATCCTATTCATATCAGTTAATAAATCATTTAAAACTTTTACTTAGGAAAATAATCGACTGCCAAGTTTAAGATATCTACTTTTATTTTAATCCCTTCGCATATAATATTCTCTGTAGTTTCGATGAAGCGTGCTGGCCACAATGGTACAGCGGTCCAGGCCAGTGACTCGGTGCTTGAGCCGAACTCCCTGACAAATTCATCTTGCCTTTCAGAGGAAAGAGTGAAGGAATGAGACGAGCTGACAGCTCGCGGCAGGCAGCAGACACTTACTGGCGTCTGCGTGTAACATTCTTACAGTTCTACACATAACTATGGAGTCCAGGGCTAAACCGTATAACGTAGCATGACGAACACCCGCAGTGACACACAGTCGCAGTGTTTACAAGGAGTAGCATCCAACCAAAACAAACTTCAAAGGGACCTTCTTTTGTACAGAAGAGTTGAATTCCTAGAACACTATTGACTTGGAAAATCAATGACAGGTAGCGATCTCAGCACGGCGCCAGAAGCGGCAGACCTGCATGTTGGAGAGGGACTTTTCTCTTTTTGTAAAATGTTCAGCCGACTTTCCAGCACTGTTTCTCGTGTGGTGAACAACCTCTGGCCCAGAAAGTGGTAAGAGGGCTCCTTATTGGTTAAACCAGAAAAATGGGACGGTAGCAGTTGTCAGGACACCAAATTTCGAGAAATACTGATAAATAGAAAAGGATATGGGCTGAAGTAGGAAACTTAGCTGAGGCGGGAAGAGTAACTTGAAATTGTTTAAGAAGTCCAGATATGGGTGTATAATGACTGGTTAATGTTGTAAAACTTTTGCTAGAAGGAGAAATTGTTGCCTTGTTAGGCCAGCGTTTTGGAGAGCTTTCCGCATTGACACATGGAAACTGTGCAGTCATGTTGAGAGGAGAAAGGACTCTGTTTCAGTGGAGAGCGCACTTTTTTCAGGATATGGTGGAAAGTAGTCATCATGAGGAGAGCATTTCGAACTATGAAATCAGAGAGAACATACTATGTTTGGAGATCCGATAGAGCACTAATATTTTGCAGTCTGCTTTCCATACAACTGAGTGCTGAATTTGGTGAGTAACTTCAGCTTAGGAGAGCTTGATATGAAAATTACCGTTCATTTGCAATTATGTTTTCAGAATCGGATCCATTTTGTCAGTTCGGTACTTCCGCTCGTGTGACTAAAGAGTTCTAAATGACTTGATCCTCAATGTCATTTGCATGTTATTCTTTTTATTCCTTTTGTGGATTGAGACAATCATTGCTTGTCCATCACAAAGTTATCTTTCCGTAATTCATCCTTGGATTAGGCTTTTATATCATCCACCAAAGTTATCCATTTTTTGCAAGGACATTCAGACGTTGGATTAGTACTGCTCGATATCAACAATTGTTAATTATTACATTATTTGCATTTCGTGTCCGGACAGATGATGTAATAATTTGTTCTTCATGTACATTAACAGAGAACTTTGTAACAAATAAAGACTATCGTGGACAACTGCTTCATTTCAAATTTAGCTGCTGAACTTATTTGTTACCTTTTGTGGAATGGAACATCCACGTCTAATGTTTGCTAGGGTCACCCTTGTCCTATTAGTTATCAGTTGTGCAACAACTTTTGTTAAATGACCATGAGCCAACGGTGAGTGAAGTACTGGCTAGTCCAACACACGCAGATAATTTTGACATCCCGAGCGTTAAGTCAAAAACTCAGCTGTACCCTCATCCTGTACATAAAACAGATTCAAACTGAGGTAGGATGCAGTAGGCATGTATAGATCAGGAGGCTTGTGTATGACAAACTAGCAGAGGGAGCTGCATGTCTGGACTGGCACCATAACATCAATTTGAGGTGTTCCAGAGGTAATAAATTGTGCTTTAATATTCCATAACAACAAGATCGTTGGAGACGTAGCAAAAGAATGGGAACTGGACAGAAATGGACACGGATACTGCTGTCTCCTATCGGTTTGACCGTAAGTCTAAAACTGAGTCTGTTGGCCAGATGGAGATGTGTTGCTTGGACTCACCAAATGAGGGTACAGTATATTGTCAACGGGCCATTTCGCTGGTTTTGCAGCTCGTAGCCTGTTCTCGTCAGTGTATCTCTACTTTAAAACGAATTCAGCTTCATCATCCAGAAACTGCAATGTCTCTTAGGCCGTCTGCACATACACCTACACAAAAGAAACAACATTGCTAACTGGAGTCAACCTCTTATCGGGTACTGAAGAAAAAGCAACGCAGTTCAATACACTGAGGCACTCGGAAACGGGCAGCCGATAATGCAAGTTGGCAACGCGTCGATTAGGAGTCACTTCCTGTCTAATTCAGTGAAATGTCACGCTTAGCACGATCAGTTAGGAACCCAAAACTGTCCAATCGGGCTCAGTTCCACGTGACTCAATGTTCCGGTCGTTAGTGACCTAAGTTCATGAGTCCAGAACGATCAACTAAGGTTTTGGTGACTGAACACGCTTGTTCCAAAGCAGTTCCCAGTGCACACTTAATACTTTTCCTTTGAAGATTAAGCTTCACCTGAATGTTCTCTCCGCATTACGCAAATATTGTTTCTTTCGCTTTTTTCTGAAAGTATTCTCGTCAAGTATCGTCATAAAGGCAGTGCTTCATCAACTAGAAATTAATATGGAAGAGTGGTGTTTCCTAGGCGGGTGCAAGTTGTGTGTCAGCAACCAAATAAAATCTAAAGATATACAATAAATTCCTCTGTTTCATTTGTTTAAAAATAATGTTTCATTATAGTGTGTTTTCATTTCATTATAATTCATTATTACGCTCCATATAGTGTAATTTCTCTCTCCGCTGTCCGGAGGCGTCTGCTACTGCCATCCCAGGCGCCGAGGCATAACATTTGTTTCAAACGTCTCGGCAGGATTTTTGTTGTGGTCTTCAGTCCTGATACTGGTTTGATGCAGCTCTCCATGATACTCTATCCTGTGCAAGCTTCTTCATCTCCCAGTACTTACTGCAACCTACATCCTTCTGAAACTGCTTAGTGTATTCATCTCTTGGTCTCCCTCTACGATTTTTACCCTCCACGCTGCCCTCCAATGCTAAATTGGTGATCCCATGATGCCTCAGAACAAGTCCTACCAACCGATCCCTTCTTCTTGTCAAGTTGTACCACAAACTCCTGTTCTCCACAATTCTATTCATTACTTCCGCATTAGTTATGTGATCTACCCATCTAATCTTCACCATTCTTCTGGAGCGCCACATTTCGAATGCTTCTATTCTCTTCTTGTCCAAACCATTTATCGTCCATGTTTCACTTCCATACATGGTTACACTCCACACAAATACTTTCAAAAACGACTTCCTGACACTAAAATCTATACTCGATGTCAAAAAATTTCTCTTCTTTAAAAACACTTTCCTTGCCATTTCCAGTCTACATTTTATATCCTGTCTACTTCGACCATCATTATTTATTTTGCTCCCCAAATAGTAAAACCCCTTTACTACTTTAAGTGTCTCATTTCCTAATCTAATTCCCTCAGCAACACCCAACTTACTGCGACAACATTCCATTATCCTCATTTTGCTTTTGTTAATGTTCATCTTATATCCTCCTTTGAAGATACTGTCCATTCCGTTCAACTGCTCTTCCAAGTCCTTTGCTGTCTCTGACAGAATTACAATGTCATCGGCGAACCTCAAAATTTTTATTTCTTCTCCGTGGATTTTAATACCTACTCCTAATTTTTCTTTTCTTTCCTTTACTGCTCGCTCAATATATAGATTGAATAACATCGGGGATAAGCTACAAACCTGTCTCACTCCCTTCCCACCCGCTGCTTCCCTTTCATGCCCCTCGACTCTTATAACTGCCATCTGGTTTCTGTACGAATTGTAAATATCCTTTCGCTCCCTGTATTTTACCCCTGCCACCTTCAGAATTTGAAACAGAGTATTGCAGTTAACATTGTCAAAAGCTTTCTCTAAGTCTACAAATGCTAGAAATGTAGGTTTGTCTTTCCTTAATCTATTATCTAAGATAAGTCACAAGGTCAGTATTGCCTCACGTGTTGCAACATTTCTACGGAATCCAAACTGATATTCCCCGAGGTCGGCTTCTACCAGTTTTTGCGTTCGTCTGTAAAGAATTTGCGTTAGTATTTTGCAGCTGTGACTTATTAAACTGATAGTTCTGTAATTTTCACATCTGTCAACACCTGATTTCTTTGGGATTGGAATTATTATACTCTTGTTGAAGTCTGAGGTTATTTCGCCTGTCTCATACATCTTGCTCACCAGATGGTAGAGTTTTGTCAGGATTGGCTCTCCCAAAGCCATCTGTAGTTCCAATGGAAAGTTGTCTCTTCCCGGGCCCTTGTTTCGACTCAGGTCTTTCAGTGCTCTGTCGTACTCTTCACGCAGTATCGTATCTCCCATTTCATCTTCATCTACATCCTCTTCCATTTTCATAATATTGTCCTGAAGTACATCGCCCTTGTATAGACACTCTATATACTCCTTCCACCTCTCTGCTTTCCCTTCTTTACTTGGAACTGAGTTTCCATCAGAGCTCTTGATATTCATACAAGTGGTTCTCTTTTCTCCAAAGGTCTCATTAATTTTCCTACAGGCAGTGTGTATCTTACACCTAGTGAGATATGCCTCTACATCCTTACATTTTTCCTCTAGCCATCCCTGCTTAGCCATTTTGCACTTCCTGTCGATCTCATTTTTCAGACGTTTGTATTTCATTTTGCCTGTTTCATTTATTGCTTTTTTATATTTTCTCCTTTCATCAGTTAAATTCAGTATTTCTTCTGTCACCCAAGGATTTCTATTAGCCCTCGTCATTTTACCTATTTGATCCTCTGCTGCCTTCACTACTTCATCCCTCAAAGATACCCATCCTTCTTCTACTGTATTTCTTTCCTCCATTCCTGTCAATTGTTCCCTTTTGCTCTTCTTGAAACTCTGTACAACCTCTGGTTTAGTCAGTTTCTTCAGTTTCTATCTGCAGTTCATAACTAATAGATTGTGCTCAGAGTCCACATTTGCCCCTGGAAATGTCTTACAATTTAAAACCTGGTTCCTAAATCTCTGTCTTACGATTATATAATCTATGTGATACCTTCTAGTATCTCCAGGATTCTTCCATGTATACAACCTCCTTTTATGATTTTTTATGATTCTCTAACCATGTGTTAGCTATGATTAAGTTATGCTCTGTGCAAAATTCTATTAGACGGCTTCCTATTTCATTTTTTACCCCCAATCCATATCCACTTACTATGTTTCCTTCTCTCCTTTTTCCTACTCTCGAATTCCAGTCACCCATGACTATTAAATTTTCGTCTCCCTTCAATACCTGAATAATTTCTTTTATCTTATCATACATTTCATTAATTTCTTCATCATCTGCAGAGCTAGTTGGCACATAAACTTGTACTACTGTAGTGGGCATGGGTTTCGTGTTTATCTTGGTCACAATAATGCGTTCACTATGCTGTTTGTAGTATTTTACCCACATTCCTATTTATTTACTCATTATTAAACCTACTCCTGCATTACCCGTATTTGATTTTGTATTTATAACACTGTATTCACCTGAACAAAAGTCTTGTTCCTCCTGCCGCCGAACCCCACTAATTCCCACTATATCTAACTTTAACCTATCCATTTCCCTTCTTAAATTATCTAACCTACCTAACCGATTAAGGGATCTGACATTCCACGCTCCCACCCGTAGAACACCAGTTTTCTTTCTCCTCATAACGACGTTCTCCTGAGTAGTCCCAGCCCGGAGATACGAATGGGGGACTATTTTACCTACGGAATATTTTACTCAAGAGGACACCATCATCATTTAACCATACAGTAAAGCTGCATGCTCTCGGGAACAATTACGGCTGTAGTTTCCCCTTGCTTTCAGGCGTTCGCAGCACCAGCACAGTAAGGCCGATTTTGTAGTGTTGCAAGGCCAGATCAGTCAATCATGCAGACTTTTGCTCCTGAAACTACTGAAAAGGCTGCTGCCCCTCTTCAGGAACCACACGTTTGTCAGGCCTCGCAACAGATACCCCTCCGTTGTGGTTGCACCTACGGTACCGCCATCTGTATCGCTGAGGCACCCAAGCCTCCCCACCAACGCCAATGTCCATGGTTCACGGGCGGAATGACGAGGTACAGAATAGAATTGATGAGAAATCTGTGGCACAACGTGACTAAAAGGAGGGCTCGGTTGGCGGGATTTGATCTAAGACTTCAAGTAAAAACGATTTAGTATTGGAGGGCAGCGTGGACGGTAAAAATGGTAGAGGGAGACGAAGAGATGAATACACTAAGCAGTTTCAGAAGGGTATATGTTCAGTAGTTACTCGGGTATGAAGAATCTTGCACAGGATAGCGTAGCATGGAGAGCTGCATCAAACCAGTCTCTGGACTGAAGAGCACAACAATACAATTAATGATGCCGTATACTCACACCACAAAGTGCCCTTTTCTGGATCAAGTGGTACTGGTTGATTTTCGTTTAGATTTTCCGTTGCCAATATTCGACAAATCTGTGTATTGACATATCCTGTCAGATGGAAGTGTTCTTCGTCTGTCCACAAGATCCTCCACGGCCATCACTGTCCACTTCCATTCGGGCAAGAATTTCGAAAGCAAAGTTCTCTCTTGCTGACAGGTCAATAGGAAGCTCACGGATATATCCAATGTTCGGGCAAATCTCTATGCACTGGACGTTTGCACACCACCACACATCTCCTCCTGGATTGCTGCGGCCACTGTTCCCACTGACGTCAAATCAATTCGTTTCCTTCCTCCACCAGGTAGCACACCAAAAGTACCCATCTTTTCGAACTTCCGAATCATTTTCTCTAGACCCAAGGCAGTCATCGGAACAACACCTATTTTCAAATCCTTCAGTGTCCCGAACTTCTGCAGAGCGACGTGTGTACAGTCATCGTTCTTGTAATATAACTTTACAAGCAGAGCGCGATCCTGGATTTAGACATTCATGGCGAACGTCGCAGACGAGAAAGGAGGATAAGCCGTGTGCCCAGTGTGTTTATACAAACTTCAGTGGGTCGTGTGCAAGACAGGTGTTTTCAAAATAGTTCAAATGGCTCTGAGTACTATGGGACTTAACATCTATGGTCATCAGTCCCCTAGAACTTAGAACTACTTAAACCTAACTAGTCTAAGGACATCACACAACACCCAGTCAACACGAGGCGGAGAAAATCCCTGACCCCGCCGGGAATCAAACCCGGGAACCCGGGCGCGGGAGCGAGAACGCTACCGCACGACCACGAGCTGCGGACAGGTGGTTTTCATTTAAGTATTCTGACAAACACAGCGCCGTCTATTGATCTGACCAGTGGTGCTACTTGTACAGCGTTTTGTAAGGTTAACTTTAATTATTATCACCCTGTACTTCCATTGAACATTTTTTACCACAACAGTACCTCCGCATTTGCTTCCCCTCCCGCGGCCGTATTACGTACTTCTTCCCCCCTCCCCGTGAACCACACCGATGGGATCTCAGACTGTTTCTTGCAATAGTCCCTCACTCTTCAACAACAGTACGCCTACCGGATTTGTTAACATGTTAATGAGACGCCACTGATGTGTAAAAGTACTGTCTTTCTGGTAACACTGTTCCACAGTGAACTGTTCGCAGAAACCTAAGTAGACGGTCTTTATAGATTTCGATGCACTGAACACGAATATCATGATTAAAATTGTCTCCCAGCTCGGAGTTACAAGTAAATTGTGATTTTCGTTTCCTTGCTTCCTCTTGTGGCTGGTGTCCGGAACATCTGTCTGAAGCCTCCGGTAGAAATCGGCCAACTCAGCAGTGGGCCACCGTCCTATGTACCGCTGTCCCATGAGATATTTCCTGGTGGAACCTCTCGTCATGATCATCACTGAATGGACCACAGCTCTAATGGACCGCAGCTCTCTGGGATCACACTGACATGTGAGTAATGGAAGTATTGTTGTTTCCAATGAGTTCGTCCAACAGTTCCCTGTAACTTTAAGCTCTCTTGCTTCCCAAGAAAAATGCACTTTACGAAAACAATGCCACACACGCAGCTGATCACGAGTCATAGTGGACTCAGTGTGTCCTCCAAAAGTTGGCGTATCTGTGGATCGATAAATACCCCCTTTCTGATTTTTTCTGTGTTGAGTCGTGGAAACTTCTCAGAGATACACTAAAATGTAGCTTCATTCCTGTCTCAACAGATGCTGCTATGAGTCTCAGCTTTTAATGCAGTGGTGGAAGAACAATTTTGTTCGGATGTACTAGAGATTCTTCAACATTTTTAACCCAGGCACCACACCTGCTCGGGGAGGCCTTTCCGTCTCTTGCGCAGCTGTCATATTCACACAAGCTGCAGCAATACCTAGTGTAACCCTTTTGCGAACCCAACAGCGTCACAGTGATTTTAAGATCTCTATTATTAGCCACTCTCGCTTATTGTAATTAACACAGTTTACGACGGATTTCAAGATGGAATAACCTTCCTTACTTAAAGCAGCATATGCGACAGGGATGGCTCGCCTTTCATTACTACTATGTAAGATAACTGCCTTCAGGCACGTTTTTGAGCCATCTATAAAATACTGTTCACTACTCTGGTTTGTATGTAAAGTTCAGGTCTTGGAACAAATCGTCAGTGTCACTGTAGGATGTAATGTCCCCTTCAGTACTTTAGTGACACTCAAGTGTTTCATGATGCTCCGGAAAAACAAATACATATACTGTGTCAGCGAGGAGATATCACTGCTGCAGTCGTGAGACCATGAGTTTTGCTTTACACTTTGGAAGATTTAAATCCCTAACCAAACCACATGGTTCACAGTGTGTGATTTTGTATGGTTCTCCATATGACGATGTTTGTGCAAATGGAGGCTCAGTGTCACTGGCTGTAGGCCTATATTTCACTTCAGTATCATTGCTATCTCTGCCTGATGGTTGTACATGTGGGGGACAAGGAACTGTCAATAGTTCGCCATGAGCCACATGGCAAACTACAGATGGAATGCCAGGCTTCTTTATACTCCTCTTCCTCTTGATATCAAAACATTCTCAAGAGAGGTACCATATAAAAATAGTAATGCGGTGCATGATTTGGAAGATCAAACAAAATAGCATACACATCAGACGTCATAGACACCTTTTTACCTTGCATTAAAGCATCTAGTATCGATAAACACGAGGTGGGACACAAATGTGAAGCCCACAATATATCTTGTTCTCCAGTTCGGCACTCGAAATAAAAGGCGTGTGCTCCTCGTCACTCCTTCTTGAACCAAGAATATCTTCTGCACCAACGTAGCAAAAGTTACCAGGTTTGTTACTGCAGATATGGTACCTCTTTGTGAAAGCGTAATCACGCACAGTAACACAGTTTTTCAGTTTCAAAATTTCATCTCACATAAATTCACAATTAATCCCCACGAAACTTGTTCCTGTAACAAGTGAACTAACGCATCCTAAAAGTACACAGACCTGGACAAACGACCATTTAATCTTGTCTGATTTTTACTGCCGCTCAGTCTATTTATTCCTTAATGAAATTTGTTGCAAGAAACACATCTAAGTTTATAACCAATAGATCAATACAAAGTACCAATACCAGAAATGAGAACAGTCTATATGAATACCTCAAATATTTTACCTTGGTCCAGAAAGGGGCCAGATATGCAGGAACACACATATTCAATAAATTGCCAGCAACCACAACAAAACTTGGTTTCAGATAAAGCATGGTTTAAACAGAGTTTGGATGACTTTTTGATAGGCAACTTCTTCTACTCTATAGATAAATATCTTAACAGGAACTGTAGACCAGATTAAGTAAAAATGTCTGTTAGATTTCAGTTTTGACAGCACTTTGTCACAACAGTGAAGATTAGGTATTCTGCCTGTTATAAATTTATGAAAAGTGCGTAAGTATGTTTCATTCTGACAGTGTATTAATTCTGTAAATATTAGCAATTGTCGTTTACAGTAACATTTCAATATTTTGCAACCTCCTGACACTTGCTTAGGGTAGTCAGAGTTATATTCAGATGATTTACGTTTTTTATGTTATACTTTCTGACTTGTTTCACACCCACGAGAATCATCTCATTTTTGGGTCTATGGAACAAAAACTGAATATAATCTAATGTAATCTAATCTTAGACAAGCTCACATGACTGTATTGATTCTACACGAATCATGGTGTAATCACTATTGCTAGATTGTAATGTAAGCGACTACTTTACTCATTTACAGCAGAGGAACCCTTGTCAAAATGCCTTTGTACGTAGCTCTTATAATATCCCGTAAGAGTGACTGTGGAACGTAAATACCTTGTTTACTTGTGGTCTTGAGCTAGGAGACAATTTTAACTTTGATATTCGTGTTCAGTTCATCTAAATCTACAAAGCACGGCTACTTTAGTCTCTGTAAAAAATAAAAAGTGTTAAATTTGTAATTAAATTCATGCATGGAATACTAAGGCCAGCTCTTGTCATTCGTTGTTTTATTGACAATGTGTGCACTATTCCTCTGTCTCTATAATTTACTATGAAACAGGTCTCTGTCACGTTAAAACCACTGTGGTATCGCTAAACCCCATTAACACAATAGGTGTAACTGAACTATTCCTTAAATCTGACATGCTCAGTGCAGAAACACCTTTCGTATGATTCGATTACTGACAAAAATGTTCATCTAACTTTTTGCAATCCCATTCTGTCGGAATGAACATATACGTTCCCTGGTCTCCTCGGCTACCGTGCATTTTGTACTTGCTTTCTTCTATTGCCAGATACTACGAAATGAAACAAGCAAACAGCTAACAGCCAAGTATCAATAAACGAGGAAACATAAGATGAACTTAAACTATTCATTTAAATAGTATTTTTCAAATTTGTTTCCTTATTTAGCTTCTCGGGCGAGATTATTTGTTTCCCTGTATGTACATAAAAATGAAGTATATACAAAGTGTTCATTTCCAGAACAATGAAGCTGTACTTCTTTACTATATGCACAAATTAAATCAACATTTTACAACTGTAAGTGATTAACGACAGTAGTTCTGAAGCAAGGCATCTGTCATATCTGTATTATGACGGGGAAATCATCAGTACGAAGCCACTGTAGGACTTTTAATTGTGTTATAAAATGATATGAATTACGAAGCAACACCACTTAATTCTTCAAATACCCTGGAGATTATGGTCTTCTGGCTGTATGAAATAAACGACGGTCTTCGATTTCTCATCCGTGAGTAATAATACACGACTGGCCATTAAACTCGCTACACCAAGAAGAAATGATGATGATAAACGTGTATTCATTGGATAAATATATTATACTAGAACTGAGATGTGATTACATTTTCACGCAATTCTGAGAAATCAGTACCCAGAACAACCACCTCTGGCTGTAATAACAGCCTTGATACGCCTGGGCATTGAGTCAAACAGAGCTTGGATGGCGTGTACAGATACAGCTGTCCATGCAGCTTCAACACGATACCACAGTTCATCAAGAGTAGTGAATGGCGTATTGTGACGAGCCAGTTGCTCGGCCACCATTGACCAGACGTTTTCAATTGGTGAGAGATCTGGAGCATGTGCTGGTCAGGGCAGCAGTCGAACACTTTCTGTATCCAGAAAGGTCCGTACAGGACCTTTAAAATGCGGTAGTGCATTATCCTGCTGAAATGTAGGGTTTCACAGGGATCGAATGAAGGGTTAAGCCACGGGTCGTAACACATCTCAAATATAACGTCCAATGTTCAGAGTGCCGTCAATGCGAACAAGAGGTGACCGAGACGTGCAACCAATGGCACCCCATATCATCACGCTGGGTGATACGCCAGTATGGCAACGGCGAATGCAGACTTCCAATGTGCGTTCACCGCGATGTCGCCAAACACGGATGCGACCATCATATTGCTGTAAACAGAACCTGGATTCATCCGAAAAAATGACGTTTTGCCATTCGTGCACCCAGGTTCGTCGCTGAGTACACCATCGCAGGCGCTCCTGTCTGTGATGCAACATCAAGTGTAACCGCAGCCATGGTCTCCGAGCTCATAGTCCATGCTGCTGCGAACGTCGTCGAACTGTTCGTGCAGATGGTTGTTGTCTTGCAACTGTCTTGCATCTGTTGACTTAGGGATCGAGGCGTGGCTGCACGATCCGTTACAGCCATGCGGATAAGATGCCTGTCATTTCGACTGCTAGTGATACGAGGCCGTTGGGATCGTGCACGGCGTTCCGTATTACCCTGCTGAGCCCACAGATTCCATATTCTGCTAACAGTCATTGGATCAACGCGAGCAGCAATGTAACGATACGATAACTGCAATCACGATTGGCTTCAATCCGACCTTCATCAAAATTGGAAACGTGATGGTACGGATTTCTCACCCTTAGACGAGGCTTCACAACAACGTTTCACCAGGCAACGCCGGTCAACTGCTGTTTGTGTATGAGAAAACGGTTGGAAATTTTCCTCATGTTAGCACTTTGTAGGTGTCGCCACCGGCGCCAACGTTATTTGAATGCTCTGAAAAGCTAATCATTTGCATATCACAGCATTTTCTTCCTGTCGGTTAAATTTCGCGTCTGTAGCGCGTCATGTTCGTGGTGTAGCAATTTTAATGGCGAGTAGTGAAGCATAAAGCACACGCTGAGAGCTTGGATCTGCACTCAACTCAACGAGCGTAACAGACAAATGCTTGCGGCGCAATAACCGTCCGTGGCCTGTGTCCTCCATGCTCCCACACCTCAACTGCCCGTTCAATCCGTCCACAGAAGTGGCGTGTGCGGAACTGTGTAGCCACCCAGTCAGTAAACAACAAGAGTGTTTGCGATGCCCATACGGTGAACCAGCTGCATACAGTTTGAGCATGCTCCCTAAAGCACGATTCATGACACTTGGATCGATATATGCGTATCAGGGGACAGCCGGGGACGGGAGGCTGTGGCTGGAGTCCAGCTGGAAGTGTTCCAGGGCGCCGTGTCACGTCACTGTCGCTCTGCGGATCACAGGCGTGGCGTGGGCCGAATGAGCAGCGCGAGGGATGGGAGGTCAGAGGGGGCGCTGCAGTGACACAGGCCACAGGTGTGGGTCGCCCACCGCCTCACACTCTCACACATACCCACACACACACCCACACACACACACACACACACACACACACACACACACACTCACACACTCTGTCTCTGTCTCTCTCTTCCTCCCTCTCTCTCTCTCTCTCTCTCTCTCTCTCTCTCTCACACACACACACACACACACACACACACACGCACACACACACACACACACGTATACCGTGCCACACACCTTCAGAACATACCACGTACATGCTGAATTCATATCACGCAAAATCTCCGGAGTAAAGCATTGCAAACGTGGACCAACACATTATCAAGGAGACTGTCGTACTGTCTGAGCTCATAAGCGGAAGTGTGTATTAAAGTTCATGACAAGATGAACGTGAATAACATCTGTTAGTAATTGTAGCCTAGTTTTGGAAAACGCCCTTCAAAATTCTGACTGTGGTAAAGGTAACGTGCAGGGAGGGAAAGGGTGTCAGAAGTTTTTACAGAAACCAGAGTGATTTTATAAGGACTGAGGTTCAGGGAAGAGAGGCAACACTGGAGAAGGGAGAGAGGTACGGTTAAATCCTATCACCAAATACTTCTCAGTCTGTGCGTACATTAGTCAGTAGAGGAAACCGAAAATAATATCTTAAAAAAGGAATAACAGTATCAGAACAATAAATAAACTCTTAACGTTGGCCATGGACTTTGTTACTTTGTAGGAGACGGCTAAGTACGAGGAAGGTCGGGTGAGTGATACTGATAGATTCCTGAAAATACATTTGCGTAATGGAGATGAAGGAACCCAAATAATAGTGATGGATTGTACGCGAATCGCGGGGATTAGATTAAAAACCACATACTAAAAGTGGTAGACAAAATTACTTATTTTGGCAGGCAAATAACTGACGATGGCAGAAGCAAAGATGACGTACAATTTAGACTTGCAGTGTAAATATACGCGTTTTTGAAATAGAGAAATATGTTAATATCTAATATAAATTAACCTATTACGAAATCTTTTGTCAAAGAAATTTTAAGGCATGTAACCTTATACAGCAGAAAAACGTCGACGATATACAACATAGCTAAGAAGGAACATAAGATTGTGGTGATATAGAAAAATTTGGAAACCTAAACTGCTTGGTCAGATAACTAATAAAAAGCTACTGAATAGAACTACAGAGCAATGAGGCTGATAGCAGAATTTCAATGAAAGAAGGAACCTGCTGATATGACAAATCTTGACCCGAGACAGTGCGATGTCGGTTGTGTTGTTTTGCTTAGCTCTGTGATGTTGAAGTCCGATCTCTGGTGACCTACAGAGAAGGTAAGTAACCCATATGGACATACAAGTTAATTAAAGGAAACAATGACGTTCCACAAATGAAACAGCTTGCTGAATACATGTTAAGGGGGTTGGCCCAGTCAAATACGACAATGCACATAAACATATTGATGAGAGTAGGGAGCACATATTATATAATAGAAGGAAGTGGCCACTACAACAATCAGTTTTACTATCGTAAAGTACAAGAATCATCCACTGGAATAAAAAATAAAGAAAACGAACATAAATACTTGGACGAGGTGGTTCTAGTAGTCAACTGTAACCTTAGGACAGAGGAGTGGGCGAGATAAATGCTAAATTACGCAGGTAATACACGAATACGAGAAGTTTCTTTACGCTTGATTATTAAATTACGATAAGAATACGGAAAAATAGGATCGAGCATCAGGGAGAACGCCAAAGTCAATACTAAAAGGAAGATGCTGGCTGCGAAGTATTAAAATGGGGTAACTGACTCCTGAAGGGAGTCCTTGTGAAATAACAAACTCCATTGATGGCGCATATTACAGCACACATTATGCATAAGGCAGCGGCAGTAATAGCCGCCTATTAAGAGTTTAGCGCTCTTCCTGCCCTCAGTACTCAGGTGAAGACGTCTTTTTCTGCGACAGCCAGGCTTTCCTTAGTCTGATGTTCCTAGATAGGCACACGTGCCATAAGTTTGAATGTGTTTTATTTAATTTTTTTGACTTGAGCTCTTAATTCTGACCATTGCTTTTTCGCAATGTAATTTTACATTTCTCAAACTTAAATTCTGATGAAGACATGCTTAGCAGTGTCGATACCTAGCTCAATGAATCAAACAGTTATTCGAAACCAGTTGGCTGTATAATTCCTGTGTTGTAACTAATATACGGTTGCTGAGAAAAAGCCATGTTTAAAACTGTGGCTTCTTACTACTTTCGATCAATAGTGATCTGTGGTAATGGGGAGGGGGTGGAGCGAGGACATGGAGAGGGGACGGAAAATCTCTACCATTGCATGGCACAGTATTCAAAAGGACGTATCTGAAGCCAGACATGTAAGCATAGCTGAGGAACCGCATGCTATGCGAAAAAATAACAGTAAGAAACTGCTAAAAAGCTGGGTTCTGGAAGTATAAACTGAACATTGTGTAGAACCCTCCTAACTGAAGTTCAGATGGTCCTCTGGGAAGTGACACTTGGCTAGGGATCTCTTATCTTGCTGAAAAGGCTTCAGCAAAGTATCTTTTTCGACAGAAGGCGACCACCCAAAATCCTGTCGGCAGAGAATGGAGCGAAATGTCTCTCCGTTTTACCTGAGGTTGCTACTTCGCTTCGCATCTGGAACAATTTTTCTTCTTAAAAGGACCATTATCTTTCGCTAGGCATCCAAAAGGCTCTCAGATGAGCAGTCAGTCCACTGTATTAAAGATGAGAAGTAAGGAGAAAGCAATAAAATGAGCAGTCACAGATATACTGAATCTCGTCTGCAATTATTATATCCACCATCAGTGACAGACTAGGTGTTTGATCAAGGTAAATGAGCGTAATATATTCTGAAATATGTTGGGGAAGGTTTCAGAGGTGACTGCCCCAAGTAACAAGTCAAAAGCATGTGTATACCAATAAGATTCAGGTGGATGTAACTTACAGAAGTTATGCACAGATGAAGAGATCTGTAGAGGATGGACAAGCTGAAGTGTTAACATTAATCTTAAGAGTAAAGACACCAACCACTACAACACTTGTGCCATCAACGTAACAGAACAGACCGTTCAGTGTAACACGAAATGCAGACCCACACGTGTGTATCGAGTGACAGCCCACCTTAGTGTCAGACGGAACAAAGAAGTAATATTTGAGATGCAAGGCATTTTCTTACAAATATTGCTATCAGATTGCCTCAAACGGAATTTAATATCTCATTTAAATCTATTTAAATTTGCCTGCCATGGAGGCTGGAAGCTATCAAGGCAGTTGAAAGAACTCTGTTAAGAGATGACGACCAAACCTCACCGAGATCTTGTTTCTACAGAATCAATTGAAGCATAAGAAGCAGCCCAACAT
Organism: Schistocerca americana; assembly: GCF_021461395.2. Lineage (NCBI taxonomy): Eukaryota > Metazoa > Arthropoda > Insecta > Orthoptera > Acrididae > Schistocerca > Schistocerca americana. Next base: position 625,218,273 of record NC_060122.1, read on the forward strand.
AATGACTGTTACTTTTTATCCTTCATTTACTGACGTCACCAGACTTCTGATTGGTTGGTTACGGTCTGCCAAGGATTCCTCTCATCTCTTGTGATTTACGTTCTCAGTTATTTGTTGGAAGTATTCCAGTCTCTTTCTGATCCTGCGGTTTTTACCTTCCACAGCTCCTTCTGGTACCGTGTAACTTATTCCTGATGTCGTAAGGCATGTTCTATTATCCTTCCCCTTCTTCTTGCCAGTTTCCTGTATCTTCTTTTACATTCCAAATCTTTTGAGAACCTCCCTGTTCCTCATTTTATCAGCCCACCTAATCTTCAACACCGTTCTGTAGATCCACATCACAAATGCTTCGATTCTCTTCTTTTCCGGTTTTCCCATTTCCATGATGAGCTGCTATACGATGTTGTGGTCTAAATATAGATTCTCCAAACTTTTTTCTCTAAGTAGGGCCTATGTTTGATAGCACACTTCTGTTGACCAGGAGTGCCCTCTTTGGCAGTGCTCATCTGCTGCTTATGTCCTTGCTTCGTCTGTCGTCGGTTATTTGGCTTCCCAGTTAGAAGAATTCCTCAACTTTTACTTCATGGCACCAAATTTTCCTTCTTATTAGCTCAGAATCCTTTCAGTTTACTCTGACTCCTTATTCTATATCAATTAGATTGTTCATCCCATTCAACCTGTCTTCTAATTCCTCTTCATTTTCACTGAAGACTGAATATCATCGGCGAACCATATACCCGTCTTAAACCTTTTTCAGTCTCAGTACTTTGTGCTTTACCTCCTTATTGTCCCTTTTTGGTTATTGTTCCCTATGTCATCTGGAGTGTAGCTTACAAGTCGTTGTTAGGTGTACAGTATCTTATACATAGTGCAGCGGTCCCTGTTTTTGTTGCTGAAAGGTGGAACGTCGGTCCGGGTAATTCTGAGTGTACTAAGCAATTTGTGATATCTACAACTGGGACATACACACTGAACATACTTGTTAAGGTCCTGCTTTCTGAAAACAAGGTGCTGCTGTATGTACAGTAGGCATCCTTCCGTGTCTGTCCTCTGGATCAGTAGCTCTATTTCACATCGTGAAAGTTTGGACCACTATAGAAGGGCATACAGCAATCTGCTTCTCTTGGCATCGCTGCAGCTTGTCGGCTGAAACCAATGCAGGGCTATTCTCTTATTGTGTAACCAGAAGAATCTCCATCGTACGGTACGGTGTCGAAGAGCCCTAAATTCTCCTGTGTTAGGGACATGTGGCACTCATACCTGGTATACGTATACCTTGCTGTCAAGCGTACTAACACATGGAGTCAGGCGCGGTTGACGCTGACCTCCACTCTTGCCAGATGGTAGCTCAGTGCCAAAATATTTTCCTCTCAAAATACAATAATGTCCAGCATAACTGGTACTTCCTCCCATGCCTGGAACAGATCCACGAGAAACTGACCCAGCAGTATCAAGGCAGGAGATAGCCATCCGTGCATCTCATGTTCTGTGGCTTTCCATAAATCACCTAGTTTTACACTTTTGTCAAGTATCAGAGATATGTGAGAATAAGATTAACTTACCAAGACCAAAGGAACTTCAGATCGTCAATTGTAAATAGCATCCAGAACCAAGTTAAGTTATTTCTATGCTTTTTATTATTTTAATAAATGTGTGTGAAATAATCAAGTTCTGTTTAAAGTGGGTCACCATCAATCTAGTACTCTAATCGTGTAAGTGGCATTTCTATCGTGTGACCTAACGGCAGAAGATAAACACGCCACGATACATTTATCTTCGTTGCTATGTACAGGAATATGGTAATCTTACTAGGCGCAGACTGAAACTTGACTAAAGACTAATGCAGACTAATGCAGACTGACTAATCGGAGGTCTGTAAACTCGTTATAATACCTCGAGCGTTCAGATATCACTGCGCGAGTGTGATCCGCGAGGAGAAAAGGTTCTACATTAGCAGCAATCTCATTGGCTGCGTTACATATTAATACGCCGATCGGTGGAAGCAGAATTTGGTCGATCTCTAAGACAGCGCCATCCCGTAGAGCGGAGATGGACGAGCGCTGCGCCTGCGCTGTTGTGCTTAGCGGGGCGCGCTCTATTGGGAAAGTTGTGTACGGGCTGACTACGCGGAACTATGTACACAACAATAACACTGCAACTGGTTTACGTAGTTTATACAATCAAATACCAAATTTTGTTTATTACTTACTGTGCCCAAACAGAACAACTAGTCCTGTCACGGAAAAGCCACATACAACATTACCGTGTGCTAGTACTATACCATAACCTCAAAGCTGAAGGCAGTCCGTATAATGAAATTATTCTTATTCAAGTAATTATAGTATGAAGAAGCAGAGCAGTGCTACCCTCTGAGAGGAATTTTGTTATACCGACCATGTTGTATCTAACGGAGGTGGCTTATCGGAAGTGAAAGTCAGAATTACGTAAATATTCAAACAGTAACAAATAATATTTTACCTAGCTACACTGTTTAAAGAATAAAGAAACGGTCGCCAGCCTAATTAGGCAAGAGAATCATTAACATTCTTGTTTAAGAAAATAGGTATGATTAACTTCAATGGACAAACACAACCTATACTTTGCCACATGAGAGTGCAATGAACTATGGCACCTGAATACAGTGTGTTCAGGTTAAGGTTGGAGTTAACAGATCAGAACAAACTACCGGCATAAATATAACAGATAACAATACACACTATTACTTTCATGGATTATTCAAACTGAATGGTCTTTATATCATTACTATTAATATTCACTGTAGAATCATAAATTTGACATAGGTTCAATATTACTCTTCTAACATTTTCTTATCTTACATAAAAATTGTAAATGTAGTTCACTGCAAAATTATGAACTGATCATAAGTTAAGTCTCTCTCTCAGCTAAATAATTTTCTATTTCGGATGAAAGTTAAATTTATTTCACTAACAAAAAATTTCTCACTGAATTCTGAATAAAAGAAGTTACTGTTTCCATAGATAGTATTCTTTCTATTAATTGTTATTTAGCATGAGCACAATAAACAAACTATAGATCCTGTTACAACATTAATATGCACTTTTAATATACAAGGGGTGTCCAATATTGTACAGGAGTTCACTTTAATAGGAAGAGTAATTGAAACTTGCTACAATTAAGGAACTTTGTGCATTTAAACTACTTTCAGTGGAGGGGGCCCTTAATCTTGACCACTGTAATAGAGCATACTAAACACACTTTCAATACACTAAAGAAACAAGGTATTAGTTCTCAACTCTTACTGCAGTAAAACACAACATTACATATCTAACAGAAACTGACTCACCTTTTGCGAATAGTAACACACAGCAATGTGATCATTTAGTAAGCAAAATTCAACCATCCTCAGTTTTAGGAACTTTTAATTTTGAAATTGGCAACAACATATTAATAAGCAGTTGTAATAGAAAAATAATTTTCAGCAAGCAACATGTACTTTAGCTCACTCTCTTGCTACATTAACTTTCTTTCAATAAAGGACACTCGGTAAGCACTTTTGCTTGGGAAGGACCCTAAGTGGATAAGTGACTGAGGATAAATCACGGTAGGTGCAAGAGTTCAGTTGTAAATTACCTTATATTTGAGCACACTAACAAATCCAATAAGCTGATCCATCACTGTACATTAGTATAGTGTTCCATTGCAGTGATTGCGCGATGTGGTGGCAGTTGCATGTTGGTAGGTGGATTTGCAGGTAGAATTGCTGGACTCTCTCATTTATTGGTGGCGATGATAGATACAAATTCCAGAATAGTTCCAGCTATTTATCCATCAATCCGAGGCATTGGAAAGCGTCGGGAAAAGCCTCTCGGAACCAGCACAATATCCAACTTTTACATGGGCAGTTCACAGTTTGGTAGCTCGTCCCCGACTGACTCTTTGTTCCACCTTTTTTACCTAGACCAACCACAATTTGAACACGCTACTCAGTTCTGTTCCCGAGGGGAACCACAACACCGTTTACATATGAAATAACTAAGAACCCTAAGTGAAGGTCAGCAGTTTACATAACAGCAAACAAAGATTTTAAGTAAAACAGAACATTTGCATATATTGGTAGTTCTACACTAAATTATTTAAATAAATTTATTTAATTTTAAAGATAACCAAAGAGATTATATGAGGAACACAAAAGATCATTACAGAGATTATACTTCATTACAATATCGAATTAATCGTACACTAATTATAGAAGTTCAAAGGTGGGATGTTGAACAAAATAGAAAGCTAAATGAATCAACAAAAGTTATGTAATGTCTAAGCTATGGTGTTACACTAGCTACTTGAGTTTCACAACAAACTTAAAAGCTTCTGACAGCAATTAAAAACTCCACCATCAACTATACTTAACCAATCGTTTCTGAACAAGGTTGGGAACCTTGTAAAAATTTGAGCTAAACTTGTTTACGCATTTAGAGAGCTTTCCGCATCTATAACCATTTGAGATTCAGGCTTTCAATTAGCGCTTGGATCTTTGGTTCCTCTCCAACATAGCTACTACAGTTCACGGCTACAATACTCATTGTTCCTGTCTGTACCCTCTTCCTCTGTTCGTCCGTCACCTAGCCTGAAGCACCCCCTAGTCCCCTCTATATTGCTCCCGCTGCCCTTGCCGCCGCTTCCTGTGAGTAATTGACTCACGAGCTAAGGAGCGTAATCCACAAAACCCACCTCCCTAGGCCGGCCGTGGTAGCCAAGCGGTTCGAGGTGCTTCAGTCCGGAACCGCGCCACTGCTACGGTCGCAGGTTCGAATCCTGCCTAGGGCATACATGTGTGTAGTTCTAAGTTCTAAGGGACTAATAACATCAGATGTTAAGTCCCATAGCGCTCAGAGGCATTTGAACCACCTCCCTATGACGCATCCCACACGGTTGCAGCATCGTCTGAACCACTTATTCAGACCCTCGTGTCGGCTGTGTATCAAAAGATTACAGTTGATTCTATAGACGATGCTATAGATAATGAGATCCTCCTTCATCTCGAAGAAAGTATTTACTACACCGACGGAAAAACATTCGAACACCTAGAACGAGTTGTGTTACATTAACGAAAGGTGGTAGGAGTGTTTCTACATCTGAAAGATGATGACTTTGCCCACTGTAGTGTCACACTTTTTCTATAACATTTTCTCTTCTAGTGCAACTGTTTAAGAATAGCTGCGCAAGTGACCTATATGGATCAGAGACTCTTTGCCACTGCGATGGAGAAAGAGTTCTTCATTGATTCGTGATATAAAAACTCTGTGGTTAGCATGTAAGACATTTCGTGTATTGTGTACTTACTTACTTTTGATTCAGCATACGCGGAGAGTATGATCAGAGCGCAACTGTAATTAGCGGAACTGTAGTAAGCTTCCATTTTGAATGTAATTTGATTAATCAAGATAGCATTTCATCTCACACAAGAGGGTGGTGTATTCTGAAATGTAACTATGAAGATCATTTAAAGAAATATATAATTTAATAAATGAAAAAGATAGGTTTCATCATAGGTTGTTTTAACTTGTCCCTTATCTGTGGCTCGGAACATTATTTGATATGTCATAAATGGTACGGAACTTTATATCGTGGGAAATCAGTAAAGATTGCACGACGATATTTATGCTCCATTTTCAGAGATTAATTTCTGGACTTTTATCGAAATTGATACACAACCAGGACATTGATTACCATGCTGCAGAATGAGTACGTCATAGCAGGCAGGACGACTTCCCCACGCCATATGTTTGTGCCCCGGACTACTTTCAGAATTTTCAGACTCGACGAGCGCCGGAATTCTGCAGAGCCACAGAAATTTTATTCCATGTTCGAGCAACAGACAGAGTATGATTATGAACTGTAACTGCTGATCATTTTGTTTTATAGACTTGAGAATTGAAAGAAGAATTTAATTTATACCTGGGAGTGTGGGAGAAATTTGTATTAAGATATTGGAGAAGTGACTTCTCTCACCCAAAAGTTTCCATTCAATGTACTGGATATTATTCAGTTATGATAATTTAACTTCAGTTTAGTGGGGAGAGAAGCTAACATGGCCATTGCTTAGGCCTGGACTATGTGTATAATATTCGTGTGTATCTGTTTCATGCCACAAGACAACAAGCACTGTTGATACCACATTGGATTCCGACTACGCGAGTGAGTGACAAGCGAATTTAAGGCCAGAAATTCCCCGAAACAACACGTATAAAGAAAGGTTCTCTAAACAGTATGTTTCCCCATCTTTTATCTTAAGAACTTGGTTCTTGTAGCGAGTATAAATGGCAAGGACTCTGTTGCTGTTCTACGTAAAGAATAGTTACCCATTTTTGCTATCATTCTGTAGACAAAATTCTGTAGCGGTAGTTTGTGAACTGCAGCGAAATTTTAAGTGCCTGTGAAACAGTGATTCAAATGGTTCAAATGGCTCTGAGCACTATGTGACTTAACTTCTGAGGTCATCAGTCGCCTAGAACTTAGAACTAATTAAACCTAACTAACCTAAGGACATCACACACATCTATGCCCGAGGCAGGATTCGAACCTGCGACAGTAGCAGTCAACGCGGTTCCAGACTGAAGCGCCTTTAACCGCACGGCCACAACGGCCGGCAATAGTGATTCAATTTATTGCGTGTATTCATAAGAAAAGTAGAGTTTACGAGACTGTTGGCAATGTTTCATGGTTTTACTCACGCGTAGTTTAAAATACAAGCGGTACAACAAAGAGTAATGCAGTCAGCTAACGTAACGGACACTATAGACGACCCGACAGCTACGGCGCAGGATCTACACTATGTGACCAAAAGTATCCAGACACCTGGCTGAAAATGACTTGCAAGTTCGTGACGCTCTCCATCAGTAATGCTGGAATTCAATATGGTGTTGGCCTACCTATTGCCTTGATGACATCTTCCACTCTCGCAGGCACACGTTCAATCAGGTGCTGGAAGGTTTCTTGGACGGCCAATTAACCACGGGCTGCTGCACTGAGGAAAGGTATCGATGTCAGTCGGTGGGGCCTGGCACGAAATCGGCGTTCCGAAACAACCCAAAGGTGTTCTGTAGGATTCAGGCCAGGACTCTGTTCAGGCCAGTCCATTACAGAGATGTTATTGTCGTGTAACCTATCCGCCATAGGCCTTGCATTATGAATAGGTGCTCGATCGTGTTGAAAGATGCAGTCGCCATTCCAGAACTGCTTTTCAACAGTGAGGAACACGAAGGTCTTTAAAACATCAATGTGGGCCTGTGCTGTAATAGCACCACGCAAAACAACAAGGGGTGCAAGGCCCCTCCACAACAACACCAACACCTCCGAATTTTGCTGTTGGTACTACAGATGCTAGCAGATGACGTTCATCGGGCACTCGCCATACCCACACCCTGCCATCGGATCGCCACATTGTGTACCGTGGTGCGTCACTCCACACAACGTTTTTCCACCGTTCAGTCGTCTGATGTTTACGCTCCTTACATCAAGCTAGGCGTCGTTTAGCATTTACCAGCGTTATGTGTGGCATATGAGCATCTGCTCGACCATGATATCCAAGTTTTCTCACCTCCCATCTAACTGTTATAGTTTTTGCAGTGGATGTTGATGCAGTTGGAATTCCTGTGTGATGGTCTGAATCGATGTCTGCTCATTACATAATACGAACCTCTTCAACTGGTGGCGGTCTCCATCAGTCATCTGACGAGGCCGGCCTGTACGCTTTTGTGCTGTACGTGTCCCTTCACGTTCCCACTTCACTATCACGACGGAAACAGTGGATTTAGGGATGTTTAGCAGTGTGGAAATCGCGCATACGGACGTGTGACATAAGTGAAACCCAATCACCTAACCTCGTACGAAGTCCGTGAGTTCCGCGGAGCGCCCCATTCTGCTCTCTCACGATATCTAATGACTACTGAGGTCACTGATATGGAGTACCTGGCAGTAGGTGGTAGCAAAATGCACCTAAAATGAAAAACATATGTTTTTGCGGGTGTCTGGATACTTTTGATCACATAGTGTAGCTAGATCCTCAGCATCCGCGGTGGATTCCTTCACCGTAAATACGCAAAAGCTTCATTTGCTGTCTGATAGTATGTCTCATATGGCACAAGCGCAAGAAGATAAAAAAATTGAAGTCGATCAGATGCCACAATCTCAGTAAGTCATGGGACAAGTGCCGTCTGAAATCCAACCACAGGCTGACTTAATTCCGCTGATCGTGCTAAATGAAAACGAAAGGCAAGAGACGATAGCTGATCTTATCAGAAAGCACGAGGCCTTGTCGAATGAGTTACTAGAATAGCGATAGGCTCAAGACCAATTTCCAATAGAGATAAAAAAATAGGTAGACCGTCAATGAAATTATGAATCGACAGAAGTAGGTTAAAGAAACGGTTGCAAGCCTGAGCAAAACATAGCAAGATATTTCTTCAGAACAGGAAGATAAAATCAAATAAAATTTTGACGTACTTAAGCGTTGCCTTTTGGAGGAGATCGATAACTGGGCAAAGGCGAAGTCACAGCAGATGAATCAGGCTGTAATAGATGGTGTAAAATCTGCTCTCTTAACCATTATCCCAGGATGAACTGCCAGAAGAGAATTTCTTTAAGAAAGGATTCGAAGAGGTTAAGACTTATCTAGGGTCCGATTTCGTGTAACGGAAGGAGCAAGTCAAGGAATCTAATGAGATGCCCAAAGGAAAGCTAGAAGAGTCTCTAGCATCGGTGAACTGTGGTAGCAAGGTATTTTAATCTCCACGTGAAAAAATTTCGGGTGACATATCTAGTTACGGAAATCCTGACGTGTATTCACCGTACCATAGTCCCCCATATAATCCACAAAAAGCAGCTACGGACCAGTACATGTAGTCTACACCTAATATCGAAGAGAAATCGACAAGTGTCGTCAGTTTCAGACATTTAATCCAGATAAGCGGAAGGTAAATGCCGCAGCGTTCGTGGTAAGCTTCAGGGAGCTTTAGCAAGGAACTGGACTGATGCACAGAAGGTAAGTTATGTATAAGATTATATTCAACTGAGGCATGGGAATCGTGTCGGACTTACGACGAATTTTAACAGGCTCAAAGGGCTCTGAGCAGTATGGGACTTAACATCTGAGATCGTCAGTCCCCCAGAACTTAGAACTACTTAAGCCTAACTAACCTAAGAGACCCTCTATCCTAAGAAACCACCCAGTGCACGCCACACAGCCCCTACTACCCATGTAGCCGCCTCCTGCATATAGTGGACACCTCACCTATTCAGCGGAACCCGAAACCCAACCACCCTCTGGCGCAAGTCGAGTAGTCTACAGCCTACACGGTCGCAGAACCGTCTGAGCCTCTGATTCAGACCCTCCACTCGTCCCTGTACCAGATGTCCGCAATCGGTCCTGTCAACTATGCCGCAAATGGTCAGCTCCGCTTTCATCTTACAAGCAAGACTGGCAGCTTATACCACTTCCTGTTAGCCACTTGAAACCAGAGAGAATCTCTTCTCATCCAAAGTGACACACATCATTGGTACCGACTTGAGCAACCACCTACAGTTGGCTGCACCCTGTATTCTTCATGGCATCCGGGAGGACCCTTTCCACATCTGGAATGACTTCGACGAGTATGCACACAGAGTGCACATTGGATTTCTTAGTCTTCTTGTCAGCCAAGTCCCTAACCGACCCCATAGCGTGCCTAACGTTGGAGTTCCCAACTACCAGTAATCCCACTATCTGTGATTGCCCGGATCTTGCAGGCTGAGTGTTTTCCTCTAGAACAGGAAATGCGACAGCACCTGGCTCAGCGGCAGTGTCAGCTGCAGACAACACCTGGAACCTGTTCGTCAGGATAACCGGGGAGGCCTTACGTGCGGCCGTTTGGGAAATGTTTCGTCGCCTGCGTGGCCCCAGGGCGACCTCCCACTCGACCACAGGTGAGGGGTCAGCCTCAGTGTGAGCAGTAACTGTGTTGGCCACCGGCGAGGACCGATCGGAGGACACTGGCGTGCTGCACGTCCGCTGGATCCCCACAGTCGGCCCACAACAGTGGTGCCCATCCACTGCAGTCTCAAGCCGTGTAACCGAAGCCATCACAGTCTCAAGCTGAGAGCTAAGTGTTACCATCTCGGCTCGCATCCGCACACAACAATCGCAGTCCCTGCCCATACTAAAGACCGTGGAAAGAACACAATGCACATAAACGGACTATCGGCACATGCTGCGCAAATCTACTGTAGACCCTGACGAAATGCACGAACTGTGTCTAGTAATACGCAGATATTCAAAAACCTAACTACCGAAGCACTCAGGTGAAACTAAATAATTTGTCCCTGACTAGGAACTTGTAATATATCACAAAATCGGTTTACTTTTCGAACCAAGCGAAAACGAGAGAACTGTGGCTACTAGATATTAAATTTACATGCAGAGCAAAACATAGCAAGATATTTCTTCAGAACAGGAAGATAAAATCAAATAAAATTTTGACGTACTTAAGCGTTGCCTTTTGGAGGAAATCGATAACTGGGCAAAGGCGAAGTCACAGCAGATGAATCAGGCTGTAATAGATGGTGTAAAATCTGCTGTCTTAACCATTATCCCAGAAACTAAACTATGAAAAGCACACAGATGATATAATAAAATTCGCTCCTGGTTAGGAACTCATAATGTCACAAAAGCGGTTGCTTTCCTTTTGCTGTGTCTGTTTCGGTCGGCTACTACTGCCTGACTTCATATAGTCGAAGAACACCCAATGTAATGAAAAGATCATAAGCAGTGATTTACTTTGGAAGGGATTATTTTAAGATAGATAAAATCGTTTGTTAAGCAGAGGATCGTTCATTTTCCGAATCTACTGAATGAACTAGAGATCCTATCGAGAAATGTGCTACTAACCCGTTCTTTTGGAGTGTTTGATGTAAAGGTCTACGACTTATCAAGTGTTTGGAATATTGTTTCATGTCGTATTGGTCCTGTCTGGCGCCGTCAGGTTTGAAATCATCCCACATCCCTACGACCTGGTTCCTGCTTCCCGCAAGGTTCTTCCTTAATCAACTCCAAGAGTTCCACTTAACTTCTAGCATCCAGCCATTTAGCCAGCCAGCCATCCATTCCTTCCATCTCTACCTACCTTCGTCGCAACCGTCTATTCAAGCCAACAGGTTGTCATTTTGTAATTGTTCACCGAACTGTTTTAAGCATACAAATTGTAGTTTACACCCTGCTTGATATCTGCTGTCTATCTTATCCACATATCGCTAACAGCTAAAGGTCGATCCGGTGTTTTGAATGGTTTTCCTCTGGAATACAGCTCCTTAAAGGGTACACCTGAGTTTACTGTGATCTTCCATGGTTGTGTGGTAGAATGAGATATACGCTTTCCCACGCTTGAAAGTCAGCAACCTTAGGTAGCTTTGTGACAATGCTGGTAAGCTAAAGCGAATGTATAGAAATTTTGTAAGAAATGGTTAAGACACAAAATTTTGGACTGTTTTCAAATGGAAAAAACTAATTGTTATTCAATCTCAGTACATTAATAATATTTGACAGCCACTTTTTAATTGGTAGCACCAAATTTAATTGGAATTTAAAATTTCTTGCTCCCACGAGGCGCATTTGTAGTATCACACTTTTTCTATTTTTTTCTTCTAGCGCAAATGTTTATGCACATCTGCACAAGTTATCTATAAAGATCAAGGACTCATTACGACTACGATAGAGAAAAAGATCATCACTGACTCGTGGTAGAAAAATCCTGTCAATAGAGTGTGAAACATCACTTATACTATAGACTTACTTACTTCTGATTTAGCAATTGCGGAGAGTATGATCAGAGCTCAACCGTAATTAGCGGCATTTTTGTAAGCTGCCATTTTGAATATGGAATGTAATTTAATTGATAATGGCAGCATTTCATCTCATGCTAGGGGATTATGTTTCCTGAAATGGAGCTAAGAAGATAATTTATGGAAAAATATAATTTCATGAATGGAAAAGGTAGGTTTAACTCTTGGTTGTTTTAAATTGCCCCTTGTCGGTGGCTGGGAACATTATTTGGTATGTCATAAATCGTAGGGAACTTTATATCCTGGGGAATCAGTAAAGCTTGCACCATGGTCATTTACGCTCTATTTTGAGAGACTAATTTCTGGACTTTCATCGAAATTGATACACAACCTGGACGCTGATTCACATGTCGCAGAGTGAGTACGTCATAGTACCCTAGACGGCTTCCCCACGGCGTACGATTGTGCCTCTGACTATTTTAAGAATTTTCAGACTTTACGAGCGCCGGAATTCTGCAGAGTCACAGAAATTTTATTCAATGTTCTGACTTCGACATCGAGAACCAGAATGGCTCTGAGCACTATGGGACTTAACATCTATGGTCATCAGTCCCCCAGAACTTAGAACTACTTAAACCTATCTAACCTAAGGACATTACACAACACCCAGTCATCACGAGGCAGAGAAAATCCCCGACCCCGCCGGGAATCGAGAACCAGACAGAGTATGATTATGAACTGTAAATGCCCATTCGCTTTGTTTTAAGTACTTGAAAACTGAAACAGGAATCAAATTTATACGTGGAAGTGTGGGGGATATTTGTGATAAAATATTGCGAAGCGACATCTCTCTCCCAAAAGTTTCCATTCAATTAAGTAGGCATTATTCAGTCTTAATAATTTAACTTCAGTTTAATGGGGAGAGAATGAAACAACCACTCGCTAAAGAGTGGTGCTGGCAACGCCTCTATGAAAACGCAAATTACATTTGCTTAAAATACGAGTTTTAACGGCCGTGAGCCTTAGGTACCTTTGATATTGCAGTTGGTGAGTTTATGTCAGTCAGGAGTGCCTTTAATGCGACGAAGACGCCTGTATCACCGCCTCGCTGAGTTTGAAGGAGGTCGTGTAATAGCGATACGAGAAGCTTATAAAATGACTTTTTTGTATAATAATATGAATATTTAGATATGTGTTTGGAGAGAGAGAGAGAGAGAGAGAGAGAGAGAGAGATTGATTTTTGATTGAGATTTTTACTTTAAGTTATAACAGGTACCCGAATTTTGGTTGCTGCCTCCTTGAATGATCAGCTCCTGCACCAGTTGGTGACGTATTACAATTTGGAGGAAGTTATTGATCTTTAAGTTTTAAAATACGACTCTGTTAGTTACTTGGCCGTATTGCGGATAGCTTTGAGCCCAAATTTTCGTAGCTTTTCATACCTAAGGGAGCACTGTTGTAAGTAAATAAGATCAAATAGCAATCTGCTTTTCGTGAGAAAAGGAGATTGCTTTGGACACAAACTTCCTTCAAACTACACGTCCTGCTACATCAAAATTGGTCAGTGGAGTTCAACACCATACTATTGCCCAAGAACATAATCCAATTACTGTAATTAAGAAATTATGTATGTTTGTTACATATTGACTGACAACTATAGAAAATGCATTTCTTTTCCTGTATTTTACTTAACTTTGTACACTTACAATTCTGTCGATTGATAGACGGCAACAACAACGAAATTTACTCCTTTTCGAAAAACAAGCTATTTCTGTTCTTAACTTCCAGAAAATTTGTGTACATAAATGTCTTGTATACATAAATGTTTATCACTAATATATCAATTTTCATTAAATGTAACAATACGTTCTGAGCGACGACAAAGCAACACGCCCTCTTTCCACAAGATACGGATTAACAGTCCTCTTTTTTTTAATAAATCGTCTTCTTTTTAGAGTCCATACTCAAAGATTCTCTAATACTATCGTTGCGGGGGTTGAGCGCTCAAGAGTTTCTTGCTGTCCAGCTCCGCTTCACTTCACTTCAAGTACTTTTTTTAACGACAATTAGATTTACGGTATTTACATACATTACTGAGCTTCTCAGAATAAAATCAGGCACAAATTAGTTTTAAAAAAAGGGGCAGTGGGGCTCACATAACATTACAAGCTGGATGTTCCTTCTGCGGTAAGGCAAAAAGAACAGGAATGCAGCCACAGTACATGACTGTTGGCAGCGGTGGTCACGTGAATGTGCAGTTGCAGGAAGACGGGGCTCCGGAAAGCCACGAGGCAGTACCGAGAGGGAAGACCATCGTATTCGGCATCTGGTTCCGGCGCGTAGTATTGCAGCAGCAGTCTCAGCAGGAGTTCACACCACAGTGACGTAACGAACTGCTAAAAATTGGCTAAGTGAAAGACAGCTCCGAACCAGAGGCCCTGTAGCGTGCCTTTCACTAGCGTGCCTTTCACTGTCTCCAAACCACCGCTATCAGTGATAAGAGTGATGCTGGGCGTCGCATGAAAGACTTGATGAGCTGTATTTGTTCAGGCTGACACCAGCTACACACTGTAAAAACGAAGTTGCAAGTATCTACCGAAGCACCAGAGAAAATGTGCCTGACGCCTCTAAGGAGGAAGACCCTGTGTGTGTATATCTGTGTGTTTGTGTGTGTGTGTGTGTGTGTGTGTGTGTGTGTGTGTGTGTGTGTGTTTGTATTTGTGTGGTATGTATGCGTGTGTGTGGAACGGTAGAGAAGCAGCTTAAAGATGGTTCGATGAACCCTCGGACAGGTACTTAATTGTGAATTGCAGAGTAATCCTGTAGATATAGATGTGGATATAAATGTGCTCAAATAAAATTAACCTCTGTAGTTAGGTTCTGATGGTGGACTATTACATGAGCTTGTTCGGTCTTAGAACAGTATCTATCTGTTTGTGCAAAATCTCTATAACTAACACAAAATATCACTTCTAACAGTTATCGAAACACAAGGAATGAATCACTCTACCTACCGAAGGTAGATGTGCTTTGACAATTCCCATGTCGGCAGATGTTTAAATCACAACAGATATGTCAAAACATAAGGTGTAACTGAAATAAAGAATATTCATAACTCTAGCATATGCAAATAGAAATAAAATAATAATTAAATCTGCCGTTTAAGAATGAAAGCTTTGTGGTAAACAACACAGACAAATATTTAAACATTTCGATTTGAGTGACAATAATGTCTTGTCTAGTCAATGTTGTATTCTATAAATAAGGGTGCTCCATAAATTTTTTAACGTTGCACTTAACAAGAACCACTTCATAGTTACAGATTTTGACGGCAGGTGTTGGATAGGCTCACACAATTATTATTGCCTGACCAGAACACATATTACGTACCACTGTGCGATGGCCAACGCTTGTGACTCACTGCTGTACTCTGCAATTTTGCGTCAACTTTCTTGTCAGCGAAATCCATGAATTCCCTATAACTTAAGTACACTAAGATCAAGAATGAAAATCCATATTCCTAATCTCCTGATGACCAATAGTTAGAGTGTTGCTATCATCCCTGGCTCACCAATTTACAGTCAAAACCCCGTCTACAGAATTCTAAAAAAAGTAGGGTACCAATCTTTCAGTCAATATATAGTTCCAGGAATTGTTCTTTTATATCGAAGTATTTGTAGATCTGTATCATTAAGTCCATTGCATTGTGTAATCGTATAGGAACTGTTACGCTGCTGTATGAATGTAGCTTCTCAAAACAGTTCCTAACTAAAAATAAATAAAAGAAAGATTTCTCACACAGTGTCATGTACATCACTCGTAAAGAACAGCTCCCTCTTGATTTATTTACTATTTTTTAAATTCTTGGTTATCACCAGAAATGAGTTTCCAATACTTTCATCTTATTAATACGTTTCTAATCAATTGTTCAGTTCTGTGCTTCAGACAAGGATACTCTCGACTTGGTAATTACTCTTTTAATTCTGTTCACCAAATTCCTGCTTCATAGATTTGAGCTGACAACATCAGTGATCTTTTTTTTTAATTTAAAAATCCAATTTTCCCTCTTCGTAATCCATGTAACAAAAGTTATTACTATTTCGGATTTCGTTCACATTGGTGCTCATTTCATACATACCAACGCTAATATACTGTGCTTTTATCCTTAATGTTCAGATTACAAATTTTTATTCCACTGCCGACTGATTTCATATTTATTTCTCATCCTCCCCGTCTCTTGGTCTGACAACTTGGTCATCGGAAAAGTTAGTTAGTTCGGTACCTCTTCTGTGTATTACATCCACTATAAGTGTTGCAATCAATGTGCCAACAAAATAAATGTAGAACCCAAACACACGCATATACACCACACAAACCCACCCACACATACACACACATACACACACACACACACACACACACACAAACACACACACACACACACACACACACACACACACACACACATACACAAACAAAGACACGGATATTCACACACAGGGTCTCTTCCTCCTAAGAGGCGAAAGGCACAATTGCTCTGGTGCTTCGGTAGATATTTGCAAATTCGTTTTTACAGTGTATAGCTTGAGCCAGCCTGATCAAATACTGCTCATCACGTCTTTCTTGCGACGCCCAGCATCGACGGAAACTTTCGGTATTTTTCCCCATTAATAACAAAATGCTTTTTAAAGTGTAGTTTTATGTGCCCACAATTTTTGGTTTAAAGACTTGTATTAACAGGGACATTAGAACACGAACGCTGGTCTCTCTGGCCGAGATGTTCTAGGCGCTTCAGTCACGAACCGCGCTGCGACTACGGTCACAGGTTAGAATCCTGTCTCGGGCATGGATGCGTGTGATGTCCTTAGGTTAGTTAGGTTCAAGTAGTTCTATGTCTAGGGGACTGATGACCTCAGATGTTCAGTCCCATACTGCTTAGAGCCATTTGAATTTTGAAAAAACGAACAATAGCCAGTATTCCAGCAGTGAATGAGCAGCGCTCTTGCATGGTGGCAGCAGTCTGTCTCGGTAAGGGCGGTGCTGTTGAATAGCTTTGGAAATCATGTTCTTTAAAACGCGAAACAGGCCATAGCTTTTCGTATACACTGAGAATCACATGAAAGACATGACAAACAGTATTTGTTTCGGCCGACTCTAGCTACCCACTATAAAAACTAAATAGCAAGCATCTGCCGAAATTACCGGAGAAATGTACCTGACGACTCTCAGGGCGGACTGTACAGCCACATTAATGTCACCACCTGTCGGAAGTCTGAATAACCATATTTAGCAGCACGTATCGAGACGTGCAGAAAGTAAGTCATTGATGTTCTGGAAGCTACCAACATGGATGCGAAGCTATGCTGGTTCCAGTACCGTGGCCAGCTGTGCTAGGTTCCTTGGTTGAGGATCCTGGGTGCGAACTACCCGATTAAGTTGGTCTCACGGATTCTCGATTAGATTCTGGAAAGTTTTGTGGCCTGGTGAGTACGGTAAACTCTTTCTGGTGCTCTTCGAAGCACGCGTGTACTTTGCGAGCTCTGTGACACGATGCTTTTTGTGCCGGAAGGTGGCATCCTGCCCAAGAAAAACGAACTGCATACAGTCTTACACGTGGTCCTCAAGGACAGATGCATTTTAGTAGAGAGTTTTGTGGGCGCACGACAGCAAGGTCTTCAGCGCCCGCTCAGTAACAGACTGAGACGGGTGTCAAGAAAATACTCAGAAGAGTAAGATAAAAGAGAACGTAAAACACAAGTAACAAGGTTTAAAAAATATGTGCCTACCCACACCGCAGTGTGGGACGAAGCATGTCGTCAGCAGTAAAACATGGACAACACAGGAAAAAAGAGGTTGAGGGAGCTAAAACAACATAGCTGATGGAAGTGGCTGGTGACCGCAAGGAAAAAAGGGAGGAGCCAGCCACTCTGCAATACACTAAAACCTCCAGCCTAAAAGTTTAGGCCAGAGTCCTGACACATCACAAAACTTTAAAACCCTAGACACACACGTCTCATCGTTAGCTGAAACATAAGGCAGATCCCATCAACTTGTGCTTCTGCCCTTGCATCACGGTATAAAATGCAGTCTGTTTACATGTGCCGGACAGAGACGTGCACACCACAAGCATCACAAAATGGGGGATCCTCTCGCCGTAATAGAAAGTTGTGTGTGAGAGGACAGTGCCCGATCCGAAGACGTTTGAGGGTTATTACTTCCCGCCTGAGCAACCGGCAGGAGGAACGCCACGACCGAGTTGATGACTTCACCAGCCGCAGTTTATTGGCCATCACCGCCAGCCATTCTTTCTCCCACAAATCCATGCACTTCTTGTGGAGTGCAGAAAAGACAGACTGCCAGGGAAGAGGATACTGGACCACACCATGCTCTCTGCAGGCCTCCTTGGCAGCCCGATCGGCCTGTTCATTGCCCCATATTCCTACATGACTAGGCTCCCAGCAGAACGACACCTCCTTTCCCCGCCGTTGGAGCAGGTAGAGTTGGTCATATATCAGCTGGACCATCACCTCAGTTGGGTACAGATTCTGCAGTGATTGTAAGGCACTAAGAGAATCGGAGCAGAGGAGAAATCGATTGCCCCGAATACGATTTATCAGCTCCAGTGCCTTCAGGATAGCTTGGATTTTTCAGACGACTGTCGCTGGCTGTTTACTTTTAAGCGATTCATATTGTACATGAAAATTTCCATCTGTGCGATGGAGCTTGAAACGCGATTCATCTGAAATGGCTACCACAGTGTGGACATCCAGTTGTGGTACTCGAATTCAAGTTCCAGCCTCCGTCGGCAATGAACAGCAGTCAGCATGGGCTCACGAACAAGGTGCCTGCTGCAAAGGACCATTTGCAGTAGCGTACGCTGAATGCTCATCGAGGAGACGCTACTGGTAGCTCGTTGGTTCGTCTGGGCGGTCGCTTCGTCGAAAGCTGCACGTCTATTCTCCTATACGCATCTCTACAGGCATCGCTCACCCCTGTCATCTATGGTGCGTGGTGCACCACAGTTGCCTCACTGCTGGTTTTGGACAGTGAAATTTTGCCACATGCAGTACACTTGAACCATGGCAGCATGATAACAGTTAACCAACTTAGAAGTTACCGAAATGCTTCCACCCCCGGCCCTGAAGCCAATAATCATGCCCTTTGGGACGTCAGATTAATCGATCCGTTTAAGCATAATGCCAACGACTGCACTGTTTCCGCGTTCCCAGACATGCTTCATATACCCTCCACTGCTACTGCTTTCACGTGCCGTCTGGCTATTCCACGTTGACGTGGAATATAGGCACTGGTCACATTACATTTGCCATGTTACATCATGTGTTGCTAAAGAGAAATACATTCAATCTACATTTGATAGAATTGCTGACATCTGTCAGCCACATCACTTCAATGGGTAGATTGTTAAAGAATTTAATTTCACTCCGTTCTTGCCAACGTTATGTTCATTAAAGGGTTCAAAAATGGTTCAAATGGCTCTGAGCACTATGGGACTTAACATCTGAGGTCATCAGTCCGCTAGAACTTAGAACTACTTAAACCTAACTATCCTAAGGACATCACATACATCCATGCCCGGGGCAGGATTCGAACCTGCGACCTTATCAGTCGCGCCGTTTCGGCCTGAAGTGCCTAGAACCGCTAGGACACCGCTGCCGGCCATTAAAAGGTAATGCAGATCATGTCTCCTAGTACTGTACTTACGAATATCTTTGTTGCTTTTGAATCGCAGATGGGTTTTTATAACAGGTTTTATAAGTGAATAGATGTTCTGTGTGGTTGTGGATAATATTCTCAGCTGCTTAAATAGACATCAGCAAGAAGTAAGACTGTGTCTGAACCCCACTCATAATTCAAATTACTGACTTTAGTTCACAAAACCCATTGAATGTATGTATGGAAAATATGCTAACTTGCCGTGTTCTGTGCCGTCGAAGATGGCCAAACCTAACAGTTTTATTTGGTGTACTGTGTGGCTTTCCTCTTTTATGTTTTCATCAGTTTACACTGCTAAGAACTAAGAAGATTCTACTATGTATATTATTTCTTGCTGATATAGTTAGTTCAGAAGAGATGGGATGATTTTTTCTGTGCAAATCTGAATAAATTGTTTTTCCACTTTCGGAGTTGAAAGCTAGTTCATGTGTGCAAAACCACTTAGTAGCTCCCACAAAAACACCGTTAATTATTTTCTCTGCTGGTGTTCATTTGCTCGGCTCCCCACCAATGTTTGTATCATCTGCAAAAGGAAATATATCTGTCTCTTGATTCAAGAAAAATGGTCAATTATTAAAATAAAACAAGGATAATAATTGGCGAAAGATCGAGCCCTGTTGACTTCAATGGAAAATTTTGACGATTCAGACGACGTGGCGTCCCACTCGAACAGCGTGGAGTAACGTCCTTCATTGTATTTCCTTATTAAAAATAAAATCAGGCGGTTGGTGAGCTATCTATTCCATAAAAGCTTAATTTCTGTAAAAAAATATTATGACTAACATAATCAAATACCTACGATATGTTACAGAAGAAGCAAGATGGTGGTTCTTTACCATAAAATTTCATTATGTTCTCTGTAACTGCATAAATACCTGACTCGGGTGAGTGACTCTTTTTCGAAACCAAACGATGTTATGCGAGGTATCCCATTAATACACAGGTCACAAAAAAATTCTGAAAATTATTTAAGGTGTTGTCGATTAACATCTGGCGAACAGCTTTCTTACAGAGTAATTGACGTACTTACGTTTAAGATGAAACAAAGTGTGTTGGAGTTACAAATGGAGAGATTTCCACAGGGTGGTGGTAAGGGTCTACGCAATTTTCAACGAAGAATTCGCACTGTGCTTTTATCATATTCTTTTTTGAAGGAAATAAGAGTATCTTGAGAGGCCGGTGAGAAAAGCGAGTGACGTTCAGGAAGTGAGTGTGTTGTAGCACCTGACAATTTTATCATTCACGCAGCGGTGGCAAGCGAGGGCCATAGGATGTAGGGAGAGGGTTTAGGCGCTCCTGAAAGGCTAAGAACGTGTCCGAGACGTGGTGAATAGCTGTGCCGGCTATCTATACAGCGGCGGTTGCTCCGTGAGGTGCGTGGCGGGGCTAGCCGTGTGCGCCGCACCACAATAGCTGCTGTGGCCATTGTCCACACCGGAGCTGACCTCCCCTGCCGATCGAGATACAGGCCACAGCAGCGGAGAAAGCTGCACTAGATATTCCCTCCCGCCTGCCTGCGTCATTCCACACAAGGCTTCCCTCCGATAACAGCTTTGATACGTGACAATAGTAAACGTCACCCGTGTCACCCAATGCCCTACGTTAGGTCTTCATTCTTGCAGCCTGTAAGAATACAGGATCTGTGTGTCAGCCTTACGACTTAAAAGAATTCTTTCGACTTTATTTCCTGTAAGATTACATTGTCATTAGATGACGCAAGAGGTCTTTATTGATCCTTTTTGTCGTCAAATTAGTGCTATGTTGATGCTGCCTTTCACCATTTTCTACCATTGCCAGTGTTTTTATTTCGGAGCAGAAGTTACACAAATCGTCCTCAGTTATTCTTATATAGTCTTCAGTCCTATAATTTTTTCCCTCTGCGGCACCCTTTAATATAATGGAAGATATTTCCTAATATCAAAATACATGACCGATCATTTTCCCGTTCCTCTAAATAGTGTTTTCCACATACTCATTTTCTTCTCGATTATCGTGTTGGGTCGGAACAAACTATTCAACATACTAATGGTACCAAAATTTCTACTTGTGAATGATGGCGTAAGAATTAGGTCAGCACAAGTTGCGGTGATTCGCCCTGTAATTATTTCATGACTTCTGGAAGGACTGATCTTCAGAAACTACTTTGTGCATTGAAATGGAGTTGAATGGATAGTGGGAACCTTGGAGGGTGCGAAACAGAGCTAGGAAAGGAATGTCATCGACGAAATGGAGGAGATGGACGGGCGGACTGCAGTTTAGGTACATCAACAGTACAGAGGAAACGCAGGAGTGGAGAAACGGAACAGACAACGGATAAACCTGCATTGTGGTGGAAGATGGGAGAATTGGTGCTGTTTGTGGTTGCATATGAAGAATGGCTGGAAATATAATGTGACGTACACAGTTTATCGGAATCGCGTAGGTTTTGAGATTGAAATGACCCATAGAGACTCACTTCGATGAAGAATGCAAAGTGGTGATTACTTCGAACAACACGAAAATTCTCAAACTGTAGGCTTTCTCGAGAGAGTTTATGGTCAATTAGTAGAAAAAGTCGTACACATTCAAGGGACCAAATTTGCCTGGATAAGAATTTCTACTGCGCAGTTGTACATAATATCTACACACAATGACCAAAGTCTATATATACATCTATATGAAAAGGAAGCATGCACAACAAACTGTACATGGCATAGCGAAGGTCATTATCAGCTTCATCATTTCTTTAGCTTATTGAGCGAATGGATAATAACTGTGTATACACCTTCTTGGGTGACCTAAAATCTTTTACGTTTTTCTCAGTATCAGTATGTTGAATATACGTTGGTGGAAATATGAAGGTCGCACAGTCATCCATGGCGTAATTAATGCAAAATCCTGCAGGGATTTCGCATGGATTGAAGGATACTGTAGTACTTTGTTCTTCTAGTAGTGTATAGATGAATATTCTTTTGGTTTTTAAGTGTGTTCGACTCATGACAATAAATTTAATAAAGTAGTCACTGTACTTTGAGGCTGTTGTCAGTAAAGCCGACTGTTTAAAGAACCATCTATGAGAGTGTGTAGGGTCGACACCACATACGGACCCCATCATACGTTTCTGAGAAAGCAAGACATTTTGGATCAATTAAGAATTCAATTATGAACTTCCGAAAACACTACTCTTTAAGGCATTACTCACTGGGAAAAGAAAACGTAAGTCATCCCTCTGTCATTTTCACCGGAAAAATCTGCTATTAGCCATAATGCAAATGTATGAAAGTAGAGACCTTTAAGAAATTTATGACGTGTTTTCATCGATATGAACACCCAAGAATTTAGAAAATTCTGTTTCAGTTCTTGTTTTTCCGTCGAGCATTATTTATAGCCGCGTAATTCGTTCCAATGCTGTACAGGACCTCATCGTTTCCCAACGAAATTCATTGATTGCTCACTCACAATAATACGTTAATAATAATCGAGGAAGTTTTATTTTCTTCTTCAATTGTTGATGTCTGTACACTATACTTGATTATAGTATTAGTATTGTGAGCAAATAGAACTGTTACATCTACTTCGACATACGATTCCACAGTACATATAATAAAGAAGAACAAGAGTGGACCTAATATCACTCTGTGGTGCACTTGTGGCGTTCATCCCCCATTGTGGAGAGTCTGTTCCGTTATAAACACTTGCTTGGATCCGTGACGTCACATATGGCATTCTTCTAGCGAGACAATCCCTGTCTAGGCCTATTGCAAAGAAACAAAAGAATAAACGATTTGCACAGTGGTGAGCCACGGCCCCAGTGAGATTTGCGTCCCGCGCGTGCACGGACATCAGAGTGAAGTTAGGGCCTCCCCACGGTTTGCTGCGGAGATTTGTGGTTCTGACGCTGCAGCTGGCAGCGGCTCCCAGTGGAAATGAAAGAGAGAGCCAAACGGCGGGCGCAGGGCTGCTAGGAAACTTCACTCGATTCACCAGACCACGCAGACCGCGCGTCCCAAGTGGACGCTGGATGTCCGAACCGCAGGCCCGCCTCGTAATGTAACCTAGCCCCTGGACGTGAGCGCCTGGCAGGTAGGCCGACTGGGCTTACAGCGTGTGAAGCTGTAGCACCGCACTAAAATGTGGGCCACTGCGTAAGGCTCGTCATCAGCAAATGGTCGCTCTGAACTGCAATCATCACAATCATAACAGTTTACACTTACGTGACTGCCACTGACAAGTAAGTGACTTCAGATGATGAAAGACACCATTTTCTAACAAAAGGGTGTTTCAAAAAGATTCATCTAATTTGGGATGTGTTTTACGTTACTCATGGCATTGCAGTGTTTCTTATTTTCGAAAGATCTATCCAGATTTACATTGGCATGTCTTCTACATCAATGCATCTCAATGCGTTAGCATCAATGCGTACCTTCTATATGAATGTAGACAGGAACGTAGGGTAATTTTTTACTTATACGTGGCAATAGAATAGTTTGGTATTTCCAAAAGAACGATTGTGTGGTGACTGGAGTTTTGGTGTTTTTTTTATTAACTTTCACAATTCTTTATTACCAGAGTACCTCCATTTCAATTGCACACTGCATCACAGATTACAACACTATAATCTAGCTAATGGCCTTTTGCCAGTCCAGTGGTAACTTTGGAATCAAGCAAAAACAAAAACAAACTAAATGCTCTATCAGCTGGTTGTTAGTAGGACTAACAACCTACAAAAGAAATAAGCAAGCATTGTTGATATTCATGTCTGCATTAGAGTACCAATTAGTCTTCTTCTTCTTCTTCTTCTTATGCTGCCTAGGGTTTGCCTGTAGGACGGCCTCATTCCGAGAATGTACTGCTCTAGCTTTTTGCCCATCTCTAGTGTGCAATACAGGGCAGCCGTTTTCCTTGTGGTCGTCCTTGTTTCTAAGTATTAATCAGTGTGGTCCACCCTTTCCGTTTGACCCTTCCTGTTTGTAACTGTTGTCTTATTGACTTATTTGTTTCTTGTATTACACACTGATCGCTTATCAATACAGCTATTCCCTTATTAAGAAGTTTCCTCATGGGATCCATCTTAGTACCACGTCCACTGCTGTAATCTTTTGATGTATCTTTTTCTTTTCGTCTCTAGTTTCTGCTGCATATCTCACAACAGGACGCATCATTGTTTCATATATTTTTATTTTATCCTCAGTTGTCATAAACTTATTTATCCACTCAGTATTCTCTAGGCATCCATCTACCCTTACTATATTTGTCACTTGGTTTTTTGTTTTTTCTTGTAGCTGGTGATAAAAGCATGATCACTGAAGCTCATAACTAGTTCAGTTGACAAACGTGCACTTATAATTTACAACTTACAAGTGTTTTTGAAATTACCATATTCATATACATCTACGTCTACATCTCTACGCTTATTCTGTAATTCACATTTAAGTGTTTAGAAGACGGTTCATCGAGATACCTCGGTGCTATTTTTCTTCTGTTCCACTCTTGAACAGCGCACGGGAGAACCGAACACTTATATTTTCCTTTGAGGGCCCCGATTTCTCTTATTACTCTGAGGACAAAGTTTGTGACTGAAATTTGATGATTTGATTCTACTGTAATGAAAATCGCCTTTCTTTTCATGAGCCCCACCTCAATTCTCGTATCATGTCCGTGGCACTCTCTCCCCTATTCAAAGAGATGTCTCTCTTTGACCTTTTTCGATGTCCTCCCTCAATCCTATCTGATGTGGATCCCACACTGCACAGCAGTACTCCTAAAGATGGTGGACAAAGTGTCTTAACAGATTGTATTAGCATAATCTTTGATTTTTAGATGAGGTTCTCAGATTATACTTCCCAGCTGGTTTACTGAATTGCTGAAGTGACGTTTTATAAATTACCTCAGTATTTCCCAAGTACCGAATCATCAGCAAAACATTACATTTACCGCCTTATTTCCCTTTTCATGTTCTGGTTTCTTTCTAACGGTCTTAACGATATGGTCCATTATTAACGTGAACATCAGTGTGCTTCATGAGTCCTTTGCATCATTCTGAATTCTATCTCAAATTACTGAACCGAACAGTTTTAAAGTGGGATCAAGTAGATTATTTCTCAGCAATTTTCTAAGTAATGTTTATCTCTTTTTTCACACTGGAACTGTATTAGTATCTTTCCATTCTCTTAGTATGTTACATTCCTTCCATATTGTAGAATAAAGTACTAAAATGGAGATATAATTCTTACCCACATATTTTATTAATTAATTATATATGCAATCTGTCTGTGGATATTTTCTGTTCTCAATTTTATTTATTACTGTGCATATATCCTCCAGTGTGAAGTCTATTTGGCTGACACTTCCTTTGCTCTGTTGTATAGTTCCCATTGCAATATTTGTTACGTTCTCATACTATAATTTAAAATAACATTTCCACTGAATTTTACTTACACTCTGTCTGAATGTGTTCATTAATATCTTTCTTTTGTTATGAGTAATCTCTACACTTTCTACTGTGTTCCATAAAGTCACACTCAACACATTTTGTGTATATCTCCCAATAACCCGGTTTTAATCTTTGAATATCTGAGTTTGCACTGCTATGAATGACCTTAAACTATACATCCTGACTTTGCCGGCTTTGTGTTTTACGAATGCTTCCTTCCCCTGACTACTCTCACATATGCCGCCGTTGGATAAGCAGCTGCCAGCAGAAAGTCGTATACTCCTAGCTCACTCATTTGTTACATAGTTTAATTCTTAATTTCTTTGCGTGTTATTGGTACTTGCATTGTTTAATTCATAAATTTCGGGCGTATTATAGTATTTGAGAGTTGTAGCATCGCGCTTTAGTACCTGAATAGTGTAAATTCGCGTAGTCGTCTGTCTTCTGTTTTTGTTTTGAACGGCCAGTGTCGGTTGGTCACAGCCAGTGTGCTCCCTGCCGCCGTTGGATAAGCAACTGCCCGCAGAAAGTTGTATACTCCTAGCTCACTCATTTGTTACATAGTTTAATTCTTAATTTCTTTGCGTGTTTTTGGTACTTGCATTGTTTAATTCATAAATTTCGGGCGTATTATGGTATTTGAGAGTTGTAGCGTCGCGTTTTAGTACCTGAATAGTGTAAAATCGTGTAGTCTCTTTCCACCGCCAAGCAGTGTGTCAGCAGTGCACAAGAAGCAACATTACTGCATTTACTAGGCAATTTTGTATTTTAATAACCGTTTAAGGTTTGTGTCGATTTGTTTGTGCTCTCTGTAGATTAATTCAGACTTTCTTTGCACAACAGTTTTTAGCATGGATAGGGACTGCAACTGCTGTATTCGGATGCAGGCTGAGTTGGCATCCCTTCGCTCCCAGCTCAGGCAGTGCTGGCTTCGGTCACACAGCATGAGGCTGTTGCCAATGGGCATCACTGTGGGGGTCCGGATGGGGGTTTGTCGGGGACGGCCAGCTCGTCCCACGCATCTCTCGATTTATTTGTGTTTATCTGCTCTGCATAGTAACTAACAGTTCTTGATAAAACTTTACGTAGTTTTCGTGTTAGATTTCTTAGTGTTTTCTTGATCGTTTAGAACAGAAAGCGCCCTAAAACCGTCTTTTGTTTGTTTCGCGGCCGTTAGCCACTAGTCACTTGAATCAGCAGTTGTCTTGTGACAGCCAGAGCGAGAGCACCAGCAGCAGCGAGTACTGTTTGTATAAAGCGTTTTTGTACTTATTTGCTGCGCTTAGCTTTTAAATAGTTTTTCTGGGAAAACCTAGCGTAGTTTTCGCGTCTCGTATTTCAGTGAGTGTTTCTTGATTATCAGAGTAGCTCATCAGAAGATTATCTTGGGAATTTGTCACCGTATAGAGTAGGGTAAACATAGTCATGTGTAGGGACTGTGGTTGTTGTGAGCGGACGCAAGGAGAATTGGCCACTCTTCGGGGGCAGGTGGAGGCTTTATCTGTTAGGCTCATCGAGCTCGAGGCGCAGGCGTCGGCTCGTAGTGGCGTTGGGGCAACTGTGGTGAGACCTATGCCTACTTCGGTGGCCTTGGAATCACATGGAACCCCTGATGTCGCTGCGTCTTCCGGCAGTGAGCATCTTACCGGTCAGCCATCACTCCAGGGTGAATGGCGGACAGTGGTGGGCTCGCGCGTGCCTGGCCGAAAGGCGAAGGTGGGATCTGGCCGCGTGGCAGCTGCCTTACCCCTTTCCAACAGGTACGGGGTGCTTCCTAGTGGTGCTGGCATCGTTTCCGAGCCACCACAGGATGCCTCGCCTGTTGGGCCAGTGGCCAATTCTCCGGCAAGGTCCCGACAGTCACAGAGGGCGGGCCTATTAGTTATAGGGAGCTCCAACGTTAGGCGGGTTATGGAGCCCCTCAGGAAAATAGCGGGTAGGTCGGGGAAGAATGCCAGTGTGCACTCGGTGTGCTTGCCGGGGCGTCTCGTCCGTAATGTGGAGGAGGCCCTTCCGGTAGCTATTGAACGCACTGGGTGTGACCGGCTGCAGATAGTAGCACATGTCGGAACGAATGACGCCTGCCGCTTGGGTTCTGAGGCCATCCTTGGTTCCTTCCGGCGGCTGGCTGATTTGGTGAAGACAACCAGCATCGCACGCGGAGTGCAAGCTGAGCTTAATATCTGCAGCGTAGTGCCCAGAGTCGATCGCGGTCCTCTGGTTTGGAGCCGTGTGGAGGGTCTAAACCAGAGGCTCAGACGACTCTGCGACTATAATGGTTGCAAATTCATCGACCTCCGTTATTGGGTGGAGAACTGTAGGGCCCCCCTAGACAGGTCAGGCGTGCACTACACACCGGAAGCAGCTACTAGGGTAGCAGAGTACGTGTGGCGTGCACACGGGGGTTTTTTAGGTTAGAGGGACCCCCCCTTGGGCGAAACGATAAAATACCTGACGGCTTACCAGAGAGGACATTATCATCGTTGATAAAGAACGTCCGTCCTCAGAGACCAAAAACAGGAAAAGTTAACGTAATATTGGTAAACTGCAGGAGTATCCAGGGCAAGGTTCCTGAATTAGTATCTCTTATTGAAGGAAATAGTGCGCATATAGTATTAGGAACGGAAAGTTGGTTAAAACCGGAAGTGAACAGTAACGAAATCCTAGACACAGAATGGAATATATACCGCAAGGATAGGATAAACGCCAATGGTGGAGGAGTATTTATAGCAGTAAAGAATTCAATAATATCCAGTGAAGTTATTAGCGAATGCGAATGTGAAATAATCTGGGTTAAGTTAAGTATCAAAGGTGGGTCAGATATGATAGTCGGATGCTTCTATAGACCACCTGCATCAGCAACCGTAGTAGTTGAGCGCCTCAGAGAGAACCTGCAGAACGTCGTGAAGAAGTTTCGTGATCATACTATTGTAATAGGGGGAGACTTCAATCTACCAGGTATAGAATGGGATAGTCACACAATCAGAACTGGAGCCAGGGACAGAGACTCTTGTGACATTATCCTGACTGCCTTGTCCGAGAATTACTTCGAGCAGATAGTTAGAGAACCAACTCGTGAAGCTAACGTTTTAGACCTCATAGCAACAAATAGACCGGAACTTTTCGACTCCGTGAATGTAGAAGAGGGTATCAGTGATCATAAGTCAGTGGTTGCATCAATGACTACAAGTGTAATAAGAAATGCCAAGAAAGGAAGGAAAATATATTTGCTTAACAAGAGTGATAGGGCACAAATCGCAGAATATCTGAGTGACCACCATCAAACGTTCATTTCTGAGGAAGAGGATGTGGAACAAAAATGGAAAAAATTCAGAAACATCGTCCAGTACGCCTTAGATAAGTTCGTACCGACTAAGGTCCAAAGTGAGGGGAAAGATCCACCGTGGTATAACAATCACGTACGAAAGGTACTACGGAAACAAAGAAAGCTTCATCATAATTTTAAGAGTAGTCGAATCATAGCTGATAAGGAAAAGCTGAACGAAGCGAAAAAGAGCGTAAAGAGAGCAATGAGAGAAGCATTCAACGAATTCGAACATAAAACATTGGCAAACAATCTAAACAAGAACCCTAAAAAGTTTTGGTCATATGTAAAATCGGTAAGTGGATCTAAATCCCCTATTCAGTCACTCGTTGACCACGATGGCACCGAAACAGAGGACGACCGAAGAAAGGCAGAAATACTGAATTCAGTTTTCCGAAACTGTTTCACTGCGGAAAATCGTAACACGGTCCCTGACTTCAGCCGTCGCACGGACGCCAAAATGGAAAATATTGAAATAAACGATATCGGAATTGAAAAACAACTGCTATCACTTAGTAGCGGAAAAGCATCCGGACCAGACGAGATACCCTTAAGATTCTACAGTGATTATGCTAAAGAACTTGCCCCCTTTCTATCAGCAATTTATCGTAGATCGCTGGAAGAACGTAAAGTACCTAGCGACTGGAAGAAAGCGCAGGTCGTTCCCATTTTCAAGAAGGGTCATAAATCAGATGCGAATAATTATAGGCCTATTTCCCTTACGTCAATCTGTTGTAGAATAATGGAACATGTTTTGTGTTCTCGTATTATGACGTTCTTAGATAATACAAATCTCCTTCATCATAACCAACATGGATTCCGCAAACAGAGATCATGTGAAACTCAGCTCGCCCTATTTGCCCAAGAAATTCACAGTGCCGTAGACACTGGCGAGCAGATTGATGCTGTATTCCTGGACTTCAGGAAGGCATTTGATACGGTTCCGCACTTACGTTTAGTGAAAAAAATACGAGCTTACGGAATATCGGAGCAGGTTTGTGATTGGATTCAGGATTTCCTAGAAGAAAGAACACAACATGTCATTCTTAACGGTTCAAAAGCTGCAGATGTAGAGGTAATTTCGGGAGTACCGCAGGGAAGCGTGATAGGACCTTTATTGTTTACAATATACATAAATGACTTAGTTGATAACATCGGTAGCTCCGTGAGGCTATTTGCAGATGACACGGTTGTCTACAAGAAAGTAGCAACATCAGAAGACTCGTACGTACTCCAGGAGGACCTGCAGAGGATTAATGCATGGTGCGACAGCTGGCAGCTTACCCTAAACGTAGATAAATGTAATATAATGCGCATACATAGGGGCAGAAATCCATTCCAGTACGATTATGCCATAGGTGGTAAATCATTGGAAGCGGTAACGACCGTAAAATACTTAGGAGTTACTATCCGGAGCGATCTGAAGTGGAATGATCACATAAAACAAATAGTGGAAAAAGCAGGCGCCAGGTTGAGAGTCATAGGAAGAATTCTAAGAAAATGTGACTCATCGACGAAAGAAGTAGCTTACAAAACGCTTGTTCGTCCGATTCTTGAGTATTGCTCATCAGTATGGGACCCTTACCAGGTTGGATTAATAGAAGAGATAGACATGATCCAGCGAAAAGCAGAGCGATTCGTCATGGGGACATTTAGTCAGCGCGAGAGCGTTACGGAGATGCTGAACAAGCTCCAGTGGCGGACACTTCAAGAAAGGCGTTACGCAATACGGAGAGGTTTATTATCGAAATTACGAGAGAGCACATTCCGGGAAGAGATGGGCAACATATTACTACCGCCCACATATATCTCGCGTAATGATCACAACGAAAAGATCCGAGAAATTAGAGCAAATACGGAGACTTACAAGCAGTCGTTCTTCCCACGCACAATTCGTGAATGGAACAGGGAAGGGGGGATCAGATAGTGGTACAATAAGTACCCTCCGCCACACACCGTAAGGTGGCTCGCGGAGTATAGATGTAGATGTAGATCGGACTACGACTGTGGCTGCCCGGGATACTGCCCTCACTGAGGCTGATCCCTCACCTGTGGTAGAGTGGGAGGTCGTCTCGAGGTGTGGCAGGGGGCGGAAGACATTCCGGATGGCTGAACGGAAGGCCTCTCCATTTTGTCTGAAGAACCGGTTTCAGGCTCTGTCTCCGGCTGATACTGATGTTCGGCCGGAGATGGCTGCTTGTCCTGTTCCAGAGGTTGCCCTCAGTCTGCAAGATCCGGGCAGTCGCAGAGGGTGGGCTTACCGGTAGTTGGGAGCTCCAACGTCAGGCGCGTAATAGGGCCCCTTAGGGATATGACAGCAAGAGAGGGGAAGAAAACCAATGTGCACTCCGTGTGCATACAGGGGGGAGTCATTCCTGATGTGGAAAGGGTTCTTCCGGATGCCATGAAGGGTACAGGGTGCACCCGTCTCCAGGTGGTCTCTCATGTCGGCACCGATGATGTGTGTCGCTATGGATCGGAGGAAATCCTCTCTGGCTTCCGGCGGCTATCTGATTTGGTGAAGACTGCCAGTCTCGCTAGCGGGATGAAAGCAGAGCTCACCATCTGCAGCATCGTCGACAGGACTGACTTCGGACCTTTCGTACAGAGCCGAGTGGAGGGTCTGAATCAGAGGCTGAGACGTTTCTGCGATCGTGTGGGCTGCAGATTCCTCGACTTGCGCCATAGGGTGGTAGGGTTTCGGGTTCCGCTGGATAGGTCAGGAGTCCACTACACGCAGCAAGCGACTACAGGGGTAGCAGGGGTTGTGTGGCGTGGACTGGGCGGTTTTTTAGGTTAGATGGCCTCGGGCAAGAACAGAAGGGGCAACAGCCTCAAAGGGTGCGAGGCCAAGACAGGACAATCGGGGACCAAGCAGCCATCGGTATTGTAATTCTAAACTGCCGAAGCTACATTGGTAAAGTACCGGAACTTCAAGCGCTGATAGAAAGCACCGAAGCTGAAATTGTTATAGGCACAGAAAGCTGGCTGAAGCCAGAGATAAATTCAGTCGAAATGTTTACAAAGGCACAGACGGTGTTTAGAAAGGATAGATTGCATGCAACCGGTGGTGGCATGTTTGTCGCTGTTAGCAGTAGTTTATCCTGTAGTGAAGTAGAAGTGGATAGTTCCTGTGAAATATTATAGGTGAAGGTTACACTCAACAAACCGAGCTAGGTTAATAATTGGCTACTTTTACCGACCTCCCGACTCAGCAGCATTAGTGGCAGAACAACTGAGAGAAAGTTTGGAATACATTTCACATAAATCTTCTCAGCATGTTATAGTCTTAGGTGGAGATTTCAGTTTACCAGATATAGACTGGGACACTCAGATGTATAGGACAGGTGCTAGGGACAGAGCATCGAGTGACATTACACTAAGTGCACTATCCGAAAATTACCTCGAGCAATTAAACAGAGAACCCACTCGTGGAGATAACATCTTGGACCTACTGATAACAAACAGATCCGAACTTTTCGACTTTGTAAGTGCAGGACAGGGAATCAGTGATCATAAGGCCGTTGCAGCATCCCTGAATATGGAAGTTAATAGGAATATAAAAAAGGGAGGAAGGTTTATCTGTTTAGCAAGAGTAATAGAAGTCAGATTTCAGACTACCTAACAGATCAAAACGAAAATTTCTGTTCCGACACTGACAATGTTGAGTGTTTATGGAAAAAGTTTAAGGCAATTGTAAAATGCGTTTTAGACAGGTACGTGCCGAGTAAAACTGTGAGGGACGGGAAAAACCCACCGTGGTTCAACAACAAAGAAAGGAATCTACTGCGAAAGCAAAGAGAGCTTCACTCCAAGTTTAAACGCAGCCAAAACCACTCAGACAAACAGAAGCTAAACGATGTCGAAGTTAGCGTAAGGAGGGCTATGCGTGAAGCGTTCAGTGAACTCGAAAGTAAAATTCTATGTACCGACTTGACAGAAAATCCTAGGAAGTTATGGTCTTACGTTAAATCAGTAAGTGGCTCGAAATAGCAGATCCAGACACTCCGGGATGATGATGGCATTGACACAGAGGATGACACGCGTAAAGCTGAAATACTTAACACCTTTTTTCAAAGCTGTTTCACAGAGGAAGACCGCACTGCAGTTCCTTCTCTAAATCCTCGCACAAACGAAAAAATGGCTGACATCGAAATAAGTGTCCAAGGTATAGAAAAGCAACTGGAATCACTCAACAGAGGAAAGTCCACTGGACCTGACGGGATACCATTTCGGTTCTACACAGCGTACGCGAAAGAACTTGCCCCCCCTTCTAACAGCCGTGTACCGCAAATCTCTAGAGGAACGGAAGGTACCAAATGATTGGAAAAGAGCACAGGTAGTCCCAGTTTTCAAGAAGGGTCGTCGAGCAGATGCGCAAAACTATAGACCTATATCTCTGACGTCGACCTGTTGTAGAATTTCAGAACATGTTTTTTGCTCGAGTATCATGTCGTTTTTGGAAACCCAGAATCTACTCTGTAGGAATCAACATGGATTCCGGAAACAGCGATCGTGTGAGACCCAACTCGCTTTGTTTGTTCATGAGACCCAGAAAATATTAGATACAGGCTCCCAGGTTGATGCTATTTTCCTTGACTTCCGGAAGGCATTCGATACTGTTCCGCACTGTCGCCTGATAAACAAAGTAAGAGCCTACGGAATATCAGACCAGCTGTGTGGCTGGATTGAAGAGTTTTTAGCAAACAGAACACAGCATGTTGTTATCAATGGAGAGACTTCTACAGACGTTAAAGTGACCTCTGGCGTGCCACAGGGGTGTGTTGTGGGACCATTGCTTTTCACAACATATATAAATGACCTAGTAGATAGTGTCGGAAGTTCCATGCGGCTTTTCGCGGATGATGCTGTAGTATACAGAGAAGTTGCAGCATTAGAAAATTGTAGCGAAATGCAGAAGATCTGCAGCGGATAGGCACTTGGTGCAGGGAGTGCCAACTGATCCTTAACATAGACAAATGCAACGTATTGCGAATACATAGAAAGAAGGATCCTTTACTGTATGATTATATGATAGCGGAACAAACACTGGTAGCAGTTACTTCTGTAAAATATCTGGGAGTATGCGTGCGGAATGATTTGAAGTGGAATGATCATATAAAATTAATTGTCGGTAAGTCGGGTACCAGGTTGAGATTCATTGGGAGAGTCCTTCGAAAATGTAGTCCATCAACAAAGGAGGTGGCTTACAAAACACTCGTTCGATCTATACTTGAGTATTGCTCATCAGTATGGTATCCGTATCAGGTCGGGTTGACAGAGGAGATAGAGAAGATCCAAAGAAGAGCGGCGCGTTTCGTCACAGGGTTATCTGGTAACCGTGATAGCGTTACGGAGATGTTTAGCAAACTCAAGTGGCAGACTCTGCAAGAGAGGCACTCTGCATCGCGGTGTAGCTTGCTGTCCAGGTTTCGAGAGGGTGCGTTTCTGGATGAGGTATCGAATATATTGCTTCCCCTACTTATACCTCCCGAGGTGATCACGAATGTAAAATTAGAGAGATTGGAGAGCGCACGGATGCCTTCAGACAGTCGTTCTTCCCGCGAACCATACGCGACTGGAACAGAAAAGGGAGGTAATGACAGTGGCACGTAAAGTACCCTCCGCCACACACCGTTGGGTGGCTTGCGGAGTATAAATGTAGATGAAGATCTTGGATAGACCATGGTGATTTTTTGTATCTAGTACTGCCTCCTGTTAAATGCACTCTTTTCATAATTAAAGTTTGTTGTGCTCTTCTATGTTCGACCTAAGTGAGAGCTTGTTTCTCAGGATGGGGCAGGAGAAGGTTACGATTGTGGATAGGGCCGTAATCAGTTACTCTCGGTTGCACAACAAATACGTAAACTTTATTTAAGGAAATTGAAATTTGAAAGCAATCTCTTAAAAAGACACAATTGACTGTATCACGGCTGAACGCCTTATCACAAAAAAATCCACAGTTTTGGGGCCGAATGCCACCAACAATAACCTCAAACAACAGCAGAAGACCTGAATTAGAAGTCAGAAGAAAAATTCCAAATAGCACTTTTAAAATAAATACCTTGCACTTAAAACCCACTTTGCTTAAAAAACTTACTGTAACACGGCTGAAGGCCTTATCACGAAGGAAGTGAAATTATTACTCGTCTGAAGGTCCACACAACTTCAGATAACAAACGGCTGAAGGCCTGAATTAGAAGTCAGAAGTACAATTCCACATAGCACAAATTTCAACGAACACTTTGCTTTTAAAACAAGCTTGATTTTTTTAAAAGAACTTATTGTAACACAGCTGAAGGCCTTATTGTGAAATTATTGCTCGGCTGAAGACCGCACCAACAATAATGAGAAAATTACAAATTATCCTCAAAACAAACATCACAATCTAAGGAATCAGGACAAGCGGTTCTCAGAAAGTGTTCCAAGGGTCGGCCTTGAAAGGTAACTCAAACATAAGGTATGGTGAGACAGGCAGCCAACAGTTGTACTCACATAACTGCATGGCAACTCAAACTAGGGCAGCTTAAGCAGGGACCGACAGACTAACCAATACGACTAACGTCCGATCACGGCTACTACGATGGAATATTTCTGGTAAGGGCGAAGAGACAGACAACACTACGTCTTCAGAAAGCAGGCAAGGCCGAAGAAAACACTACAACCAAGGTAGACCTCCCAGAATATATACACAGTACAATACAAGAGGCTGTCGAACTACTCGCCGTGTCGGACAGTATCAACAGGACGAGAAAAGGTACACTGCCAGGAAAGTATGCTGATCTCCAGGGCAGGTAACTGGGGCGTTAGTGGAAACAAGGCAGAAAATCCCGCGGGTTGCATTACACTAATAAGATTAATACTAAATGTGCTCTAAATGGACTCATGTTTCTTCTTCTAACACATCAGACAAATATTGCCCATCGTAGAGGCTTTCAGTGTGCTCTTCCTACCTATTTGCTCTCTCCTCCGCACTGAACAGTGGATTTCCAGTTGCGCTCTTAATGTTACCACCCTTGCTTTCAATTTCACCGAAGATTGTTTTGTCTTTCCTATATTCTGAATCAGGCCTTCTGACAATCATTTCTCTTTCGATTTCTCCATATTTTTCATGCAGCCATTCCGTTTCAGCATCCCAGCACTTCCTATTTATTTCATTCCATAGAGACTTGTATTCCTGAATTTTTCTGAACACTTTTGTACTTCCTTCTTTCATTGATCAACTGAAATATTTCTTCTGTTACCCATGGTTTCTTCACTGTTACGTTCTTTGACCTATGTTTTTCTTTCCAACTTCTGTGATTGTCCTTTTTCAAGAGGTCCATTTCTCTTCAATTGTACTGCCTACAGAGCTATTCCTTATTGCTGAACTTACAGCCTTAGGGAACTTCAAGCGTATCTCATCATTCCGTAGTACTTCTGCATCCCAAATCTATTCCTATTGATTCTTCGTGACAAATCTCTCAAAATTCAGCCTAGTTCTCATCACTACTACATTGTGATCTGAGTCTACATCTGCTCCTGGGTAGCCTTACAATCCAGTATCTGATTTTGGAATATCTGTCCGACCATGATGTAATCTAAATGATATCTTCCCAGTATCACTCGCCCTTTACCAAATATACCTCCTTCTCCTGTGATTCTTGAACAGTGTTTCGCTATTACTATCTGAAATTTATTACAGAACTAAATTAGCCTAACTTCTCTCTCATTCTTTGCCCCAAGGCCATATTCTCGTCTCACATTTTCGTCGACTCTGTCCCCTACTACTGCATTCCAGTCTCCCATAACTATTAGATTTTCATTTCCCTTTACGTTCTGTAATACTCTTTCACTATCCTCATATACTTTCTCAACCTCTTCATCTTCAGCCCACAACTTCGGCCTGTATACCTGAAATATCGTTGTCGATATTGGTTTGCTGGCGATACTAATAAGGAAACACCTATAAGTGAAATGTTCACAGTAACACACTCTTTGCCCTGCCATCCTGTTCATAATGAACACCACTCCCGCTGTAGCATTTTCTGCTGCTGTCGATGTTACCCTATACTCCTCTGAATCCTCTTTGCATTTCACCTCACTGTTCCCGACTGTATGTAGAGTCTTAAAACTTCTCTTTTAACATTTTCTAGCTTGCCTACCACGTTCAAGCTTCTGCCATTCCAAGCCCCGTCTCGTAGGTCGTTATCCTTCCGTTCCTTGTTCAATCTGTTTCTCATGGTCATCCTCCACCTTGGGAGTACCCTCGCGAGACCCGAATGGAATGCTAGTCCGCAATCTTTTGCCAATGGAGAGATCATCATAATACCTTTTCAATTACAGGCCACATGTCATGTGAGTACACGTTTTGTGTCTTTAATCCAGTGGTTTCGGTTGCCTTCTGCTTCCTCATTCCATTGATTGCTTATTATTCTGTCTTTAGAGGCAGTTCCCCCCCCCCCCCCCCCCCCTTCCTCGTTCACCAAAGAGAACGAGGTAAATATTTCAGAATTAGAATCTACAACTGCCACTATGATTAACTTAGAAGTGGATATCCTTGGTGTGGTGAAGTAGCTTGAATCACTTAATAAAGCCAAGGCTTCCGGCTAAGATTTGCAATGAGTCAGGTTCCTTTAAGGATATGCTGATATAATAGCTCCATATCTACCAATGATACACTACCGGTCGGTCATTGAAAGATCTGTACCTAAAGAATGGAAAGTAGCACATGTCACACCAATACCCAGAAAGGAAACAGGACTAATCCGCTGAATTACAGACCCATATCATTAACGTCGATTTGCAGTAGGGCTTTGGAACGTATTCCATGCTCGAACATAATAAATTATCTCGAAGAGAACCATTTATTGACCAATAGTCTGCACGAATTCAGGAAATATCGTTATAGCTCTCTATCCTCACGAAGTAATGAGTGCTATCGACAGGTGTTGTCAAATCTGATTTTTAAAGTATCCAGAAGACTTTCGTCACAGTTCCTCACGAGTATCTTCGAATTAAATTGCGTGCATATTGAGTATAGCCCCAGTTGTGAGACTGGATTCTTGAGTTCCTCTCAGGTAGGTCACAGTTTGTAGTAACTGACGAAAAGTCATCGAGTAAAACAGGGGTAATATCTGGTGTTCCCCAAGGAAGCGTTACATGCTCTCTGCAGTTTCTGATCAAAATAAACGACATAGGAGACAATCTGAGCACCCCTCTTCGACTATTTGCAGACGTTGCTGTCATTTACCGTCTTGTAAAGTCATCAGACGATGAGCAACAATTCCAAAGCTACTTAGAAAATATATCTGTATGGTTAAAATTGGGAAATTGACTCTTAGTCATGAAAAGTGTGAAGTTATCCACATGAGTTCTAAAAGAAGTCCTCTAAATGACTGTTACACCATAAAGCACACAAATCTGAAGCTTGTAAATTGTACTACATACTTAGGGAGTACAACCACGAATAACTTCAATTGGAACTATCAGTAGATAATGATGTTAGTATAGAAAACCAAAGACTACGGTTTACTGGTAAAACACTTAGAAAATGCAACAGATCTACTAAAGTGACTGAGTACATCAGGCTTGTCCACCCTCTTTTGGAATACTGCTGTGCAGTGTGGGATCCGCATCAAATGTGACTGACTGAGGTCAACGAAAAAGTTCAAAGAAGGGAAAGTCGCTATGTATTATCTCAAAGTAGCGGAGAGATTATAACTGTCAAGACGTATGAATTGGGGTGGCAGTCATTAAAACAATGGAGTTTTTCGTTACGGCAGAATCCTCTCGTGAAATTTCAAACACCAACTTTCTCCACCGTATACGAAAATATTCGGATGGCTCCAACCTACAAAGCGAGAAATCACCGTAATGCTAAAATAAGAGAACTCATAGCTCTCACAGAAAGATTTAAGTTCTCGTATTTCTCGCGAGCTGTTAGAGAGTGGAACTGTAGAGAAATAGCTTGAAGGTGGTTCGATGACCCCTCTGCCACGTACTTCAATGTGAATTGCAGAGTAATCATGTAGATGAAGATGCAGATCTTATGGCTGTCTCGAAACTCATGGAGTCTACACATCTAACTAAAATACGTGTTAGCGACCACTTCTCTCCCAATGCATTAGGAAATTTCGAAATAATATAATGTATCCACTTATTACGAATCTTCCGAATGTCTTTTAAACTCCGAAATGCATCACCTAAGTTCGCCTTATCAACTGCAATTTCTTCTTCTACCGTGCCATCAGACAGCTGGCCTCTTCGAAAACTCCTATGTATGGCTATCAATAGGTAGTGCAACACACCTTTTTTTCTCAATGCTGGTTGCTTTTATTCAGGATTTTAACACACACTATGGCTTTCCACTCTTTTGGCTACAAAATACTGTTTTTCAAAGTATTCTACGTTAAAAGTGTTGGCCTTCAGCCTGGCGTTGATCTGTCTGCCTGGTTTCACTCTTCAGTTCAGCGTCGGTGCCAAGGTCTTACTGAATCAATATGGCCCTACTGCTTCCCATGGAGTGTATCCTTCATTCAGTCAGATAGATGGATGTCGGAAGGCACGAGATCCGGGTGGTAGGATGGATGAGGAAGAACATTGAAGTTTTCTGAGATCCTACGAGAACCCAGACTGGTAGACGAGTGTGTCAGTATCACCAGCAGAGACCTCCAGGTGTGTAGCGAGGTCTTTCCGTTGTGATCCATCGATCACCTCGGATGGGAGTGACCGCACGTTCCAACATTGCTGGAATCACAGCTGTGTGCAGCTGACTGGCACGTGGGACATCAGACAGTTTTGCGTGATCTTGGTACGATGATGGCAGACGCGTCGCCCAACGACTCGTCGTGCTTTTGTTCACTACCATGTCTCCGTAAATATTCTGTAAGTGCCTAGGAATATCTGAAATACTCAGGTTTTCAGCCAACAGAAACTCGATGATAACTCCCTGTTTGGAACGCGCCTCTGTTACAGACGCCATTTTGAAGGCTACATATAGCTCAGCAATCTACGGAATTTCCCGAAACAATATCGGCCGAAGCGGGAATATTCCACATGTCCCACAACAAATTCTGTATATCTTCAATCGAAATTAGCCGAGAAAAAAGTTTCCATTATTTACTGAACGACCCTCGTATGTACTCTTTCCATCTATCCACGTTCTCCTCTGTGTTTAACATTAGACTTCCTCCAGCACTCTAAATGTGACGATTTGCATTGAATTTCAAGGAAAGCTGTTTTTACTTCTCTACACATTGTATCAGTCATTCGGTCGGTGGTATATTTATTGGTTTCTTCGCCTTTTTTCTGTAGGCGTTTCACTTTGGTTCTCCTGCACTTCCTGTTATTTTAGTCCTAAGTGAGTTACATTGCACCTACCATATAAGTTTGTGAAATGATCACGCCGGAAATTCAGAACAATTAGGACGCATAGGGAGGCTTAGCGACAGTCTGTGGTTCCGTGCATTTTTAAGGAATAGATGTATGGTAGCAGCAACGGCGATGAATACAGAATAATTTTTTCCACCACATGTCATAATCTGGATTCGGAGTCAACCTTTAAGCGCGAAATAATGGTATCGCCACCGCAGTTAACCCGGGAAGCTGTGACTGTAGAGGCAGTGAGTATTGACACAGAGTGCAGAGCACTGCAGAGGGTCCACATCTGGAGGAACTGTAGGGGTCGGTGAAGCGATTAGCCAACATGGCGGGCGGTCGCGATAGTGCTTTGTCCTGCAGCGACAGCGCGCCGGGCGGCGCTCAAAGGCGGCCCTGGACTGCGAAGTAGCAAGGCCACGAGCTGGGTACGTCTGTCCCTCTGTCCGAACGTACTCTCTGGATGACCCAGCAAGGGGTCTGGCAGTTTGGCGCGAGTGCCCAGATGGCGCAGAATACTTCGAGAAATTAACCTGCTCCTTACTTCAAATCGTCACCCCATGAATCTATCTAGAAGACGACTGCGAACCTCAGCAGGGCGAGGATAAATATAAGTCTCTGTCGAGAAAACACTGTACGCATGCCACGTTGAAATGCTTCGCGAATAGTCTTGTAGGTATTAAGCATTACACTTTTACTTAGCTTGCATTTATCGTGTATCTCTCACTCATCGTGCAGACGCAGTCAACTGAAAAAAGAGCGTGTTTGACTCCTGCGTACATGAAGGACAAAAGAACGGATCCACAAAATTGCGGACCAATATTCTTAGATATCGATTTCTTATAGGATACTTGAGCACTTCTGGTACAATAAAACTGCTTAAGAGAAAGAACGTTCGGATTTAGAAAGCATCGCACATTTGAAACTCGCACGATATCCTGCGAACAATGGATGAAGGGCAATAGGTAGATCCCATTTTCTTAGAAATCTGCAATGCATTTGGCACAGTGTGGCACTGCTGATTGTTAACGGACGTCCGAGCGTGCAGCGTAGGTTGTCAGATATGTGGGGGTCTCGAAGTGTTTTTAAGCAATGAAATCGAGTAAGTTGTCCTGGACGGCGAGAGTTCGGT
Organism: Schistocerca americana; assembly: GCF_021461395.2. Taxonomy (NCBI): domain Eukaryota; kingdom Metazoa; phylum Arthropoda; class Insecta; order Orthoptera; family Acrididae; genus Schistocerca; species Schistocerca americana. The sequence continues at coordinate 625,260,027 of NC_060122.1, forward strand.
GTTCACCTGAGACGAACGTAATGTCAGGGACCCATAATGTCAGGGGCCCTAGGGGAAATGTGATACGCTCAATCTCCTTCCCTAACATCATGGGCGACCTGACACTGGGTGAAGAGAAATCTGCAGTTGTTTACTGATGGCGCTTAAGAGTACGAGAAACTGCCGTCGTTCAGTGACTTTAGTTTAAACAGTAGGGATGGACAGAATATCCTTTTGGTGTGATGAATAACAACTTTCCCCAAACGTGGCAAGTATAAGTTAATGATGAAGAGAGGGAAAAATAATTGTGTAACGATCTAATACAACATTAGTGGTGTTCTGCTTGAAACCGTCACGGAGGTTAAAAACTTAGGCGTCACTTCCCTAAGTGACGTGTAACGTAACGAGCACGTAAGGACGATTGTGGGAGAGGTGGAATGTCGCGTTATGTTTGTAGGTGGGAACAGTATGGAAGTGTAGCCTGCAGAAGGATTATGCTGTCACCAAAGTATATATTGCGTAAGAAAAATCACTTCTACGGAAGCATATAGCTAATCGTTTTTCTCTTGCGCTGTTTCGAGCTGAATAGCCAAGCACTGTATAATGGCCTGCGAAGTATGTGCTCAGAAATAAAAGATGACTGTAAGTCTTTACGTTTTCAAATCTTTGTATTCTTGTTCTCAAGATCCCTAAAAAGATAAACAATGGAAGCAATGTAACTGTCGCACAGCGTTCTCGAGTACCGCTTATATAATTTACGCAACAGGTTATCACGAGAAGAAAAGCACTGTTTTCTTTCAAAAGTGGCCCATATGAGTTTCCTTAATATATCTGCTAGATATTCGTATATGGCTCTGAAGTGGTTCCTATCTGTTGTATCGCTATTCTCAAGCAGCATTATGAATAAAATTAAACGAAATGACCGTATAGCTTTAGTGGCTGCGGAATCCCATCTGCGGTTATTCGTTCGCTTAGTGCTAGTCTTTACTTTTGACGCCACTTGGAGACTTGCATGTTTATCATGATGATAAAGACAATAAAACCGCCAGTCCCCTAGGGGCAAAGTCTCCGAACCCAACGCAAGTCAAACCTGGACATACCGTGGGAAAGTCAGCCATGCTGAACACTGAGCTGCAAAGGCGGACTAGGCTGTGTTAAAGAATAGGTCGCACTAGCTTCCAGTATGCGATTTCTCTTCCATATCTACTGTGCTTTCCCAGAACCCTTCCTACTAACCCATGTCTTCCGTTTTCCTTCCCAAAAACTGATTGAGCATATTGCTCCTATTTCATACCGCTTCTAAGAATTTGTATGTTTACCAGACTTCCTTCAGTAACCTTATAATCAGATACAGGCACCTAAATTCTCTATGTTATTAAAATTATTCTTAATTTATCTAACGTAATTTCTCTATATTATGAAAATTATTCTTAATTTATCTACATTTGTAGAGTGCTTTCACTCATAATACCTAGATAAAGGTTTTTGTATAAACCTCCTTTATTTCGTTACGATTGCCAAAGGACGATACAATTGAGAACATACCATCATCAGCTAACAATCTGATATGGCATATCATCATAGATCATTAATCGTTTACGTATGTTTTGAACCTTACAGGCTTTAATACGTTTCCTCGGGGTACCTTGTACATTAACTTCGTTTGTGTGGGAAGATAACTATCTAGAATTATGTACCAGATACCGTTATTAAAAATGTATCAAGCTCATCTATGAAAATATTCCTTGTGATAATATCTTGATCATTTTTCGACTTTGTATTAAGCTTTCAGAAAACTGACAATACCGAAGCAACTGGTTCACTCTATATCTGGTTTAGAAGATACAATGGGTGAATAAAGCAAGCTGTATTCCACACCAACAGTTCTATTTGAAAAATACAAACGCTCTTTCACTTCACCACAATACCGAGCGAGGTGGCTATGGATTCCATGGTGGACTGAAGAAACGTAATCGGTCGGCTTTGGAAGTACTGTAATGTGTTTTACATGAGTTCAGACTACATCACTCTAAAGGAGGTAGACTTTGGAAATACTCGCAGAGGCAGTACGTTGGACTCGCATTTTCGAGGAACAGGTTTTCAGTGTCAGTGCGACCATCCAATATCTGGTTACCTTTAAATTCCTCAAATCACTTGAGGAGTATGTTGGAATGGTTTATCCGAAAAAACACGCCTGATTTTCTTTTCCTTCCAACAGTCTAACCGTCCCTCTGTCTCTAGTGACCATCCACCACTCCCCTCTCCTCCCCTCCCCCCCCCCCCCCTCCCACAGGCACCCACCCACCCACACACACACACACACACACACACACACACACACACACATTTCGACGCGATGTGGAACCCTAGACTCCACTTCCCTTTCAGCAGTAATAATCCCCATGACACTGTCAGCAATGCGACCGAAATATTCTGAGAGTAAAGATTTTTAGGATAACCAACGAAGCGCAGAGCGATTTGGATTCTACTGAATGAGAATATTTACTGGACACCTGTTTGCATGTCCTCTTATGTTTCCATATGAGTCATTTTTTGAGATGTATGTTCAGTGGTTAAATTTTTGTCAGCTGTTTAGGATGTAGGTTCTGAGAACTACCAAAGATTTTTAACCTTCTTCTTGGTGAGTCTTCCACTATAATTTCTTCAATATGTCTGTGCCACATTCAGACTGGCCAAAAATATTTATGTCCATTCGTGCGTCTATTCTTCGAAATTTTTCCATCTCTTGGTATATGTACCCATTTGCAGGAAAGAGCTCCAAGAAGTGGTAGAGGGTGCCGAGCACGATAGAATGATAACGAACGTTCAGAAAATGAAATTAATTGTAACAGGAGAAGATGAAGAGGTAAAAATAGTTCTGAGTGGAGAGAAATTGGAAATTGTTCAGCTGAAGGAGCACCATAGCTACTAAACTGAAATTAGTGACAAAGAATTTTCTGTGGCGATACAGAACTGGGATTACGATTGTGATAGGCGTACTGTGTTTGTAATCCCCTACCGAATGGTGATGAAACTTTAACAACGAGGATATATGACGGAAAACAGTTAGAGGATTCTGAAGTATGGACTTGGTGAGGAACGAAGAAACTACAACGTGTACAACAGGTCAAAATGGAAGCAGCACTGATAGTAGTGGAAATAGATTTGCATTTGTTGGATGTTATTGTAAAAAATTATTAGTTGGAGTCATTGTGTGTTTAAAAAGACGAAATCATTTTAAAAAGTCACCAACACAAATATCTGCACTTAATGTCCGTTATAAGCTATATATTTTATTTATTTTTTGCTTCTCATGAGACGTTTTATTATCACAATCTTAGAATCGATCTTCGATACATTGCATCTTGTAATATTACAAAAGTTACTTCATAACATCAGGAATTAAGAAGAAATGTTAGCAATATGACAATATACTCTCTATCGAAGTAAAATATGATGGTGGTGATACCCAAACACGCCAAATGGAAATCTTAAATAGTTCTGAATAAATCTATGGCGTTCCCAAAACAGTTACACCAACCTTGAACCCTGGTGACGTCAGCTGCGAATATTGACGAGGAACATACGACGTCGTTAACGACCTTGACACATGCATGTATGTCATGATTGGGATATTTAAAAATGAAAGATGGCAATGGTTCTAAATTTAAAACATATCAGATGGTGCTGGCAGGAAATATTTTACGGGCAATCACAGCACAGTATTTTTTTTTCTTTTTTTTCCATAGCCCGCCATGGTCTAAGGATTCAATTATACTACAGTAATTTCCCGCAGAACTATTAATCCAAATGTACACACAGACACACAAGTGCATGCACATACGCACACACACACACACACACACACACACACACACACACACACACATACATACACACACAAACCTGAATTTAAGCACCATGCTCCAAATGTCACCCTAAGAGTATTTTCAACTTAAAAAATTATTATACAATTAAAATTCTCTCTCTTGAGTAAATTTCATCTCTCCTTATGTAACATATTACTGAAGGGGAGCCGGCTGAAGTGGCCGTGCGGTTCTAGGCGCTGCAGTCTGGAACCGCGATACCGATACGGTCGCAGTTTCGAATCCTGCCTCGGGCATGGATGTGTGTGATGTCCTTAGGTTAGTTAGGTTTAACTAGTTCTAAGTTCTAGGGGACTAATGACCCAAAAGTTGAGTCCCATGGTGCTCAGAGCCATTTGAACTGAAGGGGAATGGAGGACAAATCAAGTAAATGATATACCGTATATACAAATTTTATTACCAAATTGTAGTGGAGTCGGCATAGTTAATCCCTAACAGCTCAGTGCTTGCCACATATCAACTATGAAGCTCAGCCGCTCACAGGGGAAAACATTGACACAGCGGAACACTGACACACTACCACAGAGACTATTAAAAAAATGCAGCGCAACTGGTTGCATTAGACACAAAACGCTGCTGCTCCCAGCCCAGTGCAAGTGTCAGGGACCTTCTTGCAGAGACTCGGTTATAGCTGTTACCTATTCAGCACTAGCATATCAGTAGTTTGTTTTGATGAGTAATGGTAAACAAGTAAGCAGTCCTTATGTGTCTGACTTTTCCGGTAAGTATAGCTATGATGTACGCCCCCCCTCCCCCACCCACCATTCCTCTGTCGCGATGCACAACGTGGCAGCATACCCAGCGTCTATAATTTATGAGTGGTGAGAGCGAAGGGGTGTGGGCAGCAGCACATATCCGTGCATCATGTTACTCAAGTAACTACATACAACGTGGTCAATGTGCAACATATTTAATACTTGTTTCACAGAGTTCATGTTCACTGATGTGATGAATATTTTTCATACTCTACTTGACTCCTTCACAGGCCGAGCTTTTCTTTCTTTCTTTTTACTTTCTTGCGACTGAAGCACACCCCATATCAAATTTTATCGGAAACAATTGAGCAATTTAGTTGTAGAAACTTTCGCATGTTATAATATTTGTATGGGATTATGTATTAAAAAAAGTTGAAACAGTGTTCAGCATTGTATTTATTACTTTGAATCATGTTCTTAGAAAATATGAATGAATAACAGCATTTTCACATGTATGATACAGGTCAGTGTCAAAAAGTAATCTGCTTTTTTAAACAGTGTAATTGTTTCCCTAAGTTGTATTAAGCTCCTAATAAGGATATCTCTTTTCTGGATCTGAGTTTGATGAAATAAACCCCAAATGTAGCCCAAGCTACAGTCAACTTACCTGTGAAACACCATGATAATTGATCCAGTGGTTCTGTAGACTAACTTGTTAAAACAATGAACAGACAGACATGGCGGTTTTACAGTTTTACTATTATTATCCCCTCCATGAACCATGGACCTTGCCGTTGGTGGGGAGGCTTGCGTGCCTCAGCGATGCAGATAGCCGTACCGTAGGTGCAACCACAACGGAGGGGTATCTGTTGAGAGGCCAGACAAACGTGTGGTTCCTGAAGAGGGGCAGCAGCCTTTTCAGTAGTTGCAGGGGCAACAGTCTGGATGATTGACTGATCTGGCCTTGTAACACTAAACAAAACGGCGTTGCTGTGCTGGTACTGCGAACAGCTGAGAGCAAGGGGAAACTACAGTCGTAATTTTGCCCGAGGGCATGCAGCTTTACTGTATGGTTAAATGATGATGGCGTCCTCTTGGGTAAAATATTCCGGAGGTAAAATAGTCCCCCATTCGGATCTCCGGGTGGGGACTACTCAGGAGGACGTCGTTATCAGGAGAAAGAAAACTGGCGTTCTACGGATTGGAGCGTGGAATGTCAGATCCCTTAATCGGGCAGGTAGGTTAGAAAATTTAAAAATGGAAATGGATAGGTTAAAGTTAGATATAGTGGGAAATAGTGAAGTTAGGTGGCAGGAGGAACAAGACTTTTGGTCAGGCGAATATAGGGTTATAAATACAAAATCAAAACGGGGGAATGCGGGAGTGGGTTTAATAATGAATAAAAAAATAGAAGTGCGGGTAAGCTACTACAAACAGCATGGTGAACGCATTATTGTGACCAAGATAGACACGAAGCCCACGCCTACCACAGTAGTACAAGTTTATATGCCAACTAGCTCTGCAGATGACGAAGAAATTGAAGAAATGTATGATGAAATAAAAGAAATTATTCAGATAGTGAAGGGAGACGAAAATTTAATAGTCATGGGTGACTGGAATTCGGTAGTAGGAAAAGGAAGAGAAGGAGACGTAGTAGGTGAATATGGACTGGGGAGAAAAAATGAAAGAGGAAGCAGTCTGGTAGAATTTTGCACAGAGCACAACTTAATGATAGCTAACTCTTGGTTGAAGAATCATAAAAGAAGGTTGTATACATGGAAGAAGCCTGGAGATACTGACAGGTTTCAGATAGATTATATAATTGTAAGACAGAGATTTAGGAACCAGGTTTTAAATTGTAAGACGTTTCCAGGGGCAGATGTGGACTCTGACCACAATCTATTGCTTATGAACTGTAGATTAAAACTGAAGAAACTGCAAAAAGGTGGGAATTTATAGAGATGGGACCTGGATAAACTGAAAGAACCAGAGGTTGTACAGAGTTTCAAGGAGAGCATAAGGGAACAATTGACAGGAATGTGGGAAAGAAATACAGTAGAAGAAGAATGGGTAGCTTTGAGGGATGAAGTAGTGAAGGCAGCAGAGGATAAAGTGGGTAAAAAGATGAGGGCTAGTAGAATCCTTGGGTAACAGAAGATATATTGAACTTAATCGATCAAACGAGAAAATATAAAAATGCAGTAAATGAAGCAGGCAAAAAGGAATACAAACGTCTCAAAAATGAGATCGACAAGAAGTGCAAAATGGCTTAGCAGGGATGGCTAGAGGACAAATGTAAGGATGTAGAGGCTTGTCTCACCAGGGATAAGATAGATACTGCCTACAGGAAAATTGAAGAGACCTTTAGAGAAAAGAGAACCACTTGTATGAATATCAAGAGCTCAGATAGAAACCCAGTTCTAAGCAAAGAAGGGAAAGCAGAAAGGTGGAAGGAGCATATAGAGGGTCTATACAAGGGCCATGTAATTGAAGACAATATTATAGAAATGGAAGAGGATGTAGATGAAGATGAAATGGGAGATATGATACTGCGTGAAGGGTTTGACAGTGCACTGAGAGACCTGAGTCGAAACAAGGCCCCGGGAGTAGACAACATTCCATTAGAACTACTGACAGCCTTGGGAGAGCCAGTCCTGACAAAACTCTACCATCTGGTGAGCAAGATGTATGAGACAGGCGAAATAACCTCAGACTTCAACAAGAGTATAATAATTCCAATCCCAAAGAAATCAGGTGTTGACAGATGTGAAAATTACAGAACTATCAGTTTAATAAGTCACAGCTGCAAAATACTAACGCAAATTCTTTACAGACGAACGCAAAAACTGGTAGAAGCCGACCTCGGGGAATATCAGTTTGGATTCCGTAGAAATGTTGCAACACGTGAGGCAATACTGACCTTGTGACTTATCTTAGATAATAGATTAAGGAAAGGCAAACCTACGTTTCTAGCATTTGTAGACTTATAGAAAGCTTTTGACAATGTTAACTGGAATACTCTCTTTCACATTCTGAAGGTGGCAGGGGTAAAATACAGTGAGGGAAAGGCTATTTATAACTTGTACAGAAACCAGATGGCGGTTATAAGAGTCGAACGACATGAAAGGGAAGCAGTGGTTGGGAAGGGAGTGAGACAGGGTTGTAGCCTCTCCCCGATGTTATTCAATCTGTATATTGAGCAAGCAGTGAAGGAAACAAAAGATAAATTCGGAGTAGGTATTAAAATCCATGGAGAAAAAATAAAAACAATGAGGGTCGCCAATGACATTGTAATTCTGTTAGAGACAGCAAAGGACTTGGAAGAGCAGTTGAACGGAATGGCCAGTGTCTTGAAAGGAGGATATAAGATCAACATCAACAAAAGTAAAACGAGGATAACGGAATGTAGTCGAATAAAGTCGGGTGATGCTGAGGGAATTAGATTAGGAAATGAGACACTTAAAGTAGTAAAGGAGTTTTGCTATTTGGGAAGCAAAATAACTGATGATGGTCGAAGTAGAGAGGATATAAAATGTAGACTGGCGATGGCAAGGAAAGCGTTTCTGAAGAAGAGAAATTTGGTAACGTCGAGTATAGATTTAAATGTCAGGAAGTCGTTTCTGAAAGTATTTGTATGGACTGTAGCCATGTATGGAAGTGAAACATGGACGACAAATTGTTTGGACAAGAAGAGAATATAAGCTTTTGAAATGTGGTGCTACAGAAGAATGCTGAAGATTAGATACGTAGATCACATAACCAATGAGGAAGTACTGAATAGGATTGGGGAGAAGAGAAATTTGTGGCACAACTTGACTAGTAGAAGGGATCGGTTGGAAGGACTTGTTCTGAGGCATCAAGGGATCACCAATTTAGTATTGGAGGGCAGCGTGGAGAGTAAAAATCGTAGAGGGAGACCAAGAGATGAATACACTAAGCAGATTCAGAAGTATGCAGGTTGCAGTAGTTACTGGGAGATGAAGCAGCTTGCACAGGATAGAGTAGCATGGAGAGCTGCATCAAACCAGTCTCAGGACTGAAGACCACAACAACAACAACAACTATTATTATAGAGGATTACAATTTTTGGCACCATATTAAAAGAATAACATTTTCTTTCGTGTAGTTATAGCACACATCACCTCCTAACACTCCCACCCCCCTCCCGCTTGTCTTGGTACACACCTCTTTTACCATCTATGTCTCTATCCACATCATCCACCCATCTTTACCTATCCATCTATCCATCTCCTCCAGTCTCCCTGTCTCTCAAACTCCTCCCCGTTCCTCTCTTTGTCCATCTCCTCTAACCACTCTGTGACCATATCTTCCTCCCCCTTGCACCACATCATCCTCCTTTCTTTCTCATTCCATCTCATGTCACTCTAAGTATCTATAAGGATTTTTTATAATGATTTACACGGTTTATTCCTAGCATACAGCACAGATATCTGAAAATTGATTTTAGTTTTAGCTGCTTTTCTTTTCTCCAAATTCCTTTTTAATTTTCCTATAGGTGATATATTCAGCGTGGAGCGATTAAAAGTGTCCCGGACGAGTAGAGACGGTTGAACGTGTATGTATGCGGTACGTCTGGATGTTTTATCGTGGCTTTTGTTGGCTGTGGAGGTAATGAGAGTATTGGGCGACCATGTAAGTTTTAATAACCGTGATGTGATAACTTACCGCACGTTTAATGTTTCTGAAGACCTTCATACGGATAATGGTACATCGTATTTCTAATCAAATATGGCTCTGAGCACTATGGGACTTACCATCTGAGGTCATCAGGCCCCTAGAACTTAGAACTACTTAAATCTAACTAACCTAAGGACATCGCATACATCCATGCCCGAGGCAGGATTCGAACCTGCGACAATAGCGGTCACGCGGTTCCAGACTAAAGCGCCTAGTACCGCTCGGCCACCCCGCCGGCTATTTCTAATCATCAATGCCTTTTATTATGAGTACTCCCTGGATGACGTAAGGTGGATAAGGATGAAGTTATTTATGTGTGGTGTAAACGATCTGGTGTATATGAAGTTGTAAATCTTGTTGATGATTTAACTGTATTATTATAAATAAGAAACCGTGGCACCCATAAAAACTACGTATTGATCTCGCCAAAAGACAAGAAACTATTCTTGCTGCTGAAGCTCTCTGTCACAGGCACTCTGAGGCGTTCTCTGTGTGAAGCAAGCCTGTTCACTCCGTGAGTCGCAGCTCGACTGCGTAGTGGAACACAAAGCTGCATGCCGAAGCGCGGTTGTGTTGGTCACCTATGCTGTACTCCAGGCCACTTTTATTTGCCCCATCCCGTACTTCTCGAACCTTTAAATCTGTACTAATAATAAATCTGTAAAACCGTTGTGTGTGTCTCCTTGTCTTTGAACATGCTGATCTTTAAAATTACTATGCGAATTAACTTAAGAAAAATTTGGCGTACAATTTAGGCTTTATTTCATCAAAATCGGACCACGAAAAACAACAAAATTCTTGATTTAAACGTTTACAAACATTTTCAGGTTTAACTGTCTCTCTGAACCCACTAATCTCCAGAACTGCTACATATACTTCTATATGATTTTCATAGGTAGGTTAAGTGTAGATAGGGGCTCTGTATAGGTAATAGGAAATCAAAATCTCTGGGAAAAGAAGACCTTCATATGTGTTATAAGAATTTGTGTATGCACCTTCCGCATCTCCTCCGAAATCACTGTTCTAATTTCAATCATACTTGACACACGTATCATTCATCGCCCGGAAAGAATACCGAGCGAGGTGGCGCAGTGGTTAGCACACTGGACTCGCATTCGGGAGGACGACGGTTCAGTCCCGCGTCCGGCCATCCTGATTTAGGTTTTCCGTGATTTCCCTAAATCGCTCCAGGCAAATGCTGGGATGGTTCCTTTGAAAGGGCACGGCCGACTACCTTTCCCGTCCTTCCCTAGTCCGATGAGACCGATGACCTCGCTGTTTGGTCTCTTCCCTCAAAACAACGCAACACACAACGCCCGGAAAGAATGCTTTCTATTAAGAATCCTATCCGTCAACGGCATGAGGCCGAAATAAAATTATAGGTCACGACGAGAGAATACACAGATTTCTTTCAACCAGTATCTGGTAACGAGACTACTCGCAAGAAATTTTACATTTAATTTCTAGTTTTTAAGAAACTTTTTCTTGCTAACAACCGATCCTTCCCATCATAATCGAAGGAAAAATGTTCATCGTTTACAAAATTTTCAAAAAAATGGCTCTGAGCACTATGGACTTAACATCTGTGGTCAACAGTCCCCTAGAATTTAGAACTACTTGAACCTAACTAACCTAAGTGCATCACACACATCCATGCCCGAGGCAGGATTAGAACCTGCGGCAGTAGTGGCCGAGCGGTTCCAGACTGAAGCGCCAGCCGGCCCCTAATAACTGATATCGAGCTTTGAAGTTACACATTATGCAACGTGCATATTATCCAATAAATGATGTGGAAGTATGGAATAAATATACTGAAGATTGTATAAGAATTGTATTCATTACACTGAATCGTATCACGTAGCTATATCAACTGTGAAATCATTTTCACAACTATGATAAACTCCAAAGTCATCAAAGGCGAGGTAGTTTTTTTTTTTCAAATGTTAAATATTCTTCCCTAACTTCTGTAACATTCCTCAAATCAGTAATGTCTTTCCCCTTGCCATATTCAGTTGAAATCCGTTCAGTGGGTTAGTACAAATAATGGTCATGCAGCAGTTTTTCACGCGTTTCATGGTTTACGACGTCATAGATCATGATCTATGTGTCATTATATTTTAGCAGGTACATTCAGTGGTTTAAGTGAACAGCGTCCGAAAATGTGTCCCGAATGCAATTTGCACTAAAAAAGTAGTAAATTAAAACGTCACACCTGGTGCAAATAATAAAACTGAAAATGTAGTGCCGGCCGGTGTGGCCGTGCGGTTCTAGGCGCTTCAGTCTGGCACCGCGTGACCGCTATGGTCGCAGGTTCGAATCCTGCCTCGGGCATGGATGTGTGTGATGTCCTTAGGTTAAGTAGGTTTAAGTAGTTCTAAGTTCTGCTCAAAGCCATTTGAACCAAGTCATTTGCGAACGAGTGAACATAATTACTTGCAACAAACTTCACACATAATGCCAAATATTTACGAAACTTTTTCTCGCTGACAAAGCACGCAAAACGATGAAACGAAGAGCTCTTAAGTTCAATATATTTTAGCTGTTCATGCAGTAAAAGTGTCGCATCGGTATGACCTCATAACATCTTTTATTGTCTGTTTGCTACTAACTATATCTGCAACGCATTTCGCAGATAGTATCCACATATGCTGCTGAATGTGTCTGAAAATTCATATCATTGTACGACATATAGCTAAGGAGATATGAGGGAAGGAGGAGATCGATAGAGAGAGGGGGGAAGAGATAGACAGACAGAAGGGAAGGGAGAGATGGACAGAGGAAGGGGAAGGAGGAGATGGACAGGGAGAGGGAGGAAGAGGAGATGGATATAGAAAAGAAATGGGGTATTGAGTGAAAGGGAGGAAGAAATGGTCATAGTGAGGTCGGTGTAGCAGATGAACCGATGGAGGGGCTGGATGAGACGTATAGAGAGTGCGGAGGTGAATAGAGAGAAGGGGGAGAAGGAGATGGACATGGAGAAGGACAGAGGATATGGATAGTGAGGAGGTGAAGGAGGATATGGATTAATAGGACTGAAATAGATACATACCAGGGCAGTGCTGGTTACTCAGCTACTAACGAATACATGTTATTCACTGCAATTAGGGCCGGCCGGAGTGGCCGAGCGGTTCTAGGAGATACAGTCTGGAACCGCGCCACCGCTACGGTCGCCGGTTGGAATCCTGCCTCCGGCATGGGTATGGGTCATGTCCTTAGGTTAAATAGGATAAAGTAGTTCTAAGTTCTAACGGACTGATGACCTTAGAAGTTAAGTCCCATAGTGCTCAGAGCCATTTGATCCACTGGAATTGGCAGTGTAGGTATTTGTTGAGACCTCAAAGCGCCACTTTGATGCCACACAACTCTTCAATCTACCTCTCACTGTCACCAACCACATCGGAATTGCTAAAGTGCTGCTTGCCTTTAAGCAAGTACAATGGTTATATTTGAAACATAATACAGTTCTCTACCCCTCACGCAAGTTACATAAATTTACATTGGGGACATTTCATTACATCCATATTAACAGTTACGGGGTACAAAACAAAAATTAATAATGTAAATTAGTAATACATTTTTGTAATGATACGAAATAAAAAATTTTGCCTATAGGGAGCAGCAAAACCTCGACGCTATTTCTTTTATTTCTACGAAGTCTAGACAGATTACACTGCTGATACAGATCAACGGAAGCTACGTGAGAAATGGCAGAAAACAACGGCAATTCATAAGTGCAAAAGTAAAAGGCTACGTCATGAAACAGTGGCTGAACAAGTTATTGCGTTTTAATAAATGTTGCATAGTTGTGTGAGACTGCAACAAAAGAATCACCCAAAGTGGACCAAGTCATTGAGATGGATAGCCCGGGTGAAGGTCGCAGGCATGCTTAGAGGCTCTGACTGACCACAGCCACGGAAGGGTGCATCCCTATAGTGTGATTGGGGACTGCTCGCTAGCTCAACAGCGACAATTTGGAGGCTCCATAGGGTGAACTAAGAGTCTGTATAACACTATCGTCATCATATTCATCATCATTTAAGACTGATTATGCCTTTCAGCGTTCAGTCTGGAGCATAGCCCCCCTTATAAAATTCCTCCATGTTCCCCTCCCTATTCAGTGCTAACATTGGTGCCTCTTCTGATGTTAAACGTATTACTTCAAAATCATTCTTAACCGAATCCAGGTAATTCTCCTTGGTCTGCCCCGACTCCTCCTACCCTCTGTTGCTGAACCCATTAGTCTCTTGGGTAACCTTGCTTCTCCCATGCGTGTAACATGACCCCACCATGTAAGCCGGTTCGCCCTGACTGCTACATCTATAGAGGTCATTCCCAGTTTTTCTTTGATTTCCTCATTGTGGACACCCTCCTGCCATTGTTCCCATCTACTAGTACTTGCAATCATCCTAGCTACTTTCATATCCGTAACCTCAACCTTGTTGATAAGGTAACCTGAATCCACCCATCTTTCGCTCTCATACAACAAAGTTGGTCGAAAGATTGAACGGGGCACAGATAACTTAGTCTTGGTACTGACTTCCTTCTTGCGGAAGAGAGTAGATCGTAGCTGAGCGCTCACTGCATTAGCTTTGCTACGCCTCTCTTCCAGTTCTTTCACTATGTCGCCATCCTGTGAGAATATGCATCCTAAGTACTTTAAACCGTCCACCTGTTCTAACTTTGTTCCTCCTATTTGGCACTCAATCCGTTTATATTTCTTTCCCACTGACATTACTTTCGTTTTGGAGATGCTAATCTTCAAACCATAGTCCTTACATTTCTGATCTAGGTCTGAAATATTACTTTGCAAACTTTCAATCTAATCTGCCATCACAACTAAGTAATCCGCATATGCGAGACTGCTTATTTTGTGTTCACATATCTTAATCTCACCCAGCCAGTCTATAGGTTTCAACATATTATCCATAAATAATATGAACAACAGTGGAGACAGGTTGCAGCCTTGTTTTACCCCTGAAACTACTCTGAACCATGAACTCAATTTATCGTCAACTCTAACTGCTGCCTGACTATCCATGTAAAGACCTTTAATTGCTTGCAAAAGTTTGCCTCCTATTCCATAATCTCGTAGAACAGACAATAACTTCCTCCTGGGAACCCGGGCATATGCCTTTTCTAGATCTATAAAGCGTAGATACAATTCCCTGTTCCATTCATAACACTTCTCCATTATTTGCCATAAGCTAAAGATCTGGTCCTGACAACCTCTATGAGGCCTAAACCCACACTGATTTTCATCCAATTGGTCCTCAACTAATACTCGCACTTTCCTTTCAACAATACCTGAGAAGATTTTACCCACAACGCTGATTAAAGAGATACCTCTGTAGTTGTTACAATCTTTTCTGTTCCCATGTTTAAAGATTGGTGTGATTACTGCTTTTGTCCAGTCTGATGGAACCTCTCCCGACTCCCAGGCCAATTCAGTTATCCTGTGTAGCCATTTAAGACCTGACATTCCACTGTATTTGATGAGTTCCGACTTAATTTCATCCACCCCAGCCGCTTTATTGCACTGCAATCTACTGACCATTTTCTCCACTTCCTCAAATGTGATCCTACTTCCATCATAATTCCTATCCCATTGTACCTCGAAATTTGAAACATTACTGATCATATTTTCACCTACATTGAGCAACTCTTCAAAATATTCCCTACATCTGCCCGAGGCATCCACAGGATTCACCAGCAGTTTTCCTGACCTGTCCAAAATACTTCATTTCCTTCTTACCTCCCTTTCGAAGACTTCTAATTACACTCCAGAATGGTTTTCCAGCAGCTTGACCCATAGTCTCCAACCTGTTTCCAAAGTCTTCCCAAGATTTCTTCTTGGATGCTGCAATTATCTGTTTGGCTTTGTTTCTTTCTTCAACATAACTTTCTCTGTCTATCTGAGTTCTAGTATGTAGCCATTTTTGATACGCCTTCTTTTTCCTTTTACAGGCTGCCTTGACAGTGTCATTCCACCAAGCTGTTTGCTTCATCCTACTTTTACACACTACAGTTCCAAGACATTCTTTAGCCACTTCTAGTACTGCG
This sequence comes from Schistocerca americana, assembly GCF_021461395.2. Classification (NCBI taxonomy): domain Eukaryota; kingdom Metazoa; phylum Arthropoda; class Insecta; order Orthoptera; family Acrididae; genus Schistocerca; species Schistocerca americana. The sequence continues at coordinate 625,275,346 of NC_060122.1, forward strand.
TACCTGTACCTTGTCCATTCCTTTTCCAATGACTGTAATTGACTACATTCAACTAACTTGTACCTTTCTGAGATCGCTGTTATGTACTTGTGTCTGATTTCCCTATCCTGAAGTTTCTCCACTCTTATCCTCCTACATATGGACCTGACCTCCTGCACTTTCGGCCTCACAATCCCAATTTCACTGCGGATTAAATAATGATCAGTGTCATCAAAGAATTCCCTGAATACACGTGTGTCCCTCACAGCCTTCCTGAATTCCTGATCTGTTATTATATAGTCAATGACAGATCTGGTTCCCCTGCCTTCCCAAGTATACCGGTGAATGTTCTTATGTTTAAAAAAGGAGTTTGTGATTACTAAGCCCATACTGGCACAGAAATCCAAGAGTTATTTCCCGTTCCTGTTGGCCTCCATATCCTCTCCAAATTTACCCATAACCTTTTCATACCCTTCTGTTTGATTTCCAATCCTGGCGTTAAAATCACCCATGAGCTGAACATTGTCCTTGTCCTTTACTCTAACAACTACATCACTGAGTGCCTCATAAAAGCTATCTATCTTATCTTGATCTGTCCCTTCACAATGCGAATATACTGACACAATCCTAATTATCTTGCTAGACACTGTCAAATCTATCCACATCAGTCGTTCATTTACATACCTTATTGCAACTACGCTGGGTTCCATTTCTTTCCTGATGTAATTCCCTACACCCCATTGTGCTATTCCTGCTTTGACTCCTGACAGGTAGACCTTGTATTCTCCCACTTCCTCTTCTTTCTCACCCCTTACCCGAATGTCACCAACAGCTAAAACGTCCAGCCCCACCTTACTTGCAGCCTCTGCCAGCTCTACCTTCTTCCCAGAGTAGCCTCCATTGATATTAATAGCTCCCCATCTCATTACCATTTGTTTGCCAAGTCGTATCTTAGGAGTCCCTGGTTTGTCAGTTAGAGGTGGGACTCCGTCACCTCTAAAGGTCCGAGGCATTTTGCTCTGATTGTTGCCAGCATCATATTTAAAGTACCAGGGAAGCAGGTTGCTAGCCTTACTTGCCCCGAGACCCATTGGGTAGTACCCCTAACTTCCGAGGGACTAACCGGTGGATTTGGTAGTCTTTGCCGTATGAGCACAAAGGTAACCACGACTCAGAATATGTCCGAGATGCCCAGCCTTATTCCAAAGTAATTGGTATCCCGACTGTCGGGACCTCTTATTTGGCCACGCATACGTTGTCCGTGGTTCATGAACTAGGACATGACTACACATGGCTGAGTCCCCGTGAACGCCTTAAGACTTTGGCAAGAGAAAATGGGGGTGATATGCGATTATAAAATGTCAGCAAGAGCGTTCCCGTAGCTGTCAGTTCTCCAAATTCCCACCTACATCTACATCTACATTTATACTCCGCAAGGCACCGAACGGTGTGTGGCGGAGGGCACTTTACGTGCCACTGTCATTGCCTCCTATTCCTGTTCCAGTCGCGTATGGTTTGTGGGACGAAGGATTGCCGGAAAGCAAGCTACACCGCGATGCAGAGCGCCTCTCTTGCAGAGTCTGCCACTTGAGTTTGCTAAACATCTCCGTAACGCTATCACGGTTACCAAATAACCCTGTGACGAAGCGCGCCGCTCTTCTTTGGATCTTCTCTATCTCCTCCGTCAACCCGATCTGGTACGGATCCCACACTGATGAGCAATACTCAAGTATAGGTCGAACGAGTGTTTTGTAAGCCACCCTCCGTTGTTGATGGACTACATTTTCTAAGGACTCTCCCAATGAATCTCAACCTGGTACCCGCCTCACAAACAATTAATTTTATATGATCATTCCACTTCAAATCGTTTCGTACGCATACTGCCAGTTATTTTACAGAAGTAACTGCTACCAGTGTGTTCCGCTATCATATAATCATACAAAAAAGGATCCTTCTTTTTATGTATTCGCAATACGTTACATTTGTCTGTGTTACTGGTCAGTTGCCACTCCCTGCATCAAGTACCTATCCGCTGCATATCTTCCTGCATTTCGCTGCAATTTTCTAATGCTGCAGCTTCTCTGTGTACTACAGCATCATCCGCGAAAAGCCGTATGGAACTTCCGACACTATCTACTAGGTCATTTATATATATTAAGAAAACCCATGATCCCATAACCCTCCCCTGTGGCACGCCAGGGGTTACTTTAACGTCTGTAGACCTCTCTCCTTTGAGAACAATATGCTGTGTTCTGTTTGCTAAAAACTCTTCAATCCAGCCACACAGCTGGTCTGATATTCCGTAGGCTCTTACTTTGTTTATCAGGCGACGCCTTCCGGATGTCAAGGAAAATGGTATGGTTCAAATGGCACTGAGCACTATGGGACTTAACGTCTTAGGTCATCAGTCCCCTAGAACTTAGAACTACTTAAACCTAACTAACCTAGGGACATCACACACATCCATGCCCGAGGCTGGATTCTAACCTGCGACCGTAGCAGTCCCGCGGTTCCGGACTGCAGCACCTAGAACCGAACGGCCACTGCGGCCGGTGAAAATGGTATCTACCTGGGAGCCTGTATCTAATATTATCAGGGTCTCATGAACAAATAAAGCAAGTTGGGTCTCACACGATCGCTGTTTCCGGAATCCATGTTGTTTCCTACAGAGTAGATTCTGGGTTTCCAAATACGACATGATACGCGAGCAAAAAACATGTTCTAAACTTCTACAACAGATCAATGTCAGAGATAAAGGCCTATAGTTTTGCACATCTACTCGACGACCCGTCTTGAAAACTGGAACTACCTGTGCTCTTTTCCAATCATTTGGAACCTTCCGTTCCTCTACATGCGGTACACGGCTGTTAGAAGGGGGGCAAGATCTTTCGCGTACGCTGTGTAGAATCGAATTGGTAGCCCGTCATGTCCGGTGGTCTTTCCTCTGTTGAGTGATTCCAGTTGCTTTTCTATTCCTTCGACCCTTATTTCGATGCCCATTTTAGGCGAGCCCCTGTTAGGCGAGCAACTCATCAGAAGGATGGGTAACCAGCCCTGGCAGGGAACTAAGTCAGTGAGAAGACAGAACCCCGTGGCTTTATTAAGTCCCCCTGTTGGCCTAGGTGGGAGTGGGGGAGGGGTAGGGGGTGGGGGGTGGGAGGTAATTGAAGGAAGTCATTAGATCAACGTGACAACGCGTTGTTTCACTTCTCATTGTAAGAAATATTGCAACAATGAATGAACGTGTCTACTTCAAACGAGAAACTTAATATAGTGGGAAGAGTAAGGAATGCGAATAACACGGAAATTCTTGGGCTTATTGTGCCTCTCTAAAGAGGGTAGCCATTCCATGACCCAAGAAAGGAACACTGTGTACTTTTCATGGAGTGGCGACTACAACAGGAATAGTGTTGCAACACTTTCTCCCAGAAATACGAACAACTTTAACATATAACAGTCTTTGATATTCATTGTAAATTGAACTTAAAACTTCAGACAGCTGTTAATTGACATTTATTCATGGCCGGTTTTGTTGTGTTAAAGCAGAGTCTTCAACAAAAACTAACTACTCAACCGAGAATCTCGGTTTTGTACTTATTTATGCAAGTATGTATGTTTCACATCTCCTCCGAAACCATTGGACAGATTTCAATCGCACCAAACCACGGGTCCCGGTTCCTAATAGTTTGTTATTGATGCTTTAACGCAGCGAAACTGCGCGGTTTTTGTCAACTCCAATTTGCCTAAGCAACTGTGCTCTCTGTTATGAATCCACTGCTGACATTATTATTTCAATCAAACTGATTACTTCTCTGTGTAAACCGAACGTCGTTCATATCTTTGCCCTGCAGCTGCAGCATCGCGTGAGAAGATGGAGGAATTCTATGTACAACTGGAACAAGTCCTTAGCAAGGCCGCTAGAAAAGAGCAGGTAATAGTTCAAGGATATTTCAATGTTAAAAATGGTGATATTAACCATGACACACACTTACAACTTGTGGTTAGACGTTTTGGTCCCTGTGAGGGAAATGACAGAGGTCTGCGTGACTAACGACTTGACTGTCTGTGACACTATATTCAGTGTCATCCAAGACGCCTGCGTACTTGAGCATCCCCTGGTGATAGATGTAGAAACCGGACTGACCTCATCCTAGTTCGAAGACGTTGGCACACTCCAGTCTTTGACTGTAAGATCATTCCTGGAGCCGATTGTGGAAGCGATCATAATGAGGATTAAGTTCAATTGAACCAAGAATAGCGGAGGAAGAGAGCCAAGACTCACAAACGAGAAAGCCCTTAAGGTATCTGATGATCATGTATAAACAAAATTCCACCACAACATTCCTGATAGTGATGCATCAGCATCACAAACATGGGCCATGTGAAGGAGGTTGTTTCCTCACCACTTCCGGTATCAAAACGACTCCAAAGTGTAAAACTTCCTTGAATATCAGAGTCCGCTCAACAGCTAATTGAAGAGAGGAGCAGTCTAAAAAAAACTAATACCCACACCACTGAGGATAATGGCAGATACAAGAACCATTGCAGACAAATTGATAGAACTGCGGAAAAAACAGATCGCTCTTCATTAAAGGTAAGCCCTACCTGTGATGAGTCAGAAATATATCATAATCACAGTCAAGTGCGTGATCTGTTTAAGAAACTCAAAAGCATCACTGGTGTATTTTATCTTCGTACATGAATGGTAGACGATGAGAGTGGCAACCTTATGTGAGACAAGGAAGAAGCTGTTGCGGTGTGGAAGCAGTGCTGTGAAATGCTGTATTCTGAGATTAAAGACACTACAGAAAGTCAAGTAAATAAGTAACTTACACTCGAATTTACAATCTTATGTAGTGAAATAAAGACCGGAAGGTACATCTGAAGAACTATTAATCTCCCGGTATAGACATTACACTTTGTCAGATCATGAAGGGAATGGGACAGGAATATGTGGACGAGCTATATTCAGTGTGTACAAGAATACTTGAAACTGGGGAGCGGCCAGAAGACTGGTCAAAGTATCTCTTCATACGCCTACACAAGAAAGCGTCTATCAGGAACATCTCCAACTACTCTCATATCACACCACGCTAGCGAAATTTAACTCTATATCTTGAAACAATATTTGAAATCACGCATTCAACCTCATATATCCACAGCACAAGTATGTTTTGTTGCAGGAAAGGGAACTCCTCAATATCATCTCAATACACGACAAATTGTCGAGATAACGTCAGAGTTCTATGATCCTGTCCTCATCTGCATGCTTGACTGTAGGAAAGCCTTTGACCAGCTTTTTGGCCATATGGTGTGAAGAGATGGAGAAAACTGATGATAACTGATCGGGGAGCACTTGTTCCAATCACAAATCAATTAGAGGAACTGGAAGTCATCCATCTTGGATCAATCGTCTATGACATGGGAAGTTGTGAGGATAAGGTATGCAGACGAATCACGCTATAGAGACGCCTTGAAAATCAACAATAACTGACAGAATAGAGCTATAACGTACACCACAAATGTCCAGCTTGCTGAATCACACATGTTTTCCGTCTGCTTTTACAGTTGCGAAACATGGAACTTTACAAGCAGCGCACTGATGTCTTTAAGCATTATTGCTGGGGCAGGATGCAGAGCATAAAATGGACTGAAAGAAGGACAAATGTCTGTGTTCTGAGCAACTCAGTACCTCCAAGCACCTTTCTTCTCGTGTCAACCAAAATATTCTCCAGCTTTTTAGCCATATTGTGTGAAGAGATGGAGAAAATCATTGAAAATAATCATTGAAGGAAAGCTCCAGGGCGAAACATTAATAAAACTAGTAACAAACGAACCAATCAAACAATGCGCAATTACGAGACGTCATATAAGATACGAAAGCTGATGGTATCAGGATGACGTATAACATATTACTTTTAGTCAGGCATACCACGAACTCTCTTAAGGCGAACACGCGGTTAACGCGAAAAAAAGTATTGGCCCAAGCGGGAGTACAACAGTTCTGATGGGAAGTTTTTTCAGTTCACACTTATTTCGGTTAAGGCGGATTACGAACTATTTTTCGGTCTCTAGCATAATTAAGTCTCGTTGTAACAAAAACTTCCGATGTTACAGTGTTTCTAAGAGTAAATTTTTTTCCGAAACGAATGTAAGAAATATCCCTACAAAGCTGACTGCCCATTGTCGACTCTTTTCTAACGCGTATTTAAGACGGCGGTGGCAATTATCACCTCAACAATCAACGTGTACGTCAAATTTAAACAAATTACGTAATATGTGGATTAACATAAGAAACGTACTCGATACCAGGTGATCTTTCAGTCATAACCAAATCGAGTTACTATACTGAATAAAATTCCACAAACAGTAGCACGCGAAACATTCCAAAGAGACGACAGACACCTCAATAGGTGTTAGTTATATTTTTCTCAGCATCTAACAGTCTTCCCACAAGCACATCACACAATTTAGTACTCAATGTTTTAATGTTTTCTGACCGGTACTAACTCCACTGTGGACTATATCTGTCAGTATAGATTATCCATTTGCTGTGTGTGCGTCAAACTTCAGCACCACAGCTACTGCCCTAGTTAAATTGAACATTAATGGCTTGCTTGTGCTGCACATACTTGGACATACTGACCAACTCATGAGCATAGTACTCGTAATGGATAGTATTCATCGGCAAGTGAAGTAAGTACTGATGTAGTAATATTCGGTAGACCGTCCTGTGATCAATAAAAATATCTGCACTAATACCCCTCAAACTCTGTTTCTATAGAGGGCATAATGGGTGTAAGTGGAGATGTTTCTGTTGGTGACTGTGGGCTGTTTACTGAATAATATTACATCACGTTATATCAGTATGTAGGTTTTTTGCACAGCTATTAGGCGAAGTATGTTTTAGGTTGTTTAACACCTTCTAAGTACATGTGGCAAGAGTACATCTGCATCTACATCTACGTGATTATTCTGCTATTCACAATAAAGTGCCTGGCAGAGGGTTCAATGAACCAGCTTCATGCTGTCTCTCTACCGTTCCACTTTCGAACGACACGCGGGAAAAACGAGCACTTAAATTTTTCCGTGCGAGCCATGATTTCTCTTATTTTATCGTGATAATCATTTCTCTTTATGTAGGTGGGTGCCAACAGAATGTTTTCGCAATCGGAGGAGAAAACTGGTGATTGAAATTTCATGAGAAGATCCCGTCGCAACGAAAAACGCCCTTGTTTTAATGATTGCCGCTACAATTCACGTATCATGTCTGTGACACTATCTACCCTATTTCGCGATATTACAGTCCCACCAGATGCGGATCCCACACCGCACAGCAGTACTCCAAACTAGGGCGGACAAGCGTAGTGTAAGCAGTCTCTTTAGTAGACCTGTTGCACCTTCTAAGTGTTCTGCCAATGAATCGCAGTCTTTGGTTTGCTCTAACGACAATATTATCTATATGATCGTTCCAATTTAGGTTATTTGTAATTGTAATCCCCAAGTATTTACTTGAATTTACAGCCCTCAGATTTGTGTGACTTATCGCGTAATCGAAATTTAGCTGATTTCTTACAGTACTCATGTGAATAACTTCGCACTTTTCTTTAGTCAGGGTCAATTGCCACTTTTCACACCATACTGATATCTTATCTAAATCATTTTGCAAGTCGTTTTGATCATCTGATGACTTTACAAGACGGTAAATGACAGCATCATCTGCAAACAATCTAAGACCGCTACTCAGATTGTCTCCTATGTTGTTAATATAGATCAGGAACAATAGAGGGCCTATAACGCTTCCTTCGGGAACGCCGGATATTACTTCTGCTTTAGTCGATGAGTAAGACATTAATGTTTAATTTCCCCTGGGGGGATGGTCAGGTGTTGACGTGCGACTCACGGACACAAAATGTTAACTCTTAGTGGTGCAGTTATGGCCGTTCAGAAAACATCAAGTAGTAAGGTTTGCGACTGTGTTTGTGTGAATCCTGTTGAACCAGACAAACAGCAACCAAAATACTGATGAGTCTACGTACACTGACAGAAAATAAATCGAAACAACAGAAAATAACTAATGTAGAATAATGGAATTTCTGGAATATATTTGTCTAGGTAACGTAAGTGACTCGGCCGGTCAATACAGGGGTGATTAACGCTGGTTGTGAATGGTGCTGAAATTGTCATCTGATGTGGAGACAGATGTGGCGATCGAGGAGACCAAGCCAACAAGTCGCTACTCTGTAGAGAATCTTGGATTATAACAGCGGCATGTGGGCTAGCGTTAACCTATTGGAACATACTCTCTTGAGGGCTGTTCATGAATATGAGCCGAACAAATCGAATCACCAGACAAACGTACACATCTGCAGTCAGGGTGCATGGGATAACCACGAGAGTTCTCCTACTGCTATACGAAATCACACCCCAGACCATACCTCCACATATATGTCCAGTGTGTTTAGTAAGCAGACAGGTCGAGTGTAGGCCCTAAACTGGTCTCCTTCTATTCAACACTCGGCCATCACTGGCACCCAGGAAGAACCAGCTTTCATCAGAAAATACGACAGACCTAACCATGCCCTCCAATGGGCTCTCACTTGACACCAGTGAAGTCGCAAATGGCGATGGTTTGGAGCCAAATGATTTCACAGTAGAGGGAGTCGGGCTCGGAGATAGCCTTGAAGTAATTGATTTGTAACAGTTCGTTGCGACAGTGTGCTGCAGACTGCTACTGAAATTGCTGCTACAGATGTAGTATGATGCGCCAGAGCCATGCGTCGAACACTACAGTCTTCCGACACGCGAGTGCCACCTGGACATCCGGAGCCCGGTCTTCCTGCTACCGCACATTCACACGACCAACGTTGCGAAAAATCAAGTACAAGAGCTACATTCCTATCAAGTCTTTGTGCAATATTTCAGACGAAGCATCCGGCCGCTCTTTTATTGCTCATGCGGATTTTGCACTACAAAATACGTACTGGTTACTCAATATATAGCTTCCCATTCGTTACAGATGATGCTGTAATCCACGAATATCAAGTTTGCCTGTAATTGCAATTAAGGAAAGACGAATTTGATTCTATATTTCATTCATGATGTCAATGTAAAACTTTTGTCTTCTAACGGTTGATATTTGTGTTCGAAATTTACGTTAGTGTTGAAAATTTGGCTGTACCATACCATACACTGAGGTGGAAAGAAGTCGAGATACCCCCAAAAATAGTGTCGGACCACCTGTTACACGGTTCAGTGCAGCAAATCGACGTGGTATGGGCTCAGCACATTGCTGGAAGTCATCTTCCGAAACATTGAGCCATGCTGTCTCTATAGGCGTCCACAATTGCGAAAGTGTTCCCAGTACAGGATTTTGTACACGAACTAACCTCTCTATTATGTCCCATAAATGTTCGATGGAATTCATGTCAGACGATCTGGGTAGCCACATCATTGGTAGAACTGTTCAGAATGTTGTTCAACAAAGTAGCGGCCCAATGACATGGCGCATTATTACCCATAATAATTCCAACAGTGTTGAATGGCTGCATATTGTCTCCTAGTAGCCAAAGGTACCATTTACAGTCAAGATCGTTTCAGCTGCACAAGAGAACTGGGTCCATTTGCGACGTAACGCGCTCTTTCGCACATAAATTGTCCACCTACCTTGATACTGCTGCAGATCTGCACACGTAACTCCTGACTGCAGCTGCTTAAGAGATCTCAGAAAAGCAGTGTTGAAGAAACTGAGATTTCACAACTACATGCCGGAGGCTGCTAAAAGAACAAAAAGCTGAAAACAGTCCTGTGAACTCTAAAGAATAAATCGGAAATTGGTTGCAGTTCAAATTTCTAAGTTAAAAGGTCCTTTTAAACATGCGTTGGGATATTTTTATTGCTATTAAGTACGATCTTCAGCCCACATGTGTTGAGATCATTGAAGTTCCTGTTCACAGTCGTCGTCACACTCAAACAGCAAGAACTTTTCCTATCCAATTCCGAAATCATTTGCGAGAGTAACACAGTCAATGAACTGATATTTACCTTTGCACTCGGCATTCAGTGGTTGTCTTTAAGTAAAGTTATTGCTCGACATAAATACTCAGTAAAAAACATTACTTAGCACCGCCACGCTTTAAGTTCAAAGTTTACACACGCGATTTTTTCCATATCAAAATATCTCTCGAGTCTTAAAATTTCACAGATAGTTAATGGTAAACACCAGCTACCTTTATCATGGTACCGAAACGGGGGTAGTTACAATATCACTTCATTTTACACATAATGCGTTCAGACACTTTCACCATGACCGGCTCCTTTGAAAGCTAGTCCACCCCTTCCTTCTTCTCTCTGCCTCTACAAACCCCTCTATCTCATGCGTTAGGTGGAAAACCGTCTCACTTCTTATTGGCTGTACAGAATTACGGCCAAGCAGAACTGACTTCCAGGGCGTGGCTCGTGCCAAACTCTAGCAAGAACCAACCACCGCTCACTGCACATTGTCGTCATTAAAATAAGCAACTCAAAACTCTCTCTGTACCTTACGTCTGGAATTTAACTATATAGTCACGAACGTTCGGGCTGTCTCTTACATACTCAAACATGGTTGGACATCCGTCATCCACTAGTAGGGGAACCACAGGTGGATTCGTTCCCACGATACAAAGGTGGAACACTTGAAAGCTCCTATAGAGAATTACAAAATGAAAATTTAACAATAGCGTATGTCCCACATACACTCACACAAGTACTCTCTTTCACACTCACCCTAGCACAAAACATAAATATCTACTTGAAATTCTTAAAGTTATTACTACAGCAAAATTAAGAAAGGTTTTCTAAAATGAGAATTTCCCAAATTTTAATCTAAGCACTGAAGGTGTCATCTTATCTTTTCAAATAGTCACAGTTGGTGAACTATTAACATATATATATATATATATATATATATATATATATATATATATATATATATATATATATATATATATAGATTCTTAAGTGTCGGATAATTAAGTTTTTTACTGACTTTTCTTTTTTTTTTCTGTAACTTCCAAAAGTATGACAGTTATTGACTACAAACTTTGACAGATTGTTGAATCACACAACAGGCTATTTCTAGATCAGTTATTAATTTTTATAGTTCCAGAGAATGTAACTGCTCTGTAATAGCCTCTCCGCTACTTCCTCACGCTGCAGTCACGCCATATGGTCATGACGCAAGTCTGCAGGACACACCTCGCCCGTTGCAGATCGTATAGGATTCTGACTGCTTACACTGCAGCCCACATACATTCATACAAGAAAGATTTAATAGACAAATTGTCGATCACGCCCTAGCTGCGACGCCTCACATTCCATCAAGTACAGCCTACATCATTATGGAGCCACCCCCAGCCTGTAGAGTGTTTTGTTGACAAGTTGGGTCCACGGCTTCGTGGGGCCGGCGCCATTCTCGAACCCAACGATCAGCTCTTACCAACTGAAATTGGCTCTTATCTGATCCGGTCAAGGTTTTCCAGCCATCTAGGGTCCAACAGATATTGTCACGAGCCCAGGAGAGGTACTGCACGCGACGTCAATCTTTTAGCAAAGGCACTCGCGTCGGTCGTCTGTTGCCACAGCCCATTAACACCAAGCGTCTTTTCACTGTCTTAAGAGATACGTTCGTCGTACGTCCCACATTGGTTTCTGCAGTTATTTCACGCCATGTTGCTTGTCTGTTAGCACTGACAACTCACCCCAAACGCCGCAGCTCCCGGTCGTTAAGTGAACGCCACCGGTCACTGCGTTGTCAGTGGTCAAAGGGAAAGCCTGAAAAGTGTTATTCTCAGCACATTCTTGACACTGTGGATCCAAAAATACTGAATCAACTAAGATTTCTGAAACTGAATGTCTTATCTGTCTAGCACCATTTACCATTACGAGTTCAAAGTTTGTTAGTTCCCGACGTGTGGCCAAGAATCACGTCAGAAGTCTTCTTGCATGAATCACCATTGTAAAAGTTACAGCTCCGCCAAGTACTGCCCTTTTTACCTTGTGTACATGATACTGCCGCCATCTCTAAATGCTTATCACTATCCCATGACTTCTGTTACCTCAGTGTACGCTTGGTCGTTCCAATATCTCGTTGGAGACTGCGTTTACCGTGATCCAAGAACAATGATATTGATATAATAGACTTCTGCTCCCATCGCGATGCTTGAAATCGGAGAGTCCTCTTGCCTCTCACCATTGTGATGCTTGATTTCATTGAGTATTCACGAGAAGTGCGTCTGTCACTGCCACTTAATGGTCATTCTATCTTACCACAGTAGCGGTGGTTTGTATTCCGCCTACGCGAGACTTCCAACGGTTGGATGGTAGTCTATCACTGCCACTTAATGGTCATTCTATCTTACCACAGTAGTCTGTCACTGCCACTTAATGGTCATTCTATCTTACCACAGTGGCGGTAGTTTGTATTCCGCCTACGCGAGACTTCCAACGGTTGGATGGTAACACAAACCGAAGTCAGTCATCCTGATGGCGGGGTTCGCGAGCGGCCACCGAAATCCAACATTCTGGTGTGCTGGGGACTAATCACAGTCAAAAGGAAAAGGGTGGGAAAAGGAAAGTATGTTCCCGTACATGGAGCATATTTGCCTGAAATGTCAATAAATGGTTCAAATGGCTCTGAGCACTATGGGACTCAACTGCTGTCATCATAAGTCCCCTAGAACTTAAAACTACTTAAACCTAACTAACCTAGGGACATCACACACATCCATGCCCGAGGCAGGATTCGAACCTGCGACCGTAGCGGTTCCAGACTGTAGCGCCTTTAACCGCTCGGCCACTCCGGCCGGCAGAAATGTCAATACTTTGTCATATTATATTTACTCTTAAATCACATATACAAAAATCGTTAGAAAATGAAAGTTTACATTTAGATCGTAACTGAAATGTCGAATCAAATGCGTCGGTTGTTCAATGCAAAAACATACCTCTTTGATAACCTTCGATTACAACACCGTCTACCACGAATGTGAAACAATGGTATGTGTAAACCGTACACATTTTTTGGAGTGTAGGGGAGGGGGGTTAGCTGTAGCACAGCACACTATCACACTTTTTGTTCTGTGCGTCGCTTTAAAGGTTTCTAGTTGTCTGAAGTTAATACATATAACAGCTAGCAACTTACTAAAGTCATAAGCTAATTTTTGCCGTTCTATGAGTTCTCCACGTAGAGAGATAGCACAGCTGATCAGCAAGACCATCTCCGATCATTATCCACAAATTCTGACATTTCAGCAAGAATAGTTTGATGTGTAGGGAAATATTTGTGATTTTAGTTGAATTTGATTTCATTGCAGCTCCGTTTATGGCAAGGTATTCGTGCATTTTATTCATATCTGTCATAAATACGCACAAGTATTTTAATATTTTAATGAGAGGTCTCAACCTGATCGACAAATTTCCCTCTATTGCGATTGAACGGTGGCCATTTGTGAGTGTTTTATTGTCGTGGTCTTCATTCCGAAGACTGGTTTGACGCAGTTCTCCATGCTACTCTATCCTGTGGGAGTCTCTTCAGCTCCAAGTAACTACTGCAACCTATATCCTTCTGAGTCTGCTTAGTGTAATCATCTCTTGGTCTCCCTTTACGACTTTTAGCCTCCCCTCCCCTTCCTCCTCCACTCCCCAGCAATACTAAATTGCTGATCCCTTAATGTCTGAGAAGTGTCTTATCAACCAATACTTTCTTCAGGTCAAGTTGTGCCACAAACTTTTTGTCTATCCTATTCCATTCAGCACTTCCTCATCTAATCTTCAGCATTTTTCTGTAGCACCACATTCTGAAAGCCTCTGTTCTCTTTTTATCTAAACTGTTAACCGTCCCTGTTTCACTAGCCTACATGGCTACAGTCCAGACAAATACTTTCAGAAATTACTGCCTAACACTTGAATCTGCATTCCATGTTAACAAATTCAGTAGCCATCTCGTGGCTAAAAGGTTAAAGGAGTCTGCACAGGTGCAAGCGGTGTGTTCCATTGGTGAGCAATAGGTGTGGGAATTTGGCGAGTGGTATTTCTGCCGCGAGCGCCGACAGTCTTAACGTTCGCTGGACTTAGAAAACTGCTTTAGGTAATGAAATGATACATAAGAATTTATCGTGACTCAGAATGATTTCCTGACAGTGACTTCCGTACGTTGAATTCCGATGGGACTTCTATTTGCGTGAATTACAAAGAAATATTTGTATTGTTTTCAATAATAGTTTTTTATGACCTTGCGAAATTTAATGTTCTTTGAGCTGTTTAAGGCAATTGTTTCGTTACATTTATTGCTGATAATAGTGTGGCGAATTTGTCAGTTATTTGTCACGATACAAGTTGTAACCTCCCCCTCACTTATCGACCTTAATGACAGTGAAAAATGAAACCGCGTGTACCTAATGGGAATTTCGGAAAAGCAATCGTCACCGAAGTTAACCGGTCGGTAAAGAGGGAGGAAAGGGTTACATCTAAATGAAAGGAAAAATGCAAGTGAAACTGGTGGAAATTAATTTTGAAATAGGGATAAAGTTAATAAAGAAAGTAAATGTGCGGCCGTTACGTTAACAATCAACTAGCGGTAATTAGATATTTGAGATTTGGGGGAAATTACGGTCGCCAGTCCTATGGACAATTACTATAATAACTGAAAAGGAAAGGTTATTACACATATAATTAGCACTAGAAGCGTGGCAACTGAAGGTTGACACGTGTAGTGTGAAAACTGAAAGTTTGTCAGAAGTAATAAATTTCGCTACACTTAATTTAGCAAAAGAATTAATGAAACCGGAAAATCGAAAGTTAATTTAGTGACTGAAGTTAATAGTGAGCTTTCTTTCTGAAGCACATCGAAATACAGTTAGTCTTGGACTACCTCAACAATCATTTCTAAAGCTACTTGAATCTACGCAATTTAGAAAGAAGAGATTTAACTTTGAACTTGAATTAAACGATTTTGAACAATTAACAATAGTAAAATTTAGTACGTACCAAGCTGAGCTGCAGTCACAGGTAAGCTAAAATACGGTAACGAAACTCGCACTCTTAATTTGTGCTTGTATAATCTAACTATTGTAGCCAGCTATGATTACTTAAATTGAACTTTGAAATTGAAGCAGTGAAATGGAATTATGCAGGCGTTTGAATTTCAACGATACTCGGGTTCATTTCGGAAAAGGAAGGGACCCTGCTTGGCAATGCAATTGGGACAATGAGCAACAAAGGTTCATGCTACGTTGCTGTAATTTTGTGATTTGAACAGTTTGAAAAGCTGAGGTCTGCCATACAGTTCTAAAACTTTACGTGCCTCCAGTCTTCCTTGTTGGTTGAATGAAGGTTTGAAGCCGTCGATCGAGGATGTGGCGACGGTAACTCATTGTCGGCCGTCGCTGTTGCAGAAGCTGGATGTTGGCGCGCCTTCTTCTCGACACGGTCACCAGACGAAACGGGCTCTTGACGTGCGCCAGCTAATGCTTCCCGTCCGCGACACCATGTCAGAAACTATCATCGCAAGTCGAGCGCAATTACATGCTGCCAAACCCCGAAAGCGCGGCAACTCGCGGGAGCTACACACAACACACCTGCTACACTCGTTACTCCCGCCAGACTCCTACAGCTCTGCCCGCGCTCCACGCGGCAGAGTTAACAATCTCAAAGATCCTACACACTTTGAGTCTTCACACGACCTATCGATGTAATCGTTCGATAGCAGTTTTCCCTAGGCAAGACCCAGCGTAAAAATACAAATAATATTTACGAAACAAACCAATTATACATCGACATAAATGCATAAATATATATATATATATATATATATATATATATATATATATATATATATATATACACAAATAGTAAAACAATATGTAAAGACACAGAAATGTCATATATTCAGGTAACAAAAATAAGGAAAACAAATTACAGTACAATAGATGGAAATAGGAGGATATGCATTTCCGGCGTTACACGTGCCCCTCATTGTCTGAGGATGTTCGTGTAATGTAAACAGTCTCAGAAAATGTCCAAAAAAAAAAGAAACAGCGGAAATGCATATGCTCAAAACATCAACAAAATTTAGCATTCGCCTAATTAACCATAAACCAATTTTTAGACGATAATAATTGAGTGGAGACACTCCTAATCTTATTCCACTCTGTCATCTTGATCAAAATAAAACAGGTTGACAACATATTAAAATTCATAGAAAACATAGAAAATGGTTTAGCTATTCTAAAAATCTTAATTCCTAGCAGTATCAAGAAATGGAATACTATTTACAAAATTAATCAGATTACATGGTCATAGAAAACATGTGTATCAAGATACGCAAATTAATAATTAATTACATAGAATACGTATTTTATATAAACTTTTCATAATTAATATTCTCGTCATGAGTGTGCACTTAACGCTAAACAAGAAAATAATATACAGCAGATCGACAAAAACATAAATATTGACAACAGAATTCTTTCATATCAGCTGTCCAGGAAGAAAAACAACTCCGCCTTTCGTACTCGCAAGTACAAAGAATGCCGCCAGCGGCACAAGAGCCGACAGCGGCACAAGAGCCGACAGCGGTTCCGCCCCGCCAGTATTGTAGCGCCCGCCTGTGCGGCATGCTTGATCTCTCTCGTCCTTGTAACAGCATTTCAAGAACGTCCGTTTCACTGAATTCTTTCGGTAAAACTCACTCCCGAGTAATCTCAAGGAGTCCATAAACACTATCACAGTGGATAACTCAACATTGTCCATCATCACACGCATGTACTAGCCTGAAACTTAAAACAGCGTCTAAGTACATCGGCAATGACTAGTAAATCACATATTTATGGAATCTTACAGCAATTTACAAAATCATATTTACATTCCTTAATCTACTGTGACTCAGCTGAAAACTTAAACTAGCAGCTTGGATTTTTCAGTTGATTAGATCATGATTAAATTGATTAAAATTAAATTGATTAATCAAAATTAATTACTTATTAATTACACCTTCTTTAATGACCTTGGTCAGTCAAAAGCATGGCAATCTATCAAATCGTTAAATCTTACACTCTATTTTACATACTGTACAAATTACCCATTCTGTGGTATTAATAAATCCTAGGTTGGTACAATTTCAGGTCTACAATGTTCCGTATACCTAATAGTTTTCCAGAGCTTGGATACTCTAAGCAATAAGCATTTGTGTGAGGTATACCAATGACTTTATATGGTCCATTATAAACAAACATAAATTTAGAGATTTCATAGTCTATCTCGCTCGATTTCTCATGAGCTTTTACGAGTACTAAGTCTCCGATTGCAAACTTAGCAAAACGCACTTTAGCGTCATGACGACGTATGCGAGCATCGGCTTTTAGCTTCATTACTTCTCGCAAACGATCTTTTTTACACAAATACTAATGTCAATCCGTGGAGGGAATTTGATTATCTCTTCCACTAAACCTTTACTTCTGTCACCCAACAGGATTTCCTCTGGAGAAAATCCCGTAGATTCATGTCTCAAGGTGTTCATAATTCTCTCAAATACTGCTACATATTTGCCCCATGCCCTATGGTTGTGATGGCAATAGGTACGGCAAAGTCGGCCTAGCTCGCGCATATACCTCTCAGCGGGATTCCCAGCCAGACAATAAACTGAAATATGGATCACCTCGACCCCATTACTTTCCATGCCTTCATTCCACAACTTAGAAGTAAATTGTGCCCCATTGTCTGATAGAATCGCCTTGGGCTTACCAATATGAACAAAATAATCGTTCACAAGCTTGCTATAGACCGCTTTGGCTGTAGCTTTCCTAATCAGGTATAGTTTGATGAACTTGGAAAAAGCTTGTAGCACTACTAAAATGTAGGCGAAGTTTCCTGATGACTTGGGCAAAGGTCCGTACAAGTCCACACACAGTAATTCAAAGGTGTCGTTAGGCCTTATACTTTGCATAGGACCACGACTCGTACAGTTGGTAACCTTCACCTTCTGACATAATTCGCAAGTTTTCACTCTGTTAGTAACGCGTTTTAACATGTTGTTAAAATGCGCTACTTCACTCAGCTTTTCCGTACATTTCTTTGGTCCACAGTGACCATACGCCAAATGGTAGTAGTCAATTATTTCCGTGACGTATTTGGTGGGACAGCATACCCGCCAAATATTACTATCTTCACTCTTACATATGTACAAGATATGATCGTATATCTTGTAATACTTCGTTAATTTTTCTCCTTCTGGACTCCTTTCGTCATATCGGGTTTTCACCATATTTAAACAACCGTCCTCGTTCTGATGACGACGTAGATTCTTACAGATGTTCATTATTAATTTACGTCCCTCAACTTCTTTAAAATAGTATAATTTGACCACTCCATCTGACTCATCTTTCAATATCTCTTGATTAGACTCGGGCAAACGCGACAGCGCATCCGCTACGCAATTGTCGGTCCCTTTTACGTAACAGATGTCATAGTTAAATTGCTGTAAATACAGCGACCACCTAGTCAGTCTTTCGTGAAGTAGTTTACAATCCTTCAGATAAGTGAGCGCCTTATGGTCCGTATGAATAATCACCTTACGGTCCCATAGGTACCCCTGGAACTTTTTGAATCCCCACACGATAGCGAGACACTCTTTCTCAGAAATCGTGTAGTTTCGCTCACTTTTTGATAAAGTTCGACTCGCGAACGCTATCATCCGGTGTTCCTTATCCTCTCCTTTACCAACTTCTTGGAACAGTTCTACCCCCACCCCATAATTCGACGAATCCGTTCCCAGATGGAAGGGTAGCGATAAATCAGGATGAAATAGTATGTTAGATCTTAACAACTCGTCTTTTAATCTCTCGAAAGCGGCCTGACACCCGTCAGTCCACACAAACGGAACGTTTTTGCGTAAGAGGTTATTCAAATTTTCATCATTAAACACTTGTCCTTTTACAAATTTACGGTAAAATCCTGTTAGCCCCAGAAAACTTTTTAACTGTTTCCTAGACTTGGGTGGAGGACAATTCCTTATTGCCTCTAGTTTCTCTGGGTCCTTTGTAATACCAGCAGTGGTAATTACATGCCCTAAAAATTTCAGTTACTGCTTCACAAATTCGCATTTCTTTAGCTTTAGAGCCATTCCGCCACGGCGCAATGCTCTAAAAACTTCATCTAACAGGTCACAACGGTCATGCCAAGTGGCATTGGCCAACAATAGGTCGTCAACATATACAGTTAATCTTGAACTCAAAGCCGGTCCTAGCACTTTATCTAGGGCCCTGATGAATACGGACACAGATATATTAAGTCCAAACGGCAGTACTCTATAACGATAACACCTGCCCGCAAACAAGAAGGCGGTGTATGGCCTAGATTCTTCTTCGAGTTCTATTTGCCAGTAACTAGCCGTCAGATCGAGGCTAGTCATGAATTTAACGTCATGAAAACGTTGCAAAATGTCCTCCATACTCTCTGGTCTGTCTGTTTCACGTTGAACGACCCTATTCAACGTGCGTGCGTCAATCACAATACGCACACTACCATCCCGTTTTGCTACAATGACCAAACCGTTATTATATGGACTCGTACTTCTTTCAACCACTCCCCATTCGATCATCTTATCTATCTCCCGTTGCACTGCTTCCTTTTTGGACAGCGGTATAGCATACGGTCTCACGAAGAATGGTTCGTGCGGAATCACATGCAACTTGCATTTGTATCCTTCCACAAGTCCCGGTTTGTCTGAAAACACACTCTTATTCTTCATTATTACTTCATACAGGCCTCGTCTTTGTTCGTGTGTTACGTTTGACACACCGTCTACAATACCTTCCAATTCACTTTCTACACTATTGTCAATGCCGAGATTCCTCACATTGCAGTAGTTCAAATTCATACCTACGTCAATAGCATCCGGCCAGTTAACAATGTGTATAGGCTGGTATTGTCTATGCACACCGTCTCCTGCCTCGTCCAAACTAACTACTATTGTTTTATCTTGTGACGTACATGTCAAAGTTTTGCTTTCGCAATTAATCACTGCACGGTACTTTAATAGCCAATCTAACCCGATAATTACTTCCGTAGTCAAGTCTGGCACAACGACAAAATCTTGTTCAAATCGTGCCCCACATATCTCGAAGTGGACAAAAATCTGTTTTGTGACCGGTTTACTGGCCTTCCCGGTAGCACCGATAATTTTCACTCCGGTTACTGGCATAACTACGATGCCAGGTCTATCTTTCAGTAACTCAAATATTTTCCCAGATACAACACCGGTGTCAATCAACACGTTTAGTTGTAGGTCGTGCATATTAACAGACACTACTACCCGTCTACACTTGTCCTCGACTGTTTCTTTATTTTCCCACAGTAAATCCTCGTCTATATCCAGGTCATTCCAGAAAAAAACCATCCGGCTTTGATCCTAAATCCGGTTTATCTGGCGGCTTTTTCAGCCTCTGTTCACATACAGTTTTAATTTCTACACGTCTGTCCTGAGGCTTAGTCTGTAGCTTCGCCTCCAATACCGAAACCTTTTCCTGTAACTCGTCAACTAGTGAGTGTTGCATTGCTATCAATTCACCAATTGTCACCTTCGTTGATTCCTCTTTAGTCTGATTGATCTCATCTGCCAATCTACCTGGAGAAATATGCCCAGTAGCATCTGCAATTACTTCCTCTAGATCTGCGCAACCCACACTGTTATCGTCTGACCGTATAACGTCAGCTCTAACCTCATATACACTGTAATCTACGTGGTTTTCTACCAATCGTGTCCGGCTATCACTAAAATTTTCGCAATCTTTCTCCTTAATAGTTTCGCAATGTTTAAACTGGAGGTTTGCGTCGGATGGGTCGGCTACCTCTACCACTGAAACTTTCGGTAAGGTCTGCCTGTTAGGGCCAGAACTTTCCGTTACTACTTCAACATCCAACTCTTGCGGGACGAAACACGACCAATCTTGCTCGTGCTCCCCATTAACATCAACTATTTCTAGTAAAGTCTGCCGGTTAGGTCCAGAACTTTCTATCATTTCACAAACACTATCTTCCTGCGTGACGATACGCGGAAAATCCTGCACGCGCTCCCCATAAACACTTCTCCCATACAGGCCCCTATAATCTCTTAGTTCGTCGTATAAGCGACCGAACTGCCTTAACCAGACCTCATCCCTCTCTGCATCCCCTCGCTCGATGACGGACGTTTTATCCGACATCTGATCTTCTCTCAACACTTGCGAATCATTCTTAAACTCAATCTCCAGTTCCGCTGTGGGTATTACAGCTGCCACTTTATAATCGATTTCCGGAACACTACTTAAATTGTTCTCACTGACAGTGAATGTACTTCCTACTGCCGTGTATACAGCTGATCTACTACTTGTGGGCGCACTCCTTTCTCCTAACACTGGCACACTCTCCCGCCGTTGATTATTCCACACGGAATTTTCATATCGACGACACCTGGGTTTTCTCCTGCTATTGGGCCGCCAAAATTTCTCCACGCCCGGTCGGCCCCTCACCGGCGCGGCTAATGGTTTCCCTGTCTCGTCCCAGCAGATACGGTCCCCGGATGCTGCTGAGGCGGCTGATCACACCCTCTGGCGTTATTACTATTCTGTGAAGCCCGTATCACGTTAGTATGATACTGGTTTCCGTCATTCCTGTTATTATTTGCATTGTACCGATTGTTATTACGATACGAACCATTATTGTTATTGCTGCTATGGTTGCGGTATGCATTATTCCCATGGTTATCGTTGTTGTGGTTGCTGTGGTACCCGTTGTTGTTACCACGGCCTCTAACACTGTCGCGATTATTGCGCCAATTGTCCTCGACCTCCACTCTTTCCAGGAAATCATTTATTGTTCTGTAATTGCTTCCTACGTAGCGTTTTGTATCATCTGGAAGCTTTTTGTAGAGTTCCCAGACTATTTCGGATTCCGTGCGGCGATCACGCAAGTATTCCAACTTGCGGATCCAGCCCTCACAAAACTCCTTCATCGAACCGCGCGACTTCGCATCGAAAGGCCTCGATACGACAAATTCGCGCCAGACACTTTGCTGTTTTTGCTCTGACCAGTATTCAGCCAGAAACAAATTTTTAAATTCGTCAAAAGTCAGGTCCGTAATGTTGAGGTTTAAGCCCCAACGCTTGGCATCACCAGCCAACACATCAATAATCGCATTAATTTTTCTCTCATTAGTCCATGATCTGGGTAAAACTCTTTCACAATTCTTAATGAAATCCGTCGCGTGTATACCGCCTTTTTCAAGGGGTCGAACCGCTCCTCTTTCGTCAACAATTCCGAACTATATGCATAGATTGGCACATAGCTCTGTTTTTCGTCAAGTTTCTTTTCTAATTCCGACACTCTCGTAATTACTTGGCAAGTGGTTGTCGCAAGCGTTTCTACTTCCCTTTTTTTTCTCTTCGCAGGTATTAGCCTTCTTCGTCACTTTGGTATCTACTTCGGATACTAAAGCCTTTAAAGTTTCCACCTTCTTTTGATCCTCTTTTTTCACTAATTGAGTTTGATCCGTCACCTTATTCTCGATGATCGGAGCAACTGATTCTCCTACACTTTTCTCGATTCTGCTAATTTCGGAATAAAAACGAGTATTTATGCTCGCAATTTCCGCCTGAACGCCTATCATTTCCTGTTTAAGATTACCGATTTCGCTATTAATCACAACAATATCTTCTTTGATTTTATCAACTTTTGTGTTAACAACTCCAACATTGTTGCTAACAACATTAATAGCTTTGTTGTGACTGTCTAGCTTTCGTTTAATTTTTTCAGACTGAGCTTCTTGCTTGGCCGATTGACTCTTGATTTCGTTAATCAAAACATTCAATAAATCAGTTAAATTCCTGGAAACTAGCGGTTTTACTTCCGTAGCGGCTTCCTCTTTAATTCTCCCCCCGTATTCGTCATCAAGGGATTCGAATTGGATTTTCACTTCCGACTCCGAAACATTTTCTAAAGTGTGGAATTCCATTTCTGCTCTTTGTTACGTTTCGGCGGTCGCGTCTTTCATGCTAGCCGCCTGTCCCTGAACAATGGGTACCGCGGTGCGCCTTCCCCACTGTTCGACCGATTGTTCCTTATCCAAGCCTACCAAATTTTAGTAATTGTTGCCTTCACTCATTTTAATAATTTTCAATATAAATGCCAAATATCAATCTAATTAGGATTCCTCACACTAATATTCTCGCTGACGCATCGACCATTTCGTAACCAGTACTTTGTTACGACATTTGTACAATGCAAAATTCGTGTCCAGAACAACCTCAAATTTGAAGATAGTCCTGTCACCAGGTCGCCACGTGTAACCTCCCCCTCACTTATCGACCTTAATGACAGTGAAAAATGAAACCGCGTGTACCTAATGGGAATTTTGGAAAAGCAATCGTCACCGAAGTTAACCGGTCGGTAAAGAGAGAGGAAAGGGTTACATCTAAATGAAAGGAAAAATGCAAGTGAAACTGGTGGAAATTAATATTGAAATAGGGATAAAGTTAATAAAGAAAGTAAATGTGCGGCCGTTACGTTAACAATCAACTAGCGGTAATTAGATATTTGAGATTTGGGGGAAATTACGGTCGCCAGTCCTATGGACAATTACTATAATAACTGAAAAGGAAAGGTTATTACACATATAATTAGCACTAGAAGCGTGGCAACTGAAGGTTGACACGTGTAGTGTGAAAACTGAAAGTTTGTCAGAAGTAATAAATTTCGCTACACTTAATTTAGCAAAAGAATTAATGAAACCGGAAAATCGAAAGTTAATTTAGTGACTGAAGTTAATAGTGAGCTTTCTTTCTGAAGCACATCGAAATACAGTTAGTCTTGGACTACCTCAACAATCATTTCTAAAGCTACTTGAATCTACGCAATTTAGAAAGAAGAGATTTAACTTTGAACTTGAATTAAACGATTCTGAACAATTAACAATAGTAAAATTTAGTACGTACCAAGCTGAGCTGCAGTCACAGGTAAGCTAAAATACGGTAACAAAACTCGCACTCTTAATTTGTGCTTGTATGATCTAACTATTGTAGCCAGCTATGAATACTTAAATTGAACTTTGAAATTAAAGCAGTGAAATGGAATTATGCTGGCGTTTGAATTTCAACGACACTCGGGTTCATTTCGGAAAAGGAAGGGACCCTGCTTGGCAATGCAATTGGGACAATGAGCAACAAAGGTTCATGCTACGTTGCTGTAATTTTGTGATTTGAATAGTTTGAAAAGCTGAGGTCTGCCATACAGTTCTAAAACTTTACGTGCCTCCAGTCTTCCTTGTTGGTTGAATGAAGGTTTGAAGCCGTCGATCGAGGATGTGGCGACGGTAACTAATTGTCGGCCGTCGCTGTTGCAGAAGCTGGATGTTGGCGCGCCTTCTTCTCGACACGGTCACCAGACGAAACGGGCTCTTGACGTGCGCCAGCTAATGCTTCCCGTCCGCGACACCATGTCTGAAACTATCATCGCAAGTCGAGCGCAATTACATGCTGCCAAACCCCGAAAGCGCGGCAACTCGCGGGAGCTACACACAACACACCTGCTCCACTCGCTACTCCCGCCAGACTCCTACAGCTCTGCCCGCGCTCCACGCGGCAGAGTTAACAATCTCAAAGATCCTACACACTTTGAGTCTTCACACGACCTATCGATGTAATCGTTTGATAGCAGTTTTCCCTATGCAAAACCCAGCGTAAAAATACAAATAATATTTACGAAACAAACCAATTATACATCGACATAAATGCATATATATATATATATATATATATATATATATATATATATATACAAATAGTAAAGCAATTACAATATGTAAAGACACAGAATTTTCATATATTCAGGTAACAAAAATAAGGAAAACAAATTATAGTACAATAGATGGAAATAGGAGGATATGCATTTCCGGCGTTACAAAGTGACAAATAATAAACTTAAGTTTTCATAAGGACTATTAGTTTAATACTCATGTTGACAGGCTTCAACATTTTGTTGCTTACTTTGGAGAGTTAATGACCTTGTTCACGCACTCTGCTCTAAATGCTCTGCTTGCACCTCATATTCCACTGCTTAATAAATTACTGTTACAACTGAATAATCAACTTTTTTACAAGTCTATGAAACATCACCGTTTACATCCCTGTAGAATAAGCATTCGCCTTTATTGTTCATCAGATGAATTTAGTTTACATTACTGTCCTTCAAGATTTTTACTATTTCTTCCATTTTCTCCTTATTTTATGTGTCACATACTTTTATTGCACTAACCCATCTTCTTGCTATTTAAATGGATCAAGTATGTTTATTACTTTAAGATTTGGCGACTGAAATCAACGGGGCAGAGTCGCCCTCTACTGAACTCAAATTAGTCATGCTTAAATAGATTTAGGTGGTGAATAGTTCACATCAGTTTGTCAGGTAGCATAGTAATTGGTCTGTCTTAATCCCGGTTTAGCTGGTAGCATTCTACTGATAAGTATGACTACTTGCGTTGTCCTGACAGAGAACAGTTATTCGGTGCTGATGTAAGATTTTATTATGTCCTTCTCTGAGAGAGCGGACTTTTGTTACTCAATCAGCTTAACTGTCGAAGTTGTGAGAGTGCTGTTACATAACTAACAGTTCACACATGCGTTTCAAGTGGATGCCCTCGTACACAACGCACGTTATTTCTCAGTCATCTCGAATCCAGTAAAGATGTTCGACCCTTACAGCGAAAACGGTGCACGATCGCGGATACTTTGACCTGTTGATCCACTTTTCATGACAAAAATATTGCTGTCAAGTTACAAGCAGACATTAGGCACCACATTGTCAATGGTTTTACGGATACTATATTATGGGATGACACGTACATTTTACTGATTGCAAACGGTGTACAAACTTGGTAACGAAAAGAAAACTTGATAGTAACTCATCGAACCAATTTGCGCACGAAATATGGAGTATGCGGCTGGGTCATTCCACTCCGTCATTTCCTAACTGTGCTGTCAAGTCGCACATGAGCTCTCTGTTCTTTACCACGAGCCATTCAGATGATTAGGATTGCTTCACCTTTATATAAGGAAATGTTTGAAGCGACCTGTGGGAAGTATGAAACGGTTTGCTCCCTGTCATTATATGTGAATGTCCATGCATGTAGTGTGTGAAGACGACGCAGAATGTTACCCAAATGGTTCCACATTTCCGGTTCCACGTAGGCAGTTCCGCACTGTGTCGCGCTGCACAGCCGTGTATATTTAACGAAAGTCAACACTAATGAAATTAATTTTCCTCAGTCAGCAGACTAAATCCCTGTCCTGTGAAATGAACTATCCTCAAGGGAACGATTAATTGACCATAAAATTCCAAATATTACTACAGCTACAGGAGACTTCAAATGGTTCAAATGGCTCTGAGCACTATGGGATTTAACTTCTGTGGTCATCAGTCCCATAGAACTTAGAACTACTTAAACCTAACTAACCTAATGACATCACACACATCCATGCCCGAGGCAGGATTCGAACCTGCGACCGTAGCGGTCGCGCGGTTCCAGACTGTAGCGCCTAGAACCACTCGGCCACTCCGGCCGGCTACAGGAGACTCTTCGCTGTGTTAGGTTCAGGCAATAATGGCAGCGTGTCTTACCGTGGCAGCAAAGAATAAAACGATATCTCAGTGGGCTAATAGGAAAAAGCAGTCGTCGCTCACACACCTCGTAAGAGCGATGTAATAGAGAGGCGGGCATCGGAACCTCTCACGGCATACAGGATAAATCAGCTGCCAAAGTACAGACTTTGGATATTGCAGAATCTTGACGAGGGAAGCTGCCTCTAAGACTGTATCTCTTTGTAAGTCGTTCAGAAGTCATTTGTAGAACCTACAAATATCTCAGCAGCGCGAGGGTGCGTGTAACGTAGAAACTTTAGCAATGACTTTTGTGCTCCAATGTTTTTGTTATTTGTCACGAAGCAACACTGTAAATTTGTTATCTAACGATGGAAGCCACAGCAGAGCAATAATTTATGAAAACATCCTGGAGCATTCTGAGGATTTTATAGATCTCATAGATCTTTGAGGCGGTTCTGTTAATTAACCGCCTGAAACACTGGAGTTAGCTGATAGAAATTTAATCTCCAGTTTCGAGCGCTAACGTCCTCAATCGTTTTATTCTTTGCGCCCCGACGAGACACGCTCATGTTTTTGCCTGAACATAACACACTCACAGAGCCGCTTATAGCTATTGTAATATTTGTAATATTTACATCATGGTCAGACAGTGATTCCGAAATTAGACACTGGATTGTTAGGCGTACCCAGCAGCAGCTATCGGCTCAGATCACAATGTAGTAGTGATGAAGAGTATGCTGAAGTTAAAGAGATTAGTCCGGAAGAACCAATACGTAGAGAAGTGGGATACCGAAGTACTACGGAATGGTGACACACACTAAGTTCTCTAAGCTTATAGATACAGAAACAAGGGACAGCTCAGTAGGCAGTGCAGTTGAAGAGGAAAAGACATCTATAAAAAGAGCAATAACAGCAGTTGGAAAGGAAAACATAGGTACAAAGAAAGTAATTGCAAAGAAACCATGGTTGACGGAAGAAATATTTCATTTGTTCAACGAAGGAAGGAAGTACAGAAGCGTTCTGTGAAGTTCAGGAATACAGAAATGCAAGTAGCTGTGGATTGAAATAAATCGGAAGTGCAGGGAAGCGAAGGCGAAATGACTGCATGGAAAATGAGAAGAAATTGAAGAAAATGACAGTCGGAAGGACTGACTCAGCCTATAGGAAAGTCAAAACTACAATCTTCCGTGAAATCAAAACTAAGGGTGGTAACATTAAAAGTGCAAGGGAAATTCCACTGCTAAATGCAGAGCAGCAAGCCAGTAGACAAGAAGAGCACATTGAATGGCTTTATGAGGAAGAAGATTTGTCGGGTGTGATGGAAGAAGAAACAGGAATCGATTTAGGAGATCCAGTATTAGAAACGCCATTTAAGACAGCTTTGGAGGACTTAAGATCAGGCAAGGCAGAAGAGACAGATGGCTTTCCATCTGGCTTTCTAAAACCATTGAGTGGGCAGTGGCAACTAAATGATTATTTATGTTGGTGTGTAGAATGTATGAGTCTGGCGACGTACCATCTGACTTATGGAAACAAATCAACCACACAATTCTGAAGAATGCAAGAGCTGACAGGTGCGATAATTATCGCACAGTCAGCTTAACTGATTATGTATTAAAGTTGCTGACAAGGATAATATAAAGAGGAATGGAAAATAAAATTGAGGTTGTGTTATATGACGGTCAGTTTATCTTTAGGAAAGGTAATGGCACCATGGAGGCCATTAAAACTTTGCAGTTGATAACAGAAGCAAGAGTAAAGAAAATTCAAGAGCCGTTCATAGGATTTGTCTACCTGGAAAAAGCGTTCGACAATGTAAAATGGTGGAAAATGTTCGAAATTCAGAAAAAATAAAGGTAAGCTATAGGGAGAGAGGAGTAATATACAATATGTTAAGAGCCAGGAGGGATTAAAAGGAGTTGACGATCAAGAACAGAGTTCTCCGATTAAAATGGGTGCCAGACAGAGATGTAGTCTTTCGCCTCTACTGTTCAATCTGTACTTCTAAGAAGGAATGATGGAAATAAAAGAAAGATTCAGAAGCAGAATGACAATCCAGGGTGAAATAATATCAATGACACGATTCGCTAATGACATTGTTGTCCGCAGTGAAAGTGAAGAGAAACTGTAGGATGTGCTGAGTGGAATGAACAGTCTAATAAGTTCAGAATGTGAACTGAAAGTGAATCGAAGAAAAACGAAAGTTATGACTAGAAGCAGAAATGAGAGCAGCGAGAAAGTTAACATCAGGATTGATGGTCATGAAGTTAAGGAATGACGGATGGAGCAAGGAGGACATCACAAGCAAACAAGCACTGGCAAAAAGGGCATTCCTGGCCATGACAAGTCTACCAGTATCAAACATAGTGCTTCATTTGAAGAAGAAATTTCTGACAATGTGCGTCTGGAGCACAGCATTGTATAGCAGTGAAATATGGAATGTGGAAAATGGGAGCAGAAGAGAATCGATGCATTTGAGAGTACTACAGACGAATGTTGAAAGTTAGGCGCGCTGATACGATAATGAATGAGGATGTTCTGCCACAGAATCGCCGAGGAAAGAAATATGTGGAAAACACTGACAAGGAGAAGGGACATGATTACAGGACATCATCTAAGATATCAAGGAATGATTTCCATGGTACTAGAGGGAGCTGTAGAATGCAAAAGCTGTAGAGGTACACCAAGGTTGAAATACATCCAGCAAATAATGGAGGACATTGGTTGCTAGTGCTACTATGAGTTGAGATTGTCACGGGAGAGGAATTCATGGTCGACAGCATCAAACCAGCCAGAATACTGATGACTCAAACAAAAATGCAAATAGTCGCGGGTGAACCGTCTATAAAAAGGGACCTAACACAAAAATCGCAATTATAGCAACGGACAAAGGAGATCAAGTCTTTCTGTGGTAATAAAGTTGCATATGACTTCTAATCTTCACTTATATCCTGCAGGCATCAAAGTGGACGCCGTAATAGATCCAAGGATTAAACAGTTCCCCGCTTTAAATGAAAAGTAATTTACACTGTACTGTAATAAATGGAAAACTAAATTGGCGCACAATGACTCAAATCCTCCCATCACGTGAAAGGAAACAGTGAACTGCTGCACAAACAAATCTTGCCTATATCCTGAAACCACAATTACAATCATTTTGCCTCATAATATCTTAATATCTTACTTTAATCGAGGTTTAATGAAGAAATTCGATCGATCAATGAAATGTAGGATAATCGCGGATGCAGTTGGAACGTTACATCATGTGCGTACTAGGTTTTTAAGACTGACCGTGCTAACATTGACACTCAGAAATAGTGATAATGCTTCACAGGAACAATTAAAGGGAGAAAACTTTTCTACTTCTAACCGATTATATGGAGCAAACGGTATCGGCCGTATCGCTCTTCCTCCAGGTGCCCTGACAACTACCTTCTCTACTGTTTGCCAGGAAGTCTTTCATCCATTCGTATTTATGTTCGTATATTCTGTCTCACGTATTTTTTCTTTTAGTAGGTGTATTCGTGGAAGTGTATTGAACGTAAGATAGAAGGCATCAACTTTATCTATAATGTACCAGAAACACAGCAATATGCAAGAAACATAACATTGACACTAATTACACTCTAAGTTCCTTTTAAAATCTCTCGTTTAGGCCATTATCAGAGTACCACAGCATTAATAGAAATATAATCTCCTAGTAATTTACTTGATAAGTGTCAATTTGAGGGCACAGAATTTCCTTCCATTCATGACTACATGTTTATATTCCGATATAACTAAGTAACGCCTCGTTCCATAACATCTTATTTCTTTGTATGTGTAGAAATTAGGGAGAGTCTAACAGAGTCTAACACATTGTTACAGTGAGAATAAGAATACATCCTCAGCTTAGCTCTGAAGACATTGAGGATCATTTTAGAGCAGAGAAATATTTGATTAGGCTCTCACCCACCTTTTTATAAGATGGAGAAAAACTATTACATGCCATTAAGTTCGTTCCGAAAGCTTCGGTACATACTGAATGCTATAAATGAATGGTGCATAGTGTAGAATTTGTGCTAGCCTCCGATATGAATTGCGATCTCAGTAAATCAGCTACTACATTGTGTCAGTACATCCTAATTATTTTACTCGTTTTGGAATTTGTTTTGCTTCATTCAAGTTATAGTCGGTAATGTCCCTCTAAGGTAGTGTTTACAATTGGTAAAAATGTAACTGAGTTTTGGGAACTTTTTTATTTATTGACTTACTTTGTACACGGTAGATGGTCACCTATAATTAAAACAGAGTCCACATAGAAATTCTTTCAAATTATTACTACCAACAGCTAATAACGTTTTCTGTGTAACGGCAGTTGATGAAATTATTGTACATCTGAGTTATCAGCGATTTCAATAAGCTATTTAGAACATATGGTTGCCCATAGTCCATAGTCGTCATTGGAAAAGGACGCCATCAAATTAAATGTGTTCTTTAGCCCAGTTAAACAACCTCTGACTTGTCAATACCAGTTTACACATAGGACCTTTTGCATTGTGTACACAAACATGAAAAACATGAGCAAGCGATCTCGTGTCCATCATAGTTTGGAAGACTATGGGCTCTTTCACGTACCCAGCACACATTTTCAACTGTAGCTGTTTTGAAAACGGTGTGGTCTTTCGCTCCTGAATAGTTCTTACTGTCTGTTCTTGTCATATTTCTCATCCTGATGCATCAAGTGTTTGGAGAGACTGTTGTAAACACTAAATAAGTATCCTTAAAAGTGTCATTTTTCCCGTGAATTTTTCCCTGTTGGTAGCGAACTCCCTTGCTGTACAAACTCACATTAATGCTTGGTAGTCTGAGGAATAAAAATTTTGACTTACGTTCACAGTAGTTATCTTTAGTAAGGTCCTCTTCGAAAGAACGACAGCACACACTTGGCATTGTGATTTTTCTGAGACATTTGATTCTGTAGATCATATTACTCTCTTAGAAAGACCTGTGTAAAGACCTTGTGTGAATCATACAAACAGAATGACAAATTTTATAATGAGCAATTCAAACAATGTCGGAAAGGTAAAAAGTTTTAGTGAATGGGAAAAAAAATTATAAAGAGAGTCCCACAGGGTTTAATTCTGGAGCCACTCCTATTCATTATAAATGTGAAACATCTTCCACTTAAAATGTAACAATCAGAATTTCTACTTTTTGCAAACAATGTAACTGTTATAATAAATCATATTAGAGAGAGAGCAGCAGAAGAGATGGTAAATGATGTTTTCCAAAGAGTTACAAAGTGGTCCTGAGAACATGGCCTCCTCCTAACTACAGTCATACCAATGATCGATGTAGCATGTGAGCAGGAATCAGTAAACGGGATGAATTGCTCCAAATTAGTGGGTGTATGGAGTGACGAAAACTTGAACTGGAAGAGGAATAATACTCAAGTTCTGATACAAATAAGTTAAGCTACTTTGGCTCTTAGTATTATTGATGGTCTTGGAAATAAACGAAATAACCTTCTGACGTGTTTTTTGTGTTTCTACTGCGTAGTGTTGTATGGAATGCTCAGCACTTAGAAAGCAGTGATCCCCAAAAAGAGTGCTAAGAATAATTCTTCAAGGAACTGAGCAATTTAACTGCCCCGTTACAATACATATATTCGCCAATCAAATTCGCCAAATAATCCACCACAATTAGAGAAGAACAGTGATGTCCATACTTTCGACAGTAGAGCGAAGAATTGACCTGTATTATCGATTATTAAGCTATCAATGGCTCAGAAAGTAGCTCTATATGCAGCAACAAAGTCTTCGATCATTTGCACTTAACGTAAAATGTCTTAAATCTAACTTAAATCATTAAATCTAACTTGAGTAATTTCTCCAGGGTAGCTCCTATTTCAATGACGAATTTCTACTCAAAAATCTGTTAACCAATAAAAGGAACTTGTTTTTAAAAGAAGATGAATGAGTAGGACTAAGTTAATAATGTGGTGATTATGTTAACATTAATCATGTATACATATTCTATAAACTGACTCATCCCACGTCATTTCGATGTAATAATCGTTAAAATGATCTATAGTGCACGTAACTAACTAACTAACTATCTGATTGTCTGACTCTCACTAAGTGATCTTTGAGTTTGCATGGTAAAAGTTGGTTCATTAATCCAAACATAACTGATACGAATGCACTACCCAATTTTCTTGACTTTCTTAGAAATTACCTTCTCAGGCAATTAACTTCTTCATTGAGAGCAGCCAATCAACTTGATTCTTACACAGGGCTGTATTTTAATAAATGCTACTTAATTAAAGCATCAATAAGAAGACATACATTATTTTTCATGCATGGTGCCCACCTGAAACCTGTTTCCAGGATCACATTTCGTAAACAAATGCTAAATATTAAAGCACATGATTATAACATACAAGTCCATTTTAATTTTTGGTTTCACGGTAAATTTCAGTTTCGAGTTTGTAGAAATCAATCTGCTGCAACCGCTGTATCAAGAAAATGAAGTGCAGGAACACGGAACGAGCACAATGTGTGGATTCTCAATTTTTTTCCTATCACGCAATAAACCATACACTAGATTGACCTTCGGCCTCGATTAACATTAACGGAAAACGTCAACTGACTTTTAATTCACGTTGTACCTGCGAATTATGGGACATTTAACACTATACCAGAGTAAGGTTCATAATGCTCAACCTACCTCAGCACGCTGTTCAGTTTGCAGTTAAATGCAGCATTGCTCTCATGAACCTATGTCAACGGAAAACAATGTTTACCGTTTCTACTTAATAGCAATAGTTACAGCAATAGTTT
This sequence comes from Schistocerca americana, assembly GCF_021461395.2. Taxonomy (NCBI): domain Eukaryota; kingdom Metazoa; phylum Arthropoda; class Insecta; order Orthoptera; family Acrididae; genus Schistocerca; species Schistocerca americana. The sequence goes on from NC_060122.1 coordinate 625,308,816, forward strand.
TAGAAGGCCAACATAGGATTTTTGCGTCATGATACAGATAATGAAGTAGGAAATTGGGTCAGTCGTTTCTCTTTTTCTTTCCCCAGCGCACATGAATTCAAAGCAGTTTTACTGTCGCTACAATCACAAAGCAGGGTGTTTCAGAAAGATTTATCCAATTCCAAATATTATATCTCCTGCATGAGTGCAGACAGGAACTTGGGCTGAATTTTAATTTAGGCATAGGATTACCAGGGTCTCGTTTTCAAAATTGCTATCAGATATTTGAAGAATATACATTTTACAGTGGCATCAGCAATGGTGTCCATGTCAACGTAGCGTTAAGCTTCCTTTCCTTCTTTTACCAGCATGTACAATAAAGTATGCTTCGGATCAAAATCTCCATTTACATTTTATAAACGTTTAATAATCAGTTACACCTGAAGGAACACATAAATCCAGAGAGTCAGATCCGTCCAAAACTTCTGCGAGCGTTTCCGGAATTGCTTCATTCACTGCTATTGCTGTACAGCGCCGCATTTCACCCAAAGTTGCTTGCAAGGGAGACACACATGCGGATCCTTTCTCAAGCGCCCGCAAAAAAGAACATGTTGTGAAATTAGGCCTTGGAGACCAATGGCGCTGTGGAAGATCCGTACCCCCATTACGGCCGATCTATCGTTGAGTCATATCAATGTTAAGAAATACTCCAACACGCACATGCAATTGCGGTGTTCTGGCGTCCTGATAAAAAAAAAGATATTTTGCCACGTTTTCAGCACCCGACAAAACAGACTGAACAGCTAACGACCGAGCAGTATAGCTGCACCATGCAAGCCCATGGCGTTCATCACGAGAACCGGCAACTTACAACTGGTGCCAACGTAAATTTCGATCCGTAAGTAAAAAGAGAACCCAAGTTTTATCCTCTATCATGTATGGTCTTGTGAAATCGGATGAATGTTTTTGAAAAGGTATGTATATAGGTACTGCGCCACTATCAACATAAGGAAAAAAATCGAAATATGATACAAAGCTGGAGTCAGCCACTATCGGAATACCGTCTTAAAATCTGTTTAGTCTTACGATTGTACTGTGTAAAGAAACTCTGTATAAAATTACTACAAACAAGAACGATTTATGTAAATCATTTGCACCAATCCCAGAAACTTAATCAGTCTCGTAACCGACATCAAAAGTTATATTCTTGATAGATAAGAGCCTAAAACAGTGTAGACTGAGGTGAACCAGTGTATAGGTAGAAGAGCTTTATATTCTTGTTCAATTTAATTCCCCCTAGGTCTAACTTCGTTAGTTAATAACTATTATTTACGCATACTGATGCTGTGGACACAATCGTTTTAATACTATTTGTCACACTAAAATTGCTATTCTTAGGTAATTATGATGTAAAAGAGGAACTGTATCTATGAAACTCTGGTTCGTTGAAGGAGAGGGCCTGATGGACCCGGCCTGATCAGGTTACATAAATAAATAAAAGTAAATGAAGTTTGCAGTTAATATGTATCTTCGAGGAATGATAAGCAACACCTAATACCAACTAGACATAGGGCTATTACTTGACTGCTAAATGCGGATGCATCTGGGAAATTCTAATTATTCGGCGGAGAAACCTAGCGAAGTGGTGCACTTGTAAAGCACTAGTTTAGCATTCGGGATGATGACAGTTCAGTATTTTGGTGGATCTTTCGAATGGACGTGGCCGACTTCCTTCCACATCCGTGCCTGTGTCCAATTTCTAATGATATAGTCGTCGGTGGGACGCTATATCAAATCGTGCTTCCTTGCTCCTTTTATCGAGCTGAAAATGAAGAAAAACTGGGCGTCAACGCTCTGCATGGTATTGTACAGGAACATAACCAGTAAACTTGCTTCTGAGCATTGTCAAGCTAAACCAGTCACCATGAAGTGCCGGAAATTAGAATTGCGTAATACCGGTTTGTGATTCAAGCATAAACACATTAGCTTGCCCACAATTATATGGAAATGATGGCTAACATTCAGTTAAAGGATGTCACATCTTCTAACAGCAGGCAATACCGATGAAAAGTGGGAAAAATTTGACATAAACATATGTCCTTGAACAAATTCTTGATAAAATACGCTCCATTTCTCTTATGTCATCAATGACGACTAAGTGGTGTATGCTGTCTTCCTGTTGCCGTTAATTGCTCGTATTTCACTGGTTGTGTATTTCTCGACTTAGACCTCTGACTGTAAGCGCAGTCTAACTTAACGGTCGCGACACTCTGTCTCGTTTATACTATCCACTATGATAACAGCGCGCCAAGCAGCCAGCAAGTAATCCTGTACAGTTTGGCGAGAATTTTTGAGTGCAAATACGATTCTCAACTGTACAGGTCGGTCTGTAGACTATTTTTTACAAAAGGGAGCGCCTGTAACCCAATAAATTGCAGCACCAACATGAAGGAGACACCGCTATTGTTTTTATTTGAGGTTCCTTAAGTACCATGAGAGGCATGAAACACTGCGTTACAGGTCAGTAAATTTTTCGAGAATCTTGTAACCTTCAGGTAGTTACTGAAGGGTGACAATTTCCTTTAAGAACAAAAGAAATGGCTAGTAAACAGCAGAAGACCTTACCTTTTGTAGAAAAACGTCGTATATTTACACTTACTGTAAAGTCAGTGAATGTAGAGCTTTGGAAACTTTCTTGAAATACATTATCTACCTTAATAACTTACCAAATAAACTGTACGTGTACTGAAAACTACTCAGACGTGATAGTAAAATGCCAAGGACAATGACACTATTTCCCAGTACAGAAGAAACCAGTTCCACAATTGTTGCTAAATCTGAGCAACAATTGGCAATAATCTACTCACATTTGCTATTTACGAAAAATAAATGTTAAATACAGAACTTTCAATGAAGCGTTAGAGTGTGCTAATAATTTGTCAACATACAAAATGAAGAAGTGTCAAGGAAAGTACCTAGCATAATAAGAATATGCATCAACAGAAATATACATATTCTCTTAGTTTCAGTGGAGTAAGGTGCAGTTATATACATATTCGAAAGTATTTCTTCATGAGTAAGTTACAGCTTATGTCATTGAATCAGTGAAATTCGTCTGTTTTTTCATTTATTTCACAATTATTCACGGCTTCTGATATTACACTTTTCAAGGAATATAAAAAAATATTTCCTACATAACATAGAACAGTGAGGAAAAATAAACGTTATCCTTTACGATGCGCGTGGGTCTGGTTTCTCACCGTTTTGAGAGCTAGTGCCGCTCCATTTGTCAAACGTCAACAGGTTTCATAGCAGAAAGTGTAGCGACAGCATGTACTAGACCGTCCTGTAACGCTGTTGTCAGATACAGCGTTTCTATCTCTGTCACCCTGTATATAGCGTTTCGAAATAGCGCAGGCTTCAGCACAAGATTAGTGATTCAGTGAAGTGAAAACAACTTAAAAAGTGAAACTTTAATCCAATAATTCCAACAGGAAATGGCAGATACAGTATAGCAGTTTGCAATAACTTTTCTAACGATGCTATTTGACAGGGAAACGTCCAGTACGCCAAATAGTTAGTGCAGCATTCTATTCCATAAAATAATCAAGTGGTCATTCCAGTGCATTGCACACAAGGAGTCATTCCGGAAGTGGATATCGGATCACTGTAAGAGGTCCCACAAACTTGAACAAGCAAGTGTTTCAACAACCACTTCATCCCGAAACTAGTACGTGAGGAACAGATGCTGCAGCAGGCATCAGCGAAATTCCTACGTGGCCAGATCTGTACGGGCAGTTACTTTATCAATATTTCTTATGATTTCGAGGTTACCATGCTATTGCAGTTCTGGCTATTGATTTTAAGAGAGAGCGCTTCCGATATTCTCGTTCTGTGTCTCGAATAGTCGCCCAGGACTTTCCAAATATCATTATCGTTAACGCTTTCTGACCGTGAAGGTATTGTCTAAACAACGGAAAAGCAATCGAAATTATTTAACTTAGGTGTGCAATAAGTAATTCACAAAATGTGCTCCATTTTGTCAAGGTATAAAGGACAATAAATAAAGAAAAGGAATAATACAGTGCGAAATACAATGAAGCGCTCGAATGTTGTCATTAAAAGGGGAATACTCAAACCTAATTACGTGAATTATGAAAGCAAAATAAACGATCGAAGTCATATTTGATAATACATTGATACCCCGTAGAAACGTACTTTTATTAAGGAACGGTCATGTGGCAGAGTGTCAAATACTTTTCTGAAGTCAGGAAATACCTGACTGTCTTGATCCATGACTCGCTGCATGTTGGTGAGATGGGCTTCGCATGCCAGAATTTTTCGTAATCCATGTTGGTTAGCGTGGAGGAGATCATTCTGTATCAAGCAATGTTCGGCTACCTCCTCAAAGACCTATAGAGTGGCGAGTTTCTGCCAAAAAATCACCGCCATTTGGCGAGGGCATCTCAGAGTGTTTGATGATGGGAGAACCCTCAGTGAATCACGAACGACATCAGGCACATCATAAGAATTTTCATAATTGCCCGGGGTGTATTATAAGATCTGCAACCTTTTTCCGTGTGTTATAGCACACAAGCTTCACCAACGTTGGTACCATTGGTCGCAATTAATACGTTATTTCATCCTGGAGACAAAAGTGATTGCCCATTCAATGTCTGCAATCTCTCAATTTATCGGTGGGTTTCCAGTAAGAAACTCCAAAATACGCTGTTTTCATCTGTTCCTCGATATAATTTCCAACAAGCAAATTTCACTTATGGCGTTATCTATGAATCTATGAGAGACCAAGGCAAATGGTAAGACAAAACCGATCTAACAGGCAATCACTCCAAGATGAATCTGATCCGTGAGAAGTACCCGAGAAGAAACAGAACTTATATTCTACCTATGTTAATTCATAAATAATGGACAACGTAGGAGGAGAAAAATGGAGCACACAAATTAAACTAATGAGTGAGAGATTGACGCTTAACCACCCACAAACCGAAGACACCAAGCTACAGTATCTGTAGACCACAACAAGCCATAACCGTTTCAGAGTCTGCCCTAAATAGGTACATTAAATTTGCAACATCTACATTATACAAGAAGCACCCCGCCCCCCTCTCCCACCCCCTAGATATAAAACGTATGTGAACTAGGTTATAAATGCCGAAGCCACGTATGCGGAGGGCTACGCCTACAATAGATATATAAATCGGAATAGGTAGAAATTATATACGATACCTACACAAACAGAGAACAATGCAAGAAATATGATCGCATTACAATTGAATGGAAGAAAAACTAGAAAAGATTAACGTAGTAGATATATTTAAGGTAGCGATCCTACATTAATATTTAGACGATCCCGTACAGGCGGGCATCAAGAGGATTAGAAATTAGTATGATACGCAATGGCGAGTGGCTTCATTTGTATTAGCGAGACCCTAGTATCTGGAGTGGCAACTGATGCGGCCTTACTCATTCTGTCCATTCTCCTTTTTTTTCCTTCACAATAAAATGAAGTTAATGTCTTCCAACTTCTCAGTGTTACATTATTTCTAAAATGTTATTTTATTCTCATATCATACTTACGTCCTGAGAGCTTACAATAAAAATACTCTCTAAGACAAAAATCGAAGTACTGCAAAAGAAAATTGTCCGAATAAGACGGAACTGTGGATGTGACATACATTTACAGACAAAAAAAAAAATGGTTACAATTTCAGAAAAATTGGATGATTTGTTGAAGAGAAAGATCTTTCCAAATTGAGCAAGTCAATATCGCTTCGGTCCAATTCTGGCCCTTGCCCGGGCAGTTATTCGACTTGGCTTTGGCTGATAGAGTAAATGCATGTCCTCTTGCGAAAGAAAGACGTCGAAGATGTTTCAGGAAGTATTAGACAAGTATCTTAGTGACTGATAAAATAATCTCACTTCTATTTCGTAAGCTTCATGCAACTATCTTGATTCGATAACATGCCCCAGTTTCGCACGTACTTGTAAAAAATGAACCCTAAATTATTCTTCAATAGCTATTTATAAATTCAAATCTTTTGATGCAGGTCCTATACAGAAAATTAGGAAACTATGCTCGCTTAAGACAGACCTGATTACTCAGTAGGAGTTGCGAAGTAAACATCTGTAAGTAGGCTGTCAAGGTTTTTATGTTGGTAACGCCACGTAACGCTCTGTATGAAAATCACTGACTGTGCTGTATGCACTCTGTGGCTTGCTGGCGTTGTTGGATTATTCGCTTGTGTAGTGTTGGGCAGTCTGATGTAAACAGCGCATAGCGTAGCGCAGTTGGAGGTGAGCCGCCAGCAGTGGTGGATGTGGATAGAGAGCGGCCAGTTTTGAGAACGGACGATCTGGACGTGTGTCCGCCAGAAAAAAGAAATTTGTAAAGATCGATATCATGAATTTATATATATATATATATATATATATATATATATATATATAGGGTGTTACAAAAAGGTACGGCCAAACTTTCAGGAAACTATCCTCACACACAAAGAAAGAAAATATGTTATGTGGACATGTGTCCGGAAACGTTTACTTTCCATGTTAGAGCTTATTTTATTACTTCTCTGCAAATCACATTAATCAAGGAATGGAAACACACAACAACAGAACGTACCAGCGTGACTTCAAACACTTTGTTACAGGAAATGTTCAAAAAGTCCTCCGTTAGCGAGGATACATGCATCCACCCTCCGTCGCATGGAATCCCTGATGCGCTGATGCAGCCCTGGAGAATGGCGTATTGTATCACAGCCGTCCACAATACGAGCACGAAGAGTCTCTACATTTGGTACCGGGGTTGTGTAGACAAGAGCTTTCAAATGCCCCCATAAATGAAAGTCAAGAGGATTGAGGTCAGGAGAGCGTGCAGGCCATGGAATTGGTTCGCCTCTACCAATCCATTGGTCACCGAATCTGTTGTTGATAAGCGTTCGAACACTTCGACTGAACTGTGCAGGAGCTCCATCGTGCATGAACCACATGTTGTGTCGTACTTGTAAAGGCACATGTTCTAGCAGCACAGGTAGAGTATCCCGTATGAAATCATGATAACGTGCTCCATTGAGCGTAGGTGGAAGAACATGGGGCCCAATCAAGACATCACCAACAATGCCTGCCCAAACGTTCGCAGAAAATCTGTGTTGATGACGTGATTGCACAATTGCGTGCGGATTCTCGTCAGCCCACACATGTTGATTGTGAAAATTTACAATTTGATCACGTTAGAATGAAGCCTCATCTGCAACGAGAACATATGCACTGAAATGAGGATTGACACATTGTTGGATGAACCATTGGCAGAGGTGTACCCGTGGTGGCCAATCAGCTGCTGATATTGCCTGCACACGCTGTGCATGGTACGGAAACAACTGGTTCTCCCGTAACACTCTCCATACAGAGACGTGGTCAACGTTACCTTGTACAGCAGCAACTTCTCTGACGCTGACATTAGGGTTATCGTCAACTGCACGAAGAATTGCCTCGTCCATTGCAGGTGTCCTCGTCGTTCTAGGTCTTCCCCAGTCGCGCGTCATAGGCTGGAATGTTCCGTGCTCCCTAAGACGCCGATCAATTGCTTCGAATGTCTTCCTGTCGGGACACCTTCGTTCTGGAAATCTGTCTCGATACAAACGTACCGCGCCACGGCTATTGCCCCGTGCTAATCCATACATGAAATGGGCATCTGCCAACTCCGCATTTGTAAACACTGCACTGACTGCAAAACCACGTTCGTGATGAACACTAACCTGTTGATGCTACGTACTGATGTGCTTGATGCTAGTACTGTAGAGCAATGAGTCGCATGTCAACACAAGCCCCGAAGTCAACATTACCTTCCTTCAATTGGGCCAACTAGCGGTGACTCGAGGAAGTACAGTACATACTGACGAAACTAAAATGAGCTCTAAGATGGAAATTAAGCGTTTCCGGACACATGTCCACATAACATCTTTTCTTTATTTGTGTGTGAGGACTGTTTCCTGAAAGTTTTGCCGTACCTTTTTGTTACACCCTGTATACAGGGTGAGTCACCTTACATTACCTCTGGATATATATCGTAAACCACATCAAATACTGACGAACCGATTCCACAGACCGAACGTGAGGAGTGGTACTCAAGCGTCAACTTTAGGTTACAATATCTCCGGATGTAATTAACATTTTTCAATGCAACAAACGGCACTGATTACGTATTTGTTTATATGTTCAGATGTGCTAACAAAACTAACGGGGTTCCATTTAAAAAAAACGTAGGTTGTAAGTAGGCTGTTTAGGTTTTTTAAAATTGTACTTGACACCAGTTCATCAAATTAAGTAACTTGTAAGTTCCATTTCCCTGCACACGTTTCTGTTGGTCATAGTATATGGACAATATGTGAGAAGTAGGGACTGATAGTGTTTGCACGTGGGTTGGTAATTCAGCAAGGGACTGGATAACAGCATTGCTGGTTCTAAGGACAATTAGAAAAAAAACTTTCTGAGTGCACTAATGGTGGTTTATGGACTTGCTATATTCTCTGCAAGACTCTTTGATGGTGATTGTGCACCTGCACAGTCGCAACAGACGGCTGCTGGCCGTCTCTACATGGACTACAGTGGGTCTGAATCTTTGATGGCCCACCAATACCATTAATTCTACAAGGACTGCAGTGGGTCTGCACCCCTATACTGTAATCTCTACCAGGACTACAGTTAGTCTACTCTATGATGACCTACCTACCAATATTCTTCAAACCTTCGACTGACTCTGCTGTGGGTTTGCTCTGTTGTGGCCCATTACCTGTCAGCATGTCAAGAGTCAGCACTGTCTTTAACGTTGGAAGGACAACACTACTTCTTCAAGACTGCATGGAAATCCACTACTTCCGTGTGCATTTTCTTTTACTGTTCAGACTTTGAAAAAAAAAGAAAAACACTGTAATGTTACTGTGATGAATCAGGACTGTCTTTATAGACTGTGAGAAAATTTTAGCTTCTGACCAACATTGTATCAATAAGTGTGTGCATTTGATATCTTCGTTATTGTAATTATGAAAAATTTTATCAAATCATTATTGGCCACTGTCCAAAACAATTTGTAAAATTTTTTTGTGGGGAGCATGGGGGCTATGTAAGTAGGCTGTTTAGGTTTTTTTATTGGTAACGCCACCTCTGTATAAAAATCACTGGCTGTGGTGTGTGCAGTCTGTGTCTAGTTTCCATTGTTGTCTGCCATTGTAGCGTTGGGCAGCTGGGCTGTTAACAGCGCGTAGCGTTGCGCAGTTGGAGGTGAGCCGCCAGCAGTGGTGGATGTGGGGAGAGAGATGGCGGAGTTTTGTAATTTGCCATGAACTGCTATATATATTATGACTATCAAGGTAAATACATTGTTTGTTCTCTGTTAATATCTTTCATTTGCTAACTATCCCTATCAGTAGTTAGTGCCTTCCGTAGTTTGAATCTTTTATTTAGCTTGCAGTAGTGGCGCTCGCTGTACTGCAGTAGTTCGAGTAATGAAGGTTTTTGTGAGGTAAGTGATTTCTGAAAGGTATAGTTTAATGTTACTCAGGGCCATTCTTTTTTCAGGGATTTTTGAAAGTCAGATTGCGTTGCGCTAAAAATATTGTATGTCAGTTGAAGCACAGTCTTGTATAAATTGTTCAAAGGGGACGTTTCAAGGTTTGTGTTAAAAAACATACTTCCGTGCATTTTTGTATGGTTTGTATTAAACAATTACACTAGCCCCTCTCCTCACGTTCGGTCTGTGGAATCGGTTCGTCAGTATTTGATGTGGTTTACCAAATACATCCAGCGGTAACGTTAGGTGACTCACCCTGTATATATATATATATATATATATATATATATATATATATATAGAACAAACAATGTGGTAATGGTATTCAAATGTCATCATATATATATATATATATGATGACATTTGAACAATATATATATATATATATATATATATATATATATATATATATATATATATATATATATATGATGACATTTGAACACTATTACTACATTGTCAAATGTCATCATATACATATATATATGATGACATTTGAACTATATATATATATATATATATATATATATATATATGATGACATTTGAACACTATTACTACATTGTTTGTTCTCTATCAACATGTTTCACTTGCTAACTACGCCTATCAGTAGTTACTGCCTTCAGTAGTTAGAATCTCTTATTTAGCTGGCAGTATTGGCGCTCGCTGTATTGCAGTACTTCGAGTAACGAAGATTTTTGTGAGGTAAGTGATTCATGAAAAGTATAGGTTATTTTAGTCAGGCTCATTCTTTTGTAGGGATAATTGAAAGTCAGATTGCGTTGTGTTACAAATATTGTGTGTCAGTTTAGTGATGGTCAGAATAAGTAAAGAGAGGACTGTCTGAATACGTATAGTTTTACTCAGCTGTCTTTGTATGAAATAACGTAGAGTTTTACCAGCACAGTAATTTGTAATTTTTCAAAAGGGGACGTTTCACATTCTCTTATTTTGCTCTTTGATTTCATTTAGGTGTCTCTCATACCCTTAAAATCACTAGGCCTGTATTCACATTACATATACAAGAAATGTGTTGGCAGTTGCGAATATGGACTACCATTAGCTGTGTAATGGAATGACGACAACAAAAATCTGTGCCGGACTGGAACTCGAAGCTGGATTTCCCGCTAATCGCAAGCGGTCGCCCTGCCATTAGGCTTCCGAGCACGACTCACTGCTAGATCCAATCTTCTTATGCCATCAACCATGTGTCTACCGCTATGCATGCATGTATGTCCGAAAGAACATGGCATCGCAATGCGGAATAACACAGGCATTGCAGTATCGTATTTATCAGCCGACATCGGGCAAGCGACTTTCAAGTAAAATGTCATCGCTGTAATGCATGTACGAGGACAGCCTGTATGCACACAGTTGAGGACATATGGAAGTTTGAGTCTGGCCGTGAACTGTGCTCGCATGACCTAACGGTAAGCCATCCGCCCGCTATAAGCGGTATATCCGATTTCGAGTCCAGGTCCGGTCGCTATTCTATTATACAGCTGGTGCTTGTCCAAGTTAGCAACTGCGAATCTATTTCTTCTATTTCGAAACATCAGTAGTCACCGCAGTGCCACTTACTTGGGACACGCATACATGTCTGAAAAAACATTGCCTTGTAATGTGGAATAACACAAGCACTGCAACATCGCATGCACCCATTTTCATCACTGCAAATGGCAGCTTCAATTTGGGAAGAGTTGCCTCACGCTATGGCGTGGTAGGTATTTAGCTTCGAGGAGAGCTAGTAACAGCGCGCGTACAAGTATTCTCACAAGCAGAGCACTGTTGCACGCTACATGCGAACACTCCTCCCACAGTACGAAATGGCCATTTAGAACAAGAACATAAACAGGGACTTCTGTATACCTCACCTATGTTGTTCACCACGCTTAACAAGCAGTATCCATGTGATCTTCTTTCCCCATGATGTTGTTACCTTCCACAGCTGTTCAATAGCGCATGGTAATCACGACACTTTTTCGAATCCATGCCTACCCATTTTATTTTATTTTATGTTTCGACGCCTGTCGAAGCGTCTCCCTCTAGTACTCATCACAAAGTATTTTTGATGCCATTTACGGCCTTTCCACTCCTCTAATGTCACATTAGAAAACACATTGCCTTTTTTTAATTTTTCTTTAGGGAAATAAAATGAGAGTAATTCCAGAAAAAATTTTCCTCCCATTGTTAGTGTTTTGGACGAGGAGGTCGTAAGTTACATTTATAGTGACAACCTCCGATTTTACTTTGGTGGAAGCTAAATGGATATAAAAACAGCTGTAGTATAAAAGCAGCGAAACAGGCCCACAAGGCTTGGTAGTGGCGGCATATCCAAAGATGTGCCTCAGACCGGGTGAAACACGACTTTTATTTGTCGACTCCAAAAGCATCGGGGGGGGGGGGGGGGGGGGAATTACTGTTTCCATATTCAAGAGCAAGGTACTTTATGTACTGGGTGAGAAAAATTAGTGTCGCCGACGAATGGTTTACGATTGGACTTGAATGTATGCATATAATCACATCCCGTGACGTGCAGACCTGTGTACGCCCGCCTTGTGATCCACACCGGTTCAGAGCGTGGTGCCGGCAGTGCCAATGAGTGGAGCAGTGCAAAGGGGACGATGTTACTCACAGTGGAGCAGCGGGTGTTCATTGTGGAAAGTTATGTGACAACAAAGTAGCGGAAACGGTGTGGTCAGCTGTTTGCGAGAAGTTTAATGGTGTCGAAGTGCCAGTAAAGATTGCCATTCAACGCATAGTCCGAAAATAACGTCAGACAGGATCTGTTTTGAACAAGTCAAAAACAATGTTAAACGTGCCCGAACCCCAGAAAATATGGTTGCAGTTCATGGGGAAATGCTTCAGAGTACTTTCAAATCACTCCGACAACTGTCGCAAGAGACCTGCGTATCAGGACGATCATGCGGACGAATACCCCACCTGGGTCTGCAGCGGCCACTCAGATCAACTATACTGTTAGTGTACGATCACTTAGTGTCGGGAGCTCTCGAATCTGTGGTGTACCGCAACAATTCGCATAGCCTTGAGGAACAGCAACAGAAGATTTCGGATGTGACTGCAGCAATTCTAGCAGTCCAGCCTTCAGCAGCTTGCTGACCAGGGCCCAAAAGAGCCAACACAAGAATGGTGGTCACTTTCAACAGCTGCTATAGTCAGTTTAGTATTGAGTTTTTTTTCTGCTGTGTTTCCTTGCACGTTGGAACTCTTGATCTCCGGGCCACTTTTATTAACTCCACCCAGTATTACGTAATTGCTGCATGCTGAGTGACACACGACAGTTATTGTTTTCGATATCGTGAGCCATGTAGTTGACGTATTACGATTATAGAACTCACTATTTACATAATTCCAGATCAGTTCTCTAGGTTTCAGGTTTAAATGATGTGTCGGGACTTTATTGAAACATTTGGTGATGGAATAAATAGCAGAGGCGTGGTCCACATTAATGATAATTTGTTGGTACAAATTATTAGAGAGCTGTCCCAATTTTTATGACAGTCCGAAGTTCTGCTGTTGTGGACGTACAGGAGAAGTGAATGCGAGACGAGACCCATACCATTGGCTGCTAACACAACAACGAAACGTAGACTGGCTATTTTCTTATCAACTGCTTGAACGTTCTGTGACCTTCCCGTTCAGCGCGGTCACTTCTTTCTCCTTCTCACTGTCGGTAAGATTAATGACGTCAACAGCAATCCGTCACGGCATACCTAGTGCCAGTGATAACGATTTGCCGGTCACTTCCCTAGCTATCGCATCGCGGTAACAAAGCGTGCCACTTTGAATAGGACCGTGACTTACTTGGTTTCATGACCGGGTCGGTTCCTTCTTGTGCTGGTTCTACGGTTCGCCTTGCCGAGTGATAACTGGACTGAAGGTTGATGGTGAAAGCAGTACGAAGACGGCAAAACCAGTGTTGGCGAAAGTCGCAAATCCTCTACAGGAATCCTTAAAAAGTTGAGGCGCTGAAGAATCAAAAGTAGCTGGAGCACTGCTGAAGAACTGCAGGCGCAGAGACGAAGCAAAGTAATGAATAAGTATGAGCCTGTGTAGGTGGAGCGCGGTGTTCGCTATACGAGTATAATGTAAGCGTTAGCTGCCATATCCCGTACTTAACGAGCTTCTCCGAGTTGCGGAGCAGATAAAGAGTACTGCGAAAATTGCGTTTGCCATCAGCGAGGAAGAAAAATTCGCTGCTGCTTTGTACTTACGCGAGATCAAAGAAGTAGCCCCGACCTGGGCGTGGGCTATGCTACAATGGCTTATCTGTTGCTACCAAAATATTACTCAACGAGAGAAAAACAGACGGAAATTTCTAGGTATACTTAGAAGGATGTGTCTCCCGCAACAATAAGGAGATACATTTCATGTGGGTATAGGAAACGCTTCCAGTAACATGTAACGTATATAATAAAGTACTGAAGGCAATCGAGACCTTGTTTATTTATTCTGGAAACCTCTGTTATTACTGTAGTAGCAGTCTAAAATATTCTTACATAATTGTTATTTGAAGACTAAACTTAAGTGCGTTATATTGTTGCTTGTCCTTGCCCATGGAATATACTATTAACACAATCTGAGATTAATGAACTCTAGTCAGGACATGTCACGTTTTTCTGTTTGCTGGAGCTGGTAGCTTAACGGCGAGTGAGATTAGATCGAAAACGTAGCAAGAGAGTCCGGCTGGAGGGATCAGTATTTCTCTCAGCAAATTTTTGTATTTTCCTTTTTTGTGTTTAATTTTGGGGAAGATCTATCTCTGTTTAACAAGCTATGGGCCCCTACATTACATGAAATAAAATTATGTTTCACTGAAATTTCATTTTACGCGTGTAATGAACAGGCTACTCTCTCTCATATGTGGATAATTAGTTTCATGAAAATTACATTACTCTCCTTTGACCTTTCAAATTATAAAGTGATGGTAATGGCACTTATATCTGAGCTATGTGGAGCTGAAAGTGGAAACAAAGAAGACAACGTACCACTGAATACCAATAGACGTTAGTGAATCGTAATTTGTATTAGACAACAACTTTATAGGACAAACATGTACAGAATAATAGAGAAAGAGTTAATAATACATTCTGTACTATTAACGCTGCCAAAACCTAGAAAAGAACTCGTCTTTAGAGGAAATCTACAGAGAGGTCGTAGTTTCTATGTCCGATTCACGTTCTGGAATGTTAGCGAATCCACTAAAATTCCATTTCGACGTTTCCCTCTGAGAGGCGTGACGTCATATGTTTTCCAAATCTGTTTGCAGTTATCAATTCTTGGTTGTTGTCATCCATTATTGCTAATCGTCCCTCGCTGGTAACTGGTACATCTTTATCAGCCAAATCCGATCACTATTCACATTAAACCCTTTTCTTCAGATTAAGTTAAAAACATGTAATATAACTCTGAGAGGAATACTACAAAACACCTGAATGAGGAAGATAGCCTTATCCTTCTCCATAATGACAAAGTCAATGCAACAGTAGTTGTGTATGTGGCTAATAGTCACAAGCGGAATTAATAGGTCCGCAGACGTGTGGGATGAAACCAGGCGGAAAAGTTTTAACAACTGCTACACGGTTGATAAAACTCTGAAAACAGAGTTCTCGGAGAGGTCTGTCTGAATTTGTTGTACTACCACCTCGACTAAATACATCCACAGTGTACTCCGAAAGCCACCTAATGGTGTGTGGTGGAGGGTACTTTCGGTGCAATTAACTGATCCCTCCAACTCTGTTCCACTCGCGAATAGTGCGTGGAAAAAATGATTGTCGGTAAGCCTCTGTATTGGCTCTAATTCGTCGAATGTTCTCCTCGTAGTCAATACGCGAGATGTGTGTGGGGGGAAGCAATATGTTGCCAGACTCCTCCTGGAAAGTGCTGTCCCAAAATTTCAATAGTAAATCTCTCCATGATGCACAACGTCTCTCTTGTAACGTCTGCCAGTGGAGTTTGTTTAGCATTTCCGTAACTCTCTCTCACCAGCTAAACGATCCCGTGACCAAACGAGCCGCTCTTCGTTGGATCTTCTCAGTCTCCTCTGTCAGTTCTACCTGATAGTGATCTCAGATATATGAATAATACTCAAGAATCGGGCGAACAAGTGCCTTATAAGCCACTTCTTTCATGAATGAGTTACATTTCCGTAAGATTCCTTGTATGAATGTGAGTCTTGTGTCTGCTTTTCCTACTATCTATTTTATATGGTCATTACACTTAAGGTCGCTCTGGATAGTTACGCCTAGGTATTTTGCGTCAGACGCTGTCTCCAGCTGTTTGTCGTCAATAGTGTAGCTATATAGTAGTGGATTTATTTTTCTATGTATGCGCAATTTGTTACATTTATTTACGTTGAGGGTCAACTGCCAGAGACTGCACCATTCATCAATTCTCTGCAGGTCTGCATTCTACTACATCATTTATATACGTTGTGAACAGCAACGGTCCTATCATAATTCCCTGTGGTACTCCGAATATTACCTTTACATCTGCCGATTTAGTTCCATTAAGAGCGACGTGTTGAGCTCTATCTGCAAGAAAGTCTTGAATCCAATAACAGGTCAGATACGATACTCCGTAACCTCGTATTTTTTTTATTAAACGGCAATGCAGGACGGTGTCAAATGCAGTACTCAAATCAAGAAACACGGCATCAGCCCGAGCGCCGTTGTCCACTGCACTGTGGATCTCTTGGAGGAACAGAGCGAGCTGAGTTTCGCAGGATCTCTGCGGAATCAATGTTGATTTTCATAGAGGAGCTGTTCATTTTCAAAGAACGTCATAATTCTTGAGCATAAAACATGTTCCATAACTCTACAACAGATTAACGTCAAGGATATAGGTCTCTACTTTGTGTGGATCTGTCTTACGGCCTTTCTTAAAAACGGGAATGACCTGCACTTTCTTCCAGTCGCCAGTTACCTTTCCGCTCCTCAAGCGAGCTACGATAAATTACTGCTAGAAGGGGAACAAGTTCTTTCGCATATTTTTTACAGAATCTTATAGGTACGTATTACATCTGGTCGTGAAGCCTTTACACTACTAAGTGATTGTAGCTGATTTTGAATTCCGCGAACGGTTATCTCAGTATCTGACATTCGACGTTCGCAAGACGATTGAAAGGATGGACAGTGTTACTATTTTCTACAGTGAAACAACTTCGGAAGACCGAACTCAATATTTCGGCCTTCTGTCTGTTATCACCCGTTTCGGTACAGGTGTGGTCACTGCGATAATGAATAGATGATTTTGACCCACTTACTGATTTTACATACGGCCAAAATCTTTCAGGGTTTTTACTCAGGTCGGTTAACAACTTACTTTCGAAATCATTGAATGCTTCTCTCATTGCTCTCCTTACGCTCATTTTCGCGTTCGTTCAGCATTTGTTTGTCAGTTAGGTTTTTACTTCTCTTGAATTTGAGATGAAGTGCTCTTTGTTTACTTAGCGCTTTGGTAACACCGCTATTAACTAATAGTGGAATTTTGCCTTCCCTTAGAACCTTACTCGGAACATACATGTCTAGGGAATATTGAACGATAACTCTGAATTTTTTCTATTTGTTCTCCACATCTTCGTCCTCATTCCAGTTTGTTTGATGCTGATAGCTGAGATATTCTGAAATTTGTATCCTGTCATCCTTTCTGAGCAAATATATGTTCGTACCTTTCTTAACATGACCATCATCATATATGCTGTCACTGCCTTATGAACATGAAACCTTCCTCTACGTTTACTGATTCGATAAGTCTGTTTGTTGCCAGGAGGTCTAAGACGTTACCCTCAGGAGTTGCTTCTCTAACTATCTGTTCAAGGTAATTTTCGGACAAGACATCCAGAACAATGTCACATGATTTCCAGTTCTGATGGCATAAAACTCCCAATCTATACCTGGCAAATTGAAATCACCCTGTATTACAACGGGATGATCAGGAAAATTACTAATGATATTCTGCACCCTCTGTCTGAAACGCTCTACAACTACAGATCCACAGGTGGTCTATAATAGCATCTGATCACCATTTTTGAACGTTCTTTGATACTCAGTTTCACCCGGATTAATTCACATTCGGAATCTGTGATAACCTCTCCAGATATTATAGAATTTTTTCCTGCAATAAACACGCCGCCACCATTGGTGACTAACCTATCCTTACAATAAACGTTCCAGTCTGAACTTAGGACTTGACTTCTGGTTTCAGCCAGCTTTCCGTTGCCAATACTACCAGTGCCTTGTACCCTTCAATAAGTGATACTAATTCTTGTACCTTTCCCTGGATGCTCCTGCAATTTACTAAAATCATATTAATCTTTCCTATCTCTGACCGGTCACGACACATTTCCCTGTGGTATTCTTGATGTTACCTGTACATCTGTCGCTTTAGTTCTGTTAAGAGTGACATGTTGAGCTCTATCTGCAAGAAACTCTGCTGCTGCTGCTCCAATACTTCATAAGCTGTTTTTTTTTTCATTAAACTGCAGTGCGGGACGGTGTCAAATGCCGTACCAAATCAAGAAACACGGCATCAGCCCGAGCTCCGTCGTCCACTGCGCTGTGGATCTCATGGAGGAACAGAGGGGGCTGAGTTTCGCAGGATCTCTGTTTGCGGACTCCATGTTGATTTTTGTAGAGGAGCGGCTCATTTTCCAAGAATGTCATAATTCTTGAGAATAAAACATAAAAACATGTTCCATAATTCTACAACAGATTGACGTCAATGGTATAGGTCTATAATTGTGTGGATCTGTCTTACTGCCATTCTTAAAAACGGGAATGACCTGCGCTTTTTTCTAGTCGTTAGGTAAATTTTGTTGCTCAAGCAATATACGATAAATTACTGCTAGAAGGGGAGCAAGTTCTCTCTCATAATCTTTATAGAATCTTATAGGTATCTCATACGGTCCTGAAGCCTATCCACTACTTAGCGATTGTAGCTTCTTTTCAATTCCGCGATCAGTTATCTCAGTATCTGCTATTTCGACTTCCGCACGACGATTGAAAGGAAGGAGAGTGTTACTATCCTCCGCGGTGAAGCAACTTCGGATGTCCAAATTCATTATTTCCACCTTCTGTCTGTTATCTTCCGTTTCGGTGCCGGTGTGGTCGCTGAGGGAATAAATATGTTATTTTCACCCACTTACTGATTTTACACACGACCAAAATCTCTTAGGGTTTTTACTCAGATCGGTTGACAAAGTCTTAATTTCGAAATCACTTAACGATTCTCTCATTGCTTTCCTTACGCGCATTTTCGCTTCGTTCAGCTTTTGTTTGTCAGTTAGGTTTTTACTTCTCTTGAATCTGAGATGAAGTGCTCTTTGTTCACTTAGCGCTTTTCTAACATGCCTATTAAACCTATTAAACCGTGGTGGATCTTTGCCATCCCTTAAAACATGACTCGGGACATACTTGTCGAGGGCATATTGAACGATGCCTTTGAATTTTTTCCATTTGTTCTCCAAATCTTCGTCCTCATCCCCGTTTGTTTGATGCTGACTTCTGAGATATTCTGAAATTTGTATCCTGTCACCTTTGCTGAGCAAATATATCTTCCTACCTTTCTTAACATTCCTCGTAGGACCCGTCGTCACAGATTATGTCACAGCCGTATGATCACTGAAACCTTCCTCAGCGTTAACTGATGCGATAAGTTCAGGTCTGTTTGTTGGCAGGAGGTCCAAGTCGTTACTCTCACAAGTTGATTCTGTAGTTACTTGCTGAAGGTAATTTTCGGACAAGACATCCAGAACAATGCAACACGATTCCCTGGCTCTGGCAACAGTTCTGATGGCATAACGCTCCCATTCTATACCTGGCAAGTTGAACTCACCTACTATTACAAGGCATGATCAGGAAAATTAATAGTGATATTCCGCAAGCTCTATCTGAAGCTCTCTACAACTACAGACCCTGATGAAGCGGTACAAGGAAAGGTAAGGTTGTGGCTCCGTCAACAAATTTTCTACGGTGACGGAATTAGCAAGCTGGATGGAAAGTGTTCGTTGCAAGGGTGATTATGTTGAAATAAATATGTAGACATGAATGATAAAGATATGGAATGTTAATAACGTTTTTTTCACATAAAGAGCTTTTAAAGTTTCCTCGTGACAAATTCGAAGGTATTACTTTTGAGCACGCCCTCATAGTTACTTTGAGCAATTAGGCATGGAGTTCTCTTCAGTGACTTTTCTCCTGTCTTGTAACTTGTGATGATTTTCGAAGCTAGATTAGGTACACATGCTACTGTCCGTAAGGGCTCAAAGTATATTTAATTGCCTTTAGTTCCATGTAGTTAAATGCTTACGTATCTTTCTAGGGTGACCTAACCTTCATAACCTAAACTGTGTCTCTAAGGTGGAACAGGTGGGGCGTAATGCGAAAGTACCCCACACTGCCTTGCAACGTTTTTAAATAATAGACCGTTTTTAGTAGACTGATAATTTATTTTTTTCGATTTCAAGTTGTTCGAATGTATTATCCGAGACTAAGATACTTTCGAGGCGGTTATTTCTGACCAGTCTGGATATTCGGACGCTTGCTACAAATCAGATTTTCCGAGACTATCCTAGAAAGTTATTTTAAAAAAGATGTGAAGAACCCCGGCTACAATACAGGTAACATGGCTCGAAAATATACAAACTTATTTCCAGAAGAACAGTAACTTTCACCCATTAAATACTTAAAAGTTATAGCGGATACATTATTCGCTGTAACAGCGAAAGACTTACATAATTTATTTCATCAGCTAATCAGCTAGTTGTAGGGCATGTCTTGGTGATATAACTGGAAAAAAAAAACAAAAAACAAAAAAAAATAACGCTCTAGTGGAAATATTACTTGCGCTCTGAGGATTGGTTTACATTTAATTATGATTATGTATACAGACAATAATAATAATAACAATAACTGAGTTTAGCTGACTGGCCTGGTGCAAATCTTTCAATTGGGCGCCACTTCGGCGATTTTCGTGTCTCTAACCTATCCCTGTTATCCAACCTGTGAAAGGGGATCTACAGCTTAACGTGAAATCCGAACTACTTGTTTTTTCTAGTGATACTTCACATCGTTGCGAGGTGAAGGCTAGTTTAAAATGAAGACAGGAAAATACGTAGTCCGACCGAGCATCGGGTCTGCTACCTCTCTGTATCCGTATACTCGCTTTGCCGCTAGGGGACCACGCCAGATATTTATTTAGGAAGTTCGTATAAAGGTTTTAGTGATTTAGTTTGCGAATGTCAAAATATGTTACATGTACGACAATGTTAGGAAAGCCACAAACTGCTACTCACCACACATTGGGGATGTTAAGTCGCTGGACACAGAACAAAGAGGCTGCTAACGGACGAGCAGTTAATAATAATAACAATAACTGAGTTTAGCTGTCTGGCCTGGTGCAAATCTTTCAATTGGGCGCCACTTAAGGCGACTTTCGTGTGTCTAACGTATCCCTGTTATCCAACCTGTGAAAGAGGATCTACAGCTTAACGTGAAATGCGAACTACTTGTTTTTCTAGCGATTCTTCACATCGTTGCGAGGTGAAGGTTAGTTTAAAATGAAGACTGGAAAATACGCAGTAACTGTTAGTCAGCGAGCGGATGCCTTGGACATATGTCCGTCGTGGAGACTCAGTGTTGGTAGGACATGCATTGTAAAATGGTAATAGATGCAGTTGGTAATGTTTGGGTAGTGGAATTATCGACGACAGTAAAATTTTGGGAACTGGATATCACATGAATAGGATAAAATCTGCTAAATACATTGTTTTCTCTTCAACAAAATCTTTCTTTTGCTAACCATATACCTCCTAGTAGTTAGAGACTATAGTATAAGCTTTTTATTTAGCTGGTGGTAGTTGTTGCTTTCTGTGATTGCTGTAGTTCGTGTTATAAAGATTTCTGTGAGGTAAGTGACTTATGAAAAAAATTGGGTTATTGTTAGGATTGCCTCCATTTCAGGGCCATTCTTTTGTGTTAATTATTAGAAGTCATTTTGTCATTGCAGAGCAATCAGATTGCGTTGCGCTTGCATATTGTGGGTAATAAATGAGTAGGTTAAGTCTGAGTTGTCTTTGTCAGGGAAAATTCCGTAGGTCAGTGTTGAAATGATAAAGTAAGGAACGAGAAAGTTGGTTCAGTTTCACGCAGCAGTTTATGTAAACACAAAGAAGTTTCACCTACTCAGTTATTTCAGTAGAGTTAAACTCAGAAGTTTCAATACTACTCCAATACATTTTCTTTGTCTTTATTTTTTTCATGTTGCTGGCCTATCAATCACGCAAGAACAAAAAGTTATAAACATACACTTCCCGCTGCTTGATGGTGTTGTACGATTTTTTGTTGTGTAAAGGTCATTCTTAAATATAAGTCACAAATCTGACAATATTATATAGTGTTACTCTTAGTACAGAACTGGTTACAACTTAATGGAATTAAGGAGCCATTCAAATAAAAAAAGTACCAACAAGGTAGTAGAAAGGAGGTGTATCAGCAATACATTCATCTTTCCAGTGAGGTTGTTGCTGCGCATGAGAAATTTACGTGTCCATGTTTTAAGAGACACTGAAATAGTTTCCGTCTGAGGGCACTGCTGCCGCATACATGAGATGTAATAAATATATAAGCACTGCAATGAAGCACTGACGAACAGGCAGGGGATCAGTGTGGCATTTATGTCTTTCCTAAGTGCGTCCAGTAAATGCGAAAAAGTGAACTGTGTCGACGTTGTTACCAAATGTGTCCAAACAGGACTAACGTGTTGTTATTCTTTTCTTGCCTGCCGAAAGATAAAACATCGGAGGACGTGCACTTCAGAATCAGGAATGTATATGGTTGAGCTTGTTTATCGAAAACCACCGTTCTGGAATGATGCGCTAAGTTCAATGGTGGTCGCAATTCGACATAAGACACGGTCCATCTGGGAGGTCAGCCTCATCCAGCAGGCCAACTCAAGTGGCAGACACTCGAGAACCCGACCTATAGTCCCCATCTAACACCACACGATTATCAAGACTTCGGTCTCTTAAAAAAATGCTTTCAGAGGTTGACGATTCCTGTCGGACGAATATGGGCAGGAGGCAGTTACGGACTTCTTCACGTAGCAGGACACGTTGTTTTACCAAACGAGTACTGAACCTTCACAGATATCTACGAGGTGGGCTAGTGACTATTGGCAACATGAAAGACGAAGAAAAATTTCTTAGGTGCCAGTTAGATTAGTAGTTAGGTTAACGACGTGTATTAAGCCCACTTCTTCCACTGCACCTATTTTTAGGCTACCTTTGAACATGTTGGTCAAATGCAAACAACTATACAGGGTGGTCCATTGATAGTGACCGGTCCAAATATCTCACGAAATAAGCATCAAACGAAAAAACTACAAAGAACGAAACTCGTCTAGCTCCAAGGGGGAAACCTGATGGCGCTATGGTTGGCCCGCTAGATGGCGCTGCCATAGGTCAAACGCATATCACCTACGCTTTTTTAAAATAGGAACCCCCTTTTATTACATATTCGTGTAGTACGTAAAGAAACATGAATGTTTTAGTTGGACCACTTTTATCGCTCTGTGATAGATTTCGCTGTAATAGTCACAAACGTATAAGTACCTGGTATCACGTAATAGTCCGCCACTGCAGACGTTTTTTGCTTCGCGATACGTCTACCGTTTACCAATTCTGGAAAAGGTCGATATCGTGTTGCTGTATGGGTATTGTGATCAAAATGCCCAACGGGCGTGTGCTATGTACGCTGCTCGGTATCCTGGACGACATCATCCAAGTGTCCGGACCGTTCGCCGGATAGTTACGTTATTTAAGGAAACAGGAAGTGTTCAGACACATGTGAAACGTCAACCATGACCTGCAACAAATGATGAAGCCCAAGTAGGTGTTTTAGCTGCTGTCGCGGATAATACGCACATCATTAGGAGACAGATTGGGCGAGAATCGGGAATCTCAAAAACGTCGGTGTTGAGAATACTTCACCAACATCGATCGCACCCTTACCATATTTCTATGCACCAGGAATAGCATGGCGACGACTTTGAACGTCGTGTACAGTTCTGCAACTGGGAACAAGAGAAATTATGGAACGATGACAGATTTTTTGCACGCGGTCTATTTAGCGACGAAGCGTCATTTACCAACAGCGGTAACGTAAACCGGCATAATATGCACTATTGGGCAACGGAAAATCCATGATGGCTGCGAAAAGTGGAACATCAGCAACCTAGGCGGTTAATGTATAGTGCGGCATTGTGGGAGGAAGGATAATTGGCCCCCATTTTATCGATGGCAGTGGAAATGGTGCAATGTATTCTGATTTCCTACGTAATGTTCTACCGATGTTACTACAAGATGTTTCACAGCATTACAGAATGGCGATGTGCTTTCAACATGATGGATGTCCGGCACATAGCTCGGGTGTGGTTGAAGCGGTGTTGAATAGCATATTTCTAGAATGAAATTTTCACTGTACAGCGGAGTGTGCGCTGATATGAAACTTCCTGGCAGATTAAAACTGTGTGCCGGACCGAGACTCGAACTTGGGACCTTTGCCTTTCGCGGGCAAGTGCTCTACCAAGCACTTCCCTGCGAAAGGCAAAGGTCCCAAGTTCGAGTGTCGGTCCGGCACACAGTTTTAATCTGCCAGGAATTTTCAGCACATTTCATGACAGGTGGATTGCTCGTCGAAGCACCATACCATGGCCCGCACGTTCACCGGATCTGACGTCCCGTGATTTCTTTCTGTGGGGAAAGTTGAAGGATATTTGCTATCGTGATCCACCGACAACGCCTGACAACATGCGTCAGCGCATTGTCATTCCATGTCCAAACATTACGGAAGGTGAACTACTCACTGTTGAGAGGAATGTCGTTACACGTATTGCCAAAGCATTGAGGTTGACTGACATCATTTTGAGTATTTATTGCATTAATGTGGCATTTACAGGTAATCACGCTGTAACAGCAAGCGTTCTCAGAAATGATAACTTCACAAAGGTACACGTATTGCATTGGAACAACCGAAATAAAATGTTGAAACGTATCTACGTCCTGTATTTCAATTTAAAAAACGTAACTGTTACCAACTATTCGTCTAAAATTGTGAGCCATACGTTTGTGACTATTACAGTGCCATCTATCACAAAGCGAAAGAAGTGGTCCAACTAAAACATTCATATTTCTTTACGTACTACACGAATATGTAATAAAAAATGGGGGGCCCTTTTTTAAAAAACGCAGTTGATATCCGTTTGACCTATGGCAGTGCCATCTAGAGGGCCAATCATAGCGCCATATGGTTTCCCCCTTCAAGCTAGACAAGTTTCGTTCTTTGTAGTTTTTTTTCGTTTGACGTTTATTTCGTGAGATATTTGGCCCGGTCATGATCAATGGACCACCCTGTACTAATCCTCCAACTGCGATGAACACTCATTACAGCTACAGTATGTGTGAATGGGTTGTGTGATCGACAAAGTGGACAACAATACCAGCGACAGTTTTTTTTCTGCAGCTCATCCACACCTTAAGAGATACGAGTGGAGTTCCAAAAGTAAATTACGTGTTTGGCGTCAAGTTAAGACCAGAGCGCAACAAAAGTGACACATCGTCAGAAAAGAGTTGGTATTTCTGAGTCTCCTGCAGACACAGCTCTGCTGCGGTGCGGATAACAAATGCATTACAGTGTGGGGATCAAATAGCGCAGTAGCTAGAAACATAACCCAAAGCTGCAGTACGTGGGACTGTACAGCTGTTGTGGGATAAGAGGCTAAACTGCACACAGATTCACCATGAAATTCTGCCAGTGTATGGAGCAAAAGCTGTAGTGTGCTGCCCACTCGTCTAATATAGGGTGCCTAGGAACCAGTTTTCTTGGATAGCTAGACCGCAGCTCCAGCAAATCTTATTAATAAAGTTTATTACAGTAACTTAATATGACAATACTTAATTTTGCCTTTTTACAAAGAGGTGTCGCAAATAATCGATGTCCTTTAATATGTACAAGTTCCATACAAGCAATTAATACAGATTACAGGTCACGGCTAAAACGTTAAGATGACGACTCGTCTTCTAGTGCGGCTCTTCTAGTGCGGCCGAGGCTAGTTGGAGCGGCACTTATATTCTCTTCGTATGGGTGCAGCTCCTGTCGTGGTGTCGCCCTAGTCAGCGTTCTATTGGCTGTCGTCGTCTCACAGCCTTCTCTAATGTATCGTTCCAGGCCGACATGCCGCTGCTTCATGTTACGCCGGAACGAATGCAGTGCCGCGCGCAGCGGTAGTGAAATAGTGCCAACAATATGGCCGTGGCCGCACACACGTCAGTAACGTTGATCGGGAAGCAACGCTTTGCTATTGACCACAGACGACTATGTCCAAGCAATCGAAGGGGCCAATCGTAGCAGTCGCAGATTTTCCCACGTTGAGGACGTTCACACCGTGCCTCTCGAATGGCTCCGTGAGCGAGCAGCAGACTTTTATCATTGACGAACTGAACAACTCTTAGAACGGTCCGTCCGTGCTCTGCAGAGATTAGTGAAAAACTGAAAAATATTATGATGTATTTTTGTCGCTTGAAGTGTTGATCAGTAATCAGTAGAAGTAATTTGGCCAGCGGTAATGATGTGTAACCTATTTTTAGAAGTCCCATCGTTGAAGAGGCTTTCGATAGTACCTTGAAATTTTAATATGTATCATTACAATTGCTAAATGTGAAATGTGTAAAAATCTGTCTTTTCCCCTGAAGAACTGAACCTATAATTGGATCCGGCACAAGGTGTCAGAGTGAACTGTTTTGCATATTAAAGACGATTAACTTACAAAAGCGCAGAAGAATAACTTATTTTGCAGGAAAAATGGAAAAGGATCCCCTTGTAAACCATACACAACTTACATTTCTCCATTCAGAGAATACCTGAAACTGTATCGAATGCCTGCGGTTTTCGTACGGCGTATTGGGCGTAGTAATGTGTTAGGTTACTGGTCCTCCCAATTTTTTTTCCAGAATTTTTACAGAATGAAATTTTCACTCTGCAGCGGAGCGTGCACTGATATGAAACTTCCTGACAGATTAAAACTGTGTGCCGGACCGACGCTAGAACTCGGGACCTTTGCCTTTCGCGGGCAAGTGCTGTACCAACCGAGCTACCGAAGCACGACTCACGCGCCGTCCTCACAGCTTTACTTCTGCCAGTACCTCGTCTCGTGCCTTCCAAACTTTACAGAAGCCCTTCTGCGAACCTTGCAGAACTCTAGCACTCCTGAAAGAAAGGATATTGCGGAGACATGGCTTAGCCGCAGCCTAGGGGATGTTTCCAGAATGAGATTTTCACTCTGCAGCGGAGTGTGCGCTGATATGAAACTTCCCGGCAGATTAAAACTGTGTGCCGGACCGAGACTCGAACTCGGGACCTTTGCCTTTTGGGGGTAAGTGCAAGTCTCAGAGTATTTTTATATCGGTATTTCTAAATAAGATGGAAATTTTTCTTGTACTGTGACTAAGTAGAGAATGCTTGTGAACATATGTCTTGTACCAATTTTTTTTTCGTTAGTGCTTCTATTATTGATGTTGGCCTCTGTTTCTTTTGTTGAATTATCAGTCGATTTTACTGAGTACCGCTTACTCATTGCTACCGCTTCGATGGTATCTAATTTTTGTGTCGATGCTTTGAGTTTCAACGGTAATGTAAGAGCCCTGTTCAACATCGACATAAATGCAGGATACTTGAGCGTGTTTTGATGGTTTCATAATTTGTGTG
The DNA here is from genome assembly GCF_021461395.2 of Schistocerca americana. Taxonomy (NCBI): domain Eukaryota; kingdom Metazoa; phylum Arthropoda; class Insecta; order Orthoptera; family Acrididae; genus Schistocerca; species Schistocerca americana. Next base: position 625,336,164 of record NC_060122.1, read on the forward strand.
TTGTGTTACCGTGTAGGACGGTTTCACGCAAATTTAAAAGGTATGTTCTAGTTGTTGTTACGAAATGTGAGGTCTAAAAATATTTATGAACCAATTTGTTTCATGTTCTGTTGTGAACTTGACTTTTTTACGTAGTGAACCGAATAATGCTACAAATTCTCCAAGACTATCTTTGTGACAGCAAATTGGACTAATGTGTCACTCACAAGCTTCCTGCAATGAATAGTCTTTTCAGCAAGTTAATTTTCCATCCAACGATTTTTTTCTAACTGGTTGATGAATGTACCTTCCAGGAGACTCGATGTGTGGTCACCCATAGCTAAGTCTTTTTTGTGTTCGTTAATCTTATCACTAGATGAGAAATAGCTATGGAGCAGTCTCTGGTATCTCGTAACAGTCACGTGTAGTCGTCTAGTAATCGTATCGATATCCATCGGATTATACCCAAGAACTTTTAAACACGCATATATTGCGCAGCGGTACAATCTATCATTGATTTGAAGATATTCTGGTGTGGCTCAACCAATAAACAACCGCTGTACGCCACTATCGTTTGGTTCCCATTCTCACTTATGGGATAAAGACTTTAGCCTATATTGTAGGTACTTTTAATGAAACAGGGATCGACAACACATGAAAAGAACAATATAAGAGCTCGGCCGGCACAATACCACAGCACATTAAAAGAATAATATAAGAGCTCGGCTGGCACAGTTTCGTCGTTCTGCAGCGTGACCATTTCATAGATTTACATAGAAATTAAGTCCCACGCCACTTGACAGAGCGTAGAGGAACATTGCGGGAGAGCCGCACCGCCGTACTAGGCAAGGGCCTAACGGAGGTGGTTTTCCGTTGCCTTCCTCCGACCGTAATGGGGATGAATGATGATAATGAAGACTACACAACAACATCCAGTCATTTCTGGGCAGGTGGACATCCCTGACCCCGCCGGGAATCGAACCTGGGACCCCGTGGTCGGGAGGTGACAACGCTACCGCTAGTCCACTAGCTGCGGCCGTATATTTACATAATTGATCCTATTATACAAGTTACTCCTCAAAGCCAGCGTATCTACGCAGAAATATTAAGAAACTCGACTTGCATTAATTTCAAAATGTTTGTTTGTTACTACTTCAAAAGGCATGAGGTGGGAACCTTAGTGCAACTGTTGTGTTGGAAATGGAAATTTCCCATAAACGTTTGATTTATTAGAATAATTATTATGACAAAACCTCACATCATTAGAAACCATCTACACTTAATACAATTCCGTTCAACATTACTACTGAGTCGGCGATATTAAAAATCGGAAAAGAAAAGGAAAGATAGAAACATTACCAATCCTTCTGGCGAACGAAGCAACACCATACGAACTATCTATCGTGGGTAAACGTGGGACGCGAGCGTATTTATAATGCGGTAGGGAACTATAACGATTTCTATCTAATCGTCTCTCTGCTGCACGGTTCATAGGGAAACCTAATCAGTCACACTGCCTCTACATAGCACACCAAACAGTGAAGTAAACAATAACACTACATAGCTCATCGCTGAACAGAATAAAAGGAGCGCCATGTTCCTGTCACAATAAATTCTAAAACGTATCACAATCTCTGAGGATATAGTAGAGCGGCCACTCTCAGTACCAGTTCCAATACTACACTCTCCTTTTCAGTTGAGTAGCAACATGATTATGAGACCACAGTCTGTCTGATTCCCACAAACAGCCTTTTGTTACTCAGCGCTGCTTGCCTCCACAAACTCACAAAAACAGGAACTTCATACGTAAAACTGCTGAGCGCCGACCAACTCACAATAACATGTACTGCACTATATGGACGAGACCACTTAGGATTCCCATTCTACCTGTTCACACGACACAATCATGCCTTTGCCGTTCATTGACCGACCTACGTACCAACTATTAAGACTACAAGTAAAACTCAAGTACCTCCCATGTAACAAAGATAAATATCGAAATCTATCAACGTGCGTTCAGAAAATAAAGGCAAGGAGTACTTCTGTAATAAATGCAAGAACATATGTACCCAGCCCGCATCTCGTGGTCGTGCGGTAGCGTTCTCGCTTCCCACGCCCGGGTTCCCGGGTTCGATTCCCGGCGGGGTCAGGGATTTTCTCTGCCTCGTGATGGCTGGGTGTTGTGTGCTGTCCTTAGGTTAGTTAGGTTTAAGTAGTTCAAAGTTCTAGGGGACTTATGACCACAGCAGTTGAGTCCCATAGTGCTCAGAGCCATTTGAACCAGCCATATGTACCCAAATGAAAGGCGAGTGAATCAACACACACCTTTCAATGATACCAGTTAAAGTAAGTTGATTATTTCTGTGATATCTGGCTGTAGTTTTTGTATTTAGTAAGGCTTTTTCTAATTATTTCGCTTGTATCTTTTACAGGTACTTTTGTGAACACATTAAAAATGTCAAATAAGGCAAATCTAGATTCTCTGGGAATTTTTATAACTTCGATTGAAGTTATCAGAATTTCTGTATTCTTTTTTGAGTACATAGGATCTAATTTATGAAGTACCCAATGGCGATAAGTTAGTAGTCAACAAAGTTTGTACGCTAGTGTATTGTTGGAGTTAATAATATGTGTAATTTGAGGACTATGTTTTTTGATTTTTGGCTTTGCTCTGAGATTGGGGCAATAGTTCTGACTAACTTAGTACTTTTTTTTTGTTTATTGGATGACAGGACATGCATCGGGTAGGGATTTTATTTGTTTTTTATGGAATTTAGCGGTTATATCATGGTTCAGTCGAGTAATGCTGTTTTCTGAAGAAAATTTAAGAGTTTACATAGCTAAAACCCTTAATAATTCTCAATAAACAGCGTTGCTGAAGTGAAACGCGCTCAAACCACTAAAAAGCTGAAACATAAATTCAAGAAACATGGCGTTATTGTTATTTATGGTGATAAAGGAAACTACACTCCTGTCTTTTGCGAAAATTATTACGTAGCTAAAGCATTATCTTATGGAAATATTGGAGTTCACTTTATCACCCTTAATAACAGGAGCATTATGTCCATTGGGTTTATGTTCCAGTTCTTTCAACATGAGAAACAGTAGTAAACTAACTTCTTGAAATAGCGGTGAGTAGTTGTGAGTAGTCGAAACGGAGACATTTATGTACGAATTCGTTAACGTCAGATAATAATGATCAAGTGTCATATAATCACTTTCTCGGCTAACCATAAAACGTGGCTGCCATAACAGGTCGGTATGTCTCGATTCACTTTTTATGTGATAGTTTAAATATTAGATATGGTGGTAGACGCATAAAAATGAATACAAATTTTTACATAATAAAGGTTTTCTAGCCAGAAAATGACTACATGAAAATGAAACAGGCAGAGTGAAGGAAATGTTGCAGAAAAGTAGAGTGGCAAGGCCCAAGGATTGATATCATATGAGGGTAAGTTTTAACGATGATACTGATTACGATGATGGCAGATAATTCCCTTAAAAATATGTTACATAATTTTTATTTCTATTTTTTCGGATGTTTTCCTGCATGGTGCTTGTGATGTATACCTACAGTTGGAGGTAAACAAAATTCTTCCCCTTATGCGGCCTGAATTTTATATACGGCACCACAGGCGCCTTTCGCTTTGATGTCGTGCCGAGGCAGTCACAGGTTTTCCCCAAGTTCGCTCACATGATACAAGTCTCTGGAGACCTCTGCTCGTGTTTGTCGGAGGCTCCAGGAAGTTCAAGTGACAGTGTGGTTCTTTGCTTCATACGGTCATCATCAGATACCAAAATCAATGCGTTGTCGGTGTAGCTGTCGTTCTGTCACACACCGTTCGTACTATCTGATCATAATTCGTGCGCTTAATTCCCATTATAATACTTTGTAACACGAATTTTGTGAGTCTGTATAAGTTTTCCCCAGTATTTTCCTCCTACGATGGTTTCTTTATTCAATATTTATGTCGAAATAGGTGTCCAATTAGTTTACTTGTTTTCAGTGTGATGTTAATCAAGGCCCACCCTTTCTACTTTTTTAATAATTTGACCCTTGGATTTTCATACAGTTCATGAAGTTTCTTTGATCTTTTTCATAGCCACATTCCCATAGTGTAGTGCTGTTAATATTGAGCGTCCTTAGGCTCGTGTTCGTAACGTCAGCCTTTCGACATGTATTTGCCAGGTGCTCTGATATATCTCGAGTGTAACGTATTTGTTATCACACGAGGAGAACAGTGACGCATACTGATGAGACAAAACATTCTGAGCACCCCCACAAGCAAGAATGAATGCCGTCTGGTGGAACGCCGGCACGTGATGCGGAAAAGAAAGAAAATAAGCGGAGCAGGGACGAATAGGGGACAATTCTAGCGACGATATGGACCACAGGTGAAGAAATTCATTGATGTAAGCAACTTGACAGATGGCTGATTGTTATAAACCGGCGCTTGCGAACGAGCGTCTTGGAAACGCCAAGCAGGTCGGGTGTTCGCGTGCTATTGTCGTGAGGACACGTGGAAAGTTGCTGAAATGGGGCGAAACGCAGGGAAGCTGTTGGACGTCTAGGCAACATCACAAAACGTGCAGGATTCAGCCGCTCTGTGAAGCTGGCTAGGCAGCGATCTGTGGCGGATCTAAGGACAGAGTACAGAGCTGATGCGGGCACTATTAATTTGGAGCCCACTGTTCATCGCACGATGTTGGATATGGGGCTCCGTAGCAGACGTTTCCAATGTATTCCCGTTATTACCAAATATCATCCTCAATTACGGCTGAAATGTAGTGATTAGACTGGACCATTGATTAGCGGAAACTTGTCGCCTGGTTGCAGTGGTAGTAGTGACACTAGATCATGGATTAATAGAGTCTTGTCTCGTGGTCGGATGAAATAAGGTTCGTTTCACATTATGTTGGTGGTAGTGAGATTTCTTGGGAGGAGAGGAAGTAATTGATGGTATTATTACAACAGTGGATTACCTGCAGGTTGAAACGTCCCCTTAGAACAATTATATAAGACAATACTTAAACTGACCACAATATTTTTTTTTAGCGGAACGCAATCTGACTTTCAATAATCCCTACAACAGAATGGCCCTGACTAACATTAACCTATACCTTTCACAAATCACTTACCTCACAAAAATCTTCGTTACTCGAACTACTGCAATACAGCGAGCGCCACTACTGCCAGCTAAATAAAAGATTCAAACTACGGAAGGCGCTAACTACTGATAGCCATAGTTAGCAAATGAAAGATTTTAATAGAGAACAAACAATGTATTTACCTTAATAGTGTTGAAAACTCATAATATACATAGCAGTTCATGACATTCAATCTTACAAATATCAAAACTCCGCCATTTCTCTCCCCACATCCACCACTGCTGGCGGCTCATCTCCAACTGCGCAACGCTACGCGCTGTTCACATCCAGCTGCCGCTGCCCAACACTACAATGGCAGACAACAATGCAAACTAGCCACAGACTGCACACAGCAAAGCCAGTGATTTTCATACAGAGCGCTACGTAACGTTGCCAATAAGAAAACATAAACAGCCTACTTACAACATGACTGAAGGCGCATTGCATCCCGTCATGCTTGATGTCTTTCCTGAAGGCGATGACATTTTCCAACAGTATAACTGTCCACTTCAAAAGGTCAGAATCGTTTTACAGTGGGTTTAGAAAAATTACGCTATCTTTGTGGTGACATCTTGGCCACCCGACCAGCCTCTATCGAGTGTCAACTCCGAGATGGGAAACCGCTGGCCTATAATGTATAGGCTACATGGGAATGCCTGTAACTCCTGTTTAATATCAAATGTTATTATGCAAATTGATAGCTGTGTTACTTGTCAATTGTTGATATTAACATTTACATGTTTTCAGAGACGCAGTCGAGCTTCAATTTTTAGCCATGGTAGATGTAAGCGGTCATAGTTACACTACTGAGGAGCGCATAATGTCGAATGCTTGAGTGCCCGAACGATGAACGACGAACGACAATTCACGCGCAGACAATGAGACAGATTATGGGTTCATTCCGGGAAAGATCTAATAAGGCTCTACCGCGAAAGGCAACACTGCTGGACAGGGGAAAATGGGCCTTTGCGTTTGGCAGTATCGCAGGTTCGAATCCTGACCCGGGCATGGATGGGTGTGATGTCCTTAGGTTAGTTAGGTTTAAGTAGTTCTAAGTCTAGGGGACTATGACCTCAGATGTTAAGTCCCATAGTGCTCAGAGCCATTTGAACCATTTTGAACCTTATATCACTTGCTACAGCATGAGTACCGTCTCCAATGCCCTTGTATTCATCCTCTCACGATAAATGATGGACGTATCGTAATGGCGCAAGCTGATATAGTGTGTATCTTACACCAGTACTATGTACACATCTACGGCATCGATGAGTCCAGTGAAACCTTTTACGACCGACTAGTCAGCATCTTGGCTACGAAAATTACACCAGAACATAATGCAATGCTCCTAGCTGCCTTTCAGCCTGAGGAAGTTTACAAACTTATTGTGGCATCGTCTTCTCTAAAGTCCCCGGGTGTGGATGGACTTCCCAAGGAATTTTAGGTGCCTTTGCGTCCCTTTTGAATGTAGTGTTGCACGGTAGAGTAGTGCGGACCTCGTTCAAAGTGGGAAAAATTGTTTTAATTCCGAAGCGCCCAGAGCCGATTGCCTCTGATAGCTTTCGCCCAACTACTTTGTTCATAAGACTGGGGCGTGTCGGCTATGATGGACACGATTGTTGCATATCATCAAAGCTGCGTACCTGGTCGTACCATTCTTAACCCGGCAGCCGAGTGTCGTGAAGTGGTTTCCGATGCTGCTTTAATTTACATCCCTTGTTCCCTTGCTTTTCTAGACTTCGGTAAGGCATTTGATCGTATTAATTATGACTTTCTCCTTCGGATGCTGGAAGCAGTTCATTTTACTGTTGACACACGACAAGTGTTCTCACATCTGTTTACGGGTATTTCAGCTTCTGTGGTTCTTAATGGACCACTGACACCATCGATAAATGTCCGTCGAGGAGTGACCCGAGGAAGCCCGCTATCAGTGATTTGGTTTGTGTTGTCTCTGGAGCCCCTATTTCGGATGCTAGCATCCTAGCTGAAACGTTTGACGCTTTCCGGCGGGACTATAGCTGTTCGTGAGGATTCTACTTCGCAATCCTGCGAATATACTTGGACTGAAGGCTGTAATCGGTGAATTTTGTCCGAGTTCAGGTGCACTACTTAATGAAGTAAATGCAGGCTTCTTACCTTGCGATATTTGGATGACGCGGTTGTTCCATGGGCTACTGTAGTGGAGAGGCAAACGTCTCTCGATATCATCATTGATCGTTGTTCACTGAAGATGGCGACACTAAACTGGAAGTCTGTTACAGCTAAAATTCAAGGAGCGTTACTAGAGCTTGAAAGGCGTTCTGTTACTCTGTTCGAGAAAATCTGAATACTGGATACATATGTCTTATGCAAATCTAATGATATGGTCCAAGTTTATCTGTTTCCTTCGATGATGGCGAAGAAACAACAACAATGGTGTGGTCATTTCTTATGGAAAAGACATATGTTTCGCTTGCAGTATCAGGTGATCACGAAGTCTCGCTCCTTTCGGGGGTTGGGCCTGACTGATATACGAAGGAAGATGCAGATACTAAATGTGATTCGTACTGTTTTGACGACGACACAAAAAACTCACTCATTTGTGTCTCGTTTATTTCTCTGTTTCTGTCCTGCTAGTCTTGAACCACCTAATGATGTTGGTCGCACAAAAACACATTCGTGGATTCTATCTAGCGATGAGTTATTTAGGGGCTAACATGAAATTCCTAAAGACTTGTTGGGAAGCAGTCCCTTGCTTGAACATCGTTGATAGAAAATCGCCGCAAACGACCTGGACGACAGTTTGGTTCAATATCAGGCTTCCGATTTTGCGGATGCGCGTAGTGTCCACGTGGTATAAGGTAGTAAATAAATGGCTCTGAGCACTATGGGACTTAACGTCTGAGGTCATCAGTCCCCTAGAACTTAGAACTACTTAAACCGAACTAACCTAAGGACATCACAGACATCCATGCCCGAAGCAGGATTCGAACCTACGACCGTAGCGGTCGCGCGGTTCCAGACTGTAGCGCCTAGAACCGCTCGGCCACCCCGGCCGGCAAGGTAGTAAATAACTTGATTCCTACGAAAGAGGGACTTTTCCGTATAGTACGTCTACAGACATGATACGACATCGCTTTACTTGTGAAGAACTTATAGCAAATTTGTCTTGGATAAGGATACAATGGTCCTTTCTTATCCGATCTTCTGAGACTGTATACACTACGGACATCATATTGTGCTCAGATTATTCCTTCTTTCCAATGTCGAAAACCCATACCGTTATGTGATTACTGGGACACTCCGTTCGTTATGTTGTAGAAGGTGAGGGGAAAGTTCACATGAACTTGAGGCAGTACATGATGACGGCCTATTGGACACGCTTGCGACTGCCTCGATGTCGAAACCTCTTTGCCAACACGCTGAATCTTGTTTTCCGTCGGTAAGGCGTTGGTTAATTATATTTTTCTGAGGGTATGTGTTTTTCTTTGTTATGTATGCTCCCAACCGATTTGCTTCGGATCCTTCTCTCCAAGTTTCCTTGTTCGTTTTGTTTTAAGTTTTGACTCAATATCGCTCCAGTTCTATTGCAAAATGTGTATCGATAAAGAATGTGTACACATGAGCGTATACAGCCCTTCTAATCAAAGCGGGATTGTTTTAGTTTGCTATTTACAATATAATCTAATGTCGCTCTCCTTCTGCTTTTAGAATCTATATAGAAAGAACAAGTAGGGAGAGGGGGGTGAGTTGGTAGAACGTGAGATGGTTGTGGCAAGGTCCTGCGTTCAAACCTCACTGATGACGATTTGTTTTAACTGTTTACGCATGATACTGTTACATGGTAGAACATTTTCCTGATATGCAAAAGGACTTTTCGGAATTTGTAGCAACTTTGTTTTGGCAGTCTGCTTTCGCTTTGTTAGTTGAAACTAGCAACCCTATAGAGTACATTTGTATAGATAGGTGTAGTGTTCTGTTGGACACGTGCGACAGAACACACCCCACTCGTGATAAAGCAGCTAGTGCATTTGTAATTTCACAGAACAAACATAAGCAATCGGAACAGTAGAATAAGAAAAAATTGCACCACACGTGCGGAAGTATTAATAGTTCCATGTAACACTTTGACGCATAGAACAGTAAAAAGAATTGTCATCATAGAGATATGAACCCAGGACGCTTGGTTCAACGATCTAACGCTCTACCAACTTCCCCACGGATATTATAGATATCAGCTACTCACAGTTATGCTTTTCCTGTGTTCTGTAGTTTGGGTGTTACTTTCAGTTATCGTTAACGCCCGTTATACTAGGACGACAGCACATAGCACGAACTATAGTGCAGTTTTGGTCGACACTCTATCGAAACACAACGTTTGGTATCGATCTGAGTGTCTGGCATCTGTAGGTTTGGGTGTAACGGTTCTTGCCATGTCTATCATAGCTGTTTTGACACTGTAGTTGAAAACTGCTGAATGATAATTAATTAGACTTTTCACGTCTCCATCTTCATGGAATTTATTTACTATGAGCGCGTTGCTTGCAATAGTAATTTGTCCATATGTAACGTTGGTTCCAAATTCCGTTGAAGATTAATGTTGGGTTATTTTGGTTTCTAAAATCCATAATTTCTGGAGACGACTTTGCGACAGAAATGCTGCAGCCATAGCAACTTTCACTTGAATATGCACAATTCTAGCACTCAGTAAGTATTAATATCGCCAGCTACGTCCGTACACTAGGTTAACCTGACTGCGACTATCATATTTTCTTTTATTCCAAGCCAATGTGCTCCAAGGTCATCCACTCAACGCGGGTTTAAAACCCATAGTGGATCCCGGCATTTTTATTAGCTTCATCAAAATATAATATATTTATAATAACAGTAGTTATAACTATTGTAAACATTCATCCATATAATCTTGGTTTCTTTAACAAGTACTGGTTAGTTCATTTTCTTCTAACAGTTAATCAAAGGCATTTAACATAATTTGAAAAATCGATATCTCAGTTATCGTTTCTTATATTTACAATTTAATGGAAAAAAGTATTAGTTGAAAACAGTATTGGCTGCAATTTTAATTTTTATACGTATCAACTACGCGTTTTACATTTTTTAGGCATCTTCAGGCTGATCCTTATTTCTTAGGACGATCATTTAGACAGTGTAGGTAAAGGGCATCGTCGAGTACATCAGGCCAACATCACCTTTGGTAACCTCATAAAATGGTTTCTAGATGGACATGACTCCAAGACCGGTATAACGCGTACACGTTCACAGATGCAAATAATTTAGTTTGAACACAGTCTGCACATGTCACTCTTTTTCCTGTCTGATATAAAGTAGAGATAAATATAAAAGACAGCAACCTCGAATAACCTACTTGAATTTTGTTCAAAATCTGATTGAAACTGTATTGTCTTCACATAAGCATTACTAGCTTCACCTTAGCTCGTTTTTAAACTGTACACCTGAAAAAAAGTAAGATGGGACACCAGGACTAACCATGTGAGAAGGTCAGTGCAAATTAACACACGGTACATTTCCATCAATGTGACCACGTTGTGAGTTAACGAGCATTTCGCTCTCATTTACGTATAGGCCGAAAGAGTCAGCCCTTTGGAGCTGTGAAACGAACCCTGTGGTCCGGGACTGTTTGTCACAAAGAGCTCAGATTCATCACGAGATGGGGAAATTCACAGAAGTCTATTGTGCTGAATGAGGCCTAAGCGCTGTAGTGTGCGATTGGGAGAGACAAGAACCTACGTCATAGTGAAACCCTGTAGAAGCTCTTTGTGACCAAGAGGCATAGAAGTGTTAAATATGGCGAACCTGAGACCGGAAATAAAGGGAAACATTTATGAGAACTTTTTAACTGTTTAATAATTCACGGAATGAAAATACAGTAATTTTAATTACCATCCATTATAAATTTTCATGGCGATCATAATAAAACTTGTTTTTGTAATAAAACCTAAATGCTAAATTCTGAACGCTTTCGTCGATCTTAATGATCTACATTTCATTTAGAGGCGCATCATTAGAATGATGAATATTGTAAATGTCATCTCTGTAACTTTATTTGTTTAAAGGATATAGTGAATTTAAATTAACAATATTTACAGTTAAGCTTCAGCTCATCATTTTCTCCACACAAAACAAATCAAACGATGACAGCGTGACACCTTAACGAATCATTAGGTAATACAATATTTGTTGTAAAGTTTAGTGCATAATATATATTTTTGTTCTTTATTTATTTATCAGAAACACATTGGTGGAGAGCTACTGGCCGTGACATTCAAAGTTAAGAATGAAATTGTTTTGGTTTTCTGTATAAGAATTAAATGTTTATTATGTAATGGATATTACTGTTACTTTATTTAGAACGTGAAAGTGGTCATTCTTGATTATTTAAATATGTTAAAATGTAAAATAATATAGAATAGTCTGCAGCCAATCAGATGGACGGCTTTAGGAAAGGAAACTGCACTAGTCAATTGAGCGACGATTTTCGGCACGCCGGAGACGCGGCGGGAGCGGGGAAGAGGGATAGTTCTGGGCTGGACACCAAAGGGTACAGCGCTGGTGACCCGGACAGTTCGGCTGGAGACAGCAAAGTGGACAGTGCTGGGGGAGACGCGAAAGGGGACGGAAGTGAAACGACTTAGAAAATTTCGCGATGTGTGGTATCGCGGGTCTTAGTCTCTAAGCGGTGAGAGGCCGCGCGCCTGGTGTGAACTCTAACTTTTCACTTAATTAACGAGGTGGAGTACTGGACGTGTAATTCGCCATGAGATTGTGAATGATCGAACTGTGTCAAATGGATAAGCGCTCGCGTGTAATAGTTATTCAAAATATGACCACTTTCGCTATTAGTTTGCTTTCTGAATAAACATTAATCTCACCAAATCGCTACTAAGTGGCCTATATCATTTATGGGTCGTTAATTTAGCTCCCGATATTATTTATACTGTTGTTATATGTAATATTAAGATTAAACTCCTAGACGAGTTTGAACAAACAATTTTCGACGGAGAGAAACCGCATGTGAGCCCGAACATCTTTGGGATGTTAGCTCGCAACTTGGGGCTCGTCTGGGATAGGACATTGGAAAGTGTTACTAGTGGGATAAGAATCTTGCAAATTTCTGGAAAAGGATTGGATTTTCGAAGCTGTTAATTGCGGGAATATGTACTATGGAAAGTTTTAGAGCTGGATTTGAACTCTACAAAGTGTTCCGAAAAGTATTATCTGAAGTGCGATTGGCAGAATCTCTCGCAAAAGCTAAATGTGAGATCGGTTCAGGACTGAATATTATGTTTCTTTAACAGTTGTGAAATTACAATTATAATTCTCACAGTTAACGACATTCTGTGATCTAGGTCTCAAGTCTGCAGCGGTTTAGGCATTATGCATTGGGGCTCTGAGCTACGAATTTTGCAACTGTTGTGTGCACCGAGTTTAGCAGTGGTTAGGATTGATAAAAACGTAATGCAGAAGAACAGGCGACATCGAAAGCACGTGATTCCAGCCAGCAGCGGCATCCTCAACTTCGATTCATCTCGCAGCGACGGTTGCAGTATCACAGCAGAGGTTAAGATATCTTCAACGTCGGATTCAACTGCAACATCGGCAGCAATACGATGGCAGAAGGATCCAGCACGATAAAGTTAAATAGTTCCGCTGATAGCGAGATTATGTGTGGTTCTGTAGTTCAATCGCTAATAATAGACGTCGCTAATATTAAGGAGTAGGTCATTTTGTGTGGGTCCGAAAGTACTAGGGAGCCTCTTGTTCCGAAGTCGGATCGAAAGAGCGGTGAATTTAGTTGGGCAAATTGTTCGAAATCAGGCAAGGGAGATGCATTTGGGGGAGACATTTCAATTTTTTTTAAATGTTAAGGATATTAAGTAGCCGTCTCTTCGTCTAAGAATAGATGATGAATGCAGCTAGCCGCTAACTTTGTGTAATGTCTTGTCTATATAGACGTGTATCTGTTGCCTTTAAGATCCCTTCACCTTCACACATAAATCTATACAGTAAAGTAAGGGCCTCCCATTTCTTGGCTGATCCGTGATAAGACAGGCGAAAGTTAGAGTAATGGAGGATTACTAGTATTATCTCTATTTTCATTCGCTCTTTCTCTTTCTCTCCTTTATCTATGTACAGTTTTAATATAATATTTCATTACGTGAAATCAGCCGAATAGAATCTTTGGTGGAGTCCTTCGTCTTGGTAATCAGCGGCTGGCTTGCTGTAAGAGATCTATACATTTATTACTACTGTTAAACACTGCATTCTGTCGGGAGAATCAATCGTGTGGACAATTTGTTCCTTTTACGAAAGATTGCGAATTCCAGTTGTGTGCGAAGCCTTTTTGGACGATTTAACACAGACTCAGTGATTGCAGGCTCTCTTCGACGCAGCTGAAACTTCCTCACTAATTACAGGGCCAACGTGATCATCAAATGATTCAGAAAAAAACTCATTCGTTCATTCACTCCAGAACAAAAAAGTCACAAACCTTATTTATGAAGGAATTTGTGTATTAAATCCATCTCCATTACATGTCCAGATCTCCGGTGATTCCACGTCTTAATTATTTTCCGTTTACAGTATCTTTCTCTTCTAACAAACCGTTAGCGGCACAAATGTTAATGGGCTCGCTTTAGCGAGAAGAAAAGCAGAATATGTATCTCTCAGAAACACGTCAATCCCTAAACAGATACTCCAGAAGCTGTCCTAGTTACCACTCTAACAACCATGGAGAATGCATATATCCATCTCTGTTATTTCAAAGAATAAACGCACTAGAAAATACTTTGGCGTCGTCGAGCTGTCACCGCATATGTTACGAGAAAATCAGATCATATACTTTTCCAAAGTGAATGAATGTGGATGGTTTAATTGACAATGATTAATTGGTGGGTGGTAGAGGGTATTTTCTGTGGGGAAACTAGAATGCCCCTCGCAGCGAGCGAAGTTTGTGAGCCTAATTTTGATTTACCGAACACACTTCGCGAGCTATGTATTAGTGTGGGTAACCCGGAAGTGATCAGCGTCAGTCCTCCGATTGAAAAAATTAATTATGTTTAAGACAGACGAAGAAAAGAAACATTGAAAACAGAAGAAATGAAGAGACAGGTACCGCGGTCGTATTGCTTTTACGTGCATCAAGGTGAAATTTTTGCTGTGCACAACCAAGGAAGATGATCTTTCATGAAACTGTTATCAGGGTCTACCCATTCGGGAACTTTCTTAAGCAGGGAAACCTTGGAAAACCTCTTAAGCTTAGACCCCCAGCCTACGGTACATAGAAGATAGGAAAGCACACAGAAGAGGAAAAATAATTTTGAAATTGATCTCTAAAGGAAAGATAGGGATCGATTTATATAACGATTTGGAGAAGAGTGATTTGTGCCTCTAGCAAAAAAAAAAAAATTACAATAAATAACTCGAATTTTTTTTTACAATCTTGTTCCCAGGACAATATCTTGCGGTGCTGAAACTCCCCCGGATCTTGCATGTCCCCGACGTCCACGTTTGTAGCCGGTCTTCTACGCGTCCCACAATGGGAAGGGTAGAAGGGACAGGGATACCAGATTTCACATGCAACATTCATTCCAAAGGAATTAGCAATGACCGAAAGGGAAACTCTTCCTGTAAAAGAGCTGGTTAGGTTGCACCGTCCAAGATTCTCCTTTTTGAAAACAAAATCCCTATGGCTTCATGCATCCTTTTTCTTACGATGTACTGCAAGGAATTTAGCCATTGACTTATGGATGTCCATTTATCCATTGACTAATGCTGTTGCCGAAAACATCATAATATTTACTCTAGTTAGAATTTTCTTTTGGACTTCGCATCACCACTTGTGCTTATAAGCCCAAAAATTCTGACACATATTCTGTCAATTATTTATTCTTCGTAATTTAAAGGATTCATGGAACTTGCAGTAGATTTTGGATTCAAATAATTGAATAATGGAAAGTGTGGTTCATTTTATACAAAAACATAATCCATCATTTCCTTGAAAAGTCATATCATTTATCCATACTCATAAAATTTTTATCCTAAATACATATATTTCTCAAATTGATTGCTGTAATGTAAAAGTTATTAGTAGTCAGGAATGTGGATTTACTTCTTTCCTTTATTCTCTGATTCATCCGGCATTCATACGTGCACATATATGGAAATGGATTTTCAAACAAAATTTCAAAGTGAACAAGACCCATTAAATAACTACTAATTCTATGAATATTACTTTCTTTTGACATTCAACAATAAATCAAGAACAATTAACGTCTAATTATGACACTTTTTTGAAGTTCAACATCAATCAGTTTCCCCTCGCGTTTGATGCGAGTCTCTTACAAAGCATATCTGTGTCGTCTATATCGATTCTAACTCTCGCGCCGACGTCAATTGTTTTTCGCGGGAAATTATCTTTGCGGCGTTAACCGTCACTCATGATTCACTGCCTAAACGCATCACTTCACACGTTTACACATCTAAGTGTGTACTAGAAATTATATATGAACATTCACTGGGAACCTCTTTTGATTATGCACCGTCATTTTCGGGAAACATTTCTTTCTTCTTGAAGGTCATTCAGATCCTTTATAATTCGTGATGACATTAGCAATGCTAAAGTTCCATGTTTACCCAAACACAGGTGAAACCTATATCCACTATTTTCTTTGCAGCACTCGATAGTAATAGTTAGTCACTATTTCTACAATCTGTGTCACTGATTAATTATTTCAGTTTAAAGTTTTCTAACACTAAACACACACAGTTTATTGTTATGTTTTTACGAGCATTCATCTCTGTCACTCGCAATGGGGAGCAGTATGGGCTTGCAGAGGGTTCGATCAAACTCCACTTCAACATGCGATCTATTTCCTTTTGAACTTGAGCCTTTAACCTCCAGGGAACAGGATAGAAAGTTCTACAATACGTTTCGTGCGGCTTAACGTAGAGATGGCATATGTATCCCTTAATAACTCCTGGCCTTTCATCAAAAACGTTTTCATACGTGAATAATAATGCATTGAGCTGCTTCTTCTGATCTTCGATAATGCAGTCGGATTCATTTAACTTTTCAAACACTAAGTGACCGAAATCTTCTTTGACTTGGAACTCATTAATTACGTGCTCTTTAGAATTTTGGGCCATCCTGATTACTTGCACACTGATCCCACAATTATATTTTCTCGCAAGGCTTTTTTTTTTTTTTTTTTTTTTTTTTTTTTTTTTTTTTTTTTTTTTTGCAACAACTCCAACTCAATTTCTTGTTTATTAACATTCAAGCAAATTTTTCCTGTTTTAAAATCTATTCTGCATCCATATTGACGTAGGCTGTCGACTCCGATAATGCAATCTACCACCAAATTTTTCACAGCAAGGAATGTGCTAATATTGCTACATTTCCGAATTCCACACCAAGTAGTGACTGCACCTTTACGTTAGCCGATCGAGCCCCAACCGTGCCTATTATTCTGCAATTTTGAACTGGAAAAATAGGTACTCGTCTTATATTTCTGATCCTGTTGAACAGTGCCTCCGAAATAACATTTGTGGTTGCAGCTGTGTCTAAAACCGCCACTATAGGTACGGCCTCCATAATGACTTGCACTTCGGCTACTGCCACCTTTTCCTTATCCTCATCTTGTGGTTCTAAGTCCTCGGTCAGTTCATCTGCCAGTAATCGGCCATCATTATACGTTAGCATGGGTACACATATCCTGTTGCCCCTCAACCAGTTGTTGACCGCTCCTCCGGGGCACGAGTGAGTCCTTACAAGTTTGTTGGATTTTGATTTGTCTGCTGGTTGACATCATCCGTCACTTCGGTAATTACCGGTTGATTCGTAGATGTCCGTCCCCACTGATGTTGGCTATTTGAATTCATTCCTCCCGGTTGATTCCACTTTCTATTATTGTTATTATTCCAGGCTTGGGGCCTGAAATTTCTTTCGTTCCCCTACACGGAATTGTATCTTTTCCCGTTCCTGTTGTTCCTTGAATAGCCCGTCGCAAGACCATTGCCGAGATTACTACTGAGATTTTGAGGCGTTTCTCCGTTATTTAACGATCTCTGTTCATTCCCTTTAAGTGTCGATTGATCGCCATTGGTATAACACATACTTCCACCTTGCCTACCGTTTGGCGGAGGTTCTATCTCCCTATATTGGAATCTGTTATTACGGGCTTTCTGGCTGTTTCTTCGATAATATCTATATGGTCTAACGTCGTGAGGAACGACTCCAAGTCTTTGTCGTTGCCGTAAATCAACTGATTCCGGATGCTAGTTGGTAGTCTTGCCTTAAGTATGTTTATTATGTCTGGCAAGGGCATAGGTCTGTCCCAGTATCTCGTTTTATTTATACATTTTTCGAAATACTTTCTAAGGCTTCCTTTCGAAAGGGAGAAAGGCTCTGGGTAGAGCACCTCCTGCCTTAGGCGTTCCTGTACCCCTTCTGACCAGAACTTTGCTAAAAACGCCTTCTCAAAATCGTCATATGTCGAGCAAACAGAAGTCATGTCCGAGGCCCAGATCGCCCCCGAACCTTGTATATATATCCTGTAACAAAACTGATCTTCTGCCACTCCAACCAATTTCTGGGTAGCACTCCTCTGAAACTTCGAATGGAAACAATTGGATGGACCCCCCTTTTGTCAGGGTTAAAAATCTGGAATTACCGATGCTTTATCATTTTTTCTTCGGCATGGCAAAGGCTTTCGTAATCTCCGTTAGATAAGAATTCACGCGAACAACCAGCTTGTGGCAATTTAATGTTTGAAGTACTTACACAAGTAGGTATTGTGTGCGAATGGGCAGTAACTGGCTCTATAGTCGCTGCCAACTTCTGCTGCTGCCGTGTATTCATTTGTTCTGAGCTTTGTTGTGAAGCGCGCATCGACTCTTCCATCGTTTGTTTCCAATGCTCCAAATCAGCACCTAACTGCTGTCGCACCTCCTCAAGTCCTTTCGCAAAGAAATTCTCTTCCTGTTTGCCAGATAAACTCTGGAACGCTGCCTTAACATTTTGCTCAACGTTTTCACACATTAGCCTCTTGTTTTCCAATGTAATTTCGGATAATTTACCCGTTAATACGTTAATTTGGTGGTCTATAACGTCTTGACGCTCTGTCAGATGTTCAACGCTTTCCTTTGGGTTAGTCTGTGTACGTGCCAATTCAGGAAGTTGCGCAATTGCACATGACATGGCGTCTTGCTTTTGTACTAATTGCGGAACTATTTCCACTTGTTCCCGTACAGTATCTATCTTAATAGCCACATACTCCTTCATTTCGACACGTACGCGTTGAATAGATTCCTCACATTGTGCTTTCACCAATTCTATTTGTGCAGTTAATTTTCGTTCCGTGTCTTCGGCCAGATCTTTGAGTTCCTTGGTCTTCGCCTCTATCCGCTGCTCTAATTCGGAAAAACTGTCTTGTAACTGCTGCTTAATCTCAGTCTGGACTAATTTCATTTCTTCTTGAGTTTGAGTGACTGTCGCTAATTGTGCTTTTAATATCGGTTTTCAGAGTTTCCTGCCCTTCAGTAACTGAGGCTAATTTCGTATTCAAATCATTTTGCCCTTCAGTAACTGAGGCTAATTTCGCGTTAATGTCGGTTTTCAAAGTATTCATGCTCTCGGTTATCATCTGCATCTGTCTCATGATAATTACCAATGGATCTAATCCCTGCTGCGTCCTTGCCGGTACACCTCCAGCCGTGTCTACACGGCGTTCTATTGCGCTGTCCGTAGCCATCGGTCCTACAACACTTCTTACTGCATCATTATTATCAGTGCTAACAGCTGAAGGCTGTTGCGTGCTGCTTTGCTCTGCATGACTCATCCTAAACATTGCCCTAGTTAAAACCATATAAATGTTCTACTGTCACTATATATAACTCCCTTCTACTGTCACTGTATGTAACTCCGTTCACACAAGAGTACTTCTGTGTCTACTTTCTTAATGTACATATACAGAAAAATGCAACTGGGAGAGGTCAATCTATATACATCTAACATGAACACAATTAATCAGTGTTCAAATATCAAATAACACCAAACAGAAAACCAAACTTCAACTATACTAGCTAGCTTTTATAATAAATATATAGATCTAGCCTTTTCTCTGCGCCCAACCTGCTGTCTTTCGGCTTTATTTGTAGATCCAGTTATATCACCTGCGAGTCTTTCCTCTCTTTTCCAAGCGTCTGTTAGGTTAGATCGTCGTAGTTGACATGAAACAGAGAACAAAATTATTTTAGCAACGTCCAAAAACGTGTTCTGTACAGTCGCCATTTTAATTTTTTTTAAATGTTAAGGATATTAAGTTGGCGCCTCTTCATCTAAGAATAGATGATGAATGCAGCTAGCCGCTAACTATGTGTGTCTTGTCTGTATAGACGTGTATCTGTTGCCTTTAAGATCCCTTCACCTTCACACATAAATCTATACAGTAAAGTAAGGGCCTCCCATTTCTTGGCTGATCCGTGATAAGACAGGAGAAAAGTTGGACTAATGGAGGATTATTAGTATTATCTCCATTTTCATTCGCTCTCTCTCTCTTTCTCTCCTTTATCTATGTACAGTTTTTAATATAATATTTCATTACGTGAAATCAGCCGAATAGAATCTTTGGTGGAGTCCTTCGTCTTGGTAATCACGTCTTAATTATTTTCTGTTTACAGTATCTTTCTGTGGTGTCACCACCAGACACCACACTTGCTAGGTGGTAGCTTTAAATCGGCCGCGGTCCGTTAGTACATGTAGGACCCGCGTGTCGCCACTGTGTGATCGCAGACCGAACGCCACCACAAGGCAGGTCTCGAGATATGGAATAGCACTCGCCCCAGTTGAACGGACGACTTAGCTAGTGACTACACGGACGAAGCATCGCTCATTAGCCGAGCAGATAGTTAGAATAGCCTTCAGCTAAGTCCATGGCTACGACCTAGCAAGGCGCCATTAGCCTTACATAGCAAGTGATAGTTTGATAGTTATCGTATGAAATGTCTCATCAAGAACGCTGTATACAACAAGGATAGATAAAAGTTAAGTATTCGAGGAGCTGCATACTTTTCTTATTAGCATTCACTACTTATCCTGTTCCAGAATTCACGCCCATCTGCGTTAGATAGCGTGCATTTCGGCCTCCTCTATCTACAAGGTGTTGGCACATTTGCCAACACATCATTGGCGACGAGTCAATGGCCAGGGTCTTGTTCTTTCTAATTGCTTACATTTACTTGTGTCATGGCTTCGCCAGATGTACTGTCTGAATTTTATCGCTTGCAGAATCAGCAGACGCAGGCGTTATTGGATGCCCTTGGACAGCTCGTCCAGGGTCAACGTGCGCTGCAAACCGATGCGGCCGCCGCCGCTTCACCGCTACCGCAGCCACAACATACAGTTGCACCGCAGTTTCGCAATTTTGATGCGGCGCACGCGACATGGACTGAGTGGTCACGCCGGTTTGGATTTCATCTCGCCGCCTACAGAATTCAAGGTAACGAGCGGCAGCCTCACTTATTGTCTTGTGTCGGCGTGAAAACGTACCGTTTGATAGTGAAATTGTTTCCCCGACGCGACGTAGCAACTCTGTCCTACGATGAAATTTTGTCTGCCTATTTCAAGGAAACAGTCATGTCGTTGCAAAACGGTATACTTTCTTTCGTACAAAACGTACGGCCGGTCAGACTAATAGGGAGTGGGTTGCAACATTGCAAGGCCTTACAAGGGCTTGTGCTTTTGAGTGTGAATGTGGACTCCCTTATTCAGATACAATGATACGTGATGCAATAGCACAGAACGTTTCTGATGTTCGCATACGGGAACAGATTTTGAAACTAGTTAATCCCTCCCTTCAACAAGTGACAGACATATTGGATAGACAAGACACGCTTGACTTTGCTAAGGAATCTTTTGAAACTTCGCCAGCCGTGTGTAACATTAACCGGCCCGCCGGGCGCACTGCGCGGCCCGGTCAACTGCTCTCGCGCACGTCCCCGCAGCTGCCGCCACGCTCTAATCCAGATGTGCCGCGACAGCATACAACTGCAGTGAAATCATGCCCGTGGTGTGCTATTAGACATTCGTGTGAACATCGCCCGTCACGCCAAGCTATTTGCTTTTTCTGTAATAAGAAAGGACATGTTCAAAGTGTTTGCCAGAAAAAGCTCAGATCAGACAATCACAATCTTTCCAGGCCCTTTGCTTCGCGCCGGAATGGAATCAAGGACACTCAGGCTCGTGGACCTTCGCCCATGGACATTCATGTAGTTAATTCCGCTTCGTCCAGTGCCACTTTCTCTAACTGTGACTGTGTTCGTCCCACAAAAAGTGTGCGTCGACGTCGCCGGAAATCACGTCAATTAGCAAGTGATTCTGTACCTGTATCAGTTCAAATTGCACGAGACAGTCGCTCTTGTCGTGAGCAGGACAATAAACTTTTTGTAGATTTGGACTTTAATGGCAAGGTCATACCATTCCAGCTCGATACCGGAGTTGCAGTTTCATTGCTCAATCACGACACGTACAAACAACTGGGCAAACCTCCGTTGCGTGCCGCAACTGTTAAGCTAACTACATATTCCGGACAGAAAATTCCTGTGTTAGGACAGTGCACTCTTCTTGCAACATACAAGGGACAAACAAAACTTGTGTCATTTTACGTTCTTCGTTCTTCGTTCTTCTACTGCAGTGAACTTGTTTGGCTTAGATTTATTTCAATTGTTTAACATGTCTATTGTAAATCAGGTCCTATCTGTGAATCAGACTGTGCCTTCAGACAGTGTTGCTCGGCTATGTGCAGAATTTGCAGACATTTTTGCACCGGGCACAGGTTGCGCTAAAAACTATGAAGCAAATTTGGAACTGAAAGTCAACGCGCAACCGAAATTTTTCAGAGCGCGCAATGTTCCTCACGCATTGCGTGATGAGGTCGCAAGAACTTATGCGATTTAGAATCACAAGGTGTGAGTGAATGTGCGCAATGCCTCTTCCCTTTCAGCTCCGCTTCATCGTTTACGCCGTACAGGTGTTCCGTTTCTCTGGACGACGGAATGCGAACGCGCCTTTCGCCAGTCGAAATCGGCGTTGCTTTCAATATACTTTCCTTACGCCATTCGATCCCCAGAAACCCCTTTTGTTAATGGTAGATGCATCGGATTTCGGGATCGGTGCTGTGCTTGCGCAAAAAGTTGGCTCGCATGATCGCCCTATTGCCTTTGCGTCCAAATTGCTCTCGTCTGCGCAAAGAAATTATTCACAGATAAAGAAGCTTTGGCTGTCGTGTTTGGTGTTACTAAGTTCCATGATTTCTTGTATGGTCGTCACTTTAACATCATCACAGACCACAAACCTTTCACGTCGCTTTTTCATCCGAACCAGCCTGTACCTCCGAGTACAGCGCAGAAATTCATTCGCTGGTCTATTTTCCTCTCGCAGTACCGCTACGATATCTTGTATCGGTCCACTGCTAAGCACGGAAACGCCGATGCGTTGTCCCGTTTGCCTGTTGCTGAGGATAAAGCATTCGATTCTTCCGAACTTGCTTGCATGTTCATTGATTCGGAAACCGATGAAGTGGTCGAATCGTTTCCGATTGATTTTCGTCGTGTCGCTACAGCCACAGCTGCTGACCCTGTCCTTGCTACCGTTTTGCGTTTTGTTGCTACGCAATGGCCTTTGTCAAAGTCTCGGATCGAGGATCCGTTGGTTCACAGAATTTTTGCTCACAAGGAGAGACTTTTTGTTCGACGTGGTGTTTTGTTGTTGCGTTCTGATAATGATCAGTCCAGAGTCGTGGTCCCACGTTCGTTACAGTCCTCTGTTTTACGGCTTCTTCACCTAGGTCATTGGGGTATAGTGCGAACGAAACAACTTGCTCGTCAGCACTGTACTTGGTTCGGAATCGATGTTGCGATTACGAATATGTGTTCTTCTTGCATGGCGTGTGCCGAACAACAATCCGCACCGCCGCGGAAAGTCTTTGCATGGCCAAAAGCCACTTCCCTTGGCAACATTTGCACATAGATTTTGCTGGTCCATTCTGGAATGCTCGATGGTTGTTTGTGGTAGATGCCTTCAGTAATTTTCCTTTTGTTGTCCGGATGTCTTCCACGACGTCCTCTGCCACCATCCAAGCATTGTCTGCTATCTTTTGCATTGAAGGTCTTCCGCAGACTATTGTTTCCGACAATGGCCCACAATTCATGTCCGCAGAATTTCAGTCATTCTGCCAGGCCAATGGTATTCAACATCTGACATCCGCGCCGTTTTCGCCTCAGTCAAACGGTGCCGCTGAACGATTTGTCCGGACTTTCAAGTCACAGATGTTGAAGTTGAAAGAGTCGCATTCTCGGGAGGACGCGTTGTTGCTCTTTTTGTCATCGTATCGCTCTCAGCCCCGAGATGGTCGCTCGCCGTCTGAGTTGCTCCACGGTCGTCCTCATCGAACCTTGATGTCTTTGCGGCACCCGCCGCATCAGGTTCCTGTGCAGCGGCAGACTCCTGCTTTTGCTCCAGGCGACGTTGTATTCTATCGCAACTATCGAGGTTCACGGCGTTGGCTCGCATGGCGCATTCTTCGCTGCCTCGGCCGCGCGATGTATTTGGTTTTGGGGGCCTCTGGTGAGGTGCGTCGGCATCTCACTCAGCTGCGCCTCTGTCGTCGCACGGGTTCTGCCGCTCCCCGTCTGCTTTCAGCGACGGTGCCGTCCGGTCAGCGCCCTGGGGATCCATCTACTGGCTCGCTTCATCCCCAGGTGTTACCGACGATGCCTTCCATTTTGCCCCATGGCGACGCGCCGCCGCAGCCGCCGCCGCCGCCGCCTGTTCTCCCGCCGGCGTCGCCCGCAGTGGACGCTTTGCTGCAGCCGCCAAGCGCCTCCCTGGGTCACGCGCCGCCGATCGCTTCCCGTGACCAGCAGTCCTCCGCCATGGAACTCTTGCCCTCTCCGGACCGCGTGACGTCTTCGCGCATCGGATACCCCGACGCAATGGAGGTCGACCCTTCGGCCCCTCCTGTCTCTTTACGGGCGCATACACTGCATGTTGACGTGCACCCTGGACTAGGTTTTCAGGCGTTTCCTAGCTCCCCTCTGACCGAATGGCCGGGTGCGGGTGGCACAGCCTCGCCTGTTGTTAGGCACCCCACCTCATCGAATACGTCAACATGGGGTCCTCCCCACGGCAGGCGGAAGCCTTATAACACGACCGTTCGCCGATTTGCGGGGGAGGAATGTGGTGTCACCGCCAGACACCACACTTGCCCACACTTGCTAGGTGGTAGCTTTAAATCGGCCGCGGTCCATTAGTACATGTAGGACCCGCGTGTCGCCACTGTGTGATCGCAGACCGAGCGCCACCACAAGGCAGGTCTCGAGATATGGAATAGCACTCGCCCCAGTTGTACGGACGTCTTAGCTAGCGACTACACGGACGAAGCATCGCTCATTAGCCGAGCAGATAGTTAGAATAGCCTTCAGCTAAGTCCATGGCTACGACCTAGCAAGGCGCCATTAGCCTTACATAGCAAGTGATAGTTTGATAGTTATCATATGAAATGTCTCATCAAGAACGCTGTATACAACAAGGATAGATAAAAGTTAAGTATTCGATGAGCTGCATACTTTTCTTATTAGCATTCACTACTTATCCTGTTCCAGAATTCACGCCCATCTGCGTTAGATAGCGTGCATTTCGGCCTCATCTATCTACAAGGTGTTGGCACATTTGCCAACACATCACTTTCTCTTCAAACAAACCGCTAGCGGCACAAATGTTAATTGGCTCGATTTAGCGAGAAGAAAAGCAGAATATGTATCTCTCAGAAACACGTCAAACCCTCAACAGATACTCCAGAAGCTGTCCTAGTTACCACTCTAACAACCATGGAGAATGCATATATGCATCTCTGTTATTTCAAAGAATAAACGCACTAGAAAATACTTTGGCGTCATCGAGCTGTCGCCGCATATGTTACGAGAAAATCAGATCATATACTTATCCAAGTTGAATGAATGGGGATGGTTTAATTGACAATGATTAATTGGTGCGTGGTAGAGGGTATTTTCTGTGGGGACATTACAACATGATATCGCAAATAATGCAAAAAAGTTCAAAGGTGTGTGAAATGTTATGGGACTTAACTACTAAGGTCATTAGTCCCTAAACTTACACACTACTTAACCTAAATTATCCTATGGACAAACACACACACCCATGCCCGAGGTAGGACTCGAACCTCTGCCGCGACTAGCCGCACAGTCCATGACTGCAGTGCCCTAGACCGCTCAGCTAATTCAGCGCGGCAAATAATGCAAATGGGATGCAAGACTGATTATGTTAAAACCGATGTGGGATCCAAAATTGCTCCTGTTATAACCGATATGGGTGACGCAAATTTAAAAATTCATTCCGATCAATCCGAATTAGCTTTGGTTCTGAAAGACGAAGTAGGTAAAATTCCTAGCGGAAAATTAAAAGCCATTCGGTATGAAATGGGCAAAATATTTGATGATTCGGAAATACTTGACTCTAAGGTAGATCAAGCTGAGAAAAATTTCAGTGATAAGGTGGAGAAAGTGATAAGGTGGATAAAGAAAACTGGCATGGCAGATCCCTTAATCAGGCAAGTAGGTTAAAAATTTGAAAAGGGAAATGGATAGGTTAAAGTTAGATATCGTGGGAATTACGGTGGCAGGAGGGACAAGACTTCTGGTCAGGTGAATACAGGGTTATAAATACAAAATCAAATTGGGGTAATGCAGGAGTAGCCTTAATAATGAATTAGAAAATGAGAGTGCGGGTAAGCTACTACAAACAGCATAGTGAACGCATTATTGTGGCCAATATAGACACGAAGCCCATGCCTACTACAGTAGTACAAGTTTATATGCCAACTAGCTCCGCAGATGACGAAGATATTGATGGAATGTGTGATGAGGTAAAATAAATTTTTCAGATAGTGATTTGAGACGAAAAATTAATACTCATTGGTGACTAGAATTAGATAGGAGGAAAAGGAAGAGAATGAAACGTGGTAGGTGAATATGGAATGGGGGTAAGGAATGAAAGAGGAAGCCGCCTGGTAGAATTTTGCACAGAGCATAACTTATTCATAGCTAACACTTGGTTCAAGAGTGATGAAAGATGGTTGTATACATGTAAGAGGCCTGGAGATACTGGAAGGTTTCAGATAGATTATGTTATGGTAAGACACAGATTTAGGAAGCTGGTTTTAAATTGTAGGACAATTCCAGGGGCAGATGTGTACTCTGACCACAGTCTATTGGTTATGAACCGTGGATCAAAACTGAAGAAACTGCAAAAAGGTGGGAATTTAAGAAGATTGTACCTTGATAAGTTGACAGACCCAGAAGTTGTAGAGAGTTCCAGGGAGAACATTAGGGAGCGTTTGACAGTAATGGGGAAATGAAATACAGTAGAAGAAGAATCGGTAGCTTTGAGGGATAAAATGGTGAAGGCAGCAGAGGATAAAGTAGGTAAAAAGACGAGGGCTGGTAGGAATCCTTGGATAATAGAAGATATAAAGAATTTAATTGATGAAAGGACAATATATCAAAATGCAATAAATGAAGCACGCAAAAAGAAATACAAACGTTCAAAAATGAGGTGGACAGAAAGTGCAAAATGGCTAAGCAGGAATGGCTAGAGGAGAAATGTAACGATGCAGAGGGATATCTCACTGGGGGTAAGATAGATCGTGCCTATAGGAAAATTAAATAGAGTTTTGGAGGAAAGAGAATCACTTGTATGAATATCAGAAGCTCAGATGCAAACCCAGTTTTAAGCAAATAAGGGCAAGCAGAAAGGTGGAAAGAGTATATAGAGGGTCTTTACAAGGGCGATGTGCTTGAGGACAATATTATAGAAATGGAAGAGGATGTAGATGAAGACGAAATGGGAGATATAATATTGCGTGAAGAGTTTGACAGTGCACTGAGAGACCTGAGTCAACACAAGGCCCCGGGAGTAGACAGCATTCCATTAGAACTACTGCCAGCCTTGGGAGAGCCAGCCCTGACAAAACTCTACCATCTATTGAGCAATATGTATGAGACAGGCGAAATACCCTCAGACTTCAAGAAGAATACAATAATTCCAATCCGAAAGAAAGCAGATGTTGACAGATTTGAAAATTACCGAACTATCAGTCTAATAAGTCACAGCTGCACAATACTAACGCGAATTCTTCACAGACGAATGGAAAAACTGGTAGAAGCCGACCTCGGGGAAGATTGGTTTGGATTTCGTAGTAACACGTGAGGCAATACTGACCCTACGACGTATCCTAGAAGATAGATTAAGGAAAGGCAAACCTACGTTTGTAGCATTTATAGACTTAGAGAAAGCCTTTGACAATGTTGAATGGAATGCGCTCTTTAAAATTCTGAAGGTGGCAGGGTTCAAATATAGTGACCGAAGGGCTATTTACAATTTGTACAGAAACCAGATGGCAGTGATTTGAATCGAGGGACATGGAAGGGAAGCAGTGGTTGGGAAGGGAGTGAGACAAGGTTGTGGCCCATTCCCAATGTTATTCAATCTGTATGTTGAGGAAGTAGTAAAGGAAACAAAAGAAAAAGTCGGAGTAGGAATTAAAATCCATGGAGAAGAAATAAAAACTTTGAGGTTCGCCGATGACATTGTAATAGTATCAGAGACAGCAAAGGACCTGGAAGAGCAGTTGAATGGAATGGACAGTATCTTCAAAGGAGAATATAAGATGAACAAACAACAAAAGCAAAGCGAGGGTAATGGAATGTAGTCGAATTAAATCGGCTGATGCTGAAGGGATTGGATTAGAAAATGAGACGCTTAAAGTAGTAAGTGAATTTTGCTATTTGGGGAACAAAATAACTGATGATGGTCGAAGTAGAGAGGATATAAAATGTAGACTGGCAATGGCAAGGAAAGGGTTTCTGAAGAAGAGAAATTTGATAACACCGAATATAGATATAAATGTCAGGAAACCGTTCCTGAAAGTATTTGTATGGAGTGTAGCCATGTATGGAAGTGAAGCATGTTCGATAAATTGTTTGGACAAGAAGAGAATAGAAGCTTTCGAAATGAGGTGCTAGAGAGAATGCTGAACATTAGATGAGTAGATCACATAACTAATGAGGAGTTTTTTAATAGAATTGGGGAGATTAGCAATTTGTGGCACTACTTAACTAGAAGAAAGGATCGGTTGGGAGGACATGTTGTGAGGCATCAAGAAAACGTAGAGTGAGACCAAGAGATGAATACACTAAGCAGATTGAGAAGGATGTAGGTTGCAATAGGTACTGGGAGAGGAAGAATCTTGTACAGGATAGAGTAGCATGGAGAGCCGCATCAAACTAGTCTCTGGACTGAAGACCACAACAACAACAATAACAAGGTGGAGAAGTTGCAGGCTGATCAGGAAGGCAACGTTAGAAATAGTATGAGTAGGCAAGATGCTCTAATGGAATGATAATTAAATCAAGAACCTAAGCTGTCGACAGGCGTTGATATGCATCAACGGGGACTGTTGGAAATGTTTGCCCTGACCAGGACACGAACCCGGGAACTCCTGCCTACATGGCAGACGATCTATCCGTTTGAGCCACCGAGGGCACACATGAAAGTGCGACTGCAGGGATCTACCCCTTGCACGCTCCTCGTGAGACCCACATTCGCAACTTAATGTTCACACACTACGTTCGTAGTGCCCCTGCCCATTATACTCGTCACTCACGGCAGACAATCTTACCGAGTCCCGTAAGAGCTCGGACAATGCGTGTGCATCTAGCACAAAAGAAGAAGGTCAATTGCCGGTTAGCCTCAAATATAGGAAGATGGTATCTGTTCTTTCGGATATGGCTCTAATGGCTGAGACCACAGAGGCTATTAGTAACTTACCTGTTCGAATATGGAAAGGGGAGAAAGAAGTAGATAAAATAAAGGAACAAGTAGAATCTGGGATTAAAATTGGAAATGGTGAAGTTAAAAAGCAAATTAGTGAAATAAAAAGCCAGTCGAATTCCTTAGCTGCACGTCGAACCTCTACAGTGCTTAGTGTTCCGTGAATGAACATGGGAACGGTAAAATGGTTTGGAGAGGACGGGAAGTATCACCCAGTAAATTTTGTAACAAAATGCAAGGAGGACTTTATAAGGGGAACGTCCAACGAGGCGAAAATAAAATAGGTGAATAGAAATTTGGAAGGTGAGCGGCAATCGTGGGCAAATATACACAGTGATACGTTCACTACCAACGAAATATTTGAAAGCAGTTTCCTAAAAAAGTTCTGGAATGATGCGAAGCAAACGCGACTACAAAATGAGTTTCCGAACGGGCCAACATTTAAATACGGGAACGGGTCGATGCGAGAATGTTGTAAACGTGAACTTGCGCGATTAATGCATATGGAACGTCCATTACTGATATTACGACGTTGAAAAGGTGGTTACCTTCAAATTTGCTGCGGGATCTAGTACACAGTCCTAGCAACTCAATACAGAAATTTTTGGACTTTGTAGAAAAATTTTACGGGGTTGAAATTTAAATCGCAAAGCAAGGAAAAATAGGTTTCAGAGTGCAAATCGTAACTACAGTCCGAGTAACTACTACGTAGGACATCCGGGAAGTTTCAACGGAACGCAAACAGCACTTTTGATCTGGAAAACGGTAATAGGAACACAACCAATCATAAATTTCAAAGGGGTAATGGGAACGGATATTTTTGCGGCTGGGGCTGACACCAAGAACTTAGATTTGAGGACGTGGCACCTGGCGAATTGAACCATTGTAATAGGAGATCGGGAAAATAAGTTTCGCCGTATCTCAGGTCCAGAGAAGGCAAAATAAACCGTTGATGACTAGGACGCGAGTAAACTGAAATGCAATAAATGTTAATAAATCGGCAGAAATGCGTCAGGATTTTGAAATGAAGTTAGCAAGAGATGAGAACCAAATAGGTAAATTTTCAAATGAGATCGTACATAAAAGGCGTAATCATAAGATAGTGAAAGATACCGACAAAGGCGGTGACTACGATTGAGGTCTAAATGATTTGTTTCTTGAATGTGAGACGAAAGAGCGTGTGAATGTTAATACAGTGAAAGATCCTAAGTGCCAAAAGGAGGCTGAGATGAAGCTGAATTAGGTGGAGTTAGATGGTACAGAAAATTGTAAAGAGGTACTAACCAGCAGTAACGATTATAGTCATGAAGGTTATAATTTTTCAGGTGATATTGAGATGGCGAAAGTTGTTAAGGATGTTAATAAGGGCGGCGTAGCATTAGGTTCGTCAGCTGTTGATGGATTTGTGTGTGTATCGGCGGATACTGGTGAATTTTTTTTGAAGGAATGTAGTAATGATGTTTTATGTGCTGAAGTTACGAAAGTTGAAGCTGCTAGTATTGATACTTCAGAGGAAGAAATCTGTGCATATCTTTGAACTAATGGAGGTGAACCCGAAATTCTGGATGGATCTGTGGATCTTGAATGTGTTTTTGAGAGTGAATGTGTATGTGATGTGCGATCTGCAATTAATGTGGCGCAGGAGCGTGTATGAGAGGAAAAGATATTATGGTCAGGTTTTAATCAAATCAAGGCGGAATTGAATGGTACCGTTCATTCTGAAATTTCACGACGCTATAGCTATAATTTATGTAATGTAACGGCAGAGGATGGTGAAAATATGAACGGTTCTTATATTCATGATTTGTTGACAGAAGTAAAGGAGGTCTTATGTAGCGTGTTGTAGACTATAATGTATCAGCGGCTGCTGAAAGTGCTGCTTGTAAAGGTGTTGGAAATGACGTGGAAGTAAAACGTAATGCTTTATTTCATGATAATGTTGTTGTAGTTACTAATGTCAATAATTTTAAGGGAGAATACAGTGGGTTTGATTCTAACATGGGAAGTGTTATTTGGACAGATTGGTATCTGGAGGATTGGCGATGGTACGGTAGAACTTTACTATCGTTATTGCCTCATTTGTGGACTCAAGAGAAGTTTAAGATAGGAAGAGGTCTAGAAGGGAGAAAAAATGAAATTGGGCCGAAATAAGCGTATAATGATAATTTTGGAACGAGTAAGAAATCGAGGGGTGGATCAAACATTATGCGTGTACTCTAGAGTTGAAAGAGAAGGTGAAAGTAGGTTAAAAAATAAATGTATCTGTTGTGGCGTAGCAAGACAGCCACGCCATGGAAGTAGCCGAAAGGCACGCGTTTAGTTCACGCAGGCAACAGATAGGTCTGTAACAGGATACGTAATGAATGCTATAAAGAGAAGTACGTAGCTTCTGGAATACTTAACCTTAATCCATCCTTGGTACATCGCTATTGACGATATAAGTGAGACTCCATAGATACATGCAATGTTACTAATGGCGCCTTGCTGGGTCGTAGCCATTGACTTAGCTGAAGGCTATTCTAACTATTTTTTTTTTTTTTCTGAAGTCTGATCAACTTCGTTGATTTTTACTTCTGTAGGGAATGGAAGGGGTAAAAATTTTCTCTCTATTTATTTATCCTTCTTTCAGCTTTAGTTTGGGCACACAGAAGGGTCCTTTAACTCGCTGCTTTTGGTGTGTGTTTGAAAACATGTGTGTAGAAGTGCTAAAGAACGATATGTCCTTAAATTATGGGGAATTACGTAGGGATATCATTTACGGAGGCTCAAATACTATCGCCTTCGGTACTTTATATTTGTGGTTGCGTAATGGTTCTACCACACCTACTGTGGTGAGGTGGTGTACTATCACGTATCATGTCCAACTTCCGAAATAAGGTTCGTGCCTTCTCCTTGACCTTGTCTGAGAGGTAAGATTCGCTTAAGGCTCGATGAATGTCATGATTTCGGATCCACCATTGGACTCCTGTGATCCATCGTAGGCATCTGCTTTGTACAACCTGTAGCTTCTTGTAGTTAGTGGCACACGTAGTACCACAAGAGGTCGATCCATACAAAATAGATGGTTCGATTGTGGCATGGTACAACTGGAGTTTCGTGCGTTGGCTGAGGTATGAGCTCTTCAGAAATGGGAGGAGAGCTCCCAGCATTTTGAGGCCAGACGTCTTCTTCTCCATAATGTGATGACTATACAACAGTTTGGCGTCCAGATGCACTCCCAGGTATTTTACAGTTGTTGCCCAGGGGAGTGGCTGGTCTGATATCCGTAGGCGTGCATTGACGATGGGTCTCCGACGTGTGAAGACAATAACTTTGGTTTTCTGTGCATTGACCGTTATTTTGTTCATGTGGGTCCAGTGGTCCACTAAATCTAGTTGGCGCTGCATCCGTGTGACGAGGTGGTCCATTCTGGTGCCTGCAGTCAGGAGCGCTGTGTCGTCGGCATAGAAACTGGCAGTACATGTGGCACTGTTGGGAGGTCATTAATATATAAATTAAACAGCAGTGGAGATATGACCGATCCTTGTGGAAGTCCTTCAAGGACAGGCCGTGTTGTTGAATTCTTGTTGTCAATGCGAACATATAATCTGCGATCCTGAAGAAAATTATCGAGAAGTTTTAAGTAGCAGTCTGGTAGGGGAGTGGTACGTCGGAGCTTGACGATCAAGTTGCGTCGCCATACTTTATCGTAAGTCTTCTCTATATCGAGAAATATTCCAATAGTATGTCGTTTCTTGTTGAAATTGTCTTGGATAGATTCCGTGATGCGCAGTAGTTGTAACTCAGCCGATAGCTTCGCCTGGAAGCCAAACTGCTCCGGTCGGATGATGTTGTGTGCCACAAGGATGTCCAGCATGCGGTTCAATAGGACACGTTCCAGGACCTTTCCCAGCGTCGGCAGTAAACTTATGGGTCTGTAGCTGTCAGGGTGTGAGAGATCCTTGCCCGGTTTTGGTATTGGCACTATTCTGGCAATCTTCCATGCCTTTGGGAAGTATCCAGTCCTGAGGCAGCTGTTCACTATCCGGGTGAGAAGCACAACAGGCTTTCTCGGGAGTTGTTTCAATTCCGTATTACTGATTCTATCTGCTCCAGGTGAGTTGTGTTTGCTATACTTGATAATCCTCCGAATTTCCTCCGGCGTTGTCAGCCGGGGCATAGTGTTGATCGGGGCGTCCCGAATAGCTTCCCATTCCGCCACTGTGTCCTCCTCTGCACGGTGGAGTGCATCATCTACATCCTCCGTGGGGGGCGTAGTCATCTGTTGTTGGTATGTATCCGCATACAGCTCCGCCTGCGCCAGTGAGTCGTACAAGAGGCCATGGGGTCCTCGAATTGCCCTTTTGGGGGGCTATTGCGGTCTGAGACTTTTAACTATTCGCCATTCATCTTTGGTGCGTAATAGAAAGTTGTCCATTTTGAGTTTCCACGTGTGTTGCTTCCAGTCCTGAACCTTCCACCGGAGTTCTCGGGTTAGTCTGTGAGTCTCCCGTCTATCATCCGGATGGCGGTAACGGACCCATCGTTTCCGAAATCGATTGCGCCTTGTCTTAAGTTCCTGCAGTGGTGGTGGAAACTTGTCATAATTGACTTCTGGTTGCAGGTGCTCCATGAGTGTTCGTTGTTTCGCATTGTTAATCTTCTTCGTGAGTACTGCGACTGCCACATCAATCGCATCTCTGGTAGTAACAACCTGGGTTGGTCGCAGATTGTGGTTGAGGTACGCTTGGAACTGCTGCCAGTCGTAAGTTCTTGTCGTCGGCAGTGGGAGTTGCAAAGTAGCCCTCTCTATGACTCCTAACACCGGTCTGTGGTCCGACGAAAGATCATCCAGCGTCCGCAGTTGGAGATTCGGGTTGATGTTCTTGATTATGGCGATGTCTAGAACATCAGGGTCTTGTGTCTGGACGTAAGGTATCCTCGTCGGTTCCCGTGGTCCATGGACGGAAACATGTAAATTCTCAGCCAGTGCAAACAACATATGTCCTTTTGGGTTAGTCTTACGGGAATTCCAGGCAACATGTTTACTATTAAGATCCCCTCCAAGGAGGATCTTGTCGTAACCCTCTGTAACGGCGTAAAGATCTTCGGGGTGGAGAGGCTTCTTTGGGCTAAGGTAAGCCGCAATACAGGTAATGTTTCCGAGCGTCGTGTGGATTGTTACTGCCGTGGCCTCTAAAGTCTGGAGTTGGGGTAAACGTTCTTGGTGGTGACGAATGCATTTTTTGATCAGAACTGCGGTCCCACCACCCCGTTGGTCCCGTCTGTCCGTCCGGTAGATTTGCATGTTCCTCAAGCGGAGGTCGGTTGACTCGCGGAGATGTGTTTCGGAGACAAATGCTACGTCTATCTTGTGGCGATGTAAGAAGTCCGTGAATTCTATTTTCTTCAGTTTCAGGCCGTTGGCATTCCAAATGCAGAAGTTAAGATTCCTCGTGTGATGCCGTCTATCCATTTAGGGTGTTTGAAAAGCTGTCAGTACGCTTTCGACAAGCGAGAGGATAGACGTCAGCCTCTGCTGGAGGGCGGTGAGTAGTTGAAAAATATCTGTTGACGCTGGTGTAAAGGTGGTCGACCAGGCAGATGATGTCTCCACTGGTGTTGGCGTCGGTGGATGGGCATGTATTGCTTCGGAGTACGAGTGCTGTTGTCTTGTCTGTCGTAGAGTCACTCTGGGTGCCGGTTGTGGTCGAGAGGCGATTGTTTCCACAGGGAGATGTGCCGCTTGTTGTTGGGTGGCCGGAATCGCTGCCATGGCCGATTTCTTAACAATTATAGGCCGTTGTGGGGTCGACTTCTTTGGTGTCCTTCTAGTATATTTCCGTAGGAGTTCTTGAAATTTGGGCAGCCACGGAAGGTCGCTGGATGTTCTTGATCACAATTGGCGCACTTTGGGAGCGCCGTCCTAGGATGGGTACAATTCGATGATTTATGGGCTCCACCGCAGCGGACGCAGCGTGCTGGCATGCTGCAGTAGTTCGCTGTATGCTCGAAACGTTGGCAATGTTGGCACTGGACTGGTCGTTCTTTACTATTATAGGTTTCTATTATCACTCGTGTGTAGAGCAGGTATTTGACATCATAGATCTTGTCACTGTCTTTTCCGGATGTGAGGGTGACTCGGTACACAGGTTGCGGTATCAACTGTTTCGTCTTCTCGTCGCGTTCCTTAAATTGGTAGACTTGTAGCACTTTGAAGCCTTTTTCCTTGAGGGCAAAGGAAAGTTGTTCTTCGGTAACTTCCGCCGGAAGGCGTTTGACAACTACTTTCAGTTCCCTGTCGTCTGGTGCTTGATGCGTAAAATAGGAGAAGTTATGGTTCGTGAAGAATTTTATTGCACGCCTTTGGTCTTCGAAGGACTCAAAGTGGTATTTGATGCGGTCCTTTTGGTATATAGCTTTAAGGTTGCCCTCTAGAAGTCCGTTGAGCGTTTCATTGAGGTGAACGTAATCCTTTGTGTAATAAATTGTGACTGGGGGCACTTTGCGAAGCACATTCTTGTCTCTGTCCACGGCTTCTGCGGCATTAGAAGTCTGTGCCTGCGGCTTGTTGGTGGTTGATGGAGGCGCAGCTTGAGGTGCCAGTGGGGCGAATCGGTTCGTTGTGGGGCTGGTCTCGGTTCGTCTCTTAGCCGGGTGGGCTAAGTCCTTGGCTAATGCGTTGCTTCTGCGCCGTTTGTTGTATATGAGCGTAAAGTCCCCCTCTGCGTGTGGGGAGTCGTTGTCGTTTTCTGCTGGAAAGGCCGCTGCCATCTCCGCGTCGTCGACCGTTTGGTGGGAGTGCTGTGATTCGACATCTGAGTCCACAGATAGAGATGCCAGACAGGTGTCGTTATCCTGCTCTTGCGTGTCCCGTGAATAGCGGATAAGGCGTTGTATGTCCTTCAGCGTTTCTTTGTCCTCCTCCCGACATATATCGAGTCTTCTGGCGTAGTCCTGGCGGTCGTCTTCATTGCTGCGTCCGTCGTGATGTGACGTATGACCGACGTCCGAATACGGTTTCGTCGTGTGGTGTGTAGTCTTCTGCGGTCGAATAGCGCCTGTCGATCGTCGTTCTATCCTGTCATGAACCGGTGCCGTAGCCTGGGTCGTCAACCTGGGATCCGTCCAGTGTGGAGCGGCCGCTGGAACGTCCGGCGGGCCAGGACCAACCGACCGACCAGCGGCCGACTCCGGCTCGTCCGAGGCGGCTGCCCCGGCCGCGCGCGCATCGTCCTCGCTCGTCGGCATCGCGAACTCGACTGCGTCTGTTTCTAACTATCTGCTCGGCAAAGGAGCGAGGCTTCGTCAGTGTAGTCGCTAGCTACGTCGTCCGTACAACTGGGGCGAGTGCTAGTCCGTATCTCGAGACCTGCCTTGTAGTGGCGCTCGGTCTGCGATCACACAGTGGCGACACGCGGGTCCGACATGTACTAATGGACCGCGGCCGATTTAAAACTACCACCTAGCAAGTGTGGTGTCTGGCGGTAACACCACAGTATCTGTGCTCAAACAGTCTGCAGTTGTACTGCCAGTATATAGTGTCCAACCGGCACAATGTTTCGGCCGTGAGATATGTCACCTTCGTCGGGGGCGCTGACGAACTGAGCTCCTGAGGGCGGGCGACCGTCTTAAATCCCTTCCCTCTGCGAGGCGTTCTTTCCGCATGTCGCACCCGCGACTGCGGAAGCGCGTCGGCGGCCGGTGAGACGCTGGCGTCGGCGTCTGTGGTGGCGTCGTTGTAATTGCCTCGTCCGCCCTAGTCGCCCGGTCGTTTTCATTGCTGAGCATCTTCTTAATTAGACTCAGTGCTGGTTCCCATGCCTTGCTGAGGTTATAGCCGCAATCTCGGTTGATGAGTCCGTCCCTGGTACGGAATTCGATAGCCTCTCTAACGACGGTGTCCCAGTATTTAGATGTCTGTGCTAGGACCCTGTTATGTTGGTAGTCCATTTCGTGATTTTCGGACAAATACTGCTCTGCGACCGCCGACTTGATGCTTTACCTAAGTCGAATGTGCCTCTGATGTTCTCAGCAACGGTCTTCGCTGGTGCGCACTATCTGCCCAATATAAGACTTTCCACACTGTCACGGAATCTGGTATATGCCGGCCTTCCGCAAACCGAGAACGTCTTTGATGCTTCCAATAATGCTCGTGTTTTATTGAGTGGGCAAAACACAGTCCTATTCTGTGTTTCCTCAATATTCGTCCTATCTTCCTCGACAGTGCGCCATTATACGGTATATAGGCAGTGGCTATCTCTACCTCCGTGACTTCTTCCGTCTTCTTACTTTGTTCTGTAGAGGTGGGGCGGAGAGCGCGTCTGATCTGCCATTCCGAGTACTCGTTTTTCTGGAATACAGTTTTGAGGTGTTCCAGCTCATGAGGCAGACTCTCTTTATCAGAGATGGTGCGCCCCCTGTGCTCCAGTGCTTTTAGCATCCCATTCCTCTGCGAAGGGTGGTTTCGTCCTATATACGATGTGGCCCAGGGTGTCATCCGCTCCTCTTTTGACCATGACGTCCAGGAATGGTAATCTGTCTTCTACTTCGGTCTCCATAGTGAATTTGATGTTCGGATGTATGGAGTTCAGGTATGAAAGTAAGTCTAGGAGCTTGCTCCTTGCATGGAGCCAGATCACGAATACGTCATACACATAACGGTGAAAACAGGTAGGTTTCCATTTGGAAGACGCCAAACCTTCCTCCTCGAAATACTCCATTTAGAAATTCGCAACCACAGGCGAGAATGGGCTCTCCATTATGACTCCTTCTGTTTGTTCACAGTATTCTCCATTAAAAAGGAAATACGTGGAGGTCAGAACGTGCCTGAAAAGGTCGGTCTTCTTCTCGTCAAATTTCTGTGCAATAAGCTCAACTCACTCTAGAAGAGGCACCCTGGTGAATAATGAAACGATGTCAAAACTCACCAGGATATCTAAGTCTTGCAGCTTGAATTTGTCGAGACGTTTTACGAAATCCACAGAATTACGAGTGTGATGAGGGCATCTACCCACATAAAGGCTTAGTAATTCTGCCAGGTATTTGGCCAGAAAATATGTACCTGCCCTAATGTTGCTGACAATGGGGCGTAACGGCACCCCTTCTTTGTATACTTTAGGGAGTCAATAAAGTCTTGGCGGTACGCGTCTTTGAGGTGTCAATTTCATGGTGACACCCTCTGGTAAATCCGCGTCCTAGAGAAGAGCCCTAGTCTTGTTCTCAACCTTCTTTGTGCCGTCCGCATTGAGCTTCCTGTAAGATTCGTCACTTAGCAGGCATTGCATCTCCTCAATCTAGTCCTTATGGGAAAGAACAGCCATAGCATTTCCATTGTCAGCTGATAAGACAACAATCTCAGGGCTCTGTCTCAGGTCTCGAATGGCTGCCCTCTCCCTGTTGATAATATTCGATTTGACGAGTTTATTCTCGCAAGATCAGGGCAGGTTTCCCGGCGTACTTCTTCAGCTGCTTCAGGTGGTTGTTGCGTAGTAACCTGTTCAAGTGCACTGACAATGTCCACTAGCAGCGTGAACGTAGTAGTGAGAGCAAAATTAAGTCCCTTCTCCAGAACAGAAACTGCATCCCCAGTCAGCTCAATGTTCGTGAGATTGATGACCGTCTTGCGAGGAGCCTCCAGCGATGGTTTGTCGGAGAGACGAGAGAATTTAGATATCTGACGTCTCGAGGCTTTCTTATGTGCAGAATCGGCGGTCATCCAGGTAACACCATCAACCCAGTCCCAGGTCTCGGAATTAAAATGATTGGCTAGTTGTAGATGTAGTTCAAGTAGTTCCTGGGAGTTGTACTCAAGGCTGCGGCTGGTAAAGGGCACCCTCTCACGAACCTAGGTGAAACTAGCACGCTTCTTAATTCTCTTAGCTGCTACAGAATCAATGTGATGCATGAACCTAGCAAAGTTTGGCACAACCTGATCGGCACGACATCTCTTCAGAAAAGTAAGAGGACTCAGTAAACGGCTCCTTCAGTGGCACAGCTTATCGAATTTCTTCATGCTGCGATACATCTCCTCCCCGTAGAGGTATGTGATGTAATTCTTCAGCTTTACCCGGAGTATATCTTGCTCAAACGGTCCATGGGTGTACTGCCGGTTCATAGTGTCCTACGGGCACAATATTTCGGAAATCAGGTGCGCTGACGAACTGAGCTCCTGAGGGCGAGCGGCCATCTTAAATCCCCTCGCGCTGCGAGGCGTTCTCTCCGCGGTCGCTGAGAAACTGGCGTCGGTCGGCGTTTGTGGTGGCATCGGTGTAATTCCTCGTCTGCCCTTGTCGCCCATCCGTTTATTATTTTTTTTTTTTGAGCGTGTTTTTAATTAGACTCAGTGCTGGTTCCCTTGCCTTGCTAACGTAATAGCTTCAATCTCAGCTGATGAGTCCATCCCTGATAGACTTTCGACAGGCTCTCTAACGACGCTGTCCCAGTGTTCAGATGTCAAGACCCTGGTATTTTGGTAGTCTTTTTCGTGATTTTCGGACAAATAGTGCTCTGCAACCGCCGACTTGTTGGGGTACCTAAGTCGAGTGTGCCTCTGATGTTCCCGGCAATGATCTTCGATGGTGTGCACTGCCTGTCCAACATAAGTCTTCCCACACTAACACGGAATATGGTCTATGCCGGACTTCCACAAACCGAGATCGTCTTTGACACTTTGAAATAATACTCGTGTTTTCTTGGGTGGGCAAAAGACAGTTTCTACTCGCGTTTCCTCAATATTCGTCCTATTTTCCCTGATAGTGCGCCAGCATACGGTATATGGACAGTGGCTATCTCTTCAAATGTTTGAATGAGAATGAATTTCTAAGGGACCAAACTGCTTAGGTTATCGGTCCCTAGACTTACACACTTCTTAAACTAACTTAATCTAACTTATGCTAAGAGCACACACACACTGATGTCCAAGGGAGGGATCGAAACTCCAGCGGGAGGGGCCACGCAGTCCATGACATGACGCCTCAAAGTGTGCGGCTACTCTGTTTGGCGGCTATCTCTTCCTCCGTCACTTCTTCCATCTCCAGACACTGTACTGTAGAGGTGGGGTGGAGAGCGCGTCTGATCCGACATTCTGAGTACCCGTTTTTCCGGAATACAGTTTTGAGGTGTTCCAGCTCATGGGGCAGACTCTCAGCGTCAGAAATGGTGTGCACCAGTGTTTTTAGCAAGACGCGCAGGGGGACGGGATTTAAGACGGAAGCCCACCCTCAGGAGCTGTGTTTGCCAGCACACCTGACGATGACGACATGTCTGATCGCAGAAATATTGTGCCCGTTGCACACTATGGACCAGCAGTACTCTTTCAACAAGAAGTAGTACACTGGGATAAACTGAAGAATGACAAGCGTACCCGTGTTTAGATTATAAGATTATTTGAAGGGGTAATTTGCAATGTTTTATTTTAGGATTTATTGTAGTCTGTTTGTTGTTTCGTCACATAAGGATTTTTTTCGGACAGGGTCTGTGCAGTTATAAAGAGATAGTTTAGTTGCACATTTGGGTGCGAGGAGACCGGAGAACTCAATTATTCGGTGAACGTTATCAAGTCAACAATCAATGCACTCTACGCATATAAATTAGGTTTTGGAGTATATGAGGGATTTATTTATGTGTGTATATGCATAAGGCTTAAGTTTTTGGATGAATTACGTTTGTTGTAATTTCGTAATTATAAGTTACGGTCACACAAATTTGGTTGCATGGAGGTCAGAAAAATTTGGAAAATGAAAACTAATAATGCTTACCTAGCAAGGCAGATACATGAAACATCCTGGCAGATTAAAACTATGTGCCGGACCGAGACTATAACTCGGGACCTTTGCCTTACGCGGGCAAGTGCTTGCCCACAAAGGGCAAATGTCCCGAGTTCGAGTCTTGGTCCGGCACACAGTTTTAATCTACCAGGATGTTTCATATCAGCGCAAACACTCCGCTATAGAGTGAAAATTTCATTCTAAGACGTATGTTTATCTACTGATCTGAGAATATTTTGGGAAATAATTTATTGTTGTATGGAGTATCGATTTGTGTACGCAGCTTCACTGCACAGAATTAAACGAGTGGTGAGATTTATTCACATTTGTTGTTAGTATTGAATCAGAGGGAGTTGCTTACATTAAAAAAATAGTAATTGGGCGATGAAGTCGATTGGGAATCTGTCACGAGACGCATGTCTCTAATGGGACTTGAATAAAGTGTCAGAACCATTGAAGAATTTACGAGCATCTCGCCTACGCTGCAAATCAATTGTTTAATGTATAGTTTAGGTCTGTTTGTATCGGTTCCACTGGAGGAAGTGTTCAGTGCTGATCCTGGCTGGTTTCAGAGAGATTTGTTTTCTGGTATCTGCACCAGATTCGAAGTTCAACAGATTTGTTCCCGAAAAACGATGGCGATGGAATGCAGAGCCATACAGAATTTCGGCGATGTACTCGTCTCCGAATCTGTGGAGCGCCGCTGAAGACTTCTTTGTGACGGAAACGTTCCGTGAAAGTCAGCGCAGTGGCTCTGATATTTCTGCGGCATTTAAACAGACCGTCGACTATGATAAATATGTAGTTTTATTTGGCATTTAATTAATATCCCGCAATTCATGACTTATGTTAGATAAAAGTTTCTTTAAATTTAAAGCATGCTGCATCAACACCACTACAAATAATTAGACTATTGATCTGGCGATTAGGATATTTATGCTATTGTATTATGAACATTTGTCTTGTAAATTTGGGTGCTACTTCATAACATATATGGCATGCCAACATGTCATGAAATGGAGGTTTGTGAGTTAACAAGCATTTCGCTCCCATTTAAGCATGTGGCCGAAGGAGTCAGCAACCAGGAGCTGTGTAACGAACCCTGTGGTCCAGGACCGTTTGCCACAAAGATCGCAGATTCGCCATGACATGAGGAAACTCGCATAAGTCTATCGTGCTGAATGAGGCCTAAGCGCTGTAGTGTGCGAGTGAAACAGGCAAGAACCTACGTCATACGGAAACCCGGCAGAAGCTGTTTGTGACCAAGGAGGCATAGCAGTGTGAAATATGGCGAACCTAAGACCGGCCATAAAGGGAAACATTTATGAAACTCTGCAGTAATTCAGGGAATGAACCACAGTCATTTTAATTAACATCCTTTATAAAATTTCATGGTGATCACAATAAAACTTGAATACTGATCATATCTACAATAGTTTAGGACTCACAGTTAAAATGAAATTAACAAGTTTTGCAACTAAACTGAATGCTAAAATCTGAACGGCTTGGTCGATCTTAACGATCGACATTTCACACAGAAGCGCATCATTAAAATCACGAATATTGTAAATCCCAACTCTGTAATTTTATTTGTTTAAGAGATATAGAGAATTTAAATTATCAGTATTTTCAGTTAAGCAACGTATCATCATTTAATTCACCCAAAACCAATTAAACGATGACAGCATGACACCTCATTGAATCATTAGGTAACAGAATACTTGTTGTAGAGTTTAGTGCATAATAGTTATTTTTGTTCTTTATTTATTTATCAGAAACACATTGGTGGAGAGCTACTGGCCGTGACATTCAAAGTTGAGAATGAAATTGTATTGGTTTTCTGTACAAGAATTAACCGTTTATTATGTAATGGATACTATTGTTACGTTATTTAGAACGTGAAAGTGGTGAAGCTGCGGCTAGAGGCCGCGCGCCTGGTGTGAACTCTAACTTTTCGCGTAGTTAACGAGGTGGAGTACTGGACGTGTAATGCGTGATGAGACTGAATGATTGAAGTGTGTCAAATGGATATGGCTCGAGTGTATTAGCAATTAAAAATACGACCACTTTCGCTATTAGTTGGCTTTCTGAATAAACATTATTCTCACCAAATCGCTTCTGTGTGTCCTATATCATTTACGGGTAGTTAATTTAGAACTCGATATTATTTATACTGTTGTTAAATATTATATTAACATTGAATGTTTGACACAACACGTGCGCTTCAACCCCTAGACGAGTTTGAGCCAAGACATTTCGATGAAGAGGAACCTCATGCTAGCCTGAACATCTTTGGGGTTTTTGATCGCAACGTCTGAGTGCGATAACCAATCACAAAAATGGTTCAAATGGCTCTGAGCACTATGGGACTCAACTGCTGAGGTCATTAGTCCCCTTGAACTTAGAACTAGTTAAACCTAACTAACCTAAGGACATCACAAACATCCATGCCCGAGGCAGGATTCGAACCTGCGATCGTAGCGGTCTTGCGGTTCCAGACTGCAGCGCCTTTAACCGCACGGCCACTTCGGCCGGCAACCAATCACAGATGGCAGGTGTGGGTATACAAAGTGTGTTGCAAAGGGTGACGAAGAGGTGGGGGATTGGAAGACGCTGAAAAGAGCAGAAAAGTCGTTGTCTTAAGGCGGAAACGAAGCGATTCTTCTAACGTTCATAGACAGCATGTTTATGGACATTCAGGTCCAACGGGGGAAGCATTCTTATAACCTAAGTTTGTGTACTCCATGGTTAAAATATATAGTGCATGGAAAACTGATGCTCTTCAAAACTGGCACTGAGGCAACTGTGGTTCACCGCAGCGTTGAACGACAGTCATGGTGACTGATGTTCATTGGCGATGAAGGCTAGAATTTCCACGCTGTTGTGGTAACTGGAGATCAGGTGGCCTTTTCAGATAGTTCACGTTTGTTAGCTCCATCAGACAGCTGGCTAATCTTGTGCAGGATGTGAAACGCCTGCAGCCAAGTACACTTTAACAATCGTCAGAAGGGCTCAAACTTGGAAGAAGGAGTGTTATGGTCTGAGGAACGTTTTCTTGGCATTCTCTGTGTAGCGTGTGCGGTCAAAGAGTACGCCAGGGGGGAAGTGAGATGCAACAGAGCCGCAGGCAGGCAAGTCTGTTATACGTTGTGAAGCAAAATACGGCTGACAGGCGTTGCGAAGCACAGCCACCTGGGCGCAGCATAGCAGTAACTTAACTGCACTATACTAGCGGAACGATGGATGCCTTTCCTCACTTGGCATCATGCAAGTGTTTAAGGTATGTCCTTCAAGCCATAAGCGAATGTAGTTTGGTGTGTGTAAGTACTCAGCCATTCGTGTACTAAAATATTCTCATCTCA
Source organism: Schistocerca americana (assembly GCF_021461395.2). Taxonomy (NCBI): domain Eukaryota; kingdom Metazoa; phylum Arthropoda; class Insecta; order Orthoptera; family Acrididae; genus Schistocerca; species Schistocerca americana. The sequence goes on from NC_060122.1 coordinate 625,380,326, forward strand.
GTAAGACAGCCTACTCCACGATCCCATGACAGCTGAAGCGACATCTCGGAACGCCGTACAGGTTCTGCTGTTCTACCATGGGGCGGGGCAGCGTGTCCTGAGGCACGAGAGCAGCTGCCAATGGAGCAGAGAACTGGAGGGAGGTCAGGTCACCTCGTCATCTGCACTGTCACGCTGTCGCATTGGAGACAGCACTGACAGCGGCATTCAAGTGATGCCACACCTGGTCCCACTCTTTGGGCTGTCAGCAGTACTAGACATCTATTGTTTCACATGATAGGCGACTGGACGCCGCCAGAAAACTGTTCCTGATGTGCTACAGCTGAAGGCAGAAATAGAGAAGTGCATTAAAGAAATCCATTGTCGCCCGACGTCTCATTTCTCTCTTCACGGTTGACAATCGACGGGTAATCTACCACAGGTGTCGAACGACTGATGCCACCTTCTTAAAGCAACGTTTGAACCTAGAGTCTGCGGTACAGTGAATGAAAAAATTGTGGTTGTTTTTCGGTCATGGAGAAAAGCCTTATTTGATGGTCATGCATTTTTTAAAATACCGGGTGATCAAAAAGTCAGTATAAATTTGAAAACTTAATAAACCACGGAATAATGTAGTTAGAGAGGTAAAAATTGACACACATGTTTGGAATGACATGGGGTTTTATTAGAACCAAGAAAAACAAAGTATTGCTAGACGCGTGGAAGATCACTTGTGCGCGTCGATTGGTGATGATCGTGTGCTCAGCCGCCACTTTCGTCATGCTTGGCCTCCCAGGTCGCCAGACCTCAGTCCGTGCGGTTGCTTGCTTTGGGGTTACCTGAAGTCGCAAGTGTATCGTGATCGACCGACATCTCTAGGGATGCTGAAAGACGACATCCGACGCCAATGCCTCACCATAACTCGGGACATGCTTTACAGTGCTGTTCACAACATTATTCCTCGACTACAGCTATTGTTGAGGAATGATGGTGGATATATTGAGCATTTCCTGTAAATAACATCATCTTTGCTTTGTCTTACTTTGTTATGCTAATTATTGCTATTCTCGTCAGATGAAGCGCCATCTGTCGGACATTTTTTGAACTTTTGTATTTTTTTTTGTTCTAATAAAACCCCATGTCATTCCAAGCATGTGTGTCAATTTGTATCTCTCTATCTACATTATTCAGTGATTTATTCAGTTTTCAAATTTATACTGACTTTTTGATCACCCGGTATATTTTATCGCAAGTAGAGAACCTGTGGATTTGTAGTTTTAGAGGTGAGTCAGGATTGGCTATTGCCTGTTAGTTGAACACAGTGTAACTCAGAGGAGCACTCAGCACCATGTACGCACTAATTCTGGTACAATATTAAACATGTAATCGTTGGGGGAATATGGCTAGGCCATGCCGCGAGTCGAGATGACTCACGATTAGATGTAAGAGTAAAGTTACTGTATTTTATTTCCTTGTTTTGTGAATGTTAGTCCTCAAAATTAGTGTTGTCAAGGACAAAGCTTTGACAGAACAAGGGACGCAAGGTGTGTCAGTGCCTAAAGCCATACACACGTTGCTAGAAAAGGTAGCACAATTAACAGTGGATAATATACGAGTAGAACTGCATTGGCTGGTAGAATCACAGTCATCACAGTGGGATGTAGATTTGTTAGTCGCAAGTTTAATTTCTACCTTTCCTGATAAGGCTCCCGAGGATGTGCAGGTACTTATGGGAGACCTTGAAAGTTGGAAGTACATGCAACCGAAATATAGTTCCAAATGTTGCCATTCAGCAAAAACATTGACAATAACCTTTAATAAATATACAGTTACCCACAATTCCAGACAAGTTGGAAATACATGCTATTGAAATGTACTTTATACTGGTACAAGCCAGCAGAAACGTTGACAACAACCTTTCAGAAATATACAATTGCCCAAAATTCAAGCAAAATCAGTCGGCTATTGCTGTCAACAAAGAACCAGCAGCCAAGGTTGACAATAAGTGGATTTAGCAGTGGACCAAGGTAGTGTTAACCCGTTGAAAAGGTCTTAAGCCTAACGTGCTGTCAGGAAGTATTAAGGGTGCAAAGTTTAAATGAGTCGTTAAAAAGGTATAATGGGGAGGAACCTCAGACTAGGCAAATATGCCTTAAGACTAACGAGCTTATTAAATTTTCCAAATAGAACAAACTACTGGTTGCTGCTTAGTCGGCGACACACCGCCGTGGCACGCATCAAACTATCAACTTTACATAACTTGAGCCACCACCACTAGACTGGTATGGGCACCAGACTGCCGGCCCACCCTGACGTAGTGCGACGACCAAAGTGCCACCACGGCAGAAAGCAAACACGGCTCTGCTCTGCCCCCTAGGAACACATCGAAAGGGATCAGTAATCTGCGCAAAGAAGTCTAACACACAAGACTCCCTAAGGAGAGAAAATGTGAACTAATTGCTCAAGCGGCTATTGATATAGGTTACAAGTTTAACGCCCCTTAAAGTTGCTGTTATTCGGAAGGAAAAATATCAGCACCTGCTGATGCAATAACTCAAACATACAGATCTACCAAGATTGCTTTGCGTCCCACACAGATTATGCCACAGCATAATTACCCACATGAAACTTATAACAGGAAATACTCAAACACTTGTACGACATATGGCCTGGAGCACAAATTGTGATTTGTAACACTGGCCGATGATCATGCACTCAGTCGCTCGTAGGCACATTAATATAACAGGTCCTATCTCATATAAAACTGACATGGCCTTACAATAGCAAGTACTCAAAAACAAGAAAACAACACTTTAGTCTACTCAGGTGTGAAGGAGCTATGACTTGCAGTGTTCCAGTCAAGGCGTTATTGCCTCCCATCCTTACAGACGGTCGTCCAGGTGCCGTAAAATTTAAGCTTGCAGAATAGGCCAGGAACTTGCCGGCCAGGTTACACTCGACGTCCGTAGGTCTTCCCGTAGCCCGTCGCTAGGAATACTTAAGGGAGCCGGCAAGGCTTGCCCCCAACCGATTTAACCTTTCGCGGCTTCTCGAAACCCACGCCGGACAGCCGGAGTCCCCCAAAAGCAGCAACTTGGCCTCACATGCCCTCCAGCCAACTCACTGCCCAGGCCCCGCTAAATCAATAACACACATGCACATTTCAACCTAAGACGTTATCTCGCGGCACACGATGGAATCGATATAAGTAACGTAAGTAGTTAGTGGCGCTAGATTAGGCCGCCACGGCTCAGTTTTATCATGTGATGCATCAAACCATGAACTTGGATGGGTGTTGTCACAAGGGGAAGAAGGCGTAGAACATCTGGTAGCTGATGCATCAAGGCGACTGAACTCTGCATAAATAAATTATTCCGCAAAATAGAAAGAGGTGTTCAGTCTTACCTATGGAATCATATATTTCGAATGTTACTTTTTTCTTCGTGGTGAACCATGGACTGTAAGACCAAATGAGTTTGGTTTCGGAGTCACACATAATGCTGGGAAGAAGCACGGAAATGCAAATGACTTAAGTACGACAGCAGCAGTATTACAGTAATATCAGTCACTGGACTCGCATTCGGGAGGACGACGGTTCAATCCCGTCTCCGGCCATCCTGATTTAGGTTTTCCGTGATTTCCCTAAATCGTTTCAGGCGAATGCCGAGATGGTTCCTTTGAAAGGGCACGGCCGATTTCCTTCCCAATCCTTCCCTAACCCGAGCTTGCGCTCCGTCTCTAATGACCTCGTTGTCGACGGGACGTTAAACACTAACCACCACAACCAGTAATATCAGACTGCACAGACAGCGGATGACGAATGTAAACAGTATTTTAAGCAGTCAAAGTTGTAATTGGGACCACGGATAGTGGTATCAGCGAAGCAAAGGAATAGAGTGCTACAAGAAGCTCATGATCGTATATTAGCAGGTCATGAAGGTTGCAAGTCTGCCAACAGAAGAGCAGCAGAAACGTATTATTAGAAGAATAGGCAGACGGGTGTAAATGAGTATGTGCGGATTGCATACGGTGCGCACAGTGAGCGGATATGTGTCAAACAAGAGTACCACTGCAAAGGTTACCTGAGGCATTAATCCCATTAGAATCTCTGTTTGTTGTTGTTTTAGGCCCATTCAGACTACAGGGAGGAAGTACGTACAAAATACGTATCAGTGGTCGTCGTGCTAAACCAACTGCGGCATAAGCTCATCTGAATAATTGAATACTGAAGTTCTAACAGTCTGAAACAACACTAACAGACCAGGGAATGAACTTTAAGTAAGATCTTTTCTAGGAACTGAATGAGATATTGAATGTGAAAAAGTTAAGGACGAGTCATCTTCATTCACAAGCCAATGGAAGAACTGAGAGAGAGCTTAGGGAAATCGGGAAGTTGCTTGGAGTTGTGTCCACCTACAACCCAAAACAGCATACGAATACAAGATTATCGTCATATGAGGCAGTATAAGGTCATGAAATGCCATCATCGTTCTACATTTTGAAAACGAACAAAGGAGAGATTAGAGAGCCTGTTAAAGAACTTGCCAGAGTGATTAGGCAAATTCTAAATAGAATGCAGAGGGGAAATACACCAGCACTGGAGATACAGGAAGAAGCGTTGGGCCATACAGCAAGAATGCCACAGTATAAGATTGGTCAGTGGGTGATGCAATCATCTTTGAATTCACCGAAGAGAAAGTCAAAGATGTCTTTTACAAAGTGTCAGGGACCATACGAAGTGGTAGAAACTACGTCGCCAGTAAACGTCAATATTCAGTTTCCGACGAGAACGAAAATTGTGCATGTAGTGTGACTGAAATCTTTTCACGGGAGACTGGAAAACATGTAGCATGCTAGAAATTAAGGAGTGAGATGACCCTAGTACTGGGGGTTGCTCCACGTACGTGAAAGAAGAAGGTTTGGATCGACGCTGGTGGTCTCCTTATGAAAACAATATTTGGCACAGCTAATGAGGAAGACATTCAGAGGGTGAACGACGCCTAAAAGAGGTTAAGGAGTGGGCAAAAGGAAACAATGCCGTGAGTTATTGGTACATTACGCACATTGCAAGTTTAGAAAATAATGTATTGAATAACACAAGACTACTATGGCAACTGACTGGAGAAGTAATAAGATACGTCGGAGATAGTGAAGTAATAACGAAGAGATGGTTGCATTCCGTAGAAGATAGTGTTTGGAAAATGCGAAGGAGAGTAACAGAACTACAGCAGGTTACGCTGCAGGCTGTAAGAGGTCAGCTAGAGACAAGCTTCTTGTCGCCAGAGCAGCATTTGCAGGGTCTAAGGAAAGTACACAAGTAACTACCCCCGGAGTTGAGGTTGGGTTTGGATCCTGAGCACAAAAACTTACCTATTTATCTCAAGATATGCACAGTATTGGTTAGAACTGATGGCGCGGAAATTAACATTTGCCTTTTTATACGAGTAGCAGGGAAACAAGCAAGTTACGAGTGCTACATAGTTCATGAATATTTGGTCAAGTTGGGGATACTGAAGATATTTGCAGGAGCAAAAATACAAATACTATTATTAATTTTAAAAGACAAGGGAAGATTTGTGGAAATGAATGAAGCAAAGTTACAAAAATTCTGCAGAGGGGAAATCATAGTCTGTCCTAATATAGTAATACGAGAGCCGCAGGATTCTTTCGTAGTGGAATTGCTAATGGGACAAAAGGAGGTAAGAGAAAGCAATAAGGAAGTGATCGAAGGGGAATTGTGCTTTCAGCTGGTCAAGACACGTTGGTTGTACGCTGCCTTTGACAGGATGGTAGTAGTGGCAAGTTGTTTCCAGCAGGAAATCTTGCGTCGGCAAAGAGACTAGGATTAAACTGGAGTGGCTTGTTATTAAATGGAACTGCGTGCGAGATAATAGAGCCTACTTTCCATCTGCCAGCCACGATTTAAGGGATAGCTTATCTGAATACTTTGCACCCTCTTTAGTTTTAGCCCGAGAACCCCCATGAAAGTGCTACCTGCTACAAGTCTAACCATTTTAAATCAAACTCTGTACCGAGAATTAATACAGTCTACAAACACGCTTCTGAAGCAGCAGGATGGACGATTCTCCCTGGATACGTTAATGCAGCATGTAAATTAACATTGGGAAAACCAGTACTGAAAAGAGACTCCTTGGACTATTGTCATACCACTGAAGCACTTTTCTGCCGAACATCGTCTAATAGTTTAGTGAACCCAAGTAGAGAAGCAGCATAAGGAAGATGAACGCACAAAGGGGCAGTATTAAGGATAGTTGCTACATTTGAGCTTGTAACTTTGGAATAGAGTGTTATTGTGCAAGAAGCCTAGTAATGAAATAAGTTCCACAGTGTTTGAGTTAAGGAGCAGGACAAGGAGTCCAACAGAAACGTGTAAAATTAAGTCATAGGTTTAAGGAATCTGGTCGTCAGAATAATTCTTAAGAGGCGAATAGGGCCAGAAGGGCTGGTCGCAAGGAACTCTGGTGTAAAGAACAATTTATTCTGGTCGACGGAGAGACCAGGTCTCGATGAAAAACAGAGCAATGCTGCATATAGACCGAATTCAATCAAAACATATGCCAGAGCAGAAGTGCGTTGCAACAGAGCTAGCTGCGGACAGGCAAGAGTGCTATGCGTTGAAAAGAAAAACACTATCATACAGAGAAGGCTTCCACGACCGGATGTTTCAGCTGCCGGGTTGTATGGCCGTGGTCCATGGAAGTCTTCTATCCCTGACCTTTCGTCCAAAGCTACGTTGCACAACTTCGGAGGTGCTCCTGGTTGTGCTGAGTTCCATGGACCACGGCCGTATGACGCGGAAGAATCCTCGGCAGCTGAAAGAAAAACACTATCTTCAACTCACTGTCAATAGCTGTCACAAAGCCGAGCCAGCTGGGCGCGATAACGTAACAGCTGACGCTGCAATATGCTATTGGATGGAAGCCTATCCTCATTTGCCACCATGGAAGTTTTCGAGCACATGCGTTAATGCCTAAATGAACAACGCTGAAGCTCGTAAGTACTTAGCCATTCATGTACTAAAATATTCTCAGCCTATACCATGACCATTTAGCACCCGGAGCAACATCCTCGAATGAAGTGTGGAGTGTGCTGTTAGATGACAGGACGGGGCAACCTGCCCTGTGTCACGAAGGCAGCCGCCACCAGAGCAGAGAGCCGCCTGCTCGCTGGAGGAAGGTCGTCACCACCTCTGCAGTATCTTCAGCTGCGTTGTTGCGTTGTGATCACAGTCGCAGCCAGAGACGCTGCTGACAGTGACATTCAAGTGATGCCATGCTCGGCCTCTCTCTTGTGTACTTTCCTTAGACTCTGCAAATGCTACTCTGGAGACAAGAAGCTTGTCTCTAGCTGACCTCTTACAGCCTGCAGCATAACCTGCTGTAGTTCTGTTACCCTCCTTCGCATTTTCCAAACACTATCTTCTACGGAATGCAACCCTCTCTTTGCACTGCCAGCAATACCGCACGTCTAATGTTTAGCATTAGACGTAACTGGACGGCACCGCCTCGCTTTCCTGATATACTACAGCCGAGGTCGCCTATAAAGGAGTTAATTAAATAAATTTATTATTATCCTGAGTTCTTATTTCACTGTCCGCGGGTGACAATCCGTGGGTCATTTAACACCTGGTTTATATCACCAATCCAGGACATCAACAAAAATATGCATTATTCTTGGGGACCATGTCCCCCCTCAAATGGTGTTTGTTTTTCCCCAACATTATGGAATCTGACAGTAGATCAGTGGAATGTGTCACAGAGACTGCACTGTACGTGTGTAGTTTGAAGAGCGAGAAAACGAGTTTAACATACTCTCCCAACTACCAGGCACTCCGGATTTAAAACCAGATGACTGCCAGTGTGGCCAATTTGATAGGACAATTCGTGCTTAGATGCTCAACCAAGCAACCAGTGGTAGATGGTTACAGAACTGGAGTCAGCTTGGCTCCATATCACTGTCGGTACCTTCTAGAATCTTACTGACTTTATTCCTGCATCTCTTGCAGCGGTCTGGCACTGCAAAGTGTAGTTATTCAGGCTTTTGACAGGTGGTCACACTAATGAAGGTTTAAGTTCACATGAATCCTCCACCACTAAAGAATTTAGGATTCCCTTTTCAGCAATCTCTACCTATGTTTCTTTAATTGTTATTAGAATTCCACATAATGACAACTACTGTAATTTTTTCACGAGTTTGAAAACTAGCTTCCCTTTTACGAATAATACATCCCTCTATCCCGAATATGAAATACGCGTTTTTGACCAATACCTACATAAGCTGCATGTGCAATGAAACTAACCAAGTATCAGGGTGTTCTGAGAGAGGACAAGTTACTGCCTCGCCTATTTTTTGTATATGTAAAAGTATTAAATATTTTATTACATCCTGACACACCTTGAGCAAGACTAGAAAGTTAACAGCCTGAAAAGATATTAATAGATCCTGGTAGGGCGCTAAAAGCATTAGGTATTTTTATGGTACTTAGCCATGTAGCGGCACCACCATTTAGGTTAGGGAAAGTTAGTTTTTTGCGAAATTCAGAGCATGAGTTACAGCCAGGTGCCGGCTGGATTGCAGTAAGTTATGCATACCAGTAGTTGCGAAGGCAAATAGAGGCCACAGGGGAATGGCACTGCCTGAGAGGGCGCACATAGCAGTTTCCACAGCGCAAGTCACAGGCAAAAGAGGGCCACTGGCCAACCAAAGTGTTATGCATAAGTGGCACGAAGCGATGAGCTTGGAAAAACAGAGTATAAATAGGTGCAATTTCATAATGAGATTCATTCAAGTGTGGCAGCTCTCTTGGACAGTGGAGCGTATCACCGCTACATGCAGCAACCGATGGGGTTCCAACATCCCAGTCCACAGTGGGTCGTTGTTTCGAGCCTCTAAGGCTGATGCGAGTTCCACAGCCAGCCAGCAGTGGGCCACTCTTCGGCTCGCTACAGTGGGCAGTCGTCTTGGCTCCCGACATATGCCAGAGACTTCCCAAGGCGAGGGCCACAGGTTCGGATGCTGGATCATTGGCGCTTGTTTGACGCCATGATCCCAGCTATGCCAACGAGGAAGGAAGCAGCAGGCCACTTGGTGGTCCCCGGCAGAGCAGTGCAGAGTCAACAGGGATGGTGGCTGCTGAGTTGCCTGCTGGCTCAGCCTTCCTCACGTAATTGGAACTCCGCAATTGGCATACAAGGCGAGCACGACACAGTGTTGCGTTGCACAGGCTGCTGGGGTGCTTCCTCAGCATTGTGGGTCCCTGTGATGCAGACCAAAGTGAACGGAACACTGTAGAGGAAGCAAATAAATAATTTGAAAAGTTCTCGCCAAGCTTTAATGCGGCACCTCCTTGGACTCCAACCCATAACAGCCCATAGAAACAGTTTGTTTGGAGTTGGAAGCAATTGGTGGCGGGGCCCATCCGTCCATAAATTTTGGACAGTCCCACAGCTGTACAGGGCAGACAGAGCAGCCGATTGTCAAGACAGGTCTCCAGCAGAACAATGCTGCTATACCTGCACTGGCGCCAGCTGAAGGCTGGTCTCGGGCGACGGATTGAAAGGACACATCTGCACAGTGGAGTCACAAGTAATAAAAAATTCACAGATATTCGTGTTTACTGATACTTAAAATACACCAGTGACCCACTTCCATTGGCTGCCTCGTTTGTATTAGAAACTCCAGCATCTGAGAAACGTTTAGAGATAGAATCTTCATCACACCTCATAGCTAGGACTAACAAGCTCCAAAGCACAGTTGATTTAGATAAAGATCTTTAAGATTGTATCTGTTCTTTTGTTGCCAAGGGATGCGATGCGATTTCGGAGAAAAAAATCTTCCACCTCCATGAAAACTTAAATAAAAGCCAGTAATTGTGGTTTCTTCTTTTTCCTGAGATGCTGGTTTCTTAACTCTTGCCCTTCGACAGGAGTTTTTGCTGCCGTGTGGGAGGGGAGATTTAGCGATTATAGAGCCCTATGATTGGCTCCAGACAGCGAGAAGGTGGTATCGTTCGTGCACTTAGTAGGAAAACAGATTTTTTTTTTCTGAGGGGGTGCGACGCTCTTGAGTTCTGGACTTTGGTCTGGTAATTGAGACTTCTGGCCGATGCTCGGGCTTGTCTGGTTGGTGCTTGGGACCTATCCTGAGACTTGCTTCACTTGTGAGGAGTTTAGACTGGCGAGCCTGTGGTGAGGTTCTTACCGTACCGACAGTGTGACTTCAAACGTCTCGGACTACTCATTTTCCAAGGGCACACTTATTCGTTTTTGGTTTACCAGTCTTGCGTTTCATATCCTTGTGCACTCTGTCGCATAAGTGAGCCACATTGGTCCTTGACACGAGCAGTGAACAAGCGTATAACACATTGAAATCTACTGCGATTTCAGGGCTCTGGTAGGGAGTAAATTGCGATCTGTCTGCGTGATTGCTAGACTAGAAGAGTTTTGCATTTCTTTCATGGCCGCGATCGATTCACAGGTGCAGCCCCACTTTCCGCGTCCGCCGCACACATCTCGCCAGCCGAAAGTTACATCACAGCACAAAGCAAACAGGGTAACGTACTGCCGCTCCGGCCTTGCCAGAGCATACAGATCTCAATCACCACATGCTCTCAGCTGCACCCATATTGAGAAACTTCTGTAGATTATCAGTCAAAGTGTGCTCAGGTCATTTAAGATTGTGTTATCCACATTTTTAGGGCCAGAGTACTTGACTCACTTCTGCCACCCAGGATCCGTGTACAGTGCAGTTTTAAACCAAAAGTTAGTTGTGTACGGTATACAATAAAAACTTGTTCAGCATAATTTGTATCTGTCTTTGTTTTGGGAAAATAAATGTTGTTAGTAAACTAAATTTTGCACACATTCTAAATAATTTTTGTATAGGCCAAACAGTGTTACATTTGAGTTCTTACTCTACTTTGTACCAAATTGAAAGTGTAAGATGACAGTCTTTGTAGTTTTTATACTATCTTTTGAATTACCAGCAAATAATGACGGTTGGTCGACTTCGAGGTGCTGACTGTGTTATATGTGTGCTGAACTTCGTATTTGTTATTATCTGAACTGTTAACCTATAATTAGGTTTTCTTTTTGAAACGTGCCAGCACAGCTTGAGGGTATTTGTGACCGCTGAATATGTGCTTGTGCTGAAGTATAATCAGTATCAAGTAAGTAACAACTTTCTACAAATGAATACGAAACGCTTCTTCTTTAAACAACTACTTACTTCTATCCCAATGTGTGATACCGTATTACCATGGACTGTCTGTACGGCTTGATATCAGTTATCCAACTGAAAACATTTTGATAGATCTTTACACGTATTATGCTGCATGGTGAGGTCTACATCACTGTCATGGACATGCGTTTGTTCGGTGGTGCACCGTGCTACACCGAACTGAGATGTCGACTCACTAAGGCTACACACTCCCCACGTAGGTACCGCTACTCGTAGAAGTACAGAAATCTCCAGCCCTCCTTGAAGGTGCGCGGCGTCCATCCTTACACACGTCACAAGAAAAATCGATGACGGAAAACTCGCGAACAGATTTGTGTTGCTAATTACTAAATTATCATACGGTTTAACTGTCCCAATTCGCCTTCTAAGCATTCGTCGGGTTATACACCACTCAGTTGTGGTGATATTTTGTAATGTAACACCACGTAAGACTCTATCTGACGCAATAAACTAGTATTTATTTAGAAATGAAATGCATACAACAAATCATTGCCAAAATCAGACTGTGTGGATACAGTAGAACGTGACTCACCTGTTGTGTTTAATATGGTAGGATATAATTCGGGAAATCTTCTACTTATGTCTCTATCTCCCTGACGGGACTTCTCAAACTTATTTATATTTTCTCGCTAATGGCACCTAATCCAGTGGAAGCTTGATTAGAGGTAACACCTCGAGCACATGTCTTTGCTTTTATTTCACGCTTTACATCAGTATAGCTTCGTATTATGGACACTTTTTAAATCATTGCAATATTTTTATGTACCTGTGTGTATGTATGTACACACATGTCACTGTATGCACCTAAATTTGTACCTAACTGTTTCAGTTTTTCACTACATTTACTTCTCTTCCTCGATATAGCTGGTCAATACGAGCATACTGTTAAAATAATATTCAGTTTAAAATTACTCTTCTCGTAGAATCAACTCTCACATTGGATCGGAAAGTCAGTTAAAAAGAATTATTTAGTACACCAATTTGCTTTAATTACCTCATAACACACACCGCAACAGAAAACATATGAATAAATTCAATTTGGCTTTAACATACTTCATATAAGTTGATTGTGTGGCTCGCAACATCGCAATGAATGACGAGAAACTGGACTGTGGCACTCGGTGAACAGGATTTGTGTTGGTATGTGCGCAGCTGACGTTACCACTACCTGCTACGACGTAACGAAGCAGCCGTTACCCTTTTGTAATATCGGCCGCCGTTTTTCCGAGTTTCAAACTTTACAGATTCTTAGAAGTCGTTCGTCATAACTCTCTGCTGTTGTCTTCAGTACTAAGGACAACAGTGATAATCGTCGTTAATCTTCCATTAAATACCAGTTTCTCCTTGCGTTCCATTTAATATGGACATTTCTTAGTATTTATCGTTTTATAGCACAGAATTATTCTGGTTCCCGTCACGGTCACCAGAATGCAAAGTTCCACTTCAAAGATAAACGGTGCTAGGGGTATAAACACATTATGGTATAAACACATTATGATCATTGATATCTTAACGTATAACAACTTTCGTGTATATATTATTTCTTTCCCTGCATCAAACAGTCTTCCCGCAAACACATCACATTGTTTCCTACGTGATGTTTTCTGCACAGTCGTAATTGAACCATTAAGTCGACTAAGCCTCTCAGTATGAAGCAACCGTTTCGTGTCCACGCGTTCGTACTTCAACACCTGACATCCTGCCCTGGGAAAATGAGAATTAATAGCTTGCTGTTACCACATCTAAAAACATTGTACTCCTAATGGCAATAATTATTATTTTGTAGATGAAGTAAATAATGCTGTAATGTAATGTTATCGAGCCTGTGCTAACCTTTCCATTTCAGAGTAGAAATTTCAGCCTACGTCCTCAATTAGTTGCAGGAAATATTCCAATGTGTGCCTTCCTTTTTACACTCTACAGCTCCTCTAGTACCATAGAAGTTATTCCATGATATCTTAATAAATGTCGTACCATCCTGTCCATTCATCTTTTCCACATATTCTTTTCCTCATCGATTCTACGAAGAATCTCCACATTCCTCACCTTATAAGTCCACCCAACTTTCAACGTTCGTGTGTAGCATGACATCTCAAATCTTTCGATTCTCTTCTGTTCTGATTTTCCCACCGTTCATGTTTCACTATCATACGACGTTGTGCTCCAAACGTACATTCTCAGTGAGGTGTCTGTTCCTTCTAATATGTAGGACACATATATGCGCTTTGAAGAGAATTAATAACCATTTGGTTTCAGATGCACTTTTCATCCGAACTCTTGCGGGTATCAGGATGAGGCTGTGAACAATGACGGTAATGTTCAGCTGAGACTACGTCTTAGTATGTGACAGGTTAGGAATTTGGAGCACGCTTAACGTGAGGTGCCTCTCTCGTTAAGAGGGAAACCCAGGTGAGTCCTGGTTTGCACAGATATTTAGTTGTCGCCACTGAGTTTATTTGAAAATCCGATTGCGGCGAAGACCGGAAGATTAATTTCCTTGTTACGATTGTGTACTTGATCATGAAAGCTTTCTGATCTTTCGGCCACGTCGGAAAGAACATACATCACACATATGGAAATTATTCTTGTTTCAACAAGCCCTTATATATCATCCTGGTGTACAGTATTTCAACAATTAGTAATAAGAAACACTGTTTGTCTGTACAGCTTGATATCAGACACCCAATGACACTTCTGACAGTCGTTTAGAGGTTTTCCTGTTCTCCAGTGACGTCATTCATCATATGCGTGTTCGGTGGTGCACCGGGCTACTCGAAACGGGGACGAAATCTAATGGAGGTGACAGAAAGCCGACGCAGGTGCCGCAACGCATAATAATACTGCGATCGCCGTCCTAGCATGAAGAAGCTAGGCGTGCATCCGCACTCACGTCCCGCGTAAGACCGATGACAAAAAATTTCAGCTTCCTGTTTCTCATTACTAAATGTCCATCATTCGTCGGCTAAGCATAAGTAGGGCTACACATCACTCTGCATATTCTGTTAAAACTGCTTATAAATTATAACTTACCATGTTTTTAAAGTACGTCATCTGACTTACAAAGTTCAGACGTTCTGACATGTACAGATGAGACATCATGAGCATTATTTCGTTGCCAGTTGCACGCGCCAAGACAAGCAGCGCCATAGTATAGTATAGTTCGCAAACTTAGTTTAGGGGGAAGCGCGCAGTTTATGAAGTAAAGCCACCACGGCGGCATTAACCCTTTCGCTGTTACAGACACGTGCTCCCCGCCTTCCGCTCGCGATTTTTTCATCTCTGCACTACTCGCCTGTGCAGACACATGGTGTTTCGACTGCTTTGACACACTTATCTTTCGATTTCACTAAAACTATTTGGCCCAATAATTTCATTTTTGCACATCTTCTTGATCGATACCTTCCCCCCATAAATGACTTAATTTTGTTTCGATGTTCATCGCAGTTATTGTACAGCATTAGATGTAGTAAACCATTGCACGAAATTTTGAAGAGTTTGCAGAGGTAAAAGTCCATAGCGTATACTTTCCGTATGATCGATTTTAGTTGTCACTAGAAATTTCAAAAAATTACATTATACGAATAAAATTCATGAAGTAAGAAACTTCGGTATTGTAAAGAAAATATTATACGCCGAACAAGATTTTTTTTATGTCTCATTTTGTTCGTTTTAGTTCGTTACATCTGCTCGGGGCGGACGTCGCAAGACACCCGTTTCAATCGTCGTCGATTCGTTAACTCTGTCTTTTTCGTTTTTTTTTATTATCACAGAGGGCAGATAACCCTCTGACCGAACACGCTGCGCTCCCGTCTCGGCGGCTTGAACTCAGAACCATTCGCTTAGCAGCCAAACACTTCAACCATTACGCTAACGCAGCTCGTCATTCATTAGACCTTTCGAAGGGCTTTAAAATAGCACGCAAAATACCGACAAACGCTGTTGGTATGACTACGAATTACTCACGTTTCGTCGAAGCACAATAGGAAAGGAACAATTACCGCTGTTCTTTATTGCAAAAAAGTGGATAGTGAGAATGATACAAACGCCTTTCCTTGCTATCGCCTGAACTAGGAAGCTTATTGCTTGTTTGGTTTAATTAATTAATAGAATATGAAGCAATTGGTACAAAGAATGCTTTTTCCAAACTTTCTATAAAAGAAAGTCGGCTATCAAGACATTGCTTTTGTTCAATTACTTTACATGTGACTGAAAGTTTCTAAAACTGAAGACAATCGTCCGTGCTTTGCAGTGCAGTCGAGCTCTGGCAACGTCGTTCTCTGTTCATTGGCTGTCTGTGTTATGTGACGTAGATGCGCAGAACAAACCTAAACTCGGCCGCCGTCGTAAATGACGCCCACTTTAGGATGTGCCGTTGGTCGTTGTTGTAATTATGCGAACATGAGAGGCTTCATATATCGTTTCTGTTCAGTCACACCAATCTGCCCACCTGTCCAAAGTCTGAATTACCACCTTTCGGCGCACGGATTGTTGTGCATGAAGAGAGTCAGTGAGGTTCTGGAAGGTGCTGAGAGGCGTATGGAGCCATGCTGATTCCAGTGCCATGGCCAGCGGCGCTAGTTTTTTCGGCTGAAGATCCATGGCGCGAACAACCCGATCATGGTGTCGCACAGATTCTCGACTGGGGTTAGAAACATGGAGTTGGGTGGCCACTAGAGTACGGTAAACTCGTCCTGTTGCTCTTCGAACTACAAACACTCACGTGTGTTGTCATGCTGGTAGATGCCATCGTGCTGAGGACAAACAATTTGCATATGGGGTGGGACATAATCATCAAGGATAGAAGCGTATTTGTGTTGATCCATTATGCTTTCCAAAATGACGACATAAGCCTGGGTACGCCACAGAAATATTCCCCACAATAAAACCCTCCTTCCTCTTGCCGGACAATAGCAGCGATTATTGCACGGTGTTTGCTTCCATAAGTTTAAGGCTAATGGAGCATAAAATATGACTGATCTGAAGAGGCCCCCTATCGCGACTCGGTGGACGTCTACAAGCGATTTGGCGTGCAAATTCCAGCCCTTGTCGCCTATGAACAGCAGTCAGCATGAGTGCATAAGGCAGGCGACTGCTGTGGAGATGTATAAGCAGCAATGTTTTCCTTCACTGTTGGTAGCCTCTTGGTTCATCTGGACGGTCAGCTACTCGTCAGTTGCGCGTCTGTTTGCCCGCACACTTCTCCGCAGCTGTCGCTCTCACTTCTCATCTATGATCCGTGGCGCACCACAGTGGCCTCGGCGACGGTTTTAGACCGTGCCATATGGTCATGCAAGGTATAATTCAACCATGACGGAATACGAACACCTTAAAAACTCAATCGTTAGGGAAATGCTTTACAGTTAGCGCGGAAGCCAATGACAATGTACTCTTGAACGTCAGATAAATACTTCTCTTTCCGCGTTACAACGATTTTACTATTTTCCGCGTCCCCCAGACACGCTTTAATACCACGCACTGCTACTGTTGCTACCTGTTGTCTGTGGGTGGTTACTGTGACTTGACGTAGAATATAGGCGGTGATCACTTTAATGTGACTGGACCGTGTATATGTTTAAGCAGTAAGGTTGTGGTATGAAACTGACATGGTGAATTTGGGTTCATGAGTGAAAACAATGTATTCCTATGTGTCTAATACGAGAGCGGCTTTTCAGAGTATTGATTACGTATGCATTTACTAGAAGAACAAGTTATTTATAGATCAAATTTGGCAGTCCACAACAACATAAGAACAAAAATACTGGTGGAAATATACAGAATAATTTCATAACGACCTTTCAAAAATTCTTATTCGGGATATTAGTGTCGGCTGTAGTCCACGATGAGTGAAACAGAGATTGGAACCACGGAAAAATGTGCTGCAGATCACCTTCAAACCCGACAGCCACTAACCATGCGTTATTTATAATTTTGAATTTGTAGAAGAAATCTGATGTATTACAAGTTTTTAATGTTTGATATACTAGAAACTATCATATTGTATAAATAACAGCGTTCTTTAATCTCCTATATTTGTATAAATAGCTGCACTCTCCAACTAGAAGGCAAATTCTGCTCTCGGTGTACGTCTGTTCTCCTAATGAACGTGTTTTTAGTACCAAGAGTTGAACTTTATCGGCGACCGTGCCTTCGGGTTTGGACTTGATTGTGGACTAATCATGACATTGTTTGGTGGAGACGCCGGGTACTTCAAAACCATCACATCGAAAATGGCTCTGAGCACATCGGAGGTCATCAGTCCCCTCGAACTTAGAACTACTTCAACCTAACTAACCTAAGGACATCACACACATCCATGCAGGAGGCAGGATTCGAACCGGCGACCGTAGCGGTCGGGCGGTTACAGATTAAAACGCCTAGAACCGCTCGGCCACACCGGCCGGCCCGTATCACATCAACGTGGCTCGAATTATTCAACGCAACAGCCGTCACCTACACCAGTAGACTACCAACAGCATATCTAGGGGACACGTACATTCCAAAACAGCAGTGGGACAACTGCACATCAGGTATCAATTAGCGTTTTCCGGAGACGCTTGTAAGGGCTCGACGATATACCTGGAAGGACTCGACAGTGTTCCCAAATAGGAAATGTGGGATAGCATGAAGTATTTGCAAATGTGTACTTTTACTTGGCGGAACAGCCTAACAATGGTTCGAAATCAACGAGGAGAAGCTCTGTAGCTGCGACAAGCTACAAGCCAACCTGAAGAAAACTTCCGACAACAATCAGGCGTAAGCCCACCTAGCACAAGAACAATTGTAGAACGGGGCACAATGTAACTGAAACAACACAACTGTACAGAATGTTTTGACCCTTTGCCACATCCCGAATCCTAACACGACAGATACTGACAAAATCCTACACTTGAAGAAAGAAGTGGCGAAAGACATGCAAAGGTAAAGGACATCACAATGAAATTACAATGAAACCCAGACCATTAGCTGCTTACAGGCGTTGATAAAGATCAACGCGGACAGTTGAAAATGTGTGCCCCGACCGAGACTCGAACTCAGGATCTCCTACTTACACATCCGAAAGAACAGATACCATCGTCACATACCACAATGAAAGAAGAATTCTTGAAGTGGTGCCAGAGAATCGAGGAAATGCAATAAAAAAGTGTCGGACTAAAGAAACGTGACCGACTCTCGAATGTGGTCACTATTCCGGTTGTGGAAGACCACCACGAGTTGACGTTTCTCCCACGAAAGATAGGAAAACAGTCGTAAAGCAGTGCATGGCAGGCGTAACTACCGGATTTAGTACGCAAGAAAAAGCAGCCTTACATGTTGACCCCATACGCCTGAAGGAAACAGGGAATTCAAAGATGAAGAAGGACAACAATCAGTTTAAGAATCTGTAAGCTATTGCAGACCTAGGTTCTGGCCATAGAACAGTCATCATCGGTGCATTACCAGAAACATCATACAGGTTTAAACATGTCAGAGAATGAACACGTGACAACTGGCGTCAAAATTTACATGGCAGAGTTTTGTTGCTCCCATGTAAATGCTTGCATCAATTATCCCATGATTATGATCTGTATGGCTCTTTTTGGTAATGCTCCGGCGATGACTAAGTTAGAGTCAAAATTCAGATCTGCAATTAATTACGGATTTTGCTACTGACTGCTGTCTAGACTGAATGTGTTACATCACACCTTCCCGAGAACTTGAAGAAAAATTAGTCGTCTATCTCTCTATCTTGAATTCATTCATACAATTCGCACACGAAAGATGTGACTGTTTTGTTAATGTCGTGTAGTCTATGTCTTAATTCTTCAGCAATTAGTGCACTGAAAAGTGTAGGTCAATTTTTAATACCAAAATACGACTCCTACTGTTGTGTCGGTATCTGGGCCGACACCGTGAAGTTGAGATGGCTGAAAAGGCAAGCGAGACTAACGCAGACGGGCGTGAAGTACTGGAACAGGATACGTAATTAATGTTAGGAAGAAAAGTACGGAGCAGGTTTAATACTTAACTTTACTCAATCATGGTGGTACATCGATCTTGACGATACGCAGGAGACTTTAAGTACAATCACTGTATGGCTAATGGCGCCTTGCTAGTTCGTAGCCATTAACTTAGCTGATGGCTATTCTGTCTCTCGGCTAATGAGAGAGAAAGGCTTCGTACATCTGGTCGGTATCTAGGTTCTCGTACAACTGGGGCGAGTGCTCTCTCGTATCACGAGACCTGCCTTGGTGGTGGCGCTAGGTCTGCGATTACACAGTGGCGACACGCGGGTCCGACATGTACTAAATGGACCGCGGCCGATTTAAGCTACCACCTAGCAAGTGTGGTGTCTGGCGGTGACACCACACCTACCACTGGCGTTGACGTTGGTGGCATACTTTTCATTTTTTTTTCTGATACAGCTTCTATTCTTGCTGTGTTGAGACAGTCGTGTTGAATTACTTCACAGTATTAAAGATATGGCAAATCTAAAGGCAAATCTAAAGGCTAAAATAAGTTTTGTTTGATTTTAGTTTGAAATATTTTACTAAAGTTTTGACTTGTATGTTGGCATGAGAGCTGTTTCCTACCATTGTTCTTTCCCAAATAGATGCTCGTCCAGGGTTATTCCGACATCGTTTTTGGTGGAGTAATTCGATACCAATAAGAAGTGTTGGAGAAACAGTTGATGCTAATTTACTCTCTAGACGCAGAATATTTAACCGTATAGTTCACACTGCTGGTTGCAGTACTTCTCCCATTAACGGTATCGTCGATTGGAAGTCTTTCGATATCATAATGGTGGTAGATAGTGAAATTATCTGTTGAAAATAAGTAGGCCTAATATGTGGTGACTGTCTGGGGTGCAAACAACTCATATGTAGGTATCGATATCGTATCCACAATCTTCGACAGTACGAAACCGAGATACCTCTCTTAATTAATGATAAGCAAATGGCATTAGGCAGCATAGCTCATGGTAAGGCAGCTTTCGTTCCAGTTAACCATCGATACTTTTTATACTGTCATCTTGTTATTTGTCATCGGTCTACACAGTGGTTTGATGCGGCTCCCTAACACTTTCCCTCCTGTGGCAAATTCTTCATCTCAGATTAACACTTATACCCGTTGTACGTTCATTTTCTCGACGATTCTACGGAGAACCTTGCCGTTTCATGTCTCATCAGTGCACCCAATGTTCCACATCCTTCTATGCCACCACATCTCCAACGACTAGATTTCCTTCTTTTCCCGTTTTCAGCGCACAGTCCATGGCTGCCTTCCATGCAATTCCATGCTACAAATATACTTTTTGAGAAATTCGTTCCCTATATTAATGTCGATTTTTAACACTAGAAGGTTTCTCTCACCCGGAAATATCGTCATTACCTGTGGTAGTACTCTTTTTGTGCCTTTCTTCCTTTGCGCGCCATTCGTTGTTTTGATTCCAAGGTTCGTACACTACTGGTCATTAAAATTGCTACACCACGAAGATGACGTGCTACAGACACGAAATCTAACCGACAGGAAGAAGCTGCTGTGATATGCAAATGATTAGCTTTTCAGAGCATTCACACAAGGTTGGCGCCGGTGGCGACACCTAGAACGCGCTGACATGAGGAATGTTTCCAACCCATTTCTCATACACAAACAGCAGCTGACCGGCGTTGCCTGTTGAAACGTTGCGATGCCTCGTCTAAGGAGGAGAAATGCGTACCATCAAGTTTCTGTCTTTGATAAAGGTCAGATTGCAGCCTATCACGATTCCAGGTTATCGTATCGCGACAATGCTGCTCGCGTTGGTCGAGATCCAATGACTGTTAGCAGAATAAGGAATCGGTGGGTTCAGGAGGGTAATACGGAACGCCGTGCTGGATCCCAACGGCCCCGTATCACTAGCAGTCGAGATAACAGGCATCTTATCCGCATGGCTGTAACGGATCGTGCAGCCACGTCTCGATCCCTGAGTCAACAGATGGCGACGTTTGGAAGACAACAACCGTCTGTGCGAACAGTTAGACGACGTTTGCAGCAGCATGGACTATCAGCTCGGAGACCACGTCTGCGGTTAACCTTGACGCTGCATCACAGACAGGAGTGCCTGCGATGGTGTACTCAACGACGAACCTGGGTCCACGAATGGCAAAACGTCATTTTTTCGGATGAATCCAGGTTCTGTATACAGCATCATGATGGCCACATCCTTGTTTGGCGACATCGCGGTGAACGCACATTGTAAGCATGTTTTCGTCATCGCCATACTGGCGTATCACCCGGCGTGATGGTATGGGGTGCCATTGGTTACACGTCTCGGTCACCTCTCGTTCGCATTGACGGCACTTTGAACAGTGGGCGTTACATTTCACATGTGTTACGACCCGTGGCTCTACCCTTTATTCGATCCCTGCGAAACGCATTTCAGCAGGATAATGCACGACCGCATGTTGCAGATCCTGTACGGGCATTTCTGGATACAGAAAATGTTCGACTGCTGCCCTGGCCAGCACATTCTCCAGATCTCTCACCAACTGAAAATGTCTGGTCAATGGTGTCCTAGCAACTGGCTCGTCACAATACACCTGTCACTGCTCTTAATGAACTGTGGCATCGTGTTAAAGCTGCATGGGCAGTTGTACCTGTACACGCCATCCAAGCTCTGAATGACTCAATGCCCAGGCGTATCAAGGCCGTTATTACGGCCAGAGGTGGTTGTTCTGGGTACTGATTTCTCAGGATCTGTGCACCCAAATTTCGTGAAAATGTTATCGCATGTCATTCTAGTATAATATATTTCTCCAACGAATACTCGTTTTGCATGTGCATTTCTTCTTGGTGTAGCAATTGTAATGGCCAGTAGTGTAAATTCTGTCACTTCGTCTAATTCATGGACTCCAGTTCCGCTGTTAATTTGCTCTCTAACCATATTTTTGTTTCTCGTCATAATTTGTGTCGCATAGTAAACAAAAAAGTGCTAACGGAATACGCTGTTGAGTATACGTCTAAACTGAAGACTCCCCCCGGCCGCTGTGGCCGTGCGGTTCTAGGCGCTTCAATCTGGAACCGCGGGACCGCTACGGTCGCAGGTACGAATCCTGCCTCGGGCATGGATGTGTGTGATGTCCATAAGTTAGTTAGGTTTAAGTCGTTCTAAGTTCTAGGGACTGATGACCACAGATGTTAAGTCCCATAGTGCTCAGAGCCATTTGAACCATTTTTTTGAAGACTCCCTAGCGAACAGATTTACATTATTCGTAATTTATTTTATTCATTTATCAAAGTAGGTGGGACTATTGGAGCCGCAGCCGCTTCGTGATGGAACGTAGCGATACGAGTTTTACTGTATGATGTTTAAAATAGAAACAAACGTATGAAAATAAAGAAATAATACAAGAAGAGAGAACAGTTCTCAGATTCTGTGAGGAACTGAAACCATTCAACTTCGATTAGAAGACTTGCAGCTTTTTTATGTATTCATTTTTCTTTTTTCTCTCGCTCTTCGTCCGGTAGCCTACTGGAAAGAAAACGATTTAAACTTTTATGTAGCATGCATTAGAAATTGTTATCCAAGTGCAAATCGTTTTCCCGTCTAATGTTCACTGAATGAATGTTGCAGTTTTGTCTGAACGAGTCAATCTCTTCAACAACATATAGAACAATGGAGTGTACCTGTAAGAATGATGGTTGAGATAGGATTCCGCTACAAGTGAAATACGTCTACACAAAGTTTACCAACTGACACAAATATTCTTGGTGTGTGGACAGAATTGATCCACAATATCACATGGGAAATTATAAAGTGAACGTAAACTATCCGTTGCATTTCAGTGCGACAGACAATGGTGATCACTCTTGTAGTGAAGACAGCAACACTTAAATTCAGTACAAAATGTTGAACGTCATACTTCCAAGAAAGCTTTTTATCTCACCTCATTCCGAAGAATTTAAAACACCGCAATTTTCAGTTGTTTTTTATTTAATTGTGAAGACCTTCCCTGAAAGCCACGTGCTGATATTACCAGTTATCTGGACCATTTCCATGACGCTTTATATTATATTAGTTGCTGGAGGTTCCCGTTCGATAGTGGTGGTCACTGTTGCAGAATCTGGGGGACGGTGACTGTTCTGCAGCCTGAAGGCAAAGGCCGGTCTTCCATTAATCAACCTAAACGTATGAGGTTCAGAGCCGACACTGATGTTTTAAAATCGCAAGTGATTTTCACAGGCAAGTTGGCGTTTCCCAATACACTCTGGGAAAGAAACACCTTAAAGATTCGGCAGGAAGCGGTACCCTGCAGCAGATACTACGAATGTTAGCTGGAAATGTCCAATTGAATTGCCTGATTTCTGCTTTGGAGGATGATTGGCCCAAACGCTTGTAGGTTAAAATAATTTCATGCAAAGTGTTTGGAGCTCGCGGAATTGAGGAGGGATCCGGCAGTCCTCGCAAAGGTAGGGCATTATTTTACTACCATACCAGCTTGTGCAATTACATTTCTCAACTCCTTCTTAAGCTACACCTCTCCTACCTTTTCTCTGCATCATCTTGGAAACAGGCTAATCAGAGAACTTCCTGTTGCCAGGATAGATGGTTCATGACATTGTTCTCATGCAGTGGTGTTACCAATGGCGTATTTGCGTCATCGCCAGTGTTAGTTCATTTTCCATACCCTGAGACAAAGAAATAGGAGGGGGAGGGTGATAAAAGAGTGAAATATAGTACAATTAACCATTTAGATGAGATATCATTGGCATGTTTTAATAGATTTCTGTTTTAATGTTGCTATCCAGAGCAGTGCATTGTTTACTGGAATGCATATATTGTTGTTCCACTTTCAATGGTTTCCTTTTGAGGAGATCAAAAATATATAACATCGTACCATTGCTAGATTTTCTATTTTTTTATGTAGTTATTGTGAGCAGTGTGTGCCTAAACATGATCAAACAGACCCCATCAATAGATGGTTGGCTATAGGCCATATTTCAAAAATGGTTCAAATGGCTCTGAGCACTATGGGACTTAACATCTATGGTCATCAGTCCCCTAGAACTTAGAACTACTTAAACCTAACTAACCTAAGGACAGCACACAACACCCAGCCATCACGAGGCAGAGAAAATCCCTGACCCCGCCGGGAATCGAACCCGGGAACCCAGGCGTGGGAAGCGAGAACGCTACCGCACGACCACGAGATGCGGGCGCCATATTTCAAAGTTTTGTGCGAAGAAAGATTTCAATTTACAACCAACTCCACATGTAAACTAATAACCTATTACCAGTTTGTTCAAAGGGATGTAATTTCTGAAAATGAGTCTTCAATATGTGTGAAGGAGCTATAAATCGATTTGTTTACTTACATTTCCCTATAGTTCTGCACTATTATTTCATTATATATCATGCTAAACTTTCTGTATTTGATGATACTATTCTTTACAATGTCGAGCATCGTCTGTTATTGTAAATAATGCTCAAGAAACGTTGGGTACGGATAATGAACGCTCATCACATTAATAGAAGTTTTTCAAGAATGATGCATTCCGCTAACCACCTTGATAGAGTAGGAGATGATAACGCATAATCCCCTACACAAGAAAATATATTTGACATTATTGACAGTTGCTGTAGCATTTTATTAATTATGACTTGAGCTACAGCTCAGAGATGGGTAATTTTTATCTAATCTGCTTGATAAAAAAGCTAATGCTGCAACTGAGTGAGAACTGCTACAAATATTAACAATGGTACTACTGCCAGTCAAGCAATTTCATTGCAGTTGTACAACATATTCAAGAAGATCCTCATCTACAGTAAAAACAATGTGAAATAGAAACAGGAAGTTTGACTGTAGATTACATTTGTATATAGAAGCAGTTCTCAAGCTGTTCTCGAAGCTAAGTTACTAGCACAGACATTGTGGTTAAACAAGAAAATTAGATAACAGTGTGGACAAAAACTTGGACTACGCCTATACCATACAATTTTCACATACAAGTGGTAATCTAATTGACCAATCCAAAGCCTCCTCTCACTTTGAAACTAAATCAAAACAAGAAGGAAAAAAAATGTCACCAAGAACGTCATATATCTCCTAACAACAATAAATGAGACTGGCATGCAGTTAAGTGACATGAAAATATAACTGGCAAAGAAATACCTCAAATATAACATTAAACAAAACAAATTAACAAAATGAGTCATTAGAGTCATCATAACAGAAATACATGTTATTATGGCACAAGAAGTATAAAAGGGAGGTAATGATTTCAACACAACACTAATCAGGGAATGAACAGGACAGTAAGAAAATAGTCTAATCAGAATCGGGACAACTCATAGAAAGAAATAGAAAGGTAGCAAAGGAGGTCTACCAATTATTTAAAAAAAAAGAAAAATCACAGAAAAGTGAGGCAATAGTAACAAAAGTAGGTAAAAGTAACCCTATAGTGTCATACATACATATATAGATATATGACTTTAACGAAGACTAATACATTAAAATAATGTTGACAAACTAAAGTCTGATCTTACTGTTCGATTCCAAATGAACTGAGAAACATTTAAAACGTCAAAACTATATATGCCTGCGACAAAAACAAAATATCATATAAAAAAGAGAGAGAGAGACAAATTCAACAGCGGCAACGCTCAGAATTCAGCCCAAAATACAAATAGACGCTGGCGTCGTATCACCGGGATTAAATTTCAAGAATTCTGCTACATACTACCTTGCAAACTTCGCATACCAATACTTAGCTGAATAGGAAAAACTAGAGAAAAACTGCATAAAACTTCTTAGAACTGATCCAAGAGCTAAGAGAACATGCATGCTACCAGCTGCAAAACTCATTTCCCTTGATGGCTAATGCAATGCCAATTGGTGACACGCTCAACATATCTAAAGAGGAAACTTAGAACTCTCAAACAGTGCCTTGGAAGAAGTGATACAAATGATGAAAGCAATCGCCAAACGAAACTGCATACTTTAACAATTTATTCTGTTTACAAAGGAAGATCTCCCTGTGTGAAGCTTAGTCTCATGCATCTTAGTAAACATCGTGAATAACTTTCAAAAATGAAATTGTTGCAGAAATAATTAAAACAAAAGAATAGATAAATTCTAATACTGATACATACATGCAGATATCATTTGCTTCACAAAAGCATGTAAACAGTTTACGCATACAGATATTTTACATCCACCACATTGGTCAGTTCACCACAGATACAGGTAAAACAATTCACTACCTTCACCTGATTCACAAAACCCACTACATATTCAGAAAAGAAAGTGATTCAGACATGATAATAGACAAGGAATGAAAGTACCAACGTTCTTAAAAAAAAAAAAAAGGAAAGGGCATATGGCATATAACCAGTGCAGAACGTCTCTACGTAAGAATAATTATTAAGGAGAGGTAAACAAGATCATCAATATGACACAAAAACATAGATACAACAGCAAGATGGTACACGAGATACGCAACACCATTGTTATCTGGTAGATTCGAAGACAGAAAAATTAAGAAAATACATACAAATGTAACACAAAATGCACACTGAAGCCAGGTAACACGTCTCACAATACGAACACAAAGTAGCACACCATCAAATACCACAACCAGGATAAACACACTCAAATTTTTAACACTTTAAAAAAGAATAGAAGACAAATTGAAGAATATCAAAGAAATCAAAAACCACAAACGAAGAGAAAGATGAATACAATATAGTGCGAACAAATAAATAAAATGTAATCGTTGCAACAGTAAATGCACTTGCATGATTGCAATAAATTTTAATAACAAGTTCGAATACTAGACTCACACTGAATAGTGATTGTACCTATTCCACAAATGCTGAAAATCTAATAAAGGAAAATCAGTATCACACTGAGATGAATACGTACACCGCAGTTTTACACCACAAAAACAAAAGAAAGTGAATCCTCACTCTCCACAAAGAGTATTTCACACAGACGACCATAAAGGGAAAAATGCTGAATCATAAAAGTGCAGTATAATGCTCTTGAAGATTCAAAAAGAAAAAAAATGGTTCAAATTGCTCTGAGCACTATGGGACATATTTTCTGAAGTCATCAGTCTCCTAGAACTTAGAACTACTTAAACCAAACTAACCTAAGGACATCACACACACATCCACGCCCGAGGCAGGATTCGAACCTGCGACCGTAAAGGTCGCGCGGTTCCAGACTGTAGCGCCTAGAACCGCTCGGCCATCCCGGCCGGCCCTTGAAGATTGTGTGGCATAGTGTGCACAAAATATTTCCCAGTGTTTCCTTGAATACTCATGCGTATCCCTCGTCTCTATACTATGATAAATAAGACGCGTGAAAAATTGCACACATCGATAGGTCTACACTTACGTGCTGCAGTGCTGTCTACTTATACATCCCCATCTCAGAACCATCCCTGTGATGTCAGACACATACAGCGTGAAGCACAACGGAAGTGAAGAAAGAGGGAGATGAATTTATATATCGTGGGATGACAATATAACTTTGATTGTGGGAGAGGCAGCTGCCACATTCAGATTCTTCATTATCATCAGACAGTTTTGGAACATTGCCCAGTTGAGTGAATGAATAGATGGAAAACATTCAAAAAATAGCTGCAAGGTTAGTCACGGCTCTTTCTAGTTAGTGTCAGAATGTCACACAAACTCTCAGTCAATTGCCGCAGGAGACGTTGTAAGGGAGAAGTTGAGCATTGCGGAGAGCTTCACTCACAAAATACCAAGACCCCACGCCCTAAAATGATTAAAACATGCTCATTTCTCCTACATACATATCGCATAGAGGCAAAAGGGTGCTGACACTTCTCTCGTATCAGTCGCAGTAAGAACAAATACAGGGGGTAAATGAAACTCGAATAGTACATTTGGAAATTTAAAGCTATGAGATACATCACCCGATTTATGTACTCTGTAATGTTCTTCACTTTATTTACAACAGTCTTACTATTGAACCACACACAAATTGGCAGTAATTGCTAGATTTTAGCTGAGCCCTGTGTTATACTGTGTCGTAACAGAGCTGTTAACATCATTTAACGATTCTTAGGTTAGGGCAGCTTCCATATTGTGGTGTCACCGCCAGACACCACACTTGCTAGGAGGTAGCTTAAATCGGCCGCGGTCCATTTAGTACATGTCGGACCCGCGTGTCGCCACTGTGTGATCGCAGACCGAGCGCCACCACAAGGCAGGTCTCGAGATACGGAATAGCACTCGCCCCAGTTGTACGACGACTTTGCTAGCGACTACACTTACGAAGCCTTTCTCTCATTTGCCGAGAGACTGTTAGAATAGCCTTCAGCTAAGTCCATGGCTACGACCTAGCAAGGCGCCATTAGCCTTACCTAGTTTGAGAGTTATCGTATAAATGTCTCAAGAAGAACATTGTAAACCAACAAAGATTAAAAGTTAAGTATAAAGCAGCTACGTACTTTTCTTGCTACCATTCAATAGTTATCCTGTTCCAGACTTTACGCCAGTCGGCGTGTGTGTACGCGTGCCTGCCTTTCGGCTCCCTTCTCAGTGTGGCGTAGCTAGCTTGTTACGCCACAACACATATAACAGAATAAAGTTTGTTAGATGAATTTCCTTAGTCTCTTAAGTCATCATAAGTGGGTTTGAAATACTTAAATGAGGGAATGCTGAAACCTAATACCTCCGAATTTTTTATGCGAAAACTCTTAATACTTTTCATGCTAAAACAAACTTTATAAACTTCCTTATTGTATTTGCAACTCTTTCCACGATTCTACAAGAGGTCTCCAAATTTCAACATTTAACATGCCATTCGTAAAGTAACTATGTCGGTGGTTGGTAACAGCGTGCTGTAATCTAGTTTCGAATTCAGAGAGTTCTTCCACACGTGGGGCACGCTCTCCTTTGTTATGACAATTCCAGACCACACGTGAGAGCTGCGAGATTTGTAACAGCCCGATGGCTTGGGTTCACTGTCGTCGATCAGCCTCCACGCTGTCCCTACTTGGCCCGATACTATATTCATCTGTTTCCAAAACATTAAAAGGACCCACGCGAGGACGTCACTTTGACACTGATGAAGCGTTGCAGGCAGAAATCTACAGTGACGCTATGAACAGAATGATCGCTCGTTAGGGAAAATATGTTTATCACCAGGGTGACTGTTTTGCTAAACGAATAGGTAGACATGAGAAATAAAAGTGCGGGAAATTAGTGACGCTTATTTTGTTTAAAAAATCTTTTAGACTCTGGAGATAAAAATTTGGAGGCATTACTTTTTAGCACGCCCTTGTGTATTTTCATTTGTATGCGGTACTTTCTACTTACCTATTCTGTTATTGTACGACTAAGCTAAACACAGTTGTGACCCAGGCGTATTCTCCTCAGTATAAGCGTTGTTACTTACTCTATGTGCTTATTTTGCTCTCATGTACTCTTGGTGTACTGCTTGTGGCGCTGCAATTCTGTCTGCTGCTCTAAACACATTTTCAAATACAAGACTCATAACACTCTACCATCATGTTTTTGAAGCCACAGAAGGCATCAATTGATATACAGTGAGATATATCTAAGGAAGAGCTCACTACTAAATCTGTCCTAGGAGCTGACACACACACACCCACACATAATCACACACACACACACACACACACACACAACAAACAAACAAATATAACCTTTCACAACATACATAAAAAAGATTCCACTCGTGGCCACAGTACATAACACTGAACATAGGTAACATGGTGGAAGAGTGTTGTAACGTTTGCTGAATATTGTTTTCAATGCTACAGGCAGAGTGAACATATCCGCCCTAATGAAATGAGGCGAAACGCATTTTGCCAGGAAGAAAAAGAGGAATTCAGAATTGCTAAATCTCAGTATTTACGATGCTGTTAATACATTGGAAAATATTTTTGCAGCTGGAAAGTACTTTTCGTTTCACAAATACGATTCCGATCAGTTGTCTGACTATTTATTGAGAAAAATTTACCCGTTGCAATCGGATACGGTAGATGAGTCGATAGCTACTGCTCTAGTTTCTGAAATGTTATGTCGCTGTTTCTAGGTATGTACCACATTAACACGTTAGTAGCAACGTGGGAAATATCCTTTGTAAAACTGAAGAATTTCCCTTCCGAAACCATACAAGCTTCCTCTTTTCGTTTCCTTTAAATGTTGTGTTTGGCATATACCGAATAGCAAACAGAACTGTAGATAGACATTTGTTTTGTTCAGGAGAATGTTGCAGTTGTATAACAATCAGTAAGGCTAGTACTGTTCTTACACTTTCATTTCATTCAGGGAATAATACTTCAGTATATGGCAAATGGTACCGTTCTGTCGAGAAAAATAGAACGGCCAAATTGTCCTGCTGCGTAAATACATTTTTTAAACAATAAGAGAAGAAAATCATTTACTAACGCGAATATAGAGTTTTGACAGAAACTGCCATCGGGAAAAAAATTTAAAGAAAGAAAAGAAAAATGAAATCTTGTGGAGAGATCGTATATTAACAATAATTCTGCGCTAAGTTGACAGTTTTATACAAGGGAGATACAGACCTACAGTTTAACGGCAGTACGAATAAAAGCCAATGCTAAAAACCATTTGCAAAGAAAAACGGAAATGGCTGTCCGATACAGCGAGAACATCCATTAATGTCACATTTTGCTTTGTTAATTGAGTCAGTTGCGCTGTTAGCTTTGACCATTCGGTGATGCACGCCACACAGAGTGGAATCGAAATAAAAGCGTAGAAAGCACTACAGTTGTTTACAAGGAGAATAACAAAGTGGAGACTCTTGAGAACCATTATGGCTGATGCATGTGTGCTTTCAGTTTGCCGTTATACTGACAGAGCAAAATATTAAGGACAAGAAAATTGGTCTCAAATAAAAAAATCCACACATTTTAAGCTCTGACTCCTTGAACATCGACACGTCCTGTTAACAGAGTTATGGTGAAGATTGGATGAAACATACAGAGCCATGTCAGAAATACTTAACACGAATTTAGTTGTAATACCTGTATCTACATCTATATTAGGCTAACTGTTATTTGCTGAACATAGTCTGATATTTTTCGCCAGGTTTCTGCCCAAATATATTTGGCAAAAATAAAAAGTTCGGTAATGTCCATTTGCATGTTATGACAATTCTTATTTTGTGCACGACATCGTTATACAGCCTCGAATGTCGTCAGGTTAGCGTTTTGTAGAATTACAATATGATGGGGTAATATGCCGAAAATGTGGATATGCATATAAGTTATGAACAAATCGTCTCTCAAACATATCTTTCAAAGTTGCATTCATTAGAAGAAACCTTTTTGCACACATAAAACTAACCCTGCCAGAGATTTCAGATATAGTTGATATGCTTGAAGTAGTGCAGTCCTGAAATTATTTCTCGTTTAATCATATGATCTACCAACAGAGAGAAGGCTTATCGTTGAGTAAGGACATCTCAAGCTCCTTCGCTAACATATTCAACAATCACTAAGGAAACAAGTTTTGTGAAGGGGAAAAGAATGCTCCCTGAATGGCTTCTTTGAAAGTGTATGACCAGTTTCCTTCCTCATCCTTCCCTAATATGAGCTTCTGCTCCGTCTCTACCCACCTCATTGTAGCCGAGACGTTGAACGTTAATCTTCTCACTCCTCCTCCAAAATAAACTTCGTAGAGTTGCTGTCACTTAATCCTTTTCCGACTGCGAGTGCTGATTACAAAAATTTGTGATTTTCATGTGTTGCTAGTCGTTGGTTCTCAGCTCTTGACTTCTGCTGTAGCAGTGTTTGACCACCTTGATTTCTTTTTTCTTTTTTTTTCAAACCTAATTTAGTCTACCTACAGTAAAAAGCCACAACTGAGACCTTTGACTTCCATGCGTCTACTACAAATTTTCTCGTCGAGTCTCAAAATTTGCAACCGGAAGTAGGCGTCGAGTGAAAATGATTGGTGTTGATCTGAGCTAACCCTGCTGTCACTGGAAGATTGCCTTTCTGCATTCTCTCCCTTAGAAACTGTAAACTGAGTTGAGAGCCCCCTTAAGTCTTCATACACTTCCTGTAGTCCATGCCAGGACACAGCGTAGGTAGAAAACTTCTCCTGCAAGGTATGTTGTAGTTTTTCTGGTGCACAAGACAGATAGGCACTTCGTACATACTCACTTGTCAGCTCAGTATCACAACAGGATTGATGGCTTTGAGACGCTTATAAGATGCTCCTGTTAGAACAGCGGAAGTGAGAAGAGCAGAACAAAGAATCGGAGGGCCAGAGCTTAATGCGGGACAACAGATGTCGTGTTCAAGGCAGCCTGTCTTTATGACTACACGATAATGTGAAGGTTGCAGGAGCAACTGAGCGACAATGATCCGGAAAGCCGCTCACAGTCCCGTGAGGACTTCCAGGGCAAAGAATGCAGAGATGACAGCATGGGAGGTAGTGCATACCAGGGATGGAGCACACGAAGCGTCTTTGTGAGTTTCAGCAGTGGCCAGGAAGTCTGCGGACAGCGAGCAGTGCCTCAGAGGGAGCAGTTTAGTTCAGCACATCACGCTGCGCATGTCACGCTCTCACATCTCGGCCCAATGTACATGCAGCAAAGAGGGTTCAACAGTCGCACGAACTTGTCTACGAACATCTCCTCAAGTAGAAAGTAAGTCATGGCCACAACAACATTTGAGTTAATAATAGCATAGCCATTAAACTCATGTATCTGGCCTTAGATGGTACGAAGTCCATAATAATAATAATGTGGATATAGCTTTCGAAATAGTGGATGAAACAAACCATCCAAAACCATTAAAATTTATAATGACCTCTGCTGACTGTGCTCTACACTCCTTGTACATGAATTTTGGACCATAGGGGCGGAACTAAAAATATTTTTAGAAAGTTACGCACGGAAGTGTACTTTATATTATTATGCTTATACAACGTTCTCCAGAAGACATTCAGAAGGATACTTGATTTTGGACATGGCAAGTTAGATTCAATTCAGCATCACTTGCTTTAGGTTGTGTGCTTTAGCATGGTGGATCGCCAGGTGGTAAACTGGTGGGATCTTTGTCGTTACTAGGAAAATTAAGTAGAACAATATTCATTCAGTGAATTTATGATGAGTGCATACAGATGAATGTGGATGCAAGAGGCCAAACTACTACACTGAGGCCGCTGATGTACTTTATTGGAAGAGCTGTCAATTATGTCCACCAAAGAAAATATATTTGGAGATAAAAATCATTATGGAAACATGAGAAACGTTACCGTACACCTTACATATATGGATATACGGGGCACACATGAATGAATTGCAGAAGTAACATCAAGTGAAAAATGTGGTAAATCGGTTCATTAAGCCTGAGACTGTGAGTTGGAAAAATGATTTGTAAAGTAGAATTGATTCAAGAATGTAGAGGCCTGAAAACCAAACCCAGGAAAAAGGTATGAGACATTTCCGTGGCAAGTCAGAGATTACAAAACACTGAGACACCAAGGCTACAATTTGTTGGCGCAAAAAAAGCCTTGAGGAAGCTATGCCAGAGTCATGATGTGTGTGTCACGTGGCTAGACAGAGCTCAAACAATGGTTCAAATGGCTATGAGCACTATGGGACTCAACATCTGAGGTCATCAGTCCCCTAGAACACAGAAAAACTTAAACCTAACGAACATAAGGACATCACACACATCCATGCCGAGGCAGAATTCGAACCTGCGACCGTAGCGGTCTCGAAGTTCCTGACTGAAGCGCCTAGAACCGCTCGGCCACACCGGCCGCCTAGACAGAGCACTTGAGGACATGTTGCTTTTTATGTAGCATAAGGTAAGCGGAAATGACCGAAATTCAGCACGTTTTCCTGGAATGTAATGACAGAAACGCTTAAGACTGCAATCACCTGTTTCTGAATTTGAGAAAAGTATTTTACTGTGAAAACAGAAATTAATAGGCTGAATTGAACTGTCCACAGAGAAAGTCCATTAAAATTGTTTATAGAAAATGGAGTATGCAGTAGCTTGTTTCATGAAAACTATCTGTGAAATCAGATTTAGCGTAAGACGGAAGAAAGTATAAATTTAAAGGTAAATTAAAGGTATTGCAAGTCCAGTCATACGTACCAGCGGCGGGGGGGACTTTAGATCTTGGAAATAAATCTTGAATGAAGAATGGAATCTAAGTTTCATCTGTTAGGAGGGGAACTAGAGGTATCCTATGCCAGTTTAACTGGTAGAGACTTCTTTGTGAAACGCGGTGTACTAATTCATTACGATGAGTCCTGTACATGAGACTCATGATCTTGAAACTGTACAAATATAGAAGCGCAAGGCATAACTACTCAGTGGCCAAAGCTTAGAAAGACACACACAGCACTCTCGAAGAATAATCCATCCCTTATTCAGTACATTTCTGCACTAGAACTACATCTGTACCATACATGTCAGTCAATGATGGAAAATTGGAGCAAAAAATTAATGTAGTAACAAATTATTACACCGTGGTGGGAGGTAGTACTCCAAGCAGTGTATTAAAAATTCTGACCAGTGTAACGAATGTGTGGATGGAGCAGTGTGCGTTTGAATGTCGCTTTCTTGTGATTTTCTTGAATAAATAAAAAACCGCAACTCCCAACTTCAGTGTTTACCAGAGAAAAACTAAACTACATTAAATCTCTTACAAAAAAAGACCCCCACTAGTTTTTGTCTCTAGGACTAGAAGTTCAGTGTTGCACGGGACGGTACATAGCAGTTTATTTAAATTATTGTTTTAATAGCATAAAATCTTTTGGTTATAGTAACTGAAATGTGTCAAGAACAATAGTTAAGGAATGTGTTGTGTTCCTGTGGTTTAATTGGTAGTTAGGGGCAGGTGGAGAGGTGGAGCATGGAAGTTTGTGGTAAGATAGGTTGCCAGTTGTAGTCATGCACTTCACTCCTCCATAAGTCTTTAACTGAAGAGTGAGTAAGTCGCCGACGCGCCAGTTGGATATTTCTTCTAACACTTTTCCAGTTACGCTCAATGTTCTCTAAATCGACCTTCTCCTCAAGAATTTCGTCTAGTTACCATAAATGAGTGAGTGGAAAGTTAAGCGGATATGCGAAGGTCAATGAAGGTGGATTAGTTCCAGTCAATTCATGTTAAGCAGAATAAAAGGCAAGGTTGAGCCAAGGCATAGAGGTGACTCATCTCTCCTGCTCCTTAGTGTGAAAAATGATCACGGCGAACTTAAGATTCCCATTTATCCTTACGCAAAGGAAGGCTGGGGTAAATGCGAAGTGGTTCTGATATGATGGACGGCGTTAGCAACTTTTTTTATTTCCAGTGATACAAACGCCAGGGCGTTATCACTGACCAACAATTTATGGAGAGTGAAAGTCGAGAAAATTTTGCTCAGGTGTTGACTAGTTATGGTTACAGTAACCCACCCATCTGGGCTGTAGCCACTAGAACTTGAAAAGGCATCGACAACAACAAGAACGTAACGATTGCCGCTCTTCATCCGGGGGAGAGGGCCCATGTAATCGATACAAACTTCGTCCATACGGGCCTGCTCCGGGGTGGACTGTAGAAGTCCCTTCCAAGAATTCAATTCTCGCATTCCCCCACCAAATACCGAACATCCTGATAGAGTGAAGGCCAGGTGATATGTTTTCTGATCCTCGCAAGTGTTTTGTACACTCCTAAGTGCCCACCTATGACAGAATTACGAAAATAGCGGGAAATAGCGGGGGAGACAAATCTTTAATTATACTCGTACTCCTCTTGTAAGAATTTGGGCCTTTCCTCAAAACGTAAATTTCAACTTCTTCACCTCTTAGCTATCGATGCCTAATGAGAGCGGCATCAAAATCTTCATCCCGCCTACATTTCAGGTCTGGGAACCTCAGTCAGTACGACAGCTGTGGAGGGTACAACAGTATCCTGCTCTTCCTCCACACCGTCTTGATCCTAGAACGTACTACTAACAGCATCTGCGATCTGGTTCTGGGTGCCTCTAATATGCCCCCCCCCCCCCCACCCCTTTGCATTTAACCCAATAACGCTAACGCTAACCTGAAAATCCTTAACCTTGCCAAGAAATTGCTCCACTGTATTAGTCTGAGAGGCACTTAACTGTAGCCTTTTAAAATTCCACAAACGATTATTTCAGTGTGCAAGCTGCACTTCCGCACTAGCAGGCTGTTTATCTTGGAGAAAATTTACGTTTTGTGCGAATTATAACTCGGGCGAAGAACAAGATGTAATTGCGGACCCTACCTCGCCAATGCTGTCAGGAGTGATGCTTACGGGGTGCGAGGCGATGATGCGCTTCCCTCGGTGGACTGCCCGCGCATCCCGAGCTCGTATTCCAGCTGTACACGCCGAAGACAACCACTAATGTGACACGTCCGCACCTTCATCTACATCTAGACTACATGCATACTCTGCAAGTCACATTCAAGAGCCTGGCACAGGGTTCATCGAATCTCCTTCACAATTCTCTATTACTCGAATTTTATATAGCGCGCAGAAAGAACGAACACCTATATCTTACCTCTGATTTACCTTATTTTATCATGCTGATAGTTTCTCCCCATTTAGATCGCTGTCAACAAAATATTTTCGCATTTGGAGAAGAAAGTTGGCGACTGGAATTTCGTGAGAAGATTCCGCTTCAACGAAAAATGCCTTTGTTTTAGCGATGACCCCCCCCCCCTTCAAAATCCTGCATCATTTAAACGACGCTCTCTCCCCAATATCGCTATAGTAGGAAACATGCTGCCCTTCTTTGAACTTTTTCGATGCATTCCGTCAAACCTATCTGGTAGGTATCCCACACAACGCAGCAGTATTCTAAAAGAGGACGGACGAGCGTAATGTAGGCAGTCTCCTTAGTACATCTGTTATGTATTCTAAGTGTCCTGCAAATAAAACGCAGTCTTTAGTTAGCCTTCCCCACAATTTGTTCCTAACTGTAGTTTCTAGGTTTTATAGTGAAATTTGCGGCCGTTAGATTTGACTCACTATCGTGTAACTGAAGATTAACGGATTCCTTTTAGCACTCATGTGGATGACCTCACACTTTTCGTTATTTTTGGCATATTACCAATTTTGATACCTTTTCTAAATCTTTTTCCAATTGGTTTTGATCTTCTGTTGACTTTATTAGTCGATAAATGATAGCGTCATCTACAAACAACCTAAGACGGCTGTTCAGATTGTTTCCCACATCGCTTATATGGATAAGGAAAAGCAAAGGGCCTGTAACATTACCTTGGGGAATGCCATAAATTACTTCTGTTTTACTCCATGACTTTCCGTCAATTACTGCTATCTGTGACCTCTCTGACAGGACATCACGAATCCAGTTACATAACTGAGACGATATTCCATAAGCACGCAATTTCACTACAACCGCTTGTGTGGTACAGGGTCAAAAGCCTTCCCGAAATCCAGAAATACGGAATCAATCTGAAATCCATTGTCAATAGCACTCAACACTTCATGCGAGTAAAGAGCTACTTGTGTTTCAAGGACGATGTTTTCTAAATCCATGTTGACTGTGTGTCAATTCACCGTTTTCTTAGAGGTAATTCATAATGTTTAAACACAATATATGTTCCAAAATCCTGCTGCATATCGACGTTAATGATAAGGGCCTGTAATTTAGGGGATTACTACTACTACCTTTCTTGAATATTGGTGTGACCTATGGAACTTTCCAGTCTTTGGGTACGGATCTTTCGTCGAGTGAACAGTTGTACATAATTGTTAAGTATGGAGCTATGGCATCAGCACATTCTGAAAGATACCTAATTAGTATACAGTCAGGACAACAAGACTTGATTTTATTAAGTGATTTAAATTTCTTCACTGCTCCAAGGATATTTACTTCTACGTTACTCATGTTGGCATCTACTCTTGATTAGAATTCTGGAGTATTTACTTCGTCTTATTTTGTGAAGGCCTTTAGGAAGGCTTCGTTTAGTAAGTCTCCTTTCGCAGCACTGTCTTCAATAGCATCTCCATTACTATCGCACAGGGAAGACACTGATTGTGTCTTGCCGCTAGCATACTTCACATACGACCAGAATCTCTTTGGACTTCCTGCCAGGTATCGAGACAAAGTTTCGTTGTGGAAACTATTATAAGCGTCTCACATTGAAATCTGTAAAAGATCGCCAATCTTGGGGATTTGGCATGTTTGCTTCGTTGTATCTGCAACAGTGTTCTGAGCCGTTTTGTGTACCAAGGAGAATCAGCGCCGTCGTTTGTTACTTTATTTCGTATAAATGTCTCAATTGCTGCCGATACTATAAGGTCTACAACTTTTCTTCCGCCGTTTTGCATTAGACAGCAGTAACTGAAAGTAGTATCGCAAGTCGTTCGTCGTAAGTGTCATACAGTAAGCTTAGGCATTTGAGAACATAACGGCATCAAAATATCAGTCGATTTTTGATTGCATCATAAAGTTATTCTCGACTTAATACGCCAACTTATGAGTCCAATTCTCGTCATCTGCGGGGGGTTCTAATTTTCTGCTTTTATATGAAGAAACTTGCGGCTAAAGCTCATAAAACGCTGGGTAAGAACTATGATGAGACGCCTGTTAGTGAAGGAACTTCGCAGAAAATGGTTTCCATGTTCCAAGAATGGTAATTTTGTCGTGGAAGGCCGCCATGTTTGTGGAAGAGGGAAAGCTTTCGATGCTACTGCAACCGACGGGAACAATCACAGGTGATCGTTATCGAAAGCAATTTATGTATTTGAGCGGAGCATTGAAACGCAAACGGCCGTACTACAGCGATAGACATAGACATGAAAAAATTATTTTGCAGCATGACAGAGCGCGATCCCATGTCGAAAATACCGTCAAAACACACTTGGAAACGTTGAAATGGGAAGTTCTACCCTACCCTCTGTATTCTCCACAAATTACACCCTCTCGATCTGAGACACAGGACCCAGCTGACTAGCACTTGGGATCATATGAACAAGTGCAAAATTCGATCGATTCATGGTTCCTCTCAAAAGATGCCCAGTTTATACACTGCGGGATTCGTATGCTGCCCTAAAGCAAGGAGAAAGCAGTGTCAGACAAAGGCCAATATTTTGAATAGTAAAGTTTTTGTAAGTTTTTCACAATAAAGTCTCGAACTTCGAGAAAAAACGGCAGAAGCAATGTTGAAGACCTTGTATTTCTTTTAATTCAAGTCACATCTGGACTATACTTACATTGTTAATTTGGAAGGAGTAGAGATTGTCTCTCAGGAAGCCGTCAAGGGAATTTTTATCTGCTTTTTTGAATAGGTATATTTTTCGTTTATTGTAGGAGGATTTTGGGGCTACAATAATTAATCTCGCTACAACAACCGTGTGTTCCCTAATCCCTGTATCCGTTTTGATCCTTGATATTAGCTCAGGATTATTTGGTGCTAAGAGGTCAAGTTGTTTTCACAACCGTTTGTAATTCGCGTGGGCTAATGGTCTAACTGCTCGAAATAATTTTCAGAGACTGCGTATAGCTCAATTTCGGATGATGTTTTATGTGTACCTTCAGAATTAGCCAACACATCATAGCACAAAGTTTCTCCCTAAAACTGGACAGGAAAATTTCCCTAATCAGTAGAGTACAACGAAGCTCTGAAACTATCACTGAGTTGTCGATACGTGTATTCTTACGAATACGCCAGGGGATGTTGACGGAAGGTGAGTACCTGAGGGATCGGATGGCTTCATTCATTGTTTACAATTCGTAAGAGATCTTTTATTTACACGCAATTAAACGCTAATACATTTGACGACAATATGAATTAGAAAATCTCAGTAATTTTCTTTATCCTACGTTATCTGACAGCATAACTAATGCCAGACCACAACAGCCACAAGATGATTCAGTTTTAACTAACAGTTAAACGATCAGAAAAATTAATATTAAATACTCTAAACTTATACCCACATTTGATATCTAGCGTACATAAAACCTACAATGAGGTCTGAGCACCATAGATCCTAGAAAAGGGCATATTAAAGAGCAGTTAAATGGTCAGAATAAATAATCTTAAAGTCCTTTACATTTACAGGAAAGCCTCACATGCACTGTACGTGAATTTACCATAAATCCCGAGCACGGTGGGTCCAACAAAGGTCAATTTCGAACAGCATTTAAAAGATGAGAACAAATAATCTCAATGTTCTTAAATTTACAGCAAAATTTGACATCTGCTATACACAATTTAACATAAAGTTCATCACATCGACTCCAAGAAAACATAATTACCAATAGAAATAGTAAATGACCTTAGGTTACATTTTTTGGCTCACTAAAATTGCGTGAGGATTTACCGAAGATGAGAAGGACTGAAAGAAAGCCAAATGAACTTATCTTAAAGAGTGAACACTGCAAGTAGCGGCGGATTGATTAGCACGGGGGCCGGGTGGGGGGGGGGGGGGGGGGGGGGGGGTTGAAACGCTGCAACGATGCACGCACGAGGCTTCAAAACAGACGAGCCGGTAAACAGCGGCTCATGACGACACAGGATCCACCTGCCCCGATCCACTCGCAACCAACTCACGCAAGATCAGTGACAGGTTACTTTAATTGTGTCGCAGCACACTCTCTAAGCCTCAGCCTTTCAAAACATCAAGTGTAGTAACCGCGCCCAAACTGCCGACAGGACCCAGGAAAACGTTCGTGAGAAACCCCACTCGGCTCCATGGGTCCAGCTGTCATGTTCTAACTGGGCTCCCCTCTGTATTCATCGGCCGGCTAAAGCCAGCTCACATCCTCCACGCAAGTAACGTTACCGGCTCAGCCCCTGACACGGAACAAGTCCCACCCATTCACTCGCCTCCACACCATGTTGCGACACGGAAGTTCTTAGTATCACAGATATGCCAGTCATAAAAACAAGGGAAAAATCAGTAATTAGAACGAATTTCAGTTTTTCTGTCCCACTGCGAAAAGAGAGTATTATTAAAGAAATAAATGTATCTATATTAGTAATGACTTGAAAATATCATCAGTAAAAAACAAAAATTGAATTTAAATAAAATTTTGATCCATACTGTCTTTTCTGTTTCATGATCTTACATCTAGAGTATCTTAAAAATGTGACATTTGTTATTTGCAGTGGGCGCCAATTTCCATCAACTCACAACATGAAAGTGCCTCACTAACTAACTCACTTAGTGTAAGAAAGTCTGTTGGGAAATATCTTTGGCTAGTAACGCCAACAATGCAGTCTATTCTATCGACTGCCTAAAGTCAGTGTGGTGCATAAACAAGCCAAAATAATTTTCTTGATTTCTTTCTGATTATCTCTTCAAAATTAAACAATATAAGTGTGAGAAATTGTTAATGAAAGCAGTCAGACATCTCTACATATGACATATTGTATTAGTATTTCCATCTGTGGGCGAATTGTTACTTGTGAACTCTTGCGATTGGTTGCCTGTTGCAGACACGAGATTATTTAACTTTGAGTTCTTCTTTAGTGTTTGAAAGATTCCTAGCTTGTGCTGTGTAATAAATCAGTGTCAAAGAAGCCGCCGTAAAGTCGTTGCAAGCGTCTTAGTAAATTGATCTGTTGACTTTCTTCGTCTTAGAGCTGACTGTTATCGTACTTTAATGTCTGTTAGATTTCAGGAATTGGTCAGAACAGTCAAGATTTGGTACTTTAGTATGATAAATTTATTAAAAGTACATATCCATGTTTCATTCTGACAATTTGTTAATTCTGTAAATACTAGCAGTTCCCGTTTGCTGTAGTGTATTTACATGTTTTAACAACATCCTAACAAATGATCAGGGTAGTGAGTATCATATTCAGATGTTTTGTTTTTTTATTTTATACTCTCCGAGTTGTTCTGCACGCATGAGAATCAGTTAATTTTGAACTTACGGAACGAAAATTAAATCTAATCTAATATTAATAACTGGGATGTGGATGTAACAAACAGGCTTCCAGAACAGAATGGCTTGAAACAAATACAACATGGTGTTTTCTTATGGCCATAACCAAAGTTCTTGAGACGTTGCTAAATTCTTTTTCATCTCTAAGACTGTGCAGCAAAAGTTAAAGTTATGTGAATTAAACACACACAAAATTTGGGTTGCACTTGCAACAATACAGTAATTTGTCTCCGCTGCCGAACTTCAGCTAACATTTGTATTTTGTCACACATACTGTCTGAGTTCTGAAACTTACCTCTCAGCTAGTGTGTTGCTCCACTTTCTTTAAGTTCTTCCCCTTAATGTTTTTTGGTTGTGCTACATAAATATGCCCCAACATTGAGGGGACAGTTTTCAGCTTTTGCTTTTCCCCACAATGATGCCTATTTCTTCCTAAGCCACTCACGTGAACACTGAATATTTGTTTTTAAAGAATCTGATGTAATTTCAGGTGCAGTGATCTTCACCTACATTTTGTGTAGAAGTACCTGTCACAGTGTTGGGTTTTGTAATATCTGTCATCCATATTGGTGAAAAATCAAAGGATACTAATGCTCACACATGAAAGTACTTACCTTCTTCTGTACTCCTGCATGTATTGCATGATAACAATTTTGACATGAAATCTATCTTCTTCAAGTACTTTTTTTCTATTGTTTGTTATAATATGATGTTAGTCGATATCACTGAGTTTCCTGTCATTGTACATTTCATAACATAAATATGAAATCAATTTCATTAACAAAAGTGTTATAGTAGAATATGGGGGAATGTTGGGTGGTATAATGTTAAATAACATCTACAAGTGTAAATTACCTAACCTGTCCTCATATATATATATATATATATATATATATATATATATATATATATATATATATATATATATATATACATATATATATATATATATATATAATGAATCCTGTATCATTGCTAAATTGATGATATTACTCGTTCCGACCGCCGTGTGGCTGTGGAAATGATAGTTGATAAGTTTGAAGTCAGTACTGGTACAGTTCA
The DNA here is from genome assembly GCF_021461395.2 of Schistocerca americana. NCBI lineage: Eukaryota > Metazoa > Arthropoda > Insecta > Orthoptera > Acrididae > Schistocerca > Schistocerca americana. Next base: position 625,423,507 of record NC_060122.1, read on the forward strand.
TAACACTATCGGTCACAAGTTGAAGTACTGCAAAACATGTGCATCATGTGTCTCAAAGGACTTGACCCAGCTATGTAAAGAAACAAGGTTGAGAATGTGCACGGCGCTAAAGGAACGTTATGAAAGAGAAGGTGAGCACTTCCTCAACAAAATTATAGCTTGTGATGAAACTTGGATTCACTATTATGAGCCAGAATCAAAAATACAAATCGTGGAGGGGAAGCACACAAACTCACCATTCAAGAAAAAATTCAAAACCGAAGCATCAGCAGAAAAATCCATGTTGACGATGTTTTGGGATGCTGAAGGTCCAGTTTTTTATGATTATCTCGAAGAGCAGCGTAAAATGAACAGACAATACTTCTCGTATTTGCTTTTAAACAAGGTGAAGCCAGGTATGAGAGAGAGGCCTCGAGGATCTCAGAGGAGAGATGTGATTCTCCAGCAAGATAAAAAACGCACATCCACATAGTGCTCAACTAACCCGTGAAACCATCGACATACTGGGCTGGGAAGTACTGCCTCATTCCCCTTAGAGTCCTGATTTATCATTTAGTGATTTCCATTTGTTTGGTGCACTGAAGGAAGTATTACGTGGGAAGAGGTTCCAGGACAAAGGGGAAGTGAGGAAGTTTGTGAGAAATAGGTTCAAACATCAAGATATAGAGTTCTTTGCAGCCAGAATAAAAAAGCTTGTAGCCAATTGGAAAAAGTGCATAAATGTTCAAGGTGCTTATGTTGAACAGCAGGAGAAGTATTGTTTTGTAAGAATTAACGCTTTTTTCTACAGACAAATTTTTCTCTTCGTTTATTGAATGACCCTCGTATTTTCCAATGACAGAATTTTCATTGCTGTTCCGGGATTGCAACCACAATTTAGTACTTAAACTTGAGACATACAAGTGTAAGTTTCATTGTTTCTGAATTTTCAATCCTGTACCTTTCCACCAAGTTATCATGTACCTCCATAAATTGGTATTTTTCACCTCTCACCAGGACCATTGAATACAGTAAATCACAGATCTTTAAGTTGAAAATGTTTTCCTTTTGTGTTGTTTACAAGAATGACCGAATAATGTGCAATCGTTCATCACATTATTTCGAAATCAAACAAATAACCTCACCCGCAGCCCCCCCCCCCCCCCCACCCTGGCAGCCTCTCTCATCTCAATTAGGTTAGTTTAGCAAATCTATTCATCAAGCGGCGGCAGAACGCGCACATAAAAGACGGCTGTAATTGCCGAAACTTTCGGAGCCAGTAGCTCCTTGTTCAGACAGAAGGGTTGAAGGGAAAGGAAGGGGGGTGAAGGAAAAGGACTGAAGACGTCTAGGAAAAGGAGCATATTTAGGAAAAGTCAACCACAACCTCAGGTGCGAGGAGTCTACAGTACGGGATGAGAAGGAATAATTTTGTCAATTGACTGTTTTCGTTATTATATTAGGTTAGTTCATCCTATATTTCAGTTAGTTGGGAAACTGGAATAATAATCCCCATTTATAATAAACGGGATAGAATAGCATGTGAAAACTGTAAAGGTATAACACTCCTAAGCACAGCTTATACGATCTTCAAAAATACATTAAACGAAAGGATACAGAAGTGCACAGAAGACAGACTAGGGGAATTTCTGTGCGGCTTTCCACTACGCAGAGGAACGACTGATCAAATATTTGTGATAAGACAAATGATAGAAAGTTCTATGAATATAATATAGATCTGCATTTCCTATCTATCGGCTTCAAATGAGCTCGGACACCATAAACCAACAAGAACCATACAGAGTATTGGAAGAATTGGTATATGTGCTAAAGTAATAAGACTACTCAGAATAACAATGACACTGACAAGAGCATAAGTTAAAGTCCTTAGAAGAACAAGTGAAAGCTTTGACTTTGGTAAAGGCGTGAAGCAAGATGATAGTCTCCTGACTGTCCTTTTCAATTCAGCCCAGGGTAGTGCAGTACATAAAATCAACAAAAGAGGCACCATATTTATGAAAACTAGCCAGATATTTGTATATGCTGATGACATTGCTATAGTAGGAATGAATATCAATACACTCCAAGAAACGTGGGGGACAGTGGAAACAGAAGCCTTAAAAAAATGGCCTCATAGTAAATGAAAAGGAAACAAAATATATGCTAATGTCACAATTTGAGGCCAGAAGAATCCCTAAAGACCTAAAAATCAATGGGAAATGTTTCAACGGAGTGTTCTCTTTTGACCACTTGGAAGCTCTAATAACGACTGATAACAGGATTGGAAAATATATCAGTGAAAGAATAGACGCAGGAAACAGAGCTTCCCTTGAAAACATGCACCTTTTCTTAAATAGCCTTGTTACATAAAAACAAAACTGCTAATATATAACTCCATAGTCCATTCAGCTAACACGTACAGGTCAGAGGTATGGACGTTGACAGAACATGACAAAATGCTCTAAGAACCTTTGAGCGGAAAATACTACGAAAAATCTATGGGCCAATAAGGGAGAATGAAGGCTGGAGAATGTATTACAATGGCGATTTTCAAGTATTATTGCAAGTACGGACATAGTAAAATTTGTGAAATCACAGTGAATGCAGTGGCTAGGACAGGTGGAGAGAATGGCAGAGGATATAATTCCAAAGAAAAAGATGAAAGGTGTGATCTATTCAGCTAGGCGAAAAGGGAAACCTAGAATTTGAGGGAGTGACGAAGGGAGTGACGACGTAATAGTGGATCTCACCAGTATGGGAGTCTGGGGGTGTAAAAGAGCAGCAAACTACCGATATATGTACAGGAAGATTATTGAAGCAGCCAATAATCACCAAGGGCTGTAGTTCTACCGAAGAAGGAGGTTAGGGCGGTTGACTGTCAACCTTTGCTTTCATAAAAGCCACCACCTACTCAATACTGAGTGCATTTTCCTGCCTTACAGTTTTTGTGCAGAACAAAATCAGAAAGCCATTACATTACTCAGTATTGATCATTTGCATCGACGAGGGCTCTTTCTCAAGTACTGTACTAAGACTTGTCCACATTTTTGTAACTTTATAATGAACACTAAGTTTTGATAATGTTGTCAGAGGATTCAAACATGATAGTTTATTTCAATATAGATATGTTACCATGCGAACAGCAAGCTGAAGTGTTGACAGAATTTCACGTTAAGTAACAAGGTGGATTGCTTTTTCTTCAGCAGTCTACACATAAGTAAACTGAATTTTAGAAAAATTTTGCGCATGTATTTCTTTCTTGTATATACTCCCTCAGAACGCCATTTTTAAATGACTTTCTTGTTTCCTCTCACCTCTCTTTCTCATTTCTCTCATGCACTTGTATCCCTGCATTTTTTGTTCCAATTTTCTTGTCTCCTGATGAAATCATTCGCTCTGCAGCTAAGTGTAAGCAATTTTTCAAACATTAATGGAAGATTGAATTATTCCTTCTGGTGAGTGTACCCCTCTATATAATCAGGTACCTGCAGTCAACTCCCAGCCAGTGCACAATTTCGATCGTCCGTTAATATTTCAAATAAAAATCTAACAATGGAAAGTCAACAATATTATGAAAAGGATAGACTGCTACTCTCCATAAAGATACGTTGACCTGCAGACATTTACATTGAAAAGATTGTTACATTCAAAAAAGAGAGCCATACACAATTTCACACAAGCTGTAATACCTCACACAGCAACTTCCAGCCTGACTGCAACAGAAACTTGCTGAACAGGAGCAAGAATTCAGACCAGGGTGGGGAAATGGGAGGAACAATCAGATTCGGATGAGGAAACAGGAACTGCCATTGCCTTGCAGAGTATACTGGGACTAGAGGTGGAAGGATAAAACTGTCAGATGCAGCATCTGGAGGCTGTGGGAGAAGGAGATGGGGAAACACTCGGAGCAGAAAGAAAAGACACAGAGAAGGAAAAAATGCCGATGGATGCAACAGCAACATAATTAAGGTAAGGAAAGGCGAATTGTGAGGTGACAGTTGGGTGGAAGATGTGGGGTCAGTAGGTCAATGTAAGTTGAGGAGGGGATGATTTTGGATGCGGACAATTTGTCGTAAGGATTACTCACATTTGAGCAGTTTAGAAAAGTTGGTGGTGAAGGAGGTGATCCAGATAGCCTGAATTGTGAATCAGCTATTAAAATCAAGTGTGTTACGTAAGCTGCATGTTGTGCCACAAGGTGGGCCACTCTTTACTTGGCCACAGTTTCGTGATGGCCATTTATCCTCACAGACAGTTGGTTGATAGTCATACCATTATAAAAATCTGGACAATGACTACAGCAGAGCTTATATATATATATATATATATATATATATATATATATATATATATATATATATATATTATATATATATTATATATATATATAAAGCACCTGCCTTCAAAGAAGCCCAACATCTTCTATGGGATAAGATAAACATGTGACAGGACTGCAATCTGCAATAGAACATACTGGGTGAGAGGATTGGGCAGGTCTTGCACATGGATCCTCCACAGGAATGTGACCACTGCAACAAGGGGTATGGATTGGGAGTGGTACAGGGAAGCACTACTATGTTGGGTAGGTGACAAAACACCACTTTAGGACGGGTGGGAGGAGCGTGGGTAGAATGTCCCTCATTTCAGAGCATGATGATAGATATTCAAAGTCCTGATGAAGGATGTGTTTCAGTTTTTGCAATTCGTAGTGGTACTGGGAGATGGCACTCCTTTGAAGCTAGTTCTTGGGATGTGTGGGGATATGGCACAAGAAACCTGTCTGTGGAATAGATGTATGGGTAGTGCCTGCCTGTGAAAGCTTTCATGAAACCTTTAACATATGGAGCAAGGGAGCTTCCATCACTGCAGATATGCCGTCCTCAGGGGCCAGTCTGTATAGGAGGGATTTCTTTTGGTGATGGCAGTCTTTTCACCATGTCTGTCTGCACCTTAATGTGTTATCTTTACAATGACTTGGAATTTATCCTTTTCATGAAATTTTCAAATAAAACTCCTGTTTATAGATTTTGGAATTCACTATAATCTGAAGAAATGAGACAAAATAGAAGTTGCAACACATAATGCAATATGTGTTGTCCTTGGTCAATAAAAGCTGGAATACATTACCATGGCCACAGTAAAGTAGTATTTCACCTAGAAAACGCACCACAATCATAAAAGTATGCAAGACAATGTACTTTGAGAAAACTTTTTCCATCACTGTTAAGGATTCAGTTGCTTTACGAATGTGTATGATTATTGTAGCATGCATGAAAAAGTATTTCATTATGCTGTAAGGGTACCCAATAGCCAAATGCATAAAGGGTCTATAAAAATTCTGCAGTGTCTGAATAGAATTTTATGCACAATCAGTACTCACAGGAAAACATTTTACCTTCTTCATTAAGGCAAGGTCCCCCCTCTCATGCAAGGAATTGATTAGTTTTGTTTCCTAACAGTCTAATAATCATTAATAATCAAGTTCACTGTAACAGCTTAGAGTTCCCAACTCTCGTGTGAAAATACCAGATGGAGACAAAGGAAGATACATTATTCTATGAGTGTTCGAAAATTCTCCATCAGGCTCTCAATATTGTGGACTGTTTGCTGCAAGGGGTCTAATATTTTAATTTTGTAAAGTCTAGATTGCAACTCAGCATATGCTAGAGATACTGAGGCACAGACAAGCCCAACAAAAATACTCCTATATCTCTGAGCTTTCAGACAAAAGGGCCTTGTTCATGGCCAGAAACAGTGCTCATTTGTGTGATAGTTCTGGCTGCATGAATGTGTTTGTAATGGTGTGTGTATTTTCTGTGTTAGAAAAAGATCTTTCGATCAAAGGCTCAAATATATAGCAGGATTTTTATGGTGCCTCTCAGGGACTCAGCAGTTCATCTGTATGGTACCAATCTATCCTCTCTTGATATCACTGTTATTCCATCCTGGATTTTCTATTGCTTGATTTCAATTTTGAAAGTATATTCACACTGTGATGAAAGTTTGATTAACCAGAAAGAATCCTTGTGATGAAATCATCTTACCTGTTCAATGTAGAGCCTAACATTAAGAATTATATAATGTATAGATACAATGAGAAAACACTGAAAGTTGTCAACGCTTGTTCACAACTCAGGCAGGCACAGATACTGTGAAGGATATAGGCAGCAGTATATACTACTCAGATATTTGTGATGGGTAAGAGCTGGGAACATACATTGTGTACTTTTGCTGAGATGCAATGCAGCACCATTTGCAAGGTGTACATCACTATCTAACATTGCTATAATGACAATTTCATTTACAAATACTTATCAGTCTTCATAAGTGATGAGATTTCAATGGTATCATTTCATATTTCCAATGTGTAACTGTAATTATGTGAAATGGGCAAAGCAATCAATAAGATACAAATTCTGTATCAATATACTTTTAATTACTCAGTCTAATTCTTATAACTACGACAGACATTTGAATAAAACAAACGTGGGAATAAGTTGTACGTGACCTATTGGGTATCTTTAGTTCAAAATAGCCAATCAACTGTCTTTGGTAGAGTGATATACACTCAACAGATTGTTAATGAAAAAGTTTAATGGTTACAAATGATTTCACTTTTGACTATCATAGATGATTAAAGGACTTTTAGTGCTTACTAAAATGAGATATTAAACTCTTAACACTTAAAGAAAACTAAAACCTATTCCCACTGCACGCAAAATTTAAATCTTTCTCAAAAGCTTTGAAACAAATAATTACATTTTTAGGGCGCCAAGAGTTTTAATTGGAGAAATACAACTAAAATTATCTAAAACTGAAAATCAGTATTTGTTTAGTAAAGGTCACACAAAACAACAAAGTATCAGGCAAACACACAAATAAAAAAAAAGAATGTACTCTGTACGTTGGGTGTCCAAATGTAAAAAATTAGGATAGGGATATGATATCACATAGACATTATGTATGTCAAATCAAAACACTGGACACAAAAAATACAGCAAATTGGGAATAGGATTTGCAAATACAATTGCTCAAATCATGAGAAACGAGTTGCCACATTGACACTCACAGGAATCAAAGTAGATACGTAGTTTTAGTTCCATATACACACATAAATAGTTAGGAGGACCACAGATATATGGGTAGACTACTGCAGAGCACAAATACGTAATATATTGAAGATTTATTTTGAAATGTCGCAACAGCCTCAATAAACTTTAAGGTGAACGATATTCCTCTAGGCTGTATATCAAATTACACTGAGTAACAGTGCAACTCCTGCAAATGTACTTCACTTTAACATTGTCAGCTCCCCAGTCCAAAGAAAGTAACGCACAAGAGTAATGTTAATAATTTAAAGCGCTAAGCAACTTCCTGTGTGGCTACTCGAACTTGGAAAAAGAACTCCCTGAGAATTCCTGGTGTGAGGAGGATAACTGTGTCAATACGCTGCTGATAAAGTAATGGTAAGAGGGAAAACGGGATGGCAGAAGACCACAATCATTACTTTTCTTTTCTCCCAGTTTAACCACAGTTTTGAAACATTGATAATTTATATTGAGTAATATTCATTTAATTAACACACATTGAAATTGGAATATCACCTAGCCAAAAAATGGTGACATCATTGAAGGCAAAAGAAGATGCTACTCGAAGGTATAGGAGCAGTTCTGTCACTAGCCCAGAAAGGAGTCAGAAGAGAAATGTACCACAGAGGAGGCTAGTTTCTACAGATCGTCATGCCACAACCTAAAGCATTATGCGTTCTCATACTTGTGGTGTTAGAGTCAAATGACTTAAGCCAACGTAATTCGATGAATTGTTAGCAACACACCTTCCTTCCCTATTGAGGACTTTCATATTCGCAGGGCACTTTCCATAAATTTTGTTACTACCTACAATTTTAGGTGTCTTGTCTCTTCACCTCTGAAGATAACCTGCCTGAACGATGGTAAACCTACATACAGGTTGAGTAGTCCACAAAAAACTTAGTACTACGGTGTTTGATGAATCTGGATTGTCAAAGGGCATTACATTTGCTCTTTCCACTTTCAAAATTCGCCTTCCTAGAGAACTCCCGATCTTCAGATTTCACACGTATTTGATGAGAGGTTTAGAGATTGTAAGAGGTCCATGATTAAGAAATTGGTTGCTAGCACACTCGAGCAGATGTAATTTCGATGTATTGCTCACGCGCTGCCTGCGATATGTAAGGTATAAGAAAATCTCAGACCAGAGAGCAGTGTTGTCAGTAGTAGCAGTAAGGAGTTGCTAGCGAGCAGTCGTGTGTATGGAGTTGGCTGGGCCGGTCGTGGTGGAGCGATGGCGGAGCCTGAGGTTCGAAGTGAGCGACAATTTTTTATTGAGAGATTAGTCACATTGTATTATTGGTAGGTTTCGGAACTTTTACTATTGAGAGGTTACACTAAATGTGAATGGTGTAACCTCCCCACAAAATAAAATAAATATAAATAAACCTACCAATAATACAATGTGACTAATCTCTCAATAAAAAATTGTCGCTCACTTATAACCTTTCCATAATGACTGTGAATTGAAACTGGTGAATTTTGGACGTCAGCAGTGCTGCGTCATGGCCCTGAAAGATCATTCTGAAAAAATTGAAAATTCTTACCTCAATAAGGTCGCCGGATAACGCAGGGTATAAGAGCACAGCTCCTATAAGGCACAGCTCAGTGCAATGCTGGCCGATAGATTTGTCATGTATAGAAGGAAACAACTGATTTTTCTTTACAATAATCGGTATGACCATGGATTGGAGAAATTAGTAAATTCTTTAAATTGCGATGAATGATTATCAAAAGTTAATATTTTTATAAGAAAGGTTATTATTAAGATATTTTTAGGAACATTTACATGGGACTTGATATAACAGTACTACATATGCGCGAGGCTGCTTTTACCTTACATTATATCGCTCATGCTCCGCCATCGCTCCACCACGACCGGCCCAGCCAACTCCATACACACGACTGCTCGCTAGCAACGCCTTACTGCTACTACTGACAACACTGCTCTCTGGTCTGAGATTCTCTTATACCCTACATATCGCAGGCAGCGCGTGAGCAATACATCGGAATTACATCGGCTCGAGTGCGCTAGCAACCAATTTCTTAATCATGGACCTCTTACAAGATGACAAATCAAACACTTTTTAGACACAGCTTCAAATGTAACATTCACACTTTAACCTCTTCTGCTGCTGCATTACGCCATGAATGTTTTGTTGGTGACGTTTCAAACTTCTTTTCCAAGAAAACTGTTTTCGCATATACACACTATGTGATCAAAAGTATTCGGACATACCCAAAAAATACGTTCTTCATATTAGCTGCATTCTCCTGCCACCTATTGCCAGGTACTCGAGATCAGTGACTTCAGTAGTCATTAAACATCGTGAGAGAGCAGAACGGGACGTTCTGCAGAACTCACGGACTTCGAACGTAGTCACGTGATTGGGTGTCACTTGCATCGTACTTTTGTACGCTAGAATTCCACACTCCCAAACATCCCTAGGCTCACAGTTTCCGATCTGATAGTGATGTGGAAACGTGAAGGGACACGTACAGCACAAAAGCGTACAGGCAGACGTCGTCTGTTGATTGACAGAGGCCGCCGACAGTTGAAGAGGGACGTAATGTGTAGTAGGCAAACATCTATACAGACCATCACACAGGAATTCCAAACTACATCAGGATCGACTGCGAGTATTATGAAAATTAGGCAGGAGGTAAGAAAACTTGGATTTCATGGTCGAGCGGCTGCTCATAAGCCACACATCACGTTGGTAAATGCCAAACGACGCCTCGCTTGGTGTAAGGGGCGTAAACATTCGGCGATTGAACGGTGTAAGAACGTTGTTTGGAGTGACGAATCACGGTACCCAATGTAGCGATCCGATGGCAGGGTGTGGGTATGGCGAATGCTCGATGAACGTCATCTGCGAGCGTGCGTAGTGCCAACAGTAAGAATCGGAGGTTGTAATGTTCTAGTGCCAACGTGTTTTCGATGGAGAGGGCCTACAACCTTGTTGTTTCGTGTGGCACTATCATAGCATAGGCCGACATTGACGTTTAAAGCACCGACTTGCATCCCACTGTAGAAGAGCAATTCGTGGATGGCGATTGTGACTTTCAACACGATCGAGCACCTGTTCATAATGCACGGCCTGTGGCGGAGTGGTTACAGGACAGTAACATTCCTGTAATGACTGTCCTGCTGAGAGTCCTGACCTGAATCCTGTAGCACGGCTTTAGAAAGCATCGCTCCTGCGAAACGCTACTCGCCCTTTTTTCACATTATATCTTGCGAACCATGGATGAAGGGTATGAGACGGATGCCATATTCCTTGACTTCCGGAAAGCGTTTGACTCGGTGCCCCACTGCACACTCCTAACTAAGGTACGAGCATATGGGATTAGTTCCCAAGTATTTGCGTGGCTCGAAGACTTCTTAAGTAATAGAACCCAGTACGTTGTCCTCGATGGTGAGTGTTCGTCGGAGGTGAGGGTATCATCTGGAGTGCCCCAGGGAAGTGTGGTAGGTGCACTGTTGTTTTCTTTCCACATAAATGATATTTTGGATAGGCTGGATTGCAATGTGCGGCTTTTTGCTGATGATGCTGTGGTTTCCGGGAGGTGTCGTCGTTGAGTGACTGTTGGAGGATACAAGATGACTTGGACGCGATTTGTGATTGGTGTAAAGAATGGCAGCTAACTGTACATATAGATAAATGTAAATTAATGCAGATGAATAGGAAAAAGAATCCTGTAACGTTTGAATACTCCATTAGTAGCGTAGCGCTTGACACAGTCACGTCGTTTAAATATTTGGGCGTAACATTGCAGAGCGATATGAAGTGGGACAATCATGTAATGGCAGTTGTGGGGAAGACGGATAGTCGTTGCGTTTCGTTGGTAGAATTTTGGGAAGATGTGGTTCATCTGTGAAGGAGACTGCTTATAAAACACTAATACGACCTATTCTTGAGTACTGCTCGAGCGTTTGGGATCCCAATGAGGTCGGATTGAGGGAAGACATAGAAGCAATTCAGAGGCGAGCTGCTAGATTGGTTACTAGTAGGTTTGATCATCACGCGAGTGTTACGGAAATGCTTCAGGAACTCGGGTGGGAGTCTCTACAGGAAAGGAGCCGTTCTTTTCGTGAATCGCTACTGAGGAAATTTGGAGAACCAGCATTTGAGGCTGACTGCAGTACAATTTTACTGCCGCCAACTTATATTTCGCGGAAAGACCACAAAGATAAGAGAAGAGAGATTAGGGCTCGTACAGAGGCATATAGGCAGTCATTCTTCCCTTTTTCTGTTTGGGAGTGGAACAAGGAGAGAAGATGCTAGTTGTGGTACGAGGTACCCTCCACCACGCATCGTATGGTGGATTGCGGAGTACGTATGTAGATGTAGATGTTGAACACTTTTGGGATGTTTTGTAACGCCGACTTTGTGCCAGGCCTCACCGACCGACATAGATACTTATCCTCAGTGCAGCACTCCATGAAGAATGGCTGCCATTTCCCAAAAAACCTTCCAGCACCTGATTGAACGTGTGTCTGCGAGAGTGGAAACTGTCATCAAAAATAAGCGTGGGCCAACATCATATTGAATTCCAGCATACCGATGGAGGTCACCACGAACTTATAAGTCATTTTGAGCGAGTTGTCCAGATACTTTTTATCACATAGTGTAGGATAGGTGGGAATATGAATGTCCATCATTTGTAATATGATGTATGATTTCGTTCAGCCGCTAGGGGTGCGGTTTGGAAATACATCGCCTCGGAGTACTGCAGTAGTTGTATTCGTTTTCACAAATTTCACACTGCAATGCCATTACTTTTAATACTTTTAACTACGAAACACTTCCAGTACAAGCAACCGCGGTAATACACGTAGGCTACAAAAAGGCGGAGTACAAGCAAATTTTGACACTGCAACACAGTACAAATCGCGCACGTTGTAAAACACGGCAAACAAGTAAACGCTCACTCTACAAACACTACAAAAAGTGAGGATCATATAAAGGCTTTCGCTGTAAAACTGGCTCCATAAACACAGGCGCCCCACACGGTGACGACAGAAGGCCATGAAACCATGCAATACGCGCTATGTGGCTTGGAGCAGAGACTTTACCCACGACTATTCCGGTTAGCATGGGGATAGGGGTGGAGTGGGGTGAATGGTGGGACTTGTTCCAGGTCTGCGGCTGTAGCCTCGCTTCACAGCCCCGTCAAAGACCACACAGCAGAGGCGTGCGTCGAGACTGCGCGGCCCACCCGAGACCGTAGCCTTGACTGCCGGACGAGTCTCGACTCTCGCTGTCCGGTCAGGCGGTGGGGCCGCACCGGTGCCCGCCGAGCTGAGCGGTGACCCACCAGTAACCGCCCGGGCGCAGCGCAGCCCAGCTGCTCGTCACGTCGCCCACCCGCCAGGTATCACACAGTTGCGGGCGTGAAAAGATATCTCTGTGGCCCTTTTGCAAGCTGTTTTCTTCTTCGCACGGTATTTACATGCAGACTACTTCACCTCCGGTTTTATAACAACATAACAGATGGCTGCAACAAAATAGTTACTGAAATAACCACCGTTTTGAAACTTCCTGGCAGATTAAAACTGCGTGTCGGACCGAGACTCGAACTCGGGACTTTTGCCTTTCGAGGGAAAGTGCTGTACCAACTTTTTTTTTCGTTTTTCTTTTTTTCGTTCGTTGTATCTGCTCTAGGCGGACGTTGAAAGATACCTGTTTCAGTTCGTTGTTAATCCATTAACTCAGTTTTTTTTATTACAGAGGGCAGCTGGCCATCTGACCGAACACGCTGAGCTACAGTGTCGGCTGTGAACTGAGCTACCCCAGCACAACTCACGCCCCGTCCTCACAGCTTTACTTCTGCCAGAACCTCGTCTTCTACCTTCCAAACTTAACAGAAGCTCTCCTGCGAAACTTGCACAACTAGCACTCCTGAAAGAGAGGATATTGCGGAGACATGACTTATTCACAGCCTGGGGGATGTTTCCAGAATGAGATTTTCACTCTTCAGCGGAATGTGCGCTGATATGAAACTTCCTGGCAGATTAAAACTGTGTGCCGGACCGAGCCATGTCTCCGCAATATTCTTTCTTTCAGGAGTGCTAGTTCTGCAGGGTTCGCAGGAGAGGTTCTGTAAAGTTTGGAAGGTAGGAGACGAGATACTGCCAGAAGTGATGCTGTGAGAACGGGGCGTGCGCTTGCTTGGATAGCTCATGTGGTAGAGCACTCGCCCGCGAAAGGCAGAGGTACCGAGTTCGAGTCACGGTCTGGCACACAGTTTTAATCTGCCAGGAAGTTTCATATCAGCGCACACTCCGCTGCAGAGTGAAAATCTCATTCTGGAACCACCGTTTTGCTTGTAATTACTTAATGAAATGGTTCAAATGGCTCTGAGCACTATGCGACTTAACTTCTGAGGTCATCAGTCGCCTAGAACTTAGAACTAATTAAACCTAACTAACCTAAGGACATCACAAACATCCATGTCCGAGGCAGGATTCGAACCTGCGACCGTAGCGGTCGCTCGGCTCCAGACTGAGCGCCTAGAACCGCACGGCCACTCAGGCCGGCAATTACTTAATCAACCTGTTGTTACGTGCATGTAGAATCCTTCGTACCTTTCGATGCAGTGAGAATAGATTATTTTATATTAGTTATCCAATTATTTAGGGCATTTTTGTAACACTAATTTCAATGTTTAATAGTTTTTAATTACTCACAGGGATCTAAAATGGTCATATCGTTGTAGAACTGTCCTAATATTGTATGACGTTTATGTTTTTCTCACCTGGTAATGCTTTTCCTTGGTATATTCTGGTTGTTTTCCAGATATTTTGTTAAAAATCGACAGTTTAAATGTATTGCTTCATACACAAAACACAAACCTGCGTAATGTGCACGAGTGTATCAAATCGTCCATAAAAGCCTTGCAGTTTGGCAAATCTGTGTAGATTCCAATCAAATTGATTTCTTCGATACCCTTCGCTATTTCGTAGTAGAAATTCTTCTTAATTCCGACGAAAATGTAGATAGTACAGTTACGGAACTTTTGAAGGGATTTGGATGTATTTCAGAATCCTTCCCTGCTCTGTCTAGTAATAACTGGATTCGCAGTCGCTTGGAAAAGACAATAACTTAGGAATCTTCCTGAATTGCAAATTGAAACGAGCAATTATTCGAAACTTCCAATGACTTATATTACAGAAAATAAACCTTTGCCATCGATGGGTTTCTGATTAAGATTAAATGCGAAGTTTCCTGTGCTATCAAATAAAGCGCTAACAAGTTTGTTGCATGTCGCCTCTACATACCTGTGCGAGAAGGCTTTTCCGTCTTACATATATATAAAATATAAATCGAGAAATTAACTTCTCAGCGCAAACAATTTGAGACAGTATTTACCTTCTGTGCTTCTTGATTTCAAAGTTATGTCAGCTGCAAAGATGGTGACACATTCTGAAGAAGGGTTGAGACAGTTATTTACATAATGAATAATTGTAGATTAATGGAAAAGTGAAAAATACATTTAACATTGTATACTAGAACTTTCCATTGTGCAAAAGCTTCATTAGCCCTTTTGATATGGTACAGGTGAAACATAAAACATTATAAAAGCATCAGGCATACTAAACCATTGGCACTGTATTCAATTACTTGCATGTTACAGGATATACGTTTTGTGTTACATTCATTATTTTACATTACGCGTTATTTTTCTTTGTAAAGGATCAAGAACGCGCTGTTCTTAACATATCAAACCTTTATAATTCCCAAAGAAAAGCGGAAGATTTAAAAAGAAGTTCCACTTGCCAGTCCCAGCGCATTTCCAGCGCTGTCGGTTTCCCTGCTGCACCCCGAGCCCTGATGACACGTGGACTCGTCCGGGTACCCGAACGAGCCGCGGGCCTCGACTACTCATCGCGGCTTACTTCGTTGCTGGTACTGCTGAGCTCGACTATCCGCAACGTGACGGAGCGGTCGACGGCAGCCAGGTTCGGGCGGGTATCTGTGACGTGTTGCGCGGCTCTGTCTCAGAGGACGCCACCATCACGCTGCCCCAAAGATAAGGGATCGAAAATACTATCGGAGATATCGGCATGGAGCCGCCAAGCTCAGTAACTGGAACTTCTCGCGTTGAAGATAGCTGGATAAGAAATTCTTCAACAGCTATCACCGTCCACTGCAATCATTGTTACATCAGTCTTGAATTCCTGTTTTCCACAGTATATGAGGGCTTATGATGCCTGCAAAAAAATCCAACCAAGGAATAACGCTATCACAACATTCTGTTAACAAGACATATACGAGACCCTGCACTCTGTCATTGTTGGATATTCTTTTAATACATTTTCCTGTCGACTGGTCTTTTCTGAAGGACGTTATACGTGGCGTGGTAGGTAGCTCCACCTGAGCTTGTCGTGTTATGGATTGTAGCTTGACGGCTGCGACGTAATTCACAGTTGACTGAGTTTAATGTTAATGACATTTGCTGAAAATTGGTGCAGAAGATCTATACATTTCTTCTTCGCCATTCTCTGTTACCTCTTCGTGGTCACCTCTCCCTTGACAGTCCCCTCCCCGAGACGTGAATGGAGGACTAGTCTGGATCTCCTCCGGAAGATGTGACTGCGGGGCTAGTCCGGAATCTTCTTCCGAAGGAGCGACTATTATACCACTTTTCAACTAGATACCATGTGTCCTGTGGACACACGTTGTGTGTCCTCAATGCTGAGATTTCCACTTTCTTCTGCATACTCAAGCCGTTGAGCACTGCTGATTCTTCAGGCCTTTCAGGGCGTTTTCCTAAAACTTTGTCCGCTCCTCCACCCTCTTTGACAAGGCAATCGAAAGAATGAGAGTCACTTCTTATGCCGGCAGTCGTAGACTTGTACTGATGATGATTTTTGTTCAAAATTTTATTCAAAATTTAAGCAGTAATGGGGTTCGAACCCTTTACCGAGGACTTTTGATTTTTAACGAAAGATGCTACCACTTCTTTTTTTATCAGAATTACTTGGTACTATCATGACACTTCAGTGGACCATAATCAGATCATGAAATAATATACGCAGAAAATGGAAGAAAAACTAAACTATGGCCAGCCGGGGTGGCCGAGCGGTTCTAGACGCTATAGTCTGGAACCGCGCGACCGATACGGTCGCAGGTTCGAATCCTACCTCGGGCATTGGTGTGTGTGATGTCTTTAGGTTAGTTAGGTTTCTGTAGTTCTAAGTTCTAGGGGACTGATGACCTCATAACTTAAGTCCCAGAGGGTTCAGAGCCATTTTTGAACGGAACTATGATAACGGTATAATAAATTAAAGGAGAAAGGAAAGAACAGAGAACATAGCCGACAAACCACCACCTAGCCCCCATGATATGCATTAACAACTGTTTTTACGCTCATGCTCATAAATTAAGGATAGTGCTGATACATCATGAAACAACGCTCAGGTGGGCGGCTTGCGCGTTTAAAATAACCACGAGCTATGACCATGCGGTGCATTTGACCTGCTGTCGTCGCAGAGTGGCGCTGGCAGCAGTCCACATAGGCAGAGTGTGTTGGTTGATGTCAGAGTATGGTGCAACGAGTAAGTTTGCTGACGTTTGCTAATGGTGATTGTGTGTTGAAAATGGCGCAAAGAACACATACTGCTGACGTTATGAGGGGTAGAATACTAGGGCGACTGGAGGCTGGTCAAGCACAGCAGGTCGTAGCGCGGGCCCTCCGTGTGCCATAAAGTGTGATCTCAAGATTATTGCAACGATTCCAGCAGACAGGGAACGTGTCCAGTCGCCGCAGTACGGACGTCCACAATGTACAACATCACAAAAAGACCGATATATTATCATCAGTGCCCGCAGACGGCCAATGAGTACTGCAGGGGGCCTTGCTCGGGACCTCACCGCAGCCACTTGAACAGCTGTCTCCAGACACAAAGTCTATAGACAACTGAACAGACGTGGTTTATTCGCCCAGAGACCTGCAAGGTGCATTCCACTTACTCCTGGTCACAGGAGAGCCCGTAAACCCTGGTGTCAAGAACACAGTATATGGTCATATGAACAGTGGTCCCAGGTTAAGTTCACGGACGAGTCCAGGTATAGTCTGAACAGTGATTCTCTCCGGGTTTTCATTTGGAGTGAACCAGGAACCACATACCAACCCCTTCAATGTCGCTGAAAGGGACCTGTATGGCGTTCGTGGTTTGACGGTGTGGGGTGTGTAACAAGTCCGATTTATGTATCCCGCTCGATCGGGATCTGATAGCAGCCCAAACAATAATTAATTAATGTGACCGTGTACCTAATGGGGCTGGCAATCGGATTTGACTGCTACGGAGTTGTTTCATTCCATTTTGTCCTTCTCAAATGCTGTAATAATGAAATGTCTGGTGACAAGAAGAACGCCAACACAGCCTCACTAATCAAGACCTATATTCGTCTCAAAAACACAAGGAAAAGGAGACAGCCACTGCCTTCGTCATACATATTTAATGACGGCTAATCTCAGCACAGGCTTTTTCGTTATTCATAATCGTCACACGCTAAATACAGTCACTGCAATCCAACACTGCAATCCAACACTGCAATCCAAATGATGCCGGCGCGGTAGACGCGAAACCACAAATATCGGCACAGAAATATCACTTATCACTCTCGTAATTGTACTTCTTCACTTTCCCGTATTACTCTAACACAAAGGGGTTCAACCGCGGCGATGGCCACTCCCTTTGTCGGTACAGTCTTGCATTACCGCAACAGGCCTCCACACGGCACGGCCCGCGACCGGGGAACTGACTCAACTCACACTCGCTCTCGCAACCCGACACTATCGATTGTTTGCCCTGTCGACCTGTGCCGAGTGCAAACTTATAGTAAGGGCCTACGGACCCCTTACAGGTGTGAGTATGATTAGTGCACGTACACTCCTGCATGTCTTTGACATAGGAACTGTAACAGGTCAGGTGTATCTGGACGTCATTTTGCACTAGTGTGTCCGCCTTTTCACGGGTGCAATGGGTCCCACCTTCCTCCTGATGTATGATAACTCACTGCCCCACCGAGATGCCATCGTGGAGGAGTACCATGAAACAGAAGATATCAGGGGAATGGAGTGGCCTGTCTGTTCTCCAGACCTAAACCCCATCGAGCACGTCTGGAATGCTCTCTGTCAATGTATCGCTGTACATCTTCAAACCCCTAGGACACTTCAGGAACTCCGACAGGCACTGGCGCAAGAATGGGAGACTATACCCCAGCATCTGCTCGCCCACCTGATCCAGAGCATTCCAAACCGTTGTGCGGCCTGTGTACGCGTGTATGGTGATCATATCCCATACTGATGTCGGGGTGCATGCGCAGGAAACAGTGGAGTTTTGTAGCACATGACTTTCGGGACAGTTTTCTCAACTTATCACCAATAACGTGGACTTACAGATCTGTGTCGTGTGTGTTCGTTATGTGCCTATGCTATCAACGCTAAGTTTGTGTAGTGTCAAGTTGTGTGGCACCACACTCTGCAATTATCTTTAATTTATGAGCGTGAGTGTATATCGTTTTTATATTTTAGCAGGTTTTTAATTTTCTCCTTAGTATTTTTTTTTTGTTTTTATATAGGATGTAAGATCAGGATAACGAAATCAGATTATATTCTGAATCGCAGACTAAGAAAAATCCCAACTTAATTGTGAGGACTGTGTACTTCATCTATACACATTTTACTACAGAACTGGAGCGATGCTGAGTCAAAACACAAAACCAAACTACCAGTAAAACTAGTAGAGAACACGCCAAAGCAAATCGGATGAAAAAATACACATCAAAGAAAAACACCTATCATCAGAAAAATGAAATTAACCAACACCTTGTTGACCGAACACAAGATTCAACATGTTGGCGATGAGGTCTCGATATCGAGGCATACGAAATTATGCGCAGTAGGCTGCGATCA
The DNA here is from genome assembly GCF_021461395.2 of Schistocerca americana. Taxonomy (NCBI): domain Eukaryota; kingdom Metazoa; phylum Arthropoda; class Insecta; order Orthoptera; family Acrididae; genus Schistocerca; species Schistocerca americana. The sequence goes on from NC_060122.1 coordinate 625,442,502, forward strand.
TGTACTGCGTGAAGTTCATGTGATCTTACGCCCTCTAGAACGCAATGAAGTGGTCCAGAAACCACGTAACGTTATGGGTTTTCGACCATGGAAAGAGGGAAGAATCTGGGCGCAATATGATGTCCTTAGTGCATACAAAAGATCGTATAACCAAGGCCAATTGTGTCCTAGCAAAGACGAATTTGCCATGCGGCCTCCACAAGTAAAGCTTCGTCGTATCGTATCTGTAGACGTACAACGAATACACAAATCCGTGTCGCTAAACCCAATACAGAAAAGTCGCTCGTTCGTTGGAATCAAGTTATTTACTACCTTATACCACGAGGGAGCTAGGCGCTCGGCAAAATCCGGACTGATGTTGAACGAAACTGTCGTTCAGGTTTAAACTTCCTGGCAGATGAAAACTGTGTCCCGGACCGAGACCCGAATTCGGGACCTTTGCCTTTTGCGGGCAAGTGCTCTACCAACTGAGCTACCCAAGCACGACTCACACCCCGAACTCACAGCTTCAATTCTGCCAGTACCTCGTCTCCTACTTTCCAAACTTCACAGAAGCTCTTCTGCGAACCTCACAGAACTAGCACTCCTGGGAGAAAGGATATGTGGAGACATGGCTTAGCCACAGCCTTGGGGAGCACTGATATGAAACTTCCTGGCAGATTAAAACTGTGTGCCGGACTCAAACTCGGGACCTTTGCCTTCCGCGGGCAAGTGCCCTACAACTCCCCTGCAGAGTGAAAATCTCATTCTGGAAACATCCCCCAGGTTGTGGCTAAACCATGTCTCCGCAATGCCCTTTCTTTCAGGAGTGCTAGTTCTGTGAGGTTCGCAGAAGATCTTCTGCGAAGTATGGAAGGTAGGATACAAGGAACTCGTAGAATTGAAGCTGTGAGGGCTGGTCGTGAGTCGTGAGCCTATATCTCCTGCTTTTATTGGAGAAACGAATACAAGTAGGCTCATATTCTATTAGACATAAAAAAAAAATATTTACCCGTACACAGAAAAAGAAGAAAGTGGATTAAAATTACATGTTTTCGAGGAAAAGTGAAACGCTTGTAACACAATAGGGGCAGCGGATGGGAAGCATGAAACTTGGTGAATCCCACTATGACAGCAGCTGACAGAATTTCATATTAAAAGAGCCACAGAATACTTGTAGGAAGCTCTTCTCGTAAAAGATGTAACACCAGATTGATTCATCATGTTGTACCGGTCCATCAAGGAAATGCAACAATAAAGATTAGGGTGAAACACCTGTGCCCAATTCCCGAATGTCCGTGTGGCAGCGGTGGAAAACAACCATGCCCTTATCTCTTTCACACACCGGGTTGAAACGGAAAAGATGCAGCGCGTTTTGACAGACAGACAGAACTGTCACACCGAGTGCACAACCAAACGCCGTCAATGTCTACCTAGTCTTCTGACTCGTTTCATGCGGCCCACCACGAATTCCTCTCTTTCGCCAACCTGTTCATCTCAGAGTAGCGCTTGCAACTTACGTACCCAATTATTTTTTTGAATGTATATCAATCTCAGTCTTCCTCTACAGTTTTATCCTCCACAGTTCCCTCTAGTACCATGTAAGTTACACCCGGATGTCTTAACAGATGTACTGTCATCCTGTCCCTTCTTGTTGTTAGTGCTTTCCATGTATTCCTTTCCTCGACAATTCTGTCGAGAAGCTCCTGAGTTCTTACCTGATCAGCCCCCCCTAATTTTTAACATTCTTCTGTAGCATCACATCTTAAATGCTTCTCTTCTCTTCTGTTATGGTTTTCCCGGAGTCTGTGTCTCAGTACCACACAATACCAAATGTACATACTCAAATACTTCTTCTTGAAACTAAGACCTACGTTTGATACTAGTGGACTTTTCTTGGTCAGAGGTGCCCTTTCTGCCAGTGCTAGTCTGCTTCGTACGTCGCCACAGCCTTCTACCTGTACCTCGGTTTTATTCAAACAACATTTCACGAATTAGGGATAGAGAAGAAAAGCACTCTGTAAGGTCTGTAAATTTCTCTAATCTACAACTGCTAGCAAATGAAAATAGTTAGTAATAGCTGTATTGTGTACTAAACATCTGTTCCCCTTCAGGTGACCCTCCTTCAGTGCTTTAGAAATTGTTTCACACGTTCCTGTTATTATTTTTGTTAATGTACAGTGAGGTATTTTAGTGCTATTTTGTAAACTAGATATGTGTTCAATGTTTCTAGAAGTCGTAGCGTTATGGGAAGTCTGTCTTTTGCTGAAATAGCTTTTCGGATGTGAGTGTTCTGCTTCGTAACATGAGAGGCCATTTTCCTGAGCACATATTGAAGTGTACTCTCGCCCATTTTCTAGTAATTTTCTTGCAACATTACGTCCGTGACTTGCAACTCATGTAACAAATTTTGTTGGATACTTTTATTACTTCTCCGTAAAGCCCACGGCTTCAGCCTAGTATATTTTCTTTTTTTCTGCTCCTCTTCCAAATATAAGCACTGCGCAACTGTAGCCCACGCAGCAACAGAACACAGTAACAGTACTTGTCAACCATTCTGAAGGAACTACGACAAAATATTTGATGTCGACGTAATACGCGTTTTCTACGTCAGAGATCTTTGTGAAAAGAATATGATGAATATTTCATCAAATTTCTTTGTCAAAGAATCTGATAATGTAATTCCGGCTTTATGAAAGCTGTAATGCCGGTATTGCGGTTCCTGTTGGTGTAAGCGATGGTTTTTCCATTGCGTAATTGGAGCAGCAGTGACGTAGATGTGTCGAATTACGAGTACCTGAAATTTCTGTAAAACAATGGCACGTCGTAACGACAATCAGGTCCAAATTCTATTGCAAGCTCGTCAATGACATGTGACACTTAGCCTGAAAGCACATTTAATACCCAACCAAAGTACGGACGTTAGTCTCCTGCACAGAGGAAGCTACTATTTATACAAACATAGAATTTTTCAGAGTATGCAAAAATTACGAACTTGAGAAATTTCAGATGACTTTTAGTATAAGTACAAAAACAGCGTGTGACGAAAGCTTAAGAAACTGTAGATCTGTCATTAAGCTACTATGGGGAGCTATGTCTAGTATGTGGATTTACTTTACAGCTCCACAGGCAGTTAAACACTTTAGCAAGGTGGAATGTCTTCGGTTGTAAACAATAACAATCTGTGTGAAACACATGTGAACAAAAAACAATGTGAAACGTTCAGCTGCCACAGTTTACTGTGTGACGTGTGCATGCTGCCTGCAAACGAAATTTTTTGCTTCTTTCCCAAAATGCATAACGAAAAGAAAGGGACAAAACGTTGTCGGCTAGAAAAGATGTGTAAGCAAAAGACTCACTTTATTTGTTCTCAGTTGCATGAACGTTAGCGTTTCGTCTATAATATATAACTCATTTCCACTTAACCTTGTAAAGGGGAACTAACGTCATGCTGCTGAGTTCTCAACTATAATAAGTGTCCTATCGGCCATAATAAGCCGAAACTGGTCATGATAATAAAATGAAATATCTGAAAAGATTTTGCAGCTCAGTGGAAATTTTCCTCAACAAATTTTGGTCCGAACAATGCAGCTTTCGTTCTTCTTCATCTACTATGTGAGAATATCTGAAGTTGAAAAGTGTGAGGTAAGCAGATTCAATACGTGCAAGTTTATTCTCAGCGCTCTTGGAAGCTGCTTTGAGATATGTAAATTGGAAAGGAAGGTGAAAAACGTTTAGTGGAAAACGTCTTAACCACTGATGACATTATTCTGTTTACGTCTAATGCAGATGAAATACAACAACTAATGGAAGAACCTAAGAGCGGTAGTATCAGAGAATAACTTGAAATAAATTACAATTACAGTAAAATAATTAGTAATCAACACGCTGGAGACTGTCCCTTTGTGAAAAATCTCTATACATAGCTATACAACTAACGTTACTCATGAAGTACAAATAGTATATATTATATAAACGATTACACTTAACACAGGAAAAGCCACAGTAGTCCTGCTTTAGTTGAATAGTGTGTTCTCATTTTTATCGATCAGTGTAAAGACTTCCATCGTTCGTTTGAAGTGATGGTAATCACCAGGCTGTTTAGTCACCTATAGAACGTTTTCATTCAAAGCAAAGCTGAGTATGGGCGGAACAGGTGCGTGGAGTGCAAATAGCGACATGTCGTGGTGAAATTTATTGGTGGTTAGAACTGTTGCCACTGTCCGCGAACACAAGCCATCCACAACAGGGTGACAGTTTAATTTGTCCTGTACCATTAACACATAGCCCGTAATTACTAAGCACTACTACAGCAAATTAGTCGTCCTTTTCTTTTACGCTAGAAATACGTAATTTCAAGTACTGTTCCGTAGATTACCATCTGCATAAAAACATCGTCTATATAACTGCACACTAACTGCACAATAATAGTCACTTTCACTGCTAGAGGAATCGACGTTTCACTCGTTGCACTTACATTTGTAGAGTTGTAATGGGGAACGTAGACATCGAAACCAATAATTTTAGACACAGATTCTATAGACAACCAAAAACAAATCTGAAACAGACCAAGTCGCTTTTTTATTCTTAGTGATCGAGTTCGGTTATACCAAACTGAGACTAAAATCTTCATGAAGAGATGGGAGCATTGGCAGGATTTATCGAGTAGTGGCATATACTTAGAGCCAGTCTAATACAGTATAGTGATATTGGTATAGTTTAAATAGAATCAGTCATCAAGAATCAGTAAAATACTCCTCGAAAATTCGAAGGCGGTAGTTTAGAACTAGAATCGTCGGAATGTATCATAACAAATGATGATTGGGAACATTGGGGCGAAAGACGGAATATTTGCTTCGGATGAGGAAGTCATAAATAATATTCGGGGACTAAAGGGTAAAGAATTGCTATTTAACCTTGCAAGGTGAAAACGTGATTAAAATTGCATTTTGTTTGATTTGCCACTGAGGATACATGTAGGTTATTAAGAAGTCTTTGCGGAAAACGAAAAGAAAGTCATAAGTTGTAGATGCAACCGTCTCCAAACCTCCTGAATCATGTCCTTCGGGAAGAATTGTTGGCAGTGGACCAATTTAAACAGCCTTTTATTTTGCGTCCATTAGGGCGCAGATCTCAAATGAGCATTTGTAATATGTGTGTATGTACCAGTAGTGAAATCAAATATGAAAAATAAATCAGCCACTGGTTTTTTCGTCAAAAGAACGGAAATACTTGCCAAGCACCGATCAAATCAGGAAATGGTAAAATCTTTGGGGGCTTCACTAGTATACAAAATAAGAAAACACCAGATGGTTAAAGGTGGATGGCACACAATGTAAGTGAACTACCAGACATTACAGTTAAGTTCAAATGGTTCAAATGTCTCTGACCACTATGGGACTCAACTGCTGTGGTCATAAGTCCCCTAGAACTTAGAACTACTTAAACCTAACTAACCTAAGGACATCACACACATCCATACTGTAGTGTCGGCAGACTTGCCAACACTACGTACACTAATAGAAAGAGGCGGCCAAGATGCACACGCTAACTTCCGCAGGCGGGCGTTAGGTCTGAAACAGGATACGTAATGAATGCTATAAAGAAAAGTACGTAGCTGCTGGAATACTTAACTTTAATCCATCATTTGTATACAGCGTTCTTGATGATACAAGTGAGACTCTCTCTAGATAAATGCAATGTAATGCTAATGGCGCCTTGCTAGGTCGTAGCCATTGACTTAGCTGAAGGCTATGCTAACTAGCTGCTCTGCAAATGAGCGAGTCTTCGTCCTTGTAGTCGCTAGGAAAGTCGTCCGTACAACTGGGGCGAGTGCTAGTCAGTATCTCGAGACCTGCCTTGTGGTGGCGCTCGGTCTGCGATCACTGACATTGGCGACACGCGGGTCCGACATGTACTAATGGACCGCGGCCGATTTAAAGCTACCACCTAGCAAGTGTGGTGTCTGGCGGTGACACCACATTCCTCCCCCGCAAATCCGCGAACGGTTGTGTGATAAGGCTTCCGCCCGCCGTGGGGAGGACCCCATGTTGACATATGCGATGAGGTGGGGAGCCTAACAACAGGCGAGGCTGTGCCACCCGCACCCGGACATTCGGTCCGAGGGGAGCTAGGAAACGTCTGAAAACCTAGTCCAGGGTGCACCTCAACATGCGGTGTATGCGCCCGTAAAGAGACAGGAGGGGCCGAAGGGTCGACCTCCATCGCGTCGGGGTACCCGACGCGCGAAGACGCCATGTGGTCCGGAGCGGGCAAGAGTTCCATGGCGGAGGACAGCTGGTCACGGGAAGCGATCGGCGGCGCGTGACCCAGGGAGGCGCTTGGCGGTTGCAGCGAAGCGTCCACTGCGGGCGGCGCTGGCGGGAGAACAAGCGACGGCGGCGGCGGCGGCGCGTCGCCATGGGGCAAAATGGAAGGCAGCGTCGGTAACACCTGGGGATGAGGCGAGCCAGTATATGGGTCCCCAGGGCGCTGACCGGACGGCACCGTCGCTGAAAGCAGACGGCGAGCGGCAGAACCCGTGCGACGACAGAGGCGCAGCTGATTGAGATGCTGACGCACCTCACCAGAGGCCAGCAAAACCAAATACATCGCGCGGCCGAGGCAGTGAAGAATGCGCCCTGCGAGCCAACGCCGTGAACCTCGATAGTTGCGATAGAATACAACGTCGCTCGGAGCAAAAGCAGGAGTCTGCCGCTGCACAGGAACCTGATGCGGCGGATGCAGCAAAGACATCAAGGTTCGATGAGGACGACCGTGGAGCAACTCAGCCGGCGAGCGACCATCTCGGGGCTGAGAGCGATACGATGACAAAAAGAGCAACAACGCGTCCTCCCGAGAATGCGACTCTTTCAACTTCATCATCTGTGACTTGAAAGTCCGGACCAATCGTTCAGCGGCACCGTTTGACTGAGACGAAAACGGCGCAGATGTCAGATGTTGAATACCATTGGCCTTGCAGAATGACTGAAATTCCGCAGACATGAATTGTGGGCCATTGTCGGAAACAATAGTCTGCGGAAGACCTTCAATGCAAAAGGTAGCAGACAACGCTTGGATGGTGGCAGATGACGTCGTGGAAGACATCCGGACAACAAAAGGAAAATTACTGAAGGCATCTACCACAACCAACCATCTAGCATTCCAGAATGGCCCAGCAAAATCGATGTGCAAGCGTTGCCTAGGGGAAGTGGCTTTTGGACATGCAAAGAATTTCCACGGCGGTGCGGATTGTTGTTCGGCACACGCCATGCAAGAAGAGCACATATTCGTAATCGCAGCATCGATTCCGAACCAAGTACAGTGCTGGCGAGCAAGTTGTTTCGTTCGCACGATACCCCAAAGTACTTGGTGAAGAAGCCGTGAAACAGAGGACTGTAACGAACGTGGGACCACGACTCTGGACTGATCATTATCAGAACGCAACAACAAAACACCACGTCGTACGAAAAGTCTCTCCTTGTGAGCAAAAAATCTGCGAACCAACGGATCCTCTATCCGTGACTTTGACAAGGGCCATTGCGTAGCAACAAAACGCAAAACCGTAGCAAGGACAGGGTCAGCAGCTGTGGCTGTAGCTACACGACGAAAATCAATCGGAAACGATTCGACCACGTCATCGGTTTCCGAATCAATGAACATGCAAGCAAGTACGGAAGAATCGAATGCTCTATCCTCAGCAACAGGCAAACGGGACAACGCATCAGCGTTTCCGTGCTTAGCAGTGGACCGATTCAAGATATCGTAGTGGTACTGCGAGAGGAAAATAGACCAGCGAATGAGTTTCTGCGCTGTACGTGGAGGTACAGGCTTGTTCGGATGAAAAAGTGACGTCAAAGGTTTGTGGTCTGTGATGATGGTAAAGTGACGATCATACAAGAAATCATGGAACTTAGTAACACCAAACACGAGAGCGAAAGCTTCTTTCTCGATTTGTGAATAATTTCTTTGCGCAGACGAGAGCAATTTTGACGCAAAGGCAATAGGGCGATCATGCGATCCATCTTTGTGCGCAAGCACAGCACCGATACCGAAATCCGATGCATCTACCATTACAAAAGGGGTTTCTGGGGATCGAATGGCGTAAGGCAAGTATTTGAAAGCAACTCCGATTTCAACTGGCGAAAAGCGCGTTCGCATTCCGTCGTCCAGACGAACGGAACACCTTTGCGGCGTAAGCGATGAAGCGGAGCTGAAATGGAAGAGGCATGCGGGAGAAAGTTATGATAATAGTTAATTTTTCCCAACACACTCTGTAGCTGCTTCAAATTCTGCGGTGAAGGCAAGTCTTGTATGGCACGGAGGTGCTCTGGACTGGGATCTATGCCTTGGGCATTGAATACATGTCCCAGATATGGCAAGTCACGAGCAAAAAACACACATTTGTCCTTCCGCAACCGAAGACCATTTTGTTGCAAAACCTGAAATAATGTTTGAAGATTTGCTAAATGTTCATCTGCTGTCTTTCCGGAGATCACAATATCGTCCAGATAGTTCGCTGCAGTAGGAACCGACGCACAAACAGTTTGTAAGTATTGCTGAAACAATGCAGGGGCGGATGCACACCCGAATGGCAGTCTTTTGAATCGGTACAAACCAAGATGCGTGTTAACTACCAAGACGCGCTGGGATTCTTCGTCCACCGGCATTTGCAAGTACGAATCGGCCAGGTCCAACTTAGAAAAATATGTACCCAGGCACAGTTTTTCAAAAAGATCTTCCGAGCGGGGTAAAGGAAAAGTGGCAATCACTAGTTGTGGATTCACTGTGTCCTTGAAGTCCACACAAAGTCGCAGTTTTCCGGAAGGTTTTGGCAAAATCACTTAAGGGTGATGCCCAGAGAGAAGCTTGCACACGTTCAATCACACCTGGTGATTCTAAATCGTGTAATGTTCTTGCGACCTCATCACGCAATGCGTGGGGAACATTGCGCGCTCTGAAAAATTTCGGTTGCGCGTTTACTTTCAGTTCCAAATGTGCTTTATAGTTCTTAGCGCAACCAAGGCCCGGTGCAAAAATGTCTGCAAATTCTTCACATAGACGAGAAACACTGGCGGAAGGCACAGTCTGGTTCACTGATAGGACCTGATAGACTATTGACAAGTTAAACAACCGAAATAAATCTAAACCAAACATGTTCACTGCAGAAGAAGAGCGAAGGACGTAAAAAAACACAAGTTTTGTTTGTCCCTTGTATGTCGCAAGAAAGCTGCACTGTCCTAACACAGGGATCGTGTGACCTGAATATGTAGTTAGCTGAACGTTTGCGGCACGCAACGGAGGAGTGCCCAGTTATTTGTACGTGTCTTTATTGAGCAATTACACTGCAGCTCCTGTATCGAACTGGAATGGGATCACGTTGCTATTAATGTCAAAGTCTACAAAAAGTTTATTGTCCTGCTGACGACAAGAGCGACTGTCTCGTGCAACGTGAACAGACACTGGTACAGAATCACTTGCTAATTGACGTGATTTCCAGCGACGTCGACGCACACTTTTTGTGGGACGAACACAGTCACTGTTAGAAAGAGTGGCACTGGGCGGAGTGGAATTAACGACATGAATGTCCATGGGTGAAGGTTCACGAGCCTGAGTATTCTTGGTCCGATTCCGGCGCGAAGCAAAGGGCCTGGAATGGTTTTTAGTGTCTGATCTGAGCTTTTTCTGGCAAACACTTTGAACATGTCCTTTTTTATTACAGAAAATGCAAATAGCTTGGCGTGACGGGCAATTGTCACGCGAATGTCTAGTAGCACACCGCGGACATGATTTCACTGCATTTGCATGCTTGCGCGGCACATCTGGTTTAGAGCGTAGCGGCAGCTATGCGGACGTGCACGAGGGCTGTTTATCGTTCTGTGCAGCGCGCCCGGCGGGCCGGTTAATGTGACACACGGCTGGCGAAGTGGCAAATGATTCCTGAGCAAAGTCAAGTGTGTCTTGCCTATCCAATATGTCTATCACTTGTTGAAGGGAGGGATTGACGAGTTTCAAAATTTGCTCCCGTATACGAACATCAGAAACGTTCTGCGCAATTGCATCACAGACCATAGTATCTGAATACGGGAGTCCACATTCACACTGAAAAGCACAATCCCTTGTAAGGCCTTGCAAAGTTGCAACCCACTCCCGATTAGTTTGACCGGCCGTACGTTTTGTACGAAAGAACGTATACCATTTTGCAACTACATTGACTGATTCCTTGAAATATGCATCTAATGCAGACAAAATTTCTTCGTAGGACAGAGTTGCTACATCGCGTCGGGGAAATAATTTCACTATCACACGGTACGTTTGCACCCCTACACACAACAATAAGTGAGGCTGCCGCTCGTTACCTTGAATTCTGTAGGTGGCGAGATGAAATCCAAATTGGCGTGACCACTCCATCCATGTTTCCATCGCCGCATCATACGGTCGAAAAGGGGGTGCAACTGCATGTTGTGGCTGCGGTAGCGGTGAAGCGGCGGCTGCCGCATCGCTTTGCATTGCACGTTGACCCTGGACGAGCTGTCCAAGAGCATCCAATAAGGCCTGCGTCTGCTGATTCTGCAAGCGATAAAATTCGGACAGTACATCTGGAGATTGTGGCGAAGCCATGACAAGTAAATTAGGGCAATACGAACGCTAATTCCTCTTTTAAGCCTCGTCGCCAAAATATGTGTAGTGTCTGCAGACTTGCCAACACTACGTACACTAATAGAAAGAGGTGGCCAAGATGCATGCGCTAACTCCCGCAGGCGGGCGTTAGGTCTGAAACAGAATATGTAATGAATGCTATAAAGGAAAGTACGTAGCTGCTGGAATACTTAACTTTAATCCATCATTTGTATACAGCGTTCTTGATGATACAAGTGAGACTCTCTCTAGATAAATGCAATGTAATGCAAATGGCGCCTTGCTAGGTCGTAGCCATTGACTTAGCTGAAGGCTATGCTAACTAGCTGCTCTGCAAATGAGCGAGTCTTCGTCCATGTAGTCGCTAGCAAAGTCGTCCGTACAACTGGGGCGAGTGCTAGTCCGTATTTCGAGACCTGCCTTGTGGTGGCGCTCGGTCTGCGAACACTGACAGTGGCGACACGCGGGTCCGACATGTACTAATGGACCGCGGCGGATTTAAAGCTACCACCTAGCAAGTGTGGTGTCTGGCGGTGACACCACACATACAGTTAAGTGAATGACAGCAAGGGTATCCTCAACAGTAGTGATCAAGCGTACTATGGTTAAAAGTATACAACCGTACTGGAAAATGTACAGCGAGATACAATGCTAGAAACACTTCCGATTCCTGCAGGCTTTGGCAGCAGGCATTTAGAACCTTGGTGTAATTAGTATTATGAACATTATACAGTGGTCTGATGCATATTATTGTTCCAAACGTTACGGCTTCTAATGCTGGAGGCATAATCAAAAGAGGAAGAGAACTGAAATTAAAAGAAGCTGTAGAACTTAACGCTAAATAAATAAAATGGCACGAGCTCTTCTCCATCACAATCTCCACATCACACATCGGTGCAAATCTGCTATCTTAAAAACGGCCTGATGACTTCACAATCCGATTGTTGCTAGGACACATACGAAAGTTCGGATCGTTAAGCTTATTTAAGTTTGAAACTGTTATCTTAGTCTTTCCAGCCTCTGATGATTTCTCGAGCATCAAGATACGAAACATTAGGCACAGAAATAGTCCTCAGACCACGGTCATATCGGGAATTATCAGGATCAGTGAAATGACATAGTAGGACTAGCCACTTTAACTAACGTCGTTTGTTCTTGAAAGACAACAAGTTTTACTTGTGCAATTATTCTTTGATAATAATTCCCCTTTGAACAACATGTAGTAAAATTGAATTAATTTATCATTACGGGTGTACAAAACACTTAGTAAGACAGGCGTTAAATTGCAATAATTCACTACAACAAGATATTAAAAATATTGGCCTTTTTTCAAATTTTTAGACTAAAAAGTTTTAAACAAAAGAGCCAATTAAAATAATTAAAACATTTCTAGACGATTTTCTTCAAGCTAATTCTAGTCCAAGACTTTAGTCGGACCGCCAATAGGTAAATACTATCAAAACTAACATAGGGATTATCGAAAAGGTTATTCAAAAAATTTGCAATAGGACTTAGAACAAGAATACAATATGTATTGAACATTAAAGAGAAAATTTCCTGTGCGAAGCCAGTTCAAGGCCTCTTGGCTGTCAACAAACCCCGTTTACAGTGCAAGTGAGATAAAGATACTCGAGCACAGACAGCCAGGACTCGCGACTCTAATCAAACAGCCAGCCAGGGCAGGAACCGCTCGACGACCGAACACAGGGCCGTAGGTAAGCCAGTGCCGCGCGGCAAGAAGCCGCCGACACGTAACACTCTCCCAGCAACATAGAAAGTGCAGATAACAAATAAGAAAGATAAGTGTCTCACTGGATCGTACTGCTAGTAAAGTTATCGTTAAATTATGATTGCACTTACAGAGCGTTTTCAGTTAGCTGATATGCCGTAATTAATAAGCTTCACTAACAGAAATACAGAAATGGAGCTATAATTTCTTCCAGGAAGAAATGTGGTCAGCCGATGTGGTCGAGCGGTTTGAATCCTGCCCCGGGCCTCAATGTGTGTGATGTCCTTTGGATGGTTATGTTTAAGTAATTTTAAGTCTAGGGGACTGATGACCCCAGATGTTAAGTCTCATAGTGCTTAGAGCCATTTGCATTTGACGAAATGGAATAAACTACTCGCTAGGGTGTTACCATTAGCCGTACCTCACAACATGCTTAAAACGTCCAGATAATAACAGTACCAGAGAGCCCACCAGCCTCTCAAACATCGGGAAAACAGACGTTAAAACTTAGAACAATTGGTTCTCTTGCACAAGATTTTTGAATATTTTTTGAAAGCTGGATAAGATCCGATATAGTTATGCGTGACAACTGCTCCCATTACATAATCATAACAACATTAACAGTGGGAAATTCTTTGAGAGAGAAGCAGATTAAGGCCAGATATTTCTAAATCGCACGGAGGTGACAAGGGAATACACCATTCCCAGTCACAGAATCAAGTAGCAAGGCTTGCATGACAACTCAATGAAACACAATCGCGAACATTTGCTCAAACAGCTTGTGGAGCAGGAAATCAGTGCACAGAGCTGAACAACTTGATGCACACAACATAAGCGAAAACGACCTCGCCTTCTGCTCAGTCCTGGCTAAGAACAGTGATCGACAACTCGGGAAAGGCGTCGTGCCTAAGCACAAGCCGCGTGCGCGCCGCAAGCGCTGCTGCTGCCTCCGGCTCCACGCTGTGCGAAAACTCCCGTCAACTGCCGACCCTGCGTTCTTCGGAGGCCTCTCTCCTCAGACACGACTCTAGTGACCGCTTTTAAAGACTGGGCGAAGCAACGATAGCCTCACAATGGAGTCACCCCGCCCCCTCACCACAACTGGTAAGACGCCAACTAAAACTTACCGACAGTGAAATGAGCCGGCCGCGGTGGCCGTGCGGTTCTGGCGCTGCAGTCCGGAACCGCGGGACTGCAACGGTCGCATGGGTGTGTGTGATGTCCTTAGGTTAGTTAGGTTTAAGTAGTTCTAAGTTCTAGGGGACTTATGACCTAAGATGTTGAGTCCCATAGTGCTCAGAGCAATTTTTTTGACAGTGAAATGAGACACCCCAGCTCACGAGGCTAAGGCCCACAAAATTAAATTCAGCAAAAATGCAGTGATCTTTTCTATTTAGAACCCCAGTTTTTGGGGACGTTGTACACATAACTTTTCTAAACATATAAATAATTCGAAGATTTTACAATAATAACACATATGACAACATAATTTTTAAGGTAATTTTTATTTTACTTTTCACGGTATACTGTAGTAAGCCGAAACAAGGCCCCGGGAGTAGTCAACATTCCATTGGAACTACTGATAGCCTTGGGAGAGCCAGCCCTGACAAAACTGTACCACCTGGTGAGCAAGATGTATGAGACAGGCGAAATACCCTCAGACATGAAGAAGAATATAACAATTCCAATCCCAAAGAAAACAGGTGCTCACAGATGTGAAAATTACCGAACAATCAGGTTAATAAGCCACCTCTGCAAAATACCAACACTAATTCTTTACAGCAAATGGAAAAACTGGTAGAAGCCGACCTCCGAGAAGATCTGTTTGAATTCCGTAGAAATGTTGGAACACGTGAGGCAATACTGACCCTACGACTTATCTTAGAAAATAGATTAAGGAAAGGCAAACCTACGTTTCTTTCATTTGTAGACTTAGAGAAAGCATTTGACAATGTTGACTGGAATACTCTCTTTCAAATTCTGAAAGTGGCAGGGGTTAAATACAAGGAATGAAAGGCTATTAACAATTTCTACAGAAACCAAATGGCAGTTATAAGAGTCGAGGGGCATGAAAGGGATGCAGTGGTTGGGAAGGGAGTGAGACAAGGTTGTAGTCTATCCCCGACGTTATTCAATCTGTATATTGAGCAAGCAGTAAAGGAAACAAAAGAAAAATTCGGAGTAGCAATTAAAATCCATGAAGAAGAAATTAAAACTTTGAGGTTCGCCGATGACATTGTAATTCTGTCAGAGATAGCAAAGTACCTGGAAGAGCAGCTGAACGGAATGGGCAATGTCTTGAAAGGAGGATATAAGATGAACATCAACAGAAGTAAAGCGAGGATAATGGAATGTAGTCGAATTAAATCGGATGATGCTGAGGGTATTAGATTAGGAAATGAGACACTTAAAGTAGTAAATGAGTTTTGCTATTTGGGGAGCAAAATAACTGATGATGGTCGAAGTAGAGAGGATATATAATGTAGACTGGCAATGGAAAGGAAAGTGTTTCTCAAGAAGAGAAATTTGTTGACATGGAGCATAGATGTGTCAGGAAGTCGTTCCTGAAAGTATTTGTATGGAGTGTGGCCACGTATGGAAGTGAAACATGGACGATAAATAGTTTACACGAGAAGAGAATAGGAGCTTTAGAACTGTGGTGCTACATAAGAATGCTGAAGATTAGATGGGTGGATCACGTAACTAATAAGGAATTATTGAATAGAATTGGGGAGAAGAGAAATTCGTGGCACACCTTGACTAGAAGAAGGGCTCGGTTGGTAGCACATATTCTGAGGCATCAAGGGATCACCAATTCAGTATTTGAGGGCAGCGTGGGGGGTAAAAATCGTAGAGGTAGACCAAGAGATGAATACACTAAGCAGATTCAGAAGGAAAGACCGCAAGAACAACAACTGTAATAAAATAGTTTAAACAGCATGTAACTTCCTTTCTTCTTCTTTAGTGAAAGGTTTCCCAGACAAAGAGCTGGATGATAAGAAGATGTATACCAGAAGCATGTGACATTAGACACCTTATTTGCAGAATGACTGTTCACTCTGCGGAGTCGTATGTACTGATAGCAAACTTCCTGCCCGATTAAAACTGTGTTCAGAAGCAGAGGTGTAACACGGGAGCTTTGCAAAGTTCCCATGTTTGAGACCCGGTCTGACACACGGTTTAAATCTGCCACGAAGTGTAACCTCCTTATGTATATAATCACATTTTTAAAACAGATATGAGTAAAGTTTGCTTTAAAACCGGAAAATTTCTAAAAAAAGATACGGGACAATGCACATACACACTTTTCGATCTACGAATTAACAGAAGCAGCGATGAAGGAACATCCAGATAACAGTCAAGAAAATGTGCTTTAGTACAAATCATTTCCATAATAGACGTACAGTCTCATAAATATAGCACCCAAAGCTGGTAAATGTTATAATAAAGAGTCTCATGTTAGGGAACACAGGCTGAAATGCTATGGGTGTATTAAAAGAATGGAGCCAACTAGATTAACTAAACAGATAATGGAATACTTCGAAACACACAGTCATGCTAATATGTGACTTTCAGACTCGTAAAATTCACGTACATCTATTAATGTTACACGATCCGGTAATGACAGCGTAGATCTGTAGAAATCTGACAGAATTATTAGCTATCTTGGCACACTTCATTCTTCAAACATAATACAACAAAACAGAAGAAGGAGCTTATGGGCGCTCAACGCCAAGGTTATCAGCGTACAATAAAGTGGATTAGTACATTTAAAAAAGACCTGAAGGAAGAATAATATCACAATTTAAGAAGCAGAATCCTTATGACTGGGCAGTTGGCCTGGCAGGAGGAGAATCCGGAAAAATTTGGTCTGATGGGCGGAATTGAACATAACCGAGAGAATGAAATTAACGTGGTCACAAAGAGTAGCTAGAAGAACTCTGAAATCATCCGTTCCAGTACGGCCTAAACATGGATAATAATAAAACTACTCTACCGAAACATATATGGTAATGTAAACATGGACTTGTCTTTCTTCTTCTTAACAACATGGTTTAAAGAGAAATGAGTAGTATAATAAGAAAAAGAAAACTATATGTTCTGTAGGCTAGCTTGGATCGGGCACTTTAGTATGTGAGGTTCGTGTGCACCCGTAATACTCGGATATCAGCATGGTATTATTTATTTTTATACCTCTTATTCACTCACGTTCTGTCTGACAGTTTATCGATGGTAAATACGTGATACTTGGTAGAGTAATATCCAGCTGTTGAGTGAATAGGAACAGTGAAGCCGACAAAAAAAGTTCCATGAGTAGTGGTGTTGCATCTGCCCGTCTTCCTAACACTTATCTGTTAGCGATGGGGCGGTGAAGTCGTGGAAAAAATATTTATACTGGACATTCGATTAACATTTGTACTCAGTATGAGGGAAACGCATTGCAAAACCAAGCACCGCGTCTACGTCAGGAACAGACACTGTGGCAAAACAAGCGCTGTATCGTTTGAGAGATTCAGAGGCGAGCGAGCGTGCCGGGACTTACCTCAGTTCACTGCTAGTAGCGCCACGTCACCATAAAGCATCTGCACGTAGCACACAAGTATTGCACCATAATTAAAAATAATATTAAAAGTTTAATTTGCTTTTTCAAACTTTGTCGACATATACTTTAATATAATAATGTTTTAAACGTCAAGTGTCAGATTGATTAGGTAAATATTTTAGCTGAATACTTCGTTTTAAGAAAAAATGTGGCGCTAACTAATAAAGCTAGAAAGCCAGAAATTGGTCATAATGTGCAGATGTATGTCAAAATTAACTGGCGCCAGTCTCAACGTGATTAAACAAAAACTGTGGTCAGAACCTACGTTTTAAAGAAAAATTTAAGACGCTAAATATTAGACTTAGAATTGTGAAAATTTGTAAGATGCTTCAGCTCAGCATAAAACTTATAACAACGTGACCCCATTAAGTTACCTCTAACAATTTTTGAGTAATTGAATTAAAACTAAATTTGGAACTAAAACGTCCTTACTTATAGTAGATTAGGTATCTGTTATATTAATGCTACAAAATTTTGCTTACAGCACATGATAAAACCTATTAAGTAATAGAGCTATAACGAGCTTTAGGACCTTGATGTTAACAACAACCAAGACAAGGTGTCTTAAAGTTATAGTTCAGAGGTAACGATCTACTGTCAGTTCCGTTCTAAAAATTCTAGAAGACAAAGTTTTTATGAAAGCGAGCTGAAATTTTTTCTGCGATTTCAACCAACTTACCTACATGCACGCAAAAATTAAGAAGCTTCTGAATTAATTCATGACTTTGCTATTAAACATTGTGTGTGTGAGAAAGCGGCAGTTCAGAGACTGCTGCCGAGTGCATAGGGCGGATGACAGCAGGTGTTCCCTTGGCCATCAGCTGCGGCACATACACAAATACAGCCCGAGAGGCAAGACGAGGTTTCACTTCGCACCCAGCCACTGTAAGACACCTGAGTGCGCGCTGCCTCGGATGACGTCAGAGACAGACTGTTGCAAAACGCTTATTTTCTGTAACGTTAGATAGTGAACTCGCGAGGACTGTACACCGTCCTTGATCGCTTGGATTTCGTAAAAGTAACTGTTATTGTGCCTTCCGTGATATTTACAAATCCGTATGGCAAGTGGTGACAATTATTTTCCACTTTCATGGCGAGCATTTATTTTGATTATCAATAGTCAGGGCGAAAGAAATTTGGTAGGAACTTACCATAGAGGTCGCCTCTGAACTGCCCACGGTGCTGTTCAGGATATAAAGATTTACTGACAGTATGAACAGAATGAAAATTACATTGTTGTGCGTGTGAAACTTAACCGAATATATGTATCAATTAGAACTCTAAATCTTCATTTATAATTATAATAATGATCACGCTAAGCAAATTGACAGCAGAAACATTTCTTTTAGTGGGCTGGACAAGAATGTGGACTTGCAGACTGGAAACTATGGTCGGTATGATCTACATTGTTTTCTGGCTCACCACAGAAACATTTACCAGGCTCTCGTAGAAGACGGCGAATAATACTCAACAATATTTACAACTATTCAGATTCCCTCCAATTACATATTCAACTCGCCGGCCTACAAACGCTATCTAGATGTCGCTGTGAAAAAAATTTAGTTCTATGTCGAGGCTTAGTCTTTTGCGTTTCTTTGTGTATCTCTAAAGGCCGCTCTACGACAGCTGCACAGCTCTAATAATGTTCAGGATCCCAAATATCACTTTTCTTGTGTTAGAAGCTTTATTATCCAGTGCATTATAAAAAAAGTCTTTGATTTGGCGAGTAGCAGTGGTGGACGAGTAAAATTAAATGCTACTGGTACTACCACAACCACTACGTCGCAGAAGAATTGTAGTAAGCAGTAAGCGCGGGAATCCGGAATAAAATCAGGTACAGACCAAAAATCAGAAAGCAGGGATACCATTCGAAGATTAACTGTTTCAAGTCAGATAACAACAGACAGATCACAAACGATTAACTCATAACGTAAAGTAAACGGAGCAAAAATGAGACACAAAGCCCCTTCAGCAGTCACAAAACGTCAGGGAGAGCGGAGGTGTAAGACGAAGGATCGAACTGCAAGCCATGAGTCTCAGTTTAACTGTGAGTACAGTGTGAATGCCACATCATTACGAAGCAGCACAGACCAAAATACAAAAAACTGACTGTCATAGAGATTATGTGATTCACTTAATATTTACGAAACAATCACATCTTTAACAAACAGACAGTGGGAAAAGTAGGGGCAGGGATGGGTGGAAATTCGTGACTTCCAACAGCACAGGAAATTGTGATAATGCAATGGCAGATGTTGAATACTTCTGACGGACCGGAACTCGAATCCACACTTACCGCTTCTCATGAGCGATTGCCTTAGCCTCTTTTTTTTCATAACAGTAATTTATTGAGTCATTGACAAGTGCAGTTAACTTACATTGAAATAAAGATATTAAACTTGGGTATCACATAGTTTACGTACATGAAAATAGATTTAATTAGAGAAAGCACAACAGAAGTATTTGAATATTCGTGAAAACAGAAATTAACATTTTACGAAAAGCAGTCAATAATGGTTACAATACACTTCAGGGTGTTGGAGACAAAGTGGTCAGTGGTCATAACCCGAGGCCTAACCACGGTACCTCCTCTCCACACTCCCCTCCACCCTTTCTTTGAGCTGCTCTTCCAAGAATGTTCAAATGTGTGTGAAATCCTACGGGACTTGACTGCTAAGGTCATCAGTCCCTAAGCTTACACACTACTTAACCTAAATTATCCTAAAGACAAACACACACACCCATGCCCGACGGAGGACTCGAACCTCCGCCGGAGCTGCTCTTTCACATGGCTCCTTTTTTGGTTCCTTTTAATTCTCCCAACACAGTACCAGTAGTGCGAAAGGATGGAATATAGAGGAAAAACAGAGACAAGAAAACACAACGCAATTAGGACATCAGCTACTGCCTGAACCCATCAACGTCCCGTCTTTGAAGGGTAATATTCGGCATGCTGGTAAAAAGCTCTCGAAATCTGGGCAGTTGTAAGCTGGACCTGTAAGCCAAAAAGTGACGAAAAACCGAATGGTCATCACCACACTCACCAGCAACGACATAACGTATAAAGTGGCTAACCAACAACGTGATCGTATTAATTTTTGCCCTCGGAAAAAAAGAAGTCGCTGAGAGCAGCATCATATCAGTGCAATATGCAGCTTCGGCATACCTTGTGACGAAAGCCAATTGTTTCCTGAGCCACGACCAGTTTCCTAGGCGAGAAAGACAAGTGAACCAGTGCTGCATAGTATCTATTGTATTTATGTGTGTCAATAATCCCTATGCGACACCGACGCTCGCTGATGGAAATCAAATCGTTGACCACCCCGTTGTAGGAAGACGCCGCTACCTTTGTTAGAAAAGGGTGGCTGATGCTGGTCCACACAGTTTTCAAGGATATTCACGGTGATAATTACTCAACGGGGTTGGGGCGGGGAGTCCCTCCCCAGTGCGGAAACAAAAACTTCGTCGCGAGCATCGGCCGCTATAATATGTCAGCCACCAAAGAGCTCACGGCTATGCAGAATTTCTCTGCCTCGTGATGACTGCGCGTTGTGTGATGTCCTTAGGTTAGTTAGGTTTAAGTAGTTCTAAGTTCTAAGGGACTGATGACCATAGATGTTAAATCCCATAGTGCTCAGAGCAATTTGAACCATTTTTTTTAGCTGTGCAGAATTCTCGAATTCAGATGGTTCAAATGGCTCTGAGCACTATGGGACTTAACATCTGAGGTCATCAGTCCCCTAGAACTTATAACTACTTAAACCTGACTACCTTAAGGACATGACACACATTCATACCCGAGGCAGGGCTCGAACCTGCGACCACAGCGGTCGCGCAGTTCCAGACTGAAGCGCATAGAACCGATCAGTCACAGAGGCCGGCTAATTTAGAACTCAGACGAAGTTCGTCAGCAAGGGAACAGGACTCGCTGGAAACGTTAAGATGAACAGCCGAGGCGTAAAGTTATATGAGTCTGAGTGATGGTCAAAATGGTGCGTCATACACATAAGACAGGCTCCTTCCTCTCAATGTGAGAAAGGTCCATTTCCCCGAGGGAACGTGGCTTCGTCAGAATTTCTTATCGCAAGTTGAAAATATGACGCTTCCATAAAGAGCGACCATACAGCTGCTTCAGTTTCTTAGCCATCATGGAAGATAGTGGGAAATTATGTACAACGTAATATGCCTTGCATAAGTTGTAGATACACAAAACTCGTACACTCTACAATAGGGTAGGAGAGTTGTTCCAGTATTGCCCACTGGATCTTATCAGTAATCGGTTACCAATTGAGAGTCGCTATTTTGAGCAGACAACGAATAATAATAAATCAAATTGACGTTTGTCCATCCTCAGCAGAGCCCCGTAAGTGAGAAAGTTTCCCTTTTCCCTCGCTTAGTTGCTCTCTCAAGAGACGGCAGCAATTATCATGTCCTCTCTGCACGTCGACGGACTAAAATGCGTTAACAGCGAGGGTCTTTCCAAAAAGAGTCCAATCCTGAAGCTGAGACGGAAGCTTCTGAAGCCCCTGTGGGGCCCCACGACGGATGGTAACCAAGGTCTTCAATTGCCCATTGGCTCCTACCGAAGCTGCAATGCCCGTGAACAGGTTTGGGAACACTACGAGCCTCTGACTAAACCCTATCTCCTAAATGCGAGGCCGAAATTCATTATTTACACAATCGAAATCCTTATTAAAATCCAAAAAGGCAAACGCACAATGGGCAGAAGTAATGGCAGCAACAGAAACCGGCGATATTCAGCCACAGGGGTAAGAATAGAGCGACCAGGAAGACAGCTCGGATACTCGCCGAAAACAGTCGCCAGCGTAGCAGACATTCTGCGATTTACCGCCGTCGCTACTGTATTATCTTCAAATTCAATAACCTGAGAGAACTAAAATTCTCAACTACGACAAGGATGTCCAGATATCAACGGAATTTTCCCCATCGGGAATGTAGCACGGCACAATTAATCCCTACCCCCCCCCCCCCCCCCCCCCCCCTCTTATCAGCTGACATACACCTAAATATGATACTCATGAGGGACCAAAAATAAAATGCACATAAAGATTCGTGGGGAGCCCATTTATACGTGTCAATTTGTGAAATGCAGTGAGAACAATACATCATATACGTCATCTGGGTGAATGTTGGCCAAGAATTTCATATTCTACTCAGGCTTGAGTGGCTTACCTAGAATCCCAATTGCCAGGTCGAAGGAAATGTCGCTAAATGCATCCGCATCGTAAAGATCTACATAGTAGTGATGCAAGATGTCAACTGGGTCAGCCTATGCTGTCAGCTGACGGCAATCAGCTGTTGAAAGAGAAGTGAATCAACAACAGCGAAACCGCACTTGATGTCGAAGCAGTCAACTCTCCGCCATTTGTGATCGTCATTTCGATCGCACCCGCAACCCTTCCATCTGTCACTGCTTCAGCTGGAATAACTGCTTTAATACATAGTTCAGTCTGCACGGGGGGGGGGGGGGGTTCATGAGTTCTCCAACAAAATTCCACGCCCTACTATCAGCACAATAAGTGATCAAAGTTTGATGGAGCTTCAGCTATAGAAAAGGACAGTCCACCATTCCAAAGTGGTGGTGTCTCTCCCAGCAGATGGAGGACTACACCCCGACGCATAGTGTGTCGTATCATTGAGAGAAGGATCAGCCATGTGTGAAACATTCAAGATCCACGAAGAACGGAATGGTTTCACCGGTTGCCGATCAAGTCGGAGAGCGGAGGCCAAACCATAGTACTCAGAAAAGTTAACATGGATAAGGATTAGCAAGGATAAGGACGACTGCAAGAATGACATAGTGCAAGCCAAACCGATAACTAATATCGGTCAGTCCTGATACTTGCAGCAGGAATATGTGTAAGTATGACCAACATCGGATGTTGACACTGCCAAACACATTTCAAGTGCATCACATTTATCAACTCGTTCAAAATACCGACAATAGTTAAAAAGGGGAGACTGATAAACAGGACGCAGGACTCTGTTAAAATATTCACCAAGCAGCTGACCCCAAGGACTCTTACGTAAATGGTGAATAATTCCTCCTCATCAAACGTCTAAATTCCGTTGTGTAACGAGAACCGGAAGGAGCATAAAAGGTAACGAACGTGAAGTCAAAAAGACTACAGCGTAATACAGACACAAGAACTTCTACCTCAACGATGGGAACTCTTTCCGGAAAAAATAAAGCATTTCCCGCCAAAAATTATGGCGCCGCATTAAAAGCTGTTCAAATACGATGATAGGTAAACTGGGAAATAAAACTTCTTGCAGGAACAATACATCTGCGTTGGAGTCATATATAAACTGACGCAGCGAAGCTATTCGCAGCTCTGACGCTACATTTGGCGAGATAAACATTCAAGCTTGAGATATCAAACAAAAAAATCACAGGAAGAACAACAGTGCAGCATGTCTATTTCAACAGTCGTCCGTCCAGTCGAGTCCACTGTGGAGTCCAGTAACGAATCTGAGAGAGGGGAGCAGTATTGACCCCAGCTGAATCTTTACCCTTCCGGTTTTGCGCGCCGCTTCACGCTTGAACTATACTCGTTGTTTAACCCCGCTACGAGACATAAAAGCCTCTGTAACCGGTAGCATAGGCGGATGTTGTACCACGTCCATATCAATGTGTGACTTCCCAGGGTCAGAGGTCAGCCCCACAGAAGGGTCATTGTGCAAGTCACGCAGAGTGCATCTCAGAGACAACTCTGGGGTAGCAGTTTCCACAACGGGAGTCACAATAGGTAGCAAATCACGATTCCCATCGTTGAGAGCAGTCAGAGGAACAGGAGGGCATTGAGGCATTATCAATAGCAGGTAGAGGGTGCGAAGGAGAGATGGAGACGACTCCGACACACTCTCTCGGCGGACCCATATGAACCACTTCTGCAGCAGCAGGAATACTAGAGGCTGCCTCTCTAATCACACCTCTCCAGGGATACGTAGTACCACGTACTGGTAGCAGTGACAGACAGACACGCTCAGAAGAAGTTGGGACCGGGGAGGGCAGAACTAAATCATCAACCTCTTGAGTGCGTCGCCGCCTATTATAAACCACGCGCGCCACCATGCAAGCAGTAGCAGGAGCGAGATCAAGCTTTGCCTGCAACGACGGTAAATCAACCGCAGATACAATGAGAGCTGTCGGATGATCACAAGAAAAAAGCGATGATGTAGTCCCAAATTCATTACCAAGGTGGACATCGTCAGCGACGCTCAACATACGGAGATGTTCCAAGGAAGACCGTAAAGAGAAATCTCTCCGCGGGCAGCTGGGTGTGAGATGGCCTCTTTCATTTCATAGTAAACACATTACCACCCTCCGCTGTAAGTAACATGAATACGATAGCCAAAACTTGAAAATGAAACGGAATGTTCTATTTGAATTGCATCTCCACCAAATGAGTGTCGCTACAACACTGTAGCTTGCGTTGACTTGACCAACGTTCACGGCGAATGCCTCTCACGCCACCATATTGCACCATGGCGTCCTTGAGAGTAATGTCTTATACCTCCAGAGGAAGACTCAATATTAGAAGATTGGTACATTCAATGTCTGCATTCGCAAGCAGCGCCATACTGACGGCAGCATCTCTATGCTGGAAGGAAACCTGATTACCATCATTTAATAGGAACTACGGATTTCACAAAGAACAGTTAATTCTCAGTGTCAAAACAGGTGGCATGCACTTGGTCCGAGGCAACATGGAAAGTATCAGTAAGTAGTCATGGATTTCAAAACATTCGACTGCAGATTATGCGTAGACTTACCAAATGATGCCGGCCGCTGTGGCCGAGTGGTTATAGGCACTTCAGTCCGGAACTGTGCTGCTGCTACGGTTGTAGGTTCGAATCCTGCCTCAGGCATGGATGTTTGTGATGTTCTTAGGTTAGCCAGGTTTAAGTATTTCTAAGTCTAGGTGACTGATGACCTCAGACGTTAAGTCCCATAGTGCTTAGAGCCATTTGAATCATTTACCAAATGATGACCTGTAACTACCTTTACGTGGAACACTCTTACGGACTAGGCATCGTTACACACTCAACGAGGGGCGAGACAAGACAACGACGATATCACACACGCACACACAAAGGCACAAACACCACTGAGGTGATAAACACCCAAACACTTGCGACGCTACAGTGGACCGGTTAAAAAGTAAACAACGACCAGATCCCTCGGTGCAAAAGGCGGAATTATAGCTTCTGCCATCCAGACACCTTCTGTACCCGACCCAAATTTCCAACTTAGGGCACACTGCAGTGCAGAGCTCCTTGTCCATCAGCCTCCTACTCGCAGATAATTCAATCCCATTAGAGCTCGGACGATATTAGTGCATCCGCACTGAAACAAACGTCAAGGAGCCGTCGGACTCTTACAGAAATGTATAGATCGGAGTGACGCTTGTCCCGTCGGACATGCCCGCATAACGGATATCTACATCTACATCTTCGTACTACTCTGCTACTCACAATAAAGTGCCTGGCAGAGGGTTTAATGTCTCACCTTCAACCTGTCACTCTACTGTTCCACTCCCGAACGGCGCGCGGGAAACACGAGCACTTAAATTTCGCTGTGTGAGCCCTGATTTCTCTTATTTTATCGTGATAATCATCCCCCCCCCCCCTATGTAGGTGGGTGCCAACAGAATGTTTTCATAATCGGAGGAGAAAACTGGTGATTGTAATTTCACGAAAGGATCTCGTCGCAACGAAAAACGCCTGTGTTTTGATCATTGCCACTCCAAATCACGTATCATATCTGTGGCACTGTCTCTCCTATTTCGCGACAATAGAAAACGAGCTGCCCTTCTTTGTACATTTTTGATGCCATCTGTCAGTCCCACTTGATGCAGATTCCACACCGCATAGCAATACTCCAGAATAGGGCGGACAAGTCTCTTAAGTAGACCTGTTGTTCCTTCTAAGTGTTCTGCCTATGAATCGCAGTCTTTGGATTTCTCTAACTACAACATTATCTATGTGATCGTTCCCATTCAGATTATTTGTATAATCCCTAAGTATTTAGTTTAATTTACAACCTTCAGATTTGTGTGAATTATCGCGTAATGGGAATTTACTGGATATATTCTATTACTCATGTGAATAACTTCACACTTTTCTTTATTCAGGGTCAATTGCCACTTTTCGCATCATACAGATATCTTACCTAAATCATTATTACACATTATTCAGAAATATGCATTTCTGAAAAAGAGGGCAATGGCTCATCTATGTTTCTTTCTGTGGGAATGCAGAAATGTCCTCTGAAGTCATGAAGGAATAAGGATTCTTCGAGAACTGAGTTTAATGGACGCTGCATTGCAATGTGAGGTAAGTGGGAAATTGGTGTCTTTCAAGAGCAGTGTCCAGATGGCCGAGGCCTTTAAGACATCTGCTCATGACGTATATCGGGGTGCGAGTCCCGGTCCGGCACAAATTTTCAGCTCTCGCCACTGCATTACCACAATGTCCATCCCTCCCCTTTCTTACCGCAAGTCTCCGTTTCATAGAAATGTATGCACCAGCCGCGTCATCAGGAGTGATGTCTGTTCTCTCGGATGTGCTCGTTAGAAGAGACATCACTCACATGTATGATCACTCACATGTATGATCACTCACATGTAAACAGTCATATCTGCATATCGCAATGCCGTAGTCGGCTCCGATCGGAATGGTATCATCTTCAGATTGGACGCAATGTTACAAGCTGTTCCCGTCGCGTTACCAACAATAATGAAGGCAGGAACTCTACGAAACTCCTTTTCATAAGACGTGGGGCACCTTCTGTGCTCTACAAAATCTAGAAATGATTATCTTGACGCAGATAGGAGCTTTACGGAGGGATGGTGATGATGATGAGGTCCCCTACTCCGAGGATCGTAGCGGACAATGTGGGAGACCCTTACCGCTGGACTAGGCAAGGTCCTTGTGGAGGTGGTTTGCCATTGCCTTCGTCCTACCGTAATGAGGACGAATGATGATGATGAAGACGACACAACAACACCCAGTCATCTCGAGGCAGGTAAAACCCCTGACTTAAGGGGGGGAGAGTGGTAGGAATTGCAAAGAATACTTACTCTTAATCCCCTAGCCCCACAAGCCGCAGTCGGGTTTTGGCTCGTCAAGTAGTCTCTTCCACATAATTCTCTCCTGGGCATCTTCTTTCTTTGCTCCCAGTACCTGGAGATCTTTAGCAGCCTGGTCTCTCCGTCTCATTTTCGGCCTGCCTAGAGGTTTTCGTCCTTCTAGTTTACTCTTTAAGACTTCTCTCAGTAAAGGCACTTGTTCTTTTTTATAGACGTGGCCGGTCCATTTTAGTCATCTTGTCTTGGTGTCCGCAACTACATCTGATCCATTGTTATAGCTCCCTGAGCTCTTTCTTCTATGCTGTTCTCCTCCCTCGTAGATTGGTAAAGATGTCTTTGGCAGGATTTTATTTTACAAAACTTTTATGTTTCTCTCCGTGTATTTATCTATTCCCCATATTTCTGCTCCATATAGTAATAACTGTCTTATATATATATATATCTTACTTTGGTTCCTCTTGAAAACATTTTAGATGACAGTAGTTTGTTGAATGTGTACGATGCTCTTGATGAAACTTTGATCCTCGTCTCTATTTCTTGCTTCTCATAGATTTTATTGTTTTCTGTTACCCCCATATTTAAACTCATCTACTTCTTCAGACACGTTGTTATCGATCAGCAGAGTTTCCCGTCTTTTTGTTTTGTAATCTCTTTCATTCTTTTTTTTTTTTTTTTTTTTTTTTTTTTTTTTTTTTTTTTGTCATCAGTCTACTGACTGGTTTGATGCGGCCCGCCACGAATTCCTTTCCTGTGCTAACCTCTTCATCTCAGAGTAGCACTTGCAACCTACGTCCTCTATTATTTGCTTGACGTATTCCAATATATGTCTTCCTCTACAGTTTTTGCCCTCTACAGCTCCCTCTAGTACCATGGAAGTCATTCCCTCATGTCTTAGAAGATATCCTATCATCCTGTTCCTTCTCCTTATCAGTGTTTTCCACATATTCCTTTCCTCTCCGATTCTGCGTAGAACCTCCTCATTCCTTACCTTACCAGTCCACCTAATTTTCAACATTTGTCTGTAGCACCACATCTCAAATGCTTCGATTCTCTTCTGTTCCGGTTTTCCCACAGTCCATGTTTCACTACCATACAATGCTGTACTCCAGACATACATCCTCAGAAATTTCTTCCTCAAATTAAGGCCGGTATTTGATATTAGTAGACTTCTCTTGGCCAGAAATGCCTTTTTTGCCATAGCGGGTCTGCTTTTGATGTCCTCCTTGCTCCGTCCGTCATTGGTTATTTTACTGCCTAGGTAGCAGAATTCCTTAACTTCATTGACTTCGTGACCATCAATCCTGATGGTAAGTTTCTCGCTGTTCTCATTTCTACTACTTCTCATTACCTTCGTCTTTCTCCGATTTACTCTCAAACCATATTGTGTACTGATTAGACTGTTCATTCCGTTCAGCAGATAATTTAATTCTTCTTCACTTTCACTCAGGATAGCAATGTCATCAGAGAATCGTATCATTGATATCCTTTCACCTTGTATTTTAATTCCACTCCTGAACCATTCTTTTATTTCCATCATTGCTTCCTCGATGTACAGATTGAAGTGTAGGGGCGAAAGGCTACAGCCTTGTCTTACACCCTCTACTCTCATGAAATTTTGTTCTCTCCTAATTTACTTCTAATCCAATTCCTTTGCTTCTAGAAAGAGTCTTTTTGCCAGATTTTCAGCGATTAGTGCTACGTCATCTGCAAAGGCTAGTACATTTATTTTTGTTCCTATCTTAATTCATTCTTCACTTGCTGCTTCCAGTATTACAATGCTGAACAAGAGGAGTGATATTCCATCTTCTTGCCTACGGCTTTTTTTATGTCAAACACCATAGAATATTCTCCATCCATTTTCCTGACCCCTTTTGAGCCTTTCAGTGCCACTTTGATAAGATTTATAACCTTCTTCGGCATTCCGAATCTCTGCATTTCCCCTCACAACTTGTCTCTGGATATACTGTCACAGGCTCTCTTAAAATGAACAAATAGTATTGCCATTGTTTTATTATCCTCCCAATATTTGGATATAGCTTCCTTCAGTATGAATATCTTGTCAGTAGTTGAAAGATTCTTCATAAATCCCGCTTGTTTTTCATTTATTATCTCTCTTGTATATGGTTATAAGCTTCGAATTCCTTCTGGAGGATCTTGGACAACACTTGACAGCCGGTGCTAATTAATAAGTTGCCTCAGTATATTCTGCACTGTTGCTTGTCGCTCTTTTTGTTAATTGGTATTATTATCGCTTCTGTTCACTCCTTTGGGATTCTTTCTTCATTACAGATCTTCTGTAACAAGTGTATGTATTAATTCTGAAATTTTCATTCCTTCCTTCCTAAACGATTCAGTTGTTAAGCCGTCCCTCCCTGGACCGTTGTTGTTTTTTAGTATTCTTATTGAATCTGTTGTCTCTTTAATTGTCGGCGGTTCCACAAAGGGATGTACACTCTCATTATCATGTTCTTGCTGCATTTCTGCACTTCTGGCTGCAATATTTAGAATCTCTTCAAAATATTCCCTTCTAATTTCCATACCTCTGGATCTTTCCAGAAATGTATTGAACTTTTATCTGTAACGGGAGTTGGAACGCCCTATCCCAACAGTGTTAAATTTAGTAACACGGCTTCCCTGTATTTCACGAACTACTGTAGCCATTCACATGAAACTTTTACAGGGCATTAAACTGCACATTGTGAGTCTACTGAACTACAATAATTGCATTTCAGCCACTGCTTTAGGAAATAGAATTCTTTTAAGTACACAGTTAAATTTTTTTGTACTTTTTGGTACATTGTCCTTAATGATTTTAAATGCACATAACATTACGTTCATCTTTTAGTCCAGTAGACTCAGGATGTATGTTATTACCTCCTGGAAATTGAATACTCTACTCAAAGTGGTTTCTGAAATTTTGGGAAAAATGCAACAGAAAATGTAAATTTTGAGGAATGGCTTCTAAAGTTTCAAAAGACTGTAACTCACTTAATATATGCTTAATTCTTTTTATTTTTAGCCACTCAGAAGCACCCTGCAGCATACTGTACATCATCCACTTGATCTTTTTCCTAGTTTTTTCTTCTTTTCTTCTCTCTGCACTCCACAGTGGCCAACTGTGCTGTATACTGTGCTTTATAAATGCGAACCTTGTGCAACCGTTGAAGTTCTCTTATGCAGTTTGCTCCAGGATTAATTCCCATATGCTGTACCACTTTCACCCTGCCAATGTTGCCATCATTGAAAACTATAACAGCATCACCGACCCCCCACTTTAGTGTCTTCATTCCAACAAAACATTTTGTGTTAAGCGAGTCCATATAAGATTACTGAACGACTCATTGGGATTTTGAATCTGACCATGCAGACACTTCTTCAGTAATTCAGGTCTTGCCAGGTCTCTGTAAATAAGTTTTATGATATCCATGACTGCTGTTAGGATGGAATGTTTACGGCTGCATGAACTACTGGAGTATTGGGCGTTGTGGGAATTGCACCATGAATCTGGTCCGGGAGGGCAAAGGTGGTGTACTGGTTTTTCATCGGTTGACGGTCTGTGGAAGAAGGTAGCATTTCTAATGGACATCCCATAATGCTGCTGTAGTTCATCCATAATTTTGTCTGCCAGCCTGCCTCTTGTGGTTTTACCATCAGAAAGTTTCTTGTCTCTTAAACTTCGTTTTAACTTTTACAACAACATCTTCTGGACGTGACCAACACATTCCAGTTTTTTGATAATCTTCTCACCGTAATGCTGAGTGGCTACTACAGTGTTATATGATATTAAGTCTCCATCACCTAAGAGCTTAGTGTAACACCTTCCGCTTTCAGTCACAGATTGACTAAAAGTTTCAGTAGCTGCAGAGGCCTCCATATCACCACTTTTTCCTTCATAATTCCTGTCACAGATATGCCCTTCTTCATTCCCTGACTTACATTTATAGCAATGTATGGTTAAAATCTGGAAATCTAATATCTTTTAAGTATCCACACTGGTCACCATACCAACAGAGTTCTTAGAACAGTAGCCGCACTTCTGCCAAGTGCCGTCAAAAGCTACTGGTATCTCAGTCATACAAACAGTTTCATCCGCAGCACCCTTCATTGACTCCAATGCGACAGATTCCAGAGCAGCTCCCATAAATCCTGCATACTTGTCGATTTTACGAGGTGGGTGTGGCATATTCATCACAGCACACATTGATTCTGCTGCCGTGTCCTTTGCCAATAGCTCCCAATCCATAAAATCATCTCATATTTACGTCAAAATAATTATCTTTGAATTTAACAGAATTTCAAATGAAAATGTATATTTACAAATGGCACAATGAGTGATACGTTTCCTGGGCAGTCCATTTGATGCCTCACTGTCTTCATGTAAATTAACTGGCCCTCCACATATTCTACAACACATACATTCACCTAACACCCTTGTTAGGATGTGTAAATCTATTAGAAAATTACCTAACCTATCATTTACGTCACTTTTGTTTTGAAACAACTGTGTATCAAAACATTTTATTTTAATCTTCGAAGCACTAATGGGTGTTTCTCTAGATAACGATGAGTTTGACTGTACTTCATTGTCAATAACTTCACACGCCACATGTTGAACGCAATTTTTCCCTTCATTCGGAAATCTATTACCATGAAAACACTTCGGTTTGGCATAATACTTTACCTTTTGAGAGATTTACCAATCTATTCGTCACTTTTCCTCAGAAATACGTTAGCACTTCGACATACAACGCTTGTTTATACTAGGAAACGATGCGATACTGTTTTTGACAATGCTACCAATACAAACACGTAATTGAACCTTTATAACACAGCAATCCACAGCCTTCTATATAATAAATTACCATTTTCATTAGATATTGAAGTAGTGCATGTAAAAATTTTAACATTTTCAACTAGTGTAAATTATATTTAAAAATTAAAATAAAATACTTCCCATTTGATTTTATAAGTGATGTATATATCAATTATTCGATAAATTGCAAATTTTATAATGAGATAAAAAGCCGAAAATGTGAGAAAAACAATTTTTTTCTATTCTGTCCTCCCTTAATCCCATACAACCGTGGTATGTATATTTTCCGAAAAATCCGAGTGATATGAAAAAACCTTTTGCATTCCCTGCACGTTTACCCTCCTCTGCTCTTTTTATTAAACTATCGACATGTTCTCCCTTTTTCCTTCTGAGAAGACTTTTAGTTTCTCTATTAACATTTTCATATGCTTCTTTGCTTTCGTTGGAATCCTCTTGTAGATCTTTTTCCTTCACTGCTCTTCTTTCTTCCACTTTTTGCTCACATTCTTCTGAAAACCATAGATTTTTCTGCCTTCTTTTTCTCTTTCCTCATATTTTTATTGCCTCTTCTTCCACATTTGTTTGTATCATTTCTCAGTGGTCTTCATTGTCAAGGTTGTCTTCCATTGTTAGAACACCAAATTGGTTTTGCTGCTTAATGACAAACTCCTGTGCTTTGTCGTTATCCATCAACCTGTCTGTGTCAATGTTATGGTCTTTTATGTTCTTTTCCCCCCTTGGTTTTTTTTATGGCAATCCTTTGGTGTACTTCTGCTACGACAAGATGATGATCTGTGCCTGCTTCTGCTCTCCTTATGATTTTCATATTCATTATATTGCTTTTATGTCTTTGATTCATCAGGGCATGATCTATTTGGTTTTTTGTTCTTCCATTTGGTAATACCCAAGTTGCCTTGTCTATGTCCTTCCGAGGGATGTGTGTTTCCCAGCTGGTGGTCTAGTGGCTAGCGTTGTTACCTCTGGATCACGCTGTCGTAGGTTCAGTTCTCTCCCTGGGGACTGGGTGTTTGTGTTGTCCTCATCATTTCATCATCATCCTCATCATTCGTTACAGTGGCTAGATTGGACTGTGAAAAAAAACTGGACTGTGAAAAGATTGGGACTTTATATGGACGCTGATAATCGAACAGTTGAGCGCCCCACAAACCAAACATCATCAGCATCATCAACTGAGGAATGTGTGTGCTCATAACCCCTAGGTTGCCTTCACCTGCACAGCTTAGTAGCCTCACTCCATTATCATTACTTTCAACATGTAGGCTTTCTGTCCCTGCTATTCCTGTCCAGAAGATCTCCCTTTCAACTTTAGCATTGGCATTTCCCACAATGAGCTCCATATAATGTCCTGGTGTCTTCCTAATTACCTCTTAGAGAATTTCATTAAAACTTTCCTAATCTTCGTCTTTCTGCCTTTCAGTCTCATTACAGCTACTGAATCATCAATCGGTTAGAAATCAGTTACTGCCGCTGCTAAGCTTTTGGTGACCGTAAAACATACTCCCTCCTGGAACTTTGCATCTTCGAATCCACTGTAGTATAGTGTGCGCCTTTCCTTTTCCAGTTTTCCTGTTCCTAGATATCTAATTCCTTGCAGTGCTACAAGATCTACTTCATATTCTCCGAGTTATTGTGACAGAATAATTAGAGGTCTAGGTATGGAGAAAGTCTTAATGCTCCAAGTTGTAAATCGTAAGTCCTTGTTCGTAAGCCATTTTCTAAATTTCTTGTTTATACTTTCCTCCGAGGCATTTTCTTGACGTTTCGTAACTAGCTCTTTTTCATGGCATGAGTTCTTAGCACATTGCAGAACCATCAGCCTGGAGGACCAGATCAGTTATTTTTCCACAGTGAGTGTTTTATTTCCTCACTAACCTCCGACTCTGATGGCGGCAGAGCCAGCGAGCTTTCCCCAATTCCAAAGGGGAATTCCACACGGACTAGACAAGGAATAGAGATTGCAAAATAAATTGAAGATGATATTGTGGGCAAAAGTTATTAATAGATTAAATAATTAGCACAAGATTTTGAAGAGCGTCAAATAAATCTAAGGACTGACGACAGAAAAAAAAAAATTGAGAAATATTTAAAATGAAGTATCAAGGAGATGTATGAGGATGATGATAGAAAATGGTTCAAATGGCTCTGAGCACTATGGGACTTAACATCTATGGTCATCAGTCCCCTAGAACTTAGAACCACTTAAACCTAACTAACCTAAGGACATCACACACATCCATGCCCGAGGCGGGATTCGAACCTGCGATCGTTGCGGTCATGCGGTTCCAGACTGAAGCGCCTAGAACCGCACGGCCACAACGATGATAGAAAGAAGAGGATAAAAGCACACTGTGTCGTGATACACTTCGTTGTTATGTCATCGTTTCATGTGTATCGTTAACAACATACTTCATGTAGGTACGGATGTAATTGCATAGCTGTTGTATTATATGTATTTTCTGTGTAATCGAAAATTCTATCCATAAAAAATTATTATTAGCATCCAGATATTATGGCATTTTATGACAAATTGGTCGACGAAGTACGTTATCGGTTCCGGATATCGCTAATTATTGTTGCCACAGCGTCAACCAGAGATAAACTTTGTCACTCTTTGCTTGACATACAGTTCAACTTTGCCTTTCATGAAATTATGTTCCCCAATCTTCGATACTTTCAGTGCTAGCACACTTTTTCTGGATTTCTTTTTAATAAACCTCTTAACATATTGTAACCTTGGAAGTCCCTTAGGCTGTACATCCTCCCACATTAATAAGTCAGTCGTATGTCATCTTTGTTTCATACCTTACAAGTGCATAATTGTTTTCGTTCATTTGTCGTTTAAAGCTTCCAATAGATAATAGTAAAGTAAAGTCCTCAGGCAGTACAGTTCATTTGGACACTTCATCAACAAATAAGTAATCTCACACCTTGCGGTAGTATGATTGAGAATTTTATGAGTTGTAGTTGTGATTAAAGTCGATTAGATTTCTATAAGTTAAAAGACAGAGAGCCATTGGGTATCAGATACAAGATTACAATGTTTGTTACAATGGTTAATTTATACAGCTTAGGATTTCATTTTTTTGTTTGTCTTACAAATATAACATTCAAACAGTGGCCACAGGGAACGAGAAAAAAAGTTGATGTATTCTCGCCCTCACTGACCGTCGGCTAAATTTCACTCTGACCACCACGCCGATGGTCCGCTCCCAACAAAGTATTCGACGCTGTGTTGCGCTTTCAACATTAACATCAAAAGCTAAGCATTTGGTAAATACTTACCAAGTAATAGTGGGTAAGGTCACATTATGGTTTATAAAGCAACAGGATCAATAATTCTGTCACACGACAAAATTATCACCAAACTGATGGTTTAGAGAACACAAAATTATTATGTACTTGGACGCAAATGTCATGTCTTTGTAAAGATATTCAACTACGAACAATGCGCAGATAAAGCCAGTAACGGTGAGTAACTCTCAGAACGACCTCTCGAGCCTTGGAATCAGATGATACGACGCAGGCCCTCGCTTTTCCGCGTGTGGACACAAAACTTTTTCGTGGAGGAGACTGGGATGTATTACTCCGCGAGCACGCCGTGGTACTCTGTAGAGTTTTTCTCGATTCGAATCCCCTCGGAGATGCGATCAACGGCTTCTCTGCCGGGGGCTGTAAATCTCGAAACTTCGCCAAAGGAAACTGTCGTATAGCAAAACGGACCAACTTTGTACCGAAAAAGGAAAGATACCGGGAGATTTTCTTTGTCACCCCTCGTCTCTTCAAGAGTAAAGTGAACGATTTTTTAAATCGAATCATGTAGATTCTCACTGATAATAAACAAAATCGAGGTTATCGTCAGACTTCTCTTATGCAGGATGATTCAGTTGCCCCACTGCCCCACTTATGCAACCCGCAATGACGTAAACCACGAGTAAACTATTTGTCCCTCAGAAAGAACAGACTGGCCTTTTCTGTAGTAAATTTAAAGTGGATAAATGCTGTATTTCGATACGTTTTTACTACCTGTAATTTTAAAGTTATTCAAGAAAATGTAAGAAAGTGGCCTTCAAACTTACTCCCACTCTTCAGGCTCAGGATTTCTAGAATGTTCGTCACGGCACTCCTTCAGACCACTGTACAAATATTTACGACTCTGCGAATTGTTTCCCACATTTACGTTCTTTGATCTTCATTGACTGGCATTAACGCCAGCTTGGTCGAGCATGTACAGTTTGTAAAATTAATTTTTGTATGAAATTACCTAACAATTTTGTGAAGTTTAACAGTATAAAGTAAACAATTACGTCGTTGTATTCGTTAGGCCTTCTGGCTACGAAGCTACTGTGCGTATAAGAGTCGAGTTTGACTGAATTATCAACGTAATTAGTTTTGGCTTATAGTTAACTGGATGTCGTTTGTCTTTCGTTTCCGTCACAGGCACATTAAATTAATAATGTCATGGTGTTGGTTAGTCTAATCAACAGAGAGAAAAAAGTTCGGATACCGGGAATATCGTGTAGTCGGAAATTTTTGTACAGTGGTAGGAGGGGGTGCCATGAACAACACACAGAAATGTTGAACCAACTTTCGGGCTTGCAGCCGGTTCTCGTTTAATTCATTCCACGATTATTTCGACTGAACACGTGCTTTTCTTGGGCGGTAGGCTGAGGTACAGCGTCACCGGTGGGTGGTGGGCTTTCTGTATTGGTGCAAGAGTAAATTTTTTCTGTCATACAATGACTTCATTGGAGTGCACGCTGGAGGTGTGGTGGTGGGACGGTAAGTCCCATACCACTCTCCGACGGTGTAAGTTCAAGGTAGGAAACAAGATGGAACACAACTACCTTTTTGTAACACCATGTATACCGCACTACGAGTGTTCCCGCATTCGTCAAATGGAGTTGACAGACGGAACACACTTCCCGGCGGCAGTGTCCTGGCTAACAGAACCGCAGAATTCAGTTGTACCCTGCCCTCTCCCCGCCGCTGCCGTTGGTGCACTCTATCGCCTTCAATTAGAACAAATCATGGAGGTGATGGGGATCCATGGTGTACAACTAGCTGCACTGAACTAAACTCCGCCCGAACAGGCCAGAAAGGCCTAACGGTACCGACCGACCGCCGTGTAATCATAAGCCTAAGGGGGCAAT
This sequence comes from Schistocerca americana, assembly GCF_021461395.2. Classification (NCBI taxonomy): domain Eukaryota; kingdom Metazoa; phylum Arthropoda; class Insecta; order Orthoptera; family Acrididae; genus Schistocerca; species Schistocerca americana. The sequence continues at coordinate 625,479,550 of NC_060122.1, forward strand.
GGAATCGAATACGGAGGGGCATGTCGTCAGCGCCCCGCTCTTTCCGGCCGTATGTCAGTTTACGAGACCAGTGCCACTCAAGTAGCTATTCAGTTTGCCTCACAAGCGCTGAGTGCACCTCGCTTGCCAACAGCGCTCGGCAGACCGGATGGTCACCCATTCACGCGGAAACCCAGCCCGACAGCGCTTAACTTCGGTGATATGACGGGAACCGGTATTACCACTGCGGCTACGCCGTTGATGGTGTGCAACTCGTACGCACTATTACGGTTCATAACCTTTTCCGCTATGCGTATTTCTATGGCTTCTTTAATAACGGAGTCTCAAAAAAAGTTTGCTGTGTTCGGATTCATAGTTCTATCTTACTCCATTGAATGTCCACAGTGTTCAGCAATAACGGAGAAATAATGGGCTTACTTGGTTGCAAAAAGCGAGCGCTACGGTGATGTCCAGTGTACCGTTGTTTGACAGTCCTGTGCAGGTCATACAACCCTGACAAGATATTTTGTAATTTACGACCTTCAGCAATAGGAAGTCGTCATTCGCTAATTACAAACAGTCTGCGATCTTAGGTAGTGGACGGAAAATCACTTACACCTGAAATACACTCCTGGAAATGGAAAAAAGAACACATTGACACCGGTGTGTCAGACCCACCATACTTGCTCCGGACACTGCGAGAGGGCTGTACAAGCAATGATCACACGCACGGCACAGCGGACACACCAGGAACCGCGGTGTTGGCCGTCGAATGGCGCTAGCTGCGCAGCTTTTTTGCACCGCCGCCGTCAGTGTCAGCCAGTTTGCCGTGGCATACGGAGCTCCATCGCAGTCTTTAACACTGGTAGCATGCCGCGACAGCGTGGACGTGAACCGTATGTGCAGTTGACGGACTTTGAGCGAGGGCGTATAGTGGGCATGCGGGAGGCCGGGTGGACGTACCACCGAATTGCTCAACACGTGGGGCGTGAGGTCTCCACAGTACATCGATGTTGTCGCCAGTGGTCGGCGGAAGGTGCACGTGCCCGTCGACCTGGGACCGGACCGCAGCGACGCACGGATGCACGCCAAGACCGTAGGATCCTACGCAGTGCCGTAGGGGACCGCACCGCCACTTCCCAGCAAATTAGGGACACTGTTGCTCCTGGGATATCGGCGAGGACCATTCGCAACCGTCTCCATGAAGCTGGGCTACGGTCCCGCACACCGTTAGGCCGTCTTCCGCTCACGCCCCAACATCGTGCAGCCCGCCTCCAGTGGTGTCGCGACAGGCGTGAATGGAGGGACGAATGGAGACGTGTCGTCTTCAGTGATGAGAGTCGCTTCTGCCTTGGTGCCAATGATGGTCATATGCGTGTTTGGCGCCGTGCAGGTGAGCGCCACAATCAGGACTGCATACTACCGAGGCACACAGGGCCAACACCCGGCATCATGGTGTGGGGAGCGATCTCCTACACCGGCCGTACACCACTGGTGATCGTCGAGGGGACACTGAATAGTGCACGGTACGTCCAAACCGTCATCGAACCCATCGTTCTACCATTCCTAGACCGGCAAGGGAACTTGCTGTTCCAACAGGACAATGCACGTCCGCATGTATCCCGTGCCACCCAATGCGCTCTAGAAGGTGTAAGTCAACTACCCTGGCCAGCAAGATCTCCGGATCTGTCCCCCATTGAGCATGTTTGGGACTGGATGAAGCGTCGTCTCACGCGATCTGCACGTCCAGCACGAACGCTGGTCCAACTGAGGCGCCAGGTGGAAATGGCATGGCAAGCCGTTCCACAGGACTACATCCAGCATCTCTACGATCGTCTCCATGGGAGAATAGCAGCCTGCATTGCTGCGAAAGGTGGATATACACTGTACTAGTGCCGACATTGTGCATGCTCTGTTGCCTGTGCCTATGTGCCTGTGGTTCTGTCAGCGTGATCATGTGATGTATCTGACCCCAGCAATGTGTCAATAAAGTTTCCCCTTCCTGGGACAATGAATTCACGGTGCTCTTATTTCAATTTCCAGGAGTGTATGTCTGAACATTAAGTTCGCCGGGAAATTTTATAATTCCCAACATGCAAGAAATCCTGACTGGTGAGGGAAGAGTGTGGGGAGGATGTGCGTTTGAAGGTCATTTTGTACGTTTTTCGTGAATAACTAGAGAACCGTGGCCTCCAGCGAAAAGATATCGCGTTACAAAATTTAACTGTATTAAATTTCTTACAAAAATGTCTCTCTCAATTTTCTGTGCCACTAATAGCTTGATGCTAGCGAGTGACAGAATATGAAAATCTCGGCAGGCTTTTGTAGGCCAGGTACAACACAGTGTCTTACGTAAAACATCAGCTGTAGGAGCAGCTGAATCACGTTGAATAACTCCCCTATCATGGCCAGCTAGTCGTTTTACAATTTGATGGCCATATACAGAGATGACATGATTATCTTCAGCTCAGACCCTCTATTCATGTCAGTTGACGAAGTGCTTTGTCTTCTAGGTGCAGCTGTTGATAAACTCCGACACACAGACACACACACACACACACACACACACACACACACACACAATTTTCTCCTTTAGCATATCTGTGTTATGACCAGAATCGAGTGACCACTTTCCCCTTTTCCGTGTCTCTTCTTTGACGTGTTCCTATCTTCGTGGTTACTCACATCATCTAGAATTCTAGATTTTCCAACCCTCTTCCTGTCACTTCATCCCTGGAATCTTTTCTCCAATGATTCCCTGTTGCAGGCAATTTCCATGCAAAATGTATCCAAGGAAATGTAATATCCTGTATTACAATGAAAATTCTTTTAATTACTATTCCTCTGAGGAGTACAACTGAAATACTCAATCTATCAGTGCACTTCACTTGACGTAATTTACTTCGCAGCAACATTTCAAAACTATCCTTGAATTTTTCCTCTGTTTTGTAGCAGTCGGAGACTCACTGCCATTTAATAAAGGCTCCAAACAGCGTGGTTGCTTAACTCTGTGTCCGTCGGAAATTGTTCGGTTTTAATGAATCTTTTACCTTTCAAAAGTGCTTTTATCCACATGTATTGCACATCTGTTTCTCTGTTCCTTATCTCTTCGACACAGGGTATCAGCTAACTTCCTAATTACCTAAGAACCTAATGTATTTTCCTTGCTCCAAGGTCTTCGCTTTCCGTAACATTTTCATGATACATTCGCAACTGCCGATATTAAACAATAAGGTGTTTACAACATTCTACACACTGATCCCAATTTCATAACCATCTCCACCGTAAACTGTTGATCTGCCTTTGAGGCTGTCGACACACACACACACACACACACACACACACACACACACACACACACACAGTGTACAACATATTTCAGGCAACCAAACCAAATTTACTGCGAATCGCACGCTTCCGATAACAACTTTGAGAGGTCTCCCTTCGCTATCAGGAGAATTACGTCAAGGATTACGTCAGGGTGCTCCAGACTTCGAAACCAGACAGTGGATTGTCAGGCGAAACCTGTGTCAGATACAGACTCAGGTCACAGGATACTTACAATGAACGCTAATCTGAAGTTTAAGAGAAGCAACGCTCAATGACGTGGCATGCGGAGACAATGCGGTGTGATGATGTGCTTTCGCAGCTGTGTCTGTGATGCTGAATTCCACAACCAGTAGTGCATTTCAGAATGAATGAACATTCCTGAAGGTCTCAATCACAGTAGTTAGTCACTGGAATATACACTCCTGGAAATTGAAATAAGAACACCGTGAATTCATTGTCCCAGGAAGGGGAAACTTTATTGACACATTCCTGGGGTCAGATACATCACATGATCACACTGACAGAACCAGAGGCACATAGACACAGGCAACAGAGCATGCACAATGTCGGCACTAGTACAGTGTATATCCACCTTTCGCAGCAATGCAGGCTGCTATTCTCCCATGGAGACGATCGTAGAGATGCTGGATGTAGTCTTGTGGAATGGCTTGCCATGCCATTTCCACCTGGCACCTCAGATGGACCAGCGTTCGTGCTGGACGTGCAGACCCCGTGAGACGACGCTTCATCCAGTCCCAAACATGCTCAATGGGGGACAGATCCGGAGATCTTGCTGGCCGGGGTAGTTGACTTACACCTGCTAGAGCACGTTGGGTGGCACGGGATACATGCGGACGTGCATTGTCCTGTTGGAACAGCAAGTTCCCTTGCCGGTCTAGGAATGGTAGAACGATGGGTTCGATGACGGTTTGGATGTTTCGTGCACTATTCAGTGTCCCCTCGACGATCACCAGTGGTGTACGGCCAGTGTAGGAGATCGCTCCCCACACCATGATGCCGGGTGTTGGCTCTGTGTGCCTCGGTCGTATGCAGTCCTGATTGTGGCGCTCACCTGCACGGCGCCAAACACGCATACGACCATCATTGGCACCAAGGCAGAAGCGACTCTCATCACTGAAGACGACACGTCTCCATTCGTCCCTCCATTCACGCCTGTCGCGACACCACTGGAGGCGGGCTGCACGACGTTGGGGCGTGAGCGGAAGACGGCCTAACGGTGTGCGGGACCGTAGCCCAGCTTCATGGAGACGGTTGCGAATGGTCCTCGCCGATATCCCAGGAGCAACAGTGTCCCTAATTTGCTGGGAAGTGGCGGTGCGGTCCCCTACGGCACTGCGTAGGATCCTACGGTCTTGGCGTGCATCCGTGCGTCGCTGCGGTCCGGTCCCAGGTCGACGGGCACGTGCACCTTCCGCCGACCACTGGCGACAACATCGATGTACTGTGGAGACCTCACGCCCCACGTGTTGAGCAATTCGTCGGTACGTCCACCCGGCCTCCCGCATGCCCACTATACGCCCTCGCTCAAAGTCCGTCAACTGCACATACGGTTCACGTCCACGCTGTCGCGGCATGCTACCAGTGTTAAAGACTGCGATGGAGCTCCATATGCCACGGCAAACTGGCTGACACTGACGGCGGCGGTGCAAAAAAGCTGCGCAGCTAGCGCCATTCGACGGCCAACACCGCGGTTCCTGGTGTGTCCGCTGTGCCGTGCGTGTGATCATTGCTTGTACAGCCCTCTCGCAGTGTCCGGAGCAAGTGTGGTGGGTCTGACACACCGGTGTCAATGTCTTCTTTTTTCCATTTCCAGGAGTGTAGTTGTGGGAAAGTCGACTACAGGTAAATAATTGTTTGTGTGATAAATGTTTCAGTTCGCCTACAACAGAAGAATAGAAACTATATTCAGGATAATAACGGATTAGACAATTACATATTTTGTGGTTGGTTTGATATTGAAATGGACCAAACTACATGGTCATCGGTCCCTTGTTCCATTGAACTAAGTCCATGGGATAAAACTGAAAACAAACAGGACACACCACAGGAGTTGTAGATGGAAAAAAAACAAAAAAAAACCACAAAGCTGAACACACTAAGGTCTTTTGTGTGACGTCTTAAGCGAGTGACTGCGTGTGAGATCGCTCTCTAAGTTTTCATATTTTTTAGGTTTCAGATACGTATTTTAACGGTTTTTGTGATAATATTTACTGTATAAGTGACGTATTAGTGGTTTCTTCATTCACCTCTGCCTTTCTTGTGTTGTGACCTGATATTTGTGAGTGTTTCGTATCGAGAAACTTAACCTCTTGCCTGCGTTTACATTCCGCGCTGACCAGTTGCAGCTGTAGTGGCGCATCGAAAGCTAAGTACTAATTAATTGTTTGTGTATAGTGGTGTTTTTAGTAACTTTAGTAGCCTTCAACCGGTGTGCTTGGTGTTTCCTGGTGAAATAATTTCAGAAGAACCTTTTGGGAACTGTTTTCAGCTTCGTTACTGTGTCATTAGACGTTTGATTCTCTTTCTGTATTAGTCTTTTGTTATGTTCACATTTGTTGTCTATTAATACTGTTAATAATAGTCGTTGCTTCCCTTGTAGAGTAAGTTTGTGATTATTGTAGTCAGGTTTTTAACGTCTTGTTATTGTAGTAGCGGAACTTAGAAAAAGTAAAATTTTACCGTGACTGAGAAGTGTGGGCTTTGCCGTAGGTTCGTGAGTAGTGGTTTGCGGTGTGAGACTTGTTCGAAGTATTTTCATTGGGGGGAATGCAGTGGGGAAGCCAGTGGGCATTCTGGTGAGATCCTCTCCTGGAACTGCAGGTTATGTGGCAAGAGTAAGTTGATAGAGGAGCAGGAGCATAAGATCTGTGCCCTTCAGGTGCAGTTGAAAAACGCACAGGAGGAGCTAGATAGGATGAGGAGGGGGAAGGGGGTTGGGGAATGGGAGCTGGCTGTTGGCAAGAAATCTGCTAGGAGAAGAAGATTTTCAGATAGTTTTACTACTGGTGTTTACAATAGATATGACCAACTGTCAGAGTCTAGTGGAGAGGAATCTCTAGGAGCTGTAGATGTAGGAAGTATGCAGCAGACCTCAGTAGTTACTGTGCCTAGAACAGTTGCAAAGTCGAAGAGGAAGAAGAAGGTTCTGCTGTTAGGTAGTTCTCATGTCAGAGGTGTAGGCCAGCAGTTGCAGGATGTGCTGGGGAGTGAGTACCAGGTCACCAGCATTGTGGAGCCTAATGCAGGGTTGGCTCAGGTGACTGTTAACATAGGGGGCCTAGTAGGGATTTTCCTAAAGAGATAGCCACTCAGACTGGCAACACGAATGTGCATTTCGTGGAACTGTTTCAGTGTCACGATCTGCCTCATCTTAATACAGCCGTCAGGTGTAATAACATGAGACTTGGAGGTGTGCTGATGACAGAAAGCATGGGTCACATTTCAGTGGTGTCGGTGGAGTCAATCAGCAGGACGGGTTTCACTAGACATGGCCTGTACCTCAACAGGTATGGGAAGGGGAGGTTGGCAAAGTTTATAGGTGACAGCATAGGTGGGGTTGGTGGGATCACTCATGGGAAAATTCCTGCAGTAGTGGGTGTTAGAGCTGCACCTTTTTTAGATTGAAGTCAGCTGATAGGTATTCCTGCTTAAGGGAAGTCTCTCTAACAAGGGAATCGCTTTTGACAAAGCTTAGGTATCCGAGTAATGAGGGAATTGGTATATTTCATCAAAATATACAAGGTATTAGAGATAAAGTTAGTGAATTGCTTATAGATGTTGACTCTGAAATTATTGGTATATCTGAACACTTCTTAAATAAGGAGATAATTCAGAGGCTTCCTTTACCAGGATACGGATTGGCTGGCAGCTTTTCGAGGAGCTCTTTGCGGTGTGGGGGAGTAGCCATGTATGTGAAAAACGGAAACCCATTTGAGTCAATTGATGTTTCAAAGTACTGCACTGAAAAGGTGTTTGAATGTTGTGCAGGTGTGGTTAAATTTAACCTAGCTAAACTACTAACTGTTGTTATTTATAGATCCCCAGGCTCCGATTTCACAACATTTTTGTTAAAGCTAGAGGAGGTTCTTGGTTCACTTTATAGGAAATACAAAAAGTTAGTTATATGTGGTGACTTCAATATTAATTGTATAAGTGATTGTGCAAGGAAGAGGATGCTGGTAGACCTCTTCAATTCACATAATCTTATGCAAACCATATTCTTTCCAACGAGAGTGCAAGGGAACAGTAGAACAACCATAGACAACACTTTTGTTCATTCCTCATTACTAGAAGGGCATTCTGTTAGCAAAAAGGTGAATGGCCTTTGAGATCATGATGCACAAATTTTAACTTTAAAAGATTTTTGTGCTGCAACACGTGTTAAATATAGTCATCAGCTGTTCAGGAAAGCTAATCCAGCTGCTGTAGAGACCTTTGTAAACCTTATAAAGGAACAAGAGTGGCAAGATGTTTATAGCGCTGATACAGTAGACGATAAATATAATGCTTTTCTCAAGACTTTTCTCATGCTCTTTAAAAGTTGCTTTCCGTTAGAACGTTTAAAACAGGGTACTAGCACAAACAGGCAGCCTGGGTGGCTGGGTGTTCTTGTAGAACAAAGTGGCAATTGTATCAAAACGTTAGAAACAGTCAAAATCTAAATGCAGCAGCCCATTACAAACAGTACTGTAAGGTGCTTAAAAATGTTATTAGGAAGGCAAAAAGTATGTGGTATGCAGATAGAATAGCTAAGTCTCAGGATAAAATTAAAACCATATGGTCAGTCGTAAAGGAAGTTGCTGGTCTGCAGAGACAGGTCGAGGATATAGAATCAGTGCATAGTGGGAATGTCCGTGTTACTGATAAGTTGCATATATGTACAGTATTTAATAATCACTTTCTGAATATAGCAGGTGAACTTGAAACGTCCCCTTAGAAAAATTATACATGACTGTGCTTAACCTGACACACAATATTCTTAGCGCAACGCAATCTGACTTTCAAAAATCCCTACAAAAAAAATGGCCCTGACTAACATTAACCTATACCTTTCACAAATCACTTACCTCAAAAAAATCTTCGTTACTCGAACTACTGCAATATAGCGAGCGCCATTACTGCCAGCTAAATAAAAGATTCTAACTACTGAGGGCATTAACTACTGATAGGCATAGTTAGCAAATGAAAGATTTTGATAGAGAACAAATGATGTATTTACCTTAATAGTCATAATATATATAGCAGTTCATGACATCCAGTCTTACAAATTTCAAAACTCCGCCATCTCTCTCCCCACATCCACCACTGCTGGCGGCTCACCTCCAACTGCGCAACACTACGCGCCGTTATCAGCCAGCTGCCGCTGCCCAACACTACAATGGCAGACAACAATGCAAACTAGCCACAGATTGCACAGCACAGCCAGTGATTTTCATACAGAGCGCTACGTAACGTTGCCAATAAGAAAACATAAACAACCTATTTACACAGCCCCCATGCTCCCCACAAAAAAATTTACAAATTGTTTTGGGCAGTGGCCAATAACGATTTGATAAAATTTTTCATAATTACAGTAACAAAGATATCAAATGCACACACTTATTGATAAAATGTTGGTCAAAAGCTAAAATTTTCTCACAGTCCATAAAGACAGTCCAGATCGTTCATCACAGTAAAATAGCAGTGTTTTTCTCAAAGTCTGAGCAGTAGAAGAAAATGCACACGGAAGTAGTGGATTTCCATGCAGTCTTGAAGAAGTAGTGTTGTCCTTCCAACGAAAAGACAGTGCTGACTCTTGACATGCAGACAGGTAATGGGCCACAACAGAGCAAACCCACAACAGAGTCATTCGATGTTTTGAAGACTATTGGTAGGTAGGTCATCACAGAGCAGACCCACTGTAGTCCTGGTAGAGATTATGGTATCGGTGGGCCACCAGAGGTGCAGACCCACTGCAGTCCTTGTAGAAATAATGGTACTGGTGAGTCAGCAAAGGTGTAGACCCACTGTAGTCCTTGTAGAAACAATGGTATTAGTGGGTCATCAAAGATGCAGACCCACTGCAGTCCTTGTAAAGATGGCCAGCAGCCATCTGTTGTGACTGTGCAGGTGCACAATCGCCATTGAAGAGTCTTGCAGATAATATAGCAAGTCCATAACCACCACTTGTGCACTCCCAAAGTTTTTGGAATTGTCCTTAGAACCAGCAATGCTGTTATCCAGTCCCTTGCTGAATTATTAAAACACGTGCAAACACTAACAGTCCCTCCTTCTCACATATTGTCCATATACTATGACCAACAGAAACGTGTGCAGTGAAATGTAGCTTACAAGTTACTTAATCTGATGAACTGGTGTCAATTACAATATTATAACATAAGAATACAATTACAAAGGCACAAAATACATCATTAAAAACATAATAGTACAGATAACATTTGCAGTGACACAGAATTTACAAAAGAATAGAATTAAACATATACATCAGTGTTACAGGCATTATGAAATAAGTAAATAAATAAAATAATAAGAATAGTTTTCGAAACATTAATTTCACACATGATAATTGAAACAGAACAGAATTAATAATGTCTAAACATCTTTACAAAGAAAATAACATATTATAAATGTAAATTATATTTGAGGATAACAGAATCCCCATCAGAGTGAATGTAGCTGAGTATTAGAAAAATTCTACAACATAAATCATATCAGATAAACACATAAAGACAGGAAAAACACAAATATACATAGTGTAATAACACAAAGAGACAGGACAGGGTTTGTTTTCAGTGTGACATTTGGTACTGCAGTCCACCCCAAAACTTCATTCCATATGTCTTTCCTCTTATTTCAACATTTGTTTCCACCAAAAAAATTCTATCCAAGCATGCTTTCTGCATTTATATGTTCACATATTTATTTCCAAGAAAATCCTACCTAAACCTGTTGTCCCTAAACCGTACTTTTTTGGTTCATATCCTCTTTCAAAGTACTTTTTTGGCCCAACCATTTTCTTATAGCTTCTCAATGCATTTCTTCCAATTCATCACAACGTGTTCTCTTATATGGCCTACCCCATCTTAAGCTAACTTAAATCTACTGAGCTCAGATGCTAAACTAAGGAACGAGGCAATGCAGCAGCACAAAACAATTGACACAAACAGCAATGATAAAAAATACAAATGGCAAAACACACAGCATAAATTAGGAAAGCAAATGCAATATTACAACTAATATAAGGCAATGTGCAGCAAACAAGAAAAATAAATCAGCCATAAAACTAGATTAACAGAGTAGTACAAAGTGAAATTTAATAACACTATGCCTGGCAAACAGCAGCAGCAAATGCAATAACTTATATCTAAACATGAGAAAGCTCAAGCAGAAAAAATATTACAGTAAAAATGGCCATGTTTAATACCTATGTCACATCTTAACACTAGAGTGATGCATCACTGTAACTTGCTCTAGCAGACAAGTTACCAAGTCACTGACAAAAATTATGTATGCAATTCCTGTGAAGTGGAAATGTCTTTTTGTGCTCCCTCATTTTTTTGAGTACATCCATCATAAAGTTATTTTTTACTGGATCGGTAGGCATAAAATATTTATATTAGTACATCTATAAAATTTTATTTTAACCAATGCTGCAGTGCAGCTAGGAACTAGATATTAAACAAAATAGGCTAAGCAAGGCGTGAAACGTCATTCACTAGCCATGTGGCATTTGATAGTGCAGTAAACAATCTTTCAACTAGCAAGACAATAGACGCGAAATGTTTCTCATCAGTTCATTTCAGTAAATATCATAAATTAAGAACTCTACAGTGTAATCATGTTTTCAAGTTTGAGGGTGTCGTATTTACGATGCTTTCTACAAAGGAATGTCAATAGCGAGGATAATGGCCTCCCTCTTTTTTTTTTACCTGTGCCTCTGAAAAGGCACACACTAATGGCTTTTTCTCCAGGCATCTGGCACACCTGGGCGCCACCTGGGTCACTTAGCTTCCGTATCGAAATATTTACGACAGCAGTTTGCGCTACAGTGACAGTCTTATGTAAAAAAAATTTCACAGGTCAAGAATTTGCGTTACAAATCTGTAGAAACAAAATCCTACAAATATAACAGTGTCCAAAACATTTTCGTCGGCATTGTGAAACATTCATGCATGTACATACATTTCATAACACTTAAAGTACAAATCTTGGTTTCCGACATCCTTTTTCACAAGTCAGAGTCCCTAACCACTACTCATTATTCCTTACCTTATTACACATTTGCATATTCGTCGACATTTCTTCAATATTTCATCATAATAAATTCCTCATAGAGCATCAGCTTATTGATCATAAACATACCTCAGCAGCATAATACACATCGTCGTCGTAATAATAACATCATAACACCACAGTCAACTCTCAAAATCGTCGTAGCTTCCTCCAATAATTTCAAAACCTAAAAAAAATTCTCTGCTCATGTCAAAAGTGTCATCTGCCTCAAATGTACTATAAAAATCATGATCCCATATCAAATACATCATTCAAAGCTCTCATAGAATCACAATGGTTCCAAAAAATATGTACAGTTCACAAAGTACAGACAAAACACAATTTCGTAAGTGTGAAGTTACCCAACTGTGTAATTGCGTAAACATGTGCCACTGATGTAGTAAAAAAATGTTTGTTTCTCTGTTAAATAATCAGTTAGCTGTGTAATTCTGAGTTGGAGAAATATGGTACCGATGTGTAAAGTTGTATAAGCAAATACCATATTAGCTAGGGCTCCTTGTGCTTGCCACACACATGGTACACAAAGTAAGCGTGTACCCCCCTGAGGATTAACGAATAATACCCTCAGGTGTTACAGATTACAGCAATGGAATGAAATGTATCACGGAAAACCTTCGTATCATTGTACTTCAAATATCTTTAAAAATAAATGTTTTAAGCACAAATTAATCACTCAAATACGTGTACTGTAGTGCTACACTGTGCGTATTGTTGTAAGATAATCTCTGTGGAAGTGTCGTACTTATCGTCCTCCGAAAGCTAAGTTCTGCAGAAGTCAATGTACTTACCTCATGATAAACAAAAGTGAAATGCTTTGCGTATAGATATCTTAGTTATTACGCTTATTACTGTGATGAAGAAAGTAGTGGGCTGTAACGTATTGTTGTGCTACTGAAAAGGCAGTCTCATTGTAGCTATACCACAAAAGTTACTACTAAAACATGTTTTACTTTCCAGAATAATACAGAAAAACTGTGCAGATATAAAACAGATACACCGCAAAAGCAACATTGTAAATTGTGTCACATATTAATAGCGTCATGATATAATCGTGTAGCAATCACAGAAACCAAATGCTAAGTCATCTTTCATCTCACCGAATGTACTTCAAATAAAGAGTATCTTTTCAAGTAAACCAAAATGTTGCATTAATATCTCATTAGCAGTATAAGTTCTAAGTAAGTAAGCCTGATAGTCGTTACGTAATCGTGCAACTTGTTGCAAGAATGTACACACACAATAACACTGTGTCGTCTGTTCACTATAACAATGCATTCGTAATTTCTGTTTAAATAAGTTCTCTTGGTTCTTGATTGGATATTGAACTTTAAACATTGTTGCATATTAACAGATTCTAAGTCTGACAGAGCATACTAGAAATGTTAAGTGAAAAGTTTTATGGCAAAGACAAAGTTAAAAAGCAGATTATCTTTCAACAAACGGTTTTACATGTGAAACTTTTCCTAGTACACAGAGTTTCAACTTCAACGCAATTATCATGCGGTATACATCGGATTCTGTAAGTTCCATTGTAAACTAGAGAGAATTTGTGACTCAAGTGTTTCTTCTTATGTGACAATGAATGAGCTTTAATGAGAACTTTCTGACCAACATATAATTTCTTTGCATTTGCTTTACCGTGTAGTTTTCTCCTTTTGTCTGCTGCAGATTTTATATTTTTAAGAACCAAATCAATTATGTCTTTGTGTCGAAGTTTACGTGTATTCGGGAATGGTATAAACTCTCTGATTCTGATCGGTGGTTCTCCATTCTTCAGTACAAGAGTAGGTGGTAAAGCAGTGGAATCATGAGGCATTTCATTCAGCACCTTTTGAAATTAGTGTAAATATCCGTCCCAATGCTGACGCTTTCTGTGACAGTAAAGTCTGCAAAGCTTATTGATTTCTTTCATAATCCGTTCAGACGGGTTACAATGTGGTGAGTACAATGAAATAAACAAAGGTTTGATTTTATGATTCCGAAGCATGCGTGACCAAACAGCAGATCTGAATTGCGGTCCGTTATCTGAAATGACTTTACTAACGTGTCCAACTTCACGTAAGAAATTTTTAACAAAGGCGTTGGATACAGGCCGTCCAGTGGCTTTACGTAACGGTGTGAAACAAACAAATTTTGAAGTAAGTTCAACAGCGACTAGAACGTACGAAAATCCATTAGATGTTCTAACAAGCGGTCCCAAGAGGTCAACAGCAACAAATTCTTTTAATTTAGAAGGAATGATAGGAAACAGCGGAGCACGATGGGAGATAGTAGATGGTTTCTCCATTTGACAAAGTTTACAAATAGACAAGACTCTTTGAATTCTCTTTTCCATATTGTTAAAATAACAAGTCGTTCGAAGAATATGATAACATTTTCGTGGGCCAAAATGTGCGTAGCTGAAATGAATGTACCAAATGAGCTTATTAACAAAATCGTCAGGAATGCAAAGTACCCATAGCTTGTCATCAACAGTGCAGCGTTTGAACAGTATGTTGTTTCTAACCAGATAATAATGCCGAATCTGTGTGTGTGTCTTTTCATGCCATTTGCTCTTGATGCCTTTCCAAATCGGATCTTTATCTTGTTCATGAGCAATGTCCTTTAAAGATGTGGTGATGAAGTTTTCAAAGGCGACTTTCTGAATGTAAAGAATACTGAAATTTTTCTCGAGGTTGCCTTCTGTGTTACTTTTCCCAAGCCCAGCCAGTGCCCTTGACAGTGTGTCCGCAACAATGTTCTCCTTGCCGGGAATGTAGACTATTGTGAAGTGGAATTCTTGCAGATACAATGCCCAACGTTTTAACCTGTCATGATAAATTTTGAAGACATAAGAAATTGTAATGCACGATGATCACTGTATACTTTTACGTGCTTACCAGAAAGAAAGAAGCGGAATTTATTAAATGCCCAAACGATAGCTAAAGCTTCTAATTGCGTAACGGAATAATTTTTTCCAGATTTTGTTAGCACTCGGCTAGCTAAAGCAATGGTTTTCTGAACAGTAGTGTCATTTTCTATGGCTTCTTGAAATAAATGGGCACCAAGACCGACTTAGAAGAATCCGTGCTAATGCAGACAGATCTGGATGAGCTAGTATTGGCGCGTTAAGTAACGCTTCTTTCAAAGAATTGAATTCCAACTGTGCTTGTTCGTCCCAGTTCCTAATAGTATTTTTTCCAGTGAGAGAACAAAGTTTTGGTGGAACTAGAATTTGCATATTAAGAAAACGACGGTAAAAATTTACGAGAACTAGAAAACTGCGGACTTGTTTTTTTTTTGTGGATGGAACTGGAATGGCTCTGATTGCTTCTAACTTTTCAGGATCCGGCTGAATGCCTTCAGAAGAAATAATATGTCCCAAAAACTTCACCTTTGTCCTACCGAATTCAGACTTTTCCAAGTTAACTGTAATTCCAGATTCTGCAAAAATATATAAACACGCTGTTGAGGATGTGATTGTGTTGTTCCCATGAGGCTTCTGCTATCAGAATATCGTTCACATATAAGGTGATGTGACGTTTTAAGAACTCAGGTAATATGGAATTTAGCCCGTGAATGAATGCTGCCGAAGAAATGTTCAAACCAAAAGGAAGTTTCCGAAACTGATAACAAACGCCGAAACAAAGGAAAGCTGTGTATTTTCTACATTCTGGATGAAGTTCGATCTGATAAAAGCTGGATCTGAGATCAATGGAAGACAACACTTTTACACCATTAAAATTTTGAAGAAGTTCTTCCAACGTTTGCGGCCTGTCTGTTTCAGGAATAATGATAGTATTGATTTGTCTCGAATCTAAGACAAGCCTGATCGATCCATTTTTCTTCTCAACAACATGTAATGAATTGTTGTATGAAGTTATTGCAGGCTCAATAATGCCCTCGTCAAGCATAGATTGTATTTCTGTTCTAACACGGTCCCTATAATGTGCTGGAATTACGTATGGTGTAACACAAAATTTAGTATGCTCACGAATACGAAACTGGTATTGAAATCCCTTGATTGTTCCTGTTTTGTGAGTAAAAACTGTGGAATGTGCTTCTAAAATCTCAAAAGGGTCCTGCCTATCAGTGTCATTACAATTCTCAATTGTTTGAATTTTATTCTGAATTAACTCATTAGTTTCAAATATGCCGTCGATATCATCCCTGTCAGTACTTGCAGAGTGATTGTTAGTGTCTAGTTCCGTAGAAAATTCCGAGCTGTTGTCTAACAGAGGATAAAGCCGATTACTTTCCTCGTCATGGTTTGAGAGCCAATCTTTAAATTTCAAAGCTATTGACCTACCTTCTTTCTCTAAACTTATTTCAGCATCGTGAAAGTTTAAGATTACTTTGTATTCATTCAAAAAGTCTACTCCCAATATAATGTCCATCGACAATAATGGAACAATAAGAAAGTTCATAGAGAAGCTTTGGCTTTGACAAAATAATTCTATGTTGGTTTGTTGGCGTACATCTACACTTTTTCCAAAGATTGCACCTTGTAATTTAATCTTACGTAACGGAAGTGTGGGACAATCGTTCGATTTGTTGCATTTGCTAAAAGCTGTTTCATTAATTACTGAAATGGGACTGCCAGAGGCAAGTACTGCCGTAAATTTTACGTCATTTACAGTAATGTGAATCACAGGATTTGCAATGTTGTTATGTTTTACATCGTGTTCCTGGAGTAAGATGTCCCTAATGTCTTCCATTTTCACGTAATTACTAGTTATGGTAGCTGCGTCGTCAGTTTCATAAGTACGTTTTGTAGCTGCCAGTGGTATGAGTCATTGCCTATTGTGTCTTTGTTGGTGCGCGTCGTTATTGGAGTTTGGAGACCTAATTTCTACAAATTCACCTTGTCGAGAGGGCCCCGCTCTGTTTGAATCCCGCCAGTTCTGATGCAATTCAGGTCTGTCGTTATGATCATAACGTCTGTCGTCATGTCGGTAGATTCCATAGTTTCTTTATTGTCGGTCACGTGGTGGACAATTTCTCCCTGAATCGGAACTGTGCGCTGGACCATTGCATCTGAAGTTATTCTGTCTCCCTTGATAATAATTATTTTGGTTCCCATATTGTCTGTTTCTCTGATTGTCTCTGTGATAGTCATTACTGCGGAGAGGTGATCTTTCCCTGTAATTATTACTACTCTGCCAATGGTTGTCATACGGGTGGTGTCTGTTTTGGACGCGATTTACGTTGTAAGAATAGCCTTGTCGTGTATTATTTCTGTCATCATGGAATTGTGACAGATGTGACCTGTAATTGTTGGGCTCCTGTTTTCGCGTTCCGCGATTGTCAGTGTCAATTTCCAGTTCTTGCAACAGTCCCTGAAAAGCTTCAATGTCATCTCTGCAACGTCCTGCCAAAATAATATTTCTTAAATGATCAGGCAATTTCATTAAGCAAATGCGGATGAGTTCTGAAGGGCTGTATGGGTTTGAAAGATTTGATTCTTATGCAACATGTCTTCAAAATATTTGAGAAGACTGGAAAATTCAGATTGTTCAAAGTGTTTCATCATCATGATGCTATGTTTTACTCGGTCTTGTGTAGCTTGAGACCAATATGCTGAGAGGAAGGCATGGTAAAATTCTCCTTCACTGTGACAATCGTGCATGACCGATCGCATTCTTACAGCTGGTTCATTCTCTAATTAGCCACACATAAATTCTAATCTGTGTTCTAACGACCAATTGGGAGGAAAACAATGAGAGAATTGATGGAGCCATGCTTGTGGATGAATGTCGTTGCCAGAATTCTTAAATGTTTTGAATTCACGTGTGGTAATGAACAGCTTATAGTCAAAGTCATCGTGCCGGCGAGTCGCATATCGGTCATTGTTACGTCGTTTCGGCAGTTCCATTTCAAAATTCGGTGCACCTTGCCAATTTCTTTCATAATTTCCGAAATGCGCTGTGTTATTAATTTGTGGCTGTTCCGTATTTCTATGTCCCTCTTCCCGTATTGGGGCGTGAGTGTCCTCTGAAATACGTAATTCTTGTATTACCTGTGTCAGCTGATCTTGTACTTCCCGGATTTCTCTTAGGTGTTGCGTATTAATTTGATTTTGTTTGAATTTCCTAATTTGTTCGCACTCTTCTGTGTCATTAAAGACTACCGGTTTTGTGTCATTCAGATTATCATCCACCTTTGTGGATAAGTTAGTGAACTGATCCGAAAGTTCGGCTACTTTCTCCGCTAGTGAACACATTTCCTCAGTGTGTTTTTCTGAACCAAGTTTCAGAGTGTCCATTTGTGTTGAAATCGAAACTACTGTGTCCTTTAAGTTTTCCTGAGTTTTTGCAAGTTGCGTAACCGAATCGGTAGATGCAACTGAGTCAATTTTAGCCCACAAGGTCTCATGATTTTCATGAACAATGGTTTGCAGTTCTTCTATGGCTGCTTCGTCATTCTGTAATGCATTTTCATGCCGCGAAAAAATAGGTTGAAAATGCTCACAAATTTGTGTTTTTACGTCATTACAGACTTTTTGACATTTCGATTCAATGTTATGTAACTCAGTAGTTAAATCTTCACGTGTTTGTTCAAGTGTGGTGTCTAACTTCCGAAGATTTTGTTCCATTGTGTCTAACTTTTGAAGATTTTGTCCCATTTGTTTCTGATTTTGTTCAAGCATTGTGTCTAACTTTTGTAGCCTTTGTCCCATTTGTTGCATTAACTGTAATATCAGTGCACTGGTGTCTGAAACATGTTCCTCAGTGCTTTTCGGCAGTGCATTTGAACCGGCAATATTCGCATTTTGAAAAGCAGAAAATGTGCCGTGATTTATTTGAGAAAACGGTGAGGACGCAAAACCTGAATCTACAGTATTTGCAAGATTGTGTCCTGTCATTTCTGAATCCTGAGCCGAGCTGTTGCCGACCGATCGATCGATAATGCTTCCCTGTTCACTAATTGTTTCACTGCCCACACCATTATTTGCAGCCCACTTAATTTCCATATGCACAATTACCAAATTACTACTTTGAACATTAGTTAATTCATTACTCTGCGGCGCTAACACACTGCTTTCGTCTTCACTGTCATTTCTCAGTTTACTTTGAAGCCTAGTATAACGTTTTTCACACGCCATTATTGTCGCACTATTTCACACGACAACACAGAAAAACACAATTTGAAGACCAAAAATAAGAGAACACATTAACATAGCACTGAAAATAATATCTGGTTAATTGCAAGCGCAGCAGCGAAATACTTGGTGCAAATATACATGCATGCCACAACAACAATGAAAGACTGCAACTACAAAGGAGATTCTCTCTACAATGACGCACTAGCAATAAACACAATCTACACTAATTACACAAACTACAAGAAAAAAATCAGAAGATTCCAGTGAGGTATTCTCGGCTAAGGGTCGACATATGAAACATCCCCTTAGAAAAATTATACATGACTATGCTTAAACTGAGACACAATATTTTTAGCGCAACGCAATCTGACTTTCAAAAATCCCTACAAAAAAATTGGCTCTGACTAACATTAACCTATACCTTTCACAAATCACTTTCGTCACAAAAATCTTCGTTACTCGAACTACTGCAATATGGCGAGCGCCATTACTGTCAGCTAAATAAAAGATTCTATCTACTGAGGGCGCTAACTACTGATAGGCATAGTTAGCAATTGACAGATTTTGATAGAGAACAAATGATGTATTTGCCTTAATAGTCGTAATATATATAGCAGTTCATGACATCCAGTCTTACAAATTTCAAAACTCCGCCATCTCTCTCTCCACATCCACCACTGCTGGCGGCTCACCTCCAACTGTGCAACACTACGCGCTGTTAACAGCCAGCTGCCGGTGCCCAACACTACAATGGCAGACAACAATGCAAACTAGCCACAGACTGCACACAGCACAGCCAGTGATTTTCATACAGAGCGCTACGTAACGTTGCCAATAAGAAAACGTAAGCAGCCTACTTACAAACTAAATAGAAACCTAGTCCCAACAGGGAATCATATAGCGCTCTTAGAAAAAAGTGTTCCGAGACTGTTACCTGAAATGCTCCTCCATGATACTGACAAGAGGGAGATTGAGTTAATAATTAAATCACTAAAGACCAAGAACTCTCGTGGATTTGACGGGGTATCTAGCAGAATACTGAAGTATTGTTCTATGAATCGTAGCCCAGTTCTCAGCCATATCTGTAACTTTTCCTTTAGGAGTGGTCGGTTTCCTGACCGATTAAAGTACTCGGTAGTGAAGCCACTTTATAAAAAGGGAGACATTGATAATGTTGACAATTTTACACCTATTTCTATTCCATCGGTGTTTGCTGAAGTTATCGAGAAGGTTGTATATACAAGGTTACTGGAGCATTTAAATTCACATAATTTGCTGTCAAATGTTCAGTTTGGTTTTAGAAATGGCTTAACAACTGAAAATGCTATATTCTCTTTTCTCTGTGAGGTTTTGGACGGATTAAATAAAAGGTTGCGAACGCTAGTTGTTTTCTTTGATTTAACGAAGGCTTTTGATTGGGTTGACCACAAAATATTACTGCAGAAGTTGGACCATTATGGAGTAAGGGGAGTAGCTTACAATTGGTTCGCCTCTTACTTTAAGAACAGAAAGCAGAGGGTAATTCTCCGCAATGTTGAGAGTGGTAGTGGTGTTCAGTCCCAATGGGGCACTGTTAAGTGGGGCGTTCCCCAAGGGTCAGTGCTGGGGCCACTGCTGTTTCTTATTTATATAAGTGATATGTCTTCTAGTATTACAGGTGATTCAAAAGTATTTCTGTTTGCTGATGACACCAGCTTGATAGTGAAGGATCTTGTGTGTAATATTGAAACAGTAACAAATAATGTAGTTCATGAAATAAGTTTGTGGCTTGTGGAAAATAATTTGATGCTAAATCACAGTAAGATTCAGTTTTTACAGTTTCTAACTCACAATTCAACAAGAACCGAAATTTTAATCAGACAGAATAGGCATATTATAAGCGAGACGGAACAGTTCAAGTTCCTAGGCGTTCGGATAGATAGTAAGCTGTTGTGGAAAGCCCATGTCTAGGATCTTGTTCAGAAGCTAAATGCTGCTTTATTTACCATTAGAACAGTATCTGAAATAAGTGACACTTCAACATGAAAAGTAGTCTACTTCGCATATTTTCATACGCTTGTGTCATATGGTATTATTTTTTGGGGTAAGTCCTCTGATTCAAAAAGCTATTTTTGGCTCAAAAACGGGCTGTTCGAGCTACATATGGTGTAAGTTCGAGAACGTCTTGTTGACCCCTATTCAAAAATCTGGGAATTCTGACATTGCCCTCACAGTATATATTTTCTTTAATGTCGTTTGGTGTTAGCAATATTAGCCTATTCCCAAGAGTTAGCAGCTTTCACTCAGTTAATACTAGGCAGAAATCAAATCTGCATGCTGAATGCACTTCCTTGACTCTTGTGCAGAAAGGAGTGCAGTATTCTGCTGCATCCATTTTCAATAAGCTACCACAAGAACTCAAAAGTCTTACCAGTAGCCCAAACTCTTTTAAGTCTAAACTGAAGAGTTTCCTCATGGCTCACTCCTTCTATTCTGTCGAGGAGCTCCTGGAAGAGCTAAAAAATGAAGCAAATTCCTGTGTTACATCGTTGATTTTCTTCATTTAAACTTACGACGTGTCACCTGAATACGTTTTTTTATATTTCATTTTATCTGTTTCTAATATCGTGTTATAATTTCATGTATTTACTCGTTCCATGACCATGGAGACTTCTCCTTAATTTGGTCCCACAGAACAATAAATAAATAAATAAATAAACAGAAATATTTTGTGGTCATGGATATCGAAGCTTTATTAAACATGTGCTGCATGATCTGGTATCCTGAATTACTATATTCGCCCTAATAATATTCATCCGAGCGAGGTGGCTCAGTGGTTAGCACTCTGGACTCACATTCGGGAAGACTACGGTTTAAACCCGCGTCCGGTAATCCTGATCGATGTTTTCCGTGATTTCCCTAAATCGCTTCATGCAAATGCCGGGATGCTTGCTTTGAAAATGGCACAGCTGACTTCCTTCCTCGTCTTTCCCTAATCCTATGGGTCATCTTTCATAAATCAAGCAGTATTTCATTTGCAATAACTTAACATTTGTTGTCAGTATTCTAGCAGTTGTATTTTACTACAAGTACATTCTGACACATATCACGACTGGAACAAATGTATATTGTTGATATATCACCATGAAGTACGCAATTACGCAATTAACTTCACTTACACTGTGATTAATTGTAAAGTTACAAATGTAAACTGATCATAAAATGATTCAGATGTGAAGGTTGATGGTAGCATGTTATGACCTGACACAAATTGAGGATGCTTTTCGATCGGTAACCCTGGGATTTGCAGTGATATGATAGAGGCTAGCACGAGTGGGGTGGTTGTAGGAATCTAGAACATTCTATAATAATTAGTACTGGAATACTTTAGTAAATAACTTTTACTAAACTTTGTCCTGCTGCTGCACTCCAGGAACATAACTAATAACTACTGTCTTAATAGAATACAAATGACTCATTAACAAACATTAACTGGATTATACAACAAGTAAGATAACACAATTCTCGTATTACGTGCGTAATACGTCCGCGAACTAGAGGCTGTGAACCTAGCTAGCTGAAGGCTATTCTAATCGACCTGTAGCTGACTCGGTCGGTGCGATCTGCCAGTCTCTGCCCGTGCCATACGGCGGCGCTGCAAGCGCCAGCGACTCTAGAGAGGTTGCAAGTGCTGGACCGCTATCGATTATCGCTACCTCTAGCATGGTGTATAACGTTCACACCACAGATACATGTGCTGAAATACAATTTCTAATGTTTACACCCATCGATAACTTTACCACTGAAGAAGTATAAGTATGTTTTTACTTAAAACTTTCTTGGAGTGAAATAATGCTAGATACCAAGGTATTACATCTGTGTACCTGAAGTAAACCATTGCCGTTATTATTTTCTTTAAGGACTGCTTGTAAAATAAAAATGTTGTTGAATGACCAAAGTTTCACTGGTTGAAATTTATATTTAATCGCAATGCTCTACCGGACAGGTAAATACATTTCGTAATTACATTA
Source organism: Schistocerca americana (assembly GCF_021461395.2). Lineage (NCBI taxonomy): Eukaryota > Metazoa > Arthropoda > Insecta > Orthoptera > Acrididae > Schistocerca > Schistocerca americana. The sequence goes on from NC_060122.1 coordinate 625,502,266, forward strand.
GGAACAAAGCACACACATTCCCACTAGCAATATTTTATCGTCACATAATATGCGAAGTAGCTAGGTTTTCTTGTATCAGTAGGGGGGGGGGGGGGGGGGTATACATTGGGTATATTATCCTGGAGCCTGCCCAAAGCATAAACTTAAGACTAGGTACCTATATAAGTTAGTTTCACTTCAAATTACGAACTGTTTCTTCTAAGTACTGTTCGCCACAGAATTATTCAGTGTACATGCTTCAATTTTTTAGTTCTATCTGTCGACCTCAGAACCGAGATGACTAACTCCGGTCTGGTATGCCATTTTGAAAGTGAACAAGATGTATCACCGCTGCGGCGGACGTCATGGCACCAAGACAGCATTGCCAAACAACCTCGAAGTGAGCCAAGCAGTGAAACAGAAACGCCACAGTGCTAAACCACATGTGATATGAGGTGAAACCACGTGACTTCAGTTGTTACCTATTGGTACTTCACGGACGAGGAGAAGACTAGTTTTCGGCCAGACTTCATCCACGGAGGCTCAATCACGGATGACTCGCAAGCTGTCATTTCCACATCAACCAGGCATGGTGCGTTGACGAAGACTCCTGGTTGACTCTTGGACGTCTTGTGTGGTCTTGGAAGACTCATGGTGGATGACCAGGACCTAGCCTCCACGAAAAGCGACATCCTGTACCACATAGTCGCGTGTTCCTTCCAAAGCGTTCGATACACTGTCTATGACAGCGCTGAGGTGTGAACCGGACTGTACCGCAGAATGTCGGACGGGCGATGCCCCATGCTGTCGCCAGAACAACACACGGCCATGGCTCACTGACCCGTGTCTCTGAGGTCACTACTTTCTATAGAGTCGTCAGCAGATGTTCGGACCATGCAAGCATGCCTGGCTGCCGTCCGACACTCTGTCTCAGCTGTAACCTCAAGCTTCAAAATAAAAAAAAAATTTCAAATGTGTGTGAAACCTTATGGGACTTAGCTGCCAAGTCATCAGTCCCTAAGCTTACACACTACTTAACCTAAATTATCCTAAGGCAAACACACACACCCATGCCCGAGGGAGCACTTGAACCTCCGCCGGGACCAGCCGCACAGTCCATGACTGCAGCGCCTAAGACCGCTCGGCTAATACCGCGCGGCAAAAAATGAAAGTTATTGCAGATGCCACTGTCCCACTGACGACTCCGGGAGTAAACTGCACTGCTCTCCCACGTTGTGTCCAGCCTTTTGCACACAGCATGACCCCCAGCTCTGCGTAATGGAACAGTTTTGAAAAATAGCCCGATTTCACACTTACTATACCACGTATAAAAAACAATAGTTTTTAGTACAGTGCATAGTAATAACAAGTGCAAACAGCACTGTCGACTTTAATTATTGCGCGTAACTACCACTTGATGAGAAAGACTTGAACGTTGTAGAACATCAAAGCTTCTAATGTGGACGCTTAAATGAAACATCAGTATTCCAGTGTCAGTTACTCCTACTAATAATTTTGCTTCTTTCTATAAGGAGAACACCTACTTCACAGTAGTTCCATGAAACCCAACTCATTATAAACATATCGTTGTGATTACTAGATTATATCTACGAATCACTCTTAGTAAAGGTTCATTATAAAATGAGAATTGAAAACATACTATAATTTTCTGCGTTCAACATACAATAAGAAATACACAAATATGTTGTAATCCTGTGTGTTTTATCAATTATTTTGGCTGAATATCATGCAACGTTTCAGTATCATTCTGATAAAACGTTAATGTTAAATGATAATGTCATCTTGTGGTTTCGGGGTCGAATAGTGAATAGAAACATTTTAATCTTTTCTTGTTTCCTGAAACTGTAATTATCAAAGTTAGCTTCTTGTATTAAGGGCCCATAGCCTTTATCATTGTGTAAAGGACGTGATGTTACATTAATGGCTGAAGAACCTTTTAGATGTTGTAATATTGGTTCTACTTTTCATTCTAGCACCTACAAATATAAAAGTCAATGGAGCAAAGCAAAGTAATACGGAGGCAACAATGCTATGCATGAGAAACTAGAAAATCTGATCTTATACAAGTACTTAGAAATACTGGATGTCATATCGTGGTACAGCCGCAACTTGTCAGTAGCAGCACAAACAGGAAGAGAATCAAATTATCTGATATGATGTATCACGAAAGAATAATGAGTATTATGCTGGCGCTTCGGATAACTAATTGAATTCGGGATAAAAGAGCTTTATAGCAGAACTTGGGTAAGGGGAGGGGTAGGTTGATAGAACACATTCCAAGTGAACTCTTACAATATACGTTTCAGATTTCCCGTGTGATTCTTTTTACCATGGAGTATATTTTTACTCTGAGCTGTACTCACAATCATAAACTTGAAACTGAGTAAAGATCGCCACATTCAGTATCAGTTTCTTCATGTTGAAACAAGTCCGTAAAATTTTTTAATTAAGACATTTTATCATTTGTTCTAGTTTCTACTTGCCCTTGGTGTGATGGTAACAAGTCACTGTAAGAGAAAAAACGGTTGTGTTCACCTTATCTGCTTATGTTTCATTCTATGTATTGATACCGTATGCACATTTATGCTCCTTCTGTTCTCTCACTCTGTGAATGAGAAGTGGATTATATGGTTCTTTTGATAGCAATTTTCGCTGGTGATGGGAACCTGTAGCTTGGGATTACAGTGGTCCCAGCCTGTAGAGTGTAGCAAGTAGCTCAGAGAGATGATCTGCATTAACTGTTTAGTAGGAGCACATGTGTCTTTAAAACACTTAGCAGTGATTTTGTTTGAAGTTTGCTTGTTAAACATGTGGCTGTGTTCAGTAATTTCGCTTGTGTTCCCACGATGGTACTTGTGCCTTCAACCCTCAAGGTCAAACTTCTTTTGTTGTATCTTGTATCTTATGCAGGAGGTGCCTATTTTTATTCCGTGACCGAATTTCTACAAATTTCTCGAGTTTTCTTTCACTCACACTGCCTAGCCTTAGCCCATCAGATCAACCAAGTGTTGCTGTTATGTATATGAACCAGTGCTTCCTGTACAGAGTACGTAATCTTATCACTCTGGCGAATACATAGATTCATCAGTGAGTTCTTTTGATATAGGAATTATTAAATGTAAAAGAAAATGTGCATAGAATAGTCCATCAGACCATTTCGTACTTCTATCCCGAACATTTTGCATAGGCCGATTTTTTAAACTTTTTTTTTAGTAGAACTCGAAGTTAACATTCTAACGAACTGCTAAATGTCCAGGAAATGTCTTTCTATCTCAGAAATGGCAAATTTAACGGATTTTTGCGACCTTGCGTTGGTCTATAGCTGAATTAACTCACTCGCTCTCTAGTGGTACATCGATGGTATAGGTATTCCTTGTAGGATCTCTTTCTTTTGACTGCGTGAACGAAACCATATATTTGTGTCTCTTGTAGTTAATTTTTACTTTTTTGCATACTTCTAATGAACATTTTCGCACCACTTGTCAATGCAACCGTACCTACTTGTCAGCCTTTAACTGTATAAATGTAGTAAGATGCAGGATGTTTAGCTGCCACAAATGATCTTTATGGCTACATTGTGCGTAGAAACAGCTGAAGCGTAACATCCCTCTTGCATTGAACATGATCTGTTTTTATGTTTCTTACAATAAGTTTATAAATTCAAGACACTACAATTCTGGCTTATATATAACAGTTCTTCCCAATCAATTGGGTAAAATTCTTTATTTCCACGTTAGTATACAGATATTGCCTGTTGCGCATAGCGAACTATTTTCAACAGAATACATTCAGGAATTCATTCAATAAGGGCAGTCAAGACACCCTAAGTCGCACCTACTCCCCTCTTTCCCACGGATAAGCTTAAAGTGTTTTTCATTCCACGAGAGTAGATAACTTTCAGTGTTTTCGATTCTTCTCAAGGTTTAAATAGTAGAATATAACCTGTCAGTATTTAAGAAACCACAGCAATTGTCCACACAGGGTGCTATGGGTAAAGTTAGAGTTGTAACATAGGCCTACTTCGAGGCATTATTCCTAGTATTCACAAGCGGACACAAAAGTGTGGGAGAAGTTGGATGGGTGTTAGGGGGTTTGATAATGGTACACGATTTACCTTCCCTCACGTAACTTCAAATCACTTATGTTGGTTAGGTATGGACGATGTTGTAAAAATACGTGCATCCGTGGTGGGCAATTTTGTCGTTACATAATTGTTTCCCAATGGCTGCTACCCTAAACATCTCGTTCTGCTGTATTTTTTTTTGGTGTACTTCAGTGGCTTGACACAGCTTCACACGCTAGTCTGCCTTTAGCAAGTTTTTTCGACTGAAAGTAGCTACATACAATTCAGCCTTCCTTATCTATTCAAGCTCTGCCCACTGTCTACAACTTTTCCTCCCAAAATCTGCCTATGGCAAAACTGACGATTCGAAGCCTCAAGATGTTCCTTATCAATCGATACTGTTTTTTAATAAATTCATGCTTTAACTTTCAATTTTTATTTATCAATTTGATGTTCAGTGGACTACATCTTCATTAACTACCCGATATCCACTTCTATTCTTAAGCATTCTTCTTTAGCACAAGTATTCGAAAGACTGTATTCTCTTCTTGAGCGAACTTCTTTTTCTTTTATCGTCCACACTTTACTTCTGTGCAAGACAGGTTTCTAGCAAATACCTTCCAAAGCAAGCTCAGGCAATGACTCGTCCTTCACAAGGCGGATTCACGCAAAAGAGAGTGTTATTTACTAAGCGTAATGTCGTACAGTAAATACATAATACACTATCCTCACATTCGTTAAAACATCTTCCATGTTTATTACTACCTCTGGCTTACAGGTATGAACCGATATGTTAACCCTTGAATTACTTTATACAGAGTGATCACGAGCTTGTAAGTGTGTTGCAAGGTAGGTTGTGCTGACTAGTAATTTTTAAGAAAAAATTTCAATAGGTTGCGCCATTTCCGACTTACTTAGCACTGACGTTAATCAATCAGGACGCTACGTGCGTAAATTCAAGTGGATCGCCAGGTACAGTTACAGTAAGTTGTTTTCACAACGTGGATTATGGCGCAAGAGAGTGCTCAGCCTTTGGCTCGGGTTCGATATTTACTAACGTCTCATGTGCAATTTAAATCGCTCTCTTGTTCGTTTTTAGGAAAGCAAACGAAGATCACGTTTGACGACACTTCATTGCAACGTAAAGATATTTTTCCTTAACAGCACATCCTATCGTACAACAAAAGCTTTTCGGATTCTCTGATCAACGTTTTCAACATCTAGGAATAGCCCCAATCGTGAATTAATTAAAAATTGTGTTGCTAATCTATTCACTATCCTTGATTTTTGTCGATTAGTTTTAAATGATCGTTGCTCCAACCTTCTTTTCCCCTAAAAAGCGCGGCAGCTGCTGACATACCATACATATCTCCGAAGAAAGCAAACAATGAAGTTTCAGTCTTGGCATACTCCTTACAGGAACCTACTTAAATATTTCACGAAAAGCGTAATTTCTACCATATCGTTTGGTGAAAGTGAGTTCTTTATCTAGCACTACTTGCTAATGTCGAGCTTTAGCTCAATTTGAGTGCGCAAATTGAGGTGGACGTATCTTCCTGGTACGTACGAGGGCTATTCGGGAAGTAGGGAACGATAGGTCGCGAAACGGTAACCACAGTGAAAATCAAAACTGATGTATTTACAACGGTTAGCTACACCTTCCAGCTACATCTCTACACAGTCGTCTCTCAGATTTGACATCTGTCGTAACGTTGTACCAACTTTTCAATTGTCTCGTTATAGAAGACAGCCGCCAGTGCTTTTCGACAATTTTGTACTGTAGACTGCAGGTCGTTGTCCGTGTCAAAATATTGTCTTCATAGCCAGCGGTTCACTGAGCAGAGATGAACCTCAGGGGTAGCCAATTACGGGCTGTATTTTGGGTGATCAAACACTTCCCCTCGAAAACGCAAAAGGAGCATCTTCATTGCCTCTGCAGAGTGCGGCCGAGAATTGTCGTGTAGAACGAACCGCATGACAGTTACGTTATGTGGATTGCAGAGCTTCAGGCGACATCTTTCACCAGGCCCTCATACTTGGCGGGTGACGCTAATTTCTAGACATCTTTACGTTCTTATTGCGAGCTCGGAACTGAAAAGAGCGACAAAATGCGATCGACGGGCCTACTAGACACAGTGCCCAGCGCATCAGTGCAAAGCTTCATCAGATTTCCTCTGTATTTTCCATTTCGCAACCGATCGTTCCTTGCTTTCCGAATGTTGCTGTTGTTGTGGTCTTCAGTCCTGAGACTGGTTTGATGCAGCTCTCCATGCTACTCTATTCTGTGCAAGCTTCTTCATCTCCCAGTACGTACTGCAGCCTACATGCCTCTGAATCTGCTTAGTGTATTCATCTCTTGGTCTCCCTCTACGATTTTTACCCTCCACGCTGCCATCCAATACTAAATTGGTGATCCCTCTATATACTCCTTCCACCTTTCTGCTTTTTTCCCTTCTTTCCTTAGAACTGGGTACCCATCTGAGCTCTTGATATTCATACAAGTCGTTCTCTTTTCTCCAAAGGTCTCTTTAATTTTCCTGTAATCAGTATCTATCTTACCCCTAGTGAGATAAACCTCTACATTCCTACATTTGTCCTCTAGCCATGCCCGCTTAGCCATTTTGCACATTCTGTCGATCTCATTTTTGAGACGTTTGTATTCCTTTCTGCCTGCTTCATTTACTGCGTATTTATATTTTCTCCTTTCGTCAATTAAATTCAATATTTCTTCTGTCACCCAAGGATTTCTACTAGCCCCCGACTTTTTACATACTTGATCCCCTGCTGCCTTGACTACTTCATCCCTCAAAGCTACCCATTCTTCTTCTACTGTATTTCTTTCCCCCATTGTTGTCGATTGTTCCCTTATGCTCTCCCTGAAACTCTCTACAACCTCTGGTTTAGTCAGTCTATTAAGGTCCCATCTCCTTAAATTCCCACCTTTTTGCTGTTTCTTCATTTTTAATCTACAGGTCATAAGCAATAGATTGTGGTCAGAGTTCACATCTGCCCCTGGAAATGTCTTACAATTTAAAACCTGGTTTCTAAATCTCTGTCTTACCATTATATAATCTATCTGAAACCTGTCAGTATCTCCAGGCTTCTTCCATGTATACAACCATCTTTTATGATTCTAGAACCAAGTGTTAGCTATCATTAAGTTGTGCTCTGTGCAAAATTCCACCTGGCGGTTTCCTCTTTCATTTCTTACCCCCAATCCATATTTACCCTCTACGTTTCCTTCTTTCCCTTTTCCTACTACCGAATTCCTATCACCCATGACTATTAAATTTTCGTCTCCCATCACTATCTGAATAATTTATTTTATTTCATCATACATTTCTTCAATTTCTTCGTCATCTGCAGAGCTAGTTGGCATATAGACTTGTACTACTGTCGTAAGAGTGGGCTTCGTGTCTATCTTGGCCACAATAATGCGTTCGCTGTGCTGTTTGTAATAGCTTACCCGCGTTCCTATTGTTTTATTCATTATTAAACCTACTCCTGCATTACCCCTATTTGATTTTGTAATTATAGCCCTGCATTCACCTGACCAAAAGTCTTGTTCCTCCTGCCACCGAACTTTTTAATTCCCACTATATCTAACTTTAACCTATGCATTTCCCTTTTTAAATATTCTAACCTACCTGCCCGATTAAGGGACCTGACATTCCACGCTCCGATCCGTAGAACGCCAGTTTTCTTTCTCCTGATAACGACGTCCTCCTGAGTAGTCCCCACCCGGAGATAAAAATGGGGAACTATTTTACCTCCGGAATATTTTACCCAAGAGGACGCCATCATCATTTAACCATACAGTACACCTGCATGCTCTCGGGAAAAATTATGGCCGTAGTTTCCCCTTGCTTCCTCCGTTCGCAGTACCAGCACAGCTAGGCCGTTTTGGTTAGTGTTACAAGGCCAGATCAATCAATCATCCAGACTGTTGCCCCTGCAACTACTGAAAAGGCTAATGCCCCTCTTCAGGAAACATACGTTTGTTTGGTCTCTCAACAAATACCCCTCCGTTGTGGTTGCACCTACGGTATGGCTATCTGTATCGCTGAGGCACGCAAGGCTCCCCACCAATGGCAAGGTCTATGGTTCATGGGGCGAGAACTTTCCGTCACCCATCGCAGTTTGTTAAAGTAGACCATGGACTGCAGATTAAACGGCTTCAGCTCAGTGGTCTGTGTTCTGATGACAGACCACTGAGCTGAAGCCGTTTAATCTGCAGTCCACGGTCTACTTTTAACAAACTGCGATGGGCGACTGCTTATGGACTCATGACACAAGTCATTGTGTCATGACACAAGTATCAAGACACAATGTCATGTGTAAATCTGACGTTTGGCATATACGAGGGTTATACTTTCCGAATAACCCTCGTATATGTCAAACGTCAGATTTACACATGACATTGTGTCATGATACTTAACGAGTCCATAAGCAGTCGCCCATCGCAGTTTGTTAAAGTAGACCGTGGACTGCAGATTAAACGGCTTCAGCTCAGTGGTCTGTCATCAGAACACACACAACTGGAGAGACCACAGACCGATCCCACAGCTCACCACAGCTAGCATACCTCACTCAGACCTTGCGCTACCTGCTACAATCGATAACGAGCGTCTCCTTTGTGTAGTGGTCTCATTGTGCTTTGACCACTACGCTGGCACCGCTGTTGGAGTACAGCCGCTCCAGACTCCAGTGTGGCGTGGGCAGAGAGCTGTGTGTTGGGATCCCCAGTACCATAGCGGGCGTAGATTCAAGAATACTTGCTCAACAACAAGCCACTTTATCACTCGATGCTTCTGTACAGGAGGTCGATGAGAGCGTCGACGGGAGCGGTAGTGGGCAGTGAGTAGCTTGGGACTGTGCTGAGACAGCGGAATACCGCGGCAGCTTAGAAACGGCTGAAAGCGTTTCCTACTGCCTGTACATGAATAAAGTCGTATATTGACATGTACTGCTGGGAGTGTGTTGTATCATGATTCATTCCAATGTACTGAAGATGGCTATTTATTGCTTAAATCTGGATATGCAACAATAATAAATCGATGGGGTTGCGACTGATTACTGTGCTCCTAGCATTCATTTTAGTTATATACAGTCGTTGTGGACAACGGTTCCGTACGGAGTCAAATGGTTCAAATGGTTCTGAGCGCTATGGGACTAAACTTCTGAGGTTATCAGTCCCCTAGAACTTAGAACTACTTAAAACTAACTTAACCTAAGGACATCACACACATCCATGCCCGAGGCAGGATTCGAACCGTAGCGGTCGCTCGGCTCCAGACTGTAGCGCCTAGAACCGCTCGGCCATTCCGGCCGGCACGGAGTCAAAGTTGGTGATTTTATCCTTAACTGTCCCGTGCAGAGTTTGTTCAGTATGAGCACCGGAGAGGCCAAGGTTATGCTGCATCCAGAAACGACGTAATCAACAGTTGCTCGCACCAGTTCCGGTAGAATCTGAGGAGAATGTTCCTGTGTACTGGACTTCAGATCAGTTGGAGACTGAATGTATCCTTGGTAAACACGTTCTTTTAGATATACACAGAGCCAAAAGTCACTAGGAATCTTACAGGCGATAGGCCAGGAGAAAAACCGAACGTGGAAGGCTGCATTAAGCAAATCTTTCACTGGGCGAGCGACATGAGTTGGTGCTTTTACCTTGCAAGAAAACAGTGGTTTCCACATAGTTCCACTCCTCCGAAGCAGGTCTCACAAGATGCACAAGGAGGTCTCGGTGCACATGACAGGCCCCGTGGAAGTATTCTCTTCAAAAAATAACGTACAGAGAATGAAGTGGCTTGTGAATCCACACCAGGTATTCACACAAGCCGAGTGCAACGATTCTCCGTACACAACATGTGGTTTAACACCCCTCAGATTCGGAAGTTCTATGTATTCACTGCGCACTCTAGTGTAAAATGTACATCATAACTCCACAGAATATTGCCTTGCCACATGTCAATTCTATCCATGACGGAAACCGAAAACGAATTTCAAAACGTCACTCCATACCATGAGGTTTCAGTTGTTGTGCCGTCCGGATTTTGTATGGACACTTGTGTAAAATAGGCCACGAAACGTTCCGTATCGTTGACCATGTGATGAACAATTCTCATGACATTGCACGAGCACCAGCAGTATCCGTGGAACTTGTTGTATGGTCAGTTACAGCAACAGCAACGTCGTTCCTATCTTCCACCGGGATAGGATGCCTTGTCCTTCCAGGGGCTGCTCCAAGATTTCATTATCACCTTCTTCAAGCTATTTAATGATGTTGGGCCTCTCCTCAGATCTTTCGGCCGGCGATACTCTCTCCGTGCAGCACTGTAGTTGCTGCCGTTCATGTAAAACAATTTCAGTGACAGCGCATGGTCTCTGTTCTCCATAGCCATACTGCTCACACTTGTTATGGTTTATCAAAGAAAATCGTGGATGTCATACCGTTATACCAACAGTGTACAGCGCCAGATTTTCACCTGGTGACCAAAACTGTAATTACTTCTTTCCAGCCGGCTGCTACTGTCGCAGGTTCGAACCCTGCTCGGGCTTGGATGTGTGTGACGTCCTTAGGTTAGTTAGGTTTAAGTAGCTCTAAGTCTAGGGGACTAATGACCTCAGATGTTAAGTCTCGTAGACTTAGAGCCATTTGATTTTGAACTTCTTTCCATTCCACTGCCATATGATAACTGCAGCCCACACCGCATTAAAACAAAACATATTACGTGAAGACTCAAATATTACGAGATGCATTTCAGCTATAACATGTTCGATCCTCTTTATCAGGACTGGAAACAGATAAAAAATGCGGTTTATTTTGAATTACGCGCGCTCTCGAGCTGAATGCTTGACAGAGGTGGCACTTTATGGCACTGAATGGCACACACCACTCTAGCGGTAGCAGCGGAGTGTGTGGACTGCTTTTGCAAGTTAAAATTGCGAATAATGTCTTCGAGGTGGGGGCCACGAACGCTGCGCGCTTGGCTTGTTACCAAGCAATTCAGACTAGTGATGACGGAATGAATGGCACTTCCTTTCCATCTATTGTAACAATGGATGAGACGTGCTTGCGGTTTTCGGTACTCAAACCATATACCTAAAGAAGCACTCACTAATGTAATAAAATAAAGACGTGATCGTTGTGAAAAACGTGTACTGCTGCACGTAGCTTACGTTAAGTTTTACAGCTTTCATGTGATTAGTTTGTGAGAAAATAGTCGGAGGTGTCATAACTTGAACGCACCTCATCATTATGTCAATCAAAATCACTCACGGAAATAATAACTAAAATATGTTCACTTTTTATCGTTCCCTGAGAGGAGGGGAGCGCGTAGTGTAAGCCCTGTAAAAACTGTTGCGCCGTCGGTGTGTCAAACCCGAGACTCCAGACGGCCGACCTGAAGCCAGCACCCACCACACCGTATTTTGTCAGAAGGCCGAGCAAGTTCAAGAGCGTCGAGGGGCGTAACAGAGTGATACAGTGGTATTCGGTAACATTGCTATATTCAGCTGATTTACAGTACTCGCTACGAGTAGCAAGTGTAACTCCTTGCTCCATTGTAGCCCACTCGAGGGAGAAATCGATACGTATCTATCACTTTCTCTAATATAAAGATTATCGCTTGTACAGGTTCATGCTGACGTGGATACATTTTACGAGCTGTGTGGCCTCAGTTCCATTTAAGAACACTGCCACTAGACAGATTTGGTATTTTCAAAGCGACACTTTGGGGCGGCTGGTTGGAAAATTTGTTTGTTGTTATATACGTTTGAATGTAGAAACACTTCCCGACCGATGCACCATATGTGGGTCGGCGGGTGGAATTATGTTAATTTTATGTTGTTATTTATATAAAATGTTTGTAATGTAGAAAAGATGCATTCCTTGCCGTTTTACCATATGTGGGGTGGCAGGTGGTATTAATTGTTATATAAGTGTTCCTTCTATTTATGCTGTTGTTTTGCCGTTCTCAGCACTGGCTCTCTAACTACAATATTGGCAACCAGAAACTGATTAGCAAAACGTGAAGCCTGTAATTAGAATTCCTAGTGCCCACTTCATCTGAGAATACACTTATAGTTACAGCTTATAGCTCTGATGAATTAGGAGATTGTCTGGGATTTATAATCAAAAACGGTCGTGAAAAAACGTTCTGTATTCTGAAAGTCACAGATGAAAACAAAAGAATCCACACAATCTAACTAACAGAGCAGTTCAGAGTCCAATGCGCTGATGCAACTATAAATGTCCAAATTAAATGTTTAAATGAATGCTTGCCACAATTTGATGATTAGGTTTATCAAACGCCACGCTAAATAATGGTAGAATGTTTGTCCCGCGGCGGCACGTGAAAATACGACAATACGCAAACTGGAGATCGATAATTAAAGTCATCCCAGAATTAACACTTCACTCGAAAATGATTTCATGGTTACGCGTATCCCGAGTAACTTAATACGGCATCCGAGGCTGTTTGTAGCAATGACACCGACGCGACACGACTCCCAACACAGATGGCGTGCTATTCAGCGTCTGGAGAGAACTGGGGCCTTCCTTCCTCGCGCAGCGTTCTTATATATAAAGCCGCGGTGCGGACGGTTGAGGGAACGCCTGATCAAATCGGCTCTCCCGACTAGCCGCTGGACTAGTAATGCACCACATTAAGTTACCGAATAAATCATAGCTTCTTTTGCTGACGGCAGATGAAGCTCTCAATTTAAATGCGCATTCAGCACACAGGTAAGTAATCATAATAAAAGTTTAATGTGGCTAAGTTAAATATTTTGGGCGAGAGAATTAATTTAATTACACTGGGCGCAGTAGATGAGCTCTGAACTTGCCCTTTGGAGATACGCTATCGCTATAGTTTGGTAGTTATTTAAATGAAACTTCTCACATCTCTATGATTATAGTGGATCTCCATTCTACTTAAATATAAACATCCTAGCCTTATTTATTAGCCTACTTAATCTGTCTTGCTTCCTTAAGTTTTAAGACAAAAACCAGAAAATTATGAATTTCAACTAAAATCTTAATTTGTGAGATCCAAAGTACTGTTTCTATTAAATTATTATTGAAAAGGAATCTAAGTATAAATTTTTAAATCTCTAGCTCTTTTCTGTTGCGCCAATGATTTTTACAGAAAAATGTCCAAATTTCGAAAATGGTTAAAGTTATCGAACTGATATTCAACACATGTTAATTTAGTATTACTCCTGACATGCTAGAAACATTTTAGGTTATTTACTTGATTTTTAAAGTATTGCGCAACATTTATGACGTCAGAGCTAGTTACAGCGGACTGGCTGGCACACAATGGAAAGACTGATATGCATTTATTACGGCATGAGTAGGCTGCTTCCCTACAACACGTCCAAGGGGAAGTACTCCAGCACTTTATATGTCATCTACCTCGTGAGACCGTAGATAATTTCCAGTAAGACACTAGATTTTTGGAATGTATTTGCGTTTTCAACTTGTTCTCACATTTCATCATTTATGGAAAGCTTTCATTGCCTTGTTTGATTCATTGTTTCGGAAGCATATCAAAATAAAAAATGTACCACTCTCAAAAACCTGCCGCCCAGGGCAGCGGCACGGTTCACAGCCCCAGCCCCGTCCTACAACTGGGCCTGAGTCATAGAACAACGTCTATACCTAGTTGATAGCCGTGTTCGATGATGCTGTAGCAGGTTTATCATAGATTCAACTAGTCACTGTGTAACACTGTTATTGATATTACCTATACTTACCTTATCTGTAAAAGAATAGAATAATTATAACCTTACTTGTATTACTTGTTCATGAATAGGCAAACTTACAAGGCAGTCCCTACGGAACGAAACTGGCTTGGTGGGAACAGAAAGGTTGGATTTGGGTATCGAACTGCGAGGCTCGTTTGTGGCAAGACTTAGTCGTGTATTTCATCTTTTGAACTAAACGAAGTGAGCAAAATAGCAGTATTACGTAATACAGCCTCGGAGGTGGAAGCAGTTTGGTTTTTTATTCATGGCTTAGTTTGGTTACCTCTCTACTACGAAAATGCATCACTAAAAAGAGAATTTTCAGACCTTGTTCTACAGCAAGAGCCATGGATAACTATCCGGCTTATTTGAGTAGCCACAGGAGACACACGTTACCACCACCTTCATCTCAAATTATGAGTTGAGTAGTGTATGGTAGCGTGAATCAGTTATGCAATTTCTTTTTCAGTCTTAAATTTGTGTTCTTTATAACTTGTATCGAGCATCCATACTACACCCTTAGTCACTTACATAGGCAGGGTCCTGTTCCAAGTGCTACAACATTTCCGAGTATCCTATTTCACTGAACTGAAAAAGTAATTCCCTTCTTTAACAAACGCTAATGAACTTTGTGGAGTAGAAAATTTGATAATTTTTTGTAGTCGGAAGTACTCCATGTATTTTTCATAAAACGATGATTAAAGTGTCATCAAATTACAGTTACAAAGAGAAGATTTAAAGTATTCATCGTATAGAGTCTTCTTATTGAAGTCTCAGTTCAGTACTAGAGGTATCGGCAAAAACTGTTACGATTCATTGTAATTACTGGCTAATAGTCTTTAAGGGCCACCATAAGGATTAAATATTTGCGGGTTTGGAAGCAACAGTGTTTAAAATTTCATATGCATGTAGATAATAGTGTTTCTCTTATTGTGTTGTGACTCAAATGTGCAGCCTTCACCTAAGCCAGTTGATAGATTGGTTTATGGGTTCCCACGTTAATTGTTGAGCCATATTTAAATTTAATATCACAACTTCAGTATTAATGAAGTGTATTCTTAATTCCCTAATGTTTGTGTGCTGTAATAAGCTACTGGTTACTACCACTGAAAATATACCAGAGCTAGGTACGACGTGTCCAAGTTAGTAATGCTCCACAATTAGTAAATCTTTTATTAGTAATGATCATTACTTTGTTTCTTTATTATATAGATAGTAAGTGTTCCTGAGTGGCAGTTGTTGCAAAAACGACTACTGTTCCTAGTGTGTTGTTAATGCGAAACGTACCGTTACATTCCTCGCTAAAGTGTGCTACTGTCTTCTATATTATTTGTCCAACAGAATTTCAGTATGAAGTTCAGAAAATCCCAATAATTAACTTTCTTTATAAACAATGCTAGTGCTTGGTAGAACCTGTCGATTTATGCTGGTGACCATTCCCCTTTACGCAGTTTAATTCATTACATTTACTGGCTCTAATCCCGTTTCTTCGGCTACTGCTTCTGACATCTTTCCATGAAGAACGATCACTGGCAAATTAAAATCCTTTCACAAGAATAACATTATGAAGCTATTGCTAATTTAGTAGTAGCCGGTAGTGTTAAACTTCGCTTTCTCCTGTGACAGGACTAAAATGCTGGCTGGGAAGTATGTTACAACTGACGTAGAGACTATGGAGGTCAGCAGCACGGCGCCTAAGTGTTTTCACTACAAGTTAACTGGGCGCACACGTAAACTCTCTGGAAGAGATTGTTAGTGTGCAGTCCTAAAGCATCGGCTGCGCACGGAAAGGCGCAGCGCCGTGAAACGGCATTCAGAGGGCGCTGACCCGTGCACAACGGAAAGAGCGATCTGCGCCACACTTCCAGGAAGACAGGGTTCTGTGCCACCTGTTACCGCTGATTTCAGCAGCCGCCCATCTCTGTCAGGCCCAGTTCGGTGGCAGACTTGAGAGTAACTGCAGTAATAGAAGAGAGCTTAGACAGGCAGTAAACTACTTGTGTGTAGGGGGCACAGGAAGCATAGGAGACAATTTATGCTTCTTTCCTTAATAGAAATAAAATTTTCTGTTAATTAGAATGTCTTTTGTACAGATGATTTGGATTCCTGTCAGCGGCCATCGCAACTTGTCTCCTTCTTAGTTTGTATCTTTGCTGACTCCCACACTAACCAACACAACAGTTAGGAAAGGAACTAGATCCCTGCTTGCTGCCACAGCACGTAGCGGTCCGTTTCACCACTGGCAGTGGAATGCCAG
This sequence comes from Schistocerca americana, assembly GCF_021461395.2. Taxonomy (NCBI): domain Eukaryota; kingdom Metazoa; phylum Arthropoda; class Insecta; order Orthoptera; family Acrididae; genus Schistocerca; species Schistocerca americana. The sequence goes on from NC_060122.1 coordinate 625,518,339, forward strand.
GCTACAGAATACTAAGACACCAGCGACAAGGGGTAGATAATATTCCACCGGAAGTTGTAAAATACACTCCTGGAAATTGAAATAAGAACACCGTGAATTCATTGTCCCAGGAAGGGGAAACTTTATTGACACATTCCTGGGGTCAGATACATCACATGATCACACTGACAGAACCACAGGCACATAGACACAGGCAACAGAGCATGCACAATGTCGGCACTAGTACAGTGTATATCCACCTTTCGCAGCAATGCAGGCTGCTATTCTCCCATGGAGACGATCGTAGAGATGCTGGATTTAGTCCTGTGGAACGGCTTGCCATGCCATTTTCCACCTGGCGCCTCAGTTGGACCAGCGTTCGTGCTGGACGTGCAGACCGCGTGAGACGACGCTTCATCCAGTCCCAAACATGCTCAATGGGGGACAGATCCGGAGATCTTGCTGGCCAGGGTAGTTGACTTACACCTTCTAGAGCACGTTGGGTGGCACGGGATAAATGCGGACGTGCGTTGTCCTGTTGGAACAGCAAGTTCCCTTGCCGGTCTAGGAATGGTAGAACGATGGGTTCGATGACGGTTTGGATGTACCGTGCACTATTCAGTGTCCCCTCGACGATCACCAGTGGTGTACGGCCAGTGTAGGAGATCGCTCCCCACACCATGATGCCGGCTGTTGGCCCTGTGTGCCTCGGTCGTATGCAGTCCTGATTGTGGCGCTCACCTGCACGGCGCCAAACACGCATACGACCATCATTGGCACCAAGGCAGAAGCGACTCTCATCACTGAAGACGACACGTCTCCATTCGTCCCTCCATTCACGCCTGTCGCGACACCACTGGAGGCGGGCTGCACGATGTTGGGGCGTGAGCGGAAGACGGCCTAACGGTGTGCGGGACCGTAGCCCAGCTTCATGGAGACGGTTGCGAATGGTCCTCGCCGATACCGCAGGAGCAACAGTATCCCTAATTTGCTGGGAAGTGGCGGTGCGGTCCCCTACGGCACTGCGTAGGATCCTACGGTCTTGGCGTGCATCCGTGCGTCGCTGCGGTCCGGTCCCAGGTTGACGGGCACGTGCACCTTCCGCCGACCACTGGCGACAACATCGATGTACTGTGGAGACCTCACGCCCCACGTGTTGAGCAATTCGGCGGTACGTCCACCCGGCCTCCCGCATGCCCACTACACGCCCTCGCTCAAAGTCCGTCAACTGCACATATGGTTCACGTTCACGCTGTCGCGGCATGCTACCAGTGTTAAAGACTGCGATGGAGCTCCGTATGCCACGGCAAACTGGCTGACACTGACGGCGGCGGTGCACAAATGCTGCGCAGCTAGCGCCATTCGACGGCCAACACCGCGGTTCCTGGTGTGTCCGCTGTGCCGTGCGTGTGATCATTGCTTGTACAGCCCTCTCGCAGTGTCCGGAGCAAGTATGGTGGGTCTGACACACCGGTGTCAATGTGTTCTTTTTTCCATTTCCAGGAGTGTAGTAGGAGGATGTGCCAACAGAATGAATATTCACGTCAGTGTGTAGAATGTATGAGACTGGGGATATGTAATCAGACTTTCGGGAAAATGTCATACACACAATTCCGCAGATTGCAAGATCCAACCAGTGAGAGAATTATCGCACAGTCAGCTCAAAATTTCATGCGTTGAACGAACTGAAAACAATAACATACACATGAATGGACAAGATAATAGGTAATCTGTCATATCAAGATCAGTTTGCCTTTAGGAAAGGTAAAGGCACCAGAGACGCAATTCTGAAGTTGCGGTTGATAACGTAAGCAAACCCGAAGAGAAATGAAAGCACGTTCATAGAATTTGACAACCTGGAACAAGAATTCGACAATGTAAACTGGTATAAGATGTTCAAAGTTCTGAGAAAAATAGGGATAAGCTATGGGAAAAAATGGGTAACATGTACAAGAACTAAGAAGGAACAACAAGACTGGAGTGCCTATAACGAAGTGCTCGGATAAAAAGGGTGTAAGACAGGGATAAAGTCTTTCGCTCCAATTGCTCAGTTTTCACATTGAACAAGCTACGACGGGAGTAAAAGTGTCAGTTTGTGCTTAAAATTCAATTATAAAATTCGCTGATGACGTTGCTATCTTTAGCGAGAGTAAAGAAGAATTACAGAATATGGTGAATGGAATCAACAGTCTGACGGGTACAGAATACTGATTCAGAGTAAATCAAAGAAAGAGGAAAGCAATTAGAAGTAGTAGGAATGAGAACAGCGAGAAAATTTACATCGAATTGGTGATCAAAAAGTAAACGAACTCTGTTACCAATGCAGCAAAATAACCCGTGATGGACGGACAAAGGAGGACAAAAACAGCAACTAACACTGGCAAACAGGGCATTCCTGGCAGTTTTCTAGTATCAAATATAGACGTTAATTTGAGGAACAAATTTCTAAAAATGTATGTTTGGAGCACAGCATTTATGGAAGAGAAACATGGACTATTGGAAAAGCGCTACAGAAAGAATCTATGCATTTATGAAGTGATGCTGCAGAAGAATGTCGAAAATTCAGTGCATTGATAAGGTAACGAATAAGGAGCATCTCCGCAGAATCGACGAAGAAACGAATATGGGGAAAACACTGACAAGAAGAAGGGACGTAATGAGATGACAGGGGTTAAGATATCAGAGAACAGCTCTCATGGTAACAGAGGGATTTGCAGAGGCTGAAACTGTAGACAGAGACTTGAATACATCGAGATAATAGTTGACGACATTTTATGCAGTTGCTACAGTGAGATGAAAAATTTGGCACAAGATATGCAGTCATGGGGTGCAGCATAAAAAGCGTAAAAAAAACTGACAAACTCGCTTTACGTGCACAATATTACTTACCTATGGAGTGCTACAGGCATCAGAGTCTCAATGGAGTCCATAATCCTAACACTGCAGAAATTGTCACCAGCTCCACAAGCAGATGAGCTTCCTGTTTACGATTAGTCTTATTAATATTGCCCCGGGAATCACTTTGAATATGTTACTAGTGATTATTGTTTGCGTGATTAACATGAAAGTCACAGCAGCTATCCCAGACTGAAAACAGAATAACCGCTAATGATGTTGTGCGGAAGGTGGAAAGATCGTACAGAATTTCATAACTAATTAATTACACAACGGGACGTGGGAGAACTGCACCACTGGCAATGCCATCACCAAATCAAAATCTAACAACACAACAGTTATTACAGTCACACACGTCTCAGAAATTAAGCATCTTAAGAGTAATAACAGTATTTAAAAATCAAAATATTTTCTCCAAATTGCACTGACTACTCACTTCCATTAAAGGACCACTAAACGCCATTAGGTTATTTAAGGGAATTGCAATGCTTGCTCCTCCTATTACAAATGTGTAAGTTGTGGTTAGCATGAATTCAGTTGAAGTAACCTTTAAAAACGGTTCATAGACAATTGAACTATCGTCTTTTGATTAGTTAGAACGTGGCTTTAAAATAGATAAACATAGCCTCCGTATCCAGCATAGATTTGAGGAACCCTGTAGATCACTTTTAACATATTTATTTCCCACGATTACTTCTGAATAGAAGCTGATGAGGCAAAATTAAATGACAACTACCTACCGCGAGAATGAAAGCTGCCGGTTGGTTTTGCCGATATGTGACGTTATATATATTAAAAGAAAGTGAAAATGCGGGTGACATATTGGGAAACCCAACAGTACACGACATATTGGTACACACTGGTGCCTAGGAACGAATGTGTCTGCTACACCGAAGCTTATTTTCTGTTCGCGACCTACTTTGTTGTGAGCATTTATGGAAGATGGTTCAAGGACGGTGAAATCCACCCCTTGTGACAGAACATCGAGGTCAGAGGCTTACACGCTGTGCGGTGTAGGATAGGTAGTGACAGACCCCAGATGTGGCGAGAGAACAGAATGAATCTTCATCTACAAACGTTTCGCAGCACACTTTTCAGCAATCATTTTTTGACATGGGACTCCGGAATAGATGACCCACACCTGTTCCCACGTTGACTAAACGAAATAGTCAAGGTTCAATGTGCATAGGGACACTGAGTCTGACCTATGGATCAATGGAAACGTGTCACCAGATCTTGTGAACCACGTTTCTTTTCAAACCAGGTCTATTGTTGGGTCAGTAAATGTCATCATCCAGAGGAACTATAGATCGAAACATACCCTGTGCTAAGGAAGCAGGCAGATGGGGCAGTGTTATGCTATGGGAACATTCACTAGGCATTCTGTAGAACCTGCGGTAGTAATCTAAGTTGCCATGAGAGGTGTGCTTTTCGTGGCAATTATTGCGGAACACCTGCACTCCTTCATATTTGGGGCCTTAGGTGACGGCGGTGGCGTACTGCAGCAGGCTAGATGCCGTGTCGAATGAACAGACTCTTGCTGCAGTGCTTTCAGGGCCATAATGGTGAGATCACGTAATTCGGGTGATCTGAACCTGGTGTAATACATCTGGGACACTAACGGGTGCCATCACTGCGCCCACCAACCTGTAATTAATAGCAAGCGCATATACCTCCAAGAACTGCAAAGGTCTTAACGAATTCAGCTTATGCAAATTTGTTGCTGATTTTCGTTCCAAAGATGGATCAACATGCTTTCAAGCAGATGGTCAAAATATTTTGGCTCATTGGTGTAAGTATGTTCCTTCAGAAGCACAACATGTCTGTCAAATACTGGATCGTGATTATTGCTGTAGCAGTCTGGTTACTGTCAGATGAAAAATTCATGAATAATGATGTAAATGTACGCTATTGAGGGTGTACGGATACTTACTGTGAGGTCGTGACCATTGATGACCTTGCTAAGTGCAGTTACGCATGCCACGTGATTTTCGTTATACAGTTAGAAGAATGACACGTCCACATCCAACTGTGCGTCGGAGAGTGAACACACGGTAGAAACTAACTAGTAGTGTTTACTGGAGCACTAATTTAAATTATGATGATGATGGAGTCCCATACTCCGTGACAGAGCGTAGGGGAACGACGCGGGAGACCTGCACCGCCGTACTAGGCTAGGTCCTAGTGGAGGTGGTTTGCCATTGCCTTCCTCCGACCGTAACTGGAATGAATGATGATAATGAAGACGACACAACACCCAGTCATCTCGAGGCAGGGAAAATCCCTAACCCTACCGGGAATCGAACCCGGGACCCCGTGCTCTGGAAGCGAGAACGATACCGCGAGACCACGAGCAGCGGACTCATTTAAATTAACAAGCCCGTTGAAATTATGTCATATATTAGATATATAGATGATGTATTGTCCACGTAGAATGAGTCAGTGACCAAGCAGTTCGGAGAACACGTGCTCACATTTTGCGGGTATGGTCTGGTGTCGGAAGCTGTACCATGTGTAGAGTCGAGGAACTGGGCAACGGCGTCTAGTACTTGCGACAGCGCTAGACTAGCGGTGTCCTATACATGCGTCGACAGTCGTCACCATAGTTGACGACATACGGAGGTTTGCATCTGGTCGTAAGTGGCGCACGGATAGCCAAATGGTAAGGCTGCCGCTCACGATAAGCGCTAAACCTATTCTACAGCTGATGGTTGTTCATATTCACAATTGCGAATGCATTTAGTGTATGGACGTCAGTTTGAGCTACAATGGCGGTGGCGGCAGCGTCGGCATTTGGCAGTAATGACCTAGCTGCTTGTGGTCGCCAGCCTAGTGCGCTATGGGCAGTGATGAATCGATTTCGAACTCCAGACATACCGTGGCAGTTGATGAAAGAACTGAGGCAGCTCAGCAGACGCTGAACGGATGGTTGATCTGGCCACAAGGCAGCTGAATGGCTCTATCTCCGATGGATCCCTGAAACACCACCTCGATACCGTCGTGGCTGGGTGGGTGCTTATATAATGTTCAGGCACATTAATGTGACCATCACCTAAGTTCGATGTCAGAGTGCAATAACCACTCATGGACGGCAGGTGGCAGCACCAGCAGTAGAGGGTATATAAAGCATGTTGGGGAACGTGGAAACCACTGCAGTCATTATCGTAACGTGTAAATGGAGTGATTTATCTGATGTCGTATAGGGCGTGATCTTTGACTTTCGCGTCAACGGAGGAAGAATTTCCGCAATGGCTAAGTTTCTAAACTGTTCGCCTGCATCTGTGGATTAAGTAATCCGTCCACGGTAAAAATGCGCTATCGAAAACCGTGGTGCACCACGGGCCGTTGTTAACTGGGGTGAACGACGGCTGCAGAGATGTGTACTGGAGAATAGACATGAAACTGTTGAGCAACCGTTCAGCTAACTTCGCTCCATATGGGTCTTAACAATAGGCGCCTGGTTCATGCACCTATGCTGATGCTATTCATCAGCGCCAAAGCTGCAGTTTGCACACCAGTACCGCAACTGGGCGTAAATTGAGTAGCGCCAGATGCTTCATCGGATGGATGGCTGTTGGTGTGTACGACGTGAAATGTCTGAAAGCAAGCACCCTGCTTCAGTAAGGGAGGGTTATGGTCTGGAGAATGTTTTCATGACATTCCCTGGGTGATCTTGTCATCGTGGAAGGCACAATTCATCAACAAAAATTTGTGTCTATCGTAGGGCACCATGTCCAGCCGTACATGCAGTTCGTTTCTCCTTGGCACGATAGCGTCTACTAGCAGGAGAATGCAACGTGTCACACAGTTCGCAGTGCACGTGCGTGGTTCGAGGATCCCCAGAAGGAATTTATCGTATTCCCTGGCCGCCTGATTCCACGGACTTAAATGCAGTCGAAAATCTATGGGACCACATCGACCGGGCTGTTTGCGACATGAATCCTCAACCGAGAAACATAGTGCAACAGTCCATGGTACTGGATTCGGAATGGCTCTAGCTCTAATCCCTTACTGCACATTTCACTCTCCAACAGGTGGTTATCCAAACTTTCGATGTGGTTCACAATAGTGTGACTGGACTGTGTAAACAGCACACCGGTGTCTCTTTGTTTTGCAGCTGCTTTCTGTGGCCTCCAGTACGGAGACCGTTGTAATGTGTTGCGCTTTCGTGTCATAACACCTTAAACCCTTTTCTTTTTGTACCGGGCAACCCAAACAATCTTATTTTGTTTCCGTTTCTTTTTTTTTAGTAAGATGTGGAATATCCTACGATTACCTCTTCTATCGTCGCCAATTAATGAGCGATAACATTCGCTGCTATACAACCCGCAGTATTGGAGCCGGAAGCTGTGAAAGAAATCGCCACTTGTGTCTTAGCCAATGAGTCATGTACACCTGCTACTACGGCTGCGTGAGAACGGCTCCTGCGTCACTTCTTAGCGACCGTACATTCACCACCTATAAGAACCTAAATAAATGGTATTATATATTATTCAATCATATTCAAAATCTATACACTACCTTTTGACATTCAGGATAAGATTCTATCCAAATTTTAGCTTTATAACTATCATAGTTTCGGAGACAAAATAATTGCTAAAAAAGTCAAAAACCGACACTTAGGAAACTAGATTAAGTTAGGAAATATAATAGTCTATCCTTTGGTATTATCTAAAAGCATAAACAGAACTCTCAGTGTCCAGGATTAATTAATTGAGATTTTATAATTATAACTTTAATTATTTTTCGCTTTCATAGTGTAAAAATCAGACAAAATTATTATAGGTGTCTAAGATTGTTGTGCGAGTACATACGAGTGAATGAGAGTGTGTAAGTGTGTCATTCGTCAAGTTTTAATGTTGCATCATATACCGTCTTAAGTAACCTGCAAGAGCTTCGCAAGCGTGTCGTGGGATAATGTTCATAGGGGATTAACCCACTGTGGTGATGACGTATGTCTGGGTTGACTGCTATTGTAACAGAGCAGCCACAAAGTCAGCTGGAGTATTATCTGTATCTAAAGGATATTTCCAAATTTATTTCCTTTTCGTTTTCATTTACTAAACATTACTTTAATATTTGTATAGGAGAATGACGTAGATGCGTCTGTATGTAAGGATTGGTGCAGGCCAGTTTTGGAGCGAGTATGATCACGAGCGAGCATTCTGATTGGTAGCGAGTATGGTTAGCCAATCAGAATTGAGACGCTTCCCGCTCGTTACCTGATACATGTACGGGGAGTGAGGCTGGAGGTAGGGATTCTCTCGCTAGCTTCGGACGCGGACGGTCATGTTACTTGTGCGAGTCAAAATAGTGTCTAAAATGAAGGAATATTGGGTTCCTCGCGTTTGATACGCGTCTAACACCGCTGTAGTTACGGACAGTTTTGTGAAGTTTGGAAGGTTTAGAACTGTTTTGTTGGAATGATTTTCGAGTTAGAAAATTTGGCCTTCGTAGTATCCGGGTGGCATGTTTCAGTATTCAACCACTGAGCATTTTTGGCAAGCAATTTCTTTTTTTAAGTCCAGCAGATAGACCGAATGTAATAACTCGTGTTAGTGGTGAAATTAATGACTGTGAAAATGTTGTTTAATTCAGGTTGGACTTGGACAGATTTCTGGCTGCTGTGCTTGCGAAATGTGTGTATGAGTTGTGAACGGGAAGGTAATAGCCAATAGTTTAAATGTTGACTTAATAATACAGTTTCTTTGGCTATATGGACAAAATAAACATTTTGTGTGGAAATTTCGGACATTATTTTCCAAAATCCAATCCATTTTCTTACAGCCCGATAAATTTTTTAATTACGGTTTTTCTACAGAACTTTATTTCATTATTAGAGATGAGCGGCCTCAGTAATCGTAGATATTAGACGGTGTTTTCTATCAACGCTGCTTTTACATCATCTTGTAAGTATCTACGTTGCCGAGTGGAGGGACATCGTTCTGAGGCAGGTGATTTCTAATATGCAGCCTGTGCAGAAGAGTAAAACCCACACCTCCGCCATCTTCTGTGTGAATTGTAACTCCACCAACAAACTTTTAAATGTTATTCAGGGATTCTTTTTGAGTATTTTGGTATAAAGGGCCCACGCTGTCTGGCGGCCCGTTACTATCGTTTGATGCTCTATCCCAATTAGTTTTGTATGTGTACATCACTGAAAGTAGTGCACAACAGAGCAAATGTTGCCGGTATGCGCCTTTTGTCTTTTTTCCTGTGACTTATTGTACCTAGTGTTGACGAGAATAATGTCATTTTTACCTCCTTGCCCTCACGTTTACATTCCGTACGAGTGGCCGCGTGGTTCTAGGCGCTTCAGTCTGGAACCGCGTGACCGCTACGGTCGCAGGTTCGAATCCTGCCTCGGGCATGGATGTTTGTGATGTCCTTAGGTTAGTTATGTTTAAGTAGTTCTAAGTTCTAGGGGACTGATGACCTCAGAAGTTAAGTCCCATAGTGGTCAGAGCCATTTTTTGCATTCCGTAGTACACGGATCTTTCCAGGGTTTTCTTTTACAGCAGTGTTGATTGTGCATTGATAGTGCTACACGAAAGTACAATGGATAGATTTACTGAAGAAGAGTTGGCCGACATGGACGTCGTCGATTGGTTCACTCAACGCAATGGAAGAGCTACACAACAGTGCAATGATGCGTCCGTAGTGTGCAAGATGCCTTATGGTGTGTGGCAGAAAGTATATAGTCTGTTAGTCTTATTTTCCCTATCTTATACTATTCGAAAGTGGTACGTAGGACTTACATTAGAGAATAGGACACTGAAGTTGACAGAAAAATTTTGTTATTCAAGCAGAAAAATAACTGAAGGTGATCAAAGTAAAGAGAATATAAAATGTTGGTTAGAAGGAGTATGAAAAGCATTCCTGAATATGAAAAACTTGTTTTATCGAATATAAATTTCAGTATTAAGAAGCCCTTTCTGAACATACTGAACAGGTCAATCGCAGTTACGTGATACATGAAATAAATAAGGAGCTTCAAAGTGTGCACATACTGAAGAGATAACTTCAAAAGTCCGAATAAAAGCCTAGCTGAGGATGAGATCTGTCAATGTAACGCAGCAGAGACAGAGCACTGAAAGACCAAAGTCGAAACAGGGCCCCAGGAACACACGACATTCCGTCAGAATTACTGACAGCCTTGGGACGGCCAACAGTGATAGAACTCTTCCCTTTGGTGTGCAAGATGTATGAGACAGGCCAAATATCCTCACACTCCCAGAAAAACGTAACAATTCAAATTCCAAAGAAGGCAGTTCCTGGCACGTGCGAAAATCACCGAACTATTGGTTTAATATGTCATGTTTACAAAATAGTTACATGAATTCTGTACCGAAGGATGGAATAACGGTAGAAGGTGACCTCGGGGAAGATCAATGTGGGTTTCTGAAAAATGTAGGAACACGCGAGGCAGTACCGACCCTTAGACTGATCTTAGAACATAGGTTAAAAGGAAAGGCAATCCTACGCTCATACTATTTGTAGATTTAGACTCAGCGTTTGACAGGGTTGACTGGAATACTCTCTATGAAATTCTGAATGTAGCAGAGGTAAAATACAGGGAGCGAAAAGCTATTGACAACTTATATAAAAACCAGATGGCAGTTATGAGTCGAGGGGCTTGAAAAGGAAATGTTTGTTTAAAAGGTAGTGAAATTCCGTTGTAGCCTAATACCCATGTTATTCAACCTGTACGTTGAGCAAGCAATAAAGAAAACGAAATGAAAACTAGGTTTCGGAATTAAAGTTCAAGGGAACAACATAAAAACGTTAAGGTTTGCCAAAGACTTTGTAATTCTGTCAGAGGCAGCAAAGAACTTTGAAGAGCAGCTAAACGGAATAGAGTCTTGAAAGGAGGATACAAAATGAACATCAACAAAAGTAAAACAAGGATAATGGAATGTTGTCGAATTGGTGGTGCTGAGGGAATTGGATTAGGAAACGAGACACTTAAAGTAGTAGATGAGTTTTGTTATTTGGACAGCAAAGTAGCTGATGATGGCCGAAGTAGAGAATGATATAAAATGTGGACTGGCATAGCGAGAAGAGCATATCTGAAGAAGAGCAATTTGTTAACATAAAACAGACTTGGGTTTTAGGAAGTATTTTCTGCACGTATTGGTCCGGAGAGTAGCCATTTATAGAGGTGAAACATGGATAATAAACAGTTCAGACAAGAAGAGAAGCTTTTACATAAGATTGCTGAAGATTACCTCACGTAACTAACGAAGAGATTCCGAATAGAGCTGGAGAGACAAGAAATTCGTGTCACAAACTGTCCTATCGGTTGATAGGACAGTTTCTGAGACATCAGGGATGACTAATTTAGTACTGGGGGGAAGTGTGGGTGTAAAACTTGTAGGGGTAAAAATCGTAGAGGAAAACCAAGGCATGAATACAGTATGCAGATTCAGAACGATGTAGGTTTTAGTACTTAATTGGAGATGAAGAGGCTTGCAGAAGAGAGAGTGACATGGATAGTAGCAACAAACCAGTCTTCGGACTGAAGAACACTAACAACAACAACAATGGTAAGAAAGTCTGTCACAGGGTGTTGGTCGTGTATCGAAGCAAGCGCACGCCACAGTAATGGCTCTGAGCTCTATGGGACTAAACATCTGTGGTCATCAGTCCCCTAGAACTTAGAACTACTTAAACCTAACTAACCTAAGGACATCACACACATCCATGCCCGAGGTAAGATTCGAACCTGCGACCGTAGCGGTCACGCGGTTCCAGACTGAAGCGCCTAGCAACGCACGGCCACACCGGCCGGCCACGCCACAGTACCCTGAAGGTAACATTTCTCCCCCTCTTCCGTTAGGAAGCGTAGGTCACATATTATAGCCTAACTCTGATGCCGACAACATCAGTATCTGTTCACACTTTCTTGGCTGTCCCAGTTGAGTTTTGGATCGAGGTATTGGATTGAGAAATCGTAATTCATAATAATGTTGAATCTATTTCTTGCAGCAATGCTATATTAGGTGTAGAGGTAGTGTCTTTGATTAGGAATTAAAAGGTGCTCGCCGGCCGAAGTGGCCGTGCGGTTAAAGGCGCTGCAGTCTGGAACCGCAAGACCGCTACGGTCGCAGGTTCGAATCCTGCCTCGGGCATGGATGTTTGTGATGTCCTTAGGTTAGTTAGGTTTAACTAGTTCTAAGTTATAGGGGACTAATGACCTCAGCAGTTGAGTCCCATAGTGCTCAGAGCCATTTTAACCATTTTTAAAAGGTGCTCGGCCCGGGTTCGAGTCTCGCCACTGCTTAATTTTCGATTAATAACCAGCACTGGCGGCCGAAGACTTCCGGCATAAGAAGGCGGAAGAATCAGATCAACGGAATGAGGATGCAGAAGGCAATGAAAACCGCTACATTAAAGACACGTAACGTGTATGCACAGGACATGTGCCCTGTAATTGAAAAGTGTCATGATGATCACTCCATTGGCAAATGATTCCGGAATATTCCCCCCTTCGGATCTCCGGGAGAGAACTGCCACGAGGAAGGTGACCATGAGGAAAAGACTCAATAATCAACGAAAGGATAACGTTTGGCGAATCGGGGCGTGGAATGTCAGACGCTTCAACGTAGTAGGGAAACTAGAAAATCTTGAATGGGAAAAGCAAAGGATCATTGTAGAAACAATAGGGGTCAGTGAAGTGAAATGGAAAGAAGACAATGATTTCTGGTCAGATGAGTGTAGGGTAATATCAACAGCAGCAGAAAATAGTATACCAGGAGTAGGGTTCATTATGAATAGGAATTTAGGGCAGAAAGTGTGTTACTGTCAACAGTTCAGTGATAGGATTGTTCTCATCAGAATGGACAGCGAACGAACACCGACAACGATAGTTGAGGTATATATACCGACGTCGCAGGCTGAAGATGAACAAATAGATGAAGTATATGGGGATATTGAGAGGAGAATACAGTACGTAAGAGAAGGCGAAAATCTAATATTTATGGGAGACTGGAATGCAGTTGTCCGGGAAGTAGTAGAAGAATAGGTTACAGGACAAGGAACGAGAGAGGACAAAGTCTAATTGAGTTCCGTAACACGTTTCAGCTAATAATAGCGAATACTTTGTTCAAGAATCACAAGATGAGGATGTATACTTGGGAAAGGCCGGTTGATACGGGAAGATTTCAGTTAGATTTCATCATGGTCAGACGGAGATTTAGAAATCAGATACTGGACTGTAAGGCTTACCCAGGAGCAGATATACACTCAGGTCACAATATAGTAGTGATGAAGAGAAGGCTGAAGTTTAAGACATTAGTAAGGAAGAATTAATACGCAAATAAGTGGGCTACAGGAATATTAAGGATTGACGAGATACGCTTGAAGTTCTCTAAGGCTATAGATACAGCAATAAGCAATAGCTGAGTAGGCAATACAGTTGAAGTTGAATTGACATCTCTAAGACGGGTCATCGTACAAGCCGGAAAGAAAAACGTAGGTACAAAGAAAGTAAATGTAAAGAAACCATGGGTAAAAGATGACATATTTCATTTCACTGATGAAAAGAGGAAGTACAAAAGTGTTCCAGGAAACTCAGTAATACAGCAATACAAGTCGCTGAGGAATGAAATAAATTGGAAGTGCAGGTAAGCTTAGGCGAAATGGCTGCAGGAAAAATGTGAAGACATCGAAAAAGAAATGATTGTCAGAAGGAGAGACTCAGCATATCGGGAAGTCAAAACAAGCTTCCGTGACATTAAAAACAAGGGTGATAACATTAAGTGTAACGGGATTTCCATTGCTAAATGCAGAGGAGAGAGCATAGGTGGAAAGAATACAATGAATGCCTCTATAAGGGGGAAGATTTTCATGAAGTGATAGAAGAGGAAACAGGACGATTTGGAAGAGATACAGTATCCAGTATTGGAATCAGAATTTAAAAGATCTTTGGAGGACTTAAGGTCAAATAAGCAGAAGTGATAGATAGCATTCCACCAGAATTTCAAAATCACTGGGAGAAATGGCAACAAATCGACTATTCAGGTTGGTGTGTAGAATATGAGAGTCTGGTGACATACCATCTGACCTTCGGAAAAATATAATCCAGACAATTGCGAAGACTTAAAGAGCTGACAAGTGCAAGAATTATCGCACAATCAACTCATGCATCCACGTCGCTGACAAGAATAATATACAGAAGAATGGAAATGAAAATTGAGGATGAGTTAGTCAGCGATCAGTTTGGCTTTAGAAAAGGAAAAGGCACGAGAGAGGTGATTCTGACGTAGCGGTTGAAAATGGAAGCAAGACTAATGGAAAAATGAAGACACGTTCATAGGATTTGTTTGACCTGGAAAAAGCATTCGACAATGTAAAATGGCGCAAATTGCTCGAAATTCTGAGAAAAAATAGGGTTAAGCTACAGGGAGAGACAGGTGATATACAATATGTACAAGAGCCAAGAGGGAATAATAAGAGTGGACGTCCAAGAACGAAGTGCTTGAATTAAAAAGGGTGTAAGACAGGGGTGTAGTCTTTCCTCCCTACTGTTCAGTCGTTACATCGAAGAAGCAATGACTGAAATAAAAGAAAGGTTCAGGAGTGGAATTAAGATTCATGGCGAAAGGATATCAATGATACGATTCGCTGATGACATTGCTGTCCCTAGTGGCAGTGTTGAAGAATTACATGATCTTCTGAAGGGAATGAACAATTTGATGAGTACAGAATATTGGTTGAGAGTAAATCGAAGAAAAACGAAAGTACTGAGATGTAGCAGAAATGAGTACAACGAGACACTTAACATCAGAATAGATGGTCACCAAGTAGATGAAGCTAAAGAGTTCAGCTACCTAGGTAGTAAAATAGCCAATGACGGACGGAACAAGGAAGACATCAAAATCAGTCTAGCAATGGCAAATAGGGAATTCCTGGCCAAGAGAAGTCTACTAGTATCAAAAATAGGCCTTAATTTGGGGAGGAAATTTCGGAGAACGTACATCTGGAGAACACCATTGCATGATAGTGAATCAAGGACTGTGGGAAAACCGGGGACAGAAGAGAATCGAAGCATTTGAGGTGTGATGCTACAGAGGAATATTTAAAATTAGGTGGTCTGATAAGGTAGGGAATGACAAGGTTCTCCGCAGGATTGGAGAGGAAAGGGATATTTGGAAAACACTAATAAGGAGAAGGGACAGGATCTGTTAGAACATGATTGTCTGTCTGCTCATTTATGTGTATAGAAAATAGCAACTGTCGTATCACACTTCCCTGGGGCACCCCTTATGTTACCTGCGTCTCCGATGAACACTCGTCGTCTAGGACAGCATACTGTATCCTATTACTTACGAAGTCTTCGAGCCAGTCACACAACTGCTAGCCAGTTCCGTATGCTCGTACCTTCGTTAACAGTCTGCAGCGCGGTACCGTCGTGAATGCTCTGGAATCAGCCTGTTGCCCTTAGTTAGTTCGCAATATGTTATGTGAAAAAAGAGGAAGCTAGATTTCGTACGACCGAAGCTTTCTAAAACAATGCTGATTCGTAGACATGAGCTTCTTGGTCTCTAACAAATTTATTTTATTCAAACTCAGAATATACTCTAGAGTTCAGCTGAAAACCGACGTTAAAGATACTAGTCTGTAATTTTGCGGATCTGTTCATTTATCCTTCTTATATACAGGACTCACCTGCGTCTTTCTCCAGTCGCTTGGCACTTTGTGCTGGTCGAGAGATTCGCTATAAAAGCACACTAAGGGGCCTATGATGTAGAGTACTGTTTGTAAAAGCGAATTAAGAATCCATCCAGGCCTGACGTCTTATTTGTTTGCAACTCTTTCAGTTCTTTCTAAGTACCAAGCATGCTTTTTACCATCCATTGGGACTCCATGTGATGCTCAAACAACGATAAGTTTGTACGATTCTTTCGGGTGAACGATTTTTAACGTCCGCCTGTTTGCTATCTTCTACTGCCAAACCAGACGGGTAATCGAATAACTGAATGTCAGCGTCAGACCTGCTTATCGATTTTGCATAGGACCAGAATCTTTTTCGGGTTCTCCGCCAAATACTCTGCCGAGTTATGACGGTGGTATCTGCTGAAGGCTTCGAGCAGGGATCTTCTCACAGACGCACCTATCTCCACTAATTGCATGTCGTCATTCGCGTGTCTTCTTTCGAACCGAGAGTGCTACAGCCTTGCTGCTGAACTAGCTGCTCAAGACAGTTTTCGGAAAACAAGTTCAAAAGTATTTCACAAGACTTCTGTCTGTATCCTACAGTGAATCCCAGTCCATACTCGGTAGGTTAAAATCACCACCAACTAGTGCTTCATGTTCTGAGTATTTATGCACAACATGACCTTTTTTGAAGGACTCGAGAAATGTCGCAGCGGAGTCAGGCGGCCGGTAAAAACATTCAACAATTATCTTGGATTCACCTGGACCTGTTACGCATGTGGTCACATAGCTTCACTATCACACTTAATTTCAACCTCAGTGGCGATTTTTTAGACTGCAATAAACACCCCCCCCCCCCCACGTCCTACGGCTTGTAATCTGTCTTTCCGATACCTCTCAGTCCCAGGAACAATTCGAGGTAGGCAACATTCTTGTAAGGCAGTAAATTCGGGAACGAATACTTCAAAATTTAGTGATAAAATTTTTACATTCGAAGTGTCTTTATTCTGAACATGGTCTCATTTTCCTATTTGAGTATCGACTGGCGAGTGTTCACGAGAGCACCTCAAAGTACCGCCTAGCCTAAAAGATCCCATGTACACACCACAAGTACTCTGCCACGGTAGTACTGCTTCCTTTGTGTAGTGCACCCCTGAACTATCAAGATGAGGTCTACGAATACACCTGATACTGCAGGTCCAAAAATTGCAGCCAAGACGATGTATGCTCCAAACCAAAGAACTTTGATCAACTCTGGGAATGATGGTCCAAACAGCCAGCTCTGCTTGTACACCACGTGTGAGGCAAGCAGTCTTCACCACTTCCTCGAGCCGCCTGCAAGAACTGAGGATGGCTTCAGAGCCCATGTGACGGGCGTCGTTGGTGCCGATGTGAGCCACAACATGCAGACGACTGTGCCCTGTGCGCTCGGCAGCCACCTCCACATCTCGAATGAGGTGCCCCAGAAGACATACCGAGTGTAGATTGTATTTCTTTCCATTCCTGAACGCTATCATCTCAGGGGCTCCTTAATGCACCTAACATTGAAGCTACCAATACCCCGACTCGGACCCTGTCGAAGGAACGGCTAACTGTTCATTCACAAGGTGAATAGTCGAGGCACACGGCCAGCCTCCACATTGGTCCTGTCTCGATCGACGCGAACGCATTACCACCCGTCACTCGGGAGTCCACCGCGTCGGGTACACTAGAAGGTGCTTCCGCAGTGGATTCCTTGGACGAAACAAGCGACACCTGAGGTGTCCTATCCGACCCTGCAGATTCTCCACTTGCGCTACACATTGAGGCGATAGCCTGAAGGTGATTGATCGCAGCCAAAACCATATTCAACTGCTCACAAACTACAGACAGCTCATCCTGCGTCCGCGCACAGCAATTTTAGTAAGACTTACTAAAGTGTAAACATTAAAAGCTGGCAGAAACATAGATAAGCAACTTATTACCCTATAAAAGAGATCATATTTACGCCAGTGACTGTAGCACTTTCTGTATTTCACGATAGCTAATTCGGCCTTAGTCCATTATCCACTGCAAATTTTTGTGGCCCAAGTCCGAAATTGCAATAGTGAAAGAAGGAAAGTGTTACAGTCACTGGCGTAGATATGTCTTTATAATGTTCTACATAACCGGGGATTCCCCAGTATACAAATTTAATTAACTTGTTACACTGATGTCGTGTAACCAAGGGTGGTTTCCTTACCTGGCAGAAACCTCGGTAAGCAACTTGTTACGCTCCTGGTCTGTAACCAAGGGACGATCACTCCTCAATGAACTACGTAGCTGGCTATCCAGAAGAAACGACAGCTGAGCTACAGACTGTTGAATTTACACTTTCAGCCATCAAGAAAACGAGACTAAACTTGTTACTTAGCAAATCATGCAAGTAGTTAAACCAAACATATATTCAAGAAAACACAGGAGAAGCTAAATACGTAACTTGATGCCCTGGAGATGTCTCACAGGCGATAGGTGGCAGCGAACTGAACACCTAACTGCTCTGACTAGATAGGTCACTAGTCTCAAAGCAAACAGCTGAGCAACTACTGCGCTAATGACTAATTGATTATACACTTAGGAAGTCTGAGATTAAACTCTAAGAATCTGAGGCTGGAGGTTTACTGAATATTTACGATTCGCAATGGTCGTGGAATCAAGTAAATGAAGCGACACTAGCGATTTCAGCGGCGGGAAACTTCACGAGCAAGTAAACTCGCTCAAGGCAAGCGATAGATATATATGCAAATTCTTGCAAAACGGACATATAGCACAACTAAAACAGCTAAATAATCAGCTACTGGTCACTTCTGCTCAGAAGTAAATTAGAACACTAAACTAAACGAAACAGAATGTACAACCAATAAGCTGCTGCTGCTGCTGATCTCCGCTTTGCTCTGAGGCTGGAGGTCTACTCGTCACTTTGGTAGCAGGTGGAAATGTTCGTGTCACAGACAGACTATGGTTGACTACAACAGGCTTTGTAGGGGATTTAGGTTGTGATAGTTACTAAGAGATTAAAAGGCTTCAGAGACT
This sequence comes from Schistocerca americana, assembly GCF_021461395.2. NCBI lineage: Eukaryota > Metazoa > Arthropoda > Insecta > Orthoptera > Acrididae > Schistocerca > Schistocerca americana. Next base: position 625,536,921 of record NC_060122.1, read on the forward strand.
ATATTACAATAGACAGCAAAGAAGGCTTCGAACTAATGGATCTGGCTTCTCTAGTGAGTCCGAACATTCTTTGATATCAAGCAGGGAGAGGAAACGCTTATAATACAGCGGAACGGCTGTGATTTGTGTGCCAAGTTGTACTGTTGCACTGCATTTCTGTCTGCCTCCCTTGACTGGAGCATCATGTTCGTTTAATTCCCAGGCCATAAATCGCGTTAATCAGGCACGGTCGCTCACCTTTATTCCCATAACGCGCATTCATACATCACGCCTCCCCTCATGTGGAACGGCAGCGCTCGGAGAGCGGAGCGGGACAGGAAACGCGATAATTACGCGCTAATCAGCCTCATTGTGCTTTTAATTATGCACGTCGCTGCTAATTGAATGCCTGACCAGACACCGAATCCTGTGCTGGAAGTTCTCAACAACTTTGGGGCCTGAGCCTCTCGACGGATGTTCTACGGTTACCACCTACACCGTACTGCGCCAGCCGTTATAAGATGTGTGGCGTTGGGTGCATAGATTATTAGTATCATTTTTTTTCAGTCATCAGTCTTCTGACTAGTTTGATTGCGGCCCGTCATGAATTCCTCTCATGTGCCCACCTCTTCATCTCAAAGTAGCACATACAACTTACGTCCTCATTATTTACTGGATGTTTTCCAATCTCTCTCTTCCTCTACAGTTTTTGTCCTCTTCAGTTCTCTCTATCAAAATGGAAGTCATTCCCTGATGACTTAACAAATGTCCCATCATCTTGTCCCTTCTCCTGGTCAGTGTTTTCCACATACTCCTTTCCTCTCCAATTTTGCGCAGACTCTCCTTATTCCTTACTTTATCAATCCACTTAAATTTCAACATTCTTTTGTACCATCCCATCTCAAGTGCTTCTATTCTCTTCTGTTCCGTTTTCCACACCGTCCGTGTTTCAATACCATACTATGCTGTGCGACAAACGTATATTCTCACAAATTTCTTCCTGAAATTCAAGCCTATATTTGCTACCAGTAGACTTCTCTTGGCCCGGAATGCCCTATTTGACAGCGCTAGTATATTTGTGATTTCCTCCTTGCTCCGCCCGTCATCGGTTATTTTCTGCCTAGGTAGCAGAATGCCTTAACTTCATCTACTTCGTGAGCATCAATCCTGATGTTAAGTTTCTCGCTGTTCTCATCTCTGCTACTTTTCATTACATACGCCTTTCTTCGATTTACTTTCAGTCCCTATTCTCTACTCAATCGAATGTTCATTCCACTGAGCATATCATGTAATTCTTCTTAACTTACACTTACGATAGCAATGTCATCAGCGTACCGTGTGATTGATTTCCTTTCAGCTTGAATTTTAATTCAGCTCCGGAAGCTTTATTTTATTTCCATCATTGCTTATTCGATGTACAGACTGAACAGTGGGTGCGAAAGAATGCCTCGCTCTCTTAAACCTTGTTTAATACGAGCATTTCGTTCTTGGTCGTCCTCTCTTATTATTCCCCAATGGCTCTTGGACATATCGTATATTACCCGTTCCCCCTATAACTTACCCCTGTTTTTCTCTGAATTTCGAACCTCTTGCACTGTTTTACAGTGTCGAACGCTTTCTTCGGTTCGACGAATGCAATGAACGTTTCTTCATTTTTCTTTACTCTTGCTTCCGTTATCAACCACGACGTCAGAATTGCCTATGTGGTGACTTTACCTTTTCTAAAGCCAAACTGATCGTCATCTAACACATTCTCAGTTTTCTTTTCCATTCTTCTGTATATCATTCTTGTCAGCAACTTGGATGCCTGAGATATCAAGCCGATTCTGTGATAATTTGCATACCTGTGAGCTGAGGCAATCTTCGGAATTGTGTGAATGATATTTTTCCGAACGTCAATTTGGTATGTCACCAGGCTCATAGTTTCTACACACCAACGCGAACACTTGTTCTGTTGCCACTTACCCCAATGGTTTTCGCAGTTCTAATGGAATTTTATCTATCCCAACTGTCTTATTTGATATTAAGAGCTACTAAGCATTCTTAAATTCTGATTCAAAAACTGAATCACCTATCTTTCCTGAATCTATTCCTGTTTCTTCTTCTACCACATCAGACAAGTCTTCCCCCTTAGAGAGGGCTTCAATGTACTCGTTCCAACTAACCGCTCCCTCCCCTGCATTTAACTGTGGAATTCCTGTGGCACACTTAATGTTACCACCGTAGCTTCTAATTTCACCGAAGATTCTTTTGACTTTCCTATATGCTGAGTCAGTTATTTATTTTTCGATTTCTTAACATTTTTCCTGGAGCCATTACGTCGTAACTTCCCCACATTTCCTACTTATTTCATTTCTCAGAGACTTATTTTTTTGTATGCTTTAAATTCCCCGAACGATTTTGTACTTCCTTCTTTCTTCGATCAACTGAAATATTTCTTCTGTCACTCATGGTTTCTTCGCAGTTACATTCTGTGCGCTTATGTTTTCCCTCCCAACGTCTCTTATTACCCTTTTTAGAGATATCCGTTCGACAGCAACTGTACTGGCTACTGAGCTATTCCTTATTACTGTATCTATAGCCTTAGAGCACTTCTCGTCATTCTTCAGTACTTCGGTATCGCACTTCTTTGTGTATTGATTCTTCTTGAATAATCTCTTAAACTCCAGCCTACACTTCACGACTACTTTATTGTGATCTAAGTCTATATCTTCCCCTGTGTACATCTTACAATCCAGCATCTGATTTCGCAATATCTGTCCGCCCAAGATGTAACCTAACAAGAATCTTCCCGTATGTTCCGGCTTTTTCCAAGTATAGCTCACCCTCTTGTGATTGTTAAACAGAGTATTCGCTATTACTAGCTGAATTTGGTTACAGAACTGAATTAGTCCTTCTACTTCCTCATCCCTTCCCCCAAGCCCACATTCTCCTGTAACCTATTCTTGTATTCCTTCCCCCAACAAGTGCGTTGCAGTCCCCCATGACTATCAGATTTTCATCTCCCTTTACGTACTGTAGCAGCCTTCCAGTATCCCCATATATTTTTTATATCTGTTCACATTCCGCGTACGACGCCGGTATGTATTTCTGAACTATCATTGTCGATGTTGGTTACCTGCCGAGTATGATCAGAACAACCCTATCACTGAACTGTTCACAGTAACACACTCTCTGTCCTACCCTCCTGTTCATAACGAATCCTACTCCCGTTATTTCATTTTATGCTGCTGTTGATATTACCCTATACTCATATGACCAGAAATCCGTGTATGCTTTCCATTTCAGTTTAATGACTCCTACTATACCTAAACTGAGCCTTTCAGTTTAACTTTTCAGATTTTGTAGCATCACTAACACGTTCAAGCTGCGATTGGTAGAACTTTATCCTCTCGTTGGCAACTGAACCGTTTTCTCATGGTCATATGCCCTTTGACAGTCCCCTCCCGAAGGTATAAATGGGGGCTATTCCGGTATCTCTTGCCAATGAATAGCTCATAACCTAAAGTAATTTGCTAAGGAGGCAAACAAACAAACAGACAGTATAACTTACTACTCGTTAGTGGAATAGTAAAACTAAATCTATTATTTGATATTCCCGTTGTAAAGCCAATGCAGCCTCAGATTAAATATTTTCACATCCAAATGTTTCTATGAATTTTGTAATGTTTCAGTGGTGTCTCCACATCCAAAATACTCAAGGGCTGTTGCCATTTCAGTCTGAGAAAATGTCATGGAAGATGCTATACTTACCTACTGTTTTTAAAAGGTTTTCAATGGTATCAGCACGCACCATGTTTAACACTGGAAAATAATAATTCTTATTAACAGCCTGAGATTTTTTTAAACTACACATTGCAGATCTTAAATAAAAGGCGCATTTCTGATGTAGGATTGAATATTTGTCAATTGCAACCATGATACCAAGGCTCTCTAAAACTGTGTTTCCGTAATAACCACTAAATAACAAAAACCTCTAATAAAAATACAAGGTGTAAAAGCACCACATACACACACACAAACAGCCCCCCCACACACACTCACACAGACACACACACGTACACACGCGTCACAGCCAAACGACAAACGAACTGCCAAAACATCATTTTATGAAGGTGAGAAGGAGGTGTTTTTTAAGGTTTTTTTTCTGCCTTAATATTTGAACTGGATATTTTCGCAATAAAAATAGACAATTTCATCTACGTATACACACAAGGTTGCCAAAGATGGTGTAGTAAGAAGCCAAAGATAAAAAAACACTAAATACGATGGTGCAACAAGATGGGATTGATATCTCGAAAGTAAATTCCTTGCCTTTAAAATAAAGGTATTTGTCGAAACACGTGCAATCTCTGATTGCAAACCAACATTCAAAATAAAGTTTTTCATTTATCCAAATATGCAAGATTTCGAGCCGATAACGCACTGTGCATGTACAATGGACCTTACATTAATTACTTCCACATCTAACTTTGTAATGTTGTTGCATCAATTTGTTCTGATTGCGGTGCTGATATTCAAGACCATAAAAGTGGGTTAAAAGCTGTGAGCTATCTGAGGAAGTTAACCTTGCATTACTGCGCAACTGTTTCACCAGGTATCCAGTCTAGTTTACCAAATTCCCAACCAGACTAACATTATTTATAATCTTTTAGTACTCATTTTACCATAACCGGTGACATATATATATAAGGAGACAATTTAAATAAAAAGAAATAAATCTCTTTATATTTGGACATTTATTTTCACATTGATGATTGTTCCGTTAAAATTTCAGCATATCAAACTTGATTCATAACTAAACTGGTGCCTTATTTAGGATTGAGAAAATGTGAGTTTGTAGTGTTATGGAACACATCATATAGGGAGCCAAGACTGGGAGACTACATACAACACTACATTCATAAAATAGCACACGAAGAACGTTGAAACATATCCAAGAGGAAATTAACCACAACCAACCGATTCAATTTTCACCCAAAGAAGTTATGTTCATAGCACAATACTGTCTGTCATGAATTTACCATACACTGGTACACTAAATTCATACTTACTCTCTGTGAAATCTTCCCGAAAAGAATAGCTGAGGGCTACTTTGATGCTTACACCACATGCCTCACGTGGTCAACTTGGTTTACACAAAGAGTGTAACTCCACAATAATTTTGATAATTAAATTAAATTACATCGAAACGCAATTTACAAAAGAAAAATTTCGAACTGGTTACTATCGTCTTACTATTAACCTGATGGGTCAAACAATAGTATAAGTACGTGGTACTGGTCTCACCAAGTACACCCCATGTGGGTTGATCATAAAGAAAAGTTGCTATATTGAACAATATTGTCAAGGCGAGACTTTATAATCTCACGCACATTCACATTTAAGATTGATGACCTTAGTTAGAGTTACTGATCAACACATGGTTCCACTTTACTCACAAAGTAGTGACATAGCAACTACCGGAAGACATTCTGAACTTCACACTCGAATTACACTGCGCTGCAATTTAAGATAACATTACATATTTTAGAGCTAAACCTGAACTAAAGGTGATTAAATTTTCAGTTACACTGAACTTAAGAAATACATTGTCCTACGGACTTAGCAGACACGCGCTTAGCCAGAGATCTTACCACTTCAGACGCTAGCCACGGACCTATTGACCTGGGCCCCTACCGAGCGTGCTTAACAGATACAAACGGAAGTGACCAGAGAGGCAGCTTCCTATACCAACATGACAAGGGACAGACAGGATTATACTAATAATAGAAACCTCTCTGCTTTTAGAAAGCATAGCTACCTGTTCCGACATTGGTCCTACTGTTCTCTAGCAGACAGGCTTGTCTGCTACCATCAAGCATGCAACTAGAAATGCATTTGCTCATTTATCCTCTCACACAGAAGGGAAGGGGGATGACAGTATCTTATCATATACAGTATATAAAAGAAAGCGGATGCAAGTTCTGTATGAGACTGTGTGACATGAATTACATATAAACTGTGTTTTAAAGTGTAGTAGTGTGACAGATCGTTCTTGTTTATGTGTAAAAGTAACACGTTTCCCTGCTCGGTCTCTCCCAGATAGTCAGAAAAGCCACAGTATATTTAGAAGAGGAATTTATGCCGTAAATGACAACAGAGTTAAGAAATTAACATGAAAGGAATCCAACAGAGACCTTTCATAACCCCGGCTCTCCGGGAAAAGACTGTGCAGGGAATTTACTGGCCATGCTAGGACATTCCCAAGCAGGCTTCTCACACCCAACTTAAACCAAAAGTGTAAAGAAAAGGCCAAAGGTCACCAGCTACTTGCTAAAACACAATAATTCCAACACATATTTAGAATCAACCAATTTGAAAGAAAAAAAAACAATCTGTGACACCTATTTAAAGATAGTGTACACCTAATTCGGTAAGCAAGTAAGAACAGTGGTCCCTGTGTCATTAATATGAAAACAATTTCTGGTTGTTACCCTTATGGAGTTCACCAGTATTTGCTCATTGCAAGAGCCAACTGATCACAGGAAAATTTATGACTGTTTATTAACAAGTAAAATTTATGAAAATAGCAAAGGTACCACAGCAATTAAAAAAAATTGAAAATAACGTCAGTATTATAAAGCAGAACATTACAATGCACAATCCGCAAAAGCAAAAAAAATGATAAAAGAAAAAAAATATTTTACAAAGTGGTTATCACAAAAAATATTTTATATCTTAAAAACTAATAAATTGTAGAATTAAAATAACTTTGTGGCACTAATTTAATCACTCTACAATATTTGAGTTAGTTAGCAAACAATGATCACTGTGTCATTATACTGAAACTATAGTTAATTATGTGATTGTTACCCCTAAGGCGTTCCTCAATATAAATATGCCACATGCAAAGGCTAATCGACCACAGTCCAATGAGAATGAATAGCTATCTGACTGATAAATGAAGCAATGCCACAGGAATGAATTTACAAAACAAAATATCACAAATCTAATACATCACACAAAAACAAACTTTGAGAAATAAAACAACTATGAAAGTAGAGTAGTCAACGTCTAAAAACAATACCAAGAAATGAAACACCTGCAAAATACAAGATTCAGTCTAATAAAAATAATACCAATAAATCGAACCCCTGCAAAATACATGATCAAAGTTTCTCTGAAAGAACACATGTATATGCATTGGACTAAGAACTGTATAATCACTGTTCACTGGCACACTTAGTAGTTCCACTGTTCCGAGGTACAATATAAGAGGGGGGAGGGTGGTCGTCGCAGCTGTCAGTAGGGATTTTTTATCCTTCTATTGCGTGCAATCCCGCCGTCTCTGCCCTCTCATGAAGTTTCTCTTAGTGGCCTGTGTCATGTGCATCTCGATTTGGTTCCATGTTTATGTTGTCAAATTCGTGCGTTATTCTCGTTTGACTCGCTGGGTTGATATTCCTGGGCAAGGATGACACTTAATGGCTCTTCTTTGTGCCACCCTTAGCGACCAGAGACCATCGAACTTTGATTTACTGTCACTTGACAGTGCGCATCCGCCAGAAAATGTTGATAGGCGTCGTTCAAGTCTGCCAGTTTCTCTGGACAGTACGTGTCAAAAGGCTCCACGCCCTTTCTGTTGTTAAATTCTTGAGTTATCCTCAATTGGCTCGCCGGTTTGATATTCCTGGGCAAGGATGACACTTAGGGGCTCTCCTTTGTGCCACCCTTAGCAACCAGAGAACACCGAACCATGATTTACTGCCGCTTGACAATGGGCTTCCGCCAAGAAGTGTTGATAGTCGTCATTGACTTCTGCAAGTTTCTCTGGACAGTACCTGTCAAAAGGCTTCACGCCCCTTTATCCCCTGTCTTCTGTCGTTTCACCGCGGCTGTCTCGTCACGGTCGCGTGCGTGTGGTGTGTTGCCAGCAGATGGATTTCCGCGCGGTGGACCGCTCGGCCATCTCAGGTCATCGCCACCACGAAGGGTCGCACAGGTGCGGCCGGCCATTAGCTCTGAGTGCAAGGGAAAGTGTTTGTCCCGTACCCTTCTTTTGTTGTCGACAGCGCTCCCGAAGTGGCCCAGTTGACAGTGTGTCCTGCTGGGAAACCCTCCTGTTTACAACTAGTCCTCCTCCTCGCTGCTCCCGCTGTCTCATTAGAGTTTAGCTGGTTCGCTTTCACGATCTCAACTGCATTCACAGAAATTGTCCATCAAAGTTATGTGATTACAAAATGTCATACATAATACCACATCACAATTTTTAAGAACAAAAGTGAGACTTAATTTTTTTTAAATAAAAAAGTTTCATGAATCGACAATATAAAAATAAAAGTTAAATGACTTGACAATATAAAATATAAAAGTGAAATGACTTGACAGTATAAAAATAAAAATTAAATGAACTGAGAATATAATATCTAAATCCACATCACTAATGTGGTTCACTTGCGTTATAATAAATCAAATGCTACTTATTAATCCACTAAAATGAATAGGATTATGCCTTGTGCAAGTATAGGTCAGGATAGCGTAGGGTTCACATGTTATTTACACACATACATGCACACCTTTTGTCTGTTCTACAAACTAACTACCCATTAACATGAATTACTCAAAATTTTACTTCTATCCACTACTAGTTAATCCAACAAGCTACTTCAATGCTACTTCAACACAGCGTTTATACCACTACAACATTGTTCTAGTTCGTCCTCTTCCTGACACTCGCGGCATATGTCATGTCACATGATGAAAAATGGAGAAACTTTCCTTAAACATACGCAGTAAAAAGAACAGTGGTTATTTACACGCCAAAACATTTATACCAGTTGACACACCTGATAAGAGACTCGCAATTATACATTTATCATACTCATATGTTCATACATAAAACAGTAAGACAATTTCATGTAAGATTACGTTATCACAAGAATTAATCACACAGATGACTCTGAGAAGGGTAAAATATTTTCATCATACAGGCTATACTACATTTTCTTACCCATTTTGCTCCAATATCGTTCCTTCTTTAAGTTACCTTTCGCTTCGAAATCAGTTATTTTGCCTCTGTGGTTATTCTGGATTCATTTCTCATGAATGGCAAAATTGTGGTCTTCTCTATTCTGTAAAACAGTTTCATCTTAACATGCTGTTGAACTTACAACTGACACAAAAGATCCGAATCCTCCTGTAGTTTAAATGACAAATATTTTACTTCGTCCTTATTACATTAAACCAAGCTTTCCTGCGGTCCCATAACCAAAATCATTTAATCTTCCTCTACCTTGAAGAGGGAGATTTCTTCAGTTTAACTCACATAGGCTGCTGCAGTGCATCCCGCACCAGCGAAAACAGTAAGCTGTAATGCTCACAGCATCAGTAAAACACCTGGGATTCTAGGACAAGTATTAACGCAGAATAATTTTTTAGCCTCTGGCTCAACATCAATCAAGACTACAGAAAGGATCCATATTTCTGTTCCATTCTCCATTTGCTGAAAAACTGCTCGTATTTGACTACCACAATAATATTTCAGGGCCACGTAAATTACACAAACCACAATTCTTCATTCACCTTGAAGGGAATCAATATACTGACGAAATCCACGGACAGCACTTTACATACTCAGCTATAAAGAACAAAAAAGACATATATGATCAATATTAACATATTATCGCATACTGGGACGCCAATGGTTAAACAATCGTATTACTGCATCCTGTTTTCAAGATTCTAAACTTACTCATTCCTTTCTCAGATTTGTCCTATCTTAAAATATTCATACAGCGCACATACTATAGTAAGAGATCCTCATTTATACTGACAGATATAGAATAGTAATAGATAGACAGTAGCACTGAAAGCAGAAAATCAGAAACAAGGCTACTAACAGCTGGGGACCTGGGTTTGCCAGGCCCATAATACCCACAGATCGGATATTCCCCTGAGTTTTGCATTAATTCAACACAGATCTTGCTTCCCTCAGGAGCGACTCTTTTCAAAAAAATGGTTCAAATGGCTCTGAGCACTATGGGAGTCAACTGCTGTGGTCATTAGTCCCCTAGAACTCAGAACAAATTAAACCTAACTAACCTAAGGACTCACAAACATCCATGCCCGAGGCAGGATTCGAACCTGCGACCATAGCGGTCTTGATGTTCCAGACAGCAGCGCCTTTAACCGCACGGCCACCTCGGCCGGCCGACTCTTTTCAATTTACACAAAATAAACCATAAATAGCATTTCACTCGTCCACAAAGAAACCTCTTAACTTCACATTTGAACCAACCTAAATCCTGCTTGCACAAGGAAAGAAAAAAAACCCACAAACATCACTTCAATCAATCACATAGAAACATCTTTACCATTATTTTTACCAACATATTATACAAAATGCACGTCACAAATGGAAACTAATCAATTCTTTCTCCTCATCGTCCTCTCTACTCCTCACTATGTACTCATTTGCCATGTCACTCATATGTTCCGATTGGGCGCCTTCTGCGCTGATCATTTGTGATTGCCGGTTTGTTCATTTCCATTTGCTGGATTATGTCTAGGGTTGGCAGGCCGAATTTTAATATCATATGGCGCTCTGCCTACAATCCTATTCCCACCGTGTTCATCATAGTATCGGTTCTGGTTGCCGTAACTGTTGCGTTCACGATCCTGTCCACGTCCTCGATCATTTCCGTTGTTCCACCTGTGTCCACGACTGTTACCCCAGTTTCCATACGGCCGGTCCCGATTATTGTTCCGTTCGCGTCGCGACGGCCAGTCACGCCGTTGATTAGTACTACGGCCACGACTGCGATCGCGCTGATGTACCCGGTAATAACTTTGTGCCTGATTAGGCGGGCATTCTCCTGTATCGTATTCCAACTCTTGGAGAAGTGTCTTAAACGTTTCCACATCCTCTTTGCATGTCTCGCAAGAATGACGTGGCGCAAGTGCATCGGCAATTTGGTGATGCATATCCTAATTAGTTCCCCAGGCCCGTATGGGTCGTATAGAAATTGATTTGCCTGCAGCATGTGGTCGAATAGGCGTGCTGGGCTGCCGAAACCAGACTGGTTCAAATTTGGCAGCATAATTATGCCATGCTTGACCCTATCTTGTTCCTAAACGTTTCCACGTCCTCTTTGCATCGTCCCACAAGAATGACGTGGCGCAAGTGCATTGGGAATTTGGTGATGCATATCCTAATTAGTTCCGCAGGCCCGTATGGGTCGTATAGAAATAGATTTGCCTGCAGCATGTGGTCGAATAGGCGTGCTGGGCTGCCGAAACCAGACTGATTCAAATTTGGCAGCATAATTATGCCATGCTTGACCCTATCTTGTGCCGCTTCCGACCAATAGGCGGGCAGAAAGGCTTGTCGAAACTCCCGTGTGGAGTTGCAGTGACACGCTGCCGACCTCATGCGAATCGCCGGTTCGCCTTCCAAATAGCCACACATATATTCTATCTTATGTGAACTTGCCCAGTCGGGGAGAAGACAGAACTGAAATTGCTCGAGCCATGCTCGTGGATGTATTCCTTATTGCGACTTTCGAAATATCTCAAACTTTCTCACCGTAAGGAAATGTTTGAAATCAAATCCCCACATTTCCTCCCAGCGAGGCCCTTGAATGTTTCTATTTTTTTCATGTCTGCCACTCAAAATACATTCTTCCCTGTCGTCAAAATCTCCCTTGTAGCCGGAGTTCCTCTCTGCACTGTTCGTACAGTTATTTTTAGTGCTATTGGCGAGTTCAGAATTACACCCCATGCGGCTTTCCAGGTGCGCAACGCGTTCTTGTAATTTGCCTGTTACAGCTTTGTGCCACCTGTTCACTTCGAACTGTCCCTTCTGAAATCTAAGAAGCGAACTTACTTCTTCAGTCTCTACGACCACTACCGGTGTAGTATTGTTATCGCTCTCCATCACCTTCATCGTGCCTATGATGTCCGCTAATGCCGCAATCTTATCATGTATTTGTCTGTTGTCCTCTGTCCCAGTCTGCTTCAATTGTTCTACTTGCTATTAGAGTGCGTGAATTACTTGACTGTTGTCCGCTACTGTGTTGCTAACGGACGCGGGACAATGCGTTTCCGCCTCCTGGACCCTGGAGAGTACCTGCTGGTATTCCCTTTGGCATTCTTTTCTCAGCGCTTGGAAATTCCTAAGCAGCTGTTCCTCCATCTCTTTCGATTCCGCATCGCGACTCCGCTTGCCCTGTTCTAAGGCTTGCAGATGATCATCAATTTGTTCAAATGTACGGCAAAATTCTTTAATAAAATCGCTTTTTATTTCTCGTGCCAGATTGTTTATTCTTTGTGAGATATCATCGGACACTCTCTGCATCGACTTGTCGATTTTATTTGCGTGCTGGATTAGTTTTTTGTCTATTTGTTTGCCTAGCTCGCGGACCGATTTTTCAGATTTCTACGTCATTTGTTCGCCTAGCTCTCGGATCGATTTTTCAGATTTCTGCGTCATTTGTTCGCCTAGCTCTCGGATCGATTTTTCAGATTTCTGTGCGTTTTCTTTATTTTGTTGGAATAAGGCTTTCATGAGTTCTGCCAAATCAATTTGGTTAGTTGGCGGCAAATTAATTTCTGGCTCTGGTGTGAGCTTATTCGTCCTTTTTTGCATTTCCTCTGAAGTATTCCCCAATGCGTTTTCGGAACCGTCCGACGCGTTAATATCCGAAATCAAATTATCCCCTTGGTCCATGTTGCTTAAGTTGTTGGACCGCCTACTTTTAGCTTGGTTACGTGTCTGTATTAGATCTTTTTATACCCGGCACACAACACACTAATTAGAATAAATGTATCACCCAAAACTTACGACAGTCATACGAAAGGTACCCAACCTAGTACGCACTTTTTCACACGCAAAACAAATTTATATGTTTGATCGAAGTCAGTACAATTTGTTGTTGTGGTTGTGGTCTTCAGTCCTGAGACTGGTTTGATGCAGCTCTCCATGCTACTCTATCCTGTGCAAGCTTCTTCATCTCCCAGTACCTACTGCAGCCTACACTATTCTGGATCTGCTTAGTGTATTCATCTCTTGGTCCCCCTCTACGATTTTTACCCTCCACACTGCCTTACAATAATAAATTGGTGATCCCTCGATATCTCAGAACATGTCCTACCAACCGATCCCTTCTTCTAGTCAAGTTATGCCACAAGCTCCTCTTCTCCCCAATTCTATTCAATACCTCCTCATTAGTTATGTGATCTACCCATCTAATCTTCAGCATTCTTCTGTAGCACTACATTTCGAAAGTGTCTATTCTCTTCTTGTCTAAACTACGTATTTATCGTCGACGTTTCACTTCCATACAAGGCTACACTCCATACAAATACTTTCAGAAAAGACATCCTGACATTTAAATCTATACTGGATGCTAACAAATTTTTCTTCTTCAGAAACGCTTTCCTTGCCATTGCCAGCCTACATTTTATATCCTCTCTGCTTCGACCATCATTAGTTATTTTGCTCCCCAAATAGCAAAACTCCTTTACTACTTTAAGTGTCTCATTTCCTAATCTAATTCCCTCAGCATCACCCGAATTAATTCGACTACATTCCATTATCCTCGTTTTGCTTTTGTTGATGTTCATCTTATACTCTCCTTTCAAGACACTGTCCATTCCGTTCAACTGGTCTCCCAAGTTCTTGGCTGTCTCTGACAGAATTACAATGTCATCGGCGAACCTCAAAGTTTTTATTTCTGCTCCATGGGTTTTAATACCTACTCCGAACTTTTCTTTTGTTTCCCTTATTGCTTGTTTAACAGACAGATTGAATAACATCGGGGAGAGGCTGCAACCCTGTCTCACACAATTCCCAACCGCTGCTTCCCTTTCATGCCCCTCGACTCTTATAACTGCCATCTGCTCTCTGTACAAATTGTAAATAGCTTTTCGCTCCCTGTATTTTACCCCTGCCACCTTCGGAATTAGAAAGAGAGTATTCCAATCAACTTTGTTGGCTTTCTCTAAGTCTACAAATGCTAGAAACGTAGGTTTGCGTTTCCTTAATCTTTCTTCTAAGATAAGTCGTAGGGTCAGTATTGCCTCACGTGTCCCAACATTTCTACGGAATCCAAACTGATCTCCTCTGAGGTCGGCTTCTATCAGTTTTTCCATTCGCCTGTAAAGAATTCGCGTTACTATTTTGCAGCTGTGACTTATTAAACTGATAGTTCGGTAATTTTCACATCTGTCAACACCTGCTTTCCTTGGGATTGGAATTATTATATTCCTCTTGAAGTCAGAGGGTATTTCGCCTGTTTCATACATCTTGCTCACCAGATGGTAGAGTTTTGTCAGGACTGGCTCTCCCAAGGCCGTCAGTAGTTCCAATGGAATGTTGTCTACTCCAGGGACCTTGTTTTGATTCAGGTCTTTCAGTGCTCTGTCAAACTCTTCACGCAGTATCGTATCTCCCATTTCATCTTCATCTACATCCTCTTCCATTTCCATAATATTGTCCTCAAGTACATCGCCCTTGTATAGACCCTCTATATACTCCTTCCACCTTTCTGCTTTCCCTTCTTTGCTTAGAACTGGGTTTCCATCTGAGCTCTTGATATTCATGCAAGTGGTTCTCCTTTCTCCAAGGGTCTCTTTAATTTTCCTGTAGACAGTATCTATCTTACCCCTAGTGAGATAAGCCTCTACATCCTTACATTTGTCCCCTAGCCATCGCTGCATAGCCATTTTGCACTTCCTATCAGCCTCATTTTTGAGACGTTTCTATTTCTTTTTCCCCGCTTCATTTACTGCATTTTTATATTTTCTCGTTTCATTAGTTAAATTCAATATTTATTCTGTTACCCAAGGTTTTCTACTAGCCCTCTTCTTCATAACCATTAGATTGTGGTCTGAGTCCCCCTGGAAATGTCTTGCAGTGTAAAACCTGGTTCCTAAATCTCTCTCTTACCATTACATAATCTATCTGATACCTTTTAGTATCTCCAGGGTTCTTCCATGCATACAACCTTCTTTTATGATTCTTGAACCAGGTGTTAACTATGATTAAGATATGCTCTGCACAAAATTCTACCAGGTGGCTTCGTCTTTCATTTCTTAGCCCCAATCCATATTCACCTACTATGTTTCCTTCCCTCCCTTTTCCTACTCTCGAATTCGAGTCTCCCATGACTATTAAATTTTCGTCTCCCTTCATTACCTGAATAATTTCTTTTATCTCATCATACATTTCATTAATTTCTTCGTCATCTGCAGAGCTAGTTGGCATATAAACTTGTACTACTGTAGTTGGCGTGGGGTTCGTGTCTATCTTGGTCACAATAATGCGTTCACTATGCTGTTTGTAGTAGCATAACCACACTACTATTTTTTTATTCATTATTAAACCTACTCCAGCATTACCCCTATTTGATTTTGTATTTGTAACCCCGTATTCACCTGACGAAGAGTCTTGTTCCTTCCGCCACCGAACTTCACTAATTCCCACTATATCTAACTTTAACCAATCCATTTCCCTTTTTAAATTTTCTAACCTACCTGCCCAATTAAGGGATCTGACATTCCACGCTCCAATCCGTAGAACGCCAGTTTTCTTTCTCCTGATAACGACGTCGTCCTGAGTAGTCCCCGCCAAGAGATCCGAATGGGGGACTATTTTACCTCCGGAATATTTTACCCAAGAGGATGTCATCATCATTTAATGATGCACGCCCTCGGGAAAAATTATGGCCGTAGTTTCCCCTTGCTTTCAGCCGTTCGCAGTACCAGAACAGCAAGGCCATTTTGGTTAACGTTACAAGGCCAGATCAGTCAATCATCCAGACTGTTGCCTCTGCAACTACTGAAAAGGCTGCTGCCCCTCTTCAGGAACAACACATTTGTCTGACTTCTCAACAGATACCCCTCCATTGTGGTTGCACCTATGGTATGGCTATCTGTATCGTTGAGGCACGCAAGCCTCCCTCCAACGGCAAGGTCCATGATTCAGGGCGGTGGGGGGGGGGGGGGGAGTGCAATTTACAAGCGAGAAAAAAGCATGTGCATATAAAACACACAAATATAGAAAACAAAACAAGACAAACAACACAATGCCGCCCAACAACGCCGTGTATCTTTTGAAAGTCTGCTCAGAAACAATGCAGAAGTTTGAGCGCTGCTGGGAAAAAAATTAAGATTACACAACGCTCGCAATCTAACGTTTCAGAGATTCCAGTGTCTAGCAGAATCACAGAACAGGGTCGCCATACGTAAGTTGTACACTAATTTGTTCTGATTGCGGTGCTGATATTCAAGACCATAAAAGTGGGTTGAAAGCTGTAATCTATCTGAGGAAGTTAACCTTGCATTACTGCGCAACTGTTTCACCAGGTATCCAGTCTAGCTTACCAAATTCCCAACCAGACTAACATTAATTATAATCTCTTAGTACTCATTTTACCATAACCAGATATATATATATATATATATATATATATATATATATATATATATATATATATATAAACAGTTTAAATAAAATGAAATAAATCAGTTTATATTTGTACATTTGTTTTAACATTGATCTTTGTTCCATTAAAATTTTAGCGTATCATACTTGATCCATAACTAAACTGGTGCCTTATTTTGGATTGTGAAAATGTGAGTTTCTAATCTTACGGAACACATCAAATAGGGAGCCAAGATTGGGAGACTACATACAATACTATTGTTGTTGTTTTGGTCTTGAGTCCTGAGACTGGTTTGATGCAGCTCTCCATGCTTCTCTATCCTGTGCAAGCTTCTTCATCTCCCAGTACCTACTGCAGCCTACATCCTTCTGAATCTGCTTAGTGTATTCATCTCTTGGTCTCCCTCAACGATTTTTACCCTCCACGCTGCCCTCCAATACTAAATTGGTGATCCCTCGATGTCTCAGAACATGTCCTACCAACCGATCCCTTCTTCTAGTTAAGTTATGCCACAAGCTCCTGTTCTCCCCAATTCTATTCGATACCTCCTCATCAATTACGTGATCTACCCACCTAATCAACACTACATTCATAAAATAACACACGAAGAACGTTGAAACATATCCAAGAGGAAATTAACCACAACCAACCGATTCAATTATCACCCAAAGAAGTTACATTCGTAGCGCAATCCTGTCTGTCAAGAAGTTACCACACACTGGTATACTAAATTCATACTAACTCTCTGTGAAATCTTCCCAAAAAGAATAGGTGAGGGCTACTTTGATGATTACACCACATGCTTCATGTGGTCAACTTGGTTTACACAAAGAGTGTAACTCCACAATAATTTTTATAATTAAAATAAATTACATCGAAACGCAATTTACAAAAGAAAAACCTCGAACTGGTTACTATCGTCTTAGTATTAACCTGATGGGTCAAACAATAGTATAAGTACGTGGTACTGGTCTCACAAAGTGCACCCCACGTAGGTTGATCATAAAGAAAAGTTGCTATATTGAAAAATATTGTCAAGGCGAGACTTTATAATCTCATGCACATTCGCATTTAAGACTGATGATCTTAGAGTTACTGATCAATACGTGGTTCCACTTTACTCACTAAGTAGTGACAAAGCAACAACTGGAAGATATTCTGAACTTCACACTCACATTATACTGTGTTGCAATTTAAGATAACATTAGATATTTTAGAGCTAAACCTGAAATAAAGGTGATTAAATTTTCAGTTAGGCTGAACTTAAGAAATCCATTGTCCTATGGACTTAGCAGACACGTGCTTAGCTGGAGATCTTACCACTTCAGACACTCGCCGCAGACCGACTGACCTGGGCCCCTGCCGAGCGTGCTTAACAGATAGAAACGGAAGTGACCAGAGAGGCAGCTTCCTATACCAACATGACAAGGAACGGACAGGACCATACTAATAATAGAAACCTCTGTGCTTTTAGAAAGCATGGCTACCGGTTCCGACGTTGGTCCTACTGTTCTCTAGCAGAGAGGCTTGTCTGCTACCATCAAGCATGCAACTAGAAATACATTTGCTCATTCATCCTCTCACACAGAAGGGAAGGGGGATGACAGTATCTTATCATATACAGTATATAAAAGAAAGCGGATGTAGGTTCCATATGAGGCCTTGTGACATGAATTACATATAAACTGTGTTTTAAAGTATAGTAGTGTGACAGCTCGTTCTTGTTTATGTGTAAAAGTAACACGTTTCACTGCTCAGTCTCCTCCCAGATAGTCAGAAACACCACAGTAAATTTAGAATAGGAATTTATGCCGTAAATGACAACAGAGTTAAGAAATTAACATGAAAGGAATTCAACAGAGACCTTTCAACTTCTTTGTATATGATATTGAAATACACGCAGCTTACTTATTACAAATATAGAAATAAATTATAGTTTGTAGAAGAGCTTAATTCGATCTCTGTTCCACGCATGAAATTAGTCGAAATGAGTAATACCTGGTACTATAACTTTGTAAAACACACGTGGGCACTACAGCTGACATAACTCACAGCTTACAAAACGCTATTCGACGACAATGACCAAGGTAAATAAGTTCATCATATCGACAAAAACTCCTCCGATATCATAACTAGTCCAACATAATAGTGACTTGTGTTAGAGAGTTACCTTCATTTTTCAGCTGAAAATTTTGTCTTGTTGTGCCGTTACGAACTACAGGAACTTTAGCTGTCTGTTTAGCATGGCAACATGTGTTTGGACATTAAAATAGCATTGTGACACAGTTAAGATTTCTACAGCTTGCAATCATGTTTTAGACACCTATTGTGTTTGTGTTTGTGTGTGTGTGTGTGTGTGTGTGTGTGTGTGTGTGTGTGTGTGTGTGTGTGTGTGCGTGTGCTTGTGTGTGTGTGTGTGTGTGTGTGTGTGTGTGTGTGTGTGTGTGAGTGTGTGTGTGTGTGTGTGTGTGTGTGTGTGTGTATCCGTGTGTGCTTATGTGTTTGTGTACATGGCGCCACTTACGCAGTACAGGTGCAAGTAACGAACTCTTATTACACGTGTGGTGCTGACTTATTTTACATGTTAGTATAGCGCGAGGTACAACCCTTACGACATTTTTTAAATCATCAGTGACACAGTTGCAGGCTTTCCAGAAATATCGATTATAAAGGTGAAATGGACTGTTAATTCTACGAGGATATTCACTGAAAAAATCTGTGGAAGGGGGAGGGAGAGGAACGACAATCCACTGCTGGCCTTGAACAACTACCTTCGTTGTCTTTAATTTTTGAAGTTTTTTGACGTTTTTCATTTCCCGCCAACTCGAATTTTTTAGTTTACCGCCAGTGTAGCTTTGCGTTTTTAAATTTCGCACCAACACCATCATGCGTTATTTAAATTTATTTCTCTGTCAACTTAGATCTTCGAATTTTCTGTCTCCAACTGTAATTGTTGCGCCTTGTCTTTGTCGCTGGCTAGTGACCGAAACTTTAACTGTGCACCAGACAGTGGAATCCATCATTCATTTATAGTACATGTAAATCTGTGACGGATTTCACCGCTCGTAAGTATCAACTTTCATTCGGCGTTCCATTGCTGAGAAGATGGAAGACTCCAACTACCATGACATACGATTTCGCCCGTAAAGCACCCACAAGGCACCAAAAAGATTATACAAATCAATTTCCTCTGTATAAGATAATAAATGGTTAACAATTGTTCCTTGGATACATACTTACCTTATTTGCAGTTTATCATATTCAGGAAAGACAATGACTCACTGTATAGTGTAATAATAAGCATGGGTCAGTGACGTGTTGAAAATAAAAAACAATATAAACATTATAAAATAAACTTTTTATGGTTTATTATAAATAGTAGGACTATCCTTATAAGATTTGTCAGCAATCAGCACAGCAGTCACAAAAACAAGTACAAGAGACAAATGTCGTTAGTTTTCGGTTACTGTTACATGTAATTTCCTTCGTACGCCCAGCCCCAGATCCAAAAGCGCTAGATACTCTTCCCTGGCCATATTTTGTCGAGATAGTGAGTCAGATCTAAAATTCGTATGTAAATCAGACTGAAATTATTGACCAGAAGGACATGAAAGAGAAGCAGTTTTTCTGATAGAAGTGACACGGTGCTATAACCAATCCCTGATGTAATTCTCTGCACACTGAGAAAGCAATAAAGGAAAGCAAGTGGAAATTTGCGAAGGAAGTTAACGCTCAAAATGTAGAAATAAAAAGTTTGAGGTTTGCCGAAGGGATTGTAATTGTGTCACAGACAGCACAGAGCTTTAAAAGATTTGTTAAACGGAACTGGCCATGTCTTCAAAAGAGGCTACAAGACAAATACAAAAAATGTAAAACAAGCGTAATTTAATGCAGTCAAATTAAATCAGGCGACACTGAAGGAGTTAGATTAGGAAGTGAGGCGGAAAAAGTTGGTCATCAATTGCGATGTGTGGACGGCAAAATAACTGAAAATTACCAAAGTAAAGAAGCTGTAAGGTACAGATTGCCAAAAGCTAAAAAGATCGTATCTGTAATGAGTGCGACGTAAAAATCTAAGTGTTATGAATTCTTTTCTAAAACATTACGGTTATATTGTATCCTTGTACAAAAGTGAAAGTAGGACGAGGAGAAAGAAATTGCAGCCTTGAAATGCACTGTGAAAGAAGAATGCTGTAGATGAAGTGGGTAGATAGTGGTACGTAATAAAATTAGGGACTTAATAATCATCTCTGAGACAAAACATTATGAGTACCTGTTTAATAGCGACTTCAATGTAAAAGTGGTAAAAGAATAAGATTTTAGAGAAACAGCAGGAAATTAAAGTCTCCATGAGACACCAGATGGCACTACTTTTAATCAAACTGACCATGTAGTAATTGACAGGAGACTAGGATCTCATATCTATGAGGTTGAAAGTTGCAGAGGGTGACTGCTACTAGGGTAATTGTATCGTAAGAGTGAAATACAGACAATGAGGAGTTTCATTTAGACCCAGAGGGAATAGAAAAGCTCCACGAACACACAATGTTCCCAAATTAAATGAGAAGCGAATACGAGAAAAGAGGAAAGCATCGAAGGGAAGTGGAATGTGATGAAAGATGCATAAGAAGAAACTGCAAAAGTGGTTTTAGGTACAGAAGAAAGAGTGGAAAAGACAGGATGATCTGATGAAGAGTGTAAAAAGGCGGTGGAAGAGAGAAATGAGTCAAGAAAGAAAATAATAAACATAATGATTCATGAAGAAAAGGAAAGCAGCAGATAGAAACTCTAGAAGAAAGAAACTAGAGCTAGAAAAGGAATGAATTATGGAGTTAGAAGAAGAATATAAAGACCAAGAACTATGGGTAGTCTACAGGAGACTTCAGGAACTGAAGAAAGGATTTCCGTCACGTAGTGTATTCTGTATTGATAAAAGGTAAGTTTATAGGAGGAGAAGAACAGATTTTAGAGTGGTGAGCTAAATATTTCTGTGAGCTGTTGAACGTCACAACAGAGAGACACGTACTGGAAGAAAAGGAAACAGAGAGCAACCAACCGTGGAAAAATGTTAGTCAGGGCGAAATACCTCTACCTACACCTACAACAGAGGAAGTTAGACAGCAATAAAAAGCCTAAAAACTAGAATCCTCCAGGTAATGATATAATTTTAGCATAGAGGAGAACGTCTGAAAAGATATGTCCATCAACTAATATTTCAAAATGGCTCTAAGGACTATGGGTGTTAACATCCGAGGTCATCAGTCCCCTAAACTTATAACTACTTAAACCTAAGTAACCTAAGGACATCACAAACATACATGTCCGAGGATTGGAACCTGTGACGATAGCAGCAGTGCGGTTCCGGACTGAAGCACCTAAAACCGCTCGGTCACAGGCCCGTCACTAATACTTCAAATCTGGGGAAAGGAAGTATTGCCAGAACAGTCCAATTCATAAGCATAAAGCAAACTGTTAAAATGACCGCGGTATCATTTTGGTCAGTATTGTATACAAAATATTAGCCAATTTCTACGAGACGTGTTCCACTTACAGAAGAAGTACTTGGAGATTACGGGTGTGGATCCCCACGGGATACATCAACAGCTGACCAGATCTTCACTCTAAGGCAAATAAAGAAAAATTGATATGAATCTAATGTGGATGTACAGCAGCTTTTTGTAGACTTCAAACAGGCCTGTGATAGTTTTAAAAGGAAAAAGTTGTATCAGACCCTAATGGAGGTGGAACTTCCTTATAAACTAATCAGACTGGTACGAATGTCCCTCGCTAGCACAAAATGCCAAGACAAAGTAGAAGGAAAACTCTCTAAAGAATTTGCTATCAGCCAAGGGTTACGACCAGGTGATCCACACTACCCTTCAACATAATGTTGGAGAGAGTGATACGAGGGGTGAAGACTGACAACGCAGGTGGCACTCTGTTTAACCGTATGAGCCAATATCTAGAATATGTCAATGATGTGTATATGCTGTCTAGAAGGTTCAAAATTGGGAGAAAGTTTTGGCAGACTTGAAAAGAAAGCAGGACAGTTAGGACTCCAAGTAAATAAAACCTAAACATACTATCCCTTTGCTTTCAGGAAAAATACTGTTTTTAAACAGAAGGATATTAATCTGAATGGAGGCAACTGTGAGAATGGTGAGAAATTTCGATATCTGGGAGTGATGTTATGGAAGACAACAGTATAAGAGAAGAAATAAAAGCAAGGATTGCTGCGGGAATTAGAGCTTACTGGGCCCTGATTAAGATCTTTCAGTCACGTAGCACGAGCACAAAAATCGAAATTGATCGTCTATAGAACAGTCGTAAGGCCGGTGGTAATGTATGGCTCCGAAACGTGGACAATGACGGTAGAAAAAAAGCGCCCTGATTAAGATCTTTCAGTCACGTAGCACGAGCAGAAAATCGAAATTGACCGTCTATAGGTCATAAGGCCGGTGGTAATGTATGGCTCAGAAAAGTGAACAATGACTATAGAAGAAGAGAATTTATTGAGAAGATGGGAGAATATCAAGAAAAACGTTTGGGGCTGTGAATGAGATGGGGGAATGGAGATTATGGAGAAACAAGAAAATGGGAGAACTGTACAATAATGCTGTCTCAGTTACGGAAATCAAGTGTAAGAGAATGAGGGGCTGAGCCATGCAGATTGAGAGTCGAAGTATAGATCTGTCAGTAACGTCTGGAAAGAAAACCCAAGCCGCAGGAGGTCCATGAGGAGACCACTGAAACGATGACTGGAGGACGTGGAAAATGATCTGAGAAAGATGGCAGTGATAAGATAGAGGAAACGAGCAGAAGACTCTCAGGATTGGATTGTGATCGTAAGGGAGGCCAAGGCCATACATAGGCTGCAGCGCTAATGAGTACGGAAGTAAGTTTAAGGGGGGACGTTGATGCGAAACACACCATTTTAAAAATGCACCAGATCCACAGTTTTGGAGATACGGCAATGAAATTTTGTCCACGCTTTACATGAAAGTAACACACTTACATATAAAATTCTTTGATTATATATATTCAACTTTTTAATGAAATTTGAAAGTTTATTTTCAAAAAATAATGCATGCTCCTTTTTCACAGAAAGTATTCAAGAGATTTCTACAAAAAAATCTCTGTTTCATCTCTTTATATGTTTTAAAATTCTCTCAAGAGGTTTTTGGAATAGGACATATAGCAGAATTTTCATAATTTTTTTACTACAATTCCATAAGTGCAATTTTTAAAATTCATACAAAATTCCGAGCACTTTGTCCCATATCTCAGCCTGCATTCAGAATTTCAAAATTTGCTCTTGAGACAACTTTTATTATGTCCACAGAAATATGTATACAAAATTTTATGATTCTAGCATTTATAGAATCTGAGGAAAAGATACATTAACTTTAAAAATCAAACTTTTCAGGAAACGCAATTTAAAGTTCAGCCTAACTTTTTTCCTTATGTCACTTCTTCAGAAGACACCACAATTGTACTCTGGGTCGTCTTTCCCTTCAAGTCTTCTCTTCTGGTTTCTTGTCTGTCTCCTCTCCTTTGCCAGGTCTTTAACTGACTTTTCAGCTGCAGAGACGTGCTGGAAATCTGTTTTTCTCAGGATGTCTTGAGTAACAGTTCCTATCTTGAAGCCCATTCTTTATAATACCTTCATCCTCCCATCGTTCCCATTATTAAATACAATAACTGCATCATAAGTTGCAAGTCTGACAGCTACAGCAGATGCAAATGTGTTTTTAGGGCATTGTTTCCATATGAGTGAATTTAGAGACTCTTTTCGATCTAGAGTTTTGCCATGAACACACTTTTTGAGTAGTGCAGGATCGGCCAGAAACCTGTAAGTGGGCTTGACAAGATCCAGGATATAATTTGGAAGCCTCCCCTTGAGAATGTAGGGGTTGTTATCCCTCTGAGCTTGTAGATATTCATACTAGCTAACGTGGCACGTATTATGAGTAGGGTGTTCATCTGTTGACAACATGTGGCAATGTTTAACCTATACGGCACTTTTCATGTCATTTACAGCGGATAGGTTCTGTATGATAGCCTTGCCATAATACGCATAATACGTGGCACATATTATGAATAGGGTGTTCATCTGTTGACAACGTGTGGCAATGTTTAACCCATACGGCATTTTCATGTCATTTACAGCGGATAGATTCTGTATGATAGCCTTGCCATAATACGCTTGAAGAGAGTCTATCATCTTTGTGAGTCTGTTTTGTCCACCAGTGCCCTTTCCATCTTCCAACTTTTTGCCCTTCATGTCACTGACAAGTTTCCTCAATCATGAGCCCATTCTCTGCTGGATGTGACCTATGCATTCAAGTTCTCTATAAGGCTTGTTCTCATTCGCAGACTTGAATGCACTGGAGTCACCATCCCCAAGATATTTCGTATATCTGACAGCACTTTCCTTGACAAATCTCTTAAAAATAATTTGCATACCATTTCTTTCCATTCCACCTCTAGAACAAGAAAATGTTTTGCTACAGTTACCTCTTACTTTGTCTTCACATTCTCCACTAAGTGCACAGTTATGACAGAATTTACTCATAATTTGAACCTCTAGTACATTCCCTGTGTCGACACTTATGACACTTGACACACCGTATAAAGACGTATGCCCTCTTTTCATGACTGTACCATCACATGACACAACAAGATCTCTTCTAACACGACCAGAATCGTTCTCATCTAATGGGTCATTGTCCGTAAAAGCTTCGATTGTAGCTGCTATCATACTGTCCTCACACACGTAAAAAATTAAGTTTTCCAGTACACAGTTAACTTGATAGTAAGAGCTTCTACATTTAGTAGTTTTCAATGAGATATTAGCTTCGCATTTTTTGCACACAATATGCAGATTGGCTGCCAAGCCTAGTCCCTTACCATCATCTATAATCTGAATTTTATCACTACCACACATTTTACAAACACAAGAAAATTTCACTGCTGCAGTCAATAATTCAAGGACAATGAATCCAAATCCAGTGTACCGAGATTCATCACTGTAGTATGCACCATTTACATCAGGAATTTCTCGCTTGGAGCTGCTAGGAGACAAGTTCACGTTTTCAGCAGATGCTCACTTCGGACGTAGCCTCATTGCTGGTTTGTCGTTGTTACTCACGTCTTCCCAGATCACAAGGCAAAAAACGAATTGCTTCGTCATAACCAATGCAGCTAGGTTGTTATTGTTTATAAGATACGGAACAGAGTCAAAGATGATGTATAAAACCAAGGAGTATGTATCACGGCCTTATAGATGTAACCGGCACACGTTTGGTTGAAAGTAATGCACAGAATAGTTCTTCACTAAGCTGGAATAGTAGTGCTGCTTCAAAATGTGGGCGTGGCAGGGAGGCCACGTCACACATTTTTAATTAATTTTCAGGCACTTCGGATGCGATTTCAACATTGAAACTTTGGGAACTTATTGTCCATGATTTGTACTAACAAATAAAAAATAAATCGAAATTTGACATTTTTGGTCAATTTCATCAACGTCCCCCCTTAATAGCGTGTTATTTGACTTCTCAAACGCAGTCAACAGAGATTCTGTTTGGCATACACTCTACAAGTCCTTTATAGGATTCTAGATGGTGCCAGATGTCTACGCACAAGTTAAGCACTTCCCATAATTTAAGAGAGGGTGGTTTACAGGCACTAAGTTGGCGCCCGATCCGTGTTCCAATGGGTACAGATAAGACACATTTGCTGGCGAAGACATCAATGACATCAATGTGATTTCTCTATAATCACGCCCCAACCACTGTAGCACGACTCTGACATTGCAACACGAACAATTATCAACTTTTCGCGGTCCTATCAGCAACTGTATCAATATTAATTTTAATTTTTATAACCAACAGCCTCAGTTGCACCGTTTACCTAGAATGTACCTATGTTTCACTCGGGATAACCCAACCTTCATCAGAATAACAGTAACTACCGTTTGTCCATAGTGGACATCGTCAAGCTAAAAATACAAATACATAAATTATTGTCAAACTGCAAAAACTTGTCTGAAACTACCTCGGCCCCACTTCGCGACCGCAATGGGGCAGGCACTGGACAAACGGTAGTTACTGTTATTCTGAGGAAGGTTGGGTTATCCCGACTGAAACCTAGGTAAATTCTAGGTAAGCGGTGCAACTGAGTCTGTTGGTTATTAAAATTAAAAACGAACAATTATCCTGCTACCAAATGTCATCACCATACGAGGAGACTTTAAGCATGAAGCGATGCAGGTGCTCCGAAGAAATTTTCACGTAATTCACTACCGATATAATGCCTTCGACTGCCACCACAGATCCCATGGAATCCCAACTCAGTGCACCCCATAGTATAATTCTGACCTCACTGGCCTGCATTTATGGCGTGGTCCATCTTTTGTGCAGGCCTTAACATGGACGACGGCGTGTAAAGACCCAACCACCAACCTGCTGCGGCACAAAATACGATGAATTCTACAGGCGACACTTTTCTATTCACCCACAGTGAAAACTCGGTACTGTGCCCACTGCAGCCTTACCTCACGCTGTCGCAGGGTTAACACAGAAACACGGGGTCATGTGATATGGAGCTCCATGTGCTCCGAAACGCTTGTGCCTGCAACAGATCTGCCACACATCACTGCTTATCCTGGACTACACAATGGGGATCATTTGACCACAACGTTTTGAGACTAGGCATGATCGTCCAGTACCATACAACATACTCATTGTTTTATCATTCGTCAACCATTTTCCATAGGTGCTCACGGCAGTAGTAGACCAACAGACGACCAGCTTCACCGTTTCAGAAATTCTCGTTTCCTACCGCATTGCCACAACAATGTGCCCCTTGACAAAACCACTTATATAAGTGGATTTCCGCATTTACGGCCCGTTTCTTCACTATAATTACTGTCCATTCGCCTCTCTTCCGCTTGTATTCGCTAATTACTGTGTCTCGTGCCCGCAACATCACCAGGAGGCATTCAACCTCGCGGAGGGCAGTGGTCGTAATTTTTTGGCTCATCGGTTTATGTATGGTATTGTTTCTCAAAAAGAAGAAATGCGTTTCTAGAATACCATGTGGCAACATGTTAATGGAAGGAAATGTAGGGGTAAAAATTATAGAGGTGTGCCAAGACTTAACTGCGGTACGCAAAATCATGTGAGTACAGGATACAGCAGTTACGAAGCGATTACAACGCATGAATAGGGTAAACTAGTGTCCAGATCTATTTCAAAGCAGTATTCGGAATGAACTACAATAGCAACAGATCGTTAAGCTCATGTATCGCCCCTCATTTTTCTTCCACACCATCAAACACATCCTTAGGTGCTAAGGGTGTCCTAGATTTCTCTAGAATGTAAGAGAGACTCGTATGCTAGTCCACAGAATTGGTTCAAATGGCTCTGAGCACTATGGGACTTAACATCTGAGGTCATCAGTCCCCTAGAACTTAAAAACTACTTAAACGTAACTAACCGAAGGACATCACATACGTCCAAGCGCGGGGCAGGATTCGAACCTGCGACCGTAGCGTTCGCTCGGTTCCCGACAGGGGTCTAGAACCGCTCGGGCACTGCGGCCGGCCCCACAGTACTCTATCGTCATATAGTTAGTTATACACATGCAAGGTTTAGTTGAAAATGCGATTTGCATTGTAGATCTATGCTTATAGTCGGCACTAGCCCACTCCCAACCCCATAAACGGGGATGCTAGTGTATCTTACAACCACGGCGATTTTATCCTCGATATAAACAACATACGAAACAAGTTTGGTAAAAATTTCCCCAGAAATTTTCGATCTATGCTGGAACGCACACATACATTTCTATTCCTTTATGTATGTATGTGTTTGCATCCTGTCTGTTTCAAATTAGTTTTGTAAGTAAGACGAGACAGAGTGAAAGTATCGGAGTGTCTCTCGGTCCTGTTTGCCGACGCACGCATTACTTGCTGCTGATCCTGTTAGCATAACTCGGACGACAATTCGACAAAATCCCCACCAGTCGCCAGGAAACAGCCTCGCTAACCAGTTTACGTCCCTCTCTGAGAGGCGCGTGGCTCCGTGAATTCTCAAAGCAGGAAAATTAAATTTCTAGCGCTATGGCTTTTAGGGAAAATGAGGTCTCAGTGTATAAAGCAGTTTAATCAGTCGAGCTGAACCGCCCGGCTGGCCTTTGGGAAGTACAGCGAGCGCCGTTCGTCTCTCCAGGAAATTAACTCTTCACGTGGCTCTCTTCACTACTGTTCAGATAGCACAAGATCAGCCACTTTCCAGGTAGAGTTAGTTTCTGTAACTAAATGCACTTCGTGATATAGAGTAATGTGGTAGAACACTTCCTTCGCTCCAAGAAGGGGTGTCGTAGTATAAAAATGTGCATAAGTGTTGTGCATTACCCTTTAGCTACCGCTTGTAACCTGTGTTCGGTGTTCACACTTAGCGAAGAAAGGAGAAAGATTCCTAAGGGTGCGAAAGACACAAAAAATCTTTCCAGTTCAGGCGGATGAGATTCCCATTTGGGTCTCCTAACCATTCATACTATAAGACTTTAGTATTCACACACGGCACTGGAAAAAAATGTAAACACGTAACCGGTAGATTACACACACAGGTGGCAAAATTCTTGGCAAACCGCGTGATATCGTGTCAGACCTCCTTTTGTCTGGCGTTGTGCCGGAGCTCCACGTGGCATGGACTCAAAAAGTCATTGGAAGCCCCTGCAGAAGTATTACGTTAGCTTACTCTATAGCTGTCCATTATTGCGAAAGTGTTGCCGGTGCAGGATTTTATGCATGCCCTGATTTCTCAATTACGTCCCATAAGTGTTCGTTAAGATTCATGTCATGGGTGGGCAAACCATTCGATCGAAGTGTCACAAACGATTGTGGCCCACTGACATGATGCATTATCATCCATATTAATCAAGTCCCTGAATGGCTTAAAATGATCTCCATTCAATTATCGTCTAAGCTCGAGTAGAACATCCAGTCCATTTCAAGTACGCACATACTAAACCATCATGCAGCCATCAGCAGTCTGCGCTAATTGGTATCATAGATTCGTGGGGCTTGCGCCTCAATTGCACTCTCCCAACAGCTCTTATCAACTAAAATGGAGACTCGTCTGATCAGACTACTGTTTTCCAATCGTCTAGCGTCCAACCGATATGGTGTGAAGCCCAACAAAGGCGCTGCAGGCGATGTAGTGATAGAAGGGAGAAACGATAGAGGTACTCAAGGTTCCCTCCGCAACACACCGTCTGGTGGCTTGCACAGTATGGATGTAGATGTAGATGTAATGCTGTTAGCAGACATGCGCGTCGGTCGTCTGCTGTCATAGCCAATTAACACAAAATTTCGCCTCCCATCTACATCTACATCTACGTGATTGCTTTGCTATTGACAGTAAAGTGTCTGGCAGAGGGTTCAATGAACCATCTTCAAGTTTTCTCTTTACCGTTCCACTCTCGAACGGCGCGTGGGGAGAACGAGTACTTAAATTTTTCTGCGCGAGCCCTGATTTCGCTTATTTTATCGTGATGGTCATTTCTCCCTATGTAGGTGGGTGCCAACAAAATGTTTTCGCAATCGGAGGAGAAAACTGGTGATTGAAATTTTATAAGAATATAACGTCGCAAAGAAAAACGCCACTCCACGTATCAGGTCTGTGGCACTATCTCCCCTACTTCGCTATAATACAAAAACGAGCTGCCCTTCATTTTACTTTTTCGATGTCATCCGTCAGTTCCATCTGATGCGGATCCCACACCGCACAGAAAAACCCTAGAATTGGTCGAACAAGCGTGGTTCAAATGGTTCAAATGGTTCTGAGCACTATGGGACTTAACATCTATGGTCATCAGTCCCCTAGAACTTAGAACTACTTAAACCTAACCAACCTAAGGACAGCACACAACACCCAGCCATCGCGAGGCAGAGAAAATCCCTGACCCCGCCGGGAATCGAACCCGGGAACCCGGCCGTGGGAAGCGAGAACGCTACCGCACGACCACGAGATGCGGGCGGCAAGCGTGGTATAAGCAGTCTGTTTAGTAGACCTGTTGCACCTTCTAAGTGTTCTGCCAATGAATCGCAGTCTTTGGATGCCTCTACACACAACATTATCTATGTGATCGTTCCAATTTAGTGTATTTCTAATTGTAATCCCTAAGTATTTAGTTGAATTTACAGCCTTCAGATTTGTGTGACTTATCGCGTAATCGAAATTTAGCGGATTTATTTTAGTACTCATGTGAATAAAACTTGCCACATTTCGCACCATACAGATATCTTATCTAAATCATTTTGCAATTCGTTTTGGTCATCTGATGACTTTACAAGAAGGTAAATGCCAGCAGCATCTGAAAACAATCCAAGACGGCTACTGAGATTGTCTACTAGGTCGTTAATATAGATCAGGAGCAATAGAGGGCCTATAACACTTCCTTGGGAAACGCCAGATATTATTTGTTTCACTCGATAACTTTCCGTCTATTAGTACGAACTGTGACCTTTCAGATAGGATATCACGAATCCAGCTGCACAACTGAGGCGATATTCCACAGGCACGCAGTTTGGTTAGAAAGTGCTTGTAAGGAACTTTGCCTAAAGCTTTCTGGAAGTCTAAAAATATGGAATCTATTTGACATCTATATCACTCATTACTCAATGAGTATAAAGAGCTAGTTGTGTTTCGCAACAACGGTATTTTCTGAATCCGTGGTGATTGCGTGTCAATAAATCGTTTCCTTTGAGGAACTTCATAATGTTCGAGTACAGTATATGTTCCAAATCCCTGCTGCAAATAGACGTTAGTGATATGGGCCTGTAATTCAACGGATTACTCCTACTTCCCTTTTTGGGTGTTGGTGTGACCTGGGCAATTTTCCGGTCTTTAGGTACGGATCTTTCTGTGAGTGAGCGATTGTATATAATTGCTAAATATGAAGCTATTGCATAAGCATACTCTGAGAGGAACCCGACGTATGCAATCTGGACTGGAAGCCTTGCTTTTATTAAGTGATTTAAGCTGCTTTGCGACACCGAGTATATCTATTTCTATATTTCTCATCTTGGCAGTTGTTCTTGATTGGAATTCAGGAATATTTACTTCGTCTTCTTTCGTGAAGGAGTTACAGAAAATCGTGTCTAATAACTCTGCTTTAGTGGCACTGTCATCAATGACTTCACCGTTGTAATCGCGCAGTGTAAGTATTGATTGCGTCTTGCCACTGGTGACCAGAATCTCCTTGGGTTTTCTGCCAGATTTCGAGACAGGGTTTCGTTGTGGAAATTATTGAAAGCATCTCTCATTGAAGTACGGACTATATTTCGAACTTCTGCAAAACTTTGCCAGTCCTTGGGATTTTGCGTTCTTCTAAATTTGGCATTCTCTTTTCGCTGCTTCTGCTACAGCTCTCTGACCCGTTTTGTGAACCACGGGGGATCAGTACCATCACTTATTAATTTATGTGGTATATATCTCTCAATTGCTGACGATACCATCTCTTTGAAATCATTCCACAACTTTTCTACTCTCACATGATCAGATCGGAAGGAGTGCAGCATGTCTCTTAAAAAGACGATAAGAGCATTTTTATCAGCTTCTTTTATAATAGGTTTACTTTGCGTTTCTTTTTGATGGTTGTAGGAGTTACGGTATTCAGCCTAACAGCTACTGCCTTGTGGTTGCTAATCCCTGTATTCGTCACGACACTCACTATTTGGCCAGGATTATTTGTTGCTAGAGGTCAAGTATGCTTTCACAACCAATTACGCTTCGAGTGGGCTCATGATAGAGTTGTTCAAAATAATTTTCTGAGGAAGCATTCTGTACAATTTTGGATGACATTTTATGCCTGCCGCCGGCTTTAAATGTAAAATTTGTCCAGCATATGGAGAGTAGAATATAGTCACCACCGACTATACTTGTATGAGTGGGGTACCTATTTCAAATGAGACTCAAGTTTTCTTTGAACTGTACAGCAACTGTACCTTCTGAGTCGGGGTGTAAGTAAGACGACCCAGTTAATAGTTTAGTCCGATTGTCAAGTACAACCTCTAACCATACTATTCAGCGGGAACTACCTACTTCAATTTCACAACAGGGCAAACTACTTCTGACAGCAATAAATACGCCATCACCATTTGTATTTAATCTATCCTTTCGGAACTCTATTAGATGGTTAGAAAAAAATTTCTGGTGAACTTATTTCCGTATTTAGTCAGCTTCCTGTACCTATAGCTTTTGAGCTTCAGTGCTTTGTATTAGGGCTTGGAGCTCTGGTTCTTTCCCAACACAGCTACGACAATTTACAACAACAATACCGATCGTTTCTACAACTAACTTTCTGTGGTTTACCTGCCCCCTTTTAGATGGACGCACTTTCTATGATTCCCTGGGGCCCTCTAACCTAAAAAACCGCCCAGTTCCTTCCACACAGCCCTCGCTACCCGTTTAGCCGCTTGCCGTGTGTAGTGGACCCCTGACCTATTAAGCGGAACCCGGGAACCCACCACCCGACGGCGCAAGTCAAGGAGTCTGCAGCCTACACGGTCACAGAACCGCCCGAGCCTCTGATTCAGACCCTCCATTCGGATGTGCACCAAAGGATCACTGTCGGTTCTAACGACGATGCTACAGATGGTGAGCTCCCCCTTAATCTTGCTTGCAAGACTGACAGTCTTTACCATTTTCCGCTAGCTGCCCAAAACCAGAGAGAATCTCCTCCAATCCAAAGAGACATAGTCATTGGTACCGACATGCAGTTGGCTGCAAGCTGTATTCTTCATCATATCCGGAAGCAGATTTTCCACATCCAGAATGAATTCCCTCGGCGCGCACACGGAATGCACACTAGCTTCCTTCCCCTCACTGTCCTGAACAATCCCCTATTTATTTCTAAATCGACTTGTGTTTCTTCTTCTTTCACATCAGACAAATATTCCCTCTCGTAAAGGTCTTCAATGTATTCTTTCCACACGTCCACTCTCTCCTCTGCATTCAACAGTGGAAATCCCGTTGCACTCTATATGTCGCCAATCTGGTTTTTAATTTTATCAATGGTTGTTTTGACTTTCCTGTATGCTAAATCGTTTCTTTTGACAATCAGTTCTTTTCCAGTTTCTTCAGATTCTTTATTCAGCCGTTTCGACTTAACTTCCCTGCACTTCCTATTTATTTCATTCCTCAGTGACTTCTATTTGTGTACGTCTTAATGTCCCCGGAAATTTTTGTAATTCCTTCTTTCTTCGGTCAACTGAAGTATTTCTTCCGTCACCCACGGTTTCTTTTCAGTTACCTTCTGTGTTCCTACGTTTTTCTTCTCAACGTCTTTGATTGGCCTTTTTAGAGATGCCCATTCCTCTTCAACTGTATTGCCTACTAAACATTACTGCTGTACGTGTAGACCTGCAGAACTTCAAGCGTATTTCGTCACTTCTCAGTTCTGTCGTATCCTACTTCTTTGCGAACTCATTCTTCTTGGCTGATCTCTTACTTCAACCTACTCTCCACCACTACTACATTGTGATCTGAGTCTATATCTGTTTCTGGGTAGGCCTCAAAACCCAGTATCTGATTTTGGAATCTGTGTCTGATCATGATATAATCTATCTAAAGTTTGCTCGTGCCACCCCGCCTTTTCCAAGTATACCTCCTCCTCTTGTGATTCTTGAACAGAGTATTCGTTGTTACCAGCTGACACTTTTTACCGAACTCAATTAGTCTTATCCCTCTCTCATTCCATGTCCCAAGCCCGTATTCTCCAGTAAACGTTTCTCCTACTCCTACCGCTAAAATTTCGTTCCAGGCCTCCATGAATATGAAATTTTCATCTCCTCTTACGTACTGTATTACCCGTTCAGTATCGTCATATATTTTCTCTTTCTCTTCATCTTCAACTTGTGACGTCTACATGTATAGCTGAAATATCATTGTGGTTGTTGGTTTGCTGCATATTCTGATAAGAACAACTCTATTACTGATCTGTTCACAGTACCACAATCTCTGCCCCACCTTCCTGTTCATAACGAATCCAATGCTATTACCCAATGCTCACCTGACCAGAAATCTTCGTCTTCTTGCAATTTTACTTCACTGAGCCCCTCCGAGATCGACCCCTTGCGTTTCCCCTTACAGATTTCCTAGCTTCCCTTCCTGTTCAAGCTGCTGACATTGCACGCCCCGTCTCGTAGAACGCTTTCGTTTCGTTGGTTATTCAGTCTTTCTCTCATGGTCACCTCCTCCTTGGTATTCCCATTCCAGAGCCAGAGAACCTAATGGGGACTATTCAGGAACATTTTGCCAATGAAGAAACTATCATGAAACTTTTTCAGTTACAGGGCACATGTCCTGTGGATACGCGTTACGTGTCTTTAATGCACTGGTCGTTGCCCTCTGCACCCTCATGCCGTTGATCATTGCTGATTCTTCCGACTTCAGGAGCAGTTTCCCTCCTCAAGAAAAGGAAAGTGCCCTGAATCTCCGTCCGCTCCTCCACGCGCTTTGAGAAGGCCTTTCGGTGCCCGGTGCTGATAATTAATCAAAATTTCAGCGATGGTGGATTTAGAACATGGGACCGAAGACGATTTTGATACTAATCAAAGAAGCTACCACTTTTCTTTATTATCAGAATGATTTGCTACTATCATGAAATTTCAGTAGACCACAGTCAAATCATCACGTAAAATAAGCTGCAGATGAGAGTAAAATTAATTATGATAACAGAATAATAAATAAAAAGAGAAAAAAAACGAGAACATAGCCAACAAACAACCACTTAGCTCTCATGATATGTACACTCATGATACGTTTCAATAACGTTTTGTAGCTTTTTCTATTTCTGTAATTTAAAAAAAAAAGTTGTTATTGATTTTATATTTTTTGTGATTCTTGATTTAATTTTTTCATAGTATCTAAACCCAGAAAGACAAGGAAATCGGATTATATTGTAAATAGCAAATTGAGAAAAATTCAAGTTAGATAGCTCATGTGTATATATAATTCATCTATACACATTTTACGGTAGAACTGGAGTGATGCAGAGTCAAAACAAAAAATAAAACGAACAAGGAAACTGGGAGAGAAGAAGCCGAAACAAATCAGATGGGAACATACATAACAAAGAAAATACCTATCAACAAAAAAATTAAGTTAACCAACACCTTGCCGACGGAAAACATGTTTCAACATGTTGACGAAGGCATCTCGATATGGAGACATTCGCAAGCATGTCCATTAGGCCGTGATCATGTACTGCATGAAATTCTTGTGATGTTCCCCTTCGACTTGCACAACATAATGAAGTGGTCCAGCAAACACATAACTATACGAGTTTTCGACCGCGGAAAGAAAGAAGAATCCGGACGCTATACGATGCCCGTAGTGTATACAGTTTCGGAAGATCGAATAAAGAAGAACAATTGTGTCCTAATCCAAGACCAATTCGCTATATGACCTCCACAAGTAAAGTAATGTCGATCGTATCTGTAGACGTACAGCGACTACATAAATCCGTGTAGCTAAGCCCAATACGGTGCAAATGGTTCAAATGGCTCTAAGCACTATGGATTTAAAATCTGAGGTCATCAGTCCCCTAGACTTAGAACTACCTAAACCTATCTAATCTAAGGATATCACACATATCCATGCTCAAGGCAGGATTCGAACCTCCGACCGTAGGCCCAACACGGAGAAATCACTCGTTCGTTCAAATCAAGTTATTTACTACCTTACACCACGAGGACGCTACGCCCATCGGCCAGATAGGAAGACTGATATTGAATCAAACTGTCATCCAGGTGTTTGCAACAATTCTCTTTCAACGATGTTCGGGCAAGGGACTGCTTCCGAACGAATATTTAGTAATTTCATGATAAAGGCGGGTCTCCACAAAATGTCAGCCCCTAAATAACTCACCGCAGCATACTAGTCACGAATCCAGCCCAGGGAACAACCGCGTCATGAAAACCTCGCAAAGTACGAAGCCTGCATTTACCTTCATTGAGTAGTGCACTTGAACTCTTACAATAATCTACGATTACTGCCTTCAGTCAAGGTATCTTTGCCGGATTGCGGATTAGAACCATCACGTCATCCGCGTATGGACAAACATATAGGAGAAAGTAGGGGAAACGTGCGTAGCTGGCAAACATGCGCATTGGTGTTTCTCTGATTTAAAAGCTTTGTTGAACTTTGTAACCAGTGCTACACCTAACGACAGGTTAGCGAACTACTTTCGTCTGGTCGCTGGGCCGCCATTACAGTCTTACGTTTAGTAAGTTTTCAAATGGTGCAACGTGACGTTGTGATCTAATTTGCAGTCCCCTGGATTTAAGACGGTGAGTCTCTATTTATTACCATGACTAAATTTACTTGTGATATAGTTAAAGCCTGTACGTTATGGGTATGTTTTGACGTGAGTCCTGTTTGGTTGTAATTAGTTTTAAGAAAATTGCGGCCAAAATTTATTTCCAAGACACTATGGGGTACAGGTGTGCACCGATGCGCACGTTTCCCCCTCATGTAGTTAAATACCAGCAGGCCACCAACAAGTCGTTTTGTTTTCTTTGTTCTTAGTTACCGAGAAAGTACGTCCGGAAAACAGAGCAGTACAGTTATACTGTAGACATGCTTATACAAGCAATACATGCAGTAAGAACAGATGGGAGGAAAATCTGAGAAGTCAGTAGGAACTTCAAAATACCAGAATCAACAATACGAAAATACCTGGCGAAGCCCATTAACGAGGTAGCACAGCCAAGTCTGGGGTGTAAGTGTATTATTCCAGAAAGTACTGAGCAAGAAATGGTTGATTTTATCGTCCTTCTTTGCAACTTGTCCTATTGCCTAACACCTAAAGGCTTGCGAAAATTGGCATACGACTACGTTGAGAAGAATGCTATTAACCACCATTTCAACAAAGAGAGTGGCTTAGCCGGCAGGGATTGGGTGTACAGTTTTCTTAAGCGCCACCCGACCATCAGACTGCAGCAGCCGGAAAATACTAGTGTGAATAGAATCAATGCTTTCAGCAAGGAAGAAGAAGTTACTCGATTTTTTGAGAATTTGCTAACTTTAAAAGGAAAACTGAATCTTGATCCCACAAGAATGTACAACCTAGGTGAAATTAGAATAACCGTTGTACAAAAAATGTGTTCTAAGGTGTTTGCTAACAATGGTTCAAAGAGGGTAGGCGCTGCAACTTCCGCTGAGAGGGGCAGGACCATCACTGGTGTGTTTTGTATGAGCGCTGGGGGTCATTTCATACCTCCTATGATGATTTATCCACGAAAACGAATTAGTGCAAATCTTCTGAAAAATGGACCGGATGGGGCCATTTACTGTTGTTACAACAATGGGTGGACCAACACAGAACTACCCAATGAGTGGCTTCTTCATTTAAAAAACATACTCGCCCAACAGCTGATGAACCAGTGCTCCTTATACTGGACAACCACAACAGCCACTGAGTCTTATAAGTTTTGTAACGAAAACCACATCCACATGGTCTCTCTGCCAAAGCACACGTTCCACGGCCTACAACCCTTGGATCTAACCTTTTCTGGCCCTCTGAAGAATGCTCTTTCTAGAGAATATGACCATTTCATGATACGAACAGGGCACCAGAGAATTACTGAGTACGAAGTTGCTGAACTTGTGAAGAATGCTTTTCTTAAGGTTGCTGCATTGTCAAATGCCTTATCTGGGGGCCGGCCGGAGTGGCCGTGCGGTTCTAGGCGCTACAGTCCGGAACCGCGCGTCCAATACGGCCGCAGGTGCGAAACCTGCCTTGGGCATGGATGTGTGTGATGTCCTTAGGTTAGATAGGTTTAAGTAGTTCTAAGTTGAAGGGGAGTGATGACCTCAGAAGTTAAGTTGTGCTCAGAGCCATTTGAACCATTTGAACCTTATCTGACTTCCGTGCAGCTGATATTCACCCATACAACCCTGACAAGTTTTCTGAATTTTATTTTGCCCCAGCTCGAAAACGAGCTAAGAGTGGAAGCAGCCACAGATTATGACAGTCCTTCAACATCCGCAGCACATAAGATCCCATCGACTGCTACAAGTCCTACTTCCTCAACATCCACTGGAAGTTTTACTGAAAGCCATAAGAAGTTTATGACTTATCTACCAGCTTTTGACCTAAAGAAGGAATCTGATAGGCCTAAGCCTACTGAGGTTAAAACAAGAAAGCCCAGAGAAAAGCAGTGCTCTGAAATATAAACTAGCACACCCATTAAAATAAAGCTTGAGTTGGATATAGAAAAGAAAAAGGAAAAAGAAGAGGTGAAACAGTAAAGAATTCCCAATAAAAACATAAAAGTTCCTAGAAAGCTTAATCTCGGCAATAGGCCTAAGCCTAATGCAAAAGAAGGTATGGACAAGAAGAGACTTCAAATGAAGGAAAAGGGTAATCAGAATTTTGACGAGAAACACTTACAAAAGTAGGTAAACAACAAGAACATGATTAAAGAAGAATCAGACGATTCAGATGTTGAAGTTCCACTGATATCGACATGGAGCTATTTGACCCTGGCGGACTTCAAGGAGCCGACGACGACATTTGCGGACTTTGTGGAGATCATGGTAAAGACAGGGAATTGTGGCGCAGATGTATTTTGTGCGGAAGATGGTACCATGCAGCTTGTACCGCAAATGATTCTGCTAAAGATTTTATATGTGATATGTGCTGTGAAGAACTTATCTAACTTGTTAAAATTGTAGGCCCCTAACATCAACGAAAACTGCATTTTGTTTGAAAACTCATAGTCCTGAACAATGTTAAATTTTGTAAATTTTGATTGAAACTTATGCCTAACCTAATCTAATATGTGCCTTATCAATATAAACTTTGAAAAAAACCTTATATTTTTTTGTCCTCTCCAGGTATTACTGCATATCAATTCTTCTAACATGCGCACAATTACCCCACCCGATGCGCACGTTTCCCCGACGTTTGGGAAACCATGCGCTTAGGTAGTGTCTCGCACTTTTGTTTTCGGTGTGTTTATTTTTGAATATTTTGGGCTATCTTAATTTTTTATAGATACTAGAATAGTTGCTCTAAGTTTTGATATAAAATAAACTTTACTTAACGAAGTCAAAATTTTAAAAAAAGTTTCGCTTAGGTGCCCACGTTTCCCCTACTTTTCGCTAGTCCCTCCGGAAGGCGTCCAACCTTTCATCTGGGATGCTAGCATCCGAGGTTGGGGCTACAGAGACAACACAAACGAAGTCATTGACAGCGGGCTTCCTTGAGGCACTTCCCGACGGATATTTATCGGGGACGTCAGTTGGCCATTAACAACCACCGAAGTTGAAATACCCGAAAACACATTAAACAGCACTCGCTGTGTGTCAAAAGAAAAACCAACAGACTCCAGAATTCGAAGCAAAAATTCGTGATTAACACCATGAAATTCCTTATCAAAGTCTAGGAAAGCAAGGGAACAAAAGACGGACGTCCAGCAGCAACCGAAACCACGTCACGACATTCGACTACAGGGATAAGAATGGTTCGGCCAGGTGCACAGCTTTGACTTTTTGCAACCATAATCTACTTCAGAGCCGACATTCTACTACTAACTGCCGTCGCCACAGTCTTAGAATCGATGTTTATCAAAGTAACTGAGCGAAAGCTATCAGGGGCAGCCCGTCCAGGGCGTTTCGGGATTAAAACAATTTTTCCCACTTTGAACGAGGTCGGCACCTGTATCACTTCATTCAAAAGGGACGTAGAGATAGCTCCCAACAACGGCCAAAAGCGGACGTAAGATTCCTTGGGAAGTCCATCCGGACTCGGAGACTTTTGAGAAGGGGATCTCACAATACGTTTTCAAACTTCCTTAGACTGGAAGGCAGCTAAGAGAATTTCTTTTTTTTTCAAGTGTAATCATTCTATCCAAAAATGTGACTAGTGGGTCGTAACAGGTTTCAATGGACTCATGGGTGTCGTTGATATCTACATAGTATTGGTATAAGACACGCACTGTATTAGCTTGCGCCGTTACGATACGTCCATTATTTGTTGTGAGAGAATGAATAGAATCGCGTCGGCGACGGGTGTGATGCCGAAGCAAATGATACAACGAAGTCAGATCCTCCGTCACGAATGGACGTGGCTTGCATCGCATTTTCAAACCTTCCATTTGTATTCTCTTCAAGGTCAACAATTTTGCCTTTATACACGTAACTTCCGCAATTCGCCGATGGGTGTGATCTGCAGCAGCATAAAGTTCGCGCAGGATGAATAATAATATTAGTAAGATCTTGAAATGTTTCGCGCTTTGGCAACACAGAAAAGTATCAAATTTAGCCTGAGCCTCGGTTTTACCAGCTGTGTCAACCAGTCGTGGATGGAAGAGTACTTTCCAGTGGACTGTAGAGTACGCTCCCACAGGCTCGCATCACGCCATCGAGAATGGGTTCAGCTAGGTGAGCAACGTTTCACATCCACAGAGTGCGAAACAATTTGACTGGGTGCCGTTCGAGGTTGAGAGTTGCAGTCACAGCACAGTGATCCATAAAAGGAAGCTGAGATGACTTTCACATTAATAACATTATAGCGCAGCTACTATGATAAGTACAACCTATCAAACTTGCTACTGAAGTCGCTGTTAAATGGGTAAATTTAACTAACGTCGGGTACTTACATATGTAGACGTCTTACAGGAGTAAGGAGCGGACCGATTCATGTAAGTCACGAGAGAAATTAAAATTTGGAGACTGATCTGCAGGACGCAACACTCAGTTAAAATCACCACCCAATAGGAGGACTCTTACGAAACAGATAAATAATTTTCTCTTTATAAAAACGCAAAAGATCCACTGTGTGACCAGCGCCAGAAGGTTCATATACAAGCACCAAGGTAAGATTAAAAAGTTGGCAATATATACCCCTGCCAGAATCCAACATTTCCACTTTAGCAATTGGAATAACTTCGCGAAAGAATAAGGCGGTCCCCGTAGAATACTCAGGTGCTACATTAAGGATCACACGAAAACCAGGTAAGGACAAATCCCTAAATAGCACCTCCTGTAAGAACACAATATCCACATACGAATCATAAATGAACTGACGCAGCGAAGCCAATTGCAGTTCTGATTCCATACGATTCACATTTAAGGAAAGGAACGCGTAAGCTTGAGTCAT
This sequence comes from Schistocerca americana, assembly GCF_021461395.2. Classification (NCBI taxonomy): domain Eukaryota; kingdom Metazoa; phylum Arthropoda; class Insecta; order Orthoptera; family Acrididae; genus Schistocerca; species Schistocerca americana. The sequence continues at coordinate 625,578,506 of NC_060122.1, forward strand.
TGATCAGAGGTATGCAGGGATGTATGGAAAGTACCGAGCACAATTAGGAGGTAGACAGCTGAGCGTCAAGATCCAATGCGGAGGGCAAGGACGAAGGAAGGGGCTCCGCTCTCTCTCCACACACATGCAGCTCAGTATGAGCCACTCCGGGAGCAGGAGGGACGCTGGACATAACTTCTTCGCCACCCGCCGTGCTATAGACGGTAGGTATCGTAGCATCGAGAGGAGCACGACTGTCAAACATATCTCCACGACCAAAACACAATTCTTTTTATTTATTTTTATTTTGACTCACCGCGCCACAGGCTGAAGGTCCCTCTAAGGAGCACCATTGTTAAACAGCGCTTGGATTGTCACCCGTGGATGAAATAAGACTTGGGACAATAATAGATTTGCACAAGTAATTTCTATATTTGGAGCCTTGGCCGTAGTACATCAGGAGCAGCGTCCAGTTGCTTCTCATGCAAAGCAATAGACTTCCGGTACTGCTGACAGCCCAAAGAGCTTGACCGAGAGCGGCATCACACGAATGGCGTTGTCAACGACGTCTCCGGCTGCGCCCGTTACGACAGCGTGGCGGCGCAGCTGACGATGGTCATAAATGCCCTACAGCGAGCGGGTGGTTCTCTCGTTTCTCACGGCAGGCTGCCCTGCCTCGTGGTCAAACAGCGGACCCTGTACTGCATTCCGGGATGGTGCTCTGGGTGTCGCAGGCTCTTGATGTACGCTGTGATACTAATAATTTAGTACATGATTGGCTGAGTACATAAACGCTAAGGACTACGGTAGTTTAGAGCTTAAGGCACATACCCTAGACATTTCCTTGTGGCAAGTGAGTAAAGGCTTCAGTCCTTCCTTTAGCATACTGCAGTTTCGCCTCTGGGTATACCGCGCCCAGTCGGCTCCGCTTCGCAGCGGCAGCCGGCGTAACACTGTCGCCCGCCTGCTGGCTCTGTTGCAACTCACTTAGTCTCTGGTGTATTTTCTAACCGACTGCAGTCGATACGCTACACACCAGTTTTGCACATCGTTAGGAGCGCATTGTGCCTATATTCTAAAGGTACTGGAACATTTCCCAAGTATGCTATGACTAAATCGTCTGTGTATCTTTGGCAAGAGTAACCTTTAGCATTTAACTCTTCAAAAATTTCATTCGCCAGTGGAGCCCACAACAGTCAGGAAACAATACCGCCTTGTGGACACCCTCTGGCTGCTTTAATAACCATTTTGGCATGCATTACGGTGGCTACTATCTTTCGTGTACTCAGTAACTACGTATAGTGGTCTTAACGCCATGCTCTTTTGCAGTTTTAATCGCGGATTAGACAGCCTATTGATAAAGGCGTCCCAACCCCCCCTTCAATACGCAGGAAGATACAGGAAGCAATTTTCTGAAAATACAGAGCTTCTTTTACCTTCATAACAAGTTGGTGAAAATATGTTTATCAAAATTTGCCTGGGTGATATGAATGTGGGTTTTTATGTAGATGAAGATTTTTTTTTCACATCTTTTCTCCAACGTGCACAGTAACCAGATATTCTAGGCCTGGTGAGTCGATGGTTCAACGTTCGTACTGCCCACTGGATTTTCTTGAGGTCAACGCATTACTTGGCAGATTTACAGTTCTCCTGTTGGTTGAATATAATGAAGTACCTCACAGGGACAACCTTGGTCCGTATCATCTGCCAGAATGCACAGAGGAATGTGAGTCTTGAGGAGCGCTTACAGCATCTCATGCGTCGTTTTCTATTGACCACCCTGCTTCCTTAGAGTGCCTCCTGTATTTGTTGGAATTCTTGTAACTACTTTGCGACGTCTGACTCTTATAGCTGTACCTTCCATCACCAGACAGAATACCTTAGAGGATGATTTTTTCACTTTTCTTAATAGGAAGATGGCGTTTGGGAAGAGCATCCCGGTGTTTTATCCATTGTACTTTCCTTCTTGCGAAGTTGGATTTATTACCTCCTTTCCTTACAGTTCATGAAAACTGCTCCTCCAAGTCGTATTCCTCTGTGTACTCTACTTGGTGATTTGACAGTTTTCGAAATAAGAGGTCACAATCATAGACTTCACTTAGTTTGTCATTTTCTCTAAATCTACTGTATTCAGATAAGTGTCAGTTTATGTATTTCCTGTATAAGTCCCAGTTTGTTTTCCTAGCATTACAATAAGCCATGGTCTATTTAACTCCCTTATCAGTCTCAAACTTAATATACATGTAGTCAGATAAAGACGGTTCCAGTGACGGTGCCAGTTACTTCTTACTTTCTACGGCTCCCTGAAGGTAGGTTCCATACCCCTATTCAGGATCTCTTCGTTGCTCTCCAGTAGGTATTCCAGTAAACATTCAGATCTGCCGTTGATGTCACTATTTTCCTACACTAGCTTATGCGTTCCCATCACAGCCAACCAGGCGTTGGTAATTCAGCTACGAGCAGATTTGTAGCTGTACCCTTAGTTCCTGAGATATAGAAACAGTGTCCTCGTAAGGAAAGTAATCGGAAGGCCCGTGCCCGTTCTTCACGATGCTCAGCGCCAACAAAATGAAATCCCATTCATAACAGAAACACATGTTCCGGCTTTATGATTTTTTTAAAAAGAAAAAGAAACAACAATTTCAGCCGCCAGCTTGCCGCCATCCTCACTTTTGATATCCGTAATTACTCTGTTAGTAACGTACGAAAATCCTAAGCAAGCTTTCAGATCCTGCACTCTCTCTGCCTTCAGGAATCTCTCATTGGGTTTTACCACAAGAGTTTGGCCGTCATAAGAAACGTTATTGTAAATTATCGAAGGTATTCTTGATAGTGTTATCCCGGTGGTGGATTGTCCTCCCCATTCCGCCACCTTCTGACCAATCTTTGTTCCACCTATCACCATACATTTTTCCAGTCAGGCATGAATATGTTCGCATGAAGTTTAAAAATGGATACCCTTAAAATGGATAACCCTCTTCCCCTCCCCCATGAACTACGGACTTTGTCGATGGTGGCGAGGCTTGCGTGTCTCAGCGATACAGATAGCCGTACCGTAGGTGCAACCACAACGGAGGGGTACCTGTTGAGAGGCCAGACAAACGTGTGGTTCCTGAAGAGGGGCAGTAGCATTGTCAGTAGTTGCAGTGGCATCAGTCTGAATGATTGACTGATCTGGCCTTGTAACACTAACAAAACGGCCTTGCTGTTCTTAAAATGCGATCAGCTGAAAGCAAGGAGAAACTACAGTCGTAATTTTTCCCGAGGGCATACTGCTTTACTGTATGGTTAAATGATGATGGCGTCCTCTTGGGTAAAATATTCCGGAGGTAAAGTAGCCTCCATTCCGACCTCCGGGAGGGGACTACTCAGGAGGACGTCGTTATCAGGAGAAAGAAAACTGGCGTTCTATGGATGGGAGCGTGGAATGTCAAATCCCTTACTCGGGCAGGTAGGTTAGAAAATTCAGGAAGAAAAATGTATAGGTAAAAGTTAGATATAGTGGGAATTAGTGAAGTTCGGTGGCAAGAGGAACAAGACTTCCGGTCAGTTGAATACAGGGCTATAAATACAAAGACAAATAGGGGTAATGCTGGAGAAGGTTTAACAATGAATAAAAAAAATTGGAGTACGGATAAGCTACTACAAAAAGCATAGTGAATCAATAATGTAGCTAAGATAGACATTAAGCCCACCCCTACCACAGTAGTACAAGGTCACATGTCAACTAGCTCTGCAAATAACGAAAAGATTGATGAAATATATGATGAGATAAAAGATATTATTCAGGTAGTTATGGGCGGCGAAAATTTATTAGTCATGGGTGACTAGAATTCGATAACAGGAAAAAGAAACAGAAAGAAACGTAGTAGGTTAATATGGAATGGGAGTAAGAAATGAAAGAGGAAGCCACCTGGTACATTTCTGCACAGAGCGTAACTTAATCATAGCTAAAATTGGTTCAAGAATCATGAAAGAAGGTTGTATACATGGAAGAGGCCTGGAGATACTGGAAGGTTTCAGATACATTATATAATGGTAAGACAGAGATTTAGGAAGCAGGTTTTAAATTGTAAGACATTTCCAGGGGCAGATGTGGACTCTGACGACAATCTATTGGTTATGAACTGTAGATTAAAACTGAAGGAGCTGCAAAAAGTGGGAATTTAAGGAGATGAGACCTGGATAAACTGACAGAACGAGAGGTTGTAGAGAGTTTCAGAGGGAGCTTTAGGGAACGACTGACAGGAATGGGGGAAAGACAGAAGAAGAACATTAGGTAGCTTTGAGGGATGAAATAGTGAAGGCAGCAGGAGATCAAGTGGGTAAGGGCTAGTAGATATCGTTGGGTAACACAAGACATATTGAATTTAATTGATGAAACCAGAAAATATAAAAAATGTAGTAAGTGAAGCAGGCGAACAGGAATACAAACGTCTCAAAAATGAGATCGACAGGAAGCGCAAAATGGCTAAGCAGGGATGGATAGAGCTCAAATGTAAGGATATAGAGGCATATCTCACTAGGGGTAAGACAGATACTACCTACAGGAAAATTAAAAAGAACTTTGGAGAAAAGAGAACCACTTGTATGAACATCAACAGCTGAGATGGAAACGCATTTCTAAGCGAAGATGGGAAAGAGAAAGGTGGAAGGAAAATATAGAGGGTCTATACAAAGGCGATGTACTTGAGGACAATATTATGGAAATGTAAGAGTATGTAGATGAAGACGAAATGTGAGATATGATACTGCGTGAAGAGTTTGACAGAGCACTGAAAGACCTAAGTCGAAACAAGGCCCCGACAGTAGACAACATTCCATTAGGACTACTGACAGCCTTGGAAGAGCCAGCCCTGTCAAAACCGTACCATCTAGTGAGCAAGATTTATGAGACAGGCGAAATACACTCAGACTTCAAGAAGAATATAATGATTCCAATCCCAAAGAAAGCAGGTGAACACTATGGGACTTAACTACTGTGGTCATCAGCCCATAGAACTTAGAACTACTTAAACCTGAGGACAGGACACACATCCATGCCCGAGGCAGAATTTGAACCTGCGACCGGAGCGGTCGCACGGCTCCAGACTGTAACGCCTAGAACCGCTCGGCCACTGTGCCCGGCCTTTTAATAAGTCATGGCTGCAAAATACTAACGCGAATTCTTTACAGATGAATTGAAAAACACGTGAGGCAATACTGACCCTACGACTTATCTTAGAAGATAGATTAAGGAAAGGCAAACCTACGTTTCCAGCATTTGTAGACTTAAACAAAGCTTTTGACAATGTTGACTGGAATACTCTCTTTCAAAGGTGACAGAGGTCAAATACAGGGAACGAAAGGATATTTACAATTTGAACAGAAATCAGATGAAAGTTATAAGAGTCGAGCGGCACAAAATGGAAGCAGATGTTGGGAAGGCAATGAGACAGGTTTGTAGCCTATCCCCAATGTTATTCAATTTGTATGTTGAGCAAGCAGTAAAGGAAACAATAGAAAAATTCGAAATAGGAATTAAAGTCCATGGGGAAGAAATAAAAACTTTGAGGTTTGCCGATGACATTGCAATTCTGTCAGAGACAGAAAAGGACTTGGAAGAGCAGTTGAATGGAATGGACAGTGTCTTGAATGGAGGATATAAGATGAACATCAACAAAAGCAAAGCGAGGATAAAGGAATGCAGTCGAATTAGGTCTGGTGATGCTTAGGGAATTACATTATTGGAAGAGTAACTTCAAGTAGTAAATGAGTTTTGCTATTTGGGGAGCAAAGTAACTGATGATGGTCGAAGTAGAGAGGATATAAAATGTAGACTGGCAATGGCAAGGAAAGCGATTCTGAAGAAGAGAAATTTGTTAACATCGAGTATAGATTTAAGTGTCAGGAAGTCGTTTCTGAAAGTATTTGTATGGAGTGTAGCCATGTATGGAAGTGAAACGAGGACGATAAATAGTTGGGACAAGAAGAGAATAGAAGCTTTAGAAATGTGGTGTTACAGAAGAAGGTTGAAGATTAGATGGCTAGATTACATGAGGAGGTACTGATTAGAATTGGAGAGTAGAGAAATTTGTGGCACAACTTGACTAGAAGATGGGATCGGTTGGTGGGGCACATTCTGAGGCATCAAGGGATCACTAAGTTAGTATTTGAGGGCAGCGTGGAGGGTCAAAATCGTAGAGGGAGAACAAGGCATGAATACACTAAACAGATTCAGAATGATGTAGTTTGCAGTAGGTACTGGGAGATGAAGAAGCTTGCGCAGGATAGAGTAGCTTGGAGAGCTGTATCAAACCAGCCTCAGGACTGAAGGCCACAACAACAACAGGAATCCTAGTCCATAATACCGCCATCAGATGGTGCTGAAAACTACCATAGAGCCATCCACATTCTCTGTTGTCCATATAACCCCCTCCCCTTCCACCACTTCTCCAATTGTAGCTGCTTGTATGGAGGCACTGTCAGAGAAAAAAAAGTTCAGTGTCATACATTTACTGTGGTATTCATCAACTTTCTCTATTGTTTAACGGGATTAGTTTACATTTGCTGTTGGAGTCAGGGACGTTATGACAGTTTTCTCATATTTTTCTCACTATTGGAAGCACAATTCTACAAGGGAAAACCAACACTGGTCGCTCATCACAGACAGGAGAATCAGAACTATAACATATCTAGAGGTTCATGACGTATTTCGCAACCCACAACTGATCATGAAAAAAGCAAGAACAAAAAGCAGATCGGATGTCTAAGAGATTCGCCAAAAATTCGAAAAACTACCCTACAGTCAAGAAAAATTGCAGGAATTTTTTGTGAATTTTTCGATGCCCTACAACTGCTGGTCTTTAGATGCTCTCAAGCCCCAATGGCGGGAGGGAGGCAGCATCTCTCCTCTCCAAAACCAGAGGATGCTCGAAGGCAAACACAAGCTGCGTGTATGGTACCCAAGCAGTCGGGCAGAAAGTTCTTCGTTAACGAAATTCTTACCAAGAATATCCCACGAATCGTTGAGCACTCTGGCTTCAAAGATAGTTCTTAGAGCTGAGGGAAAATGCTTTCTGCAGGCTGAAATAAGCCTGCGTTGTGAACCATGGTAAAATACCTGTCTGCTGATCACCACTTCCCAAATGTATGTCCCTGCCTCGTATTCGTAGCGACTGAGCAAATGCACCTTTTCTCTTCTCTGAAGTATCGTGAAAATCACGTAAAACAATATGTCATAGACTGTATATTTCCTCTAAGTTCTCTCTCATCCGGTAAAAGAAATATGTTCTTATCAGCCTAATATTTATTACGTCCTGCATCACAAGATTGGAATATTAATTCATTTTTCGCTCATGATGGTCACCTAAGAAGTCTATAAAGGAATTCAATAGCAGCCCACAGTAGTTGTAAGTATCACGTTAATACTATGTTTATTTTATCAATTCGGTGTATAGACAATTATATTATGGTGGCTCTTTTTCCCTGTGTAGGTGGGAGACCAAAACAACATGTAAATGTGCAAGAATTTAATATTACTGGAAGCTATACTATGTGATCAAAAGTGGCTGAAAATGACTTACAAGTTTTCGGCGCACTCCATCGGTAACGCTGGAGTTCGGTATGGTGTTGACACAGCCTTAGCTTTGATGACAGCTTCCACTCTCGCAAGCATACGTTCAATCAGGTGCTGGAGGTTATCTTGGGAAACGACAGCTGATTCTTCACGGAGTGCTGCACTGAGAAGAGGTATCGATGTCGGTCGGTGAGGCCTACCACGAAGTCAGCGTTCCAAAACATCCCAAAGGTGTTCTGTAGGATTCAGGTCAGCACTCTGAGCAGGCCAGTCAATTATAGGGATGTTATTGTCGTGTAACCACGCCGCCACAAGTCGTGCCTTGTGAACAGGTGCTCGATCGTGATTAAAGATGCAGTCGCCATCCCCGAATTTCCCTTCAACAGTGGGAAGCAAGAAGGTGCTTAAAACGTCAATGTAGGCCTGTGGTGTGATAGTGCTACGCAAAACAACATGGGGTGCAAACCCCCTCCACGAAAAACACGACCACACCATAACACCACAGCCTCCAATTTTTACTATTGGCACTACACACACTGGCAGATGACGTTCACTGGGCATTCGCCATTCCCATACCCTACCAGCGGATTGCCACATTGTGTACAGTGATTCGTCACTCCACACATCGTTTTTCTACTGTTTAATGATCCAATGTTTACGCTCCTTACACCAAGCGAGGGGTAGTTTGCCATTTACTGGCGTGATGTGTGGCTTATGAGCAGCCACTCGAAAATGAAATCCAAGTTTTCTCACCTCCCGCCTAACTGTCATACTACTTGCAGTGGATCATGATGCCTTATGGAACTCCTGTGTGATGGTCTGGATCGATGTCTGCCTATTATACATTACGATCCTATCCAACTGTCTGTTGTTTCTGTCAGTCAACAGACGAGGTGGCCTGTATGCTTTGTGCTGTACGTGACCCTTCACGTTTCCACTTCACTATCACAGTGGAAACAGCGAGCCTAGCGATGTTTAGGAGTGTGGGAATCTCGCGTACAGACGTATGATACAAGTGATACCCAATCACCTGACCACGTTCGAAGTCCATGAGTTCCACAGAACGTCCCAGTCTGCTCTCTCACGATGTCTAATGACTACTGAGATCGCTCGATCTCTGATATGGAGTGTCTGGCAGTTGGTGGCAGCACAATGGAGGTAATATGAAAAACATATGTGTTTGGCGGTTTCCGGATCTTTTGTGTGTGTGTGTGTGTGTGTGTGTGTGTGTGTGTGTGTGTGTGTGTGTGTGTGCGATGGAAAAATATGTTTACCAAGTCTTGCCAAATAGCATAGTATTCATGAACACAAAAACACGCAACACACACACACACACACACACACACACACACACACACACACACAACTGTGTACCGAATTCCACCAGCAATTTTGCTCTGGGTATTAAGAAACTCCACTACAGATATTTGTTCACATCGAGTCAGGCAATATCACATTTACGATTATCTCACGAGCGATGACTGATTAGGACTTTTATCCATTGTGGATGTGGAACACTGCGACTGTGGTGTGAAAAGGTTTTCAGAAATTACTGCAACCAGTCGCCTTTTATGTAGATGTATTTTATTTAACCATGACCGGTTTCGAGCTGCCTAGCAACTCATCATCAGATGGTATATACATTTAGTGCTTATTTGTACCCATTGTATGGGTGGTTGAGTATCTGTGGAGATAAATCTTTCTGCAGGTATATATATATCTCTCTTTTAGGACGTATTTTTGAAACCATTGTGTCTTGTTTTTCACAATTTCACAAGTTTAAACTTTCACTAGATGTATATTACTTTTATGAGGCACTGTTGGAAACATATATCTTGTTTTTCGTAAACATCGCTGAACACACTTAGCCACAGATACGAATACAGGATCTACACATTATAAACAAGCCAAAGATTGATCTTTGGCTTGTTTATAATGTGTAAATCCTGTATTCGTATCTGTGGCTAAGTGTGTTCAGCGATGTTTACGAAAAACAAGATATATGTTTCCAACAGTGCCTCATAAAAGTAATATACATCTAGTGAAAGTTTAAACTTGTGAAATTGTGAAAAACAAGACACAATGGTTTCAAAAATACGTCCTAAAAGAGAGATATATATATACCTGCAGAAAGATTTATCTCCACAGATACTCAACCACCCATACAATGGGTACAAATAAGCACTAAATGTATATACCATCTGATGATGAGTTGCTAGGCAGCTCGAAACCGGTCATGGTTAAATAAAATACATCTACATAAAAGGCGACTGGTTGCAGTAATTTCTGAAAACCTTTTCGATGACTGATTCTCGTAACTGCAAAGAGCACCAACCGGTACTGCATGTACGGTATAATACAGAGGTTTCACAGAATCAGGAGATATCGCTTGAGTAAAACACAGCACAGATATTAACGAGCAGAGAGGTTTATATGTATCCGAAAAGCGTTAGGTAGAGCTCTAAAACGGGACCATGTTACAGGACATGTTCGACCTAAATCTAAGTAACTTGGATTAGTCCCTATTAACCATAACACTTTGGGTACGGTTATCGATATCATTAAAAGTTTTATATAATAGGTTCAGCAACGATTATTTTTTTTCGTACTCAGCTGTACAGCCTTGCCTCCAGGCACAAGTGAACTAAGGTAAGCACTAGATTCTTTTACTCAACATAAATGGAGACGACATTGATGTATCACTCAACTGAAATTTCTTGAGAATAGTGTAGATCGACAGCTGAAACTGGGCGGTATATTGTGCTTATTTATATACTTTTACGTGTAAATAACTTCAACAAAGTTTTCCTGCTGTTAATTCCTTTTGTTGGTAACTTCCCTGGTGTTGAAAATATGTAATAAGCTCTTAATCACAGTTTTAACGGATAGTAAACAACACCCATTAACAACTTAATTTATATGAATTACAGCACATCAAATATGTATCCCATCGACTCATGGCTAAGAATTGCATATTTCAATATGTAAGGCGGTCTCGGACACACCATGAATAAGCAGCTGCCACCCAGTTTATTTCATCGTTTATGTACTTCATGCATCGTAATCAATTAGTACGGTTTTCCGACAACATCCGAATATGTTAATATACTTATTACATCAGAAAGAGCGAGCTACAGCTGTTCAAAATCGATTCCTTTTGCTCGATTCCTGTGACGCGCCATTTTTACTTCGATGTTCATGGTGCAAGTTAATGCTTTGTATTTAACATGTCTTTAATGTCGACCATGTCCATTTTGTGAAGTGGAATACTCGTACATACTTCCTACGGAAGGGTGATCTCTGCACCTCCCGGACACTTTTCTTCTGTGCACGTTCATGAGGCACATTGTGACTCTGTAGCAGCTAATATTTTCTCTGCCATAACTGCTAATACAAAACTTTCAAATGAGACTTACTAAAGATTGAACTCCCGACCTCACACTTATCATATTTCCGGTTATTAATGCTGATGAGGTCCTATACTCCTAGGAGCGTAGGGTACGATGCGGGAGACCCGCACCGCCGCACTAGGCAAGGTCCCAGCGGAGGTGGTTTGCCATTGCCTTTCTCCGACCGTAATGAGGATGAATTATGATGATGAAGACGGCACAACAACACCCAGTCATCTCGACGCAGGGAAAATCTATGACCTCGTGAAGGAATCGAACCCGGTTCCCAGTGCGCGGGAAGCGAAAACGCTACCTCAAGACCACGAGCTACGGACCTCTCGTGGCTAAAGGGATGGACTAAAACGTGGTGCGTCATCATGATATTTTAAATAAGCTGAATTACACTAATATGAATATTTACTTTATTTATTTGTGTTGTTTAATTTACTCCTTGTACTCATCCGACAATTCACGTTCTAGGAAAGGAATCCATCTACATTCAGTTGCTTGATAGCGAAGTTTGTTGCCGATTTGTGAACGTCGTTTTATTGCAGAGTTAATTCTGCTGCGCAAAACTGATGAATCATCTTTCAACAGTCACGTATCACCGTGTTAAAGATAGCCTACAACACAGGCTTAGCCGATTTTCGTGGCTAGTTTTTTCTTATTTTATATATAATCGCACTTCCTCTCCTTTGTATTTTGTATTCAGTACAGCCAGTATTACCAACTTACTAAACTTAAAGAGCGATATAATGGATACTTCCCTTTGCACAAGTTATTAGGTCTTCTTCCCGTTCCATCTATGCATGAAGCACGAGATAAAATGACTTCTTAAATGCCTCTGTGCGAACTGTAATTACTCAAATCTGCTCCTCACGGTCTCTATGGAGCGACACGAAGGGATCGACGTAAATCCTTAGGTTCCTTAGTTAAATATGCTTAGTGAAACTCTGTGCGTAAGTAATCTTTCTCAGGACACTTTGCACGTGACTTCAGGAGTCTCCCAGCTGACTTTCTTCAACATCTCTGTGACACTCTCCCATGGGCCAAAAAAACTTGTGTTAACTCACTTTCAGTATCACTCGTTGAAAGTGGTCCCACACTTGAACAGTATTCCAAAATGATTCACACGAATGTTTTCTAAGCAGTCTTCTTCCTAGACTGATTGCATTTCCCTAGCAGTCTACCATTGCAACGAGTCTGCCACCTTCTTTACGTAGGACTGAACGTTTGTGATCGTTCCATTTTGTATCCCCACAAATTGTTACACCCAGGCTCTTGTATGGGTTGAACGATTCAAATTGTGATTTTTTGATACTATAGTCATAGTATACTTTGTTTTTTCGTTTTGTAATTTTACGTACCTCAGCTTTTAAAGCAAGTTGCCTATATTTGCACCACTTTGAATCCTCATCAATATACATCTGAATATTCGTACAGCTTTCTCAGGCATTACTTCATTATGGATAACTGCGTATGTATTATTGACTGCGTACACAGTCTGAAAAAATGTGAAGCACTCAGAATACATTTTCAGTTTTCATTGTAACTAGGTACACATACACATCATTGGCGAATATAAATGATTAGAGTTGCATTTCCCTGTTTCTGGTAGAACGGTCACCAGAGTGGATTAGTGTTTTAAGGTTGAGTGTTCTTAATAGGCTTGGTGGAGCACATAAGGGAGATGAAAGTTGTTAGATGTTGAGTGCTCATTTGAAGGACACTGATATGTTCAGTCCTCTGTGACACATTGTTATCAGTAGTACAACAGCTAGGTGGTTTCTGGTGCAGCTTGTATTGTTGCAAAATTTATTCAAGACGGCGCATACAAGATAGTGGCAACAGGTGTGACAATCATGGAAATAGGGATGCTGAAGTACCTCCATTAACCTCACTCCTCCCAACTTTCTCACCCCCATTCCTATGACGTCACTCTGAACCCATCACCACACCACCCCCGAAATTGGCGAAAATGGTTAGTCTGTGCTGAGCTGCAGGAGAGGAAGGACGTTAGAACTTAAACATCTATTTTGTCAGGAAATATGTTGGTTTTATCCTGCTGATGCATTGCCCTTCCCCATCTACTCACTCCCATCCCCAATTTCATCCGTCCTCCATCCCCACTTTTTTCGCTCGTGCTTGTACATATCCACCTCTCAGATTAAAGATGGACAGCCCTAGTTGACAATACCACCGGCAGAGGGTACTCGAAGATAGCCTACAGTCTCCCTCCACCCTGCATGTGCCCCCTTATCCCCCGCCTTTCGAATTTCAGCTGCTTGTTTGGAGACACTGTCAGAGAGAAAAGAATTTCATGGACTGCAGCTACTGTGGCGTTCATCACATTTCTAAAACAATGTGTGGGCTTAGTTTATATTTGCCGCTGGAATCAGGGATGTTAAGGCAGTTACTTTTTGTTTTCCTCATTTATCGAGGCACAGTTCTACAGTGTCAAACCCAGACTGTCGTCTAAGCACAGACGGGAAAGTCAGAAAAAATGACATAACTAAAGGTTTATCACGTAATTAGAAAACCACAAGAGATCGTGAAAAAACATGGTCACAAAGCAGATGTAACGTATGAAAGATTTGCCTAAAATTCGAAGCACTGCCCTACAGGCGAGGAAAATTGCTGGAATTTTTTGTGAATTTTCGATGTCCTACAACTGCTGGTCTTGAGATGCTATAAAGCCATATTGGAGGGTGAAGGATAGCAACCCTCCTGTTCAAACCAGAGGTGGCTGGTCTGCTTGGACGTGTTTCTGAACGCTCGAACAGAGAAGACGTCACGTGACTTTCTGACATCAGGGAACGTCCCGTGAATGGGGCATCTTGATTGGTTCTTACTGAATTTATTTGCTAAAATGACGCTGGTGGTGCAGGAGCAGTGTCTGAACTTTCTACTGATGGACAAATTACGGGAATTTCAGCGGAAAACTATTTCTGTACAGACTAAAAAACATGTACAGCTGTCATATTGCGTCCACACTTAAACACTGCAAATGTGGTCTACAGGTCATGCAATACGGAAACTACTGCCAAAGATAATTAGCCAATTACATTGCTCTGCTACTGTGGAGGAAAGGTTGAATTTTTCGACGTAAAACCGATCTCTGAACAGGATATACCACCACAAATGATTCTATCACCATTCCATATCACTAAATCGTTGTAGTAAACACATTTCACATCCTGCACCATACCAAATCATCACTTTCACATCGTACTTCAGCTATCGACCGCCAGGCACTTCTACATAAACCACGAAGACACACAATTTCCAAAAACAGAAGTACATGCACCATAAATAGTCCCAGTGTAGACAGGTGGGTCGGCTATCAACTGTGGACAGCGGTCATAAGGCAATTTCCCCCTGCAAATACTGGCCTGAGGCGTTATTGGAGCAACCCCCCCCCCCCCCTCTCCCTCTGCAAACAGCGGCCACTCTCTGAATTGGTGGGCTGCTTCCTTCGGCACAAACCTATCGGCTAATAATTGAACTGTTTCTGGCCGTGCCTGCTTGCTGCCGTGTTTTCCACAACCAGTTGCGACCCTCTCAAGACTTTGGGATGACTTTCTGAGGCCTGTCCATGAGGAATGATTCGTCAACTGATAGTTAATTTAAGGAGCTCGAAACCGATAACAACTGCATTATCCGATCTCAAACGCCAAAAAAAAGAAATAATAAAATAAAAAATAAAAAAGATGAAAAATATAAAGAAATTAAATAAATAATCGTTTGCCTGAATCACATATCATTCATGCAACTGTTCTCGATATCAACGGCATAGCAGTATGCAACCGATCATCTCACAGTATAATGTTGAAGATAAGGATTGGAAATTATTTCTTTAGAGACCAGAAACTTTATGCAGGTCTTTACGTGGTACATGATGCAAACTACAGAGTAACAAAAAACTTATCTATGGTGTTGACACCCACTAAGCCATGATGACTCCTTCCATTCTCGCAGGCATACGTTCAATCAGGTGCTGGAAGGTTTCTTAGGGAATGGCAGCCCATTCTTCACCGAGTACTGCACTGAGAAGCTGTATCGATGTCGGTCGGTGAAGCCTGGCACAAAGTCGCCGTTCCAATACATCCCAAATGTGTTCTTTAGGATTCACGTCAGAACTCTGTGCAGGCCAGTCCTTTACTGGGATGTTATTGTCGTGTAACCACTCCGCCAAGGGTCGTGCATTATGAACAGGTGCTCGATCGTGTTGAAAGATGCAATCACCATCCTCGAATTGCTCTTCAACAGTGGGAAGCAAGAAGGTCCTCAAAACATCAATGTAAGCCTGTGGTGTGATAGTGCCACGCAAAACAGCAAGGGGTGCAAGACCATTCCATGAAAAACACCACCACACCATGACACCACCGCCTCCGATTTTTACTATTGGCATTACACACACTGTCAGATAACGGTCACCGGGCATTCATTATAACCAATCCCTGCCATCAGATCGCCACATAGAGTACCGTGATTCGTCACTCCACACAACGTTTTGCCACTGTTTAATCGTCCAAGTTTTACGCTCCTTACACCAAGCGAGTCGTCGTTTGGCATTTACAGGCGTGATGTGTGGCTTATGAGCAGCCGCCCGAACATGAAATCCAAGTTTTCTCACCTCCCGCCTAACTGTCATACTACATGCAGTGGATACTGATGCAGTTTGGAATTCCTGTGTGATGGTCTGGATAAATGTCTGCGTATTACACATTACGATCCTATCCAACTGTCGGTGGTCTCTGTCAGTCAACAGACGAGGTGGCCTGTACGCTTTTGTGCTGTACGTGTTCCTTCACGTTTCCACTTAACTATCACATCGGAAACAGTGGACCTAGGGATGTTCAGGAGTGTGGAAATCTCGCGTGCAGACGTATGACGCAAGTGACACCCAATCACTTGACCAAAGTCGAAGTCCGTGAGTTCCGCTGAGCGCCCCATTCTGCTGTCTCACGATATCAAGTGACTATTGAGATCGCTGATATGGAGTATATGGCAGTAGGTGGCAGCACATTCACATAGTGTATGTGCCCCCCCCCCCCTGTCATGCTACATCTCTCGTCAATTCTTACGTCCCTCCAAGCGCTCTGGAACGTACTTCCCTATTTACCGTAAATTTCAACACATGGTAAAAAGACGGTAGTCTCCGAACGTTACGACAGTATAGTAAATGGACAGTGGTGGTAGAACGCTTGTCAGTTCGTACTATCTATAGGCGTAAATGGTTGGGAAAGCCGCCCAAACTTTATCATTGTAGATGTAACAGGGTATATAGTTACGAAGTTCCGTCAAAGAGCATAATTCACATGTACAGGAAATTTATGTTCGTATTTAGTGTAAATACACAAACACATACACACACACATACTCAAGGACATTATTGTGAGGGATTAGTCTCGTTGAAGGTGCTACGTATATAAGAGAGAAAGGAATAGTGATCTAAATATAGCTTTGAAAAGTAACTAAAATGTAAGACTATAATCTATTCTCATAATCTCAATTATAAATTCAACCTTTCTCTCCTCCCCATCGCACGGTAAATACCACCCTGGTACTTCGTCCACCTGTGGTGGTAACGAACGCTTTTCTGGGCCACCAACACACACTCTCTCTCTCTCTCTCTCTCTCTCTCTCTCTCTCTCACACACACACACACACACACACACACACACACACACACACATACACACACAATATCAACTGCGTACTGAATTCCGCCACGAATTTGGCTCTGAGTGCTAGTAAACACCACAGATAGCTGTTAATTAACAAGTCAGTCGATATCACATTTGCCATGAATCTCAAGTGGAGTAATGGGCTCTCGTTACAGCGAAGAGCACTAGCCTGTACTGATTGGACGGTATATAACAAAGCATACACAGAATCAGGAGACATTGCTTGAATGAAACACAGCACAGATGAAAGAAGCAAGACATTTATAATTATCCGAAAGTCATTAGGTACAGTACTAACACAGAAAAATGATATAGGATATCGAATGCTCAATCTAGATGAATCTAACGTAGGTACCGCCGTAGTAAGCATAACACAGTGAGTAAGATTACCAATATCCATTAAGGATATGTGAAACAGATCCAGCAGCGATGTAATTCTTTTTGTTGCCGGTGTTGTTCTCAGCAGTAAAGTATGCCTCCAGGCATAAGTGAACGTAACCGCTGGATTCCTTTAGGAATCAAGCACTGTCGACATAACTTAATTGAAATTTCTTGACAGAAAGCTGCGTAGGAAATCTATCAGGTCCTTTTATTTAGAAAAAAATATAATCGAATCAATTTAACTGTCCAGTCTCGTTTAATAGATTGAGTTAAAACTTAGTAAACCATTAGATTTCTCCTCCTATTATCCTTAATGTGTGAAACTCCGCGTTCCATCTTAGAAATGTCTTGGCACTTTCTTCAGTATCAGCTCTAGATACGCTCAGTAGAGTGCTGATAGCACCAGAGGCAACTAGAAAAATTCTACGGTATGTATGGTGATAATGCCAATGAACAGAGCACGGTAAGGAAACGGTTTTCTCATTTTTCACATTACCGACTCGCCTGGTGTTGATGAAGATCGTTTGACGCATTAACCTACATCATCCATTATAGTGCAACAATTGAAGGCGATGGGGTGAGAGGGGAAGGGGGTTTAAAAATCGGGTGATAAGTTTGAGTGTGGTCTGAGTCAATGTCCAAAGTGAGCAGATAGTGTAATACTGCCTGATCGCCAACAGTACCAACCATTCCCATCTTGTATCGTTAGTGGTGACAAGCACGGTGTCTTTATGATAAGGTAGGGGAAAAAGAAAGCAGTGATTGATCTCAAACAATGCATCAACTCCCAGTACAACGACCTACGCACATCCACAAAAATCATGTTATGCATCCGGTGGAACAGCGACGGTGTAACGTACAACGAAACGCTTGCGTAAGTTGTAACCATCTAATGTGTCCACGCGGATCGCCTGCGATACAGGCCACACGCGCAACGTACCTGTAAAGCCGGCTCCAGACTGAGTAGGGGTTAGCTTTGCCGGTCCCCCATGTACGCAAACTCTCATCGGCTGCCACTATACAGCATTACATGCGCCACCAGAGGTCACAGTTTCTACTATCTACTTTCTTCCGCACACCACGTGACGGGACATACTTAGCAATGTATGCTGCAGCGGGTGTACTATGTAGGCCCGCGCCGACGCACTGGAAGTGTCTACACTGACGGAGCCGCTCCTGGCACCAGTAGAGGCGCCGTCCTATCGACACCTGGAAATCTTTACATCATCTGTCATCCCAGACGGTTACGTGGTTTCCGACGATTCTCAGCCAGACTTACTAGGCCATTTTTTTGAGTAACTTTTACGGGAAATTCGAACTTCCGCCTTGTGTAGTTGTACTCATTTGGGTTTGAACTGGAACATTTTCCTGATTTAATTTATTCGTTGTGGGACTGAGAAGTGGCCAGTAGATGGTTACTTTGTGTGTTTCAAAAATCTTTTTGTTTTGCATTTAGACTTGTAATGAAATCCATATAACTATCTTGGAACTGCCTTTTCTGTCCATAGCCAGTACACATACCACGATCACTGCTGATCTTTATTGTCAAATCTGAGGTATTTCGCCGGCGCAGTCCAAGAAGAACGATTACAAAGACAGCCTGAAGGGGTGTTATTCCACGATAACACCCACCCGGTAAATTCACCACATATACTTGTTCATAACGACCCAGACATTTAAAAACATAACAGGTGCTTTGCGTCTGAATAATACACCGAGACACCACTGTAGATGGAGCTGCGTGTTAATGAAGTAAAAACATCCACCACCAAGGAGTTATCTTTGCAGACGTAACACTTAGAGCTTCAATACAAATCTCCAATACCATGTCGGAGGCCCATTGCATGAATGAAATCTATCCAGGTGTATGATTCACCGTAATGAAGAGTGATGGAGTTCAACCCAGTGTACTATACGAATCCCAATCTTGGAGATGTTAAAATTATAGCAATTCTCACAATATAAAGCAGGTACAGCTTGCTGCTTGAATCTTACTTTGATCGGTATGACGTGGGGGGATACCCGAGGATTAACCACAAATTATTAAACGTCTAGAACCCTTTGACAGCACTGTATGTGTTCTATTAAGTTTATGGATGTTTCATATTTGAGACTAGAAGGATATGTAAAATCAGAAACAATCCAGAGTGCATTTCATCTGAGCCAGAAGCCGTGCATTGGCAAGGGTGTATTTCTGTTTAAAGTTTGATTATCCCGCAGACAGAAGTAGATTGAGACACCCACGTTTAGTGGTTGTGGTGAAGTTTACCCCACCTAGATACATCCACGGACTCGACAGGCCACAAATTGGAGTAACCTGGTAGCTGACGATGAATGTCAGATACAGTGTTTGCGTTGACTGATGTTATTAAAGTCCAGCCAAAATCTAGAAGACGAACTGAAAGGAGGGAAGCTCTGTTTACGTCCGTTGATACAATGCTGTCACTCAAGCGATGTGTTAAAGAAGAATCTCTTTTCTATATACAGATTGATGAGTTTCATCTGTGTATGTTAGGAGAACTAATTGAAACCTTGGTCACAGATCGGTGGAAAGTGCTGTGATGACGAGAATCCACCCAAGATTACCGGTGAATATCTTCAGAGAAGCTTCGAAAATCTTTGATATAGACAATTACGTAACATTACCAAGTACATTCCTCAAACAGCAGTACGCTTCTGTTCTCTGACAATTTTCCCACTCTTGCTTCCTCTTACGTACGTATTCCCTACTGTCCTTGCAAAATCACGCACACGAGAAAAGTTGATCTTGGTACAACTCTCTCGATACCTCTAATTTCCAGGGTTACTCTCATACGCATCCTGACTAGTCGGACTTGAAAACAAATTACTTACTTCAGTAAGGGTGAGATAAGCTTGTATATCTGCTATACAAATTTTCTGGCCGTTTTCGCTATTTGCTATGTATCGTCAAGCTTGCGCATTGTTTGATATTTTGTTATTTTACTTCTTCCAACCATGCAATCATCTACTGCTCCCTTGAAATCACTGTAACGTACGTTGTACGCAATTTGGTGTGCTGCGGATAATTTTCCTTATACGTAATAATGTTTAACATCCGCTCTTTGGACAACGATTGTCCTTTACTACGTTCCACTGGAGACCTGACTCGTGGCTCACTGTACGACAAGGGTGATGAACATAGCTCGACACCTGTTTCAGTAGCACTTTCGCTTGTTACGCACGTACCTTTTATTGTAATACTCGTGTACATTGTCCGCAAAGTCGAACGTATATGATATAACACATTCTGCTAATATTCTATCTGCCATTTCTTTCTCTCTCTGTGAAATTCGTCGCGTTCCTTACTGACGAAATTCAACTTCGACAGCTGTTGTCGTAGAAATAACGCAATGTTTGCTTTGTTTATCGCTGCCTTGCTCTGCTTTGTTCCAACACCATTAGCACTACAGCACCGTCGAGAGTTACTCATCAACTAAGCAGTTGAACTAATTTTCGTAGAATTACGATATGCTCACAACTGCATGTGGGCCGGCCGGTGTGACAGAGCGGTTCTAGGCGCTACAGTCTGGAACCGCACGACCACTACGGTCGCAGGTTCGAATCCTGCCTCGGGCATGGATGTGTGTGATGTCCTTAGGTTGGTTAGGTTTAAGTAGTTTTAAGTTCTAGGGGACTGATGACCTCAGAAGTTAAGTCCCATAGTGCTCACAGCCATTTTTGAACTGCGTGTGGTTGTTGTACTCCCTTCAGTCGAGAAAGTGGCTTGATGAAGCTTTCAGTGCTATTCTGTCACGTGCGATCAACTTCATCTCCGAATAATTACTGTAATACATATTCACTGAACCTGGTCATTATGCTTATCTCTAGGTCTTCTCCTGCAGTTTGTATATAACACACTTCCCTCCAATACTAAATTGATTTTTCGTTGGTGTCTCAGAATGTGTCCTATCTGAAATGATATATTTATTTCATCACTTATGCTTCACCACATCTAGATTTAATCCGTGAAAACATTATAAAAATTTTCTTTACAATGAAATGAAGCGAAATGCCTGTTGAAAATAACCTATAATCACAGCCTCCAGAAGAGCTTAAAAATTTCTTTACAAATTCATCCTCCTTTTTTAAAAAATACAGTAAGATCAACAAGAATATCACACAGCGCCAGAATGCTTAGAAATTCATATAAAATTCTCTCTTACAAAATTTACAACAAGATCAAAATCACCCAGCACCAGAATGCTTCGGAATTGCCACATTACAACAAGGTCAAGGTCAATGAAGACCTCCAGAAGGCTTAGATATATTCCCTTTACAAAATTAAAGGCAGACACTTTAACAGACACATATCAAGATATTTTTTTCAATTCTTCCCAATAATTTAAGAGAGTAAATGCCCGCTTGCAAACAATGAGGCCACAATGTTGGCTACCAGAAATACAATAAATATAAAGAAATGCATAGTCTAGCGGCAGCCGCCGAGCCGAGAGTACACGCAGCAGAACAGCAGCAGCACTTGTCTGACAAACTGTAAGTTCATTTAGTCTTGGTTGTTTGTTCACGTGCTTCCGTAAAGAAGTGAACTGTGCGTCTATATTTTACTGTGTAGATTAGTGTTTAGAAAATTAATCGTAGTTTTCGTTTTTGCGTAAGTCTTGTGGATAACCTTGTGTAGGGCAGCTTCCCAGTGTAAACTGTTCCGTCACCGGAAAATCCGTCACGCCACTGTTTTAATTTTGTGCTAGAAGACAGCACACATCTTAGATCAGTGCATTCTAGTTTGAATACTTATCTCGTGCACTAACTTTTCGGTAAACAGGATTTCTAATAACAGGTATCTGTAAATACGTCAACTTAAGTAGAAAGATTTATTTCTGCTTAACAGCCTGCGGTCTTAGAGTACAGTCAGAAATCTGCATAGAAACTTTTAGTGTTACTTTATTCTCCTTCGGTGTATTTTCATACTCCGTATCACCGTTTGAGACATTATACCTATTTTATACAGCGTACAATATGGCTAGAGACTGTGCTTGTTGCGAGCGGACACGAGAAGAGTTGACTGTTGTCCGTAAGCAGCTGGAAGCTGCGTTGTCTACCGTCGACTAGCTTCTAGCTAGTGCTCAAAGTTGCAGTGACGTCGGGGCGGCAGTGACCAGACCTGCGACACCTTTGGTGCCGCTGGAATCCCGTGGGGACCCAAACATCGCTGCGGTTTCTGATATGCAACATCTGACCAGTCCGTCTTCAGTCCAAAGTGCGTGGCGCACAGTGGTGGGTTCGCGTGTCACTGGGCGGAAGGCGAAAGAGGAAGCAGGTCGTGCTACTGGCTCCCTACGTCTTAGCAACAGGTATGAGGTGCTATCCAGTACTGATAATTGAGCCAGCACTGGATGCCTCTCCTGTTGGGCCAGCGATCGATTTTTCTACCCAGTCCTCACAAGTACAAATTGTGTGTATGTTAGTCATTGGGAGCTACAATGTTAGGCGAGTGATGGAGCCCCTCAGGAAGGTAGCAGGCAAAGCGGGAAAGAATTCCAGTGTGCATACAGTATGTTTGCCGGAAGGTCTCATTCGTGATGTGGAGGAGGCCCTGCCGGCGGCTATCGAGAGCAGTGGGTGCAACCGCCTGCATGTAGTGGCACATGTCGGCACGAATGACGCCTACCGCTTGGTTTCTGAGGCTATCCTCGGTTCCTTTCGGTGGATGGCTCATTTGGTGAAGGCAACTAGCAACGCACGTGGGGTGCAGGCTACGCAGTCTATTTATAGCCTCGTACCCAGGGTTGATCGCTGTCCTCTGGTATGGAGGTGTGTGGAGGGTCTATACCAAAGGCTCAAACGTCCCTCCGACGGTATCTGATGTGAATATCACGACCTCCGCTGTCGGGTGAAGAATTGTAGGGTTCCCCTTAATAGGTCAAGCGTCCACTACACGCAGGAAGCGGCTGCTATGCTAACGGAGTACGTATGGCGTGCCCATGGGGCTTTTTTGGGTTAGAGTACCCCTCACTTGAGAGCAAAGACGAGTTGCCTTTTAAATCGGCCACAGCTACCTCAGAGAATCTTGGTCCTCGCAGATCGGAGATAGAAAAGATTAATATGATTTTAGTAAACTGCAGGAAAAGATCCCAGAATTAGTATCGCTTACTGAAGGCTATATAATGCACAGATAGTATGAGGAACAGAAAGCTGGTTGAAACCGGACATCAATGGCAATGAACGAGTTCTGACTGCAATATTATTATGAGGATAGTTTAGTCGTCAATGGTCGTGGCGTGTTTATCGCTGTAAAAAATTCAGTAATATCTGGCGAGGGTATCACGGATTCCGAATGTGAATGAATCAGGGTGAAATTGACTATGAAAGAACGGTAAAAATTGGTGATTCGATATTCTTATAGACCACCTGGGTCAGGATCCGTAATTGTAGAGCGCTTCAGACAGAACTTGCAGAATATCGTTAGTAATTTTCCTGATCATGCCGTTCTAATAGGGAGCGACTTCAACTTGACAGGTATAGATTGGGAGTATTATGCAGTAAAAACTTGTGACAGAGACCGGGAATCGTGTGGCATTGTTCTGTATGTCTTGTCCGAAAATTACCATGAGCAAATAGAGATCCAACTCTTGAGGGTATAGCGTCTTATTCCTCCTGGCAACAAACAGACTGGAACTTATCATATCAGTTACCGTAGAGGAAGGTATCAGCGATCATAAGGCTGTGACAGCAATTATGACGACAGGTCCTACAAGGAATATTAAGAGAGGTAGGAAGATATATTTGCTCAGCAAGGGTCGCAGGATACAGAGTTCAGAACATGTCAGTAGTCAGCATCACATATTCGGTGTTAAGGACGAAGATGTGGAGAACAAATGGAAAAAAAATTGTGACTCAAGCTTTATGGCTTGATATTTATTTTATACGTGACATGTAAGTACTGTTTCTTTCTTGTACTGTTAGTCAGTATTTTTATAAGAAATTTTTCCCACAATTTTTGTACTTATGTTATAGGCCAGTTTTGAAGTTTTATTTCTGATGAAGGCACTCATGGAAGTGCCAAAACCAGGACAAAAGATTAAATTTTTGCGACTGAGGGCTGTAATTGCTTTATTTTAATTTGCAAACGGTCACTGATCACGCAGCCATGTTTAATACTGAGATCCCTATCAGGTGGGTCTGATAGAGGTGATAGAGAAGATCCAACGAAGAGCGGGGCGTTTCGTCACGGGATCGTTTAGCTGGTGAGAGAGCGTTACGGAGATGCTAAACAAATTCCACTGGCAGACGAGACAAGAGAGGCGTTGTGCATCACGGAGAGATTTACTATTGAAATTTCGGGGCAGCACTTTTCGGGAGGAGTCGAATAACATATTACTTCTCCCCACATACACAATCATTCTTCCCACGCACTATTCGCGAATGGACCAAGGCTGGATGGTACCGAAAGCACCCTCGGCCACACACCATTAGTTGGCTTGCGGATTATGATGTAGATGTAGATGTAAGAACAGTGACACCAAACAAGCCTTTAGGGGCTTAAAGGTTTGGTAAAATGGCAGCAATTATGCATATATTAACCTAACCTAATCTATATGTAATTGCTGCCGTATATATATGGCTGCCATGTATATATTGCAGTGTCAGCGTACAATATGGCGAACTAGCCCACCCTGTAAGACAGACACCCTGATATTAGTTCCTGATTGAATTTGACACTAACCACATAAAACACTAGGATTATTCTCCACTAAAACCGTCTGCGAATTTTTTCCTCTTTTTTATAGGAAAAATGACAAACACTTGAATAAGGTTATAACACTTAAGCCCAACAAGTTATTGACGGTAACTGCAATAAAACTATTACTTTTCCCAGGACTATATATATATACAGACAAACATTTAAACAAGCAGATAATAGTTAATCACAAGATCCAAGGTAATTACGACAAGTTGTCCCCACAAACCCAGTATTAGGATAATGTTAAGACTGACTGACCATGAAAAAATTCTATGGCACCTTACCAAAAGAGGGCATTTATCAAAAGTCCACTACGTCCGATATACGACAGGTGTCTCCGTATGCAGCTACGGCTAATTCTGAAACACAATTTAAAGAAAAGAATTTAATAACTCGGCACAGTAATTTCTCTGTCTATACTAACAGGACTTCTATTAAATGGACCCCTTCACAGATACACAGAAAAAAAGGTTACAAGCAACTCTAACAATACCAAAACGAGCCACTGTGCAGCAATAGGGATGAAATGCAAGCACTCTGGGGCACAGTACCCAGAAGTGGCCAAAATACCCAATACACGTCGTCTGCTGAGACGATCGACCCACCAACCAACGATAGTACGCGATGAAATCACACGCAAAGAAAAAACTGCAAGTAAATCACCATCTGACAGCTTGCTACCTAGGAGTCGCTTCGACGGATGGCAACATGATGGGTGGCTGCAGCAATACACTTTCGATGGAAAACCGATATCCGTCAGTCTCTCGCGGAACAGAACCTTGGTCACTTCCCGCAATATCGGCCAACCGTCGTCCCTACCGCTTCTGTCCAAACGAGAGTTGCACGCCGCATAAATTCGGCGTGGTGGCATCACCGCCAGACGACCAAAGGAGATATCAAGCAGAAGAGGTCACTCGAAAGAAATCGATACGAGCAGATATGGCTCACTGTCAACCGCTTCCTTTTTTAGTCAAGCTCCGAATTTTTTATGCTTATCTATTGCGGATAATTTAGACCCGTGAGTGTATATTGAATGTAAATAGGTTATACAGAACTGCAACCAATCACTTTTTTGAATAATTATGTTTTATTCCATGAACCGGTTTTCGAACCTTCTAGGTACATCTTCAGATGGTTTCAGGAAGTTACATCATTAACGTCCTGAAACCATCTGAAGATATACGTGCAAAGGTTCGAAAACCGGTTCATGGAATAAAACAAAATTATTCAAAAAAGTGACTGGTTGCAGTTCTGTATAACCTATTTACATCCGAATTTTTTTCTTCCACAATTTTACTAAGTACCTCCTCGTTAGTTACATGATCTGCACATCCTCTGAACCACGTAATCTTCTGTAAAGGCTGCGTCAGATGTTCCAGGATGTGAAGAATGGCACGGGGAGCAGTGATGGCGTAGCGAATGCTCCGTATTGACCTCCTGATGAATGAAATGATGTTGCATTTGGAAATTGGCCCAGGCAGTCTAATCAGGTTGAACTGACTCCTCAGGGCTAAAGTAGTGGCCTAGGTACTGCCCCACACCTGAGGGTACAGCTTGTCCTGCTTCCTGTCACGTGGCTGGCATAAGAAAAAACTCTATGGGGCCTGTGACCTCAGACAGCGCTTAGGTTGCTTTCCATTGAACGAGTGACGCATGGCAGCCTTCGTGGTTCGTCTGCTAGGATGCTGGCTGCCCATGTAACTTGTATGTAACGTTTATTGCTGGCAGAGTGGGCATAAGACCTCCATACAGTGAGTGTAAGATGTGTTGTGTGCCCTCTGGGAATGAAGTAATGTTCCAATGTTTCTGAAGTCAGTAGTTGGTCACTATAACTGACGAACACAGTCGAAAAAATGGTTCAAATGGCTCTGAGCAATATGGGACTTAACGTCTGAGGTCATCAGTCCCCTAGAACTTAGAACTACTTAAACCTAAGGCCACCACACACATCCATGCCCGAGGCAGGATTTGAATCTGCGACCATAGCCGCCGCGCGGTTCCAGACTGAAGCGCCTAGAACCGCTCGGCCACACCGGCCGGCGAACACAGTCGTTCTTCCGGTACCGTAAGTCTGCATAAAACGAAAATGTGTTTCTGTGACTCAATGTGGAACTCACTTTACGGATCTACTTGGCGGCGGATGCCTTTAAGCGAGTGTGCACATGCCCCGTATACACAGCACTTATATCACCTCATTGATACCGTAATGCTTTACTGAATGAAACGGATTGAGTGATCCGTAAATGAAGCGTAAAAATAACATTTCTTTTCAAGAAAATTTGAGTGTTGTGTTTTGTGAGATTTTTCGCTTTAATGATATTGAACTGGACTCCTGTCGTTATTGTGGTAACTATGGACGGAGATTGTCAGTAGCCATTAGATTACAGTGAGTTGAACTGTTAAAAAGCAATCCATACCTGCGGTCTAACCTCGGAACGTTTCCTGCAAGTATTTAGAAGGCTAAAGGGGTTTTAATTATCGACGTTGGAGTTGTGAGAAGCTAAATCCAATCTCGTGAGTCAATACAAGACAGGGCGACATGCATTTAGAATGCAGAGCTGAGAAGTAACCCAGGTCCATGAGTCAACGTGTCAGACTACGTCTGTGAAGCTCTATATCGGGTTATAGCGCGCCCCATATTGCCAGGAGCGTGTAGATTCTTATCTCTTATCACTCCTGTGTAGAACCTGTGTATCGGAAGGCTGACTCATGCGTTCACAGTGGCAGATGGTGTGAAGCGGGTTCAGTCGAGAGCGTAGTTCTGATTTTCATCTGCTAGTGGGCAGTAGCGGACAGGACTAAACAGAAAAACTATAATGAAGTTAAGAATTTTGACCACCAGCGTCCAGTAGTGCACAGAAACATTCAAGAAACAGGTCAAGAGAATGTTTTTGTGAATTCTTATGTTTATTTCTTTAAGGCCTTTTGTTTATTTCTGTTTGTACAGTTTTGTACATGCTTTTAGTAGTGCAAATGCTGCTTGAACGTGGTCTGAAGCAAATATGTAGATCATTGTTATACTAATGAACACTGTACGAACTAGTGTGAGAAAGTTTTAAGGTAGTGAGAATACAGACGACAGGGAATTTTGTATCATAATATGCTAAGTAAGCTTATTGTAAAAGGAAAACTAATTCGAGTGCACATGAAAATAGTTAATAATGTAAAGCACGAACATAATATCATTAAATATTTATATGAGGAAAAAGTACAGTTCGAAAGTGTGTCGTTTGTTGATTGGTTAGTCATGAAAAGTGCGGACTAACGCGGGAGAATAATGTTCTTCTATTGGCCTTAAAGAAGACTGACCAGTTAGAACGGAGTATTCTTCGCGCATCATTTCCCTTGGAGATGCAGAATGCTTACAGCCGTCTAAGGAGGTCGGAGCCCAACTTTCAGTGGTAAGGTCGTGTATAGTACGAGCACCGAAAGAAGTTATAATTTGCCGGTTTTAGCTGTGCGACATGTTTCAAAAGTGTTTTATAGTGAATGCATATTTATTCCAGTGTGTTTTTTAGAAAGTACGGTTTTTTAAGTAAGTTTGTGTAGGAGAAAGTCAGTAATTCCGCGTGGCATATTCAGCAGATCGCTGATTAAGAACTTGAGTGCATGAGACACCGATAAACTTAACAGTATGGCGAGCATTCTTTGTTAGAGAACAATCCGTATTTATCAGGTGTTCAGATTTCGGGAAATACGTTACCATAAACTTTCTAGCGTGAATGAAACGGTTTGTGCACGACTGTGTGAAAATTAGCACTAGCTTGGCAGTGAAGGTTCAGAATACACAGAAGTTTTGCCATTATTCTCACCTTTCATTCAAAATTAAGACCTTTTCCCGATTCTTAGAATAGTTACGTTTATGCAGCCTGGTGCGAGTTGCAGTTCGGTAGGTTCCAGCTCGGCTTTCCTACCGGCAATCTCTTGCAACGACTTCACAGATGGGTGCAGGTAATGGACGAACGTAACCGCGCCGGCGCAGCGTCCACGAGTATGTTTTCGCGCAACGTCAAGAAAGCTCCAAGACATGGACGAAAGGAACGTGTTGACGTGTCTCTTCTTTAATCTGTAGCTACCTTCGGACAGTTTTAATACTCTAGGTTACCTTCCCTCCTTTTCCACTCGTTCTCTTCACTGCAATCTTTCTTTCAATGTCCCTCCGTTGCTGGCAAATTCTTCACAGTGTATGTCTCAGGCAAGAATTTTATCTAATTCTTATCATTTCCACTTTTTTTCTTTCCTTTCCTATTCTATCCTCAGAAGTGCTTGTTCGAACGTCGGTCACCCCATTTCACTTTTACAATGTTTCTCCACGACTACAGTATGACAATCTCCAAGTATTTTTTTCTTCATCTTGCTGACAGTAACTTATTCGCTGCTATATAATACTACACTTCAGACAAAACACTTGGTAAATGTCTTTTTCACTCTATCGCTGTTGTATAACAGATTTAATAAATCTTTTATTTTTCAGTCCTCATAATTTTTACATAATGAACAGTTTCAGTCGCCTTATATCATCTTTAGTATTAAAAAAAAAAAAAAAAAAAAAAAAGCAGAATTAAAGTAAATATGTGCTGTTCTATATCTTTTATAGTTAACACACTCATTGTACCACAGTCTTACTTTATAATTTTAGCATGAGACTCTCTCCCTTCACGGAAGTTACTATAACGTTTTACCGAATGTAAGTCCGTAAAGCTCACGGCATTCCATCCAGTGCTCCACACTGTGTACCGCTAACGCCCCGGTCCAGACACCGTCTCAAGTATACTTACGCTGTACTCAATGAGTGTGACAAGAAGAGTGTAGGTTCTTACCGCCTAACCCGACTGATATTTACGCCCGGCAAGAGCGTGATCACTTACATGGCGGAGCGGACAGAAGAAAGAATAAGGATAATATGGAAGACAGGAATCTATACTTTCACAAAAAAGCTCTCTGAACTCTGATTATTTAATAGCGCACCTCTCACCGCCTTGTAAATATAGGATTGCTTGAGGCGCTTTCAGATTTTGTTAAAATTGATGTCTACGTCGAGCGTTCATACTGACAAAAAAAGAAATAAAAAAAATATCAGGGATTGTATTTCGTGTTATCACATTAAAATATTACTGCAGGGTATCTTTACTGAAGTGAAATTTAATTAATAGAAACCTTGTAATGAAAGAAAGTATTTCCCTTTTTCAAACGTTATAATCTTCGTCTTGCCGAGAAGCGGCCTATGTCTGAACTTAATTGAATGTTCTTAGTTTTTACCTTTGTACCACATAAATTAATATATTCACTTTCTTTTCCGTAATAATTACGGTGCGAGTCTTTAAAGCGTCCGTTGATGACCGAACGCAATGAAATTAAGTTTGAAAGTATATTATGTGAAAGAAAAAAAAGCAAGATCAGCATCAATTATCATGTACGGGGTGTTCAAAAAGGCTCTTCGCAGTGCCGTATGATTGTTAGCCGCACGTTCCGCATGCTGCAGTGAATATACCGAAATGAAACTCAGTGAAATATAAGTTATTAATTTATTGAATATTCATTTTTACTTAGAAACTTTCACATTGAATATTGAAAGTGCCTCCCCCCCCCCCCCCCCTGTTGTTGAATACACAATTCAAATCGTCTAATCATGTTCCCAAGCACAAGCTCTAACATTTGTTCTGTAACAGAAGCAGTGAAAGTGGATATTGCAGTTTTCAGTTCATCGATGGATTTTGAACGATTTTTGTAGACAGGAACTTTCGATGCACCCCAGAAGAAGAAGTCAGGTGGTGTTAGGTCAGGAGATCGTGGAGATCAAATTCCCTGTGAAATTATGCGATCACCAAAAACATCAGCAAGCAGTGACATTGAAACGCGAGCTGTATGCGCGGTTACACCATCTTGTTGAAAATAACCGTTCAGTATTTCACTTAACACAAGTTCTCCTATGAATGGGTACAGAATATCACTGCAGTATCGTTCTCCGTATATTGTTTCGTTGAAAAATATGGGACCGACAATCCGACGACTAGAAATTGCAATCCAAACTCCTATTTTCACAGATTGAACTGGTTCCTCATGAATACACAATGGATTTGCAGTACTCCACATACGAGAGTTTTGCGAGTTATTGTACCCGGATAAATGAAACCACGCCTAATTAGTGAAAAACGTTTCATTAAGAATATCCCTAGCATTCTGTTGAACTAAATTTTAAACCTTTGGCAATAATACAGTCTCTTGCCATGATCAGTATTTTTCAGTTCTTGCACGACTGTCACTTTGTATGGGAAAAGCTCTAATTTTTTTCCTTAAAGCTTTGTGGGCTGTTCCGACACTAACATCGATTTCCTGGTCGAGTTTTCTTACTGACTTGTTGGAATTGTTGGACATTTTATCGGAAATATCGAGTAGTTTATGCTCAGACAAAACGCTAGGACGACCGAGTCTCGGTGCATCTGTCACTGAACCCGTACTTCGAAATTTGTTAATGAAATCTCGCACAGTATCGCGGGAAAACTGAATTAAATGTTTGACTAACTGAAATTGTGTACTTACCGCCAGCTTTGAACACTTGTTCGACTAAAAACACACGTTCTTCAATGGTTTGCATTTTAACAATGACAAAAACGAAACAAACGAACAAAGGAACTTAAACGTTCACGTCAACATTTAACGACACACACCAACTATACTACTGACGCTAGCTGAGATAAACGAAGCAGAGCAATGTTGGGAGAGTCCACTTGAAGGGAAGCAACCCAGTCAGGAGAACAATCATACGGCACGCTCGGCTAACAATCTTATGGCACTGCGGAGAGACTTTTTGAACACGCCGAATTACTTAAAATATACAACTTAAAATGCCAAATGGCCGCCGTAGCGTGCGTTAGCTTCGAGACAACAGAGAGTGAGTAATAAAGCTGGTCTTTTAAGTTTCTCTTCGTCTGCGAGTAAAAGAATAATTAATTACCACAAAGATCCTAAGTTATCTTATGGAGTCTGCTTGTACCATTATTATTTCACTTCAATACAAATTAGTGTTACGACAGCTAATTGCACGCGCATTTTCAGAATTTTCTTACAATTTTGATATTAATTTGTTTTGTGTATGACTTTTCGTCGCACAATTTAATATTTTGTGCCGTGTATCGGTACAACTGGCTTCCTTCCCCTTTCTCAAACCTCTTGCTTCACTTTTCATTCCCTCCCCTCTTCCTGTTCTCTTCCTTCTCCCCTGTCTCCACCAGTTACCTATTTAAAATATGGACTACAGTTGCACCTCACAGTATTCTGAAATGTGGTTCCCATACAGACACGACGGGTTGCTGACGCAACGACAGAGGAAAATTCAACAGATGTGTACAATATTTTTCTGGTTTTTGTAAAATTGTAGACAAAACATATTTAGTTTTACTTTGTTTCTAGATCTGACGATGATCAATTGATATAGAAACTCGACATAGTATACTGTGAAAAGAAGGTACAACTGGGACTGAAAAATGAACGTATTATCAACATTATTTTAAATATCAAAACACCTGCTCATTTCTCTCGCAACGAATATGCTAGTTGAAATGAGAATTCTTTTACTACTAACAAATCTTTGACCTTTTCAATATGAGCCCATTTACTCATGTACATTATAATTGCTATTTCATCCATAAAGTTTCCTTTTTCCGTCTTACGTAACTTAGACAGATTGCTTATCAAAGGTCATTCATTCCAGGCGTGTTTTACCGGAACCGTAACATTTGCTGAATTTCTTCATTTTGGTAGTTCCTCTATTTAACCTCATTTTATTCCATTTTACTAATTTTTCAATGCTCACCTACAAATAATTCAGTTATTCATCCAATTCAGCCAACACTACTTCATTAACTGCATATGTAATTGTCTTTATATTTTCACTTTTTACTATTATTCATCTTGTTTTTCCGGATGCTTTGTCTGTTAGTTTATTAACATAAATACTGAAAACTGTTGATGAAAACACCATTCTGATAAGTTGTGCACTTTTCAAAAGTGACTGGAAAGAAAGAGAGCAAACAGAAAGAATAATTGTAAAAATTTCCGTTTATTCTAGAATAATAAAACTGGTGAATTCATTTCAGAACATTGAAATTTTATAATAGGTGTATTCGGAATTTAATGTTATTTCTCGAAATTGTTTGTAAAATATATATGAGGCGTCCAATACACCTCTGCAGTTATCCTGTTGTTTTTATTATATTTGTTTTACAGTTCTCCTCTCGCTCGCAGCGTACACAGTATTTCAACAAACATTAATATGTCGAAGAATGAAAGACGGTCGCATAAACTCATGATAAACGTTTTAGGTAACAATTCTTCGAACAATTTGTAAGATTCTATCACTACTTTGAGAATTATCGTTATTAAATTACAATCAGGCTGCAAGATGTAAGTTGTACAACACTCATGCTTAATAAAGTCTTTGGGGTACCGATTAAAGTTTTCCATTATGAGACCTAACATTTACATCTGCCAAGACGCAGGACATATTATTCACTTTTTGAATTTTGTCCACATACTTGTTACGTTGCTTCTGGTGTACTCTAAAAATTATATGGAGCATAACGCTTTTTAATGCACCCAACGAACGATTTTCTCCCAAAGATAGGTGAGGTGTGCTAAACACGCACAAAAAGACCGAGAGCACGGCGTAGTTCCCACCTCATGAACCTGTAAGTCGGTGTTCTACATAAGGGAACGTGAAAGTGTTGCATTCCTGTAGCATGAGTCCCAAAATCTAGAACATAATTGGGTAAAATTTTCACTGTCATCCTTAGTAATCTTTATATAACTTTAAGAGGAGTGGTCATAAAGGTTTGAATACCATTTCGAAAAAATTAACTTCCACCTATGTTTGTTTTATGTAAAGGCTGCTTTCCTATGCATGTAATTACTGTGGGATACCACCATTTAGTTGGAGAATCAGGAACACTCTTCCTTAATGTAACGTAAAAGTCGTACAGGTAAATAAAGAACTATCTGAATGTAAGACCATCAGTTCTACATTTACAACAGCCTCTCTCTCCATAGTGTTCAACAACGAGGTCGGTTTGCAGCAGTACGCCATTACTCTCTTCCCTCTGACTTCCTCTTCATTTCCGCGTTTGTAGTGCGTCTCACATCATCATCCGCTGCATATATGACACGATTACTCGTACCCGGCGATCCTGTCCCTCAATAGCTCCTTCTGCTATTGTTCCAATGATGTTATTGTCTTAAAACGGGTCATATAAGTTTGTCTATTTTTCTTTGAATGGGCGTCCTTTGAGATCTGGTTCCCTGTACTCTTCTTAGCACTTCTTTGTTGGTAACTCTGTTTCTCCGCGAGATCTTCGTCTGCAGCAGCAAATCTCCAGTACTCCTAGCTGTCATCTCTCATGTTTCCTATTGTCCAAGCTGCACAGCGATATAGAGCTACACTCCAAACAAATGCTTTCATAACTCGTTTACTTATTTCCGTACTCATGATCTTGCCATTCTGTTCTTTCTTAAATTGGATGCAATTTTAGCCTGTTCCATTTTGTTCGTAATTTCTTTCCTGCTTTTGAAATAGGTAAATTCCTCTGTAATTTCTAGCTCCCCTCTTGCATTTCGTACTCATATAGGTTTACACCCCCCCATGAACCATAGACCATGCCGTTGGTGGGGAGGCTTGCGTGCCTCAGCGATACAGATAGCCGTACTGTAGGTGCCACCACAACGGAGGGGTATCTGTTGAGAGACCAGACAAACGTATGGTTCCTGAAGAGGGGCAGCAGCCTTTTCAGTAGCTGCAGGGGCTACAGTCTGGATGATTGACTGATCGGGCCTTGTAACACTAACCAAAACGTCCTTGCTGTGCTGGTACTGCGAACGGCTGAAAGCAAGGGGAAACTACGGCCGTAATTTTCCCGAGGATACGCAGCTTTACTGTATTGATAAATAATGATGGCGTCCTCTTGGGTAAAATATTCCGGAGGTAAAATAGTCCCCCATTAGGATCTCCGGGCAGGGACTACACAGGAAGACGTCGTTGTCAGGAGAAAGAAAACTGACGTTCTACGGATCGGAGCCCGGAATGTCAGATCCCTTAATCGGGCAGGTAGGTTAGAAAATTTAAAAAAGGAATTGGATAAGTTAAAGTTGGATATAGTGGGAATTAGTGAAGTTCGGTGGCAGGAGGGACAAGACTATTGGTCAGGTGAATACAGGGTTATAAATACAAAATCAAATAGGAGTAAAGCAGGAGTAGGCTTAATAATGAATAAAACAATAGGAATGGGGGTAAGCTACTACAGACAGCACAGCGAACGCATTGTTGTGGCCAAGATAGACACGAAGCCCACGCCTACGACAGTAGTACAAGTCTATATGACAACTAGCTCTGCAGATGACGAAGAAATTGAAGAAATGTATGATGAAATAAAAGAAATTATTCAGATAGTGAAGGGAGAAGAAAATTTATTATTAGTGGGTGACTGGAAATCGGTAGTAGGAAAAGGGAGAGAGGGAAACGTAGCAGGTGAATATGGATTGGGGTAAGAAATGAAAGAGGAAGCCGCCTGGTGGACTTTTGCAAAGAGCACAACTTAATCATAGCTAACACTTGGTTCAAGAATCATAAAAGAAGGTTGTATACATGGAAGAATCCTGGAGATACTGACAGGTTTCAGATAGATTATATTATGGTAAGACAGAGATTTGGGAACCAGGTTTTAAATTGTAAGACATTTCCAGGGGCAGATGTGGACTCTGACCACAATCTATTGGTTATGAACTGTAGATTAAAACTCAAGAAACTGCAAAAAGGTGGGAATTTAAGGAGATGGGACCTGGATAAAGTGACTAAACCAGAGGTTGTACAGAGTTTCAGGGAGGGCATTAGGGGACAATTGACAAGAATGGGGGAAAGAAATACAGTAGAAGAAGAACGGGTAGCTTTGAGGGATGAAGTAGTGAAGGCAGCAGAGGATCAAGTAGGTAAAAATACCAGGGCTAATAGAAATCCTTGGGTGACAGAAGAAATATTGAATTCAATTGATGAAAGGAGAAGATATAAAAATGCAGTAAATGAAGCAGGCAAAAAGGAATACAAACGTCTCAAAAAAGAGATCAACAGGAAGCGCAAAATGGCTAAGCAGGCATGGCCAGACGACAAATGTAAGGATGTAGAGGCTTATCTCACTAGAGGTAAGATGGATACTGCCTACAGGAAAATTAAAGAGACATTTGGAGAAAAGAGAACCACTTGTGTGAATATCAAGAGCTCAGATGGAAACCCAGTTCTAAGCAAAGAAGGGAAAGCAGAAAGGTGGAAGGAGTATATAGACGGTCTATACAAGGGCAATGTACTTGAGGACAATATTATGGAAATGGAAGAGGTAATAGATGAAGATGAAATGGGAGGTGTGATACTGCGTGAAGAGTTTGACAAAGCACTGAAAGACCTGAGTCGCAACAAGGCCCCAGGAGTAGACAACATTCCATTAGAACTACTGACAGCCTTGGGAGAGCCAGTCCTGACATAACTCTATCATCTGGTGAGCAAAATGTATGAGACAGGCGAAACACCCTCAAACTTCAGGAAGAATATAATAATTCCAATCCCAAAGAAAACAGGCGTTTGCAGATGTGAAAATTACAGAACTATCAGTTTAATAAGTCACGGCTGCAAAATAATAACGCGAAATCCTTACAGACGAATGGAAAAACTGGTAGAAGCCGACCTAGGGGAAGATCACTTTGGATTCCGTAGAAATATGGGTACGCATGAGGCAATACTGACCTTACGACTTATTTTAGAAGCTAGACTAAGAAAAGGCAAACCTATATTTCTAGCATTTGTAGAGTTATAAGTGTCGAGGGACATGAAAGGGAAGCAGTGGTTGGGAAGGGAGTGAGACAGGGTTGTAGCCTCTCCCCGATGTTCTTTAATCTGTATATTGAGCAAGCAGTAAAGGAAACAAAAGAAAAATTCGGAGTAGGTATTAAAATCTATGGAGAAGAAATTAAAACTTTGAGGTTCGCCGATGACATTGTAATTCTGTCAGAGACAGCAAAGGACTTGGAAGGGCAGTTGAACTGAATGGACAGTGTTTTAAAAGGAGGATATAAGATGAACATCAACAAAAAAGCAAAACGAGGATAATGGAATGTAGTCGAATGAAGTCGGGTGATGCTGAGGGAATTAGATTAGGAAATGAGACACTTAAGGTAGTAAAGGATTTTTGCTATTTGGGGAGCAAAATAACTGATTAGGGTCGAAGTAGAGAGGATATAAAATGTAGACTGGCAATGGCAAGGAAAGCGTTTCTGAAGAAGAGAAATTTGTTAACAACGCGTATAGATTTTTAAGTGTCAGGAATTCGTTTCTGTAAGTATATGTATGGAGTGTAGCCATGTATGGAAGTGAAACAGGGACGATAACTGGTTTGGACGAGAAGAGAATAGAATCTTTCGAAATGTGGTGCTAGAGAAGAATGCTGAAAATTAGATGGGTAAATCACATAACTAATGAGGAGGTATTGAATAGAATTGGAGAGAAGAGGAGGATCGGTTGGTAGGACATGTTCTGAGGCATCAAGGGATCACAAATTTACTATTGGAGATCATCGTGGAGGGTAAAAATCGTAGAGGAAGACCAAGAGATAAATACACTAAGCAGATTCAGAAGGATGTAGGCTGCAGTACGTACTGGGAGATGAAGAAGCTTGCACAGGATAGAGTAGGGTGGAGAGCTGCATCAAACCAGTCTCAGGACTGAAGACCACCACAACATAGGTTTACACTCCTCTTCAGCATTCCATGCCATTACATTAGTCTTTGGCTTATTTATTCTCATGCCACACCGATTACAGAAAATCGTTTCCATTGTATTGAGGACCTGCTCTACATCTCCTTTCGTCTCCATGCAATATCATCTGCGTAACGCAGCATGTCTACCTTCTGCCCATTAATTTTGATCCCCTCCTCAGCAGATTCACGGACATGGTGTATAGCTTCCTGGATGTATGCACTGAACATAAGAGGAAAAAGGTATACATTCTTGCCTCATGGCTTTTCTAATTTTTGCATCTTGCTCCTTGTGAAAACTTCTAACCAAAGCCACTTCGTTATTATGGAGGCTGTGTATCACCCACGTGTATTTGTATTTTATATGTGCTTTCTTCATCACTCTGAATATCTCTTACCAGATAAAACTATCATATGCCTTTTTAGGTACGATAGGAAATATAGTTAGTTAATTTACCTGTATTAACTTTTCGATAAGAAGCCTCAGTGCCAGAATTATTTCTCTTATTCCTTATCCCCTCGTGAATCCAAACTGATCCTCACTCAGCCTATCTTCCAACTTTTCTCCAGTTCTCCTCAGAATTATCTTTACGAGAATTTTTCTTACACTTAGTCGAAGGTTCAGTACCTTTAACATTTTGTGCTGCCCTATCAATTTCATCATCATCATTTACATATTGACATCAACGTTCTTTATTATTTCTGCGGGAATGTCATCAATATCCGTTGCTTTTTTCACACGTAGACCTTTAAGAGCTTTCTCAAATTCTTCTTGCAAAATGTCATCTCCTTTGTCATCTTCCTCTGCTTTCTCTTCTTTCCGCATTACATCCTCCGACAAAGCTGATCTGTCAAACTATTTATCTATGTATTTTTACCATCTCTTCAAAACGTCCTTTTTATTATTTCAGTGCATTGGCTTTCTGTTCGAACCAATACACCCATCTCAGTAGTGGAAAGATTACGCGACAGTGTTTTTGAGGCTACTTTCGTGTCAGTTATGATGGTAGGAATAAAGGGTAACACAATGCCCGGTTCCCAGGAAGAGAAAAGCTCCGATCTGGCAGGAAATCGAACCCGGGCCCATGCGATAGCAATCTGCAACGCTGACCACGCAGCTATCGAGGCAGATGAATACCGTGTCTTCACCAAAGGGCAATTTTACCTCTTTATATTCTACTGTACCATAATTTCTTGGTTTTCCTTTGATAAAAAATTATTTGCTGTTCAGTAGACTACATCACAGTTCACACAACAGTAAATAAAGTAATCTGAAATGGCTAGATTATTTTCCAATTATCAGTAAAAAATCTCTCTTACTATTGTGACAAGGCCACAAAAAAATTAAATCACTAATGACCACCCACAATAGTTTTACAAACATGTACTTAACTCTTGGAACCTAGCAGATCATTTACAGCAGATCATTTATTGAACGCCATTTCCAAGACGTAAAACTGTTACTACTTCTACAATCAAAATTTAGTTATTCCACGTCTCACCGTTACTAAACTTCTGCCTATTTGAAATACTTTATGGAAGTCTCCTACTTTCAAGAAAGTTTCATATTGCGATAGACTGAACCATCGTTTCACTCTTGAAATCGTTTGTCATTGGTGTAAGTAATGTACTCGGTAAAGCCACATAACCATTAAAAATAGCGTGAGTGTTGTCAGAGTAATTAGAGTAACTTGGGCAGGATACTGATGGAAGGAGAAATTTGTGTTTGGCATATACTACCAAGATTAAATTCTAAGGCGATTCTTATCACAGGTCTTACGAAATGTGTATACCAGGTGATCAAAAATTCAGTATAAATGGTTCAAATGGCTCTGAGCACCATGGGGCTTAACATCTGAGGTCATCAGACCCCTAGAAATTATAATTAATTAAACTTAACTAACCCAAGGACATCACACACATCCATGCCCGAGGCAGGATTCGATCCCGCGATCTTAGCGGTCGCGCGGTTCCAGACTGAATAACCTAGAACCGATCGTCCACTACGGCAGGCAAAAGTCAATATAAATTTGAAAACTGTATAAATCACGGAATAATATAGATAGAGAGGTACAAATTGACACACATGCTTGGAATGACATGGGATTTTATTAGAACCAAAAAAATACATTGTTTATCATTAAAGTGCATCAACGTATGGAGGTGTGGGCTGCAATTATCGTGTTTCGGCGAAATTTGGTAGATAATTAAAGCCTTAATGAGGAACCGATTTGCACTGGAAAAACATTAGTTCCAGTTTTGACCGTCAGATGCAAATGTGGCGCAGTATTGCATCCCCTTGACGCCCTGCTTCTCATATTGAATACACTGTGTCACTGGTGGTTAATAGGGATATGAGAGAATTATGCCTTTCTGGCTTGTTTGACCTTTTTTTCACATGTCTCATTCCTATTCCATTACATACGCAAACACCTCTATACATCTTACTTGCATTCACAGCGACAGATTGGCACCTGGTGGCCAAAACTCGAACTAATTTTTTTCAACATAAACCCATTCCACATTAACGCATTACAATATATTCCAAGTTCTGCTGACACTGCAATAACTACAGTCCACACTGGATCTCTGCAAATACCTGCAGCTATAATTATAACCACCCATAACCTACTGATGTCATGGAATACGTCATAAGAATTTTGTAGATGTTTATGATCTGATACTGAGATAACAAACGACCTGCTGTCTCCTGTCTCGGGTTCATCGCCCGACGTTTGTTTGAAGAGTTTCCTTACGTTTCACCAAAATGAGTGGCTGTCAAACCTTCAGCCTCCATAGCTGGTGGTGGACTAGAGGCCACCAACAGCAGTGGAGAGTGAAGTTCTGAGAGTGCGAGCAACTTGTGCCTGTGCAACGACAGAAACTCATCAAACAAACGTCGGGTGAAGAACCTGAGTCAGAAGCCAACAGCCAGTTAGTCAAGTGGCCACGAAAGCCTTAACAATTTGGTGACACTGTCATCTTTTGTGTATCAGTACGATATGCCAGAAGATGATCTACATGGACCGAATCGAGTTGCTCACTTCAACAACATTTTTTCCAGTCGCTGCTGGTGTATATGTTTTCCACTATACACAATTTGTCACACAACTGGATGTAGGAAGTGAGGAGTAAAGGAACTGAGTTTTCTTTATTGACGGTAAAACTAAATTAACTTTGTTGGCCCACATTGGACAATAAAGGTGGATTGTATGTTGTGATATGTTGTAACTTCCCCCTCACTAATCGACCTTAATGACAGTGAAAAATTAATCCGCATGTTCGTAATGGAAATTTGGGAAAAGCAATCGTCA
This sequence comes from Schistocerca americana, assembly GCF_021461395.2. Classification (NCBI taxonomy): domain Eukaryota; kingdom Metazoa; phylum Arthropoda; class Insecta; order Orthoptera; family Acrididae; genus Schistocerca; species Schistocerca americana. The sequence continues at coordinate 625,619,323 of NC_060122.1, forward strand.
CCAAAGTTAATCTGTCGGTAAAGAGGGAGGAAAGGGTTACATCTAAACGAAAGAAAAGATGCAAATGAAATTGGTGGAAATTAATTTTGAGAAAAAGTAATGAAAGTAAATGTGCGGTCGTTACGTTAACAATTAATTGACGTTAATGACATATTTGAGATTTGTGGAAAATTACGGTCGCCAATCCTATGGACAACTACTATAGTAACTGAAAATGAAAGATTAATGCACATACAATTAGCACTAAAAGTGTGGCAACTGAAGGATGACATGTGTTGTGTGAAAACTGAATATTTGTCAGAAGTAATAAATTTCGCCACACTCTGACTTAATTTAGCATAAGAATTATTAAAACTGGAAAATTGAAAGTTAATATAGTGACTGAAATTAATAGTGAACTTTGTTTCTGAAGCACTACGAAATTCAATAAAATAATGTTAGTCTTGGGCTACCTCAACAATTATTAAGTTAAAATATGGTAACAAAACTCGTACTCTTAATTTGCGATTGTGTAATCTAAATATTGTAGCCAGCAATGAATACTTGAACTGAATGTTGAAATTAAAGCAGTGAAATGGAATGATATTACTAAAATGCTGGGGTTTGAATTTCAACGACACTTGGGTTCATTCCGGAAAAGGATGGGACCTTGCTTGGTAATGCAATTGGGACAATGAGCAACAAAGGATCATGCTACGTTGCTGTAATTTTGTGAGGCAAATTGAACATTTTGAGCCGGCCAGAGTGGCCGAGCGGTTCTAGGCGCTTCAGGCTGGAACTGCGCGGCCGCTACGGTCGCAAGTTCGAATCCTGCCTCGGGCATAGATGTGTGTGATGTCCTTAGGTTAGTTAGGTTTAAGTAGTTCTAAGTTCTAGGGGACTGTTGACCTGAGCTGTTAAATCACATAGTGCTCAGAGCCATTTGAACCAATTTTGAACATTTTGAAAGTCTGGGGCGTGGCATACAGTTCTAAAACTTTACGTGCTTCCAGTCTTCCTTGTTGTTTGACTGAAGGTTTGAAGTTTTCGATTGAGGAGGTGGCGACAGTCACTCATTGTCGGCCGTCGCTGTTGCAGAAGCTGGATGTTGGCGCACCTTCTTCTCGACACGGTCACCAGGCGAAATGGGCTCTTGATGTGCGCCAGCTAAAGCCTCCCGTCCGCCAAACCGTGTCAGAAACTATCACAGCAAGTCGAGCGCAATTACGTGCTGCCAAACCCCGATAGCGCGGCAATTAGCGGGAGCGTCACACAACACACCTGCTCCACTGCCCTACTCCAGGCAGACTCCCCCCGCCCGTGCTCCATGCGGCGGAGTTAACACTACCAAAGATCCTAAACACTTTGATTCTCCACACGACCTACATCTACATCTACATTTATACTCCACAAGGCACCAACGGTGTGTGGTGGAGGGCACCTTAAGTGCCACTGTCATTACCTCTCTTTTCTGTTCCAGTCGCGTATGGTTCGTGGGAAGAACGATTGTCTGAAAGCCTCCGTGCGCGCTCGAATCTCTCTAATTTTACATTCGTGATCTCCTCGGGAGGTATAAGTAAGGGGAAGCAATATATTCGATACATTACCCAGAAACGCACCCTCTCGAAAGCTGGCGAGCAAGCTACACCGCGATACAGAGCGCCTCTCTTGCAGAGTCTGCCACTTGAGTTTGCTAAACATTTCCGTAACGCTATCACGGTTATCAAATAACCCTGTGACCAAACGCGCCGTTCTTCTTTGGATCTTCTCTATCTCCTCCGTCATCCCGATCTGGTATGGATCCCACACTGATGATCAATACTCAAGTATAGGTTGAACGAGTGTTTTGTAAGCCACGTCCCTTGCTGATGGACTACATTTTCTAAGGACTCTCCCAATGAATCTCAGCCTGGTACCCGCTTTACCAACAATTAATTTTATATGATCATTTCACTTCAAATCGTTCCGTACGCACACTCCCACATATTTTACAGAAGTAACTGCTACCAGTGTTTGTTCCGCTATCATATAATCATACAATAAAGGATCCTCCTTTCTATGTATTCGCAATACGTTACATTAGTATATGTTAAGGGTCAGTTGCCTCTCCCTGCACCAAGTGCCCCTCCGCTGCAGATCTTCCTGCATTTCGCTACAATTTTCTAATGCTGCAACTTCTCTGTATACTACAGCATCATCCGCGAAAAGTTGCATGGAACTTCCGACACTATCTACCAGGTCATCTATATATATTGTGAAAAGCAATGGTCCCATAACGCTCCCCTGTGGCACGCCAGAGGCTACCTTAACGGCTGTAGATGTCTCTCCATTGATAACAACATGCTGTGTTCTGTTTGCTAAAAAATCTTCAATCCAGCCACACAGTTGAACTGATATTCCGTATGCTCTTACTTTGTTTATCAGGCAACAGTGCAGAACTGTATCGAACGCCTTCCGGAAGTCAAGGAAAATAGCATCTACCTGGGAGCCTGTATCTAATATTTTCTGGGTCTCATGAACAAATAAAGCGAGTTGAGTCTCTCACGATCGCTGTTTCCGGAATCCATGTTGATTCCTACAGAGTAGATTCTGGGTTTCCTAAGACGACATGATACGCGAGCAAAAAACATGTTCTAAAATTCTACAACAGATCGACGTCAGAGATATAGGTCTATAGTTTTGCGCATCTGCCCGACGACAGTTCTTGAAGACTGGGACTACCTGTGCTCTTTTCCAATCATTTGGAACCTTCCGTTCCTCTAGAGACTTGCGGTACACGGCTGTTAGAAGGGGGGCAAGTTCTTTCGCGTACTCTGTGTAGAATCGAATTGGTACCGCGTCAGGTCCAGTGGACTTTCCTCTGCTGAGTGATTCCAGTTGCTTTTCTATTCCTTGGACACTTATTTCGATGTCAGCCATTTTTTCATTTGTGCGAGGATTTAGAGAAGGAACTGCAGTGCGGTCTTCCTCTGTGAAACAGCTTTGGAAAAAGGTGTTTAGTATTTCAGCTTTACGCGTGTCATCCTCTGTTTCGATGCCATCATCATCCCGGAGTGTCTGGATATGCTGTTTCGAGCCACTTACTGATTTAACGTAAGACCAGAACTTCCTAGGATTTTCTGTTAAGTCGGTACACAGAATTTTACTTTCGAATTCACTGAACGCTTCACGCATAGCCCTCCTTACGCTAACTTTGACATCGTTTAGCTTCTGTTTGTCTGAGAGGTTTTGGCTGCGTTTAAACTTGGAGTGAAGCTCTCTTTGCTTTCGCAGTAGTTTCCTAACTTTGTTGTTGAACCACGGTGGGTTTTTCCCGTCCCTCACAGTTTTACTCGGCACGTATCTGTCTAAAACGCGTTTTACGATTGACTTGAACTTTTTCCATAAACACCCAACATTGTCAGTGTCGGAATAGAAATTTTCGTTTTGATCTGTTAGGTAGTCTGAAATCTGCCTTCTATTACTCTTGCTAAACGGATAAACCTTCCTCCCTTTTTTTATATTCATATTAACTTCAATATTCAGGGTTGCTGCTACGGCCTTATGATCACTGATTCCCTGTTCTGCACTTACAGAGTCGAAAAGTTCGGGTCCGTTTGTTATCAGTAGGTCCAAGATGTTATCTCCACGAGTCGGTTCTCTGTATAATTGCTCGAGGTAATTTTCGGATAGTGCACTCAGTATAATGTCACTCGATGCTCCGTCCCTCCCACCGGTCCTAAACATCTGAGTGTCCCAGTCTATATCTGGAAAATTAAGAACTCCACCTAAGACTTCAACATGCTGAGAAAATTTATGTGAAATGTATTCCACATTTTCTCTCAGTTGTTCTGCAACTAATGTTGCTGAGTCGGGAGGTCGGTAAAAGGAGCCAACTATTAACCTAGCTCTGTTGTTGAGTGTAACTTCCACCCATAATTCACACGTACTATCCACTTCTACTTCACTACAGGATAAACTACAACTAACAGTGACAAACACGCCACCACCGGTTGCATGCAATCTATTCTATCTAAACACCGTCTGTGCCGTTGTAAAAATTTCGGCAGACTTTATCTCTGGCTTCAGTCAGCTTTCTGTACCTATAACGATATCAGCTTCGGTGCTTTCTATCAGCGCTTGAAGTTCCGGTACTTTACCAACACAGCTTCGACAGTTGACAATTACAATACCGATTGCTGCTTGGTCCCCGCATATCCTGACTTTGCCCCGCACCCTTAGAGGCTGTTGCCCTTTCTGTACTCGCCCGAGGCCATCTAACCTATTAAAACCGCCCAGTCCACGACACACAACCCCTGGTACCCGTGTAGCCGCTTGCTGCGTGTGGTGGACTCCTGACCTATCCAACGGAACCAGAAACCCCACCACCCTGTGGCGCAAGTCGAGGAATCTGTAGCCCACACGGTCGCACAACCATCTCAGCCTCTGATTCATACCCTTCACTCGGCTCTGTACCAAAGGTCCGCAGTCAGTCCTGTCGACGATGCTGCAGATGGTGAGCTCTGCTTTCATCCCGCTAGCGAGACTGACAGTCTTCACCAAATCAGATAGCCGCCGGAAGCCAGAGAGGATTTCCTCCGATCCATAGCGACACACATCATTGGTGCCGACATGAGCGACCACCTGCAGAATGGTGCACCCTGTACCTTTCATGGCATCCGGAAGGACGCTTTCCAAATCTGGAATGACTCCCCCCGGTATGCACACGGAGTGCACATTGGTTTTCTTCCCCTCTCTTGCTGCCATATTCCTAAGGGGCCCCATTACGAGCCTGACGTTGGAGCTCCCAACTACCAGTAAGCCCACCTATCGATGTAATCGTTCGATAGCATAGACTTCCTTAGGCCAGAACCAGCGTAAATATACAAATAATATTTACAAAACAAACCAATTATACATCGACATATATATATATATATATATATATATAAAGCAAAACAATTACAATATATAAAGTCACAGAAATGTCATATCTTCAGGTAACAAAACAAGGGAAAAAATTTATAGTACAATAGATGGAAACAGGAGGATATGCATTTCCGGCGTTATACGTGCCCCACATTGGCTGAGGATGTTCGTGTAACCTAAACAGACTCAGAAAATCTCCCAAAAAGGAAAAGAAAACAGCAGAAATGCATATGCTCAAAACATCAAGAAAATTTAGCATTAGGCTAGTTAACCATAAACCAAGTTTTAGACAGTAATATTTGAGTGGGGACAGTCCTAACCTCATTCCACTCTGTCATCTTACACAAAAGAAAACAGGTTGACAACATATTAAAATTCATAGAAAACATAGAAAATCGTTTAGCCATTCTAAAATCAGCAAAATTCCTAGGAGTATCAAGAAATGGAATACTATTTGCAAAATTAATCAGAGTACATGGTCATAAAACAGGTACATCAAAATACGCAAATTAATAATTAATTATATAGAATACACATTTTATATAGCCTTTTCATAATTAATATTCCGGTCATGAGAGTGTACTTAACGCTAAACAAGATAATAATATACAGCAGATCGATAAAAACATAAGTATTGACAGTAGAATTGTTTCACATCAGCTGTCCGAGAAGAAAAACAACTCCGCCTTCCGTACTCGCAAGTACAAAGAATGCCCACCGACACAGGAGCCGACAGGGGCTCCGCCTCGCCAGTACTGTTGCGCCCGCCTGTGCGGCACGCTCGATCTCACTGGCCTGTGTAACGGCATTTCCAGAACGTCCGTTTCACTGAATTCTGTCGGAAAAACTCACTCCCGAGTAATTTCAAGGAGTCCATCAATACTATCACAGTGGATAACTCAACACTATCCATCATCACACGCATGTACTAGCCTGAAACTTAGAACAGCGTCTAAGTACATCGACGATGACTAATAAATCACATATTCATGAAATCTTACAGCTAGTTACAAAATCATATTTACATTCCTTAATCTACTGTGACTCAGCTGAAAACTTAAACTAGCAGCTTGGATTTTTCAATTGATTAACAATCAGTTACTCTTAAATCATTTAATAAAAATTAATTACTTATCAATTACAGCTTCTTTAATGACCTCTTGGTCAGGCAAAAGCATGGCAACCCAGCAAATCCTTAAATCTTACACTCTATATTTACATACTGTACAAATTACCCATTCTGTGGTATTAATGAATCCTTGGTTGGCACAAATTCAAGTCTACAACGTTTCGTATACCTAATAGTTTTTCAGAGCTTGGATACTCTAAGCAATAAGCATTTGAGTGAGGTATACCAATGACTTTATATGGTCCACTACAAACAAACTTAGATTTAGCGATGTCATTGTCTATCTCGCTCGTTTTCTCATGAGCTTTTTACAAGTACTAAGTCTCCGATTGCAAACTTAGCAAAACGCGCTTTAGCGTCATAACTACGTATGCGAGCATCGACTTTCAGCTTCATTATTTCTCGCAAACGACCTTTTTTCACACCAATACTAATGTCTGTGGAGGGAATTTGATTATTTCTTCCACTAAACTTTTACTTCTGTTATGCAACAGGTTTCCTCTGGAGAAAATCCCGTAGATTCATGTCTCAAGGTGTTCGCAATTCTCTCAAATTCTGCTACATATTTGCCCCAAGCCCTATGGTTGTGATGGCAATAGGTACGGCAAAATCGGCATAGCTCGCGTTGGCCTCGTCTTTCTTCGTGTGTCTCGTTTGACACGCCGTCTACAATGCTACCCAATTCGCTTTCTACACTATTGGCAATGCCGAGATTCTTCACGTTGCAGTAGTTCAAATTCATGCCTACGTCAATGGCATCCGGCCAGTTAACAATGCACACTATCTCCTGCCTCGTCAACACTAACTACTATTGTTTTATCTTGTGACGTACATGTGAAAGTTTTGGTTTCGCAATTAATCACTGCACGGTACTTTAATAGCCAATCTAACCCGATAATTACTTCCGTAGCTAAGTCTGGCACGACGACAAACTCTTGTTCAAATCGTGCCCCACGTATCTCTAAGTTGATCGTGCCCCACGTATCTCTAAGTTGAAAAAAATTGGTTTGTGACCGGTTTACTGGCCTTCCCAGTAGCACCGATAATTTTCACTCCTTTTACTGGCGTAAATACGATACCAGGTCTGTCTTTCAGTAGCTGAAATATTTTCCCAGATACAGCACTCAATTCTGCACCGGTGTCAATCAACACGTTTAGTTGTAGGCCGAGCATATTAACAGACACTACTATCTGTCTACACTTATCCTCTACTGTTTCTTTATTTTCCCACAGTAAATCCTCGTCTATATCCAGGTCATTCCAAAACAAACCATCCGGCTTTGATCCTAAATCAAGCTTATATGGCGGCTTTTTCAGCCTCTGTTCACATACAGTTTTAATTTCAACACGTTTGTCCTGAGGCTTAGTCTGTAGCTTCGCCTCCAACACCTAATCCTCTTCCTGTAACTCGTCAACTATTGACTGTTGCTTTGCTGTCAATTCACTAATTGTCACCTTCGTTGATTCCTGTTTTGCCAGATAGATCTCATCTGCCAATCTACCTGGAGGAATGTGCCCAGTAGTATCTGCAATTACTTCCTGTGGATCTGCGCAACCCACACTGCTACCGTCCGACCGTATAACGTCAGCTCTAACCTCATACACGCTGTAATCTACGTGCTTTTCTACCAATCGTGTCCGACTATCACTAAAATTCTCGTAATCTTTCTCCTTAATACTTTCGCAATGTATAAATTGGAGTTTTGCGTCGTATGGGTCGGCCACTTCTACCACTATAACTTTTGGTAAAGTCTGCAGGTCAGGGCCAGAACATCCAGCTCCTGTGGGACGAAACACCACAAATCTTGCTCGTGCTCCCCATTAACATCAACTATTTCTGGTAAAGCGTGCCGGTTAGGGCCAGAACTTTCTATCACTTCACAAACACTATTTTCCTGCGGGACGAGACGCGACAAATCCTGCACGCGCTCCCCATAAACACTTCTCCCATACAGGCCACTATAATCTCTTAGTTCGTCGTATAAGCGACCGAACTGCCTTAACCAGACCTCATCCCTCTCGGTATCCCCTCGCTCGATGACGGACGTGTTATCCGACATCGGATCTTCTCTCAACACTTGCGAATCATTCTAATACTCAATCTCCGGTTCCACTGTGGGTGTTACAGCTGCCACTTTACAATCGATTTCCGGAACACTACTTAAATTGATCTTACTGACAGTGAATGTATTTTCTACTGCCGTGTCTACAGCTGATCTACTACTTGTGGGTGCACTCCTTTCTCCTAACTCTGGCACACTCTCCCGCCGATGGTCATTCCATACGGAATTTTCAGAACGGCGACACCTGGATTTTCTCCTGTTATTGGGCCGCCAAATTTTCTCCACGCCCGGTCGGCCCCTCACCGGCGCGGCTAATGGTTTCCTTGTCTCGTCCCAGCAGATCTGCTCCCCGGATGCTGCTGAGGCGGCTTATCACACCCTCTGGCGTTATTACTATTCTGTGAAGCCCGTATCACGTTAGTATGATACTGGTTTCCGTCATTCCTGCTATTATTTGCATTGTACCGATTGTCATTACGGTCCGAACATTATTGTTATTGCTGCCAGGGTTGCGGTATGCATTGTTGCCATGGTTATCATTGTTGTGGTTGTTGTGGTATCCGTTGTTGTTACCACGGCCTCCACCACTGTCGCGATTATTGCGCAAATTGTGCTTGTCCTCAACTATTTCCAGGAAATCATTCATTGTCTTATAATTGCTTCCTACGTAGCGTTTTGTATCATCAGGAAGCTTCTTGTAGGGTTTCCAGACTATTTCGGATTCCGTGCGGCGATCACGCAAATATTCCAAATTGCGGATCCAGCCCTCACAAAACTCCTTCATCGAGCCACGCGAATTCCCATCAAAAGGCCTCGATACGACAAATTCGTGCCAGGCACTTTGATATTTTTGCTCTGACCAGTATTGAGCCAGAAACAAATTTTTAAACTCGTCAAAAGTCAGGTTCGTGATCATGAGGTTTAAGCCCCAACGCTTGGCATCACCAGCCAACACGTCAATAACCGTATTAATTTTTCTCTCATTAGTCTATGATCTGGGTAAAACTCATTCACAATTTTTAATGAAATCCGTCGTATTTATACCGGTTTTTTTCAAGGGGTCGAACCGCTCCTCTTTCGTCAACAATTCCGAACAATGTGCACAGGTTGGCACATAGCTGTGTTCTTCGTCAAGTTTCTTTTCTAATTCCGACACTCTCGTAATTACTTGGCAAGTAGTTGTCGCAAGCGTTTCCACTTCCCTCTTTTTCTCTTCGCAGGTATTAGCCTGCTTCCTCACTTTAGCACTACGAAATTCAATAAAATAAGGTTAGTCGTGAGCTACCTCAACAATAATTTCAAAAGCTACTTGAATCTACGCGATTTAGAAACAATAGATTTAACTTTGAACATGTATTAAATGATTCTGAACAATTAACAATAGTAAAATTTAGTACGTACCAAGCTCAGCTGCAGTCACAGGTAAGTTAAAATATGGTAACAAAACTCGCACTCTTAATTTGCGATTGTGTAATCTAATTATTGTAACCAGCTATGAATACCTGAACTGAATTTTCAAATTAAATCAGTGAAATGGAGTGATATTACTTGAATGCTGGGGTTTGAATTTCAACGACACTTGGGTTCATTCCGGAGAAGGAAGGGACCTTGCTTGGTAATGCAATTGGGACAATGAGCAACAAAGGTTCATGCTACGTTGCTGTAATTTTGTGAGGCAAATTGAACATTTTGAGCCGGCCAGAGTGGCCGAGCGGTTCTAAGCGCTACAGGCTGGAACCGCGCGACCGCTACGGTCGCAGGTTCGAATCCTGCCTCGGGCATGGATGTGTGTGATGTCCTTAGGTTAGTTAGGTTTATGTAGTTCTAAGTTCTAGGGGACTGATGACCTGAGTTGTTAAGTCCCATAGTGCTCAGAGCCATTTAAACCAATTTTGAACATTTTGAAAATCTGAGGTCTGGCAAGGTTTGAAGATGTCGATTGAGGAGGTGGCAACAGTCACTCATTGTCGGCCGTCGCTGTTGCAGAAGCTGGATGTTGGCGCACCTTCTTCTCGACACGGTCACCAGGCGAAACGGGCTCTTGATGTGCGCCAGCTAATGCTTCCCGTCCGCGACACCGTGTCAGAAACTATCACAGCAAGTCGAGCGCAATTACAAGCTGCCAAACCCCGACAGCGCGGCAACTCGCGGGAGCGTCACACAACACACCTGGTCCACGGCCCTACTCCAGGCAGACTCCCTCTGCTCGCGCTCCATGCGGCAGAGTTAACTCTACCAAAGATCCTACACACTTTGGTTCTCTACACGACCTATCGATGTAATCGTTCGATAGCATAGTTTTCCTTAGGCCAGAACCAGCGTAAAAATACAAATAATATTTACAAATGTGGTGTCCAAAGAGTTCTGAGGAGGCAGTTCATAGTATGCCTTCAGCTTCGCAGAAATGTGTGATCACAAGAGGAGGGGGGAAGGGAAGGGGTAGCCTTGCGTGCACTGTTTGTACGTCCGTTGGCTTTCATGTTGCAGGAAGTTCATGCTGCTTCGAAATGAGTATGTTTACCGCATGCGTTTCGATGTACTGCTGGTGATCATTTATCATGTTGTTCATTTAGAAGACATCGATCGTGCGAAACTCAGTTTTACACTTTCTCACATGATATCCTGTGAACCAAGGTGAATGAAAGCAGACAGAAACCATTTTCTTACATTTCCGAAAAATGTTTGACATGGCACCCCATTGCAGACTCCTATCGATGGAGTAGGTTCCCAGACATGTGATGTTTCGAAGACTTCCTAAGTAGTAGAATCCAGAATGTTGTCCTCGGCGGCCAGTGTTTATGATGGACAAGGGTATCATCAGGAGTGCCCCAGGGAAGTGTCACATAACCGCTCTTATTCTATATAACTATAAATGATCTGACAGATACGTGAGCAGCAATCTGAACTGTTTGTTAGTTAAGCTTTGGTGTAGGGGAACATATCTTCGTTGAGTGACTGTAGGATGACATTAGATTCTAGTTGGTGTGGCGAATGACGGCTTGCTTTAGATGTTGGAAGATGTTGAGTAATGCGTATGAGCAGGAAAAACAACCGGGTAATATTAGGATACAACATTATTAGTTTACTGTTTGATACACTCATATCGATTAAATATATGGAAGATATGAAATGGAACGAGCACGTAAAGACGGCAGTGGGGAAGGCTGATGGTCGATTAGGGTTTATGGGAAGAATTTTAGGGAAGTGTGGTTTATTCGTAAAACAGACCACGTGTAGAATACGAGTACTGCCTGAGTGTTTGATACCCGATCACCTGGTATTAAAAGAAGACATCGAAGTAATTCAGAGAGTGGCTTTTAGATTTGTTATTGGTAGGTTCGATGATCGAGGTGGTATTACGGAGAGGCTTCGGGAACTCAACTGGGAATCCCTGGATGAAAGACGAACCTCTATCCATTAGACGCTATTGCGGACATTTAGAGAACCGGCATCTGAGGCCGACTGCAAAACGATGCTACTGCCGACAACATACATATCACGCGAGAACTACAAAGATAATATGCGAGAAATTAGGGCTCACATAAAGGCTTTTAGAGAGTCGTTGTTCTCTCGCTCTATTTGCGAGTGGAAAAGGAAAGGAAAGGACTAGTAGTAGTACGTGGTACCCGCCGCCACACACCACGCAGTAGCTTGTGGAGTGTGTATGCAGATGTAAACGTAGGCGTACGTGGCTGCTTTGTTCTTGTAGTCAGATCCTAATACGTCACTCCGTCTCTACAATGTAATATAATCTACACTCACAGCGTTTCTTAGAACTTGAGGCGGTCCCTGAAACTGTTTTATGAAATCTGACTTCGGCAACGAAAGTTTAGAAAGATGTATCATTAGCGTGTAAGATCTAGTTGAAAAGACAAGATGAGACAACTAGAGTAATTAAGCACGAGGAAATACTAAAAACCGTAAGGTTGTAAATGATGTCGACAGTTTGACGGGGAACAACAATTTCGTCGACTGTCATCGTACACTGAAAGACTGTTTCTCCTAGTAGAAATGTTCGTGATTGAAGCATGTCTTAAATACCAGTTGTATATAAGGCAGCACACTGATTTCCAACGTGCTAAGGTAAGTGATTATGTGATAGTTTGGTTTTTATTTTTCGTCAGTCGTCCGACTGGTCCGACTGGATTGACTTGCCCGCTACGAATTCATCTCCTGAACCAAACCTTTGATCTCAGAGTGCTACTGGCACTCAGCGTCCTCAGTTACTTAACAAAGAAATTCGCCAAGCAGCCGTGCAAATAGAGAAGTTATTTTATTTTCTTATTGCTATCAGTTTCGGTACCGTAGTCTAATGCGCTATTTTCAGGCCCAATATGCATCTCTAGAAAATTATCGATATGTACACCGGTATGAGTGCTCGGTTGCAGTCAAGTCTTTGAAGGAAGCACTTGAGAAGTCCTTACATCTAGAAACAGATGACCCCATTTCGCCAAAATCGAATTTTTCAGAGGAGCATATCGGCCCTCAAGGTAGCATACTGAATTACCGAAACAGGTAGAGAAAATAAAATAAAATAACTTCTCACTCTGCACAGCTGTTTGCGAATTTCTTTGTCAAATAATTGATCAGCCACTGTCGCACGTCCAAAATGGATCAACAGAATCCTCAATTATTTGTTGGAAGTATTCCAGTTGCAGTCTTCCCCCTACAGTTTTAGTTCCCTACTCCCCGATGCATATAGTCCTAAACTAGAGAACCCAGTACGCGTAAGTGTAAGAGAAACACATTCAACTGACAACACGATAAGAAGCGCCGGTTGTCCTGAAATTGCTGCTCTGTCCCGCCGACCACTGTGTTAAGCATGAACTCAGCCTCGTTCAAGTAAACACATTTACTCGAATATAGCTTTATATTAAGTGCATAAATGCTTTATGAACAGTAGTTACAGGTACAGGAAGGAAGAATAAGCTATGATCTTGGCTCCTCACGGTCTCTGAAAGCAAAGTCCTGGACTGTGCGGCTGGTCCCGCCGGAGGTTCGAGTCCTCCCGCGGGCATGGGTGTGTGTGTTTGTCCTTAGGATAATTTAGGTTAAGCAGTGTGTAAGCTTAGGGACTGATGACCTTAGCAGTTAAGTCCCATAAGATTTCACACTCAATTGAAAGCAAGGAGTACGATGTAAAACGTAACTAATGTAAGGGGCTCCGGAACGCCCTATACTTGCAATGTTAAAATAACGCTTGTAAATTACATCTTTCCTCACAAAGTATTTGAGGTAGGAAGTTGAACTTTTTACAGATTATTTATTGGAATATGGGCTACAACTTAACTCAGGGATTTTACAAAATTTTAGTTCAGCTATTAAAGATGATTTTTTTTCAATTGTAATGAAAATTCACATTTTTTTGCAATTTTTTATTTATATATTCAAAAATATACAGTTTTTTGAAAAAAGGCTGTGTTAAATTATGCAGAAGGTACTGTGTAACATTTACGGAAAGTTTGAAACAAATATGTTTGGAAGATCCTTAGAAAACATGTAATTAGTATGAGAAAATAAAAGTTTTCGGAATCGAGCGACAAAGACTGGATTAACTTTTTAGTGCATTCCAGGTCCATAGGATGGATTATCTTAATCCTCTGCAAACTCCTCCTTCAGCTTCCTCTTGTTCCTCCTCCTGTTGACTCTTGCTTGTATTTCTAGACTCTTTACAGCCCTGTCTGCAGCCCGAAGGCGTTCCTTGTCTAAAGCAAGCATCGCTCGTTGTTGTGTTCGTAGATTTTGCTACCATTTTCTTCAGTTGCAGTCACTGCAACACTGTTCATGTATGAACACTTATCACATTTCAGTTGTATTCCACTAGCAAGTCCTACGTGCTTTATTATGGAGAGTTCCAGACCAACTTTACTACAATGAATACATTTTACACAGTTTGAAAAAATTCCTTTGAGAACCGACATATCAAATATTTCTTTCACATCCGATTCGCCCATAAAACATTCATAGTTTTCACTCATTGAACCAAGCTTCTTCTGTGAAGTATTTTCTTTCCCACTTTGACTGCTATGGGCAGGTGTACTTGAGAGGTTAGGTTCACTCACTTGGTTATCGTCTTTATTGTTTACAGTAATAACACATACCTTTGGCTTTCCAACATTTCTCCTTTTCTTAAAAGCCTTCAGAGGATTTCTAATAACTTTACTTTTACTCATTATTATACTTCAACAAAACAGAGACTCAAGAAACAGAATTAATTACGAAAATTTTCGAGATAACGACAGAGTAAATAAACATGAAATAATCGACAATCACACCAGCGATATATATTGAACCATCACAGGTTAGCCACAACACATACTTTATCTCACATCACTAAAATGTACCTGATGAACATGGACGTTAATAATAACACCATTTGACAGCAGTTTAACAGCGCCACAGTGGGTCACGCCCATGTAGAACACATTTCAAAAAAAATTTAAAAATAGTTGTAGTCTTCGGAATTGAATAAATTATATATCTATTAAAAGGTAATAGTCTGCAGATTCAGAAAACGCAAAAAAGTAAAAATTGAACTTTTCGTGATTTTGAGCCTTTCCGGAGCCCCTTAATTCCATAAGGTAAAGTACAATGTTAGCAAAAGCCGTTACTGAGCAAGAGAATCAAACTTCTGGAGGTATATTTAAAACGCTAACAGGTACACTCTCTAGGTTCGCAATCTGCTGGGATAGCTCACATACACTGAAGCGCCAAAGAAACTGGTATAGGCATGCGCATTCAAAAATGGAGATGCGTAAACCGGCAGAATACGGAGTTGCTGTCGGCAACGCCTATATAAGACAACAAGTGTCTGGCACAGTTGTTTGATGCTGCTACAACGGCAGATTATCAAGATTTAAGTGAGTTTGGTGTTGCAGTCGGCGCATGAGCGATGGGACCAGCACCTCCGAGGTAGCGATGAAGCGGAGATTCTCACTTACGACCATTTCACTATTGTACCATGAATAGCCGGCCTCTGTGACAGAGCGGTTCTAGGAGCTTCAATCCGGAACCTCGCGACCACTGCGGTCGCAGGTTCGAATCCTGCCTTCGGCTTGGATGTGTGTGATGTCCTTAGGTTAGGTAGGTTTAAGCAGTTCTAAATTCTAGGGGACTGATGATCTCAGAAGTTAAGTCTCATAATGGTCAGAGCCATTTGAACCATTTTAACCATTTGAACCACTTTTGTACCATGAATATCAGGAATCCGGTAAAACATCAAATCTCCGACATCGTTGCGGTCGGCAAAAGATCCTGAAAGAACGGAAGCTACGACGACTGAAGACAATCGTTCAACGTGACAGAAGTGCAACCTTTTCGCAGACTGCTGAATA
Source organism: Schistocerca americana (assembly GCF_021461395.2). NCBI lineage: Eukaryota > Metazoa > Arthropoda > Insecta > Orthoptera > Acrididae > Schistocerca > Schistocerca americana. The sequence continues at coordinate 625,634,736 of NC_060122.1, forward strand.
TTTAAATGTTGGGCCATCAACAAGTGTCAACGTGCGAACCATTCAACGGAACATCGTCGATATGAGCTTTCGGAGCCGGAGGCTTACTCGTGTATCCTTGATGATTGCACGACGCAAAGCTTTGCGCCTCGCCTGGGCCCATCAATACCAACATTGGACTGTAGATGAAAGGAAACATGTTGCTTGGTCGGACAAGTCTCGCTTCAAATTGTATCGAGCGGATGGACTTGTACGGGGAATGGAGACAACCACATGAAACCATGGACCCTGCATGTCAGCAGGGGACTATTCAAGCTGATGGAGGCTCTGTAATGGCGTGGGGCGTGTGAAGTTGGAGGGATATCGGATACCTGATACGTGTAAATACGAGTCTGACAGGTGGCACGTACGTAAGCATTTTGTCTGATCACCTGCATCCATTCATATCCATTGTGCATTCCGACGAATTTTGACAATTCCAGCAGGACAATGCGACACCCCACAGATCCAGAATTGCAACAGAGTGGCTCCAGGAACACACTTCTGAGTTTAAAGACTTCCGCTGGTCACCAAACTCCCCAGACAGGAACATTACTGTGAATGTCTTGGATACCTTGCAACATGCTGTTGAGAAGAGATCTCCACCGCCTCGTACTTTTACAGGTTTATGGACAGCCCTCCAGGATGCATGGTGTCAGCTCCCTCCAGCACTATTTCAGACATTAGTCGAGTGAATACCACGTCGCGTTGCGCCACTTCTGCGTGCTCGCGGGTGCCTTATACGATATTAGTCAGGTGTACCAGTTTCTATGGCTCTTCAGTGTGTACACATCACATAAAAAGCACAAAGGTTAAGAAAAAGGGAAAGAACAGACGCTACCAACATGAACCTATCCTCATCGCACGTCTAGGACGGGGAACGATTTCACGATGCAGACATGATGGTAACGTGAATGCCATTGAGAAAAGTAGAGTACAGAGAGTAGCAAAAGAAAACCCACGAACAATTGGTCACACGACTGCAGCAAACCACTGAAAGAGAACGAAAATCTCTTAAGCCAAAATAACACGGATTCTGTAAATAGAGATCATCCGACACGAAGCTCGGTTCGTACGTTCATGAAATCCAGTGTACCGTAGACTACGTTGCATAAATTCAATGCACATTCATCGATTTCGAGAAAGCCTCTGATACTGTCGTCTGGTGGATAAATTACAGTTTACCTAGTACTGAATTAAATTTGTAACGGGTTCATGACTTCGCTTCAGGAAATATACAACTAGTGAATCAAGAGAACGCGAAACCAAACATAAAAACACAACACAGCAGGAAAACCAGAGCATTTAGTAAAAAGATATGAATAGACAATTTGATGTGCTCTTCAAAAATCCTTAGTTACGTTTTACAAACTAATATTTACATGTATACAAAGAGTAAAGAACACAACTTTATGTTTAAAAGTCATAAAATAAAAAACCCACTGATGATGCTGCAACTGCAGTGAAACATGTCTGGGATAACAAAACAATATTATTTTGCTAGAGGTGGACCCAATTCAATAACATATGTATTGTAAAGTCGTAGGTATTTCGAATGAGTTTTTAGGGGCGTTATATTTGCAATACGAAAGGTGAACCCGAACTCCACTAACAAACTTGCAGAGGTGTCAGTGTGGACAAAAACAAATAGAAAATTAGTGAACATGAGCTCCAAAATGGATGCCTTAAGAGCTAGGAACACTAGCTCATTTTTAATACAGTGAAACACGTATTTTCTACTGCTACCTCGTTGTTTTCCTTTTGGAGGTGGTAGTGTGGACCACAACAGGAAAAAAAGTGTACAGTAAACATAGGCTCTAAAATGCCTACCTTAAGGGCTATGAGCATTTGTTCAGTAGAAAAGATATGTTTAACATTAGCTAAGATGAGCTACAGCTCATAGCTCTTATGGATCGCATTTTAGAGACGTAGCATAATAAACATCTAGTTCTTGTCAATACCACAACCTATAAAAGTTAGTTGTTCGAGTTCTGGTTAACCTTGTATTTAAATGATCTAGTAGGTAATATTGGAAGCTATAATCAGGCAGCTCTTAGTCGATGCTGTTGTTTGTGCGAAGATTGAAACGACAGAAAATTGGAGATATATAGGAAGACCTGCGGAGAATCGATGATTTGTGCAGTGGTCGGCAACTGACTCTCAGAATAAGTAAATGTGGCTTGTTGTACATAAGTAGCCTGAGAGGTACATTGCTGTTCAGTTACGCTATTGGCTATCAATCTGTGGAAATGCAAAGAATCGTAAAATACCTAGCAGTAGACATGCTGGGCGTCCCAAAGTAGAATCACCACATAAAATGTTCTAAGACGCTTTGCAAGATTCTTAAGCAAACGCAATTCATCTTCAAAAGACGTCGCTTACAAAAAACTTGTTCTTCCAACTTTATTGTAATGCTCACAACTCTGAGAGCATTGACAGTTTGTATTAAGGGATGAAACAGAGAAGAGACAGGGAAGAGCGAATTGTTCGTTACAGGATCGTATAGTAAGCGCGACACTGTTACATAGGTGCTCTGAAAAACTCCCATGGTAGACCGTTCAATAGAAGCGTTGTGAATCACGGAAAGGTCTGTTGTCGAAAAGAGTCAGGCACCAAATTACTTCCACTTACAGACATCTTGCAATATGACCACTACAATGAAAACAGAGAAGTTAGAGTTCACGCGGCAGATAAACCAACTCGCAAGTCAGTGAAATGCGGAAGAGATAGTGGTGTAAGAAACCCCTCTCCAAGCCTACCGAAAACTCGCTTTTGGACTACAGATTCTAGCATATTATAACAAACAAATCTCATTTTAGCAATTTGTTAATAACTTTGCGTTCATTAGGATGATGTTCGCCAACCAGCTGTTTAATACTGGACCAGCGAAAGGAGTCCCTTTTCCAGTATCTGACGGACATTAGTATTCGTAAAAGCTGGATACGATCACCATTGCTCTGCATTTATTTCTCACTGACGTAAGTAATAATTCCGTTGATACTCAAAAGGTTTCGATGTGCGCTAAGTGGCTTTGCAGTAATGCAGCTGTTAATTGTGACAGTAAACTAAACATAAACTCCTAGCTCAACAATATATGGATATATTATGTTAAACCATATCTCATACTTCGTGTCTGCTGTGCGCTTCTCAAATCTGCAAGAAGACAAAAGGGTAAGAACATTTTTACCGCGCAGATTTCCAGGTTTGTGGTATAGGTAATAGAGTGTCTGCTCTCATGCGGTCCAGTCAATGATTGACAAATTCTAGTCTTAATATTTAATTTATATTCAATTGTGCCCTTTCCGGGATTTATATGTATTTTATATTTGCAATATGTAAACGATGTACCATCAAATAAATTGACTCAGCCGCATGCCACAAGATGTACATGAAGATAGTGTTACGTTTGAAAGGGACCGTTTTAAAGTAGAAGTACCGTCACCTATAGCAGCGGCGATATAATTGTCAATAAACGGCTTCGGCCTCCCTGCCTAGTGTAACACCTACAGCGCCTCTCGGTGTTGAAAAAACAAAAATAGCTCCCAAATTAGCTCCCATGTCCTTAAAATATTAATTCACAAAAAGATCCAAGTCCCTCCATGAGTAGTAATTACGAAAAATAAATAAAAAAACAAATAGAGGCAAATATATAGTATAGAAAGCAAAAGAAAAGGAAAAGAAAACTTAATTATAAATTTTAGAAACATGGGAATGGGAAAAACAGTAGAAAATATTAAAATGTTAGTTATTCCAATACGTAAGAAAATCAATATTGTAGTCATAGAACGTAGGTCTGGGACACCAAAGATAGTGTTTATTAAAGTAAAAATAGCCATACGTTGTAATTACTATACTCCAGTCTTTAGTCTGTTCTAGTTCGGAAGTTATTTAGGACGTACAGCTTGAGAGAACAACTATTGGGGCTTTACTAAACGGGGATCAGGAATAGATCGTGACGAGATTGTTTTTGAGGATTGTCGATTCAAGACTTTAATTTGGACATTTATCAGATTAGATAAACGGGAAGGTGAATAGTAATGTCTTTGGCTTTAATGTTAATTCGTGTGAATATTTAAACGCTTTACTAAACTGAGAATTTTAACCGGATTCAGACTTTGAATTGTAGTAGTGGGGAACTTTAACTTCACGCGACTAGTGATCATAGTTAATGACAGTTTGCGGATATTAAACAGAAATAACGTATTTACCGAAAGTGACAGGATATTATCTAACATCTCTGATGCCAGCGGGAATCCAACTCAGACATCTAATTAAAGAACTTCTTTGAATGAGATCGTATGAGTGAACCTATTTATTAATAATTCTTGCCAATAAACTGACGTTGTTAATTTGAAACATAATACAAATCTGGAACATTAATTTAACTTCGATTAATAAACGTTACGGTTACGTGATGTATGCCAATAACAAACTAGCGATTCGTAACTAAAGCAATTGAACGAAAGGTTAAAGGTATCGTCGTCTGTAAACATTATAGTAAAGCTACTATAGATTTTTTTTCTCGGAGTTGGGAAGACTATACGTGTAGTGACACACGTTTAACATAGGGTTTTAAAAGTAATCAAACTGATACTTAGCCGGGACAATATTAAATAAAAGCAAAACCCTTCAATGACAGTCAATGTGTAAAAAACAAAATCAAACTTTCACCTATTAGACGAAAAAGCGAAAACAGAAAAAGGGCTGCTACACTAGCGTACACTTTGTGTAATTCAGTGGACTGTGTGTTGTTACATCGTAACCAGTTCTTGCAACATATGGGATATGGCGTCCTGCTGAATGTTAGGTTTCATAATAGACCTCTACTGCTGGCTGCGCATCACGTTTGTCACGAGGGTCCCTCACCGTATCGCAGTATCAGACTGAACTTCAGCACCGTCGAACGAGTTCTTCTACAGTGCACCGCCTGGCTCGTTTACGATAATCTTCGGTGTAGCATAGAGTAGTCCCGCGTACTGCAGTGGCAGGGAGAGCGGATGACGACGACTCGCAGATGTGACGTGGCGCAGCGCTGGCCGCCAGCCAGTGACGTAGAGTAGCGCCTAATCTGCTCTCCGCACTGGACAGCTTGGTCTGAGGGGGCAGGCGGGGCGTGTAGGGGGATCGACAGTAAAAAGCGGGAGCGGAGCCACTGCGGTGTTCCCCGTCCGTCAGTGCCGGCAGCTGGAAGGCAGCCAAAGCGGCTTCACTGGCTGCAGAAGCCACTGCGAGACCGTCAGACCTACAACCCATGCTTCATTCTGTTTAGAAATGTTCTTTTACAAAGAAAACTCTGCAGTATTATCCAAAATTTATCATCAAAAACAGTCTTGATCACAATTTATTTATTACGGTGACTGGATTTGTTCACTACTGTGGTCATCTTCACACCAATGAGTATGAACCTCCTTCCGATGGTAATTCACTACTCGCAGATGAGTAGTGATTTACCACCAGAAGGAGGTTCATTGGTCTGAAGATGACCACAGTAGTGGTCGAAACCGGTCACCGTAATAAATAAATTGTGATGAAGACTGTTTTTGATAGTAAATATTTGTAACACATTGATCACTGTTCACTCCCACAATGTATTCTAAAGTAAGTATTATCCAAGTTTAAATATTAGTGTCAGTGGCTTTGCGAAGCAGCTGAAACCGTTAAAACTGTTCTAAGTTCTAGGACTTAATGGAATACCTATTACGTTGTACGTCCAGTTTGGGGCTGAGTTAGCCCCTCGGTTAACTATAATCTATTGAAAACTGTCGTATTAAAGTCACGGCATAGCGATATTCACATATACAGGTGGCGGAAGTAGCGCAAACGCAGTAGAGTGTTGCATTTCTACTCAGAAGATTGATGTGAAAAAGTTTCCAATGTGATTATGGCCGCAGAACGGGAACTATCAGCCTCCACAAAAATACTGACGGCAGCAGCGATTGCCTAGAGTTGTCAGTGCTAACAGACAAATGACACTGCATGAAATAACCACATAAATCAATGTGGGACGTATGACAAACGTATACCTTAGGGCATGTAACACCATAGCTCGGACACTACACACTTTTTGCTGATTTACTTTGCTTTTTTGTTCAACATTCCATCGTTGAACTTCGGTAATTATTGTATGATTGGTTCGTCACTGTATAAAAGTGTTTACTTTTTTCTATGTGAAAGTTTTGGTGTCCTGATAAAAACATATGCAATGAATTGCCTTCATTAAACACTTTGCCTCACTTGGAGGGAAACATAAATTTATTATACATAAGTGAAAATTTGTTTAAATAATTTTATGTTGAACCACCAATATGTGCAAATGATATGTTTTGTTAAAAAGGTTTAGGTGCTACTTTTTATTTGCTGATTCTCGCTTAGGGTTATTAGTTGTTTATGTGTATAAAAGGTGTTGTGGTTCCCCTAGGGAACGAAATCGTGCAGCGCGCGCAAATTGTGGTTGGCATGGATAGAAAGGTGGTCGGAAGAGTCAGTCGGTGACGAGATACCAAACTGTCAACAGCTTATGTTAAAGTCGTGTATTGTGCTGGTACCGAGATAGGCTTCTTCTGCCGTTTACCAATGTGCCAAAGCCTCGGATGGATGTATAAATAGCTGGTTCTATTCTGGAAATGACACTTACTCTGGAAATGATAGAGGTAAAGGTGGATAAATGGGCCCCCACTCTGCTTTTTTATATAACACCTTTTATTTTTAGTATAATCACCTGAAATTAACATAAAACATTTCTCTAGTATGGCCTGCAATAGTTACGACATGGTTTGGTCCAACTTTTTAATATTTTAAACAAAATTTTATTTTTTTCCTGATACTCTGCATTTTGTTGCGTCAAGAAGTTGTGCTGGCAATATGGGCCCCAAGGTAGTTTGAAATAAAAAGAAACAAAAATCTTAAAAATATAATTTTATTTAATTTTTCTGTATAATGAAAGAAAGATTCACTCAGAACATTGTTAATTAGTCAACTAGTGGGATGATTTTCACAGCCTACGCCTAGCCTATTTACAATAGTCACACACATAAGCATCTTTTTCGCATCCAGCGCATTCGTTTTGAGCCCACATCTCACAGGCTATACACTGGACCCAATGTTCACCTTTTGTGTCATTTAAAAAAATCCCTTCACAAAATAGACATACAGCGTTGTCAACATCAGGGACAGAAACACCAACTTTTTATTTCTTGTGCAAAGCTGGTAGGCCATGCGCCTGACGTCATTTCTGGTAAGGCCGTAGAATTTGGATTCCATAATGAGAAGATATTTAACCAGTTCGTCCTCAAGTCCCTGTGGTAAAACCGGTGGAAAGCCTTTGGAGCGTAGAACGAGGGACAGAGCACACTTTAACCGCTTTTTTCAACCCCATATTTTTCTCTGTAATAGCTACAATAGCATTTGCCGTATTTGCTTTGTCCCACGATAGCCGTTTCGATTTTTTTGGTGGTACAAGATGTGTTCGAGGCATCTGAAACATAAAGAGTAGCAATATCTGATTGAATTTACGGGGCCCATAATACCAGCAGCAAAAGGGGCCCATATATCCACCCTCGCCATCTTGGGAAAAACGATCTTGCCTACGGGTAGTTTGGTTCGCAACCGACGTTAATTAACGTAAAACGGTATCCCAACAGCAAGCCTAATACGTACCTTACCTCTGTTCTACTGATAACATGTTAGAAATTTGAGTTTTATTCAAGTAAACACTAACCTTTCAAATTTTGATGACAGCGAAAAAATTCACAGCACAACTACTCACAAACCATGACAGCTACTACGTCGGCGCACTGTACGGTGAAGTTTGCCAACTAGTTTTAGTAGTTCATGAGCTCTCCGCTAGAATTCATGGCCTGTACTTCCAAATATGTAGGGGGCCCATAATACCAGCAGGGGCCCATTTTTCCACCTTTGCCTCTACCTATTAATTTGAGGATCGTCGCTACCAAGAAATGACAGAGCTCAAAATTACCCACTGCAAATCCATCTGCCAAGACGTACTCACCACCGCATTGCACAATAACTGTAATGGAATGGAGGAAATGTAGATATGTAAATGAAGGATCAGCTCACTGGATGTTTTAGTGTACTCAGCTATAAGGTTACTCATACATTAATTTATGTATCTACCTTGATTTTTTCCTTATCAAAACACCTCTCAGGTTCCTCGCCATTTCAACTATTATTACCGATTGTCCTTGTTGTGGAAAAATGAAAGCCTCAAAGCCAAACAGTTAATTATGTAATGTTGTTTGATATTTGGCAAGAAGGGAGTATTCATATTTACTGTGGATTTGGTATTACAGTGGGAGGTAGTAAATGCAGCTTTGTGAAAGCCTCCCAGTGACTGAAACAGTCCAATTTAAAGTTTTGTGGACTTTCAAAGTTACCTATTTAATCACTGACTTTAAAGTAGAAGACTGTGATAATATAGACAGGCAATAAACCATCTTGAGGTTAACGCCAAAAGTAAATTTTACTAAGGTTTGGCTTTAAATGTTCTTCTTAGTAAACAATTATTGTGCAGTCAATTGAAACAGTGCAAGAGGTGAGTCAGTGTTTCCTAAAATGTGTCAATTTGATTTCTTACTGTGGTAAAGTTTAAAGGTCCCCGCTCTTGAAAGTTAATCAATATACTCAAGGTTGCTATATAAAAGAAAATGCTAACTGGTCTTGAGATTTATGCTTCTTATGTGTGTTAAGAGATAATGTCAGTTTATGAGCACCTACCTGTTGTTTTTTTTTGTCTTTTGCCTACTGAAAGTGGAATTATCAGAAGTATTATTATCTATCAAAATAGTAATTTCTTTTATTCAGTGGACAGTGAGGAATTGTTTACTAGTGAACTCCATTTAATTTTCATGTCAAGTAGAAAAGTATTTGGTAAAGAGAGAGACTAAATCCATGCCCAATTCATAATTTTTCAGTGAACTATATTCACATTTCATGTCAGATAGGGGACTAAATCCATGTCTAATTTTATAATTCTAAAGTGAACTTCAATAGCAATGTTACTGAAACCATTCAGTTTGGACTAAGCCCTGAGGGCAAGAGTGTGTGGTACTATATGTTGTGTCCATGCAGATAGGTTTGTTCTGCTATGATTGCCAGTACTTTCTTTAACGTTAACATATGCTTGTGACTGTGTTCATTGCACTCTCTTGTGGCAAAGTATAGGTTGTGTCTATCCATTGAAGGTACTTAAATGTATTTTTTTGAACAGGAGTGTTACACATTCTTATGCCTAATTAGGCTGGCGACCGTTATCTTTATTATTTGGACAGTTTAAATAGGTAAATTTCATCTGTTACTTGTTGAACAATTACTTAATTTTGACTTTCACGTCCGATAAGCCACCTACTTTAGGTACATCACGGTTAAAACAACAAAATTCCTTTCAGAAGGTAATATTGTACTGCTTCTAAATGCCATAATTGGTTAACAAAATAGTTTCAGAACATAAACGAGAGGCAGTGATAATTGGCTTTTCCGTGACAGGACTATATGTTCTGTTGGGGTATAGTACGTAATAAACCAAATGTGTTAACAGTAAGCTCATACTATGTAAGCAGTTAGTGTTACAGGCAGTGCGGCGAAGTTTGGCGTTAAGCGGTTATGGCAGCCGGCAGCTGACGCGAGTCTCTTTGCAAAAACAGCGTGACATCACCAATAGCACCTCTCCAGGGCTCGTGATCAAATCGGTTGGACTCTCGGCAACTGCAGAACTGTGACCTGTTCAGATGAGTCCCAATTTTCGTTGGTACGAGGTGATGGTACAGTTCGAGGATGGCTCGGACCCCACGAAGCCATGGACCCCAGTAATCAACAAGGCACTGTGCAAGCTGGTGATAGTTCCATAATCATGTGACGGGAAGAAGATTGTTGGATTCGGCTTACGATGACAATGTACAGGAGGTCGAACGGTCAGGAATTGTAAGTGGACATCCAGGGCTACCTTTAAATTAGGTATAATAAAGAGAATATATTTCAGGTTACGGTATACAAGTGGCGCGCGTAGGAGGGAAGTTTCCGGGTGTAGGCTCGTCTAGGATGACGAACAACTAACTGAAATTGGAAACGGAAGGGGAGGTGGTTCATGTTAATTCATGTCGGTGGCCGGTCGTAAAACGCACAGCCGGAGGCTCTGCCTCCCATGAAAGACGTCTGTTCTGCTCTATGTCTAGATCAGAAGGGAGCGAGGCAACTGTGATATGTACTGCGGAACGCTACACCGTCTACACACGTGACCTGTATCCCACGCACGCTATTGGCTAAAGGCGACGGCGTGAATTCGCTAGCAACTTATGCAGAAGGCTCAATTCCTCTCTGCCTCGGTTCTGAAAGGCGGGCAACTTGTATCACGAAGGCATAGCGGAAGTTGCTTAGAGGTACGTCATAGACATTTGACTCGGCCTTTGAAATTTAAACCAATTCCCTAAAATACTCCATGAGTGGCTGCCACCCTGTACAGTTTACTAGGAACTGAACAGATCACTGACTGGAAATGTTCGGCAGCTTGGTGACCAAACAACGAAGAAATTATTATGGATAAGAGTGCGCCATGTAACTGGGCCACAGCTGTTTGCAGTTGGTTTGAAGAACGTCTTGCACAATTCGAGTGAACGATCTGATCAGCCAGATCTCCCTACACGGATACCATCAGACATCTATGGGACACAATCGAGACGTCAGTTCACGCACAAAATCCTCCACCAGCAACACTTTCGTAATTACGTGTGGCCGTAGAGGCAATATGCCTCAATATTCCTGCAAGGCACCTCCAACGACTTGTTGAGTCCATTCCATACTGTGTTGCTGCACTGAGCGGGCGAAAGTACGTTTGACATGATATTCCGAGGTACCCCATGAATTTAGTCACATCAGTGTTGATCACCGCACAACGACCGAGGAAAGCACAGATCACACCCGTCTACAAGAAAGCTAGCAGCAGTGATCCGCAAAATTACCGTCCAGTATCCTTGACATCCATGTCTTCTAGCATCTCATAACATATTCAGTGCTCAAACAGAATTAGGTATCTTGAAAAGGATGTCCCGTCTGCATGGATTTCGAAAACATCGATGATGTAAAAACCAGCTCGCAGTTTTCTCACATACCGAATGCTACGGACCAGGACAGTCAGGTAACTGCAGTATTTTCCGATTGCCGAAAAGCACTTGACTCAGTACCACATCTACGCTTATTGCCGACAGCAAGATGGTATAACGTATCAATCAAAAATCAAAATTTTTTACTGGATTGAGGATATGTTGGTAAGGAGGGAGGAGCAAATAATCTTCGATAGACAGTTATCGACAGATGTAGAAATAAGTTCGGGTGTGCCACAGTAAAGTGTGTTGTGCCCGGTATGTATAAATGGCCTGGCAGACAATATTAATAGTAAATTATGACCATTTCCTGATAACATGGTTTTCTATAATGTAGTCTGAAATAAGCTTCACCAACATTCACCTAGATTTGATAAAACTGTGATGTAGCGCGAAGACTTATAATTTGCTATAAACGTTCAGAAAGTAAAATTGTGATCATCACAAAATGGAAATACGTACTATCCTATGACTATAACATCTAAGAGTGTCAGCTGGAATCAGTCAGCTTATAAAAACAACTTGGTTTAACGTCTCGTTGGGACATGAAATGGAACGATCACTTGGTCTGAGTCATCGGTAAAGCAGGTCCAGTCTTCGATTTCTTGGTGGGATACTAGGCAAAGGCAAACAGTCAACTGCAATGACTGCATACAGATCACTTGTGACTAACAGGGGATCTTGAACATATGCAGAGAAGGGCAGTAGGAATGATCACAGGTTTGTTCAGGACTGCTTACAGGTTTTTTTGACCCTTGGGAGAGTGTTGCAGAGATAGTGAAATAGCTGGACTGGCAGACTGTTGAAGATAGACGTAAATTAGCTCGAGGAACTCTACTTAGACAGTTTCAAAAACTGACCTTGAATGGTTATTAAGGAATGCACTACAACCTCCTACAAGTCATTCCCATAGGGATCGTGACGTCGTGATTACTTTAATTACAGTAGACACAGAGACTCTTAAACTGTCATTCATCCCACGTTCTACACATGAATGGAACAGAAGAAACCCCTAAAATTAATACAATGTGATGTACCCTCTGTCACGCAATTCACAGTAATTTGCAGGGTATGGATATAAGTGTACATGTAAATGAGTCTAAAGGAAGGAGTACACTACTCGTTGCCGTGTAACCCTACGTTACAAGGACCGGAGACAAACGTCACGCTTTATCAATGACATATGCTTCGAAACCCAACAGGAATTGTTGCTTTCAGTGAGAGAAACAGGACAGGAGTTGACTGTAAACATATAGAGTTGTGCAACAACTCACTATTTTGCCACTTTTCAAATGAACTAAGGTATCAACTCCATCAACGGTCCATTGAAACATTACACTCTTTACAGTATGTGAAGAGTGTAGTTCAGGTTGAATGTTGTTCTATTACGGCGTATTTTTCGTACCATAGCTAGAGTCCTCTCATTCAGATTAGTGTGAAGGTGAATAGTAATATTTATTTCAACATAATCGGTCACCAGCTGTAGCCCTATCACGTACATTTTCATCAGGAGTTTGTTGTGGACTCTTCCATCTTCCAAGATGACAACAGCCATGCTCACACGGCTTGCAACTTGACACTAAAATTTATTTATTATTTTAGGTAATAGTGTAGTAATAGGGCAGCTAGCTTGGTACCGAATGAGGAGCAAAAATCGCATTTTTGAAAATGTTTCTCTTACACATTGTACAGTCCAATCCTTGAATATAATAAGTTCATTAACAGCAACATAAACTGCAGATATTACATCAAAATTCCCTGATATTAATAAAATTAATTTCAATGTCACATGAGTGTTAACTTTTTATTTTCACGCGTTTATTTCAAATGGAGCCCTAGAGATCTCTGATAAACTGTTAATTATAGTTGGTAATAGTAACAGTAGCCTGTACACGAATGCTGTGATACCAGCAGGGGTGAATGCCGTTTCTAAGACAGCTGAAGGTCACAATCTCCACTCAGCTTCAAATTCACCCCTCCCTATGTTCCTCCTCCCACAGACACTGTCATTCCTGACAGGAAAAACAGAAAAAGAAAACATGATGGCACATCTAGCTCGCTTGCATAACTTAAAATTCAAGATCACGGAAATAGGTAGTGCGAGATTGTTCTAGAAGAAAGTAAAAATGTAAAGATGACCAGAAAAGAACCAGTGTTTTGAAAACGTATTTCTGCTTGTTAGAAATGCCCACAATGGCCCACTTTTCCTCCCTTCACCCTGTCCTCCATCCCCTTTCAGTTGGTGCACTAAGCAACTTCAGAGATTTAGAGCTGAGAACTCTGTTATTATTATTTATAAGCAATATCCATGTCAATGCAGGAGCAGGCAGTGTCTGTTCACACAGCGCATGACAGGGGACCTGTGCCACGCACGGGGCGAGCACAACTGCTGTCCAGAGACTCTGGATGTGTTGCGGGCGCTGGAAGCGCCATGGCGCTGGAAGTGCCATGGAAGTAGGGGAAAAAGGAGACCCCCAATACCAGGGTCAGGTCATTTGGGTGACGTTGTTTCATGATCTACGATTGTGACATGAACAAAGTATACTAGTCTGAGCTGGAAAGAAGAACACGTAGAACACACCTGACTCTTTCCCAGGCAGTCACCTGGATGCGTGGCAAAAGGAGCAGGTGTGTTTCAGATCTTGTTTTTCTATTCAATTCAGACAGGTTGCAGCAGCTATGACACAGTCATAGATCATTCATTAAAACTGTGCTCAAATGACAGGACCTTATCACAAGACAGTACCACAGTCCTTGTTCACAGCGCCCCATCCAGTTGCTCCACACCCATTCCTCTAGCTGGTGACCGCAGCGAGCAGCTGCGGTCTCCGAAAGTGAAGTGTGGGCCCCTTCAGTAGCCAGTAATTCCTTGTAATGTACATTGCATGTATGGTCTCTGACTGCTAGAGTGCTCTTACACTGCTCCAGCACTCACACAGGATTTTGATAAACAAACACTAATAATAATTTGCCTACATCTCAAGCTCTCGAAAATTTTTTACAGCACACACAGAAAGGGGTGGGAGGATTTTGGAGGAATGGAAGAAGGAGTTGAAGAGGAGGGTATTGTAGGAATTACTAAGTAGCACAAGTGATCTATCTCCTACATAGCAGTAGACAAAATGCAGATTCAAACTCCTGATACGGTCAACATTTTCTTTTTTAATCAACAATCTGCCAGTATTTTTACTGGCCCTTTTTTAAGTGGCTTGTTTCTACCATTTTGAGTTTTATGTAGCACAAGTGGTCTACACCCATCATGTTGGAATTTTCCCGTTCATAAATATGACTATGCTACATGAGGAGAGGTAGAGAGGGAGGTAGAGAATAGTGTTGCTGGCAACCGTGAGAGGGTAAGTGTATCTAGCACAAGTAGACTAGATCTCCCATCTTCAAATTTTCCAGTTAGAAATATGATTATGTGGCATGGTGGAAGGAAAGGGGGGAGCAGGAGATGGGTAACTAGGAGGATGTAGGGAAATGGGTGACCTTGAAACTGGTAAAGAAATGATGTCCGTGAGGGTGGATTTTGGGGGGAAAAGGTGCTGATCTTAAGGCCTGTCACTGAGGTAGGGGGTAAGGGGTGACCTTGATGGGTAGATGGAACAGGGTAGCTTTGAGCTGTCCTGCCTATGGCATAGATCCACTACTCCCACAAATAAACGTCCAGTCATCAGATGAACTGACAAAACTTCCAAGTATGATATTAAAATTATACAGAAAAAGGCCTATGAGCGTTGAGACATATGGCTATATACCGTCGAAAGAAAATTGAACCAAGACTGTGCTCATGCACAACTCTCCAAAATGCGTATGTTTCCTCTGACGTGCACCATGTGAGTTCTCAAGCACAAACTTGCCCTTTCCAATTCTATCAATCTCTCCCAGCATTGGTAACAGCTTTGGGCTATCATTCCAGTAGTGAAGCCATTAGTGACGTTAATCTTTCAGTGAATGGTCAATTTAAAATGAGAAGATGAATAATTTCTTACAAATCTTCTTGTAGAAATAGTTAACAGTCAATCAGCTCCAAATTGAAAGGTTTCTTGAAGCACCGTCACCATGGTTTCAACTTTCATAAAAACGTATTCTTCACAAGGAAATATATATATCTGTATTAGATATTGTGGCAGAGGTACATTAAAATGCAGCCAAAAGGCGTCAGTCTAACATAAAATTGCATCTACCTAATTAATTAAAACGTACACCACCGGGTTGTTGTTGTTTGGTATTGCCCCACCAATGCGTAGCTAGCTCAGGTGAATTTAAGTCAGAAGTTTGCAATTTCATGCATGATATTTTTTTATTTACGAAATAATTTCTTTAATAAAACAACGGAATTAATTCAGACTCATTTTCCAAGAGAAATTACGTGAGTTACATACATAAATTGATTGATTTACATAGTTTTTATATTATTTAGTAAAACACTGTATCTAAATTTTACCTAGGCCCAGTTTGCAAACAGAAATTGAATTTAACAACAAAAAATGCAGTCATACAATGACGGCTTTCACGACCGGATGTTTCAGCTGCTGAGAATTCTTCCGGGTTGTATGACTACGGCCATACAATCTGGAAGAATTCTCAGCAGCTGAAAAAATGCAGTGTCTCAAGTAGGAGGAAAGCAGCCTGCATCGGTTGACTGTGATGTGCAAGTGCCTGTGTATTTTCTAAAAACTCACGTTTTTATTTCTTAGTTATGACAGATATTTATGCATATTTTACTGAATACTCGCTGTAACCACTGCTGCACTTCACGAGAACTGTCTCTAAATATTTTGTGAGCACAGAACTTGTTCTTTTTCGTAAATGTATACTTAATATTCATCGTTTAGGTAGATATATTAACAGTGACTTCTGAACTAACAGAGCCGAAGTGCTGGCTCTATTTTAATCTGAATCGTCATGCAGTTAGCTTTGCGTGATGTTCTTGAACTAACTGTACTCCATACAGAACACAAAACAGAGCATATCTCTTGTCCTCCTTATGCAAACACATATACGAGGGTCGTCCACAAAGTAAGTTCCGTTTGATTGTATAAAAAAGCGTGTACAGATACAGAAAAAATGTTTATTGTACAAAAATCTACAACTGTTAACCTACGTTTCTACAAAGCTTCCGAAGTTTTGTAGACACTTGTCATAGCATGTCACAAGTTTTGTTATGCCTTCTTCGTAGAACGTTGCCACCTGTGTATTTAACCATGCGGTGATACGTTCCTTAAGCTCATCGTCATCGTTGAAGTACTGACCGTGTGAGGTCGGGCATTACCGTGGAAAAAAACACCTTTTGACAGTAATTTTCGGGGCTTGTTCTGTATTGAGCGGCGCAGTTTCTTAATGGTCTCGCAGTAACCATGTGCATTGATTGTTTGGCCTCGTGGCAAGAAATCAGTCATCAAAATGCCTTTTCTGTCTCAAAAACGGTGCACATGATTTTTCAATGTGTCAATATTTGCTTAAGCTTAACCTTCGTTGGAGATGAAGTGTGCCTCCATTCCATTGACTGCCGTTCTGTTTCAGGTGTGTCGTACGATACCCAAGTTTCACCCCCGTCACTATCCAAGAAGAAATACCATCGTCTTCTTCATTGTATTGTGTCAAATATGAAGTGCACTGCCCATCCGTTGTTTTTCGTATTGTTCAGTAAGAATTTTGGGTACCTAGTTTGAGAAAAATTTTCGAAAGTTCAGTTTTTCAGTAACAGTTTCATCAATTAGTGATCCTGAGATTTTCGGAACTTCCATGGCAAGGGCAGTAGGTGTAATCTTACAGTTGTGCTTAATCTTCTCTTCAACTGTGTGAACCAGTTCATCAGTAACCATAGATGAGCGTCCACTTCGTTCTTCATCGTGCACTTTATCACGTCCTTCATTAAACAGTTTGACCCATCTTCTAACCATTGAATCACTAATAGCATTTTGTCCGTAAACCTCGCCGATTTGCCGATGAATTTCCTTTGGTTTAACTTTCTTTGCATTTGGAAAACAAATCACAGATCTGAATTCACACCCGGCGGCATTTTCAATTACGGCTTACATTATAAAGAAACACTGCAAAGCCCACGTCTGCAGCAGCGATCTGAAAATGTCGTACATGTCTTTTCCTTGAGTCAGAGTAACTTCCGCGCATGCTCGGAACTGAAATCGTATCGCTGCCGCAGATAGAAATAGAAACGGAACTTACTTTGTGGACGACCCTCGTATATCTAATGAGCAGGTGTGTTTAGTGTATAAATAGAGATGTTCGTTTCCCTAAAGCCGGGAAGGTCCACCCTTACGGCTACACTCCGGAAAAACCCAGAACAGTTTCTGAGTAGCAGTTTAAGCAGCTTACTTGACTAGCTGACGGATCTGCATGTTGTATCCCAGGTACAACCTACCAAATGTCAGAATTAATTACAACTTCTAAGATTCATTCTGAAAACAAGGTGAAACGCAATTCATAGTAATCACTCATGTCCAGGTCCGTAGCGCAAGTTCAGCTCCCGTAAGTACTATTACAATAACAGCGTCAGGACTTAGAGGAGACGTGCTCCGTGCTCCAGGTGGCCCGCCAGACGACTGCCCTTCCGGACCTCGACGTCGTGACTTAATCACGCGCCGATACATCCTGATTGGCTCCGACTACACCAGCGGTATGACTGCTACATCTTTTGTGACGGCCCCACTGTGAGTACTTTGAAGTATTCCGCGCTGCTGCCACTGGAGCGTTGGCACACGGTACTCGAGAGGGCTGTGGCCGCGTCTTAGCGTGCGGCGACCGCGCTGCATGAACGCACTCCACAACACGGCACAAAGGCAAAAGTCCAGTATTAACGCCGTTTGTTCAACTTCCGTCCCTTCTCCATAGGAAACACGCTTTATATTTCATTTTGTATCCTTTCAGGCTGCAAGTACTCGTTCTTCGTTTCATGAACACTCAGCGAGCCTATCGTATTGGCTCACGAAATAAACAAATCTTATAATTATTTAGTAAACACAATCTTGGTCACGTATAAGTTGTTACTTTTTATTTATGCACGATCGGTTTCTATCTGCTACAGAGATCATCATCACATCTACATTCCCCGGTGGTGGTATGAATCCCTGATGTGGAGCAGGCCCATCCGTCCTGGCACTGAGATCACTGCACCGACCAGTCCTAGTAGCACAGGAAATAGCTGGTTCTATCTGGAACTACGATTAATATTTGGCTGTCAGTATTCTACGCTGAAATGAAATTTGTTACGGAGATATCCTTGCATTGATTGTAGAACACATAGGTAAACGGTGTGACGATCAGCAGTGTTGTGGGGGCACTACTGATCATTGTAACCATTTCCATATGTACGTAGCTGCTGCGCTCTTGCCGGCTGTTTAGGTTCCGGCAATGTATGTTTAACCTTGAGACTGCACAGTTAGCTATGTTTTATGAAGCAAGAGACTACAATACATCGACACAGACAAGTAGTTTGTCACTTATAGCGGCACTTTAATAAGTATTAACAAAAAAAAGAACACATTGAACGATTTGTTGGCCGTTATCATCGTCGAAACAACCCTGTGAAGATGTCTTCCTAGTAAGTCGAAACCAAGAGTGTGTTATTAGAGGGATCTGAAAGAAACACATACTAAATTTAAATTCAGTCACCTTTTTAAATTTTCATTTTCCTTATTCTCTCAATTAATATTGATACTAATGTACATGATGTTCAGTATTACTTAACCATTATTGGTATGTTTCCAGAAATCAGTCGGATACATTGGGTCACGAACTTATCAGTCCATCTTTAGTTGACGAAGTGACCGTCATCTTTAGATTATTACTGGGTCGCCACAGCCTCAGTAGCACGATGGATGTCATACCTCAAGAAAACCACTAAAAATGACGAACGGAAATTCCATCAGATTTCATTACATCATGGGATAGAGTTTAAAACTATGGGGTAACAACTCGCCATTTAAGAAGGGACCTAGCTATGCACCATCGTCACAGAGTATCCCTTTTGCTGAAGTAATACCTGGTGCTGAAAAAGCTGTCTGTACCATTCCCAGTGACACTGTAAAAAAGATAAATCGCACTTGAAAAGAGTGCAATCATGCTAGCTGACAACGGCAATGCAGCGGTCATGATGGATCAAGCCAAGTGCGACATGAATATCTGGTTCTTGCTGGGGAAGGAAACGAACCAATAATTCGCATGGAATCCAGTTCTACAATAATGAGGAAGATCTCACTCAGGTGGTCATTTCTGGAAGAGACTGTCAGTGAAAATTTGCTCCCTGAGCCATCTGGACTAGTAACGTTATATTGTCTGCCAAAAATTGAGATGAAGGAAAGACCACCATGGCCCATTGAGAGTGCTAGTGGATCGCGGACAGGACAGGCTCCTTATCCCACAGGCTTTGTCAGTGTGTGCTCCATATTACGACGGAGTTTATCAACTGAATTAAATATGTGCGCCTTGGAGAAGCAGACTGATACTCGCCTTTGATGCGGAATCATTTCGGACGCCACTTTCCATCTCAAAACTCTATAGATCCGCTGTCCCAGTTCTTTGGCAACTGTTGTGGATTTGCTTGAGCCCACTTTGATGTAGTCGCGTATTTTGTCTGGTGCAGAACTTTTAACAAAACCTACAATGTCGAGATTCCTTTTGTGTCATCAGTCTTCTGACTGTTTTGATGCGGCTAGCCACGACTTCCTCTTCTGTGGCAATCTTTCTATCTGAGAGTAGCACATGCAACCTACGTTCTCAACTGTTTTCTGGATGTATTCCAGCTTCTGTCTTCCTGTGCAGTTTTTGCCCTCTACAGCTCCTCTAGTACCACGGAACCATTCCTTGATTTCTTCACAGATGTCCTGTTACCCTGTCCCTTCTCCTTGTCGGTATTTTCCACACATTCGTTTGCTCTGCGATTCTGCGCAGAACCTCCTCGTTCCTTACACTACCAGGCCAACTAATTTCAACAGTCGCCTGTAGCACCACATCTCAAACGCTTCGATTCTGTTCTGTTCCGGTTTTCCCAGAGTCCGTGTTTCACCGTATACGATGCTGTGTTCCAAGCATACGTTCTCATAGACTTATTCATCTAATTATGGCATATATTTGATACAAGTAGACCTCTCTTGGCGAGGAATGAAATCTTTGATAGTGTTAGCTTGATTTTTGTGTCGTCATTGCTCTGTCTGTCATGAGTTATTTTGCCTCTCAGATAAAAGAATTCCTCAACTACATCTACTTTGTGATCCTAAATTTTGGTATTAAGTTTCTCGCTGTTTTCATTTCTGCTGCTTCTCATTACTTTAATCTTTCTTCGATTTAATATTGGACCATATTCTGTTCTCATCATACCGTTTATTCCATTCAGTAAATTCTTCACATTCACAGTTCAAACCCGCGTCCGGTCATCCTGATTTAGGTTTTCCTTCCCATTCTCCCCTATCCTATGGGACCGATAGTCTAGTTAATTGGTCCTTTCCCCCAAATCAACCAACCAACAAACCAACCAATATCCGTTGCTAACCGGTAATATAGTTCTAACTCTGAACCTGTAACCTTTACTACAGAAATTATATTCAATACATAATGGATTTAGTAAAGTATTTATTTGTGAATGTATATGGTTGGTTATAACTATAAAGTAAATATTGTAAATTGCTGAGTAATCGCCGACAGAATGGTGTTTAAATGAATCTATAGCAACGACGAAATTGCAGTAGCTGTGTCGTTGTTTACCTTTACGTATGGAGAGTCTGTGTCGCGCTGCAAACAGGGAGGACACGCAGCATCTTGAGTCAAGAATGAGTGCGGAAGTGTTTCTTGGGCGCACCCGCAGACGCGGTGTGCAGATATGATCGCGCCAATCTAGGCGCGCCTGATTCGCTAACGCCGGCCGATGTGGCCGTGCGGTTCTAGGCGCTTCAGTCTGGAACCGCGTGACCGCTACGGACGCAGGTTCGAATCCTGCCTCGGGCATGGATGTGTCTGATGTCCTTAGGTTAGTTAGGTTTAAGTAGTTCTAAGTTCTAGGGGACTGATGACCATAGATGTTAAGTCCCATAGTGCTCAGAGCCATTTCTGATTCGCTAACCAACGGGTTTTCACAGCACGGTCGGAGTGGACAGGTGGAGCAAGCTGCGATTCTAACTATTGCCTGTCCCACAATTATCTGTGGCTCTGGAGACGACTCGTGGTTCTCAACCAGCAGCAGCAGCAGCAACAGCAGCAGCTCAGCATTTTCATCGGCTACTTTCTTCGTTGTCTGCACAGCTAGAACCTCCTAAGACTATTAACTGACACTATAACCAATACTGTACAGCCATTACCAAGTGGCAGTTGTTTATCGAACTGAGACTAACTTTCTTGAATGATATCCTGCAATAGTTAAAACTTGTAGGGCACCTGTGTTGTCATTGTCCTCAGACATTGTTATCAAGTAGGGTACCTGTCCTTTCCATGCACTCACCGAGTGTCGTAAAAATATGAAAATTGATTAACTATTTACTTACATTTTTATTTGTTTCCTAATAAGCAGTTTCAGTCTAAATTTTTCTGCTTATTCTTGTACTGCATAACATCTAATAATTTGTAATATCGAGTATCAACTTCACTCACTAAAAGTAACGTAAAATTTCTCTGGGATAACTAATAACTATAAATACAGCACAAATTAAGGGTACACAGTTTTGTTTATTCTATATTTAGCTTAGCAGGTGATTCGGGTGGTTTGGTATGTATTTTATTCTCCTTCTATTGAAGTAAGTCAGTTGCTCATTTGCTTAAAGTAAAATCAATTCAGTCTCTCAGTAATTAAAAGTAAATTGCTGGCCTTCTTCCAAATTATGCATTACATTGCATTACATTGAGGTTACTGAAAGTCATTTTTTACATAACTAAATTCAGTTACAGCCAGTCATTTATTTAATCAGCATCTTCATTTAACTTACCTTTTTAAAAATTTAGTATTTCAGAATAGGTAATTGCAAACTCAGTGATTGCTGATTCATTTATTTTCCCGTGAAGAGTTGTGTTGTGGAGAAGCGTGACAACCTACTGTTACCTCGCCTGTGATTATTTGCTTAATTTTGTTTTCAGTTACCTTTCTTACGATTTTGGATATTCATTGCCCTATTGGGCTGGCGATCGTTAAATTATCGTTTGTCTTTGCTAACCAGAATTTTTTGTAAATTTAGAAGGAAGGTAGCATTGGCCATAATTTTGATGATTTATTAACAGCAAAATCGATTTTCTATGACATAATGATCATCTTCAGTGCTTTAGCGTACAAATTAAATCTCTTAGGCACCGGTATCTAGTTAATAGCAGTAACAGAAGCTATCATTAAAATTACGGCATTGCTAAATTTACTTGTCATATGGTCGTTCTGCACACAGCGCTCTATGGAGTCGCCCATCAACAGAATTTTTTGCATTATATATTACGTGGTGCCCTTCCCCACTGTTTGGTTCTTAAGCGATTAGGTTTATAACAGTCTTTCTTCAGAAATGTCTGCTGAAACTAACAGGTGTTATTATCCTGGGGTAACGATAGCACTATTCCCTGCAAAACTTCATTACGCATATGCGATCGTGGTCATGTACATCGCAATCCAATACAGCCATAAGGAACTGGGAGGTTACAGATAGACTGGTGAATGTATTGAATAGGAGAAAAAGAGGACTGGGGCTGACGGGAAAAAGGAAGCTATGGGCAGTGGATGGGAACAGCTATAACTAGCACATATTTAGTGGTGAGAAGTTGTTGCTAGTCAATAAGGACCAGGTATGAATCCTTTGATTAGTGTTTATTAATAGCTACAGTTTCCTCTAAAATCAGTCTTCAGACCTTAGTTTCCCTTCGGAGAACCTAATTTTAATTTCTTTTGAGGTTACATTTGAAAGATATTCAAATGGCAATTATGTCATTCCTGCATTTGAGTGGGATTCAATGTATTTGATAATGCTGTCCGACAGCATTCCCTTGCCATGACTAACTGGACGTATCTCCGCCAGAAAGACAAAATCGGACAGATATTTAAACTGAAACCAGCCAAATATTTACTAAACGTGATAGTTTGCTGAACGTGTGACTGACCTATCAAATGTAAGTTTGTCTTCTGAAGAATTGTAGACCTTAAATAAGAGAATTACATGTGCTCTGAAATCTAATACCTCCGAAAAACAGCTAGATGTACTGAAAGCGCAGCTCGAATATTCTTTGTCAGACTGTGTGTCAAGAAAACATGCAAAACATCTGGCAGCACATGTAACTGTCAATACAGACATGTTCACCACTAGTTGTAGGGAGTAAAGAGTTTTGACCACAAGGCTGACAAGCAGAATAGTTGATGCTAATTAATATGTCAGAATATATTGAAAACGTATCTGCATCCCTGAACCCTGTTGAATTCTCTACGTACCTAACGATCGCACAATGAAATATGCTATGGAAGAGAAGAAATTTATTAATAGTTAGAATTTCGAGTAAAATCAGTTTTCCGACTTTAATTCCTCTACGGAGACCATCACTTTTGTTTCTTCTGTGCTTACATTTGAAAGATGTTGTAATGTAAATTATGTCATTCCTGCATCTGCGTGGCATTCGATATATTTGATAATGCTGTCCAACAAGATTCCCTTGTCGTGACAAACTTGACGTACCTCCCCCAGAAAGATAAAATCGAACGGTTTCTTTAAACTGAAACCATCGAAATATCCACTAAACGTGACAATTTGCAGAATGTGCCATTAACCTATGAAATCCAAATTCGTCTTCTGAAGAGTTCTGGATCTTAAATAAGAGAATTAAATACGCTCTGAAATTTAACAACTCCGAAAAACAGCTAGACTTACTGAAGTACTCATTGTCAGACTATGTGTCAGCAAAACATCAGGTAGTTTGTATACCTGTTAATACAAGTATTTTCAACGCTGGTTGTAGGGAGCAAAAGGTGTTGACGACAAGCAGAACAGCTTAGTGCTACTTAATACATCATAATGCATTGATAAATTGTCGACATTCCTCAGCCCGAAGTAGGTGGTGGTGGTGGTTAGTGTTTAACGTCCCGTCGACATCGAGGTCATTAGAGACGGAGCGCAAGCTCGGGTTAGGGAAGGATTGGGAAGGAAATCGGCCGTGCCCTTTCAAAGGAACCATCCCGGCATTTGCCTGAAACGATTTAGGGAAATCACGGAAAACCTAAATCAGGATGGCCGGAGACGGGATTGAACCGTCGTCCTCCCGAATGCGAGTCCAGTGTGCTAACCACTGCGCCACCTCGCTCGGTAGCCCGAAGTAGCTAAAGAAGAGAAGGAATTTATTAATAGCTAGAATTTCAACTAAAATCATGTTGTCCAACGATATTCACTTGCCATGAATAACTTGATGTACCTCCGCCAGAAAGGTAAAATCGAACAGTTATTTAAACTGAAACCAGTCAAATATCCATTAAACGTGACTGTTTGCAGAACATGTCATTAACCTATTAAATCTAAATTTATCTTCAGAAGAATTCTAGGTCTTAAACACGAGAATTGAATATGCTCTGAAATTCAGTACCTCCGAAAACACGCTAGACACACTGTAAGTGGAGCTCGAAACTTTTTGGCAGACTGTATGTCAAGAAAACATCTAGCAGCACATGTAACTGTCAATACAGGTATTTTGATCACTAGTTGTACTTAGCAAAATGTGTTGATCACATGGCTGACACTCTGAACATCTTGGTGTTACTTAATATGTCAGAATATATTGAAAATTTGTCTACATTCCTCAACCCTGTTGAATTCCTTCAGTTATCTAACGATTGCACAATGAAATATGTTATGAATAAGAAGAAATTTATTAAAAGCTGCCTGTCCATAATAACTGAAATCGATATCAAACACCTAACAATCACTACTCCAATAGCACCATGGGTAACCTAAACTTCACAATGAAGGTATTCCCGTATTAGCTGTAGCATCTTCAGCTCCAGCACCTTGTCGTAAATTAGCCAAATAGTTAGATTCATTAATTGAAACAAAAGTTTAATGGGAAGATAATTAGGAATACCTAACCAACTTACATTGGTGAAAAAACTAGAACAAACATCTGTTCTACCTAGTGCTAAGCTAGTAAGATTTGATGTAACCATCCTGTTTTTCAATATTCATGTGGGAGATGCTAAGAAAATTTTGAGAGAATTGCTGTTGAAAATCAGAACATATGCTATCGAGATAGATGACATAAGATTCGCAACTGAGTTGTGCTTGAAGCAGAACAGTCCCTAATTTCAACAGACTCAGTACAGCTAGTAAGATGGGTTAGCAGTGCAATCCTGACTGAGCCCCTTATTAACTGAAAGGTTAATCCATAACTTTGAATAAACATTTTTACATAGAGATTTGCTAAGTTCGACATTACTGGACTAGGTATGTACATAATGCCACGTGAAATTTATTTAAAGATAATAATAATATTGGTGTCTATTACCCATCTGGCTTCCACTGTTTCGGTGGCGCTGAATTTTTACAGTCAGTTTTAAATATTAAAATTAGTTCATATTTTTTTTATTACGAAACTTATTTGGAGATTTAAGACCGCAAGGTTTATGTAAGGTTTCACCTTTGGTTTAAAGTATTTTCAGTTGATTCGAAGGATTAAAAGGTAACTGAATTCTTAGAGAGATAAAGTTACAGAAATTATTTGCAATTATTTCAAGAAATACGCAGATATTTGTACCAGTCTTTCTTTCTAAGTAACATTAAACTAATTTGCTGGGAAAGAAATCATTTCACGCTGTATTTTATCGCTGGGTTAGTTGCAGCTTACGTTACGTTGTCATTCATTGAAAGAGAGCGTAACATTTCCGTTAATAATAAATAACTTTTTGCTGAGTATTGGGATTAAGTCACGCTAAGTATACTTAAGATGCATTTACTCGTGCTCAAAAAATACGTGGCGTTCCAAAAAGAGTATTCAGAATTTAAACTGCTACGTTACATTCTCACCGCTGTAGGTTGCCACTGACGCCTGTTCGAGTATTTCAAACCGCACGTGCCAATCTGCACTGACTTATACGGAATAACTGAATTAATTCAGCATCGTGACAATTAGTCAGAAAGCAGGTAATGGTACACTTGCCACCGAAGTAACACTCGTTCCCGTCAGATCGACGAAGCGAAGGGCTATTCAGCTGGCCTAGAATTGGCTAGGTCTGCCGGGCGCTGTTGGCAAGCGGGGTGCACTCAGTCCTTCTGCAGCCATCTGAGGAGCTACTTGACTGAGAAATAGCGGCACTGGTCACGAAAACTGGGAACGTGCGGGAGAGCTGATCACATGTTCTCCATTCCTGTATCCAGGGATGCCTACCGGCTGAGGATGACAAGACGATCGGTCGGTACCGTGGGACTTTCTGGAAGCTGTCCAGATTGAGTTACAGTTATGTGGATAATGTGCTATGCTTGAGGGCAGGAACTTCCTGGAAATGAAATAAAATGTTTTTCAAAATTCAATTTTACACCTCAGTAAGATTAAGTTCACATTGGAGTTGGGAGGATACAGTATCAACTTTTCGAACCTTACCACTAACACTAGTAAACAAGAGCATTTATTTAAGAAGATAACATCTACAGCCATAGCAATACCAGCCTGGTCCCAAGCAAGATGATTCCCTCATAATTACCTAATACTTGGTTATCTTCTTGTTTATGCACTGGAATTAGATTCTTTTGGTATGCCTTCCTTCGTGATACTGTTACATAAATTAAGAAGCTATTAGTATAATACTTGCCTCTCATACTTTTTAATTCGTTGTATATGCCTACTGGCCTGGAGATTTTCTACTTTAAGCACTTCTGTTGCAGTGCACATTTCCTCCAATGAGAACTCCATGTGGCTATCGTTTTCTGTGCTCTCGTGACGAGTTCCAATTTCCACCTTCGTTCCATAGTTATACTATAATTTAAAATAATTTTCCCAATGAATTCTGCCAACATTGAGTACCTGAATATGTGCCATAATTTCCTTATTTTGGTTTTGGATCATCCACCATACTCTCTCTTGTGAACCATAAAGGTCTCATACATTTTGTATATCGCTCCCGATAATATCCAAGTTCATACACTTACCAATGTTCTTATACTCCACATAATCGTCTTGACTTTGACTGGCTTCATATTTTAGCAATGCTTCCTTCTAGTGAAAGGCTAATTCTTTAACATCATGCTTAAACTATGCTCTCTTCTATGTAATACTGCATCCTGTCACATTTCCTCTTTTCGTACGTATAGCTTCTCGTTCTGCTTCTTGTATATTCGATCTAAGCGTAGTCCATGTAGCTTCTACAGCTTGTTCGTCTAACATGGGTTATTCTGGATTTCCTCCTTTAATCTGTTTTGATGCTACATTTTCGTAATCTCGTCCCATTTCAATTTTAATTCTTTCTTTAATCAGCCTTTCAATTCTTTTTTACCTTGTGTGTGTTTCGGTCTAAGCTTCAGGTTCAGTTTACACATGACCAGCCCATGATACGACCCTACATTGGCTGATGTTAACATTGTCACACGTGCTATTTGACTTCGATGAACAGCTCTATTGGTTAAGATTAGTCAGTAACTGAGCACTAACCTCTTGTATTAATCGAGGGGTATTTGTGCTGCGGCTTGGTGTCGAAGTATATGTTATTAATGCATAGTTAGTCCAATGCACAAAAATGAATTAGGTATCCCCCACATTCATTTATGTCTGTTTCATTGAATATTTGCTTAATGCCTGGAATAACCGAAATGCCAACAAATCCATTGAGATCTCCCGCGAGTAAGATTTTTCCCTTTTTGGGCACAGTGTCAATTTCGGCTTGCAGATTATAACAGAACATTTTTCTTTCTTGTTAAGTCTTCCCACGTCAGGTTCGCATAAAGAAAGTGTGTAAAATACGGATTCATCTTCCTCTATCCTTGACACAGTTAACGTCAGTCTTGTGATTCAGAAGCCCCACGCCTGCATGTGATCGTAGATATTTATCAACACCACACTAGAATAGTGTGTAACTCCTCTTTAAGACTGAACCTTTCGCTTTTCTATTTACCTCAGTCACTGCACATTCACTTATTATATGCTCTTCGAATTCCTTAATAATTTCCTGACCTTTGTTGTTCCATGAAGCTATATTTCATGTGGCTGCTCTTAAATACGATATTTTCCGATTAGCTTACGCATTCATTTTGTTTTAACAGGGTTTGATAATACATTTCAAATGCTCCCTCTTTCAATGTGTGATGCGAGTAGATCTCTTTTACTGAAGTCAGGCTCTTTTATTTGCCTGTGCTTATCTACGACTAACACCTTCCAACTAGTTACATGTTTATAATTCATATTATAACGAGTATACGCCTGTATTCAGTTAAGTAATTCAGTCACATACTGGTACTCAGAAGGCAGCTAAATTTACAGACTGTAAAGAATTAGTTTATTCTTCCTTAAGTACAGTAGTTCGACGCAGTAAGCGTTGGGACACTAATCTGTTTAACCCATTTATAATGAGTGTACTCAACTCTTAAACGATAAAATTTTTCATGTGTCTGTGGACTAAGTTTTCCACTTTAACAGCTACGTACAAGCATTAAAAAATTTCGCCGCCGCTTTCCTGTAGTGGGCTACTATATTGTTATTTTACAAACTCTGGTACTTTTTCATGTAATCAGCTCGCACTAATCTTACGGCTTTGCTGCGCAGTGCCAGCGGAAAGGAAGTCCAGCCGCAAAATTATCGTGGCGTTTTGCAGGCTTCGCCCAGAATAAAGGGATTACCAGCCCACTGCGCACCGACGGAGGCACGAAAAATTTACGGGCTCGTCCGACCGCTGCCGAGAGGAAGGAAATTAGCGAGAGCACGCCTCCGCCTTTTCTTCACATCTCCGCGCACTTCCTGCGAGGTATTTCGTTTTTATATTCTGTTTTACCGCTTTTGAATGTCTGGTGAACATTCAGAAGTAGTTGCTTTTGGCCTCATTTGCAAAAATCTCGTGGAAATTTTCTGCATCGTCTTTCACAGACGGTGAAAGACAAGACCTGCAGTATGGGACTAGACTTTCCCACCATTTATCAGTACGTTATTCATTCCATTCACAATCACACTCATCTTCAACTAGCAGTGTAGACTGCACTTGTATCTGCAGTGGAAAACATTGCAGACAGCAAGTGAAATTTATTAAATACTTCAGTTCTTCCTTTATGTCCCGCCTGTTACAATAATTTATTTCTACGTTATGTGAAATAAGTAATTTTGGTACCATCCTGGTCATTATATGATTCCCATTACATACACTAGTGGCCATTAAAATTCCTACACCAAGAAGAAATGCAGATGATAAATGGGTATTCATTGGACAAATATATTATACTAGAACTGACGTGTGGTTACATTTTCTCGCAATTTTGGTGCATAGATCCTGAGAAATCAGTACCCAGAACAACCACATCTGGCCCTAATGACGGCCTTGATATGCCTGGGCATTGAGTCAAACAGAGCTTGGATGGCGTGTACAGGTGTAGCTGCCCCTGCAGCTTCAACACGATACCAAAGTTCATCAAGAGTAGTGACTGGCGTATTGTGGCGAGCCAGATGCTCGGCCACCATTGACCAGGCGTTTTCAATTGGTGGGAGATCTGGAGAATGTGCTGGTCAGGGCAGCAGTCGAACATTTTCTGTATCCACAGAGGCCCGTACAGGACCTGCAACATGCGGTCGCGCATTATCTTGCTGAAATGTAGGGTTTCGCAGGGATCGAATGAACGGTAGAGCCACGGGTTGTAACAGATCTGAAATGTAACGTCCACTGTTCGAAGTGCCGTCAATGCGAACAAGAGGCGACCGAGACATGTAACCAATAGCACCGCATACATCACGCCAGGTGATACGACAGTATGGCGATGACGAATACACGCTCCCAATGTGCGTTCACCGCGATGTCGCCAAACACGGATGCGACCATCATACTGCAGTAAACAGAACCCGGATTCATCAGAAAAAATGACGTTTTGCCATTCGTGCACCCAGGTTCGTCGATGAGTACACCATCGCAGGCGCTCCTGTCTGCGATGCAGCGTCAAGGGTACCGCATCCATGGTCTCCGAGCTGATAGTCCATGCTGCTGCAGACGTCGTCCAACTGTTCGTGCAGATGGTTGTTGTCTTGCAAACGCCCCCATCTGTTGACTCATGGATCGAGACGTGGCTGCAGATCCGTTACAGCCATGCGGATAAGATGTCTGACATATCGACTGCTAGTGCTACGAGGCCGTTGGGATCCAGCACGGCGATCCATATTACCCTCCTGAACCCACCGATTCCATATTCTCCTAACACTCATTGCATTTCGACCAATGGGAGCAGCAATGTCGCGATACGCTAAACCGCAATCAAAGTCGGAAACGTGATGGTACGCATTTCTCCTCCCTACACGAGGCATCACCACAACGTTTCTCCAGGCAACGCCGGTTAAGTACTGTTTGCGTATGAGAAATCGGTTGGAAACTTTCCTCATGTCCTCACGTTGCACTTATCGCCACCGGCTCCAGCCTTGTGTGAATGCTCTGAAAAGCTAATCATTTGCATATCACAGCATCTTCTTTCTGTCGGTTAAATGTCGCGTCTGTAGCACGTCATCTTCGTGGTGTAGCAATTTTAATGGCCGGTAGTGTATGTTTTGATACTGTTAAATCTTTAATATGTACGACAACGTTTTCGTAATTTGTCCATTTCTCGGATTCTCCTGAATGTAACGGTCCGGCCGTTATTGTCTCATGAAGACAGATTTTATACTGAATGTATAAGTTCCTTTAAGGTGAGGAGTTGGTTGCAAATTATTTAAAATCATTCAAGATCGAGAAGCGAAAAATTGATTGTACTGTTCTTCACGGACCCAGGCTCTCGATGATTGTTGATTGTAACTATTCTGTTGTTTGGAGGAACTATTGGATTTTATTATTCCGTACACATCATTTTGAAATGGAGATTTCTGAATTAAATCCGGCATCCAATTTTAGGATATTGTTTTTACTCACATTTTCTTGAACCTTTCTTGAACATTTTAAAACACAGCTTCCTATTCCGTTTGCTCAGTCACGAGAATTCACACTACTAGCCGTCGGTCGGTCGGTGCCATTGCGTGTTCAGGACCTGTAAGTATGGAGAGTTTTATAACTAGAAAAGTTAAATAAAGATCTTACTAATAGATGGCTGATTTGATGTGACAGCATAGCACACATACTGTTATTTACGTCATCACGTCTGCCTTAGATTTTACATGGATCAATTTTATTGTTGACTTAGCCTTATCGCTTTGCCATGGTCTTTATGTGGTTCATTTTACTGTTGACTAAGCCTTACGATTTCGTTTCTCTTTCCACAAATATGTAACACTCATTATTATTTTTTCTGAGGAAGACAGTGCTATATCTGTAGAATCCTAGGTAAAGGTTTGAATAATCTTTTGGGGACCAGCTGGTTGCCTCTGTGATTCCTATTGCGTCGATAATGTTACAGCTGTTGACTGCTACCATGTTCATGATTCTAGATACGAACTGCCGCAAAGGCGATAAATTTGATACACCTTATTCAGTGACATGTAAAGAGAGACGAACATTTTCACTCCGTTCATACGTCCCATGTGGTTTACAAAGGAAATTAGATTTCCAACAAAAATACATGTTAATGTACGAAATCCTTCAGTAATGTGTCGGAATTCCTTACTTACCTA
The DNA here is from genome assembly GCF_021461395.2 of Schistocerca americana. Lineage (NCBI taxonomy): Eukaryota > Metazoa > Arthropoda > Insecta > Orthoptera > Acrididae > Schistocerca > Schistocerca americana. The sequence continues at coordinate 625,666,592 of NC_060122.1, forward strand.
TCGTTGTTCGTTATGTATGCATGGAAAAACCGTATTTCAAGAAACCATAGTAATACACTCGACTTGTCAAACATATGTACACGAGTGTGTGTGTGTGTGTGTGTATGTGTGCCTGGAGCTTACGGGAGCTCAAGGATAAGAATATCAGTGACCTTACACATATTAAAAGAAACGACTGTGGATAAAATGTCAAAAGATTGTTGCCGCACGGTGCAGAGGAAACCTACAACATGACACTCATTCACTCGCTTCCACCAAATTCACGTTAAAACACACAATCACTCTACGTCAGAGGCTCGAATACAAACGAGATATTTACAAGACCGAACGCAGAGGCGATTTGGCGTGGAAGCGTAGTAGGAGAATTCATAATCTGCTGTATTTGATTTTCCTATAATTAGAAGAATTATATGGTTCGATCCAATCCAGTAACTACACGCAAATATTTCGATTAGCCAACAGTAAATAGGTGGTTTATGAGAAACACCGACTATTTTAGGCGTCTAGACAATACAGTAGTTCAAAGCCCCTGGACAATCGTCCTCACAAAGGCGCAGCTGACCAACCATCCTAGTGATTGGCCTGCATCCAACAGCCGTAGATTTCCACAGCACACTCCCAAAGGCGTGTTCTACTAGCGCCACGACACGGCCTTACTCAGCGTTAGTAATACCTTCTGGTGGCAGAAAGATACGCCGTACATAATTTCCTATTAATGACCCAATAGACAGCTGAGCCGAACTTGTGGTCTGATTTTCTCTTGGTCATCATCCTTCTGACTGTTTCGGTGTAGCCACCGTCTTCATCTCCTGTGCCAACCTTTTCATTCCAACCTTTTCACCTTCAATTACGTGCTGAATTTATTTCGTTATCTGTCTTACTCTACAGTTTCTATCCTCCACAGCTTAGCCTAGTAATACAGAAGTTATTCCTTGGTGTCTTATGAGACGTCCTACCTTCCTGTTCGTTTTTCTTGTCAGAGTTTTCCATACGTTCCTGTCTTCACCATTCTGCAGAAAACCTCCACATTCTACACCTATTCAGGCCTTCTAACTTTCAGCATTCCTCTGTAGCTTTGATTCTCTTCTTTTCCGGCTTCCCCAAAGTCCATGTGTCACTAGTAAACAAAGCTGTGCTCCAAAAGTACATTCTCAGAAATTTCTTTGTAATATTAAGACCCATGTGTGATCCTAGTAGACCTCTCATCGTCAGGCATACCTTTCTTGCCAGTGGCAGTCTGTTATTTACCTCCTCCTTGCTTCGTTCATCGTACCCAGGTTTCAGATATCCTTAACTTCGTCCAATTCGCGACCACCTAATTTTATGTTAAGATTCTAGTTGTTCTCATTCCTGTTGTTTCTCATTACCTACATCTCTCTTCGATTTACTCTCGTATTCATTCCATTCAGCAGCGTCTGTAGATATTCTTCACTTTCAGTGAGGGTAGCAATGTCATAAGCGAAACTTATCATTGATACCCATTACCCTGAATTTTAATCCCAATGTTGAATCTTTTTTTTTATTACCATCATTCCTTCTACATCTACATTTATACTCCGCGAGCCACCCAACGGTGTGTGGCGGTACAGATTGCATAGTAGGTGCGAAAGACTACCTCCCCGTCTTCACCCTTTGCATGGCCTGCACTCAGCTCTGGGTATCTCTTTCTTATTACTCCCTCTTGTTTCCTGTACATACTGTTTGTTACCCGTCTTCCCTACGGCTTACTCCTATTTTCCTCATAATTTCGAACATTGGGCGCCATTTTGAACTGTCGAATGCTTTTTCTAGGTCGACAAAATCTATGAACGTGTCTTGTTTTTTCTCCAATTATCACCTGCAGTGTCGGAACTGCCTCTCGCGTGCATTTGTCTTTCTTCAAGCAAACTGATGGTCATCTAGCAGATTCTCAGTTTTCTTTTCCCTTCATCTGTATATTATTGTTGTCGCCATCTTGGATGCATGGGCTTTTAAGCTGATTGTCGGCTAATTCTCGAGGATGTCGGCTCTTGTAATCTTCGGAATCGTGTGTATGACGTTTTTTTCGAAAGTCAGACTGCCAGCCTCATACATTCTACACACCAACGTGACCAGTCGATTTATTGCCACTTCCACCAACGATTACAGAAATTCCGATTGAATGTTGTTTATCCCTTCTGCTTTATTTTATCTTAAATCGTCCAGTTCCTTTTAAATACCAATAGTGGGTGCCCTATCTCTTCCGTGTCAGCCCCTGTTCTCCTTCCATCGCGTTATCAGGCAAGTCCTCCTCACAGAGGTCTTCAGTGTATTCTTTCCACATATCCTTTCTCTCCTCTACATTTTACATCGAAATTCCCATAGCACTCTTACAGTCCTTGATTTTCATTTCACAGGAGAGCTATTTTTTTTTTTTTTTTTACTTTATGACTTTGCAATACGCTGCGTCAATCCTCCAATCAACCATTCCTTTTCCGATTTGTTCACATTTTTCGGGGAGCCATTTTGCCTTAGGTTGGCTGCATTCCCATTTATTTATTTCCTATGTGACTTGTAATTCTGGATCCCAGAATTTCTCTGAACACATTCGTATTTCCTGTCTTTGTCGATCAGCTTAAGTATATCTTCTGTTACCCATGATTTCTTTCATTTATCTTCCTTGTACATATGTTTTCCTTTGCAACTTCTTTGATTGCCATTTTTGGAGGTGTCAATTCTTCTTCAACTGAAGTGCATATATTTCATTACCGCAGTATCTGTAGTCTCAGAAAACTACAGTTGTCTCTCTAGATTTCTTCGTACGTCCGTAACCTACTCCTCTCCACATCGGTTCTTCTTGACTTCACAGTAGTCTCCATGACCACTAAATCGTGATCTGAGTCAATATGCGCTCCAGGGTACACCTTACAATCCAACATTGGAAATCGGAATATATGCCTGATCATAATGCAATCTTACTACCATCTTCCCGTATCCCCTGGCGTTTCAGAAGTAAACCTCTTCCTCTTCTGGCTGTTGAATTACTAGCTCCTCCTATCTCATTTATATATATATATATATATATATATGTATATATATATATATATATTCTAAGATGGTATCTGCTAGTTAGAATGAAATTACAATGAAATGAACACCCTTAGCTGCTTACAGGCGTTGACATACGTCAATGGGAACAGATGAAAATGTGTGCCCCGACCGGGACTCGAACCCGGGATCTCCTGCTTACATGGCAGACGCTCTATCCATCTGAGCCACCGAGGTCACAGAGGATAGTGCGAGTACAGGGATTTATCTCTGGCACGGCTCCCGCGAAACCCACATTCTCAACGTAATTTACCGCACTACATTCGTAGTGCCCCCGCCCATTATACTCATTACTCGCGGCGCGTTGCCGATTCCCGTAAGAGTTCGGGCACTGCTTATGCATTCACACAAAAGAAGAAGATGGTCAAGTGGCCGGTGAGCCTCTCTCATTTGCTACTGCGAAGCCCATGTTCTCCAGTAACCTTGTCTTGTACTCTTCCCCTACAACCGCATTCCAGTGCCCCCACTCCATTAGATTTCCATCTCCCTTTAAGTACCGAATATATCCTCATACATTTTCTCTATTTCTTCTTATCTGCTTGCATCTTAGGTGTTTTTACTTCAACTATTTTCCGTGTTGAATTTTTGTTGATTATGATGAGAACAAAACTGTCACTAAAGTGATTACAGGAACTCAATCATTGCCCTACCTTCTTATTCATAACGAGTCCTACCGTCGGTATATCACTTTCTTCGAGCAGAAAACCTTGTCTTCTTTCCATTGCATTTCACTGACGCTCATTATATCGACACTGAACCCTAGCATTTCCATTTTCAGATTTTGTAGCTTCCCTGCCTCGTTCAAACTCCTGGCGTTCCATACCCCTATTTACGGAACGATACTCTTTGATTGGTTATTCCGCCTTTTTCTCATGGTTCCACCTCCTTGGCAGTCCTCACCCAGAGACCCGAATGGAGGACTCTGCCGGAAGCTTTTGCCTATGGAGAGATGATCATGACACTATTTCAGTTACAGGCCTCATGTCCTGTGGATATAAATTTTGTGTCTCTAATGCGGTGGTTTTCATTTCCTTGTGCATCCTCACGCTGTTGATCATTCATGATTCTTCCACCTTTTAGGGTCATTTTTCCTCCTGAATGGCAAGAGGGTGCCCTGGACCTCTGTCCACTCCTCCAACGTCTTTGACAATGCTGTTGGCAAACGAGGGTAACATCTTAAGCTGCGAGCTTTAGGACGTCATTGTTGTCGATTTTTATTGAAGATGTAAGCAGTGGTTTCATTAGAACCCGGGACCGAGGACGTTTTGATCGTTAATCAAACACAATAACCGTTTCTCACTCATTTTATACGCCATACTGTATCTAATGGTTTCAGATTGTGCATAATGTCAGTCACATTATGTATCTTGGACATGTACTCGTATCCTGTAATACCAGTACCGGGCTACAAGAGCAGAAATACACTACGTGATCAAAAGTAGTCATTAGACATTGTGAGAGAGCAGAATGGGGCGCTATGCGGAACAAACGGATTTCGAACGTGGTCAGGTGATTGGGTGTCACTTCTGTCATACGTCTGTATGCGAGATTTCCATACTCCTAAACAAACTCAGGTCCACTGTTTCCGATGTGATAGTGAAGTGGAAACGTGAAGGGACACGTACGGCACAAAAGCGTACAGGCCGACCTCCTATGTTGACTGACAGGGACAGCCGACAGTTGAGGCGGGTCGTAATGTCTAATAGGCAGTCATCTATCCAGACCATGAAACAGGAATTCCAAACTGCTTCAGCATCCACTGCAAGTGCTACCACAGTTAGGAGGGGGGTGAGAAAACTATGATTTCATGGTAGAGCGCCTGCTCATAAAACACACACCACGCCAGTAAATACCAAACGACGCCTCGCTTGGTGTAAGAGCATTCTGCTAAATAAATTAAGAATTAATAGACAAGAGGGGCCAATTTCTTAGTAATAATAATAATGATAATAATAAAAATAATAATAGCGGCCGTTATGGTCGAGCGGTTCTAGGCGCTTCAGTCCGGAACATCGCTGCTGCTACGGTCGCAGGTTCGAATCCTGCCTCGGGCATGGGTGTGTGTGATGTCCTTAGGTAAGTTAGGTTTAACTAGTTCTAAGTCTAGTCGACTGATGACCTCAAATGTTAAGTCTCATAGTTCTCAGAGCCATTTCAACCATTTTAATAATAATAATAATAATAATAAAAAGAAATCAAGACGCTGAGCAACCATGCCGGTTATCCCTATGTCTTCACGCTAACGTAACATCATGATTCAATAGTGTGCACGACTGCCGTATCTGTTATAGTTCCGAGAGACGAAAAGAAAAGCACCCCGGACTGGAGAGCAGCGGAGAAGACTAACGTGGTTGGACGCCGTACTATGCAGTGGGGCCAACGCGGCTTTCCTCGAATCGTAGACGGTTGGTTATTGGTTATACTGTCGGCGAAACGAAGTAAGGCGCAGTTTGAGTGAAGAAATAACCCTTGGGCTCAAAGGAGTTGTTTCTTTCATGCCTTTGAAGAGATAAGAATCAGTACGTCAGTAGGGATGCAATTTACGTACTACAGTTCTCATAATAGTCTATCCGAGTGGGTATAAGCGATCATCACGGTTAGTGCAAACATCAAGAACTTTAATTTCCACATGACAGACTCTCAACGTTTCAAGTAGATAATGATTAGTTTCGGGCTTTCATTCACAACACATTTTCCATTCATCCTGTCAAACAGTGAGCTAAAATACGAGTTTTTTTTTGGGGGGGGGGGGGGTTCTTATTTCCTCCTCTCAAAGCAAATTATTATAAGTAATTTAAATTAAGTACCGAGTAAGAAATGTATTTTAGATTTGTTGAAGTGACTGGTGCCTGTAACACAGTATTTTACGGGGAAATCAGTTTCCTAACGAACTACCAGCTCAGAGCTGGAAGTACCTTGTAATCAGATAGCTAGGATAATTTTTAAGGTGTGCTGCAGTACGCCATGTAACTTTAGTAGTTGTATCCGTTGGTCTTTTCTCTTCCCTGCTATTGTCGTACTTCGTTCGTACCGGGCGTAGTACCCCCCTTTGTGTTATGTGGCGGCAGAAGAAGAAATCCTTGTTTTCGAATATGGAGACAAGGGTTCCACTTATAGTGGGAAAATGTGTTGAGTAATACCCTACAAGGCACTAAGAGATTATTGTTTGTTAATGTTGTCAGTAGCTGTTACTGAGATTCTTACATTCAAAATCGACGTCTTCCTCGTTACCAAAAGATTAAAATTTAATTTCACTTATAAAGCTTTGTTTCCAGACTATCTGCCTTTTCTGATTTTAATTTTAAAATTTGACGTCTCTCCATAAAAAGTTAGAATTGGTTACATTATCAGGTTTTGTTTTAGACTATTTGTTTGGCCTGACGTATGCTTGTTTGTAAACGATGGCTCATGTAATGATTTCGTGCGCCGAGTGTTGCGCTATGTTTCTTGTCCCTTTTGAAAATTGACTTCCTGTTACGAGTTAAGAAACCCTCCATAAGAAAACGATGAATAATTTCTTAGCGATGTGACTTACACACTCCTCCATTCATTATATTGTTGTGCAGATGATCATTATGGTATGCAATAAAAACTTCCCTAAACGTCCCAAAAGGACGCCAACTGCAGGAAAATTTCCTCATGCTGACTGAGGTTAGGCTGTCAGTTTGTGTTCGTATCCGCTTTCATGATCACTCACATTGTACTCCTTTTGATAATAATTGTCCTGATTTTTTGCTGTGTGGAGTAATATTTATTCGGACTGGACGGTATGTATTTTCATACGTGCGACATCGCACTTTGTGACACGCATTCGCTCTTTTTTACTTTATGTAAAAATCGTAATTTTAGTCTATTGTTTCACAGGATGATTTGAGAATATGTTATGAATAAAAATCTGAAACTAATCATCATCAAGTACTAAATAGGGCTATATTGCAAATTTGGATTTTTGTCATATTGAAACAATATCGCAAGTTGCAGAAGCTTCAATATCCCACCACTCTGTAATTCCGTCTTTCATAATTTTAGCTATGAAAATTAATGAACCCTGCATCAGATGTGTTACAAAATCTGCTTGAATGGGTAGCTATCCCTTGACTGAGAAGGATTGTGTAGATGGTTGGCGGAGCGCAGGTAATGTCGCTTGTGGTGGTCGAATATCAGTGGAGCAGTAAGGTAAGTTAGTAGTTTGTTTGACTTTGCTAGTGGACTATGTACTGCAGCAAATGAAGTGACTTTAAATAGTGAACAACTTTTTATTTGACATAGTGACAGTAATTACAGACTTCGACTTGACTGATCTGCACTATAATCGTAAATAGGTTTATGCTGATTAGCCTGCTGCAGATATTCTCAGCGTAGCTTGAAACTTCGTAGCTGATTGAAACTACGAGGGTTGACTGAAAAGTAATGCTTCCACCTTCGTAAATCTTCAGCAGTTGGCAGCATGGGACTTAACATCTGAGGTCATCAGTCCACTAGAACTTAGAACTTCTTAAACCTGACTAACCTAAGGACATCACACACATCCATACCCGAGGCGGGATTCGAACCTGCGATCGTAACGGTCGCGCGGTTCCAGACTAAAGCGCCTAGAACCGCTCGCCCATATCGGCCGGCTCTTCTCTAGAGCTCCAGTTGGCGGGAAGCCTTAGCATTGAATGGTTGTGTTGTTACGGTGTAAAGCATGGAACCCTGCGTAGAGGGTCGTTCATACGATTTACGAATCGTGCAGTCATTGAATTCTTGACAGCAGAAGGTGTCACCCGAAAGGAGATTCATCAGAGAATGAAAGCAGTTTACGGTGATTGTGTTGATGTGAGTACTGTGCGTCGTTGAGCGAGTACTTTTAAAGACGTTGAGGTGGGAACATCTGACCTGTGTGACAAACAAAGAGGTGGACGTCGTGAGACAGCAACCACTGGATTTCACACACAAAATGTTGACAGATTGATTGAGGATGATCGTCGTACCACTCACAGAGAAATTGCAAGCACAATCGGCATTTCACAAGAATATGTGGGTCACATTATTGCTTTGCTTGGCAATCGGAAGAGCTGTGCAAGAAGGGTACCCTGGATGCTGACTCCTGACATGAAAGCGCACAGACTTGAAATCTGCCAGAAACTCCTTTCTCGTTACGAGAATGAAGGTGACGCCTTTCTCCATTCAGTTGTGACAGGCGACGAAACATGGGTACACCATTACGACCAGGAGATGAAACGTCAGTCTATGGATTATCGACGCAAAGACTCACCCCAGAAAAAGAAATTCAAGACGCAGGCCTCAGCTGGAAAAATCATGGCCACTGTGTTCTGGGACGTAGATGGTGTTATCCATGTTGATTTCCTTGACCGTGGAACAGCAATAAATTCAGAGCATTATATCACAACGCTGCGAACTCGGAAATGACGGCTAACAAGGGTCCGAAGGGAAAAGGGAAATGTTTTCCTGCAGCATGACAATGCTGAACCACACACTTCACTTGCCACCACAACAGAACTTCAGAGACTGAATCTCACCTCCATATGGCATCTTCCATATAGTCCAGATTTAGCACCGTCTGACTTCCATCTGTTCCTGATTATGAAAGACGATCTGCTGGCACATCATTATGCTTCTGATGAAGACGTTGAAAGAACTCTGAGCCGATGGTTGCGGAAACAGAGTGTTGACTTCTTCCGTGACGGCTTCAGAAAACTTGTTAATCGTTGGCAGAAGTGTATCCAATTTTCTGATGCCTGTGTGGAAAAGTTAATATGGGTAATTAAAGGGTACATTCTAATGATCATATGTGCGTTTGAGGTTGTAAAATATTACCACCCACACCCAGTTACCGAAGGTGGAGGCATTACTTTTCATTCAACCCTCGTATGTTGCCGACCATGACTCGAACTCGCCACTTTTTGAGATTCGCAGGTAAGTGCTGTACCAACTGAGCTATCCAAGCATGAGTCACGACCCGTTCTCACATTAATTACGTCAGTGCTTCGTCTCCTTCCTTCCTAACTTCACAGAAGTTCTCCTGCGAAACTTCCAACTAGCACTCCTGGAAGAAAGGATATCATGTAGACACGGCTTAGCCACAGCCTAGGGGATGTTTCCAGAATGAAACTCTCACTATGCAGCAAAGTGTGTGCTGATATTAGACTTCCTGGCAGATTAAAACTTTGCGCCAGACCAAGGCTACAACTCGGGACCTCTTATCTTCGTGGGCAAGTGCTCTACCATCGGAGCTACCGAAGTACGACTCACAACACGTCCTCACAGCTTTGCTTCCGCCAGTACCTCGTCTCCTACCTTCCAAACTTCACAGACATTCTACTGCGAATTTTCATTCTCAATGCTGCTTTTTGAAATCGAGCTTTAGTAGGTAAACTGGAGAGTGTGACTCACAGAATGGCTATGTCAGTCTGTTGCTTGGTGGCCCCAACAGCAACGAGCACTTTTTTATACAAACGGTGTATTTCAACTTTTTACTTAAGTGGTGGGTACCGCGTCACAATCAGGAGGGAAATGAATAAGTTAGAAATTAAATCCTACAGCTTTTTTATATGTTTAAGATTAAAAGTAAAGTACCAGATATAATCAATAGAGCACCAGAAGCCTTGAAATTCGTGTGTAGGGTAACTGCAGTTGCGTATGACCTCTTAGGAATGATGCTGTCAGAAATAAAGGAAGAAAGATTACAGTTAAATATTCCATCGGCGGCGAGCTCACTAGAGATTGGCACGCTCTTATCACTGCAACATCGTACCCGATTGCTATCACATATAGCTAGCATCATGGTATCATTCGGCAGTCAGAAAGTTGGAGTCATGTGTTAACCTGCCACAGATCGATTAAATCAATGTAGAGACATTTATACAGTTAGTAACTTGAATTAATTGTATTACAACATTAAACTCTAAATCTAGCAAAAGTGAATAGCTATATTGGCTCTAAACACCACTTCCTGTTCTCCGATGAAACTACTAAAAACAACGACATTGCTCTTGTTGGCGCTGCAGCCCTAAGTTAGTCGAAATGACAACTTTAAGTACATGAAAAATTGCATTATTGCTAAGTGAGTATTGGAATCAGTGCGATCGCTGACTTGGATTCTCATGCTGGTGCTAGTCAACTGTATTTGTATACATAAATCTCAGTTTAGCAACATTTCCTTCAATTATTCAACAAATAACTTATAAGTACTTGCTTATTTGATTATTAATTCACATGACTACTTGTCTCACTGCCGAGAGTATAAATATGTCTTTAGCTTTTCTGTAGCATGTCTGTAAGTCATTTCAGTATTTTAAATTAATATTTTAGGCTTATTTTATACACTCAGTCACTTGGTCATCTCACGTCGCCTCGGAAATCATGCCATTGTAACCTCCTGCCCTTACCATTTGGGACTTCCACGCTATTTCCTGTGAAGCACCAAATAGCCGCTGGTCACTCACGGCTCGCCTTAACTGCAACATCACTCTGCCCTTGGCCACTCCTGACTCTTCTGGCCGAGCAACAAACCTCTCAACCAAATATTCTGCTCTCATGCAATTCTTAGAGGGATAGCCATTCGTAATGTAAAAGGTGAATTGAAATTAACGTATGTTATTTTTAGTCACATCAATAGTAACATAAAATTGACGTGTATTAATGAAAACAGCTGTTTCGTACACGTATTGAAATTAAAAAGTATGACAGAAGGAAAATAGTCTTCGCAAACCTTGGGACAATATAGTAGTTTAATGATCTCGTAATAGCTAAGAACTTATTTTGATAACATAAATGCACTAGTATATTTCAGTGGTATACAAGTTTTCTGTTTTCTAATGGGAACTGGTTTCATGCGGGTGACCGCGATCCTCTCTAATGTGCTAAGGTCTTCATCTAATATTTTCAACCTCCTGAGCATCATACAGCCTACTGCGCACAGTTTGAGTCGTGAAACGACATTATGTGGCTGCATGAAAAGCTTTATTCAACATTGTGGCGTTGTTGTCAGGGTTCCTCCGAGCCATAATCCGTAGGCAGCGGTCATCCACTGCAGAAGCAGTCCTTGGGCGGCCTGAGCGAGGCATGTCATCGACTGTTCCTGTATCTCTGTATCTCCTCCATGTACGAACAACATCGCTTTGGTTCACTCCGTGATGCCTGGACACTGCCCTTGTTGAGAGCCCTTCCTGGCACAGAGTAACAATGCGGATGCGATCGAACAGCGGTACTGACCGCCTACGCATGGCTGAACTACACCCAACGCGAGCCGTGTACCTCATTCCTGGTGTAATGACTGGAACTTATCGGCTGTAGGACCCGTCTGTCTTATAGGAGCTGCTCGTGTAATGGTTATTTACGTCTTTGGGTGGGTTTTGTGACATGTCTGATAGTGAAAGGGACTGTGTCTGTGATACAATATCCACAGTCAAAGTCTATCTTCAGCAGTCCTAGGAACCGGAATGATGCGAAACTTTGTGTATATGTTGTTACGAATAGTAGCACATTGGGATCAAGTAGCTGTGCATCAGCAAGTGCTGATTCTTTTTCGGCGAGTGGTTGTGAGTCGTGCTCAGAAAGTTCAGGTATGACGTTTTTCTCAGGGAGCGGTAGCGATGCAGAAAATAACTGCGTATCCTGCTCCATCATATGAGCTGGAACCGCGCGACCACTACGGCCGCAGGTTCGAATCCTGCCTCGGGCAAGGATGTGTGTGACGTCCTTAGGTCAGTTAGGTTTAAGTAGTTCCTAGTTCTAGGGGACTGATGACCTCAAATGTTAAGTCCTATAGTGCTCAGAGCCATTTGCACCATTTGAAGTGCTTTTGGGGGCTGTTGCACCTTGGAAGAGAAGAAATGTCGTAAGTAATCGTGAATTTACACACATACACGAGATTAATGAATACAGAGAGGAGTGCTTTAATACTTACATGTCACTTATCTTCCTTATTCTGCTTGATGATGGTGCCTGATCTCAGTTGCTGGCACTTCATGATGTTTAACCTTTCACTATAGTGTGTAGAACATGAGTGATGAGTTCATCTGATGGTTAGCGTAAGTGAATAAGTGAATGCCACAGCACAAACAAAACTTGGATACATCTGACAATTGTGCAGGTTGCGCCAGCTTTCCTGGACAACAGAACTCAGAATTTGCCTAGAGCTTGGGGGAAGGGAAAAAGGAAATGGGTAGTGGGTTTGTAAGGCATTAGATCTGGCAATAGTGCAGGCTGTGCCAGATTTAGAGGAGATTTGACAACAATTCAACTTGACAGGAGCCACTTCGTTGCTGTATTTCGAATAGCGCTGTCACAGATACCGCTTTGTTGCACTGTTATTGTAATTATCTATAATAAAATATTATCTGGAAAGAATAACACAAATATTGAAAGGTTGGAAAGACTAAGAACTTGCCTGAACTGTTTGGAAACGGAAAACTGCGTACATCAAAAAAGACAAATAAGGTACTGTCCCATGAATACATATCACTGAGTCACAACTGAAATAGTTCAGATTATACAAGGATATGTAGGCATTTTCAAAATCTTTCAGGAGCAATTAAAGCGAGATGGCACACTTTGATTCTTTGATTTATACTACGATGATGCAGTCTGTCTCAAAAGGCATACTTTAGAAAAAACTCATGAGTCATTCTACAACATTACCGCATGCACTTGAAAGCGCGCTTACAATATACTACTATCCCGTAGTTGCTCCTCAATGGGAAGGGCAAGCTAAATAAAGGGCACACAGCGGTATTTATGGAATTACTCATCCTGTGCTTCATATGCGAATGGAAGAAGCCCTAATAATCTTTTACGTTCATCCTTGTAGCTGATCAGTATGAAAAGAAAATTAAAACACGTACCGCCGTCTCTTTTTCATTTAATTTACTTACGGATCAGTTTCCGTGTTCCATTACACCAACTTCAGGCCACTTCTCGGAAGTAAAGTAGGAGGAATCCAATCTCGTGTGTAGTCATAACAGGAACCTAGAATAAATTACCTGGTGTCTGAAGGTCTCTGGTTTGCTTCATTCATCAAATGAAGACTCTCAGGAAAACACTTACGCTGACGTCACCGCTATTTATAATGGTCCCCTTGACACTAGGAAGGGCGGGTCATGGTTCTTAATAGGATGTTTGATAAACGCGGACTGCCGTGTGTGCCTTACCACATTTTGCCTTGAAGAACGCCAAGTACCTTCTACCGTGCTTCAGAACCGTTTGCACAGTATAGGTAAGGGCTCGTGCAGGGCACCTGAGCGTAACGGGAGGACTGGAAGTAGGGCACCAGTTAACAGGGGGTGACGTCAGTGAGCGGGGACTCCCCCTCACTGTCTCTGTAACTGAGTGGCCTGGCTGAGCCAGGGTTTGTGTACCCGCGGCCGAGGGTGCTGTATGCGGCTGGACCCTCCCACTCCCTCCTCTCACAGAACTGCATTAGCGGTGGCGGACTACTGATGAGGTCTCGAACACCTGATGCGTGTTCTGATCAGGCCGCAACACGCCAGCGTCGGCACGGACTCTGGCCCTGGGCCAACTCTGGCGTCTGCCGTCCATGGAGGCCGCGTTCTGTTAAAGGATTACTTCACTCCTCAAGGTAATTCTAAGAAAACAAGTGTCATGGTGCATGGAAGTTTTTCAGTCGAACAGTAATCAATACAGTAAGTGAAAATCAGTTTCATTACCTGAATAGCTACTATGTTATTTTATCCATGTATGATGTAATGTTATAAACACTCGTAGGAAAACTTAAGGACGTAAGTATCGTCTCTGCCAACTAATGTAGCTCGATGAAACTTGGACCACACGTAAGAGAACTGCTATAGTAAAGTGCAGAAGGTAACTGAAAGAAATACACAGTTAGACGAATATAAATGACATTTTTATTCAAAGGCAATAACACTGTAATCATAGCGATTGATGATGGTCCCCTTGACGGCTCAAGTACAGTGTTGAGGATCAGTGGACAAAGTTCAGAACCCATCGTACAATATGCATTAGATGAGTATGTGCCAAGCAAGGTCATAAGAGATGGAAAAGAGTCACCGTGGTACAACAACCGAGCTAAAAAACTGCCGCGGAAGCAAAGGGAACTTCACAGCAAACATAAACATAGCCAAAGTCTTGTAGACAAACAAAAATTACACGAAGGGAAATGTAGTGTGAGGAGGGCTATGCGAGAGGTGTTCTATGAATTCGAAAGTAAAGTTCTATGTACGGACTTGTCAGAAAAACCTAAGAAATTTTGGTCTTATGTCAAAGCGGTAGGTGGATCAAAACAAAATGTCCAGACACTCTGTGACCAAAATGGTACTGAAACAGAGGATGACACACTAAAGGCCGAAATACTAAATATCTTTTTCCGAAGCTGTTTCACAGAGGAAGACTGCACTGTAGTTCCTTCTCTAGATTGTAGTACAGATGACAAAATGGTAGACATCGAAATAGACGATTGTGGTATAGAGAATCAGTTAAAATCGGTCAAAAGAGGAAAGGCCGCTGGACCTGATGTGATACCAGTTCGATTTTACACAGAGTACGGAACTTGCCCCCCTTCTTGCAGCAGTGTACCGTAGGTCTCTAGAAGAGCGTAGCGTTCCACAGGATTGGAGAAGGGCACGGGTCATCCCCGTTTTCAAGAAGGGACGTCGAACAGATGTGCAAAACTATAGACCTATATCTCTAACGTCGATCAGTTAGAGAAGTTTGGAACACGTATTATGTTCGAGTATAATGACTTTTCTGGAGACTAGAAATCTACACTGTAGGAATCAGCATGGGTTTCGAAAAAGACGGTCCTGTGAAACCCAGCTCGCGCTATTCGTCCACGAGACTCAAAGAGGGCCATAGACACGGGTTCCCAGGTAGATGACGTGTTTCATGACTTCCGCAAGGCGTTCGATAAGTTCCCCACAGTCGTTTAATGAACAAAGTAAGAGCATATGGACTATCAGAAGAATTGTGTGATTGGATTGAAGAGTTCCTAGATAACAGAAAGCAGCATGTCATTCTCAATGGAGAGAAGTCTTCCGAAGTAAGAGTGATTTCAGGTGTGGCACAGGGGAGTGTCGTAGGACCCTTGCTATTCACAATATATATATATATGACCTTGTGGATAACATCGGAAGTTCACTGAGGCATTTTGCGGAAGATGCTGTAGTATATCGAGAGTTTGTAACAATGGAAAATTGTACCGAAATGCAGGAGGATCTGCAACGAATTGACGCATGGTGCAGGGAATGGCAATTGAATCTCAATGTAGACAAGTGTAATGTGCTGCGAAGACAAAGAAAGAAAGATCCTTTATCATTTAGTTATAATATAGTAGGTCAGCAACTGGAAGCAGTTAATTCTATAAATTATCTGAGAGTAGGCATTAGGAGTGATTTAAAATGGAATCACCATATAAAATTACTCTTCGGTAAAGCAGATTCCAGACTGAAATTGATTGGAAGAATCGTAAGGAAATGCAATCCGAAAATAAAGGAAGTAGGTTACAGTACGCATGTTCACCCACTGCTTGAATACTGCTGACAGGTGTGGGATCCGTCCTAGATAGGGTTGATAAAAGAGACAGAGAAGATCCAGCGAAGTGTAGCGCGCTTCGTTACAGGATCATTTGATAATGGCGAAAGCGTTACGGAGATAATAGATAAACTCCAGTGGAAGACTCTGCAAGAGAGACGCTCATTATGTCGGTACGGGCTTTTGTTGAAGTTTCTAGAACATACCTTCACCGAGGAGTCAAGCATTATATTGCTCCCTCCTACGTATATCTCGCGAAGAGACCATGAGGATAAAGTCAGAGAGATTAGATCCCACACAGAGGCATACCGACAATCTTTCTTTCCACGAACAATAGGAGACTGGAACAGAAGAGAGAACCGGTAGAGGTACTCAAAGTGCCCTCCGCCATACATCGCCGGTTGACTTGCGGAGTATGGATGTAGATGGAGATTACAAAACAGGGTTCATGGTTCTTAACGGAGTGTGTGATCACCACGGACAAGAACGTCAAAGTGGGTTGTTTCAAATGGCTCTGAGCACTATGGGACTTAACTTCTGAGGTCATCAGTCCCCTACAACTTAGAACTACTTAAACCAAACTAACCTAAGGACATCACACACACCCATGCCTGAGGCACGATTCGAACCTGGGACCGTAGCGATCGCGCGGTTCCAGACTGTAGCGCCTAGAACCGCTCGTCAAAGTTGGTAAGTAGTTCTTGTGGCAGAGCATTCCATTTCTCCACCAGCGCAGTTGGTAACTCGTGGATGGCCGTTGATGCCATCTAAACGTACAGCGATATGTCTCCACAACGCATCCGACACGTGCTCGATGAGACTGAAGACGGCGGCAACATGCAGGTCAGTCAATTCACCGAAAACCATCCCTCTGAAGAGCGCCTCCACCCCGTCTATTCAATGATCCATAAAAGCGAAGTCACCGTCGAACGCACCCATGAAGAGGTGGTGTAGTACACTGTCACAATAACGTTTACCGGTGACTGTGCCGCTTTCAGATATTCGGAGGCCATGGAACATTATGTCTCACCACACCATAACATCTTGAGTACCATCTACATCTACATGATTACTCTGCAATTCACATTGAAGTGCCTGGCAGAGGGTTCATCGAACCACAATCACACTATCTCTCTACCATTCCACTCCCGAACAGCGCGGGGGAAAAGCGAACAACTAAACCTTTGTGTTCGAGCTCTGACTTCTCTTATTTTATTTTGATGATCATTCCTACCTATGTAGGTTGGCCTGAACAAAATATTTTCGCATTCGGAAGTGAAAGTTGGTGACTGAAATTTCGTAAATAGATCTCGCCGCGACGAAAAATGTCTTTGCTTTAATGACTTCCATCCCAACTCGCGTATCATATCTGCCGCACTCTCTCTCCCCTATTACGTGATAATACAAAACGAGCTGCCCTTTTTTGCACCCTTTCGATGTCTTCCGTAAATCTCACCTGGTAAGGATCCCACACCGAGCAGCAATATTGTAACAGAAGACGAACGAGTGTAGTTAGTGGACTTGTTGCATCTTCTAAGTGTCCTGCCAATGAAACGTAATCTTTGGCTCGCCTTCCTCACAATATCATCTATGTGGTCTTTCCAACTGAAGTTGTTCGTAATTTTAGCACCCAGGTACTTCGCTGAATTGGCAGGCTTTGCGTGACGTCCATATTTCTGAACACGGTAAACTCATCGGTCAACGTTATTGTGGTACACTTGTCGTACACTTTTGAAATGGTGCTTCTTCCCTATGTGCGTTTCTTCAGTGGCGCAGTAGGAGATGCAGAGGTGATAACAAGTGTCAAATACTCACATGTTATTGTAGCAGGAGTAGTTAGTAGTAGAGACTGAACAAAAAATTATGATGGAACAAAAGAAATTAATCCGGAAGTTAAGGCAAGGGAAAATTTAGTTGTATTGGGGACTGGAATTTGGTAATACGAAAACGAAGAGAAGGAATAACAGTAAGAAAATGTGGACTCGGGAAAAGGAATGGAAGAGGAAGCAAGTTGGAACTATTTTACACAGAGAACAATTTAATCCTCGTCAACATTCGGTTTACGAATGATAAAAGAATGCTGTATACGTGAAAAAGACCTGGAGACACGGGAGGGTTCCATACAGATTTTTTAATGGTAAGACAGAGATTTAGGAACCAGATTTTAAACTGTAACACATTTCCAGGGACAGACATGGACTCTGAACATAGATTATTGGTTATAAAATGTAGATTAAAACAGAAGAAATGGCAAAAATGTAGGAAATAAAGAAGATTGGACCTGGATAGGTTGAAAGAACGAGACATTGTTCAGAGGCAGCACTAGGCAACAGTTGGCGAAAATAGGGAAAAGTAAAATAGTAGAAGAGAACTGGGTGGTTTTGAGATATGAAATAGCGAAGGCAGCAGATGTTCATATAGGTAACCATACAAGGTCCTGTAGAAATCCTTGCAAATCACAGGTGATGTTGAATTTCACTGATGAAAAGGGAAATTATAAAATTGCAGCAAATAAAGGAAGCGAAAGGGACTGAAAACATCTAATAAATGAGAGTGACAGGACGTTCAAAATTGGTAGATAGGAATAACATACGAACTTTAAGGATATAAATGAATATTTAACGCAGGAAAAGATAGGTACAGCCCATACGAATGTTATACAGGCCTTTGAGGAAAAGAGAAGTAGCTATACGGATATCAAGAGGACGCATGGAAATCAGTACTAAATAAAGAAGGGAAAGCTGAAAGGTAGAAGGATTGTATATAAGCGCTATACAAGGGCAAAGAACTTGATAGCAATATTATAGAAACGGAAGAGGACGTATATGAAAATGAGATGGAGTATATGATACAGTGAGGAGATTTTGACAGCGCACTGAAACAAGGCCTATGGAGTGACGAAACTACGTCAGAATTCCTGCTATCCTTTGGAGAGACAGCGATGACAGAACTATTCCATCACGTGAGCAGGACGTATATGAAATGCGAAACACCCTAGATTTCTAGAAGGATGTAATAATTCCAAATCCAGTGAAAGCACGTGCTGTCAGATGTGAATATTAATGAACTATCAGTTTAATAAATCGTGGCTTCAAACCACAAACACGGATTGTCTACAGAAGAATGGAAAGCTGACAGAAACCGACCTCGGGCAAGATCACTTCGAATTGCGGAGAAATCTAGGAATACTCGAGGCAATACTTAAGCTACGATTTGTCGTAGAAGATAGGCTAAGGAATGGAAAACCTACATTTACACGATTGGTAGACTTAGAGAAAGCTTCTGAAAATGTTCAGTGGAGTACTCTTTTCGAAATATTGAAGGTAGCGGGATAGAATACATGGAGCGGAAGGCTATTTCCAACTTATACAGAAACCAGACGGCAGTTATAAGAGCCGATGGCCATCAAAGGGAAGCATTAGTGAAAATGGAGCAAGGTTAATATACAGGGTCTAAATTTTAAGTTAACAAACCAGAATAATTCGAAAAATAAGCTTCATGCGAAAAAACGCGTAGAATGCAAATTTGATTATTTTCGTGGGGTACATCTGCTGGTGCTAAAATTAGCCCGCCACCCCAGACCCCTGGGGGTAGGGTATTAGGATACTTTAAAATCGGAAATGGGAACCCCCATATTTTATTGCAGAATCAGATCCTACATAAAAAACTACGCACATTTTGTTTAAACATTTGTTTTCATTGTTAGTAGTTGGCGATGTAATTCAAGAAAATCCATGTTCGCCGGCCGGAGTGACCGAGCGGGTCTAGGCGCTACAGTCTGGAACCGCGCGACCGCTACGGTGGCAGGTTCGAATCCTGCCTCGGGCATGGATGTGTGTGATGTACTTAGGTGAGTTATGTTTAAGTAGTTCTAAGTTCTTGGGGGCTGGTGATCTCAGAAGTTAAGTCCCATAGTGCTCAGAGCCAAAATCTATGATCCAATTTTTAAGTGGAAAATAGTTAGGGACAAAAAAAATTTACATCGTAAATTTTGATTCGTTAAAACTAAAACTCTCCCTTTCGCCATACTGAAGAAGGTGACGTCTCTGACTGTGACGGTGGCTGCTGCATGTCCTGGTTGCGTGCTGGATCAGTGAACGAAAAGGGGGCAGCAGTGTCTCTCGAGTTGATTGGCCGAAGATAATTCCGATGCCGTCTGTGCAACCCCGTCGGATCGTGGGTGATGTAGGTGGAACGGGATAACACCTTAGACGCCATGCCCGATTCCCACCTGCAACTCCTGCCAAACAAACGAAAGAACACTGGTTGCTGAGTCCAAAACTGTGACTCGAAAGGAGGAACATAACGTCTTTGTGGCTGGCGTAGCAAACGGAGTGGAGTCCACATTGCCGGATCCCCGCTGAAGACGTTCCATCTTTGGGTACGAAGCGATATGACAACAGAGAAACTTTTAAAGCCTTGTCCCGTGAGTCGGTGGCTAGCAGCTTGTTGATGTGTGATGTGAAGGTCCTTACGAAGCGTTCGGTTTCACGGTTCTATTGCGGATGAAAGGACGCTGTAAGGACACGCTTCGTACCATTGTCTGCACAGAACTGTTCGAACTCCCAAGACGTGAACTACATATCATTATCCGACCCTATCACCTCAGGTAAGCCTTCAGTGTAGAAGACCGACGTAAGACCTGATACTGTGCTGACTGCTGTGGAAGACTTAATCGGAACGACGAAGGGAAACTTACCGTACGCGTTGACAGCCACTAGCCAGTGAATGTTCCAATATGGTCCAACAAAGGTCCATCAGGACGAGGCCTCTCAAAGTACTACTTTGGGAGAGCAGGTTGATGCTCTGCACACATTTCAGACTGTGAAATCATGGCCTGTGCTTGTGTATCCACTCCCGGCCATGTACAATAGCGCCTTGTCAAGTGCTTGGTGTACGGGCAATACTCTACTGTATTTCATGCAATAACTAAAGAGCTTCGAGCTGGAGTGACTGAGGGACCATCACTTTGTATCGGCACTTTTGGTGCTCCTCAGGAGGACGCCCATCGGTACAGAGATGGCACTGTGAAGAGCCAAGTAGAGGCGAACCACCGGGTGGCGAATCTGCTTCAGATTCCGTGATCACCCACGACAAACAAACTGGAATAACATCGGCAACACCGGGTCCGATGCCATCTCTTGCGTCATATAGCGTAAGAGGACTGGAAAATCTTCCTAAAGCCGAATTTCTCCTGAGTCACTGCAGTGACAGGAGCGGTCCGAAACTCGGTCGTCCATACGAACGGAGTGCCCTTGTGGCGCAACTGATTAAGAGGCGCGGTGATCTAAGCGGCATTGGGGTTAAAACGGATTGTACAGGACGGGCGTATGGGCTTGCGGTGGACGTTGTGGAATGATTAGGGTTATTTTTAGAGAAAGGCCATTTATTGGCGAAATCATGTTGAAAGGGGTTACATAGGCCTAGGGAGGTGAGGGTGAGCCAGAGCTTAGAGTTTGGCGAAACATTGTTCGCGAAGCTACTGAAAGTTGTTGTCTGCCAAAACTAAGTCCACAGTGCCGCAGCACTGGGAGAAGCGGGAGATGTTCAATGCTACAGAGCGCGCATCCGACTCGCGGGTGGGCAAGAATACCAGAAGGAGAGCCCAGCGACGGGCGGCCGGGTATATTCGACGCACCACGCGACTTCCTCCGCCCTGATTGGTGGACCGAGCAAACCGTGCGGGCGGCATGGAACTTTCCAGAGCGTTGCCGGTTAAGCTACGCCTGGGGCGGCGTTACCTCGTCAGCAACTGAGAGAGGCGTGTGCCCTTCGTCGGTGCTGACTTCCTATTACTAGACCGTGGGATGAAAGAATTTACAGGCGCCTAACACTGCCGGCCGTGGCTTGGCCGCTATGGAAAAATGAAGTTACCGTTTGGAAGCACATAAAATAAAGTAAAATCTCTTACTGTCTGGCTCATCCCTTACAGGATGTTATATGATAACTTCCCCATTACAGCTTGCAATTCTGATACACTGGCTGGCACATCCAAGTTGCGGATGGCCACTAAATGTGGTGACGAATGGATGCCATGCGCTTTAATCACATGCCAAGATACTTCATTTCAATGAGAATGAAGAAACACTTAGAACGGTTGCACGTCAGCTCCCCTTTGCACAATACTTGAAACAATGAGTCTAAATTTTTAAGTGTTCTGCTGGCGTACTGTACGAGACCTCAGTTGCTGAAGGTACCCCTGGAAAATAGCTGGGGTGGAAGCACTATCAAATGTTAACCACTGAAACTGGAATAACCCTTGTGTGTCTTGGCCACAAATATCATCATTTAAAGGCAGATGCAGGTAGGCCTCCAGGAAATCTGTTTCTGAAAAGAAATGATCCTTCCCTAATTATTTATCATATTCTCGGGGTGGGGCAAAGGGAAAGAATCAACAACAGTTTGTTGGCTGCCTGTTGTTCTAAAGTGTGCCCAGAGTCTCAATCCGCCCGACATTTTAGTAAGGATCACCAGGGGTGACGCCCATTGACTAGCCGACACTGGTTTGATCATGTTGGTGTTCTGTAACCGCTGCAACTGTGCGGCCACCTCCGGTCCGTATTCCATGAGGGACAGGACGAGCTAGGAAATCTTGGGTTGAGCATTGTCTTTCCATGTCACATGGGCCTGGATCACTTGGGCCTTGCCTAAAATACTATAGAACAGAGGGTTGTACTCGTCACATAATGCATTAATATTGGCCAGAAATCCAGTTGCATTAATTTGTGTCAAAGCTGTCAGTGCCAAAATGCCCCACCACACCACATGAAATAGCGCTGTGGCCAGGTGATCCATTGCATGCTGACAACGGGTTACGTGGCCGCTGAAACTGTGGGCTACTTAAACATTCATAGGTAGCGCGGTTGAGGAGCGTAGCAAACAGTTCCTCCAGATTTGACAGTTTGTCAACCAAGTCGTGGTAGGGGTGCTGATCTGGAAACAGTATTCCCACCAACCGCAATACATCTGAGCCTACGGTGGAGAGGAAAAGGTAAATACGCTGATTACCTGTCATGCCTTACGCGTTGAAATGAGTCGTCAACAGCGCAACATAATCAGACCAGTCTTCGCTTTACCCCATAAACTGTCTGAATTTAGGCAGTTGAACCGTTTGTTGAGATTGTTTCCAATTGAACAGGTTGAGGAGTCTAACAACACTACCACAACAAAGGTCAAAATTTAATAATGATTTTGGAGTTGCTCACGCTGCTAAGTACTGCATTTTCGGGCAACAACAAAGTTCTTATGTGGCAGGTGTCATTAGAGCACAATTAATAAAGTCATTTCATGTAATAATAAATAAACTAGGCACTCATCTCTTCTTGTTTCCCACGCTGGTCTCGTCGTAAAATCATGGCTCAATCGTCGAAAATCTGGGTGGTGTAGATTCCAAGCTCGGATGCAAGGAGGCCTAGGTTTTTATTCTGCGATATTCAAAAGTTTTATAGATGTATTTCACCATCCATTCTTGAAGATTGCACTTTGGCAGGACAATGGTGATGTAAAAAAAATAATCAGCACTCCGAATTTAAGTTACACTTCCTTTTAATTGCTTTTATTGCAATATCACGTAACACACAAAACATCACTTCGCAATACAAAACATACTTGAAAACATCTTCCTCACTGTTAAAGTTCACATTTTATAAGCTGACGATAATATGCGTCTTTCCAACATGACGTCCAAGACTTGACTTTCTCAAGGTCCGACTCTCTAACAACTAACTACTTACGCGCCCAAAAATCAGGAGTTACAAGTACGTTAAAGATCATAGTGACAGAAGAAAGAATACACACAAGAATAATATCATTGCAACATAAACATATCGATGTATCAAAGTACCCCTATATTAATGAAATCAAATCTGAATATTGTCTCAGAAACATGTTAACTACTTTACAGAAACACAGTAGAATATTGCTGGTATCGAGAGGTTCAGGTGAGCTGCCGTAATGGTTACGTAATTCAAGTACCATTACAGGAGGCAGTCATGGTCCTGGCACAAATCCTATCAGTGCTTTTAATAATTGTTCAGTGCTTTGTCCCTGTCACTGTATAACTTGCTTTAAAGTCACAACTGGAAAAGACGTCGTGAAAACACAATATCACAAACAATCAGAAAAAAACACTGCTTCAAGACAGGGTTAGGTATACAGTATACCACAGTGAGCTAATTGCGAGCATCCTCGGCGTCATGTTACTTGTTGTGTACGACTTCTTGGACACTGAGATAGCTAGTAGTAATACAGTTAAGCAGTACACTCAGGATAAATAATACATTATTAATTGCAACAAAACATGTCTTTGTTCGCCATTCTCAGCTCTAGCTATGAAACTGTACACGTAGGCTTGCGGCTCAGAACGCACTACATGAGTTACAGTCACTGAATGGCCAATTGACACAAGTTCAGAATAGTCTTTCTGTCGCTTCGCTACAGTCACTAGCAAACACAAATTCGTAGACACTTACAGTTCTGATAGCGTTTGCGCGTACGCACACTTCACAGTAGACGGATATCTCTTGAGTCTCCGATGGTTGACACTGGCTGTGTCACGGCGAGTAGACAGCACAACGACGTTACTCCGGTCTCCTGGGGACGCTGTTTCTAGACAGACGCGCTAGCGCTTCGGAACTACGAGAGGCACGGCTTCTTCCTAGCATCTTATACGCGTCTCGTGATTCCGCCTTCCTGTGCATTTTTTGTCCGGTTGTCGATGCCTCTTGCAAAATCGTAACAGTGACCGCATGTTACCACTCTTGTGGACGTCGAATGGATGTGCTTAATCTCTCAGCAGCTGTGAACGGTGTGGAAATGAACAATAGCACAGTGCTTCAACCAAGAAAGCCCGGGATATAGACGACTGCTTACAGAACTAGACAGAGGCAGGAGAGGTTAGTGCGAGTGCTCAATACTGCTACTGATTGACAGTGTATCAGGCACCATAAATTCGGCTCAGCAAGATGGCTGCAGGTTTTGTCATCTACACATCATACTCCGCAAGCCCCCTAATGGTTTGTGGCGGAGGATGCTGTCGGCACCACTATCTGATCCCTCCAACCCTGTCCCATCAGCGAATAGTGCGTGGGAAGAATGATTGTCGGTAAGCCTCTGTATTGGCTCTAATTTCTCGAATTTTCTCCACGTGGTCAGTAGCGAGATGTGAAAAGTGGTGTCCCGAAATTTCAATAGTAAATCTTTCTGTGACGTACAATGCCTCTCTTGTAACGTCTGCCAGTGGAGTTTGTTCTCCTCTATCAGTCGTACCTCATAGGGATCGCAGATAGGTGAACAATACTCAAGAATCGGGTGAACAAGTGCCTTATTAGCCACTTCTTTCGTGGATGAGTTGCATTTCCTTAAGATTCGTCAGATGAATCTGAGTCTGGTATCTGCTTTTCCCACTAACTTCGCTTTGTGACTTTACACTTCAGGTCGCTCTGGATAGTGGTTGAGAGGTCGGCATTTCACCGCGAGCAAGTACAGCACACTGGACAGCTACCAGTTTCGAAAGCGGTAGCCATCTTGGCGGATGGTAGCAGCACATCACAGCTCATAGCCTGTGCACTGCAACGTGTTCCTATGAAAACTCAGGGGGCCGCATAGTCATTGTTTGTGTGGGGAAATGACGTTATGCCTGGCCAGCGATGACCAAATGTGGCCCACATTTCCAAGCCTATCAGCAGTCTTCACGATTCCTTTCTTTCACAATAATGTGTTTCAGGGCTTCAGTCAGTTACCTTCCCACAATATCGGCAGGCTGACGGGTGTTTTGTGAAACTTCTGCTCTCTCGACCGATGTTAAGCTGTGCTGTCATAATGACGTTATGTCTTCACTGAGGTCATCATGTACGATTCAGGCACCTCGCTTGTGCGAGGTAAGACAATATTTTCCATGTTTTCTCTGCTATCTGCACTGTAAATTCTAAAAAGCCATTGCTAAGCCCTAACGCCCAGCCTTCCCTGCTAAAATATGTGGCTCATTATTCACATTCGAAGGAATATCTGCTTAACACATATTACGCGCAATGTACGTTTATTTCCTTCAAGCACTACTTGTATTTCAATACCAAAGGCTTCCCCTTACGCAAAGTCTTTTGAATAACACACACTTATGTGGATGTAACTTCACATCCTCTCACTAAATTACGTACACCGATTCACGAAGTAATCTAAATTCACTTCTATTTTCCATGTAGATCGCGTTAGGCTCCTGATCCGCACTAGTCTTACCACTCGACGGTTTCAAGACACCTTACAGTCCTTCTCAGAAGAGGAAATTTACTCTTTATCTACAGTGATTCTCAAACGCCTAGAACTGCTGAGGATGGTGCTGCGGATGTGAAAGGCAAATAGACTCCCAAGCCTGATACTGACGCTATAAATCTACGGAGCTGCTGCGACGGATCCCCCATTCCGAGGGTACCTGTCGTATCCATTAATGCAGTTTCATCGTACCCTGTTCCGTCCCTACTAAAATGAGATTGTATACCGAGACTAGTGCCCGCTGTTTGCTCGTTTCTATATTCCCAGATGCTTCGTACTTCCAATTTCAAAAATATCCTGTTCCCCTCTGTCCCGCTGTATTTAGCCTCCTTTTCAGAGGTAAGTTTCATTATCTACTGTCCAGAATTAGCATTTTTAGGTCTTCCAGTTTAAAAGATCACCCTCATGACGTACGTCGACAGACTGTTTTCCTTTTCGCATTCTCTTCCTATCGGCATTTCATTAATTCAGACAACACTTTGTACATACTATTTGCAACGTGGCATCTTCACATATGTTTCTTTCTTACGTAGTTATTTGTAATGCAATCTACGAGATTCCATTTGCTTAATGTCTTTACAAACATTCACACTGCTATAATTTTGTATCTTAAAACTGCCTGAACAGTTTAAACATGGTATTTTCTGCCAGTATTTTCTAAAACACTGGGGAACTGTGCACAGAAGTATACACAAATAATAAATAACTGTCAGGCCAGTTTCTGATGAGTTTATAACGAAGCAGGCCCTGCAGGATGGGTATATTCCTTTTTTCCTCCCGAATTCTCTGTTTTCCCCTCACCATCCCTGTCCGTCCCCTCATTCTCTCATCTTCTCCCTTCCTTCTCTTGTCTCCCTCCCCTCATTTTCTCCTTCTCTCCCTTCCTTCCTGTCTGTCTCTCTCTCTCTCTCTCAAACACACACACACACATACATACACACACACACACACACACACACACACACACAGAGAGAGAGAGAGAGAGAGAGAGAGAGAGAGAAAACCGAACACCCATAGACACACTTGTAGTTCAGTAGTTTTAGAGGTAAACACTGGGATAGAGTACTGCAGTTGAACTTGCATTTCCCACAACATGGCAACACTCAGCGGACTGGCTGACGTTTACCTACGTGAATGCGTTTCGTATGCAGTTGAAACAGATGCGCTGTAATTAAAACGTAGTTTAATTGCATCCAGGTAAATGGAACAACCAGTATGCAATTTTCAGACTAATTTAGTTCTTTGTATATTTTAACACATTTGACTCCTTGTCCTAATGGATACGGAGGTCTGATTGTTATCAGGTTCGTTATTAGGCACAGAGTGGGATGAATAGCTCTCGAAATCGAGCCAGTTTAGAGGGACTTTGCAGTTCCAGTACATTTTCTGAAAATGAAGAACAGCGGAAAACCTTGATCGGTATGAAATGATAGAAACTATTTTTATACTTACAGTAAAAAAATTAAGATTTCAAGTCAATAAATGGGCATAAGAAAGTGTATTAATTGATTTACAAAATAAAATTTCTCACTACCGAGACTATCACCTCTGTTCAAATAGTATACTGTATGTGAGTCAGAGGAACATCTAAACTTGGCTTACCTTGCGTTCAGTAGTTCCGTTATCCAGAATCTCTGACTTACTTTTGTTTACTTCTGACATTCTCCTAAGTATACTATCTCTTTCACCACGTTAATTACAGGAAAAACTTATAAATATAGAGACTTCACAGTCTTCACCACTCACTTCTTTGCTGCAAAGGTTTATCGTAATTTTGCTCGTGTTGGTTCAGCAACAAACTTACTTTCATTAATTATGGTATGACGAACATCTGTAATGAGTCGAACATCGTAGTTCTTGCTTTAATAAACAACGCAGTTAGATCCCTGAATGTTCTTATTCGCTGGCAGTGAATGCACTGTCGCATTGTTCGTCTGTCATTAGAGACAAGCCCGTTAAACTGCGTGCGAGGACATTAATATTCTGTTCGCATTATAGAGTTCCATAAAGCACAGCAAAATTACTTTGGGCGATCATGGGAACGGAACTACCGGTCAACGTATTATGCGGAAGAGAATAATTATCAAGAAAACGGGTGACCTTTTCTATGTACAAGTGTGGCACAAGTACAATGAAATTCAGGAGAGTAGTTCACATCAGTGCCCAAAAATTCGTAATTTGCCACAGATGTTGTTAGATGAGAAATTATATATTCTAGACCTGGAAGACTGAGACTTCAGACTTAGCCGTATGCAAACTGCTAGTAACATAGCTTCTATCTTAGTTATTTCTGTAATCAGTCTCTTATCATCGGAAAATTTCCAGACTGGCTAAAATATGCTAAAGTTAAGCCTCTTTACAAGAAGGGAGATAATGGGATACCATTAAACCATCAACCAATTGCTCTTTTTCGGCTTACTCAAAAATATTTGGAAAGGTTGTGTCCAAGCGTCTCCTTAAGCTTCTGACTGCAAATAATGTATTTTTCAAGTGACAGTTTGGATTTCTTACGGGTTCTGACACTACGATTTACCTTAGAAAGTAGATTAAGGAAAGGCAAACCTACTTATGTAGCATTTGTAGACTTAGAGAATGCTTTTGAAAATGTTGCTTCTGAAGGTGACAGGAGTAAAACAAAGGGAGCCAAAGGCTATTTACAGTTTCTACAGAAGCCAGATGGCAGTTATAAGAGCCGAGGGGCATGAAGGGAAGCAGTGGTTTCGAAGGGAGTGAGACAGGATTGTAGCCTATCCCCGATGTTATTCAATCTTTATATTGTGCAAGCAGTAAAGGAAACAAAAGAAAAATTCGGAGTATGAATTAAAATCCATGGAGAAGGAATAAAAACTTTGAGGTTCGCCGAAGACACTGTAATTCTGTCAGAGACAGCAAACCACCTGGAAGAACAGCTGAACGGAATGGACAGTGTCTTGAAAGGAGGATATAAGATGAATACCAACAAAAGCAAAACGAGGATAATGGAATGTAGTTGAATTAAATCGGATGATGCTGAGACAATTAGATTAGGAAATGAGGCACTTAAAGTAGTATAGGAGTTTTGCTGTTTGGGGAGCAAACCAACTGATGATGGTCGAAGTAGAGAAGATATAAAATGCAGACTGGCAATGGCAAGGAAAGCGTTTCTGAAGAAGAGAAATTTGTTAACATCGAGTATAGATTTAAGTGTCAGGAAGTCGTTTCTGAAAGTATTTGTATGGGGTGTAGCCATAGATGGAAGTGAAACGTGGACGATAAATAGTTTGGACAAGAAGAGAATAGAAGCTTTCGAAATGTACTGCTACAGAAGGATGCTGAAGATTAGATGGGTAGATCACGTAACTAATGAGGAGGTATTGAATGGAACTGGAGAGAAGAGAAATTTGTGGCACAAATTCACTAGAAGAAGGGATCGGTTGGTAAGGCATATTCTGAGCCATCAAGAGATCACCAGTTTAGTATTGGAGGGCAGCGTGGAGGGTAAAAATCGTACAGGGAGACCAAGAGATGAATACACTAAACAGATTCAGAAGGATGTAGGTTGCAGTAGGTACTGGGAGATGAAGCACCTTGCACAGCATTGAGTAGCATGGAGAGCTGCATCAAACCAGTCTCTGGACTGAAGACCACAACAACAACAAGGGTTCTGATACAGAGAACGCTATTTACACTTGCAGTGAGAATGTACATAATTCATTAGATAATAAATGAGAGTCTACTGGCATTTTCTGTGACCTGTCAAACGTCTTTGACTGTGTGACCCATACCCGGTTTCCCGGGTTCGATTCCCAGTGGGGTCAGTGATTTTCTTTGCCTCGTGATGACTGGGTATTGTGTGATGTCCTGAGGTTGATTAGGTTTAAGTAGTTCTAAGTTCTACGGGACTGATGACCATAGATGTTAAGTCCCATAGTGCTCAGAGCCATTTCAACCATTTTTGTGTGACCCATAGCATTCTATAAAATATATTAGAATATTATGGTGTCACCAGAAATGCTGCAGAATGGTTTGAGTCCAATCTGTCTAATAGTAATGAAAGGGTGTCGTTGCGAAATACCTGAGCAGTAAGCAGTCAGTCTGCATCTGACTGGGAATTAATTACATGTGGTGTTCCTCAAGGTTCCATCTTGGGCCCACTGCTTTTTCTTGTGTACAATAATGTCCTCTCATCTGTTACATTGCCAGATTCTAAGTTTGTTTTGTTTGCAGATGATAAAGGACTACAATAAGCAGCAAGTCAAGTACAGATATACAAATAGCTGCAAGTATATGTGGTTTAGAGCTAATTCATCGTCATTAAACTTTGAGAAGAACCACTATATGCAGTTCACAAACTGTAAGGAATTTCCTTTTAGCATGTGTGTAAGATATAAAGACATGCAGATCGAAGAGGTTGACAGTGCTAAATTTCTAGGACTACATCTCGATAATAGATTCAGTTGGGAAGGGCATACCACAGAATTGCTTAAGCGCCTAACCAAGTTCGTATTTGCCATGAGAATGATGTCAGATGCAGGAGATATAAATATAGAATAACTTGTTTATTCTTCTGACTTTCAGTCTACTAAATCATATGGGAACATATTCTGGGGCAACTCATCAAACTGAGCAAAAGCTTTTAGGGTACAGATGTGTGTGGTAAGAGTCATTTGTGGTGTAAATCCTAGAACATCATGAAGAAACCTGTTCAAAGAACTTAGTATTCTAACCACTGCTTCTCAGTATATTGACACCTTAATGAAATATTTTGCAAGTAATACGTCTCTGTTTCCAACCAATAGCTCAAGACATTGTATCAGGAACACACATTTTCAATAAATAGCCAGCAAGCACTAAAATCATGTTTTCAGATAAAGAACAGTTTAAACAGAGTTCGAAAGACTTTTTGATGGACAACTCCTTCTACCCCATAGATGAATATCTATGAGAGACTTTTAAGCCAGCATAAGGAAAAATATCTGTTAGATTTCAGTTTTTACAGCACTCGGTCACAACAGTCAAGAATAGGTATTTTGTGTATTATAAATTTATTAAAAGTGCATAACAATGTTTCATTCAGACAGCATATTAATTCTGTTCTAGTTTTCGCATTGTATACTCCTCTTTCGACAATATTATGACAAATGATCAGGGTAGTAAGTATTATATTCAAATGTTTTATGTTTTTATGTTATACTTTCTGACATGTTCCACACCAACGAGAATCATCTCATTTTTGGGTCTATGGGACAGAAACTGAATCTAACCTAGTCTAATCTCTAACTTCGTCACGCCAACTTTAAAATATAGAAAGGCCTTGATTGCACTTTATTAAGCGCTATGTGTTTCAAAATTTTATCATCAGACTCAAGGTGTGGAATGAAATGTAAAAGAAGATTAATGATTGCAAATAAGTACATATCTAAGTATTCCACCAAATATAAATTTCAGTTTGTGTTGTATTTACATTAAAATTAAGCTTTAGTGCAAAGCTCACGAAAGTGAGCACAGAGACTGATACAATACAGATCTCATCTCATGTAGGCATATTTGACAGTGCCATTGTCTATTCGAATATCACCAGTGCCAAGCTGAGTGGAACGATTAAGGTATCAAACAAGTAAACGAAGGCCAATAGGTAGCACTAGCGAAATTTTATAGACTTCCAAGTTTTGTGATTTCATATTAGAACTTCGTTAACAATTTCACACATTTACATTTATGCTACTTTTATGGACGATAAACTCATGTACTAACAATACCGAAAGTGCGGCGTTGGGTAACACAGCGAACAACGTTACGTAGGTAGTCTATAGTCAATAATCGAAACAGAAGATATCGTCAAACAATAATTAGTGTCTTACGATATAAACATGAAAGCAGTATAGATAATAAGTCCAATATAAGTTGTGAAGTAATAAGTTCCCAACCATCACTAAATAAAACGTTACTTAAGTATCACCATATGTAGTCACACTACAGTAGACGAAAATGTAGTAAATGATGTGACGAATTACTTAGATGAGCCCAAATTAGTGAATACAACTTAGGATAAAGAAGAACTGTTATACAGTATAAGGGATTTTAATACAATAAAAAGGACTGTTTATAATTTGTAATTCAGTGTTAGGTCATAAAACCCCGGCTGCTAGCAGTTTACAAACTTCACAGAAGGAAATGTTACGTGAGTATGGCGAACTGTCAACATTACAGCAGTCGAACAAAAAAATAGAGGAGATGCAGTATGACCATTTAGGTCAGCTTAGATAAATGGCAATAATTTGAACTCTCTATAACTTTGTTCACGGTATTACCTAACGCACCCACATTTCATGCTGTTCGTGTGAGTTTCTCTCCCATAAAAATAGCATTAATGTATTTTTGTCAAATTGCTCATGAGTTTCTAACATGTACTTAAGCACGATGAATAGAAATCAGTAAAGTAACTCCTGGCTTGCTTTCTGCAATTAAAGCTAGCGCCACCTACTGCCTCCGTTTACTTCTTTGATAGATCAATCGCCACACTCAGTTTGACGGATGTATTTCTCCATCAAGTAATGGATAACTCGACGTGGAGGTAATTTTTAAGTTGATGAAAGAATGCTTTCTCTGAGCACTGTAATGGAATACCAACTGCGAGAGCAATGAATGATAGAAAGGCCAGAGATGATTGTTCAGCAGCAGTTCAGCGCGCACTATGTAATTTGTAGCTGCATGTCTCTCTGTATTCAGATCTCAAAGAGGCGGAACGCATGTGTACGCACGCCAAGTACGATTAACCTGATGAATGTACTACATAACTGTAGAGTGGGCAAATATATTCAGGACAGTTTTCAAAAGTCTTTTGAGGTATGAATTAAAAAACGGTTTCAGTCACGATTTTCTGTATTTTATTCCGTACACGATGCAGGTGTAATTCGTCTTAACACATGAATTATATGTTCTTTTGCATGGGATGAAACGCAAATTCCTGTCACGAAAAGGTCTGGTGTTAGGTTACGAATTTCATAAGTCAGAAGCGGAAAATATGTGCGAAATAGTGGAAAATATGAATAGTGTAAATTTACCAAGTAACATAGAGAGAAGAACAATGAATCGCAACAAGGTTGTAATTTTCCAAGTTATGAGAGTATTCAGTGACTTTTACTAGAGAACCACACATCCATTTTGTCAATATTACGGGGGTCACGCTTGATAAGACGCGTCCTCAACCACTGTTGGAAGGTGAAATTCTTGACAGTAATGGAGAAAGAAGTAATGAAACCGACAACGAAAATTTTTGCTGCTCAATTTTGAACAAGCGAAGCGAGTTCGCAAGAATGAGTAATGTGGATAGATCAGCATGTAATGGGAAGGACGAGACAGAGAGTAACCAGATATTGCAGGTAATATCAAAAATGAGTTCAGAAATGTCCAGCACACGTGCAGAAATTTATGGTATACGTTCAGATAACATGAAAATAAGTAGCAACATCAATAGTTGTTACAAACGATTAATTTCCAAAATCAAGACTGTTGCAACAGAAATCAGCAATATAGATCAAAAACGTCCTAATCGTGGTAAAATAAAAAGTTAATACGGTAGCTGGTGATCTTGAAACTTCGCGTAATAACCGGACTACAGCTCTAACGGGGAACACTAACGAACATGACACGAACTTTTCTAGTTCCAGCATGACTACACAGTTCAGCCAAAAGTTATCAGATAGGAGCAAATAAAAGCTGCAGACCAAGTATGAAAGATAATAGAAGCGCAAGAAGCCTTGCAAAATGGGCAAAAAGATCTGACCGAATAGATCACGACTATCCAGACAACAGTAGCCGAATTTGAATCGACTTGCGGACAAGTGCTAGAGGACGTACGCAAACTCACACACGATGTTTATCTTTTAAAACTGAGTCACACATTTCTAACAACCAAATGCGAAGCTCTTAAGAATAATGCAAAGAAATTAAACGAAATAGCCGAAGCGGAATATTCGACGGTGACCTCACGCTCGCAGGAAAGTGTATCCGGGAACACAGGACGAATGTCGAGGAAGTAATTAGCAAACGTGAAAAAAAAGAAAAAAGAAACGCTTGCTAAAATTGACAGTGACATGAAAACGCTCGAAGATGAAATTCGACCTGAGCTAATAACCGAAAAGGACAGTTCAAGCGGCACATCTGTAGCTTTTTTTTTGGGGTCATCGGTTTAGTGACTGTTTTGATGCGACCAGCTAGGAATTCCACTCATGTGCCAATCTCTTCACATCAGAGTAGCACTTACAACCTACGTCATGAATTACTTAACGGATGTATTCCAATCTCTCTTTTTATCAAGAGTTTTTGCCCTCTAAAGCTCTCTCTCTCGTATCACAGAAGTGATTCCTTGATGTCTTAACAGATCCTGTCATCCTGACCCACCTCCTCCTCAGTGTTTCCTACGTATTTCTAACCTCTCCGATTCTGCGCAGAATCTCCTCAATTCCTTCCTTATCAGTCCACCCGATTTTCAACATTCGTAGCACCACACCTGAAATGTTTTGATTCTCTTCTGTTCCCACAGTCTATGTTTCATTACCATACAATGCTGTACTCCAGACGTAAATTCTCAGAAATTTCTTACTCAAACTAAGGCCTATATTTGATACTAGTAGACTTCTCTTGGCGAGGAATGCCCTCCTTGATAGTGCTAGTCTACTTTTGATGTCCTGCTTACTCCGTCCGTCATTGGTTATTTTGCTGCCTAAGTAGCAGTATTCCTTAACTTCATCTACGTCGTAACTTTCAATCCTCATGTTAAGTTTCTAGCAGTCCTGATTTCGGCAACTTCTCATTGCTTTAGTCTAACTTCGATTCATTCTCAGCCCATATTCTCTACTAATTAGATTGTTCAGTCCGTTCAGCACATCATGTAATTCTTCTTCACTTTCACTCAGGGTAGCAGTCTCATCAGCGGATCGTATCGTTGATATACTTTCACCTTGAATTGTAACTCCACTGCTGAACGTTTCTTCTTTTTTCCATCATTACTTCTTCGATGTAGAGAATCAACAGAAGGGGCGAAAGATTACATCCCTGTCTTACACCCTTTTTAAACCGAGCACTTCGTGCTTTGTCGTCCGCTGTTATTATTCCCTCTAGGGTCTTCTAAATATTGTATATTACCTGTCCCTCCCTGTAGCTTACCCCTGTTTTTCTCAGAATTTCGAACATCTTGCACCATTTTACGTTGTCGAACGCTTTTTTCAGGTCGACAAATCCTGTGAACTTGCCTTGATTTTTCTTTAGAGTTGCTTCCATTATCAACCGCAATGTCAGAATTGCCTGTCTGGTGCCTTGACATTTCTTAAAGCCAAACTGATCGTCACTTAGCACATCCTCAGTTTTCTTTCTCATTCTTCTATATATTATTCTAGTTCAAATGGCTCTGAGCACTATGGGACTTAACATCTGTGGTCATCAGTCCCCTAGAACTTAGAACTACTTAAACCTAACTAACCTAAGGACATCACACACATCCATGCCCGAGGCAGGATTCGAACCTGCGACCGTAGTAGTCGCACGGTTCCGGACTGAGCGCCTGAACCGCTAGACCACCGCGATTATTCTAGTAAGTAACCTTGCTGCATAAGCTGTTAGCCTGACTGTACGATAATTCTCGCACTTGTCAGCTCTTACAGTCTTCGGAACTGTGTGGATGATATTTATCCGAAAGTCAGATTTTATGTTGCCGGGCTCATACATTTAACACACCAACGTGAATAGTCGTTTTGTTGCCACTTCCCCTAATGATTTTAGAAATTGTGATGGAATGTTGTCTATCCCTTCTAACTTATCTGATATTAAGTCCTAAAAAGCTGTCTTAAATTCTTATACTACTATTTAATCCCCTATCTCTTCTATATCGACACTTGTTTCTTTTTCTATCACATCAGACAAATCTTCCCTCTGATACAGGCCTCCTATGTACTCTTTCCACATATCCGCTCTCTCCTCTGCATTTAGCAATGGAACTTCGGCTGCACTCTTAATGTTAACCACCCATGCTTTTAATGTAACAGAAGGTTGTTCTGACTTTCCTGTATGCTGAGCCAATCCTTCCGAGAGTCATTTCTTTTTTAGATTTCTTCGCATTTTTCATGCAGCCATTTTGTTTTAGCTTCCCTAAACTTCTACTTACTTCATTTCCCAGCGAATTGTATTCCTTTATTCCTGAATTTCAATGAAAATTTTTGCACTTTCTTTTTTCATCGATCAACTGTGCCCATGGTTTCTTCACCGTTACCTTCTTCGTACCTACGTTTTTCTTTCCAACTTCTGTGATTACCCTTCTTAGATATGTCCGTTCCTCTTCAGCAGTACTGCCTACTGAGCTCTTCCTTATCAATGTAAGAACAGCCTTAGAGAACTTCTAGCGTCTCACATCATCCATTAGTTCTTCCGTATCAGAGTTCTTTGCGTACTGATTCTTCGTGACTGATCTCTTAAACTTCAGCCTATTCTTCGTCACTACTAAATAGTGATCTGTGTCTATATCTGCTCCTGTGTAGGTCCTACAACCCAGTATCCGATTTCATAATCTCTATCTAACCATGATATAATGTAAGTGAAATCTTTCCGTATCCCCCGGCCTTTTACAAGTATACCTCCTCCACTTGTGATGCTCGATTAAATTATTCGCTATCAATAGCTGAAATTTATTATAGAACTGAATTAATCTTTCTCCTCTGTCATTCCTTGTCCCAGGCCCATATTATCCTGCAACATTTTATTCTGTTCCTTCCCATACAACTGCATTCCAGACTCCCATGACTATTAGATTTTCATCTCGCTTTACGCAACTTTAGAGATCCTCATGTACTTTCTCTGTCTCCTCATCGGCAGCTTGCGATGTCGTCACGTATACTTGATCTACCATTGTCGATGTTAGTTAGCTGTCGATTCTGATAAGAACAACCCCATCACAGAAATGTTCACAGTAACAAATTGTTTGCCCTACCTACCTATTCATAGAGGGTCCTGCTCCTGTTACACCATTTTCTGCTGATATTGATACTACGCTATACCCATCTGGCCAGAAATCCATTTCACTTCACTGACCCCTACTATGTCTGGATTCAGCCTTTGCACTTCCCTTTTAAAATTTTCTGGCTTCCCTACCACATTCAAGATTCTGACATTCCACACCCCGACTTGTAGAACTTTACCCCATCGCTGATTATTCTATCGTTTTCTCATGCTCACCTGCCCCTTTGCAGTCCGAGTGGGGGTCTGTTCCATAATCTTTTGACAATGGGAAACTCATCTTGACACTTTTCTCAATTACAGGCCACATGTCCTGTGGGTAAACGTTACGTGTCTTTAATACAGTGGTTACCAGTGCCTTCTGCATCCTCACGCTGTTGGTAATTGCTGATTTTTCCGCCTTTAGGGGTAGTTTCTCACCTCTGAACCTCCGTCCGCTCCTCCGAACACTGTGGCAAGGCCGTTGACGGAATGAGAGTAAGTTTTTCGGCCGCCAGTTCTGATTATTAATCAAAATTTAAGCGGTGGCGTATTTCGAACCCTGGATCGCGGACGTTTTGTTCCTTAATTAAAGACGCTATCTTACTTTTAATACCTGGGAACCCGTGATCCACTAGCAGCAACGATAGCCACCTTTTCCCCCCTACAAAGCACTTATTCAAGGCAATCAATTAAAATAAAACAAAAGAAGTCATATCGACAAAAATAAAAGGGTTACACCAGAAAAAGTACGTGAAGGAATATGGCGTTAATTTTAACGTGCCCACACCTTATTTCCTCCGTCACTTCTACATCGTGGCACATCTAAATCCAAACAAGAGTGTCCACAAAAAAAAGGGGGGGGGATGTCAACTCATCCTACTCTTTGTCAATGAAAAACCAGGTACAGCATATTAGAAAAAAGCTCACGATAACGGGGCATCCTGAGCCACATCCAATTGGCTGTGGCCATACATTGGGAAAAGGCACACGGATGAGCTGCCTCCGGCGTCCTGAGGAGAGAAGCCAGATGTCGGCGAAGCCATCTCCAGTGGCCACGACCGCAGGAGATCAATCGATGATATAATGTATCAGTTTCATGGCAACGATTGCAACGATCCATCACATTGAGACCAATACGAAAAAGTCGCACGTTGGTAGACACAATATCATGAACAACTTGGTACCACGAGGACGCCACTTCCATCGTGCAAATCGGGAGGCTAACGTTTGACCAAATTGCTACTGGCGACAGGACTTCCACAGAGGGAATACTATGAGTAATTGGTCAACGGCTTAACAGCATTTTTAGGGAACGGATATTTTACTCCTGTATAACTGACGTCCAGAAAAAATTCATTAAGGTGTCCTAGTCTACAACAGTCCTGCCAATATCTAAAGGAGGTGTTAAACTCGCCGGTCGGATACATTCATGAAGGCGAGCTGTGAGTGACCTGGGGGGTGGGGGGGTGGCGGTGCACGTTGATGACATGTTCAAAAATGTTCAAATGTGTATGAAATCTGATGGGACGTAACTGCCAAGGTCATCAGTCCCTAAGCTTACACACTACTTAACCTTGATTACCCTATGGACAATCACACACACACCCATGACCGAGGGAGGACTCGAACCTCCGCCGGGACCAGCCGCACAGTCCATGACTGCAACGCCCTAGATCACTCGGCCATTCCCGAGCGGCGTTGACATGTTTAAGCGGTGCGACGGAGGAATAAGGCAAAAGCCTTAACCCGAAAGTCAGGGAGGCCGAGACCTCCAAGCAGACGGCGGCGCGCCACAACCCCATAACACACGCGAAATATAGAGTTGCGCCAGATAAACCTGCCAGCTAAACTTTGCCACTTGCGGTACATAATCGCAGGAAGTGGAAAGATTTGTGGAATAAAATAAGCCTTACTTAACACGTAGATTTCCATGGCCCGGACCTTATGAAGAAGTGAGAGGGAGCGACGCTCGTGTTCAATGATTGGTCCCTAAATCTTATCCCTAACAGACTTCCAGTTTCAGAAGCTGTGACATCATCGCGATGAAACAGTGACCCGTATATGTAATAAGTTTCCTTTAGTTAAATTAAATTAAAGGAGACTTCCAGTTTATCGTAACCATCATTAGCGGACAACTGTCAATTATAACACCTAACGATCGATATAGTGTCACCTTCAAAGCCCATGGAATTTCAACAGCGTCAAATGCTCGCAAACTGAGTAAGCGACATTTCTGGTCATTAACCCGCGCTTCATAAGACGACAAAAGGCATCCAAAACTTCCTTCAGCAATGGTATATGATCAAAGGTATGAAGAAGAACCATAACGTCATCGGCATATGCACGAACGGTAAACCTTTCTCCCAGCAGCGACCAGCCACTTAAACGAGCAGCTATAGTTCGCAGTAATGGTTCCAGAAACAACACGTAGAGCGACACTGATAATGGACTCCACTGAAGGACGCCCTGACACATCGCGATGGGGTAAGTTAGACGGCCATTTACGTCAATTGACGCCCGAATACCAGTGATTAGGGAGCTAAACAGCCGTCGTGCAGCACTGTTAAAACCAACAGTCGTCAATACTCGCATAAAGAATCCATGATTGACGCGGTCGAACGCTTGGTGAAAATCAATGAAAAGCAAAGCGCTTGGCACGGGGATGGTGGAAGCAATCGAAATTAAGTCTCGACATTCAGTAACGGGAGTCAGGAGAGCACGACCCGGAAGACAACTTTGATGACTCGCGATGATGATAGACAAGAATACCGATAGTCGGCTATTGACCGACGCGCCACTACTTTATAATCATAGTTGAATAGGGTTATCGAGCGTGCCTGATCCGCATGCAAACGTCCCGCCTTTTTGGGGATCAGGACAATTTTAGCAACCTTAAAGCTGGGCAGGAGAAGGCCTCCGTGGAATACTTCATTCACCACGGAAGTTATCTTATCTCTTAACAGGGGCCAAAATCGAATACAAAGTTCTTTGGGAAGGCCACCGGGATCAGGCGATATGTGGGAGGGGGAACGAGCCACAATGGAATACAGAGAAAAACTCTTTCTGGAGAGCTGGCGTAACAACACTATCAAGGAGGGAAGTAAAATCAACAGCCAGTGGACCGTCTGAATCCACTTCATTATAAAGTTCATAAAAGTACCGGTAAAGTTCACGCATGATATCAGATTGGAAGGACAACTCACGCCCATCTAGAGAAGGAATGGTAGAAAGACACGTCCTATGATATCGCCTGTGAAGCCGAAGAAGATGATAGGGAGAGGTCAACTCATCGTGTACGATTGAACGAGGCTGGGAACACAATCGGACACCATCCATTTGCCTAAGTATGAGTTGTAGATGTTTCGCCTTCACACTTTGGACGTCGACGACTATCTGGGGGGCATCATGAGCATTATCGTAAAGATCGCGAAGAATAACATAATAAAATTATCTAGTTCGCCTTATTCCAGCCGCTTTTTTAGCGCTAAAATGCTTGAGCGTATTTCGAATCCGCGGTATAGTAAAGGTCACCCACCATTCTAATAGTGAGGAATAACACGCCTGGGTCTGGGTTGTCCGCCGCCATACGTCTTCGATGATGCCTTTCAGAGTGAGGTCCGTGAGATGTAGAGTGTTTAGCTTCCATAAAGGGCGGGAAAGATGGATCCGGTGCGGGACGTTGTTAAAAGTCGTTGAAACAGCTCAGTGATCAGTGACACTCTTAGGAATTACATCAATCGATAGAAGCTGACTACATATGGAGCCGATAAATAAAAGCGGCCTAATCGGCTACTTGAAGTAGCTGTAAAAAACGTAAACCGCACCAATGAAAACCCAAGCATCTTGGAGAAGCAAAGACGTCACCAAATCATTAAGTTCACGACAAAATGTATTATTGGGGGTCTGACCTGCACGATGTAAGACACAGTTAAAATCGCCCCGCCCCCCACCCCTCCCTACAAAACATTGCACGGGTTCCGTCGGAGTAAAGAAACAACTTCTTCCGTATAAAACCACGGGCGATCGGATGAACGACCGGATCCAGACGGAGCATAAATAAAATTAAGGTGAGGTCATAAAAACTAAAGCCTCTACCGGGACCATCATCCAGAGTTTCGAAGTCCGTCAGTGGTTCAAATGCCTCTAAGCACTATGGGACTGAACATCTGAGGTCATCAGTCCCCTAGAACTTAGAACTACTTAAACCTAACTAACCTAAGGACGTCACACACACCCATGTCCGAGGCAGGATTCGAACCTGCGACCGTAGCAGGAACGCGGTTCCGGACTGAAGCGCCTAGAACCGGTTGGCCACAGCGGCCGGCTCCGTTATCGGGATTCCATCTCGATAAAGCAAAAACATACCGGAAGAATTTTCAGAATTGTAAATAAATTGGTGTAACGTAGCAAGCCGTAATTGGGAACATTTCCTAATATCATTGAGGGCTTAGAAATGTATATACCTGCAACCGTTAGCACATGTAAGGTCAATGAAACAACACTAAGGAAAAACCACTCATCATGTCCTTCTCTTTTGAGCGTCCGGAGGCGGGGGAAACAAGGTATAATTCTATTCCTCCCCACCGTAAGCCGAGGAGCCTCGTTTTTCTTTTTACGATGCGCCGCTGCACGTGCAGGTTGAAAACACTGTTTCACACCACTGCGTGAAAACATACACTATTGATGTGGAAGGGTTGGGGGCACGTCAAGCTCCGTTTTGATAGAGGAGCCATCGCTACTGCACTCATCGGAAATCGGGGAGCACAACTCAGAACGATTAGCAGCAACATTAGGTACAGAAGAGACAGGTAATGCAGTGCCGGTGTCGGATGGCATCACCTGATCATCAGGAAGAGAACCCGTAGAATCCTGTTGCTGCACCGTCTCATCGTGGAGGAGGGGTGGTATTGCACTGGAACACTGTAAAGACTGGCCAGCAGGAAATGTCTCTGCGGGAACGTCTGAGCACACGGTGAAGAGGGGGTCGCAGATTCACACATTTAAACATCAACAGAAGCAGCTACATCATCTCTGATAATACTGGAATCACAATAAACGTCAGTAGACAACTCATTACCGCCAGAAGGTGCACCGTCTGTCAGCGCCGTATCAGAAGAACGAGACTGGGGTGGGGCGTCCTCGAAATCTGTACCGTCTTCAGTCCGCTGACGTTTAACTTGCGCTGCAGGAGCCGTCGCCATCTCCTGGACAGAGGCCGCACTGGGACACGTCGGTAACGGTAGAAATTCGCGAGGAGTAGGGAGTAATGTAGCCCCTACACCGCTTAAAGCTGGAGACTGACAGACAGCTGACTGCGATGGCACTGTGTCTGCTAACGTTGAAGGAAGACGTTTTCGATAAGACGACGTCAGAACAGTAGTACGGCGCGGACAGTAATATCTCAGATGCCCGCTTTAGTTACAGAGAAAACATGTTCCTTCTTGCCCTACATATGTATTATGAATTCGGTGACCACAAACATTTAAGTGGGAAGGAATATTCTTTTTAACGCACAAGTCCATAGTCCGGATACCATTATAACACTGGATGCGATGTTGTGCTGACCAGCGTTCCCATCGGATATGGCGTATTACTCCAAACTGAAGCAACGCTGTTTTAAGAAATGAATCGTCCACTTCAGGAGGAAGGTTATAAATTCTAAACCGGAGTAAACTCGAGTCCCACATTTTAAAGGAGGACATGACCAACGGTACCATCTCGATGTGTAAACAACACTTCAGAACCAACCCTAGAGAGAAGTCATTATGCTTGAACGGGATCATCAAACTTCACCAAGAATGCATACAAATCATAATCAAAGTAAGCAGTATCTACTTGGTCAGGTGTAACAGGGATAACATCAGCCAACCAATCGTGAATTTGTGAAGGGCCAAGTTGAAAACGACGCGTACTCTTGTCAAAACTGAAACGAACAGTAGCTCGACGAGGAATAGATTTAGGAGACTCGACAGACACCATGGCGCGGGCAGAAAACACCGCCGCCAAGAGGAAAACGACAACAAACTCCGCTACCCAACTACGATGTGACTCCGGCAGATGCACCAACAAGATTGAGTAGTTTCGACACAAGTGGCGCTGCCGCACAGGCGGTAGTTAGCTACGACCTGCTCGCTCGGCGCGCAAGGCGACATTCTAGACCACGTGTGAGTCTGTGGCTACAAATAGAAATCGATGAGGTACAGAAAACAATCGCGCGAACACGGTTTCGCTGCTACCCGAATACGA
This sequence comes from Schistocerca americana, assembly GCF_021461395.2. Classification (NCBI taxonomy): domain Eukaryota; kingdom Metazoa; phylum Arthropoda; class Insecta; order Orthoptera; family Acrididae; genus Schistocerca; species Schistocerca americana. Next base: position 625,709,648 of record NC_060122.1, read on the forward strand.
GACAGGCGAGCCGGAACAATTTGAAAATAATTTCGCGACTGTGCCAGCGTTGTCAAACACTGCCACGCCGTCAACAAAGAGGGGGAGACCGACATCACAGTCAGATGAAATAGCACAAACAACATCGTCAGTGGTTACTGAGGAAGGCCTGCTCGAAAACAAAAAGTTTCCGATCTTCTCGCAAGAATCAAAAAATACAAACCAATAGTATTCGTGCGAGCATTTAGGAACCTATTACCTCGACATTGGTGCGGACAACAAAAAATCCAATTTGTTGTGAGACGGATTCAGGGCGACGCCCGTTTATGGTTAGTGGGAGAAGCCGGCAATTGTCACACGTTCGAGGAATTTGAACAAGCCATTTTAGAGAAATACTGGTAGCAGGGAATATAAGAGAATCTTCGAATAGAAGTCTGTGACCTGCAACGTTTCACTGCAAAACACGGTGGATTGCGAAAGTACTTCGAAAAGTATTTAAACAAGCCTAGCTACTGGAGTAATACGATGTCACATGTTGCCGTCTTAAGAATATTAAAAGGACGGTTAGCCACACAGTTACGTGAGAAACTTTTCACAGCTCCGACTTTTGACTTAGAATAATTTTTATCATTAGTCGATTCCATTGATTTTATATGTGAAAGCAGCACTAAGACAAACGATGAAATCTTATTCCGTCAGGCGCCCGGAAATGGAAATTTTAACTACAACAATAATGGAAATATTACCAGTGCGGGCAAGTATAACAACAATAATAGTAGCAACCACTGCAACCAATATGGTACAGTGCAAAAACCGTATTATTCTTACGCATCACGCCAGAAGCATGATGTGAACCATAGTTTCGCAAACAACCGAAAAATCGGTAAGAGTGGCCGTAACGGCTGGGAATACGATCAAGGAAATCGCGGTTCTCAACACCGTAATAAACAGAATGGATGGTATAATGCGTATGGCACGAATGGCAACATACAACAAACTTTCGGTGACAATTATAACCAGCCACAGAGTAGCTGCAATAGTAACAGTGGTAACGAGAGCGGCAGGAACCCAGAACAGTGTTATGCAGGCTCCGGTCAATTACAGTGCCTTACGTGCTACAATTCTGAACTTACGATACACATAGTTAATGTCTTAAGCCCCCACGTCCGCCACAGGGTAACAGCGTTCGGTAGGTCCCTTGCCAGCAATCGTGAACGCAAGTGGGGGCATAAGTCTTCTGAATAACTATTTTATAAGATACGATCAGGATAATGACATGAGGGACGATTTTTATGTAGATGAAGAGATGGTAATAGTAAGAGATTGGAGGATGAAGTACAAGCTATTATAAACCCCACAAATTAGCGACGCAGACGTATAGGTTGTATTAGACATTGGTATAGTGGCGAATTTAATTTTGCAAAGTTTGTTTGATGAGCCGCGGAACAAACTCTACTTGCCTACTTTACTAGTACAAAATTGTCACATTTTAACTGCACTCGGTATTAAATCTAAGATTGTCAGGCTGCGAAGTGGTTTACCTATTAATATAAATGAAAATACATTTACTTGCATATTTCTAGTAGTCGAAAAATTAATAGTTAAGTGTGTCAGGCATGAAATTTTTCAGGATGTATCAGATAAAGATTGATCTAGGCAAGGCTAAGTGCCTATTTCAGTTGATTTGTTGAAAATGAAGGTAAGGGTAAACAGTCATTTGACAGACAAGGTTAATATTCAGTTGAGGTATTGTGTCAATGTGTACGTACACGAAACATTTAACGATGTAAATTTGGAGAACGTGACCACTCCATAACATACACACCAAAACGTTGAAGAGTCAACCAAACTTAGCCAAGAACAAAAGCATGAGCTACGTGCCCTATTGAAACTATTCTCACATGTTTTTGAAGAAACACCCTGTATAATAAGGGGGTTCGCGTATCAAATGAAGATGAAGGAACCAAGCGAACATGCACTTGTGTATAGATAGAGGTGTAAATATAATGTAAATTGAGGTAAGAAAGATAACTTCAAAGGAATTAGTTTCTAAGAGCAATTTCACTTGTATTACGGTGCGGCAGGAAAGGAGACAATTTGGAAGGTTATTCACCCCCCCCCCCCCCCCTCCCCAAACACACACACTCATTCTTCTTACTTAATTACATGAGAACAAGGTAATCATCTCGCGCATGGGGAGGACTGCAAAATGCTAGCAATATCTTGTCCAGCTTCCTACAAAGTGACAAGCCCTACCCTGCGCAACTAAAAGAGTAATTAATTGGACCGATCAGATAAAGATTTCTTAATTCACCGGAGAGTAAATATTCTAAACAGAACTTCGTTGGTTAGCGCTAACACATTCATGTGTAGTATAAAGTAGCAATAAGTAGTCTAAATATTCAGGACAAAGTTATGCACATATTTATCGTAAAGAATATGACACTGAGCATCTTCAGGAACGAGCTAGCATTCTGAATATTTGCATGATAAAATGTAGAGCCGGTGTTGCTATTCATCATGAACTTGTAGATAAAATAGAAAGTAGATTAAGGCAGTGAAGAAATATATACAATTGGAAAGGAAATACACACACACACACACACACACACACACACGAACAATTAAAAACACAGAGAGACACAGATTTTGGAAAGACTATATATAACGAGATTATTAAGCGAACAAAAGAACGGGTTTTACTAAAACTAAATACACTTTACGTTAAACTAGCTACGCGTACCTAATGTATGAATGCCTCATGCTAAGTTTACTACGAATTACAGCCGATTAAGCAACTCAGCTACAAACTACAGTTAGCAAATCTTATATCTAACTGAGTTACTACTATGCTAGAACGCCGAGAGGAGTGATACCTATACATGCGGACGGATTCGACCCCGCAGGGTGAGCGGAAGTAAGCTGCAAGGTACATATGTGATCAAAAGTATCCGGACACCTGGCTGAAAACGACTTACAACTTCGTGGCGCCCTTCGTCGGTAATGCTGGAATTCAGTATAGTGTTGGCCCACTCTTAACCTTCATGACAGCTTACACTCTCGCAGGCATACGTTCAATCAGATGCTGGAAGGTTTCTTGGCCAGTGCATTCTTCATGGAGTGCTGCACTGAGGAGAGGTATCGATGTCGGTCGGTGAGGCCTGGCTCGAAGTCGGCGTTCAAAAACTTCCCAAAGGTGTTCTATAGGATTCAGGTCAGGACTCTGTGCAGGCCAATCCTCTACAGGGATGTTACTGTCGTGTAACCACTCCGCCACGGTCGTGCATTATGAGCAGCTGCTTGATTGTGTTGAAAGATGCATTCGCCATCCCTGAATTGCTCTTCAACAGTGGGAAGCAAGACGATGCTTCAAACATCAATGTAGGCCTCTGGTGTGATAGTGCCACGCAAAACAACAAGGGCGCAAGCTCCCTCCATCAAAACCACAACCACACCATAACACCATCGCCTCCGATACTTACTGTTGGCACTACACACGCTGGCAGATGACGCAGACCCTGCTATCGGATCGCCACATTGTGTGCCGTGATTCGCCACTCCACACAAAGTTTTTTTACTTGTGAGTCGTCCAATGTTTACGCTCCTTACATCAAGCGTGGCGTCGTTTGGCATTTACCGGCGCTTATGAGCAGCCGCTCGACAATGAAATGCAAGTTTTCTCACCTCCCGCCTAACTGTTACAGTACTTGCAGTGGATCCAGATGCAGTTTGAAATTTCTGTGTGATGGTCTAAGCAGATGTCTGCCTATTACACATTACGACTTTGTTCTGTATTGGTGCAATGTGCCACAAGGGCGTCACAGCGACTGGACGCTGGTAGCAGGTAAGAATTTTTTCTGCCCGCCCGTTCACACAATGCACGGACGAATTGACGGGGACAAGGGAGACGGGTCGTGAACGCCAAGCTGCGCGCACGCATCTGTAGTTGTGTCTCGTAATGTAACGTCCTAATACAGTCTACTTTTATCAGTCATGTACTTTCATTTCAACCGCCTTTCCTTTCCAACGAATGATATGCATTCGTTTGGACTATGGAAAGAGCGACGCAGCGCACAAATAACCGCGCGTTTTGCGGCTGCCTACATTTTGATCCTTTGGGCGCAGATATAACTAGGAGAACACAAAATTGTGAGCTTTGATTTAGACGTACCGTGAATTACGAGTATGTGATTATCGTGGCTTTCTGTGTGATTCTCTCCATTCTTCGCATGTCTCTCAAATTGGTTCCAATGGCTGTCAGCACTATAGGACTTAACATCTGAGGTCATCAGTCCCCTAGAACGTAGAACTACTTAAACCTAACTAACCTAAGGACATCACACACATACATGCCCGAGGCAGAATTCGAACCTGCAACCGCAGCGCTCGCGTGGTTCCAGAATGAAGCGCCTAGAACTGCTCCACCATTCCGGCCGGCCGCATGTCTCTTAGGCGTCAACAGAGAGAGAAGTCCGCGACAGAGTTCTCCAAGGAACAAACGCAGTGAGAATCGTGTTGTCAAGTTCACCTCAAGCCAGCAGACGTCGTAACACAGACAAGTAATTCCGACAACGCGACACCAGTGCATCAGTGAGCGCCGTCCGTCGCATCCGAGGTTGGTACAGGCTGTAAGGGATTTTTGGGAACCGAAAACAGTTAAGGAAGTGCAGTCATTCATCGGAATTTGCTATTTCTATCGAATGTTCGTGAAGGGTTTTGCAGATTTAGCACAGCCGTTGACGGAATTGTTACGGAAGGGTGTGAAATTTGAGTGGACAGAAGAGTGTCAGAAAGCGTTTGACTAACTAAGGGAAGTGTTAACATCAAGTCCGGTTCTTGTGTTTGCAGATTTATAAAAGGAGTTTGTACTAGCATGCGATGCATCGAATCAAGCATTATTTTGTGATCTTAGGAAACTGATGGGAAAGAACATCATGTAGCTTATGCGTCTAGGCAACTGAATGCAGCAGAGAGGAATTACTCAAGTAATCTATGGCATCACATGTTTTAAATGTTATTTGCATGGGAGAAGATTTTGGTTAGCTACAGATCATGCTGTATTGAGGTGGTTGTTGGGGTTGAAAGATCCGTCCACTAGACTCGGTAGATGGGCTGTGATGCTTAGTGAATTCGACTACAACGTGATGCACAAGCCTGGCAAGAAGCACGGTAATGCGGATGCACTAAGTAGGAAGGTGGCAATAGTAGAAGTCACAGGTTATGACCTAGCGGTATGGCAAGAATTACAGGACGCTGACAACGATTGTAAATTGCATCAGGCACAGCCACATTTTAATATGTATGACGGGTGTGTGTGGTGGTGTGTTGGGGCTTATGGGCGCTCAACATCGAGGTCATCAGTGCCCTGTATGACGGGCTTCTGTGCAGGGAAACGAAGTTAGGGCCAAGGGTAGTAGTGCCAGCGAAGCTGAGGGATGAGGTTTCAAAGGAAGCACACGTGTCCATTCTCTTTGTTGGGGATCGATGTCTTAGGACCTTTCAGGCGAACACCATCGGGGAACAGATTCGTTCTGACACATCATTTCTCGTGGTATGTGGAGATGGTGGCTATGCCAAATCAACAGGCAGAAATGGTCGCGCAAGCATTAGTAAACAACTGGATTTTGAAGTTTGGTGTACCGGAGACAATTACTGACCGAGACACCAACTTCATGTCGGATTTAATGAAGGAAATGTGTAAAATATTGAACGTAAAAAAGTTGAGGACGAGTGCGTTGCTCCCACAGGCCAACAGAAGGACAGAACGAGTACACAGAATAATCGGAAAGATGCTGAGTTTTTATGTGGATTCTCATTACCATCAGTGGGACGAGTATTTGAAGCATATTGTATGAGCATGCAATCCAGAAGTCCGTACAAATACCGGTTTGCCTCCATATGAGGTAGTGTACAGGCGGAAAATGCCGTAATAATTTGATTTAGTGAAACTACAGAAAGGAAGGACCGGTGAATCTGTACCTCAATTCGCAAGGAAAATTCGGGATGTTTGGAAACGGGTTCCAAATGCGAATACCAAGGCTTTGGAAATGTAGGAAGACGCAGCAAAGCGGAAAGAAAGTTTACCGCAGTATAAAAATGGTTCAAATGGCTCTGAGCACTATGTGACTTAACATCTGTGGTCATCAGTCCCCTAGAACTTAGAACTACTTAAACCTAACTAACCTAAGGACATGACACACATCAATGCCCGAGGCAGGATTCGAACCTGCGACCGTAGCGGTCTCGCGGTTCCAGACTGTAGCGCCTAGAACCGCTCGGCCACTCTGGCCGGCTTACCGCAGTATAGAGTGGGACAATGGGTAATGCTGTCCAGCCCCTATACACAAAAAGGGAAAACTAAGGTGTTCCTCACTAGGTATCAAGAGCCATACCAAGTTCAAGTTGTTGAAACCACATCCCCCGTTAATGTTGAGCTTCAGCCGCCAACTAGAGCAACGAGAGTACACATTGGGCGGTTACGGCCATTTAAGAGTTGCCCGGATGTGATTCCAGGCGTGCCATAAGAAGGAAAGAGGAAGAAAGAGAGAGTGAAGAGAGGTACTAAGCACAGAGAAAACCAGGAAGATACAGTACAGCATGAAGTACCGTATGCTTTGCGACCCAGAAAGTAGTAGAGCATTTGTAGTTTTTCTTGTTTTCGTGTCATGTATCATTTGGTAATTAGACATTTTATTTTCCCATATGGGCCCTGTCCTCAGGTCACGGAAAAGGGAAATGTAGCCTCTGACGTATGTGGAGTGTTGTTGGAGGAGAAATCGAACGCAATTCTGGAGAAATAAAAGCGTTGGAGTAAACTTGGTGGCAAAGCCGTAATAAATTTGTGTTGATCTACGTCAGAGTTGTTCAATTTCCTGTTTCAATTTTTAACTATCGGCAGTGCTGGGTCAGGAAAGTCGTGTTTATTGCAACAGTTCATATAATGTAATTTAAGGGTGAAAGTAGTCACACAATCGGTGTTGAGTCTGAATAAAATATAGTGAATGTTGGGGGAAAATCTGTGAAGCTACAAATATGGGACACGTGCACGGTGCAGTTATTTTTAGCCAGGGGGAAAGGAACAGACTGTCCAAGGAACATCGTGGAGCGAAAATTAAGCTAACAACGGGTCGGGATGCATTGGATCTTCTCCACCTACGAGAATTTGGTAGTAGTAGCAAGTTGTTAGGAGCGGGCAGTATTTGCAGAGGCGAAACGTATAGAGCTCGACGGGAGCGGAATTTTAATCAATGGAACTGCGTGTAACATAATAGGTCCAACCTTCCACCTGCCAGAGTCAATTTCAGGAGTCACGCAATTGAATGTTGCGCAGCCACAGCTGTACTGGCCAGAAGCCACTTTAGAGTTTTTGCCAAGGCAAAATGTGACCTTGCTAAATCAAACTCTGGAACCAGGTATGTCGAGATCCGTAAACCAGTTCATTTTAGAGCAAGAGGGGCGCATATCAGCAGAACAGCTTGTGCAACATATCGCTCAGTATACGGAAAGGCAACGGCAAATAACGATCATTTTGAGCACCTCTGTGCCAAGTGTCATCGCAGCCTTAACTTTGTTATGTGTTGTTTTCTTTCTGATCATGTGGATAGCTAATTCCAAGAGGGAATAACTGAGGCAATTTATATCTCAATAATACTATATTGGACCTCACAAGCTACATTGTACCTCAAGATTTACATTGTACCTCAAGAACTATACTGTATTTGTGTGTACTGAATCAACCAAGAAAAATACTTGTCACGATACGACTTTTTTGTCATTGTTATTTACAGAAAACCTTGTCCCCTATTGCATTATATATGTATATTTATACACTCCTGGAAATTGAAATAAGAACACCGTGAATTCATTGTCCCAGGAAGGGGAAGCTTTATTGACACATTCTTGGGGTCAGATACATCACATGATCACACTGACAGAACCACAGGCACATAGACACAGGCAACAGAGCATGCACATTGTCGGCACTAGTACAGTGTACATCCACCTTTCGCAGCAATGCAGGCTGCTATTCTCCCATGGAGACGATCGTAGAGATGCTGGATGTAGTCCTGTGGAACGGCTTGCCATGCCATTTCCACCTGGCGCCTCAGTTGGACCAGCGTTCGTGCTGGACGTGCAGACCGCGTGAGACGACGCTTCATCCAGTCCCAAACATGCTCAATGGGGGACAGATCCGGAGATCTTGCTGGCCAGGGTAGTTGACTTACACCTTCTAGAGCACGTTGGGTGGCACGAGATACATGCGGACGTGCATTGTCCTGTTGGAACAGCAAGTTCCCTTGCCGGTCTAGGAATGGTAGAACGATGGGTTCGATGACGATTTGGATGTACCGTGCACTATTCAGTGTCCCCTCGACGATCACCAGTGGTGTACGGCCAGTGTAGGAGATCGCTCCCCACACCATGATGCCGGGTGTTGGCCCTGTGTGCCTCGGTCGTATGCAGTCCTGATTGTGGCGCTCACCTGCACGGCGCCAAACACGCATACGATCATCATTGGCACCAAGGCAGAAGCGACTCTCATCGCTGAAGACGACACGTCTCCATTCGTCCCTCCATTCACGCCTGTCGCGACACCACTGGAGGCGGGCTGCACGATGTTGGGGCGTGAGCGGAAGACGGCCTAACGGTGTGCGGGACCGTAGCCCAGCTTCATGGAGACGGTTGCGAATGGTCCTCGCCGATACCCCAGGAGCAACAGTGTCCCTAATTTGCTGGGAAGTGGCGGTGCGGTCCCCTACGGCACTGCGTAGGATCCTACGGTCTTGGCGTGCATCCGTGCGTCGCTGCGGTCCGGTCCCAGGTCGACGGGCACGTGCACCTTCCACCGACCACTGGCGGCAACATCGATGTACTGTGGAGACCTCACGCCCCACGTGTTGAGCAATTCGGCGGTACGTCCACCCGGCCTCCCGCATGCCCACTATACGCCCTCGCTCAAAGTCCGTCAACTGCACATACGGTTCACGTCCACGCTGTCGCGGCATGCTACCAGTGTTAAAGACTGCGATGGAGCTCCGTATGCCACGGCAAACTGGCTGACACTGACGGCGGCGGTGCACAAATGCTGCGCAGCTAGCGCCATTCGACGGCCAACACCGCGGTTCCTGGTGTGTCCGCTGTGCCGTGCGTGTGATCATTGCTTGTACAGCCCTCTCGCAGTGTCCGGAGCAAGTATGGTGGGTCAGACACACCGGTGTCAATGTGTTCTTTTTTCCATTTCCAGGAGTGTATAAAGGCTGTTCATGTCTCAACTGACTTTAGTTCTGCTGAAGATGAGTGCTATTAAGGAGATGAAGTATAAGATGGAAAGCATTTTGTTAAAAAACTCTACACTTTCAAAACGGTAACAGGGTTGAAAGAAAAAACAACATAGAGGGTGTGAGGTAAAAATTCATTCATTTCTCAAAGTAATTTTACATTATCATAAGCAGACACAGCAACACTATTTTCACACATCTTCTTCTTCTTCTTGTTGAGTCGATGGAGGGGACACCCGTAGAATTCCAGGTCTTGAGAAACAACAAACATAAGGATTCGACGGATCCATGAGATCTTCTCCTTCCCGTTCACGTGGATGATGGTATACGTGTGATCGAATAATTGAAGCGCCGTGACTATTTCTTTATAGGATATGCCAGGATCATCTCAGTGAATTCCATGGTAGAAATGTGTTAACCACTTTGCACTCTTCCGTGTCTCAACAGACTTCACATACTTGAAAGACCTCGGTGATGTAATGTTTGCTTAGAACTTCTCTTCATACCTGGATCTTCTGTGTACGCCATATCTTTAAATATTATCTATCTATGCTCATTATCATAGAAACCATGAAGTAACGAAATTATCACTAAAAATGTAAAAGCATCTTTTATGGCTACAGAACAGACATTGTTATTATTAACAATATTGAAGTTTTCAGCTGCACACCCGATACAATTCATCTTAATTGCTGGTGGCTCATCAGTGTGGTACTGCGTAATCGAGTCATGGTACTTAAAGCGTGGCTCATACTTTGAAAATATGTCAGGAGGCAAATAAAATATGTATCACGTATTAGTGGTACAAGTTGTGTAGAGAGCACGTAATAATCAAAAGCGTTCACGTGGCGATGACTCTACATCAGTTTCATATAAATGTCCAAGAGGACATTACATGCATTTCTCGGTTTCAACAGCTCAAACACACTTTAAGCAGTAACATTCACTTTGCCCTTGAATCCGTATTTCTCAAGGTTAATTGTCGTAACATGTTGAAGAAGTAAGAGCTATGGAATATTCTTTTCTAATGTGTGGCTGCAGCTCTGTTGTTGAACGAGCAGAGTCGCGCACTCACTGTCCCCCTTTAATAGCGATAACTAAAGTATGACCGTACTTTGCACACTACACTCACCAACGCTCCTCAGAACAACGGCATTACCTTACTAACAGACATCCAGCATACGCTTCAAGTTGAATAAGTGAATTACGATGGATTTATATTGATTATTCGGTTACATAAAGCTAGTGCACTGACTGAAACAGACAAAGTCTATTTCACGCTTGTAATAAAGCATTCTCTGCATTCAGGCCTATAGGAGGATTCTACGTAACATCATATTCATTTCTGAAAATTCATCTCCCGCACACACACACGTTATAGTATCTTAACAGGTCTGTATCACTGAGTATCCGTTTCTCGCACATGTAACAAACAAAATCTTCGTATGACACTCTAACAGGCTGTTTTGTTTTTTCGTAAGAAGCTCAATTTTGCCAACTGAAACAACAGATCTGTCTCGCGGTGATCCTACTCCTGCTCCAAAGTGTTAAACAGGTACGTACGGTGCCTAGCAACATGAACTTAAAAATGTGCTTAGACTACAACAGTTTTGCGGTTTCTCCACCCACCTACTCTGCCCGTGAAAATTCATTCCGAACGAAAGTGCTCGAGTATATTTTGCCCTCACAATAATTTCTTAGTCAGGGAAAATTGTGTGATCTTTGCCACTCAAGATATGCGTGGAATTCATTGACAAAACCCCGACCTGGCGATCTGAATATATGTATATAAAAGATTTCACTGTGTGTTGGCCTAGATTTTCAAGTATCGAAAATACCAAAAGGTTTCGTGGAAGTGGTGAAATCGATAAACCGAAAAGACTAGGACTTTTTTCAAATTATAATTACATCCTTTATTTATCGACAAGTATGCGATGGTGGGAGATCTTTTTGCAGTTCGAAAACGACACACAGCTGGTGTAGGTGTGGACGTATCATAATTTTTTATGCACTTATAACTGATAGTGTGAAACGTTATGCTACTGCTTGTACGTAAAGGGTCTGTGGCTTATGTTTCGACATACGTTTGTGGGAAATAATCAAACTACTATTCACGTAAAAAGCAAAAAAAATTACTGACGTCCAGTCATAATAGAGGGATAGATTGGACATGGTGAATTGTGATTTCAACGCACTCAGGAGTATATACGAACGTAAAAGGTGATAGATTCATTTCGTAAACAGCTGTACAATATAGCAATTGAAGTGTTCAGCTGGACCTGCTATAGTGTACAAACAGGGCGAGCAATACGGCTGTATCAATATGTCCCCTCATCAGCACCCCGAAGCGTACCCTCGCGTTTTCCTTGTTGTTCTATCGATAGGGATGTTGATTACAGTCCACCAACCCGCGCTGTTGCTGTCTTTCCAAGCATTACGTCCGCTGGTGCGGTATTCATTATCACATAGTGCCGGACGCATGTCCTTCATAATAGTTGATTGACTGAATCACGGCAGGATACAGCACTTTCCAGAAGCGCTGATTCAAAGACTTTGTCAGATAATTTCCTAGGACTTTTTTAACAAAGGATGGGGCCCCTCCACGCCCGCACCAACGTGGTGACCAACACAAAAGTTCTACTGTCACCTCCGTATGCATGTTAGTTTTGAATCAAGGCGTCACAGGATGCAGGCTGTGATGTTATCCATGCGTCTGGGTAAGACTACTCATTAACATGGTCCATCAGGAGATAGAAGTGGTCGAAAGCGATCGAAGGGTAGCGGTTGTAAGAGCAGAGGAAAAAAAGTGCCAAGGCCAGCGCCAAGGGAAAAAAACCTCTGCGACAGTAGGACGGGTAGTAAGGGCAGTAGCGGCTTGCTATCTGCGACAGTGCATGCAAGGTGTGGTTGTGTTAGTTCGAGGTATCGTGCATCGTTACCTTTGTCGTTGTTGGAGCTTGTTGCGGCGCTTGCTGCAGTTGCTGCGTCCCTGCAACAGTTCAAGGTCGTTGTGGATTAGTGGGCGATCGGTCATAGATCGGCTCACGGACTGTGTAGGGGGGGGGGGGGGGGGGGGTGTGGCTGGTTTGCGTGCTGTGTACAGTACGGTTTCCCTGCGGTTGCCTGTTTTTCGGCTAGTCGCACATCTGGGTTTCCAGTAATAACTGTGTTGCAGGGGCTCGCCAGTACTGTCGTGTTAGCGTTCTATAGACCATAGATGTTCAGTTCCTAGCCAGTAATTTCTTTGGTCTGTTATGCTTCCATCTATGGTTGTGGTCGTAGTTACCCAGAGAAAGGATAAACGGGTTGCGCGAGTGTCCCGTGTTATTGTACAGTCGTGTGGAGAGTTTTTGGAATACCTGCAAGATAGTATCTAGCCGGTATTCCCGGTGAAGATCCGCGATGCGTGTGTAGCGCGGAGCGTTGCTTATGATTTTGAGTACTTTGTTCTGTATGAGCTGCAGACGGCGCAGGCGAGTTGGCGCAGCGTATCCCCAGACAGGGGCTGCGTACGTCATCAGGGGTCTAATAAGTGTCATGTACATGGACCTAGACACCCTCCTGTTTAGTGTGCTACGCCTGTTAAGCATAGGGTAGAGTTGTTTGAGCCTCGCGTTAGCTTTGTTGGTCACGTGTTGAATGTGGTCCCCCCAGAGTAGTTTCCTGTCCAGCCAGACACCGAGGTATTTGACCTTCTCGCGGAAACGTATTGGGCGTGTGTGTAGTGTTATTGGGTTGCAGTGCTGATGTTTGCGCAGTTGCTTCGGTCTTCTAGTGAACAGAACGGCCTCGCACTTGTCGACGTTTACTCTAACACGCCATTTCACCAGCCAAGGCTCCGCCGTTCTGAGTGCGGTCTGTAGTCGTGAGTTAATGTTAGACGGCTTCCAATCTTGCGCAAGGATGGCAGTGTCATCCGCGTAGATTGCTACCGTCGTGTTATGTGTAGCTGGGAGGTCGTTGATGTAGAGGTTAAACAGTAAGGGCCCTAGGATACTTCCTTGGGGTACTCCTGCCTGTATACCATGTTGTGTCGATTGTTTGCCCTGCACGTCAGTATTGAAACTCCTGTCCGTGAGATATGAGTGTATGAGACGTACGAGCCCGTCGGGGAACCCTGCGTCACTGAGTTTGCGTATTAGGCCGTTGTGCCATAGACGATCGAAAGCCTTTTCGATGTCCAGGAACACCGCCCCAGTTGCCTTGCTTGTGTTGTATCCGTGTGTTATGTATTCAACGACGCGGAGGAGTTGTTGCGTTGTTGAGTGGTGATTCCTGAAACCGAATTGCTCCGGTCTCAGGGTGTCGTTTGTGATGCAGTGCCTGGTGAGTCGTTTTAATATTACCTTCTCAACGATCTTGCTGAGCGCGCTCAGCAGACTGATGGGTCGGTAATTTTGTGGGAGGGAGTGGTCTTTCCCCGGCTTCCTGAACATCAGGACCTTGGCCGTCTTCCAAAAGGCGGGGAAGTGTTGGTGTTTGAGTATGGCATTCGTAATGTGTGCTAGGTAGTCTACAGCTTTGTCCGTGAACTCCTGGAGGACACGGTTTTGAATGCCATCGTGACCAGGGGCCTTCCTAGCTGTGGTGTGCATGATGGCCCATTTGATTTCTGCTGTACTAGCTTGTCGGATGTTGTTGCGCGCTGGTTGGGCCAAGATGCGTGTGACCTCCTGGTCCGTATCAAGTGTGAATGCTGGGTCTGAGGGATCCAGGTTCGGTGTGAATGACGCTGCGAGTGTGAGGGCCATCAGTTCCGCTTTTTCTTCCGCCGAATATGCTGGTCCGTCTGGCCCTTGTAACGTGGGGGTGTACAGTTTCTCCCTGGTGAAGTGTCGGGCTAGCTGCCACACGCTAGGCCGCGTGGTGTCTAGCCCTTCGAGTTTCTGGTCCCACTGTTGTGTCTTGAATGTTTGTATTTTTTCCCGGATTATACCCTGGAGCCTGTTAATGTGCCGTTTGAAGTGCTGGCGCCTGGTACGCTGCCAGTGTCTCCTGAGGCGGTTCCTCATTGAGATTAGGCCCAGGATTTCCTGGGGCAGGGCAGCACTGTGTTGTTGTGGCGTGCGGATTGGTATGGTGTTGGCTATTGCGTCCTGGACGGCGCCGGTGAGGGTTTCGACTGCCTCGTCAATTTGGGCTGTCTCGTTAATCGCGTGGGTTGGTGGGATGCGACTGTCAAGCGCTTCCTTGAACTGGGTCCAATTCGCGCGCCTGTAGTCTAACATCCTACGTTGTTCCATGTTCTGCAGTGTTTCTTCAATGTATAGTATAACGGGTTGGTGATTTGAGGGCAGATCGTTTTCAACGACAACGTTGAGTGTCGTTGTTATGCCCTTGATGAGGGCCATGTCTAGCACGTCTGGCCTGTGTCCCCTCCGGTAGGGAATGTGCGTCGGTTCGGTCGGCGCTAGTGTGATGTAGTTTCGTCCTAGTGCATGTTCGTATAGTTTCTTGCCGTTGGAGTTTCGTATTCGTGAGTTCCAGTCCGGGTGTTTTGCGTTAAGATCTCCAGCGGCTATTACGCGCGGTGATGTGTTGAGTATTGTGCTGATGTCGCGTGTTTTGATGTTTTTAGGGCTGTTGTATACTGACACCAGTGTAGTGTAGGCTCCGTTGAACACGACCCTGACGGCGGTTGCCTCTAGTTTTTCGAGTTCAGGGAGCACTATGTTTGTGTGTTCTATGTCTTTGTGTATGATGATGGCTGTTCCGCCGTGACCGGAGCCGTCCGGTCGGTCGGTACGATAGACGCAGTAGCCGGTGAAGTTTAGTTGGTTGCGTGGTTTGAGCTTAGTTTCGCTCAGCAGTGCGATAAGGATACCCTTACGCTCCATGAACGCGGCGAATTCCGCCCTTTTGTTATTGATCCCGTCTGCATTCCAGAACAGGATCTGTGTCAGTGTCTGGTTGTTTGCGATGGGGGCGGGGTGTGGTGTGTTATCCATGTATGTGTGTAAACAGTGTGGTGAATGCTGTTTGTATGGCAGCCCAGTACTGCCCGGGTTGGGCAGTCGTGAGCTGTGTAAGGAGTGTGGCGACGGCCGCCCAGATCTTGTGAAGGATCTGGGTGGTCGTGTGACGGGGGAATAGTGTTTCCAATAAACCCCCGGATGTTGTGTTGGCGTTGTGTGTGTCGGCCTGTGGCTCAGTTGTGGTGTTAGCGGCCGCTGGTGCGGGTGTTGGCGTTATGGATGGGTTGGCGCTTGTGGTGTTGTTGCGTGGAACATTTTGTGGTGCCTGTGTATTAGATGTGTTGGGGGGAGGAGTAGTGTGTGTGCTGGTGTTGCTGGCTTGCTGACTGTGTGTCTGTGTGTCATTGTTTTGTTGTCGCTGGGTATTCTGTTGTGGTGCGCGCGTGTTCCCGCTCCTGTTTCCACGCGTTCGCCTACGCCTTCTCTGGGTTTTCGGTTCTGGGGCTCCCTGTGTTAGTGTGTTTTCATGTGTGACATGTGTAGGTTCGCAGGCAGTGGCTACAGGGGGTGGGGTCGTGTTGTTTCTGGGGGCTGGTGTTGGTACCGGTGTGGGTGCAGTGTCATGTGTTGGCTGAGACAATTGTGTTGCTGTCGCAGCGGTTGTGATAGGTGTGTGTGCTGGGCGCAGAGGTTCCGCGGCCTGCACTGCTCCTCCAGGGCGTGTAGCCATGGCGAACGACACTCCGTTCCTGACAGGGTTTGGTGCGGGCCTTGGTCGTGTTATGACGTTGGGTGGCTTCGACTGTTGGTTTTTGCGCCTCTGCGCCTCTCTGTATACGTTGCAGCCCCTGTAGTTGGCCGCATGGGCTTGGCCACAGTTGGCGCAACGGCGTATGTTTTCATGTATTAGTGTACATGCGTTGGAAGCGTGATTGCCAGCGCATCCGCGGCAACGGGGTGCCAGGCCGCAGCGGAGGCCCGAATGACCGAACCGCTGGCAGTTGTTACATTGTTGGGGGACTTGTGGCGGTTCGTAGATTTCTACCCTTACGTCCATCCGCAGAAGGCTTTTTATCTGGAGAAGGCCGCGGGAGGCGGCCGTATCGGCCATCTCAACCAGGTAGTGTGGTAGACGGTGGTGGGAGCGGAAGCCTGTCATCCTGGAAGCACTTTTGCAGTCGAATCCAAGGAAGTTAAGCGCCGCTTGTACTGTGTTGTTTGGGGTGTTGGGGTCCACCCCCTTTACCACGTACTGCTGTGTCCGTTCTTCGGCGGTCCTGTACGTATAGTGCTCGATTTCCTTTTCTTTGAGGAAGATAAGGAGATCTTTATATTCACTGTTAGTTGATACGTACAGTGAGGCCCTATCCCCAGAGTACTTCGTGTGTAGCGTGCAAGGTGAGTGCCTTTCCGCGAATGTTGTGTTGAGGACGCTGAGGTCCCCGTAGTTCTTGATTACGACTGGGGGAAAACCAGTCTTCTGTTGTGTGGGCGTAGCTGCGGTTGGTGCTTGTGTGGTGTTGCTGACCGCAGGTCGGGTCGTGTTTGTTGTTGTAGCATTGGTGTTCCTAACATGAAGCGCGGGTTTTGGTGTAGGTAGCAGCGCCTTTCGGCTACCTTGCGAGTGTGTTTGCTCGCTTGTTTGCGTGGTGTTTCTTTGTTTGCGTCGTGGGCCCTCCACCTGCCAGGGCCCAGTGTAGTGTTGTTCTGTGTCCGCATCTGCGGCTGCCGGTTCCGCCGTTGGAGTCGGTTGCCGCAGTGGGACAGTGGTGCATGAGTCACCAGATGCAGGTGAATGTAATGTTATATGGAGTGTACTTGTCCGCGTGGGGGACTCACTTGTGCCACAGAGGTCGGTTATCAATCGACGCTGGCTCAGCAGTTCCTGCGCTTGCGCAGCGATCTGCCGGTCCTTGTCGGCCAACACCTCCTCAACAGCGGCAAGCGGGACGCTGACGTCGACGGGAACAGCCGACTCTCGCGCCTCTTTAGCTGCAGCCTTGCTGCGGGTTAGGGCGGGGGAAACACCGGCGGAATCTGCCATCGTGTGTTTGCAGGAGCTTTATTTGGTGTGGGTGGGCACGACAATTATGCTTTTTCTGAAAAGAAAAGGCTAATAGTAGGTCCTACGAAGAGGGGGAATACCCTACGGCCTACCGTGCGCCGTTGGTGCAGTGGCGCGGCACCTAAAGGAGGTGCGGAGGAAGAGAAGTGGCCTACAGTACGCGGGGTGGTCCGACGTGAACGGGCCCCTGGCACTGATCAACCCTAACAAAGAACGAGAGAGTCTCGCTAAGCTTGTAACCGAAGTTACGGGTTACTGTGAGTCAGTGACTCTTGGCGACAATAGAGCTTCTCCGCGAGCTACGCGGCTTCTCGACGAAAGGGAGCAAGCTCAACCTTCCGCCGATCAACCGAGCGCTACTGGCGCCTCGAAAGGAACTCTCTGTAGAGCAGAGCGGTCAGCGAGGCCTAAACCCCAATAGCTACCGTTGCAGCGGCCATCACCGGCTGAGAGCTCCTTCCGCTACGACGGCAGGAGCGCGTCTCCTTTCCTAGGACTGAGGAGGATCGCAACATATAGCCGGTGTGAATGTAGGCATACCATAATTTTTTGGTTGCTGTACAGGTATAAAAGATCACTGCACTGTATGTGTAAAATGTCTGTATATTACAGTGGAATGTTACTGTGGCTTATATTGGGGCATGACCAGAGAAAATGAGTGTATGTACTATCGTGAGGGACGTATAGATTCAACTTACTGACAACCACGAGGGTATGAGAGAGATTTTTATGTGGAATATTATGTGCACTGTAGGTACTGAGATTCATTCCTGAACCACAGCCATCAAGGGCCATTTCACTGACATTACCTCCACATCGATCGGTGTCAGACTGCAGCAGCAATAGTAACATTTAATTGTAGTTACTCTGGTAAATATGTTCCTCTTTCCCAATATTCTTGTGAGTCTTGTATGTATTTGATGATATGTAGACAACTTTTGTGGGGTTTATTTACGGAAAGTTCTGAGTGTAAGATCACGTATTCTTTGTTCGTGTGTTCAAAAACAAGTTGAAGCAGACTGTCCATCTCTGGCGTGATGCAGTCCTTTATCTGACATTGAGGTATTAGGATCTCTCCAGACCAGTAGCTGTAGGACACCGAAAATTTCAGCCACGCTACACACACATCTCGTGTCGATGCATCAGCCTCGCAGGGCAGGTAAACATATTCTCGTGGCCGACACATCTCACATGTCCTGTTAGGACTGCAATGGAGAGAAGGCTGTCAAACAGATTTCTAAGGCGCTCAACCCGCAACTCTGCTACATCACCCCAGCAACAGTGTTTAGGTGAATACGTACATCGACAGGAATTTCTCAGGTGTCAAGTATGGAAGGGAAGCCACCGCCTCATGCTTGCAGGGCCCAAACACACGGCTGTGCATGTCTCAGCACCTGGTGCTCCCCGACTCCAGCGTTGGCGTCAGGCGTCAGGTGGCAGGATGAATTTAAACTATATTCCATCGATTTCACTGACCAGTAGGATGCTGCAAATTAAAAAAAAAAAAAAAAAAAACCCTACCCTATACATGTGAAGTATATCGATTTATTAATTTGCATAATCTTTTTATATCAGCGTGGTGTTAGCGGTACAATAGTTAAGGGGATGGTGTGTGTGAGTGGGTGTCATGGAGCAGAACAGTAAATTAAGTGCAGAACACTAAGTTAATTTAATAATTTTTATGTAAAACGCTGACAGTAGTTTAAGGGGATGGGTGACAAATAAGAATGCGCCAGAAATGGCGTTCAAAAGTATGTGAAATTCGAAAAGTGTACCAGAAAATGGTGGGAGGACATAAGTAATTACTTAATTACTTATCTTGGTATCAAAGGTTGCACAGTAGTTTAAGGAAATGGGGGGGGGGGGTGACGTGGAAGACCACTTAACGGAACAATAGGTTAAGTGCCGACAAAGGGCTGAATATTACAATAAGACACCCAGAATACTGTGCCAAACATTAGGTTATGCAAAATGTTGGCTCCATTTTATTACTTCTTACAAGACTTACATGCTTCCAAACAGCAGAGAAAGATGAGCAAGAGAAATCCAACCACACAAACTGAATTTTTTATAAATAAACAATATACCCTTCAATTTCCTGTTATGAGATCCTCCCTCTCCACCAGTGGTCATATATTCCATAGTTGTTGTGGGTTGTTGCTAGCAAGGTCGACATGGGAGTACGACAAAACTGTAAACACTGAGCGATTGTTTGCTAATCGGCTGCATAGTCTGCGACGTCTCAAGACCAACTCTTCATCTCCCAGATACCGTAACTGGAGTTACCATTGTAAAAGTCACGAATCCTTGTTGTAATGGCCAGAAAAACAACTGAATGTGCTTCTAGCGCCGCAACAAGCCTACCTCAACGATAACTTGGAATTCGAGAAGCTTCCCTCACTGGATGACTTAACCACAATTTAGAAAAGACACATTACTGCAGAGCTGATCAACCAACATGTACAGCAACTTTAGCAGCCGCCACCGAAGGTCATGGTAATGAGTGTTTCGATTTCGGTTACCATTGTACTTTTCACACTTCTTTGTACATCCTGAATCTATATCAGCCAAAATAGTGTCGACACGCCTTAGTTCCCTTTGCACGACATACTTGTCAACAAGATCAAAAGAAAGCGAGCGTTAGTTAAATAATTTGACCATGAACAGCCGGCCGCGGTGGTCTAGCGGTTCTGGCGCTGCAGTCCGGAACCGCGGGACTGCTACGGTCGCAGGTTCGAATCCTGCCTCGGGCATGGGTGTGTGTGATGTCCTTAGGTTAGTTAGGTTTAAGTAGTTCTAAGTTCTAGGGGACTTATGACCTAAGATGTTGAGTCCCATAGTGCTCAGAGCCATTTGAACCATTTGACCATGAACATCATAGATAAGGACGAATTAGTATAATGAAAATGGAAAAGTTATGCATATGTACACAGACGCGAAAAATCGTCAAACAAGTAGTTTATATGGAGTAATGAAATTTTGTATTTACAATTGTCTAGGTAAATAGTTAAGCGATTAACATTTAAAAGATCACAGGTTAATGTTAGCGCAACATATGCCGCTGAAAATGTAAATTGCTGGTCCCTTAATAACCGGTGTAGCCCCCCGGATGTTGTATTTAAGCATGCATACGCGAATGTATTGTGTCGAAGAGGTCCTGGATGTAAATTCGTGGGATGGAGTTCCATGCCTGTTGGACTTGGCCAGTCAATGCAGGGATGGTTAATGCTGCTTATGAATATGTTGGTCGTCGAATGATGTCCCGTATGTCCCGTATTGGATACAGATCTGGTGATCAAGCATACTAAGGTAACATTCGACGCACTGTAAAGACTGTAGGGTTACAACAGCGTTATGTTGGCAAGCGTTACCCACTTAGAAGACATCCTTGGTTTAGTGTTCATGAATGGCAGCACAACAGGTCAAGACACCAGATTGGTGTACAAATTTGCAGTCATGGTGAGTGGTATAGCCACAGAGTGCTCCTGCTATCATAAGAAATCGCACCGCAGACCATAAGTCCAAGTGTAGGTCTAATGTGTCTAGCATGTAAACAGGTTCGTGGCAGGCCCACAACTGGCGTTCTGATAACCATCACACGACCATCACTGGCACAGAGGCGGAACCAGCTTTCATCACAAAAAAGCAGGCCACGTGGGCTCTCGCTAGACACCACTGAAGTCGCAGATATCAATAGAATGAATGCTACAGGGCGTATGGTTCGGGTCTGTCCTTGAAGTAACTGATTCGAAAGACTTTGATGTGTCACTTTGGTGCCAGCTGCAGCTGAAATTGCCGCTACAGATGCAATACTATGCGCTGAACACGGCAGTGCCACGTGGCCGTCTGGAGTCCGGTCATCTTCTGACTGTACTTTCTCATGACCACCACCTTTTTGTCGCCTTATTACGCCACCTGGTTCTAGCTCAGTGAGGTGTTGATAATGGTATCTCTGCCACATTAATGGCATTTTAACTAACATCAGCTCACCATGTCCAGTATCAAAATTGGCTAACTACAAAGCTTATTTAAAGCAAAGCTGATTTGCATCCTCATCCCAGCGCTTACGCGGCTGGTGCAAAATTTGATAACACATATTCATTCAGATTTATAAACTCCCCTAACACATTTCCTTTACACCAGACAACTCTTTGTTAGTACCGTCATTTTTTTCCCGCCAGTTATGTTAACTGTAAGGTACGTGCAGATATCTTGTGCAGAAACATAGGCAGTTTGCGATCCGATGGACCGGATTTTCTGAAGGGGGGGGGGGGGGGGGGGGTTTGCTGCGTCACAGCTTGAAAAAACCTAGTGCAGGCCTTGTATCACCGTCTTAGGAGAAAAACAGCGTGGCAGGTTTCCGCAAGAGACCTCAAGGGCAGGAGCGTGATCTTGAAGAAGAAGTCAAACATGCTGCCAACGCAGAAGTCAGCACCTAGTTCCCCTGAAAGGGTATGTTGCTACACAACATAGCACAGCCACAGCTGTGATACCGCTGCCACAGAGTAAAGATTTGACACTGAAGTGGTAAATAAAAAACTGTAAATGTCGTGTGACTAGGGCCTCCCGTCGGCTAGACCGTTTGCCCGGTACAAGTCGTTCGATTTGACGCCACTTCGGAGACTTGAGCGTCGATGGGGATAAAATGATGATTAGGACAACACAACACCCAGTCCCTGAGCGGGGAAAAACTCCGACCCAGCAGGGAATCGAACACCCGGGCCCTTAGGACTGACATTCAGTCGTGTTGGCCACTCAGCTACCGGGGACGGACACTAAAGTGGGGAA
The DNA here is from genome assembly GCF_021461395.2 of Schistocerca americana. Classification (NCBI taxonomy): domain Eukaryota; kingdom Metazoa; phylum Arthropoda; class Insecta; order Orthoptera; family Acrididae; genus Schistocerca; species Schistocerca americana. Next base: position 625,731,673 of record NC_060122.1, read on the forward strand.
GTCATGATTTCCTAAAAATCACTTTTTCCGCATTGGTTCTGTTGCGATTTACACATTTCTGAAAGTGGTGGACTGAGCTTGCATAAATACTTCCCATTTGAGACAAGTGGTATTAATAACTGCATACGACCAGCTATGAGAGGATGTCTAGTGGTCATCACCTTGAAATTGTTCACCTGGGCTGTCATCGCTAGATACTATTTTCACTAGCTGTTGGGTGAATAACTGTGCCTAAATCTGAATGCTGTTGATTTTTGCCTTCAAGTGCAGGGCTACCTGCCAGCTGACTTCCCAACACTGCAGGTAGCTTACATCGAGGTCTGCAGTTCACGTATGCGCCACCAAGGTGCTGACCGTCATCACCCTGCTGCTGCTAATGGCCCTGGGTAGGCACACTCCTAGGCAGCCAGCACTGACGCTCTCACCACTACTGGGTCCACAGTTCGACTATGCCTGCACTGGTGTACCCTGCACTGCGATGGCAGTCGGAGCACGTATTCTCCCGGAGGCCACTACTACTCCACACCCCCAGGGCCTGAGCACTTGCCTGGACGTTCCTCTCCACCACCTTGCGGAGTGCTGAGGAACGATACTGTCCCTACGGCTTGCCCATGCCCTCCAAGCTGATCGCTGAGATTATCAACCATGATGCCCATCAGAGCTGACACACGACTCTGACACACGACTATGACTCCAAGACACACCTTTATTGTTGTAAATTTTTAAGTACACTTTTGCCGAAGTTTTGCTCTTGATTTATCAGAACACAGTTAGTAGTAATAGACGGAAAATCATCGAGTAAAACTGAAGTGATAGCAGGTTTTCCCCAGGCAAGCGTCCTGGGACCTCTGCTGTTCCTGATCTATATAAATGACCTGGGTGACAATCTGAGCAGTTCTCTTAGGTTGTTCGCAGATGATGCTGTAATTTACCGTCTAGTAAGGTCATCCGAAGACCAGTATCAGTTGCAAAGCGATTTAGAAAAGATTGCTGTATGGTGTGGCAGGTGGCAGTTGACGCTAAATAACGAAAAGTGTGACGTGGTCCACATGAGTTCCAAAAGAAATCCGTTAGAATTCGATTACTCGATAAATAGTACAATTCTCAAGGCTGCCAATTCAACTAAGTACCTGGGTGTTAAAATTACGAACAACTTCAGTTGGAAAGACCACACAGATAATATTGTGGGGGAGAGCGAGCCGCCGGCCAGTGTGGCCGAGCGGTTCTAGGCGCTTCAGTCTGGAACCGTGCGATCGCTACAGTCGCAGGTTCGAATCCTGCTTCGGGCATGGATGTGTGTGATGTCCTTAGGTTGGTTAGGTTTAAGTAGTTGTAAGTTCTAGGGGACTTATGACCTCAGATGTTAAGTCCCATAGTGCTTAGAGCCATTTGAACCAATTTTGAAGGCGAGCCAAGGGTTGCGTTTCATTGGCAGGACACTTAGAATATGCAACAAGTCCACTAAAGAGACAGCTTACACTACACTCCTCTGTTAGAATATTGCTACGCGGTGTGGGATCCTTACCAGGTGGGACTGACGGAGGACATCGAAAGGGTGCGAAAAAGGGCAGCTCGTTTTGTATTATCACGTAATAGGGGAGAGAGTGTGGCAGATATGATACGCGAGTTGGGATGGAAGTCATTAAAGCAAAGACGTTTTTCGTCGCGGCGAGATCTATTTACGAAATTTCAGTCGCCAACTTTCTCTTCCGAATGCGAAAACATTTTGTTGAGCCCAACCTACATAGGTAGGAAAGATCATCAAAATAAAATAAGAGAAATCAGAGCTCGAACAGAAAGGTTTAGGTGTTCGTTTTTCCCGCGCGTTTTTCGGGAGTGGAATGGTAGACAGATAGTATGATTGTGGTTCGATGAACCCTCTGCCAAGCACTTAAATGTGAATTGCAGAGTAGTCATGTAGATGTAGATTCTATTTGCTTCAGGCCCTTGCCCTGCTGCAACCAGATCGAGCAGGCGAGCGCCTAACGCCATCATGTGCTCTAGTTTGGCTCCACCGCCCGTCGTAGATGTCATTCACCCCCGACCACTACATGAAACTGGAACCTTCCATTCAAGGTAATCCATACATATGATGAAAACTGATGTACATTATGTATGTATGTCCCACATCCCGTCCTAAACCTCTGGACCGATTTCAACCAAACATGGTACACATATCACCTACGGTCCGGAAATCATCTTTGTCGTGGTAAGAATCACCTACCTGTCAAGGGGGCAGCAGTAAGGAAGGAAGATATGTGCAGCCAACAATCCTGATTTTAATTTTAACGCTGTCCTCATTTTGGCTACTTCTCATTGGTTCAAATGGCTCTGAGCACTATGGGACTTAACTACTGAGGTCATCAGTCCCCTAGAACTTAGAACTACTTAAACCTAACTAACCTAAGGACATCACAAACATCCATGCCCGAGGCAGGATTCGAACCTGCGACCGTAGCGGTCACGCGGTTCCAAACTGACGCGCTTAGAACCGCACGGCCACACCGGCCGGCTACTTCTCATTGTTTTTGTCTTTCTTGGTATTATATACTCCACTCATTAGACTGTTCATTCCATCCAGCAGATCTTGTAATAGTTCTTCATTTTCACTGAGGAGATCTGGTAACTTTCTTCACTCACACTGAGGATAACAGTGCCATCGGCGATTATTTCATTGATATACTTTCGCCTTGAATTTAATTCCATTTTTAAATTCTTCTTTCACTTCCGTCATTGCGCCTTCGAAGTAAGGCCAACGGCCTTGCTGCAGTGGTAACACAATTTCCCAGCTGATCCTCTATGTCAAGTGCTGTGCAGCTTAGCTAACACTTCGATGGGTCACTGTCTGGGTCTGTCGAGTGCTGTTGGCAAGCGGAGTGTGCTCACCCATTGTGAGACCAATTAAGGAGCTCTCTCATTGAGGATAACCTGGAGAGCGGTGTGCTGACCACAGGCTCCTCTGTATCCACATCCGGTGACGCCTAAGGGCTGAAGATGACATGGCGGTCGGTCGGTCCCGTTGAGCCTTTACGGCCTGTTCGGACGGTGTTTGTTTTTGTTTCTTCGATTTAGAACTTGAACAGCAGGAGCGAAAGGCTACTTACTTGTCCTCAGCCTTTATTAATCATAATATATCGTTCTTGGTCTTCCAGTCTTATTGCTACGTATTTGCTCTTGTACATACTGCATATTACTCGTCCTTCCCTATATATTCCACACTGCTGAAAAGGACAAGGGTAGCGGGAAATCCACAGGCGAGTTTCCGAGTAGGTATGCGAGCGCGGATGGAGGCATTCAAGCAAGTAGACACGCCACTCACCGCTCCATTATGAGTCTGCCTGCGACCGCATCAGTCTCCCTGCCAACCAACAAGTGCCTTCTGTCACTTGTAACATTAGCATACATGGGGATAAGCATCGAATCAGTATCTCCTGCCCCACAGTTATATTCTCTTCTGACTTGAAACTCTACTATTCTCTGTGCTTGGCAGTTACTTGTTTGATTTTCACTTAACTCTTACAAATATTACCACTTTACGTTACTATGACAAAATACAATCGTGAGCGACAAGATCCTCAAAATACACAAAATGTGCAAATAATAGTTTAGTGATACTAATTAAAAAACTCTAACGTATGTACTTATCACCCACATTAATCTTTTAATCATTTCGCTTAGTCTCCAAAACGCCTCCCTCACAGATACTTTACAAAGCAGAGGCTACCTTAATTACATACAGCAGATGTGCCAGAATAACCTAACTATACAACACTGGAACGCCTAGCCTCCGAAATCAGAACTTTCAGAAAAGAAAGCCCATTTTTTACTTACAAAGTACTTATGTCCTACCATAACAAGTGTGGCAGAGTACGCACATTACTTACTTAATAGCATTAATTTACAAATCCAGTATCAATAAAGTCCCTGTTGTGGAATATAATTCACACTATAATGAAGTGGAAAGGGAAACGTTTTGTGATCACTCACTCTCTCTCTCTCTTGGGTTTTTTTCTTGTTGACAGTAGACATATGATGGCTAACGGTTGTTAGCAACATGTTTACAATCTTAGAAATTACCACCACCATCCCATTAGTAATATACTCATGTTATCGACAAAATCTTCTTTCTCGGTTGAGTTAAGAAACCCTTGGTTAGCTCGATTCAAACGTTAGAAATGGTTTTTATTTTTGTATCATAATAACAAACACAAAAATGTTGCTCAGCACATGGATAAATCGCACATTTAGAGCTTACCAAATGATTGGTACTGGGGCCGTGAAAGCTATTACCGAACATAAAGAAATAATCCAGGAGTGTGGACAAACGCACCCGACTTCCTTATATGGATATATCCACTTAGAATTCCACATGAACATCGGACAACACATCAATAATTCAAAACGTTAGAAATTATTTTTATTTTTGCATCGTAATAACAAACACAAATATGTTGTTCAGCTCAGGAATAAATCGCACATTTAGAGCTTACCAAATCATTAGCACTGGGGCCATGAAAGCTATTATCGATCATAAAGAAATAATCCAGGAGTGTGGACAAACACACCCAACTTCCTCATATGCATATATCCACTTAGAATTCCCCATGAACATCCGACAACACATCAATAATACAAAACGACTCGTATTTGTCCACGTACACTCATTCCATTGAAAATCTACTGAAAAACCCTTGGTAACGATACATTACATAACTTGACCTCCATCGTTTGGAATCCTCACTTCCTTTCTACATTCACTTGCTATGGCTAAGTGTGAATATGGGGGTTCTCACATCACAGTCTCATCTTTGTAACATCTATGCATCAACCACGTCTTATATACGCCATCTGAATAAGGATTTCCTCCTGCTAATGAAAACACATCATTAACCATAACTCACTCTTCCAAAACTACAGAAACATAGGAAAATTACTATCCCACAAAGGTAAATCATAGCTGCAGTGCTTTCTTATTAATCAGTACACTTAAGTTGATTCCACGTGCTTATACTTTCTGCTGTTCGATGTTTTGGTCACAACTGTTCAGTCATCATATCTTCTTCCTTTGGTCACCATTCATTCCTTCTTACTACAGGAGCTGTGATGTACTCTAACTTCTCTGAAACGAGCGTCTACAGCATCCTCTATCCTCAGGGTTCATTCGACCCAACTCACCTACAGGCCTCTATGCTGCATCTGCACTTCTGAGAGTGCCCTGACCAGGTTCCAGCGCTCCGTCGGCACAACAGAACGAGTTGCATTGGCACCGCTCTTTCTTGGGTATAAATATATGGGCCAAAAACACACAGAAAAGATTCCTATGATCCATTGGCGTGACTAAATCATCATCACCTTCAATAGATTACTCCCTGAACCCCATGCCAAATATTCTCAAGTACATCACTACACAATCAAAACATCCAGCCAATACATATCTTCACACCGAAACCAATACAACTTCACTGGAGTATCACATATCATACGAATACTTTCAAAACGCCGAGAAGAGAAAAAAAGCTAGCTCTCTGAATGGTTCCACGTTCAAGGTGTGCTGCAGTCTGCCTGATTTATTACCTCTAAGCGTTTCTACTTCTATTGCATTTTCGTGTAGCACACTTCATACATGGAAAGGTCCTACATAGATATTAAAGAATTTACTGGCCAAAAATCTTTGTTTCTTAGATAACCTATGCCGTTTGACCAACATTTTGTCTTCTTCCTTTAACACCAGTAATCTTCCCTACTGTCTTCTCTGCCAAATTAAATTTTCTTTCTTCATTTTTTTTTATTGCCATATTGACTGTCTCTGAATGTCGCTGTGTAGCGCTTGGTGGAATACCTACTAGTCCCTCATTCTATCAAGTGGTGCTCGATTCTTCTGCTCTGCTATTGGACTCATATCGTTACCCCATATGGCATCTCATTATTCACATCATGCTCGAACAAATCCAACTATGATGATTCCAATTGCAGTAAGTACGACATAACGTACACAGTTCCTTAATTAGATGTCCTGTAGGGTTTGAGGCAAGGTGAAATTTCGAAGTAAACACTGTTTTAACTACGTTTCATCTCGATATGGCTTGTCACAACTTCAGTCTGTATTGCAATCCATTATCAGCAATAACTTTTTCAACATGACCTACATCCTTGAGGAACCGTTTCACAAAAGCGGCTGTCACTCTCCTCGCTGTTGCTTTCCTCAGTGTAATGAAAGTCACACATTTTGATATCCATTTATCGTTATGGGTAGGGGTCCAAACTATTCAGTCGCCGTGAATTCTTTAAAACGACCTCGTACAAATGGGTACAAAGGTGCTTTACAGGTGGTGGTGAAGGATATAGCCTTCTGGTAAACTTTCCATGCACGAAGTATCCGCCTCACTCGCTGCTCCATACTTATGAAATACACAGACTTGGCTAGTTTGAAGACACTTTCTATATCGAAAACTTCCATAGCCCAGATGGTAGTACCAAATTAATTTATTAACCTCTTCCTCGGGAACACACTCTACACAATTAGGCTTATCTGTGTGCCATCGATGAAATAGGATATCACCTCTTACTAAACAAAATCCATATTCTGACTTTCCCTTCGTTTCTCAACTTGGCTTTAATTATATCCCAGGCTGTATCTTTATCGCCGGCCGAAGTGGCCGTGCGGTTAAAGGCGCTGCAGTCTGTAACCGCAAGAGCGCTACGGTCGCAGGTTCGAATCCTGCCTCGGGCATGGATGTTTGTGATGTCCTTAGGTTAATTAGGTTTAACTAGTTCTAAGTTCTAGGGGACTAATGACCTCAGCAGTTGAGTCCCATAGTGCTCAGAGCCATTTGAACCATTTGTATCTTTATCTAACTCCTTGCCCATGTACGTAAGATCTGCCCCAATAAAATTTTCAAACGCATCTGCTTTCATGTCCATCAAATCGTACATATTCTCATTTAGATCTGCATCATTACCTCATATCAGCCCAAACCGACGACAGAAAAGTGCATCTGTTACAACATTTTGTGGACCCAGTGTCGAAATAATTTTAAATTTGAACGCTTGAAGATACAGTGCCCATGTCGTTAAGCGATAATGGGCCATTTACGCGTACGTGAGGAGAAGTAACGCCTTGTGCTAGGTGTAAATTTTTTTCTTACATCCAAAAAGATAGTAATGAAATATAGAGAAACGCCATGTAATCGCCAACAATTCCAGTTTGGTGAGAGCTTACTGCTGTCGGCCTCAGTGAGGACACGATTCGCAAATGCTATTGGCTTGGCTACAGCCTCTCCAACCTCTTCAGACTCTTGAAAAAGTGCAACACACAAACATCTCATGAGCTGCCCCAGGGACACAAAACTCTGAACTAAGATGTGGATGTGTGAGTAGTGGCACGAGCAAAAGTGCATCAGTCAGTGCTTCAAATTCCCCTTGCACATCCTCGTGCCAGTTCCTCAATGTCTGCTTTTCTGTCAATGTGCATAACACAGGTGTAGTTAAATTAACATCTAATTCAATCGTTTGTAAAAATTTACAAGCCAAAGATATATCCACAAACGTCTTTTGTTTTGGATACTGGATACTCTCTAACCGCCTATAACTTCTCGGTATCATTTCGAATTCCACATGGGGTAAAAACATACACAAAAAATTTTATTTATATTCTTCCCATGATTACATTTGCTGCGGCTAATCAAACGTTTGGAGAATCTGTTCCTACACATGATTTCGTTCTACCCAGGATTTCTCGGCAATAAGTATGTCATCGACACTCAAGAGTGGTTCTCTTACATGGTGATTCTGGAGTTGTGGATGCAATGCTCGAATGAATGCTGCCGATGAAACAATCAGCCAAAAGGGTGGTTTCCTAAAAAAAAGTAACACTTACACTTAGCCAACTGCTATTCAGTCAAGATGGTATACTCAGTGGTAAAACAATGCAGTAGACTTTACCAGAAATATCGACCCTTAGACAATGTTACTAATAGTGTATTTTAAATAAGACAGTATGCCATCTTAGGCACTGTATAACACTTAAAACACTTGATAATGGCACTTTGAAGCCGAAATCATGGTTGTGTAAGTGTAAATGTGACACTGGAAATAAACAACAGTCTAATGGCGGTACTGACTTTAAAGAAATATTTTATGACTGTGGCCCCGCATTATGAAAAAAAAAATGGTTCAAATGGCTCTGAGCACTATGGGACTCAACTGCTGTGGTCATAAGTCCCCTAGAACTTAGAACTACTTAAACCTAACTAACCTAAGGACATCACACACATCCATGCCCGAGGCAGGATTCGAACCTGCGACCGCAGCGGTCGTGCGGTTCCAGACTGTAGCGCCTTTAACCGCTCGGCCACTCCGGCCGGCGCGCATTATGAAAAAAGTTATTAATATTTCCAGTTTACTGGAATGTACTCACATGTTTTGATAATCTCCTGACAAATGATCGGTGTAATGAGTATTATATACAAATGTTTTACGTTTTATATGTTATACTTTCTGACTTGCTGCACACCCACGAAAATCATCTCATTTTTGGATACATGGAACGAAAACTGAATCTATTAAAATCCAATCTGCCACTGCTTCTCCGGCAAAACCATTGCCCGGTATAACACCGCCACGAATCAACAAACTGTTTCACTGACAGAAAACCGATCTACAACTGGCCAACTCACACCACTCACGCTTGGCCTAGTTTCTTTTATGCCAGTCTGCATTGTTTTCATGTTCAGGAGATCTCCCGAATTACAGAATAGACTCTATTATTGATCTCAACTAATCTCTTATTTCGGTCACTAAATCTCTTATTGAGAACCTTCCTTTTATTATCAAATTTCTTATCTAACTTGTTATCCTGATCATGAAAACGTTTCTCTTTATCGTCAAATTATTTATTAAATGATTTATTCTGATTTCCTAATATCTGAAACTGATCAACAATCTGTTTACTAAATGATTTCTGTTACTTCAGTCTCCTTTTGGGTCATATCCATACATTGCAAAAATAGGGTGAGTACATCCGATTGTTTGAGCTTTGAGACAACAGTTATTTGTTGTGTGTCAACGCGTGGAGGCCATGCGGCTAGGGCAGAGACCACGTTGTCTTCTGTGCCAGGCTGTTCACCTAACAGCGCTCTTTCTGGGTCAGCTGGGACCGATTCATTATCCCAGCTATCCATGGCCATATTTGCTATGTCTCTCTTGGCAAAGCAGCCCTTGCCCCGCGTTGCAAGGTACACACTTGCTTCTGTCCGTTCGCTCACCTAGCTTCCATCTACATAACACATGGCATACACGTTTGCACAACTACTTGCACGCGACCTGCTTACAATGCTCATAACAGAATTGGCTAGTAAAAATGAAAATAGCCGGCCGCGGTGGTCTAGCGGTTCTAGGCGCGCAGTCCGGAACCGCGCGACTGCTACGGTCGCAGGTTCGAATCCTGCCTCGGGCATGGAAATGTGTGATGTCCTTAGGTTAGTTAGGTTTAAGTAGTTCTAAGTTCTAGGGGACTGATAACCACAGTAGTTAAGTCCCATAGTGCTCCGAGCCATTTGAACCATTTGAACCATAAAAATGAAAATACACCCGATATACAAAACAATAAAACATCCAATCCTACTGTTCGTGAAGAGTTCCACAAGCATAAAAGAAATATTGAATGATCTAATCTCTAAATCGTAAACATATGTGGTTACTGATCGTGTCAGACAATGGTGCAAGTGCTTTCATTCAGTCACCTCCTTTGGTTGCTTTCCCCCTCCCTCTGTATTAGCGTTACGATAAGTTTTTCAATTAAAGATTTATCAAATTAATTGATTAAATAAATACTTGGGCCATCCGTGAATATTTATCAAAAGTGAAGGTGACGAATCTATCGTTAATGTTAAACAACATTGGGCACCTTAAAGCAATGTAATGGGTCAGAACACCTCAGTGTGATGAAATCAGTGTGGAAAGAGGTTGGAGGATGAGGATGGACATAGATGTGCTGAAATGCTTATTATGTGTAGTTTGTGAGGGCTGTGAAGACGGGAGATATCATTCCACAGTGTTGCATGCAGTAGGGTGTAATGGAATTAAGTGTGCTGCCCAAACGTTAGTGGGAAAGTATTACACGAGGGTTTCTAGTCGGGAAAATAAAAAGAGAGAGTGTTTTTGAAAATAATACCAAAGGCATCTAAATGGAACACGGAACCCGCAACCAGATTAACTTTATGGCGACGTGGGAACGCCCGAACTGATAGAGAATTAGAAGGACAGTGACAATGAAATGAGTGATATCTTCAGTAGAGGCAGAAGGACATAGGGAGTTGGCTGGATGGAGACGTGTATCGACAGATGGGGACAACGCCATCACATTTGTCTCGAGGAGGCTTAGATATCTGTTTGCAGGAGACCACGAAAATGTTTTAAAGTGACACAATGGCTCGTAACTTGCCTTATGTGTTCTGAAACTTAAAGCCACGCAATTCATAAAATACAGAAACATTTAATCCAGAAACAACAATATCAACGAATCGCAGTTGATATCAAGCAGCTCTTACAAAAACGAGTATTTAAATGTAACAATTCGTGGGGATATCTAATGGAGTGTAGACTTAGGTTCAATTGTAGGTAATCAGATTAGAGACTTCGTTTCATCGAAATGCTGCTACGAAAACGAAATCGGTCTACAAAGGAGACAGAGGAATGTACTAGGGATGCGCCCTAGAATATTACCCAAATGTGTGGAGTCAATATCAGATAGAGCTAACAGGGGATACTGAACGTGTATAAAGAATGGTGACACGAATGTTCAGATGTTTTCCTGGTCCTCGAGAGTGCGTCGCCAGTATGGTGAGCAACGTAAACTGCCATATTAGACGCTTGAACACGCAAACCACACAGTAGAAGGCTGCTTAAAATTAGAACTAGTACTGAGTGAGTAATCTTCAAATTCCTCTGTAGTCGTGGATCTCACCAAGGAAGGTTGTCTTACATGCTCAGCTATACACGTCGGCATAACCACATCAAAGGGGCATCTGTGGAGTGGCCACATAAACATATAAGGTACTTGAAAACAGGCATCAACCTTTTCAGCCAGGCAGTAATAATGGTTGGATGATAGGATGATATGACATTGTAAAATTGACAAAAAAGACCTTTCACTAAACTGTAAACGACTGAAAGCGAATGAAATCTACAGCCGTTATGTTTTTCAAGGACATCTAACTCGACAATACTGCTTAATCATGATGCCATCATACGTGCAAAAATAATCAGAAAATAAAACATGCCACCACTCTGAGCGTCCAGCGTGGACTACTGTGGAGGAAGTCGTTATTAGGAAATGCGAAACCTGCGGTGTACGGATCGGAGTATAGAACCTCAGACTCTTTGATCAGGTAGGTAGGTTATAAGTTTCATAAGGGAAGTGAATAGGTTAAAGCTAAAGAAAGCACTAACTAGTGATTTGTGGTGACAAAAGGAACAGAAATTGTGTTCAGGTAAGTACAGAATTATCAACAAAAAATCGAAATTGTCATTTAAGAAGTACGTATAATAACGAAAACATAGGTAGGGATGTGAATACTCCATTAATAACAGCGCAGTGAAAGCTTCATCGTGGGCAGGATAGAAACCAAGCTCCCATCACAGTAGCACTTCCTTGTATACCTATTACTTCTGCAAGATAATGAAAGGAAGTGCGCTGACAAAAAACAAACTATTTACGTCGGTAAGACAAATCAAAACTTTACCATGATGATGGTAAGGATAAAATAATTGTAGATCACGAACTACGAGAAAGAAATGAAATGATGTGCATCCTTGTGTAACTTCGCACACAATATAATATAATCATTGCAAACAGCTGCTTAACATTCATGAACGAAAACGCTGAATATCTGTATAACTATGTACGAATATAAGAAAGGTAGATGCAGAAACTTTTGGAGAAAAGAGAAGCACTTTTCTGAATATTAAGAGCTCATACTGCAAGTCGCCATGACGTAAAGATTGAAACTTGAAAAGTGAAACGAATGCAAAAAAGAGCTACAAAAAGGAAATGTAATTGAGGACAATAATACTGGAAAGAGATCGATAGTAAGTGAGGATGAGATGGGAGAAATGCTAATGAGAGATGAATCTGGAACAGTTTGGAAAAAACATAACTAAAAAAAGCACCTAGAGCGGACAGCATTTGCTCACAGTAATCTGTTCCTTGGGAGAACGTACCATGACAAATTTATCCCACCTAATAAGTAAAGCACACTATCTTATAGTATAGAGACACCTCGTAATCAACATAAATATGTCATGTTTTCGCCGTTCGCCACTCTGCTGTGGTCATGTCCAACTAGGTGCCTGAATGTCTGTGGAGGAATGACAACCCATCCTATCTCGATATCCGGAACCAGAGATGGTAGTGATGTTGGATGCTGAAGACTGTAGCAAAGTCGACGTTATAACACTTTCCAAAGGTGTTGTGCTATGTTCAGGTACGGGCTAGGGGAAGAGCACTCCAATTCAGGAATGCTATTTTTCACAAACCATTGCGTCACACCTGCTGCTTTATGAGGGCGGAGGGTTGTGGGCACTGTCATGGTGATGCAAAGAATCATCTTCCTGAACTGTTATTCTACTGAATTCAGTGCAGAGTGCTGTAAAATGTGTTCAGACCCTTCCGCGATTAGCGTGTTCTTAAACGCGTTTAGGGTACCACACACTAACCACGAAACACGACCTCATACCGTAACACTACCTCCTCTGTACTTCACTGACGGCACTCCACAAGACAGCAGGTGCGATTCTCCAGGTATTCGCCTATCTCAGTTCCTCCCATCGGATTGCCACAAGATACAGCCTCATTCTCCACTCCAAATCATTGATTTCCACGCATCCAGCGTGTGTTGGCGTCGTTTCTTCACCACCGCAAGGGCCACTTAGCACTGACAACGGAAATGTGTGGCTTTAATTCGTTACGCACGGTCAATGTGCTAACCTGGCTGCTAGAAGCACTTGGAACACCAGAGCGATTGCTTCCGATGATAGCTTACTATTTTTGCAACCACCCGCCCGGTGGTCCCTGTCCTTCGTTACATAAAGCCTGTCTGTCTTCGTATAGCAGTGGTTGTTTCCACACCTCAGTCACATCTCCAACCGTCAACTTGGACTGTTTTAGAAGGGATGAAATGTCTTTCACGGATTTGTCACTCAGCTGAGGTCCTGTGTCTAGTCCACGAAGTCTCAGAAATCTCCTGATCGACCAATTATGCTGTTACTGTCTCTTTACTACCAACACAGTCCCTCTCGTCACCATTTCTACTAACGGGTCGGAATCACGTGACATCCAGATATAAGTTCTACGTTAGGTAGGGGTGCCTGTATACTTTTGGTCCGATGAGGTCTCGTTGAAACATGCTGCGATAAAAATACCACACCTCGCGCTCGGCGGGCAACTTTCTTCTGTGGGGCTAGATTCTTCTGTCCGGATTTAATGAACGCTGTATTATCGGTGATTTGGAGGAGAGGTAAAGGGTGGGCGGGAGAAGGGGAACAAACTTCGGCGCGCCCCTCCCTATGGCTGCTGAAGATGCCTTTGTCGCCGTTAATTATGGACGCAATCAGCCTAATGTCTTTATCGGTTCGTGCGGGCTATACACTAGATAATTCCGATAATCGTCATTTTTAGGTTTCCCGTCGTTCCTTGGTTCTACGTTACTGTTAGTATCTTCCTTGAGATACGGATTGTATTTACAAGTAAATAAAAGACTGTTTCAATCGATAGGTAACAGCTAACCACTTCCAGCATACAAGTTCATTAAACCTTGATCATGGTTTCGACAGCCTTACAACTAACTGTCTTCTTCAGAAGGTATTGTACGTGGAACCACATATCACCTCTATCCGATGTGTGAGTCGTTGACTGTCTAGTACATGTGCTTGTCATGCACTTAATAACGATTTAAAACACATAATTTAAAAATAGTAGCTCTCTACAGTAGGACTTTGTCTTAACCGTGCTTCCCATTCACTTAATAACCGTTTAAATAATGTATTTTAGATGGTGATTATGTGGATGACAAGCACATGTAGCATACACAGTCAACGATTCCCACATCGGACAAAGATAATACGTGATTCTATGTACAATACCACAATATTTTCTGCAGAAAACATTTAAAAACTGTCGAAATCATAGACAATGTTTCGTAAACTTGTGTTTTACAATTGGGTTAGCTGTTATTTCCAGTCCATCGAAGCACTTGCATGCGCAGTTGCTGATATGCAGCGACGTTTAAGATCATAAAGTTCAGTTTGCTTTTATGCCATATGCTTTTCGCTTGGTTTTTATTTATTTTTTTTTTTTACGAAATATCTTCAGTGGCCTGTAATAAATGTTTATTGGTTACATATAAAATATGAGTTGAATGTTTCTAGGAATGTTACAGTTTTTCGTTATTGCCTTATTGCTTGAACAGCAAGTTTAGCAAGGATAAAGTGCTGTTAGGTTGTACTCACGAGATTTTGAGATTTTATTAGTACGTATATGTCACCCTACGATCTCCAACAGATCTGATTTTCGGCGTTTTCGAGTTCACTTAAACACTCTACTGTAAGTGAATGTACATTGAGTGGAACCAAATAGTAATTTTATCTTACGAAGCTCTTGCTCCAAGACGTTGTCTCTTATTTAACAACCAGAAAATAACGAAAAATTGTAATATAGCAAGGTACCTCGGAAAATGGATAAGTGTGTGTTGTAAACATAAAGAAAAGATGTGTTGGAGGCCACGTAGGAAGATATATAGACAAAAGGAAGCTAACACGTATGCGATTAAAAGAAACAACTTTTCATTTATTTATACAGACACATTACAGTGCTTCGAAGATAGCAATACCTACTAATAATGAATACTGCAGCCTCGGAAACCTCAGTGTTATCGCATGATTTCGCAGGTGGTTGTTGCAAATATTGTGAACCTTTTGTTTTAGAGTCATATCAATAGCCAAAACATGCATTTTAACAGCACTTGCCTAATTCCCCGTGTTGGGCGCCAATTTGTGACAGTTACAAGTTAGGCATCTTAGATAGTGCTTGAGAGGGGTGAGGAGGGGAGCAGGAAAGCAGTCCTTCCACTGACTCTCTTCTGCCCCGCTACTGCCCATGGACTGTGCTATTGGTCGTCTGAAAAATATTGCCGTACTAGTAGACTTTAATGTCAGCCCTGTTATGTTTCGTTGTTCACCGATAATAGTCTCACAGTTTCTTTCATTAGTATGTACAGCACCAGTGACAATGGGAAAATTCTAATGAAACGACATCACATTTACATTAAAAGCAGGAAAATGTCGAGAAAATCCTGTCTTTAGCTATGTTTTAACTGAATGGAAGGAAACGCGTGTCGGAAGGAAAAAACCCTATCGAGTAGTTGCATAAACAGTACTACTATTAATAAATCATTGATGTAGCAGTTACTTGTACCGTATACGCAAATCGATAATTTCACAGACATTTTTTCGAAGTATAATTGCAGTGAAGGCGTGAGGAGATTTAATATACTCAGGCGGAAAAAATCGGAACACCAAAAAAAATTAACATCGAGCAATGAAATCTCGGGAATACATTTGTTTGTGTAACATATTTAAGTGGTTAACATTTCATGATCACAGGTTAATGTAAGCGCGAGGTAAGTCATCGCAAATGTAAAATGGTGATACATTAATAACTGGTGCAACCGCCAGAAAGTTGGATGCGAGTATGCAAACGTGCATGCAATGTGTTGTACATGTGCCGGATGTCAGCTTCTGGTATGAAGATCCTGCTTCTTGTACTTGACCGCTCAACACAGGGATGGTTAATGCTGTTTGTAGATGATGCGCTGGTGACCCAGAAGGCCAATGCAAAATGTCGACACTCCGTACAGCTCGTTGTTTTACAACAGCCCTATACTGGCGAGGGTTATACTGTTGGAAAGACCTCCTGCAATGCTGTTCATGACTGGGAGCACAACAGGTCGATTCAGCAGACCGACGAACAAGTTTGTAGTCTTGGGGCGTAGAATAACTACGAAATTGCTCGTACTGCCATATGAAATCGCTCTGCGGACCATAACTCAAGGTGTATGTCCAGTGTGCGTAGCACGTAGACAGTTTGGTAGCAGGCCTTGAACTGGTCGACTTCTAACCAGCACACGGTCATCGCTGATACCGAGGCAGAACCAGCTTTCATCAGAAAACACAACACCACGCCCTCCAATGAGCTATCGCAGGACATCATTAATCGCATATGGCGGTGGCTTGTGGTCCAGTGGAATAAACGCTATAGGCAATGTGGCTCGGCAATGTCATTGAAGTAGCGCATTTGTAACAATTCGTTGTGTCACTGTGGTGCCAAATGCTGCTGAAATTGCTGCTCCAGATGCAGAACAATGTGCCAGAGCCATACGCCGAACGCGACTGTCTTCCCTCTCGGTAGTGCCACGTGAGCGTCAGGATCAGAGTCTTCTTGCGTTCGTACATTCCCGTGACCACCTTTGCCAGCAATCATGTGCACTGACTACATTCTTGCCAAGAGTCTTCTGCAATATCATAGAACGAGCATTCAGCTTCTCGTAGTCCTTTCACACTACCTTGCTCAAACTCACTAAGGTCTTTTTGCCGCCTTCAGAACGTTCTTGGCTAACATCAACTCACCTCTTCCATTCTTAAAGCTGGTTAACGCTCAAGACGGTTACAGCACGTATTTAAAGCAAACCTGACTGGCGTCCTCATAGTACAGCTATTAGCCCACTCTTACGCGACCAGCACGAAGTCTGAGTGGACATCATCGTTCATACGTAGAAACAGCAGATTACCTTTCGTTTGCATCATAGAGCTTCTTCATTGTGCTGTGATTTTTCCCCGTCATTATATTCACTCTTACGTCGGTCAATACAGGTTCATTCATGAATATGTTTTTATAACATCGCGTTATATCCCATGCACATATCATCGCTAGACTTACAGCTACATTCTTGCCCCGCGCATTCTTCTCAACTGCGGACAGTATTTGTTGTCTGCGTTAAATCAAAGTATTTGACTTATAATTTATTCAGTAAAGTAGAAGTCACTGAGGAATGAAATAAATATGTAGTGCATGGAAGCTAGGAACAAATGGTTGCATCAAAATGATGAAGAAATTTAAAAAGAAATGATTGTAGGAAAGACTGACTCGGCACATACGAAAGTCAAAACAATCTTCAGTAAATTTAAAAGCAAGGTGGGTAAGGTTAAGACTGTGACGGGAATTCCATTGCTAACTGCAGAGGAGAGAGTGGAAAGGGTACATTGAAGGCAGTCATGTGGAGAACACTTTTTGATAAGATAGAAAAAGAAACAGGAGACGATTTAGAAGAGATATGGGATCCAGTATTAGAATCAGAATTTAAGAGAGCTTTGGAAGACTTAACATAGGGCAGAAGGGTCAGATGACATTCCATTAGAATTTCTACAGTCATTGGGGGGGGGGGGGGGGGGGGGGGAGCGACGTGGCAGCAAAATGACTATTCAAATGGTTCAAATGGCTCTGAGCACTATGCGACTTAACTTCTGAGGTCATTGGTCGCCTAGAACTTAGAACTAATTAAACCTAACTAACCTAAGGACATCACACACATCCATGCCCGAGGCAGGATTCGAACCTGCGATCGTAGTGGTCGCTCGGCTCCAGACTGTAGCGCCTAGAACCGTACGGCCACTCCGGCCGGCAAAACGACTATTCGCGTTGGTGTGTAGAATGAATGAGTCTGGCGGCACACCACCTGACTTTCGGAAAAATATCATTCACACAGTTCCGAAGACTGCAAGAGCTGAAAAGTGTGAGAATTATCGCACAATTAGCTTAAGAGGTCACGGATCCAAGTTGCTGACAAGAATAATATACAGAAGAATGGAAAAGAAAATTGAGGGTGTATTAGATGACGATCAGTTTGGCTTCAGCGAAATTAAAGGCACCAAAGAGGCAGTTCTGAAGAAGAATCGCATGATGTGTTCAACAGAATAAACAGTGGATAGAGAGTAAATCAAAGAAATACGAATGCAATGGGAAGTATCGGAAATGGAAACAGCGAGAAACTTAACATCAGGATTGATGCTCACGATATAGATGAATAGGAATTGCACTACCTAGACAGCTAAATAACCCTTGTAGGACGAAATAAGGAGGACCTAAAAAGCAGACTAGTAGTGGCAAAAAGGACATTACTGGCCAATAGAAAATTACTGGGATAGAACATAGGCCTCAATTGGTGGATGAAATTTCTGAAAATGTGTGTTTGGAGCATAGTAATGCATGGCAGTGAAGCATGGACTCTTGGAATACCGAAAGAGAAGAAAATCGATGCATTTGAGACGTGGTGCTACGGATGAATATTGAAAATTAGGTGGACTGAAAATGTATGGAATGGGGGTTCTGCGCAGAATTGGAGAGGGAAGGAAAATGTGAAGACACTGGCAAGGAGGAGGGACAGGATGATAGAACATATGTTATGACATCAGGGAATAACTTCCATGGTACTAGAGGAAGCTATGGAGAGTAAAAACTGTAGAGTAAGACAGCGATTGGAGTACGTAAGCCAAATAATTGAGGAATCTATTATGGACCGCATCAAACCCTTCAGAGGAGTGATGACTGAAAAAAAAAATTCCGACTGTGACCCTGCTTAATTTCCGCATTTTTGGTGAGGAGGAGTTGGACCTAACACACTAATACACAAAACACAACTGTACTAGGCATGTCAGCATATTGACAAAGAGTCTCAGACATGGACGATGGACATCCTCCAAAGAGCTAGGAATATTTTGTGCTAACAGAAAATAGCCACACCTGCTTCTGAATAACAGCACAAATTATCTTGCAATGCTTACTTCATAATAAACGATGACGTCTATAACTAAATCTAGGATACCTGAAGTCTCCCTGAGTGCTTAATAATAAACACGGACTGTTTGCTTTGTCAGTTAACGTAGGTCACATGGTGGGGTGGCTAGATCTCCCGTATTTTATGGGATGTCTCTTATTTACTTTAAGTATCCGGTTGTCCTGACGAAATACATCCGTATAGTGTACAATTTTACATTAACTATCCAGTATATTTGGATGTAGCAAGTTTTTGAGTAACATGTAGACTAACTTGATGGAGGAAAAATGTGGTCATACTCAAACAATAGACTTTGTCACAAAGTATGACGTCTTTTAAGACAAAACGCGAGATTAACGCCATTGTAAATGATGAAGGAAAGCGTCTTGCAGATAGGAAATTTTGCTAGCTATTCCTACAACGAAACATAGCTATTCCTTCAGTTTAATCGACTGAACTGCTGCGATCACCAGGAAACACTCTGAGAAAAAAATTACGTGAGCCAGAACGAAGACTGAATCTATAATGGTAAATACGTTGGCTGCATATGAAATGCATCAATTGTGCGAGAAGCTTAAGGATGAGATATACATTTCATTTACGCTGCAGGAGAAAGCGTTCTGTCAGAAATACCTTATGTACTGATGAAAAGAATAGGTTTAGTGAAGAACACGTTAAAGAAGTAAATATAGCTAAGACGTTGTGGTGTTTAATCTTTCATAGTGAGTTTCTTTGGAGCGGTACGTATAAGCTTCATGTGTTGACTTCTATAAAATTATGTTTGCTAATGTTAGTCTCCTGAATGGCATAATTTCTTCTGCAAAATGAGTGACTTACGTAAGTAATAATCATTATCTACCCTAGTTAAAGACCTAGTTATATTAACTCGAGTAGTAATGCAAGGTTTTTTATTTTAGTGCTTGTTTTATCAAGAAAGTAGGATGATATATATAGACGTAGCGAAAACCAAGTACTTTAACCCAATCTACTTTATAGGTATATTATTAACGAAAGTTTTCACAAAATGTCGAATCTCGTCAACTTCTAATCTGTGTCGCACAGTTTGATTTTGGGAATCTGGTCACCCTGGTGGTATGAGCGACCGGTGGGTTGCAGCGTTTAAAAGTGTGCTTCCAGCGCTACTTTTGCAGCGACACAGGCCTCCGGGCATTAGCTGTGCGCCTGTGCAGTGCCACTCCTTTAATGTAACTGAATGCAGCCCTTACCAGTGGCGGTTCTGTACGAGTTTCGAATTCGAAGAGTTCGTCAACACATGGAGCACCCTCTCCCTCAACATGACAATGACAGACCACACATGAGCAAACACAACAGTTGCCCCACCAGTGCCGCGGCGAAGACTGTACAATCGAAATTAGGACCTCTGTCTAGGGAGTCAGCACTGTGCCATCCGCCCCAGATTCACCTAGAGCTACTGCCGTAGTCTCTAGGGATGAGCCGAATCACAAACCGTGCAGCATTCCCAGATTTGCTGTATTGCATAAACTAAATAAATTTACATCATCCCGCTCCCGATCACCTATTCCTCTAATAAAATGTCTCCCAAATCCTGGGCGAAAAGTCACCAGTGTGGTGATCCTCTTATCAGGAGGTGTCAGATTTTATTTACAAGCGTGCACCGCCTCACACACACCCAGTCCTGCATGCTCAAAGAATAATCTAACTCCGGTCTGGGTGAAACTACCTGAGACCGGGCCGTAGTGTTTAAATCTCCACAACAGGCGCAACGGATTATTAAGCTGCAATGTTTATTTAAACGCTCTTACCGCTTGACCGCGTTAATATCACTTCTTAACTTTTTTTTTCTCTTTTTGGGTATCGATCTTCTGATTTGTTTCATGCGGTCCGCCATGGATTCCTCCCTGTGCCAACCTCTTAATCTTAGAGTAGCACTTGCAACCTACGTTCGCAGTTTCCGCTGGATATATTTCAGTCTCTCTCTTCTTCTGCAGTTTCACTCTCTACAAATCCCTCTAGTACCATGGAAGCTATACCCTGATCTCTTAACAGATGTTTTATTATACTGTCTTTCATCTTGTCATTGTTTTCGATCTATTCCTTTCCTCTCCGATTCTGCGCAGAACCCTCTCATTCCCTACTTAATTAATCCACCTAAGTTTCAACAAGATCTTTCGATTCTTTTCTGTTTCTGTTTTCTCACAGCCGTGTCTTTGATATTATTAAATTTCTTTCTTCTGCCTGTGCTGGACAGCTTTTAATATTCTCCTTGGTCCGTCCGTCATGCACTACTAGGCTATGTAGGTAGCAGAAGTTCGTAATTTCGCCTACTTCGTTACCACCAATTTTGATGTTACGTTTCCGACTTTTCTCATTTGTGCTTCTGCTCATTATTCTTTCTTCAGTTTACTCCCAGTCCATATTCTGCACTCGTTAGTCTGTTCATTCCGTTCAGCAGATCCTGTAAAACTTCTTCACTTTCTCTGAAGATAGCAGTGTCATCAGCGAATCTTATTATTCATATCCTTTCACCTTGAATTTTAATTCCGCTCCTGAACATTTATTTTATTTCCATCATTGCTTTTTAGTAAGATTGAAGGACTGCATCCCTGTGTTACAACCTTTTTTATCCGACTACTTTGTTCTTCCACCTTGGCTCTTGTACATGTCGTATATTACCCGTCTCCTCCTACAGCTTTCCCCTGTTTCCCCAGAATTTCTAAAATGTTGCACCATTTGACAATGTCGAACGCCGATGCTTTTTCTAGGCCAACAAATCCTATGACCGGGTCTTGTTTTTTCTTTATTCTTTCAACCATTATCAACAGCAACGTCAGAAATACCTCCCTCGTTCCCTTTCAAAGTAAAGCCAAACTGATTGCTATCTAAAGCATCACCAGTTTAGTTTTCAAAAAAATGGTTCAAATGGCTCTGGGCACTATGGGACTTAACAGTCTCATCAGTCCCCTAGACTTAGAACTACTTAAACCTAACTACCCTATGGGCATCACACACATCCATGCCCGAGGCAGGATTCGAACCTGCGACCGTAGCAGCAGCGCGGTTCCGGACTGAAACGCCTAGAACCACTCGGCCACACCGGCCGGCAGTTTAGTTTTCAATTCATCTGTGTGTTATTCTAGTCAGGAACACCGACACATGAGATTTTAAGCTGATTGTGCTATAATTCTCGCACTTGTCAGATCTTTCAGTCGTCGGTGTGGATGATATTATGCTGAAAGTCGGATGGTGTATCTCCAGACTCGTACATTGAGCACACCAACGTT
Organism: Schistocerca americana; assembly: GCF_021461395.2. Classification (NCBI taxonomy): domain Eukaryota; kingdom Metazoa; phylum Arthropoda; class Insecta; order Orthoptera; family Acrididae; genus Schistocerca; species Schistocerca americana. Next base: position 625,753,820 of record NC_060122.1, read on the forward strand.
TTGTTCCCTCTTCCTGTAATTACTTGAGGAATTTTGATGGAATGTTATCAATCCCTTTTGCAATTTAATCATAGCTCTTCCAAAGTTCTTTCAAATTCTGATTCTAATACCGGATCTCCTTTCTCTTTTGTATCGACTCCTGTTTCTTCTTCTGTCTCATCAGACAAATCGTCCCCCTAATGGAGGCCTACAATGTATTCTTTCCACCTGTCCGCTGTCTTCTTTGCATTTAACAGTAGGATTCCCATTGCACTCTTAATGTCACTTATGGGAGTTTCAACTTTTCTGCACCCTAAGTCCGTCTTTCCAAAAATCATTTCTGTTTCAATTTGTTTCATGGAGCCATTTCGTCTTAGCTGCCCTGCACTTCCTACTTATCTCATTTCTCAGCGACTTGTATTTCGTATTCCTAAATTTCTCTGAACATTTTTGTTCTTCCTTCTTTCGTGACGAACCGAAGTATTTTTACGGTTACCTATGGTTTCTTCGCAGTTACTTTCTTTGTACCTATGTTTTTATTTCCAGGCTCTGTGACTGGTCTTTTCAGAGATGTCTATTCCTCCTCTGCCGAACTGCCTACTTAGCGCAGTATCTGTCGCATCAGAAAGTTTCAAGCGTGTCTCTTAATTCGTTAGCACTTCTGTATCTCACTTCTTTGCGCACTTATTCTAGTCTCTGAGACTTCAGCCTACTGTTCATGATCACTAAATCGTGAGCTGAGTCTATATCTGATCCTGTGCCTGTGTACGGCTTACAATCCAGTTTCTGATTTAGGAATCTCTGCCTCATCATGATGTAATCTAACTGAAATCTTCCCGTATCTTCAGGTCCCCTCCAAGTGTGCCTCCTCGTCTTCTGGTTCTTGAACAGAGTATTCACTATTATTCGCTGAAACATATTTCAGAACTCAATCTTTCTCCTCTCTCATTACTTGTCTCAAGCACATACTCTCTTGTAACCGTTTCTTCTACTCCTTCCGCTACAACTGCATTCCAGCCCCCCCCCCCCCCTATGACTGTTAGATTTTCATCTCCATTTACGTACTGAATTACACTTTAAGTATTCTCGTATATTTTCTGTATCTTCTCATTTTCAGCCTGCGACATCGGCATGTGTTGTTGGTGTTGGTTTGTAGTTGATTGTGATGAGAACAACCCTATGACTGAAATGTTCAGAGTAATACACACTCTACCTTACCATCCTATTCATAACGAATACTGCCGTTATAGCATTTTCTGCTGCTGTTGATACTACTCTATACTTATCTGACCAGATATCCTCGTCTTCCTTCCATTTCACCTCTTATCCCCCACTATATCAAATGGTTCAAATGGCTCTGAGAACTATGGGACTTAACATCTGTGGTCATCAGTCCCCTAGAACTTAGAACTAATTAAACCTAACTAACCTAAGGACATCACACACATCCATGCCCGAGGCAGGGTTCCAACCTGCGACCGTAGTGGTCACGCGGTTCCAGGCTGAAGCGCCTAGAACCCACGGCCACACCGGCCGGCACTATATCCAGATTGAGTCTTTGCATTTCAATTTTTTGGTTTTCTAGCTTCCTTACCACATTTAAACTACTGACATTTGGCGCCCCGACTCGTAGAATATTATCCTTTCATTAGTTGTTCATTCTTCTTCTCATGGTCACCTCCCGCTTGGCAGTCCCACCCCGCCGATCCGAATGTCATACTGTCGTGCAATCTGTGCCAATGGATATATCATCATGCCGCGTTTTACAAGTTCAGGTCCTGTGGAAACATATTATGCTTCTTTAATGCCGTGGTTTCCTTTGTTTCTGCATCCTCATGCAGTTAATCATGGCCACTTCTTCTGCCTTTAGGGGCAGTTTTCCACCCCAATTGTCAGAGAGTGCCCTGAACCTCTAATCGCTCCTCCACTGTCGTTGACAAGGCCGTGAGGGTGATATCTTGTGCCGGTAGTCTTAGGTGCCCAAAGCTGATGATTTTTATCGAAAACTTAAGCGGTCATGGGGTTCGATACCGGGACAGAAGAGGCATTGATTAGAAATCAAAGGCGCTACTCCTAGACCGCAGTTTCTCCGCTAGACGAACTTAAAATTTAATTTTAAACACATTAATTCTGATTATCAAAGAGTAAATATGTCTCATTGATACTCATAAGTATTTTTCAAATGGGATTAAATGTTGGATTGATGAATCATTATTATTCAAATCCATAATCACATTATATCACTATCAAAGTTTTACATTCAAGCTAAGAATCAAACCAGTTAATTGCTGGAATGCAATTTAAACATATATTCAGGAGAATACTACATGCTCTGGGGTCTGTATTTTCCTATCTACCTTTTAAATATTGAGTCATTTCAATCACTAAGTTCAGTAAATCACCGGGCCTTGTATAATTCTACAAGACACTAACGACTGTTACATTACATTTTTATAATATCTCGACAGCAGCGGTGTCGTCCCGACGCTCCATAGCGGCCAGAGTCTTCTTGACCACTTGTCGTTGCAGGCGCAGTCCGGGCAGGTAGTCATCTCCCCAGGGCTTCCGGACACTGCGCGTGTCGCTACAAACATTTTAGAAACAAATTAGCATATGGCTAACCCTACACTTGTGATTTCGGCCAGCGGCTGAGAAATTTTTTTCAGAAGTTTCTTCTAAAAATGGCTCTAAGCACTATGGTAGTTAACATCTGAGGTCATCAGTCCGCTAGACTTAGATCTACTTAATCCTAACTAACCTCAGGACATCACACTCATTCAAGCCCGAGGCCGGATTCGAACCTGCGACCGTAGCAGCAGCGCGGTTCCGGACTAAAGCGGCTAGAACCGGTCGGCAACACCGGCCGGCAGTGTCTTCTATCTTTGTAACTTATTAGAGGAGTAAATCTAACGCACTCACTGTCGATATAGTTGAAGCGCTACATACTGATTGTCACCAAACTTTCAAACATTTTAGACACACATAGAGCTGCTATAACTTGCAGAAGAAGGATCTTATTGCGCGTGGTCGTTACAAAAGCAGCAATCCGATATGCAAGTGTCTTCGGCTCGTGTGTGTTTCTTTGACATATTTCACGGTTATTGTTCTCCTTAGCTTCTAGTTTTGATTTTCCTGTTCGTGGTTCAAATGGCTCTGAGCACTATGGGACTCAACTGCTGAGGTCATTAGTCCCCTAGAACTTAGAACTAGTTAAACCTAACTAACCTAAGGACATCACAAACAACCATGCCCGAGGCAGGATTCGAACCTGCGACCTTAGCGGTCTTGCGGTTCCAGACTGCAGCGCCTTTAACCGCACGGCCACTTCGGCCGGCTTCCTGTTCGTATCAGCACCTTCACCGGGGAGCTAGTGACGACCGTAATTTCATTTTATTCTAAGGTGATTTCTTTTAGCCGCTCGCTGTTCTTGAGTTACTATCGTAGGTCTTGTGCGGTGTACCCCTGTAGTACCCCTGTAACAACTGTTTGCCAGTGCAATCCACGGCAAGAAATAATTTACTGAAGCACAGAACGTCACATTGAAGGATATAATTATTACAGAGTCAACTTGAAAGGGGAGCAGGAGTTGATAAGAGAGTTGTATCCTCTCCCCTATGTTAATCTGTGGACTGAGGAATCAGAAAAATAAGGAAGTAGGAAAGGGAATTATACTTCAAGGAGTAGAAATAAAAACTTTGAGGCTTTTCGATGACGTTGTAATCCTGTGATGGACAGGAAAGGACACGGAAGATCAGCTGAAAGAGGCTGTGAGATGAACATCAAGGAATTAACACAAGAGTAATGGAAGGTAATCAAATTAAATAAGGGTAGTCGATTGGTTTTGCCGTTTAGGCAGCAAGATAAATGACTATATCTAAACAGAGAGCATAGATAATGCAGAATGCTGTAGCACAATGTACCTAACCTAAAACGTGTAATTAGTTAACATCGAATACAAATTTAAGTCATCATCATCATCATCATTTAAGACTGATTATGCCTTTCAGCGTTCAGTCTGGAGCATAGTCCCCCTTATAAAATTCCTCCATGATCCCCTATTCAGTGCTAACATTGGTGCCTCTTTTGATGTTAAGCCTATTACTTCAAAATCATTCTTAACCGAATCCAGGTACCTTCTAATTGGTCTCCACTTCCTCAAATGTGATCCTATATCCATCATCATTCCTATCCTATTGTACCTCGAACTCTGAAACATTACTGATCGTATTTTCACCTACATTGAGCAACTCTTCAAAATATTCCCTCCATCTGCCCAAGGAATCCACAGGATTCACCAGCGGTTTTCCTGACCTGTCCAAAATACTTGTCATTTCCTTCTTACCTCCCTTTCGAAGACTGCTAATTACACTCCAGAATGGTTTTCCAGCAGCTTGAGCCATAGTCTCCAACCTGTTTCCAAAGTCTTCCCAAGATTTCTTCTTGGATGCTGCAATTATCTGTTTGGCTTTGTTTCTTTCTTCAACATAACTTTCTCTGTCTACCTGAGTTCTAGTATGTAGCCATTTTTGATATGCCTTCTTTTTCCTTTTACAGGCTGCCTTGACTGTGTCATTCCACCAAGCTGTTTGCTTCATCCTACCTCTACACACCACTGTTCCAAGACATTCTTTAGCCACTTCTAGTACTGTGTCCCTGTACCTTGTCCATTCCTTTTCCAATGACTGTAATTGACTATATTCAACTAACTGGTACCTTTCTGAGATCACTGTTATGTACTTGTACCTGATTTCCTTATCCTGAAGTTTCTCCACTCTTATCCTCCTACATATGGACCTGACCTCCTGCACTTTCGGCCCCTCAATCGCAATTTCACTGCAGATTAAATAATGATCAGTCTCATCAAAGAATCCCCTGAATACACGTGTGTCCCTCACAGCCTTCCTGAATTCCTGATCTGTTATTGTATAGTCAATAACAGACCTAGTTCCCCTGCCTTGCCAAGTATACCGGTAAATGTTCTTATGTTTAAAAAAGGAGTTTGTGATTACTAAGCCCATACTGGCACAGAAATCCAAGAGTTGTTTCCCGTTCCTGTTGGCCTCCATATCCTCTCCAAATTCACCCATAACCTTTTCATACCCTTCTGTTTGATTTCCAATCCTTGGATTAAAATCACCCATGAGCAGCACACTGTCCTTGTCCTTTACTCTAACTACATCACTGAGTGCCTCATAACAACTATCCATCTTATCTTGATCTGTCCCTTCACAATGCGAATATACTGACACAATCCAAATTTTCTTGCTAGACACTGTCAAATCTATCCACATCAGTCGTTCGTTTACATGCCTTATTGCAACTACACTGGGTTCCATTCCTTTCCAGATGTAAAGCCCTACACCCCATTGTGCTAATCCTGCTTGGACTCCTGACAGGTAGACCTTGTATTCTCCCACTTCCTCTTCTTTCTCACCCCTTACCCGAATGTCACTAACAGCTAAAACGTCCAGCCCCATCTTACTTGCAGCCTCTGACAGCTCTATCTTCTTCCTAGAGTAGCTCCCATTGGTATTAATTGCTCCCCATCTCATTACCATTTGTTTGCCAAGTCGTATCTTAGGAGTCCCTGGTTTGTCAGTTAGAGGTGGGACTCCGTCACCTCCAAAGGACCGAGGCATTTTGTTCTAATTGTTGCCAGCACCATATTTAAAGTACCAGGGAAGCAGGTTGCTAGCCGTACTTTCCCCGAGTGCCATTGAGTTTTACCCCTAGCGGTTGAGGGACTAACCGGTGGATTTGGTAGTCTTTGCCGTATGAGCACAAAGGTGACCACGACTCAGAATATATCCGAGATGCCCAGCCTTATTCCAAAGTAACTGGTATCCCGACTGTCGGGACCACTTACTTGGCCACTCATACATTGCCCGTGGTTCATGAACTAGGACATGACTACAGGAACCCACCCCATGAAATGTAAGTCCCAGGATATATTTTCTAGAGGTTTCTGGCTGCAAAGTAGCCTTCTGAGGAAATGAAAGGTGGACGGTAAGCAAGTGAGACGAAAACAGAATAGAATCGTTTGAAAAGACGTGCTGTAGAAACGTGCTGGAGATTAAGTGGTTAACGAGTTAAGAGTTCCTGAAACAAACTGGGGAGAAACGAAGTTTATTTCGCAGCTTGACTACAAGGGGGATCGTTTGAGAAGACATCTTGAAGCACGAAGTGTAGTTAAATTGTTAATGGAGGGAAATGCAAAGAGGGAGAATTGTAAAAGGAGATTTGAACACTGTCAGCTGGTTAAAATAGACGTAGTTTGCAGTAATTATGCAGAGATGAAGGGACTTGGGCAGAGAAGACTAGCGTTGAGAGCTGCAAAAAACCTGTCTTCGGACTGAAGGCCACAACAGCCATGAATAAAATAACACCATTACCGTAAGCGGTAAAGCAGAAACTTCGATTAACAAGAAGAACAAAGATTTTGAATTTACGCTTTTATGAATACATTCAGGAGGAGCTGAAGTTTCCAGAGCCAATGCGTACACACGAAGCACGCAGTTCGCCAGTGTTGTTTGTAATGAGGTAATCAGAAAAAAATAAAAGGCTAATAATATTAGAGGGCATGCTGCAAAAGTTCACGTGGGAATTATTAACGGAGCAGTGCTCCACTAATAGTACTAAGATGGGATATTTAGTAAAATATAGGCCAGGTATTTTTTTCGTAACGTCTGCTTCGAGGTATCGCGGCGGTCAGAAGACTAAGCAGCCTTAACCGAAGCATAATTAATGGGGAATAGCACAGTACGAGGCAGCTACAGTCAGTATCATTCTCTGCCCCTAGTACCGCCACCTTCTAGGACACAGAGAAAAGCAGGACATTGTTAACATTATCTTAGTGCCTCGAAAAAGGCCGACCCTTGGCAACAAAGGGCTCCAGGGTCTACTCCTGTTTTGTAGAGCTTGTCGACGGTGTAGGAGGTGATGGCACGCATTAGAACACCATGTGACCTCGTGTCAAACTGCTGCTGAGTAAAGTCCCAGATCTCTTTTAAACTAGGTCTGATGTTATTCTAGAGGCATGGGCCGCGTGTCAGTACTTGGCTTTACCTTCGCTTCTCCATTCCTCTGATTCACTTAAGGAAACACAACAGGTGCGAAACGATATGTCGGACAATCATTAATCGTACCCGCATAACTCACAACAGATGGGAGAGAAGTTTGGCCCTACCTGGACTAAAAGTATTTATGTGTCTTTCCATCATATGTATCTGAACACTTTACGCACTATCTTGCACGGAATTTCGTATTTATTTTGCATCATACAACGCTGCCTGTTATTAAGTGGTCGTGATATTTTGTGGAAAATACTGTATAAGTTTCTCCTTTTGCTTTCATATTGTTTATCATGGTATCGGACAGTTTTAGACCCTTACTACATTTAGTGTCACTGCCATTTTGTTTTAGTTATTTTCGTTTTATTTTCTGTTTATTTGTTTATTTGCAGCCTGGAAACTGAAACATTCTGCAACGAGCTGCAAGTCGCTAAATCCACAATAAGATGTATAGTAACAGTAACAGTAACAGTTAAAAAAAAAACGACGAACCACGAACCTCGCCGAGATGGGGTTTGCTTGCGTGCTGCAATGATAGAGATTCAACGAGAACTTGGGCATTCCTGAACAAGGGTAACAGACTTTTCAATAGTTGCAGGGGCCACAGTCTGGACGATTGACTGCTCTGACCCTCTAATATCAGTCTGTATTTGCCCTGCTATGCTAGTGCTGCGAACGGCCAAAGGTTAGGGGAAACTACGGCTATTCTCAAAGGCATGCAGCACGACGGTATGGGTAAATGATAATGACCTCCTCTTCGGATAAATATTCCTGAGGTAAAATACTTCTCCATTCGGAATTATGGGCAGGGATTACCTCGGAGAACACCGTCGTCAGGAAAATCGAACCTGACATTCTACAGATCATAGCGTGGAATCTTACATTCCTTAATCGTGTAAGTAGGTTAGAAAAATGCAAAAAGGAAATGGATAGATTGATGTTGTGAAATTAGATGTTGTGACTATTAGAGAAGCCCGGTGACAGTGTCAGCATGACTTTTTGGAAGGTGAATAAAGGACTACAAATACAAAACCAAATAGTGTAACGCGGGAGTAGGTTTCATAACGAATAAGAAAATGGGGATTTGGGAAAGTTACTATGAACATCATACCGAGCGAGGTGGCGCAGTGGTTAGACACTGGACTCGCATTCGGGAGGACGACGGTTCAATCCCGCGTCCGGCCATCCTGATTTAGGTTTTCCGTGATTTCCCTAAATCGCTCCAGGCTAATGCCGGGATGGTTTCTCTGAAAGGGCACGGCCGACTTCCTTCCCCATCCTTCCCTAATCCGATGAGACCGATGACCACGCTCCCTGGTCTCCTTCCCCAAACAACCAACCAACTTATGAACATCATAGTAATTGTAACATTGTAGCCAAGACGGACACGAAGCCCAGACGCATCACCAAATTTTAAACTGTAAGACACTTCCAGGTGGCAGATGTGGACTCTGCCAATAACACATTGGTAATGAACTGGAGATTAAAACTTCATAAACTGCAAAAAGGTAGGAATTGAAGGAGATGGGACCTGGATAATTTGAAAGAACCATAGGTGATTCAGAATTTCAGAGGGGGCATTGATCGCCAATAACAGGTGAATGGAATAGAGTAAAATGCGAATGGTCAACCAGAGAGGTGAAATAGGCAAGGCAGCATAGGATCAAATACGTAAAAAGACAAGGCCTGCTAGAAATACTTGAATGTCGTAGGAGATATTAAATTTAATTGATGATAGGAAAAAATATAAAAATGCGTCAAATGAAGCAAGCGAAAGGGAATACCTGAAGCCTAAAAGATATGACTGAAAGCAGCTGCAAAATGGCTAAGCAGGAATGGCTAGAGAACAAATGCAAGTCCTCAGAATGATGTATAACTAGAGGAAAGACAATGACAACAGGAAAATTAAAGACAGCTTTGGAGGAATGAGAAGATACTGTAAGAATATCAAGAGCTCAAATGGAGAGAAAGGAAAGATGGGGTAGCTGAAAGGTGGAAGGAGTGTATAGAGAAAGTAAACAAAGGATATGAACTTGAAGGGAATATTATAGAAAGGGAAACGCAGTAGAATAGGATGAGATGGGAGATATGGTACTACGAGAAGAATTTGACAAAACATTGAAGAACCTAAATTTGTACAAGGCCCTTGCTGTAGGTGATATTCCTTTAGAACTACTAATATTCCCGAGAGAGCCAGCCACGAAAAAACTACTGCATCTGGTACGCTAGGAGAATATTACAGAGGAAATTCCCTCAGACTTAAAGAAGAACGTAATACTTACAAATTCAAAGAAATCAATTGTGAATATTACCCAACTATCACTTTGATAAGTCGCCGTTGCAAAATGCTGACAGTAATCACTCACAGAAGAATGGAAAACCTAATAGAAGTCGACCTTGGCGAAGATCTGCTTAGGTTCCAGAGTAGTGAAGAATCACGCGATGCAATACTGACCCTACGACTACTCTCACAAGATGACTTGAAGTATGGCAAACCTATGTTTACAGCACTTGTCAACTTAGTGAAAGCATTCGAGAATGTTGACATACTCTTCGGAGTTCTGAAGGGAGCAGGATTAAAATACAAGAGCGAAAGGTTATATACAACTTATATAGAAACAGGGCGACATTTGTACTGGTCATAGCTCATGAAAGAGTCGCATGTCATTCAGTCTGTACAATGTGCAAGCGGTAAAGGAAACCAAAGAAAAATTTGAAGCATGAATTCAAATTCAGCGAGAAGAAATAAAAACATCAAAGTTTGTTCATGATACTGTAATTCTGTGGGAGACAGAAAAGGACTAGAAAAGCAGTTGAACAGAATGGACAGTGTCTTGAAACGAGAACATAGCGTCAGCACCAACAAACTAAAAACAAGGGTAATGGAATTTAGTCCAATTAAATCAGGCGATGCTGAAGGAATCAGATTTGGTAATGAGATCGTAAAAGTAGTAAATGAGTTTTGCTATGAAAGGCAGTAAAATAAATGACGATGGCCGAAGTAGAATGGATATGAAATGTGGACTGGAGAGGAAAGAAAAGTGCTTCCAAAGAAGTGAAACGTTGAAGATATGTATTTCAGACAAGAAGAGAATAGAAAATTTTGACATTTGGTGCTATTCAAGAATGAGGAAGATTAGGTGGATAAATCGTGTGGGTAATGAGGAAGTTCTGAATCAAATTAGGTAGAAAAGATAATTGTGGTGTGACCAAAAGAAGGGATCGGTTGGCAGGACAAATTCTGAGACCAAGGAATCCTATGTTTGGTATTGGTGGGAAGCGTGATGGGTAAAAGTTGTTGGGTGAGACTAATAGTTCAGCACACTAAGGTCAAATGGCTGTATACTGCAGCAGTTATTCGGAAATGAAATGGCTTTCACAGAATACGGTAAGAAGGAAAACTGTACCAAACCAGTCTTGGACTGAAGACCACAACAAGAACAACAATCTTAATTAAAAACAATAATGGTGGACGCAAAAAGTGTCGTAACACTTTTAAAACAACGATAAACTAGACGACAGTAGCTGAAAACTTAGATCGATTATATACATTATGTTTCGTAAGGTACTACAAGTCTAAGTAACTGATAGCGTTGCAGGGGATAGCGCATGAAGTGCTCATGTATGTGGGTGAAATAGAGGTAAATTAACTGATTCTTGCAGAAGGATGAATGTTTTCCCAGTTGTTCTTAGGAAGTGCTGGATCTGATAGTAGTTACAATATCTGAAAGGTGATTGATGCAGCCAGAGATGAGAGACTCTATTCACAACCTTGAGTAAACCACTACCACAATTATTATGTCTGAACTTTTGAGTAATAGAACCCAATATGCTACACTGGACAGCAAATATTCGATAGAAACAAAAAGAAATCTGTTATGTCCGAAAAGGTCAGTATTCTTAGTATAGATGAATGTTTTGTCAGATAGAATCAGCTGCACTATCAGAATGTTCACTCACGATGTTAGTGTATAGAGAAGAGTATCGTCGTTGTACGATACCAAGAAGCTGCGGAAAGGCTTCGACATAACTTACACGTTGTGTAATAAATGACTCGTCAATTTAAATGCGGATAATTAAAGACATTTTCCGTACCAAAGAGAGGATGGGAAATTTATTCCAATTTAGAATTAGTGGAGAACATCTAGAGCACCATATCCCATTTATTTGGTCAAGGTTAATACCGAGAAGCGTTATGAAATAAAAGAACATATAAAATCAATAGTACGGAAAGCGAACGGAAGACAGATTTATGAAAATGGTTTGGGAATGGTACTGAGAAAGTACACCGAATCGCTAAAAGAAATTGCATAGAAGAAGCTGGAGCGCCGAGTTCTCGAGTAGTGTTCCGGCTTCTGGAGTCTGTGGCAAGTAGGCATGAGCGCAGATGTATAACGAGTTCGCAGACGCGATGCTAGGATCGTAACAAGACGATAAACCCCACACGGAGTGTCACAGATATGATGGGGGAAACCTTCTTGGGTAAATTAAGAGAACAGAAGTTCGGGAAAAAGAGTATAACAGTTTTTCTGCCACGTGTGCTGCGTACGTCTCGAATTAGGAGCATGAGAGTAAGTGCGATTAAGGCAGTTGTAGATGCTTGTAAACATCTTTCTCTCGCTGAAGATACGTATATAGTGGGATAAGAATTCACTGACATTGGCTCAGTGTACTCTCCACCACACACTGCACAGTGTTTTCTTAGGATCATTCACGTACTTGTAGATACAGCAAACATAGCAACTAGAAAAGTCATAGGGTGTGTATGATCGCCAGGCCAGTAAGTAGTGCAGGACTTGGTGAGTGTGTAATGGGCTCTTATGACGGGTGCTCGTGACCTCAGATAATGTCGTCTGAATACAAATGAAAAGCTTTTGCTTCTCTCCCGCTGTTGTTCTCGGAACTGTAATCTCCTATAACATCTGAGCGAGGGAGTTCCATTGAAGGGGACATTCAGTGCCTAGAACAATGGCTCTGCTTTGTCCAGTAAAGAGAAGAAAAAGTCCCGAACTTGATGGAAGTATGGGTACAACAATAATTCAAAATTGTTTCGAATATGGCGAGAAAGCGATCTGAAGAGTTATTTCTTTAGAACTGTAATGGTGTATTTCTGGAACCAAATTATTTGAGATAGCACTGTACTAAGTAATCAACTATGAGTAAAGTGATATTTTGACTTGCATATTTGGCGTAGGACTATGCTGAAAAGTAAATTACCGGAGCACAATTTCCAAAGGTGTGCTCCACGGAATGAGAGTTCTGTTTCCATGGAATACAGTTTGTAATTATTTGAATGAACTGGGTTTGCCTGAAGAAGGAGATACTGGTGACGTTTACATATAGATATAGTTGTTACCCTACTAAAATACGAAATTGAAAAATAATCGCCGGCCGGGTGTGGTCGAGCGGTTCTAGGCAGTATGGTCTGGAACCGCGCGACCGCTACGGTCGCAGGTTCGAATCCTGCCTCGGGCATGGATGTGTGTGATGTCCTTAGGTTAGCCGGCCGCGGTGGTCTAGCGGTTCAGGCGCTCAGTCCGGAACCGCGCGACTACTACGGTCGCAGGTTCGAATCCTGCCTCGGGCGTGGATGTGTGTGATGTCCATAGGTTAGTTAGGTTTAAGTAGTTCTAAGTTCTAGGGGACTGATGACCTCAGCAGTTAAGTCCCATAGTGCTCAGAGCCATTTGAACCATTTTTTATTAAATAATCCGCAGAAAATTTTTGGCGTGATTGTTGTTGCCAGCATTAAAGTTTACCTGAATGTATGTTTATAAGGAAGCTAACGATTTAATGTGGCTCTATTAATTAATTAATTAGTAATTAGATTATAACCTTTTATTTGCGTTCTATTGCCGGTAGCGAGTAGTCTGAAACCGTGCATTACCTGCAGTGTACCCATCACCCTGATATGTTATGTAGTCGTAATTGTGTAGCACAACCTGTTCACGTCACCACATTACAGCTGTGATTTAATCAATGAAATGGATCACCACCCTGTAGTGCCTATTACAGTTAGGTGCCAAAGATTATGGGATAACTCTTAATATCGTGTCGGACCTCCTAATGCCTGGCGTATTGCAGCAATGCGACGTGCCGTGGACTGAAGTCGTTGGAAGTTCCCTGCAGAAATACGAAGCCATGCTGCAGCTAATTGCGTCAATAAACGCAAAAGCGTTGCCGGTGCTGGACTCTGTACACAAAGAGACCACCCGATTATGTCCCCTAAATGTTCGATGACATTTATGTCGTCCGATCTCTGTGGCCAATTAATTCCCTCGAAATTTGCAGAATGTTCTTGAAACCGGTCTTGAACAGTTGTGGTCTGGTGACAAGGTACTTTGTCATCCATAAAAATTCCATCTTGATTTAGGAACATGAAGGTCACGAATAGCTGCAAATTGTCTCATTTGGATCAGTTGGACCAGAGGACCCGATCCAATCCATGTAAACACAGTCCACACCATTATGGAGCCACCTCCAGCTTCCACAGTGTCCTGTTGACAACTTCCATGGCACTGTGGGGTCTGCGCCACAATCGAAACCTACCATCAGATATTACCAACTGAAATCGAGACTCATCTGACCAATCCAAGGTTTTCAACAGTCTATGCTCCAAACGTTTTGATCATGATCACAGGAGGGCTGCAAGAGATTCTGTGCTATTACCAAAGGCACTCAGGCCGGTCGTCTGTCGCTGTAATGCATTAAACCCAAATTTCGCGGCACTGGCCGAACGAAAAAGTTCGTCGTACGTCCCACATTGATTTATGCGGTTATTTCACGCAGTGTTGCTTGCCAGTTAGTTCTGATATACGCTAACGCCAGTGCTCTCTGTCGCCAGTTGTAGGCCGTCGGCTACTGCGTTGCTGTAGTGCGAAATTTGGTATTCTCGCCACATTCTTGGCACTTCTGTTGTCGGAATATTAAATTCCCTAACGATTTCCGAAAGGGATGCCCTTGCGTCTAGCTCCAACTACCATTCCGTGTTCGAAGTCTGTTAATCGCCGTCATGAGCCCATAATCACGATGGAAACCTTTTCACATGAATCACCGGAGTTCAAACAATAGAGCGGCCAATTAGCTGCACTTTTATATCTTGTGTACGCCATACTACGGCCATCTGCATAAGTGCATATCGTTACCCGATGACTTTAGTCAGCTTAATGTATGTCACAATGAACTGCATGTCTTCTCTTCGTCCAATATATTTTAGTATAATGTGTTATCCTGGCATGGGATGCCATAGTGAAAGTTAACCCGTTGTGCAGACTATTAAAAAATAATTGAGAATGTAGTAAAATTTAACAACATTTATTTTTCATAAGAAAAAAGATATAAATTACAGTTATTGATAGAACATTGTAAACAACTAACAGTTGGATTAAGAGAACAATGGACAAGGATCTTGGGTGATAGACGTGAGTCAAGGACTCTGGCCCTAAAAATGTGGATAATGCAATCTGAATTGATCTGACGCTGAGCAGACCTTGATTGATAATCTACAGACGCTTCTCAATATAGGTGCAGCTGAGAGCAAGTAGCGATTGAGATTTGTACGCTCTGACAAGGCTGGAGCAGTAGTACGTCACCCTGTTTTCTTTGTGTGGTGATGTAAATTGCAGCTGGCGAGAAGTGCACGGTGGTGGAAATAAATGGAGGCGGCACTTGTGAATCGGACGTGGCCACTAAAGAAATGCAAAACATCTCACGGTCTAGCGATCAGGCAGATGGATCGCAATTCACTCTCTACTGGAGCCCTGGAATCACGGTAGATTTCAGTGTGTGCCACACTCGGTCGCTGGTCATACCATGGACATATTTGGCTCACTTATCCGATAATGCGCACCAGGTTACATAACGTTGATATTGGTAAACCAAAAACGAGTAAGTGTGCCCTCAGCAAATGAGTAGTCCAAGATGTTTGAAGTCACACTGTCGGTACAGTAAGAACTTCATAACAAGCTCTCCAGTCTAATTAGCTGCAAGTGAAGTCAGTTTCGGGACAGGACCCAAGGATCAACCACACATGTCAGAGCTTCCACCAGAAGCTGCTTCCGGACTGACGTCAAAACCCGAGTGCCTCACACCTCTCCAGATAAATAATTCTGTTTCCCTACAAAGTGAACGACACCACCTACACCCCCATCTTGAGCCAACCACAGGACTTTAGAGGTGCTAAATTTCCCCTCCTTCACGACAGCAAAGACCCATGTCGAACCAGCACAAGAGTTAAGAAACCAGCATCTCTGGGAAAAAATAATACTGCGAATCACTGGCTGTTTTAAGTGTTCAAGGAGAGAGAAGATTTTTCCCCAAAGTCATGTCACTTCCCACGGCAACAAGTGAACAGATACAATCTTACACATCTTTATCTAATTCGCCTGTGCCTTGGAGCTTGTGAATACTAGCTATGAGGTGTAATAAAGATTATACCTCTAAACGTTTCTCAGATGACAGAGTTTCTTGGTGGCCAATGGAAGTGGGTCACAGTCCTATTTGCAGTATCAGCGAACACAAAAGCTTGTGAATTTTTATTACCCAAGACTCGGCACACAAAGCCCGGTTTAAGACTCCTCTGTTTGGACATGTCCCTTCAGTCTGTCAGCCTCAGCCCAGCCTTTCGCTTGTGACCCAGCAGGTAGCTCGGCATTGTTCTGCTGGAGACCTGTCCCAACTACGGGCTGCTCTGTCTGCCCTGTATGACAGTGGACCTGGCCAGGAAGATTTACAAAGGGATGGGCCTTGCCGCCAATTGCTTTTAACTCCCAACATGCCGTGTCTATGAACTAAGAACCATAAAAATACCCAATGCTTTTGGTGCCCTTCCAGGCCCATCAACTTCCGCTCAGACCATTAACATTCTAGAGTCTCGCTAAAGGTGCATAAGGTTGTAACAAAATCTGTAACAATATTCCAAACACAAAAAATTGGTGAGAGGGTAGCTTGTCTCTCAACAGTGTGCTATAAACTGGGAATTGGACGAGTACATTGGATTCGCTTACTAACATCCACACAAGAAAATGTACTTGGTGTGTATGGTATCAAGTAAATCGACGATGTAGGAGCAAAATTAAGGTGCTGTGAAAACTGTGTGAGATTGTGAGGGAGCAACACCAACATATACCAGTCCACTGTACATCGATATGTGTGAGCTCGTTAGTTTTGGACATAGCATGATCTTTTTTGTGTGTGTAATATGGTAGCGCACATTTACGCTTAAGACCTCGCTAAGAAACGAAATTTACCAATCTGTGATCTCTTCATATACATATCAAACTGCTTTGAACATAGTGTACTGTTCCGAATTCTTTCTATGTGGAGTATTCAGAACACCTGAAATGCTTATGATTATTGACGTCACCGATCCTGTCACTGCAAGAAAAAAATAATTTTATAATCTTGCCATTGGTGTGGAAGCTTGCGTGCCTCAATGATACAGATAGCTGTACTGTAGGTGCAACCACAATGGAGGGGTATCTGTAGTGAGGCGAGGCAAACGTGTAGTTCCTGAAAAGGGCAAGCAGCCGTATCAGTAGTTGCAGGGGCAACAGTCTGGACGATTGACTGATCTGGTCTAGTAACAATAACCAGAACAGCATTGCAGTGCTGTGACTGCGAAAGGCTGAAAGCAAGGGGAAACTACTGCTGAGATTTTTCCTGAGAGCATGCAGCTTTACTGTATGGTTAAATCATGATGGTGTCCTCTTGGGTAAAATATTACAGACGTAAAATAGTTCCCCATTCAGATCTCCAGGGGGGGATGGGGGGTACTACTCAAGAGTACGTCGTTATCAGGAGAAAGAAAATTGGCGTTCTACATATCGGAGCGTGGAATGTCAGATTCCTTAATCGGGCAGGCAGGTTAGAAAATTTAAAAAGGGAAATGAATAGGTTAAAGGTAGATATAATGGGAATTAGTGAAAATTGGTGGCAGGAGGAACAAGTGGTCAGATGGATATAGGGTTATAATTACAAAATCAAATAGGGGTAATGCAGGAGTAGGTTTAATAATGAATAACAAAGTAGGGATGTGGGTACGCTGCTACAAACAGCATAGTGAACGCATTATTGTAGCAAAGATAGACACGAAGCCAACGCCGTCCACAGTAGTAGAAATTTATATGCCAAATAGCTCTGCAGATGCCAAAGAGACTGATGAAATGTTTGATAATGAGATAAAAGAAATAATTCAGATAGAGGAGGAATACGAAAATTTAATAGTCATGGATGACTGGAATTCGATAGTAAAAAAAGGAAGAGAAGGAAACGTAGTAGGTGAATGTGGAATGGGTGTAAGGAATGCCTGGTAGTATTTAGCACAGAGCATAACTTACACACTTGGTTCAAGAATCATGATAGAAGGTTGTATTCATGGAAGAGGCCGGAGACACTGGAAGGTTTCAGATAGATTATGTAATGGGAAGACAGAGATTTGGGAACCAGGTTTTAAATTGTAAGACATTTGCAGGGGCAGATGTGCACTCTGACCGCAATCTATTGGTTATGAACTGTAGATTAAAACTGTAGAAACTCCAGAAAGTTGGGAATTTACGGAAACGAGACCTGGATAAACTGAAAGAACTATAGGTTGTAGAGAGTTACAAAGTGAGCATTAGGGAACGATTGAAAATAACGGGGAAAGAAATACAATAGAAGAAGAATGTTTAGCTTTGAGGGATGAAATAGTGAAGACAGTGGAGGATCAAATAGGTAAGAAGACGAAGGCCAGTAGATATCCTCAGGTAACAGAAGACATATGGAATTTAATTGATGAAAGGAGAAAATATAAAAACGCATTAAATAGCTAAGCAGGGATGGCTAGAGGGCAAATGTACGGATGTTGAGGTATATCTCATTAGGGGTAAGATAGATACTGCCTACAAGAAAATTAAAGAGACCTTTGGAGAAGAGAGAACCACTTGTATGAAAATCTAGAGCTCAGAAGGAAAACCAGTTCTAAGCAAAGAAGGGAAAGCAGAAAGGTGGAAGAAGTATATAGAGGGTCTACAAGAGCAATGTACTTGAGGACAATATAACGGAAATGGAACAGAAAGTAGATGAAGATGAAATGGGAGATATCGTAATGTGTGAAGAATGTGACAGACACTGAAATATCTAAGCCGAAACAAGGCTCTGGGAGGAGACAACATTTCATTAGAAATACTGATAGCCTTCGGAGAGCCAGCCCTGGCAAAACACTGCTATCTGCTAAGCAAGATGTATGAGAAAGGCGAAATACCCGCAGACTTCAAGAAGAATATAGTATTTCCAAATCGAAAGAAAGCAGGTGTTGACGGATGCGAAAACCGGGGGGGGGGGGGGGGGGGGGGGGAGGAAAGGATGTAGGGAGGATCAGTTTGGATTCCGTAGAAATGTTGGGACACGTGAGGCAATACTGACCCTACGACTTATCTTAGAAGATAGATTAAGGAAAGGTAAATCTGTTTCTAGCATTTTTAGACTTAGAGAAAGTTTGGACAATGTTGACTGGAATACCCTCTTTCAAGTTCTGAAGGTGGCGGGGGTCAAATATAGGGAGCGAAAGGCTATTTACAATCTGCACAGAAACCAGATGGCAGTTATAATAGTCGTGGGGCATCAAAGGGAAGGGAGTGAGACATGGTTGTAGCCTATCCACTATGTTATTCAATCTGTATATTGAGCAAGCAGTAAAGGAAACGAAAGAAAAATTCGGAGTAGGTATTAAAATCCATGGAGAAGAAATAAAAAGTTTGAGGTTTGCCGATAACATTGTAATTCTGCCAGTGAGAGCAAAGGACCAGGAAGAGCCGTTGAACGGAATAAACAGTGTCTTCAAAGGAGGATGTAAGATGAATATCAACAAAAGCAAGACGAGAATAACGGAATGTAGTCGAATTAAATCGGGTGATGCTGAGGAAATTGCATTAGGAAATGAGACACTTGAAGTAGTAGATGATCTTTGCTATTTGGGGAGCAAAATAACTGATCGTCGAAGAAGGGAGGATATAAAATGCAGACTGGCAATGGCAAGGAAAGCATTTCTGAGGAAGAGAAATTTGTTAACATCAAGTATAGATTTAAGCGTCAGGAAGTATTTGTATGGAGTGTAGCCATGTATGGGAGGCAAACATGGACGATAAATATTTTACACAAGAAGAGAATAGAACCTTTCGAAATGTGGTGCTGCAGAAAAAAGCTGAAAATTATGTGGGTGGATCACATAACTAATCAGGAGGTACTGAGTAGAATTAGAGAGAAGAGATATTTGTGGCAGAACTTGACTAGAAGACCCTTGATAGGACATGTTCTGAGGCATCAAGGGACCACCCCTTTAGTATTGGAGGGAAGCGTGGAGTGTAAAAATCGCAGAGGGAAAACAAGAGATGAATACACTAAGCGGATTCAGAAAGATGTACGTGGCAGTAGGTTCTGGGAGATGAAGAAGCTTGCACAGGATAGAGTAGGATGGAGAGTTGCATCAAACCAGTCTATGGGCTGAAGACCACAACAACAGTATTGGAGATGATTATCCTAGTCACCGTTAAATCAAGTAAATACTGTTTTACTGCTCTCTGTGTAGAGAATATGGCCTTTAAAACTGCAAGTCTTATTGCACGTGCTGTAATAGTCGGCCTGGCTGTGACAGAAATAGGTGCAATACTTATATGTTTCGAATTTCTTATGACCGTAAAATTCACCAGTGATCTATAAATTTGCTGATGGCAGAGCATTTAAACAAGATGTAAATACTGCTTCATTTTCATTATTTAAAAGTGGGAGATAAACGCTAAATGACTTTAAATGTTCAGGCTTAATCATTAAGGATTTAGAGCATGTTTTTGTCAGCATAAAACAGTTAATTTCTCTTTGGTAAATAAAAATGAATTCAAGTCGCCAAGAATTTCAACTTCATATTTTTATTATTCTCTGAAAATGATGGAACACCAACGCCCTTTATCTAGCGTCGATAAGAATTTGAAACTAATAAGAAGGAAATAAAATTACCTTCAACTGTTCTTCCATTAATCCAAGTTAATATTTCCGCTTCTAAGAAGGGGAACGAGTCCTCCATGTGCGATTGGCACTAAACGACTTGAGTTCCCGCTAACATACAAGCTCTTAGTCAATATTTCCTCTTCTAGGAAAAGGGAACGAGTACCACCTACGGGACTGGCACTGACTGAGCACACTAACATAAAAACATCCAACCTCTCCGCTATGTAAAATCAGAGAACTCTCTGTCAGTAGAAAACCACTTCCTGTTTTCGCTAGTCGTAAATTACTAAAATAAAACCACAGTATCACGACCGCTGGCCATTTAAGATAGGAACGGCTACTTCTCAGCGGTTCTAAATGGGAATTGAGACGAACTAAAAGCACTTGTAGGTGTCATCGCAATTAAAACAGAAAGCTATCCTCAGATGAGAAATCCGCACAGAGTAACGCCGACTATGCGTAGTATATATAAATATATATACGTCCGACGTTACCTGAATGACACTATTCAAGGACGTTGGAATGGAAGAGCAGGGGCAGAAAATGAACTTCATCGTCTGTCTCCAGCCCTCAAACATTGTGGCTTTTGTTTGTGGGCTTACTTAAAAGACCGCGTGTTTATCCCCACTAAGTCTTAGGCTCTTGACATTATGTCGTTGAAGCTGTGAATTCGATAACGAGAAACCAGCTGCTTCGTTTGTGTCAGGAAAGGAGCCAAGATTTTGGTATTTGTCCTATAACTCATGGTGTTCACACTGCATACATAAAAATTTGAACTTTTCTCATTCCAGGAAAGTTGGAATTGAGTTTCTATTTTTCACAGTTCGGAAGCAATAAATATTAGAAAACCGTTCCTTCTTTATTCAAAGCAATGCATATATACGAAGATTGTCGTTATCTATAAAACAGAACACCAATGACGAACTCTCGGAGTTTGGTCTAAAACAAGAAAAAGAGTTTGACAAAAGTGGGATTGAAAATACGCATCTTAAGAGCTATGAGCAGTTTTTCATATTCGCTACTGTGCATGCCACTCTTCTATTGAATAATTGCTTTTATCTGTGAAGGTATGCATTTTAGAGCCAATGTTTACTGGATATTATTATCTCGTTTCGGTTCATAGTACCTTGTTCGAAAACATGTAAATCAAAGAGCTTACAGTACAAGAGTTGTGTTTCACAGTATCGAAGATCAAAATAAGGATTTTATGACCCATATTTGCTAGAAACGTTGTCTTGCTTTGGTTTATCCCGGTACATCTACATCTATATCTACATGGATACTATGCAAATCACATTTAAGTGTCTGGCAGAGAGTTCATCGAACCACCTTCAGAATTCTCTATTATTCCAATCTCATACAGCACGCGGAAAGAACGAACACATATCAATTCGTACGATCTCTGATTTCCCTTATTTTATCGTGGTGATCATTTCTCCCTATGTAGGTCGGTGTCAAAAATATTTATTCCAATCTCATATAGCGCGCGCAAAGAACGAACACATATATCATTCCGTACGATCTCTGATTACCCTTATTTTATCGTGGTGATCATTTCTCCCTATGTAGGCCAGTGTCAACAAAATATTTTCGCATTCGGAGGAAAAAGTTGATGACTGAAATTTCGTGGAAAGATTCCGTCGCAAAGAAAAACTCCTTTCTTTTAATAATGTCCTCCTCAAATCCTGTGTCATTTCTGTGACATTCTCTCTCATATTTCGCGATAATACGAAAAGTGCTGCCCTTCTTTCAACTTTTTCAATGTACTCCGTCAGTCGTATCTGGTAAGGATCCCACACCACACCGCGCAGCAGTATTCTAAAAGAGGACGGACAAGCGTAGTGTAGGCAGTCTCCTTAGTAGATCTGCTACATTCTCTAAGTGTCCTACCAACAAAACACAGTCTTTGGTTAGCCTCCCACACAATATTTTCTATGTATTCCCTCCAATTTAAGGTGCTCGCAATTGTAATTCCAAGGTATTTAGTTGAATTTACGGCCTTTAGATTAGACTCATTTATCGTGTAACCGAAGTTTAACGAATTCCATTTAGGAGTCATGTGGATGACCTCATTCGTTATTTAGGGTCAACTGCCAATTTCCACACTATTCACTTACCTTTTATAAATCGTTTTGCAATTTGTTTTGATCTTATGATGACCTTATTAGTCGATAAACGACAGCGTCGTTTGCAAATAACCCTAGTCGGCTGCTCAGATTGTCTCCCAGATCGTTTATATAGATCAGGAGCATTTCTTTAGAAAGCTTTTCGGTGAAATTGGGGTTCACACCGTATACTCCTTTGTCAGAGAGTTTGCAGGACAGGCTATTTTTAAAAACAGAAAATTTTACTTAGGGTCTAATGATCCTAGCTCCTATCGATGTAGTCCCCTTGACTATCTATACACAGTTGCCAGTGTTTCTGGAGGTCACGGAAGCAAGCGGGGAAACTTTCAACTGAGATAATTGAAAGCTCATTTGTCACAGCCCGTTGGATGTGTGCGATATCTTGATGAAGCTTTCTTTCAGCTTTTTCACTACTTGAAACAAGGAAAAATCACAAGGCGGTGAGGTCGGGCGAATATTGCAGATGGGGATACCAGTAACAGAATGTCTGGACAGATACTCGGTAACAGATAAAGCAGTATGGGGTCTAGCATTGTCATGCAGTAGGAACCAGTCCTGAGAAAGCCACAAATTAGGATGGGGACATAGAATTGCTTGTCTCAGACGTTTCAAGACTTCGATGAAAAGAGTTTGCGTCACTGTTTAACCTGGAGGAACGCACTCATGGTTAACTAATCCTTTACAATAAAAGAATGCGATCAATACGGTCTTTGTTCTCGAAGGTTGACTCTTTTCGATGCTGGTGCTTCAGGGCTCCACGATTCAGCACTTTAACGATTCGTGTGAGGGTCATACTGGTAGCACCAACTTTCATCCCCAGCAATAATTTTTGACAGAAATGTGGGATGACATCTAGCTCTATTCAATAGTTCAGCAGAAATTCTTCGTCTTTCCTCTTTTCGATAGTCCGTTAATGTGTGAGAAACTAGTTTTGCATTAAGATTCTGTTTCCAAAGCTTCGCGTAAAATCTTATGACTCACATCACAATTGAATATTAAGTTCTTCTGACATCGCACGCACAGCTGTATGAGGGTCTCCTTGCAATAACTCATTTACAGGCTCCGCGTTTGCACTGTATGTGCTCTACACGGGCGACCAGTTCTGGGATTATCTTGCACTG
Source organism: Schistocerca americana (assembly GCF_021461395.2). Taxonomy (NCBI): domain Eukaryota; kingdom Metazoa; phylum Arthropoda; class Insecta; order Orthoptera; family Acrididae; genus Schistocerca; species Schistocerca americana. The sequence continues at coordinate 625,777,097 of NC_060122.1, forward strand.
CATTTATGCCTTCACGAATCCTTTCGTGCCACTCGGAAACACGACTTCTTGAAAGTGCCTTGCCTGCATCTACTTGTTTAAACGTTGTTCACGTTTCACTTCGGATTTTCCCGAGCTTAACGCTGAACTTAATGTTGACTCTTTGTTCACAATCAGCGTCCATTCTGTCTCCGTAAGTAATGCCCCAAGAATCCAAATAGTGTGTTGCAAAGCACAGCCCTTCCACCTACTGAGTTAGCACGTGAACACAGCCAAGATCATTTCAAGAACGCACGCATACCAAGTAACATACAAACAACAGTTGTTCCTTGTTAGTATTGCAGACTCAGAAATAAAAATACCAGTTCTGGATGCTTTCTGACAGAGGGAGTACATAAATCCTTGTAGTAATCCCTAAGTACAAACTAAAAATGTGTTAACCTGTTCGTGCTGCTGAAACCTTATCGTGTACTTGTTATAATGTGTTTACACTTCTCTGGGCTCAAATACGTAGCCTTTACCAGTATAACAGAATGATGACATATAAAGCACTACGTAAATGTACATTATAAGAAAAAGATATTTCTTGCCTGCAGGAGTTTGTCAGCTGTCGACCTGTCGATTTGATTTGCTAAGCATGCGAGGTAACAAATAATTGGCACAAATCACACATTGAATGTCATTACTATTACACACTTTAAGACGTTAATCGTTGCTTGATGAGGATTAAAAAAAGAAAAGTAAACCTGAGCTCTGTGATTCTACCACATTATAAAAATAATTTTATTGCATTCAGCCACAAATTTAATGTCCTCCGATCCGATTATGTAAAAAAAGTGCACAGGCCTGGTACGTTTGATGGTTTATTTAGTGTTTCCACTCACCCCGCTGTTCCCCTCATCCCTTTACTTTCAACGGCGTGTCTCTCGTTTATCCGTGGTATTGTTGCGCACAATTATCCGCCACATGTTAAAGTATGCGAGATTTAACCGACAAATGCGGCAGAACAGACAAAGCCGCCGTGAGCAAGGTGTTCAGTTGAGCCCTGCACGCCCAGTTCCACCGGACAAAGCATCCAAAACTAACCGAACAGGCCTCAACAGTTACACATTTCAGCTAATTCCAGTTCTCACAATCTCCATAATTATCACAATGAGGGGCTGCCTCTATACAACTGAGGGGCCTCCGTTTAAATCATTCATAGGGTTTCACAAACATGCATATCGCATGCTGTAATGTGCTGTGGGAAGAACTGTGTAGCATGATTCGTTCGTGTCAGTTGCTCAGAATTGTTCAGTAGATCTAGCTACTTATAGCAGAAGCGATATTTCGGGTAGGCGTGATGGGTATACATTGTATCCCGTCATACGCGTACTACACGAACACCTACAATAGATAGAATGCCAAGATGGCTGTTGGGACAGATTCCATCAGTCTAGAGCTCTTGCCATACTGAGAGACCCAGTTACATACATCACCGTCTTGTCGGTACCACCAGCAGTGCGTTGGGGTAACCTTCAAACACTAGCCTACCTCCATCCGCAAGCTCATTTCTCACCACTCAGGATATCTAGTATGCTTTTCGTGGCACTTCCACCTACCACTCTACAAAATATTCCGACTACGTAAACTGTTGTCAGTATTCAACCCTTTTTTATCTCTGTTGTTTGGGCTATCAAGCCACATGTATAGTCGGCAACTTCGTAAGCATTATCAATCTAAGCGTGCCCGCGAAGGTAATGAATGATAAAGGAATTTTGTAAACGTTACGCTAAAACTAATCACGTTGACAATTTAATCCGAATTTATCTGATACAAGCACAGTAGTTTCGTAACCAGAAGACATGACGAATACAACGGCGTTATTCTTTATTTTATGTTGTTAATAGCCACAAAACTGCTAGGTAAAATTCACACAAATATCAATTTTGCTATTGGTAAATGCTCGCCTAAGCTGATGGCGTAATAAGGCCACACAATGAAGGTCAAAGAAAGTGGAATGTGGGACGTATTTCTTGCTGTACTAAATATTTGCACAGTGATTGGAGGGAATTCCATGAACAGCACACTAGAAATCCTGACAAGTGGGAGCTGAGTGTGGGAGCGGGGACGCGTTTGAAGGTATTTTTTTTTCTTTTTCCCTGTATAACTCGGAAAGTACGCTCTTTGGCGAAAATTCGTGCTGGTGAAGAATGTAACTACATTAAATTTCGAATAACAAGGTCGTGTTAAATTGTTTTCTGTAGGAGTAAAAGCTCGTTCTTATCAAGCAATAGAATATGAACATATCACATGAGGTTTAAATATGGCCTGCTATAACATTACGTGTTGCATAACACGATAGCGCTAGGGGCAGCTGAATTACCTTGCATATGTGAGCTGTAGCAGTAGCCTGATGCTCAGCTTCGCCAAACTGATCTACCCGAAAATGCGGGTGTTCACTTGAACTGCCCTCCCGTTTAGCACAATAAATTCAAAAAACTTCATACCAGAAAACGGGAATGTTGGTGTTTTAACTGTTTATCCAGAAACTACTACGACACTAATTTCAATAATTTATTTATTTCACCACAATCCAAAGGATTTGTACGGTAGGATAGTCTCTGTGCAACGACGATAGAGAAAGCAGTACCTCACATGCGACCACATTCGGGCGCATCTGTAGAGAGGCTAAGCAAACATATTATCCTGAATAGGGACAGCAGCGCTTTCGACAATTTCAGGGAAACAGCCAGTGTAATTGACTGATCTGGCCGTGTAATGTTTAGCAAACTTGGCCTTGCTGTTTTCTTACTTCAAAGAGCTGTATGGCTTAATGGTGACGGTATTGTCTTCGGAAAATATTCTGGAGATAACATAGTTCCCCATTAGGATCTCCAGACAGGAATTACTCAGCGCGATATCATCATCAGGAGAAAACAAAACTGTCGTTCTACGATTCAGAGATTACAATATTAGATCTCTCAATAAGGCAGAGACGCCACAGAAATTAAAAAGATTATGGGATATGCAGAATGAGATTTTCACTCTGTAGTGGAGCGAGCTCTACATGAAATTTCCTGGCAGATTAATACTATGTGACAGACCGGACTCGAACTCAGGACATCTGCCTTTCGCGGGTAAGTGTGCTATAAACCCAGATACCCAGGCGCGACTCCCGAAATGTCCTCACAGCTTCAATTCTGCAGTAGCTCGTCTCCTACCTTCCAAGACTAAGCCATGTCTCCGCAATATCCTTTCTTCCAAGAGTACTAGTTCTGCAAGTTTCGCAGAAGAGCTTCTGTGAAGTTTGGAAGGTAGCAGACGAGGTATTGGCAGACTTAAAGCTGTGAGGACGGGTCGTGAGTACCGTTTGGGTAGCTCAGGTGGTAGAGCACTTCCCCTCGAAAAACAGAGCTCCCAAGATCGAGTCTCGGTCCAGCAGACAGTTTTAGTCTGCAAGGAAAATTTATGGTAAGGTCTTACGGGACCAAACTGCTGAGGTCATCGGTCACTTAGCCTACACACTACTTAATCTAACTTGAACTAACTTACGCTATAGACAACACACACACCCATGCCCGAGGGAGGACTCGAACCTCCGACGTGGGGAGCCGCACGGACCGTGACAAGACGCCTGAGACCGCGCGGCTACCCTGCGCGGCAATCTGGCAGGAAGTTTCATTACTGGATATGTTAATGTTAGATATAGTTGGAATTAGTGTAGTGCGCTGGCAGAACGAAACAGGACTTCAGTTGTTGTTTGCTAACATTTAACTTCTTTGGTGGTAATGGTAAATGTATGAAGATGGCCTAGTAAGCCGAAAACCGGTTAACAGTAAAAGTTATATTGTAGAACAAAAGCTAACTGGTGCTTTTCTTTTTTTTTGTTTTTTTTTAATTACAAGGACCATACAGGCAACACCATTTATAAAGTGCCAAAGAAACATAATTATAAAAAATCAGAATAGCACAAAATGACAATGTCAGCATATAAACACACTTTTAAAGCAAAAAGCGCAATTATACAGACACCAGAAAGCCGACGACAGTGATGACAATGATGTTGGAGCAGATTTGCAAATAGCACTATACAGCACTTGACAAACATACACATCCTCTTACAGAATAGACAAAACATTAGAGGGTAAATACTGTCCATCATACAGTAAGTACAACAATAGCTGATGAACAGAACTGTAGGTAACATGAAATGCCAATGTGAGAATTATAGACGTACTTAAAATAAAAGGAAAACCCAAAATAGAAAACACAAAACAACCAACGGTACAATGGTGCCAGTAGAACCAGAGAGCAACAATGAAATTGTAGTGTAGAAATAGAGGTACACACTCAAATTAAAACACAAAATTATCCGATTACGAATCGGGCTGATGCTATTTGAAAATGACATCGGCAACTCATAAATTAAACTCGGAAGCCGCCGGCTTTCAAATGGTGTGTGAGCAAATTCGTGTGCTCTCTTCTCCTTGTGCCGTATGGCTTTGCCTCCTAACACTTGCAGTCGGTGCGCCCGACGAGGCAGCCAGACAGCGGCGCTTCGCACGCAGCTGGGAGGCGACCGCCCGACACGTGAGCACGCTGGCTCGGCGGCGGCGCCCACGCCGCTGGACGCGAATTTGCTGCCCGGGCGCCCGGCCTTGCCTGCTCTGCCACAGTTACAGCTTCAAATCTAAGTCTGCAGCAGCATTGCCAAGTGGATGGATCACCCAGCATTACCACCAGGTGGTTTGGCTTGGCTGGTAAAAGAGCAGAAACAAAAATAATGGCCGGCGGGCGTGGACGAGCGGTTCTAGGCGCTTCAATCTGGAAGCGCGCGACTGCTACGGGTCACAGGTTCGAATCCTTCCTTGGGTGTGGATGTGTGTGATGTCCTTAGGTTAGTTAGGTTTAAGTAGTTCTAGGTTCTAAGGGACTGATGACCTCAGATATTAAGTCCCATAGTTCTCAGAGCCATTTGAATCAAAAATAATGTTTGTTTCTTAATCAGCTACCCTTACTCATTGACGTAGTTTCCTCTGAGGGATATCCACTTGGTTCAGTGATCCTCTAGCTTTCGCATCCCATTGGAAGAGTGGGTTCTGTTAAGCTTTGTTAAGTACTCGTTGACTGCAGTTATCGTTTCCCCATATGATGAAAATTTCTACCCACCAAGCTCAAGTTTCAAGTTTCACAGTGAATTCACCTAGGGCTAAGTCGGGTTAATAGGGTAGATGAGGCACCAATTCAAAGTCCGTTATAAGTGATTTCGCTACGTAGGGTGATGCGTGGCAACGTAGGCCTTTTTCCAGTCTACGCAAGTTTCAGACGATTGAAAACTAAGAATAATAGGATCCAGCTATTACAGGACGTATTTACAGCCACTTCGATTGCACAAAATTTTGTCAGTTGACCATGGTTTCGATTGCACAAGAGCAATCTTCATCACAATAAAATGTTACGTGGAATACATGTAATCACACCATAGTTTAAACTTCTTCGCAAATGTGCTTTTGTCAAACAAAATGTTATAAGAATAAAAACTAAAATGTAAAAGTATTACATGATCGTTAACCAGATAAAATACTCCATGGAGTATAATGACAACCGAAAGGTCCCTTAGGACCAAGAGCAGCATAATACAGCCGCTACCGTCACATTGAACGGCTAACAAGCCGAGGCAGCCACGAGGTGGATACGAAAACGGTTCGCGCCATCTAGCAGTAAGTAATCGAAATACAGATAACTCAAGGGCAAATGAGTCATTCAAAGGACAATCTTAAACATTACTAGAAACAAACAGGAACCTGTGTATGAAAATAGCAACACGACGTGTCTCTTTAAAAAAGAAATTACAGTTCAGGTAACATACAGACAAAACATCAAATTGGAAAGGAAAACGATGTTTGGAAAACTACATTGAGGAGAGTATCGCCATTCAGACAATTTTAACTTTTTTTTTAAGCAGCGACTACTGTAAATCTGAAAATATGCGCCGAACTAGAAGTCGAACTCAGGATTTTTTGGTTGTTTGTTTTTTTTGCGAGTGAGAGCCGAGCAAGTGGCGGCAAAGAGGGCAGGGGTCAAGAATTCTGAGGCCTTTCCACGATGCCGCCCGCATATCTCACCCACTCACATTCTGTGTAATATGTTTTAGTTCTTATTTTTTTATGATCTTTGAGAAGTCTTTCAGCCACTGGCAGGTGGAGGCACAGGGGGCAGATGTCGAAGATCCGATGCCTGGCCACAGTGCCCCCATACCTGTCACTGAGTTGCTCCATTATATCCATGTATTCTCCTGTTTATTCCCATATATGTCCTAAATTGTAGAACGTAACAGAAGTAGTTATTATGGTAAAATAAGTAACTGATTGCCTCTTCCAATGGCGTGAGGTCCTTGTAGGGCAAAACCCGTAATAAACTTTCATTCATAAACATTTTCACAATTTAAGTTATTATGCACTAGATGTTTATGGTGTCATATAATTTTCAACAAATGAAATAAAATTCGGGGGAGGAGGGCTTTGTCAAATTAGAACTGTTCTCATTTTAGAACCAACAGAAAAAGATTCCAGGAGTAATAGTAAGAAAAAATAAGTATTCTGCTTCTAATCAATAAACTGTCCTCTTCTTGAAGCCCACATAGAGAAATAGATAAAAAATTTGAAACCCTTCCTTATATTTACTTTTACTCTTCAATTTGAAATGTTCGTCTGCAATATAAAACATATTCTCTACTAAATTCGAGGTTTTTTTCGTTAACACGTGAAACACAAACTGTCGCAGAAGCCACGGGTAACTGTTATTCTTTGCGGGCGGGTAACATCTCCAGTCGGGTTGTAAAGCTTCAGTTATCGGCATATGACTCTCTGTAGTTCTATTGGTAAGTGCTATTTCTTCCTAGTTCCGATCCAAATTCTAATTTTATTTTCACATAAGAACATGTACGCAACAGTTTCTACAAGCTGACAGTTCCGCACTGTCGCTTGCTCCAAAAAGTGCGCGCTTACGGTCTATCCGATGATATATGCGGTTGGATAGAAAGTTTTCTAACAGACGGGGAGCAGTAGGTTGTCCTGAACGGGGTGACCACAACAGAAACAAGCGTACTTCAGGTTTGCCCCAGGGCAGCGTAATGGCACCGCTGCTTTTTACTACTTACATAAACGATCTGGTTGATGGTATTGACAGCGCCAATAGACTGTTTGCCGATGATGCTGTAGTCTACAGGAAAGTAGTATCACATGAAAGTTGTGAACAAATCAATGAGGATTTGTAGAAAATAATTGCGTGGTGTAATGACTGGCAGTTATCCCTCAATATTCGTAAGTGTAACCTAGCGCGTATCACGAGGCGAAAACCCCCATTTACGTACGGGTACAACATAAATGCCAACACTTTGGAAGCGGTAACATCCGTAAAGTATCTGGGGTTGACTGTTCGAAGTTATATCAAATGGAATGATCAGACTACACAAGTAACGGGTAAGGCGAACTCTAGATTGCGGTTTATTGGTAGAATCCTGAAGCGATGCAGTCCTTCAACAAAGGAAATTGCTTACAATACATTAGTTCATCCAGTCATAGAGTATTGTTCTTCTGTATGGGGCCCTGGCCAGTTGGGTCTGATTCAAGAGATTGAGAAGGTCCAAAGAAGATGAGCAAGATTCGTGACTGGTACATTTAGCCATCGCGAGAGCGTTACAAATCTCATAGAAAGTTTGAAATGGGACACACTTGCAAATAGACGACGCGCTATACGGAAGGGGTTGTCCTCTAAATTCCGAAATCCGATCTTCACCGAGGATGTAAAGCATATATTATTACCACCAACTTTCAAATCGCACAATGATCACCATTCTAAGATAAAGGAAATTAGAGCTCGTACTGAGGTGTTGAGACAGTCGTTTTTCCCTCGCGCGATCGGCGAGTGGGACAGAGACGGGGTGGGGGAGCGGAAATATGATTTTGGCTCGAAATGTGCCCTCCGCCACACACCGCTTGGTGGCTAGTGGAGTACATATGTAGATGTAGATGCAGTATGGAGACGGTCTCAATTTGATTTTCCATAAACCTTCCGCTGTGAGTAAGGTTTCGTTTACGACGTCGTATCATACGGCACTGAGTCTAGTTGGTAGAATTTTGTTGCTGGTATTTTTCAAAATGATCGTCCAGTTTTTAGCAGGATATTTTACCTGAACTGTGTTGTGAAGACGATTTGTGGTAATATAATCATAGACGGTTCTAGCGTTGGTTTGTGCTGGTGGAAGTGTTATACAGCTCCAATCGATATAGTAATTTCGGACGTAATACAGGCTGGCATCTACATGTGCTACATTATCCGAAGCGTTATTGTCCACAGGATCTAACGAGAGGTATAGAGGTTTCGTAATGCCTGTCTTAGTGGGATGTATTAGTTTAAAAGCACGAGTTAGAAACAGTGCGTCACATCTAGAATCAACGCCTTTAATTCCAAGTACGCCATTGTGTCTCTGGAAAGTCGCCGTGTCGAAGGATACTTTGAAGATATTTTGTTTCCACTCACACCAACACGCTGCAGTTAGTATTTTATTCTGCACACATGCCAACACGCTGCAGCTAGTATTTTTTTTCTGCAGTGATGCGGTAATGGTAAGACTGCCGAGACGTGATATATTTTGCTAAGTATGTATGTATTTATAAACTGAACTTTCTGCAATCGGTCTTACGATCACATGTCATAGTCCTTCAGCAAGGCTCTGATGACATTAAGTTTCCGCTCCCAATTGTTCGTAGCCATGAGCTTGGTATTCGCCCTTAACCACAATCCGAGTTTGAGTCTAAAGATGGTTCAAATGGCTCTGAGCACTATGGGACGCAACTGCTGAGGTCATTAGTCCCCTAGAACTTAGAACTAGTTAAACCTAACTAACCTATGGACATCACAAACATCCATTCCCGAGGGCGGATTCGAACCTGCGACCGTAGCGGTCTTGCGGTTCCAGACTGCAGCGCCTTTAACCGCACGGCCACTTCGGCCGGCAGTTTGAGTCTCTCTTCAGTTATATCTAACCAGTGCGCACCTATTCACCTATTGCACTATTGTAAGAACCGAGATGCATTACTTTGGATTTTGGAAGATTCAGTTTTGCGCCAGAGAATTGCGAGTGCCGGTGTACCAAACGTCTCACTTCATCGACCTCACCTTTCGAATTTACGATAATGCTTACTCGTCAGCATAACCGTGACAAACCATCTTAATACTTAAAATGTGTAGCCCTCTCAATTTCTTGTGCATTGCCGAAAGCAAAGGCTAAACCGCGATGGCATATAATGTCATAGACAGGGACATCCTCGACATACTGATTGATGAACTGGAAATTTTTCAGTCAGCAGTCCATTGATTTTAATCCTTGAAAAAAAAAAACACTGATACGCTTAAGTATGACAGTTATAAAGTGGTCGTTGAAACCCATTTTCTGTACGGTGCTGAATAAGAAGCAATTACTGATCCTATCAAAGGTTTTATCAAAATCTAAAAACAATAAAGAAGGACAACTGTCACTTATCCAAGTGCATGACATCCCTATACTCACATAAGGTATCTAGCACTGATCTTTCCTTTATTTCACTCGTTTGGTAAGGACGTATGACATTTTGCAGGAGTGGCTTCATCCTTCTGTTCGGAATGCGAGTGAGAATTTTAAAGTGAGCGTTGAGTAAGGTAAGTGGTCGTAAATCGTGAATCCTTTTGCTTCTTGGTTTTTTCTAAATGAATACAATCATTTCCTCCGTAAATACTGGAGGGAACGACTGGTTAGTTAATAACTCTTGAACATATCTGTGAACTATTCCCTATTGTGTCCCACATGCGTACATAAAATTCGACCGGGATCCCATCGGGACCAGTTGATTTGTTCCTCGGAGCGTCGTTAAGTACGGTTTTCATTTCGTACTGAGTTACATGTTCCATTAGACTGAAATCATCCTCACTGGCATCACGTATTACCTTCGTAACGTTTGTCAAAAGTTCTTCACCGTCCAGTCTGTCTACTTCCGTTCCACCGTAGAGCCCTGTAATACTTCGCCACACATTGTTTTATGGCGGTCTGAGTAGTGTACCCTTCTCCGTCATCGTATGCTAGCGTGGTTATTATTCTCTGTTTCCCTCTACGTGCCTCCGTTATTACATGGTATAACGACGTACGTTCCTGCATAAGACGGTCCTTGCCTCGGGCTCGCGTAAGCACCCCGTCCAGGTTTGGGGGTGCAAGCAACTGTGCCAAGTCTGTCTAAACTGTTGCCTAAGTTCAGCATCCTGCAATAGTAAGATGTTAAGTTGCCATACCCCACGTCCACGAAAAGTTTTTTCTCGTATATACCTGAATGCAATATGGTATGCACAATGATCGGAGAAGTTTATAAGCCATATCTCACAATCATCAAAATTGCACATGAATTCTTTAGCATCATAGATTCTATCTAACCTGCTTACTGACGTGCTACTGACGTAAGCGTATCAGGCATGGTGGGGATTCAATTAAGTCCAGGTGTCCTGTAGTTCTAATTCAGTCACCAATATTTGGAGCTCTTGACAAGTGTTAAAACTGGGCGTCTAGTCTTCACGGCGCATCACAGAGTTAAAATCTTTGGCGAGCATAGCGCCGGCCCCAACGTTCTTTAACAGTTCAACCATCCCGTTCCGATAAAAGTTACTTCTGTGCCGTCTTTCATTTGTCCCGGATGATCCATATACATTAATTAAAATAGTGCCATGAAGTAGAACAATCTCTAAAATAGCTTGAGCTCGACAAACGAATAAAACCACCGTTCCTCCTTTACTTACGGCGTTGATGATAGCTTTATAACCTGTTATGTCCTCGACTTTAGTTGTTACAACCTCTTGTAACATGGCGACATCTATGTCAGCGGCATAAATATAATCATTCAAAAATTTTACCTTTACCACCGAACCTATCAGTGAGACGTTAACTGTAGCCAGCTAGAAAGTCTGCATGTAACTGTTTACTACTGCTCTACATTCCGACGAAAGCGTGATGGCAACCGGAAAAGACCCGGAAGATACTAATGCGGTTGTATGCACGTGATTGTCTAGCTCCATCTGAACGCCCTCATTCCGAATGGGAGGAATTACCCTCTCTGCATCAGCCACGGCCGTTTCCCCTGTCTGAGATTCCTTAAGGATTTCTCTTGTGCGTGTTCTTTTCCTTTCTAATTCCTGTGTCTCTTCCTGACTTCGTATTCTAGTGGCCGTTTCGTTTGTTTAGACGACTTTCTGAATTGTACTTACATGGTACTGGGTGATCAGACCGGTCGCTTAATGTTTGGTTGTTTGGGGTTGTGTCCTTGTCAACAAGCATATCACTACCTGCTGATTACACTGGAACACCATCGGGAACGCAACCTAGTGGTACCTCGGGATGTTTAATAGGCATAGTAATTTCTTTTCTACATTTCTTGCTACCTGGGAACTATTCTCTCTTAGAAAGGCTTGATTAGAATGTTTTGACACAGTAACCGTTGAACTCTGTTCATTTGTCAATCCGCTACGTGTAGTTGAATCCTGTTTTCCTTCATTTTCTCCCTGACGTTTTATATCAGGACCCTGTCCATTCCCGGTTTGCTGTAATTGGGCTGACAAGGTCTCCGCATATGATATTTTCTGTTGATGTCGCACATCGTTAGCGGAGGTGAGTGCCTCGTATTTCTTCCGCAAAGATTTGACACTGGGACAGGTTTCCTTAAGATGATCCGTGGATCCACACAAGACGCAGGTCCTTGGTTGGCCATCGTAAACAACTAAGGCTTTGAAGCCTTGAACCATAACAAACGAAGGGATATGCTTATGAAAATCAATTCTAACATTTGCACACCGTTGGCAACAATGAAATGTTTGTTGCTGTCCATTTCTCGCTAGTAACCTGCAAAGCCGTTCCATAAGGCGTTAACGCCTGTTTGAAGAGATCAATCTTCAGTTCAAAGGGAAGGTTGATTATGCGCACAGATCGCAATCCTAAACCAGCGTAACTGATCGCAATTGAACTAGACTCGCCACTGGAATGAAGAAAGTTCGTCAAAAATGCTGGCACATGTTTCAACGTCTCTCACTTTAACATACACTGTGTTACCAAGGAAATCATAAAACAACACGTGAACGTCATAATCTTGTAAACCCATCTTTTCGAACAACCAGTCGTCGATTTCATAAACTTTCGGTCTGTCGTATCCGAACGGAAACGAAAATGTCAACGTAAACATCCTAACCTGAACTTCCATTACTATCCAGTTATGGAAGCTCAGATTAGGAAGTCTACGTTGAAATGCACTCACAAGCTACAGCAACACCCGGGGGCCGCGCGGGGTTAGACGAGCGGTCTTAGGCGCTGCAGTCATGGGGTGTGCTGCTGGTCCCGGCGGAGGTTCGAGTCCTCCCTCGGCCATGGGTGTGTGTGTTTGTCCTTAGGATAATTTAGGTTAAGTAGTGTGCAAGCTTAGGGACTGATGACCTTAGCAGTTAAGTCCCGTAAGATTTCACACACGTCTGAGCAACACCAGGCCGGCGACGCGCCCCACTCGCGGCGAGCTCCGCACACTGCAGCAGCTAGGCCAGCACTGCCTTTAGCGGCTCTATACCTTGAAAAAAGTTTTTATTGCATAATTGCAACTGTTCGTTAGGAATGAGACCGTCCTTCAGAGATAAGTGTTCAAAAATTTCGCTGTATATTACCGGTAAAAGACTATTACGTTATGTTGTAACTTCCATCCACTGGTTCCTGTATCTTACGAGTAACGTTTGAAATTGTCCTTTCAGTGCCTCATTTGCTCTTAAGTCATCTATATTTCGATTACTTCCTGCTGGATGGCGTGAATCTGTTTTCGTGTCCACCTAGTGCCTGCCTCGGCGTGTTAGCCGTTTAGTCTGAGGTTAGTGGGTATATTATGCCGCTTTGGTCCTAAGCGACCTTGCGGTTGTCATAATATTCCATGGAGTATTTTATCTGGTTGACAACCATGTTATACTTTCAGATTTTGGTTTTTATTCCTATGACATTTCTGTTTGACGAGAGCACTTTTCCTGAGATGTTTTAAACCATTGTCTGATTACATGCTTCCTTGTAACTTTCTATTCTGGTGACTAATGCCGCCGGCCGCTGTGTCCGAGCTGTTGTAGGCGCTTCAGTTCGAAACCGCGCTGCTCCTACGGTCGCAGGTTCAAATCATGCCACGGGCATGGATGTGTGTGATGTCCTTAAGTTAGTTAGATTTAAGTAGTTCTAAGTCTAGGGGGCTGATGACCTCATATGTTAAGTCTCATAGTGCTTAGAGTCATTTGAACCATTTTTTTAAATAATGCCCTAGTGCAATCGAAACCGAGGTCAACTGTCAAAAGTTTGTGCAACAGAGTGGATGTCTATGCGTCCTGTAATTAAATTGTTTACGGTTGCTGGATCACAGCCAATCAAATGTTTAAAATTTCAAGGATCCAGTTATGTTTCTTCCTTTTCCCAAGTAAACTCTGACGATTATTCTTGGCAATACCTGAGGACATTGGACATCTCGTTAACAGTTAACAAAATGGTTTTTTCCATATTCTGTGCGTACTCATCAGCCTTTGTCCATTGTTTTGACTGCAGTTTTGACTCTTGTGTGCAATGTTGGAACCAGATTTCATCATCAGATACAAATCGGAGCAAAAAGTCTATCTGGTTGCTACGAAACATTGCCAGACATTCTGTAGAAACGTTGTGTCAGATGCGCTGTTGCTTGACTGTCAACAAGTGCGACACCCACTTCGCACACAGCTTCTTCATAGGCATTTCTCCCTGCAAGATGTTATGCTTTTGCTCAGATGAAGTGCCTATAGTATCAGTACTATCTGCGTTCTTATATTGCCATATCATGGATTAGGTCAATGGTTTCTTTAGTGTTGACCTCAATTGGACAGATGGACCGCGCTTGGTCTTAGGTGTTTGTCCGACCACGTTTAAAATCATCAATCAAAAGGAAACACTCTTTAATGATGGAGAGAAGTCCTTGCGGACGTCATTGAGTTATGCTTCGATTTGTGCTGCAGCTAACCCTTTAAATGAAAATGTTCAATAACAGCACGAAAATCGTTTCTCTCCATTTTTGATGGATACACTGTCAAATTCAGAAGGCTGTCAGCAATTTTCTCTTCGCTCTACATTGTTGAAATTCTTTGTATGATACGTGGAATAATCACGTTTACCAACTACGGAGGTACAACAAAAATGTTCCTGTCTTTCATGTAAATTTACCAGGCTTATCAAACCACTCTCGCACTCGCACAGGCGTGTCTTTCTGCGGCGAAGGTCACATATGTGGCCTGCGAAGCACCACAGAAATGTCGCAAAAAGCTGATACTACTTCAAAGTCGTACCTGTAGTTGCAGAGCCTACTGCCTGGCGTCAAGTGCGGAATTTGTGAGCGTCGGCTAGCGCCTAGATTTCGGCAATTTGCCTTACCTCGATCCCGCAATAGAATTCTTTGAAATACCTTTTATTTACAAATGTATACAGCTATCTTGGTAATTTCTACGAAAATAACAGCAATAATATATTATGCTATAGTCGGGTTACCTTGTTCCCTCTAAAATGAAAAACAGTTACATTATAAAATAATTGACGTACTAGTTTTATTGCAGATAATATCACTGCGATAATGATTAGGGATACCTATATAATGAATGCTGAGCCGTGTGGCTTGCGTGCGGTATTTCGACGCGGACACTTCGGCTGGTTTCCGTTCTGCGCTTGGCCTGAGCCGCATTGCCCTCTGCTGGCCGTCCCGCGCGATTCAGAGGGGTGGTTCGGCGTCTCAGACAGTTAGGGACGGACACTGCTGAACAGCAGACGTTTCGTCTGTCTGCCCGACACTGCAAGGAGTTAGCGACTGGAACAAGTAGAGCCGGGATGGGGCTCTTGCGCGGCCAGGTCGCCAGGGCTGTGACGTAGACGTCCGGCGTGACCTGTCCGACTCTGTTCTGGAGAGCGGCTAGTGTGTTCCGCTGCTATTGCCCTCCTTGCCACTGGATTTGGTGATGGCTGGTTCTTTCAAGTGAAAGTGGGTGAGCGCGTTCAAGTTGGTCGTGCCTCGCACGACTGATGTACTGTCTCACCTATTCAGCATGTTTTCACTGTGACTGTTATCTTGAACTCTGCCGGGGGCTGCCGCTTACTGGTTCGGTTCCCTAATGTAAAATGAAACCACCGTGTTGAGCACTGGCGATGGGCTAGCTGCCATCACTGTGTGAATTTGTTGTTTCCCCGGCCACTCCTGTTTGGTCTGGCTTAGGACTTTGTTGAAATGAGACTCAAACTCTTCGAACAGTCTACGCCACAGATCGGGAAATCTCGGCTTCTGTTCGATGTTTTGGTTATCGTGTGATCTGGCGACTTTTGCTGTTACTATCACAACCGTGGGGCACGAAAGGGAAGCAGTGGTTGGGAAGGGAGTGAGACAGGGTTGTACCCTATCCCCGATGTTATTCAATCTGTATATTGAGCAAGCAGTAAAGGAAACAAAAGAAAAAGTCGGAGTAGGTATTAAAATCCATGGAGAAGAAATAAAAACTTTGAGGTTCGCCGATGACATCGTAATTTTGTCAGAGACAGCAAAGGACCTGGAAGAGCAGCTGAACGGAATGGGCATGGTCTTGAAAGGAGGATATAAGATGAACATCAACAAAAGCAAAACGAGGATAATGGAATGTAGTCGAATTAAGTCGGGTGATGCTAAGGGAATTAGATAAGGAAATGAGACACTTAAAGAAGTAAAGCAGTTTTGCTATTTGGGGAGCAAAATAACTGATGATGGTCGAAGTAGAGAGGACATAAAATGTAGACTGACAATGGCAAGGAAAGCGTTTCTGAATAAGCGATATTTGTTAACATCGAGTGTAGATTTAAGTGTCAGGAAGTCGTTCCTGAAAGTATTTGTATGGAGTGTAGTCATGTATGGAAGTGAAAGATGGATGATAATTAGTTTGGACAAGAAGAGAAAAGAAGCTTTCGAAATGTAGTGCTACAGAAGAATAACTAATGAGGAGGTATTGAATAGAATTGGAGAGGAGTTTGTGGTACAACTTGACAAAAAGAAGGGACCGGTTGGAAGGACATGTTCTGAGGCATCAGGGGATCACAAATTTAGCATTGGAGGGCAGCGTGGAGGATAAAACTCGTAGAGAGAGAGACCAAGAGGTCAATACACTAAGCAGATTCAGAGGGATTTAGGTTGCAGTAAGTAGTGGGAGATAAAGAAACTTGCACAGGGTAGAGTAGCATGGAGAGCTGCATCAAACCAATCTCAGGACTGAAGAACACAACAACAACAACATCACAACCATATGTCTTGTTTTTAATGTACTATGGATTTCACCAATAATAATAAATGTGAAACACAGAGTGAAGCAATTTTAAGCGTGTATGTCACGCGTAAGAACGGCAACAAATAAATAAATAGAAGATTGCAGATCATGATTCTGTTTAATTCCGTCGACCTCCGAAATGGTGCGGTCTGATGGTACTGTCTTCAAGACGGGTAAATCCACGATAAAAATTATGCGTTATTACGATACGTTTCGTTTGTTTGGAACTTGATTCTTCATAAATTCTCTTGATTGTTTCATCTGAATATAGCCGCGTTGTTTCCAAACTGATTTCAATTTGCTGAAGTTTTACAAATATGTGAACAGGGATTGAATTGCTTACTTCCAAACTATTTGGTAAATCATTATCGCCACTGACAATCAAATAATATATAAGGGGCGTTCAAAAAGAAACAAGTCGGTGACATAATTACAGAAACCAGTACCTGTATGTCAGAAGTATTGACCCTGGCAGTTGAGACACTTGTCCCACTGTGACACAAGGCGGTGAACGGCTGTCTCATTAAATTCCCGGGGCTGCGATGTTAACCAGTTCCGCACGTACAGCTGGTCGTCGTCGTCCGAGGTGAATCGTTTGCTCTTCAGAGACGTTTTAAGGGGACCAAAAATGGCGTAATCTCAGGGAGAAGGTCCGGACTGTGTGGAGGGTGGCCGAGAGCCTCCTATTTGAATTTCTGCAGGAGTGCCGCGACTGTGTTGGTCGTATGAGGCTTCGCATTGTCGTGGGGCAGAATGACCTCACAGGTGAGATTGCCTGGTCGTTCTGATTTGATCTCTTGGCGAAGGATTGTCAAGGTTTGCGAGTAACGCTGGGCTGTTGTCCCGTGTTGCAGGAAGTGAATAATGAGGAATGAATTTTTGGTCCCCGTAAAAAGGCTCTGAGGGGCAAAGATTCACCTCGGACGACGACGTCCTGCTGTCCGTCCAGGACTGTTTAACGTCGCAGCCCTGGGAAGTTTATGAGGCAGCCATTCACTGCTTTGTGTCACAGTGGGACAAGTGTCTCATCGGCCAGGTCAGTACTTCTGACATACAGGTACTGATTTCTGGAATTTTGCCTCCGGCTCGTTTGCTTTTGAACGTCTCTTGTACTATACTGAGTTCAGTCAAGCAATATTTTTTGAGGAGAACATTTTCATCTTTGTAATCTTTACTCAAAAATCGGCGTAAACGTCTACATATCCTTATATACTGTATGAAATCTCGTACTGTAAATTTGCATAACGCAACGAGACATTGTGTAGTGATAGGATTTAATGCTATTTCCTCCACTGAAATTTCTGCTGAGCCGTAGCTAACTGATGTGGTAAGTACGTAGTTTCTTTCGCATCCTTTGCACTCGCACCACGCGTGGCAAGTGTCACGTGTTTGAACAAGCCCGATACTATATCGAACTGTACAGGGAAATTTCGAGCCCGTTAGAATGCGGGTATCGTTTGCCCAGCCCTAGTGTGGCGACTGGTTGTCAGTTCCACAGTAATCACTCGGATTTAGGAGGAAGTGTAGTGTAAATTTACGCCAGGCAACTCGAACGAGGCTCTCAAACTTTATTAAAGTCCTTTAGTGAAGCTGGTTTTACTGTTTTTCAACACTGAGGATTTGATTGTCTTGTGTGGATATAAGAGCGTTTATTTCTGATGTATTCTCTTGAAGTTTCAAGTCTCATTCTTGCAGTAACTTACGAATTTTGCGTGGCGTGAGCCGGATACATTAATTAGCTTGCTCATGGCACAATATACATATGTTTCTCTTGAGGACATGTTAATATCGGTTCCCGTGGGCCTGTCTCTTGGGCGTGGTGAAGTCCTTGCACAGTGCCGTCAGCAGTGGTGTATCGCCGTAATTTCCCGTATGTTTCTTTGCGGCGAAGGTGCGCTCGCTGACGCTTATCAGGCCCATTCTGGGCGTTCACTGTTTCTGCCAGCGTCTAAAGAAAAAAAGGAGGGAGGGGGGGCAGGGGAAGGAGAGGTACTTGTTGCAATATCTTGTCTATGTACAGTCGTGCTCAAAAGTATCCGAACGATCGAATTGCATCTCGCCTGATTCGAATGCAACCCACATAGCGCAGCTGTCTATCAGGTCCTCTAATCGCCCCTCGGTACAGTCGTTTGACTATTGAAAATGGTTCCAAAAAGTCACCACTACAAAAAACTGCTCTGTATCGCAATAACTCAAGATTTAAAGTAATACCAAGGTACTATAAATATCAGGGAACGTCTTAGCGCAGATAAGACGGTTCTTCAGGCTTCTAAGTTCACATTTATTACAATAAATGACATACATGAAATGTTACCACTCCCATTATTAAGTCACATAGCTAATTCACGTAGTGAGTTTGTCGTATTCATGATTTCCTCTTCAAAATAGCATACCGTACTGATTATTCAACACGAAATGACACTAAAAATTTAAGTTATTCACGAGCAGCTAGTTGAAAATATGTGTGAACTACAAATGACACGACGAACCGTCTCGTTCTGCATATGGATTCAAACCCAGGTCATGCAGACTAAGCAAAGACTTCGTGACTGACGGAAACTAACAGTCATTCCTGACTAGGCATACAGAGAGTGATATACCTCGATTTTAGACAGTATCAGTTAGCAAATATCGACTTCAAATTACATAACGTATGCTACAGTCGCAGGTTCGAATCCTGCCTCGAGCAAGGATGTGTGTGATGTCCTCAGGTTAGTCAGGTTTAAGTAGTTCTAAGTTCTAGGGGACTGATGACCACAGATGTTAAGTCCGATAGTGCTCAGAGCCATTTTACATAACGTAAACATTGTTAACGGACGCGAATTCCTACCCAGCATCTATTGCTCTTGTTTACGAACTACGAGAGATGTTAAATATTGCTTCTTCACAAGTAACTTACTTGAAATGCCGTGAGGTAAAGCTTTGTGTTGGACAGGGATTCGAACCCGGAACCTAATTGGATTGTCATCCAAGCACAATCAATTGTGACATATCGGATTTTCTCGGCAGTAGCTAGATGTTTTAACTGACATGACGATACGAAACATTAATTTTTTCTTTCTCAGGACTCCAGCCTGGCACCTATCGATGTTATATTCTAGAGAAAACTAACGTTAAAAATGGGTTTGTTTCACCAGCAGCGACATGTGAGCATGTTTGAACTACAAATAATATGACGAAGAGTTCAGTGCTGACTGGGAATCGAGCCCCACACATATCGTTGTTGACTGCACACAAAGAGACGTCAGCTACCGAATTTTTCTCCACCAGCAGCTCGGAATAACATCCTTGAATTTACAATGATTTCGCATACAGTTCTGTGTCTCACTGGGACTCAAAAACGTCAGATACTGTTAGTGTTGACAACGAATGAAAATATATTAAAAATCAAAATTATTACCCACCAGCAGATTGGTGTTCTCATGATAGAGCTTCATAATGCATAATGAATGCTTTAGTGCCGTGCCAGGATTCGAACCCTTTCACGCGCAATATGTGGTGATGTTGAGGAATCAGCAGTTTTGAACAAACAACAAATTGCAGCCGAGCTGTATTTTCACGAAGGTATCAAATTCCGCGTTAAGGGCGGTCTGAGTTGCTTTCCCAGATCAGAACCAATTTTATCGACATACAGAAGCTCAAATAAAAGGTGGAATAAGTGTCCTGTGACCCTACATAGCGTTTGTTTCGTATAAGAAAGGTTACTCTTGATAGAGTTTATACATGTCGCGACTCCTGACTTTATTGTGGTTCAACCTAACATCTACTTGGCAGAGAAGGAATACCATGTTTAACATGAATGTCAGACCACAATGCCATTATACAATCTTCACTTGGCGTATCCCGAAGAGAACAGAATCTGTCTCTCTTATAAAAAATCATCAGCAGAAGTTGGAATCAAACCCAGACCACAAGTATATGAACCTAGCACTAATCCAAGAGACCACCAAATTCTCTTCTTAACAACTAATTTTTCTATCATAACAATGTTGCGCCAGACTGGATGAGAAATCTGACACACAGGCTCCCTGTAGTGGTTTGCAGCATGTTCAGTACATTCATTTACTTGGTTGACCTAATCGCCATGAACTAGCTGGCTCGGCTACCCAGTGCATACATTCGACTCTATTTTGTAATCACAGAAATAAAATCACGTAACTGACACCTACACGGAACTCCCAACAGTGTAGGATGCAGAAATTTAAACAGGAAGTGTTCCTTTCGACTTGAGCTACTCTATTGCGCTATCTGTTTGTTGGGAACATCGTGCAGTGCAAAAGAAAAGCTGTAACTGTCTGTCTCTCAAAAGTCTAGATCCGACCATATGCATTATCTCACAGCACTGTGCAGTGCGCATTTTCTGGAGGAATTGTTGTTGAGTTCTGGAGGCGTTGTAGCTATGTGTCAGCTAGTAGCGTAACGGTAAGCGTCGCGCACTGTTGATAAGACGTCGCGAGTATGGGTGCATTCACTGCTACATTTCATAAAACGCCATACTGCTGTCTGCTGAAGTCATCGATCTAATGGAACTCTGAACATAATTCCCTTCACTTCTCCACCCAAAATAGTCGATATGGAAAAAGCGCTAACTTCTGCGACATTTTGTTCTTTTCAGGTTTAATAGATGGCCAGGCTGCAGATGAATCTCGAAACTTTTGTATTATGTATGGGGAGAGCGCATCATGCCAAAATACGTCAGAAAAGTATTTTCTACATTAGCTGTCGTGTGGTAGTGGCATTTTATTCTTCATAAAACCTTGTTTGACGGCTTTAACTCAGAACAAGTTTTCTACATGCATGTAATCAATAAACTGCATGTGCATTGTAAGACTGTTGCTAAGGTTGTGAACAATTTTCATCCTCAGAGGAATCTCATCAGGGAATTCGCATATATCGTTGATGATTAGTTTCTCTCTCATGTTAACTAATGTTTTAACAACACTAAAAGAAACCGTACGAAAATTTTGCACTGTGTGGTGTCACTGCCAGACACCACACTTGCTAGGTGGTAGCCTTTAAATCGTTAGTATACGTCAGACCCGCGTGTCGCCACTATCAGTGATTGCAGACCGAGCGCCGCCACACGGCAGGTCTAGATAGACTTCCTAGCACTCGTCCCAGTTGTACAACCGACTTTGCTAGCGATGGTTCACTGACAAAATAAACTCTCATTTGCCGAGACGATAGTTAGCATAGCCTTCAGCTATGTCATTTGCTATGACCTAGCAAGGCGCCAGTACCAGTTACTATTGATACCGTAATAATGTACCATCAAGACCGACGCTCATCATTAATGGATTAAAGTTATGTATTTCACCAGCTACGTCCGTTTTTCTAAATTCAAATTTCCTTGTCCTGTTCCAGACCTCACGCCAGCCTGCGTGAGCTAAAACGTGTGCCTTTCGGCTTCCTCTTGTAACCAGGTGTTGGCTCTCCTGCCAACCCACAACATTTGGCGACGAGGCAATACCGTGTTCCTAACTATACTGCCCTGATTTACTTGTGTAATGGCTTCGCCACCATCTCCAGATGTACTGTCCGAATTTTATTGCTTACAGAATCAGCAGACGCAGGCCTTACTGGATGGTCTTGGAGAGCTTGTCCAGGGTCAACGTGCTATGCAAAACGATGCGGCAGCCGCTGCTCCACCGCTAACGCAGCCATAACACGCTATTGCACCAACTTTTCGACCTTTTGGTGCTGCGCTGGAAAGCTGGACAGAGTGGTCACGCCAGTTTGGATTCCATCTCGCCGCCTACAGAATTCAAGGTAACGAGCGGGTGAAAACGTACCGTGTGATAGTCAAATTATTTCCCAGACGGGACCTAGCAACTCTGTCCTAAGACGAAATTTTGTCTGCATTAGATGCATATTTCAAAGAATCAGTCAATGTCGTTGCGAAAAGGTATACCTTCTTTCATACAAAACGTATGGCAGGTCAGACTAATCGGGAGTGGGTTGCAACTTTGCAAGGCCTTACTAGGGATTGTGCTTATGAGTTTCAATGTGGACTCCCTTATTCAGATACTATGGTACGTGATGCAATTGCACAGAACGTTTCTGATGTTCGTATAAGGGAACAGATTTTGAAACTAGTCAATCCCTCCCTTCAACAAGTGATGGACATATTGGATCGGCAGGACACACTTGACTTTGCTCAGGAATCATTTGAAACTTCACCAGCCATGTGTCAGGTTACCTGGCCCGCCGGGCGAGATGCGTGGAGTGGTAAACAGCCCTAACGCCTGGCCGCGCCGCTGCCGCCAGGCTCTCAGTCACATGTGCCGCACAGGCAAGCAAATGCAGTGCTAAAATCATGCCCGCGGCGTGCTACTAGACATTCACGTGAGAATTGCCCGTCATGCCAGGCTATTTGCTTTTTCTGTAATAAAAAAGGACATGTTCAAAGTGTTTGCCGAAATAAGCTCAGATTGGACACTCACACCCGTTCCAGGCCCTTTGCTTCGCGCCGGAATCGGAATCGAACCAAGGATACTCAGGCTCGCGACACTTCGCCCAAGGAAATTCACGTAGTTCATTCCACTCTGCCCAGTGCCACTCTCTCTAACAGTGACTGTGTTCGTCCCACAAAAATCCCGTCAAGTCGCAAGTGATTATGTACCAGTGTCAGTTCACGTTGCACGAGACAGTCGCTCTTGTCAGCAGGACAATAAACATTTTGTAGACCTGGACTTTAATGGCAAAGTGATACCATTCCAGCTCGATACCGGAGCTGCAGTTTCACTGATCAATCCAGACACTTACAAACTGCTGGGCACACCTCCGTTGTGTGCTGCAAATGTTAAGTTAACTAGTTAATCCGGACAAGATATCCCTGTATTAGGACAGTGCAGCCTTCTTGCAACATACAAAGTACAAACAAAACTTGTGTCATTTTATGTCCTTTGTTCTTTTTCTGCCGTGAACTTGTTTGGTTTCGATTTATTTCAGTTGTTTAACTTGTCTATAGTAAATCAGGTCCTATCAGTGAACCAGACTGTGCCTTCAGACAGTGTTTCTCGTCTATGTGAAGACTTTGCAGACATTTTTGCACTGGGCCTTGGTTGTGCTAAGAACTATAAAGCACATTTGGAACTGAAAGTAAATGCGCAACCCAAATTTTTCAGAGCGTGCAATGTTCCCCATGCATTGTGTGATGAGGTCGCAAAAACATTACACGATTTTGAATCACAAGGTGTAATTGAATGTGTGCAGGCTTCTCTCTGGGAATCACCGTTAGTAATTTTGCCAAAACCTTCGGGAAAATTGAGACTTTGTGTGGACTTCAAGGCAACAGTGAATCCACAACTAGTGATTGCAACTTTTCCTTTACCCCGCCCAGAAGATCTTTTTGACAAACTGTGCCTGGGTAAATATTTTTC
Source organism: Schistocerca americana (assembly GCF_021461395.2). Lineage (NCBI taxonomy): Eukaryota > Metazoa > Arthropoda > Insecta > Orthoptera > Acrididae > Schistocerca > Schistocerca americana. Next base: position 625,800,823 of record NC_060122.1, read on the forward strand.
GAAGTTGGACCTAGCAGATGCGTACTTGCAAATACCGGTGAACGAAGACTCCCAGCGCGTTTTTGTGGTTAACATGCATCTAGGTTTGTATCGATTCAAACGACTGCCATTCGGGTGTGCATCCGCCCCTGCATTGTTTCAGCAATATCTACAAACTGTTTGTGCATCGGTCCCTACTGCAGCAAACTATCTGGACGATATTGTGATCTCTGGGAAGACGGAAGACGAACATTTAGCCAATCTCAGAACATTATTTCAGGTCTTGCGACAAAATGGTCTTCGCTTGCGGAAGGACAAATGTGTGTTTTTTTCTCGTGACGTACCCTACCTGGGACATGTACTCAATGATCAAGGCATACATCCCAGTCCCGAGCACCTCCGTGCCATACAAGACTTGCCTTCGCCGCAGAATTTGAAGCAGCTACAGAGTGTGCTGGGAAAAATCAACTATTATCATAACTATGTGCCGCACGCGTCTTCCATTTCAGCTCCGCTTCATCGCCTACGCCGTAAAGGTGTTCCGTTCGTCTGGACGACAGAATGCGAACGCGCCTTTCGCCAGTTGAAATCGGCGCTGCCTTCCAATACTTGCCTTACGCCATTCGATCCCCAGAAGCCCCTTTTGTTGATGGTGGATGCATCGGATTTCGGGATCGGTGCTGTGCTTGCGCACAAAGATGGATCGCACGATCGCCCTATTACCTTTGCTTCCAAATTGCTCTCGTCGGCGCAAAGAAATTATTCACAGATCGCGAAAGAAGCATTGGCTCTCGTATTTGGTGTTACAAAGTTTCATGATTTCTTGTATGGTCGTCACTTTACCATCATCACAGACCACAAGCCTTTGACATCGCTTTTTCATCCGACCAAGCCTGTCCCTCCACGTACAGCGCAGAAATTCATTCGCTGGTCTATTTTCCTCTCGCAGTACCGCTACGATATCTTATATCGGTCCACTGCTAAGCACGGAAACGCCGATGCGTTGTCCCGTTTGCTTGTTGCTGAGGATAGCGCATTCGATTCCTCCGAACTTGCTTGCATGTTCATTTATTCGGAAACCGATGCCGTGGTCGACTCGTTTCCGATTGATTTTCGTCGTGTAGCTACCGCCACAGCTGCCGACCCTATTCTTGCTACCGTTCTGCGTTTTGTTGCTAAGCAATGGCCCCTGTCAAAGTCACGGATTGGGGATCCGTTGGTTCGCCGATTTTTTGCTCACAAGGGGAGATTTTTTGTTCGACGTGGTGTTTTGCTGTTGCGCTCTGATAATGGTCAGTCCAGGGTCGTGGTACCACGTTCGTTACAGTCCTCTGTCTTACAGCTTCTCCACCAAGGACATTAGGGTGTAGTGAGAACGAAACAACTTGCTCGTCAGCACTGTACTTGGTTCGGAATCGATGCCGCGATTACGAATATGTGCTCTTCTTGCATGGTGTGTGCCGAACAATAATCAGCACCACCGCGGAAATTCTTTGCATGGCCAAAAGCCACTTCCCCTTGGCAACGCTTGCACATCGATTTTGCTGGTCCATTCTGGAATGCTCGATGGTTGGTTGTGGTAGATTCATTCAGTAATTTTCCTTTTGTTGTCCGGCTGTCTCCCACGACGTCATCTGCTACCATCCAAGCGTTATCTGCTATCTTTTGCATTGAAGGTCTTCCACAGACTATTGTTTCCGACAATGGCCCACAATTCATGTCCGCAGAATTTCAGTCATTCTGCAAGGCCAATGGTATTCAACATCTGACGTCCGCGCCGTTTTCGCCACAGTCTAACGTTGCCGCTGAACGATTGGTCAGGACTTGCAAGTCACAGATGTTGAAGTTAAGAGTCGTATTCTCGGGAGGACGCGTTATTGCTCATTTTGTCCTCGTATCGCTCTCACCCCCGAGATGGTCGCTCGCCGGCTGAGTAGCTCCACGGTCGTCTTCATCGAACATTTATGTCTTTGCTACATCCGCCGCATCAGGTTCCTGTGCAGCGGCAGACACCTGATTTTGCTCCAGGCGACGTTGTCTACTATCGCCACTATCGAGGTTCACGGCGTTGGCTCGAAGGGCGCATTCTTCGCTGCCTCGGACGCGCTATGTATCTGGTTTTGAGGGGGGGGGGGGGGGGGGGGAATGGGGTGGCTCTAATGAGGTGCGCCGGCATCTCAACCAGCTGCGCCTCTGTCTTCGCATGGGATCTGCCGCTCGCCGTCTGCTTTCAGCGATGGTGCCGTCCGGTCAGCGCCATGGGGACCCATTTACTGGCTCGCCTCAGCCCTAGGTGTTACCGACGCTGCCTTCCATTTTGCCACATGGCGACCACACTTGCTAGGTGGTAGCTTTTAAATCGGCCGCGGTCTGTTAGTATACGTCGGACCCGCGTGTCGCCACTATCAGTGATTGCAGACCGAGCGCCGCCACACGGCAGGTCTAGAGAGACTTCCTAGCACTCGCCCCAGTTGTACAAACGACTTTGCTAGCGATGGTTCACTGACAAAATACACTCTCATTTGCCGAGACGATAGTTAGCATAGCCTTCAGCTACATCATTTGCTACGACCTAGCAAGGCGCCAGTACCAGTTACTATTGATAAAATAATAATGTACCATCAAGACCGACGCTCATCATTAATGGATTAAAGTTAAGTATTTCACCAGCTACGTCCGTTTTTCTAAATTCTAATTTCCCTGTCCTGTTCGAGACCTCACGCCAGCCTGCGTGAGCTGAAACGCGTGCCTTTCGGCTTCCTCTTGTAACCCGGTGTTGGCTCTCCTGCCAACCCACAACACACTGTATTATAAGAAATGAAATAAAACAACCCACGATAACCTTACGACGAGAGTCTGTTTCAATGAAACTGAGTTTCTGTACACAAGCGTGCCTCTATCGGCACGAATTAGTAAAATACTAGTGACTTAATTTCGGTTGGGTCTGTGTTTGATTGGTATGCTGTGTCATACTCAAGTGGTATGCAAATGTGGCATTTCATAAATAAAGTTGTGTATTCCTAGAAACCCGAAACTTGTTTGTCAGCAGCGGAAAGAGGCGTTACCTGTTGTGCCGCATTTTAAGTTTCTCACCATTGCACTATGATCCGAAAGTATTTTCTTGCGATTTCCTTATCGAAGTGTGATCTGACTGCTTGTAGCTCTTTCACAGAAAGGATAAAAACGCTACAGTCAGCAAGACTGGATCCGCAAACCATAACAGACGCTTTCTCTCAGGTTAGCACGTTTCCACAGAGCTAGGGAAGAGGCATGCGTCTAGGTCTCCTCTTACGAGACCAGTAGTGGCTAGAACTCGTAAACCGCTATTTAAAGGACGAGATCAGATACAATTTTGACGTGCAACGACTTTCCTGGGCTGAAAACCGTAAATTTACAATCTTTTGTTACAGTTCAAGCGTTAATAATAACTCAGATAACTCAATGGAAATGACAGGAAAAATCAAGTGAACTTTGAGGCTTAATTTTGTGCATAGCAGGAAGTAACTCGTCGATTACAGAGTTGCCAAATATACCTTGCCTTGTTGCCAAATCTCAGTTACATTACCAGCAGGAAGAAGACGAACTGATGTGATCCTACAGTGGGCTGGGAAGTGACCATAGCTGACGTCTCAAAGATGCGGCTGCTACAGCCTGGAATACGTAATCCGTCTCTTTCACATTTATGTAACTGGGTTTAGGGACTGGAGCATAGTTACTAATAATACTCAGAACTGACTGCAAACTAGCTTCATAAATCATAAATGATAAATGATAAATCATAAATCACTCTCATAATTGTTTCTATTTATTTTTGTAAGTGTACTCAAAACTAAGGAAATCATTGACGAACGTTTTCGTGCCTCGCCGATAGTCGAGCACAAGAAACAAATAAAAATAAAAAAAAGACTGTGTGTGTGTGTGTGTGTGTGTATGTGTGTGTGTGTGTGTGTGTGTGTGTGTGTGTGTGTGGAGAGTGAGAGAGAGAGAGAGAGAGAGAGAGAGAGAGAGAGAGAGTTAGGGAGGGAGGGAGGGAGGGAGGGAGGGAGATCATTTGATCGGATGTGTGTTGATTCACACTGTTTCCACCTTCTGGCCAAGTTTAGGTAAGAACAGTGAAATATGGAGGGTATTCAGCGATGATTTGTGCAGCCCTGTCGGGGTGCACCATGGGTTCCACAGTTCTCTGGAGAGGCCCATTACATCGAAGGATATTGTTAGTGTTTTTGGATGTCCCTCCCGTGCTAAAATTTTTGTTACCCGATGGCGACGCTGTGGTACAAGGAAGCAGGTGTTCCGGCGTAAGATCGAGCGCCGGCACGAAGTTTAAGAGCGTAAGAACAGAGAGGACTGTGAGACGACGTCAGTCAATAGTTAGGTGACGGACCCCTTTCTAGGACGACATCGAGACAGGAGCAGCCTCTACACGAGGAGAATATAGGCGCCGGCCCGAGTTAAGCCATCCTCCGAACGCTACAGCAGTGCCTTACGAAATGTATTGTTTTGCTTGTATTGAAATTGTGTATACTGAAGGACATTGATTATTTGCATGTCGCCATTAGCTTGCGACACACCTTTGTGAATACGAAAAGTTAAGTTTTATCAATTTATCTTACTGTAATAAACTTCATTAATACGCTATGCTTGAATTGTTGTATAGCGATCCGGGAAATCGGGTTTCCTAGGCACCCTATTTGCGCTCAATAATACGGCAGGAAGCAGCAGGGCCATAGCTACCAAACATACACAGCTTGTGTTAAACAATGTTTATTGGCTTGCACAGTTGAAACACAGAAAGTCGATCTATTTAACAAACACAAATTTTTTTTTTCTTGAATCCCTGTTGAAATCTGCATAACAAATGCACAAACAGTCTCAAAATTACCGTTTATGTCAATACTTAATACAACAAAACCTGCCAAACTTTGAATCACAGGACTATCTTGTACAATGTCTTCTCTTTTTCAATATAAATTCATACCATGGCATCATGTTAACGCACAACATAATGCACACAAGTAACAATAAGGCAACTTCTAAAATTTGAACGCTCGGCAGTGAAAACACCCCCCACGCGAACTTCTAATTAAGGACTAATCCAGTTGTTACCAGTACAGGTAGGCGTTAATTAAATAACAAGCAATTAATAAAAAACAGCGCCTTGGCATCTAAACATTCTCTAAGAACATACGCACATAAAAACTCCTTTATAAGAATTAAACTTCACAATCAGCATACAAGGTACAAATATGATAAAAATGGCTGATAAGGGAATACAGAATTAATAAGGCGTAGCGTCTAGCAATCTGATCGAGCGCTAAGTATAGAGTCTTACATTCTGCGTGGTGTCTGTTGTTATTTATCGTGTCTCCCTACCACGTTCGCGCAACTACGATCTGAGCGTGTTTTTTAGGGAATTGACTAGTTTGAACCTGGGACCTGTTGCTGGTAAGGAGACGTCAGACCACACATGACATGTTGAATTCAGAAGAGTTCAGTGAGAATAGCGATGATATAACCAAATACTTAATGATTTCAGCGACAGATCCACTGCATTTCCTGTAAAAGAATCTTAATACTAACTAAATTTAGAGGAAGGGGTTCCAGGCTTTCCTATTTTTAGTTAGCTGGTAAAATAACGTCGAAAAAGCAGTTGAGTGTACCATTGCAAATTTTATTCTACTCACAAAACCTTGTTTATAAATAGCACTATTGATAAAAGGAAATGTTTTAATACAGGAAGGTAAAAACCAACTGCGTTCAACAAAAATGTGAACGAATATTCCCTGAATGGGTTTCCAAGTTCTACAATGGATCGAAGGATGACCTATGCCATATCACATCTATAATCTAGGTTTAAATTAAGTTTCACAAAAGAGAAAACTATCAAAATGGTCCACAGTGACCCTCAATTATCTTTAATTATTTATCTAACTTGTCGTAAATTACAGTGGCCGATGTGGCTACTCAATAACTATATAACAGAAAATTCATCGCGTTTCAGATTTTTACTTCAAGTGGCAAATGTGAACACCATGAGCTTTAATTGACGATCGACACTAGTATTACGCAAAAAGGGGGTGTAACAGATGAGACTTCTGCAGTTCTGAGTGAAGCTTTATGCGCTGTTATGCAGCATCGCGTGCGTTCATTACCTTGTCGGTGTTCGTCAGGGGGCGGCTGGCAGCACAGCTCCGCTCACCTCGCCGTCTCGGAAGCAACTCTCTCCTAACTTCTCCTTACTACAATTTACCGAAGCTGGTTTAAAAAAACTATCTGGCTGTGTTTTCATCTGACCAATCAGGGTCTCAATGTTAACCTTAAGCTCCGCCTACAAAAATTGTGTCTATGCGATGAGAAACGTTATCATTTTCGTGGTGGGGCAATGTATTTAAAATTTGCAAAGTAACAGAGACGCGAAAAAGTCTGACGCTAAAACTTGCAGCTGGTGTGGTCCTTTTAGCGTTATCGTATGATCTATACCGTTCTTCTGGAGGGCTCTATCTTTAAACATGGGCTGGGGTGGTCTTGACGTAACAGAGACGCAAAAAAGTCTCACGCTAAAAACTTGCGGGTGGTGTGGCCCTTTTTGCGTTATCGTAAGATCTGTACTGTTCTTCTGGAGGGCTCTAACTTTTAACATGGCCTGGGGGGTGGTCCTGACGTAACAGAGACGCGAGAAAGTCTCACGCTAAGACTTGCAGCTGGGGTGGTCTAGTGGTTAGCTGGCGACGTGGGTGTCCAGTCCATCCCTTATCGTAGGGTCTTCTAACTTAACACGGTTCTGTTCTCAGCTTCTGTTCTCGTTTCTCCCCTCGGAACTGCGTCTGTCTCACGGTGGGAAGGTATGACATGCATTTAGGCATTGGTGTGTTAGTCTGTGGCATTCCATTTGCTCACTCGTTACTCGTATTACTTTGGTTAATTTAATGTCACGATTTATTTGGAGCTATGTGACATACTACTGGATTTGCTTATCATGTCAGGGTTTTCATGGAAGGTGTTGGATTTTCCTGACACCTTACAAGAGTGACTCAATTTTACAGGTTTACATTCATATTTCGAACTAAAGGTGGAAGGAAAGAGCTACAAAGCTTAACGACCTGACGGAGCCAGGAACAAAGAGAACAGCAATACTCAACTTAAGAACAAAATGGAGACAGAAGGCCGTGAACACGGAGAGCCCGGTCTAACGAAACACAGTTCCACTGGCAACGGCCAAGTCGTCAAGATCCCGGAGCCACGTCCCACCGCACCGGAGGAAATACGCTGCACTCCGACCAACTGAAACACTCAATTACAAAGCACACTCTACATTGCACATTCAAATTACATAAAAGAATAAAACAAAACATATAACAGGACGGCTCTTCCAAAACATTCTTTTTCCTTTAGACTCAATCCTTAAGGATTAATTTAAACACTGCAGTACACGAGTAAATAAGATTGTTCCTTGAAACTTAATAGCAACAGCTGAGTATTGCCTTAAACGGGCAAGGGGCAACCTGAACTGCACTTTGATGGAATCTGATGCAGTTATACGAGACATTGACATATAGTCAGCACGGATTCAGAAAATATCGTTCTTGTGAAACACAACTAGCTCTTCATACTCATGAAGTAATAAGTGCTATCGACGGGGGATGTCAAATTGATTCCATATTTTTAGATTCCGAGAAGGCTTTCAACACCGTTCCTCACACGTGTCTTCTAATCAAACTGCGTGCCTACGGAGTTTCGCCTCAGTTGTGCGATTGGATTAGTGATTTCCTGTCAGAAAGGTCACAGTTCGTAGTAACAAACGCAAAGTCATGGAATAAGACAGAAGTACACTACGGGCCATTAAAATTGCTACACCAAGAAGAAATGCAGATGATATATGGGTATTCATTGGACAAATATATTATACTAGAACTGACTTGTGATTACATTTTCACGCATTTTAGGTGCATAGATCCTGAGAAATCAGTACCCAGAACACCACCTCTGGCCGTAATAACGGCCTTGATACGCCTGGGCATTGAGTGAAACAGAGCTTGAATGGTGTGCACTGGTACAGCTGCCCATGCAGCTTCAACACGATACCACAGTTCATCAAGAGTAGTGACTGGCGTATTGTGACAAGCCAGTTGCTCGGTCACCGTTGACCGGCCGTTTTCAATTTGTGAGAGATCCGGAGAATGTGTTGGCCAGGGCAGCAGTCGAACATTTTCTGTGTCCAGAAAGGCCCTTACAGGACCTGCAACAGGCGGTCGTGCATTATCCTGCTGAAATGTATGGTTTCGCAGGTATCGAATGTAACGTTCACTGTTCAAAGTGCCGTCAATGCGAACAAGAGGTGACCGAGACGTGTAACCAATGGCACCCCATATCATCACACACGGTGATACGCCAGAATGTCGATGACGTATGCACGCTTCCAATGTGCGTTCACCGCGATGTCGCCAAACATGGATGCGACAATCATGATGCTGTAAACAGAACCTGGATTCATCCGAAAAACCGACGTTTTGCCATTCGTGCACCTAGGTTCGTCGTTGAGTACACAATTGCAGGCACTCCTGTCTGTGATGCAGCGTCAAGGGTAACCGCAGCCATGGTCATCGAGCTGATAGTCGATGCTGCTGCAAAAGTCGTCGAACTGTTCGTGCAGATGGTTGTTGTCTTGCAAACGTCCCCATCTGTTGACTCAGGGATCGAGACGTGGCTGCACGATCCGTTACAGCCATTCGGATAAGATGCCTGTCATCTCGACTGCTAGTTATACGAGGCCGTTGGGATCCAGCACGGCTGGATTACTCTCCTGAACCCACTGATTCCATGTTCTGCTAACAGGCATTGGATCTCAACCAACGCGAGTAGCAATATCGCTATACGATAAACCCCAATCGCGATAGGCTACAATCCGACCTTTATCAAAGTCGGAAACGTGATGGTACGCATTTCTCCTCCTTACACGAGGCATCACAACAACGTTTCACCAGGTAACGCCGGTCAATTGCTGTTTGTGTATAAGATATCGTTTGGAATCTTTCCTCATGTCAGCACGTTGTAGGTGTCGCCACTGGCGTCAACCTTATGTGAATGCTCTGAAAAGCTTATCATTTGCACATCACAGCATCTTCGTCCTGTCAGTTAAATTTCGCGTCTGTAGCACGTCATCTTCGTGGTGTAGCAGTTTTAATGGCCAGAAGTGTAGTATCCGGCGTTCTCCAAGGAAGTCCGGCGCTGATAACCTAGATGTTGTGCGCCCTAAAACACTAATCATCATCATCATCATCATCAACATCCATGGAGGTGTTATAAGCCCTCTATTATTCCTGATCTATAGTAACGACATAGGAGATTTGAGTAGCCGTCTTAGATTGTTTGCAGATGATGGTGTCATTTATCTTCTAGTAAAGTCATCAGATGATCAAAACGACTTGCAAAATGAACTCGATAAGATATCTGTATGGTGCGAAAAGTGGCAATTGACCCTGAATGAAGAAAAGTGCGTAGTTATTCACATGAGTACTAAAAGAAATCAGCTAAATTTCTATTACACGATAAAACGCATAAATGTGAGGGCTGTAAATTCAGCTAAATACTTAGAGATTACAATTACAAATAACCTTAATTGGAACGATCACATAGATAATATTGTGGGTAGAGCAAACCAAAGACTGCGATTCATTGGCAGAACACTTCGAAGGTGCAACAGGTCTACCAAAGAGACTGCTTATAGTACGCTTGTCCACCCTATTCTGGAGTGTTGCTGTGCGGTGTGGGATCAGCGTCAGGTGGGACTGACGGATGACATTGAGAAAGTACAAATAAGGGCAGGTCGTTTTGTATTACCGCAAAATAGGGGAGATAGTGTCACACACGTGATACGTAAGTTGGTGTGGCAATCATTAAAACAAAGACGTTTTTCGTTGCGACGGGATCTTCTCATAATCTTTCAATCACCAGTTTCCTCCTCCGATTGCGAACACATTGTATTAGCACCCACCTACATAGGGAGAAATGATCATCACGATAAAATAAGAGAAACCAGGGCTCCCAACGTAAAAATTTAAGTACTCGTTTTCCCGCGTGCCATTCGAGAGTGGAACGGTAGAGAGACAGCATGAAGGTGCTTCTGCCAGGCACTTTATTGTGAATAGCAGAGTAATCTCGTAGATGTAGATGTAGATGCAGACAAGATAGTATTTTGTTACTCGTTACTTAAGGTGCAAATTTTGGTATTTAATCACAAGATTACAATAGTTTTAGTTATACCATCACTCAATAATGGGAACCTCACCGGATTTCCTTACGTATAGCTGCAGATACATCATCAAGCGGTAGGAAACTATGGCAATGTTATCATGTTACGTGTGACATAACATTGACATATCAGACTTTTCACTGAAGACAACATTAGTTAAAGATTAACAAATATACACAAAAACACAGTTGCAACTGTTTAAATCGAACACTCACCATATGCCCAGGCGAACGGTTAATGCCTGTGGACGCTGTGGCAAGCTCTTCTTCTCAACACACACTGCGTGGCGAAAAAAGCCATAATACCACGCCTCGAGTCGGAGCCCAAAACCTTTCCGCCGTCTCCGGCCACAGCACTCCAGTAATACCACATCCAAGGAGCATGCGCACTAAGTGACGGCTAGTCCCCCGACCGTGTTGTAACCGCAACCGACAGACTACACAGAGAGGCCTGCTGGCTCGACATTGAAGATTTAAATAGCCGAAAGCGCGGAGAACAACCAAATCATGGCCGGCCAAAGCGAAATCGGTGGCAAAGATGACATTACACCCGCTTGACGTATCACCTATATTAGACAAGTGGGCAGAAAACAACAGCAGAACCGAAGGTCAAAATATGGTTCAAAAGGCTCTAAGCACTATGGGAATTAATATCTGAGGTCTTCAGCCCCTAGACAGAATTACTTAAATCTAGCCTAAGGACATAACACGCATCCATGCCCGAGGAAGAATTGGCACCTGCGACCGTAGCAGCCGCGTGGAGGGGAGAGTGATTGGCCTGTCGAACACGTGGATAGACGAAGGTAACGGAATGAGTTACTCAAGTACACGTTAAAACGGTACACCGTATAAACAATAGTGAAGCCTCCAATTGGGAACTCGCAGTTCTCTAGGGGACGGAGCATCGCAACCACTTCATACTGAATTCGAGAAAAGTGACCTTTCCAAAGGAAAGAGCATAACAATTGTATGAATTTTTAATCCATCACCGCTGGGAGCGGAAATACGTGTCCGACATACCACACTTAGCTGAAAATGTAGGTATCTAAGATCCACACTTTGTGAATAAGACTAAGGGAACAACTTTCGTGTTCACGGATTTCCCCTTGAACTACATTCGTCAACTGCCACCAACTAAGTACAACCATTTACATTGGGCAGCAATCCACAGTAAACCCCAACGATTTGTGGTGAGCAACTACCATTGCCCATGGAATGACAACTTGTTGAAAATCTTTCAGTGGTAACAGGATACATTTCCGTTGATTGATGCGTTGCCCAGAAAGAGAACAAAATAAATCCAAGGTGTCCTCGAGCAAAGACATACCATCGATACGGCGTAGTACGTTCGTGCCTAGAAGTTTCTCCTAATGTCTTCCAGCCACATAATTGATCACCAATACTGCGAAGCAGAGATTCTTAGGACAAGACAAAAAGCGACGGGGCCTCCCGGCGATATACCCCGTTGGATGGGGATCTGGGTAGTGAGTTGTCCATTTACTACGACAGATGCGTGAATACGAGTAAAAGGATCGGATAATATCTGGCATGCAGCATGATGGAGATTGGTCACCTTAAGAACCTGCAACAAAAGACAGTGACGGACCCGGCCAAATACCTTATTAAAAACAATAAAAAGCACGGCTCGAGAGACAGCAGTCGCCGCAGCCACGTAGATAACGTTCGGCCATTCGACTGCAGAAGTCAGGATAGTGCTCCCACGCACGCAGATTCGGTGAACAGCAAGAATTTTCTCTAGAAGTATCGACGAATGGCTATTAACTGCTCAGGCCACAGTTGTGTAATCGAAATTAAGTAGTCTGACCGGGCGGAATTGATCAATATATGGACGTCCGTATGTCTTCGGAATTAGAGCTATTTTACCAACTTTGAAGCGGTCAGAAAACACACCCGCCCGGAGCTACTCATGTACCTTTGACACCTTGGTATCACCTATGAGAGGCCATAAAATTCATTACGAGTACCGTCGACTCCCGGTGATTTTTGAGATGGTGAACTAACAAAATAAGGCAATATACGAGGCCTGTCCAGAAAGTAAGTTACGATTGATCGCGGAATGAAAATCACAGTGAAAATCAGAAATGTTTCATTTGTAACAGTTAGCTACACCTTTCAGTTTCTTCTCTACGTAGTTGCCGTTCTGACTCAGACATTCGTCGTACCGTTGTACCAACTTTCCAATACCGTCATCACAGAAGGCAGCCGCCAGTGCTTTCCGCCAATTCTCTACGCTGGCCTAAAGCTCGTTGTATGTGCCAAAATGTTGTCTTCATAGCCAGCGGTTCGTTTGAGCAGAGATGAAACTCAGTGGGAGACAATTACGGGCTGTATTGTGGGTAACCAAACATTTCCAATTGAAACGATGCAGGAACATCTTCATTTCCCCTGCAGAATGAAGCTGAGAGTTGTCTTGAAGAAGAAACCGCACGGCAGTTATGTAATGTTGGTTGCATAAATTCTGGGGAAAATTCTCACTAGGCCCTCGTACTTGGCGGGAGACACTATTTTCTATAACATCTTTACGCGCTCACTAAGAGCTCAGGAATGAAAAGAGAGACATAATTCTACCTAGAGTCATACTAGAGACACTGCCTAACACATCTTTGCAAAGCTTTATCGGATTTTCATAGTCGTTTCCATTTCGCGACCGATCGTAACTTACTTTCTGGACGGACCTCGTATATCATTGCGAGTAAAGTCATTTATAAATTCGTAATTTAATGCGGGAGTGGCCATTGCAATCCAGGAGACAATCGCATCACTAGCAGGAACATCATTATGGTCGATAAAGTAATTATAGATCGCCCAGGTAACGTCACGTTTGGAGATCAGCACATGGCAATAGGTATGCGTAAGGGACGTGATACATGCTCTTTTTCGATGTGTCCGCAAATAGTTAAGGTGATATACGGAGGTAGTTCATCCTGTAGGAAGGAGCAGGATATTCATCGAACCCTGAATTCTTCCATTCGTTATCTCTTTAACTGAAGAAGCTTCGTGACATGGCGGCCATCCATAATACGTAAGGGAGCTTACCTGGCACCTTCATAATAATCTCGCAAGACTGAATAATAAAACTCTTGGGTCCAACGGAAACTCCTCACCCTCTTAGGGCCGTAGCGCATTAACGCATTCCGGAGCAAAGGCTTGGCACGGCAGTTCATAAGAGAGGGATAACGGTCCTGCGAACGCAAGCTACGGGCCTAAACATCTCGACCGATAATCTGGATGGAAGAATCATTTAAGAGGGTTGTGTTCAAAATTCAGAGGAGGTCACACGGTTTTACTGGTTGGGTCACGCGATTTAAGGCTACAGCTACGCCACAGTGATCAGTGAAACAAGTGGGTTCAAATGGTTCAAATGGCTCTGAGCACTATGGGACTTAACTTTTGATGTCATCAGTCCCTTAGAACTTAGAACTACTTAAACCTAACTAACCTAAGGACATCACACACATCCATGCCCGATGCAGGAATCGAACCTGCGACCGTAGCGGCCGCGCGGTTCCAGACTGAAGGGCCTAGAACCGCTCGGAAACCGCGGGCGGCAGTATATATATATATATATATATATATATATATATGTGTGTGTGTGTGTGTGCGTGTGTGTGTGTGTGTGTGTGTGTGACTCCCAAGACAGAGAACGCCTTTTCGGAATTATGTGAGGAAAGACCTGTTCCGGAACTTCGTACTATATTCAAGGACTTTCCAGACATCTCTGAGTCTGTAACATATTCCTACCATTTTCCTGCACAACCAGACGGGGAAAGCAAGTCACCGACCACTGCTAAATAGAACGAGATCGGCACAAGCGTGCCAGTGGAATATGTGGTGATGGTAAAAATCATACCGTCAGTTTTCGTTTCTGTTGATTCCCAGCAGCCGCACCGCCGACCTGTGGAAGAGTGGGATGTATCCCCTGCACCTAGTACTGAATTTGCTTAGTCCCCCCCCCCCCCCCCCCCCCCGCCTCCAGTTCTCCTAGGAGGCAGTCGCTTACCCACACTGCCGCAAAAAAACAGCGTTTTCAGACTGAGTTCGAGACATGACAAAAAATTAAAAAAACAGAAATTTCAATTACACAACTGTCGCCCGAGCGGTTAATAGCCGTTTGTCGATACTTCTAGAGAATATTCTTGTTGTTCAGCGAATCTGCGTGCGTGGGAGCACTATCCTGACTTCTGCAGTCGAATGACCGAACGTTATCTACGTGGCTGCGGCGACTTCTGTCTCTGGAGCCGTGCTTTTTATAGGTTTTAATAAAGCATTTGACCAGGTCCGTCACTGTCTTTTGTTGCAGATTCATAAGGTGACCAATCTCCATCATTATCCGATCCTTTTAATGGTTTTAACATTTTTAAATGTTCGGATAATAAATTGCCGTCTCTTTAATCTCAGAATAGATTGTCAAAGCAGCTAGCCGCTATCTCTGTGTAATGTGTTGTCTGTATAGACGTGTTTCTGTTGTCTTTAAGATCCCTTCACCTTCACACCTAAGTCTATACAGTAAAGTAAGGCCCTCCCAGTTCTTGGCTGATCCGTGATAAGACAGGCGAAAAATTGGACTAATGGAGGACTATTAGTATTATCTCTATTTTCATTCGCTCTCTCTCTTTCTCTCCTTTATCTATGTACAGTTTTTAATACAATATTTCATTACGCGATGAAGTGATTCAGCCAAATAGATTCTTTGGTGGAGTCCTTCGTCTTGGTAATCAGCGGCTGGCTTGCTGTAAGAGATCTTTACATTTATTATTACTGTTAAACACTGCAGTCAGTCGGGAGAATCAATCGTTTGGACAATTTGTTCCTTTTACGAAAGATTGCGAATTCCAGATGTGTACGAAGCCTTTTTGGACGATTTAACACAGACTCAGTGGTTGCAGGCTCTTTTCGACACAACTGAAACTTCCCCACTAATTACAGGGCCAACGTGATCAACAAATGATTCAGAAAAAACTCATTCGTTCATTCACGCCAGAACAAAAAAGTTACAAACCTTATTTATGGAGGAAATCATTTATTAAATCCATCTGCATTACATGTCCCGATCTCCGGTGATTCCACGCCTTAATTATTTTCCTTTTACAATCTCTTTCTCTTCAAAACAAACCGCTAGCGGCACAAATGCTAATTGGCTCGCTTTTGCGAGAAGAAAAGCAGAACATATATCTCTCAGAAACACGTCGATCCCTCAACAGATACTCCAGAAGCTCTCCTAGTTACCCTCTAACAACCATGGAGAATGCCTACATGCATCTCTGTTATTTCAAAGAATAAACGCACTAGAAAATACTTTGGCGTCGACGATCTGTCGCCGCATATATTACGAGAAAATCATATC
Organism: Schistocerca americana; assembly: GCF_021461395.2. Lineage (NCBI taxonomy): Eukaryota > Metazoa > Arthropoda > Insecta > Orthoptera > Acrididae > Schistocerca > Schistocerca americana. The sequence goes on from NC_060122.1 coordinate 625,816,415, forward strand.
AGATAATTTTTCCAAAGTGAATGAATGTGGATGGTTTGATTGAAAATGATTAATTAGTGCGTGGTAGAGGGTATTTTCTGTGGGTACATTACAATGCCCCTCGCAGCGAACGAAGTTTGTGAGCGTAATTTTGATTTACCGAACACACTTCACGAGCTATCTATTAGTGTGGGTAACCCGGAAGTGATGAGTGTCCGTCCTCCGACTGAAAAAAAATAATTATGTTTAAGATAGACGAAGAAAAGAAACATTGAAAACAGAAGAAATGAAGAGACAGGTACCGCGGCTGTATTGCTTTTACGTGCATCAAGGTGTTATGTCTGCGGTGCACAACCAAGGAAGATGATCTTTCATGAAACTATTATCAGAGTCTACCCATTCGGAAACTTTCATAAGCAGGGAAATCATGGAAAACCTCTTAACCCTAGGCCCCCAGTCTACGGTACATAGAAGATAGGAAAGCCTACAGAAGAAAAAAAAATTTGAAATCGATCTCTAATGGAAAGATAGGGATAGATTTATATAACGATTTGGAGAAGAGTCATTTGTGCCTCTAGCTAAAAAAAAATTACAATCAATAACTCAAGTTTATTGATTGATTTATTTATTTAAATATTTAAGTCTTGTTCCCAGGACAATATCTTGCGGTGCTGAAACTCCCCAGGATCTTCCATGTCCCCGACGTCCAAATTTGTAGTCGGTCTGCTACGCGGCCCACAATGGGAAGAGTAGTAGAAGGGACAGGGATACCAGATTTTACATGCAACATTCATTCCAAAAGAATTAGCAATGACTGAAAGGGAAACTCTTCCTGTAAAAGAACTGGTTAGGTTGCACCGCCCAAGATTCTCTATTTTGAAAACAATATCCCCTTGGCTTCATGCATCCTTTTTCTTACGATGTACTGCAAGGAATTTAGCCATCGACTTAGGGTTTCCATTTATCCATTGACTAATGCTGTTTCCGAAAACATCATAATATTTACTCTAGTTTGAATTTTCTTTTGGACTTTGCATCTCTACTTAATCACCACTTGTGCTTATAAGTCCAAAAATTCTGACACATTTTCTGTCATTGATTTGCTCTTCGTAATTTAAAGGATTCATGCAACTTGCAGTAGGTTTTGTATTCAAATCATGGAATAATGAAAAGTGTGGTTCATTTTATACAAAGACATAATCCATCATTTCCTTGAAAAGTCATATCATTTATCTATACTCATAAAAATGTTATCCTAAATACCTATATTTCTCCGCTTGATTGCTGTAATGTAAAAGTTATTAGTAGTGAGGAATGTGGATTCACTTCTTTCATTTATTCTCTGGTTCATCCGGCATTCATACATGCACATATATGGAAATGGATTTTCAAACAAAATTCCAATGTGACCAAGACCCATTAAATAACTACTAATTCTATGAATATTAATTTCTTTTGACATTCAACAATAAATCAAGAACTCTTAACCTCTAATTAGGATATTTTTTTGAAGTTCAACATCAATCAGTTTCCCCTCGCGTTTGATGCGAGTCTCTTACAAAGCGTATCTCTGTCGTCTATATCGATTCTAACTCTCGCGCTGACGTCAGTTGTTTTGCGCGGGAAATTATCTTTGCGGCGTTAACCGTCACTCATGATTCGCTACTTAACCGCAAAACTTCTCTTCACACGTTTGCACATCCAAGCGTGCACTTGAAACTACATATGAACATTCACTGGGAACCTCTTTTGATTATGCAGCGTCATTTTCGAGAAATATTTCTTTCTTCTTGAAGGTCATTCAGATCCTCTATAATTCTTGATGACATTAGCAATGCTAAAGTTCTATGTTTACCCAAACACAGGTGAAGCCTATCTCCACTATCTTCTTTGCAGCACTCGATAGTAGTAGTTAGTCACTATTTCTCAAATCTGTGTCACTGATTAATTATTTCAGTTTAAAGTTTTCTAACACTAAACACACGCAGTTTATTGTTATGTTTTTACGAGCGTTCATCTCTGTCACTCGCAACACCATTCATCCCTATCTTCTAATCTTCTTTCAATTTTTTCAAGTCGTTATGGGAAAATAACCCTTTAATTTTGTTAGATCCCGGGTATGCTAACAGATAAGTCCCAGGGTTCGGAATTTGTAGAATGGTGTATGGGCCAGTATATAATAAATCCCATTTCTTTATACTCTACTTTATTAAGGATGATTTGGTATGTCTTTTGACTAGTACCTTCTCTCCGACGTGGTACGCCTGTACCCTCTTGATTAATTTGTCATATTGTTCTTTTCTCTGGTCAATCTTTTGCGTCATATTTATGATGGCTTGTCTTATTTTTTCTTCCCAAGGCATTCCTGAGTTTTGGGCATATGTTCAGTCCAGAAGTTTTCTTCTTTGCCTCGAACATCAGTTCATGAGGTGTATATCCAGTGGAGGAGTGGGGCATGTTGTTAAATATCTGCTCAATATTTCCTTTTGAACTTGAGCCTTTAACCTCCAGGGAACAGGATAGAAAGTTCTACAATACGCTCCGTGCAGCTTAACGTAGAGATGGCATATGTATCCCTTAATAACTCCTGGCCTTTCATCAAAAACTTTTTCATACGTTAATAATAATTCATTGAGCTGCTTCTTCTGATCTTCGATAATGCAGTCGGATTCATTTAACTTTTCAAACACTAATTGACCGAAATCTTCTTTGACTTGGAACTCATTAATTACGTGCTCTTTAGAATTTTGGGCCGTCCTGATTACTTGCACACTGATCCCACAATTATACTTTCTCGTAAGGCTTTTTTTTCCAACAACTCCAACTCAATGTCTTGTTTATTAACATTCAACCAAATTTTTCCTGTTTTAAAATCTATTCTGCATCCGTATTGACGTAGGCTGTCGACTCCGATAATGCAATCTAGCACCAAATATTTCACAACAAGCAATGTGCTTAATATTGCTACATTTCCGAATTCCACACCAAGTAGTGACTGCACCTGTAAATTAGCCGATCGAGGCCCAACGGCGCCTATTACTCTGCAGTTTTGAACTGGAAAAACTGGTACTCGTCTTATATTTCCGATCCTGTTGAATAGTGCCTTCGAAATAACATTTGTGGTTACAGCTGTGTCTAAAACCGCCACTATAGGTACGGCCTCCATAATGACTTGCACTTCAGCTACTGCCACCTGTTCCTTATTCTCATCTTGTGGTTCTAAGTCCTCGGTCAGTTCATCTGCCAGTAATCGTCCATCATTATACGTTAGCATGGGTACACATATCCTGTTGCCCCTCAACCAATTGTTGACCGCTCCTCCGGGGCACGAGTGGGTCCTTACAAGTTTGTTGGATTTTGATTTGTGTGCTGTTTGACATCATCCGTCACTCCGGTAATTACCGGTTGCTTCGTAGATGTCCGTCCCCACTGATGTTGGCTATTTGAATTCATTCCTCCCGGTTGATTCCAATTTCTATTATTGTTATTATTCCAGGCTTGGGGTCTGAAATTTCTTTCGTTCCACCACACGGGGCTGTATCTTTTCCCGTTCCTGTTGTTCCTTGAATAGCCCCTCGCAAGACCATTGCCGAGATTACTATTGAGATTTTGAGGGGTTCCTCCATTATTTAACAATCTCTGTTCATTCCTTCTAAGTGTCGATTGATCGCCATTGGTATAACCCATACTTCCACCTTGCCTATCGTTTGGCGGAGCTTCTATCGCCCTATATTGAAATCTGTTGTAACGGGCTTTCTGGTTGTTCTCTTCGATAATATCCATATGGTCTAACGTCGTGAAGAACGACTCCAAGTCTTTGTCGTTGCCGTAAATCAATTGGTTCCGGATGCTAGTTGGTAGTCTTGCGTTAAGTATGTTTATTATGTCTGGCAAGGGCATAGGTCTGTCCCAGTATCTCGTTTTATTTATATATTCTTCGAAATATCTTCTAAGGCTTCCTTTCGAAAAGGAGAAAGGCTCTGGGTACAGCACCTCCTGCCTTAGGCGTTCCTGTACCCCTTCTGACCAGAACTTTGCTAAAAACGCCTTCTCAAAATCGTCATATGTCGGGCAAACAGAAGTCATGTCCGAGGCCCAGATCGCCCCCGAACCTTGTATATATACTGTAAAAAAACTGATCTTCTGCCACTCCGACCAATTTATGGGTCGCACTCCTCTGAAACTTCGAATAAAAACAATTGGATGGACCCCCCTTTTGTCAGGGTTAAAAATCTGGAATTGGTGATGCTTTGTCATTTTTTTTTTTCGGCGTGGCAAAGGCTTTCGTAATCTCCGGTAGATAAGAATTCATGCGAACAACCAGCTTGTGGCAATTTAATGTTTTAATTACTTGCACAAGTCGGTATTGTGTGCGAATGGGCAGTAACTGGCTCTATAGTCGTTGCCAACTTCTGCTGCTGCCCAGTATTCATTTGTACTGAGCTTTGTTGTGAAGCGCGCTTCGACTCTTCTATTGTTTGTTTCCAATGCTCAAAATCAGCACCTAACTACTGTCGCACCTCCTCAAGTCCTTTCGCAAAGAAATTCTCTTCCTGTTTGCCAGATAAACTCTGGAATGCTGCCTTAACATTTTGCTCAACGTTTTCACACATTAGCCTTTTGTTTTCTTATGTGATTTCGGATAATTTACCCGTTAATACGTTAATTTGGTGGTCTATAACGTCTTGACGCTCTGTCAGATGTTCAACGCTTTCCTTTAGGTTAGTCTGTGTACGTGCCAATTCTGGAAGTTGCGCAATTGCACATGCCATTGGCGTCTTGCTTTTGTACTAATTGCGGAACCATTTCCTCTTGTTCCCGTACGGGACCTATCTTAATAGCCACATACTCCTTCATTTCGACACGTACGCACTGAGTAGATTCCTCACATTGTGCTTTCACCAATTCTATTTGTGCAGTTAATATTCGTTCCGTCTCTTCGGCCTGATCTTTGAGTTCCTTTGACTTCGCCTCTATCCGCTACTCTAATTCGGAAAGACTGTCTTGTAACTGCTGCTTAATCTCAGTCTGGACTAATTTCATCTCTTCTTGAGTTTGAGTGACTGTCACTAATTGTGCTTTAATATCGTTTTTCAGATTTTCCTGCCCTTCAGTAACTGAGGCTAATTTCGTATTCAAATCATTTTGCCCTTCAGTAACTGAGGCTAATTTCGTATTCAAATCATTTTGCCCTTCAGTAACTGAGGCAAGTTTCGCATTAATATCTGTTTTCAAAGTATTCATGCTCTCGGTTATCATCCGTATCTGTCTCATTATAATTACCAATGGATCTAATCCCTGCTGCGTACTCTCTGTTACACCAGCAGCCGAGTCTACAGGGCGTTCTGTTGCGCTATCTGTAGCCGTCGGACCTACAACACTTCTTACTACTTCGTTATTATCAGCGCTAACAGCTGAAGGATGATGCGTGCTGCTTTGCTCTGCTTGACTCATCCTAAACATTGCCCTAGCTAAAACCACATAAATGTTCTACTCTCACTAACTGTAACTTCCTTCACACGAGAGTACTTCTATGTCTATTTTCTTAATATACACATACAGATAAATGCAACTGGGACAGGTCAATCAAAACATTTCCTATGTCTAACATGAACACAAATAATCAATATTCAAATATCAAATTAACAGTAAATAGAAAAGCGTATACTTCAACTGTATTACCAGGACTTAATAATAAAAATATAGATTTGGCCTTTCACTAAATGTAACTTCCTTCACACGAGAGTACTTCTTGTATATTTTCTTAACATACACATACAGATAAATGCAACTAGGACGGGTCAATCAAAACATTTCCTATGTCTCACTGTATTAGCAGGACTTAATAACAAAAATATAGATTTGGCCTTTCACTAAATGTAACTTCCTTCACACGAGAGTACTTCTTGTATATTTTCTTAACATACACATACAGATAAATGCAACTAGGACGGGTCAATCAATACATTTCCTATGTCTCACTGTATTAGCAGGACTTAATAACAAAAATATAGATTTGGCCTTTCACTAAATGTAACTTCCTTCACACGAGAGTACTTCTTGTATATTTTCTTAACATACACATACAGATAAATGCAACTAGAACGGGTCAATCAAAACATTTCCTATGTTTAACATGAATACAATCAACATTCAAATATCACATTAAATAGAAAACCGAATACTTCAACTATATTACCAGGATTTAATATTAAAAATGTAGACATGGCCTTTTCGCATCGCCCAGCGTCCTGTCTTATTATATCACCTGCGAGTCTTTCCTCTCTTTTCCAAGCTTCAGTTAGGTTAGCTCGTCGTAGTTGACATGAAACAGAGAACAAAATTATTTTAGCAACGTCCAAAAACGTGTCCTGTCACGGATTGTCCATTTTAACATTTTTAAATGTTCAGATAATAAGTTGCCGTCTCTTTAATCTCAGAATAGTTTGTCAAAGCAGCTAGCCGCTATCTCTGTGTAATGTGTTGTCTGTATAGACGTGTTTCTGTTGTCTTTAAGATCCCTTCACCTTCACACCTAAGTCTATACAGTAAAGTAAGGCCCTCCCAGTTCTTGGCTGATCCGTGATAAGACAGGCGAAAAATTGGACTAATGGAGGACTATTAGTATTATCTCTATTTTCATTCGCTCTCTCTCTTTCTCTCCTTTATCTATGTACAGTTTTTAATACAATATTTCATTACGTGATAAAGTGATTCAGCCAAATAGATTCTTTGGTGGAGTCCTTCGTCTTGGTAATCAGCGGCTGGCTTGCTGTAAGAGATCTTTACATTTATTATTACTGTTAAACACTGCAGTAAGTCGGGAGAATCAATCGTTTGGACAATTTGTTCCTTTTACGAAAGATTGCGAATTCCAGATGTGTACGAAGCCTTTTTGGACGATTTAACACAGACTCAGTGGTTGCAGGCTCTTTTCGACACAACTGAAACTTCCCCACTAATTACAGGGCCAACGTGATCAACAAATGATTCAGAAAAAACTCATTCGTTCATTCACGCTAGAACAAAAAAGTTACAAACCTTATTTATGGAGGAAATCATGTATTAAATCCATCTGCATTACATGTCCCGATCTCCGGTGATTCCACGCCTTAATTATTTTCCTTTTACAATCTCTTTCTCTTCAAAACAAACCGCTAGCGGCACAAATGCTAATTGGCTCGCTTTTGCGAGAAGAAAAGCAGAACATATATCTCTCAGAAACACGTCGATCCCTCAACAGATACTCCAGAAGCTCTCCTACTTACCCTCTAACAACCATGGAGAATGCCTACATGCATCTCTGTTATTTCAAAGAATAAACGCACTAGAAAATACTTTGGCGTCGACGATCTGTCGCCGCATATATTACGAGAATATCATATCAGATAACTTTTCCAAAGTGAATGAATGTGGATGGTTTGATTGAAAATGATTAATTGGTGCGTGGTAGAGGGTATTTGCTGTGGGGTCATTACATGGTATTCACGCACCTGTCGTAGTAAATGGACAACTCACTCCCCAGCTCCCCATCCGTCGGGGTTTATCGCCGGGAGGCTCCGCCGCTTTTTGTCGTGTCCTAAGAACCTCTGCTTCGCAGTATTCCTGATCAGTCATGTGGCTGGAAGACATTAGGAGAAACTTCTAGGCACGAGTGAACTACGTCGTATCGATGGTATGTCCTTCCTCGAGGACACCTTGGATTCATTTTGTTCTCTCTCTGGGCAACGCATCAACGAACGGAAATGAATCCAGTTACCATTACAAGTTCTTGAACAAGTTGTTATTCCATGGGCAACGGTGGTTACTCGCCACAAATCGTTGGTCTTTACTGTGGATTGCTGCTCAATGGAAATGGCTGCACTCATTTGGCGGGAAGTGACGAATATAAATCAAGGGCAAAATCGTGAACACGAAAGTTGTTCCCTCAGTCTTATTCACAAACTGCGGATCTTAGATCCCTACATTTTCAACAAAATGTGGTATGTTGGACAAATATTCCCGCTCCCAGCTGTGATGGAGCGAAAATTTCCTTTGGAAAGGTCACTTTTCTCGACTTCGTTATGAAGTGGCAAGGATGCTCCGTCTCCTTAGAGGACTGGGAGTTCCCAGCTGGAGGCTTCACTATTGCTTATACGGTGTACCGCTTTAACATGTATTCGAGTAACTCATTCCGTTACCTTCCTTTATCCACGTGTTCGACAGGCCAATCTCTCTTCCTCTCCACGCGGCTGCTATGGTTGCAGGTTCGAGTCCTGCCTCGGGCAAGTATGTGTGTGATGTCCTTAGGTTAGTTAGGTTTAAGTAGTTCTAAGTTCTAGGGTACTAATTACCTCAGATGTTTAGTCCCATAGTGCTCAGAGCCATTTGAACCATTTTTGAAGGCTACTGGACATCAAAATTACTAAACCATGAAGAAATGCAGATGATAAATGGGTATTAATTGGATAGATATATTATACTAGAACTAACATGTGAATACATTTTCACGCAATTTGGGTGCATAGATCCGGAGAAAGCAGTGCTACGATAGAGGCGAGAAGAAGCGGAACCGCAGTGAGAACCAGGAATGAAGGGCTATCGATTCAACTATTCCATTCCACATTCAAAAATTCCTGATTTTAGTATGCAGTTCCTCGGAAAAATTCAACGCTGAATTTTCTGTAAACGTGTAATAAAACAACCGGTTTTTCGCAACTTGTTACCGGTGTTCCACGCATGTGTGTCATTGTGGAGCAGGAAGGAGATCCAGAAATTTTCTCGTTATGTTTTGACAATGCGACAATTAGAGCACAACAGTACAGAGACTACGACTGTAGACGAGTTTCGAAGTAAAAACTGCATAGCTAAAATATGATTAAGAAAAACATTGATCTCTGCTATACATTAGAATGACTTAAGGTTTCATTTACTGTAACACACTGTCACGATATCCAATACATAAGAAGGACCTGCTTCCAATAGCACGCGCTACATCACTGGATAGGGGTGCTATGACTGCCAACCAATCATGGGTTTTTGTTTGTTCACGTCAGATTTGTTCTCATGATGAACAAAGTATACGTGATATCGTACCACACTCCAGGCACTCTGTGACTGAATGTGAAATATAGCTGTTTCTGACGTTTACTGCTATAGTTTTGACATACATAATGCTTTTTACTTAGGTTAACATGTATCTACATCTACATCTATACTCCGCGAGCCACCTTACGGTGTGTGGCGGAGGGTACTTATTGTACCACTATCTGATCCCCCCTTCCCTGTTCCATTCACGAATTGTGCGTGGGAAGAACGACTGCTTGTAAGTCTCCGTATTTGCTCTAATTTCTCGGATCTTTTCGTTGTGATCATTACGCGAGATATATGTGGGCGGTAGTAATATGTTGCCCATCTCTTCCCGGAATGTGCTCTCTCGTATTGATAGCTGTAAGTTGATATAGAGCACTCTTTAACATAGGGAACATGTCATATAATTCAGTTAAAAGTTCTAATGTAAGTACTTCATGATATATTATGATTATAGCGTTACATATGACTCTTCCTCCATGAAACTGTAATTTATCATATACTTCGTCCAGCTGCAACCGCAATGTTTACAACGGATTACTCCCAGATGAGACAAAACAACTGCACCTGTACTGGGGGCTTTGTTAGCAAATACTGAATAGTCAAATGTAAGTCACCATTAACTTGTGACTGCCTAACCACCAGAGGAAGAGAAAAGGACCTTACACTTGATTACTGCTCATCTGAACAGGAGGGCTACGGGCATGCACTATTTCTTTAGACTTTATAGAAACATCGATCGATGATGAAGCACCTTAACGTAGCATAGACATATCGGTGAACTGCACGAACTAAGGAATTAATGCACGAAGAACATTGAGGGAAAATATTGAGGGTATGATTGCGCTGGATAAGGTGTGGGCTACAAACCGAAGATTAATCTTAACTATTAGTTTGTTCTAAACATAAATTCATTCCAAGTGGCCAAATGGTGGCCCCTCACAGTTTTTTATTAAACACATATAGTGCCAAGAATCCAAAAGATTAATTTTTGCAGTGCAAGCTGAGAGATTGTTGGCAGTGACGAATGTCGACTGAGGTCACCAATCTACCTTTACTGCACAAAATCATTACGGACAAGTCTTTATACAGCAACAAAATTCACAGAGGCTGAAATGTTCAATAATTGCAGCCCGACGACGATCTTTGCCCACAAGCACTCAGAGAGCCCTGTGTAGTACTTTGCAAGCGCATCTCTGGCCGCACAAACCATACCACGCCCACGTAACCGACCAAACAACAAAGAGGAAAAGATCACAAGGACCGCTCTGCGTGCATATTTAAGAACTTGGTCATGTGACCCACTGCTTGACTCAATGCAGCAAATGTACCACTTCACCGCTATTCATGACGTTCTACGCTTTACATCTGTTATATATTTCACTTATTTACGACAGATAATATTAATTGATTACCCATCTGAACTTAAATTTTCCTATTTCAAACGTGGATAAATAACGTCTACATTTACATCTACATGATTGCTCTGCAATTCACATTTAAGTGCTTGGCAGAGGGTTCATCGAACCAAAATCATACTATCGCTCTACCATTCCACTCCCGAACAGCGCGCGGGAAAAACGAACACCTAAACGTTTCTGTTCGAGCTCTGATATCTCTTATTTTATTTTGCTGATCATTCCTACCTATGTAGGTTGGGCTCAACAAAATACTTCGCATTCGGAAGAGATAGTTGGTGACTGAAATTCGTAAATAGATCTCGTTGCGACAAAAACGTCTTTGCTTTAATGACTTCCATCCCAACTCGCGTATCATATCTGCCACACTCTCTCCCCTATTACGTGATAATACAAAACAAGTTGCCCTTTTTTGCACCCTTTCGATGTCCTCCGTCAATCACACCTGGTAAGGATCCCACACCGCGCTGCAATATTCTAACAGAGGACGAACGAGTGTAGTGTTAGCTGTCTCTTTAGTGGACTTGTTGCATCTTCTAAGTGTCCTGCCAATGAAACGCAACCTTTGGCTCGCCTTCCCCACAATATTATCTACGTTGTCTTTCCAACTGAAGTTGTTCGTAATTTTTACACCCAGGTACTTAGTTGAATTGACAGCCTTGAGAATTGTACTATTTATCGAGTAATCGAATTCCAATGGATTTCTTTTGGAACTCATGTGGATCACCTCACACTTTTCGTTATTTAGCGTCAACTGCCACCTTCCAACCCTACAGCAATCTTTTCCAAATCGCTTTGCAACAGATACTGGTCTTCGGATGACCTTATTAGACGGTAAATTACACCATCATCTGCGAACAACCTAAGAGAACTGCTCAGATTGTCACCCAGGTCATTTATATAGATCAGGAACAGCAGAGGTCCAGGACGCTTCCCTGGGGAACACCTGATATCACTTCAGTTTTACCCAATGATTTGCCGTCTATTACTACGAACTGCGACCTTCCCAACAGGAAATCACGAATCCAGTCGCACAACTGAGACGATACCCCATAGGCCCATAGCTTGATTAGAAGTCGCTTGTGAGGAACTGTGTCAAAAGCTTTCCAGAAATCTAGAAATACGGAATCAACTTTAGATCCCCTGTCGATAGCGGCCATTACTTCGTGCGAAGAAAGAGCTAGCTTCGATGCACAAGAACGATGTTTTCTGAAACCATGCTGATTACGTGTCGATAGATCGTTCCCTTCGAGGTGATTCATAATGTTTGAATACAGTATATGCTCCAAAACCCTACTGCAAACCGTCTTCAATGATATAGGTCTGTAGTTCGATGGATTACTCCTACTACCCTTCATGAACACTGGTGCGACCTGCGCAATTCTCCAATCTGCAGGTACAGATCTATCGGTGAGCGAGCGGTTGTATTTGATTGCTAAGTAGGGAGCTATTGTATCAGCGTAATCTGAAAGGAACCTAATTGGTATACAATCTGGACCTGAAGACTTGCCCGTATCAAGCCATATGAATTGTATCGCAACCCATAAGGTATCTACTTCTAAGAAACTCATGCTAGCAGCCTTTCGTGTTTCAAATTTTGGAATATTCCATTCGTCTTCCGTGGTGAAGGAATTCCGGAAAACTGCGTTCAATAACTCCGCTTTAGCGGCACAGTCGTCGGTAACAGTACCATCGGCACTGCGCAGCGAAGGTATTGACTGCGTCTTGCCGCTTGTGTACTTTACATACGACCAGAATTTCTTCGGATTTTCTACCAAATTTAGAGACAATGTTTCGTTGTGGAACCTATTAAAGGCATCTCGCATTTAAGTCCGTGCCAAATTTCGCGCGTCTATCAATTTTAGCCAATCGTCGGGATTTCGCGTTCTTCTGAACTTCCCACGCTTTTTCCGTTGCCTCTGCAACAGCGTTCGGACCTGATTCGTGTACCATGGGGGATCAGTTCCATCTCTTACCAATTTATGAGGTATAAATCTCTGAATTGCTGTTGCTGCTATATCTTTGAATATAACTGGAACTTTCCAGTTTTGCACTTCACAAAGGAATTTAGTCAAGTTGGATACTTTATTCACCCTGGCAGTGTAGTTTTCCGGTCTCTTAAAATGACATCCGGCCGGGAGAGAGGTGCGCTGATCACATGCCCCTCCATATCTCCATCCAGAGACGCTTGTGCGCTGAGGATGACATGGGGGCCGGTCGGTACCGTTGGGCCTTAATGGCCTGTTCGGTCGGAGTTTAGTTTAGTCTTAGTTTAGTGTAGTTTTATGTGATTCTTACAACCACACAATTACAAAAATTTAATTATAACGACATAAGGGTAATGGGATAATAGATTAATTTTCTCATGCTTCCAATATTAGTTACTATACATGCGGCCTATATGTTTTGGCACTATTGTACGTATTTAACTGCATAGGATTCCGCGGCCAGGGTCAGTCGACATAGAAGTTTTCTGGGTGAGGTACCACGTCATAATGTATAAAACTACCGCTGCTGGACAAAAATCAACGTTTCGGCCACGGTTGCATCGACCTTCTTCTGGGTCTATTGGCGCAATAGTTTTACACACTATAACGCGGTACTATACCAAGAAAATTATTATATCGACTGGACGATTTAGTCATTAAATGATTAATAATTATTTGTGATTCTGTTTAACACCAATAGAAATATGTTCGTTACCTCGCTGACTTCAAAATCTACCCAACTGTATACTGTCATGTGAACATTCTTGTCAAAACTGCTACATACGATAAACGAACTCTTAGTAAGTTGATAGTCTTATATCACCGAAACTAAATGCCAGCTAGAAACGGTGGTACGAATATGAGTAAAGTTAACGTCAGTGATTGCCATGCCTAACTCCACATTAATTCTATATTCTGGAGGATTGTTTACATGAGTAGTTGTAAATCCGACTGAATGCATGTTGCGCAAAGGTGAGAAGGACAGGGAATAGTACCTATGTCGGAGCATTGGGGTCTGCAGTCCCTTAAAAAGACACACGGATTCACTGTGGGGGGAGGTGGAGGAACCGGGTAGAAACCACAGCACACGGTACTTTGCATGTGGGCTGAGGTCCGACAGACATGTGTCATCTGTGCTTGTGTCCTAAACAACAGAAAACTGTCGAGTAATGAATGTTTTTATGTGATGAGCTCTCTGGCGCCAGGAAGACACATCGCGAGCTAACTGCACCACGGCATGCCATATCGTGACGCACTCCACCCTGCAGGGAGCCTCTGTTCTGGGAACCACTCGGCATGGGACAATTCAGAGATAAAATCTGCTAGGTGGAGTGCGGAGTGAACATCCGGCTTCTCAGCGTGGCAACCGCAGCTGTCTGGCTGGCGCCAGACTAATGGAATTGATATTGGTTCAAATGGCTCTGAGCACTATGGGACTTCACATCTGAGGTCATTAGTCCCCTAGAACTTAGAACTACTTAAACCTAACTAACCTAAGGACATCACACACATCCATGCCCGAGGCAGGATTCGAACGTGCGACCGTATCGGTCGCGCGGTTCCAGACTGAAGCGCCTAGAACCGCTCGGCCACACTCTCCGGTGGAATTGATATTGAATCTGCTAAGAAACAGTAAGAGAAGGTGCCATCTGTCCACACGAAAAAATTGTGGAGTGTGAGAAGAAAACTTACCTGTTCGTATACGGAGAAATCCTTATCGGCTGAAGTGCGGAATAGGACAGAGAGTGGGTGTCAGAGGTTGCATTTTCCTGGACTCCAGCACTATAAATTTCCAACTGTAGTTTAATCATATTAGAATTGAGTACGGAAGGGAGGCGGTTTTCCTTGTTAGTATTTACCTGATTGGTCGGCACTCGGAAGAATCACTGGCACTGGCGATTTCTCGCAGAGAGCTCTCCGCAGAAGAACTTCCATTCGAGACTAGACAGGGGTCACCTCAGCCGCGACAGGAATTCAACCGTAAGCTCTATGGAAGAGCAGCGTTCGGTGCACATCGGATGACTAAGAATTTAGCATTCACTAAAGCAACCACTCGCTACCACTGGTTACGCTAGTTGCGATGAGCAACAGCAGCATTTGCAAATCGAGTTGTAGATGGCACACGAAGACTTCAGATTGTCGTTATACCTTTCCAGTTTTTAATTCATGACGCTTATTAGCTTAGCCGTGATTTTTACTTGGTGTGGACAATGGCAGCTTACTCTATGTGTCGAAAATGGTAAGTTAATGCAGATAAGTGGGAAAAGCAATCCTGTAACCTTCGAATATGGTATTGGTTACGTCTCTCTTGACAGAGTCACATCGATTAAATATCCAGGCACAACGATAAGAGCACTGAGGTGGATAGTCGGCAAGGGGACTGCTGGACTTCGTTTTGTGAGGAGAATTTTGAGAATGTGTAGCCCGGCTATAAAGGAGCTAGTGCGATCCTTATTTGAATACTGCTCGAGAGCTTGGGATCGCCAGCAGATTGTGGAAAGGAAGACGTGGAAGCAGTTTAGAGCCGTTTTGCTTGTTTTGTTGGTTCGACCAGCATGCAAGTACATAATGTGAAGGACAATCAAACATTTTAAAATCAGAGATGGTAAAATAGTCCATATTAAAATTGAATGAAAGTCCAAAGCCCCAACAGCTGTTTATTGTGTTTCCACTGTATGACAACGGGTTTCATACCTGGGAGGGATATCTTTAAGTGATACCTGCATACGGAATAAAACTACATAAGTAGAGCACTAGGATTCAGCTTAACCTACCGAATAAAATAGACAGTGAAACGTAGTATTCACAAAGCTAACATTCACGTGCCAAACATTCTAAGGTACAAGTATGCGTAGAAACAATTCGTGGGACATGAAGTACTAGGTCTGTGTGCACACCGTTTTACTCTCTATTTTGTTCCGTGGGTATTATTATTTTGAGCTTTTCCGCATTACAGATGCTTATCTCCAACATAATAATTTACTTGGAAATTACAATACAAACAATAAACGTTCTTGAACTAAATTCTCAAAATATTCCTCCAGGTGTTTCGATCTTGTGTGTCCTCTTCCTCTGCGCCCGTTCTCCTCATTGTGTGCTGTACATTTTGGAGCCAGTTGGTCATTAGTCGTCCTCTTCTTCGTCTCCCCTCCGGTTCTCACTCCAGTATCAATTTTGGTATTCTGGTTTTCTCCATTCGTCGTACATGCCCGTACCACTGTAATTTCTTCCTTCCATTACGTCATAAATTATTTCTTTTATTTCCATTCTCCTTATTATTTCGGTGTTCCTTATCTTTTCTTTCCTGGAGATTCTTGCCGATCTTCTCCAGAAGTCCACCTCTAGGGCTTGTAATTTTTTAATGTGCCTCATGTTAATTGTCCAGGTCGCCGTTCCATACAGAACCACACTCTCTAATATGGATTTGTATATTAATTTTTTAGTTCTGCTCATTACATTCCTGCTCCATAAGACTGAGTTAAGCATCCCAATGACCCTCCATCCGCCACTAATTCTTTTATTGATTTCTGACTCTGATTTTCCCTCGATTTCTAAAATGGATCCCAAACAACAGAAAGTGTTTATCTTTTTGATTTTCTTTCCTTCAATGTATAGCTCATCTGAATCATTAGTCAAGTATTCTGTTTTTTGGTAATTAATCTTCAAACCCCAAGTTTTGTATGCTACTGCTAGCTGATTGCACATATAGTTAGCATCCTCTCCATCTTGTGCTACGATTACTTGATCATCAGCAAATAATAAATGATGTAAGTAAACTCCATCTCTTATTTCTAATCCCATACTATTACATTTACGAGACCATGTTCTAAGGCTAATATCCATATAGATTTTAAATAATGATGGTGACATGGGACAGCCCTGTAAAAGGCCTTTGCTTGTTCTAAATTTCTGTGAAAGTTTATTACCAACTTTCACTTGGCAAATGTTATCTTTATAAATCTGTTGTATTATTTTAATCACGGAAGGGTTTATGTTTGCCATATGTAGTGCTCTCCAAAGTAATTTTCTTGGAACAGTATCATACGCTGTTTCTAGATCTATGAAAATTAATCCTATATTTTTTGATTTTCTCCTATGTTTCTCCAAAATCTGTCGTTATGTGAAAATATGGTCTACACATGATCTCCCAGCCGTGAATCCACATTGTTCTTCTTGGGTTCTAAAATTTTTTTTCCAGTTTGTTTTTAATTACTTTCTCAAAAATTCTCATTAATGTGTAACACAAATTCCTGGATAGTTTGAACAAATTTTGCGATCCCCTTTCTTAAATATTGTATTAATGTAACCTAGCTGCATCTCGTTGGATATTGAATCTCCATGTATCATTTTGTTGAAGAGCTGTGTTATCAGTTTCACAATTTTGTCACAGCCATATTTCAGACACTCCAGATTGATATTGTCTGGTCCCAGTGATTTACCATTCTTTCCTGTTCTCAACGCCTGAAGTACTTCACTTTCTAAAATCTGGATCTCGTCATCTTCATGTCCTTTATCTTCCCCTGTTCCTTCTTCTAGATATTCTTCTCTGTCCTCATTTAATAATTTTTGGAAATACTCTTCCCATTCCTTTTGTGTTATCAGTTGGAGATTGGTTTAGCTTTTTGTATTCTGTCGAAGCCTTTTCAATACTGACCATGCTTCTTTTGCTCTCCCAAATCCTAATTTGCCATTCACCTTGGCACATGTTCTTTCCCATACTTCATTTTTTGCCATCCTTATGTTTTTCATCACTCCATTTTTCTTTTCCTTGTATATTGATCATGTTTCTTCTGATTTATCATTCAACCACTGAGGGAACGCATTTCGTTTTTATCTAACGAAGACCTCTAGTTCCTCTGACCACCACTCTGCTGCACGGTTGTGATTGCTATTTTTTTACTCAACACCTCTGTTGCTATGATTTTCACATTAACTTTTATATAGCCATATATTTCCTCTGTACTTCCTTTAAATGATTCAACCAGTTTCCTTTCCATCCTGGCCGCAAAAAGTGTTCTGTCAATATTAAAAGGTAAATTTTCATCTCTCTCAGTCTGGTTCGTTTTATTTATGTTATTTTTATTTATGTTACTTGTATCACTCCTTGCATTCTTCCATGGCCAGAAAGACTTCATTTTAACTAGATAGTGGTCTGATCCACACTGGACTCCTCTATAAGATCTGACGTCTACTGCTTTGAAACTACTTGTTTGCCTAATGATAATATAGTCTATTATAGAACGAAGTTCTTTGGTTTTCTGTTACCAAGTATATTTATGAATGTCCTTATGTTTGAAAACTGTGTTGCTAACTTTTAGATCAAATTGTTCACAAATTGCAATCAATCGGTCCCCATTGTCATTATATTCGTCCTCTCCATGTTTTCCTACTATTCTACAAGATTCTCTAATTCCTACCCTTCCATTCAGATCACCCATGATAATCAGTTCCTTTCTTCTAGGGATTTTTTCAATAGTCTCTCTGAGGGTGTCCCAAAATGCATCTTTCTCCTTATCTTTTGTGTCGTTCGTGGGTGCATATATGCCAATAATCACAGCTTCCCTAGCAAATAATGTCATTTCAACAGTTATAATACGTTGATTGATGAATGTCCAATTTGTGATTCGTTCTTTCCATGATTTCTTTATCATAATGGAGACTCCTGCTTTGGCTCTTACTGCTTTTGATACCCCACTCCAGACATGTACATAACTATCCAGTTCTTCTTCTCCTTGGTCTTTCTTCTTTGTTTCAGACAGTACGACAACATCCATGTTGAACATGTCAAGTTCTGCAGGTAGCAAATTTATTTTAGTGGAAATACCTTGCACATTCCAGCATCCTAACATAATTTTCCGTTTCTCATCGCCAGTTCGTCGTCCAAAGTCCCAATTTTTCCGAGGCATATTATTAGGTTTTTTAGCATTTTTATGTTTTTATGTGAGTGAGGAGCTGGCCCACTGCACAACCCCCAACCCAGAGGACCAGGTAACTTTTACTCAAGGTTTTCTTCCTTTAGCCTTTGGTAAGCCAATATCATACTAGAAGGCAGCAGTTGCTAGTTTTGGTCCACCCCGGCTATTTTATTTCCTTGGTACCCACCATATCCGGTGAGCATTCCCCTATCCGCCACCCGGCGAGGCGCCCAATGGGAGACCAGCAAACTCCACAAGGGTATAATAATATATACAATTTAATATATTTGTGGTCACCCACGTCTTATGTCTTTTAAACCACCCCTGCTGAATTAATTCAATTCATTAAGGTATTATTTGTGCGGCGCATTGTAATAAAATTCACTTCATCCTATGTGGAGCGGTCTGTTTACCAGTGAAGTCACCCATTATAAGTCAGTCGGACATCCATAGGGGCATGTAGATTGATCAGACGTAACCTCAAACAGAGAACTGGCGATGCCTGGCCAGTATTCGATCATTTGCCATCTTCTGATTTAGCAGTCAGAACTTTACGGTTTCAAGTTAAACTATGCCTTTCTCTTTAATAGTCAGCACTGTGAAGAAAGCGTCACTATGGCAGTCTTAATAATCATTTAACGAACGAATATAAAATATCTTTAAGTTGCTGGCGCATAATTAACCCATGTATTTCCTTTCGACAAGAAAGGGTGCTATGAAAATCTTCTTGCAAGTTTTTTAGTGATTTCATTAGTTTGTGTTCTGTATTTTGAAGGGTTCGATTGTGTTGTGTGTGTTGGCCTATCGAAAGTCGTAGAGATATTGTAGCTTTGTGCTAATGTGTTTGGCACACTCAAGATCAGTGTTATTCCATCCAGCAGCTTAATTTTAATGAACTGCGGAGAGAAACCTCATAATGTGGAGTAAATGTTAAAGAGAATCAGATTAATATGCAGAATACTATATATACCCTACAAACAGAATCTATGGGTGAGGACGAGTTGATAATTCCACAGGCAAAGGAAGCATCCAAAGCCACCAGTCACAAATCAGTGGCACGGAGGACAGAAAACCCTGAACCAACTCCTCAAACTTCAGCAGAATTTGATTTGCAAGCCACTTTAGTATGATAGTTCAGGAAACAAAGTGGGAAAATCGAGAATGCCCACCTGCTTCCCTATCCAATGTCTGCAAGAAATGGTGTACACTACTATTTCTAGGTGAGATATCACAGATTGTAGCCAAAGCACTGAAATCCTGCAAGTATAGGCTTTCCTACAATGTCAGGAACACGACAGCCCAGTGTGTTTTTAATAGCAAAGATAAGGTCCAGTTATTAGCCAACTGTGTGGTATACAAAATCAGCTGTTCTGATTGTGACCAAAATTTTATGCTAGTCAGTCAGGCAGAGACGTAGCAACTAAGCTGGCTGAAGATGACCTCATCTGGAGGTTGCAGAATTCAGACTGTGCATTTGCTGAGCATGTACTGAGTGAGGGTCACAACTACCAGCCAGTGTCCTATGTACTTCACTTAGCAAACAAAGGCCATAAACTCAGCCTGCTGAAAGCACTGGAAATTAACACACATGTTGCTCACAGTCCAGATCTAATCCTAAATGACCAGACACAGCACAACAATTCCCCTCTCCTAAACTTCATATAATCATCTCTTTTGTTCATTACTTCCCACACTGTTTCTTCCTACATATTCCCATTTTACTGTATTCATTAAGTTCTTTTGTTTTGCTGAAGTTGGATTTGTATTCCATATAGACTGTAGTTTCAACAGTAAAGGCTTTCTTTTAAATGTTACTTGTATTACTGTGGATGTTTAACACTCCTTGTAGTTGTCTCATCGAATACTGTTCATATTTTACTTTGTTCATTCATTTAATCCAAACTGTTACACAGCTACTGTTTTCATTATCATGTTAATGCAGTACCACCACACTCTCAAAGATTGCAGTTACTGGAGGTACTCTCAAACGCCTCCATTTTCCTGCATTGATTGTTCTCTGTTTGTCTTATTGACATTGCTTGAGTTCCGTATGTATTCTGTAGTTACAGTGATGATTGTCTCTTCTTTTAATTGGTTTTTGTGTCACTCTCCATGTTTCATACCTCCTGAAGTGGCCTTGTCTAGTACTAATTTAATTTTATTTTATTAGTTTTGTTTATTAATAGAAATTGTTATATATGCATGCTATTCCTATTTTGTGTTAAAGGTTTTCCTGTCTACTCCATTGATATATACGTGGTGTTCAATTTTTAATTTTCATTGTACTACCACCACGCTGTCATAGATGTTACTGACTGTATGTTTCTACTTCAGTCTAGACGTGTTACTTCTCTTCCAATGTTGTTTTCAAACATTGTAACTTCTTTGGTGAAAATACTCAGTAAATGTCTGAAGATGGCCTTGTAAGCCGAAAACTGGTTAACAATAAAAGTAATATTGTAGAACAAAAGCGAACTGGTGCTTTTAATTTATTAAGAAGAATAAGAACTACGAGACCTAAAAGACAGACTTTGCCTATTAGATGCGTGCCCACATGGTCATTTACACCGTAATTTAGCTGCATCAGTAGAGACAGTACGTCAAAAAGGTTGATGAAAGTGAAATATGAATACAATTCTTTGCAGTACAAAAAGGTTCTTTCTTTCCGGATCCTTGAAATAGTTTATAGTGAAAAATTTGGATAGAACAGTATCAGGAGGCACTGACAACGTTGTGCTCACACGCTCAGACTGAAACTGGTCATTAGCAAACAAACGAAACTGGCAGTAAAATTTTATGACATTCGGTGACTCCGTGGAAATGAAAGGAACCCTGCTTGGTAACAATGTCTGAGGACAATGACAAAGCAGGTGCTCTACAAGTTTTAAATATTGCAGGTTATTATTCAGGTTAGTCATACTTTGTGAAAGAAGTGTCACTGGACAACGCCACTACAATACTAGTAGTATTTTGTCACTTAACACTCTTACGGTGTTGTAGCTGTGCGGACGACGAAAATGTAGCCGACGACAACGCTGAGGTGACGTAGTTGCTGCTGGTGCTCGTGTTTGAGAACCACGAGTCCCCAGAGCCACGGATAATCATGGGAGAGGCAATTGTCATAATTGCAGCCCACTCCTCCTATTAACTCCTACCGTGCTCTCAATATTAGCGAGTTGACGAACCAGGCGCGTCTACAGTGGCGCGGGCACAGCTGCACAACGCGCCGGCTCGCAACGCAACATAAAGTTTCCATACGGAAAGGTAAACAACGGCACAGTTGCTGCCGTTTCGTCGTTGCTGTCGATCATTAAATAAAGTTTCCTTGACTATTACCCAGCAATTTACAATTTTTTCACTATAGTTTCAATCAATTATACACATCCAGAAATAAATACACTATTACATATTGGATATAATTTCTGTAATAAAGCATACAGATTCATAATTAGAAGTACAGTACAAGTTAACAACGGATGATAAACCGCAAAAAATTTTGGATGGCGCAGAAGGTATTTTGTAGATCTTACAAACGAATCAAAAGACGTCAAGCAATCATAATTATGTGTGCTAAATTTCTCTTATATGAAGAGATTAATAAACATTAGAGGGTAGTGTGTTCTGTAACTTGGTTTCACAGCGACTGGCATGTCGGCGTCAATAATGAATCGTGAGCCAGTAGTGCAATTCCAATACAATAACCAGTCTGATGGCCAGTTAATATTAACTTCATTAATCATTAATGAATAATATTACGTAATTATGAACTTCAAGCTGAGGACATTAATGTCGCTTGATATTTTAGTTTAATTTTTGAACTATTTTTATATGCACGATGGACAGAAAGATACTTCAGTCTTATTACTCACATGAACAAACCCAATGAAATTGACTTTTGATAATATTTATATACACAGGGTGTTCATTTTGACTGAAGAAATTGAAATATATCGAAAACTACAAACCTGGCCGAAGAAATTATAATTCCAATTTCTTTGTCTCGAAGGCGGACATCCAATGGTACAGTACTCGAACCCCCCCTCGTGCAAGGTTGGCTGAGGGCACAATTTTTAATTGCGGATTACGATTGTACAGAAAAATCTACATTCGGTTTGTCTGAAGCATTTTCTTTCTTTAACTACAGATGGCGCTGCAATCGGAAGAATAGATTTGGGTACACTATCGTAATTTATGAGAAACTACTCAAAGGCTGTGAAGAAACCGTGGGTAATAGAAGAAATACTTCAGTTGATCGATGAAAGAAGGAATTTCGAAAATGTTCAAGGAAATTCAGGAATACAGAAATACAAGTCACTGAGGAGAATTTAAATAATATCATATAGTGGGTCCTAGTAAAAAACTACGAAATCCCACGAAATGCAGCACAGATCTGTATTTTATTTCGTATTACGCTTAAATAGACTAGGAAACACATTACTGTTTGACTGTACCATCATACCCATTATTATTACACTCGCTTTGGTGTTGTGCATGTTGTGGATTATCAGCCTGAGCTCGGTAGTGCAGCTGGAACCTTCTATGCATTGTAAACGTCAATGGAATGCCGAAAGCATTTTCAGAGTTTGCGAATACTGCAATGATGCCTTGACTTTCCTTCAGTCTATCTTCCATTACTTTCACTGCTACGTGCAATGTCGTAAATACTGCTCTATAACCGCTTCCATTCCGCACACCAAACTGACCTGGAGCAATTCGTCTTAAATTTAGATTTCTCTGTTCAGTAGAAAACTAAAATTCTACCTTACGTGGCGTCTTCCTCCGCTGAATACAGAACAAGGAATGAGAAAAAGGTGGAGGAACATTATGCGTCTTCCGTTTGTAAGGTATAGAAAGAGAAGAATGTATTTTCTGTGAGGGCTTCCTTGACACTAAAAGCTGTTCTCTTGTAGCAGTAGAAGACAAAAGATTGCTATTACTGGAAGGATATACTTTTAATATAGACAATGAGTGACCACAGAAAGTACGGATGTTTCCGCTAATTGTAAACTGGCGTTGTTGATCAAATATTGTAGTACGAAATCTTCAGCTACAGTAATTTGAGTTTGAAGTAAAAAAAGTGGATACTAGTGACAAAAGCCTGTGCATGTGTAGCTAATGAACTGCTGAAGCAGTTTTCGTTACTTTTGAAGTAGGGCAGCAACACTTAGATCAAGAATCATAAAAGAAGGTTGTATACATGGAAGAAGCCTGGAGATAGTGGAAGGTGTCAGATAGATTATATAATAGTAAGACAGAGATTTAGGAGTCAGGTTTTAAATTGTAAGACATTTCCAGGGGCAGATGTGGACTCTGACCACAATCTATTGGTTATGAACTGTAGATTAAAACTGAAGAAAGTGCAAAAAAGTGGGAAATTGAGGAGATGGGACGTGGATAAACTGAAAGAACCAGAGGTTGTAGAGAGCTTCAGGGAGAGCATTAGGGAACGATTGACAGGCATGGGGGAAAGAAATACAGTAGAAGAAAAATGGATAGCTTTAGAGACCTTTGGAGAAAAGAGAACCACTTGTATGAACATCTAGAGCTCAGATGGAAACCCAATTCTAAGCAAAGAAGGGAAAGCAGAAAGATGGAAGGAGTATATTGAGGGTATATACAAAGGCGATGTTCTTGAGGACAATATTATAGAAATGGAAGAAAATGTAGATGAAGTTGAAATAGAAGATATGATACTGCATGAAGAGTTTGACAGAGCACTGAAAGACCTAAGTCGAAACAAGGCCCTGGGGTAGACCACATTCCATTAGAACTACTGACAGTTTTGGGAGAGCCAGGCCTGACAAAACACTACCATCTGGTGAGCAAGATGTATGAGACAGTCGAAATACCCTCAGACTTCAAGAAGAATATAATATTTCCAATCCCAAAGATAGCAGGTGTTGACAGATGTGATAACTACTGAACTATCAGCTTAATAAGCCACTGCTGCAAAATACTAACACGAATTCCCTACAGACGAATGGAAACACTGGTCGAAGCCGACCTCGGGGAAGATAAGTTTGGATTCTGTAGAAATGTTGGAATACGCCAGTCAATAGTGACCCTACGACTTATCTTATAAAATAGATTAAAGAAAGGCAAACCTACGTTTCTAGCATTTATAGACCTAGAGAAAGCTTTTGACTATGTTGACAGGAATACTCTCTTTCAAATTCTAAAGGTCGCAGGGGTAAAATACAGGGAGCGAAAGGCTATTTGCAATTAGTACCGAAACCAGAGGGTAGCTACAAGAGTCGAGGGGCATGAAAGGGAAGCAATGGTTGGGAAGGGACTGAGACAGGGTTGTAGCCTCTCCCCGATGTTATTGAATCTGTATATTGAGCAAGCAGTAAAGGGGAAAAAAAAGAAAAATTTGGAGTAGGAATTAAAATCCACGGAGAAAAAATAAATACTTTAAGGTTCGCCGATGACATTGTAATTCCGTCAGAGACAGCAAAGGACCTTGAAGAGCAGCTGAACGGAATGGACAGGGTCTTGAAAGGAGGATATAATATGAAAATTAGGAAATGAGACGCTTGAAGTAGTAAATGAGTTTTGCTATTTGGGGAGCGTAATAACTGATGATGGTCGAAGTAGAGAGGATATAAAATGTAGACTGGCAGTGGCAAGGAAAACATTTATGAAGAAGAGAAATTTGTTAACTTCGAGTATAGATTTAAGTGTCAGGAAGTCGTTTCTGAATATATTTGTATGGAGTGTAACCATGTATGGAAGTGAAACGTGGACTATAAATAGTTTAGACAAGAGGAGAACAGAACTTTCAAAATGTGGTGCTACAGAAGAATGCTGAAGATTAGATGGGTAGATCACATAACTAATGAGGAGATATTGAATAGAACTGGAGAGAAGAAAAATTTGTGGCACAACTTGACTAGAAGAAGGGATCGGTTGGTAGGGCATATTCTGAGGCATCAAGTGATCACCAATTTAGTATTTGAGGGCAGGGTGGAGGGTAAAAATCGTAGAGGGAGACCAAGAGAGGAATACACTAAACAGATTCAGAAGCATGTAGGTTGCAGTAGGTACTGGGAGATGAAGAATCTTACACAGGATACTGTAGCATGGAGAGCTGCATGAAACCAGTCTCTGGACTGAAGAACACAACAACAACCTTACTTTCAACATTCGTCTGTAGCGCACCTCAAATATTTCGATTGCCCTCTGTTCCGGTTTTTCCAAAGTCCATGTGCTACTACCATACAATACTGCATTTGATGATGATGTTTGGTTTTTTGGGCGCTCAATTGCGCCGTCATCAGCGCCCGTACAAAGTCCCAGTCTTTACTCGGTCTAGTTTCTTTACACAGTCCCATCTAGTCACAGTCACGAATGATGATGATGGTGATGATGAAATGATGACAACAACACAAACACCCAGTCCCCGGACAGAGAAAATCCCCCACCCGTCAGGGAATCGAATCCGGGACCCCATGGTCCAGAGGCAGAGACGCAAGCCACTAGAGCACGAACTTCAGATAATACTGTATGCGAAACATATATTCTCAGAAATTTTTTTCTCAAATTAAGGGCTATGAATGATACTAGTAGACTTCTCTTGGTCCCAAACGCCCATTTTGTCAGAGCTAGTCTGTTTTTTTGTCCCTCCTGTTCCAACCGTCATTAGTTATTTTGATGCCTAGGTAGTAGAATTCCTTAACTTCATCTTCGTAACCATCAGTCATGTTGTTCTGTTTCTCGCTGTTCTCATTTCTGAAACTTCCCATTACATTCGTCTTTCTTCGATTTATTCTCAATCCGTATTCTGTACTCTTCATATTGCTCATTCAATTCAGCAGCTCATGTAATTTTACTTTGCCTTTCACTCAGGATAGCAATGACATAAGCGAATCGCATTGTTCATATCCTTTACCTTTAATTTTAACTCCACTCTTGAACCTTCCTTTTACCTTCATCAGTAGGGGCCAAAGACTGCATCCCTGTCTCACACCCTTTTTAATCCAGGCAGTTCGTTCTTGGTCGCCCACTCCTGGCTCTTATACATATTGTGTCTCCTTATAGCTTACCCCTGTTTTTCGCAGAATTTCAAGCATTTTGCAGCACTGTTGCAGTTCGAAGTATCCTACAAAGAGAAACGCCCTGCTAAACACGCAGGATAGGACAGGCGGTTGGTATTGCGGAACACTCGAACACTCGAACACATATAACATTATTTATCCCACCAAACATCACAGTATAAGTTCTTGAACTTAGTTTTCGGCTGAATACACCAGACTATCTTGTGCCTTAAAGGCACAACCACTTTAATTTTGTTTTAAAAAAGGCTAAAAGCCATTAACTCAAAATTCAGACGCCAAAGAGAATATATAGAGGGCTGAAGGCCTCACGTTAAGTAAGTTCTACAATTTTGCTGAAGGCCCAATATCTAACACTTGAAAAGCAACAACTTTAATTTAAAGACGCCTGAAGGCCCGTGATTTAAGACTCAAGGTAAAATTAAACAAAATACACAAGGCAGAAGGCCTTATCTTCAATTAGGCTAAAGGTCTCATACAGTCTGATGCTCGAAAGATAAAGATGCTTACTTCAAAAACGGCTGAAGGCCCCATGTCTTAAAACTCAACGTAAAATAAATTTCAACAACAAAGCCTGATCTTAAATTAGACTGAAGGCCCCGAACAATCTAATACTTGGAAAACAAGGAACTTTAATTTTAAAGCGGATGAAGTGCCATGACTTAAAACACAACTACGATAATTTTGAGTAGGCAGAAGGCCCAAGGCTTTATCTTTAAACAATATATTAATCAGGTTCAAAAAATGGTTCAAGTGGCTCTGAGCACTATGGGACTTAACTTCAGAGGTCATCAGTCCCCTAGAACTACACAACCATGCCTGAGGCAGGATTAGAACCTGCTACTGTATCGGTCCCGCGGTTCCCGACTGCAGCACCTAGAACCGTTCGGCCACCCCAGCCAGCTATTAATCAGGCTGAAGGCCCAAACAATCTAACACTTGACAAGCAGTGAACTTTAATCTTAAAACGGCTGAGGGCCCATAACTTAAAACACCACTAAAAACAATTCAACTTTAAATCAAAACCATCAGCTATGGGCCATAGAAAAACACACGACAGAAAATAAGAAAAGACATTGCAGCTAACGGCACTCAGAAGTTTCGGGGGCCGGCCAGCACTTGAAATACTATCGTTCCCTCAGGTGAGACAGGCAGTCGGCCATACCATTCTTGATCCGACGACAACCCAACAGACAGACAGACAGTCAGTGGACCTACCAACAATGTGACTTAGGGCTCCACTCGACCAGCACACAACTGGCAGTTCAATGCAAAACGTAAAATTCATGGACGCCCACGTCCAAGCATACATTAAGGTGTCAAACTGTACACCGTGCTGGACAGCGAACAACACGGTGAGAAAAGGACACAGCTTGAATTGACGTCAACGACCAGGGCAGGTAACCGGAACAATAGCGGCCACAAGCAGAAAATTCCGCTGGTGTACTTCAATTGCAAATAACCAAATACAATTAGACTCCACCGAACGGTGGCTAAACCTTCGCCAACTCGGACACACACGTTGTTGCTCACGGTAATGTCCCAACAGCCAACAACGAGAACCAGGCGGCACAATGTGAACAGTGTTGATTTGCTGATAAGTTAAATCCAAACTCAACCTTCGTGTCCAGGGTCGGTGAGCCACGGACCTCGTAGCATTGGAAATAGCCCCACACGCTCCGACACTGCGTAGAGACCGCCAGTGGGCCCGGCCAAACTATGCCCTGAGGAGATTTCCTCGCTGCTCCATACCAACACACCGAATGCTACACATCAGCACGGAGACAGCACTAAAATAACAGACCAGTCAACATCACTAGCCACACACAGTTTCACGAACACTTGTAGGAAGGAGCAGACAATACTAACGGCAGCGACTGTGCAATAACAAGGACGAATCACGAGTTGGCACACGCAGGCAACCCATAAGCGATCGCCGGCCAACATATACGTCGTCCGACAAGGCGACCGTCCGACGACCAACCAAGGTGGTCCGCACTCAAGTGATATGTATCAGCAACCGTAGGGCGAGTCATGGCTGTCCGGACCTCACTGCAGCTGCGCCCCGACTGAACTTCTGCCGCTTCCTAAGTCCAACACTGCCAGGTCCGAACTCACTCACACACACGGCGGCCGGGAAGTAATAGCGGTCCAGCAAAGATAATACGGCAAGGTCTATATCGATAAGTGCTGCTGCTGCCGCTCAAGGGCAGGCAAGGCAGCAACTCAGTGACATCAGTAATTGAAAATAGCGCCACCATGAGTAAGTAAATTGGTTTCGCTGTAAATAAACGCTGTAACATTCGTGAGTCTTATTTACATTAGAGATTTGGCTTAAAGAGCTGACAATAGTCAAGATTGCCTTTATGAAGACAAAGATGCCATTATCAACATCTGACTAAGTATAAACGTGGTCATGTAATAGGGCTACGAGAAGCTGAATGTTCTTTATGCGATACTGAAGAAAGAATTAGCAGGAATGCCGCAACTATGACTACTGGTAGGGGTAGTCACGAGTATATACGGTCACAAGAAGATCGGGCGCTGGACGGCCATGTGGCATTGTTTTCGGCGTATGGCTCTAGCGCATTTTACTGCATCTCCAGGCCGGCCGCGGTGGTCTAGCGGTTCTAGGCGCTCAGTCCGGAACCGCACGACTGCTACGGTCGCAGGTTCGAATCCTGCCTCGGGCTTGGATGTGTGTGATGTCCTTAGGTTAGTTAGGTTTAAGTAGTTCTAAGTTCTAGGGGACTGATGACCACAGATGTTAAGTCCCATAGTGCTCAGAGCCATTTGAACCATTTTTGCATCTCCAGCTGCAGTTCAAGTGGCAGTTGGCATCACAAGAAACTGATACAAATCCGTTAGTTCAAGTACAGCTCCGAGCAACACGCCCTAAAGCTTGCATTCCACTGAGCCCAAACCAGCATCATCAGCGACTTCAGTTGCGTCACGATAGATCTTATTGGAAGTCAAAGTGGAAGTCTGTTGTATTTTTTGATGAAAGCCAGTTTTGCCTGGGTGCCAGTGATTGCGGTCATTTGGTCAGAAAGAGGTCAGTTGAGGTCCTACAACCAACCTGTCTCCGTGCTAGACACACTGGCCATACTCCTGGACTTGTCGTTCGTGGTTTACTTTCGTATGACAGCAGGTGCCCTCTCGTGGTTATCCCACAAACCTTGACTGCAAATCTGTACGTCATTCTGGTGATTCGATATGTTGCGCTGTCATTCATGGATAGCACTCCCAGGGGTTGTTATCCAACATTACGGAATGACGACAAATTGTCTTGGCCTGCTTGGTCACCCAGTCTGTCTCCAATCGAGCACATACGGGGCATTATCAGACTACTCCAGCGTCATCCAGGAATAGGTTTAACCTTCCCTGTGTTGATCGTCGAAGTATAAGAGACGTGGAACTCCTTTCCACAAACTGACATCCGGTACCCGTACAAAACAATCCGTTTGAAGTCTTCCATGCAACATTCTGGTGGTTACATTGCTTATTAAAGTAGCAGCATTCCACTTTTGCACTGAATTATCTCGCGTTTACGTTAACCTGTGGCTTGCAATGTTAATCACTTAAATATTTTACCTGCACAAATTTATTTCAGAAATATCATTGCACTAAATCAACTATTTTTTGGTGTTTCGACTTTTTTTCTTCAGTGAATTTTGTCTGCTCATATATGACAACTGGACAGGAAACACTGAGGACGCATACTCCGTCTATATAATGAAACGTCAGCAGTGCTTGTGGTGAGTGAAGTCGCCTTCCCGGAATAACGCTACAGCTGCAGTACAGTATGACTAAGTAAGAATTTCGTCTCCACCAGTGCAGAACAATGTGCACAGCTTTACGTATAATCTGTCCATATTGGTTTCTTAAATATTATTAGAGCCGCAATTCATACCTGTATTCCATGTAGAGTTAACACACTTCGTGGGAAATAAATGGCCCCGTGGATGTCTGCCAGTGATTCATAACGCACTCTGCAGATGGTCGGTATAATTTTGTGAAACATCCTTTAGTTGAAACTCCCAGGCAGATTAAAACCATGTGGCGTATCGAGACTCGAACTTAGAACCGTTCCCTTTAGCGGGAAAGTGCTCTGCCTTCTGAGCTACCCAAACACTACTCACAGCCCGTCCTCACAGCATCAGTTCCGCCGGTACCTCGTCTCCTACCTTCCAAACGTCACAGACGCTCTCCTGCTAGTGACGTGTGGTGAAGGCTGGAGCGTTTTACTTCATTTTTGAGCACAGCTGCTCTAAAATCGGATCATTCCTATTTCGCAATGTAATTTTACGGTTTATCAAAATATCATTCCGATGAAGACACCTAGGTCAATGTAGTAAACAGTAATTTACAACCGGTTGGCTGTATAATCCTATGTTGTGACTATGAATGATATAAACGGTCAGCTGAACGCCGAATCTGGACTAAGACTAAGCCAACAAAAAACATAAGTATTGGAAGCAACAGGAATGTAACAAGCGGTGAACTTATCATCGAAATTTCGGGTCATCTAGAATATAAAGTAAATAATACCTGCTGCCTTGGAAGGAAACGCACGTATAATGTACGACACAAGGAGAGCGCAGGAAACAGACGAGCAAAAACAATAGTAGTATTCAGAATGAAATTTTCACTCTACAGCGGAGTGTGCGCTGATATGAAACTTCCTCGCAGATTAAAACTTTGTGCCGGACCGAGACTCGAACTCGGATCCTTTGCCTTTCGCGGGAAAGTGCTCTACCAACTAAGCTACCCAAGCACGACTCACGCCCCGTCCTCACAGCTTTTCTTCTGCCAGTACCTCGTCTCCTACCTTCCAAACTTTACAGAAGCTCTCCTGCGAACCTTGCAGAACTACACGCTTTTAATCTGCCAGGAAGTTTCAATAGTAGTATTTCTTCCTAAAATAAGCCTAAGACGATCGAGCGCTGGCTTTAATTAGAGACCAAAAATGGTTCAAATGGCGCTGAGCACTATGGGACTGAACATCTGAGGTCATCAGTCCCCAAGAACTTAGAACTACTTAAACCTAACTAACCTAAGGACATCAAATGTTCAAATGCGTGTGAAATCTTATGGGACGTAACTGCGAAGGTCATCAGTCCCTAAGCTTACACACTACTTAACCTAAATTATCCTAAGGACAAACACACACATTAATGCCAGAGAGAGAACTCGAACCTCCGCCAGTATCCTAAGGACATCACACACATCCATGACCGAGACAAAATTCGAACCTGCGACCATAGCGGTCGCGTGGTTCCAGACTGAAGCCTCAAGAACAGCTCGGACACACCGGCCGGCTTAATTAGAGACAGAAATATCTGAGAAAATACTACTGGAGCACAGATTTACATGCAAACGAATGATGACATTGAGAAAACTGGAAATGAAAGGTATCAAAGCGTCTGAGGTGTGATGTTGCAAAAATATGGTGAAGAGTAAGTGTATCACAAATAATAATATAATTTATGAGGAATTTATATACTGCACTGGAGAAGAATACAGTATGGTAACATTAGCCAGAAGAAGGAACATGGTCGTAGGATATGTGTTAAGACAACGGGAAATAACTCCTCTGGTACTACAGTGAACAGTTGTGGGAACATTAATGTAGGGAAGGCCAACGCTGGGATGTGCGCTATAGATAATTATGCACGTTGATTCTAAATCTAACTCTGACATGAAGAGATTAGCACAGGAGAGTAAATCGTTGTTGACTGCATTAAAAACCAATAAGCAGGCACCCCCACCCCCCAAAGGAAACTTGAAATGTTAGGCACAAAATTTTACTCATACCCAGCAACAATCCATACTTACATCAAAGATGATCAGTACACTTACATTACTGACGCCTCCAGGAAAACCAGTGAAAATGACACTCAAGAAAATTTGCAATGGTGCCTGAGATATGTGTTGTAGTTGTGGTTGACATCAGAGATTATGTTGTCGTCTTCAGTCTGAAGACTAGTTTAAGGGTGCGCTTGAGGCCAGTGTGTCTTTTACATGTGTTTTTACATTTGGATAGCTAGCTCATCCTACATCCCTGCTTATGCAATGAAGTCTTGGTCACTCTCCGAAACTTTAGCCCCTCAATTTTTCCTCCTCTATCATACTTCTCTTATGCCTCAGGATGTATCATAATAAACTGTCCTTTCTTTCAGTGAACTTGTGCAGTAATGCTGCCGGCCGGAGTGACCGAGTGGTTCTAGTCGCTACAGTCTCGAACCGCGCGACCGCTACGGTCGCAGGTTCGAATCCTGCCTCGGCCATGGATGTGTGTGATGTCCTTAGGTTACTTAGGTTTAAGTAGTTCTAAGTTCTAGGGGACTAACGACCTCAGCAGTTAAGTGCCATAGTGCTCAGAGCCATTTTGCAGTAATGCTCCTTTCTCTACAATTCGATTTGGTACACCTCCATTGGTTACTCATTCAATCCATCTGTTTTTCCATGTTCTATAGCATCAGATTTCAAAAGCTTATATTATCCTTATGTCTGTGCTGCTTATCATCCAAGAACCCCTTCATATTGTGCCACACTCTAGACAAACGTCTTCATAAAACTCTTCCAAACTTTTGAATTCGTATTAAACGTGAACGCTCTTTCCTCTTTCTGGAGGACTACTGTTTGAACTGCAGCTGTACCTTTGTGTCACCCATACATTTGACATCTTCAATTAAATTTGTGCCCAAATAGCAAAACTTGTTCACTACTTTCAGTGACTCGTGTCCTAGCTCCCAGCAGCACCCGTATTTATGCGAATGGACTCCAAGAAGGTATTTTATCTTTACTGATTCACATATTATAGCGTCTTTTTCAACACCGAACTGACCTTACAAGTACTTTGCTGGTTCTGTATTTCTTCTTAGTGAAAACTAATCCGTTTCCCAACTCGTCCTTAGTTTGTTTGTTGAAGTTAAGGTTGTGGATAACTTTAACGAAATTTAGGAAGGCAGCAGTTTTCTCTGTGAGATGTAGACAAATTTTCGCTCTCTGTGTTTTATCCGTAACAAGGCTACAGAAAGTGGATTCCAGGTAACACTGCCTAAAGCTTTAGTCCGAAATCTACGTGTGCTATAAGAGTTAACTCTACCTCAAATGTATACTCTCCCACGTGGTTCTGCTGGGCAACGGTTACCGATCACGGGGTTACAGCCACACATTCGGCGTTGTGTGGGGTTACTGTGTACTATCTGTTCGCAGTCCGACTGCGCTCTGTTATTTCGTTATCTTTTTCCTCAGTAACTGCGGCACAGCGCTGCGACACACTCACAGACACACACCCACACACCCACACGGGGCAACGGGACTGCGAGCAAACGAATGGAGAGATTAAAGGGTTGGGGGGGGGGAGGGGGGGAGAAGAGTTGTGGGATTATATTCGCGTTGCACACGAAAGGAAACTTATGGCTCCATTAGTTGGCAGGGATTTCTGGTGTAGCGGCGGACCGGGCAGGTTCCTCCAGATTTACAGCCCTGGAGCCGGAGCCTCCAGCCCCAGGGACCGCTGGAAGGCTGCTGGAAGTGCCCGGCACACCCCACCCCACCCCACTCCAGCCGCTGCCACACGAAATGCCCCTGGAGATGCACTACCTCCCGGGACAGCCCTGTCCCACGCACACACACACACACACACACACACACACACACACACATACATACACGCGAGCGGGTAAAGAAGCATCCTCCCTGCCCAGCAGGAAACTTCCCTGCTGTTTATCAGCCGGCAAACGCGTGCGTCAAGTCCTGCCGAAGGAAATCACGCGAGGCAGCCTCTCACCTGCGCTCAACGCCTCAGCTGTAAAGTCTGCCGATGACGCTACATGGCGTCGACAGATATCTGCGTCAGTTGTTTGTCATGCGCCACCATGTCGCTAGGAAAGACATGATGGTACAGAAACTGATGACTTCAGGAAAAAAAAAATGGATGAGGCTAATTTTTCTGTCAAATTCATTTTACGGTTCATTCATGGATGTTTTTTGCAGCTCTGGGAACGTTCAGCGATTCTCTGAGTTTTCTCCTGTATAACAATGTTCTACATTTGATGCACTGTTTCTGAATTTTGGTTTACACAAGTTTTATTACTGGTTATAAAAATAAATATGTAGCCATGGGTAAGTTGAGCTATTCATTTCTTATCTTGATCAAAATTCTAGTAATCGCTGTTAAATTTATGCGATTGCAGTCTTTCTCAGCGTATTCCACTGATGAATTCTTCTCGGGTTATCTTCTGGTGAAGATGATGGGTACGAAACTCATTGAAACGTTGCGACAATTCGACGCCACCACACGGCTGATAACCGGAGAAAAATTCCTCGCTGCGAAATTATTTCACTGCTCGTGAAAACTTTATTTCAAATAATTTTTTTAAAAATTTTTCTGATGCATCATTAACTTTTCGTACATATTAAAAAAATCTTGTGACTCTATTATAATAAATCCTTATCTAGTAAACACGCACACACACACACACACACACACACACACACACGCACACACACGCGCAATACACAAGAAATTTTGCCATGGCTTGACAAAAGACATGGGGTAGCAATATCCGAACGTATAGACTGGGGTAGTACCGCGCACACAAGGTACACAAGGGCAGTGCATTGGCTCATTTGTTCCCATGTGATTCATGTGAAAAGGGTTCCGAAGTGATTATGGCAGCACGACGGGAATTAACGAACTTTGAAAGCGGAATGATAGTTGCAGTTACATGCATGGAACATTTCGTTTGTGATATCGTTAGGGAATCCTCCACAGTGTCAAAAGTTTGCTGATAATAACACATCTCAGGAGTTACCTCTCACCTCGCGTTGCCCAATGGCCAACGGGCTTCACTTAAAGACAGAGAGCAGCGGCGTTTGCATGGTCAGTGGTCACAGACAAGCAACGCTGAATGAAGTAACTACCGATGAACGTATCCGTTAGGACAGCGCAGCGAAATTAGGTGTTGATGGGCTATGGCAGCAGACGACCGACACGAGTGCCATTGCTAAAAGCATGAAACCGCCTGCAGCGCCTCTCCTGTCCTCGTGACAACATCGGTTGGACTATAGATGACTGAAAACCCTGGCCTGGTGACAAGGATCCCAATTTCATTTGGTAAGAGCCGATGTTAGGGTTAAAGTGTGGCACAGTCCCCGCGACACCATGGACCAGATAATTGGAGACTATTTTCGGTAGGTCATGGGCGTCACGTTCCCAAAGAATATTTATGGGTAACAGTCCACCACGTCAGCCGCGCCCCAATTATTCGCGACTGGTTTGAAGTACATTCTGGACAATTAGAGCGAATGATTTGGCCACCCCGATCGTCCGACACGAATCCCACCTGATACTTATGGTACATAATCTACAGATCAGTTCGTGCACAAAATCCTGCACCGGCAATGCTTTCGTAATTATGGCCGGATGTAGAGGGTGCTTGGCTCAATATTTCAGCTGTGGACTTCAAAAGACTTTTAGAGTCCATACGACGCCATGTTGTTGCGCTATGCCGGGAAAAATGACATCCGACACGCTATTAGAAAGTATCCCACGACTTCTGTCACCTCAGTGTAAAACTGATTGGCACTCAGACTTCATATGATGTGTTTAAAGCAGCAAACACTGCGGCACTCAACCCGTTGAACGGCAGGTGGAATGCAGGCTTTCGCGCACCGGAGCACTTGAAGTCTGACGGTCATGTGAAACATGATCTCTGTTCACGTTTGGGGCCAGTCACATATGAGTGGCACTACTATTGACACTATGGGGAAGAATATCAGGATTTCCTTAAATACACGTTGTAGTCGTCGTGAGCTTAATTACCTTTGAAGTTGGACGTGTGAACGGATGACAGTAAAGAATACCTTCAAGGGGACGAGGACGCTGCTGTCAGTACCTCGTTGAGAGTGAAAAGGGTCGTTTAACAGGGTACGAAATCCTCGACGTTCCTTCTGTGATACTGCAGAAATACAAACTTGACATGAATGTAGTCGCTGTACATGATTGTCGCCAGGAGTGCTCAGGGCAATGTATGGTCGCTAGAAGACCGATCTCCGGACGCCCGCGTGCCACTACCGAGACGGAAATCGTGTTTGGCGTATGGTTCTGAAGCATCGCACTGCGTCTACAGCAGCAGTGCGAGCGGCAGTTGGCATCACAGTTATACTACGAATTTAAAAATCAGTTACTTCAAGGACAGCTCCGAGCCAGATGCCCTGTAGCGTGCATTCCACTATCCCCAAACCACCGCCATTTGCGACTTCAGTTGCATCAAGCGAGAGATCACTGGAGGGGATGGTAGAGGTCTGTTGTGTTTTCATATGAATTCTGGTTCTCCCTCAGAATCAATGACGACCATTTGTTGGTTATAAGAAGACCAGCTGAGGGTCTGCACAAAACCTGACGGCGTGCTCCAGTGGAGTTATGGTGTGAGGTGTGATTTCGTATGACAGCGGGATCCTTCTCGAGGTTATCACACGCACTATGACTGCAAATTTGTACGTCAGTTTGGGGTTTTCAGCCGTTCACTAACAGCCCTCAAGGGAGCGTTTTTCAACAGGATAACGATTGCTCGCATATCGCTGTTATAAGCGAACATGCTCTACGGAGTGTCGCCATGTTTCCTTGGCCTGCTCAGTAACCAGATCTGTCTCCCATCTAGCACATACGGGAGATCATCCGACGACAACTCCAGGGTCATTCACAATCAGCATTAATCGTCCCTGTATTGACTGACCAAGTGCAACAAAAATGGAATTCCATCCTACAAACTAACATCCTGCACCACTTTTACAAAACAATGCATGTACGTTTGCATGCCTGCATTCAACATTTTGACGTTTACACCTGTTATTAATGTACCACCATTTCATATTTTCAGTGCCTTATCTGTTGCTTTCATGAACGGGTGATCTCGCATTGTTACCCACTTAAATATGTTACCTAGACTGATATATTCCCGAAATTTTATTACGTCACATTAATTATTTTATGCTGGTGTTATCTTCTCCATCAGTGAATTTCCTTTCTTCTTTGACAATATAAAATAATTAGATGTACGCTACGCAGATGAGTACAACGGCATCGTTTCCTGAGACTTGGCTATTACTTGGTGAGTTTTTCTCTACCGGCGCCAGTTGCACACACGAGGGTTGTCTGAAAGTAAGTTCCGATCGGTCGCGAAATGGACATCACAGAAAAAACCAGATGAAGCTTTGCCCAGCTGTGTTGGGCAGTGTCTCCAGTATGACCGTCGATCGCATCATGACTCTCTTTTCAGTTGTGAGCGCACTGTGAGCGAGTAAAGGTGCCTACAACAACAATATCTCCCGCCAAGTAGGAGGGCTCGCTCAGAGGCTTCGCCTTAATGAATGCAGCTCACATAACACAACTGCCACACACTTCCTTCTTCATGTCAATTCTCAGCCGCATTCTGCAGCCTTTTCGATGGGAAGTGTTCGATCACCCACTACACAGCTCTATTTGGCTCGTCCATAGTATCATCACACTGGACTCGCATTCGCGTCTGGCCATCCCGATTTAGGTTTTCCGTGATTTCCCTAAATGACTCCAGGCAAATGCCGGGATGGTTCCTTTGAAAGGGCACGGCCGCCTTTCTTCCCCGTCCTTTCCTAATCCGATGAGACCGCTGACCTCGCAGTTTGGTCTCTTCCCCCCAACAACCCAACCCCCTTAGTATCATCTCTGTTCACATGAAACGCTGGAAACGAAGACAGCACTTGGGCGCAGGCTACGCGCTATAGACCGGCGTAGAGAATTATGGGAAAGCACAGACAGCTGCCTTCTATAACTATCGTGTTGTAAATTTGGTATAACGCTCCGACAAATGTCTAAGTCGGAGCGGCGATTATGTAGGGAAGTATCTGGAAGCTGTAGCTAACTCTTGCAAATAAAATGTTTCTGATTTTCACAGTGGTTTCCATTTAGCGACTTACTTTCTGGACAACCCTCGTATTACAATGAAAGTAAGCGACGCTGGTCGCCTGTGCTCTCCTCTCTAGGTGATATACAACAGCCAAAAAATCACCATTCAATACTTTCACTGAAGGGCATTAATGTCACTACTTAAAAACAACTCGTAGTAACCTAACGTCAGTCAGCTCTCCAGGAACGTATTGTGCTGGCGAGTTCGGTGAGGTTGGGAGACCCCACGAGTGAAACGCCAGGAAACTACAAGAAGCATTTATGCACTCTTAACAGCTAAACGACCTTGGGCTCCACTTACAAAATAACAACCATTCAGTGAATGATATAGAAATCAAAACCTGAATACCTTGCATTGCAAAAAACTAAATAAATAAAAATACCGGCTCGTTAAACCACTTAGAACAGTTTGAATTTACACTCCTGGAAATTGAAATAAGAACACCGTGAATTCATTGTCCCAGGAAGGGAAAACTTTATTGACACATTCCTGGGGTCAGATACATCACATGATCATACTGACAGAACCACAGGCACATAGACACAGGCAACAGAGTATGCACAATGTCGGCACTAGTACAGTGTATATCCACCTTTCGCAGCAATGCAGGCTGCTATTCTCCCATGGAGACGATCGTAGAGATGCTGGATGTAGTCCTGTGGAACGGCTTGCCATGCCATTTCCACCTGGCGCCTCAGTTGGACCAGCGTTCGTGCTGGACGTGCAGACCGCGTGAGACGACGCTTCATCCAGTCCCAAACATGCTCAATGGGGGACAGATCCGGAGATCTTGCTGGCCAGGGTAGTTGACTTACACCTTCTAGAGCACGTTGGGTGGCACGGGATACATGCGGACGTGCATTGTCCTGTTGGAACAGCAAATTCCCTTGCCGGTCTAGGAATGGTAGAACGATGGGTTCGATGACATTTTGGATGTACCGTGCACTATTCAGTGTCCCCTCGACGATCACCAGTGGTGTACGGCCAGTGTAGGAGATCGCTCCCCACACCATGATGCCGGGTGTTGGCCCTGTGTGCCTCGGTCGTATGCAGTCCTGATTGTGGCGCTCACCTGCACGGCGCCAAACACGCATTCGACCATCATTGGCACCAAGGCAGAAGCGACTCTCATCGCTGAAGACGACACGTCTCCATTCGTCCCTCCATTCACGCCTGTCGCGGCACCACTGGATGCGGGCTGCACGATGTTGGGGCGTGAGCGGAAGACGGCCTAACGGTGTGCGGGACCGTAGCCCAGCTTCATGGAGACGGTTGCGAATGGTCCTCGCCGATACCCCAGGAGCAACAGTGTCCCTAATTTGCTGGGAAGCGGCGGTGCGGTCCCCTACGGCACTGCGTAGGATCCTACGGTCTTGGCGTGCATCCGTGCGTCGCTGCGGTCCGGTCCCAGGTCGACGGGCACGTGCACCTTCCGCCGACCACTGGCGACAACATCGATGTACTGTGGAGACCTCACGCCCCACGTGTTGAGCAATTCGGCGGTACGTCCACCCGGCCTCCCGCATGCCCACTATACGCCCTCGCTCAAAGTCCGTCAACTGCACATACGGTTCACGTCCACGCTGTCGCGGCATGCTACCAGTGTTAAAGACCGCGATGGAGCTCCGTATGCCACGGCAAACTGGCTGACACTGACGGCGGCGGTGCACAAATGCTGCGCAGCTAGCGCCATTCGACGGCCAACACCGCGGTTCCTGGTGTGTCCGCTGTGCCGTGCGTGTGATCATTGCTTGTACAGCCCTCTCGCAGTGTCCGGAGCAAGTATGATGGGTCTGACACACCGGTGTCAATGTGTTCTTTTTTCCATTTCCAGGAGTGTAATTCAAATCGAAAGAATAATCCATAGTCAGTTCTCAAAGAGCAGCGTAAATTCAATCACAATAATATGACTCAGACAAAAATCATAACACATTACCATCTCTAATAGGATTGGCATTCAAAATCACTTCCAGTCGTCTGGGACTGGATAAATACAGGCCCTGCGTGATATTGGACGGAATCTTATACCACTCATGCTGCCAAACAGTGACAAATTCAGGTAACGGTGATGCAGGTGGACAGCGATCACGTACCATTCTCTCCAAAGTAGACGACAGAGGCTCAATAATATTAGGATCTCGTGACTGTGATGGCCAAGGTGGAATGCGACAATTCAATCTCGTACTCACTAAAACCAAGTTGTTGTGAGCTAAGGTGAAAACTGCCCTTGGGGGAACAAATATTGTACCACGTTATGGACCGTACAAATTAACTACGAAGTCCA
The DNA here is from genome assembly GCF_021461395.2 of Schistocerca americana. Taxonomy (NCBI): domain Eukaryota; kingdom Metazoa; phylum Arthropoda; class Insecta; order Orthoptera; family Acrididae; genus Schistocerca; species Schistocerca americana. The sequence goes on from NC_060122.1 coordinate 625,857,079, forward strand.
TGGAATACCACGATTTGGCCACCGGAAGCATAGCCGAGCCCCTTCCATGTTTCTCTTGTGGGACGTAAACTCGGCCAGAACTTGGAAAGGAAACACTGTGAAACAATATTCATCCACCCATATGGCTTTCTTCCATTGCACCATAGTCAACTTTTTATGTCTCTGGCTCCACCATTTCTCGTTACAGGCAATGCATCACTGATGAGCAGTTTTGGAATTCCAATTTGCCCAGTAGTTCCCTGCTTACAGAGCTCCTTATGTGTTGTTTTGGCACTGACAGGGCTCGTGAGTGCGGTATTCATTTCTGTATGACTTTTGAAGCTGTCGTCTTCTTATTACTTGTCACAACCCTTTTCAATAACCCTTTGACACTATCATTCAACAATGAGCTTCGTCCGTTTTGTGATATACTGTATGATACTCTTCCGATTTCCTTGTATGCGGCATAAATCTTCGATATAGTGCATCCTGAAACAGTTCGGCACCCTAGGTTACGGAAACATCATCTATACGAGGACCAACAAGTTAACTTCAAATAATACACTTTCAGTTGCCAAGAATATTGCTCTGACTATGATCGACACATTCACCCTACGAAGGACAATGCAGGAATGCCGTTCATGAACAAATACAACAGCAGAACCCGCAAGTCTGGGGTAGCAACAGCGTTTATGTTTTTCGTGCATGCATTTCTCGGCAGTTTTTTCATATGTTTGTCCGACTTCTGTAAGTATGTTAAAAATTTCAGATAAATAATTAGAGCACTTTCTGAGTTGTCAATGTAGGTAGTGATAACTGAACGAGATTTAGCTGTGTTCTGAGAGTGTGCTGTTCTTCACGAAACGTGGAAGCCGAAGGGGCTGTGGTGATGCGAAGGGATGTGTGCCTGCACTACGTCGGAGCCATTCATTGCATGGATGCACATGGCAATAATTACGTCAAAATCTTGTATGTTTCATGAAGCTTTGTGTTTTCAGGTTTATGGTATGACATTAGATACGTTTTATTGCAACCTGATTAAGGAGTTTGTTTTACTTTTCAGACTGTCTTAACAACCGCCCTACCACAAGTTGTAACTTCATTATTTTTATAGAAGTTAAATGTAACATAACTGGTCTATTAGATGTCGCTATGAGATTTTTATTCTATTTGAAAATATCTGTGTGTTCTTAACTGTGCTGAGAGAATGAACAAAGGCAGTGGTTGTTAGAGCCCAGTACAGAATTTCCTCTTGTGTGGAACCGTTCGGGTGAGTCGGAGGGCTGCTCGCTTCGTAACACAGGGCTCTTTCCCTAATTTTCCCAAGGATAGCCAGATTTTAAGAAGTCACAGGATGCCTGCGACCGTTCTTGTTTGTCGGCAGGGCAGAGCGCCAGGAAGTGTTAGTATTAATCTGCCCTGGCGATCCCTTGTAATGCAAGTATCCGCACTAAGATCAGTTTCAATTTCAGGACTTTTAAGTGAATGAATGATTATTCAACGAGCAGTGCCCCCACTTTACAAAGTAAGTGTAGTATCTTTGTAGTACCATACGCGTCATGTCAGATGTTAGGCTCGCCTGTCTACATGCAAGTGCAGCACTGCAGCAAGGAGAATGGCAGGTTGGGGGTACTTCGGGTTTACTTTGAGATGTGGTAGTACCCATCAAAACAAGAGAAATAAGTCCAATAAACAAGGATCCGAAAATGCAGACGTGACGTCCATTGATGACAGTGCAAAAAAATGGTTCAAATGGCTCTGAGCACTATGGGACTTAACATCTGTGGTCATCAGTCCCCTAGAACTTGGAACTGCTTAAACCTAACTAACCTAAGGACATCACACACATCCATGCCCGAGGCAGGATTCGAACCTGCGACCGCAGTGGTCACGCGGTTCCAGACTGTAGCACCTAGAACCGCACGGCCACACCGGCCGGCGATGACAGTGCATCCCTCTACCCTTCGGCGTAAGGAATGACACATCATTTGAAATATAACCGGTTGTCTTGTACCTACTGGCATACATTGAAGACGCTACCCCGTAGCGTCAGTGCATCGTTGATTGGCGTGGCGTAGAGCAATGCCTTCAAGTGCCCGCATAACCAAAAATCTAATGGACTGAGACACATCTGACGGAAGTGTGCTAGTGCGCTATCATGCATGGACCACATTTGGATTCGTTGCTGCAGTGACACAGCCTCCAGTGAAGTAGGCAATATACTGATGAGAAAGTCCTCTAATGCGCCCTAGTTAAGGTTGGACCTGTTAATCTATCACCAAACACGTCTGTCCACACGTTGATTGAGAATCGATGTTGATGCCCTCTTTCTCGAAGTGATTGGGGATTTGCATCTGATCATAGATGCTGGTTATGGAAATTCACAACACGGTCTCATGTGCGCCCTGCCTTATCGGCAAATAAAATCTTGAATGTGGACAGTGGATCGCGGCACACTCCTGCAAAGCCCTTGACAGAGGCGCAGTCTGCATGATGAACCTGTGAACTCGCTGTAGACGATATAGGTACATCAATTGTTCATGAAGTACCCGCAGACAAGAGAGTGAGACACGTCTTCTGCTGAGTTTAATCGTCCGTCACACATAGGTCCCAAGGATCTCTTCCACTGAACGTAGCACACTCTCATCCACGAGCTCCACAAGAACAATTTATCAGAGGGCACTCTGCGCTGCGGGTATTTTTTAGCGTAGAGGACACGGACTCGCAGGCTACGTCCATTTGCTAAGCCATAGCAGAATATCATATCCGGCATTTTGCTTGAGGAGTAGTAGGCTCCCATTGATAACGAGTGGTAGAAGACAGAAAGCATAAATTTACTACGCCATTTGTACGTGCAAACAGAGCAATAACAGTAAGCAGAAAAGTGAATCCTCGTTTGGACGAAGGTAAAACACCATAATACGTAACCAGGGTTAACAGTACTGCACAATAACGAACACAAACACGACGAAAGCTAACGTATTCTACAGCACGACTCGAACCACACGACTGCCTTCAGACCACGTAATGGTGGGTATAGTACTGTGCGTAAGACATCGTAATACACTCCCGACACGTTTGACGGAGCGCCAATGCAACTATGGTAATATCCACAAAACGTTTAAAATTACTCTGAGCACTATGGGACCTAACATCTGAGGTCATTAGTCGCCCAGAACTTAGGACTACTTAAACCCAACCAACCTAAGGACATCACACAAATCCATGCCCGAGGCAGGATTCGAACCTGCGACCGGAGCTGTCGCGCGGTTTCAGACTGAAGCGCCTAGAACCTCTCGGCCACAACGGCAGGCATGATATCCACAACGAAGCGTCGCGCACCCATTACTATATATACGTGTTTTTCTCGGAAAGTACGCGTTTGCGGACGCTTGTTTACTGGACTAATTTCTCCTGTTTCGATGAGTATTACCTCTTTTAAAAGTGTAGTATATTCTACACTACACACACGTATATATTGTTGCAGTTTGATCTTTAACGTCCTGTTACGTTATCTTCCTAATACAAAAAAGAAGAAAAATTAAATGTGGAATGTATAGTCCCTTCACAATATGCTACTCTGATCAGTGAATGAAGGCAATTTTGTCTGTAATTTTGATACGTTATCCTTTTAAGGTAAATAAATATTTTGATATGTTGAAAGGTACAGTGTAGTGCCAATTGTGCTTACGTACAGCCACGCTTCATGCCTTTTTGTTGTATTTTACTGTTTTAACTGGAAGTAAGCATTTTGGCACATGGATAGCCGCAATAGTAAACCACAGGATGGGACAAATGTCTTACGATTTAATATTTGATGAATAGTCAAAAAGTGTAACTGAAAATCTAAACCAATCCTTTCGTAATCTTCAACAAGTCATGTCTTTCCAAGACAAAATATTTTTCCAACGATTTTGTAACGTACTTTCGTGTACTTTGTACTACTACGATGTGTCTTTTAAAGTACCTGTGTGCAGTCACAAGAAATTGTTCAAATGGCTCTGAGCACTATGGGACTTAACTTCTGAGGTCATCAGTCTCCTAGAACTTACAACTACTTAAACCTAACTAACCTAAGGACATCACACACATCCATGCCCGAGGCAGGATTCGAACCTGCGACCGCAGTGGTCGCGCGGTTCCAGACTGTAGCGCCTAGAACCGCACGGCCACTCCGGTTGGCGCAGGCACAAAACTTGCACTTTCGTTTGTTGTTGGTTACTGTTTTAAATTTTAGTAAACATGTCATCATTTGCACAGCCGCAGTGCCGTAAAGTGGTGCCGCTTTCCACAGCGTGGTTTACCTACCAAGTACGAGCGCACTGAGGTAGCAGCTTTTCATAGTCCTTCTCAAGACCAACATTCTGTTTTCCAAGCTTAAATTATGAGTAACACCTTTTGGTTAGTGAATGTATGGTTAAGGATCAAACTGTTAAAGCTATTTTGGCCGTGATATGGTATGTATCCCTTCTGACAGATAAATTTCACGCTTTCTTGTTTACCACTGGTGTAGTCCTTGGGAGGGTTGTATCGTTACAGGGGAAAGGAGAACTAGTATTCTTCAGCCCACTAAATATCCATCAAATAGACATCCTGCAGGAAAAAAAGAGAAGTGCCCCCTGTGAGACATTTCCTAGTTATGCTCAGTTTATGGGTTCATATGTTCTTGTGTTCATTCTCGCTCCTTTTCTAGAAATTATTTATTTATGGTTATGTAATCCCTCGTTGCTTGAAACAATAAGTGTTGACCATCCTGGAGTGAGAGATGTTAATATGCCGTACAGGCCCACCTATTTCGGGCAGCTTTGAGCCTTATATACTACCCAAGGGACTACGCTAAGGTCATCTTGTTGTACATCACAAATTGCTCTTCAGGAGCATTTATACGCCAGAACGGTATTCGGACACTTGGCTATCATGAGTGACATTTGATACAGAGGTTAAGAACCACATGTACAACAAAGAACACTGTGTGTTCAGTAAGGTAAAAAAGAACTGCGTACATCTGCATCAAAAGACGTGCTTGTGAGATTTGTAGAAAATCGTTGATTACAAATGACGTCAATCTACAGATATAGAAACAGTGTCCACATTTAAAATATAATTTCAATTCTGCCCATGACTATCATACATGACGACGGTAGGGGAAACTACCCAGTGTCAACAACAAACTGACTTAACTCTGTGGTACACAGATCGTCGTGTGTGTGTGTCATAAAGCTGTAGAACCATGAACAGAATGAAAATGTTTATCTGTTCAAAATACATGCAGATCTGTCACCAAAGAATTTGTTGTATGGTTTTAGCTGAAGTGCCATGTCTCTTTTCTCAGCTACACTTGAAACTAATGTCTTTATTTATTTTTATCATTTAAACACTGACCTACAGAATTTTCCCTGACTGCTGTACAGAGACAACATGATTTCCAATAATGAACACAAATGAATGTCTCTGAATTGCAAGAAAACCTAACAATAATAAAAGTGCAAAAAATATGAAATTAAAGAAATAAGAAACTACCTCCAACTCTGTTAATTGCCTAAACTCATTTGAATCAAGGACCCCATTTTGTATAGGTCTCTTACCTCGCAGAAAATCTTCATAACACGAAGTACAGTAATTACAGCAAACAGCAACTACAGCCAGCTAAATAAAAAGATTCGAACTACTGTTGACTCTAGCTACTAGGACGCATAAGGGTTGAAAAAGAAAGATTTTGTTGAAGAGCAAACAATCTATTCAGAAAATTTTACCTCATTCATGTGACATCATGTTCTAAAAAGTATATAGTTGTCAATAATTCCACAATCCAAACATTACCATCAACATCCATCCTCATTTGACATTTCCTTGCGTCTCACTTTCCAATGCCCGTCCTACCTACAAAGAGAAAAAACATATCCATACACTTCTCTATCCACTCGCTAACTGCTAGTCTGTCCAACCACAGAACCTCTTGCCGAGGGCGCAGAGGGCTGTCAGCGATATTAACACTATCTACAGCGGTGCCAACATACAAACAGTTTACTTACACACTTCCTGGACGTATCACACACTAGTGACACAGTGAGAAAGCGTGGAACTGCTGGCCTGTTATGCAATTATGATCTCAGGGGAAACAAGGGACCTCTACAATGAGACTATTTGCCTGATCACCAGTTACATGTTTTACAGTTTTCTAATATTTTTGTTTGACAAGAGGCGGAGGTTTGCTCATATCATTAGATTAGTGATGCTGGCTGGGTGAAAGAGCAGTATAAATGCTAAAATGATACCTACTTTCATTTTATTAAGACCTCCAAATTTGTCTTTGAGAATGACCAACAAAACAAAAGAGATTAAATTTGGGATGTGTGAAATAATGATGCCATCGCACTATGGATATCTCTACGAAAATGACTGTCAACATAAAAATCATTACAGGTAATGAAGCACAAAGTAGGGTCACACCTACTTTATTTCACAAAATTCGAACAGCGAGAACTTTTGAAACAACGTTTAAATCTATGCCCCTTACGCCACCCTTCTGTGTGTGGCCGAGGATATTTCTAGTACTCTATCAGGTCTCCCATTCGTATTCCAGGCCAGGTTGGAGGTTGTTTCTGCCTGGGGACTGAATGTTTGTTTTATCCTCATCATTTCATCACCATCGTCATCATTCGTGACAGTGGCTAGATTCGATTGTGTAAAAATTGGTCTGTCTAAAAACTGGGACTTTGTACGGGCGCTGACGACGGCGCAGTTGAGCGCCTTACAAACCAAACACCATCATCAACTCCCATTCCTGTTCCATTAGTGTATCATGCGTAAAAGATCGACTGTCTGTGAGGGTCATTATACACCGTGATGTCTCCAAATTTCTCTAATTTCCCGTCGTAGTACATTTCGGAAGACACTGTACACCTTCAGAAAACTTAAGGTAAACTTCTCTGTGATGGACAATCGTTATTTATTGCCTCCTGTAGACCTACTCTGTCTGCTCCATTAAATTTCGGGAATGCAGCCGCATAAATTCTGCTTCTTCTTCTAATATTTCGGCTGTATATCTTTCAGCCATCTTCAGAGAGAGCCGTACGACTGACGCTCCAGCGCTCGCTCCATCCTTTTAAACTCGCGGACCACGCCACTGCGCATGCGGCCACAGATGAACAAGGCGCCAGTGATGTTGATCGGCGGCAAAGACGTAACATATGCATGAGTTACGTCTGTGGCTGCGCATTCGATCCATGCTGGGAGATCGATGTATTACTGGGAGCTTAACTGTAGCGACGTCTTTGTAAGTTCAATATTGAAAGTGCCGGATTCCATGATCTATCTAATGTGAAACCGCTGTCTCTATTAATTAAATTCTTCGCCAAGCGGATTTCAATGGCCTCTTTTACTACGGAGTCCCAGAAAGATGAAACAGAAGTCAGAATTTCGACATTTTCATATACCATAGAGTGACCAGAATCAATACAATGCTCTGCCACAGCCGATTTACTGGGTTGTAAGAGCCGAGTGTACCTGCGATGTTCCGTACACCTCTCTTGGACTGTACGATTCGTTTGTCCGATATATGAAAGGCCACATTCACATGGTATCTTGTAAACTCCAGGTTTGCGGAGTAGTAAGTCATCTTTAACGGAACCCAGGAGTGCAGCCGTCTTCGCCGGTGGACGAAAAATCACTTTTACTTTATGTTTCGTGAGGATCCGTCCTATTTTGGATGAAAGGCTTCCCACATACGGCAGGACAGCCATGGATTTAAATGTTTCCTCGTCATCTTCTGCATTCCTTACGGACACCTTAGGTTTTATTTGTAGTGCCTTACGTATCTGTTGTGGAGAATACCCGTTGTCCTCAAAAACTCTCTTCAAATGTAAAAGTTCGTCTTTTAAACTACCTTCATCAGATATGACGCGTGCTCGGTGTACCAAAGTTCTTAGAACACTACTCGTCTGCGAAGGATGGTGACAGCTATTTGCATGTAAATATAAGTCCGTATGGGTCGGTTTCCGATATACTGCATGACCCAGAGTGCCATCTTCTTTACGCCGAACCAAGACATCCAAAAATGGAAGACATCCCTCGTTTTCCACTTCCATTGTAAACTGAATTTGTCCATGGATGGAATTCAGATGGTTTAAGAAGTCCTGCAATTTGTCCTCGCCATGGGACCACACTACAAAGGTGTCGTCAACGTACCTCCAAAAAACTGTAGGCTTCAAACTAGCAGACTCCAGGGCCTTCTCCTCGAAATCCTCCATAAATAAATTGGCCACCAAGGGTGACAAAGGACTACCCATGGTAACACCGTCAGTCTGTTCAAAAAAGTCATTATTAAATAAAAAGTATGTGGAGGTCATCACATGGTGAAACAAAGCTAAAATCTCCTTATCAAAACTTTTTCCAATGAGATCTAAAGATTCAGAGAGAGGTACCTTAGTAAATAGCGACACTACATCAAAGCTGACTAATAGATCAGAGGTGTTCAGTTTCAAAGATTTTAATTTGCCAATGAAATCTGCAGAGTTCCTTATATGATGATCACATTTTCCCACAAGCGGCCTCAATAGTGACGCCAGGTGCTTGGCACAATCGTAGTTGGGAGAACCAATATTGCTCACGATAGGACGTAGAGGAACGTCTTTCTTATGGATCTTTGGGAGTCCATAAAGCCTTGGAGGCACTGCACCACTTGGTTTCAGTCTTCGTATGACTCCCGGTGGAAATGGGGAGGCATTCAAAAGCGACGCCGTCTTCCTTACCACCTTGTTGGTGGGGTCCTTACTGATCTTCTGGTACATACTATCATTCAGTAAGCTGTATATCTTATCATGGTAGTCGTCACGTGACATTAAAACAGTGGCATTACCTCTTTCTATTTACATAATAGCTTGCTTGTATAACATTTTTTGAGATTGTTAAATTTTCTAATTGTATAGAAAGTTCTGTCTCTAAGACAATTATATATATATATATATATATATATATATATATATATATAGGTGTGAAAATATACGTGGCACCATGAAAGAGTTACGGAAATGCCACCAATGTACGGGGCGGGCGTCTCGAGACACGTCTTCGGTCTGGAATCTCACTGTCCGAAGTAGAAATGTCTTCATTGCCTTCCGCTTCAAACTGAGTCCCCACGATCAGGGAAGTCGAATCTATAGACGCAACGGATAGCTGTGGGCACCACCCTGAATGTCCGCCGCCATATGTCCCAACATGCACGAGTAATGGTCTACGATTCCAATCCTTTTCATAGCAGCACCTTTTCGGTTGTCATCCGCAGCACCCTTTCAGAACAGCCGTACACCCTTCATGGCAAGCCGTCCTTGGGTTACATTTCAGCAAGATAATGCCCGCTCGCTCAAAGCGAGAGATACTATTGCTTGTCTTTGTGCTTGCCAAACCCTACCTTGCCCAGCAAGATCACCGGATCTCTCGCAGATTGATAACCCTTGGAGCATTGTGTCCTGGGCCCTCCAACCAGCTTAGGATTCTAACGATCTAACGCGTCAATCGGACAAAATTTGGCACTATTTCCCTCAGGAGAACATCCAACAACTCTTACAACTAATGTCAAAGCGAATAGCTGCTTGTATTAGGGCCAGAGGCGGACTAACGCCTTGCAGACTTGCTCAGTATGTGAAGCTCTTTCTCTTGAATAAATTATCCCATTATTCTGAAATTGTAATCATTTCTTTGTCTGTACATCTACATCACATGTACCTACTTCCATCTCATTCGGGTATTTCCTTCATGGTTCGTCGTTTTTTGGCTTGGAGTGTCTTAATAATAATAATATTAATAATAATGGATGACAAAAGTACAGTGGTGTCTTTCATTGACTTCCAAAAAGCATTTGACCCAGTAGCTAGAGACATCCTAGATATGGTCACCAGATAATCTGGAGTCGAAATCAAGTTGGCAAACATTATGAGAGAAACCTTAACAGGCAAAACCTCCAAAGCGAAGTTTATGGGAGAATTATCCCAACGATTTCAAATCAACGCAGTTGCGCGACAGGGCAATGCATTATTTCCAACACCCTTTACTTGTGTCCTGGAGAAGATTATGAGAATTTGGGATTCCGACCTTGAAAATCAAGGAATTAGCCCAATCTGTCTAGGAAGAAAATGGGGAGGAATCAAAGTCAACTGCTGGGCTTTTGCTGGAGATTTTGCAATAATTTCAGACAACCTAGAAGAAGCGACCGTACAGACCAACCTACTAGAAAGGGTCGCTGGCAAGACAGGACTCAGGATCTCGAAAGAGAAGATGAAATTCATGACAAGTGACAAACATGGACAACAATTCATTGAAACAGCTATTCGAAGGAGTGAGCTGGTAAAAAAAGTCTCAAATACCTCGGTGAAGCCACAAAAGACAACGGATTGGCGGATGCTGCTGTGGAGGATCGGTTTTCAGAAATGGAGAGAGATTGCTGATTAGCTAAGAACATTTACAACAAAAAGGGCATCTCTTGGAATGCCAAAATAAAGCACTACTATGGTGTGGTAAAAACAGAGTGCCTGTATGCCAGTAAATGCCTGTAAATGAATTACAACTTAGGAAAGCTTCAGATACTAGAAAGAAAAATATACGGAAAATCATGGGTTCAACTCAGGTTGAAACTGGCTGGAAACTTCGGAGCAACGATGATATCTAAAAATAGTTGGAAAAAGTTCCGGAAGGTCAGATGTTAAATAGGGATACATTTCGGATCATGACTAAAATTTTGGAAGGATTTCACGTCGAAAGGACTAGGAGGACTGGAAGAGCCTGGACGGTTGAACAGAAGCTACGACACAGCGTCCATATGAACGAGTACTGGAGAAAAAGGAAACCTTGCACAAAGAAGAAATGAAATTGTAGCGTGATGCTAGGCGGTCAGTTAACAAATAAAAAAATAATAATAATAACACTGATTAAGATCGAAATTGGAGAATGTGAACATTCACAGTCCCTTCGCGTACGTCCGATTCAAAATGGTTCAAATGGCTCTGAGTACTATGGGACTTAACGTCTATGGTCATCAGTCTCCTAGAACTTAGAACTACTTAAACCTAACTAACCTAAGGACTGCACACACGAGGCAGAGAAAATCCCTGACCCCGCCGGGAATCGAACCCGGGAAACCAGGTGCGGGAAGCGAGAACGCTACCGCACGACCACGAGCTGCGGACGCGCGTACGTCCGAAATATTAACTAATTATCCATATTTCTCTTTTACACCGCCAAATGTCGACATTCGCCTAGCACTGATAGTGAATGTTATCTAAAGATAAGCTAGTAAATTTTTGTATCATACTTCATTATTAAAGCGTATACCATAATACTGTTTAAAACAGGGGAAAGTGTAAGTAACAGCACATGTAAATTAATTGTTGAACTTGAAAGCAACAATATGTCCTAAATCACAAAGGAAAATAGTACCAGTAAAAAACATATTTCATTATGTGACTGGCGTTATACAGTCTTATCCATTGTAACAACCCAAGCTGTTACAGCAGCCTGAAATGCATATGAGTCTCTTGTTTTTACAACTGCTTTCAGTCGTAGATCTCTTCTTTTTGCAATGTCAGTGTGTATAGCCTTGTCCTTCTCTTCTCGAATTTGCTGCAGCTGTTTCTCTCAGGGACATCTCTCGAGAAGAAATCTTATTTATAGAAAATCACAGCTCTTTAAATATTACGAATGAATTTTGGGTATCTAATTACGTGAGGATACCTTTAGTGTTTGCTAATTTGTACGAGGCGGAATCTTCTACTCCAACAACAACCGCCAACACATTTCGGGCACCTGTATGGTCATCGTCGACATCAGGGACTTTAATTCGTACGGTATCACCAATTACAGCAGGATGTCATTTCCTTATATTTGGTCGTAACACTTTCATTGCTTGCAGTAGATTCTCTTTCCAGGCAGCTCTTTTTCTAGAACTAAACTAGTGTTGTTGGTTCAAAGGGCCCTGAGCACTATGGGAATTAACATCTGAGGTCATCAGTCCCCTAGAACGTAGAACCAATTAAATCTAACTAACCTAAGGACATCACACACACCCATGTCCGAGGCAGGATTGGAACCTGAGACCGTAGCGGTCGCGCGGTTCCAGACTGAAGCGCCTACAACCTCTCGGTCACACCAGCCGGCTTGTTATGAAGACAAGGTGGGCCGCAACTTGTCCTCAGTATTTTCCGTTAGAAATACACTTGTTGGTGGCCAGTGGAAATATTTAACCTCAGAAGAGTGTTCCTGGAGCCACTCTGCAGCAATGAACATCTTTCCACATAGTACATAATTCACATATGACTGTTGTTGTTGTGGTCTTCAGTCCTGAGACTGGTTTGATGCAGCTCTCCATGCTACTCTATCCTGTGCAACGTGCTTCATCTCCCAGTACCTACTGCAACCTACATCCTTCTGAATCTGCTTAGTGTATTCATATCTTGGTCTCCCCCTACGATTTTTACCCTCCACGCTGCCCTCCAATACTAAATTGGTGATCCCTTGATGCCTCAGAACATGTCCTACCAACCGATCCCTTCTTCTGGTCAAGTTGTGCCACAAACTTCTTTTCTCCCCAATCCTATTCAATACTTCCTCATTAGTTATGTGATCTACCCATCTAATCTTCAGCATTCTTCTGGAGCACCACATTTCGAAAGCTTCTATTCTCTTCTTGTCCAAAGTATTTACCGTCCATGTTTCACTTCCATACTTGGATACACTCCATACAAATACTTTCAGAAATGACTTCCTGACACTTAAATCTATACTAGATGTTAACAAATTTCTCTTCTTCAGAAACGCTTTCCTTGCCAATGCCAGTCTACATTTTATATCCTCTCTGCTTCGACCATCATCAGTTATTTTGCTCCCCAAATAGCAAAACTCCTTTACTACTTTAAGTGTCTCATTTCCTAACCTAACTCCCTCAGCATCACCTGACTTAATTCGACTACATTCCATTATCCTCGTTTTGCTTTTGTTGATGTTCATCTTATATCCTCCCTTCAAGACACCATCCATTCCGTTCATCTGCTCTTCCAAGTCCTTTGCTGTCTCTGACAGAATTACAATGTCATCGGCGAACCTCAACGTTTTTATTTCTTCTCCGTGGATGTTAATACCTATCCCGAATTTTTCTTTTGTTTCCTTTACTGCTTGCTCAATGTACAGATTGAATAACATCGGGGAGAGGCTACAACCCTGTCTTACTCCCATCCCAACCACTGCTTCCCTTTCATGTCCCTCGACTCTTGTAACTGCCATCTGGGTTCTGTACACATTGTAAATAGCCTTTCGCTCCCCGTATTTTACCCCTGCCACCTTTAGAATTTGAAAGAGAGTATTCCAGTCAACATTGTCAAAAGCTTTCTCTAAGTCTACAACTGCTAGAAACGTAGGTTTGCCTTTCCTTAATCTTTCTTCCAAGATAAGTCGTAAGGTCAGTATTGCCTCACGTGTTCCAGTATTTCTATGGAATCCAAACTGATCTTCCCCGAGGTCGGCTTCTACTAGTTTCTCCATTCGTCTGTAAAGAATTCGTGTTAGTATTTTGCAGCTGTGGCTTATTAAACTGATTGTTCGGCAACTTTCACATCTGTCAACACCTGCTTTCTTTGAGATTGGAATTATTATATTCTTCTTGAAGTCATCTTGCTCACCAGATGATAGAGTTTTGTCAGGACTGGCTCTCCCAAGGCCGTCAGTAGTTCCAATGGAATGTTGTCTACTCCCGGGGCCTTGTTTCGACTCAGGTCTTTCAGTGCTCTGTCAAACTCTTCACGCACTATCGTATCTCCCATTTCATCTTCATCTACATCCTCTTCCATTTCCATAATATTGTCTGCATCGCCCTTGTATTGACCCTCTATATACTCCTTCCACCTTTCTGCTTTCCCTTCTTTGCTTAGAACTGGGTTTCCATCTGAGCTCTTGATGTTCATACAAGTGGTTCTCTTATCTCCAAAGGTCTCTTTAATTTTCCTGTAGGCAGTATCTATCATACCCCTAATGAGATAAGCCTCTACATCCCTACATTTGTCCTCTAGCCATCCCTGCTTAGCCATTTTGCACTTCCCGTCGATCCCATTTTTGAGACGTTTGTATTCCTTTTTGCCTGCTTCATTTACTGAATTTTTATATTTTCTCCTTTCATCAATTAAATTCAATATTTCTTCTGTTACCCAAGGATTTCTACTAGCCCTCGTCTTTTTACCTACTTGATCGTCTGCTGCCTTCACTACTTCATCCCTCATATGACTAGATTACTGAATTTCCTACCATTATCTGATTGCAGTGTAGCTGACACTATTTCTACAACGACCGTAGTTTTCAAAGACTGCAACTGGAAAAACTTCGTTATAATCTCCATATAACACAATGAACTTACATTCGCTATACCTGTGTGGCTGCAGGTCGATGAGGACGACCTGCCATCTTGAGTTTAACTCCGAAAAGACCACTGGTTTCACAACAGTACCTTGGTGCTTTACGTTTCATTTGACATTGCGTACATAAATTTAAATGCAACACTACAACTTCAAAGGTAATAATTTGGCTTCCAACTTGCAATTCTTTACGCATACGTCTTTTTCTCCATGCCATGTCCTAATGTGCATTTCAGAGAGTTACTGAACAGTATATGATTGGTAACATATTACTGTAAATTCATTTCTCCAGGAATTAATGATACAATTAATTTTCTTTCAACATTAATTTTTAGAAAGTCAAAACGTTTAAATCTTCTGTAATCCAAAGGTGTGTTGCCCTTAACTTCAACTGAAATCGTTTCCGAATATATTTATGAGGACTTATCGTCAGAAGAATAAAAATAGTTGTTTTGTTGTTTACTCACAGTCAATGCGTGCATTATATACGTTGAAGAGCCAAAGAAACTGGTACGCCTGCCTAATAACGTGTACGGCCCCCGGCAGAAAGCAGATGTGCCGCAACACGACGTGGCATAGGGTCGAGTAATGTCTGAAGTAGTGCTGGAGGGAATTAACACCATCAATCCTGCAGGGCTGCCCATGAAGTACCAAGAGTATGGGTGGGGGAGGGGGGAGGGGGGGAGATCTCTTCTGTCTTCTGAACAGCACGTTGCAAGCCATATCCCTGGTATGCCTCTTAATGCTAATGTCTGGGGAGTTTGGTGGCCAGTGGAAATGTTGAAACTCAGATGAATGTTCCTGGAGCCTCTCTGCAGCAATTCTTGGCCATGTGAGGTGTCGCAATGTCCTTTTCGAATGGCCGAGTGCGTGCACAATGGACGTGAACGGATCTAGGCGACCACAGGATGCTTACGTGTGTGTCATCTGTCACAGTCGTATCTAGAGGTATCAGAGGTCCCATATCACTCCAGCTGCACACACCCGACATCATTAAAGAGCCTCCAATACTTGAACAGTCCCCTCCTGATATGCAGGATCCATGGATTCATGAGGTTGACTTCATACCAGCACACGTCCATCCACTAGATACAAACTGAAATGAAACTCGTCCGACCAGGCAACATGTTTCCAGTCCAATGTCGGTGTTGACTGCCCCAGGCGAGGCGTAAGCTTTGTATCGTGCAGTACAAGAGTGGGCCATGTCGATGATATTTCGTTGAATGGTTCCCGCACTGACACTTGTTCGTGGCCCAGCATTGAAATCTGCAGCAATTTGCGGAAGGGTTGCACTTGTGTCACTCTGAACGTTGCTCTCCATCATCGTTGGTCGCGCTCTTGCAGTATTTTTTGCCGGTCGCAGCGATATCGAAGATTTTATGTTTTACCGGATTCCTAACTTTCACGGCACACTCATGAAATGGTCGTACGGAAAAATCCCCACTTAATCGCTACCGCGGAGATGCTGCGTTCCATCGCTCGTGCGCCGGCTGTAACACCACGTTCAAACTCACTTAAATCTTGATAACTTGCCATTTTAGCATCAGCAACCGGTCTAACAAATGCGCCAGAGACTTGTTGTCTTAAAGAGGCGTTGCCGACTGCAGCGCCGTATTCTGCATGTCTACTTATCTCCGTATTTGAATACGCATGCCTATACGAGTTTCTTTGGCACTTTAGCGTACGTCGGGATTATCTGTTGGAGGGGATTCTCGTGGCTGGGCCGCAGTTGTTCAGAACTTTTCTTTTGGCGATTGGCACCGTTTTGGCGTCAAGGAATGCTCTGGGCGTACGTGAGCGTCACGTGGGAAGCAGTGGGCAATAGGAGGCGAAGGTGTCCGCATCGGTGGAGTAGTGGCTAGTAGAATGCTAAGGTGTCTACACTGGAGAAGTACTTGTGGATGAGACCCACTTGACGTAGCCGCACACTAGGCAGTGCTTCATTTTGAATCGTTCACAGGTGCTGACGTTTCCGTCTTCGTGAACTGGACGCTTGTGGAATCCAGGATCATCACCATTCTTCTTTGTACTCGTAATGAATGTGTAGTCTTCTAGATTTTAGTCACCAAATTCTAGTCGCTTACTCTGTATGCTCGCATATGTAACAGCTTCAATATGTTCTGGAAGGACGTTCGTTTGATGTTTCGTTGCTAGAATAGACATATAGTTGACTTCCGTGGCCTTCTTACCACTGTCTCGTGAATACGTTCAATATATTCCGTCAAACTAACTTTCTTCACCCTTTTACGTTTGGCGTTAATGACTGAACCAGGTTGCTCTAAATTTAGTGACCACTTCCTGAACTACACTTTTTGTTGGAGTAGCTACCTCCGTATATTCCATAGGGAACCTTTCATTTGAAGTTTTAAACTATTTACATCCAAAAAATCTTTCAAAAATAAACTCTCTTTGTTCGATTGAAAAAGGCATTCTGCAGACATGTATTCACAACAAACTTCAGATCGCCTCTCATCAACACGTGACATCACGTGACTCCGCTCGAACGCCACCTTAGCGTTAAGAAATAACAACTCTCAGCTTCAGGTAACACATTCGATATAATACGGGGCGTCTCTCATTTTGACCACTCCGTATTTTTAGGAACAGGAGAGAAAGTGTGAGGATGAGATATGAATTCTGTATAGGCTGTCTTTCAGATTTCTGGGTACGAGATTAAAAGTTCGCCGTCAGGAAAGTGTCATCAAGTCGCAGTCTCCCCAACCACGTGGAGTCAGATCGCTGCAGGTGATAAATATTTGAGCCTGATAAGAAATGGAGTAACCTCTGTAATGGTTCTCCGCCAAAGCCGCTGCGCCATATTATTGAACACGTAGGTATTAAACCCCCTTGCGGTATTGTAACACTCATGATATCGAATTATTATGGTCGTGATCATCAGTTCGAAGACTGGATTTTTACAGCTCTCGACGTTAGTCGACACAGCGCAGCTCTCTTCATCTCTGTGTAACTACAGCAACCTACAGTGATGTGCCGAAACATTATCGCCACTCTCCATTTGATGGTATGTGGAAAGTACAGGATAACAATCTGTTGTGGTTGGCAGGAGAGCCAACACCGTGTTACTAGAGGAGGCCGAAATGCACGCGTCTTAGCTCACGCAGGCTGGCGTGAGGTCTGGAACAGGACAAGGAAATTAGAATTTAGAAAAACGGATGTAGCTAGTGGAATACTTAACTTTAATCCATTAATGGTGAACGTCGCTCTTGACGGTACATGATTCACAATGTCAATAGTAACTGAACATGGCGCCTTGCTAGGTCGTAGCAAATAACGTAGCTGAAGGCTATGCTAAACTATCGTCTCGGCAAATGAGAGCGTATTTAGTCAGTGAACCATCGCTAGCAAAGTCGGCTGTGCAACTGGGGCGAGTGCTAGGAAGTCTCTCTAGACCTGCCGTGTGGCGGCGGTCGGTCTGCAATCACTGATAGTGGCGACACGCGGGTCCGACGTATACTAACGGACCGCGGCCGATTTAAAGGCCACCACCTAGCAAGTGTGGTGTCTGGCGGTGACACCACACAATCATTGAGCTATGTGAAATAAAATCGTCTAAACTTTTGAACGTTTTGTGTTAGGACATTCAAACTTCACGGTTGGCCGCGGGGCATGATGGGAATTAGTATTCGTATGGAGTTTGGTTTAGCGGCGAAGCCGAGTTTCATTTGGATGGGTTCGTCATAAGCAAAACTGGCGCATTTGGGGTACAAAGATCCTCAGTTCTCGATCGAGAAGCCTCTTCAGCCCTAACAGGTGACTGTGTGGGGTGCAATGTCCAGTCACGCAATAATCGGTGGGATATTCCTTGATGGCATTGTGACTACCGAACGGTACGTGAAGGTTTTGGAAGATGATTTCATCCCCATTTTCCAAAGTGACCCAGTTTTCGACATTATTAGTTTATGCAGGAATGAACTCGACACCATCGAAGAAGGAGAGTGTTTGATGTCCTGGAGGAGCACTCTGGGGCCGGCATTCTGGTTCTGGAATACCCTCTGGCATGGGCCTCCACTGGCCGCCATCTTCTCCGGATCTGAAAAAATACGACTCCGACTCCTTTTTGTGGAGCTTTATTAAAGACAATGTGTACAGCTATAACCCCTAAACCATTTTTGAGCTGAAAACAGCCATGTTTTGACACTTCAGCGGGTCATGCAGAATTTCCGTATTCGTCTGCGCCACATTATCGCAAATGATTGTAGGCTTATCGATCATGTCATGACCTACATCCGAATATCTGTACAGAATTTTATATGTTGAATAAATTGTGCCCACGCCGCAATTTCTAACTAATTTACGTTTCTTTATATTTAGTTTAATAACTGTCACCCTGTGTACATGTAGAGCAGAGTCGGAGATCTTCTTAATGACGATACAAGCCGCGTATGGAGAAATCAAGTGACGTAACGCCATAGAGGAAGGGCAAATTTTTATGGCCCAGTGCCTGGGAACGAGCATTTCGAGCACGGGATAAGATGGCTGGCTGTTAGCTCGCAACTGCTGTGTTCGGATGCAGGCTAAGTTGGCATCCCTTCGCTCCCAGCTTCAGGCAGTGTAGGCTTCGGTCACACAGCTTGAGACTGCTGCCAATGGGCATCACTGTGGGGGTCCGGATGGGGGTTTGTCGGGGACGGCCAGCTCGTCCCACGCATCCCCTGATCGGACTACGACTGTGGTTGCCCGGGATACTGCCCGCATTGAGGCTGATCCCTCACCTGTGGTAGAGTGGGAGGTCGTCTCAAGGTGTGGCAGGGGTCGAAAGACATTCCGGAGGGCTGAACGGAAAGCCTCTCCAGTTTGTCTGACGAACCGGTTTCAGGCTCTGTCTCAGGCTGATACTGATCTTCGGCCTGACATGGCTGCTTGTCCTGTTCCAGAGGTTGCCCCTCAGTCTGCAAGATGCGGGCAGTCGCAGAGGGTGGGCTTACTGGTAGTTGGGAGCTCCAACGTCAGGCGCGTAATGGGGCCCCTTAGGGAAATGGCAGCAAGAGAGGGGAAGAAAACCAATGTGCACTCCGTGTGCATACCGGGGGGAGTCATTCCAGATGTGGAAAGGGTCCTTCCGGATGCCATGAAGGCTACAGGGTGCACCCATCTGCAGGTGGTCGCTCATGTCGGCACCAATGATGTGTGTCGCTATGGATCGGAGGAAATCCTCTCTGGCTTCCGGCGGCTATCTGATTTGGTGAAGACTGCCAGTCTCGCTAGCGGGATGAAAGCAGAGCTCACCATCTGCAGCATCGTCGACAGGACTAACTGCGGACCTATGGTACAGAGCCGAGTGGAGGGTCTGAATCAGAGGCTGAGACGGTTCTGCGACCGTGTGGGCTGCAGATTCCTCGACTTGCGCCATAGGGTGGTGGGGTTTCGGGTTCCGCTGGATAGGTCAGGAGTCCACTACACGCAACAAGCGGCTACACGGGTAGCAGGGGTTGTGTGGCGTGGGCTGGACGGTTTTATAGGTTAGATGGCCTTGGGCAAGTACAGAAAGGGCAACAGCCTCAACGGGTACAGGGCAAAGTCAGGACATGCGGGGACCAAGCAGCAATCGGTATTGTAATTGTCAACTGTCGAAGCTGCGTTGGTAAAGTACCAGAACTTCAAGCGCTGATAGAAAGCACCGAAGCTGAAATCGTTATAGGTACAGAAAGCTGGCTTAAGACAGAGATAAATTCTGCCGAAATTTTTACAAAGGTACAGACGGTGTTTAGAAAGGATAGATTGCATGCAACCGGTGGTGGAGTGTTCGTCGCTGTTAGTAGTAGTTTATCCTGTAGTGAAGTAGAAGTGGATAGTTCCTGTGAATTATTATGGGTGGAGGTTACACTCAACAACCAAACTAGGTTAATAATTGGCTCCTTTTACCGACCTCCCGACTCAGCAGCATTAGTGGCAGAACAACTGAGAGAAGATTTGGAATACATTTCACATAAATTTTCTCAGCATGTTATAGTCTTAGGTGGAGATTTCAATTTACCAGATATAGACTGGGACACTCAGATGTTTAGGACGGGTGGTAGGGACAGAGCATCGAGTGACATTATACTGAGTGCACTATCCGAAAATTACCTCGAGCAATTAAACAGAGAACCGACTCGTGGAGGTAACATCTTGGACCTACTGATAACAAACAGACCCGAACTTTTCGACTCTGTATGTACAGAACAGGGAATCAGTGATCATAAGGCCGTTGCAGCAACCCTGAATATGGAAGTTAATAGGAATATAAAAAAAGGGAGGAAGGTTTATCTGTTTAGCAAGAGTAATAGAAGGCAGATTTCAGACTGCCTAACAGATCAAAACGAAAATTTCTGTTCCGACACTGACAATGTTGAGTGTTTATGGAAAAATTTCACGGCAATCGTAAAATGCGTTTTAGACAGGTACGTGCCGAGTAAAACTGTGAGGGACGGGAAAAACCCACCGTGGTACAACAACTAAGTTAGGAAACTGCTGCGAAAGCAAAGAGAGCTCCACTCCAAGTTTAAACGCAGCCAAAACCTCTCAGACAAACAGAAGCTAAACGATGTCAAAGTTAACGTAAGGAGGGCTATGCGTGAAGCGTTCAGTGAATTCGAAAGTAGAATTCTATGTACCGACTTGACCGAAAATCCTAGGAAGTTCTGGTCTTACGTTAAATCAGTAAGTGGCTCGAAACAGCATATCCAGACACTACGGGATGATGATGGCATTGAAACAGAGGATGACACGCGTTAAGGTGAAATACTAAACACCTATTTCCAAAGCTGTTTCACAGAGGAAGACCGCACTGCAGTTCCTTCTCTAATTCCTCGCACAAACGAAAAAATGGCTGACATCGAAATAAGTGTCCAGGGAATAGAAAAGCAACTGGAATCACTCAATAGAGGAAAGTCCACTGGACCTGACGGGATACCAATTCGATTCTACACAGAGTACGCGAAAGAACTTGCCCCCCCCTTCTAACAGCCGTGTACCGCAAGTCTCTAGAGGAACGGAGGGTTCCAAATGATTGGAAAAGAGCACAGATAGTCCCAGTCTTCAAGAAGGGTCGTCGATCAGATGCGCAAAACTATAGACCTATATATCTGACGTCGATCTGTTGTAGAATTTTAGAACATGATTTTTGCTCGAGTATCATGTCATTTTTGGAAACCGAGAATCTACTGTGTAGGAATCAACATGGATTCCGGAAACAGCGATCGTGTGAGACCCAACTCGCTTTATTTGTTCATGAGATCCAGAAAATATTAGATACAGGCTCCCAGGTAGATGCTATTTTTCTTGACTTCCGGAAGGCGTTCGACACAGTTCCGCACTGTCGCCTCATAAACAAAGTAAGAGCCTACGGAATATCAGACCAGCTGTGTGGCTGGATTGAAGAGTTTTTAGCAAACAGAACACAGCATGTTGTTATCAATGGAGAGACGTCTACAGACGTTAAAGTAACCTCTGGCGTGCCACAGGGGAGTGTTATGGGACCATTGCTTTTCACAATATATATAAATGACCTAGTAGATAGTGTTGGAAGTTTAATGCGGCTTTTCGCGGATGATGCTGTAGTATACAGAGAAGTTGCAGCATTAGAAAATTGTAGCGAAATGCAGGAAGATCTGCAGCGGATAGGCACTTGGTGCAGGGAGTGGCAACTGACCCTTTATTGTATGATAATATGATAGCGGAACAAACACTGGTAGCAGTTACTTCTGTAAAATATCTGGGAGTATGCGTGCGGAACGATTTGAAGTGGAATGATCATATAAAATTAATTGTTGGTAAGGCGGGTACCAGGTTGAGATTCATTGGGAGAGTGCTTAGAAAATGTAGTCCATCAACAAAGGAGGTGGCTTACAAAACACTCGTTCGACCTATACTTGAGTATTGCTCATCAGTGTGGGATCCGTACCAGATAGGTCTGACAGAGGAGATAGAGAAGATCCAAAGAAGAGCGGCTCGTTTCGTCACAGGGTTATTTGGTAACTGTGATAGCGTTACGGAGATGTTTAATAAACTCAAGTGGCAGTCTCTGCAAGAGAGGCGCTCTGCATCGCGGTGTAGCTTGCTCGCTAGGTTTCGAGAGGGTGCGTTTCTGGATGAGGTATCGAATATATTGCTTCCCCCTACTTATACCTCCCGAGGAGGTCACGAATGTAAAATTAGAGAGATTAGAGCGCGCACGGAGGCTTTCAGACAGTCGTTCTTCCCGCGAACCATACGCGACTGGAACAGGAATGGGAGGTAATGACAGTGGCACGTAAAGTGCCCTCCGCCACACACCGTTGGGTGGCTTGCGGAGAATAAATGTAGATATAGATGTAGATCATGAAATGGTTGAATGTCAGGGAAACAACGAACAAGCGTCAAGGTCTTGTACAATGATGAACGGTGGGTTTCACAGAAAATAACCCCCCCCCCCCCCCTCCCGCGTGCTCCCATGTTGATCTCACGACTTCATCAATTACGATTGTAGTTGTCACTGGATTATCGAGAATGGACAGTGGATCGGATGAATCGACTGCCCCCAGATATTCTCTCATATAGGCGAACTGTTGCTTGAAACATCCACTACGCTGCGGTCACAGTCCTTTGAAGACAGAATTGCACTGAGAGCGACGTCCCTCTTAGTTTCCATGGGACCTTCACGGGTGTGGTCTCTGTGATCATTATTAGGAGCCACCTGCATCCCCTTTCATTCTCTATGTCTTCGCTGATGGCGATGTCACCTTGTAGCACTGCTGCTGTCCGTCTCATAAAGCCATGCTAATGTGATCGGTGGAGCTTTATAATGGAATCACAATGTTGCCTTGGTCATCAAATTCACTTGATATGCACCTGATAAGACACATCTGAAACGTTATTGCACGACAGCTCAGGTCCCACAAACCACCTGCCCGTAATTTACGGGAGTTCCGTGAACTGTGCGTTGACACCTTGCCCACATACCTACTGAAACCTGCTAACAATTTACCGAATAAATGCCACGTAGAATCTCTGCTGTACTGTGTTTCATAGGCGGACCAACCCGCTGCTAAGTAGATGGTCATAATCTGACCGTGTAGGCGTCTCCGATGTAATTGTTCTTGATTTGCTGCTACATCCAAAAACCAAAATGAATATTTCAGTGATCCATCTCTCATCCGTCTTCAGGGTAGATGCCACTGGTGTCGTCCAACTGAAAACTGCCGTCAATCTTGGAAATCGCCATCCTATACAGGCCCCTGTAGTGAACATAATTCATGTGCTACTCACCACCAATGCAGATGCAAGACTGGACTTCTTGTGCTGTCGATAGCAGAAGTCAGTGCCAGCGGTCTACCACTGGCGAAGATTATCATCAAACACTAGGTTCCGCTGAGCCAAGAAATGATGTGCTCTGGTGTGGGGTAATACTGTGTTCCGTATTCCACTTCAAGTGAAGACAGTATGTAGCGTTGACATCAATTTTCGGCGGAACTTACCAGCAGCGGTGTCTGTCCAGTAGACAGAGGCCACACGAGATGACGAAATATCGACTCGTCCCGACTTTAGAATGCGGAAGGAAACCTGAGGAGGCTACCATGTGGCCAGTATTTTTTGGTTTATCAGTGTGAAACCTAATTTCAAATTGAGTAAGCATGAGGTGAAAAAGGAAGGAATTCAATTACTCCAGGTATCAATCTCAACACGGAATTTTCCTGATTCCTAGTCATAAGATTCTCGAGAACAAGAACATAGTCCGCAGAAGAGCTGGAGCTTCTCATAAGCTTTAAAAAATTTAAAACGGAAGAACTAGAGGATAACACTGAACACAGTGTCTCCAAAGTTATCTACCGAAACCACTCACCAACACTATATAAAATTTCCAGATAAAGTCGTTAAGATTAAAGAAATGCAGTTTACCGACGAAGATCATTTTGCTTCAGAAAACATCACAATATACATAAGAAAACATGCAGTACGCTGAACAATGAACAGTAATTTGTAACAGATTTTTCTGCACACAGATTCATCATACACTCATGCTCATAATTCATCATACACTCATGCTCATAAATTAAGGATACTGCTGATACATGGTGAAACAACACTCTGGTGGGCGGTTTGCGGGTTTAAATCACCTCGGGGTATGACCATGAAGTGCATCTGACCTGCGGTCGTCACACGGTGGCCCTTCGTGTGCCACAAAGTGTGATCTCATGATTGTGGTAACGATTCCAGCAGACATGAAACGTGTCCACGCGCTACAGTACGGGACGTCCACAGTGTACAACACCACAAGAAGATCGATATTTCACCATCAGTGCACGCAGATAGTCACGGAGTACTGCAAGTAGCCTTGCTCGGAACCTTACCGCAGCCACTGGAACAGTTGTCTCCAGACACACAGCCTACAGACGACTGAACAGACATGATTTATTCGCCCAGAGACCTGCAAGGTGCATTCCACTGACCTCTGGTCACAAGAGAGCCCATAAAGCCTGGTGTCAAGAACACAGTACATGGCCATTGGAACAGTGGTCCCGGGTAATGTTCACGGACGAGTCCAGGTATAGTGTGAACAGTGATTCTCACTGGGTTTTCATCTGACTAGAACCAGGAACCAGATACCAACCACCTAAGGTCCTTGAAAGGGACCTGTATGGAGGCCGTGGTTTGGTGGTGTGGGGTGGGATTATGATTGGTGCACGTACACCCATGCATGTCTTTGACAGAGGAACTGTAACAGGTCAGGTGTATCGGGACGTCATTTTGCACCAGTATGTCTGCCTTTCCAGGGGTGCAGTAGGTCCCACCTTCCACCTGATTGATGATAACGCATGGCTCCACCGAGCTGCCATTGTGGAGGAGTACCTTGAAACAGAATATATCAGGCGAATGAAGTGGCCTGCCAGTTCTAAAGACCTAAACTCCATCGAGCGCGTCTGGGGTGCTCTCGGTCCACGTATCGCTGCACGTCTTCAAACTCCTAGGACACTTCAGGTGCTCTGACAGCCACAGGTGCAAGAATGGGAGGCTATACCCCAGCAGCTGCTCGACCACCTGATCTAGAGTATTCCAACCTTTTGTGCGGCCTGTGTACATGTGCATGGTGTTATACCCCATACTGATGTCGGGGTACATGTGGCGTTATGTAGCACATGTGTTTCGGGTCGGTTTTCTCAACTTATCACCAATACCGTGGACTTACAGATCTGTGTCGTGTGTGTTCCCTATGTGCCAGTTTTGTGTAGTGCCACGTTGTGTGGCACCATATTCGCCAATTATCCTTAATTTATGAGCATGAGTGTAGATTCGGTAATGAACTCAACCTCACAAAAAAACTCAAAATATCAGTAAATTCTAGTAATAAGGCACACACTGTGACAAATGCACTTGTCTCCACAAATGAGTATAACAGAAGAGATCAACAGGTATTGGATAATTTCTGTCTACTACTGCAGCAAACCACAAATAAAATACAGAAACATCATATCTTCTGTCAGGTGATTTCAGTGGGCAGATCGGCAAAGAGAAAAAGATTCAAGAAATCAACAGTTGACACAGGTCACTAGAGAACAAATAAAAAAGGCGAGAGACTAATAAATTTATGCGAAAGTTTTCATTTTACAATCATATCGTCGCAATTTCTTAAAACAGTAAATAATGCTAAAACTGGAAAATGTCCAAATTCCACTTTAGGCAACGACGAAGACAGATCACGCTGCTATGTCCACCTCTTTGGCGAACGTTGGTGCGGATAAGAAATGCTCCTGAAATTTCTCCCAACGCACGCTATGTGCTTAGCTGAAAACATCACTGCGTATTATTCGAAGGACAAAGGTTACTTCATTACGTTTTGTCAAGTACTGTAATCGACAGTGGAGTCCGCAGTCGTGAAATGAAATTAAAAGTTAAACCGGCTGAATTTTTTCGTATAATAATCAGCAAGTCAGCTAGTCAGGCAGCAGCAGCCGGCCGAGACACAAGCAGCAACAGGGAAGTAACCGATTTTATGACTTTTACGAGTTCCTAACCAGGAGTGAATTTTATAATCTCATCTGTTTGCTTTAATAGTTTAGTTTCTAAAGTTTCTGCTTGTTTATTTAATATCCAATAACCACAGTTTTCGCGTTTCCTTTTGCTTCGGAAAGTAAACCGATTTTGTGACATATTAAAAGTTCCTAATCAGGGAATAATTATTTAGTTTCACCTTATTGCTTCAGTAGTTAGATTTTTTAATCTCTGCGTATTAACCTAATTTATTAGACACAGTTCCTGCGTTTTCGTTAGGGTCTACAACAGAGCTGCGCAGCACGTGCCGATAGCCCTTTTATCTGAATAGTTTAGTTTTCTATGGTGTTTAGTACGGACAGGGGCCACGATTGTTGTGCGTGGATGCGAGCCGAGTTGGTGAGACTTCGCTCTCAGCTTCAGGCTGTGATGGCTTCGGTTACACAGCCGGAGACTGTAGTGGATGGGCACCACTGCTGTGGAACAGCTGTGGGGATCCAACGGACGTCCAGCACGTCCCAGTCCTCCGATCGGTTCTCACTAGGGGCCTGCCCAGTTACTGCTCTCACCAAGGTTGACACTTCATCTGTCGTCGATGGGGAAGTCACCCTGGGGCGTAGTAGGCAGCGAAAGACTTCCCAGGCGGCCACACGTAAGGCCTGCCCGGTTTGTCTGACAAACAGGTTCCAGGTGCTGTCTATGGCTGACACTGTCGCTGAGCCAGATGCTGTAGCCTGTTTCAGAGGAAACCTCTCAGCCTGTAAGATCCGGACAATCACATAGGGAGTGGGAGTTGGGAGTTCCAACGTTAGGCCCATTAATGGGCCCCTTAGGCTGCCTAGAAGGAAAAAAAAACAATGTGCACTCCGTGTGCAAACCGGGTGGAGCCATTCCAGATGTGGAACGTGTCCTCCCGGATGCCCTGAAGAGCACAGGGTGCAGCCAACTGCGGATGGTTTCTCACGTCGGTACCAATGATGTGTGTCACTTTGGATCAGAAGAGATTCCCTCTGGTTTCGACCGGCTAACGGAAGTGGTAAAGGCTGCCAGTCTTGCTTGCAAGATGAAAGTGGAGCTGACCATTTGCAGCATAGTCGGCAGTACCGATTGAAGACCTCTGGTACAGAGCCTAGGGGAGGGTCTGAATCAGAGGCTCAGACAGTTCTGCGGCCGTGTGGGCTGCAGATTCCTCGACTTGCGCCAAAGGATAGTTGGGTTTCGGGTTCCGCTGAATAGGTCAGCTGTCCACAATACGGAGAAAGTGACTATACCGGTTGCTGGGGCTTTGTGTCATGGACTAAGTGGTATTTTGGGCCAGAGGTTTCTGGGAAAACACAAGAAAGGCTTCAGTCACAAAGGGTGCAGGCTGAACGTAGGAAGAACGTAGATACAGGAACCATTGGTATAACAGTTATAAATTTTCGTAGCTGTGTTGGGAAAATAGCAGAGCTCCAAGCGCTAATAGAAAGCACTGATGCTCAAATCATTATAGGCACTGATAGCTGGATAATGCTGGAGATAAGCTCAGCCGAAATTTTTGCGCAGAACCTAACGGTGTTCTGAACGGATAGGCTAAACACGGTTGGCGGTGGCTGGTTTGTTACTGTTAGAAGCAGTTTATCTTGTTGCCAACTTGGAGTGAAAAGTTCCTGTGGGTTAGTATGGGCAGAGGTCATTGTTGGCAATCGGAATAAAATAATAATTGAATACTTTTACCGACCTCCATATTCAGATAATACAGTTGCTAACAAGTTCAAAGAAAACTTGAGTTTGATTTCAAACACGTGCCCGATCCATACGATTATAGTTGATGGTGACTTTAATTTACACTTGATATGTTGTCGAAGATACATCTTTAACTCAGGAAGTACGCAAAAAGCGTCATCTGAAATTGTGGTTAACGCATTCTCTGTAAATTATTTCGAGCAGTTAGTTAATGAGCCCACGCAAATAGTACACGGTTCTGAAAACACACCTGACCTCTTAGCAACAAACAATCCTTAGTTAATAACGAGCATCAAGACGGGTACAGGGTTGCCGTAGCGAGATTGAATATTGTAACCCCTAAATCCTTCAGAAATAAACGAAAAATGTACCTATTCAAAATATCCGATAAAAATTCACTGGATGACTTCATGAGAGATATCTCCACACCTACCAAATTAATAGTATATGTGTAGACCAGATGTGGCTTGAATTCAGAGAAATAGTATCAGCAACAATTGACAGATTTATACCAAATAAAATAACAAACGACGGAGCTGACCCTCCTTGGTACACAGAACACTGTTGCAGAAACAACGAAACAAACATGCCAAATTTAAACAGATGCAAAATCTCCTAGATTGGCGATTTTTTACAGATGCTCGAAACCTAGCGCAGACTTCAATGCGAGTTTCCACAACGAATCTTTGTATCTAAAACTGGCAGAAAATCCAAAGAGTTTCTGGTCCGAATGTGAAGTATGTTAACGGCAAGAATAAAAGAATGCCTTATCTGCGCGATAGCAATGGAGATACTATGGAAGACGGTGCTGACAAAGCAGAGTTACTACACACAACCTTCCAAAATGACTTCACAAAAGAAAACGAGGTAAACATTCCAGAATTCGAACCAAGAACAGCTGCCAACATAGGTAACGTAGAAGTAAATATCCTCGGAGTAGTGAAGCAACTTCACTTAATAAAAGCAAGTCTTCTGGTCCAGACTCTATACCAGCTAGGTTCCTTTCAGAGTATGCTGATGCATTAGCTCCATGCTTAACTATCACATACAACCTTCACTCGACGAAAGATCCGTACCGAAATACTGGAAAGTTGCACAGATCACACCAATATTCAAGGAAGGTAGTAGGAGTAATTCACTTAATTACAGGCGCATATTATTAACGTCGATACGCAGCAGGAATCTGGAACATATATGATGTTCGAACATTGTGAATTGTCTCAAAGGAAACAGTCTATTGACACACAGTCAACATAGGTTTAGAAAACATCGTTCTTGTGAAACCCAAATTCCTCCTTAATCTCATGAAGTGTTGAGTGCTATTGACAAGGGATATCAGATCGATTTCGTATTTCTGGATTTGCGGAAGGCTTTTGACACTGTACCACACAAGCAGCTTGTAGTGAAATTGCGTGCTTGTGGAATATCGTCTCAGTTATGTGACTGGGTTTGTGACTTCCTGTCAGAGAGGTCACAGTTCGTACAAACTGACGGAAAGTCATCGAGTAAAACAATAGTGATTTCTGACGTTCCACAAGGTAGTGTTAGAGGCCGTTTGCTATTCCTTAGGTTATTTGCA
This sequence comes from Schistocerca americana, assembly GCF_021461395.2. Taxonomy (NCBI): domain Eukaryota; kingdom Metazoa; phylum Arthropoda; class Insecta; order Orthoptera; family Acrididae; genus Schistocerca; species Schistocerca americana. The sequence goes on from NC_060122.1 coordinate 625,886,719, forward strand.
GATCACTCTGTCGATTATCGACTAATGAAGTCATCAGAAGATCAAAACAAATCAAAAAACGTTATCTGAATGGTGCGAAAATTGGAAGTTGACCCTAAATAACGAAAATTTTTAGGTCATCCACATAACAGCTAAAAGGAATTCGTTAAACTTCGGTTACACCATAAATTAGTCTAACATAAAGGTCGTAAATTCAACCAAATACCTAGTAATTATAATGACGTAACAACTTAAATGGGAAAGAACTAATAGAAAATGTTGTGGGGAAGACTAACCAAAGACTGCGTTTTATTGGCAGGACACTTAGAAAATGTATCACATTTACTACGCTTGTCCGTCCTCTTTTAGAATACTGCTGCATGGTGTAGGATTCTTACAAGATAGGACTGACGCAGTACATCGAAAAAGTTCAAAAATGGGCAGCACGTTTTGTGTTATCGTGAAATATGGGAGAGGGTGTCACTGAAATTATACAGGATTTGGACTGGTTGTCATTAAACGAAAGGCCTTTTTCGAATGCGAAAATATTTTGTTGACGCCGACCTACATAGGGAAAAACGATCATCACGATAAAATAAGGGAGAGCAGAGCCGGAAAGACATAGATGTTCGTTCTTTCCGCGCGCTATACGACATTGGAATAATAGAGGTGAATGTGATTCGATGAACCCTCAAACAGGCACTTAAATATGATTTGCAGGGTATCCATGTAGACGTAGCTCAAGATAATAAACTGCTCGGGATGTAAGAGTCCTATATCACTTCGAGCAGCTTGTTATCATAGATGCATTAGGTTCAGATTGTAACTGGATATAAAGTTTAAAGAAACAAACTCAGTCAGAAGGAATTCAGAATTCTAGACTATGAGATGTTATTTAGATACAAAAAGATGTACCGAGTTATAATATGCAACAATTTCAACAAATCCCTTCTGCGACCATAGTGACGTATGTGTCAGAAGTGTGTAGAATGATAGCAGATATGAACAACATAAGGGCATGTGAGAGGAATATCCTGAGAAAGCAGGTCGGAAAATAAGATACAACCATGACATTTGTTAAATCTGAAAGGACACGCTAGACATGCAGAGGATCACAAATGACCGGGTGCGCGAACGAATAACGAAAGGCAGATCGTTTCCTTCCAGAAAGAACAGCCGACCAAGAGCTTGATGGTTGGCTGACTTTAACAAAATGGAGATCCGAGGATGGAACAGAAGAGCAAATCTGTTTGGAGGAAGATTGTTGAGGAGGCAATGGAAGCAGAAGAAGAACTATTTCAGCGTCTTAGAAGCGGATAGCTATCGGATATAAACGGAAAGGTTAATGTTTTAACAAGACATGTTTAGTAGAGACAAAAGCAAATCTTAAATGAAATGGTGTTACTATTAAAGAGACGGCAACTGTTAGAAGCACAAGATAGTAGGAACATTATATTGTTTGCCGAATTACCCAAAATTATTGCCAAAACTCTTCAATGAAATGAAAGAAACAAATAGGAGAAGTAAGTTTCCCTAGAGAGATAATGTATGCCCATTGCTGTGTGCGCCGCCATGTTGGCGGATGACCTTGAACGAGCTTCGATTGGCACCCGCAGCGCCGCGGCGGATCGCGCTCTAGTTATAACAGAGCGCGATCCGCTGGAAAACTCGGCTTCCGGTGACGCCATCGCGCTTCTGAGCGTGGTTACTTCCTGCCACGCCCCGATAAGCTTATCGCTATGACGTCATGGTACTATATATCTCGCTCGTGAGGCAACAGCATGCTCATTCCCTTCGAGGTAGCCGCACTGAGCACAGAGCAATGCCTTACAGGAAGAGGAGAGTATATCGTCGTTCACGTATGACAGTGTACAAGACTGTTGATAGTTCTGGATTTACACCGAATCCAGTTGTTCAACAGGAACTGCTAACAGGACCCATATCTTTTGTTGGTTGTAAGATTAACTTTTCTTGTACGACAAACAAGGTTGTCACTGGTTTGCAAACGGTGTGCACATTGTTTTTTTTTTTTTTCTTTCTAGGCAGCCTAAGGGGCCCATTAATGGGCCTAACGTTGGAACTCCCAACTACCAACAACCACTCCCTATGTGATTGTCCGGATGTTACAGGCTGAGAGGTTTCCTCTGAAACAGAACAGGCTACAGCATCTGGCTCAGCGACAGTGTCAGCCATAGACAGCACCTGGAACCTGTTTGTCAGACAAACCGGGCAGGCCTTACGTGCGGCCGCCTCGGAAGTCTTCCGCTGCCTACTACGCCCCAGGGCGACTTCCCCATCGACGACAGATGAAGTGTCAACCTCGGTGAGAGCAGTAACTGGGCTGGCCCCCGGTGAGAACCGATCGGAGGACTGGGACGTGCAAGACGTCCGTTGGATCCGCACGGCTGTTCCACAGCAGTGGTGCCCATCCACTACAGTCTCTGGCTGTGTAACCGAAGCCATCACAGCCTGAAGCTGAGAGCGAAGTCTCACCAACTTGGCTCGCATCTGTGCACAACAATCGCGGCCCCTGTCCGTACTAAACACCGTAGAAAACTAAAGTATTCAGATAAAACGGCTATCGGCACGTGCTGCGCAACTCTGTTGTAGACCCTATCCAAAACGCAGGAACTGTGTCTAATAAATTAGGTTAATATGCAGAGATTAAAAAATCTAACTACCGAAGCAATAAGGTGAAACTAAATAATTATTCCCTGATTAGGAACTTTTAATATGTCACAAAATCGGTTTACTTTCCGAAGCTAAAGGAAATGCGAGAACTGTGGTTATTGGATATTAAATAAACACGCAGAAACTCAAGAAACTAAACTATTAAAGCACACAGATGAGATTATAAAATTCACTCCTGGTTAGGAACTCGTAAAAGTCATAAAATCGGTTACTTCCCTGTTGCTGCTTGTGTCTCGGTCGGCTGCTGCTGCCTGACCGGCTAACTTGCTGATTATTATACGAAAAAATTCAGCCGGTTTAACTTTTAATTTCATTTCACGACTGCGGACTCCACTGTCGATTACAGTACTTGACAAAACGTAATGAAGTAACCTTTGTCCTTCGAATAATACGCAGTGATGTTTTCAGCTAAGCACATAGCGTGCGTTGAACGCTGTATCGATAAGACAGCCTGCGGCTACTGAAGGCAACAATGTTTAATTTACCATTGCCTTTCCTGACGTGACGGGAGTCCGTTCTACTGCACCGCAGCGGAATGCAGACCGGTTGGTGCCGAGTCACCTGTGTCTAATTCTGCAGCAGGCTATGCTGTCCGAACAGTTGGTAAACACAGACTAGCCGGTGCGCCTGCCGGACCGCGTCTGATGAAAAACAAGCACATTCCGCCGTGCGCGGTAGGGGCGGGCCTGCTTGTAATGAAAAGCGGGACCCGAGAGCTTGTGAGTGGCTGTCTGGCTGGAGCCTGAGTTCGCTGACTGCACAGAGAGGCCCTGCCAGCTGCTGGAATCTGCTCTCCATGGTAGCTGCCGTGGCAATGGAGCGATTGGCATTTCCAAAATACCGTACTGCGTCGATTCCTGTAGAGTAATGTAGACCTGGTATATATCAATAGTTCATTTAACTGAATAATCCATTTTTTAATGAAACATTAATGATCTCTCATTTCCACGCCTCTTTCTGTGCCGCGCATGCATGTTTGACACCCTTCGCGCTCAGTTATCCGTGGTATTTGCCCTGTGTACGTCTCTGCACCAGTGGTAGAAAACTGGAGGATTCCGCACCGCAAAACGGCCCGTCAGCAGCAGCGGGCGGGAATATAAGAAAATGTGCAGCAAGCGTTCTATATATCAGATGGATATAATACCAGTCAAAGGGAGTTCATGGATATGATTTGTATCCCTGTGATTTAAATGGTCTATGCAATTTGCCTGTATGTCACACCTTTTACCTGGCGTTGCTGATAGGCCACTGCGTCGTAAGCCGATTATCTTAAAAAATCCGATAGCCTGCATCCTCATGGAGGCATGATTCCGCGTAAGCTTAAGATCCCTTAATATAATTACTAACCGGCATAATGTATTCTTCACAAAAGTTATCGTAAATCCTAAATCACCGCCGCCGCCGCCCAACCTTTTTTTTTTTTTTTTTTTTTTTTTTGGGGGGGTCGCCGGCATTTGGCTGTATCTGTCTAAATATTATTAAATTTTTAGAGTTGTGAAATGTTCCTCAATTAAGTTACAGTGTTACTGTAAGCTGGTTTCTATGGGTGAGACATTTTGTCCCTTGACTGAATTTTAATGTAGAATTAAATTACTTCAAAGGGCTTCATCATGGTAAGTACTTATCATCGGGCCATAAGCAGTTTGTGTGTTTGCTAAGCGTAGCTGTTTGTTTCACCATCTGATATTCTTAAAGTAATGAATAACACTGTCTCAAAAATTATAATTCTTGCTGAATTTTCTTAGTACTCCAGAATGAGTTCTTAGTACTTTAAATTAACGTTCTACGAGTAAGGTTATGAAATGTCAAATGTCTTAACGTGGTAGGAAAGCGATAAATGTGAAAAGGGAAATACTAATGTTCAAGCTATATCCATCTGCGGTTAACAAAGTGAAATGGAAAGAATTTTTCGTCAGACAAGCACAGGTTAATATCAGCATCAGCAGAAAATGGTATAACGGGAGTAGGATTTGTTATGGATTGGAACGTAGGGGAGGTAGTCAGTTACAGTGAACAGTTCAATGAATGAGTTATTAGATACTGACATCTCAAGCAGACGATGAGGAGACAGAGAAAGTATATGAGATATTTTAACATATAATTCAGCCCATGAGGGGAGATGGAAATGTAATTGTCATGGGGGATTGGAATGCGATTATAGTGGAAGGAGTAGACGTACGGGAGAATATGGGCTTGGCAATAGGAATGAGAGGGGAGAAAGACTAATTGAGCTCTGTAATAAATATCAGTTAGTAATAGTGGATACTCTAAGAATCACTGAAGGAGTAAGTATACCTGGGAAAGGCTGGGTGGTATGAGAAGATTCCGGATAGATTACATCAAGGTCAGGCTGGTGGATTTTAAGGCGTACCCAAGAGCAGATATTGACTTAGATCAAAAATTAGTAATGATGAAGAGTATGCTGAGTTTTAAACGACTAGATAGGAAGAATCAATGAACGAAGATGTAGGGTAGGGAAGCAATAACGAATTACGAGAAATGCTTGAATTCTCTGAGGCTAAAGATGCTGCGATAAAGAATAACTGAGTAAGCTTGAACATCTCCCAAAAATGCAATCACTAAGTTTGGAAGGAAAACGAAGGTAGAAAGAAGGTAACAATGAGAAGGAAGTCCAAAATGACAAACGAAATTCAGAAGTACAGAAATACAAGTCATTTAGGATCGAAATGATTAGTAAATGAGGGGGGGGGGGGGGCGGCTAAGACCATACGGCTACGTGAAAAATATGAAGAAAAACATCCAATCGTTGGTTGTTTGGTTGGAGGAGATCAAACAGCGAGGTCATCTGTGCCATCGGATTAGCGTGAGTTGGGAAAGGAAGTTGGCTGTGACCTTTCAAAGGAACCACCCCGACATTTCCCTGAAGTGATTTAGGGCAATTACACAAAACCTAAATCAGGATTGTTGGACGCGGGTTTCAACCGTCGTCGCCCGAATGCGAGTCCACTGTGCCAAACGCTGCGTCACCTCACTCGGTATTCAATCGTCGGAACTACTGACTCAGTCTACAGAAAAGCCAGAACAACTTTCAGTGTAATTAAAGGCAACGCCGGTAACACTAGGAGTGCAAACGGGAATTTCACTGTTAAATGCAGAGGAGAGAGTGGTTTGGTGGAAAGAGTACTTTGAAGTCTTTTTTTAAGGGAAAGATTTGTCTGACGTGACAGAAGAAGAAACAGGATTCGATTTACAAGAGACAGGGGATCCATTATTATAATCAGAATTTAAAAGTGCTTTTGAACACTTAAGATAAAAAAAAACAGAAGGGATAGATAACATTTAATGGGAATTGCTGAAATCGTTCAGGGAAGTGATAACAAGACGACTGTTTACCTTGGTGTGTAGAATATGCGAGACTGGCAACTTACCATCAGACTTCCGCGAAAATGTCATCCGCAAATTTTCGAAATTAGCATGAGGCCTTAAAAGCTCATTTATCCCAGTTTCTGATAACAATAATGTACAGAAGAATGGGCAGCAAAATTGACGATCAGCTTTACCTTAGAAAAGGTAATGGCACCAGGGAGGCCGTTCTGACGTTGTGGTTAATAATGGAAGCCAGACTGAAGAAAAATCATGACACCTTCATAGAATTTGTCGACCTGGAAAAAGCGTTCGACAGTGTCAAATGGTGCGAACTGTTCTAAATTCTCCGAATAGTGGTAAGCTACAGGGAAAGACGGGCAATATACAACAGATAAGGGAACAAAGAAAGATCAGTAAGACTGGAAGACTAAGAATGAAAGCTTTGATTTAAAAAGGGTGTAAGACAGGAATGTAGTCTTTATCCCCACTTTTCAACCTAGGCATCGAAGAAGCGGTGTCGGAAATAATAGAAAGGTTGAAGAGCGGGATTAAAATTCAGAGTCTCGATGAGATTTGCTGAAGACATTGCGATCCTGAGTTAAAGTGAAGCCGCGCGAGATTAGCCGCGCGGTCTAAGGCACTGCAGTCATGGACTGTGCGGCTGATCCCGGCGGAGGTTCGAGTCCTCACTCGGGCATGGGTGTGTGTGTGTGTTTGTCCTCAGGATAATTTAGGTTAAGCAGTGTGTAAGCTTAGGGACTAATGACCTTAGCAGCTAAGCCCCATAACATTTCACACACATTTGAACATTTGAACAGTTAAAGTGAAGAAGAATTACAGGGTACGCTCAATGAAAAGAGCTGTCTAATGAGTACAGAATTTGGAGTGAAAGTAAGTCGAAGTAAGACGAAAGTAATGAGAAACGGCCAAAATGACTACAAGAACCTTTACATCAGAACTGGGGATCAAAAAGTAGACGAAGTTTAGTGATTCTGCTCGCTTGGCAGAAAAATAACCAGTGACAGTCGAAACAAGGAGGACATAAAAGGGAGACTAGTAATGGCAAAGTGGATATTCCTGACAAAGAGATGTATCTGAGATGTGGCTGTACGATAGAATGTTGAAAATTAGGTGGACTGATAAGGCAAGGAAAGAGGAGATTCTACACAGAATAGGCGAGGAAAAGAGTATATGGAAATCACATGGGACAGGATGACAGGACATCTGTTAAGACCCCAGGGAATACCTTCCATGGCACTAGAGGGAAATGTAGAGCGTAAAATCAGTAGACGAAGAGGGAGCTTGGAATACACGCAGTAAATAATTATTGATGACGTAGGTTGCAATTGCTACTCTGAGATGAAAAAGTTGGCACAAGAGAGGAATTCGTGGTGAGCCGCAACAAACCACTTCGAAAATTGATGACTCAAATTTTAAAAAATTGGTCACAGTCGATCGGTGACCCTCATTTTCTCGCAGTTTTGTAATCTTCAATTATTCATCTACATATGACTGCGACAGAAGAGGTTCTTATCTTCACACGTGAGAGGTATGTTTTTACACACAATTAATTTTCTAGTTTTAGTATGTTGCTCCTGGTCTGACATGAGCAGCATTAGAAGGATAGTGAGAGACTACCCAGTGAGAGCGCGCTAGACAGAGAGCAGAAGAGATCTGGAAAGGCGGACCGTTTGAAGGAAGGCGTTTGCTTGAATGCCGAACTGAAGGACTCATCTTAGCGGGATCTCACTCAATGGCCGCCAGTTTCGCAAAACTGAATCAAAACTTGCGCGTTGCACGCGGAGACCGGTGCGTGTTAGCCGCAAACCACCGGGACTGAAATTTGGTACGCGGCTCACACCGGCGGACCAACGCTGAAATGCCTGGCGGGAACAGTTTGCGAACACTGCAGCCGACGGGTCGTTTTTCCCCCGTCAAGTAGCATCGCCGTTCTGAGCACCTCTCCCGATGGTTGCGGAACTTTTGAGCTCCGTTGTTTTTGTGTTTAGCCGTCGATTCGTCTGCTCTTTTCATTCACTTTTATTTCTATCGCCTCGGTGAAAAGTTGGAATCGGCAAATACGCGAAGTAAAACAGCCGATATCGAGTTACCTCATGCTACTCCGTCACTGAGTGTAAACAATGCTGGTATTGAAAGCCGCAGTGCGGACCGAGCGGTAAACAAAAATTTCTGCTCCAACTCGGCGGCAGGTATATTTATTTTATTCCTCAGCTGTGACGGCACATTGCTATAGAGTTCCACGTATCTATGGACACAGGAGAAACTATTTAAAAGGTTTTGTCCCCGATACACCTTTGTGTATGACTACTGCTCTACGACGTGGTGATAAGAACGGGGGGAAAGTTAGCATTGTGCACGGATATCTACATGTACATTTAAACTTGGCGAACCACTTTTCAGGGCATGGTAGAGGGTAAATCGTACGAACGGTATTAACTTTCTTTCCAGTTCCATTCGTGTAAGAGTCACTATGCTTAAACTCTAAAGTAGCATGGACAAAATACAGACAGTGATGATTTTTTTCGCAACTGGTACAAAACCCAAACTGCAGGTTTAAGAGTCGAAAGACACGAAAAGGAAGCAGTAACTGAGAAGGAAGTGATACAGGGTTTAGATAAAATTTCGATTCGGCCTATATATTGAACATGCTACGAAGGAAATAAGAAGTTCCAAGTTTGCTGCTGAACTTTTAATACTGTCAGGAATGGCAAAAGACTTGTAAGAGCAATTCAGCGGAATGAATAGCATCTTGAAAAGACGTTATGAGTATATCCTCAAAATTTAAAAAGGATAATGGAATGTAGTCTAGTTAATGGTACATAACTGAGGTATCTTTACCAGGAAATGACACACTTCAAGAAGGAAAGTAACTGATGTTGGCCAAAGTAGAGCAGATACACTTTACAAAAAAAGAAAGAAACGGGAGAGACAGAGAGAGAGAGGGGAGAGAGAGAGAGGGAGAGAGAGAACCACGAAGAAATTATCCGAATGGGACGGAAATCGATAGATGTACATGTGCTGGCAAACAAATGATTACAGTTTTAAAAACTGGATGATATATTCAATAGAAAACCTTTCCAATTGAGCAAGGCAGTAACACGTTATGCCACCTGCGGCCCTTATCCAATCAGTTATTCGGATTGGCATTAATTGATAGTGCTTTTGGATGTCCTGCTGAACGGTATCGTGCCGTATTCTGTGTAACTGGCGCGTTGGATCGTCAAAATTCAGAGATGGTTGGAGGGCTCTGCCCATAATGTTTCAAGTTTTCTAAACTGGGGAGAGATTCGGCAACCTTGCTGCCCAAGGTAGGGCTTGGCAACCACAAACACAAGCAGCAGGACTTCTTGCCGTGTGCGGGCGGACATTATTTTGCTCACATGTAACGCCCTGATGGATTGCCATGAAAGACAACAAAACGCGGTGTAGAGCATCGTTATGTTCCGCTGTGCTGTGAAGGTGCCGTGGATGAGAGAGGTCCTGCTATGAAAACAAATGGCAGCCCAGACCATCCCTCCTTCACTGGTCGTTGGGCTCATTTCGAAGCAGGACTCATAACTGAAGACAGTTCTACTCCCGTCAATTAGACTCCAGGCCGAAGACGTGTCTGGAAACGCCTCAAGCGGGCAGCGGATGATCTACTTACAACATTCACTATGTACAAATTGATCCGAGTTGGCAGCATGTTCTTTATGTAACAAAAACAATTTTAATGTGTGACGATTCTTTAATACAGCCAATTAAGTAAATGTTTTAGCATCCACGTATGGTCAGGATTCTCAGACAAAACGGGTCAGCACAACGAACTGGACGTATGAAAACATACGTCATTGTACCTTACCGACGAACAGTTACGTAGTACCAACATGCGAGTGTGCTTCATCAGTTGCAAATCATGTTGGGAATGTACCATTTGACCAATTTGTGGGTAGCTATGTAAAAATAAATCGAACACAGGTTTTAAAATTACGCCTGTAATTTTGAACGAAAGGCCTGAGTGCTGGTGGCCCTCTCTGAACCTTCGAGATTCTCCCACTCGCGTTCTCCCTCTTTTTTTTAAGAAAAATACACATATATAAATGTAAAACTCTACGGCTTCGCGTATAATACACTATAGTGCAACAAACATTGTTATTATATATGTACAAGTGATGAAATATTTATGTACACATTTTAATTTCCATCAAGTTATCTCATCCTTGCTGACCTGCGGCGCTCTTTTTGACAAGTCTGAAACATTTTTTGACTAGTTTCCTATAGCAATAATGTAAGTATTTAAACCATGGTTCAAAATGGTTCAAATGGCTCTGAGCACTATGGGACTCAACTGCTGTGGTCATAAGTCCCCTAGAACTTAGAACTACTTAAACCTAACTAACCTAAGGACAGCACACAACACCAAGCCATCACGAGGCAGAGAAAATCCCTGACCCGCCGGGAATCGAACCCGGGAACCCGGGCTTGGGAAGCGAGAACGCTACCGCACGACCACGAGATGCGGGCTTTAAACCATGTTTATTATTAAAAGAGTTTAGTTTCTTATAACGGTTTTCATGTTGAATAATTTTTAATTTACCCATCAGCTATAGTACTAAATATGTAAAGCGTTTATATAATTTTCACCCACAACTTTTATATTTGATACTCCCTACTTCCCGTAACTTCCAAATGATTTTCTCCTTTTAGAGAAATAAGGCGACGCTGTAGATAAGAATGTAACGTTTAGATTATTTAAAAACTGTTACTTTTCCACTTTAGTGTACTTTAGAAGGTGACCGTGGGGCTGAGTTTTCGTCAATCAGCGTCTACTATGGGCTGCTTCAGGGTCCTGGCGATCGAAAGCAGACAGGTTTGGCAAACCAAAGTTACAGCACTGAACTCGGCAAATGCATGCTACTGTGGACACGCAGAAGTTGGTTGGTTTTGTGTTGTAGATTGCCATTAGTCATAAGCAGTGTTCTCCTGAAAAGTCACTCCAACTGACAGCCCGTTGCACACTGTCCATTATTTGTGCTTACTTAGGAAGAGATATTTTCTTATCGTTACATCACAAAGTTTCAAAGTTTTAACCGTTTTGTTATAAGTGAAACGAATGGTAACTATTGAAAAAAGTGTTACAGTGCTTCATCAGGTTCTCAAAACGATAGCGTAAGGCTGCAAAAAAAGACAATGACACAAATTTAGCAGATGCTTTTACCCCTTATGTCACTTGCTAAAGCAGCTATGTTGGGGGAGTCAGAACAACGCGGAGATGATGTGGAGGCTTCCTTAAATGGTAGTGGGTGCCATCAGGATTCTCGGGAAGAAGGTATGGAATCAGTTAGGCAGTTCGGCTTATAATTCATTAAGGTTGCTTTGGTGTAGGTACTTAACTCTCGAAATATCAAGGGGGAGGGTGAGTAAGGGGGCTACTTTATGTCGACCTTTTGAAAATGTTATATACTAGTCTCTTTTTTTGTATTTTAAAATTCTGAAAGCTGTATACTGTTTTTAATTACTTGTTCTAACAGATTCCAGATTTTTTTAAATTTTTCAGTTTAGCTACGAACAATTAACGAAATTTGAATTTTGAAATTTTTATTTGGTCATAGTACTGTTTGTAGCACATGTTAATGATCGCGCTTCGATGTTACTAAGTGTGTGCTAAACGACATTTTCAGGTTCTGGATCCAACTTATACATCAGTACCTCCTTAGAAGTATGTTGTTAATACAAGGCAACTACAGTTAATGAATTTTGCTTCTTTTCAGATTTTTTAGGGTGGACATACACTAGTCCATCCCCCCCCCCCAACCCATCCCACTCCTCCCTCCCGCCCCTTTGGTAATGCCCATCGTGGATAATGCGTTGGTACTGTTAGATGTAAAGCGGCCCTATCGAGCAAAAATTAGTTTCTTTTTCAAAATTTTTCAGTTGTTGATATGTAAAAAAGATGTTGTTTACAAGGATCTGTAGCATCAGTGCTGTAGAGAAAGAGAGAGATGACTGTAAGGGGGATTAGCGCCGAGGAGGAGTGCGCGCATGGAAGTGAAAGTGATAGTATTAGAGCAAGAAACAGTACAGTACTAAATCGTTCAAGAAGCAGAACACTTTTTTTAAGCCTAAATCGACAGGAAATGAGCAAGTTTTAGATGTTGATATTTGTCTGTGTCAGTGATGAATCCAGTGAGTGGTCTGGGGGGCAAAATCCTCTCTCCCCAGAAATTAAACGCCACCCTCTCCCCCACCCACCCACCCCAGACAAATTCATATCTGTTCGTATATAGCATTTAAAGTCAATTATCGTCTTTGCTATTATAACACGGTACCTAATACGCTTGTGTTTTTCTTTAACAACTTTCACCTGTGATCGCTGTTTTGAATCAACAACGGGTTGATCGTGCTAACTCTGTGTGCAGGATGTCTCAAACCTTCCGGGTCAAATTCAAACAGGTGATAGTGGGTTCACAATCGGCTGTATTGAAATACTGAACCAATGGTTGGAAGTGCATCTTTATTGTGTTATGGGCATTCGCAGCATACACCGTATGAGAACAACATTGTTCTTGCTAATTGTTCAACGTGACGACTGCCAGTCTCAGTGCATATATTGCAACGGCGCATGAATTCCTTGGAGACTGTACCCTTTATTGTCCGCGAAAGGACCTGCTGTCTACACGACGGTGCACCAGTCCACTTCGAGATTAATGTCCGCGAGCAGCTGAGCTACACTATCCTCATCGTTGGATTCGAAGGGGAGGTCCTGTCCAATGGCCAGCGCGATCGCCGGATCTCACATATCTAGACTTTCGTCTCTGAGGTTACGTCCAGACGTTGGTGTGTGAAACGCTTGTAGAAACGGACGAAGATCTGCTTGCTAAGGTGCAAGCTGCCTGTCTCCTGTACAACACACACCATGGATCATAGAGACAGTCCGGTAGGACATCATGCGCTGTTGCCGTACATACACTGAGACTGTTGTTCGTCACTTTGGCCATTTACTATGAGCTACGATGCTGTTATGCGGTGTACGCTGTGTATGTCCGTAACACAATAAATACCCATTATCCCCAATTCTGTTTCAGTTTGACCCAAAAGTTTTGGGGCACCCTGTATACCGATACGCCCAAAAAAGATCTATCTATACACAAAAGTTGCCGTCTGTACACATAATGACAAAGCAAGTTTCAATTGTCGTAACAAATATTAACTTCTTTATGCAGTTATTTTAACGATTACTTAGTCAAAAAGTTTAGTACGTAAGATTGATGCGTTTCTGCAATGTGCGTGCGGTCTCTGCCAATTCGTCGTATGAGAAGACATAGTATTGCCGAAATACAATCTTGAAAAACTTCATTTGCTTTATTTTCTATTTAGTGACAGAGTAATGCTTAAGACATACACGAGTGTGAGCGTATTGAAACAAATGCTATTGAATGTGATGGTGAAGTGCTTTCTGAACGATCAATTACTCTTCCTCACTCTTCGAATATAAATGTACTGTTTCCCACACATCAAAGTCGTCATCCTAAACGAAGCGTTGAACGCGAGATTAAATACCAACAAATACGGGAATGTTGGTACAAATGGCTGTACTCAGAACACGATCGGCGTGAGATTTTTAGCACATTGTGTGACATGCATTTTAAAAAAATGATCGAAGGTGTATAACATGGAGCTTGTTCATCTCTGTTGCTTTCACTAAATTTAGAATGGCAACTGAAAGCATGGAAAAATTAGAGAAGCGCTTGAAGGCAGAAGAACATGAAAATTCTAAATTACAGAAAGTAAACGCACCAACTCACACTCAAATAATTAAACAAAATGCAACTGAAAAAGTGTTTAATACCCAAGCAGTGTCTTCTTTAGTTCAAAGTGTCATATTTCCTTAGTAAGGAAGTAATGTCCCACACAACTAAATATGAACCTCTAATTTATAAGATAGTACCAAGAAGCAACATTAGACTTGAAAAGTGGGTTAAATTTCCGAGTGAAAGATCCACGTAATACGTTAGCAACTGCTTCAGAATTATTAAGCTGTATTGGCTAGGCTTCTGACAACTAAGATGAAACAATTGTCCATGATAAATACTTTCCTTAATGGCAGACGAATCTACAAGTGTTTCTAATCGAAGTGAAATATTTTTGCTAGTTCATCACGCTTTTCCGCCTATGTAATTTGAAATGATCTGGTTGATACGATGTTACTATAGTTGAATCAACATTTACAGTAACTGCCAGGGAGCTAAGGAAACGGAAATTTTCTGATGCCAAATTCCTAACCTGCTTTGTCGATGGTGCTGTTAATTTTAGTGGATCTGCCACTGGAGTCTACGCTCGGTTATAAAAGAAAGGAGCACGAGATGCCGTACATCCATTGCAGAGCACATATTTTGTCAATTGCTGTCACCAGCTGTAGGTATGAACATCATACAATGAAACACACACTACATCATGTTAAGAACATTTGTAAACTATTTCACGCTTCTCCTAATCGATAAAATGTATTGCATGCGGGGTTAACCGAGCGGTCTAAGGCGCTGCCGTCACGGACTGTGTGGCTGGACCCGACGTTCGAGTCCTCCCTCAGGCATGGGTGTGTGTGTTTGTGCTTAGGATAATTTAGGTTAAGTAGTGTGTAAGCTTAGGGACTGATGACCTTAGCAGTTAAGTCCCATAAGACACACATTTGAACATTTTTCTGAAATTCATTGCGCTGTAGAATGACACATTTTAAAAGTACCAGATACCGTTGACATTCGCTGGTTGAATACCTGTTCCACAGTTCATGCTATATTCCTATGCTTCAAGTGGCATGCGTACTTATACATAAGGACGATGAGGAATAGCAAGTTTGGCAGGAGGAATCTAGTTAGAAAACCTAATTACCCTAAGGACATCACACACATCCATGCCCGTGGCAGGATTCGAATATGCGGCCGTAACAAAAGCGCGGTTCTGGAATGAAGTGCCCAGAACCGCTCAGCCACGCGGCCGGCCGGTGTCGCGTTGTCCGACTGGAATTTTCCAGGTCTGTCGGAATGCACAATGGGAATGAATGGATGCAGGTGAACAGACACGATGCTTACGTGCCTGTCACCTGTCAGAGTACCTAGAGGTATCGGGGGCCCCATATTACTCCAACTGCACACGCCCCACGCCGTTGCACAGCCTCCACCAGCATGAACAGCCCTCTGCTGACATGCAGTGTCCGTGGATTCATGTGCTCGTCTCCATAGCCATACACGTCCATCTGCTCCATAGAATTTGCACCGAGACTTGTCCAACCAAGCATCATGTTTCCAGTCATAAACAGTTCAGTGTCGGTGTTCACGGGCCCAGGTGAGGCGTAAAGCTTTGTGTCGTGCAGTCATCAAGGTTACACGAGTGGGCCTTCTGCTAAGAGAGCCCTTATCGATGGTGTTCCATTGAATGTTTCGCTCGCTGACACTTGTTGATGGCACAGCATTGATATCTCCAGAAATTTTAGGAAGGATTGCACTTCTGTCACGTTGAACGATTCTGTTCAGTCGTCACTGGTCCCGTTCTTGCAGGATCTTTCTCCGGCCGCAGCGATGTCCGAGAATTGATGTTCTGCCGGATTCCTGATATTCACGGTACACTCGTTAAATGGTCGTATGGGAAACCCCCACTTCATGTGTCACTTAAATCTTGATAACCTGACAGTGTAGCAGCAGTAACCGGTGTAGTAACTGCGCAGACATTTGCTGTCTTACATAGGCGTTGCCGACCGCAGCGCCATATTCTGCCTGTTTACATATGATTGTATTTATGTATGCATGCCTATACCAGTTTCTGGCGCTTCAGTGTAGATCCAAGTTCATTCTTTGAAAGTTTTAAAACATTTCAAGAACTTAGTGACGATAATTTTGAAGAACTGTGCAGTATGTTAGGACTTAAAAATTTCGACACGGTTATTGCAGACTTCTGTTCTTTTAAATATGTTGCTCGTAATAAATCACCAGATTTGTTTTCTGATGTTTCTTCTGTTATCGTAAGGAGAGATATCGCCTATGGAACACTAAGGGCGTCCGACGTCACCTACAGACACACTGTAATAACACCTCAATGGATTGGTATGGTAACGGCCTAGCCGCAGTGGATACACCGGTTCCCGTCAGATCACCGAAGTTAAGCGCTGTAGGGCGTGGGCGGCACTTGGATGGGTGACCATCCAGGCCGCCATGCGCTGTTGCAATTTTTCGGGGTGCACTCAGCCTCGTGATGCCAGTTGAGGAGCTACTCGACCGAATAGTAGCGGCTTCGGTCAAGAATATCATCATAACGACTGGGAGAGCGGTGTGCTGACCCCACGCCCCTCCTATCCGCATCCTCCACTGAGGATGACACGGCGGTCGGATGGTCCCGGTAGATCACTCGTGGTCTGACGACAGAGTGGATTAGTATGCTGTAAATGTAAGTTATTGCACGGAGTCATATTATTTTATTGTTTCCTATAATTTTATTCTTTAAGATAATTAATTGACTTGGGCTATACCTACTTATTACATACAATTTAATTAAATGTCAGACATGGACGTGAATTTTTTAATGGTGATATATCACTAATAGTAGTATATCACAAAAATTTAAAACCTATAACATTACCTGCCCCTCTCCGCCCCCTTCCCCCTCCCCCTTACCGTCAAATTGATTATCCCCCGGTGGAGGGGAAAGTGGCTGTATTCATTGGTGGTCTGTTGAGTGAAAAAGAAAAGCGTTTCAGCAGTTTAGAAGTAGAAGAAGCTGCTACGCGAGGACCTCCGCAAACACTGAAAAGACTGCTGCGGGACCGAAAATGTAATTAACCCTTTTCTTCAAATGTTTTTAAGCGCATCTTAAAATGGGGAAATTTTAAGGGATTTGTTTTGTTTGGAGCAAAGAGAAGAAAGTAATGTATTCCTTTGTTTGCCGATTGCTTTCGCGACACACGGATATCTCACGGATATCTCAGGTTACGGCTGGAAGAAGCTAAAACAAAGAGTGAGTTAACGTGGAAGCAGTGCTGATCACGTAGAATGGCGTAAATTAGAAAATGCTTAAATAATACATCAGCCACAGAAGATCTTTTAGGTGAAACGTTGTTAAGAGAAGAGCAGTATTGGAACGCTGGGCTGCGTCGCGTAATTCGTGCTCTTCTTCATCTCGCGGGTAAAGATTTAGCTTTAAGAGATTATTGTCACTTGGGTGGACATAATTGAAATGGAAGCATATGTATAGTTTTTGGCGTAGTTTGATCGTGTTATGAAACTGCATTTAAAAAAGTTGAAGCATCGCAAGAGGGAGGAAAACGTTTGGACACGATGTTGTGAACAAATTAATTGAAAATTAATTGAGACAATATTTACCAGACTATTTTATCAGAGTTAACACATAATAAATACTTTTATGGTATAATTGATGCAACTCCTGATTAGGCCTAAACTCAGCAAAAAGTTTTTATTATGAGCTACGTGACCATGGTGAAGAAAATCAATACAGATGTAGACAGTCATTTGTTATCTTTGTTGACTGTGACCAGACGAGTGGTCAGCCAGTCACTAAAATGATTTGCCTTGAGTTGAAACTGAGTGGTTTACAGCTTTCAGGAGGTCATGGGCTAGGTTACGACAAAGGGGGGTAGGTTAAGTGGAATCTATCATATAGCTCAAGAGTGTATGTTGAAAGAAAATCCGCAAGCAGTTTTATTCTTCTTGTTGTGGTAATTTATTTACATGTTGACTGCAACGAGATCACTGGCGGCCAAAGCGTAGCCTCGCACATAACGCCGTGGTGTGGTTATGCCTGGCCTGGCGTCGAAACACTCCTCCCTGAAACCCTGTCAACGTGTTAAATATAGAGGAGTCGGTGCTGAGGAGAGGAACGCGGATATAGTCAACGTCTTCGTAATTTCCCGAAACACGTTTTACGTTTCATTTCCGTCATAAAAGATAGAAGGGATCATTATGTCTCGAAACTCCTCCGTTGCTCCTTGTTTGCAACTGAAGCACCAAAGAAACTGGTATAGGCATGCGTATTCAAATACAAAGATATGTAAACAGTCAGAATACGGCGCAGTTGTTAGATTAGTTACTACTGCTGCTACAATGGCAGATTATCAAAATTTAAGTGAGCTTGAACGTCGTGTTATAGGCGTCGCACGAGGAATGGGACACGGCATCTCTGAAGTAGAAATTAAGTGGGGACTTTCCCTTAGGATCATTCCACAAGTGTACCGTGAATATCAGGAAACCGGTATAACGTCAAATCTTCGAAATCTATGAGGCCGGAAAACGATCCTACAAGTACAGGACCAACGTTGATTGCAGAAAATCGTGTGGCGTAACAGAAGTGTAACGCTTCGGTAAACTGCTGCAGATTTCAATGCTGGGCCATTAACAAGTGTCAGCGTGCAAAACATTCAACGAAACATCATCGATATGGCCTTTCGGAGCCGAAGGCCCACTCGTATACCGTTGATGACTGCTTTACGCGTCGCCTGGGCCCATCAACACCGACATTGGACTATTGATGACTGGAAACATGTTATCTGGTTGGACGAGTCTCGTTTCAAATTGTATCGAGCGGATGGCAGTGTACGAATATGGAGACGACCTTATGAATCCATGGACCCTGCATATCAGGTAGACTGTTCAAGCCGGTGGAGGCTCTGCAGTGGCATGGAGCGCGTGCAGTTGGGGTAATATGAGACCTCTGATATGTCTACATACGACTCTGACTGGTGACACGTACGTAAGCATCCTGTCTGAGCCCCTGCATCCATTCATGTCAATTGCGCAGTCCGATGAACTTGGGCAATTCCAATAGGACAATCTGACACCCCACACGTCCCGAATAGCTACAGAGTGGCTACAGGAACCCTTTTCTGAATTTAAACACCGCTGCTGGCCACCAAAATCCTCAGACGTGAACATTACAGAGCATATCTGGGATTTCTCGCAAAGTACTGTTCAGAAGAGATATCCACCCCTTCGTACTATTGCGGATATATACAGCGCTGCAGGATTCATGGTATCAGTTCCCTCCAACACTGCCTACAACATTAGTCAGGTCCATGCCACGTCGTTTGCGGCAAATTTGCGTGTTCGCAGGAGCCCCACACGAAATTAGGCAGGTTTATCACTTACTTGGCTCTGCAGTGTCTAAAAACAATAAGAGGGGACTATGGGTCCACCCTGATGCTTAACACTTGTTAGTTATAATTTTTTCAAATAATTTTCAACAACAATATCGCCATCATCTATGGATTTTTCTTCATGGTAAAATTAACATCGTTTTTTTAAGTCAGAGAATTATTTCTATGTTGGTTGTTCTTATTTTCGGCATACTTCCTGTGTTTTGTTACGTTTCTTCGTTATATAGCATGTCATCAGGAACCGTACGAGCTGCTGTTGTTAACAAACATGAAAGAGTGACCTTATATAAGACAGCATTATTCAACTGGGAATTGGGGTAGTGTTGTGGGTACAGTTATGATGTGCACTAATTTGTTAAATAATTTGCCATGTACTCACGTTCGTTGGTAGGCTTGGAGTTGCTTATAAAAACAGAAAAAGATGACTTCTATACGTTGATCATAATTCGCTGGACGAATATAACTCATGACATGAAACGCCTGTCAATCCCAATACATAGGGCAAGTAAGCAGAAACTAACGACCTAGGTACACATAGACCGAAAACTAGTAGTACAAGACAATTTTTTCATACAAAAGGCTGGATTGGAACGGAAAACGTAAGAAATGGAATACATAAAAAGGCTATAGTGGAAAGGGAAAATGCAATAGATGAAAACACAACATTTTAGATGAACGCACGCTTTACGGCTTTAAGCAAACTGATACATGAGACAGAATAGGAGCAACACACGCACACGCACACACACAGAGTCATACATAATTAGCAGATGTTGCAGAACTCACGCTACAATTTTCAAAATCTACTCGCAATATGTGAGACATTCTGGCGACAAGCGTGAAAAATTTTGAATTATGACCATCGTGTAAAAGTTATGTTTTTGTGTTTTAAGGCAACTCCAAGACTACCAGATAAGGTGCGTACATAAGAAATTACGCAGCAAGCCACTGCACGCCAACACTGTAACCACAGCACTACCGAAATTCCCAACAGAGTAACGCTAACCTCTGTAAGTTCAATCCGTGATGTTTGTTAGTAACAACGGCTCATACAGGTGCTGATGACATGTTGTATGCCGAAGAAACGGCAACAAAACACAGAAAATGTGTTGGAAATAACGACAACAAATGTAGAAATCCTGCTCTGACTTCAAGTAAATAAGGTATTACAAAACTATTCACAGAATATAATATTTGGAACCACAGAGTACACATGTAATAGTGTTTATAACGTTGCTAATTTTGCATGTTTTGGAATAAAGGAAAAGTCGCTGGTGACAGTGATAGTACCTCTGAAACTAGTGAGGGAGCTACGGTCGCAGGTTCGAATCCTGTCTCGGGCATGAAAGTGTGTGATGTCCTTAGGTTAGATAGGTTTAAGTAGTTATAAGTTCTAGGGGACTGATGACCACAGATGTTAAGTCCCATAGTGCTCAGAGCCATTTTAACCATTTTTGAACTAGTGAGGGAAAGAAAATAAATAAAACAATATTTTGATCAAGGTGGTCCCGCAATCGCATATTATTAAAGATAGAAAGTTCCTTTAGACATGTAAAGGCATTGCATCAGAGTTCAGGATAACACAGCCACAGCGATATCCTATTTACCTGCCGGCACTGGGCAAGCGACATTCAAGCAAAATGTCTCGCCATATGGGAATATACCTAATGGGTGTACGGGTACAGGTTGTAAGCACATGGTTGACGATGTATGGATGTTTGTGCCTGGCCGTGAGTCGTGCTCGGATAGCCAAATGGTAAGGCGTCCGCTCACGATATGCGGTAAATCCGGGTTCGAGTCCCTGTCAGGCACAAATTTTCATTGTCGTCATGCCTTATGTAAGTGCCTATATTAAAGAGTATAGAGGAAAATTTAAATGAACTGAAAAATAGTTCCCATACAATTCACGCCGAAAGTTGCAAGGTAGCAGAACATACTGGAATATTGGAATATTACCTTACTTGTAAGTTACAATTTGCGGCCCAGAGAAATAGAAAGGCAAAGCGAAACAGTTTCTGAGAAAAACACAAGAAAAAGATTTAAACCAGAGGCCATACGACACTTTTAAACTAAATGTTTTCAATGGTATTGTAGATAAAGGAAAGAATGCTGTCACAGTGAACATGATGGACACATTCGGTATCCTATAGTTCTACGCAATCGCAGACGATTGTGTACTATCAGACTCAGTAGGAAATGTGTACAGTGTGGATGTAAATAAACACGATCTGAAAGAAGAAGTTTGGCAAATAAGAAAGATTAGTGCTGCAAATTTGAGATCTCAGCCACTTCTGTCTAGGCTCCTTCTAAATGCTCTTCATAACTGCAATTTTTAAAACAATTTCCAAAAATAGTGATAGCCTAACTGATTTCAACACTTTGCCTGTTACTGCTGCCCAAGCAGAAAATGTTCATGCAAGTTAAGAACTTTTGAGAACTGCAGTGGGGCAAGAGCGGCTTGTAAAACTAGCTACCACTGTAACAGAACCAGAGATGGCCTTGACATTATAGTACTTCTGGATAAAGAAAACTGTTCACGTATAAAAAAGCTAGAAAGAAAATATATTTTTCTAAAGTGTGGAAATTTGTGCAAACTTCGGGCACTGAAAAAGTTCTTAAAAAAAGACGTTGTTTGTTTTTTTACATTAAAATTGTGTAACTTGATCCAAAAACTAAATAATTGGGAGGTGAGCTTAAGAAGTCTCACAAACTGGTATTTCCAAATCCAGTTCATACTTCTGGTTCGAGTCCTCCTTCGGGCGTGGGTGTGTGTGCTAGTCCTTAGGATAATTTAGGTTAAGTAGTGTGTAAGCTTAGCGACTGCTGACCTTAGCAGTTAAGTCCCATAAGATTTCACATACACTCATACTTCTGGCACCTACAACATAAGAGGAACGAAATGAGTTGTATATTGTGAAGTCTTGTAATTATATTGTGTGCAAAAATTTTGAACAACAAAGATAAATGAGCCTTCTTCATTTCTGTTGTATAAGCTATTTTATTATTTGTAATTCCATACCTTCACCCTGGGCAAAGATGCAACGAGAAGCTGAAATTCTCGAACTTACACAGTTCACGGGATACCTCGGATTAGGACGTACATCCATTTTATACATATTTAGCAACTGTGAACCATTTCGGCACTTCTATTACGTAATATATAGGTGGGGTTATTGTTACCCACTTCGTGCGAATGCGCTGAAATGTTAATCATTCGAATATCCAAGTGTACAGTCCGCTTTATGCCAACTTGACATTCGTAGCCATCAAACTTCAGGGCGTCGCACGTTCCATTACCGGCCGTGTGTTTCACTCCCCTCCTACGTAAATACTGCAAGAGAACAATCATTTCTTCTAGTCTTCTTACTTCGACTTTAGAAGTTGTCGTGCGCTGACATGTTTCTCTTCATTACATTTCAATATTGCCTCCGAGATTAGTAAGATGGCACCGTCTTAACTGCGGTGTGTCAGAGGGCGGGTTATTAGAATACGCGGAGGTGAGCGTAGTTGGGAGTTCTTTGCTGTGAATGGAATGGCAAATGAGGCGTGCGCGCCGCCTCCTTAAGGCAAACAAAGCGGTCGCGTGGACAAAGGTGCCGCAATTTGCACGGCGGGAAAGTTAAATAGCTTCACAATGGCGGCCCAGTCTAGGTCCGCAAAGTGAGCGATAGAGCAGCGCGCTCGTGTTGTGCCGGGAGGTGTTGTGTCGGGGTGGCCTCCAACTTGCCGGCGTTTACGGAGCGGAAACAAAAGACAGCAGCGGGCGCCTAGTTTGCCATTCCTTAGGGCGAGCGGCCAAGAAAGCCTAGGAGGCAGCCGGCGCGCCGCCGCCAAGTTTTAACGAGTTTCGTAGGCACCACGCAAGCACGGCGGGGAACTGTCTGCTGATGGATGGCTGGCTCTTCGCACACGCATCCGCCTGCAGACTGGCCGCTGCAGTTACTCGCAATCTGAGCCTACGGCTCTCTGAAGTCTGGTATTGTGGATGCACGCAAGCAGTGCTGTTCCGCGAACATTTCTCCACACAGCGACGGATCACTTGGCGCAACCCCCGCCTCGTTACCTGCGCTTTCTCCCTCGTACACCTTCTCCCGCGTCCGTTTTCACTATTAATTCTGACACCCATTGCATACAAATCTTGCATTTGAGCGTCCCGCTACTAACTGTGATCCATTCTTTATACATTCGTCGGAGAAACAGAAAGTAACGCACAATAAGTTTCCAGACACCATATTTGTTTACAAATATATTCTTATACATGTGATGTGTTATGACAGCGGAAGAAACCTGTGACCACTGGAGATAGTGCCACATGTTCATCCAAAAAATCGTAACACAACACACACAAAAATGTCTTACCAACTAATGTAAATCCACCTGATGATGGCGGTTTAAACCTTTGAAACACGTTGTGGAGATAAATATAACGGTGACTGCTAACAGTAAACTTGTTGTTTCATTTAATTCACAATGACATGTTCTTCTGTCCCAGTACTGCAGCTGGAAAGTAGAAATTTCCCGACAATATAGTTTCAAGTCTGCGCTACATACTATATTTTGTTTTCACGTGCAGCTATAGTGAGAGACGCCTGAACTACCTAACAAACATGGTGTGCACTTTAGTGTCGTACGCTTGTGAGGAGCAGCGAAACGTAGTTCATTATTTGTTGGCCACAGGGTATAAACTGAGTGAAATTCACAGTGGTCGACTGTATGTACCGTCTCAATATCTCAAGGTGGTGTGCGTTCTTCCAAGTTGGCCGCATGAACCTTACATCTAGTGATTCGCCACGCTCCTGGGGGCTGCTAACATCTGCAACCCGCGGAAGGTTGGAGCCATTCATACAGTAATTTTGAGCAACCGGTGTGTGGAACTGCGAACCTTATGGCAGCAGTTCAGTATTTCCTATAGCGCGGTGTACGATACTGAGACTGCAATTTCGTAAGGTTAGTGCTCGCTGACTGCCTAAGAATCTGAGACATCGACAAATGCCTGTGGATGATGACAAGCTTGGTACGCTTCACGTTAGGACGCAGAAGGGCTTGACTTTCTGAAATGTTTCGTCACTGGTGGATGAGTCGTGGGCACACCACTACACTCCTGAAACAAGCAGATCTCTATCGCGTGGTAACATGGTGATTCTCCAGTACAAAAATAACTCAGAGTTATCAACCTGCTAGGAAAATGCTTGTGACGGTGCTCTTGGATATGCGTGGTGTGTTATCGGTGGACTCTGCTGGAGACGGGACCACTGTGAATGCTGCAGCCTTCATTAAAACTTAGGTTAAGTTGCGTCATGCCCTTCCTGACAAACGCCACAACATTAATTCTGATGGTGTCAAACTTTTTTGTTGCAATGCTCTCCTCCTTTGTTGCCTCTACTGTTCGTGAGAAAATCGCGAAATGTTGGTGGGGCGTGCTCCAGAATTCACTATACAGTCCGGAACTTGCACCTTCGGACTTTCAACTGTTTGGTCCCATGAAGAAATTCCTGGGCAGCCAACACTTTGTGACAGATGCGGAAGTAAAATCAGCAGTCTGCAGATTGCTGCACTTCAAAGAAATGCACTTCTGCCAACAGGGACTATCGAAACTGGTACCACGATGGGAGAAATCTGCTAAGGATGTTGTTCACTACTCAGAAAATTAGGCAAAAGAGTTAAGTTCGTTTGTGCGTTGTTTTTTTGTTACGTATTAAACGTTTCATTAATTAAATTGTAGTGCTTCACTTTCCGATCTTCTCTTGAATTTCACAGCTGTGTTGCCTCTGGCGGCCCCACCAGCCTGGTGCCCCAAGCGACAGCTTGTGTCGCTTGAGCCTTGAACCGGAACTGCTCCCAGTAGCGTTTACCGTAGTAATATACGTATAGCTGGCTACGGGAGCATCGCTTTTATGCCTGCCGTAGTTGTGAACCTCTGTCCGGAGACTGGTCTGAAAACGTTCCCCACGCTAGTCTATTCTGTTGAACGCCCTTAATCTCCAAGTAACTACTGCAGCCTACATCAGTTTGTACCTGCTTATTAAACTGAAGCGCCAATGAAACTGATATAAGAATGCGTACTGAAATGTAGAACTGTGTAAATAGTCAGAATACAGCGCTGCGGTCGGCAAGGCCTGTGTAAGACAAGTGTCTGGCGCAGTCGTTAGATCAGTCACTGCTGCTGCTACAATGGCAGATTATCAAAATTTAAGTAAGCTTGAACGTGGTGTTATAGGCGGCGCACGACCGATGGGACACAGCATCACCGACACTGGACTATTGATGACTGGAAATATTTTTCCTGGTCGGACGAGTCTCGTTTCAAATTGTATCGAGCGGATGGACGTGTACGGGTATGGAGACAATCTCATCAATCCATAGACCCTGCATGTCAGCACGGGACATTTCAGGCCGGTGGAGGCCTTGTAATCGTGTGGGGCGCGTACAGTTGGAGTGATACGGAACCCCTGGTACGTCTAGATACTTCTCTGACAGGTGACATGTACGTAAGCATCCTGTCTTATTCTTTGCATCCATTCATGTCCATTATGCATTCCGATGGACTTGGTCAATTCCAGGAGGACAATGAGACACTCACACGTCCAGAATTGCTACAGAATGGCTCCAGGAACCCTGTTTTGAGTTTAAACACTACCGATGGCCACCAAACACCGCAGGCATGAGTATTATTGAGCATATCTGGGATGTCTTGCAACGTGCTGTTCAGAAGTAATCTCCACCCCCTCGTACTCTTACGGATTTATGGACAGCGTTGCAGGATTCATGGTGAAAATTTCTTCTAGCACTACTTCAGACCTTAGTCGATTCCATGACACGTCGTGTTGCGACATTTATGCATGCTCGCTGGGGCCTTACTTAATAGCACGTGTACCAGTTTCTTTGGCTCGTAAGTGTATATGCATCCTTCGATCTTGAGGAGTAGCGCTTTGAATCGCGCCTACAGTAGCATGCAGACAGCTTCACATATGTGCTATGTTTCTAGCATGAAACATGTGCACACTCATCCAGTGGCAGATTCAAGCAGCAATGACTGTGGCCGAAAGGTATCAGCATCTGACGGGCTATGAAATCCAGTAGACAAAACAGTTCACTTAGGGAACAGACCTGTAACTTCTGTGAATATTATGACTTCTTCAAACAACTGCTGATTTAATTGGTTTAATTTTAGTATGAATGATGGTGTCAATGTGAAATATTTAATAAAAAAATATGGTTATGTCTATTAACTGAGCATGCATTACCATGACAATTGTGACTGATCAGAGAGAATGAATCATACTCTCAGGAGAAACAAGAAAAGCGCAACTACCCGATTTACGCATTGGAAAACAAGAAACATCTTAACGATAATTCAGTTATTTAAAGAGGGAGTTATTTTCGTATATGTGGATTTTGTGAATTTGTTCATTTAATAAAATGCTCATAAAGGACTGCTCAGTTGTGATTGCTCCAATGTAAAATATACGGGATTGCGTGATTTAATACTGATAACGTATTGGCTATGATGTATATCAGCCAATGAGAGTTCGCACGTATTTTGGGAGCTAGGCATTGCTTTTGGAAATCCAAATTAAGTTCAAAGCGCAGCTCCCATCATGTATGGAGGTGTACCTAAGGAGCCCTGAATGTTGTTGTTGTTTATGTGGTTTTCGGTCCAAAGTTCTCCGTGTTACTCTGTCCTGTGTGAGCCCCTTAAATTCCGAATACCTACTGCAACTTACGTCCTTTAGAATTTGTAAACTGTATTCTTGTCTTGGTCTGGCTCAACGTTTTTCAGCCCCCCCCCCCCCCCCCCCCACCCACACTTCCCTCGAATACTAAATTGGTGATCCCTTGATGTCTCAGAATGCGTCCTATTAATCGATCCCTTTTTTTGTCAGCCTGTGCCAAAGATTTCGTATCTCCGCAGTTCTGTTCAGTATCTCCAATAGCTTCGAGTTATACGCATCTAGTCTTCAGCATTTTCTGTAGCATCACATTTCAAATGCTTCTATCCTCCTCTTGTGTAAACTGTATATGGCCCATTAATCACTTCCGTACATGGCTACATTCCATACAAGTACTTTCAGAAAGGACTTTCTGACTATTAAATCTATACTCTATGTTAACAAATTCCTCTTCTTCATAAAGCCCTTTCCTGCCATTGCTAGTCTACATTTTATATCCTCACTACTTAGACCATGGTTGATTATTTTGCTGCCAAAATAGCAAAACGCATCTACTGTTTCGTTTCCTTAACTAATTCCCGTAGCATCACATGATTTGATTCGACTGTATTCCGCTATCCTTGTTTGGCTTTTGCTCATGTTCGCCTTATCTTCTTCTCTCAAGGCCTGTCCATTTCGTTCAATTGCTCTTCCTATTCCTTTACTGTCTCTGATAGAATTACAACGTCGCCGTATTTCTTCCCCCTAAATTTTAATTTCTACTCCAAATGTATCTTCGATTTTCCTTACTGCTTTTTCAATGTACGGATTGACTAACATCGGGGTCAGGCTACAATCCCGTCTCATTCCCTTCTCAAGAAATGCTTCCCTTTCATGCCCTTCGACTCTTATTACTGCCATTTGGCTTCCGTGCAAGCAATAAATATCCTTTCACTTTCTATATTTTATCCCTGCTACCTTCAGAATTTCAAAGAGAGTATTTCAATTAACATTGTCTAACGCTATCTTTAAGTTTACAAATGTTACAAACATAGGTTTCCCTTGCCTTAAACTAGCATCTAAGATACGTCATCGGGTCAGTATTGCTTCGCTCGTTCCTTCATTTCTCCGGAATCCAAAATGATCTTCCACGTGGTCGGCTTCTACCAATCTTTCCATTCTTCTGTAAGGAATTCTTGTCATTGTTTTGCAACCGTGATTTATTAAGCTGATACTCCGGTCATTATCACACATGTGAGCAACTTCTCTCTTTGGTATTGGAATTATTACATTCTTCTTGAAACCGAAGGGTATTTCACCTCTTCGATACAACTCGCACACCAGATGTAAGAGTTTAGTCATGGCTATCTCTCCCAAGGCCATCAACATTTCTAAGGAATGTTGCCTACTCTCGGGGCCTTGTTTGGAGTTGGGTCTTTCAGTGCTCTGTCAAATTCTTCCCGCAGTATCATATCTACTATCTCATCTTCATCTACGTTCACCTCCCTTTCGATAATATTGCCTTCCATTTCATATACCTTGTATAGATCCTCTGTATACTCCAACATTTCAGCTTTCCCTTCTTTGGTTAGGACTGGTTTCAATCTGAGCTCTTGATGTTCATATAGCTGCTTCTTTCGTCCCAAAGGCCTCTGTAATTTTCCTGTAGGCAGTATCTATCTTTCCCCTAGTGAAGTTCCGGAACCGGGCGACTGCTAGGGTCGCAGGTTCGAATCCTGCCTCGGGCATGGATGTGTGTGATGTCCTTAGGTTAGTTAGGTTTAAGTAGTAGTTAAGTTCTAGGGGACTGATGACCACAAATGTTAAGTCCCATAGTGCTCAGAGCCATTTGAACCCTAGTGAAGTGCACTTCTAAATTCTTACATTTGTACTCTAGCCACTGCTGCGTAGCCATTTTGCACTTCCTTTCAAACTCATTTCTTAAACATTTCACTTTGTTTTCGCCTACTTCATTTATTTTTCAATTTTCTCCTTTCGAGAGTTAAATTCAATATTTCTTATGTTATCCACGGATTTATACTAGGTCTTCACCTTTTACTTATGTGATTCTTTACTGCCTTCACTGTTTAATCTCTTAAAACTACAATTTCCTCTTTTACTGTACTCCTTTTCTTCTGTTCTAGCCAACAGTTGCCTAATGCTCCATCTGAAACTCTCAACAAACTCTCGTTCTTTAAACATATCCAAGTTCTTTCGACCTAATTTCTTACCTTTTCCAGATTTCTTCGGTTTTAATCTGCAGTGTGTAAAAGTAAATTGAGAACAGAGTCCACATCTGCGCCTGGAATTGTATTACAATTTAAAATCTGGTTCCTAAATCTCCGTCGTACAATTACGTAATGAATCTGAAACCTTCCAGTATCTCGAAGTCTCTTCCAAGTATACAACGTTGTTTTATGATTCTTAAACCAAATGATAGCTATGATTAAATTATGCTCTGTGCAAAATTCTACCACGCGGCTTCCTCCTTCATTCCTTTCCCCTAGCCCATATTCACCTACTACTTTTCCTTCTTTTCCTAGTATCGAATTCATGTCGCCCATCACAATTAAATTTTCGTCAACTTTATCTATCTGAATAATTTCTTTTATCTCAGAATACATTACTTCAATCTCTTCATCGTCTGCGAAGCTGGTTGTTGTATAAACTTGTACTACTGTCGTAAGCGAGGGCCCTGTGTCTGTGTTGGCTACAATAATGCGTACAGTATGCTCTGAATAAATGTCATAATTTTGCGGCATTATGAGTTAAACGTGACTGTGGAGTGTCGCTAAGTGAACGCAGGCGTGCAAAGAAAGCGAATAGCAAAATTCCGATTTTTGTGTGTAATCTGTGCCTTTTGACCTCCCGAAAATCCATGTGGCGTTATGTGCAATTCGGGACCAAGAGCTGAACGTCCTGAGGGATCCAGTTGTGGAATATTTGAGCGGGCACCCTGTCGCAGACAATCCATTTTTTAATCCCTTTAGCAACAGGGTCTATTAAATACCATAAGCCGGCTATTACGAGTGGCTGTGATTGTACCGTAGTGTCGATATTCTAACTTAAGCCTCGCTTGGACTTGGCGGTGTTTTGCATAAAGGGACTGAAACCAAAATTCTTCATTCTGTACATACTATTAGTGCTGGTTCTACTACAACTTGTCCGGTCTAGCAACAATGATTCGTTTCTAAAAGGGAAGGTGCGAATTAGAGCTTCAGAAGACGAGGAGTTCACCGGTGGTAAGTGGAACTGTTTTCTCCAGGAGGAACATTATAACTGCTCTTTCGCAATATCACTCTAAAATCCTCCCATTTCCTTCACCTTCTCACAATTCTTTGATGCCTCAGAACGAGTCATGTTAACCAGTACCTTCTTACAGCCAGCCGTATCACAAATATCTTTTCTCCTCAATTCGATTTAGTATCTACTCTTTCGTTACTTGATCTATCCATGTTAATTTCAGATTTCTTCTATAGAGCCACTTTTCAGAAGCGTCTGATCTCTTCTTGTCTGAAGTATACTGTCCTCTTTTCACTTCCGTGCATCTCTACAGTAGGGATATGTCCAGAAAAGACTTTTTTTGTCATCAGTCTTCTGACTGGTTTGATGCTGCCCACCACAAATTCCTCTCCCGTACTACCCTCTTCACCCCAGAGTAGCACTTGCAACATACGTCCTCAATTATTTGCTGGATGTATTCCAATCTCTGTGTTCCTCTACATATTTTGCCCTTTACAGCTCCCTCTAGTACTATGGAAGTCATTCCCTCATGTCTTAACAGACGTCCTGTCATCTTGCTCCTTCTCCTTATCAGTGTTTTCCACATGTTCCTTTCGTCTCCGATTCTGAGTAGAGCCTCCTCATTCCTTACCTTATCAGTCCACCTAATTTTCAACATACGGTTGTAGCACCATATCTGAGATGCTCTGTCTTCTATTCCCGTTTTCCCTCAGTCCATGTTTCACCACCATATAATTCTGTACTAGAGATGTACATTCTCAGAAATGTCTTCCTCAGATTAAGGCCGATATTTGATATTGGTAGACTTCTCTTGCCCAGGCATGACCTTTTTGCTATTGCTAGTCTGCTTTGATGTCCTCTATGCTCCGTCCGTCATTGGTTATTTTACTGCCTAGGTAGCAGAATTCCTTAACTTCATCTACTTCGTAACCATCAATCCTGATGTTAAGTTTCTCGCTGGTCTCATTTCTACTACATCTCATTACCTTCATCTTTCTTCGATTTACTCTCAATCCATAATCTATAATCATTAGACTGTTCATCCCATTCAGCAGATCATGTAATTCTTCTTCACTCTCACTCAGGAGAGCTATGCCATCAACGAGTCGTATCACTTTCTCCTTCAATTTTAATTCCACTCCCGAACCTTCCTTTCATATCCCTCATTGCTTCCTCGATGTACATATTCAAAAGTAGGGGCGAAAGGCTTCATCCTCGTGTCACAATCTTTTTAAAGCGAGCGCTTAGTTCTTGGTCGTCCACTCCTATTATTCCTTCTTGGCTGTTATAGATATTGTATTTGACCCGTCTCTCCCTGTAACTTACCTCTACTTTTTTCAGAATATTGGATATCTTGCACCATTTTACATTGTCAACTCTTTTTCCAGGTCACCGTATCCTGTTAAAGTGTCTTTATCTTTCTTTAATCTTTCTTCCATTATTAACCGCAACGTCAGAATTGCCTCTCTCGTCCTTTTACGTTTCCTAAAGTCAAACTGCTCGTCATCTAGCGGAGCGTCAATTTTCTTTTCCATTCTTTTGTATACTATTCTTGCAAGCAACTTGGATGCATGAGCTGTTAAGATGATTGTGCGATAATTCTCGTACTTCTCAGCTCTTGTCGTCTTCGGAATTTTGTGGATGCTGTTTCTCCGAAAGTCAGTTGGTATGTCGCCAGACTCATACATTCTACACACAAACGTAAGAGGTCCTTTTGTTGCCACGTCCCCCAATGATTTTAGAAATTCTGTTGACATGTTATCGATCCCTTCTGCCTTATTTGATCTTAACCCGTCCAAAGCTCTTTTAAATTCTTGATCCCCTATCTCTTCGAAATCGAGTCCTCTTTCTTCTTTCATCTCATCAGACAAATCGTACCCCTCATAGAGACTTTGAATGTATTCTTTACACCTATCCGCTCTCTTCTCTGCATTTAACAGTGGATTGCCCGTTCCACCCTCAATGCTATCGCCCTTGCTTTTAACGTCACCGAAGGTTATTTTGATTTACCTGTATGCTGAATCTGTCCTTCCGATAATCATTTAATCATTTCTTTTTCAAAACCTTCACATTTTTTCTGTAGCCATTTTGTCACAGCTTTCCTGTACTTCCTATTTATGTTATGCCTCAGAGACTTGTATTTCTGTATTCCTGAGTTTCCCGGAAAATTTTTGTACTTCCTCCTTTCATCGATCAATTTAAATATTTCTTCTCTTTTCCATGGTTTCTTCGCAGTTACCTTCTTTGTACCTATGTTTTCCTTCCCATCCTCAGTGATGGCTCTTCTTAGAAATGTCCATTCCTCTTCAACTATACTTCCTACTGAGCTATTCCTTATCTCTGTATCTATAGCCTTGGAGAACTTCAACCGTATCTCGTCATTCCTTAGTACTTCAGTATCCTACTCCTTCGCATATTGATTCTTCCTTACTACTATATTGTGATCTGTCTATATCTGCTCATGGATACACCTTACAATCCAGTATCTGATTTCGGAATCTCTGTCTGACCATGATGTAATCAAACTTAAATCTTCCCGTATCACCCGACCTTTTCCAAGTATACCTCCTCCTCTTGCGTTTCTTGAAGAGGGTATTCACTGTTACTAGCTGAAACTTGTTACACAACCCAGTTAGTGTTTATCCTCTCTAATTCCTTGTCCCAGGGCCAAATTTCTTGTAACCTTGTCTTCTACTCCTTCCCCTACAATTGCATTCCAGTCCCCCATGGCTATTAGATTTTCATCCCCCTTTACATACTGTATTACCCTTTCAATATCCTCATACACTTTCTCTATATCTTCATATCCAGCTTGCGGCGTCGGCATGTGTACCTGAAATGTCGTTGTCGGTGTTGGTTTGGTATCGATTCTGATAAGCACAACCCCATCACTGAACTGTTCACAGAGACAAACTGTCTGCCCTACTTTCCTATCCACAACGTATCCTACTCTCATCATACCATTTTCTGCTGCGTTCATATTATCCTACACTAATCTGACAAGAAATCTTTGACTTCTTTCCATTTCACTTCACTGACCTCTGCTATATCTACATTGAGCCTCTGCATTTCCCTTTTCAGATTTTCTAGTTTTCTTACAACGTTCAAGCTTCTGACATTTCACGCCCCGATTCGTAGAACGTTATCCTATTGTTGATTATTCAATCTTTCTCTCGTTGTAACCTCCCCCTTGGCAGTCCCCTACCGGAGATCGGAATGGGGGACTATTCCGAAATCTTTTGCCAATGGAGAGACCATCATTACACTTCTTCAGTTGCAGGCCACATGTCCTGTGGATAAACGTTACGTCTCTTTAGTGCAGTGGTTTCCGTTGCCTTCTGCATCCTCATTGCTGATTCTTCCACCTTTAGGGGCAGTGTCCCACCCCTAGGACAAGAGTTTCCCACCCCTAGGACAAGAGAGTGCCCTGAACCTCTGTCCGCTCCTCCACCCTCTTTGACAAGGCCGTTGTCAGAATGAGGGTGACTTTTTATGCCGGAAGTCTTCGGCCGCCAAAGCTGATTATTAATCAAAATTGAAGAAGCGGCGGGATTCGGATCCGGGGCCGAAGACGTTTTCATTTATGAATCAAAGACGCCACCCCTTTTTTTAATATCATTTGTTTCTATATTGTTCGTTGAAGATTTTCGCGGTGGACGTCCGGTAACACTCGTTCTGGTTGTTCGTTGATCTGTTGACTCAGTTTTCTTATTACAGAGGGTAAGGAGCCCTCTGACCGAACACGCTGAGCTACCGTGCCGGCAAAGCCACTAGACCACAGGTACAACATAGAAAAGACTTATGAATACTTAAATTAACATTCGATATTAAGAAGTTTCTCTTTTTCGCTTATTATATGCTTACTATCGCCTGTTTGCAGGCGACATGAACATTCTCATCATACTTGTTTTTAATTGTGATATTATGTGAATTAAGAACGTGTGCATGTTGTCTTTTGTGTCTGGTCCCCCGAAAACGTATAGCGGGTATATTGACATATTTCACTTTACTTGAAAATTAAAATTGTAAGGTATATGATTTCTGTGCTCCTTTTTTTACGTCTAAATTTCAACTGTTCACATCACTGCAGGTTACTAAGACCAGCTGGCTGGCCACTGTTGTCTAATTCAAACGCGCTAGTAGGGCTGTGGTCCCGAATTATCGCTCATTCGATGGCCACTTAACGCACAGCGTAAAATTTACTATCGTACTTGACGGTACTCAAGACAGCTTGGCTTCCAGTACACGCGAAACGAAATCCATTGAGACTCCAGATAGCGTGAAGGAATACATCGTGTAACATTTACATCAGGTTTATTCTTATAATGAGTCTAGTATAGTATTATTGCAGTCACAGATCTCGATCTGGCACGCGTCGTTATCACTGACAAACTACATTCAAAAGAGATTTTCGTGGTTTAGACTGTGAGCTAGCTGGATCGTTGAGTGTGGTGCTCAGCGAATAGTCTCACTTGTGTTTGCGATGGTCAGATCAACGACAAGGTGTCCGCAGATAGGTAGCAGCAATCAGAGGTTCTCAGGACCCATGACCTTCCAACTCCGGTAATCTTTGTACGTGGAATTGTTAGATATGACAATAGGACTGGTATAGTAACTTTTGATGAAAGGTTTATTGCCCGCCAATCTTTGAGAAGAATTATACTCCTGTTCTCATACTCTTCATGAACCGATAGCGAAATGCCATATTTCCACATGATAGCGGAAGACCCAACACTCTAATTGACCCTACAAATGCGTTGAAACCCGTTCATGTCTGGCATCGGCCTGCTGGAACCGCTGATTTGTCATCTACAGAGAGTGTCTGGTTTGTGATGGCAAGACACAAACTTTCATACGCGCTTCAAGCTAGCAATCTTCATGAACTGAAAATCGTTTTTCGTCATGGTGACGCTGGGAGGCAGTTGGCTCTGGTGCAATGTTTTGCTGCCCCCAGCAAAATGGGTTTAGCTCCCTTAAAAACTTGGGCAGTATAGGGAAGAGTAGCGCGCTTCGACTTTAGTCCCGTGAAATCTTGTGTAGATTGCACTGTTGCATGTACGAAAAGCATGGCATACCTCCCAACATAGTGTCGGTCCTTTGGCCCTGCAATGGGCAGCTTCTCGTCGTGGTATGGATTCAACAACTAGTTGTAACTCCCCTGCTGCAATACTGAGCTACGCTGCCTCTATAGCCGTCCGAAATAGCGAAAGTGTTCCCAGCGTAGGATTTTGTAGACGAACTGAACTCTCGATATCGTCCCATGAATGTTCGATGGGATTCATGGCCGGCGATCTGCCACGTCACTCGCTCGAACAGTCTAGGAGGTTCTCCAAACCAATCGCGAACAATACTAGCCAGTGACTTGGCGCATTATCATCTAAATAAATTCCATCTTTTTTGGAAATATGAAGTTCACAAATGGGTGCAAATGGTCTGCAAGTAGCCGAACATAGCCATTTCCAGTCAACGATCGGTCAGTTTGTCCAGAGGACCTTGTCCGTTCCATGTAAACACAGACCACACCATTATGGAGTTACCACCAGCTCGTCTAGTGCCGTGTTGGTAACCTGGGTCGGTGACTTCGTGGGGTCCGCGCCGCACTCGAATCCTACCAACTGAAATCGGAACTTATTTGACTAGGCCACGGTTATCCAGTCTGAGTGCAGCCAATTTGGTCATGAACACAGGAAAGGTGCTGCAGCCGATGTCGTGCTGTTTAGAAGAGGCACACGAGTCGGTGGTCCGCTGCTAAACCCCTTTAACGCCAAATTTTGCAGCACTGTCCTAAATGGGACGTATGTTGTACGCTTCACACCGAGTTCTGTGTTATTTCATGCAGTGACAAGTAATACCTCGAATTTGGTACTCTCGGCATACACTTGACAGTGTCCACTGTACATCTCGGAATATTATATGGAGATCCCTAACGATCTCTGAAATGAGTTTAGTTGCAACTGCGATTTCGAATTCTAGGTCTGTCTATTCTCGTCATGCGGCCATAACCACGTCGGAAACTTTTCGCGTAAATCACCCGAGTGCAAAAGACAGATTGCCAATGCATTGCCATTTTATAGCTTCCGTAAGCGATACTACCGCCATCTGTATACGTGCACATCGCTATCCCATGGCTTAAGTAACCTTAGTATATTTCCCCAAAGCTGCTGTGTCGCTGCAGTCCGACTAGATATGATACGTGCCGTGAGAGTTGATGGTAAACTGTGAAACGGTGGATGACGGATTTTTTACGATATTACTTGTATGGCTGGTTTGTTATAAGATTAGGATCCTGCATAGTTGTCAATATAAAATACGATGGGTAACATTTCAGAAGGTATGTTTGAGACATTTTCAACCAGTGTAAGAACGTACGCTTAAAACTAAACTGTCACCGATATTATCCGAAATCGTTGACAACTTTCTCTGCGTGGCTCCACTTCCGTAAAAAGCAAGCCTGCTATATTAATATGATAGTTAATGAATTTAAAAATAATTTCCATTCACATATTTGCAAGTTTTCAGCGGACGGTCATTTTTCCTCCGTACTGCTGTGCCACACGGTAAAATGGATCCCTCATTACTGTAGCTGTAAACTATTATCTGCAAAAAAAGTCATTAGAGTTGTCTGTAGAATTCTTGGGGAGCTGTTCGGAGTTATGATCGTAATTTATCTTCTCAAAGTGGCAAATCAATTTTTTTTTACTTTTACCCAGAGTAACGTTTTCTTCACAAAAAGCTGAAGAACTATTTAAATTATGTACAGAGAATTCTAGAACTATAACATATCTATCAAGAACTCAGAAAAAACCGAATATTTCTTGAAAGTCAGGTGCCAACGTCACCGGACTCACATTATTCTGCATAATGCCCGTTGCCAACATCAGTGTCCACACAGTTTTGATCATGGATGACATAATCGAAGCTGCTCCATTGTCGACTAGCCAGCTATCTGAAGACGCGCAGGACGCTCGGAATAAGGATACCCGTGGTTATCGAGATTTTACACGCAAATGTTCCCGTGAGAAAACGACGCATATCGTATTCCATTGGCTTCTGACCACTTCGGATCGATTCATCGAGAGAGTGCAGAAAATGACAATTGAAGAACAGATGTCACCTGAGGAAGAAGATCTGCTTTTCGAAAAATCTTCTAGTGAACAATCCGACGGTAGCTCTTCTGAAGCCGACAATGATACAAGCGACAAATCAAAAAATATACAAGTCGATTAAATATTTCAGTATGTCAATTCGGCCTCTAATTTGTTATCACCGATCTCACAATATTTCATACACGAAGTTTTACTAAAGTCAACTAAATTTATAATTTTTGTACTGTGGAACCGTATCTGCCATTTTGAATTTAGTAATTCAGAGATTTGGTTCCTTATCAGCGACTCAAAGAAGGTAAAAAGAACATAGTTTTGTAGGATTTTATACCCATTTTCTAATATTTCCAGGTTTTCAAGCGAGATTGCCCACTGTGGGTCAGGACCATAGTTCTTTATGATGTTGATGATGCACATCAGTCCAGAGTAAAATGAAAGTTAAACCATTTATTATTCGCTATGTGATGACCTTCTCCAAAAACGTAGGTAAATATCAGACTGGAATAGTGTATTAGCACAATCAATTTCCGCCAGTTCAATAAACATTTGCTGCTGCAGTGTGTGCTGAGAACGAAACGTATAGGTGAGAGCCCGCGGAGTGTGCAAATCCATCCTCCAGCTGCCACCGCTGTGGAGCTAATTTCTCGCTATCGCCCCGAGGCCGCAGTGGTTTTGGTGGAGCGCCAGCGCTCGGCCAAGGTCGAGCCCTTCTCCTGGCTCGGAGTCCTGATTAACGCTTCCCGGCAAACAAGCAATACGCGATTCCTGAGCAAACTGCCGGCACCTGCAGGCGGGAGGGTGTGGGAGGTGGGACTTCGATTCCGTAATTAAGCGGCCTCTGGTGGCTGGGGAAGGGTGCTTCCGCCCTACAATTTCCGTGTACCGAGAACTCCAGCGATTTCAGCAGAGCCGTGTCTGCTGTTTGTAGATGGGTGCACGATGCGACTCTGCCGTACTGCCCAATTCAACGTGGACACTCCTTTCACTGAAACGCAATTTTTTGTGACGAAATACCGGCACAACAATTTCCTAATACTTCGAATCGCTAATATTCGTCATTATCTGTCTTAGGGTGTTTCATGGCACTGGGAGTGCTTTCTCGCAGTTTTCTCCTGCTGAACAGCTGACAGTAGTACTCTCAGCATCAGGCAGTCTAATTATGCACTGTTCTCAGCTGAAACTAGATTAAAAATGAAGATTTGTAATTTAACCTTAACAACAATATCATTTATTGTTTTACACAGACCAATCAGTCTCCAGATGTCATGCTTTATGTCAAGTTGTACGATTCCACCCCATTTCACAGTCTTTTATGGTTATTAGTGGTTGGAAATGAAGTTAATGGCAATGAAGACCATATAAGAAGGAAACTTCCACACTGAACCGGTGCTGCACTCTGGGACTCCAGGGAAGTATGAAGTACTAGTTATTTTCATATTTCTTCATCAAGGAGCATGTGTTGTTCAGTATCATCCTAGGATGAGGAAACACGTCACGTGCTCAGGCGACTGCAGTCAATTATCAGTACAAGCATTGTATACAACGAACTTGAGAGTCTCCAGGCATTCGCGACGAAATTGGTGTGGTACTTTCCGCATACGCTCCACATTATAACTTTGCGGAATGTGTACTAAGATGGATTGAGAGATGTTATGCTGACTGTTCAGATCAACATGGTGCTCCCTAGAGCAACATTACCCTCCAGTATGCTGTTCCAAGTCATCACGAATTATAGTGAACTTAAAACGAGAAACTGATTGTAATGTCTTCAATGTAGGAAACCTATTTGATTACAATGTTTTAGGAAATTGTGTGTTTAGTGCTTTGTAAATCTATAAGACTCTTAGATATTAACTATTCTTATGTGCTTATTCGAACCGTTGTCAATCTTTTACAGTTTTCCTGTAGAAGTATATGTACACTCTTTTAAGATAGCTTAGAAATTACCAGCAAGTATTCTATAAAAAGTAGTTTATATTTGTCACATTTTCTTCGGAAGTAGTTACAAGAGAACAGATATGTTTATTTTTATAATATCTTTAAGTAGCATTATTTCGCTTTAGATTGTTTCTAAATCGGTTGTAAACAATTAAGTTTGTATACTTATATGTTCCAAAACAACAGTAAGAAAATAGTTATCAGTCACAATACACCTTTTTTGTTATCAGATACTCAGGACGCGGCAACGCATTTAATGCTAAAATTGCCGACCACGCAGATTAAGAGTTAAGAGTAGTACCCGTGCGCCTAGTACAAACTCCATGTCTCTGTCCCCGTCGGTATCACAGATTGACAATTGTTCGTTTTAATACATAACAGGCTAACCCTGGATAATATCCAGTAATTAAGAAAGGACACTTCGTTGGAAGTTTTCGTTAGGATATTTTCAGAATGACATTATTATTATGGTCACTGTTATATATATATATATATATATATATATATATATATATATATATTAGCCTTAATCAGATTCAGTTGGCACTCACTTCTCACCCTTTATAATATTATTTCGTTCAAGTCGTTCAAGTTAGTACTATTCTGGAACTTTCTCCATTAAAATATCTAAATGTTAGATGAAAGCCTCGGCAGAGCTGTTTGTGTTTCTTATTACGCACACATGGTCGTTAACTTACATCTGCTGACCCACTTATACCTGAACAGAACATCTTTACATCTTTTACTATCTTTTCCTCTCAATTCCGAAATTATTATACTTTCTTCCAGAAATTTGCACCCTTTACCTACTGAGGCGATCTGCCTGGCCTGAGGTGAATATTGAAAGTATCTGTGCTGTCTGTCTGCATTTACACTCCCGATTCCGAGCGCTTCTGAAACTATTAAAGCCTTTGGGTCAGGTGAGAACTCCTTAAATAGGGTCTAATATTCAAATACTCTTAAATGCGAAATGGTTTATTAAAATGATGACTCTCAACAATAAACTGATCCGACTCTGTTCGTTGAAGTTCATCGCAGAAAACTATCGTAATTTTTCAGTTCTCTAAGACTTTTATGAAATAACTATCAGTGTCAGTCACTTATAAACTGTTCAGCGATGATAATGAAATACTTTCACATCAATAATTCTAGCTACGTATGTGAACGGAGTTAAATGCTGTAGCGTATTGTCTCTTCCGTTCTGAGAAATACATATCACAAGCATTGCGCCGTACAGTCCCTCATTAACGTCACTTCAGATTAAGTAATATTCTATTAAGCAATAATCTTGCCGTGGCACTTACTAAAATAAATATGTCTGTCAATCAAGGACACATTTCAATCACTGACTGTACATAATTAGATCCTTTTATCTTTCTTATTCAGCATCAGTGGCATCTCCATGTTCTTTGGCTACCAGTATTATCGTCCTACTGTCGTTGCTCATGCAGCCGAGTGCTAGGTAGTTTAATCTTCCCAAGCACCTCAGCATGTATCGTGGCGGTACGACAACATATAACATCCTTTTTATCATCTTAACTGAACATTCCGTCGCTTCTTCTTAGAACAACATCATAACAAATGAAAAGCGCTAATTTCCTTTTGTTCTACAGTATTAATTTATTGTATTACGTTAACCGACTATTGTCGGCAAAGAACAGAACGTTATCGGTTTTCCAGCCGCGTCAATTCGATTAAAATGCTCGAGCTTTCGATGGCCATCTCCGCCCTCGTCGTCAGGAGTTCACTGACTGCCGGGGCTGCTACGGTTTCTCGCTTATATAGGCATGATGACATCAGCAGCAGCCAATCAGATCGATCCAATGCGGCGCTAGCGCGTAAGTCGACCCGGGCAGCTAGCGGAGCTATATTGCCCGTGGCAGCACCGGTGACGTCAGGTGGCGCCAGGGGCAGGCGCTACGCTTGAAACTGCCGCTCCTGCGTCTCTGCTTTCTTTCATGAACTAAGATCAGTGTTCCAGCCCGCCTGCAAGATACGAAATATGTTGTGCCCTGTTAAAGACGACATTTCTCTTCGAGTGTCCGGTGTGTGTGGTGTACCCTGTGAATGTGGCAGCATGTATATTGGACAAACAATCCTCACGGTTGCAGAGCGTTGTACTGAGCACAAGCGCCATAACAAAGGGAGCTTGACAAGTCGGCCATAGCGGAGC
Source organism: Schistocerca americana (assembly GCF_021461395.2). NCBI lineage: Eukaryota > Metazoa > Arthropoda > Insecta > Orthoptera > Acrididae > Schistocerca > Schistocerca americana. Next base: position 625,927,978 of record NC_060122.1, read on the forward strand.
ATTCCCTAGAAAACGGACGTAAAATACAGTTCGAAAATACGAAACTGTTGGCTCATGCGTCACCATATTGGGACTCCGTTATAAAGGAAGCGGCCGAGATTCGTTTAAACAACAACAATTTCAACAGAGACCAGGGATACACACTCAACAGGGCATGGGGACAGGCGTTGGACATCGAAAGAAAGTAGAGACAGATGCGCGGCGCGGGAGCGGCAGTTTCAAACGTGGCGCCTGCCCCTGACGCCACCTGACGTCACCGGTGCAATAGCTCCGCTAGCTGCCCGGGTCGACTTCCGCGCGGGTGCCACATTGGATCGATCTGATTGGCTGCTGATGATCTCATCATGCCTATATAAGCGAGAAGCCGTAGCAGCCCCGGATCGCTTATGACACCGCCTTCCTAGCCCTTTATCCTACCCTTCAACGGTCCGGTAGTACCCTCCAAACCCACCTTGACCAATTCACCGCTTGGTGCTACCTGTGGTTCCTCCGTGTTAATCCCTCCAAGACCCAGGCGATCGTCATAGGCCGCACCACCCGCTCCTTCCACATCCATGATTTCTACCTCACCATTTATGGCCGTCCTATCCACCTCACTCCTACCCTCAAATACCTTGGCCTCACACACGACCGCCACGTCACCTGGACTCCCCATCTCCTTACCGTCCAAAACAAAGCTCACAACCGCCTCCGCCTCCTGAAACTCCTGTCTGGCCGGACGTGGGGTCTGCATCCTTCCACCATCCTTCACACCTACAAATCCATGATCTGCCCCATCCTTTGTTATGCCAGCATTTCTTGGATTTCCGCCCCTCCCCGGTTCTATAAAGCCCTCCAAATCCTCGAACGCCATGCCCTCCGCCTCGCCTCCCGCTTCCGCCTTCCATCCCCCACACGCATCCTCTATGACCTCATCTCCTTCCCCCACCTTCTCCTTTTGCTTGAACACATCCGCACACTCTATATTGTCCTCCGCCTTGATCCCCATCACCCCCTGGTGTCTCCCTTCCTCTCCACTCCCAACCAGTTGCCGCGCCTTTACCGTTGTGTCCCTCCCTCTCTCCATCTCCACAACCTCCATGTCCTTGCCCAACACAACTTCCACCGTCTACCCCTCCCGGATGATGAGCTTCGACCTGACATCTACCCTTCCTACCCTCTCTAACCCCCTCTCCCTGCCTCCTCCTACGGCCTCCCTCTCCTCCCCCTCCCTCCTTCTGAGCGGATTTCCCCTCCTACTCCCCCTCCATCTCTTGCGCCTTCTTTCAGTGTCTTTGCGCTCCCTCCTGTCCTGTCTTCCCTTTTCCTCTCCCGCCCCATGTGTCTCCTGCCTCTTCGTGAACCCACGGTTGCCCCTCCTCTCTTCATCCCGCCGCTTCCCCAGCTGCCCCATGCTCTCCCCTCCTTTTCCATCCTCTCTGACCTTTCCCTCGGCAGGTCCCACCTGGTAGTTTCATTCTTCGTCGTGTGGTCTCCAAGTGGGTTTTAAGTGCTTTGTTTCGGAGTGTTTTTAATACTGTGGCCAACTTTTAACTTGTGCATGAGCATCCAGTGTCTTCTCTGTGTTTTAAGAATCGCCAACTGTGTTTTTTAACTTTCTGGTGACTTTTTTAACTGTCGCCCATGAACGTCTACATGTCCATGTCTTTTTACCTTCATTTTCTCCCCTTACTCTGTTTTATGTTGCCCTTTTTTATCTCCTTATGGATGTATTATTTTATTCTTGTTTTAGTTGTCGTGTCACTCGGCTGAAGGGCGGCGGATTGTGCTGCTGACAGCCATCCCCTGCCCATATGGGGCAGGGGAATGAAATCACAATAAAGAAAAAAAAGAAAAAAAAGCAGCCCCGGCAGTTTCGAGTGTTGGATTCCATAACTTCCTCATCGAGGACTCGCACTGCCTGGGCTACTCTAAGGGTGTATCTTCGACGTGGAAGAGCCCCTACCGTGCCTGTCGCGTTGTTGCCCGTCTGCACGCCGTCACTGCTGTCCGCCGCCGCCGCCGCTGCCGCCTGGTCGCCGTCTCTCGATGCTCGCCGCTTCTTCTGCCGCCGTCTCTCGGTACTCGCCGCTTCTTCTGCCGCCGCCGCTGCCGCCGTCTCTCGGTTTTAGCTGCCGCCTGCAATAAATGGCTCCCAACTACCACCATCATCTACACCTCCCCTTGACCTGCCCCCACTGTAACATCACGGAGTGCTTCCTCTGGGATTAACCCGTCTCATCCACCTCCCCTACTCACAGTCTCCTCCCCATCTATCTCCTCTCCATCGCTATATCCCCACCTGTAGGTCACTCCTGCTCCTACCCCTGCTACTGCACCTGCTGCTGCTCCTGCTCCTGCCTCTGTCCCTGCTCCCAACACCCCTCCCGCTCCATTCGCCCGCCGAGACGACTTTCCCCCTCTCCCCCCTGCGACTACCACTGCTTCCCCTGCCAGGGTCTCCGCCCGCCGCACCACAGTCGCCGCCACAGAGCGCCCTACCCTCTCATCTGGTGCTACTGCCTCACAGGAGGGCCCTGTCTCCCACCACCGCCCCATCCATCCAGTCCCTCATCCCTCCTCCCAGGCAACACCCACCATAAAATTTTCCAAACGTCCCAGTGGCGACCTCTCCTCTACTCCCTCATCCAAAAAGCCACTGCCTGCCCCACCTCTCGCTGACCCCACTATGGATACCACCCCACCTCCCTCCTCTCCAGCCCCCTCCATGTATACCTTTGTCCTAGCCAACCCTGATCCAAAATTCCTGGATGCCTGCACCCTCACCCTTGAAATCCGGAAGTACATCCCCAGTGCACTCATCGCACAGACTCTGTTCTCATCAAGTCTCCCTCTCCATCCTTCCATACTGATCTCCTCCGGCGCCTTCCCCGCATCACCTTTGGGCCCCATGCATCCGTGACCCCATTCCTTACATCCCCCTCTCCTTGTCAGCCCCAACCGCCTCATCGTCCGCCGGCCCTCACTGCTGTCATCACAAAACTCGGCCCTCTGGTAACAGAGGCTGGGGTGTTGGCAGAACTGAATGCCCACCCTGCCCTGGAAGTCCACTCCGCTCCTCTGGCCCTACTTTCCTCATGCGTATATTTACAGAGTCCGCCTCCTCCATTGACCACCTTCTCACGCAGGGAGCCCTGATTTTCAACCGCCACCACCCTGTTGACCCATCCCATTCCCCTCCTCAATCCTACCGCTGCCAGCATTGTCTTCTGTACAATGACCACCTCACCCAAAACTGCAAGAACCCACCCACCTGCCCTCATTGTAAAGCCTCCCACTTCCTCAAACAGTGTTCCAACCTCGCCTCCCCCCCTCCTTGTCCCGCAACACATGCAATGAACCTCACCCCACCTATTCCTCCAAATGCAAAGCCAAGCCCCCTCCCACCAACCCTGAACTCACTGTCCCCGTTCGCCCCATTGACCCGCCCATCCACCATAACAATACCCTCCACCCTACCCCTACAGCAGAAGACATCATCCAGTTCCTCACCATCATCCTGCAGAACATCCACCCCTTCCAGCACCTCCACACACTCCAGCAGATTTCCCTTGCCGCCCGCACAGTTTTTCACTTAAACACCTACGCCACATACTCCCACAACCAGGCCCACTTTACCTTCACCATCCTAGACACCCTCGTTTAAGCCCCTCTCTCCCCTTCCCGCACCCTTCCCACCTCCAACCTCATGGCGCGTCAACAGTATCGTCTCCTCTACCTCAACATTCGCTCCCTCCCTGCAAACAAATACCTCGTTGTGCATACCCTCAACCAGCACTAGGTTGACTCCTTCATCTTTAATGAAACCTTTCTCCAACCCCACCATGTTGTCTGCATCTCCCCTTATCTCCTTCACCGCACTGACAATCCCCTTCCCCTAGCCTGAGGCGGGATCGCTATAGGCCACCGCAGGCATCTCCCTATCTGGCCACAACCCCTCCTCAATGACCCGACCGAACACCTTCTCCTCAGCCTATTTTTTCCCTCCCTCACCATCACCTGTGCCACTATCTATATCTGCCTCGCAGCTCCTCTCCCCTTTGGCTTCATTTCCCATGTTGACTGTATCTTCTCCACCCATGGGATGGCTGCTGACCTCAACATCCACAGCGGTGACCCTGCCACCCTTCGGCGGTGGCATCAGTTCCTTGCCACCCTCCATGGTGACCTTGTTCCTTTCCCACAGCACACCCATCCTGAAAGTAACTCCACCCCCGATGTTATCCTCATTTCCCCCAACCTCCTTGGTCGCATTGCTGTTGATGTCCTCGATCCCGTCTGTAGTGACCATCTCCCTGTCCTTCTCACCATCTCCCCTACCCATCCCGCCACTGCAGCCACCCGCCCAGCTGCCCCTCCAAAGTCTGTCCACTCACCATCTCCTCTACCCGTCCTGCTGCTGCAGCCACCCGCCCAGCTGCCCCTCCAAAGTCTGTCCATGACTACCACTGTGCCAATTGGGATGGCTACCGGGAATCCATTGCCTTACAGGTAAAAAGCCAACCCCTCACCTTTCACCACCCTGATGACATCACCCATGCCTCTTCCTTCCTTCAGAAGACCATCACTGATGCTGTGGAGGCTCATGCCCCTATCAAACTCATACACCCTCACCGCCCTACACTTCCTCCACAGGCCCTCCTTCTTCTGCGCGAATCCCACAGGCTCTACCGCTCCTTCCTCCGCACTTTTGACCGGGTTACTCTCACCCACCACCGGCAATTACAGCGACATATCCAGAACCTCCTTACAGCAAAGAAACGCCGGGACTGGCTCCAGATATGCACACGCCTCAACTCCACCCTCCCTGTCAACTCCTCCAAGTACTGGTCAGCCTTCCACCGCCTTACTGGTAGCCATCCCACCATTACCCCATCCTCCACGACGATTGCCCCTTTCCTGACAACCTCATTATGGCTAACCATTCTGCTTCCCACCTATCTGAGGTCTTCTCCATTCCTGATGATCCCCATTTTGATTACTCCCTCTTCCCCACCGTCCTTGACTGCAGTGACACCTCTGTCCCCCCGCTGTTCCAGTACTTGGATTAGTTACCCCCTCAGACATCAACACCGCCCCTGGTCATGATGGCGTCACCTCCCATCACCTCAATTAATCCCCTCCATCCTTCCTGTGTGTCCTTGATTTTACCCTGACCTGTGGAAGACTTCCCGTGTCCTGCTGTTTCCTGAACCTAACAAACCCCCCTCTGCCACCTCTTCCTATTGTCCAATCTGCCTCACCTCCGTGTTCAGTAAGGTCTTTGAGGCCATCCTCTCTCGGCGTATTCACTGCCACCTTAACCAGCACCGCCTCCTACCTCTTACCCAATGTGGCTTCTGGCCTTCCTTCTCTGCCGATGACCAGCTCCTTAAGCTTACCAATCTTCTTTCCCTCCAACTTAACTCCCATTGCACCGCTATCTTTGTTTCCCTTGATCTCCTGAACGCCTATGACCATGTCTGGCATCCCGGGGTCCCCTTCAAACTCCAGACCTATGCTCTCCCTATCAACTTCGTCCGTCTCGTTGCTTCCTTGCTCTCCCATTGCCCCTCCTATGTGACTATCCACAATTCCAACACCCGTACTTGCTACCACTCTGCCGGCGTGCCCCAAGGTTCTGTCCTTTCCCCTCTCCTCTATCATCTGTACACTGCTGATATGCCCAAACCTCCCCCTCCTGTTCATCTTCTCCAGTTCGCTGATGACACCGCCTTCCTAGCCCTTTATCCTACCCTTCAACGGTCTGCATCCTTCCACCATCCTTCACACCTACAAATCCATGATCCTCCCCATCCTTTGTTATGCCAGCGTCGCTTGGATATCCGCCCCTCCCCAGTTCTATAAGGCCCTCCAAATTCTTGAACGCCATGCACTCCGCCTCACCTTCCGCATCTGCATTCCATCCCCACGCGCATCCTCTATGACCTTATCCCCTTACCCCACCTTCTCCTTTTCCTTGAACACATCTACACATTATATATTGTCTGCCGCCTAGATCCCCCTACCCTCTGGTGTCTCCCTTCCTCTCCACCTCCAACCAGTTGCTGCACCTTTACTGTCGTGTCCCTCCCTCTCTCCATCTTCACACCCTCCATCTCTGTTCCCAACACAACTTCCACTGTCTACCCCTCCTGGATGATGAGCTTCGCCCCGACATCTACCCTTCCTACCAACTCTAACCCCCTCTTCCTGCCTCCTCCTCTAGGTTCCCTCTCCTCCCCCTCCCTCCTTCTGAGCGGATTTCCCCTCCTACTCCCCCTCCATCTCTTGTGCCTTCTTTCAGTGTCTCTGCGCTCCCTCCTGCCCTGTCTTCCCTTTTCCTCTCCCGCCCCATGTGTCTCCTGCCTCTTCGTGAACCCACGGTTGCCCCTCCTCTCTTCATCCCGCCGCTTCCCCAGCTGCCCCCATGCTCTCCCCTCCTTTTCCATCCTCTCTGACCTTTCCCTCGGCAGGCCCCACCTGGTAGTTTTATTCTTCGTCGTGTGTGCTCCAAGTGGGTTTTAAGTGTGTTGTTTCAGAGTGTTTTTAATACTGTGGCCAACTTTTAACCTGTGCATGAGCATTGAGTGTCTTCTCTGTGTTTTAAGAATCGCCAACTGTGTTTTTTAAGTTTCTGCTTACTTTTTTAACTGTCCACCATGAACGTCTACATGTCAGTGTATTCTTACCTCCATTTTCTACCCTTACTCTGTTTTATGTTCCCCTTTTTTATCTCCTTATGTATGTATCATTTTATTCTTGTTTTAGTTGTCGTTTCACTCTACTGAAGAGCGGCGGATTGTGCCGCTGACAGTCCTCCCCTGCCCATATGGGGCACGGGAATGATATCACAATAAAAAAAAAAAAAAAAAAAAAAAACAGCAGCCCCGGCAGTCAGTGAACTCCTGACGACGATGGCGGAGACAGTCATCGGAAGCTCGAGCATTTTGTTCGAATTGACGCTTCTGGAAAACCGAGAACGTTTTATTCATGTATGCCGTTGCGAAAGCCTCTGAAGACAAGGCGCCAAAGAAGTAACAATCTTCGTAAACGAATTTTGGAGAACAAGATACACATATAGATTGAAACACAATCACATAGAAAACGACTTCTTTTGAGTATGTCGGTAATGCATCGTAAACAATAAAAGTGGAAAAATTAAGAAATGTAAAGGGAACAAACGGGGAAACAACCAACACAAAACTGGAAAAAAATGCCTACATAATAGTTTATGTTAATAAAAAAAATCAATAAAACAAAATAAAATTAGTACATGAAAAGGTTCCTTCTTGAGGTAAAAAAGGAATTATAATAAAGAATTACCAATAGCAACAACAGAATATACGAAGAACTTAAGCAATATCAGTAACATAAACAGAAATGAATAAATGCAGGAAAATGGAGGAATGTGAGGGTACATACAGGAAATGGCATCTCTGACCATTGTTACTGCATTTTAAAAAGTAAAAAGCTGAACAATATACAAATATAAAGGTAGAAAAGAGGAAAAACTGTGCCTATATAACAATTTGCATTAAATAAATGAACTAAGTGAAATAAAAACATTGCTTGACGAGACATCAAGTGGCATTCAACATGGAAAGTAATACAAGTACCATTTAAAAGAAAGACTTAACAATTGTAGCTACAGGATATATGGATTACATAGGCAATTTCCATAAAATAAAAGACCTCAACGAATACAGGAAAATGGCGGAATTTGAAGGAACAGGCAGTTTGGGAAATAAGGAAAAACTTTTTGCCAGTGCAAGTCTTCTTTGATGTCTTTCTATCTGCATCCGTCATGGGTTGTTTTGCTGCCTTGGTAGCAGGGTTCCTTAACTTCATTAACTTCGTGATCACGAAAGATGACTTTAAGTATCTCCCTGTCTTCATTTCTGCTACTTCTCATTACTTTTCGTCTTTCTTTGATTTACTCTCTGTTCATATTCTATACTCGTCATACTATTCATTCCTTTTAGGAGAACCTGTAACCCTTCTTAACATTCATTCTTCAGCGAATCTTGCCATGGATATACCTTGACTTTTAATTTCCCTCCTCAAGCTTTCTTTTATTTCAATCATTGCTTCTTCGATGTACAGACTGACCATAGGGGCGAAGGACTACATCCCCGCCCTTTTTTAATCCGAGCACTTAGTTCTTTATTTCGACATTTATTGTTATCTCTTGACTATTGTACGTACTGCATTCCACCCGTATTTACCTTTAGCTTCTCACATTTTTCTAAGAGATTCTAACATGTTGTATCATTTGACACTGCAGAATGCTTTTTTCATCGAGACAGATCCTATGAACGTATCCTCATTTTTCTTTATTATTGCTTCCAGCATCAGATTGAAAGTCATAGCTGTCTGTCTGCTGGCTTTATCTTTCCCAATGCCATATTGATCCTCTTCTAACAGATCTTGAAATTTCTTTTCCTACTTCCACAACATAATTTTACAAACGGCATCACAACGAAGATCTCCCACTCCTAGTTTCGCTTGATAGCTCAACAAAATTGATCGATAAAATCTGCTGTCTTTATGATGTACATGAGGACTGAAGTTACATAATAAGAGACTGTTAGAGGAAGCTAGGCTATGTAAATTGCTATGTAGATCCTAACATAAAGCTGGGTGAAGGGGTAATTGTTATCCTTATAGACATTAGTCCATTATTGGCAACAGGCATAGTATTTTAGTATTCCTGACATAGACCTAAGCTCTGTAACACACTATATCCAGACATGGACACCATCTCTTGTTAGTATCATTTGTCAGATACGCTCCAACAAAATCTCATGTCTATAGGTGGGTGTATCTATTTTTCAGCCAGTAAGTACCTGTTCATTTTGCAGTACAACTACATCTACGTCTACATAGGTACGCCACAAGCTATAGCAAGGTGTTTGGCATAGGATACCCTGTACTACTACTTGTCATTTCCCCATCTGTTCCACTCGCAAATGGAGCGAGGGAAAAACGACTGTCTTTATGCATCCATATGAGCCCTAATTCCTCGTATATTATCTTCGTAGTTCTTACGAGCGATGTATGTTGGTCGCAGCTTCAAATGCCGGATCTTCAAACTTTATCAATAGTGTTTCCCGAAAAGAACTCCGTGTTACCTCCAGATATTCCCATTCGAGTTCCCGACCCATCTCCGTAACACATTTTGTTCGAACCTACCAGTGACAAATCTAGCAGCCCCCCTCTGAATTGCTTGGATGTCTTCCTTCAATCCGACCTGGTACGGAACCCAAACACTTGAGTAATACTCAAGAATAGGTCGCACCAGCGTCCTAAATGCGGTCAGCTTTACACTAGTCTTTCCTAATATTCTCCCAATAAAAATAAGTCACAATTGGCCTTCCCTACCATAGTTTTCACATGCTCGTTCCACCCCTTATCGCTATGCAACGTTACGCCCAGATATTTGAACGACTTGACTGCATCAAGCTTGACACTAGTAATAGTGTATCCGAACATTACAGGTTTGTGTTCCCTAATCATCCGCATTAACTTACATTTTTCCATGTTTAAGGTTAGCTGCCTTTCAACGCATGGCCTGGAAATTCTGTATAAGTCGTCTTGTATCTTCCTACAGTCACTCAACTTCGACACCTTACTGTACAGCACGGCATCATCAGCAAGCAACCGCAGACTGCTCCCCACAGTATCCGCCAAATCATTTATGTATATAGAGAACAACACACTTCCATGGGGCACTCCTGACGATACCCATCTCTCTGATGAACACTCGCCGTCCTGGACAACACACGGAGTTTTATTATGATCATCCGTGGCACATTGCATTATACTAGTAAAATATCTCCTCCAGCAACTGCGTGATTACGCTGCAATTCCCAATTAAGCGTCTTGCTGAGAGTTCATCGAACCACCTCTAAGCTGTTCGTCTACCGTTACACCCTCGAACAGAGTACGAGAAAAAAAAGAAGGAACACTGGAATCCTTCCATGCAAGCCCTGATTTCTCTTATCTTATTATGACGATCATTTCTCCCTGTGTAGGTGGACGCCAACAAAGTGTTTTCGCATTCATAGGAGAAAGTTGGTGACTTATATTGCATGAAAAGGTCCTGCCTTCTTTACTTCAATGATTGGCACCCCAATTTGCGTATCGCATCCGTGACACTCTCTCCCCAATTTCGCAATAATACAAAACGAGCTGCCTTTATTTGAACATTTTCCATGTCCTCCGTCAATCCTAAATGATGCTGATCGCAAACCACACAACAATAACCCTAAAGAGGGTGTGCAAGCGACTTGTAAGCAGTCACTTTAGTAGACCTGTTGCATCTTCTAAGTGTTCTGCCAATAAATAAATCACAGTCTTTGGTACACTTTCTCCACAAAATTAACTATGCGATAGTTCCAATTTAATTTATTAGTTATGTAAATCCTAAGTATTTATTTGATTCACAGCCTTTAGGTTTGTGTGTTTTATCGAGCAACCGAATTTAGTGCAATCCTTTTACTACTCACGAAGACGACTTCACATTTTTCGTTATTTTGAGGTAGTTGTCACTCCTTGCAGTATAAACATATCTTGCCTAAATTATTTTGGAATTGCTTTTGATTATATGATGACCTTACAAGGCGATAAATGACAGCGTAATCTGCATCAAAATAGGACTGCTCAGATTGTCTGCTAACTGATTTACATAGCTCATGTGACGATACAAACCCCTGTTACTAGATGAATAGGTCTAGTACGCAAGGATTGCTTTGTGGAGAGCGAGCGCTCGACATGGTGCGCCATTCACGGAATCGCGTGGTGCGCCGCGCGAGATTTTCAACGGTCGGTGGGACGCCTCCGTCGCCACGTGCCCCCCGCAGCTTCGGGCATTGTTTGGTTTTTCGCGCATTACGCGAAAACTATGTAACTTACAGTGAAGAGCGATGCGGCATAGGATTTTGGTCAGCAATATGCACCTTCTGAAAGATCTATCTTTATTCGAAGTCACGAGACGCAAAAGTTATAGCAATCTCAAAATCGGTTGATATCACGAATGCTGAAAGATTCATAAAAATAATAACAACTTACAGGGATGAGCGAGCACTCATTAAAACATTTCATCATAACGGATCGAATGCCGTAGTCATATGTTAAGATTCATAAATAATTAAGCCCGTACAGAGCAATAAACAAGTTTGAGGGAAAACTGTTTATGAAATTCAATAGAAAATTCATGACGTAAAGAACCGCACTATATAATATTTTGGGAGGCATCACACGTATTTTAAACTAGTTAAGCTATACTATACACTTAACTTGCAATAGTTTTCATTGCTTGCAAATTATTATTAACATTTATCGCCTATAATTAATTAATTATTACAGATATGAAGATTTTGAGCAGCGCAATGTGTAGATCGCTATAGATTACGTATAAAAGGGTGCTATATGGAGTTCTATGTTAAAAATTTGCAGCACAAATGTCAACAAACAAATGTGCGCTAAGTGGCGAAATTTTGCAAAAACTAAAATTTGATTTACGGGCGATAGAATGATCCTACAAATTAATGTAACATAGTTGATGAGATGTACTTTTTAGCGCGGTCTCGATGGTGTACTTATTTCTGTCGAGGGATGTATGTATCAAAATTTGTAACCTTAAATGGTGAGATTGGTACTTGCATAACCAGGGGGTTGACATCCGAGCCTATATAAGCGAGCGGCCATCTTGGCTAGGTGTCAGTCGTTGGTCAGTCGTTTTGGAGGGTGGGTGGCGAGCAAGTCACTTGGGGGTGGCTCATGTGATCGTTTAAGTAAGAATTTTTCGAGCCGATTTATATCGACAAAGAGTATTGTTAAATAGTGCAAGTGTGCAAGCATATGTTTGGTGCACTGGAAGTGCTACGGTTATTTGTGTGAGTACGATGTACGAGGTATACATCGTCGTAAGTGAACATGTGGCGAAATATGATTTCTCGCCTAAACTGTTAGAAAAAAGAGGACGGTGGGACTTGTGTTATTGTTCAAATTATTTGAATAATTTTCGTTGAGAGCAGCCTACATTACTGCTGTTGGGGGCTCGGAGTCAAATTATTATTAAAGTAAAACTGTAAACCGTCTCACCAGTGCTAATTTCATTGTGTGAACGAAAAGAACAACGCCAATAAATAGTGATTGAACTGTGTCGTGCAAAACTAATTTTAGTATAATAATCGCCTAATTCTTGTTCCCTAGCATAAACTGTACTTATGTCTGAGTGAATAATTAATTAAAAAACTATAACAAATGCGCGGGTGTGGAAGTGTACTAATGCACCAAGTGTGGAAATCATCCCCTGAGACTTACGTGAGAGCCAAAATTTGCGACAACATTTTTTAGCAAACATTTGTATTTGCACATCCGTGTGAACTCTGCAACCGCCCTTCTTCTTTATTAATCGGCCCGCCGCGATCGGGAGTAGCAGACAGCCTACAACAATTCCTTTTGGGACGCCATATAACACTTCTGTTGTATTCGGTGACTAAGAATTGCCACCTTTTGACAGGAAATTAAGAATCCAGTCACTCAGCTTAGACGATACCCTATAGGCACGCAATTTGATTAGAAGTCTTTTGTGAGGAACGGTGTCAAAAGCCTTCTGGAAATCTAAAAATATGGAATCAATTTTACAGCCCCTGTCCATAGCACGCGATGCTTCGTGAAAATAAAGAACAAATTGAGTTTCACAAAAACGATCACCTGGAAACTACGACTTTCCTCTGCTCATCTCTATCGGAGTCGCTGCAATAGAAGATTAAGCAGAATCATCCAGTAAGCGCTGCATGTGACTGGCGGTTCAACCATACTACTGTGATAAGCTTGTACATTAGCTGAAATTCTTGCGAACACCCTTACTTCAGACACATCTAATATTCAAATACAAAATATACAGTGTCGCGAATATTTATCATCTCGTCGATAAGCTACATAAATACTTTAATTTCATAGCAGTTTTACTGTCACTGGTATTACTAGTCGAATTTATAGTTAGATAACCTTCCATTTTAATTTCAATATCGGATACAATAAACTTCACGTAAATACATGCACCAACATTTCTTACGTTACAAATATTAATTGATTCATTTATTTCTGTTGTACATAGTACCCACGCTGACATAACCAATAAAACTTTCAAAGGATAGAACACAGCAATCAGTCGTCCGTTTCTTTCGGGTTCTATTAGGCAAATCCAGATTTCGCTAGTGCCTAGCCATTATCAGTGCACTATTTCATAGTATCAATCCACGTCCTTGTACGTCATTCCCTTTTTTTGGGGGCTTCCTTCACAGTTCGATCAAGAGCACTTGAGTGCACCCACAATCCTAATGGCAAAAATCCTAAGTGCTACCTCACAGCATTATATTTCGGTCACAGGAGTAAGGCTTACATTTATAATACAACTGTGTGATATAGATTATTTTATTTATGTATAGCACTACTCACTCCTTCAGTTATCAAATTTCTTCAGAAAGCAGCAGTGGTAGTAAAGATGATACTCCACGAATTACGAAGTACCAAGTAATCCTAATTGCACTTCCTTTCATACACAATGCAAAGTACTCATAAAACAACAAGACATTACTAGCAAACTGTGACTTTTCCATTTATAGTTTTGCTGGGGCAACTATAAAAATACCACACAACTAAGATTAAATGACTGATGAATTTTACTACACCTTTAATCATATTCTCATTTACGTGAAGCCAGCAATTCTGTTTAACAAGTTAACTTTCTGTCGAAGTATCTATCAATAAGCCAACATCACAGCATCTCTTATCTACTGCCAAAGTACCTACCAAAATGTCAACACATCAAATTTCAGCCGTCGAAGCTCAGATACCAAATACATTATGTAGCTGCACGTAAACCACCTGCGAGAATATTGCTTAATTGACGGAGTACTCTGTGTTTCTTACCCAGAAATTCAGTTTATGACAAATTATATCTGCCACAGCCTCTGAAATTACAAACCACCTAGTTGCATTAGACTGAAATTTTATCTCTGCTGTAGAGGGTGCGTTGATATGAAATTTCGTGGTAGATTAAAACTGTGTGAGGTACCTAGGGTCGTACATGGGATCTTAACTTTTCATCGGCAAGTGCTCTACCAAGGAGTTACAGAAACACGACGCACATCCCGTCCTCACAGCTTTACTACCACCAGTACACTGTCTCCTACCTTCCATACTTCACAGAAGTTCTCCTGCAAAACTTGCAGAACTAGCACTCCTGGAAGAAAGGATATTGCGTAGACATGCCTTAGCCACAGCCTGGGGGAGGTTTCCAGAAAGATATTTTTACCGTGCGTTGGAGTGTGCGCTGAAATGAAACTTCCTGGCAGATTAAAACTGTGTAGGACGACGTTTCGTATCAGCGCACTCTACGCTACATAGCGAAAATTGAATTCTGGAAACATCCACCAGGCTGCGGCTAAGCCATACCTTCCTAAAATCCTTTCTTCTAGGAGTGCTAGTGGTGGAAGTCTCGCAGAAGAGCTTCTGCGAAGTTTGGAATGTAGGAGATAAAGTACTCCTGGAACAAAAGCTCTGACTACCGCTAAGGTGGCGGTAGAGCATTTGCCTTCAAAAGGATAATGTTCTGAGTTGAAGTCTCGCTCCGGCACACAGTTTTAATCACCCAGGAAGTTTCATATCAGCGCTCCGCTACAGAGTGAAAATCTCATTCTGGAAACATAGCCCTAGCTGTGGCCAATCCATGTCTCCACAATATCCTTTCTGTCAGGAGTGGTACTCTTGCAAGTTCCGCAGAACTTCTGTGAAGTTCGAAAGAGAGGAGACGAGGTAGTGGTGGAAGTAAAGCTGTGAAGATGGGTCGTGTATCGTTCTTTGGTAGCTCCATAGTAGAACACTTACCGAGAAAGTCAATGGCCCGACGTTCGTATCTCGGTCTGTCATACAGTCTTAATATGCCAGGTAGTTTCAAATAATTACATTCTTTAAAGTAAGTAGATAGTCAAATTTTCTTAACTTCATTTTTTTCATTTCACTGTAAAAAGTAAACGAAAGATAAGCCCATTGTGGCCATGGAACTGAAATTCAGATTCAAAATCATATCCTTGGTTAAAAGCTTTAATTTAAAGTAAAAATCGCTTTGTACGTACTACTAGTAATAGTGTAAGCTTACATACTGTAGTGTGCTTTGACATCACTAAAATATCTGTTCAACAGTTATAATATTTATTTAGTATTCAATTACAATAAAGCAAATTCAAGATTCCTACCTGCAAGGAATCTCTCTAACGTTAGGTCTAAGCTCAGTCACTTAACCACCGATTCTGTTATAACACTAGTCTTACAGCTGATGCAAATGAAATCTATAGAATACTTAACAGTGTTACATAAACACCTAAACTGTTTTAATCAGGTCCTTTTCATTTGACTATAAATAAATAAGAAAGTCAAGCTCATTTCGAAACACGTAAGTAATTCATGCATAATTGTCTAACTCTTACTAAATACATTTTCGAAGTTATTATAGTCCCTCCCAGCTATGTTACTAGCTCATGTGAAGCACACCGAATTTTCAGTGTGGTAGGTGCCCTCAACACGAAATAACGTAGCCTCCACCTGGGTTTGGAAAATAAATACATCTTAAGACTTCGCCTACTACCTTCCACAAAATTATGTGCTAGGTACTCGTAGATAGAGCTTATACATAAGGCAGGACTCGTGACACAGCACAAAGTACATCATTGAAATACTTCCAGCTTATCACAGTCAGCAACTCAAATAATAACTTACACAAAATGTTTTCATAGTATAGGCCGGCCGTGCTGACCTTGTGGTTCTAGGCGCTACAGTCTTGAACTGCGTGACTGCTACGGTCGCAGATTCGAATCCTGCCTCGGGCATGGATGTGTGTGATGTCCTTATGTTAGTTAGGTTTAAGTAGTTCTAAGTTCTAGAGGACTGATGACCTTAGAAGTTAAGTCCCATAGTGCTCAGAGCCATTTGAACCATTTATTCATAGTATAATGCTGGACTCACATATTCGTTAATGTTCATCCACTTATGGAATAATATTTAAAAGCAGAACATCCAAATCCATCTCTACTATTAATTCTATGTTCTAGACATTCGTTGCCATGAGAGTTCGAAACTTCATCTACATACCCATTACAACTTAAATACTTTTCAAATTGACGTGTACGAGCATCGTATACTCGCTATAGTATACTCGCATAGTATACTCGCTAGGACGTAAAAATTCTTTCTTTAATACTACTTAAATCTTGTCCAATCTTGTAAGTAATGTAGGTATCTAGAAACTCATTCAACCGTTTACTGTCTTAGATTTCCAACAACATGGCTATTTCTATTAACATATTTCCAGCGGTCGGGAAATTTTCCGTTGAATGTAATTCTATTACTTGTCCCTTTCAGAACGTGCTACCACGCATTTCAGTTACGCGTATATACTGAACGCGTATAATAGCAATGTCACTACTTGTCATCATAAAACAGCCATAGAACCTTACCTCTGGCGTCTTATGATACGTTATTCCCTTCACATACTTTGAAAATACATTACTCAAGTCTACTGCATGTGTTAATCGTGACGTAACATTAACCCTACAACTCTACCGTTATAAAAGACAGTTTCTTAATTTTTATCACTGTCTTCAACTCAACGAACAGTTACCTTCTGTCTGTAGTTAACTTGACACTTCTTTATTATTAGAATAGTTTAAATTTTTCAAACTCTGTCTTCTCACAATAGACTTAAATAATGTTTTTCTTCAAAATCTTCATACTAAACATCACGTTTTAATTCTTAATACCTAGTTATAGGTAAGAAGTCAGGAGGTTCTCCGCAGAATCAACGACGAAAGGAGTACATGGGAAACACTGACAAGAAGGGACATGATGATGGAACATCTGTTAAGATATCAAGGAATAACTTCCACGGTACCAGAGGGAGCTATAGAGAGTAAAAACTGTAGGGGAAGACAGAGATTGGAATACATACAGCAGATAATTGAGGATGTAGGTTCCAAGTGCCACTTTGAGATGAGAAAGTTGGTACGAGAGAGGAATTCGTGCTGAGCCGCTTCAAACCACTTCGAGGAATGATGATTCAAAAAAAAGTTCAAATTTAATCAGTGACCCTCTTTTCTTGCAGTTTTGTAGTCCATAATTACTGCTTCGAAACAGTTCCCATTTCTTTTATTTCCAGCTTACATTGCTGCCTCACATTTAGTAATAAACTCTGCTTACTCCTTAAATTCAGCTTTATTTACTGCCTTATATTTAGCTATCATTTCATCCATATCACTATATTTAGCTTCCATTTCTCTGTTGGTTACTGTAAAATGTGGAAGTATAAAAATATTATGTTAAAGCTATTTAATGAGACGTCGTATTGTATTTGTGAGTTGATCAGCAACCAGCTGGGTAGTGCGTCTACTGATAGACCCATGAAGCTGGAAAGAAAGCTGTGGTGCCTCAGTTGACCAACCAACAACGCCCACTACCGCCGCCAGCAATGCACGTCAGCAACATGCTCTGTGAGGTTGTGAGACAGTACCATCCCTCCCCTCCCCCCCCCCCCCCCCGCAACATGTGGCACATACTCTCCCGTACTGCCACAAGAAACTGATGTAACTAATGGGTCAGAAAAATTGCAACTAGGCTGAAAATTGGTTCAAATTACGTTAAGTAACAAACTGCAACAATAATATTTAAATTTTATCTAATAAAAGATTACTCTCCATGGACGTTCACACATTTATTTCCAGGCTGGTGATAGCAGTATGCTATCAAGTGGTTTAAAGAAAATGACTTGGGCCCTCAATGCAGTGGTTATAGGACACTCTACATGAAATAAATAAATTAAAAGCATAGCGTTCACAGCTAAACGTTAACTGCAGTTAAATCTCATGCTAACTCCCACATAATTGGAATCTGACTGACACACATTGATATTACCGAAGTTTTGATTAGTAACAGAACCATTATAAGTCCATGGAAAACTGAGACAAATCCCAGCCTCATTGCACAAAGTCAGAAACCCAAACCACTTCTGACGTAGTGCTAAAAGAAATAAATCAGTCATGTCTAGTGCAGAAGTATTCTAAGTAAACAGCGAAAACACATAAAGTATTTCTAATCGTCACCACCAATGATGTGAATATTTCTCTAACACTAAAGACATGGACGGCTGGAACACTGGTCAGAACCGCACAGATGTTGCCTCCATGAAGCCATACAGAACACTGTCCCAGTACAACACTGCCACCCTCTTTTTATAGCCTCGGTTCACCCCTCCATGGAAAATTCAGCATCTATATCACTTAGCGAGTTTCTAATTGCGCCAGCCTAGCTTCCAAGTTTTGATAGATCCATAACATTTAAAACCTCATAGGCACTGCAAACTTGGTTGCAGTGCCTAGAAAGAGTCCATACTCTCTATTTCGTTAAATATTACAACAAATATGGACTGGCACCACTTTCTTGTCGGATTTTTACCCCTCTTCCCGTTGCACTACTCGGAACTGTCATATCTATAGCAGCATTCAAGTTATTGACGGAATCAGTCGAATTTATGAACAGTTAATAAAAAATGTAATAAAAATGTACATCTTAACAACTAATTGATGTGTCCAACAATGCATACTGCCTTGCTTGATGACTATGTGTCGATTTTTAATTTAACTCCAATTAAAATTAGTCTCATAGCTTAATTAATTGTGTTACAACACATACGAGTATGTCAATCGAAGCGCATCACTCGCAGCTACAGTATGAGTTCTCGACATTCTTTGTACCTTAAATAATATAAAAGTTACTAAAGATTTTATGATTTATTGTTACAAAAAATTCTCGATGCTCCATCATTTGACATACTCTGATTGCCATTTATATCAGCATACTGGCAGATTAGTGTTGCTCCCCTCTTTAATTTGCCGTATCGTCCTTCACAGGTCATATAATGGTTTGATCTGTAGGAAGGCTAAGGCGAACACTACATAATATTTGTGCTTTCTAGCGGAGAACCTAAACGTCACCTCCACTCGTTATACATTTGGCCACCATTATTTTATGGCTTTTCTCAACACCATTCTTTCATAAAGTTTACTCTCGTACTAGCGTACTAACTTCCTCTATTGAAGTTGATTCTAACGTATATCTTTCTTGAGATTTTACTTGTATATTTCTGTTACCCCAACATGAGTTCAATACGTGTTACAGTGCTTATGCGAAAATTTTTGTTAATAAACATATACTCGTACAAGGTAGTGGTAGTAAGGTTATAATCCATTTATTATGCTGATAAAATCCCTCAGACATTCATGAATGACATTTAGTTTTCCTAATCTGTCCTCAATTAGTGCAGAAGCAGTAAGTCAAGGACAACTAAGGCGTGTACACAGTTGTAAGCAGTATTACACAAAGAAAATAAGGCCATAAAAGTTAAAGTTCACAGGAGTGTATCGATGTTTATTATCACAACTGTAATTGTATCTGGTCATAAGTATCTAATAAAATATGAAAAGTTGGAATTGATTTTACGTCGTGTGTCTCCTTATTGTTATTATTGTCAAAACTTAAATACGATTATCGTATTCTTGTGTTATACTGGACCAGTTGTTACTACTCGTGGGACATCCAAATTAAGTCCACAACATTCCATTTTCCTATCTAATTTTAGTGATCAAAGAACGCAACTGTTCAATAGATTCAGCAGTCTCGTTCCTTAAAATATAGATAAGTAGAATACCGACAAAAAGAGGAATAACGCGATAATATGGGAATAGAACAGTAATAGCGAACATAAACAGCACGTCACATGGTATAAATAATAAAAAAACAAGTAAAAGGGTTGTGAAGTGGAATTAACGTTTATAGTCGATAATAGGGAACGCGAATGGCAAATTCAGATTTTCTGGAAGTTTTCTTGAAACGAGCGGTACTTATCCAATTAAAATCGCATACAAAAAGATTATATGACCAGTTCTAGAGGAGCTTACACCTCCTTTTCATGGAGGCATGGTAGCAGACATGGAACGAATTAAGAAACATGTGACTAGGAGCGTAACAGGTGGAACAGGCCCCTCGAAAGTGTAACAGAGACGCTTTGGTGAAATTAAATGAAAATCTTTGGATGGATGAGGACGTTGTTACAACGAAACTTGGTGGAACAGATTTAATGAATGGGTATTCAAGGAAGGCTGTAGTACAATTATCCTTTTAAAATTCTGTATTTCGATTAAGACTGACGAGAATAAGATATTGAAGATTAGGGCACATGCAAAGTGATAAGGGAAATCACTTTTCTCTCACTTAAAACGGGAACGAAATAAAACTGATTTTCCGCAATATTGAAACTAATCGTGTGGAGTACTATTCTTCCTAGCTTGCGTAGATCATATGTAGAGCTAGATTTAAGTGTTCTTTTCGTATGATTTTGCAAGATATCACTGGAGAACAAAATACTTGCCTTTCTCTTTTGCTACTTGCATATAGTGGTTAGAGGATCTATTCTGTTTCTTAGTACTACATTCAGTTCTCACCATTAACTTAATTCCTTTTTCTTTCTCCTCAGTCTGTATACTGACCCACACATTCTGTTCCTCGTGTTTCTACAATCTCCTGTGTATCCCTAGTAATAATTACGATAAATCATATAATTACCGGCTAGTTGCTTGGCTATGTGTGTGCCAGTGCCTTGTTAACTCGGTTTCACGGTCACCAAATTGAACGTCAGTACTGTAGCACTCGCCTAACAAGATAGGCCAGAGCTCTAGGAACCTGCTCTAACACCGTGTATAGACAGCGGGATTACTACGGATTGACTTGACAGTCTGTCTACTTAGGTAAAGTGCTGCTTGATCTGGAGGGATTCCCCTAAGCTGTCTGCTGTCATTCTCAATAACCAAATGTCCGATCTCTGTTCACCACCACCTCTCAAAAGCCATCCTCTCCTAAATACTTACCCAAATATTTAACACAAGAATGTCACTAGTGCTACACACGGAATTCACTTAGCTATGAAAAATAACGTGAAGCTTACCCATATTCGAAAAAATGCGTGATAAACAACAAAAACAATTGCGTGCAGAGAAGCTCGTGGAAGTACAGTTGTGAGCGTGGGTTGTCGGTGACTGGACAGCTCAGGCGCCAGTCTGCCCAAGCCAGCGGCGCGTGATGATGTGTGGTGGTGCTCGGAGGCGCTGTCCTCTGTGCTCCGTCGTGGTAAGTCACAGAATCGATTGTAACTCTGCAAGTGAGTCTACGTTATTGATATTTAAAATAGGATACCGAGTCACCTAAGAGAAGAGAAGAGATGTCTTGAAGATCTCGTTTGATCGAAATTCTGATCGATCCAGTCTACAGCAAATTGGAGGTCGGATAGAGTAAGAAGTAAAACTGGTATTTGTGGACGTTAGTGGAATGTACCTTTCGGAAGTGAACAGTCTTGCTTTTATCAATTTAAAGAATGCTGACTCATGCGAGCAACTAGTAGAGTCTTGCGGGAGAGTTATGAGGTTTAAACATTGTGACGGGAGCGCATCCGAAGTTACCGTCACTGAAGCACGGTTTGGAATATGGACGTTAAGGATATTCGAACTACCGACCGTGTAGCTGATCTGAAACGTTCATTCATTCATTCATTCATTACCCAGCTTGATCGCGTGGCTTGGAAGCCGTCCCTCTGTTCTTCAGGAACGTACCACAATATTAGCTAGAATACAGACTACTGCAATAAAAGACAAAATTTTTGGAGAAAAGCGGAGGAATGTCGACAATACTGTGAATATTTATACTCATCATTTCCCATACAGGGTGTGATCGTGCGCATCTTTTTCTCAGGTTATTCGCCACCTCTCCACCGAAAAAACTGCACAGCCAAGAAAATGAGACGTCGAATAACAGTCGCCGGAGAGAGTAATGAAATTTCCTTATAAGCTGAAGTGAACCAAAATGCCCAGATTAGCACACGGAAACTAAATCGTGAATAGGGAAAAACTATTGCCCACCGAATTTTGTAACGTGTAAATTATCAACCGTTTATTTTCCCATACATGGGGAACTTCATTGAGTGAATTTCGCAACCTAGCAACTTTTTCAGTCGTCGCTTCCACAGGTACAGAGAGACCCCAGTTTCTTTGCATCAGTACTGTTCTCTGGCGGGTCGAGCTTCACGAACAACGGTCGGATTAAGCGACACAACATGTATTCTTGGAATCTGGAAAAGCCACATTGCCCACACCAAGTGGAATATGAGCGTCCGTGCAATGGGAAGAGCAGGAGAAAATTAGTGTGTAACATCCAATCGACAACGAGGTCAACAGAGACGCAGCCTAAGGTAGGGAAGGGAATGATGGTGAAGAAAATTGGCCGTGCCATCTCGGCATTTGCCTGGCGCGATTTAGGGAAATCATGAAAAACTTAAATCAGTATGGCCAGATGCGGGTTTGAACCGTCTCCTCCCGAATGCGACTCCAGTGTGCTAACCACTGTGCCACCTCGCCCGGTCAGTGGAATGGGAATTTATGTTGTGGAATAGTTAGTGACAAACTCATTGGCCCATTCTTTATCGATGGAACCGTGAGTCGTGGTAAATATCGAACATTCTTGGAGGAAACTCTTCCAGTACTGCTCGCAGAAATTACCTTGGCCTCCCGACAAAAAATTGATTTCAACATTATGGTCGTCGGGCACATTGATCTTTAGCAGCACAGGAAGTGTACGATCACGTGAACAGTCGTCAGTGGATGGGAAGCGGCGGTCAACTGTCTTGGCCTGCAAGGTCGCGAGATCTTACATCCCCTGACTTTTGTTTGTGTGGTTACCTGAAGAGTGAAGCTTATGAAGAAGTGTCAAGAACACGAGATAAGATGAATCACGAATAACCAGTCCATGTCAAATGATTACATCGGAAACATTCCTCTGTTGAGGTATACCATGTGCTGATAAATAAGTGTACTGCAGTAATCAGTGACATTTTGAGAACTTGCTGTGAAATAATTATTACAGTATTATTACTCGAGAAGCGAGAGGGAACACCTCAAAAGAGCATCCCATGGGTGAAGGGTGAGAGGACGGAGCTCGAACGAGCACACCGTTGGTGAGAGATGGGGGGACACGCTTGAAACAAGCTCTTTCACAATAAGAGAACACGTCTGGTTTTCTTTTCTGATCCAATGCATTTTTTTGAGATAATACCCTTTTTGAACTCCGTTGTTTAAATTTGACGATTACAGCGCCATTTGGTAAGCAACGTCGAAAGTACAGGGCTATTCAAAAAAGAGGAATAGATTTCAAACATTTACTTCTTCCAGACTACAAAAGACAATAGCACAATTCCAACGTTCCCAGAGAGAGAAAAGTTCAATTTTTTATGAATTCAATGTGAGCGCAATGTGTTACACAACAAACATCAAAACGGTGGCTCATTTTCTGCCACACACGAAGCAGCTGGTATCTCATTATTGAATTCACATCTTCAACAATGCAATGTCGCAGATTTTAAAGAGTGTCAGGCATGTTGTTGTTGTATCTTCAGTCATGAGACAGGTTTGATGCAGCTCTTCATGCTACTCTATCCTGTGCAAGCTTCTTCATCTCCCAGTGCCTACTGCAACTTACATCCTTCTGAATCTGCTTAGTGTATTCATCTCTTGGTCTCCCTCTACGATTTTTAACCTCCACGCTTCCCGCCAATGCTATATTGGTGATCCCTTGATGCCTCAGAAGATGTCCTAGCAACCGGTCCCTTCTTCTTGTCGAGTTGTGTCACAAACTCCTCTTCTCCCCAATTCTATTCAATACCTCCATATTAGTAATGTGATCTACGCATCTAATCTTCAGCATTTTTCTATAGCACCACATTTCGAAAGCTTCTATTCTCTTCTTGTCAAAAATATTTATCGTCCATTTTTCACTTCCATACACTCCACACAAATACTTTCAGAAACGACTTCCTGACACTTAAATCTATACGCGATGTTAACAAATTTCTCTTCTTCAGAAATGCTTTCCTTGCCATTGCCAGTCTACATTTTATATCCTTTCTACTTTGACAATCATCAGTTATTTTGGTCCCCAAATAGAAAAACTCTTCTACTACTTTAAGTGTCTCATTTCCTAATCTAATTCCCTCAGCATCACTCGACTTAATTCGAATACATTCCATTATCCTCGTTTTGCTGACATAGGGAGAAAAAGACGCGGTCTTTTACGTGACCCCACGCCTAAGTCACAAGGGCTAGGTCTGCACACCTGGGAGGCCATCGGGCATTACATTCATCTTCTTCCCCTCTTTCAATCCAACGTTCTGGAATGGTGTCATTCAGGTAACGTTGGACGTGCTTAGAGAATAACGTCGGACGTACTTAGAGAAATTCTCTAACTACGTCCGACGTATCTGAATAACACAATTCCAGGGCGTTGTATTGAAAGAGGAGGGAAAGAAAATGAATGTCATGGCCGGTGATCTCCCAGGTGCCCAGACCTATGACCTTGTTACTCTTACCTGTGGGGTCTCATAAACGACCGCGTTTTTGTCCTCCCTATGCCTGACACTCTTTAAAGTCTGTGACATTGCATTGTTGAAGCTGTGAATTCAACAATGAGAGTCCATCTGCTTAGTGCGTGGCAGAAGATGAGCCACCGTTTTGATGTTTGTCGTGTAGCGCAGGGCGCTCACATTGAATTAATAAAAAATCGAACTTTTCTCTTTCTGGTTACGTTAGAATCGTGTTTCTGTTGTTAGTAGTTTGGAAGCAATTAATGTTGGAAATCTGTTCCTTCTTTTTGAATAGCCCTGTCGAACCCGAATCTAATACGAAAACTGAATGTTTCTGTTGATGATTTCAAGGTTTTCCCCGCCCCATACCCTGTGTTTAAAGCACAGGGTCAACATTGCTATCGCCGGATAACACTTTTCAAATATGTAGCACTTATTTTTCCGTTTTTTAATACGATAATAAGATACGAAAGATAACGACTTTCCGACTGAGTCTTCAGATGACGTGACTGCACTACTCAAGAACAGCCTCTGAATCAGAAACCTTAAAGCAAACCGACTCATCTCATGGAAAAACCACCCATAAAATCAATAGTGAGAACTCGAGCCAGAACACCGCCCTATTTGGAGAACTGCAAAGTACCAAGGAACACAGCCGGAGGCACCAGCCACTGCAACGAAAAAGGCAAACATGTAAACAGAGTCCTGAAGAGATTCAGAAACCACAGAGCAAACTCTCACGTGCCCAGAAGACTATCAGTAAAGATTGAAGCGAAAAGACTGACGCGAAAGAGTTCGCAAATAACTGCATTCAAAGCTCGAATGATGATGTACACATGAAATCAACCTCACCAGTCGAGGAACCTATGCAAAGGGGAAACTCACTGAGTCTGACTATTAGGTTAGGACATACGCTGGTAGCATTTTTCTTTTGCATGTTGGTACCTGGGAGCTATAGGTTTAAACATCAAGTGTCAATTTTTATTAATAGTTTACTATCGCTATTTAAGTTTACAGATTGTCATTTTGTCATTTGGAGATAGTGAGTGGAGCTGTAGACGCTACAAAATGGAGTCCCTAGCAGAAGACTCGGAACATTTCCGATATATTCTTCTGTTTGAGTTCAATATAGAGGTGACAGTATCGGGAGCAGATTCCTTGACTTGCGCTACAGGGTGGTGGGGTTTCGGGTTCCGCTAAATATTTCACAAGTCACTTAGTCGCAGGAGGCGTCCACATACGTAGCGGGGGCTATGTGGCGTGGGCTGGGCGGTTTTTTTTAGCTTAGAGGGCCAAGGGAAAACACGAAAAGGGCTTGCGTCTCGAAGCGTGCAAGTCAAACACAGAAAGAACGTCGATCTAGGAACCATCGGTATAACAGATGTAAATTGTCGTAACAGTGTTGGGAAAGTAGCAGAGCTCATAGCGCAGCAGAGCTCAAAGCGCTAATAGAAAGCACTGATGCTCAAATAAAACCGAAATTAAGTTCAGAAAGGATAGGCTAAATACAGTTGGTGGTGGCCTTTTTGTTGCAGTTGGGATTAGTTTACCCTGTAGCGAAATTAAAGTAGATAGTTCCTTCTACCGAGCTCCCAACTGAGAAGCCACAATCGCTGTAAGGTTCAAAGAAAACTTGAATCTAATTTCAGACGCGTACCCGACTCACAATAACAGTTGTAGGTGTCTTCAATTTACTCTCTATATGCTGGCGAAAATACATGTTTAAATCAGGAAGTACGCATAAAACATCACCCGAAATTGTGCTAAACCCATTCTCTGAAAATTATTTCAAGCTCTTAGTTCATGATCCCATGTGAACAGTAATGGTTGTGAAATCACACTAGACATCTTAGAAACAAATAATCATGAGTTAATAACAAGCATCAAAATGGATATGAGGATTGGTGAACACAAGGTTGTCGTAGCCAGATTGAGTACCGTAACCCCTAAATCCGCCAAAAATAAACGAGAAATATACCCAATCAAAACAGCAGAAAAATATTGACTTAACGCCTTCCTGCGAGACAATCTCCACTCCTACGAAATTAAGAACGTCAGTGTAGTCCACATGTTGCTTTAATTCAAATAATCAGAGATGCTCGTAATAGTATCAGTATGAAACTTTGCCTCTAAACCTGTCGGAATTCTGCTCGTATGTATACTATGGGCAAAACAAAATCAATGCCTTCTCTGCGCGATACCAAAGGAAGTACTATCCATGACAATGCTGCTAAGCAGAGTTAGTAAACACAGCCTTCCGAAAGTCCTTCAGGAAATAAGATGAAGTAAATATTCCAGATTTCGAATATGGAACAGCAGCCACGTAGGTATCTTCGAAGTAGTGAAGTAGTTTAAAACACATAATAAAAGCAACTCTTCAGGTCCAGATTGTATGCCAGTTAGGTTCCTTTCAGAGTATGCTGATGCAGTAGGACCATACTTAACAATCATATACAACTGCTCGCTCGTAGAAAGAACCACACTCAGAGAGTGGGAAGTTGCACAGGTCACGTCAGTATTCAAGAAAGATATTAAGAGTAAGCCACTGAATTACAGGTCCATGTCATTAATGTCGATATCTAACAAGATTTTGGAACATATATTGGGTTCGGAAATTATGAATTACCTCAAAGAGAACGGTCTACTGACACATGGTCAGCATGGATTTGGAAAACATAGATCTTGTGAAACACAACTAGCTCTTTATTCACACCAAGTGTTGAGTGCTATTGACAAAGGAGTTAAAATGGATTCCGTATTACTAGATTTCACCGTACCTCACAAGCAGCTTGCAATGAAATTGCGTGCTTATGGAATATCGTCTCAATTATGGGACTGGGTTCGCGATTTCCTTTTAGATAAGTCGCAGTTCGTAGTAACTAACGGAAAGGTATCGAGTAAAACAGAAGACTTCTCGCATTCCCGAGGGTAGTGTTACAGGCCCTCCATTGTTCCTTATCTGTATAAACGATTAGGCAGACAATCTGAGTATCCGTCTTAGGTTGTTTCCAGATGATGATGTCATTTATCGTCTAGTATAGTCATCAACAGATCAAAACCAGTTACAAAATGATTTAGATAAGATACCTGTAAGATGCGAAAATTGGCAGTTGCCCCTAACTAATGAAAAGTGTAAGGTCATACACACGAATGCTGAAAGGAATCCATTAAACTTCGTGTCTACAATAAAACAATCGCATCGTGGGCCGTAAATTCAACTAAATTCCTAGGTATTACAATTACAAAGAACTTAAACTGAAAAGAATACATAGAAAATGTTCTGGAGAAAGCAAACCTATGGCTGTATTTTATAGGCTGAACAATTAGAAGGTCTAACAGATCTGCTAAAGGGACTGCCTACACTACTTTTCTCCGTCCTCTTTTTGGAGTACTGCTGCGCGGTGTAGTTCCTTACCAGTTAGGATTAACGGAGTACACCGAGAAAGTTCAAAGAAGTGCAGCATGTTTTTTACCATCAAGAAATACGGAGGGAGTGTCATTGACATGATACAGGATTGGAGGTGGTCACCATTGAAACAAAGGCGTTTCTTGTTGCGGAAGCATCTTCTCACTTAATTTTAACCAACAAGTTTCTCCTCCGAATGTGAAATGATTTTGTTGACACCACGGTACAAAGGGAGAAATAATCATCATAATAAAAAAAAGGAAATAAAAGCTCGGACGGAGATATACAGTATAGGTGTTCGTTTTTTCCGCGCGTTGTTCGAGATTGAAATCATGGAGAATTATTGTGAAGATTGTTCGATGAACCCTCCGCCAGGCACTTAAGTGTGATTTGCAGAATAGCCATTGTGATGAAGATGCAGAAACAATTGCATCGTACATGAGGATAATACGTTTGGACAGAGCACGGGAAAAGGTTTTCTCGAACTGAGGAGGATCGGCTTCACGTTAGTGACTATCCAGGTTCAGGAAGACTTTCGGAATTTGATGAAGATCTTTTAAAGGTGTTAGTCCACAATGATCCACGTCAGTGTACTCGAGAAATGGCAAATGTAATTGACTGTGATCATTCCACCACCGTGCAACATTTGCATGTAATTAAGACGGTACGAAAATCGAGTTTATGGGAACCACAAGCTCTAAGTGAAAATCACAAAAAACAGCGAGTGACCATATATGCATCTCTGTACACTCTTTATCTCTGGCTCGTCAATGGCACAGACCATTCCTCCACTGCACCGTTACTGGTGACGAAAAAAGGTATCTTTATGTTAATACACTGAAGAGCCAAAGAAACTGATTAATAACGTGTAGGGAACCAGCGAGAGCGCAGAAGTGCCGCACCACGACTCGGCATGGACTCGACTATGAAGCAGTTTTGGATGCAATTGACACCATGAATCCTGCAGAGCTGTCCATACATCCGTAAGAGTACGACAGGATGGAGATCTCTTCTGAAAAGCACTTCGTAGGGCACCCCAGATATACTTAGTGATGTTCTTGCCTGCGGAATTTGATGGCTATGGGGAGTGTTCCTGGAGCCACTGTGTAGCGGGCGTGTGGGGTGTCACACTGTTCTGCAAGAATTGGCGAAGTCCGTCGGAACGCACAATGGACATGAATGGATGCAGGTGATCAGACAGGACGCTTACGTACATGTCGCCTGTCAGAGTCGTATCAAGACGTATCAGAGGTCCCATATCACTCCAACAGCACACGCCCTACACCATTAAAGAGCCTCCCACCTGCTTCAACAGGTCCCTGCTGATTTTCAGGTTCCTTGGATTTGTGAGGTTGTCTCCATGCCCGAACAAGTCCATCCAATCAATACAATTTCAAACGAGACTCGTCCGATCAGGCAACATGTTTCCAGTAATCAACAGTCTAATGTCAGTATTGACGGGCTCAGAGGAGGCGTAAATCTTTGTGTCATGCAGTCATCAAGGGTACACGAGTGGGCCTTCGGCTCCGAAATCCACATCGATGGTGTTTCGTTGAATGGTTCGCACGCTGTCAATTGTTAATGGCCCAGCATCGTACAAAGATCTGCACTCATAATGTATGATAATGTTATGCTTCTTGTTGAACAGTGACGGTGTGGTGAACCCCGACGTCTAACATTTACTGTTGCCGTTTATTATCAACAAATGAAAAGTCTTGCAGATGTAAACCAAGAACAACGACAAGGAAGACTGCGTGAGGTGATGCTATTCCGCGATAATACCTGACCTCATACTGCTGTATTGACAAAAAACACTATACAGGAGTTGGGTTGGGAAGTCATCCTACATCCACTTCGTTCACTTGATTTTGCGGTCTCAGATTTTCACCTTCTCCCCTCTCTATCGAACAACCTTAAAGGACTTCCTTTCCCGCATAAAATTCGCCCGAACGTTACTGACGAGTTCTTCACCTCGGGACCACTTGATTTGTACAGGCGCGAAATCGAAAGGTTTCCCCAGCGTTTGCAGACTGTTGTAAATAGTGCAGAAGAATATAATATTGACGACTTAAGTGCAAGTTATGGGTCTCTTGTGTTTATTAAACTCACGGAAAAACGCTACGAACAAACTCACCAACCCAAATGATGCAGGCCTGTAATGTATCCACAATCAATCTAAACAGGATTGTTTCCGACACGAAATTATAATGTTGAGAGGACTATATACATTCCATCAACATTAGGCAGTTGTGACACATGTGGTGGATATGACGAACGTGGCGGACGTGTTTGAATATGAGCATACGTGTTCGGCTATGATGCAATTTGGAACTTAGGAAGTAAGTGCGGAACGGTAGTATTGTTCAAAGAAGGTGTACTTGACCCTGTAACATATCTTAGACCCTGGAACATATCTTAGAGTAATCCTTTTTATGCCTCATCGAAATGTACAATGACCTCAGGGGGTTAATAACAACCAACACTACAGCAAACATACTAAAGCAAAAATCACATCCTTAATGCGACAATGTACCCAGCGGAAATGTTCGAACGCGTTCTCCTATTGAATTGATGCAGGAAAATACGAAGACTATTCGA
This sequence comes from Schistocerca americana, assembly GCF_021461395.2. Classification (NCBI taxonomy): domain Eukaryota; kingdom Metazoa; phylum Arthropoda; class Insecta; order Orthoptera; family Acrididae; genus Schistocerca; species Schistocerca americana. The sequence continues at coordinate 625,958,481 of NC_060122.1, forward strand.
TTATTAACCTCCGATCGGTCACAAAATGATACCCACAGAGAAAATCAAAAATGGTTTATTTCCACATTTATCTTCCAGTTACTTCTCTAAAATCAAATATCTTTTATTTGCAACCTTTATCTACCAGTTACTTATTTATATAGTCGCCGCTCCTACTTAGAAATTTGTTCTAGCTTTGTTCCAATTTTCCAATGCACTTGCTATAGAAGACAGTCACCTGTGCTTTTCGCCAATTTTCTACGCTGGTCTGCAGCTCTCCCTCGATACCAAAATGTTCTTTTCATAGTCCACTATTCTTGTGAGCAGAGATGAAACTTACAGGGAGACAAGCCTGGGCTATATGGTGTGTGATCAAACTCTTCCCACTGAAAACTCTGCAGGAACATCTTGCTTATCCCAACAATGTCCGGCTGCGAAATATCATGAAGAAGAGAATACGACAGTTACGTTATGGTGGCTGCATAAAATCAGGCTAAATCTCTCACCAGACAGCCTTACTTTGCAGAGGCACTATTATCTAGCATATATACGAAATCACTGTGCGCTCAGAACTGGAAAGTACAACGTGATGCGATCGATGGACATACTAGAGGTCCTGCCTAACACATGTGGTCATTGGATTTCCACTGTGGTTTCCATCTCGCGACCGGTCAGACCTTAATAAACGAATAACGCTCTTATGTGAGTAGACTACAAAACCAGGGAAAAAAATGCTGGCAATCAAGAGTTACTCCACACTCTCAGAGGCGAATCAGGGCACGAATATGATCAACAAAGAAGAACTAAAAAAGCTACTCTTACAGTGTTATCCGGATACTTACGCCGATTTGGCAACTGATTCGTTGGCAAGTGAACCCCCTTTATCCTATATTCAACACTTACTCAACCAGAATGGCATTGCTGACCCAGTAGCCTACATCAGCCATGAAGACGTCCGCCCCTGGTAGCTGAGTGGTCAGCGCGACGGACTGTCATACCTAACGGCCCGGGTTCGATTCCCGGATGGGTCAAAGATTTTCCGCGTTCAGGGACTGGGTGTAGTGTTGTCCTTATAATCATCATTTCATCCCCATCGACACGAAAGTCGCCGCAGTGGCGCCAACTCGAAGGACTTGCACTAGGCGAACGGTCTACCCGACCGGAGGCCCTAGCCACACGACGTTTCCATTTCCATTACCCATGAAGACGTATATACCACAATCAAAAAATCTGTTACAATAGACTCACCGATAGCCACGTGCGCGCTAGTCACAGATCAAATGCGCTCAGCAAATGATATGGGTGGCGTGCCAGGCGGCCTGAATGTCCATAGTAGCTGAATACTGATCTGGTTCCCTCGTTCTGCGTCAGTTACGCATTTCATAAACATATAGGAAACTTTCGCTCCCTTGTACACGAATAACACTGTACACAGACAATTGGGATATACATATTCGTTACTATGTGGTGGGGGGAGTGGAGAGGGGGGCTAAATGGAGTGGCGACAGGAAGGGCAGCCGGCCACCTGTTAACGATGCAAAATCCGTATATAGACATGCTGATCTTGTGCCGATGCAGGACAAAGGCGCAAGGAAAAGAAGAAGAAATCACCTAAAATATCATTTGAATAAAAAACAGTTTTAACGTTTTATGTTTCCAAGTCACACTAAAAGTTTGGACCAAAAGGTATAAAATAACCTCTCGTGGCACGTACAGATTCTTAACCACACACTTATAGTTCTGAATGCTTATACTTCTGAATTTTTAATAGCAATGACAATAACTGTAAGACATATAACGAAAAATGTTGGGGGAATGCAATACAATATTGATGCTTCTATAGTTCACCTCCTGTTATTTAATGCATGGGCCCCTTGTTTTCCAGTATAAATTTTACAAATGTTGTCATAGTTCTTACAAATTCACAAGCACAAATTTCCGATACTATCTACATGAGGTTAGGAATATGTACGCAGCAAAGATAAATTATTTTGTATGTTTTAGTCTCATTTGAAACTGTGTTACATTAAAAATTTTGTTTTCTTTAAATAGTTATTGCTGAAACAATGGAAGAAGCACGGGAGCAAATCCTTGAACTAAAGAAACAAGCAGCTAAAATAGGTCTTCACAAAATCTAAGATATTGACAAACACCAAGCACTCATGTAAATACCACAAAGTTGAAGAACAGACGATTGAAATAGTAAAAGAATTCAAATATCTTGGAGAATGGATTAGTTGGAATACTGGGGAAAGCAAAGCAATGGAATCCAGAAAAAATGAACTTGAATTGGCCTTCCAACTAACAAAAAATACATACAACAAAAAATCCCTTTCATGGGGGTCCAAAATTACACATTACAAGACAGTGATTAAGCTAGAAGCGCTGTATGCAGCAGAAACACTTAACATGAATTTCAAAGGCCAAATGGAGAAACTTGATCTAAAGGAATGAAAAAATTTAAGAAAAATCATTGGGCCAAAATTTCAAGACGATAAGATTATAAACATCAAAAATGAAACTCTCTACAAGAAAATTGAAAAATTTTCAGATTATCTGCGAAAAAGGAGAATAAATTTTTATTGTCATCGTGTCAGAATGAATTCAAATAGATTAACTTAACCAATCTTTGACTTCTTCCGTAACCGCAAAACGAAACCCAACTGGTTTAAAGAAACTGATAAACACCTAGTAGAATTAAAGATTTCAGAAAATTCACTTATTGATCGAACAGCTAAATTAATTACTAAAGATGAAAACATAAAATTCCAAGATAAATCTAGACAAAAGTCCAATCCCTTCATCTCGGAAGAAGATCAGAATGAATTAAGAAATACTGGGCCCTAAGGAAAGAACAACGCACAAAGAAATGATTGATCCAGCGTACCCCAAAGAGGGTGAAACGAAAGAAGAAGAAGAAAGTTATTTGCTCATCTTTAGTATTATGTGTATGAAATCCCGCAATGTATTTTTAAAAAACTTTTATGAGATTACTTTATTTCTTTTTTTAAGCAATTCTTTATATTTACGCCACCATTTTGATTGTCCAGCACATATGGGTGTCATGTGGACGACACGGGTTTGATTCCAAGTACTGCCAATGCCTTTTCCTTGCTAAGAGGACTGGTTAAGTGTACACTCATCCTTATCTGTCAAAACAGAGGAGCTACGTGATCGAATTGTAACGGCTCCACAACCTGGAAAATCTGTTAAACGGCTGGGAGAGCGGTGTGCTTACCGCATGCTGCTGCATACTGCATTCGTATGATGCTGCAAGGCGAGTATGATATGGTGGCCGGTACACATCTCCTGGGCTTGCACAGCGTGGCGAGGTGCTCTTTTTTTAATTATATATATTATGCATACATATGGGAAATGGTGTTCGGAGTGCAGCACTACCGGCTGTATGTACTGCAGGCTGCTAAAGAGCCGTAGATATGTTCATTAATCGGTGTGCTCATGGAGGTTGCTGAAGAAGTAATAGTTCCACTTTCTGCCACTAGGTGAAAATATGGCGCTGCAAGGAGTCAGAATTTTATGTTGGTGCAGGAAAAGGGCAGGAACGATCAAACACATGATACGGTAATTTAGGATCTGTTCTCTAGCTACAATATGTGTCCAATACGGTCTCGCAACTCAGCACCACGCAGCACCCGTGGTCGACAGTTGTTCGCAATAAATGTGATGTTAATCAGGGTGATATGTTGTCGTATGTCATCTTCAGATCAGGAAGGGTCCAGATACATCCTTGATCTTTCAGATATCGCAGGCAGGTTACATGACTTAGAGCGGGGGATCTGGAGAGCCGTGCATCATGAAACTGCTTAAAGATGATGGCATCATATCCGAAGGTTTCTCGAAAGAAATCTTTCATATGGGAAGTGACATGCTGAATTTTCTTGAAAATAGTGGTGTGGACACAGTTGCATTTTTGCAAAGCTGGAATCAATGGTTAACAAAGAGCTCCTTACAACGTGCACATCACTGTACACCTAATAGGCCCACGAGGTATCGTATCCGGAAAGAAAAATGGACTGAGGATGAAGGAGCTTGTTAAATCAGAACACACTATCACTTAAGCTGAGTGCTGTGGGTGTTCCTGCACAACATGTGTGGGAGTGGAACTCCATATGTGACGGTTCTTTGCATTTACGGCATCATGCAGAGCAAAATGTGCCTCGTCCACCCAAAGAATATTCTTCATCCATGTGTCACCTACTTCCACGTGCACCAGAAACTATCTTCGTGCTTGATTTGATGTATACTCTGAATGTTCTAGGGATACCAGTGCTAAATTATTTGATCTGTTGAGCAGCATAGAAACCATTCCCATGACACAGTTGAAGCACCAGCTGCAGAATTTGACGTATGTGCTGTATGGTTGGCTGCAGCTAAGGCATCTTAATCAACAACGCCATGGAACTGGCTACTTCCATCACCCATCTGGATCACCTAATTCGCTGGTTTCCTCAAACTTCTTGATCATATTTTTTAGCTGATTTATTGACATGTGGCGCTCTTCAGCTGTTGCCATCGGAGATACTTCCGCAACGCACTGTTGCTGTTGCTGCTGTTCTGATAAAACTTTTCCAGCACTGCAGAGCATTCCTTCTTAATATGTATTGCGTTTCGAATGAAAAGCTTCTACCTTTTAACCCTTGACATCAACACTCACTTCAGAAAAGAAATCAAAGTGCATCGTCAAGCAACAATCCGCGTACTAACGTCAAGAAAGGAAACGTTTCACGTTCTAGCTGCTAACAGCGCCATTGTTTCACCTGACGGTAGAAAATGGACCTATAAATATTTCAGTGTACTCCGCGAGCGCAAGAATTAATTAACACACGTATGATTTTTCAGCGTCCTGCGATGTATACAGCCCACAATACAGCGTTCTGTACACCGAGAGTTTAGCTTTAACCGCCCATTATATGCCAGCTTTTTACCTATGGCTTCACCTAGGTGTACGTGTGTCGCAGCTCCTCTTCCACTCTCATTCTGCTCAAGCATGCCATTCCGCATACATAGCAACTGGAACGCACTCCGAAACTACCAACACAACCTGACTGTGCTGCAGTGTAACAAGATGTCATGCATACCAATAATTTTCATCCAGAGCCCCGCCTCTACCGAACAGATTGACAAGATTGTGAGTCATCCTCTTGTGAGATAAATACAATAGTTCAGGTCTCTATTTAGTTAAAATTCATTGAAAAAATTGAACCAAACACACAGAGATACAAGAAAGTGACCCAATATAAGTGTTAAACATCTGGATTAGAAGGCTTCATTTTGGAACACCGTAGTAACGGAGTTAACCTAAATTTGCAATGAATTATAGGGGACTGGCAGCTGCCACCTCCTTTTATGGAAGGAGCTGTTTCCCTGATCCTGAAGAAAATACGTGGTTCGACTCTAAGGGATTTCCAAGGAATGATACATCACAACTCAAATGGGACAGATTATAAATTATCAGCTAGTCATAAACGACAAAATGAAATTGATAATTATAAAATTAGCTCCTCGTTATCAAATGAGTATGGTCCTAGGGAGCTTGCGGATCCGTTACAAATGCCTCAGGTGAATACGGGGGCATTATTTACCATGGATATCACTCAATAAGATAGGCCGTGCTACTTATCAGAACACTCATTTGTGCGACATCACATTTGAAGATTTTGACGTACATTTTGTTTTCTAGAAACTTAAGGAACAAAGTTATTATTATTTTCTTCGTTGCATTGTGTAGCTTAAGTTATTATCCAAACTTTTGCTCAGAATATAATCACATGAGAATGTTTATATGTATTATTTTTATTTATCATCAAGACAGTTTTCCCTCATTTAGTGGTCTAGGGTTAATGTTGGCCACAAATGAGACATGGTTTCTTGTTGTTTTCAAAATGGAACGAATAGTTCAACTTTCTATTTCTTGGAATATGTGTACTTACAGTTTATTTCGATGGTTTAACGTTTGATATATTCACTGTCATTTACACAGACCCATATTAATTAGAAATATCAGTGTCCTGTAATCTTGAGTAGAAATAGAGATACAATCTGATTCGGAAAGAAAGATTTTTTCTTCTTCACTTCGGTGTTAATATTACTACATTTTCTTCATTGGTGATTCTAGGTGGAATGAAAGGTTAGCACAGTCTACCTTGATCAGCTGTTGGCCTCATAAGTAATGGACTTCACGCTTCCGGAACTCTTCAATGGAATCTTCGTTCCAGGTTGGCAATTTTTCCTGCCAGCTTATCTCTTCAGACGAATCGTTCTCTCCTGACGTCCGAATATTGTTACGTTGAAGGTCAAAATGAGGATCTTCTATGCTGTCGTCGCTATGAAAAAGGAGTTTATAGTTATTGTTCTTTGGCTGGAACACTATCTTCTGTTTTAGAATTTGACTAGAGGAGAAGAGAATCAAGTTCTGCTCACTGACAGACCACAAGTTTTGAGATTACTGGTAACTGCATGAGTGCCACACATTCCCACTATCAATGAGCCTCTTAAAAATAAAGCAAGTATGCTTAATAGACCTTTTTTGCTTGGTTGCGTTTGTTTCTTTCATCTTCAGCAGTCGTTCTGGTTCTCTATGGAACTCAGTGTTTTGTCAAAAGAAAGTGTATACTTACAGAGACCATACTAGTTTTTAATCTATGATGTATATGTGCAGACAGAAGTGAGGTATGAAGATTGGTACCAAGAACGGGTTACCTACCAAAGTCTTCTTTCACTAGGCAGATGTGCCAACCACTACGCCAGCCTAACACAGTGGCTTTGCACAGCTGTACAGTCTACATTAGCACACCTCCGTCCTCAATCCAAAGTCCAATGCACGCCTCTGCCCAGTTGGTACTGCTCCCGAACTCGAACATCACTGCAGAAGATCTCTATGTGGGAACAGCAGCTCAGAATCAATCTAAAATCTAGGCACGGTTGCTTTAATCAAAGGAAACTACTTCAAAAGCTGTCTATAACCATATGGTTTCATTTGATTAAAGCACTTATGCCTTGGTTTGAAACCTAGGTGAAGGTGCTTTAATCAATTAATTCAGTAACTCAATTAATCAATAATTGCGCTACTAAGGATCTTTAGAGTGTCACCACAGTATTAGTTTACAGTAGTCACTTAAAATTTATATTTTTTTGGATGTCTTGCTACTTGTGCCTGCGTACGATATGTAAATATACCGTCACTCTGATGTTTTCAGACCTTGACAACGCATTTCACCGGACAAACCATTAATTTCTGCTGAACATAATGCGAACGATGAGATTCACTAATTCCTTAGTACAGATCATACATCAACGTATATTTCTAGTAAGCAAAGTTAATCACCAGCTGACTTAACCAGTCCCGATTAAACAATCTGCGACAGGTTTTCCCCCTTTCTGTGACTCTGTACGCAATCGATTTTAGCCATTAGTGTTAAAATTATACTAATGATAAGGGGTACAGATTCATGTTACCAAAATTGCAAGATATCCTTACGCCGATCACATTAGTGTAACATTTAACTCGCTCGAGTATGTCCAAATTGTATTTCTGGAATTTATGTTCAAGATATCCCACAGCAATTTAACACCAGGAAGACCTATTGCTACTTCATGAGAATACACAGACAAAATCCAGTGGAGGAGATATACAACGATAAACTAGAAAAATATTAACAACCCCCTACTCCTGTAAAACGTAATATGCACATAATATGAGACGGTAAATGAGAAGATCCCCACTGGTGAAAAACTGCCCAAGAGTAAATCAAATCAGAGTCCTTACTGCGATCACTGTCATATCGTCAACACTCTGGCACATACCCATATATACTGAGATTAATTCCAAGTATGGAACTGTAATATAAAAATTTCATGAGCATTACAAGCACTTCAGAGATTACTATAACACTTAAAGACGTAATTCAGCCAAGTTTTGTTTCTTCCTAGGACCAAAGAACTACAGCTAACCCTGGATTATAAGCCAATTCGAGTATTTTGCAACTAAGACTGAAGAAGGGAGTATAGATCAGTATGCACAATACAAAATGGAGGCGCAACTTAACTTTCGAAGCGTCCAAATTAAAAAGCATTGGTTCAAAATTTTTTATTTCACGCTATACCAAAAGAAGCGATAAATGTAGATTTGGACCTTTCAATTAAGAGTGTTGACAAGAAGGGCGTAATATTTTAATTACTTGGGTCGAAAAAATCTGTTTTTGAAAATCTTTCATACCTAAGAAGAATTCTAATTTCAGCAGCAGTTAAAAAATTAAAATAAATGAATAAATAAATAAATTTGCCTTAGGAATTTTATGCCTTTTGTTAAGAAAAGAAGATTTTTTTTTTAGTCGGTACAGCACTTCCCCACGAGAGGCAAAGGTTCCGTGTTCGATTCCCGTTCCAAGAGGAAGTTCTAATCAGTCCTAATATCTCAGATCATTGCACGCACTTCTGTAGAGTGAAAATCCACTCCGGGAACATTAATATTACGGAAATGTGACCTATAGTTTGAAACGTTGTGCGGTATTCTTAACGAGGAACCACTTCGTCAGTTATTAACGTTTATAGTTATTTATTTATGTACCTACTGCACATACCATACGTTTTAAGCTTTTACTGGGGACGTTTCGAGGCTGGTGGTGTTTGATCCTGGTTTTTCCTTTTTTATTTATTTATTTTTGGTTTCACATCTTCTCAGCCGCGCACTTGCGACTGGGAGCAACGTTAATTCGTAAGTGGTGAAGTTGGGGAAACCATGGCCCGAACAAGAGGACTGGAGCTATTTCTAATTTAATTCTGGGACAATAGGTCCAAGACTAATATTTGAATACTTGCGTATTTGACTATCTGTTTTGTGTGTACGAGATTCCAGATGACGTTTTCCTCACGTGCTATGTACATATTCGTGTGAATAAGTGTACTTCGTAATTTTAGTTAATTTTTTTTTCATTTTCTGCACAAAGACGTAAAGCGGGCTTCCTGAGTTCTGACTCATTGTACAGCATGGTCTTTCTAGTCGCATACCACGCTAGCTTCTATCCAGTGTGGAAGGCGGGTTTCGAGTTGCAAATAAATTCGAACGGGAGGAATTGACGCTTCAATCCTTCTGCAACTGCTGCAATTAGTTTAAAACTGCCTACGCAGTCCTTACAGGAACAGGATCTAGGGGTAGAAGTGTGCCCAGATTTCTAACTAAATATTGGTTCTTGAAATTATGTGAGTAGATTTTCGCGGCATAGTTGATGTCTTTCTTCAATATCTGCCACATGTGATATATATTCGTCCGATTGATGATATCTGAATAATCGTTTCTTATCACTGCTACTTGTTATAATCAGGGCAAGACTTTGTAGTCACCTTGTATTTTAGGTCATATTTATGTTAATATGAATCAGTAAAATGGCTTGGACTGTTGGTATATTTTATTTCTACAACTACAAAATAAGAGGCAATAACAAGTTATTGCCTTTCATTTAGTATAAAACAAAGATTGAGAAAAGTTCTCTAATGGACTGTCATCCTTGTGACTGAGGAGGTTCTGCTGATGCTTCTTCTTCCTGTCTGCATGAAGCTTTCGAAATAGTTATTAAAGTATGTTTTACTAGGGGAAGGTAAAGGCCAGCACAAGGGATGTAGTGTGGAAGGGGAACGCAAGAGTAGCACAATAGCAACACCATCCACAATTAAGAATTTTTAATAGAAAACGTATTTAAAAATGGCAAGCTTAATTTGCTATAGCAATCTGAACTAATTTCATGTATTTATTATAATGAAATCTCAAGAAGGAGAAAAACAGTTATTTTCAGATCTCACTCACCTTGAACAGATATAATTGAAGTAATACTCTCTTAAAAAGTGTTATAAGTAATGGTTTTATTAAAGAAGGAAAAAATTTCTTAAACATTGTTATCATATATAGCTTTCATAAATCCCAAGGAAATATTCAGAATAATGGTGTTTTAAGTAAAATGTTTGCTTTCATATCTAGCAATCAGCATATTGAACTACTAGCAACTGCCTGAATTCGTGCCAAAACATAAGACTAACAAATACTGTCGTTAAGAAAATGACTGGTTAAATTTGTAACATCAAGAATACCAACAAAAATAAGGCCATTAGCCACTTGTTTTCAGAAACAATCATTTCACAAGACAAACAGACAGCTAAAATCGTAAAACCAACATTCAGTAACTGCCTCTTAATAATTTACAGATATTAAAACATGATTACAAGAATTTCACTCACTCGCACAGAATGTAAGAAAATACTGCTCGCCACACACTTAAACACAGTTCAGTTGCCAAGGGGCAAGCAAATTTAGCGATGCACTTTAAGAGGAACCTTTAAACATAATAACTTTAACACATCTATTATGAATATAGCTTAGTCCATAATAGTTTAAGAGCTAGGCGTCAACCGCTTCTCGTTTGTCACAGTAATATTACAAGTATGGTTACTGTACTGGGCAGTTTCCTTCCCCCGTCATGGCAAGCACGACACAGCAAGGAAGTGTTTACAAACTAGTCCAGATAAGTCAGCTGACCAAACTAAACCACGAAGTCAAATGAAAACGTTTGCTTGACTCTACTATGCTTATGACACTTTTAACCAGCGCGCAAAATTCCAAGCCTTAAGCTCGATTCATGTGAAACATTCAAAACCAGCTTGTGATCCAACTCGCAACTTTATAAACATTTGTTACACTCATATTTGTCTGAAGTGCACCAAGGCTTACCGTTTACAGTCGCCGGAATTCGTCACATCGAAAAAATCTGTTTTTGAAAATCTTTCATACCTAAGAAGAATGGCTATAATTGTCTTCCGCCGAGTTTGTCCATGGTGGAATTTGGTGGAATGAGGAAATCGATACTCTGTCATAATACCTGGCTGCCCTAAAGTTACTGAAGCATACCGCAGATTTATTACCCTGTTGACACAGACTAGTTCACCACTGTTCAGTTCTATGAAGTTGCAAATCGAAACATCTGATACTGCAAAATGTGAGTGAAGATCTTGCTACTTTTAATGTTAACACGAATGAGCAGCAAATAAAACCACGTGCAGTAATACAACACAAGCCCGAATTTTACAAATTTTTGTTAGACGATTTCTCTAAAATGAGTTTATAGATTAATTTATAATATTGACTTTTAAAGGTACTTTAACTATGTTACATCACTTCAGGATTATTCGCCAAATTAGGTATCAAAATAAAACTTCTGTTATAGTCTATATTTTATACTTACTGTTTTATACATATATTAAAAATACTACAAACAATTTTCTTACTCCGTTACTTCATATTTTCAGTATTTCTCTTTATTTATTTCCTTGCAGAACTTCCAGCTTAACAACCTCTCTTCAGTATCCATCTGTATCCAACCACAATACTTTCTTTCTTTGGTAGAAGGGTTCTCCTCGCTCTTCACCATAATGTTCCAAATTTTTACGGAAATAAAAGAATGTGAGTGAAGGTAGTGGACTTATACACTCGTTTTACAATCTGCTGTCTTGAAATTTCCAGCCTTGTTTTGACAAAATTCTTGTAAATTATGTGTTTTTTACGCTAGAAACTTTTCATTGACAGATCTCAAGAGAGTTCCTGTATATCTTTCTCTAACATTCATTGCATTCACAAATTCATGAGTGTTGTCGATCTGTGACTTCGAGGATCAACAAAAGTTCCCTCTTTCAAGTTTTGTTGACCGATCATGGGAAATTCCATAGAAAGGTACTTGGAAAAGGATCTTGTGGAACAGGTTTAACAATCGAATTCCTCAAGCCCAGATTCCTCTATAGTGCTGGAAACTATATTTTTGTGGTCTATAAGCCGTTCATTCAAGATGTTTTTAGTTGTAGACACAAAATTCTCCAGTTCGGTCGAACTTTCACAGTATATTGCTTGAGCCCTGTCCATCTACTCCACTTACACATGAAGCAGGGCATAATCACGTTTCTAGTCTGTGTCATAACAAAATTGATTCAACTAAAAATAAAATAAACTCTATTCAGTTATAAAACACTCACTCGAAAGAGGTGTACTAGAAATAATTTCAGTAATCTACATAATAAAGGTTATTAATAACACGTATTTATTTTCAATAACTTGATATTCGTATGTATAGAATATATTCCTTAAATTAATTAGTCAATGGACACCTGTCGCTGATGCCGAGTTGCTTCTTAAGGGACTGTTAGAAACGGGTTACATGGAGCAGCAATTCCTCTCATGACTAATTGCAATTCTGAAATCAGTCATCTGGTAAACAGAGACCAACACATGAGTATCTCTGATCATGGTGTATCAAGGTACGCCAGATTGTCACATCGACGCCATAATTTAAACATTTCATGACAGAAACGTTATTTAAAACGAGAAATAAATTTCTGTACCAGTAAGAACTCATAGCACAGAGGATATGCTATATGGGGTAAGGCTTTATTACTGTGGAGGAATGTAATGAATATAAAAACTGTACTATAATAAACATCTAACGGCCGTGTATCTTTCAACTACTATTTTATTTTGATATGTAGGTTTTTGAATTTCATTACTTCGGGATGCTCTGTTGGCCTGTACGCGATAGGGTTGAAACTCCTGTAATATCCAGCCGTTAAAAAAATAAGAAAAGTTTATCGCCAACAGAACATAAAAGCCCATAGTCAAGCAGCGTTACGTGGCCCCTGCTCTTGTTCCCTATTTTCTGATGTGCAATAATACTTAACTTGTGTTGGCTATGTTGTGAGGTTGCACAACATTTCGGAACATGATATAAACCTTTTGATATATACTGCGGTACCCGAAACAGACGATGCCGTCAGTGTGCAGTACTGACAACATCCACACCGGTCATTCGAAATTCTCTCTTGGCTTCTTTGTGTTCGTTGTTCCGTTAAGAACCAAAATGAGTTCGGAACAAGAATAAAGATAGTCCACAGTAGAATCTACCGAAATTTACAAATTATCTGCAATATGATGGAATGTCAGCACGGTTGATTGTATATTACAGCCGGAAAATTTAGAATGATTCTTATGAGTTGTTGCTCAACAAACATACAGACGGTTAAGTTATAGCTACGAGGAAGGAATTCGTTTCTCAATACTTCATCGACCAGCTTTTGTAGAAATTTTTGACACGCCTTACAGCAACTATTCACTGATCTTTCTGACTTCCGCTTGAAATGAAGTAGAGCAATTCCCACATCAATAGCGTCTTGGTCGTCCAGAATTTCGAGTGAGACCGAATACCGAACATTGTTAGTGAGCTGTCTATGAAGAACGTCAATAGTATTACGCAAGACAGTCGTATAGTAATACTGCGCTAATGTTCTAGGCCCTGCTTTAGAATGCCCACGTTCGTAGTACTTAGCAGTGAGTCACCATGCACTGTAGTCGTGGTAAAGAGCTAAGTACGTACACGTGTTGATTCCTCTGGTAACCGGACAGAGTATGACAGTACCTAGCCATAACATGAAGTCGAGCATTCGTAGTAGGACCAATCAGCCAATCTAACATTTACACTCTCAGATTTTTTATTGGTGCCTCGCGGCACACAGCCTGGGTAACAGCGTCATCCTATCTGTGTTCAATCGTATTTGTTTGTAATTATTCTAATGAAATGCATAGTAAGACGGTAATACTATATGTAGGGCAAGACTGATTCTTTCCACCCGATCAATCGTTTTTCAGTAGCCCTAACAGCTACAGATCCAATCGCAACGTACATGAGGTACTGCAAACACAGTACCGTCAGCGCGGCCTTGTTTTATTTTCGTACAGTATCTGTTAAACAATATAGGATTACATCACGACCTCTCTTATTGTTACGGCGTGTGGAATTTTAGAAAAAGTCGGAAAAAAGTTCTTCGGTACACAGCTATTCTGGAACACGCTTTCAGCAAAGAGAGTCGCACGTGCTTTTACAGCTTTTCATCCACTGCAGCGCACCTGCAAGCGATTTTTGTCCTCACAAAACTATCCTCTGTAGATTTTCGTTCCCAAGATCTGATACCGGTGGAAATAACACAAAGAGGTATAGAAAACATACTAGGAGGTCCTGGGTTGCGCCTAGTAACCTGGAAACACATTCGTGAAAGAGAACACAAAACGTAAAAGATATTGTGTTGACCTAGTTACGTGTATTCTTACTGTGGGGACTAAAAGGAATGAATAAAAAGATGAACTAGAAAAGATGCGATAGAAGATGTCACACGACTATTTCACAACTATAGAACATTAGAACGAGATATGTATACGTCCTCAGTCGCTACTGCACACAAAACTGCAGAGTGCCTTACGAACAATGAAGTCAAAGAGATTCACACATAGGTGCCTACGCATCACTACTGTTCTATGTATATATGTGACTCGCATAATTAACCTCTAGCTTAAGAAAATAGACTCAGTTTGTTGTAGAGCAGTAATCCTTAGCAGAGCAGGTATCCCAGAAACGCTGAACTACCAGGTGGTTACAATTAGAATATAGCCACTAAGAGAGGTCCAGTGCACGTTGTAAGTATCGTATAGCACAGAAAGTTGGCAGATATTCTAATATGGAAATGCAGAAGTGACTGACACTGAAAAAAAAATTTGTTGGAATTATGGCCACTAGGTACAAATCTAGCGCTGTAAAGCATCTCCTCGACGTCATATTGGATAAACCGTGTATGCCGTGATTAATAATAAAATTAAAATTATTCCTTTCTCACTTGTTTCACCTTTCCTGCACACGTTCAGTTTCTAGTCCATTACATAAGGAAATAATTATACGTCTTTATCTCATAATAATTACACGTTTTTCTTGCACTCACAGCGCCAGATTTGCCACTGGTGGCCAAATTTGGAATTATTTTTTCCCTCCTAAATCGGTTCCGCCTTAACATATTACAATATCTAAAATGTTTCGATGCCGTACGATAACTGCAGCCCATGCTGCACCCCTATGAGGAGCTGTACTTTCATTATAAACAGCTGGTACCTTGTTATCACTACGACCATAAAACAATGACCGAAAATTTTGCGTATTGGCTATATCTGCACCTTATGTGAGTAACTTCGACTACTTTGTCCGTTGTATATTAGAAAAGGAAGAAACAACTCATCCTTTTGCCAAAGCTGGTAGTCTACTTGTCTTTCTGAAACTGGTGTAAATTCGCTAGTGATGTCATAACATTTCTCGTTCTTGCAGCCTTGAATATGTACTGTCATCCAAAGCATCTTCAGTATTGTAGCAGGAAGTTTACGTCTTTAAAAGTACCGATAATTGCTTACGACAAAGGAAAGCTGCCACATGGTAATTTTCACTTGGTAATACAGTTCTATCAGCACCGGCATTTAACTGACGTCGGATCAGAGGAGCGTGCTACTCCCAGATTTGCTGGAGCGGTACTGTTTTCGCGCGAAAACCCTTTCTTCAGTACTGATTATTAGTGGAACAACACTTCAAACAGCCGGGACGACTTAGTGCATTTGTGAATTGTCACGAACAATACCTACAGAAGTAATGCGCGCTAGCAGTTAGTTGTGGTGTGCCGGCACTCGGCAGCAGTGAAATGCCGGTATTTTTTGTGTGCTCAGGAGCAATTCCTCGTTATTTATTTATCGCTTATTGTGCACGAATAGTACATGTGTGTGTTTTCTTGGTTGAGGACTATAGTCGCGGATTTGGGGTGGCACACTGTTTTGCGACTGCTGTTTTGTTACTTTTACCAGCGCCAACGTTGTGACTAAAATAACAGGGGTTATTCTGAAACTTCAAGTATGTCATCTAATAGTCTGCCTAAGCATGGATATCTGAGCCATGTGTAGTAGCAATTAATTTCAGACATTTTACAGAACTCTGGAATCCACATGGATTGTCATCTCAGCATAAATGAGGCCAATAACGTGGACACAGAGGAAACAACTATAAGGAAGTGTTTTCTTACAAATTCCCATCGTTTTCTACCTGCCTACTCACTGTAGGGTCTAAGTCTTGCCCATTAGTAGTTGTTTCTTTAAGGATGGTTCCACATCCAACACATCCTTACAACGGATACAATCGTTTCTTCTTCCACCAAGGTTGCATTATTCTCAAGGACGCCATTTTTGTTCTTCAGTACAAATAAACGTTGTGAGTGCACTAACTTTCTGTGTGAATAAAAACAGATTATGTGAATTTACGAGTATATGATTCTGTACAAGACTTGACTGTCTGCCTTCTGTCGCTCCTACTCGTGATACGTTGTTGTAATCTCCTCGCCATACGTACACTGATTCCTAGATGCACGTAATATTTGTCATAAAAGCAGATTGCTCCGCTTTTCTCTGAAGTTCTATACCCCAGTTAAATCCTCTGCATGGATCTCACGTTTCATAATCACAAATGAACTACTGTAAATAAATGAATTAAACTGAATTCCAGCATCAGCCAAATTTCCTTCTTATAAACTGTTTACCACATAGTGATACAGTGTGGAGGCACTCCGTTATCAACATATAATTTCAGAATGTAGCTGTCCTTTCACCAGTCCGGAAAACAAATTCCATCATCACATTAATTAAATTGATTTTCTCAGCCTTGTTTTCATGAACGGTAAGAAGGAGCACCTGGGCGACACTCGGCTGTGCCAGTTTTGATCTAGGGCAAGTTTTAAATCGTCACAAGACACTGAATGAGAGCGTTGACCATAATACTGGGACGTAACGGGTGTCATCAATATGGGATAGTGGCTTAAGATTGACTTGTTTAAATTTTACATCAGTTCAGAAAGAGATCAAGAATTTCGGGCACACATTTCTCACATCTTGGTTCATTAGACAATTCATCAGGAAAAGCGGCGTTTTTTTGTGTTTCAATAATTCTGGTATTCATCTTTCTGTAAGATATTTGAATCTTTCAGATTTAGGTTCTTACGATAATCTTTGGCTTTCTTTAACAGGTGAATTGCCCAGCCCGTCAAAAACTGAACACAGGTCAAGTATGAAAACAGAAAAAAGGTGCAGTCATCGTGGTTGCATGTTTACGATGTTGAACTGCAATCTCCCAATTTTTCTTTTTTTTTTCACAGAATTATGAACTTTCTGTATGGTCAGTAGACTTAGCAATAGTTGCACAGTTATAGAATAAGAGTCATATGAGAAAAATGTATTACCGTCGTTAGTAAGTGTGATGAACAGTGATAGCAGGCGAGATGCCGTATGGGTCTCTCAAAGAAATGAAAAAAAAGAATAAACGGGTGCGAACCATGTCACAACAAAGGATTTAAAGAGATGGAACATAAAATATGGAACGCAAGAGTCGTAACAAGCGGTACTTTTGTAGAACAAAAAGGCGGTACGTACGTCTGGAGGTCCCTGTCTTGTACCCTGTTGTTGTAAAGGGAAGTTACTAGGCGACACAAAATTAAATTTGAACACAGTGAACAGTGTAATGTTACCACCGTCCACCTTAAATGACAAACGATGCTAACGTTATACCTCTGCGAGGAATTTTTGAAAAGTTGACCGTGAGAGAACCTAATGGAAACAGAACAATGAAACTAGGAATCCTTTCCGAAACACCCCAGGAGAGTATAATCAGTAGTAAATGGTGGGTCTGGAACAGACGTTGTCCCAGCATAAAAGGGAGCTGTAACATTACATGATAAGCCCTGTCGCCAACCTAATTAATTCTTCTTGTGTCAAGCAAAATGATAAAGGAGAAGGTATTGCTGAGGCTAACCTAACCTTCCTTCACACACACACACACTAAACTTTTCCCTTATATCTGTCACACTATGACACAATAACTCAACCTTGCAGATAAATTTGTTACTAACTAGTAACAGATAAAAAAATGACCAGTGAGGTAATAAACAGCAAGGTATGCCTCTCAACAACATGTACCTTAAACGAGCTAGGTGCAGCCGTTAATAAAACCAGTTACCGACACACATGAATCTAGTAGCAATACTGAACATGGAAACGCTTGAAATGATTCCGAATTAAAATCAGGGGTCTGCTAATGGTCATGATCTACAAATTCATTGCTTAGCACAGGGTCTTTATGCCTGTGCATTAACCATCGTGCTTTAGAACAGAAAACACAATAAGTAGTTCTTTCAGAAAATTGTGTTGAAGCAACTAAACAGAATGCAGAGCCACCCACACTGGCTCTGAAGGAGCTTTTGCATTTCTTCATTAACTAACTAGCGTAACTCATGAGAAACCTTAAACTTTCACGATTTCAAGAGTCATGCTCATTAACAAAACTACACCAGTATGTATGAGAAATTGTAAGTATTCTTATCACTACTTATTAATTACGTATATCACTACAAGCTATAACTCATTAAATTACAAATGTTCTTTCATAAGCAGTCTTTCGACCAACTCAAAAATATAATTGGCTGTCCAAATGACAACATAACGTTAAATTCAAGTTCAACCACTTTCTCATAACATATTAGGACACTCGTAATTAAATTAACTAGAATAGGATTCCTTTCCAGGTTTCTGATTTGGGATAATCACGCGTGCAAGAGTTTTCAGCAACACCACGATTATTACTATAAAATCGACCAAATTTCTCGAACACCTGGTTCATTTACAGAGTTCCTAATATAAACAATTTAGTGGAAGGCTGGTGACACTGGTGGTGCAATTTGTAGTGGCAATTAGCTTGGAGGCGATGCAGTCATGGCAGTACCGTTTGCCTTGCCCTGTTACATATCTTCTTGGCGTCGGAACTGTGTTTATGGGGCCAACAACCATGCCATTATAATGGTATACCATATGCAGCATGCGAGGCCAATAAATACTGTCCTTAAGCTCTTCTGACCTCAAAATCTTAGGAATGTGAGCCACAATGATCCACTATTGTTAGCAAGGTGTTAACTACAGCACTGCTCAGCCCGGACTCCTTACCCGTCGCAAAGGACGCGTTGCCACTTGCGCGCCAACCATACCTTTTCCACTCCACCAGGATACTTCCATATCTGCGGGATTTCCCCACATCTTTCGCATTCAACCCTATGTTCAATAACTATGAACCTGCTTATTTACAGTATGAGATTGTCCACCCCTTGTATCTGCGCAGCGAGTGGACTGATGTGTACAAACTTAGCTTACCACTTGGCGTACAAATGGACAAAACATCTGAACTGTCTTCTGAAGCCCAGGGTGTTAAGCAGACATTCTAAGTAAATATGAACCAGTAATGCATCCAATATCAGGTGCGGATCGTAACAGAATTGATGAGAAATGCTGCTGTAACCTAACTAGAACGCATGAATTGATAAAAGTGAGAGTTTGGTGTTTATTCTAGAAATACAAAACAGCTACTCCTTTTTTTTCTACATATAATTTACCAACTGTCCTTTCAGGTGTCAAGTGATACACAACAATCATATTCAATTACTTTCACCTCTCAATTGCAAAATACTTAACTCTTGGACATTCTAACTGACGATTATTAAAATCGTTATCTCTACATATGAAAAAATTTTTATCACAGGAAAAAACGATTGAAATCTTCAATTGTTCATTTACATCTACGATGTCATAGCTGGTCAATGCTCTCAGTTGGTGGAGAACAAAACCTCTCATTTGCTCAATGTGAGGGTACGTTAGTATCCTAGCTATCGGTATTCAATGGTCAAAGCTCACGCAAGTTGGTGTTATGAGAGTTATCAAAACCAAGCTAACTAACCAAATTTCGTTGTCTTTTTCATCACTTCTTGACCAGCTTAAATTTCTGAATAATCAATTTTTTGTAGTTCTGGTTCTAAAAATATTCTTTAACTATTACTCCATTATAATCTCTTACTTACCACTGCAGAAGAGCATCACCAGCTTGAACAGTACACTGCTGACGTGCAGGATTGATCAATTCATGAGGTTGTCCTCATACCTGTACATATGCATTCACTCGATGCAATTTGAAATGAGACTCATGTCACCAAGCAACAAAAACAGAATTATTCATTTATTTATAAAAGTCTTTTTCAATACAATTGTTTGCTATCAATCTTATTTACCTATTTATGTTCTCATACTCTTTACCCAATTAGATTGTTCAATGTTTTAAATTTTTACTGTTATCCTCATTGCTAGGGGCAGAACTGAGGGTCAAACACTAACTCATCACTTAGAGCTCATGGATTTGTTATTTTCGCCATCTCCCCTTATCCCACTCATGCGGGCCTTAACCTCCTGTCCAGTCTAGATATTCTGTAGCAGGAAGTACACTGACATAAGCCACTCCGCAATTGTATATGGACCATCTGAAATGCATAAAAAGTTTGCTGTGGAACCTTGACTTCCTGCTGTAATTCGTTTGAGTTTAAATTTCATTTGTAAAGGTATTTGTTCCAGCAACTTACTGCCAGTTTGGATGATAATCTTTGAACCAACTATCCAATATTTTGCCATATTGCAAATTTTCACGATGTTTATCTTAATGTTAAATTTTTGGAGGGCACAGTCATTGAGTAAGTGCTGGTTATTATAAATTGAAATTCATGAAATGTACACATGCTCTCACTGTGCTCTGGGTAGTTTCCGCAGTATCCAGTTCAGCATCTGGAGGGTCTGCCAGTAACCAGCCGGAGGGCACAGACGATAACAAGATCCAGACTTGCTGCATCCGTCGAAACATTGATAGGCTATACGAAAACTGTAACCTTCCACCACGCCAGTATTCCTGCTCACGCGGATCCGGCTAGAGTTCCGTCTTCGCCAGCCAGTGTCTGATGTACTGTCTCATCACCGTATGGACACCACTTTGCAGCGGACGCGGCTTTCGCCTCCCGGACGACAGAGCACCCGCGACCTGTTGTCTGAACCCTGGTGACCTGTGCCGTGGACATGTCGTGCTGCTCATGAGATAGAACTTTGAATTTGTACTTTGGTTTGAAGACAGACTTTTCGTTGCCAAGGGAACGTTATCTATGCTCTCAAGAATCTGTCTTCGTTTCGTTGTAGGACATTTGTTTTCCGACGAGCTTTTCCTTCGCATTACTAAGAAGAATTTCTATAGAACGTTTATTTCCTTTTGTTAAACTGCATCAGAAATAGGAGACTGCTTGTGTTCGAAGTTTACCTGTTCAAATATAGGAAGCTCAATGACATCTACTTGTGATCTTGTGTGGGCCAGCCGCGGTGGCTGTGCGGTTCGAGGCGCTTCAGTCCGGAACCGTCCTACTGCTACAGTCGCAGGTTCGAATCCTGCCTCGGGCATGGATGTGTGTGATGACCTTAGGTTGGTTAGGTTTATGTAGTTCTAAGTTCTAGGGGACTGATGACCTCAGACGTTAAGTCCCACAGTGCTCAGAGCCATTTGAATTTTGTGATCTTGTGGAAGCATTCCCAGTCAAGAATATTTCAGAGCCCTTGCCATATCCTGTTGAAAAACGGTGAAGCTTCGTTGCCTTTCACTCAGTCCCTTAAAAGACTAATAGACGATTGCAAATTGTTTTGCTCATCTATTTCAATGTTACCTCTATCAGTAATAAATGTTGTCCAGTTATTCTGTCGCCACTATCTGCACCCCACACTCCTCTTTTCTGATCGTGAAGGGGTTCCTCATGAATCAGAATAGGTCTATCGGCGCACCAATGTGGCAGTTTTGGGAATTAACATACCAGTGTAAATTGAACGAAACCACGTCTGATAAGGGAATGAGGTAAAGGATCCATTTCACTGTCATAGACTAGTGTCAAAACCGATTCCCCAAACCTAATCCTATGCCTGGAATCACCGGGTTTAGGTTCTTGAACTACTGTTAGTTTATAGGGCCTTAACTTAAATAACATAGCAGCTCTCTGCACAAATGTGCAAGAAATTTGCGTTTGCTGTGAGAGACCACTAAGAGGCATTTTAGAAGAATTTTCCAGGCGGCATGCAGTGTCATCGATATGAGCTTCTATGGGCATCATTTACACTTCTTGCCAAGAATACTTCCAATTCACGAAATGTGTTCACTGATTGGTGAGCTGCATTGCGAATCCGTATTCGAACACTTGGAAACTTCTTTTCAGACCATCTTCGAAAAATGCGAGAGTTTCGCAGTCTACAATGCTACACTCTTGATGTTTGTTTCACCGTTCGAATGACACTGGCCGAAAAGGCGCGTAGTTCGGCATTAACTGGGGGTATGCGGGACCCGTTCGACGGGCTTACGCAGCACAACTTGGAATAACAACCGCGAGCCTGCGGTCATCAGGTAAGTGGAATATTCTTATATTTAATGGGGGAATAGCATTAGAAAAAAACGTCTCGAAGAATTCGTGACTGACTTTCTTCACATTTCTATATAATACCCTAATAAACATTCGGTTATACATAGTGAAATGTCAGTGGACGCCCCAGGATAACAAAACCACTAAACGGGCCTGGGAAGGATTCAGGACATTTATCGCAAGTCATTTATTACTTCACAGAAATTCAACAATATTTTATAGCACAGACACCAAAAACACAAATAAAATATAAAGATTCAGGCAATTACTCCAAAATTTCTTGAGTTGAGCCAATTGGCGTTTAATTAGTTAATGTAAATGAATAAAGGGCAACAATTTATGATGGACTAACAACCAAGTAATACACTTAAATGTAACTCGAACACGAGCTTAGCGCTGGTTGAACAATGATAGCAATGATGCTAAAGATGACAATTCCAACATTCGGCTGGCCAAAGCGGGTGCTTGACATTAATGAATATAACTTACAAGAAGTGTAGCAACATAAAATTACACAAGCCTGTTATCAACACAAATATCTGATATTTGATCAATCAGAGAAGCCCCTTGGGCATAATCGAGATACTGACGCGGAAAAATGATGAAATACTGTTTAAGAAATTGAGCACCACGCCAATATTAGAACTATTATGTTAAAACCAAACTTCCAACAGGGAAAACATGGAAGGGGCTGGTACAGAAGGCCAGATCTAAATAAGATGGTTTAAGATAATTGGCACTACTTGTTAAATTAACGCCCAATTGCTACGAGATAGAAACTCAACTTATTGAGGGATGCCGTAGCAAGCAAGGAGGCCGCAAAGTATACAGGCTATGCCCATTGAACCGGGTGGTAAAAGGCAACACTCCGTCTCAGTGCTCCAAATACTACGAACACCTCTAAAACCCGAGGTCAAACAACCAAACGTTTAACTCATGCTTAGTAATGAAAGAAAATATGAAATCGCTCACACCTAGAAACTCAATGTGGCCGTGGCCTCAGGCCCCAACCAAACATTACGTATTACAATACGAATACTACTCCCTAATGATTACTGAAAGGATTAACCAGCTAATCTTAAGAAAAAAATGCAACAAGTTAATGTAATAACCAAGTAATTTCAGATTATTCAAGCACATTAACTTGAGTGATTTAAAAGGTAACGGGCAAATCTTGTGGGCTTAGCTTATCACATGGTTAACACCGACCTTAGTTTCATTTTGATTATTAAGTGAATACATCTGAAAAGTTATACGATTTGAAGCTTGAAGTCTTTCGGTGGAATGCTTATTACTTTATAATGTTAATATTGTGCCATAATGTTTTGTCTGACGTTAACCCATAAAAGTATGTTCCTGAGAGACAGAGGTGGAGTTTTATCTTGTCAGATCGACAATACCGTTCCCGCCACTGGCGGGAATGACTCTGTAGCTCCAGACAACTTCTGTCTCACTTTTGTGGTGGGAATAATCGTTGATGGTGAGAGTTACACCTTGTTTTATCACATGTTATTTGTCTGTGGAACAAAAGTTTCCAGCAGCGCCAGTTTTTTTGCGTGTCTTTCAGATACATATTTTCCAAAGTGCTACTTAATTTATGTTGAGTAGAACTTGATGCAGCTGACTGCCTTTTCTTTTAGTCATTTATTTAAATTACAAGATGTAACATTTTTGTAATTTATTATGCAGGTGAAAAAATGAAGCCGTATCCATCTACATCACGAAAAAGAAGACGTACCGAAGTATTGAGATGGGATAATTTCAATTTGGGATGATCTCAATTGGGGATGATCTCAGTTTGGGAAGGAACTTGCAAGGCTGTAGTCAGAAGTAGATGGAAAGAAATGAATGTAGATTATTCAATTTCAGCCAGTTCCGATTGTGATTCTTCATTTTCTCCTCAAGGAGAAACCTCCAGGTCTTTCTCTAATGAATAAGATCAGGTGTTGATTTTCCCTGCATAGATGACCAAGCAAATAACATTTCAGTTCTCTTTCTTTAGAAAGGAAAAATTAGATTTTTTTGGGGCATCAGAAAAACTAACTACAGCTAGAAGACTGACTCTTGATACCATAATGCGGGGAATACAAGGCTGTTCACAACTGAGGTGCCGCCCGCTGTGGCCGAGCTGTTCTAGGCCCTTCAGTCCGGAACCGCGCTGCTGCTACGGTTGGAGGTACGAATCCTGCCTCGGGCACGGATGTGTGTGATGTCCCTTAGGTTAGTCAGGTTTAAGTAGTTCTAAGTCTAGGGGACTGATGACCTGAGATGTTATGTCCCACAGTGCTTAGAGCAATTTTTGAGTTAGCTACACCCTCCAGCTACTTCTCTGCATAGTCACCGCTCCGACTTAGACATCTGTCGTAGCGTTGTAGCAACTTTCCAATATACTCTTCATAGAAGGCAGCCGCCTGTGCTTTCCTCCAATTCTCTACGCCCTACTACAGTTCGCTGTCTGTGTAAAAATGTTGCCTTCTCATACAGCGGTTCGTGTGGGCCGAGTTGAAACTCAGGACGAACCAATTACGCGCTGTGGTGTGGATGATCAATCACTTTCCATCGAAAACGCTACAGAAGCGGCACGATATCAGGTGAAATACTTCACCACGTCCTCATATTTGGAGGAGACTCAATTTCCTAGGCATCTTTACTTGCACACTGTGCGCTCAGAATTGAAAACAGCGACGTGCCACGATCGACGGGCATACGAAAGACAATATCCAACATATCCGCGTAAAACTTCATCGCGACCGATGGGAACTTACTTCTTTTCCAAATAGGGCGGGTGCACACGGGAGACTTATTGTCCCGCAACTGCCTCGTCTTTTCCATAGAGTCTGTACAATCATATGTAAGAGGGCACACGGAGCGACGCGATAGTGACACAACTTTTCAGTTGCTCTGGTCACCGACAGAAGGGCGACGCAACTGTCTCCTCCCATAGGCTGTACGTGCGCCCGTACACTGGCGACAGTGTAGTTGCCGTCTCTGTTATCTGCAGTTGGAAACGTTAAGGTTCGTAAAACGCTATTGTGAGGGATGAAGACATCGTTAGTGAATTGCTCATAAATGAAGTAGAAAGGAGTCCTGTATTGTTCAATAAAACTTTAAATGATTATTGTGACGCTAATTTGAAAAGTAAACTATGGGAAGAAGAGTGTGTAAACATATGGAGTACGATCTGTGGACAACTCTCTACAGAATAATATAAAACACTCAGGGAAGTTATTATATTACGAAGTTGCTTTTATGGGCACATTTTTCACATCGTTCCTATATTAGACTTCTTAATAATGTTTTGTGGATAGAATAAGTAGGTTTTTCAGTGTTGTTGAGTTGTAGGGAAATCAGAGTCCATCGTACTGTCACGGCACAGATCCTCCAGGGGCGTAGAATAGGTTGCAAAATAGTTGCGTATACTGAAAGCAGATGCACTTCTAGTCTGATGTTCAATGTCTATACTCTGCTGTGGACATTCATAAGCCATATCTGTAAAGTTGATTCCATCTCTTCTGCGAACAAAATGGTGGAGCACACCACATATTTTGATTACTGTATCGCAGAAATCGATGGTAACATTAAGAGAGCTGAGGAAAATAAGTCATTTGTTCTTCAGTATGCCAAATTTGCATTCAACCATACGAAGAGTAGTTATATGCCTACGGTTGAAAATTTTCTTTAATGAGGTTAGAGTTTTTTTAGAAAATGGGCGCAAAATGTGCGTCAATAATCCGAATGCTTCATCAGAAACCAAACAAAAAGGCAATGTTTTGAAGGCAAATTGATATTCAGCATCGACCCATACCATCAGCACCACATAAAAGAAATTTTTATAATTAAAAAATTCTGAGCCAGAACTTTGTGTTATTCGAATTTGCTTTCCG
Organism: Schistocerca americana; assembly: GCF_021461395.2. Lineage (NCBI taxonomy): Eukaryota > Metazoa > Arthropoda > Insecta > Orthoptera > Acrididae > Schistocerca > Schistocerca americana. Next base: position 625,984,547 of record NC_060122.1, read on the forward strand.
TCTACAGCATCTATGATGTACGGGAAATTGATGTTTTTATAGAACTGGTCAGCATTGTGATACCGCTTTTCTTCACATTTCTCTGGCATAATCATAGGTTGCAAAACATTCCATGTTTCAGTGCATGTTGTTTTCACCATTTTGCGAATTGTACTTGCACCAACCAAGTAGTTGTATGAAAGATCGTTGAAACTGCATCGATTTGCTAGGTACCTGAAAAGAAATTGTAATAGTTTATGAAGTTTCGTAAATGATTTAAAGTAACTGAATTATAATAGTTTTCATTTTTATTTCATGATGATAAATTAAAATCTACAACAATGTCAAGTATTTCAATTTATTGTCTTTGTTTCCTAGGAACGCTGGCACAACGAAGATGGAAAAATCTTAGGACATGCTTTGCAAGAGAATTGCGTGAGAAAATATCAGCCCAGTCAGGGCAACTAGCCGGAAAGCGCCGAAAGTACAAATTTTACTATGAACTTTTATTTCTTCTACCAACCGTAGAAGTACGTGCAACAAGTGGAAATCCTGAACCAGTGGTAAGCTATGAGGAATCTGAGGAAACAGAGAAAGTTCAAAGGCCACCCATTGTTTATTCTCCACGTACCTCCTACAATACACGTATGAAGAAGGAGAGTTATGAAGAAACCTTTCTAGTTATACTTCGAGAGAAGAAAGAATGTGCTTCACCAATGGATGACGTTGCAACACATTTTATATTGTCTGTTATACCTATGCAGAAAGCAATACCCACACACAGAATGATCGACGCAGAAACTGAGATTCTTCAGGTAATAAGATGTTTCCAGAACACGTATCTACCAAATGACATACGTGATAATCTCAGTGGTGGCGTTAGGTATTCTAGCTTCTCCACCCCTGCGCGAGTGTTTACTGCAACATCTATGTCTGATAATCAACTTACCGCTGGAAACAGCTCGTACACCGTACTTACTTCTCCTCATGATTGCGAAGTGTAAACTCATACATGACTAATTTTTCTGTGCCTTCAGATGGATCAGAAACTATGTACGATGTCACTACATGCAACAGTGTATAAATGCATAACTGTTTACCTGCTCTCATTTTCTGCCGTTTCAGTCAGTTGCTTTAGACATATTTTAAACAAAATATAACGATTACTGTTATTAACTAGTTTTGTCGAATAATAAATAATATCAAACTAAATAAAAAATGTGTAATTACATGCAACCTACCTTAATGTAACATCGAGCCTCTTTTCTGGTGGAATCGACAGTCGAATATATGTATTTTGGTAGGTATTGGCAGGTCCCAGAATTGTCAATAGCTCGTCAAATGACGTAACACTCGTGCCGAAGTAACTGAAGAATTTCTCTGAATGACATATTAGCTCCAGAAATATTAAAGTGAATTTCTCTTTATTTAGTCTTTCAGACATAAGCAGGTGAATCCAATACTTCCTTTCCCGTTGTTTTGTCCTTTGTCCAATGATACGAGCACAAACCACTGCAGTATCAAAACAATCCATCTCTTTGTACTGGTCGACTGCACTACAAAAACCCTAGAAAATGGATCCGCTGTCAGGAAACAGTTGCTCATCGTGCGCGAGCTCTAAAAAACCGAAGCAATAGGAAAGCAACAATGACGAAATGGTTGATTGGGGTTCTGATAGTACTACACTGAACAAATAAGATAGAGTACTTCGTAGGCTGAACAAATAAGAGAGGGAAATTGGTGTTGCTACGATTTTAGGCATTTAGTTCCTCGATTAGTGCAGTGGATCATAAACAGTCACAGTAATGTAACACATAGAAATTGCTTTCCCTCCGTCGAACCACGCAGACAAATTCAGAGCAAGGGGTTAACCTACATAAGTACAACGAATAAAAAACAAAAAACAGAAATTCCAACCGAATTCTTGTCTTTTAAGAATAGTGCTGTCGGCTGTTCACGTTATGGATTCAGTAATAGAATTATTCTATTGTAAATAGTTAAAGTGAACAAAGCAGTAATATACCGTCCAGTTTGCTTTTCTCAAAAGGTGTGGATGAAATGGCAAGGAAACCTGAAATTGTGTCCTTCTAACAGAGGGACAAGGGTGGATTAGACAACTGGACCAAAAATGTGCAAATTACTCATCTCACAGGAAAAGTAGACGATAGCCTCTTGCAATGTTTTTTACATTAATAAATATCAGTACAGTGAGCTGCTGTGTACACTACTTCTGCTTTAGCAACAGTAAAAGTGTCTCCAGATGCAGATTCGTCCAAGAACAGTCTCTAAATCTACTGAGATACCATCTAGAAAATAGGCTGCCTATCTTCTATTTGAGGGAGATTTGGAGATAATAATTCTAAATTTTCTTGGGAGTGACTCAAAGGATGAGGAATAAGAGCAAGTTGTGGTGGAGAGCGACAAGCTGGAAAGAAAGAGGAAGTGTAGTCTTTGTCGTTACCAGAACAACAGGAATTATGATTGACCTGTAACAATGGAATGTTTCTGAGAAACGCTAATTAAGTGTTTAATGGATCAATTAACTACAAATTTATGAGTTTGAAGCTTGTCGCTGACGTTTCTTTACACGATTCCTGTAGTTTTTGAGTTCCGTTATATTAGTATTCGTGAGAGTAACACATATTGTATTCATTACTTGAGGGGGATTCTTAGGGAACTATTGTTCAGTTCGTTCATTTTACTACTACATTAACATGTTCTTTTGCCAGAAAAGCAATATTTATTTGATTTGTTTCTTACCTTGTCTGTCAGACACATATTTCCGGGTAACTACCCGAGCTCATTTTTCCTATTAAGGTTCAAATGGCTCTGAGCACTATGGGACTTAACTGCTGAGGTCATCAGTCCCCGAGAACTTAGAACTACTTAAACCTAACTAAACTAAGGACATCACACACATCCATGTCCGAGACAGGATTCGAACCTGCGGCCGTAGCGATCGCGCGGTTGTAGACTGTAGCGCCTAGAACCGCTAGGCCACCACGAGCGGCTCCTATTAAGGGTTAACCGATGTAATAATGTACAATTTTTCATGGGTAGAACTCCAAAACAGAGAACCACTGTTCTAAGACAGGACCTATAAAGTTTTCTTACAGATAGAAGTGGACGTTCGAGAAAAGTATCTTCGATACCAGGACATTTTAATGTTTACCATATTTATTTTCATTTCAGTTAAATAATGTGTCGGTACGAAGCTTGAAGCAACAGCATTTAGAAGGTTATTGTAAAGTACACTAAGATGACAAAAGTCATGGGATACCTCATAATATCGTGTCGGACCTCTTTTTGTCCGGCGTAGTGCAGCAGCTCGATATGGCATGGAGTCAACAAGTCGCTGGAAGTCCCATGCAGAAATAGGGACGAGCTATGCTGCCTCTACAGCCGGCCATCATTCCGAAAGTGTTGCCGGTGCCGGATTTTGTGGAAGAACTGACCTCTCGATTATGCCCTATAAATATTCGATCGTTTTCATTTCGACTGATTTGGGTGAGCAAATAAATCGATTGTCCAGACTGTTCTTAAAACCAGTCGCGAACAATTATGGCCATTTTCACGTGGCGCATACACTTCCATAAAAACCCCATCGGTGGTTGACGAAATGCTGTTCATGAATGGTTGAAAGTTTTCTCCAGGTACCTGAACATGACCATTTCTAGTCAAAAGTTGGGCCATATGACTCAGTCCATTCCATGTAAACTCAGCCCACACATTATGGTGTCACCACCAGCCTGCATAGTGCCTTGTAGACAACTTGGCTCCATTGATTCGTGAAGTCTTAGCCACATACACGAACCCTACCATCAGCTCTTAGTAACTTTAATCGGGACTAAACTGACCAGGGCACGGTTTTACAGTCATCTAGGATCCAACTGGCATGATCACGAGCCCATGAGAGACGCTGCAGACGATGTCGTGCTCCTAGCAAACGCCCTCCCATCAGTCGTCTGCTGCCATAGTCCATTAGAACCAAATTTCACTGTCCTAACGGATTCGTTCGTCGTATGTCCCACATTGATTATCTGACGCAGTGTTGCTTATCTGTTAGCATTGCTCTCGGTGCTAAAGTGAAGGCTGCTGGCCTCAGCATTATCCTTGGTAAGAAGTAATGCCTCAAATTTGGTATTCTCGGTACACCGTTGACACTGCGGGTCTCGCAGTACTGAATTAGCTAACGATTTTCTATTTCCAACGCCGACCGTGGTGGCAGAGAGGTTCTAGGAGCTTCAGTCTTGAACCGCGCAACTGCTAAGGCCGCTGGTTCGAATTCTGCTTCGGGCATGGATGTGTGTGATGTCCTTAGGTTGGTTCCGTATGAGTAGTTCTGACTTCTAGGGAACTGATGACCTCAGATGTTAAGTCCCATAGTGCTCAGAGCTAATTTGAACCTATTTTCAACTACCATACTGCGTTCAGAATACGTTAATTCCATTCGTGCGGCCATAACCACGTCAGATGCCTTTTGACATGAATCACTCCGCCAATGCAAAGCCTTTCGTACTTCTGTATGTCATACCACCGCCATCTGTATATGTACATATCGCTATCCAATGACTTTTGTCCTTCTTCGTTATTTCAGTCATGAATGAAAGGTAGCTCACTATTGGCTATTAATGGTCACACAAGAGACGAATTTTGTAGGTTAAAGAACTTGACGAACATTTTTTCTTCTGTTTTTCTACGATGGAATGTAATTGTTTCTGCTTTAAGTGTATTTGGAATGTTTCAAGGGAATATTTCGAATATTATCCTCTTTGTAACCAGTAGCGGTGGTGGTGGTGGTTAGTGTTTAACGTCCCGTCGACAACGAGGTCATTAGAGACGGAGCGCAAGCTCGGGTTAGGGAAGGATTGGGAAGGAAATCGGCCGTGCCCTTTCAAAGGAACCATCCCGGTATTTGCCTGAAACGATTTAGGGAAATCACGGAAAACCTAAATCAGGATGGCCGGAGACGGGATTGAACCGTCGTCCTCCCGAATACGAGTCCAGTGTGCTAACCACTGCGCCACCTCGCTCGGTAACCAGTAGCGTTATTTGATTAAAGTGTAATGTAAACTTGAATATAATGGAAAGATTGTACAATTCATGGTAGGGGTACTGGTGATTTCCTGTCCTGCTGCAGTCTAGGATTCAGGGAGGGGAAAGGACCGTCTATTTGACACTGCACATATCGAAATCTCTTATTATCAGCCTTATTCACAGCATCCCTACACTAGGCATGCTGTGAAGGCAGTAGACTTGTTGCACGGTGTTCTTTGAGTGAAGGGTATCTAAGTAAGTGAAACATGCTTAAGGATTCCCATTTCAGTTCCCTAACCGTCACTGTTTCGCTATCCTATGGTCTGTATCGAACTATGACGATCATAGCAGCTCTTCTCAAAATTCATTCGATGTCTGTCGTCATTCCCATATGAAAATTATTCCATTTACTCGCGGAATGCTCCAGAAATTATAGCACTAGCGTCTTGTGTGCGATTTCCCTTAAAGTGCTACTATACTTTCCCCGAACCCTTTCTACAAACCCAAGTTTTCCATTCGCTTCCCTCTGTGATAAGTCTACGTATTCGTCCCATTTCATCTCGCTTCTTTACATTATTCCTAAATACTTATAGGCTGGCAATGTCAGACACTCAAGACGTTCACCATATTTGAAGCCAACTCCCTCCAGTATATCGATCGGAAATTTAGTCCATGTCTTTCTGCATTTACTTATGGTCGTCTAACGGCGATGCAACAGAGTCGTCAGCCAACATTCTTATAGTGCTGCTGATCGTGTCTGATAAATCTTTTATTTATTTTACGCAATTCCAGTACTGTGTTGGTAACAGGATCCGCTACACAATATATATGTAATTTATTAATTAAGGCTTCCGTCTGTAATTTTTATGAGTGATTAGTTTAGAACTTTATGTTCATTCTAAAACCATTACGAGCAATAGAAGATATAATGTTATCAACAAAACTTTAGATAAAAAATTTGCGGTGTACAGATTACGTCAGTACAATGAATTTTTTGTGACATACCTACATTGTTAATGTGGAAACATGTTACAGCAACGAAAAATAATTGGTTTAGAGTACTGAAATTTCGGGAATACACTTGTCTAGGCAACATATTTAAGTAATTAACAATGCAGGATCACATGTCAATGTAAGCGCGGCATAAGCTACTGAAAATGAGAAATGCTGGTACATTAATAACGGGTGAAACGGCCAGAATGTTAAATGCAAGCATACAAACGTGCATCCATTGTGTTGTTCATGTGCTGACTGTCAGTTCGTAGGATACAATTCCATGCCCGTTATACTTGGTCAGTGAATGCAGAAACGGTTTGTGTTATTTGCCGATGACGCTGAAGTTGTCGTCTGATGAAGTCCCACATGAGCTCGGTTGAGGACAGGTCTACTGATGGAGCAGGCCAAGGCAACATACCGACACACTGTAGAGCGTGTTGGGTTACAGTAGCGGTATGTGGGTGAGCGTTATCCTCCTGGAAAACACTCCCTTGAATGCTGTTCATGAATGCCTGCACAGCAGGTCGAATCAGCAGACTGATGTACAAATTTGCAGTCAAGGTGCATGGGATACCCACAACAAGGCTCCTGACCTCATACGAAATCGCGCCCAAGACTGTAACTCTAGGTATGGGCCCAGTGTGGTTGGTTTTTAGCGAACGTACATTCTCGTGAGCACTGCTGCCAGAAATCATTTACAGTGGCTATATACCTGCCACACCTTTCTGCAGTATCGCAGAAGGAACTTCAGCGTCTTCCAGCCCTATTACACGACCACGTTGAAAGTCGGTGAGGTGTTTATAACGCCGTGTTCGTCATCTTAAAGGCATTCTTGAATAACATCAATTTACCACGTCCAATCCCAAAGGTAATTGATGCTCACGACCGTTACAGTGTGTATTTAAACCAAAACCTGTTAGCGTCACTCTTACGCGACTAGCACGAAAGTTGAGTAGAGGTAATTTTTTAGATAGTGCGACAGTGTAACAACTATTGAACTATATGAAAAAAATGTAAATTAGTTACAATCTACGCTGTATACAGACTTTATTCAACATCTAAACGTCACTAAAGGTATTCGGATTTATGTTACGTCGTGTTCGATATGCCTGCCGTCATTTCCGATAAAAGCGAAATTTGTTTCACATAATTCTATAATTGTCATCCTGTATCAAGATGACAATATGCAGCCAAGTAACATTTGTTGTATTGATATGATGTAAAAACAAATGTCTTAAGTGCAGTGAAGAATTACAAATGCAGATACGTCACAAAAATATTTATTCCACTGCTGAAATGTGTGCTCATAAAATGTTTGAAAACACTGGTATTCATATTTTGTTGATGAGGTTGTCTCATGTAATAGAGGTAAAAGTTTAACAATAAACGAAAATTTCTGTTCTTGTCACTCAGTAAAAGTATTATTTGCAACTCCGACGGAAACCTTGATAAAAAATTACGAATCTGTTTACTTTGTGGAGGTTAGAGGTCTTAAGACACTTGCTTAGCGAACACTCGATGCTAATTTCGTTTCCAGCTGGACATCTGCGACGGGGACAGCGTCTTTCTACCATTACCTGTGCTTTTCCCCAATCTCTACGGGGTCGGAATGTCAATCTAGGTTTGGCAGTGTTAGTGGTATAGGGCGGCCAGATGTGTTTCTTGTAGCCAACACTTCACCACCCCTCCTCCCTCCACCCTCACTACTCCCACACCAACTTGAGTTGGACACTGAATTCCTCATCTTTTCGATTTGAGTGTTAGCATGTGAACGTGTTTCGAAATGCTTGCAAATAGTGTAACCGAGGCGGGACGTGCCTACCAGCTCGATATTCACCCAGTCGGATGCGGACAAGTGCCTAAAAATTACATGCAGGCTGTCCGACACACCAGCCCGCGTCGTTAATTCACCGGCTTGATTCGATTGATAGCTAATGTCTCCCGAATCCCGAAAGTGGTGTGCTAACGCGTGCTTCTATCCGACGCGTCTCGTCGCGTTTAAAGTTCTGCGTCTTTCAGACAAAATATATGCAGCCAAATAATTACTTATCTGCGAAGGTTCGTAGTCGAAAAAGTCTCGCCGAATGATATAAGTAGATATTATGGCAGTTTCCGTATCTAGATAGATATCTAGCTAACAGTGGCAGACTGTGCTCCTTCCACGCTGCAGGTTTGGAAGAGATACGTCAACAAATACTACCTGTCCATGGATGTGGTGTGCGTGCCACGAATGTAATTCCGTCGGCAAAGTGAGGAGAGAACGCACGGTCCGCAGTCCAATACTTGGCTACGTCAAAAGGATCTCTCAATGTCAAATCAGCCCTTCCCATGAGCACCTCCAGTGCGCGCATGTGATCAAGGTGAGCCATTTTTTGTTGAATGCATTGTCACTATATCATGTGCTTAATAAACGTTACTTTGTTTCAAAACCACAACATTAGAGAATAAATTAGATGAAATCGAATGTTATAAGACTGACAGAGGTTTAGATAATTTGTATGTGGCTCCTCCATCTGCTTGTATAACACACCACGCTTGTTCGTCTGATTGATTACCTGTCTCTTTCGGATCAAGAGTGGAATCATTTCCGAAATGGTTAAGTTTGTAAACTGTTATCGTGCCGCCTTCTTTAGGTATACTGTGCTTGACAAAACGGCGCTATCGAAAATAGGCGCCGAGTCTACTGTCCTGCACTACTAGTAATCGATTGTATAGGTGAAACACGGCTGTGGAGATATGTTCGGGCGAATGACCGTGCAGCTGTTAAGCAACTGACCGCCTAGAAGAATCGAGGGCATGTTTCTGCTGAACTCCATTAAGCGAACATTGGTGCATATGGGCCTCTGCAGCAGGCGCTTCGTTCATGCACCCATGCTGACTGCCGCTCATCGGCGACGAAGGCTGGAATTGGCACGCCAAAACCGCAACAGTACGTCCATTGAGTGGCGACAGATTGCTTTTTCGAATTAATCACGCTTTTTGCTAGATCAGACACATGGCCGTTTGCGAACACGGCGTGAAACGTTTGAAAGCAAGCACATTGCAACAGTTACGATCTGGGTAATGTTCAAATGGTTCAAATGGCTCTGAGCACTGTGGGACTCAACTGCTGAGGTCATTAGTCCCCTAGAACTTAGAACTAGTTAAACCTAACTAACCTAAGGACATCACAAACATCCATGCCCGAGGCAGGATTCGAACCGGCGATCGTAGCCGTCTTGCGGTTCCAGACTGCAGCGCCTTTAACCGCACGGCCACTTCGGCCGGCTCTGGGCAATGTGTACGTGGCACTCATAAGATGATTTTGTCATTCTGTAAGGCACATTGGATCAAAAGAAGTGTGCACCTATCGTTAGGGACCATGTATACCCCTACGTCCAGTGCGTTTTTCCTTGGTACGGTTGCATCTAGCAGCAGGACAGTGCAAAGCGTCACTCAGCTCGCTGTGTACGTGCGTGGTTCGAAGAGCACCAAGATGAGTCACTCTACTCTCATGGCCACCAAACTACCCAGATGTAAACCCAGCCGAGAAACTGTCGAACCACCTCCATCGGGCTATTCGCGCCTTGGATTATCCACGCAGACGAGAAACCTAGCGAAGGGAGCTAGCCTAGCTCCGCATCCCGGCTGGTCTGTTCCAGAACCTCAGTGACTTTCTCCCTGTACGTCATGCAGAGATCCACGCTGCAAAAGGAGGTTATAAGTGCTTTTGACAGGCGGTCACAGCATTGTGACTGGACAGTGGAGAGTCAGACGGAATTAAAAGAGATAACTGATTAAAGTAATTCTCCCGTCACATTTAGGTGACTACAGGTGATGTTAAATTCAATTACATTGCGTTAGTTCCAGATGGAGTTAAATCCATTAAATTATTCAAGTCTCGAAGAATATCGTAGTTATATAATTTGGGAAAACATTATAGCTATAGAGCGAAATAATCTATAGCCCTATTTGAATATACCGTCTGAATGACTGTCTTGGTTGATTTAGTACATCATTAAAATGGCGGTTATGTGTGCCAGCTGCTGCTTAAGGAACAAGCAGCGAACCAAAATAAAATAACTGCAAGAAAACAAGTAAAAACGACATACGAAATAATGTTTGAATTAGCACAGTCATCTTTTCTAGGCTTTTACTTTCCTCCATCGGAACACAATCCCTACGCTTGGGGATCGCAATTATTTAAAGCAACGCTAGGTGCCGTGATCACATATACATTTGCAAGCAGCTATAATCGATCTCTCAAAACGTTTAATCCTGAAGAAACCGTCCAGCAACACAATTAAAAATATTAAATTTTACAATGTGGTTTAGAAATTACAGATTTTGTTACGTGTGCATATCACTTATTAAGAATATAGCTGTACGGAACATTGCACTAAATGAACCAGCCTTGGGAAACCTGGCATAAGAAGCGACCGATATTTGATAGTCTTTCCTCACGTAAAATGTAATACAGTGTTATAGACGATGATGACTTTCACCTAACGAAATAATATATGTCATATACATTACACAATACTCGTTCTTTCTTTTACAACGGTTCTACGTAAATAGAGTGTGTATTTTCAATCGATGTTAATTCCCTCTAGAGGCAGCTTTTTGAAACACTCGATGGTCTTTAAACGTCTCCTGCGGCACCAGCTACCTTGGCATCACAGACAGGCGTTTGGCTACTAATGAAAATGTATCACAATACCAGATAAAAATATAGCCAATTTTAAATTTCTTCTCTTATCCGATAAATGGACAGTGTATAGTTATACGGCAGTTATAATAAATGAATAAAACAGCTGAGAGGATTTATTTTCGAATTTATTCACCAGAATTCAAACAGAAACATCAATAAAATCTAATTAGGAGTGATAAATAGATAACAATACTAACGAAATGGAAAAGGTTCCCATATACGACAAAGTGTACGTATTCTCTTGACATGAAAATGACCCGTTACACTAGCTATTTAGCTCCATAGTCTCTGCCTATTAAGCTTCTACACACTGAATAAACGGCAACACTTGTATAGAAAACCAGACTGTTTCAGTACCAAATTCACTCACTAGCACGGATTACTCGTAGGCTACCTCTCAGTATTCGTACTGCAACAAATAACTCGATTGATTACAAAGTACCGCAGCCTCTCAGTTTTGAAATACAATTCGAAACACCATCTCCACTCCAGACTGCAAATTACTTCACAGCCGTGCGAGGGCTGCTAACCGACTTCTCAGTTTCGCGAGCTGAAATATGCTGCCTACATTATGTACCAAATAGGTCTTTTTGCCAGTCAGAGTCACCACCAGAATAAAGGCGCCGTTTCCAGCTCTCTATGACAGAACTTCTGTAGGGTGATGTTTACTGGCAGGACCTTTAGAAGTTTTTCTCTAACTGTCGTCGGGAAAGTCCGTCCATCGTGCGACCTTATGGCCGGGCCATCAACATAACCATATGAATGATAGAAGGACCTGCACCAAGTGACATACCAATAAACAACAGCAGCCATAGGATCACATAAATTAATTACAAGTGTCACATAACAGATAATGAATTGATCAGTTCGATACAGAAGCGGCCAGAGTTGCAAGATTTACTTTTTATTTAATCGATGACTAGTTTCAGGTTACCTCAACCATTTTCAAATCAACCATCTATAAAATCCAAAAATCCAAAACAGCATATAACCCAATAGAATATTATACGTAAATTTATAACAAAGTCACGTTTAATGTAGAATAGTCGACTGTACAAACAAGTGTTCAGATGCACCGAAAGCGGTCATCAATTAAATGAAAAGTGACTCTCGCAACTTAAGATGTTGTTAAATGGAACTAGTTAACATGAGTTGCCGTCCTGCAATTAATCAAGCATGCTGGAAATTCATTAATAAACTGAGTTTATTAAACAGTGGTGGGCCTAGCGTATGTGAAACATGGTTGCTTTAACTTGCAAAATAATAAAAATGGTGGATTCAGCAAATTACTGAATAAAGCAAAGCTCACTCTAAAACCTGTGAGCGTACAAGCTGTGAGGGTAGGTAGAGCGGCAGTTCTCCACCGCTGGCGGTTGCTACGGGCCTGTGGTGAGCGGCTAGCGATTACACAGCCTTGGAAAAACCTGAGCGGAAGCTTGGCAAGAGCGCATAAGGCCGTGTTTGAGCGCTTGGCGGAATCTATATGCCAGAGAAAATTTGATAAAAACCGAAATAAGAGTGACACGGAGGTACGAGCTGGCACTTAATGGACAGAAAAGTATGTGAAGCTGAATTATCTAGACGTGCCACAAAAATATATAATAGTTTAAAAGTTATTGTTTTTTAAAAAATGTATATTGATGAAAGTTCAAAAGTTAATATCTCGGCAATGCTTTGGCCGATTAACATGAACAAAGTTTTTACGGCTGCAGCTAAGAGAGCTGCATCGAGCAATGATAGCCGATATGTACCATTTTTGAATGAGAGCTCAGAATATGGGATTCAACTGAGAGGAAATGTGGTTTTGGTAATAAATACATTTAAAGACACCAAACTAGCGGCAGCATTCTGTAGTGTAAAGAGGTAGGCGAGTCATGATACCAAACCTTGGACCTTAAATTGTAATTGCCCGAAAAATATCCATGTTTTTCAATCTATCATACGTGTTTTCTTTTTTAGTTTTAGAATATTCGCAATTTTTTTGTCAAACACTATTTTTAATTAGGCGGTAGTTTCGAGGGTGTATAGTGCGGCCATCTTACAGGACTTGAAAGTTGAAACGGAGCGACGTTAAGAGCCGGACATGCCGCCCATCTGGTGGAGAGTGTTAGGTTGGTAGCCACGATCGGAGGCAAGTAAGTATGTAGCGACGTTCGAAAACGATCAAGTTGAGCGCAATATAGTGGTTTAGGACAGCAGACAACAGTGTATTTTGTGAACTGTGAACAGACTGTCGAGTGCCGTGATCACGGCATATGAGTTTTATAGTGAAGTGTAGTAGCATCAATTACTAACAGCCGCGCTTACTTAAAAGCCCCTCAGGCAGCATTTTAAGTTTAGTCAATATATTGAAGACTATTCGTGGAAAATCGAAATAAACTACTTGTTCAAGTTATAAATCAACGCGAGTGATTCAATATTTCAAATTTCACTGCAATATCTGCCTGCATTGTATTTTTTATACTTTATTTCAAACTGAAAAGTGAGTTTACGACGGGTGTGAGCTGTGCACCCTATGATGAAAAACCTAGGCAAACATTGAGACCAGCCTCATCTCTGCAGCACTCAACTAAGCTGAGTGTTGAGTGTAACAAATATATATATTTTCGTGCCGTAGCACATGGGGGCTCGAGATAAATATTCAGTCTAAACTAACTGTTCATCAGTAATCGGCGAACAGCGCCAACACCACATAAATAAATATTTTCATAGTTTTCAGCGAATTTAACAGCACGTAGTGCACAGTACCGCCGTAAAACTTATTTATTACAAGACTTTGCGAACATCAGATTAAACACATATCCACTAATACAGGAGACAGTTACCTTCAGTGGCTATTGATGAATTTTAATCACAGAAGAAGGAAGAAACTACAGAAGGAATCACACATGCACTTACTATCTTGATTTAGCGTAGGCTGAGCTCGCGATTGATAATAAGCGTACTTGAATTGATAATGTGAGAGTCTTCACATGCCTCTACAACTCGGTTTCCGAGCTCTGACGCTGCTTACTTACTTAGGGTTACCGGTGTCCACGAGTGGCTGCTGTTTTAGTGAGAGCAAAATCCTGTTATCCACCCTGCACTGAAAGCTGCTCTCACATAAATCCTGAAATCGAAGTTCCTTTCGTGTCTGACGCATTAACAGTTGATTCTCGGAAAGAAGTTGTGCTACAGAGCTCTGCCCTCTAGAAACTGAATTTTTTGGCTTCATTTTTTAGTGTAAACTTTATACATGATATTTATCGCCAATGACAGTGATTCATCTGACTATCGATCAATATTCACTCTGATAAGGCACCAGTATCCCTTCCATACTCGGTTTTAATCTAATTAATCAATCGTGTGTATGCCGGCTGGGGTGGCCGAGCGTATCTAGGCGCTGCAGTCTGGAACCACGTGACCGCTATAGTCGCGGGTTCGAATCCTGTCTCAGGCATAGATGTGTGTGATGTCCTTTGGTTAGTTAGGTTTAAGTAGTTCTATGTTATAGGGGACTGATGACTACAGAAGTTAAGTCCCATAGTGCTCAGAGCCATTTGAACCATTTGAACCAATCGTGTGTGTTCTTAGCGCTGGAGCCCAGAAACCGGCAACTTATAACTACCACGATCTGTCCTCTTAACGTTTTTCAGCCAATAAGGCCATCTCCACATACGGATAGGGGAATTCTGTTCTCCGACTGAAGAAGTTATTTATATTTTCCAATAGTAAGTGCTAATACTGCTTCATAGCAGGTTAACAACAATTCGATTAGCTTGGCGGCTTCTTGATGACTTTGGTTGCCACGCTCTGGTATATAGAAGAGAAGGCTTGTCTCATCTCTTTCAACGGAACCACCATGTACGCAGCGATTCCCAGAGTAGGGCCTCCTGCAGGGCACAGTGCAGTACAATATGGCACGCCCTGGAGCCCTGTGTTCGTGACAACCGATTTTGATTATAAGTTTCTCGCTATTCAGTGAATCTTAGCAGTGATATTCTTTCAGCCTGAATTTAAGTCCCACTCTTGAACCCTACCTTTATTTCTATGATGTACAATTTGACCGGTAGGGATGAAAGCATGCATCCCTGTCTTACACTCATTTTATTCCGCGAACCTCCTTGTTGGTCTTCCAAAGGTTGCTATCCCCTCATGACTGTTGCACAGTCGGCCGTGGTGGCCGAACTGTTCTAGGCGCTTCATTCCGGAACCACGCGGCTCCTGCGGTCGCAGGTTCGAAACCTGCCTCGGGCATGGATGCGTGTGATTTCCTTAGGTTAGTTACGTTTAAGTAGTTGTAAGTCTAGGGCACTGATGACCTCTGATGTTAAGTCTCATACTACTTAGAGCCAATTCTTTTTACTGTTGTACATATTGCGTACCACCCGTCGTTCCGTGTGGTTTACTCCTCACAGTTTCGGACATCCTCCACCATTTCACATTGTCAATTGTTCTTTATAGATCCACAAATCCTATGAATATGTCTTGATGTTTTTTCAGTCTTGCTACAATTACTCAGCGCAATTTCAGTGCCTTCACCTTTCCTAAAGCCAAATGAATCGCCATCTAACGTACCCTTAGTTTTGATTTCCATTCTTTAGTATACACTACTGGCCATTAAAATTGCTACATCACGAAGATGACTTGGTACAGACGCGAAATTAAACCGACAGGAAGAAGATGCTGTGATATGCAAATGATTAGCTTTTCAGAGCATTCACACAAGGTCGGCGCCGGTGGCGACACCTACAACGTGCTGACACGAGGAAAGTTTCCAACCGATTTCTCATACAGAAACAGCAGTTGACCGGCGTTGCCTGGTGAAACGTTGTTGTGATGCGTCGTGTAACGAGGAGAAATGGTTACCATCACGTTTTCGACTATGATAAATGTCGCTTTGTAGCCTATCGCGATTGCGGTTTATCGTATCGCGGCATTGTTGCTCGCGTTGGCGGAGATCCAATGACTGTTAGCAGAATATGGAATCGTTGGGTTCAGGAGGGTAATACGGAAGCCGTGCTGAATCCCAACGGCCTCGTATCACTAGCAGTCGAGATGACAGGCATCTTATCCGCATGGGTGCTGTAACGGATCGTGCAACCACGTCTCGATCCCTGAGTCAATGGATGGGGACGTTTGCAAGACAACAAACATCTGCACGAACAGGTCGACGACGTTTGCAGCAGCATGGACTATCAGCCCGGAGACCATGGCTGCGGTTACCCTTGACGCTGCATCACAGACAAGAGCGCCTGCGATGGTGTACTCAACGACGAACCTGGGTGCACGAATGGCAAAACGTCATTTTTTCGGACGAATCCAGGTTCTGTTTATAGCATCAAGATGGTCGCATCCGTGTTTGGTGACATCGCGGTGAACGCACATTGGAAGCGTGTATTCGTCATCGCCATACTGACATATCACCCAGAGTGATAGTATGTGGTGCCATTGGTTACACGTCTCGGTCACCTCTTGTTGGCATTGACGGCACATTGAACAGTGGACGTTACATTTCAGATGTGATACGATCCGTGGCCGATGGACTGCCACGTTACTGACAGTCTTTCATTACACACTAGCTCTACGTCGTTCACAACGCAAACATAGACGGCACATGTTCCGCGGAGCTCAACTAAAACCCATTATAATGAGCGCAGTGCTTCTACCCAGCTTCCCCTTCCGCCCTTCCCTCCCCCCTCCCCCGCAGTAGTAGTACTCGTCTTTTAAAAAGCACAGCGCCACATAATCGCCCGACGCTGTCTCTCTCTTCCCTGATCCGCTAGTCGGTTCTCAACAGGCATTTAACAGGATGCACAACCACTCTTTTACACAGTCCTCCATCAAAGGAAATTAATGTGTAACTTTAGTAGTCAGATATGGCACTCGCTAACTTAATTAAATTTATTTATTAGATGGGCTTCTCAGTTTAATGGTTATGTGGCAGTTTTGACAAAACTATTCAGTTAACATTCATGATAAATGATAGACCTTTTCGTCAACCATGTATGGTCTGTCCCTATGTCATTTAGGAGGATTAGGGAAATACTATACCAGTCACCTCCAGGCTGGAAAAAATCTCTTTATCCCAGAAATGGCTCTAGCACACGCAGCAGTCAGATGATGAGGACACGAGAACATAGCCACCCGTTAAATTTATTAAACAATAAACAGGTACTCTTTCAGCTCTGTGAGTCATATTCACGTTGTTTGTAACGCAACTGCACTTGTTTAAACGTGAGATATCGTTTGTCGGTGGGCTATCACCATCTCTGCACGTTGTAGACTGGCCAATAAAGGGGCGAGTGAGCAAGTTAGCTGGACAAGGGAGACCATTATCGGCAATCATGTGAAGCAGCAACTTAAACGGGGCGCCACGTTAAACTTTTTGTTTCGATATCTAAGTTAAAGTCCGATCTAAGCTCCTATCTTCGTTCATATAGAAAATATAGTTAAATCGGATGATCGATCAATTGTTTTGATACACGCTGTACCATTGAACAGGCGAGAGGAAGAAAAGTGAGCTCTGATATGGTTTTTGTTAATTGAAAAGCCTTCACGCGATGCGTGACAGATTGTTGCATCCTAGCGTCTCCAGATAATTCCAATACTTCGATTGTTACTTTTAATGTTGTTTGTTCTTGTGCTCTTCAGTTCAAAAAAGCTTTGAAGCAATTCTTCAAACTAGTCTCAGCTCCACAAGCCTCCTCTTGTCTGCATAACGACTCCAACCTATATCCTTCCTGCTTTCTGTAATCAAGCCTTGTTCTCCCTCTACAGGTTTTACCCACTCCCTAACTCTCCCTCCCCTAACACATTTTCCTCCATTAAGATATCGACGATTCCTTCACGTCTCTGGATGCAATTTTTACGCCATCCACCTACTCTCTCCTCCTCTTTCCGCCCCCCCCCCCCCCCCCCCGCTACACGCACACACAAATTAGCAAATGGATGATTCCTTGACTCCTCTTAGCCTAAGGAGGGCTATGCGTGAAGCCTTCAGTGAATTCGAAAGTAAAATTCTATGTACCGACTTGTCAGGATATCTTAGGAAGTTCTAGTCTTACGTTAAATCAGTAAGTGGCTCGAAACAGCATATCCAGACACTCCGGGATGATGATGACATTGAAACAGAGGATGATACGCATAAGGCTGAAATACTAAACACCTTTTTCCAAAGCTGTTTCACAGAGGAAGACCGCACTGCAGTTCCTTCTCTAAATCCTCGCACAAACGAGAAAATGGCTGACATCGAAATAAGTGTCCAAGGAATAGAAAAGCAACTGGAATCACTCAACAGAGGAGAGTCCAGTGGACCTGACGGGATACCATTTCGATTCTACACAGAGTACGCGAAAGAACTTGCCCCCCTTCTAACAGCCGTGTACCGCAAGTCTCTAGAGGAACGGAGGCTTACAAATGATTGGAAAAGAGCACAGGTAGTCCCAGTCTTCAAGAAGGGTCGTCGAGCAGATGCGCAAAACTATAGACCTATATCTCTGACGTCGATCTGTTGTATAATTTTAGAACATGTTTGTTGCTCGCGTATCATGTCGTTTTTGGAAACCCAGAATCAACTCTGTAGGAGTCAACATGGCTTCCGGAAACAGCGATCGTGTGAGACCCAACTCGCTTTATTTGTTCATGAGACCCAGAAAATATTACATACAGACTCCCAGGTAGATGCTATTTCCCTTTACTTCTGGAAGGCGTTCGATACAGTTCCGCACTGTCGCCTGATAAACACAGTAAGAGCCTACGGAATATCGGACCAGCTGTGTGGCTGGACTGAAGAGCTTTTAGCAAACAGAACACAGCATGTTGTTATCAATGGAGAGGCGTCTACAGACGTTAAAGTAACCTCTGGCGTGCCACAGGGGAGTGTTATGGGACCATTGCTTTTCACAATATACACTCCTGGAAATGGAAAAAAGAACACATTGACACAGGTGTGTCAGACCCACCATACTTGCTCCGGACACTGCGAGAGGGCTGTACAAGCAATGATCACACGCACGGCACAGCGGACACACCAGGAACCGCGGTGTTGGCCGTCGAATGGCGCTAGCTGCGCAGCATTTGTGCACCGCCGCCGTCAGTGTCAGCCAGTTTGCCGTGGCATACGGAGCTCCATCGCAGTCTTTAACACTGGTAGCATGCCGCGACAGCGTGGACGTGAACCGTATGTGCAGTTGACGGACTTTGAGCGAGGGCGTATAGTGGGCATGCGGGAGGCCGGGTGGACGTACCGCCGAATTGCTCAACACGTGGGGCTTGAGGTCTCCACAGTACATCGATGTTGTCGCCAGTGGGCGGCGGAAGGTGCACGTGCCCGTCGACCTGGGACCGGACCGCAGCGACGCACGGATGCACGCCAAGACCGTAGGATCCTACGCAGTGCCGTAGGGGACCGCACCGCCACTTCCCAGCAAATTAGGGACACTGTTGCTCCTGGGGTATCGGCGAGGACCATTCGCAACCGTCTCCATGAAGCTGGGCTACGGTCCCGCACACCGTTAGGCCGTCTTCCGCTCACGCCCCAACATCATACAGCCCGCCTCCAGTGGTGTCGCGACAGGCGTGAATGGAGGGACGAATGGAGACGTGTCGTCTTCAGCGATGAGAGTCGCTTCTGCCTTGGTGCC
The DNA here is from genome assembly GCF_021461395.2 of Schistocerca americana. NCBI lineage: Eukaryota > Metazoa > Arthropoda > Insecta > Orthoptera > Acrididae > Schistocerca > Schistocerca americana. Next base: position 626,003,873 of record NC_060122.1, read on the forward strand.
AATGATGGTCGTTTGCGTGTTTGGCGCCGTGCAGGTGAGCGCCACAATCAGGACTGCATACGACCGAGGCACACAGGGCCAACACCCGGCATCGTGGTCTGGGGAGCGATCTCCTACACTGGCCGTACACCACTGGTGATCGTCGAGGGGACACTAAATAGTGCACGGTACATCCAAACCGTCATCAAACCCATCGTTCTACCATTCCTAGACCGGCAAGGGAACTTGCTGTTCCAACAGGACAATGCACGTCCGCATGTATCCCGTGCCACCCAACGTGCTCCAGAAGGTGTAAGTCAACTACCCTGGCCAGCAAGATCTCCGGATCTGTCCCCCATTGAGCATGTTTGGGACTGGATGAAGCGTCGTCTCACGCGGTCTGCACGTCCAGCACGAACGCTGGTCCAACTGAGGCGCCAGGTGGAAATGGCATGGCAATCCGTTCCACAGGACTACATCCAGCATCTCTACGATCGTCTCCATGGGAGAATAGCAGCCTGCATTGCTGCGAAAGGTGGATATACACTGTACTAGTGCCGACATTGTGCATGCTCTGTTGCCTGTGTCTATGTGCCTGTGGTTCTCTCAGTGTGATCATGTGATGTATCTGACCCTAGGAATGTGTCAATAAAGTTTCCCCTTCCTGGGACAATGAATTCACGGTGTTCTTATTTCAATTTCCAGGAGTGTATATATAAATGACCTAGTAGATAGTGTCGTAAGTTCCATGCGGCTTTTCGCGGATGATGCTGTAGTATACAGAGAAGTTGCAGCATTAGAAAATTGTAGCGAAATGCAGGAAGATCTGCTGCAGATAGGCACTTTTTGCAGGGAGTGGCAACTGACCCTTAACATAGACAAATGTAATGTATTGCGAATACATAGAAAGAAGGATCCTTTATTGTATGATTATATGATAGCGGAACGAACACTGGTAGTAGTTACTTCTGTAAAATATCTGGGAGTATGCGTACGGAACGAATTGAAGTGGAATGATCATATAAAATTAATTGTTGGTAAGGCGGGTACTGGGTTGAGATTCATTGGGAGACTCCTTAGAAAATGTAGTCCATCAGCAAAGGAGGTGGCTTACAAAACACTCGTTCGACCTATACTTGAGTATTGCTCATCATTGGGGGATCCGTACCAGATCGGGGTGACGGAGAAGATAGAGATGATCCAAAGAAGAACGGCGCGTTGCGTCACAGGGTTATTTGGTAAGCGTGATAGCGTTACGGAGATGTTTAACAAACTCAAGTGGCAGACACTGCAAGAGAGGCGCTCTGCATCGCGGTGTAGCTTGCTCGCCAGGTTTCGAGAGGGTGCGTTTCTGGATGAGGTACCGAATATATTGCTTCCCCCTACTCATGCCTCCCGAGGAGATCACGAATCTAAAATCAGAGAGATTCGAGCGCGCACGGAGGCCTTCCGACAGTCGTTCTTCCCGCGAACCATGCGCGACTGGAATAGAAAAGGGAGGTAATGACAGTGGCACGTAAAGTGCCCTCCGCCACACACCGTTGGGTGGCTTGCGGAGTATAAATGTAGATGTAGATGTAGACGACTTCAATCAACATATCCCTTACATAAGATTTTCACTCAGAAGCGTAGTGTGCGCTCATATGAAACTTACTGGCAGCTTAAAACTGTGCGCAGGACTTAAAGTCGAATTCGGGACCTTCGCTTTTTGCGGGAAAGTGCTCACTCATCTCAGGTAACGAAGCACGACTCATGACCAAAAGCGCACGAAGTTTTAATCTGCCAGGAAATTTCAACCGAGCCCCTGGTTTAGCCACGGTGTATCAAATTTACCTTTCTTCCTCAATTCGATTCAGCACTTCCTCGTTATTTACTTCATCCATCGATCTAATTGTTAACATTCTTCTGTAGCAATACATGACAGAAGTTTCTATTCATTTCTTCTCTGAACCGTTTATCGTCCACTTTATACTCCCGTACAGGGCTATACTCCGTAGGAATATCTCCAGGAAAGACATTTTAAAACCTCTGTTTGTAAAGAATATTAACAAATTTATCAAATCAGAGTCGTTGTTCATGCTGTTGCCAGTATGCATTTTATATAGTGCCTCCCAATGTGCGTTCTATCAAACTCTTCTAAAACTGCATCAAAAATTTGCAAGCACCGTTTTGAAGTAGATTTTGTGGACTTTGAGCTGCAGGATGATATTTAAGACTTAGTAAATCCTTCCATCAGTTCGCGGCCTCGTAATGTTTTATGCAGTACAGGTAATGGACTTGTGATTATTTTATCGTATAACGGGAGTTGCCCGAATTGCTGATAATTCTTTAAAGAATCGCAACTTTACTTGAATGCTGAAATGTTGATAATAAGACCGTTAATCTGTCGTTGCGTATACAATTAATTCAAACGTGTAAAATAAACGATTAACTTAGTAAACTATATGCTTATCGTGTCGTGGACAATTATTTTCCTTCAGCCCAATCCTGCTTGAAATTTAAGGAACTTCTTAGAAATGTCTGCAGAATAACCGGGTAATGCGACTATTGTGTGGCTCGCCCTAGATACATACGGGGCCAACTTTAAAACCGGCCGCACGAATATAGTTACGTTAAACGGTTGTGAACACTATATCTGTAGCTCTTCCATTACCTTCTTTTCGAGTTTTCCTGGATTCCGTAATTCATCTCCACACTACTGCGTTCCAGACGTAGAATTACTGAAACATACTTGAATTAACACCCTTGTTTGATATTAGTACACTGACGTGACAAAAGTCACCGGATGGCGATATGTGCATATACAAATGGCAGTAGTATTGCATCCACAAGGTATAAAAGGGCAATGCATTGGTTGAGCTGTCGCTTGTACTTAGTTCGTCCACTAGATATTGCAGCAGCAACACTTTCGCAATTAGTATATAAGCTCTTTGGAGCCGGCGTGTGTGTTTACTCATTGTGCTCGTAAATGTGGGTGTTTTCTCGTGGAAAAACAATTTATTAAGGCAGTATTGTAGCTTACATAAGTAAATTCGTATCTATTGTGATCTGTATATTGAAGGTTTCGCATTTACTTGTATAGTTTTCGTGGAAAGGTAACTGTTGTAAAGTGGAAGCCTTTGGCGTGGGTTTGTTTTCGTTATTGACCTCAGTAAGTTATATGATTATTCTACAAGTTCCGGGTAGTGCCTGTGTAGCTTTATTGTGGAGAGTATCGTACGTATATAGTTTGCATTCGGTTCGTATTTTCTGTGTTTCTATACTTCCGTACAGTTAATTTTCCATATTGTGCAGTAAAGTCGTTAAGTGGTGTTTCTGTTTCCATTAGAGAATTTATACATAATTCAGTGATAGCGCCTGTTCAAATATGTCTTTATAAAATATCGAGCCTCTTCAGTTTCTGACTCGTTTCGTGATTTCCGCCACTATAACCTACGCCAGAAATTAACTTCACGCTGTTTATATTCGCCTGCTGCTACATTCGCCTGACGTCCAGAAGTTCTCAGCTCATCTCACCGCAAGCTAAGTTACTTTCTGCTAATTATTAATTGGTGTAGGGAATTGTTAGTAGTGTAATTTGTAATGTTTTTGTTTATGCCGTTTGTTTGTAGTTTAATTTGTATTGTTTAATCTGGCGTCATGTGTGACAAATGTGGATGTAGTCGTAGGTTAGTGAACACAAAAGTGAAATGTCAGGATTGTGGGTTGGGGAGATTGTCGCGGGAAAGCTGTTATAGTGCCAGATGAGGCTCGCCAATGGAATTGTAGACTATGTAGCAGTGACAAGAATATCATGGAACAGGGAAAAAATATTTATGCCCTTCAGGCTGAACTAGAAATGGCGTAATTTGAATTAGACAGGTTGAAGTGGGAAAGAGACAATGGGAGCTAGGAGTAGGTAACAAGTCGAAGTCAGAAGGAGAAAACCTCAGAAATCACTTCTCTGATTCCAGTGAGCAATCAGTTTGATTTGTTACATGAAGAAGAAGAGCCTCAAACAGTTTTTGAGCAAAGTAGAGTGCAGCAGACTCATAGTAATAAACGTAATGCTAGGTCGAGGGTAAAGTCAAGCAGAAAGAAAAGAGTCCTGCTGTTAGCTAGCAGTCACTGGAGAGGTGTAGGCCAGTTGCTACAGGATAGGCTAGGAGTCCAGTAATAGGTCACAAGCATTGTGAAACCTAGTGCTAAGCTTAGCCACGTTACAGAAAACCTAGCGATATTGTGCAAAGATTTTGTTGCCGAGGACCATGTTCTTATAGTAGGAGGAGCAGGAAACAGCCTGGCTAGCAATTCGGACTATAGTATTAGGTGTGACCTGGATGTAATAGGTGCAGCAACAGCTCACACTCGTGTGGGGTTTGTGGATGTTTCGCTGCGCCATGACCAGACCTGGGTTAATACGGCTGTCAACCTTGTTAACAGAGAGCTGGGGAGGTTACTGTTAGTGGAAACTAAATCACATATCTGTTCTGTGCCTGTTGATGCAATTGAGAGGTGGGGTTACACTAGTCATGGCCTGCACCTGAATAGGAGGAGGAAGGACAGATGAGTTGATCTTCTTCCAGAAAATGTAAGGGGGGCGACTTGCACACAAGACAAACTACCTGTGATAACTGGAGTCAGAGGGACACATTTTTAAGGTTAGAGTCAGGTTACAGACAGAGAATATTGAAAGAGATTAAAACAGAACAGTGCCATAATATCTGTAGCAGTATCCAAAGAAATAAAATTTGTGTGTTTCATCGAGGCATTAGAGGACTGAGAAATAAGATAGATGAGCTTCTTGTATGCCTAGAAAATGGGGTAGATTCTGAAGGTACAGATGTTTTGTGTCTCTCTGAACACCATGTAACCACAGGGATGGAGAAGTTAAGTTCAAAGCATTACAGATTAGCATCTTATTCATGTACAGTCAACATGGAGAAAGGAGGATTCTGAAGGTACAGATGTTTTGTGTCTCTCTGAACACCATGTAACCACAGGGATGGAGAAGTTAAGTTCAAAGCATTACAGATTAGCATCTTATTCATGTACAGTCAACATGGAGAAAGGAGGAGTAGCTACTTATGTAAAAACTGGACACAAAGTACAAAATGTTGAAACAAATAGTTTTTGTGTGGATCAGATCCTTGAAGCATGTGCTTGGAGTTGCTACTGCAATGTACTTCTATAGTAATTGTAACAATCTACAGATACCCTCAAGGTAACTCTCAGCTATTCATGGAAAATCTTGAGGCATTACTGAGTTACCAGTCACAGAAAGAGAAGCAGTTAGTGGTTTGTGGTGATTTTAATGTAGATACTTTAAAAGATTCAGATAGGAAAAATGAGCTAAAATCTTTGTGTGGTTGTTTCAATCTAGTATCTGTTGTAAATTTTCCAACCCGTGTGCAGCAGGATAGTGGGTCACTTATCGATATCATTTTCAAAGACAGTGCTCAGGCAGAAACAATTAATGTGTACCCAGGTGTTTATGGGCTATCTGATCAAGATGTACAGTTAATGGAAATAGCACATATAGCACCTTTCAGGATTCAGGCAGATTCATACAAGGCAGGAGGCTTATTAATGCCAACGGGATACAGAGCTTTAAGTGCAGCCTAGAAGAGGTAGAATGGGATGAAGTATACACAGAATATGATACTGTTGACAGATTTAATTTATTCCACCGTAAATTTGTCTCAATATTTGAGAGTTGCTCTCCTGAAACGTTATCCAAAAAAGCCATTACAAAGTCAGGTAAGCCATGGTTTGCTTACGAAATTAAGATATCGTGTAAGAGGAAGAGGGAAATATGTGGACAGGTCAGAATAAGTCAGGATCCGACGTTACTTTCTTACTACACAAAATACTGTAATATTTTAAGGAAAGTCATTAAGAAGTCGAGAAGCTTATGTGTTCTGACAGAAATCAATAATGTGAATAGTAAAATTAAAACTATATGCAATATTGTCAAACGGGAAATGGGGCAGCCTGATAGTGCACAGCATACCATAGCAATAAAGCTAAATGATGATGTTGTGAGTGATAATTAACAAGTTGCAAGTATTTTTAAAAATCACTTTCTGAATGTAGCAGCAAAAATAGGGTTAAAGGGTTCAGTTGAAGAAGCAAAAAGATTGTTAAAAATGTCATTCCCTAGGACTTTAGGCCTTTACAAATAGCACCAACATCCCCCACTGAAATGAAGGGAATTATAAATATACTGAAACAAAAAGAGCTCATGTGGTGTTGACTTTAGGACTTCAGAAATATCACCAACATCCTCACTGATATTAAGGGAATTATAAATATAATGAAAAACAAGACCTCATGTGGCGTTGATGGAGTCTCTAAAAGAATTTTGGAGTGTCCTTCTAACTTAATAAGTGGAGTCCTTACCGATATATGTAATGCTTCGCTGGCACAGGGAATTTTTCCAGGCAGATTGAAGTATACAATTGTCAGACCTCTTCATAAGAAAGGGGACAAGAGTGATTTAAGTAGTTACAGACCAATCTCATTGCTGACTTCATTTCCTAAAATGTTGAAAAAAGCTATGTATTCAAGAGTAGTCTGACATTTATGTGAAAATCGTTTACTCAGCATGTCACACTTCGGATTCCAGAAGAGTTACTCGACTGAGAATGCTGTTTACATATTTACCCATCTAATAGTACAAGCCCTAAATAACAAACCATCGCCAGCTGGTATTTTTTGTGATGTCTCTTGGCTCAGGTTTTATGGAATTGAAGGCTATACCCACAGCAGATTTGAATCGTACTTAATGAAGAGAAAGCAAAAAGTCGTGGTGAATAGTACAAATAGTGTGGGGAGGGTGGTAAATTCTAGTGAATGGGGAGTTATCACAAAGGGAGTCCCACAGGTTTCTACTTTAGGCCCTCTGCTGTTCCTTGTTCATGTGAAAGACCTCCCACTTAACGTTCAGAAAGCTGAAATAGTACTTTATGCAGATGAAACGAGTGTTATATTAAATCATATTCCAGAAAAAGCAGCTGAAGATATTGTTAAGGATGCCTTTCAAATAATTATTAAGGGGTTCTCGGAAAATGGACTGTCTCTTAATTTTGAAAAAACTCACTATAAGCAGTTCTGTACACCGAATAGACTCATACTGACAATTGAGGTAGAAAATGAACAGGGCTCAGTTAACAGGGTAGATTTCTCCAAATTTTTGGGTGTTCACATTGATGACAACTTGATATGGAAGAAGCATATTACAGAGCTTCTGAGACAACTAACATCAGCTTCTTTTGCTCTTCGTATAATCACTAGTCTTGGTAATAAACAGATCAGCCTCCTAACGTACTATGCATATTTCCACTCAATAATGTCTTATTGAATAGTTTTCTGGGGTAACTCACCACTTAGACATAATGTATTGATTCCACAAAAGAGAGCAGTGAGAACGATTAGTGGTGTTCAACCAAGGACGTCATGTAGGCACCTTTTCTAGGAGTTATGTATTTCAACTGCATCATCAGAGTACATATATTCGCTATTGAAATTCGTTACAAATTATCCATCTCAGTTCGCGAAGAACAGTGATGTTCATACGTACAACACAAGAGGGAAAGATCACCTTTCCTACCCGTTATTTAAGCTGTCACTTGCTCAAAAAGGAGTACATTATTCAGCAACTAAAATCTTTGATCATTTGCCCAAAAACATAAAATGTCTGGCACATAGCAGATCAAGTTTTAAATCTAGCTTAAAATTATTTCTTGTGGACAACTCCTGCTACTCCATGGACGAATTTCTGTTTTAGAAATGGTAAAAAAAAGTACCTGTAAATGTAGTTGCATGTGTAGAACCAAAAATATCAGTAATATTAATATTTGCACTATTCATGTGTGTACATAGACCTTGTAATCTGACTTGTTCCACATCATGCCGATAAAATAATCGGGAAAATGATCTATGGAACATAACATAACGAAAACTAAAGTAAAACTAAACTACGGATGGCTATAGCGACAGCATATCTCCAAATTTCTGCAGGTGACTTCCAACGATTTGTTGATTCCGCCGGCCGTTGTGGCTGAACGGTTCTAGGCGCTACAGTCAGGAACCGCGCGACTGCTACGGTCGCAGGTTCGAATCCTGCCTCGGGTATGGATGTGTGTGTTGTCCTTAGGTTAGTTAGGTTTAAGTAGTTCTAAGTTCTAGGGGAATGATGACCTCAGAGCCATTTGAACCACATTGTTGAGTCCATGCCACGTCGGGCTGCTGCACTACGCCGCTCAAAAGAAGGTCCTACACAGTATTATGAGATATTCCGTCACTTTTGTTATCTCAGTGTAGATTTCTATTGTCGAGCAATGCTCTTTTTTCTGTTTGTCGGATTCTTGTGTCTTCCTTGTTGCATTCGTCGGGCCTTACTTTCCTTCCGTGAGAGCCGAGCTTCTTCACTTCGTCTAACGCATGATTTCAATTGTGATATCAAATTAATCAACAATCATATATCTGCTACTTCTAAATACTTTTTTCCAAGGTTTCCTCTCAAACCGCACTTTGTTCTAAGTAGAGTGTATATTGCAATACACAGATCCTGAAATTTTTCCTCAGTTTCGTTGCGGGTAGCAGTATCATCACCGATTCCTATCACTGAAAGTTCCTGGCAGGTTAAAAGTGTGTGTCGGACTGGGACTCGAACAAGAACCTTGCCATTCACAAACATTGGCCTGATTGCAGATTAGATTCCCAGTCGGACACACAGCTTTATTTATTTATTTTTTTTCTACCAAGACACTTAGCAAGAGCGCACATTCAGCAACTGTGTGAAATATGAATTCTTCATTCTGGTCAATGATATGTTTCACTTTCATTTGAAGTCACACTTGTGAAGTTTTCTTTTGTTTCTTACGCTGGTTTTCTGAGATATAGGGGTATAGAAAAAAGCAGAGGAGAGAGACTGTGTCCCTTATTAATGACAGCTCTTATCTCTTCGCCTTCCGTCCTACTTGCTTCTCATTGCCTCTTATACGTGTTGTATATTTCCCATCTTTCCCTGTAGCTTAAACCTATGATCATCCTGATTTTTAACAGCTCGCTCAACTTTAAGTTTTCGAACGGTTTACTACGTCGACGAATCCTATGAAAGTGTGTTGATTACGTAGAACTTGAGTATATCCCGGTGTTTAAAATGTTGAAACAATTTACTGGACTGCAGCTGGGTGACTTCGACAACCGCTGATGTTACGATAGGTCGGTATCCGACGTTTTCGAACACAACTACAACGCTAGACGATCGTGTCAGGGAATTTCGGTAGAAGGATCGCCGGTGACCAAGAGCCATAGTACAGGATATGCGGAAAAACGACACCGTAAATAATTAGCGCCAAGAAACAACCACAGATGACCAATGTGAGAAATTACTGAAGAATATTAGTTACCAACAGCTGTGAAAATAAGCATTGTTAGACTATGAGAGAACAAGATTCCAAGCTGAATTTAAGAACAAATCTCAGTCTCTATCTGTGATATCATCTGCTAATTTAATCGAAGCTGCTTCCTCAATAGTAGTAATCCAATACTAGAAGGTGCTCAAACGAATCTAAGTGCTGCTCTATTCCGTAGGATGGCTGATACGAACGCAATGTTTGGCAACTGCACGTTCGCTACGTTGTTGTAAGCCGAGCTGTGTGACGCTTATGTTGCATACGCCGGTCCTCCACGGTCCTGGTGATATGACCAGTATATGACATAGCATAACTGCATGGGATACGATAGACACCTGCCTTGCACAAACCAAAATCATTCTTTACAAACACTAAACGAGGTCTAATCTTTGATGATGAGCAAAAAACACATTTCGCATCGAGTTTCCGTCCAATTGCAAATGCTACTTGTGTAGGACAAATATGAAGTTGATTTCGCCACCACGTCGCTGTTTTCATCACTCATCTGATTCACGGTTGGTCGACAGCGCCACATGCGCCTCATCTGTCTCTCACTATAAACATTCAGGCGAATGGTTGATGATGATCAAGTTTGGTTTGTGGGGCGCTCAACTGCGAGGTCATCAGCGTCCATACAAAGTCACAATTTTGACACAATCAAATTTTTTACGCAGTTCAATCTACCCACTGTCACGTATGATGATGATGATGATGAAATGATGAGGACAACACCAACACGCAGTACCCGGGCAGAGGAAATCCCCAACCATTCCGGGAGTCAAACCCATGACCTCGTGATCCAGAGGCAGCATCGCTATTCACTGGACCAGGCGAATGGTTACTTCCAAATGAACTAACTCAGCTGACAAACTTCTAGGTTGTGAGGTGCAATGGGCCCGATGAAGCAAAGTTTGAAGTACCCTTTCACGCTTAGCCGGTTAGTGGCAACTACCAGCCTTGGCGTTTGTAACCAGGGGCTCCTCTAGAGCACCTCTAGACAAAAGGTGAGGAACCGCAATGTCTCATGGATCGCGGCCACAATAACTAGCACACTTATCTGCCTGTCATTCTGCATTCTTCATTTAGGACATTTGTATGGCTTCAGTTTTGCGCCCATTATGAAGCACAATGTCAGATCCATCTCCTCTCGAGCCTTTACATTCCAAAAGCCAAACTCATGTCCATACAACACATCCTCTATTTTCTTTACCTTTTGTGTCTGTATCATTCTGTTCTAAATTTCTAAAATAATATTTTTTGTTTAAAGCAAATCCGAAAGTGAGTTTGATGGTGGAATCAAATAAATAACCATTCCGTTTTTGTTTTATAGGTTCAAATTCACAACCAAGTTCTTGCGATTATGAGCCAATCTTCAGGTACACAAGACTGCAATAGGAAAATGAAGAAACTGTAGTAAGTTATGGTACAACATTTAACACTTGTTTGTTATAATATTAGTGGTGCTTCACTGTCCAAGCGTAAATATGAAGTCGATACGGTCGGGTTAGTTACAATGGAACGTGGGTGTCGCACCAGATTGTCAACAAAAGAATCTGAGAAAAGTGAACGGTCAGAAGAAGAAAGAAACTGAGGCAACACTAATACATCTACGATCTAAAATAACCTACATCGTGAATCAGGTGGCCACTGCACACTGTGAACACCAGGCTGGGGACAGGTGGCAGCCGAGCGTGAAGCCGAGATGAGAAACGACGCGGAGGTAAAGGCAGCCGCGCACGTTAACTAGCGACCGTCATATTACAAGGGAAATTACAGCCATCTAGCGACGAATAGCATAAGAGGTTACTGACCAGCCGATCGTTAAAAGGTAGTGAATACATAATACGTAACTGAATAAAAGATGGTTAGTTGTATATCGTCAAAATGTAAAAATAATGGAAAGATTAGGTACTTGGGCATAAGTCCTGAGAGCACCCAACTATCGGTTTAAAATTAAATAAAAAGTAAAATTTTAAGAAAAGCCTTAAACAAGCCAATAATGGCAAGCTGGATAAACATAAAATAAATATAGTGACAACTGAGTTTCCATTAAAGAGAACTACACTGACGGAAAAAAAATCTCAACAAGAAGGAGATGTTGTGTGAGATAAACCCAAATTGTTAGGCGTGTTTCTACATCTGAAAGATGATGCACGTTGAAATTTCACACCAGTCGCATGGGAGTGGCGCTAGTAACGCCACTGTGAGGATGCAAATCAAGTTTGTGCTAAATACAAGCTGCAACGATCGTGAGTGTCAGATTGGATATGGTGAATTGAGGTTAGTCAAGAACACAAAGAAACCATTATCAGAATTCAGCTTCTTTTTCTTCCGGTAAACAAATTAAACGGCATGTCTGGCACCAAAGTACCATACGTAACCTTTGCTAGTAGCCCTGTACTTTCCGTTATACTCCATGTCTTCCAAGCTAAAATGTTTGCATCAGGGAAAGCTTCAACGCCACCATAATGAGCGTGATTCCCCCATACAACAGCCAAGGTCAGCCATGTACTCCCTCCAAATACAGCTTGAACATCACACGTGAACTCAACCTCAGTCCACGAAAAACATTAGGACCACCAATTAGTTGCTGTATACCAAATTGTCCATCAAGATCAATCTCTATTGCCCTCAGCGACTTATACACAGGAACACTGCGCCACCATCGGCGACGAGATACACTTCGGACAGGCACTTGTTTTAACGTACCTCTACAATGCCCGTGCGACGTGTTTCTCGTGGCCGATGGCGGCTCAGTGTTCCTAAGTATAAGTGGCTGAAGGCCATAGAGATTGATCTTGGTGGACAATTTGGTAAACAGCAACCAATTGGTGGTCCTAAACTTTTTTCGTGGACTGAGGTTGTCGTTCACGTGTGATGTTCAAGCTGTATTTGGAGGGAGTACATGGCTGACATTGGCTGTTGTATGAGGGAATAACGCTCATTATGGTGGCCTTGAAGCTTTCCTTGATGCAAACATTTTGGCTTGGAAGACATGGACTATAACGTAAAATACAGGGTTGCTACCAAAGATTCCTTATGGTACTTTGGTGCTAGATAATCCGTTTAATTTGTTTACCTGAAGAAAGAAGAAGCTGAATGCTGACGAGTATTTGTTTGTACGAGACAAAGTAGGCAATAACAATTGTAAAATAAAGATTACTGGGGACTGTATGTTGTATTATAGACAATAAAAATTCCTTATCTCCTTTCCTTATGTCTCCTATGCTTTTTAAAAAAATATTCATTCACTTAGTTACGCTCTAGCGCATGGTTACGCGGTAAGCATGGTGTGATCTTGAATGGGACTTAGCCGAGTTTGAACGAGGTCGTGTAACAGGTCTTCGAGAAGCTGCATGTTTCTTCTACGATATCGCAGAGAGGCTTGGCAGGAATGTAGCCACTGTACGTGATTACTGGCAGCGGTGGTCACGATAATGTATGGTCTCAAGCAGGTGTATTACCGTGAGGGGAAGACCATCGTGTTCGGCGTATGCCTCTAGTGCATCGTACGGCAACTGCAGTACTTTGAGCAGCAGTTGGCCCCACATTGTCACAATGAACTGTTACAGAATCGATTACTTCATGGACAGCTCCCAGCTACACGGCCTGTAGCGTGAATTCCATTGACACCAAACCTCCGCCATTTGCGACTTCAGTGGAGTCTGTCGAAAGCTCATTAGATGGCAGAATGGAGGTCTGCTGTCCATTTCGATGAAAGCTCGTTATACCTCGGTGGTAGTGATGGCCAGCTGAGGGCTTGCAACCAACCTGTCTGCGTGCTAGACTCTCTAAAGCTGCACCTGGATTTGTGTTGTAGGGTGCCATCTCATATGACAGCGGGAGCACTCTCGTGGTTATCCTACGCACCCTGATCGCAAATTTGTACTCCAGCCTGTTGATTCGACCTGCTGTGCAGTCATTCACAAACAGCATTTCCAGGCATGCTTTCCAACACGATAACGCTCGCCCACATATCGGTGTTACAATCCAACATGCTGTACGGATGTTGACATGTTGCCTTGGCCTGCTCGATCACCAGATCTATCTGCTGTCGAGCACATATAGGACATCGTCGGACGAAAACTCCAGCGTCATCAGAAGCCAAAGATAACCGTCCCTGTATTCATCGATCTAGTGCAAGAGGCGTCGACCTCCATCCAACAAACTGATACGAGGCACCTTACAACCCAATGCATGCACGTTTGCATGCTTGCATTGAACATTCTGGCGTTTACACCAGTTATTAAAGTATCACAATTTCACACTTGCAGTGGCTTTTCTCGCACTTGCATTAACATGTGCTCTTTAAATTTAATGAATTACATACTTTAACTAGGTAAATGTGATCCCGAAATTTCATTACTGTACATCAATTATACTCGTATTTTGGTCTAGCGATAATTGGCCGGCCGCGGTGACCGAGCTGTTCTACGCGCTACAGTACAGAACCACACGGCTGCTACGTCCGCAGGTTCGAATCCTGACTAGGACATGGATGTGTGTGATGTCATTAGGCTAGTTAGGTTTAAGTAGTTCTAAGTTCTAGGGGAATGATGACCTCAGCTATTAAGTCCCATAGTAAATAGAGCAATTTGAACGGTTTTTGCGTCAATGTAGTACCAATTAGCGACTAACTTTAAACGGATGAAAAGGATATTACAACTCCTTTTACAGGAATGTTGATGAGGTTGAGAGCTATTTCAAAAAGGAATAATTATTTCGAAGATATATGTGCTTCAGTGTGGTTTGTTCGTTGAGGATAGTTGAAGGGTTCTTGTTAAAGCGGTTCATTAACTTCTATTTTCTCTAGTGGTTTAGGGACGTTGAAGGATACGGAAACTAATATTTTTGTCAGCAGTAGATTTGATTATAAAATAAATACTTTATTGCAAGTTTGACGCCGTTTCAACATTTTGAAAGGAATGTTGCCGTGCTGAAAATAGAAAGAACTGCGTAATTGTGGAGGAAAGCACTGAAACGCAGAGCAGTCGTTTTACCGTTTAGCTTCCAGTTACACTGTGTTTGTTTATTTATTTATAGACAGTCGCCCCGTTAATAACGGTTAGTGTAGTTCATTAACAGTATCAAGGAACGCCTCGCCGCCGGCAGCAGGAGTGGCGTCCACACAGCGTCTGACTGCAGCTCTGGATGTTTGTTGACTCTGCCAGCCGGCCTGGGGGAAGTGCGGTCGCCCGCCAAACACCACGGCGTGGCCTGCCCGCCACCCCACTCCCTTCCACACAGCACAGCGGCAAATGGAAAGCGGCAGAGCACCGCGGGACAGCCGGCCTAGCAGGGGCAAGCGCGCCGCTTTCCCCTCGGCCTAGCAAGCTGGAGCCGGGCTTCCAATTACTGGGCCGCTGATGGCTCGCGCCCGCCCCAAATTTACGGCTTTCAATTGGAGGTCCATTGCGGCCTCTAAAGGGAATGCGTCGCCCGCATAAACAGCTGGGCGTGGCGCACTGTGGCGGCCTTGGCCGGTGGCCAAAGAGTTCTGTGGAGGTCCTGTAACCAGAGGCGCCGCCAGACATTGTGTCTAAACACCAGCACCTGTCTGACCAATAAGAGCTCGTTGTTCTTCTGCATGTCAGGCACAGTCACTTCTAAATAGGATTATTACTGCCTAGGACCTACATGAAATGTAAGCCGAAAGCAAACATAATGACGTATCTCGAACAGATAAACCTCCTCTATGCTTATGGGCATAGTTTACAGGAACATTGGTCAAATGAAACAAAACTCGTACTTTTATCACTTCAAATCTTGGAAACTATGAATAGTCAGGTAGATTTAAATAGGTTCAGCTTTTCTGGACTTCCAAAACACACTTGACTGGTATGAACGAAAGTACCAATATACGGCGTATCTGGCAGAACTTGTTCCTGGAAGCAACTAGAGTCGTATTTATTCAAGAATAAAGAACGACAAATGGCCATCTGTGTTCAGAGGAATCATCCCAGCGTTTATTAGATCGATTCAGGAAAACCACAGAAAACCTTAATCTAGATGGTCGGAGGTCCATTTGAATCATACCCATCCCGTATGTGATCCCAGTGTGTTAACCACTGCGCTGTTTCGCTCAGTTTAATTGTGATGAGGATTTCCTGGTAGAAGGGTGAAGTGTATTATCTTGGCTGTAGAGTCGTAAACAGACGTAGAACTGACATCTGCTGTGCGTCTCGGAAATGTTTTGAGACCGTTCCTATTTGTTATATAGGATGTAACGGACATCGGTGGAGATACACTACTGGGCATTAAAACTGCTACACCAAGAAGAAATGAAAATGATAAACGGGTATACATTGGACAAATATATTACACTGGAACTGACATGTGGTTACATTTTCAAGCAATCTGGGCGCATAGATCCTCAGAAATCAGTACCCAGAATAACCACCTCTGGCCGTAATAACGGCCTTGATACGCCTGGGCATTGTGTCAAACAGAGCTGGGATGGCGTGTACAGGTACAGCTGCCCTTGCAGCTTCAACACTATACCACAGTTTATCAAAGGTAGTGACTGGCTTATTGCGACGAGGCAGTTGCTCGGCCACCATTGACCAGACGTCTTCAATTGGTGAGAGATGTGGAGAATGTGCTGGCCAGGGCAGCAGTCGGACATTTTCTGTATCCAGAAAGGCCCGCACAGGACCTGCAACATGCGGTCGTGCATTAGCCTGCTGAAATGTAGGATTTCGCAGGAATAGAATGAATGGTAGAGCTACGGGTCGTAACACATCTGAAATGTAACGTCCACTGTTCAAAGTGCCGTCAATGCGAACAAGCGGTGACCGAGAAGTGTAACCAATGGCACCCCATACCATCACGCCAGGTGATACGCCAGTATGTCAATGACGAATACACGCTTCCAACGAGTGTTCACCGTGATGTCACGAAACACGGATGCGACCATCACGATATTATAAACAGAACCTGGATTCATCCGATAAAAATGACGTTTTGCCATTCGTGCACCCAGGTTCGTCGTTGAGTACACCCTCGCAGGCAGTCCTGTCTGTGATGCAGCGTCAAGGGTAACCGCAGCCATTACCATAAATAACCATCTTTTCGTGCATATTGTCACATAAATAATTTTTTTGTAGAGAGGATATAAAATGTAGACTGGCAATGGCAATGAAAGCGTTTCTGAAGAAGAAAACTTAGTTAACATCGAGTATAGATTAAAGTGTCGGGAAGTCATATCTGAAGCTTTTTGTATGGAGTGTAGCCATGTATGGGAGTGAAACAAGGACAATAAACACACTCCTGGAAATTGAAGTAAGAACACCGTGAATTCATTGTCCCAGGAAGGGGAAACTTTATTGACACATTCCTGGGGTCAGATACATCACATGATCACACTGACAGAACCACAGGCACATAGACACAGGCAACAGAGCATGCACAATGTCGGCACTAGTACAGTGTATATCCACCTTTCGCAGCAATGCGGGCTGCTATTCTCCCATGGAGACGATCGTAGAGATGCTGGATGTAGTCCTGTGGAACGGCTTGCCATGCCATTTCCACCTGGCGCCTCAGTGGGACCAGCGTTCGTGCTGGACGTGCAGACCGCGTGAGACGACGCTTCATTCCAGTCCCAAACATGCTCAATGGGGGACAGATCCGGAGATCTTGCTGGCCAGGGTAGTTGACTTACACCTTCTAGAGCACGTTGGGTGGCACGGGATACATGCGGACGTGCATTGTCCTGTTGGAACAGCAAGTTCCCTTGCCGGTCTAGGAATGGTAGAACGATGGGTTCGATGACGGTTTGGATGTACCGTGCACTATTCAGTGTCCCCTCGACGATCACCAGTGGTGTACGGCCAGTGTAGGAGATCGCTCCCCACACCATGATGCCGGGTGTAGGCCCTGTGTGCCTCGGTCGTATGCAGTCCTGATTGTGGCGCTCACCTGCACGGCGCCAAACACGCATACGACCATCATTGGCACCAAGGCAGAAGCGACTCTCATTGCTGAAGACGACACGTCTACATTCGTCCCTCCATTCACGCCTGTCGCGACACCACTGGAGGCGGGCTGCACGATGTTGGGGCGTGAGCGGAAGACGGCCTAACGGTGTGCGGGACCGTAGCCCAGCTTCATGGGGACGGTTGCGAATGGTCCTCGCCGATACCCCAGGAGCAACAGTGTCCCTAATTTTCTGGGAAGTGGCGGTGCGGTCCCCTACGGCACTGCGTAGGATCCTACGGTCTTGGCGTGCATCCGTGCGTCGCTGCGGTCCGGTCCCAGGTCGACGGGCACGTGCACCTTCCGCCGACCACTGGCGACAACATCGATGTACTGTGGAGACCTCACGCCCCACGTGTTGATCAATTCGGCGGTACGTCCACCCGGCCTCCCGCATGCCCACTATACGCCCTCGCTCAAAGTCCGTCAACTGCACATACGGTTCACGTCCACGCTGTCGCGGCATGCTACCAGTGTTAAAGACTGCGATGGAGCTCCGTATGCCACGGCAAACTGGCTGACACTGACGGCGGCGGTGCACAAATGCTGCGCAGCTAGCGCCATTCGATGGCCAACACCGCGGTTCCTGGTGTGTCCGCTGTGCCGTGCGTGTGATCATTGCTTGTACAGCCCTCTCGCAGTGTCCGGAGCAAGTATGGTGGGTCTGACACACCGGTGTCAATGTGTTCTTTTTTCCATTTCCAGGAGTGTAGTTTGGACAAGAAGAGAATAGAAGCTCATGAAATGTGGTGCTCAGAAGAATGCTGCAGATTAGAGCGGTAGATCACATAACTAATAAGGAGGTATTGAACAGAATTGGGGAGAAGAGAAATTTGTGGCACATCTTGACTAGATGAAGGGATCGGTTAGTAGGACATGTTCTGAGGCATCAAGGGATCACCAGTTTAGTATTGGAGGGCAGCTTGGAGAGTAAAAATTGTAGAGGAAGACCAAGAAATGAATATACTAAGCAGATTCAGAATGATGTAGGTTGCAGTAGGTACTGGGAGATGAAGAATCTTGCACAGGATAGAGTAACATGGAGAGCTGAACCAAACCAGTCTCCGGACTGAAGACCACAACAACAACAGGTCGTTATCCAAGTAGTATCCATCCTTTCCCTTTGTACAAACCAAGATAATCAGAAAATGAACTGAAAATGAAGTGAACATTAATTTATTAAATTATCAAAACATAATTTTTCCTACTTTTGGACAATTACGTAATAATGAAATCTTCGGCTGTAGTATTAATACTGACAGAAACAGAATGATGCGACAGCGAGTACTAGTTCATTTGCTAAAAATTGAGTGACTTCGATAATAAAAAATTGGTAATAAGACTTCACGTAACTCTGACACTGATTTTAACTGCTAAGGCATAGATTTTAATTCGTAGCTTGTGGCATAATTTATAACATTTATTACGTAGAGATATCAGAGTAACTGCTAGAAACTGACAGTCTTTACCTGTGAGTAAATTCAAACAATCGTTCTGCTTGCTACTATTACGACAGTCAGTATTATGCTAAGTAACGTAACAAAAAGATACTGTCCACAGTACGTAAACAATCGTACTTTAATTGATCTTTGCAAACTAATATCATATGTTACATTTGTTTGTTATCTGATTATTATCTGAGTACTGTGACGTGTGTGGTGCGTAGTACTTGAAAGTGTACGTCAGGTATTTTTCCTACGGCATGACACTACTAACTATTAACACCTAACATAGCTTACGAGTATTAAGTTCAATTTCAATTTAATTCTTCTTGATCCGGTGGGGAACTTGCTACCGTTGGTTATTTTCATTAATGACTTACTTTGAAAACCCTTTTTCCAAATTTTCCACTAACTACTGGTAATTTAAAATTAGTTTACATAGTAAAAATACACACTTCAAAAAAGTAATGCATCACCCCGGTTCCGAGAACTCCTGAAGATAGACGTTGGCTATGGATATTGCATAACAGACACAGTCCGTTTTACTGTTTATAGATGTCGCTAAACCAGCCCAAACCATCGTGAGCAGCGCCTATTAGACGGAGGGAATCGGAGAGACGATCATTTCCAGTCATTCCACCAGGAAGGACGTACACGGCTCATGCTGTCTGTAGTTCAACCATGCCTAGACGGCCAATACCGCTATTCGATCTCATTCAAATGTTCAAATGTGTGTGAAATCTTATGGGACGTAACTGCTAAGGTCATCAGTCCCTAAGCTTACACACTACTTAACCTAAATTATCCTAAGGACAAACACCACCCATTCCCGACAGAGGAATGACTGCAGTGCCTGAGACCGCTCGGCTAATCCCGCACTTCGATCTCGTTCGCATTGTTCCTATGTACCACTAAGGACTCTCAACAAGGGAAGTGTCCAGTCGTCGCGGAGTGAACCAAAGTAATGTTCGGACATGGATGAGATACAGAGAGACAGGAACTCTCGATGACATGCCTCGCTCGGACCAAAAGGATACTACCTACGGATGATAGCTTGGAGGAACCCTGACATCAACGCCACCATGTTGAATAATGCTTTTCGTGCAGCCACAGGCTGCCGTGTTACGACTCAAACTGTACTCAGTTGGCTGCATGATGCGCAACTTCACTCCCTATGACCAGGGCGAGGTCCCTCTTTGCAACCATGGCACTATGCTGCGCAGTACAGATGGACCCAACAACATGCCGAATGAACCGCTCAGGATTGGCTCCACGATCTTTTCACCGATGAGTGTCGCCTTCAACCAGACAATCGTCGGAGACGTGTTTGGAGGCAACCCGGTCAGGCTGAACGCCTTAGACACACTGTGCAGCGAGTGCAGCAAGGTGGAGGTTCCTTTCTGTTTTGGGGTGGGATTATGTGGGGCCGACGTACGCCGCTGGTTTTCATGGAAGGCGCCGTAACGGCTGTACGTTACGTGAATGCCATCCTCCGACCAATAGTGCAACCGTATCGGCAGCATTTCGGCGAGGCATTCGTCTACATGGACGACAATTCGAACCCCCATCGTGTACATCTTGTGAATTACATCCTTCAAGAGAACGACATCGCTCGACTAGAGTGGCCAGCATGTTCTCCAGAAATGAACCCTATCGAACATGCCTGGGATAGATTAAAAAGGGCTAGTTATGGACGACGTGACCCACCAACAACTATGAGGGATGTACGCCGAATCGCCGTAGAGGTGAGGGACAATCTGGACCAAAAGTGCCTTGATGAATTTGTGGATAGTATGCCACGACAAAAACAGGCATGCATCAATGCTAGAGGACATGCTACTGGATATTAAAGGTACCGGTGTGTACAGCAGTCTGAATCACCAACTATAAAGGTCTCTCTGTTTGATGGTACGACATGGATTGTGTGGTTTTCATGAGCAATAAAAAGGGCGTAAATGATGTTTATGTTGATCTCTATTCCAAATTTTTGTACAGGTTCCAGAACTCTCGGAACCGAGTTGAGGGAAAACTTTTTTTGATTTGTGTATATATAGTTAACCGATCGTTGTTTCTAATCGCCACTGCGTGAGTACTAAGCAGTTGCGGTTCGGTTATAACTTCATCCACTCCTTTCTTCGGAGTAGATCCCTTTTCCCCATGGATTTAGGACTTCAGGTACATGGTCATATGAAAAAGCCTAATTAACCGGAGAGGTAGGAGTGTTATACTACCGTGTGTATATTTATCTCTTGTTCTGTCGTGTGGGTAGTTGGCGGCACCACTCCGGGCGATTCCTGTCTTCTTGTGAGCTGTTCTTCCTCTAGCTAATAGACACTTTCGAGTGACCGTATTACTATGTACTATCGTATTATTGGCCTACTACGGCCCGTTCCTCGTCCAAAACGTCACTCTGCCAACGTTTAAAGGAGAAAAACAGATCTGTATTCCCTCGAAGAATCTAGAGTTTTGGTATGTGACTACGTGCGAAATAAGTTTATAAACTTTGATGTCTCTTGTTCTCAAAAGTATGGCATCGCTTTGGGAGCCTCTGTACTGCATAGCAGTCAATAGTTTTACCATTATATCTTTCATGGATTTTTATTGTTCATATCGTATGCTACTGCACAAAGAGCCTATTAGTTCTGGTCGATTTAAATAATTTTTAAAACAACCATCATCGTATTTCATTCATGTTATGCTTGCATAAAATTTTCTCCAGACTGTGTCATTGGTAAAGAGACGAGTAATTAAAAATTATTATGCTAAATGCCTGGCCACATTTCTTTTAACGCACTCGTCTGCCGCTTGAATACTAATTGCAAGCTCACAAATTCCGGATACAATTTGCAGCTTTAGGTCTCAAAAGTTTTCAGTGGCCATCGGCGGCAACAGTAGCGACGCAGAACACTGTATCCTGGCCTCTCGAATTATTTACAAAGGTTAGGGCTCAACATTGAGCCATTCTTTTTAGTGTTACCCGCTCTGTGCCAACCATGGCAACTTAAACAGATTTGTAAACATGACGCTGGCAGGAATTTTCCAGTACAGACACCGCCGCTGTATCACGCGGGCAGAGATCCTGATTTACGGCAGGTGCAACCTACAACCGGCTGATTGCGACGGTATCCAGGGCGAGTTTTGTCATCACTATTATTTATTCTCTTTTGTCATAAATTGCTACTCTGAGTCCGGCATACCGAATTTCCTTCGATCCAGGGGAAAAAAGAGAAAAATCTCTTATTTATGTTTCAGCTTTTGGTATTAACACTCGCGAAAGGATAAAGAGCTACATTGTGAAAGTGGAAGCTGAATTTTTCACTGGCTGTAATTAACTTTGATTGAAAATTGTAAATATTGAAATTCTTCTTTGTGACACATTATTAGCTAATGCTGATGAAAGTTTATTTCTTAATTTAGTTTATAAGAATATTCAGTCTAGCGTCTTAGTGTCCGGAACGTTTTCAAAAACAAAGGTAAGGTTTTTCTACTAAAACAAGTGTTGTCTCCATTGTTCGCTTCGGAAAATGTTTTTCGGTGGAGATGAGTAGCTTTGCAGCAAATGTTTAAGAAACATGAGCGGAACTGATATAAGGTATGCTAGTAATGACTAGCATATGAGAATTAAGTAAATGTGTTCTCAATCCCAAGTATGGTTCCAAAACTGCGATGTCCTAATGAAAATCGTTCTCTCCTGTCTTTCTTTCACGTTTGAATTGATATACGGAGCAACCGATAGTGGGGGTAAGAGTTTGACATTGACTTCGAACCCCGATGAAGCTCGGCATTTTTCGTATTAATGAATCATCTTCAGTGACAGAAAAATCCTGAGACCCAATGAGAACTTAGCTCCGGACATTTATATTGTAATCTGGCGTTGACACAGTGTGTTGATGAGCCACACATAGATCCCAAAGTAACGTACGAACGGAAGTTACTCTCATCCTTGAGCTTGGAGGAACACCCTTTTCCACAAAAAAGCAGCTAAATTTAAATACTTACACTGATAGCCCTTCAAATCTGTACCACTAGAAGAACAGAACTAAATTTTGCAGCACTTATTTTGTGTATGAAATATAGTAGAAAGGACACATGATTAAATTTTTCAGTGAATTTTAGGTATATAGATAGCGAAATTTAGTATACTGGCCCTAACATGTCTGCAAAGCGAGTCGAGCAGAGCATGTATGATGGGTACTTGTACATCATTCCATGCTGCTTCAGCAGTATACTGCTCTATCTCTCATAGTGGTTTAAAGCGTTTTTGTGTCAGTCTCCTGGCAACCCATCGGTACATGTTTTAAATGGACGAAAAATCTTGAGAAAGTGCTGTCCAGGGCAACAGTTGAACACCCTCTCAGTCTCAATGTATGTCCAGGCAGCACGATCAACATGTAAACTTGCGTTAGCTCAGAGGTAACGTGACAGAGAATTCGAAGGTGTGGTACTGGGACCATCGTTTACTCGTCTGAAGTGTTACACCTGCTAACCTCGTAACTGTCCTTGCGTAGTAGAGGTGATCGTCTTGTGTGCCAAATGGCACTGCATCCGTCACGGCAGACGACTGGACCTCGCGGCCTCCACACAAATCATTGAGTTCTTGTATGTCTATCCTTCTGATTGGAGATTTGACGGACTTCGGCTGTTCACTTATCTAACAAAATAGAACCATCATGGTTGTAGACATAACATCTTTGTTACAGGTAGTCTGCGAAAACCAGCTCATAGAAGTTAACCACTGATGCATCGTAAATCCCTTCAGTTAAGGCCTGAAGATGTTGCATTGAAGCACCGAAACTGGTAGACATGGAATAAGTCACACCATAAGGACGACTCTGCATGATCGCATCACTGAGATTTTGTTCGCGGAAAAGAGGAGTTGCGCCATCCTTGTATCTTTTGTTATCGTTGGACTTCACTACAGGCCCGCCTGTGTTAGCTGCATAGCCAAGGGACGCTGCAACAGTTGCCACAGACAACCTACTGTGGTCTAGATGCCGTTTCACTGCCGCTGTGGATACTTTACTTGCAGCGAGCAAGTCGAACACTTGAATACAATTAGCTGAACATTCCTGCATAGCCGAGCGAATTCCGTAAACGTCTGTCCTTTCCGGCAGTAGTCACGTAGGGTCGTTTTTTGTATGACGCTCCTGGACATACAGATTCCATATTCATACGTCAGTCGTAGTTTCCGGACCATCGACAAGAGCAGTACTGCATCGCGCAACTATTGACCACAAGCTCTTAGCACTATGGGACTTTACATCTGAGGTCGTCAGTCCCCTAGACATATAACTACAAGTACTTAAACGTAACTAACCTAAGGACATCACACACAGCCATGCCCGAGGCAGGATTCGAACCTGAGACCGTAGCAGCAGCGCGGTTCCGGACTGAAGCGCCTAGAACGGCGCGGCCACAATGGCCGGCGCATGAGTTATGAACTGTTGTAAAGCTGTTATTGTCTTCCGTTACTTTAGTTTCATTTTTGAAGTTATCTGATCCATGTGTTATGTCTGACCATGTGACTAATACGAACACTTGTCTCATACACTATTAAAAAACTGAAGTTTTCCAGTTGAAATACGGATAACGGTACACACCAGAGAACGTTGTTCAGTTGTCCCTTTAGTACGTAACAGACATCCCTAACGACGCCTAATCTCATCCAGTGCTGTGCTAACCATTATGCTTGTTTCACATTAACACTCAAAATAACCGTTGCTACGTGGCATTTTCACATTAATTTAAACAGGAATACTGATCACGGAAACCATTTCATTTCATCTTTTACTATTAGTAATTTCTCCTCGAAATTTATTGAATCAGAAAGACGACAATGTTTAAAACGTAAACCACGTAGTTAACCTCGCTCGCGTTGCTCACACACGTTTCTCCAACTAACCGACATAACGCTTTAAACACTTAGAAGTATTTTCAACCAATTCCTTCATACAATGTCTCTCCTTGCGCACACCCAGACCGCGCATGACAAATATCACAGTAGCGGTGTGGCCATTTTGTAGGAAGACTATGCACTCTACACGGAAAAGGAGCGCTCGGCTCTGAAAGTTCTAGAAGCCAGCGATATGTAAGGAGTGCAATAGTGATACATTACGTCAACGACAGCAGTACTCCTTACACCATTAGTCGTATTAGTGCGCAACTGTTTCCCAGTCTGAGACATGTTTCACGAAAATCAATAACGTGAGTGACAGGGTACAAGTAGTATATTGATAAGAGGTATAATGTGTTAAAGTATGGTAGTTATTTTCCAGATATGATCCGTATGATTCCACGCGTGGCTGCATTCTCCCCAAACATCTTCTAATCATTTCCACATACTATGATTTCTGTGATGCACCGCAGGAGTCCTACAAAAACATGCCTCTACTGACCTGCAAGTCCACCGCCATGCAGTACAACGATTGTAATGAAATCCTTTACAACGTGTGGATAGTCCATGGGTGAAACATTCGCTCCTAATACGCCTCGAGAAAAATATGGAAACACCAAAAGAGTAACGCATTACATACGATGTAGAAAAACAATTGTCCAAAATTGCTTCCAGTCGTCTCAGAATAGGCGAATACAAATCTTGTATGGTTTTCAATGGTAGCTTATATCATTCTTCCTGCAAAATATTGGCAAATTCATGTAACGATGATGAAGGTGGATAGTGACCACGCAACCTTGTCTCCAAAGTATTCCATAAACAACAGATATTACTGTAACCTGGTGACTGTTGTGATAAGAGCCGTCACGAGAGATTCGACAATTCATCCTCGCAGTCACAGTCACAGTTCCAGGCGATGAAAACTTCTTTGACAGATGCCCTGTCGTCCTGGAACACAGTATCATCATTGGAGAACAAAGTCTACACCGTGGCAGTAACGCGATCTGGAGAAGTAGCGGTGGGGGCACAGACACTATCAGAAGTTGGAGACACTGTGAAACAAGACTCATTGGACTGAATGACATTCTGCCATTGCTCCATAGTCCAGGTTTTAAGGCTTCAGCATCACGTTTTCCCATTACAGACATTTTCGTCACCGACGAGTGATTCTGGATTTACAGCTTGTGTGCAATTCCTTGTTCTCCACTTCCCTTCGTGTGTTTTAGCGCTCACAGTGTTCGCGAATGAAACATTCACTTCTGCAGTGACTTTTGCAGCTGCCGTTCCTTTCCTTCTTGTCACAATCTTCTTCAATTATTGTCCTTCACGATCACATACCACACAATTTCGTCTGCGTTGTGGCTTAGCAGACCATGTTGTTCCTGTCTGCCTGTATGTGGTAGGGAATCTTCGATACGGCGCCTCTTGAAACAGCAAACACTTCGGCTACCTTAGTTACGGAAGAACACACCATACGAGCACCAACAATTTTCCCACTTCGAGTACACTGAGCTCTGAAATAATGCACTCAGCAGTTGTACAGAACACTGTTCTGATCCTGACTGAAAAATCCATCTAATTAAGGATATTTCACAGTTGCCGTTCGTGGTTAAATATAACAGTGCAGCCTGCAGGCCTGGCTAGCAATTTTATTTACACTCAAGCAGGCATTCCTCGCAGTATACTCATAGTTTTGTCCAACCCATGTTCTTTCTTATTATAGTGCACAACTTCATTTCTTTGCATAAGGCCGGCCGCTGTGGCCGAGCGGTTCTAGGCGCTTCAGTCCCGAATCGCGCTGCTGATACGGTCGCCGGTTAGAATCCTGCCTCGAGCATGGATGCATGTGATGCCCTTAGGTTGGTTAGGTTTAAGTTGGTCTAAATCTAGGGGACTGATGACCTCAGACGTTAAGTCCCGTAGTGCTTAGAGCCATTTCAACCATTTGATCTATGCATAAAGTCGTTGCTGGCAGAAGTGCACTGAAACGCCTTAGAAACTGGTATTGGCATGCGTATTTAAATATAGAGCTATGTAGACAGGCAGAATACAGCGCTGCGGTCGGCAACGCCTATGTAAGACAGGTGTCTAGCGCAGTGTTAGATCGGTCACTGCTCCTACAATTGCTGATTATCAAGATGTGAGTTAGAACGTGGTGTTATAGTCGGCGCAATAGGGGTGAGACACAGCATCTCCGAGGTAGCGATGAAGTGAAGAGTTTCCGTACGACCATTTCACGAGTGTACCATCAATTTCAGGAATCTGGTAAAACATCAAACCTCCGACACCACTGCGGTCGGAAAAAGATCGTCCAAGAACAGGACCAACGACGACCGGAGAGAATCGTGCAGCCTCCGACACCGCTGCGGTCGGAAAAAGATCCTCCAAGAACGGGATCAACGACGACCGAAGAGAATTGTGCAGTGTGATAGAAGTGAAACCCCTCCGCAAGTTGCTGCTGATTTCAGTGATGAGTCATCAATAAGTGTCAGCGTGC
Organism: Schistocerca americana; assembly: GCF_021461395.2. Lineage (NCBI taxonomy): Eukaryota > Metazoa > Arthropoda > Insecta > Orthoptera > Acrididae > Schistocerca > Schistocerca americana. The sequence continues at coordinate 626,031,062 of NC_060122.1, forward strand.
GAACCATTCAACGACATACGTTCGATATGGGCTTTCGGGGCCGAAGGCCCACTCGTGTACCGTTGATGACTGTGCGACAATAGTTTTACGCCTCGCCTGGACCCGTAAACACCGACATTGGACTGTTCAAGACTGGAAAAGTATTGCTGGTCGGACGAGTCTCGTCTCAAATGCAGATGGATGAGCAGATGGTTCTGTACGGGTAATGAGACGACTTCATGAATCCTTGGACCCTGCATGTCAGCAGGGGACTGTTCAAGCTGGTGGAGGTTCTGTAATGGCGTGGGACGTGAGGAGGTGGAGAGGTATGGGACCCTGATACATCTAGATACGACTCTGACAGGTGATACATACGTAAGCATGATGTCTGATCACCTGCATCCAGTCATGTTCATTGCGAAATCCGACGGACGTGGGCAATTCCATTGGCAAAATGCGACACCCCACACGCCCAGAATTGCTGCAGAGTGGCTCCAGGAACGCTCTTCTGAGTTTAAGCACTTACACTGGCTACTAAACTCCCCAGGCGTGAACCTTATTGACCATATTTGTAATGCCTTTCAATGTGCTGAAGAGACCCCCAACCTCTCGTACTCCTACGGCTTTACATCTACATCCCTACTCCGCAAGCCACCTGACTGTGTGTGGCGGAAGGTGCCTTGAGCACCTCTATCGTTTCTCCCTGCAGGGTTCTCCCTGCAGGATTGTTAGTGCCAGCTCCATTCAGCACTTCTTCAGTTACTAGTCGAATCCATGCCACGTCATGTTGAGGCACTTTTGCGTGCTCGCGGTGGCCCTACACGACATTAGGACGGTATACCAGTTTCTTTGGCTAGTCGGTGTATAACCTTATACTGTACTTCAAATATCGTTTCATCAAGTTTACCTCGCATAGTGTCAAGCGATATACACAGGAAAAGAAGGGGGGGGGGGGGGGGGGGTCCAGTCCGAATTACTGATTACTGAAAGTCTGAATGATACAACTGTCCCTTAAGACAGTTATCTGAAACCTACACTGTATACAGTGCTTATAAAAAGCTATATGAACTGCAATATTATGTGAAATACTGTACAACGTATTCAACTTAAAAGCAACTTAACTGATAATACCTCATAAAAATAGAATTACTGAAACTGAATTTACGATACATATTCAGAGGTCACATGAAAGAGGTTAACTGTACATTACCTGACAAAAATATGATGTTCCCTGGAGGAGAGGAGGAGAGGTAATGAAACATAATAGGTTGAGCAAGTAAATGACGTTATTTCACTGATTGGGCCAAATCTACTAAGAACCATGTAGTATGAGCCCAGCTGTCACTATAATATTCATCCCAACTGAAGTAGATACACGCACTGATTCACTGTGGAAGTGTATCATAACGCCATTTTATTCACTTCTGAGGGAATCTGGCCCACAACTTTTGCAACTGGTCCTTGGTATCCTGAACACTGACACTAGGATGGAGTTGATGTTCGACCTGGTGCCATACATGTTCTATCATGTACAGATCTGGAGATCTTGCTGGCCATTGGCTTACTTCAGCAGCTAAAGGTAGTTCATAGAAGGAAGGACGATTTGCTTTAAAATGCTGTCGAGATGGAGATTATTAAAGATGGAGCACAGTCTCGGATCGTGTCAAGGATGGGGAAGGAAATCAGCCATGCCCTTTGAAAGGAACCATCCGCTAATTTTCCTGGAGCAATTAAGAGAAATTAAACGTAAATCTGGATGAGTGGACGCGGGTCTGAATCGTCGTCCTCTCGAATGCGAGTCCAGTGTGCTAACCTCTGCGTCACCTCGCGCGGTGATAATTCATAGAAACATGTGTCACGTGTGGACGAGCATTGTCTTGCTGAAAACAGGCGGCACGACATTGCTGCATGACAGGTAACACATGAGGACGTAGTATGTCCATGACGCACTCCTGTGTCATCAGAGTTCCCGTGACCTGAGGTCATATGTGATGGATCATTAGACCATGATCCAAAGAATAACGCTGCTGTGTCTGATTGAAACAATGGAAGAATGGGATCTCACCTCATACCTCCACCATACCAGCCAACAGTAATCACCTAGGGCAGTGCAAAACCGTGTTTCATCGCTGAACACAGTATGACGTCATTCATCAGCAGTCCATGCTTTCCTGTCTGGTTATCACTCCAAACGGAGCCATTTCTGTTGAGATGTTAATGTAGCCTGCACATGGTACAGTAATTCCTTAGTCCGGCTGCTGCTAGTCTCCAACCAGGATGCAGGATGAAAAGGAATGTGGCATGGAGTCCTCCACCTGTTCTTGGACGGCAGGCGCAGCCGTGAAAGGGTGAGGATGTACCTGCAGTTGAACATCCTGTCACTGTCACCTCTGATTGACCCATAAATGTAAATACTGCTGGATTCGACCAGCCGGTCAAGCGACTAACCACAATGAGTCGTCTTTCAAACCTTGTCAGGTACTGAAAACGCTGTTTCACAGGAGTAAGCACCATCTCCGTATCATTTACCCACATTATCCCAAAGCTTAAATATTTTGGATGGCATTGTATTGTAATGGCCACTCTTCGGGTCACGAGGTCAATGGATTTGAGATTGGACAGATGAGGAGGTGAAATTATAAGTGTCAGAAGTTCTGAGGGCTGTTGAGTGTTTCAGTCTTAAGCCCGAGGGCGTCAGTGAAACAGCGACATCTGTAATACCATTTGGCCGACGTAATTTCTACAACGAATATTGTCTTACCAGAAGCGCAGAAAACTGGATACGGTGCTCGTTCAGGGGTCGGCTAGGAAAGCTAGACACAGCACTCAGCAGTTCAGGTAGCTTGTAGCAGGTCAGGAATACTGCCTGGCAGTAAGGGGGCGCGTGATTCGGTAGCGGGGACTAGACGCTATATGTGGATACAACGGGCCTCGGCGCTGTCGGATATGGACGCGCACTTAGAGCCTAACCCACAGCTTCTTCTGGTTGGCAGTTGCCGTGGAGGCGGATGCCCGAGATTCCCTCAGCTCATACAGCGTACAGCTAGGAAGGCTATACACGTATAAGATGGGAGACGGTACCCTGGTGCACACGCGGCCAGCAGAAGTCGGCAGCTTGCTGTTAGTTGGTTTGGCCCTTAGCCAGAGGAAGGCGTTGCCGGTCCGAATCTTTTGTTAGTCCCGACTGTGACTTGTCACTCGCGACAGTGTGCAGCAATGTAGTCCAACCTCAACCGGTATGCTGCAGTCTCGTAGCTGAAGTCTTCAAACAGCCAGCAAGCAGCAATTCACAGATAGCGAGTAGAGTTGACTAGTAACTAGCGAGATCGGGGGATGCAGACGGAATGACCAGACACTGAGAACAAGACGCCTGGAACAGGGGTATTTAAAGCCTGATATTGTACCAAGCTAGGCAGCCGTTTTCCACCGTTTAACCAGAGGTGTCAGCGATACTGTCCGCACTGTGGTGTCCCAATTACGACGGTTTTTCCTGCTTCTGAAATTGTCATTAGTACCAGAACCGCTTTGGATCAGCGGAGCTGGGATGTTGCACGTGATTATTACGTATCATATAGTTTGCAGGACGACGTTCTGGGTGCTGTCATACTGCACCGTTTGCGCACCTTGCTACGGCGGTGCTCTCATAACAGCGGTGCCAAGCTTTTGAAACACCGGCATTCCTTGCGTGCTCTAGATAATGACTGTGACACACTGTCTGTGTATGACGTAGTCCTTTTGCCGTCTGTATCGAGCAATGGCTTTGAAAATATATTAGTGCACCCGGGAAGAGGGTCGCTGTGCCACAGTATATAAACGTCTGTTTATTTACTTTACTGTTTTTACTATCGTCTTCAGTCAGAAGAATGGGTTGGAACAGCTCTCCAAGGTAGTGGATCATGTATAAGCGTCATTATCACTGAATAACACGCTATATCCATTCGAACCCTCCTTTATTCGTCTCTTTGTCGTCCTCTACAATTTTTACCTCTTACTCTTGCCTGCAATACGAAAACAGAAAATTCCTTGATGTTCAGGATAACCTGTCAACCGGTTCCTTCTTTTCTCCCCACTTCGGTTCAGTATGTCCTCATTAGTTACATGATCTACCCACCTAATATTCAGCATTCTTCTATATCTTCACTTTGCAAAAGCATCTATTCCTTTTTGTCTGAACCACCCTTCACGAGCAGTTGGAAGAAGTAAGGCAGGATTTAATTAGGTTCGAGAGAGAGGAGGAGGATGACTCTTAACTAGCAGTCAGTAGGAAGTAAGGAAGAAAGAGTGCACGATTTAGTAGTTTACTTATCAACACTAACAGCGACCATTAGCCAGTGCCAGAGCACAGTGGAGAAAGTCCTTAGATAAGATTGGCAGCATGGAATGTGCAGCACACATCAATCGACATCAGGAAGCCTAGGAGTATTCTGAATATTAGGAAGAAGAAAGTGCCACTGCTATGTAGTAGAAGTAGGCGGCTTGTAGGCCCTCAGTTACACAAAAGCTTAGGGGCAGAATACCAGGTCGTTACCATTTTCAAAACCAGTGCTGGATTAAGTCAAGTAATAGAGGACCTTATGTAAGGATTTTTCAAAAGTAGGCCACATTATCATAGTGGGTGGGAAATTAAAAAGGTTGGACAGGGATGGAGCATATCACATAGGTGGTGGACAAGAATAAGTTTTCCTGGCTTGTGGGGCTAATGTACTTTTTGTCGAGCTGTTCCGGCGTAATCATCAGCAATGAAGGAAAGGAGCTGTGAGGCTGATGAATATGTGGCTGGAAGTGACGCTAACAGCAGCCGGCGTAGCTCATTTTGCTCTGGTACAAGTCGAGACTATTCTTACTTACACATACGGTTACACTTGGCTTGGCATAGCATGGCATGACAAGGACTTTTAAGGGAACACTGGTACGGATGATACATAAAAGTATATGTGGTGGATATCAAGCCGCGTATCGCCAAATATCTGTTGCGATGGGCAGAGGAGGTAGATTTTCTTAGAACAAATCCAGACACAGGTTTCCCTGCCTAAAGCGTATACACAACAGTTTGAAAAAATCGGCAATAAGCACTCACACAATAGAGCCTAACACACTGACACACATGCTACACCTTGACCCGTGACACTATTAAGTTAGTAGCCTGTTCTGTCTGGTGCCACTACTTCAAGGTTAGTATCGACTATCCCTCTTGCTACTCCATTGCCAGTATCTATGAGGAAGAGATGGTATCAGTGTGTTGTGTCCTTAAAAGGTCTTCGCTTGCCAATATATGTATTCGATGGCCCGAGAGGAGGAGGCACGAAGTTAGGGGACTGGTGGTCATGAGGTCCGAGCGGTCGAAGCCACGAGCTACGCAAGGAGGGCCTGCGCAGAGTGAAGATACCGAAGTGCTTCACCGGGGTCAGCTTCGACTACATACAGCGTGCCGACATCCCATTGGTTGGTTGGCAACATTTGTGTCAGACGACCGCTCGTGGCTTGGCTGCCCTCTTCTACCTGGCTTTCATCGGCACCAATCAGTAACCGCCGCGACACACCGTGGATCCATGCAATTCTTTGCTGATAAAGGGGAGTAACATTCTGTAATCCTCGTGGTGATTTGCGTCGTTGTCCACCTACCCTCCTAATAATTTTCTGGTTTGTACCCGACCCTCAGAGTTTTACTCGGTCAGCTCTTTGGTCGTAAATATAGACCGTGGTACTGTACGAAGACACTACCTGTCGTTTGAAAACTTGTTACTTTATTATATCGCCTTTCCTTTCTGGCTTATACCCAATCACTAATGTTCTAATGAATAAGCTCCTGGTCGTAAATACAGCCAGAACAATTGTACTAAGGCACAGGTTGTCGTTAAACAAAACAGGGGTTTGTAGTTAGATTTAGATTTTAACCGGTTCAATTCTTTGCTTGTACTTGCATTAGTTAAGATCTGTACAACCTGTTGTACTAAGCTTTGCGTTGCTGTCTTTGAAAGGCCGGGTAATTATTGGTGTATTTTAAACTGAATCTTGTGGTTCTGCCGAGAGAGTTCTCTTTAAATAAGTGTTCACAAATAATGTTATAGCGATCTTAATAATTGACAAACAGTTTAACTTGAAAAATATTCACAGCCGACTGTCGTAAGGGCTTTAGTCAAAATAAGAGTGTCAAAAGGGACGGGTTGGGATCCAGACGCACCTTCGTTGCCGTTCGAAACTAAGAGGTTGCTTGGTTTGAAGTAAGCCTTATCTTTTACAAATTGTTTTCTAATCTGTTTAACCTTCAAGCACGGGTGTGCATCTTAACCTTGAACCTCTCGACATACAGTTTTCAAATTAAAAGTTACGTCATCTGTTTTGGGTAATTGAATCACTCTTGTCATCAATTGTGCTCATATAGTTTTCATGTGTTGCAGAAGGGCACTTAATAAGAGAAATTGTCTCCAAAGTGGTAATAAACAGCGTTGTTTCACGAGATAACGGCCGGGAAACAGGTTCGGTCGTCTTGTAATTACTATAATATTGTCACTGTTTCGTTTCCTCTTGCAAAAGCTTATCCATTTTACAAATTTGTTCATTTTTAAAAAAAGGAAACAAAATTTATCGTTATATATTGTTAAGTAAACGGGCTGTGTGAAAAGAAAGTTATATTGGTGGGTCCTCCCTTCCACGTTTTCCTTAATTCCAGTAAGTACCACGTTTCATTGACAGCAGAGCGTAGTTGCTGATCCGTTAGCAAGGGGTTGTCACTAGTTTCATTTCACGCAACCTGCTTCAGTTTAAATTTTGTACTTTATTAATCGTTATATATTGTTAAGTAAACGGGCTGTGTGAAAAGAAAGTTATATTGGTGGGTCCTCCCTTCCACGTTTTCCTTAATTCCAGTAAGTACCACGTTTCATTGACAGCAGAGCGTAGTTGCCGATCCGTTAGCAAGGGGTTGTCACTAGTTTCATTTCACGCAACCTGCTTCAGTTTAAATTTTGTACTTTATTCTTTTGTGACACTGTCTAGTTATTCTCTTTTGTCCACAGCCGCACCATGGATCCACGTCAGTGTCCCGGAATTTCTATCCTAGAACGGCATCAGCTCGAGTATGAACTGGGCATTAGGCAACAAAATGTTCACGGTATGTAGGGGAGCTGGCAGACATGCTACGGGAGGCGCTGTTGACGGTGCCACTCTCCGTTTCTGCCTGCACGGTTGGCGAGTGAGCCAAAAATTTACTGACTAACACGGTAAGATTGAATCATTTACAAGAAAATCTCTCCTTTGTCCTAAATAAGCAACCAACCGTGAGGTAGGTGAAGCGCATTCATGCACGATTAGTCCACCTGGGCAATAAAGGATCTTAAACTTCTAGCACCGAGCCCTGAGCAGTTAGGACGTGTCATTCAGTTGAAAAACCTTTTGTTTGATTAGCAAATCCAAACTGCAGTTTTAGAATTAGAAAGTAGGACTGATACAAATCATATAGAATGTTTTTCTGACAATCCGATAGACGAATGTGGATCCGTCGTCCGAGGTCCAAGTGATTGGTCTGGGGTATATTTAGACCACCTCCCTTACCCGATGATGTGTCTCTTAAACAGTATTCGGGGATTTCCTTTTGAAACCCTTGAAAATATACACACATCAAAAAAAAATTTTGCATCACCTCGGTTCCGAGAGTTAGGAACCCGTACAGAAAATTTGAATAGAGATCAATATAAACATCATTTCTGCCCTTTTTATTGCTCATGAAAGCACATATTGCATGTTGTACCACCATACAGTGAGAGCTTCAGATGTGGTGGTACAGACTGCTGTGCAGACCGGTACCTCTAATACCCAGTAGCATATCCTCTTGCACTGATACATGCCTGTATTCGTCGTGGCACGGTACTCAGAAGTTCATCAATGCACTGTTTCTGCAGATCGTCCCACTCCTCAACGGCGATTCGGCGTAGATCCCTCGGAGTGGTTGGTGGGTTACGTCCTCCATAAAGAGCCGTTTTCAATCTATCTCAGCCACGTCTGGAGAATGTGGTGGCCACTCTAGTCGAGCGACTTCGCTATCCTGAAGGAAGTCATTCAGAGGATGTGCTCTATGGGTCGATATGGTTGCATTATCGGGCGGATGATGGCATTCACGTATCGTACAGCCGTTACGACGACTTCCAAGACCACCAGTGGCGTACGTCGACCCCAGATATTGCCACCTTATATCAGCAGGTAACCTCCACCTTGGTGCACGCGCTGGACAGTGTGTCTAAGGCGTTCAACCTGACTGAGTTGCTTCCAGACACCTCTCCGACGATTGTCTGGTTGACGGCATATGCGACACTCATTGGTGAAGAGAACGTGATGCCAATCCTGAGCGATTCATTCAGCACGTTGTTGGGCCCATCTGTGCCGCGCTACATGGTTTCGTGGTAGCAAAGATGGACCTCGCCATTTACGTCTGGGAGTGAAGTTGCGCATCATGTAATCTGTTGCGCACAGCTTCAACACGAAATCCTGTGGCTGCACGAAAAGCACTATTCAACATGGTGGCGTTGCTGTCAGGGTTCCTCCGAGCCATAATCCGTAGGTAGCGGTCATCCACTGCAGTAGTAGATCTTGGGTGGCCTGAGCGAGGGATGTCATCGACAGTTCCTGTCTCTCTGTATCTCCTCCATGTCCGAAAAACATCGCTTTGGTTCACTCCTGGACGTCTGGACACCTCCCTTGTGGAGAACCCTTTCTGGCACAAAGTAACAATGCGGACGCGATCGAAACGAGGTACTGGCCATCTAGGCATGGTTGAACTACAAACAACACGAGCCGTGTATCTCCTTACTGGTGGAATGACTGGAACTGATCGTCTGTCGGACCCCTTCCGTCTAATAGGCGATGATTATGCATAGTTGTTCCCATATTTAGGCGAATTTAGTGACATTTCTGAACAGTCAAAGGGACTATGTCTGTGATACAATATCCACAGTCAACGTCTATCTTAATAAGTTCTGGGAACCGTGGTGATGCCAAAGTTTGTGATGTGTGTAGAGCAGGTATTGTGGCTGCTAGTTAAGTTTGAGTCGCATGCTGACGCATTAATCATCTCCCATCACGTAGTACATATCGCACTCTACCCGTTAGCACGCGGTAGCTTAAGTAATCTGCTATCCGAAACCTTACAGCAGGGTAAGTGAGTTCGAGAATCTTCTTAACTCTCTTATTGTCTTTTGCCGACAACCAGCGAAATGAGTTAACGGGGAGACATCAAGACTTATCTAACTCCAGTCCAGACGATAGGTAGAGAGCACGGTTCAATGAAATCAACGACTTGATTTAGATGCAATATTTAGTTAACAATAACCTCTGACTCACGGTTTTACCCAAGACTTCAGTACAGTCAGGTTTGCATAAACATGGCTGCATGATTAATCAGCATGTTATTTCGACTACTTTCCGTTTTAATTTTAACAACGCTAGTATCATAGATTGTTCTAACAACTGAAACTCTAAAAGTATGTTTTGACCTTTGGCGTGAAATAAGCAATGAAGCAAAGTGCGAAGAGTAAGTTTTGCTTTAAATGAAATTTGGTAAAAGTGCCACAGCTACCTATGAAATGATACAAACTGTTTACGGTAGAGTAATAAAGAGCAGTAAATATGTTTTTAAATGTTGTACAAGATTTCGTAATGATAGAGGCAATATCGAAGAATATCCATGTCGAGAAGCACCGTCGACATTTCGAGTCGAAGGAAATGTTCAAAAGGTGTCTGAATTTCTTCGAAATAATGATTATGTATCTACCAAGTTAATTTAAGTGCTCACTGGAATTCCTAAAACAAACGTGAACCGCATTTTAACTGCAAATTTAGGCTCAAAGGAGATCTGTTGTCTCTTGGCACCCCACAAACTTTCGACAATCAAAGGGCAGTGGAGCACTCAGAGAAATGAAAATATATTTTCTTAGAAGCCAGACAACATGTCTTGGATCGTAACAGATGATACAACATGGCGTTTTGAGTACGATTTACTTAGAAAGCACCAAAACTTGGAATGGAAATATCCAGAATCTCTGAGAGCGGAAAAGGTGCACAAGCAGAAGAGAAGTGTCAAGACATTGCTCAATGTTCCCTTTGATTCAAAAGAAATTTGCTGCACGACGTCAAACACTGAATGCAGATATATATTTGGGTGTTTGAAACCTTTTATGAGAGAGGAATGTTTGGGTTCGTCCAGAATACGGATATCAAGGGACATGGCGTTTGTGCACTACCGCACAAAGCAACCTCGTATGAGATTTCTTCGTTCAAAAATGTATCGTGCAACTTGACCGCACTGTATATTCCCCTGATTTGTCTCCGTACGACTTCTGGTTGATTCCAAAACTTGAACTGGCAACGAAAGGAAAACATTTGGACACGATTTTAGATATCCAGCATGAGACGACCATGGTGCTGCAGGGAATTTCAATGGCTGAGTATTAGAACTGTTTCGAACAGTTTTTCCAACGCTTCCTGTTCTGTATTGACTCATAGTGAGCCTATTTTGAATATAATGTCCCGTGAACGGAAAATAACCAACGTCTTGTATTTTATTTTACGTCAGTCGCTTACCATGTGCGACAGGTTGTATAGGCAGCATGGCTTCATCAAATGTCGTTCCTGCGAAACACAACTGAGTGCTTGTTTCTACAGTGTAATCAGTGCGACCTACAGGGGATCTAAAGTTAATCCCACATTTTTAAGATTCCAGAATACTTTTGACACTGTTCTTCACATGCTTATTCTATTGAGACTGCATATATATGGGCTGTCGCTCCAGTTTCGCGACTGGATTCGTGATATACTCTTAGGAAGGTCAAACACCTCGTATTACTTGACGAAATGCGAGTAATTAAACTGAAGTGATATCTTGGGTTTCCCAAGGTAACTTTGCTGGCTCACTGCTGGTCATACTCTGTAATAAACGATTTACGAGACTACCTGAGCTTTCTTCTTAGAATATTTTCAGGTTACTCTGCCATTTACCTTCTAGTAAAGTCATCGAAATGAACTGCAAAGTAACGTTGACAGTTGCACGTGTGAAAGATAGAAATTCACCCTAAGCAACAGTAATGAGAAGTTTTTTACAAGAGTGCTAAAATGTCTGTCAAATTATGGTTCTTACTGTTGGAAACAATTTAAATTGCAACTGTCAGACAGAAAATGTTGTGGGGAAAGTGATCTAAAGAATGTGTGTTATTGCCAGAACATACGGAATATGGAACACATGTAAAGACACTGACAACACTGCGCTTGTCCGTGCTCTTGTGATGTAGTGTGCGAGGTACTGGATCCTTACCACAGGGGAATGACCGAGGAGAACGAAAAAGTTCAAGCAACGCAGCTCGTATTTTACGATCTCGAGATAGGGGAGCAAGAGCCACAGGTATGATAATCATTAAGAGCAAGATCTACTTCGCTGCAGTGAGATTTTTTCACAAAATTTCAAACGCCAGCTTTCTATATCCACTTCTGTCTCGGCAAACATATTCTGCAAACCACTCTATGGAGCATGGCGATGGTAACTTGTATCAGCATTACGCATTTCATTTCCTGGTCCACTCGCAAATAGAACGAGGGAAAAGGGACTGTTTATATACGAGCACTAATTTCTCTTATCTTCGCGGTCGTGACCCAAATTGTACGCTGGCGGCAGTGGAATCGTCCTGCAGCCAGCTTCGAAATGCCGATTCTCTAAATTTTCCCAATAGTGTTTCACTAGATAACGTTTCTTCCTCCAGAGCTTCCCACTAGAATTCACGAATCATCTCCATACTTTCGCATAATGATCTAACTTACGGGTAACAAGCGTATCGCCACACCTCTAAATTGCTTCGGTATCTTCCTTTAATCCACAATGGCGGGGATCCCAGACATTCGAGCAGTATTCAAGAACTTGTCGTACTAGTGTCATACAAGCGGTATTCTTTGTAGACGTGCTACACTTTCTAGTACCCATTCCAGCATTGTTAGCAATCATCTGAGAATCACCCACGTCACCTGACCTGTCGTATTTGGACTTCTTCCTCTGGTTCAATACTAAGCAGATAGTGAATGAAATCGTGGAAACAGATCTCGTAGCTATAACTGATGTCGCTGAAACTTCCTGGCAGATTAAAACTGTGTGCCGGACCGAGACTCGAATTCGAGACCTTTGCCTTTCGCGGGCAAGTGCTCTACCAACTGAGTTACCCAAGCACGACTCACACCTCGTCCTCACAGCTTTACTTCTGCCAGTATCTCGTCTCCTACCTTCCAAACTTTACAGACGTTCTCCTGCGAACCTTGCAGAACTAGCACTCCTTAAATAAAGGATAATTGCGGAGACGTGGCTTAGCCACAGCCTGGGGGATGTTTCCAGAATGAGATTTTCACTCTGCAGCGGAGTGTGCGCTGATATGAAACTTTGTGGCACATTAAAGCTTTGTGCTTGACCGAGACTCGAACTGGGGTCCTTTGCCTTTCGCTGGCAAGTGCATCTTTCAGGAGTGCTAGTTCTGCAAGGTTCGCAGGAGATCTTCTGTAAAGTTTGGAAGGTAGGAGACGAGATACCGGCAGAAGTAAAGCTTTGAGGAAGGGACGTGAGGCGTGCTTGGGTAGCTCAGTTGGTAAAGCTCTTGTCACAGCAACTTGCAGAAAACAATGAAGGAATGTGATCATCATACAATTATCACAGACATGTATTAGCAGTAGCGTTTCTGTTACTCTCCTGAGATCGACACGGCACTCCCTTGTCTTACTCTGTAAGGAACACGCTGTTAACCAGACAAAGCCGAGTCCAACAACGAATAACTCTACCACAGAAAGTATAATTAGCAGGCGCTGTGACAGTTTTCAACTCAATGGATACAGAAAATAAAAGCATTTGCTCATCTCCTTTTCACATTAATGTGGGACATTTAGCTTAGCACCTTCGAAAAATGTAAGATCTTGTACAAGATGAACCGAAATCCAACGATTGAATTTTGGAGGATTTGATACTTTCTTTTTCTATTTCTAAACACCTGTTCGTAAGTATCAAGCTGGTAACTAAGAAATTGGTAAAGCTTATTTTGATATCGAAACGCTTGAATGTCAGTGCAGGGAAACATAACTACGTGAAAACTTTATTTCTGAAGTGAAGATCACGCTACACCATGTGAAATCCAGGCTAGCCGGTACATGAAACAATATGTCTGCGGGAAAGTAATCCATCTTCACTGAAAATTACATATGATATCTTACTGCGAAACGACTGATCCAGATTAAAATGCTGGTGTTCTATAAAACTAATCTTTATATTTAGTCTTGCAATCAATCACTGTATCAGAACTGTTAATGTAATTACAGAGAAAATGAACAAAAAATTAACGCATCTGACTTTTTAAGAAAACTGTTTGACAGTTTACAAGATAGCACTTAACAGAAATCTCTTGCTGTATTATGTCTCAGAACTAATATTGATGTTTTCACAACAGTCTCACGATCACTGTGCCTTACAATGGACATGAACTGTGATGATAACTGTATTATTTGCCTACCTGTGTACAAGGAACCTTCGTCTGCTCTGCGACCTGCTACTATTATAAATATTGATGTGACTGTCCCAAACCAAATTTTATTTTCCGTATTTGCTATGTGCAATGCAAGACGGCATCTCACCAATTTCCACAAAATGCCTCTCATTAAACAACTCGCGATATGCATTGCGAGTGGGCAAATAGAGCAGTGTGGGACTAATCTTAACGACTGATGAAAGGGAGAAAAGATTCCAGTAGAATTATACTTCATTAAATTCTATAAAATTCTCACACTTACACAGATTAGTATAACTTTCCTTAACTTTTCCGCGCACAATTACCTTTTTTGACACTTGTTTCATGTATAAGCAAAACCATATATTGCGTTATAAGTTTACTAAAATAAACTTGAGCTGTATGCAAAGTAGTAAAAATAAGAAGCTATACAGTTTCATAAATATAAAAGGAAGAACTGCATTAGCTTAAAAATTGGCCTTTGACGTTCTTCCATCAATATAATTTCATTTTCTCTCCTCAAAACAGTCTAGTACAGCATCCTTTTTAGATAATGCTGCCTCTATTACACAGCAGACTAGCTTCCGTCCTTTTCAAACCAAGTACATAGCTATACTGTGTACACACGCTGCGACTCTCTTGAAAAATAAGTTACCTCTCTGACCAAAATCTCTAGTCTCTTACAAAGAATATTAAACTACAGAGATTGTGTACATTTATCAAATTCGCAACTTCAGTCACATTTATTGTCAAGATTTCCTGAAAATCATCTTGGCAAATACGACAGCCTCCTTTCATCACCCCTGCTCTATCAAAGAGGAAATTTGCACATTCGGGCTTTTTGCTGATACAGTAGCAGAGGCACTCAAAAACATTCTCCAAATGAAACAATCACAAAAGTATCATAGAAAATGTATGGTTACAAACACATGGGATGGTTGACAATGTATACAACATATCAAAAACAGGTACCAAGTACAAATATGGAATATAAATTCAAATACACGTAACAATATGTACATACAAACAAATGTACAAATCTTCCTGTAATAAGCCATGTTATATATCTGTCGTGATGCAGAATACATGGCATACCAAGATGCTTGCTTTGGTAAATCAATAATCTAGTTCTGTCAAATACAGTGTCATAAAAACATAGAAGTCTTACAATAAGATACAAAGCATTACAAAGTCATTACAATTAGCTGTACAAATGTTTAAAAGAAACCGATAAGAACAAGTAAGAACTCCTATCAATTCAAATGAAGTGAAAAAGGCATACACATTTAATGCAACATGATGCAAAACTTCACAAAGCAGTTGTAAGTGTCTGTTTAAATGTTTAAGAGAATCTTATGAAAACATGTCAATTTTCGTCTCAGTTCAAATAAACCAAGAAAGATAAAGACATTTACAATACGGTACAAATATGTGCAGAATTGTCTGTTTAAAATTATTGTAAACAGCTATGTGCACGACGTCGTGCAGTGGGATATGACAGCAAAATGTCACATGCGTCACTATTTTGACACACGTACACATTTATCACATTTGAAAACATAGTAGCATGAACACATCCCTGGGACAGCCTCAGGGAGAGTAGTAATTTGCCTTTAGTGTTTCCACTGTCAAGCAACATCGGTCTAAATATGTACGTTAACGAGACAGACTGAGAAAGGATGAACTGCTTGTCACAACCTCCACTGGAACCCCTAGTCTGAACAGCTATACTCATTGCTGTAGAATTACCATAATAAGCAGTGTTTCCATTGGTCCATCTTTCATAAGGTGAGACATGGTATGACAACCTAATGCCACAGCCAGCTGTATAGTCACGCACTATCATTACTTCCTTTAAGCTGTGTGTGTGTGTGTGTGTGTGGGTGGGTGGGTGTGTGTGTGTGTGTGTGTGTGTGTTTGTGTGTGTGTTGACCAAGATCATCTCCTATGCTGTCCAGAATACATGAAACAAATTTACAAAGGAAATAGATAACTAGTTACATACATTTTGGCTGCAAAATGAATTATCATGAATAACAAAGTAATTTTATGTATGTATGTCCTATACGAAAATCCTTATCTAAGGTACATACAGTAGAAACGGTTATCTTATAGCTGGGCATCATACAAATTGCTTAAAAACCTTATCATTTCAGTTACATTGTCATTTCAACCAACTGCTTTAACAAATAAACAGTTAATCATCAATCTAGTATCATATGTCGATTCTGAATGTCTATCTCTGGTTTTAAAGTAGCACACATAAATGAAAAGTCTTGGATCCAGTTTCTTAAGTTACATGCACATATATGCTAGGCCAGAAATGGTAACTACCACATAGCTCATGTACAATAACGTCAGGAGTCATCAAAATAGCTAATTATTGTGTACGCACACTTAGAATAGAAAATCTTATCAGATTACAATTAATGCCAGTTTTGCGTCAGTGAACATCTTATATTAGTTCAGGAAAAATTTTAAGTGAAACATCGTCTTAGTGTATGTCTAATTCACAGCCGTCATTATGACTATAAAAACTATTGTCATTTGTGGTGATAACAGAGCAGCATGTTACTATATTTTCGTCAACAAGCTGAAGTTGCTGGTGACTCAAAGATCAAGTGTCGACCGTAATTTAGCTCTGTTATCTGTTGACTACATTCCTCATAAGGACGTACATACAGAGCACAGTTCTGAAAGAAAATGTTCATGTTAAATGTATTTTGCTTCTGTTTCCATTACTATACAGTTTACCGGTAAAGTTAATTTTAAATAGCATACAATATCATTACTGAGACAAATATTTTCCTTTACTCTCACTGGATACTTAAAATAACAATCCATGAAACATCCACATACGTCTTCACTACTGAAGTGACATCATCTGTACTCCTCATTGGCTTCCTGAAACATTTTCATTTAAAAACATCTCTTCCCCATCATATACAACACATTTTAATACATATGATTCCCTCATTGCTGCTCAGCACAAGTACCATTTACATTATTGCACAATATCGTTTTATTTCATCACCCACGTACATCTACATCACAAGCACATTTTGTGTTGCCTTTTGATCTCATTACTTCTCTTAACAAATGTCATACTTTACCTTTTCTTTATCACTCTTTACACCACGTCCAGTGTCTCACGATATACACATTTGACAGGAGTTGTCAATTAATATCTCAATATTGCAAGTAGTCAGCAGCTGAGGATTGTTAGCCTCACAAAGTTATCGACAAATATATCAATGTGGCCTCAATATTCTTGCCTTCTCAAAGTTTATCCATCAATGAATAAATTTTCATAGCAAATTGCAATTATCACCAATTAGGAAAGTAATTTCGTTTAGAGGAAGGTTAACTAGCCTTAAGGCCAACTTCACTATACTTACAGCAGGATACTAGGAGAGAGTTATTTACATTTACAGATGTTACCTAAACAGAGCAGTAGAAGAAGTCGAGTTAACCATGAATTGAAAGAAGAAGTAGTAACACCCAGCTCGAGGAGGCGCCAGTTTCCAGCTGATGTATCCACCACAGAGGTGGATCCTTTCTTTACCTACAATTCTTATTAATCACCTTGACATTAGATACATGATGCGCACCTCACGCTTTACGTGTCCTCAGTGTTACCACTTACACACCATTTTCGTGAACAATGACACGTATGGGAAATGGTCCATCGTGTAGAACAAAGAACCTATGATTGAGAGATTTTCCCTTGTGAGAAACATGGTGGGATTTCACCAAGACCTTCTGGCCTACATACAACTGTTTGATATTCACACATCGTTGCAACTTGTTCCTGTTTCTTGCAACTTTCTTAATGTTGGCTAAGGCTAAATCAGTCAATTCATGATACCATAGGCGTCTCTGTTAGGGTAATGGTACAATTTCTCTGGCTCGTTAAGGTGGATGCTTGTTCTTTTAACACCAGATGTTGGAGGAGGGTTTAAGGTGTAGAATCTTGTAGTAAATCATTCAGTATGTCCTGAGATAAATGAAGAAGTCTATCCCAAGAGTTGTGTTTATGGTGCCAATACAATCGGCCATGTTTCCCAGGCTTCTTCATTAGGCGTTCAAAAGGGTTAGAAGATGAATGATACAAGGAGATAAAGACTGGTTTAATTTTCCTGTGATGTAATGTACGCCACTAATACAGGGATCATAACTGAGGTCCATTGGGAGATAGTACTTTGTGTATGTGACCAAGATCTTTCAAAAAGTGCAAAACAAAAGCTGCAGATGCAGATGCTGTTGTTGCTTTACTTAGTGGAGTATATGACACCAATTTTGACGTAAGTTCTACTACCACAATAACAATACAGTAACCATTTTTCTTCTTTGAAGGAGTACAAATAAACCGACAGCTGCGAGTTGTCTTAATTCAGTAGAGATTATGGGAAACAGTGGAGTAGACTGGGTTGTTATACGACGTTTGCCTTTTGACATAGTTTACACTTTGAAAGCAATGTACGAATTCTTACCTCAATATTGTGTAAATTACATCTATCACGTAATTGTGAAGACATTTCATGGTCCCAAAATGGGCGTAACTATGGCGTATGTATAATGCACGTTTTTTCACTAAGTCATCAGGAATACATACCACCCATAATTGACTACTAGGACTCCTGCGTTTGGAAACAATGTTGTTCAACATCAGATAAAATTGTCTCACAGCTACATTGTCCGTCATTTCATTTCTCTTTGATTTTCCTCCATGTAGGACGCTTATCTTCTTCCTTAGTGGTGTCAACAAGTTTTGATGAAATAAAATTCTCAAACGCAACCTTCTGAATCTATAAGATACTAAAGCTATTTTCCTGACAATTTTCATCTGTTGCTTTAATAATATCAATAGGTGAATGAGACAAAGTGTCAACTGCTATGATTTGTGTTCCCAGAATATATACAGTGGTAAAATGGAACTCTTGCTAAATTAAGACTCAGTGCTTAAGACGATCATGATTTAACTTTGCAGTCATCAGATACTGAAGTGCACAGAGACAGTATATGACTCGGTATGCCTGCCATGTATGAAGTAGTGGAATTTATCAAAAGCTCAAACCACAGCTAATGGCTCCATTTAGGTTGCAGAGTTATTACGTTTTGATTTAGATAAAATGTAGGTGGAAAAAGGAATATTCATTTGGATAATAGCACCATTTTCCGAAAATTCTTCAACAATGTGCATTCAAAGTCAAAATTTAGAGCTTTCAATAGAAACACAAATGTCACATGACAGATATGAATAATATAGAATAGATGCAGCAACAAGTGCAACCTTCAAGCTTTGAAATTCATCCTGAGCTGTCTCGTCCCAGTGTCAAACAATATTCTTACCAGAAAACTCGTAGAACCTGCGAGGTCTCAAGTTTTTGAGATTATTGAAGCGACAGTAGAAATTAATGAGCCCCGACAACCCTCTGATAGACGTTTGGTTGTAGATGGAGACATTTTTGCCATACCTTCCAACTCTTCTGGATCTGGTTGAATTCCTTCATTAGGTGTAATACGACAGTTATTTAATATTTACCAAATTATGACTATTAACTGTGGTGTCAAAGGCAGAAAATTCCTGTAGCGGTGGATTAAGAAGCCTGTTATTTTCTAACAATGGCTTTGCTGCAGTGAGGGTATCAACATAGATGGTGCTTCTTTCCTTCAAGTGATGAGGAAAAATATAATTTAATCCACGAATAAAGGCAGAGGATGAAATGTTAAGTCCAAAGGGAAATTAACAAAACTGGTAACAGGGACCAAACAAAGAAAGGCTGCATATTTTCTATAAGTAGAGTGCAGCCGTGTCTGCCAAAATCTGTATCTGAGATCGTAAGTAGATAACATCCTTAAACCATGAAATTTTTGTAACAATTTTTCCAGTGTCTGAGGATGATCTGTTGTGGGAAGAATAATGGTATTGATTTGCCTGTAATCTAACACAATACGTATTGACCCATGACGTTTTTCAACAACATGTAGTGTATTTTGGAAGTTTCAGTGACACCTTGAGCTAATATGAACTGGATTTCATTCTTTACTCTTTCCCTGTACGCGAATGAAGTACCATAACGTGGAACAAAAAACCTTGTATGTTCCCTGACCTTAAATTCACACGGACAATTGCGTATGGTAACATGACTGTTGACAAGGACTTCAGAATGTGACGCTGAGATATCGAATAACTCTTGCCCATCTAATTCAGAAGCATCCTCTACACTGTCTACATTATCATGCATAATTTCAGAGATACCAAAGGACTGTTCATTATCCTCAGCAATACTTGATTGATGACCAATAGATTCAGTGGAAGGTTGTGATTCTGACGAAGATAAAAATTTCATCAAACATTAGATGTCATCTTCCTCATTTGAAGTCCAATGCTCGATTTGTAAACAGACTAATGTGGCATCGATTTCAGCTTTCGCCTTGGATTTATTAAGATTAGGAAGAGTCTTATATTCCGTCAAGAAATCAACATCTAGTGTAATTGTGTAGTAAGAAGGGTGAAAATTAAGAAGCATTTTGATTACTAATTGGCTCACACTGTTCATTTTGTTCACTTAGGGGTTCACAGTGAACGATTTTTATGGTACTTATACAGGATTTCTCCGTATCGACAAACGATTCGTTTGCCGCCTGTGTCAATAAAATTTCCTGTGATGGCCTGCCACGTCTAACATAGTCACGAGGATTAGGTGCTCTAATTTCAACTGCATTAGTACCTCGTTCAGGACTAAAATTTCCACGATCGCTTCTTTCCTGATTACTTCTTCCATAAAAGCTATTGCAATCAAATGAACTATCTCGTGTGTGGTTGCGTTGATAGTCATTTGAACTGAAAACAGTGTTCTCAGTTTATCGATATGAATTAAAGTTTCGTCTCTCACGCCAATAACTGTAATTTATTTCATTACAGTGATGTTTTTTTGAATCATCATTACTGTCATAACTTCTATGGTTCTTGAAACCACGACCTCTTTTTCTAACTCTGAAACTCCCGCAGTTGTTATACTGTTGTCTCGGATGACAATTGTATGAATAACTGTCATCACAGCTATCAGAAAATTGTTTATTCTGCTCATAACTGTTGTTGCGGTTTGCACAATATCCTTCATGTGATCTGTTCCGCTGAGATTGGAAATATCTTCTCTTGCCATCTCTGTATTTATCTAGTAAGTAAAATTCCACTCTGTCAACCTGCAGTTCTTGCAATAAATTCTGAAAAGCCTGAATGTAATCTTTACAGCGTCCTTCCAAAATAATGTGTCATAAACGTGTCGGAGCGGGAATTGAAGAGGGTGAGATTGTGACCACAATCTATTGGTTATGAGCTGCAGATTGAAACTGAAGAAACTGCAAAAAGGCGGGAATTTAAGGAGATGGGACCTGGATAAACTGAAAGAACCAGAGGCTGTACAGATTTTCAGAGAGAGCATTAGCGAACGATTGACAAGAGCAGGGAAAAGAAACACAGTAGAAGAAGAATGGGTAGCTTTCAGAGATGAAATAGTGAAGACAGCAGAGGATCAAGTAGGTAAGAAGACGTGGGCTAGTAGAGATCCTTGGGTAACAGAAGATAATTTGAATTTAACTGATGAAAGGAGAAAATATAAAAATGCAGTAAATTAAGCAGACAAAAAGAAATACAAACGTCTCAAAAATGATATCGACAGATCGACAGGAAGCGCACAATGGCTAAGCAGGCATGGCTAGAGAACAACTCTAAGGATGTAGAGGCATATATCACTAGGGTAATACAGATACTGCCTACAGGAAAATTAAAGAGACCTTTGGAGAAAAGAGAACCATTTGTATGAATATCAAGAACTCAGATGGAAAACCAGTACTAACGAAGGGAAAGCAGAAAGGAGGAAGGATATATAGAGGGTCTATACAAGAGCGATACAGTTGAGGGCACTGCTATGGAGACGGTGGAGGACGTAGATGAAGATGAAATGGGGGATATGACACTGCGTGAAGAGTTTGACAGAGCATTGAAAGACCTGATTCGAAACAAGGCCCCGGGAGTAGACAACATTCCATTAGAACTACCGATAGCCTTGGGAGAGCCTGCCACGACAAAATTCATTCATCTGGAGAGCAAGATGTATGAGACAGACGAAATACCATCAGACTTCAAGGAGATATAGTAATCCCAATCCCAAAGGAAGCACGTATCGACAGGCGTGAAAATTACCAAACTACCAGTTTAATTAGTCACGGCTGCAAAATACTAACACAAATTCCTTACAGACCAATGGAGAAACTGGTAGAAGCCGACCTCGGGGATGATCAGTTTGGATTTCGAAGAAATGTTGGGACACGTGCCGGCTGGTGTGGCCGTGCGGTTCTAGGCGCTACAGTCTGGAACCGCGTGACCGCTGCGGTCGCAGGTTAGAATCCTGCCTCGGCATGGATGTGTGTGATTTACTTAGGTTAGTTAGGTTAAAGTAGTTCTACGTTTTAGGGGACTGATGCCCACAGATGTTAAGTCCCAAAGTGCTCAGAGCCTTGGAACACGTGAGGCAGTAGTGACCCTACGATTTTTCCTACAAAATAGAAAGCTTTTGACAATGTTGACTGGAATACTCTCTTTCAAATTCTGAAGATCGCAGGGGTCAAATATAGGGAGTGAAAGGCTATTTACAATTTGTACAGAAACCAGATGGCAGGTATAAGACTGGAGAAGCATGAAAGGGAAGCAGTGGTTGGGAAGGTAGTGAGAAAGCGTTGTAGCCTATCCCCAATGTTATTCAATCTATACATTGAGCAAGCAGTAAAGGAAACAAAAGAAAAATTTGAAGGAGGAATTAAAATCCATGGAGAAGAAATAAAAACTTTGATGTTTGCCGACGACATTGTAATTCTGACAGAGACAGAAAAGGACCTGGAACAGCAGTTGAACGGAATGGACTGTATCTTGAAAGGAGGATATAAGATGAACATCAACAAAAGCAAAACGAGGATAATGGAAAGTAGTCGAATTAAATGAGGTGATGCTGTGGCTATTACATTAGGAAATGAGACACTTAAAGTAGTAGATAAATTTTGCTATCCAAGGAGCATAATAACTGATGATGGTCGAAGTAGAGACTGGCAAAGGTAAGGAATGCGTTACTGAAGAAGAGAATTTTGTTAACATCGAGTATAGATTTAGGTGTCAGGAAGTCTTTTTTAAAAGTATTTGTAAGGAGTGTAGCCAGGCATGGAAGTGAAACGGACAATAAGTAGTTTAGACAAGAAGACAATAGAAGCTTTCGAAATGTGGTGCTACAGCAGAATGCTGAAGAGTAGATGGGTAGATCAAGTATCTAATGAGGAGGTACTGAATAGAGCTAGGGATAATAGGAATTTGTATTGATTAGAAAAAGGGTTCGGTTGGTAGGACATATTCTGAGGCATCAAGGGATCACCAATTTAGTACTGGAGGGCAGCGTAGAGGGTAAAAATCCTAGAGGGAGACTAAGAGATGACTATACTAAGCAGATCCAGAAGGATGTAGGTCGCGGTAGGTACTTTTAGATGAAGAAGTTTGCACAGGATAAAGTAGCATGGAGTGCTGCATCAAACCAGTCTCTGGATTGAAGACCGAAACAACAACAGCAACAACAACAAAAACAAACATATCGAGTCTAAGAAATTCTTTTTAATTCAGAGGGACTCGATTAGAAGAGATCGTTGCGTATCATAGACTGAAAATGGTCTGCCGGCCTGGAAAAGTCTGATCGGCCAAAATTCTTTAGTATAATGATACTGTTTCTTACTGTGTCTCGTGTTGCTTCAGACCAGAATAGGGACTAGAATGCGTGATAAAATTCACATTCTGTTTGGCATTCTTGTGTGATTGCTCTCATCCATGTGGCCGGTTGAGATTCTAAATCGCCACTCATACGTTCAAGTTTATGGTCAATTGGCCATGAAGGTGGGAAACTGTGTTGGAATTGCTATAGCCTTTCTCTGGCGTGCATGATATTGCCAGAATTACGAAAAAATCTTTGACTTTCGAAATTTAAATTTTTTTTGCGCTATGTGTGGTATCCGAACTATTTTGTCTGCTTAACGCACTACGTTCGGGTATCCGTTCACCTACATGCCAAGAATCAGAAATTTTATCAGTAACATTGAAGCGCGCAGTGTGGGCATCGGTATCATCATGCCCGTGGCCGGTTTCTCGTTCACTGCGTGAGAATCTGTCATCAGGTTTTCTTCCCTCAGACTTGTGCTGTTGCTTAGTTGTCATTTGTCCCTGTTGAACAGGTTGAAAAGAAAGATATTATTCTGAATCGGCAAAGGGGCCAGCCATTGTAACCGTAGAGATTTTACACGCTTTGCTAGACAGGTGGGTCACGGTTACAGAAAATTTTGTTTGGTAAATGTTTTCAACTGTTCTTGGGCGGCAAGTTCCGTATTTTTAGCCTTGAGCGCTGCACAATGCTCTTCAAGACTTTTAGTCTGGGTCTCAGTCTGACTCTCCAGCAGATTTCACTGTAATATTTCGGCCGTTTCTATGAGAGTGACTCTTGAGTTTAGATTATTTACTGCAAGATTGATCCACTCATGCACGTACATATTGCTTAACCTACAGGGTGTGCATAAAGCCAGGGAACACTTTCAATTACTTATTTCACAAGAACTAAACATTGTACAGATGTCCTACATATCGCATTTTGAACAGAAACTATAAAATGTTTTTAGAATCATTCGATGAGTGACCTGGCAGACGTCAGTATGGTAATCTAATTCTTGCCATACCTGTCCCAGCATGGCATCGTCGACTGTGGCAGTCGCTTCCCGTATTCTTTCCCGGAGCTCTGCTACATCACGTGATAGAGAAGGTACATACACCAGATCTTTAGTGCGTCCCCACGGAAGAAAGTCACACGGAGTGAGAACTGGTGATGAGGGGGGAGGGGGGGAGGGTGGAGGGACATTGTCGAAATCCAACACAAAGAAAGCTCGCTAAGCACTTGAACTCGCCATTTTGGCGACTAGCGCTGACAATCAGCTTATTACCAAACTACACTGTGGCGATATACATGAAAAAGAACGTTCTGGGTTTCTCTTCAAAGTGACATGTGTATGATATCTGTATATTGTTTGGTTCTTGTGCAATAAATAATTTAAAGTGTTCCCGAACTTTATGTACACCCTGTATTTAATTTTCTCATTTAAATTGTCGAAAAGTTTCTCTCTACACTTTTTACTATTCTGTTGTTGATTGCTAGCCGTTCTTTTGCCACATTCTTCTAATTCTCTGTCACGTTCTTCAGATATTTTTCCTCGTCTCCTCTCTCTCGCCGGGCGGAGTGGCGAGCGGTTCTAGAGGCTTCATTCTGGAACCGCGCGACCGCTACGGTCACAGGTTAGAATCCTGCCTCTGGCATGGATGTGTGTGATGTCCTTAGGTTAGTTAGGTTTAAATAGTTCTAAGTTCTAGGGGACTGATACCTCAGATGTTAAGTCCCATAGCGCTCAGAGCCATTTGAACCATCCTCTCACATTCTTCCAATTTTTTGTGCAGTCTATTGTCACGTTCTTCAAATTTTCTGTGCTGTTCTTTATTGTGCTCTGATAATACCTTCAGAATACTTTGCAATAGATATGGTTCTCATCTTTCGCATTACTACGGGAAGCGGTAGAGCCTGGCTCCGTTTCGTCAACAATTGTGGATACAAAAACTGAAACTTTAACTGTAGAACCTGACTGTTGTAAGAAATTACGTCCTACAATCTCAGTTTCCAAAGGAGAGTCCCAACTGCACTTAACTGTTGCATGTTTGATACCGAAACAAAACCTGATAAATTCTGTCAAGCATTGTCCAGTCTGTCTCAATTAAACCAATACTGTGTGGGTACCCTGTTAAATTGTCCCATCCCTGTCAACAGAATTATCAAAAGCTACATCGCTGCAGCTCTAGCATTTGACTTCGTTCTGGTAATTTTGACTTTTCAATGCTATTACAGTAATACAGCAAAAAAAAAAAAAAGGGAAATCTCTCACACACAAAAGACCTGTAGATAATTACTACAATCACTTCCTATTAATGTTAATAAAAACAGAAAAATATTTAGGCTGGGCGACTTCACTGAACAAATGCAAATCTAAGATTCTGATAATATCGCTGTGCAGTGAAACAACTGCTCTTCTGTAACGGACACAAAGCAGTACTTAGCAACAAATACTATTGTCATTCTAAACATATAGACTCAATAAACAAGAATAGTTTTACTGGGAGTTTATCATCAGCACTAACAAAGATCAATAGCAAAATTTACTAATTCTAAGCACAATATAACACTACAAAATGCATAAAGTGAAAGAATCTCGCATGCAGTACTGTCTGTAAAATACTTGTGACAAATCGGTGTTCAAAATAGCAAAAAATATACAAAAGTCCTATTCGTGCACAAGCAAACTTCAACTCTTTCCCATAAACAAAAAATGGTTCAAATGGCTCTGAGCACTATGGGACTTAACAGCTACGGTCATCAGTCCCCTAGAACTTAGAACTACTTAAACCTAACTAACCTAAGGACATCACACAACACCCAGTCATCACGAGGCAGAGAAAATCCCTGACCCCGCCGGGAATCGAACCCGGGAACCCGGGCGTGGGAAGCGAGAACGCTACCGCACGACCACGAGCTGCGGACATTCCCATAAACTTTGTCTATATTGTTCACTGGTAATAAATATGCAAAACAAATTGTGTTGCTGTGATGGCCTACGAAATATGATCACATCAATTGTTGCGTCACAAATCTTGAAAATAATTGCTGCGTCAAAGCCTATAATTGTCATAAATGATATAATTTTTGGTTGCAGAACAAATCTTTATTTGACTACAGATATCAGCAGACTATCAATCAATACGTATCCTGGTAGAAAAGGTGGGCAGGTTAAAGTTTCTTGTTATACAGGGCGTTACAAAAAAGTACGCCCAAACTTTTAGGAAACATTCCTCACACACAAAGAAAGAAAATATGTTATATGGACAAGTGTCCGAAAACGCTTACTTTCCATGTTACAGCTCATTTTATTACTTCTCTTCAAATCACATTAGTCATGGAATGGAAACACACAGCAACAGAACGTACCAGCGTGACTTCAACCACTTCGTTACAGGAAATGTTCAAAATGTCCTCCGTTAGCGAGGATACATGCATCCACCCTCCGTCGCATGGAATCCCTGATGCGCTGATGCAGCCCTGGAGAATGGCGTATTGTGTCACAGCCGACCACAATACGAGCACGAAGAGTCTCTGCATTTGGTAGCGCGGTTGCGTAGGCAAGAGCTTTCAAATGCCCCCATAAATGAAAGTCAAGATGGTTGATGTCAGGAGAGCGTGGAGGCCATGATATTGGTCCGCCTCTACCAATCCATCGGTCACCGAATCTGTTGTTGAGAATCGTATGAACACGTCGACTGAAATGTGCCGGAGCTCAACCGTGCATGAATCACATGTTGTGTCGTACTTGTAAAGGCACATGTTCTAGCAGCACAGGAAGAGTATCCCGAATGAAATCATGATAACGTGCTCCATTGAGCGTAGGTGGAAGAACATGGGGCCCAATGAAGACATCATCAACAATGCCTGCCCAAACGTTCACAAAAAATTCGTGTTGATGACGTGATTGCACAATTGCGTGCGGATTCTCGTCAGCCCAAAAATGTTGATTGTGAAAATTTACAATTTGATCATGTTGGAATGAAGCCTCATCCGTAAAGAGAACATTTGCGCTGAAATGAGGATTGACATATTGTTGGATGAACCATTCGCAGAAGTGTACCCGTGGAGGCCAATCAGCTGCTGATAGTGCCTGCACACGCTGTACATGTCACGGTAACAACTGGTTCTCTCGTAGCACTCTCCATACAGTGACGTGGTCAACGTTACCTTGTACAGCAGCAACTTCTCTGACGCTGACTTTAGGGTTATCGTCAACTGCACGAAGAATTGCCTCGTCCATTGCAGGTGTCCTCGTCGTTCTAGGTCTTCCCCAGTCGCGAGTCATAGGCTGGAATGTTCCGTGCTCCCTAAGACGCCGATTAATTGCTTCGAACGTCTTCCTGTTGGGACACCTTCGTTCTGGAAATCTGTCTCGATACAAACGTACCGCGCCAAGGCTATTGCCCGGTGCTAATCCATACATCAAATGGGCATCTCCCAACTCCGCATTTTTAAACATTGCACTGACTGCAAAACCACGTTCGTGATGAACACTAACCTGTTGATGCTTCGTACTGATTTGCTTGATGCTAGTACTGTAGAGCAACGAGTCGCATATCAACACAAGCACCGAAGTCAACATTACCTTCCTTCAATTGGGCCAACTGGCGGTGAATCGAGGACGTACAGTACATACTGACAAAACTAAAATGAGCTCTAACATGGAAATTAAGCGTTTCCGGACACATGTCCACATAACATCTTTTCTTTATTTGTATGTGAGGAATGTTTCCCGAAAGTTTGGCCGTACCTTTTTGTAACACCCTGTATATATAAGCACTGGTTGTAAATATCGTTCGTATCTAAAAAATGTGTAAAACGTATTTCAACATCGAAGCATGTGAGCCTCAGTGCAGGGCAACATATACATATGAAAATTTAATTTTGAAAAGAAATATGAGGAGGTCTCGCTACACGATGCGAAATCCAAGCTAGCCGGTACATTAAACGATTTGTCTGAGTGAAATCAATCCGTTTTCACTGAAAGTTGCGTATGATATCTAACTGCAAAACAAATGACTCAGATTACAATATTGGCCTTCCATATAACTAATCTTATGTTTAGTCTTGGAGACAATCACTGTATCCGAACTGTTGTTGTAATTACAAAGCAAATGAACAAAAAAAAAAAAAATTAACGCATCTGATTTTCCACGAAAACTGCTTGACAGTTTACAAGATAGCACTTTACTGGAATATTTTACTGTATTAAGGCTCAGAACTAATACTGATATTTTCACAACAGTCTCACAATCACTGTGTCTTACAATGGACATGAACTTTCACGATATTTCAATTTATTGGCCTACCAGTGCTCACGGAACCCTCGTCTGCTCTACGACCTGCCGCTTTTAGAAATGTTGATGTGACTGTCCAAAACCAAATTTTACTTGTCGTACTTGCTATGTGTAATGCAATACAGTATATCACCAATTTTCACAAAATGTATCTCAGTACACAGTCTGGGAAATGCAGTGCGAGTGTACAAAGAGTCATAAAAGGAAAAACGAAGCGCGGGATTAGCCGAGCGGTCTAAGGCGCTGCAGTCATGGACTGTGCGGCTCATCCCGGCGGAAGTTCGAGTCGTCCCTCGGGCATGGGTGTGTGTGTTTGTCCTTAGGATAATTTAGGTTAAGTAGTGTGTAGGCGGACTGATGACCTCAGAAGTTAAGTCCCATAAGATTTCACACACATTTAAATTTTTGAAAAAAAGAAAGTGAGAGACTAATCTTAAGGATTGATAAGGGAGGAAATGACTCCAAGGTTATGTACTCTTCATTAATCAATGACAACAACATGTCTTTTTCATAAAGTTCTCACACCTAGACAAATTAGCAGAATTTTTCTTAATATCTTTCCTGTGTACAATTTATTTCCGTCAAACTTGTCTCAACTATAGAAAAGAGTAAATCTTGCATTATAAAAGTTATACAGTACAATTCAACTGTATGAAATGTTCTAACAACGAAATGTTAGAAAATTACAAAAATATAAAAAACTGGATTAACTTAAATATGGCTTCAGACGTTCTTCCATTTATATAATCTCATTTTATTTCCTCAAAGCATGCAATCCGTGTTCAGGCCACAAGTGGCCCATCGAGACGATCCGACTGCTGTATCGTCCTCAGCTGAGGACTCCGATAGGAGGGGCGTGTTGTCATTTCACCTCTCTCCCGGTCGTTATGATGGTTTTCTTTGACCGGAGCCGCTACTACTCGGTCGAGTTGCTCCTCAATTGGCATCACAAGGCTGACTGCACCCCGAAAAATGGCAACAATGCACTGCGGCCCAGATAGTCACCCATCCAAGTGTCGCCCACGCTCGACAGCGCTTCGGTGATCTCATGGGAGCCGGTGTATTCACTACGGCAAGGCCGTTGCCCTTCCTCAAAACGTATTAGCACAAAATTATATTTAAATAATGCTACCTCCACTACACCATAGGCCACCTTCCATTGCCGGCCGCAGTGGCCGAGTGGTTCTAGGCGCTTCAGTCTGGAACCGCGCGACTGCTACGGTCGCAGGTTTGAATGCTGCTTCGGGCATGGACGTGTGTGATGTCCTTAGGTTAGTTAGGTTTAAGTAGTTCTAAGTTCTAGGGGCACTGGTGACCTCAGAAGTTGAGTCCCATAGTGCTCAGAGCCATTTTGAACCACCTTCGATTGTTTTCAAACCACATACATAGCCAGACTGTCCAACATTCACTGCGACTCTCTTCAGAAGGATGTACCTCTCTGACAAACATCTCTGGACTCTTGCAAAGAATATAATACGGCAGGGGTTTAGTACATTTATCAAATTACTGAAAACTTCCTGAAAATCGTCATGGAAAATCGAACAGCCCTTGTGGTCGCCTGCAACTCGTTACAAAAGTAGCTGCATTTTTTACCCCGATTTACCTTCGAACCTGTACTGCAGCGAAGTTAATGATCCATTCACTAACGCTACCTGCTGTTCGTCACCAGAGACACCCACCTTACGCTAGGGCCTCAAGCTTATATTTAGTACTCCTCGGTTCTGCCTCGAGTTTGTATGTTCATAGTGACACACTACTCTATCGATAGCCTTATTGATGAAGAGTAGCAAAAGGTTGCAGGAGCAAAAGTATTGTGGCTAGGTTGCCATAGCAGCGAGAACGGCTCAACACGGCGCCGATGTGCCGTAGTGCCATCGTATGCAGTAAATCTATGCATGAGGTGCGCGTCGGCCAACTCTTCAATGAACGCGACGTCGTACCCCCGTAACAGAATCGCGAAGCGAAAATAAACCGTGAATCAGCAGCTGCCTGGGTTCCCCGGGCATTGACTTGGATATTCGTAAACACTCCGGATGTTTGAACAGAGCAAATGTTTCAACACACCACTGTGGGTACTCGTGAAGGCAGCACAGTGTACAAATATGTGTACATGCGACGATGTTTGCTACCGTTTATTTATGTTTTTATTACTTTCAACGACAGACCAAATTTTTGAAGAGACTTTCGAGCGGCTGCCTGGAATAAATAACGGGAAAGCAGATAAATGTTGCGAGTGAATTTCAGGAAGCCGAAACAGTAGAACTGAGTCACAGAAACACTCAGGCAACTTACATCATTGTGTCATGCATTCTATCTTACATGTGTTCCGCAAAATCTCTATTTTATCACTTCTCCGTTCTCCTCAGGTCGCTAGCCCATAACCGGTAACGGTAATTTGTCATTTGTGACACATCTCAAGCGTACTAAACACTCACATCTCGCACACCATTACCTGTTCATAACAGTTGTGGTGTCATCGCCAGACACCACACTTGCTAGGTGGTTGCTTTAAATCGGCCGCGGTCCATTAGTACATGGCGGACCCGCATGTCGCCACTGTCAGTGATCGCAGACCGAGCGCCACCACACGGCAGGTCTCGAGAGACGTACTGGCACTCGCCCCAGTTGTACGGACGACTTAGCTAGCGATGCAACACTGACGAAGCCTCGTTTATTTGCAGAGAAGATAGTTAGAATAGCCTTCAGCTAAGTCAATGGCTACGACCTAGAAAGGCGCCATAGCAATTGTTAGTTATCGCATGAAGCATGTCTCATGAAGAACGATGTATACAAATGATGGATTAAAGTTAAGTATTCCAGCAGCTACGTACTTTTCTTTATAGCATTCCTTACGTATCCTGTTTCAGACCTCACGCCATCCTGCGTGAGTTTAAGCGCGTGCCTTTCGGTTACCCGTCACTGTGGACTGGCTGTCTTGTCAATCCACAACAACAATCTCAAGAAGAGGCCTGTATATGTTGTTTCGATTTTTTAGTAGCTGTCCACATCCAACCTTCGTAGGTCAGTTTTGATTCGGCTATTGTTTCGTAGAAATTAAAGATTGATTCGTAATTGAGACTGGAAAGAAGGAGACACCTTTGCGTGTGAGGATCAACAATAAATGTTTCTGTAACTATTTTCTGTTCGCCATTGATTTAGTTCTAAGTGAAAACGCAAGTTTACCTTCATTTATGCAAGACACATACACATACACGTACGTGTCCAAGGCAAGAATTTAGGAAGTTATCGACACGTACGTGGCACAGTTAGTGAATATTAAAAGCAAGAGAAGCCTGTAAGCGTATAAATGAAATAAGTAACGGAAACATGATGGTATTTTTAGAAATCTCTTTGTAAGAGGGCGTGTTGAAATGTAATGCCTTAAAAATTTTTATATGAAAACTCGTAAAGTTTTTAAATAAAACAAACGTTATTAATATGCTATTATATATTAATATTTGTATCCCAAAATAGTCACCCTGCCGACGAACATACTTCTTTCAAGGAGAGATCAGTTTGTTGATCCCATCTCTGCAGAATATTTGACTTTATTGACAATGTCACCTCTTCTTGCACCACTTCATCACTATCAAAGTGAAGTCCTTGAAGGTGTTCTTTCAAGTTTTGGAAACAGATGAAAATCGGATGGGACTGTGAACCGATGTCAGTGAACCCAAGGCGTCGGAATGTTACAAATGTCTCGGCTCTTGCCGGCCAGTGCGGCCGAGCGGTTCTAGGCGCTTCAGTCAGGAACCGCGCGACCGCTACGGTCGCAGGTTCGAATCCTGCCTTGGGCATTGATGTGCATGATGTCCTTAGGTTAGTTAGGTTTAAGTAGTTCTAAGTTCTAGGGGACTGATGACCTCAGATGTTAAGTCCCATAGTGCTCAGGGCCATTTGAACCATTTTTTTTTTTTTTTTGTCTCGGCTCTCGTGTGTGGTCTTTCGCCCATGTGTCGGTGTTTAGAAACGCGAATACTGCACGCTGTTTTTCATGCATCGCCATAATTACGTTTCTCATCACCATTAAGCATGCCACAGCTCTGAGCCCTCTACCGACAAAGGGCTGCCAATATGTAGACATGAAAGACAAAGACGGAGATCATTAATTTTAAAATCTTCAGAGTTTGAACGTAAGAATTCGGAGGCATTACTTTTCAGCTCGTCCTCGTAAGTATAACGGTACATTATTTTAATCGACTAATTATCTAAATAAGTGCACCGAAATCTCAACTGTATAGCGCAATTCACGGTAAAATTGGTGTGCGTGCAGTGTGTGTCTGTAGCACTACGCCGTGTTCTCTTTAAAAAAAGGGATAAAATGTGGCAAGTAAGGCAAATATAAGCACAAGTTAAATTTGAGGCAGTAATTAATCATATTTATAGGATTAGTACTAAAACCAATTTTAATCCAGTTCTGGAACACGTCACAAGTAATAAGTAAGAGGACAGAATCATCTAGTTGTTCGTTTGGTATTTTTAATTCAAATGAAGGCTGCTAATATGCCTTAAACAACGGCAGTGAGACACCTAAACTAAATAGTGGAAGTTTGGCTAACACTATGGACTGTTAATGGGTGTGAAACATAAGGTAAGTAATCTAGCCTTAGCGTGGTGTTACTAAATCACTGAATGCAAATGCTGAGACGGTTCCCTCGAACAACACATAGCCAGTTTTCTTGGTGGTAGATTAATCTTAGCTTCGTCTCTAGTGACCTCGTAGTAAAATGGATGATATTTCCCAGTCTTCCTCCCGCACTACAAATTCACCGATCATTCCAGGAGAGTTTCCGCTGCATAACGGTCAAAAATGAGAAGCTTGTTGGAATATCGTGAAGTAAGCGGAATAAACGGTTATAAGAGGAGGCAGGCTAAGGAGGCGTCAAAATAAACAAAAACAACAGAAATTCTGGTGCATGTGTCATATAGCCATACAAATTGACCGTTAGATGATTTCAGCATAATGACTTACAGCTAGAGGAGAAACTAAGGAAAGGCACCAGTAAGTATGTGGAAACCTTCTTCAACGGATAATAAAGAAGACCGTGGTTTGAGCTTATGTCACTAAGAAGGGCTTATCGTGAAATTAATGAAGGACATTTGGCACTAATATGTTAACATCTGACTATCCTCAGTCTAAACTTAACAAATACTGTACGAATCATGCATAACATTATCACATTCACTTCAGAGATCATGTCGTTCACTGTTCGTGCAGATTAACCACAAATGGATTATCATTTATACATATAGTATTGGTAGCTCAGCCACATATTCCGAATTCTGAGTGATTTTAGCCCTTTTACTGCTGGAGGCGCACGATCCGCTAGGCACGCTGAGGCGCTGCGGCCTGCACTCCCATCCGTATACCTGCGCTACTGTGGCTGACCCTCGAGCTGCCGCCTGGGGCGGAGCGCCCCTCGCTGGCCCACCCGCCCTGTGCTGAATATTTCTGCAGTCACTGCAACTCCACGCGAAATATTGTGTCCTCTCACGGCTGATACAGAATACTCGTAAATGCTCTCACTACGTAGTTTCCCTGCAGGTGGATTACTACAGAATCAGACTGTCTGGTAAAACTATTTTCCATCATCAAGAATGATATCTTGCTTGTAGTTTTCTTGCACGACTTTAGTAGGTTATGCCGAAAACGACGTGATTTGTTAGCTTTACGTCAATAGTTTATGGTTCTTTCTTGGATACCCGTTTATAATGTCTGCATTTATCTATCCGTTCCTCGCCGTACTAACTCAAGAACGAATAAAATAAGACATAGATTATAGATTAATGTACATTATCTTTGTTGTTCTAAGAACATCGTATTACGTCGTTTATTGGAGAAAGCGACATACAGATCATCTTTCATATCGCACTACAACATCGGAATTTACTGTGAGCAACTGTAAGAACAATTTTACTTCACGTCGTTAAATTCGTATTCTGGTGTGATAAGAAATTTCACATGGCCTACTGTTTGTATCGCTGAATTGCCCGAATATTTGTTGCGCTTTGTAATTACCCGATTATGCGTAATTTTGTTTCTTTGACGAAATTTGTACAATACTTGTGTTTGTTGCACGTGAATATTCAACAGATTTTCCAACATTTGAAAGCTGTGAAATCTCTGTCTTTTTGTTAGCACATTAAATTCGCTTATAGAGATAATTCAAAGTCATACACTGTAAATTTAGGCGTTACTTCTACACTTTGTGAGTATGTTACCCATCCTTGTTTCTGATCCGGGCTTTGGACCGGCTCTGGCGAAGTTAAAAACGGTTTTATTTTGTTTTTCCCTTTTTATATTTTTTTTTCGTTTTCGAAGTTTTTTTTATAATAAAATTATTGTATTCGTTCTATGCTGCAAATAGTAATTCTGTTTTGTGTGGTATTTTTCAAAACAGGGTACGACACACAACGGTACCTTGCAAGTTTTACATTCGTACCTGCTTTCTCGACGCAGTTTTTGTTTCCAGCAAACAATGCATCTACGCGTTAGCGCACTTTTCTTCGATTGCTCACTTGTTATAATGTCTGGAAAATGCCTTCCCACAAATCTTAGATGATTATCATCAGAACACCTTCCTCTGCCAGGTTTCTGCTCTCTAACGCATACGTTTCTGTAAGTTCTCTTACCAGTGACAGATGAAACTCTGCTATCGTCATTTTACGACCTGTTAGTGATCTGTGCAGGACATGAGCATTTAAAACACACAGATCTATAACGTGAAAAAAGAACTTTTTATACCACTTTATCGTTTTCCGTATACATCCGACAGAGCTATGCAGCATATCAGAACGGTCAATTGCTCCCATATTCAATTTACCATCTACAATGCTTTGTGGTTTCTTAATTTTTTCTCCAGTATTCCTGTCAATCTTCCCTGTGTCAACCATTTCTGTGATGTTACATGTAGTCAACATTCACCGTTCCATTTTGTCACGCCACTTTATAGCAAGCATTGCATCAGTACACATAAATTGAATATCTCCACGTTCCAGTTTCTTCTGAAGTTTTGGCATGTTACGTCTGTTCTTACGCATAGTACCACATGCGTTCGTCCCATGACTGTGAAGCCAGGCAAACAAGTCTGGGCTTGAGTACCAGTTATCGACGTAGAGGGTATGTCCACGTTCTAAATAGGGCTTCATAAGTGTAGCCTCTATGTCATCACTTTCCCCCAAATTGTGGAACTCAGTTTCTGTTGATGCCCCTGTATAAACAATGAAATCCAAGACATAGCCAGTCTTACAATCACATAACACAAATGTTTTTTATACCGAATCTACTCCGTTTAGATGGAATGAGCTGTCTGAAAGATAAGCGTCCTGTGAATAATAACAAACTTTCATCAATGCAGAGTTTCTGATGTGAATTAAATGCACAACGGAAAGCTGTACGAACTTTGTTGACAATGTTCATAATTTTGAATACTCTGTCTCCTCCAGTATTGGAAGAGTTGTCACTAAAATGTAATATTCTCATAAGTAACGAAAAGTGGTCTGTTGACATGAGTTCACTATAATTGGCGTAATTAGAAAAACATCTCTGGTCCAGTATTCGCTAATTTTCAGTTTTTTCATGCGAGGCATCAGAGGACAAACAGCTATGATACAATATATTTCTTCACATCCAGTATCTTTCCATTTTGAGATTCGAGAATGCACTGATTCGGGAGTATTCTCCTTCGTGAATAAATAAAACCGATTCGTATTGTCGGCTACATATTTCATCAGTTCTTGTGTAAAGAATAACATGAAAACTGACAGAATACTTAACTCATTCCCTATTTGACACACATGTCCCGACAGCGTATCATCAAATGGGTGATTAACTGGCTGAAAGTCATTTTCTTTCCAGTCAAATATATCACTAAGACGTGCTTTCTTCGTAGGCGTTTCACTATCACTTTCTGATTCTTCAGATTCAGAACAACTAACATCTCTTGTTGAAACATGAGACTGCTTTGACACCCCTGCTGACGTGGACGGTTTATGAATAGAGCTTTCGGACTCTGTGGAAGAGCTATCACTTTCGTCAAAATCAAGTAGTTCGCCCTCACTGTCGCTCTTCGTAAGAATCTCGGTGATTTCTTCCTCAGTGCAACCACGACGTCTCGCCATTTTCCTTGCAAAATATAGGACGCGAAGAACACTGATGTAAATTCCGATAAACAGTGAACTGTAGTGCGAAGCCTCGGCTCACAACAGACAAGCTAGCGGCCAGAACTGTGAAAGGCTATTGAGACAAGGGAAGGGAAGTTGGCTGACCGAGTTATCTCGTCATCAGCACTCAGGTAGCGGCGCGCCTATACTCGTCATCAGCGCTCAGGGGCCGGCAAGCGGGTGCGACTTAACTAATCAACAGCGCTCAGGGGAAAACCGGCGGCCGCGACTATACTCGTCATTAGCACCCAGGGAGCGACACGCAGCATGACGAGTAAACTCGTCAACAGCAGTCAAAGGGTTAGTAAATAAAATTGTTGGATTATAGAGAACAGGACAGGGATTAAAGTTTATATTGGGAAGCCGTAAAGAGGTGAACTGTTTACTTTGTCGACAGTGGAGCTTTTCGAGTACACGGCAGTTCTACATTTTTATATTAGTGACGTTATTAGCTCTTGTTTTGACTGTTTTAATCGATTCTGAATGGTTTCTGCACATCAGGTAAAATAAAAATAAAAAAACTCCATGATGGAGTAAAACGACAAGAAATAATGTTTTGCCATTTATCAAAAAAGGACCATGTGTCAGTGATTTCATCAACCAGTGCAATGGTGAAAAGGGCTGCAATACCAAGTAGGAAAGCAAAAGCTTAAGAAAAAGTTCATCTCATTTTTCAGAGGGGAATTGGAACCATTTGATTCACACACTATACGTGTAGCGGCAATGAAAATCAATTTTAGAAGAATAGTCGACCACGTTCCAGATAGATACAAGTGAGTAATTAAAGTGGTAGAGGTCTCTTGATATACAGGTTATTAGAAAATACAAATGTTTCTGTTCATGACTGAGGATAGTGTACTGAACAACATTAGTTCAATATTTACTTCAATATTTACTTCATCTGCAGACTAATAATTACAGCTATTATGACTGGTATTTTTCGGTTGGTTAGTACCATCATGTTCGCATGTCACAAGAAAGCCATTAACGTTGATCTTACTCTGGGCGGCGGGATATATAGACGTGAAATGGACTGTCTATACTATTTTTTATTTCAGTTCTCGGCACAGTTTCAACCGCGCAGGAAACGTCTTGTAATACATGTAATGAGTTTCTGAGAAGTCCATTAAATGGAGAGAAAAAGCAACATGCTGAAGAGAGTACATGTTATGTGCTTATACCACTAACACCCTGTAGAGACACTATCTGAGTCAGTGCCTTTTGCACAAAATCTGCAAAAGAAAGCGTAATTCCACTTAGGCTGCAGGTGATTCGACTACCAGCAGGCAGTGCTTGCAATAACTTCCGTAGAAGTGTATTATCATGGGACCTGTCTCAAGACTCCAATAAGTATTAGCCATATAATAAGATTGACATTCGAACAATAATCAGTGTTCTGACCCTTGTAGACCAACCAAGGAACCGAAATAGAAAATAGCAAAATAAAAGCCGAAATGTTGCTCTCTCTCTCTCTCTCTTCAGATTTCCACAACAGAAAATCAAGAAACGCTGCCGACATTCAACATCGCTAGTAAGATGAGTAACGTATTAATCAGTACCAGAGCTGTTGAAAATCACTTTAATCTTCTTAAACTAAATAACACCCGAGAACCCAATAATGTCCCTGTCATGCTCTGCACAGAGAGGAGATTTACTCTTTCTATTCTGAGAGCGAACTTTCCTGGAAGAGTGTACTAAAAGAGTGTGGTAACATATTCCTTCCTTCAACACACATTTCCCGAAATGAACTCCGTCTGAACAGGCCCTGGAAGGCCGAACGTCACCGACCGGCCGCCGTGTCATCCTCATCCCAGAGGCGTCACTGAATGCGGGTATGGAGGGGCACGCGATCAGCACAACGCCCTACCGACCGTATGCCAGTTTACGAGACCGGAGCCGCCTCTTCTCAATCAAGTAGCTCCTCAGTTTGCCTCGCAATGGCTGAGTGCACGCCAATTGCTAACAGTGCTCGGCATACCAGATAGTCACCCACCCAAGTGTTAGCCGGCCGAAGTGGCCGTGCGGTTAAAAGGCGCTACAGTCTGGAACCGCAAGACCGCTCCGGTCGCAGGTTCGAATCCTGCTTCGGGCATGGCTGTTTGTGATGTCCTTAGGTTAGTTAGGTTTAACTAGTTCTAAGTTCTAGGCGACTAATGACCTCAGCAGTTGAGTCCCATAGTGCTCAGAGCCATTTGAACCACCCAAGTGTTAGCCCAGCCGGCAGCCCTTAACTTCGGTGATCTGACGGGACCGATTGTACCACTGCGGCAAGGCCGTAGGCATTTCCATAAATGACCATGGTGAGAAAATCAGAGGAACTTGATTTCATACGGAGACAACCTGATAGTCTTTCTTTCCACAAGCCACTTGCGTATGAAAGAGCAAAGCAAGAGATGGTGGGATATCGAAAGTACTTCTTGCATAAACCATAAGGTGATTTTTAGAATGTCGTTATCGACGTCGACGTCATTAGATCAGTAGCACTTGGACGCCTATTAATACGCTGGGGTGTGTTCACCCACTGCCTTACAACATCTTGAACTCTACTGCGGACATTTTCAAAGAAGTGTCTGAATGACTATGGAGAAATGGTATAACTGGAAATTTGTGGTAAGGCCTTACGGGATCAAACTGCTGGGGTCATCAGTCTCTAAGCTTACACACTACTTAATTACTTAACATAACTTAAACTAACTTACGCCAAGGACATCACACACATCCATGCCCGAGGGAGGACTCGAACCGAGGGGGGGGGGGGGGGGGGGAGAGCAAGAAACGAGAGATATAACAGACGCTGGAGTCTGAAGCGAAGTCGATGTTCAACTCATCCAAAATGTGTTCCACTGGATTCAGGCCTGGACTCTGGGCGGGCCATTACAGTTCAGAAATCTTATTGTCCGCAAACTATTGCGTCACAGAAGCTGTGGTCCTTATGACAGGGTCCACTGTCATACTGATACCACCTAACACCTTCTGCTCTATTGCACACAGTACACAATGTTTTGCAATATCCTCACATCCTTCCATATTTAACTGGCCCAGACTATCGTGTGTGTTAAAGCACTATTTCTAGGACGAGGAGGTGACCCAGCACTGGATAGGATGCCCCCGCCAGAATAACGATGTTGGTCTGTGTGCCGTCTGCCCTTGATGTAGCTTTCATGTGATTTCCCACATCCCACTAGCTGAATGCCATGCTGGTACTCACGTTCCGCCTCAGTTATGCGATTCACTAATGTTAGGAAACATTCTCTCACTTTCATATTAATGTCATTACACTTAGGCAGTTGGGGTACACACACCTCATACCAGGGGGAAGCGAGCTGGCGACGTTAAGGGAATCTGGCCACCTTTTATTTAAACGTGCCAAATCCCTCAATAAGCATGCCGAATGCCGACCTTGCATCGATGTGGGACAATATTAGATCAACAAAGAAGGTCCTTTCACATGTTACATTTTGTTAGACGTTTTGACAAACACACGCTCTAACCACGGAAAGGACTCTTACGGCTTAAGAATGTTTACTCGACACTTGGGACTACACATGCAGCAGAAAAGTTGTCTGGATATTCGCCAAACCCATCTATTGGATTGCCAAAGGGTGTTGCGCGATTCATCACTTTGGGTTGAGTATAAATATGTGCAGCTCATTAGGAGCTGCTCAAACGTAGTACCCCCTTCTTTTCAGCTTCCTATGCACAGTCATTGCACCAGGCAGAGTGACAGAGCCATGGAACTTGCAAGTGGTTTCTTCCGCCGATTTCATGGATTGCTTTCCAGCCACCCTCCGCAGTGCTCGACGGTTTCTGTCCATCAGTGCATAAGGTATGCCTATACTTGTTTTACAGTGATTGTTCCTTAGCGTTTCTATTTCGAACCACATCACTTGGGAAGCCTTAAAAGGGTTGAAATGTTCCTGATGAATCTGTTACTCAGGTGACATATATTGAGTAGCCCACGTTTGAAGTCTATAAGCTCTCCTGAACAGCCCATCCACTTGTAACTGAAACGCTCTTATCTTTCCTTATTTTAGCTCGTTTTAATTCTCTCCCATACGAGAAAATAGCGGGCAACTGCGCTTTGCTCTTTTCAGCAACACAGCTATTTTAACATATTAGTTTTTATTTCTAGTTGACGTTTTCGTACTGCTGGCAGAAAGTGCTTCTAAGTTACTTCGTTAAGCCCACTCTCCTTCTGTACAGACGCATCCGCTTCTCACGGCATCTGGTGGTCAATTTCTCATTACATAGGTGTGACCGGACACTTTCGATCAGGTAGTGCAGATGTATATGTTGAGGTTTTCGGTGAAAAGGCGATCGAATTCAGTTCTGTAATGTTCACTGAAATACTATATACGCTTAACAGGAAAAATCACAAGTACAGCAACCGCAAAATAATTTGCAGAAAGCGATTTGTCATATCAAGTGTGCAGTCTACCGGTAACGCGTTAAGACAATTTTAGCCCCTTAAAACTGTAAACCCTTTCGTGGACGTCAACGTAAATGTTGGTGGCTTGGAGATGAATAATGAAAAACTGTGGTTTTGTTAACTCTTATACTGCTGTTATACGCACGTGACGTGGCATTTAATTTCGAGTACACAGTGATTCCACTGGAGAGACTTTTACAGCACCCAGCTACCTACTCTTTTAGACAACAACTGCAAGGACGTTGTTAATGATATCATTCGCCAGCAAATAACCCTGAAGCTGACTGTTACTGTTCGCTTGTATTCAGCATCTTTCTCACTCTCTCTCTCTCTCTCTCTCGCACACACACAAACAAACACGCACACACACACACACACACACACACACACACACACACACACACACACACACACAACCACTGCACCCGTTTGAGTTCTTTATGACTCCCAAGTACAGCACGGTCTGCTAACGCCCGCTATGGTGCAGTGAGAGGAAAATGGTGCAGTGAGAGGAAATTGCGTTATATACCTGGAGTACATATGTGTGTGTGTGTGTGTGTGTGTGTGTGAGTGTGTGTGCTTGATTTTTGTTGCACCTGGATGCCTTGCAGTTGCGCGTCGTGTCAGGTGCAGCGGACAGATGCTAACTACAATCAGCCCATGTATCGTCAGCGTTTCATTTCCACGCTTAAAACTCATTAATCGCTGGCATGCTTTTTGAAAAAAAAAAAACCGGAATTGCGATTGATAGACAAATCTGTTAACATCTGTATCTGAAGTGCCATTTCCACTCTTGTGAGCAAATTTATCAAGGATGAGTAATTAATTCTATTCCAATCATGTTCTAGAAACAGGTAAGGTGATGAAAAAATTTGCCTAGGCTGACGGTATAAGGGGCATGAAACGTTTCAGCAAGCAAATATTGACATTTGTTTGATTACATACCGGTACAGCACCACTTTCAAGACATTGTCGTTAAACGGTGTAGTGTTTCTGTTTCCATATCCGTAAAAGGAAAGTTACCACTGTATTTTGCTGTTCTCTAGGACTGGCAGAGTAGTGAGCTCCAGCGACGTCTAGGATTCGCCAGATCGGTAAACACTTGTCTCACTTGTCTACCGCATCCTCCTTGCCCGAGATGCCCTTGCTGTCGCTCTTTTCTGACACTGCATAGGTTCTTTCTTCAAAGAGTTATCTTTCTTATGAATCTACGTTTGTAAGTTAAAGGCAACTGAATGTAGTAGTTATGCACTGCTGAACCACCGAGAATCCGCGCTGGCTGAAGCAGTGCTTCCACAACTTTCCAGTATTCAATCCAACTGGCACAAAGTGCGACTATGTACGCAGAAAGTAAAACCCTTATACAGGGTGTATCAAAAAGAATCGTACGATTTGGCATGTCTATTTTTCTGAAATTAGTAAACATATGCAATGAATTTTGTTTTTTGGTGGGTGTTCAATATGACCCCCCTTGAGATGCATGGCATATGTCAATGCAAATTGTTCTCACACTGCAGCTAGCATGTCTTGAGTTACAGCTTTCACAGCTGCTGTTGTGCGATGTCTTATTTCCCTAATTGTTGTTGGTAACGGGGGCACATAAACAGAGATTTTTTTATAAACCCCCACAAAAAATAATCACACATAGTCAGGTCCGGTGACCTTCGAAGCCAGTAATGTAAAGCTGAATCATTTGGTCCAGTGCGACCGATTCATCGTTCAGTAATCGTTTGGTTTAAAAATTCCGGCACTCTCAGATGCCAGTGGCGATGCCCGACCCTGTTGGTAAATGAAGTCGCTTGAAACAGTCTCCAGCTGTGAGATAAGGAGGTTATAAAGCATTTAGAGAAATGTGCTTCGTGTGGCAGTGTTCTAGCAGTGTTCTAGGCCAATGAACCACACCCGTTTCCCCATGAAACTGCACAAAACGCGTCAACTTTTGGAGGGACCTTCTCATGCTGTGCAGTTTCATGTGGCTATTCCGTACATATTCACACATTATGATGGTTCACTTTTCCATCTGAATGGAATGTGGCCTCGTCAACAAACGCTAACCGTGGAAAGAAAACGCCATCCTTCATCTTGCCAAGAACGAAATTACACATCTCTACAACTTCTTGTTTGTAACCTTCACGAAGAGTTTGCAGTAGCTGAATTTTTTATGGTTTCATGTGTAAGCGTCGATGTAACACACGCCTGGCGGACATCGCGAGCATGTTGAGCTGTCGAGCTGCACGGCGAACGGATTTTTGCAGACTCCTTATGGAATTATTTCAGATGCGTTCGACGTCTGTGTCAGACATTAGGTGACGGTCCGGCGATTTGCCTTTACACTAACAACCCGTTTCTCGGAACTGTTCATGTCATCGACTAATGCTCTGTGCTGTAGGAGGATCCACACCATACCTAGTGCGAAAGTCACGCTGAACATTTATTAGTGACCCACGCTGCGCAAAACATAGAACACAAAACACTTTCTGTTGTAGCGACACCATTTTTACTAGAACTGGAGTGGGCGTACACGGCTGCTACCTAACGGGAACCGTGTAAAACTCGAGAGTTTGGTTTTCTAACAGTACGTTATACACTCTCTTATTCATTCAAACATATCACCAGTACACTCGACATATCGGATGTCAGCATCTCCTTTTGACAACACAAACCTGATTCACACATACAAGCTCTTATTCATTCAAAAATCTCACAAGCACACTAGACATCTTGGATGTAGAAATAAAATTTGCCTGTACAGTATCATAAGCTAGCGACAAGGATGCAAGCAGGTTAAAACGTGTGTCACACAGACTTGTAAAATTAAGCTCGCCGTATAATATGGTGTTGTTTGACACAAACTCGTAGGGGATGTAAGCAGGTTAAACTTAAGATCGATGTATAATGTTAATTGTGCGTGACACAATGATAGAACGAATTTGTACCTGCGAAGCGTTTTTGTGTTTTGACTGTATCAGTATACACGTTATCGGCTGGCTATAGACGATATAATTTCTCGTTCAAACCTGTCTTTAAGAAATTTATGTATTTCACTTAAGTACTCCTGTCAATGTGTAGATATTTCAAAATTGAACTGAAATGACTGAAACAGATTTAAATACTTTCGTGTTTTGTACACTGTGTTCTAACAATTCGCACTGAAATGTCTAAAAAAAGGAAGGTCACACTGATTTGTAACAAAAATCTGGCATTTACCAACTACAGGATAACAGCTGTGATCCCTCTGTACCTAGGACCCGCAGTCAGAACCTGTCAAAAAAGACTTAAGAAAAAGAAAAGAGTGTGGAAATATAGCACCAGCCATCCAACATTTGCCGAACACCTCCGGCAAGAAACCCTCCGCAACAGACCCTACTACAATAGACAATAACATGAAAATAGTCAGTTTCAGCAACAAGAAACATATCCTGAACCTACAAGAAAACTTAGAAATTAAAAAAAGCAGTAATGGAGAAGAAACAAATAGTAAATGGCCAGACAAACATCAATAACCAGATGCTATTTGAACTGATAAAACATATTGTTGAGAAAGAACAACGCTCTTCTGCCCACAACATAAGAAAAAAACCACACATTAACAACACCGTCGATCATCCACCAGTGTACCACAGTAAAGCAATCACTTAAAGCACAGTAGGTAGGATAAGTTAGCGCCCTTCTCTCTCTCTCTCTCTCTCTCTCTCTCTCTCTCTCACACACACACAGACACACACACACACACACACACACACAAGCACAAACAAAAAAAAAC
This sequence comes from Schistocerca americana, assembly GCF_021461395.2. Lineage (NCBI taxonomy): Eukaryota > Metazoa > Arthropoda > Insecta > Orthoptera > Acrididae > Schistocerca > Schistocerca americana. The sequence goes on from NC_060122.1 coordinate 626,075,950, forward strand.
AAGGATAATAAACCCCACTTTCAATAAATAAAATATACTCTCTATCTCTCGCTATTTTTCTCTAGTGGAAAACATAAACACTCAAAGAGCGATAGCAGACGCTTAAACAGCTATAAAAAAATAAAAATAAAAAAGACAAACGCATCCTGCAATAGCAAAACAAAACACACGAAACGGTGAAAGGACAGTAATACTTCTGACTCAGTGTTCAATATCTTTAGAGCTGTGAAAATGCTGTGCGCAAAAAACCTATCTCATTCAGGTGGAAGAAGAAGAAAATTCAAGTAAACAGTAAAAAATTTGAATAATGAAGGAATAAAAATTGTTCACTGTAGTAAGCAGAGGATGCGAACTGTTCATGATCATAGCAAACGAAATTGTTAGAAAGAAGCATTGTTACAGAGAACACTGAAGATGTTTTAGAATAAAGTGAAACGCCTCTGGTCTGGTTCAGATTTCCATTACACTTGCAAAATACGGTAACCAACGTATATGACTTGCATATCTCCAGCTTCAGAAAAAGAGGTAGAAAAACAATATCTCTTAAATATATTAGTTAATAACTCATATCTGTGTACAATAAATCTGTCAACACACATAAAAGGAATGTAAGTAGAGGATCACTGGGCATCCAGGGCACAAAACTGCTAGCAACAGCATTAGGATTTCAGGAAATGAAGACATCAGCCTCAGTTTTATTGGAATCGCTTATTCCGCCATCCGGCCCTTAGGCAGTGACATTATTCCAGGAATTCTCCCCTCCCCCTTACCCCTTGGCCCACCCATTCTCTCTATGGCCAAATGCGTTACATATTATTGCAAAAAATTGCGGAAGCTTGGCACCCGCACTTTGAGCTGCTTTAATTTCTAGGGGTTCGATTGTGCATGTGTTGTCATTTATCGTCTGTGCAACCATCCAGCAGCTGCGGCGATCAGCTTGGAAGAAGAAGCTATCAGTAAGCAACCTTCTCTTTGTTTTTCTTCTTCTTATTATTATTATTGTTGCTATTATTACCTATGTATTTCGCTGTAGTGAGGATTTTATTGTTACAGGCAGAAACACACATAAGTTCCCACCTGAACCACAGTACCAGCAGCAGTCACTGTCTGCAGGAGTTGACCTGGATTCATTCGACTATTTCCTAGCACAGTCACAGCAGCAGCAGCAGTCACTCTCCACAGAATGTCTTTCCAACCATTACATGCAGTGTCAGTTGACTGTGTTGTAGCATAGCCACAGCACCCGCAGCAGCAGCTGCCAGAACTTGAGCCTCAGCTGAGTGCTAGCAGAATACTGCTATTCTCCAATACTTAAAATTTGATATTCTCCAGTACTTAAAATCTGACTGTAAGTGGAGCCAAGCATGTGAATGTACGCCAAGTGCATCAGAAGTGATTTTGATGTGGTGACTGAAGTAGAGAAAATTTGACGTTCAGGTCCGAGAGTGTGATATTTGCGGTGTAAATGCTCTCTTTGTAGTATTAAAGAGGTCATAGAGAAAAAGATTACAACAGAATAACATATATTGCACGCTCCTGTTAACATTAGCATGTGAAATGGTGAGGCAGCAATCGTCAATATGTATGGAGATGCAGTGTGTGAATTGAAATCTAAAGTTGTGGCCACATTCATTGAACATTCAATTGTGTTATATTGAAACAACTTGTGAAATGCATTACTGAATGTGGCAGAGAGACTGATTTTCAGATTTACTTATGTTAGAGCAGCATATTGTGACTTCGTTGACTACTTGTACACGTACAATGCAAAAATAAAATAATCAGAACAGTGTACAAAAGGCTTCGTTCATCCAGCACCAAGAAATACGTTTGAAAATCGTATAATCATGAAATATGTGTAGGAAGAATTTTCTGAAGGAATGCCTTTGCACACAATTGCACCTGTATGTGTAAATACAATTCAGGCCCATTTCAGGGCATTCAGAACAGAATTAATTCGTCGACACTGTAAAAGCAGATTTATTGTGTTTATGTATGACTAAACTGACAAAAATGTACTGCAATGAAGAAATCGTTCCCATTTCCGTCCATCCTACAATAGGTTTCAAGGTGAAAAAGATTATGGTCTTATCTAAATTATATAATTAATACAACGAGGTTATTACATTTAGAATAACTTTTTCTCCAATTTACCAAAAAGAAAAAGAAAAAAATGATTGCTTAGCAGAGACAGACATCACACTAATACAGGTAATTGTCATATACATGAATAGTAACGTCGGATTTCAGAGAGAATCATGCTATGAGAGTGTACTAATAAATAGTGTCTCTGAATTCTTAATTCGATTACTTAGAACTTTCTGAATAAAAAAGACTTCATTAACATTCTACGTCTTAATTCTTCTTGTCTACATGCTATTTCTCAACATAGCCATCTTGGTGATGAACACACTTCTCCAAATAAGAGACTGGTTTGTTGATACCGTCACTGTAGAATAAACGTTGACAGTGTCACGTCAACTCTGCTTCCCTTGCTTCACCAATGTCAAAGTTACGTCCTTAATTGTATTCTTTCAGAATTGGAAACAGACGAAAAGCTGTTGGGGGACAAGTAAGAACAGTATTGACGATGAAACTTCCTGCCAGCTTAAAACTGTGTGCTAGACAGAGATTCGAACTCGGGACCTTTGCCTTTCATGGGTAAGTACTGTACCAACTTGCTATCCAAGCACGACTGATGACCTATCCTCACAGCTTTGCTTCTGCCAGTACCTCATCTCCTACCTTCCAAACTTCACAGAAACTCTACATTGCAAAGTGAAAACTCATTATGGCATGTGGAGAATGACTGACGACAGTTAAGGTTCCAAATTATTGCAGAAATTGCGGCACTCGTGTGTGACCTGGCATTATCATGCTGAGAGTATACTTAATGTATGGATGAACTCTTTGAGTGCAGTTGTCTGAGGGTGTCACACGCAGCGACGTAGTTACGTTACACACCGTTAGGTTACGTCCTACAATTCAGAGCTCTCTAGCATCTGAGACCTGCAACTTGTGTCAGAAAAGTGGGAAATCGCATGAGTAGTGTGCATGACATCTAACACCTCAAGTGAAACAGAATAATAAATTCACAGACATCGCTTTACGCCAGATAGAGAAGTATGATTGTTAATGTAGTTTACTGCTTTATGCAAGACTAGCTGCATCTGATTTCTAATACTTTAAAATACCGCAAGCCATTGTTTTTTATACATAACCAGCAGTATGTGATTACAGAGATACAACATACTATTAATAACAGGGAGGAGAGTGCTTTTTACGTACATGATCCAACTGCAGAGATAAATTATAATAATAAAATTCATTGCAGAATGAATTTTCAGTCTACAGCTGAGTGTGCGCTGATATGAAACTTCCTGGCAGATTAAAACTGTGTGCCAGACCAAGACGCTAACTCGGGTCCGAGTTCGAGTCTCGGTCCGGCAGACAGTTTCAGTCTGCCAGGAAATTTAATAAAATTCATTGTTTTTACATACAATTAGCAGTATATGACTGCAGAGATTTGTGGGAGAAATGTTCCTCGCGAATGATCAGTTCATCATATAGGAGTCACTTGGATGTGTAGTGTGTCATCATTGTGAAGCTTTAGTCCTATCAATTTAAGAAACTCATAATCCTCATATATTACTGCTTTCTGCTTCCACTGCACAGCAATTCTTTTGATGGTTGTGAGTGCTGTATGTATACTTCAAATCCATGATACTGCTTCAGATTGAGATGTGCTATAATTCCCCGCGACAAAAGTGGCTGGACCATCTTGGTGTATGATATTCAGCTCGAAATAGTCTAATGTCAGGCAACTACACAATTTTGTATCCTGAACCCATTATGTGGAAAAATCCAGAGGTGTTGTGAGTTAATCTGCCATTAAGGTATGAAATCGTTGTGACAGTACACTTAATACAGCTCATTCTAGAAGGTGGAATGTTCACTTGTTGATATGACTTGTAAATTTCATCAGTATTAGCTACCTACAATTGACTCCATGAGAAACCTAGTACTAATCCTATTGGACCTTCATGGCTAAAGTTGTTGTGACTTGGCAAGATAGCCAAGCCACTCGGAGAGGAAGCCGAAAGGCACACGTTTAAGCTCACGCAGGCTGGCGTGAGGTCTGGAACAGGTAAGGGAATTTATAGTAGCAAAGAACGTAAGTAACTACTGGAATACTTAACTTTAGTTCATAATTGGTGAACATCGGTCTGACGGTACATGCATCACAAGATAAATAGCAAATGATAATGGCGCCTTGCTAGGTCGTAGCAAATGATGTAGCTGAAGGCTATGCTAACTATCGTCTCGGCAAATGAGAGCGTAATTTGTCAGTGAACCATCGCTAGCAAAGTCGGCTGTACAACTGGGGCGAGTGCTAGGACGCCTCTCTACACCTGCCGTGCGGCGGCGCTCGGTCTGCAATCACTGACAGTGGCGACACGCGGGTCCGACGTATACTACCGGACCGCGGCCGATTTAAAGGCTACCACCTAGCAAGTGTGGTGTCTGGCGGTGACACCACAAAAGTATATTGTCTGTTTTGTTGATTTTGTATCTATCTTAAGAGCATTAACGTTTGTACATAATCGAATCCGTATACATGCATTCAAATTATCAGTATTGTATGGGCTTTCATGCATTACCATCACGACTCCCTAGATGAAGTTCATTATTCGCCTCAATTACGTTTGGTATGCTGTTATATGTTCCCAGATCGATCAGCGCATTACTTCATATCCCTTATGTACACCTAATGGGTGCTCCATAGCAACGTGCATGTGTATGACATCACATCTAAATCTCAGCTGACATAGTATTATTCATACTGGCTGTTTATATGCATTTTTCATGAGAAACAGTGAACTGAAATCACCGCAGAAATATTAATTGAAGCCTTGGTGGTGCTGCAAATTGTATAACTCCTGGCTGTTGTCAGTAAAGTATCGACACCGTCCTTCTAGTGATTTCAAATCACTGTACAAGTTAAAGTGTAGATGGTATTTCGATTTTTTTAAGACACGCTACTTAGTGAGAATCATATCCTCCTGCAACATCTAAGTTGACAATACCACATTCATTGTGTTTTCACATAGTCTTTGGCCACAAATCCCACACAAAAAAAGTTTCTTGACGAATTTAAGCAGATATGTGTTGGTAAGTGGTATGTATAGTAGTACAGTTACAAAGAGTCTTTTTATATAAACTGTCCAAGTCTTTTCTTTTATATTTTTAAATATGGTCTTTCAGTGATAGTGATTACCTCCATTTCTCTTTTATGCCTTTTAGCTTCCTGTAGCTGTAACTCTGCGTTTTGTGCACTCTTCAATGTTCAAGCTATGGCGGCAGCTTCTCTGGCCAAAGAATCAACTGCTCATAGCTTTGCAAGCACCGAAATTAGGAATAGAAAGTTTCCAATAGATGTCTTTGCTATTGATAGAACCCTAGTCATTTTAACTAATCTTCTTCTTCTCCCTCCTTCCTGAGTTTCTTGATTCAAAGCTCTTTTAGCTATTTCCAAAGCTGATTGGATGGAATTCTTCTTAAAACACCCTACAGATTATTTCCTTCTTTGTTGTACGACAAGCTGAGATCATAATTTGTTTGAAATTTTTTCCTGCACCCACTTCTAGTTTGGCACATAATGCTTTATCTACTACAAATGCAGCAGTACATTGCCCTATACCAAAATTTTTTCTTCCACATGTTTTCTTGCATTTATCTCTTAATATTCCATCTAAGGCATAATGATCCTTATTTGAGAAATAAGCAATACTCTACTTTTTGCAGTCATCATCCAATGTGTGAATTCCTTTGTCGCCATCTGTTAGACACTTTTTCAGTGTCGTTCCAGTGTAAGGAGTCCGGATTTTACGGATCTTACATTAGCTCAGTCCATAACAACAGTACAATACAGTATGAGATCCTCAGAAAACTATATTATCAACAAAAACAAATTGCAGTAATCTCATGTACCGAAAACTAAAAAAACAATATCTACCAATGTAAGGAAAGGGACATGCATAAATAAATTAAAGCGAAACGCATTTTGGAGACGAACCGAGCAGGTGGTTAATTGCATTGGAAAATCCCACTTAACAAAAGAATGCTGAGCTTCAGCACAGAAAGGGATAAGGCCAGCACTATTCATTTTAATGTAAATATGGCCGGGACCCTGGGTAAGTGGCTGCATGGCTTTGACAGGACTAGTGGCGTCCTGGCAAGAGAAATAAAAATTCACCTCTAACGAGATAGCTATTGGTTGAAGCCATACTGGGCGACGCAAACGCGACATGGTGCGCTGATCTCCATTATATAAAAGCATTGTAAGAACTAAAAATTTCTAGATATCTCTCGTCTCACGGCGGACAGCACACATATGTGGAAAATAGCGAGGGCGTTGAGAGCTTTGCATCTGCGAAACGTTGACGATATGCCTTATCTATCGTGGCGACAGATAGCAAAAAGGTAGTTAATTACTCCTGGTGAAATTTTTGTGGGCAATTAAATTGTGCATGTCGTTCCAACCGTTAGCGAATGTAGAATAGCCATTATTTCGACTAGGGAAATATTAATGTCCTACAGAATGCAGGAAAGTTGAGAATGAGTGAATACAGTCAAGGCCAGAGTAGGGAATTTGCGTTTCAGATCCAGCACGGAGACAACGTCGTTGCAGATCCCGATTGGTAGAGTACCATCGCGCATTACCCAAAAGTAAATGTTGAGTCGAAATTTTGCTCAGTGCAACCATCATTCACTTTGACCATTGAATATCAAAAGCTTGGATACTAACCTACCCTCACATTGAGTGCTGTTGTTGTTGTTGTTGTTGTTGCGGTCTTCAGTCCAGAGACTGGTCTGATGCAGCTCTCCATGCTACTCTATCCTGTGCAAGCTTCATCATCTCCCAGTACTTACTGCAACCTACATGCTTCTGAATCTGCTTAGTGCATTCATCTCAGGGACTCCCTCTACAATTTTTACCCTCCACTCTGCCCTCCAATGCTAAATTTGTGATCCGCTGATGCCTCAGAACATGTCCTACCAACCGGTCCCTTCTTTATGTCAAGTTGTGCCACTAACTACTTGAAACGTCCTGTAGTCCTTATAGAGATGGCCAGCAGCCATGTGTTGTGACTGTGCAGGTGCACAATCACCATCGAAGAGTCTTGCGGATAATATAGCAAGTCCATAAACCACCACTTGTGCACTCACAAAGTTTTTGAAATTGTCCTTAGAACCAACAATGCTGTTATCCAGTCCCTTGCTGAATTATTAACACACGTGCAAACACTAACAGTCCCTACTTCTCACATATTGTCCATATACTATGACCAACAGAAACGTGTGCAGTGAAATGTAACTTACAAGTTAATAATAAGATAAACTGGTGTCAATTACAATTTTATAACATGAGAATACAATCAGTTTCCGCTACAGTGACAGTCTCACATAAAACTATTTCACAGGTCAAGAATTAGCGTTGCAAATCTGTAGAAAGAAAATCCTATAAATATAAGTGTCCAAAAAAATTTTCGCCGGCATTGTGATACAGTCACGCATTTACACACACATTTCATAACTCTTAAAGTACGATTCTCGGTTTCCAACATCCTTTTTCACAAGTCAGCGTCCCTAACCACTATTCATTACTCCTTACCTTATTCGTCGACACTTCTTCAATATTGCATCATAACAGATAAGTATCATAATCAAATAACTCATATAGCATCAGCCTATTAATCATAAACATACCTCAGCAGCATAATACACATCGTCGTCGTAAAAATAACATCATAACACCTCAGTCAAATCTCAAAATCGTCGTAGCTTCCTCCAATAATTAAAAAAATTCTCTGCTCATGTCAAAAGTGTCATCTGCCTCAAACGTACTTTAAAAATCATGAATCCATACCAAATACATCATTCAAAGCTCTCATAGTATCACAATGGTTCCAAAAAAAAATATGAACAGTTTACAAAGTAGAGACAAAATACAATTTCATAAGTGTGAAGCTATCCAACTCTGTAATTGCATAAACATCTGTCACTGACGTAGTAAAAAAAAATGTTTGTTCTCTGTTAAATAATCAGTTAGCTGTGTAATTGTGTGTTAGAGAAATATGGTACCGATGTGTAAAGTTGTATAAGCAAATACCATATTAGCTAGGGTTCCTTGTGGTTGCCACACACATGGTACACAAAGTAAGCGTGTACCCCCCTGAGGATTATTGTAATTATACCCTCAGGTGTTACAGATTACAGCAATGGAATGAAATGTATCACGGAAAACTTTCTTTGTAATTCAAAAATCTTTAAAAATAAATGTTTTAAGTACAAAATTAATCACTCACTACCTCAAAGAGCATGCAAGAAAAATTTAATAGGATCCTGGCAGGGTCGCCATATGAAACGTCCCCTTTTGAACAATTATACACGACTGTCCTTAAACTGACACACAATATTTTGTTAGCGCAACGCAATCTGACTTTCAAAATTCTCTACAAAAGAATGGCCCTGACTAACATTAAACTATATCTTTCACAAATCACTTACCTCACAAAAATCTTCGCTGCTCAAGCTACTGCAATACAGCAAGCGCCACTACTGCCAGCTAAATAAAAGATTCAAACTATGGAAGGCACTAACTACTGATAGGGATAGTTAGCAAATGAAAGATATTAATAGAGAACGAACAATGTATTTACCTTGATATCATCATATATAAATTTAGCAGTTCATGACAAATTTCAAAGCTCCGCCATCTCTCTCCCCACATCCACCACTGCTGGCGGCTCACCTCCAACTGCGCAACGCTACGCGCTGTTCACATCCAGCTGCCGCTGCCCAACACTACAATGGCAGACAACAATGCAAACTAGCCACAGACTGCACACAGCACAGCCAGTGATTTTCATATTGAGCGCTATGTAACGTTGCCAATAAGAAAACATAAACAGCCTACTTACATAGAGAAAACATAAACAGCCTACTTACATACTCTTCTCTCCAATTTTATTCAATACCTCCTCATTAGTTATATGATCTACCCATCTAATCTTCAGCATTCGTCTGTAACAACACATTTCGAAAGCTTCTATTCTCTTCTTGTCGAAACTATTTATCTACCATGTTTCACTTCCATACATGGCCACACTCCATACAAATATTTTCAGAAACAACTTCATGACACTTAAATCTATACTCAACGCTAACAAATTTCTCTTCCTCAGAAACGCATTCCTTGCCATTGCCAGTCTACATTTTATATCCTCTCCACTTCGACCATCATGAGTTATTTTGCTCCCCAAATAGCAAAACTGATTTACTAATTTAAGCGTCTCATTACCTAATCTAATTCCCTCAGCATCACCCGTCTTAATTCGGCTACATTCCATTATCCTCGTTTTGCTTGCATCTTCCTTTCAAGACACTGTCCATTCCGTTAAACTGCTCTTCCTAGTCCTTTGCTGTCTCTCACAGAATTATAACGTCATCGGCGAACCCTCAAAATTTTTATTTCTTCTCCATGGCCTTTAATACCTACTCCAAATTTTTCTTTTTCCCAACCACTGCTTCCCTTTCATGCCCCTCGACTCCTATAACTGCCATCTGGTATCTGTACCAATTGTAAATAGTCTTTCGCAACCCTGTATTTTACCCCTGCCACCTTTAGAATTTGAAAGAGAGTATTCCAGTCAACATTGTCAAAAGCTTCCTCTAAGTCTACAAATGCTAGAAACGTAGGTTTGCCTTTCCTTAATCTTTCTTTTAAGATAAGTCGTAGGGTCAGTATTCCCTCACGTGTTCCAATATTTCTACAGAATCCAAACTGATTTTCCCCGAGGTCGGCATCTACCAGTTTTTCCATTCGTCTATAAAGAATTCCTGTTAGTATTTTGCAGCTGTGACTTATTAAACTGATAGTTCGGTAATTTTCGCATCTGTCAAGACCTGCTTTCTTCGGGATTGGAATTATTGTATTCTTCTGAGGGTATTTCGCCTGTCTCATTCATCTTGCTGACCAGATGATAGAATTTTGTCAGGTCTGGCTCTCCCAAGGCCTAATGGAATGTTGTCTACTCCCGGAGGCTTGTTTCGACTCAGGTCTTCCAGTGCTCTGTCAGACTCTTCACGCAGTATCGTATCTCCCGTTCATCTTCATCTACATGCTCTTCCATTTCCATAATATTGTCCTCTACACACGCCTTCCACCTTTCTGCTTTCACTTCTTGGCTTTGAACTGGGTTTCCATCTGAGCTCTTGACATTCATACAAGTGGTTCTCTTTTCTCCAAAGTAGTCTTTAATTTTCCTGTGGGCAGTATCTATCTTACCCCTAGTGAGATAAGCCTCTACATCCTTACATTTGTCCTCTAGCCATCCCCGCTTAGCCATTTTGCACTTCCTCTCGATCTCATTTTTGAGACATTTGTATTCCTTTTTGCCTGCTTCATTTACGGCACTTTTGTATATTCTCCTTCCATCAATTAAATTCAATATTTCTTCTGTTACCCAAGGATTTCTACTAGTCCTCATCTTTTTACCTACTTGATTCTTTGCTGCCTTCACTACCTCATCCCTCAGAGCTCCCCATTCTTCTTCTACTGTACTTCTTTCCCCCATTCCTGTGAATTGTTCCCTTATGCTCTCCCTTAAACTCTGTACATCCTCTGGTTTAGTCAGTTTATCCAGGTCCCATCTCATTAAATTACCACCTTTTTGCAGTTTCTTGAGTTTTAATCTACAGTTCATAACCAATAGATTGTGGTCAGAGTCCACATCTGCCCCTGGAAATGTCTTACAATTTAAAACCTGGTTCCTAAATCTGTCTTACCATTATATAATCTATCTGAAACTTGTCTGTATCTCCAGGATTACTCCATGTATACAACCTTCTTTCATTAATCTTGAAACAAGTGTTAGCTATGATTAAGTTACGCTCTGTGCAAAACTCTACCAGGCGGCTGAATCTTTCATTTCTTACCCCAATCCATATTCACCTGCTATGTTTCCTTCTCTCCCTTTTCCTACTCTCGAATTCCAGTCACCCATGAGTATTAAATTTTCGTCTCCCTTCACTATCTGAATAATTTCTTTTATCTCATCATACATTTCATCAATTTCTTCATCATCTGCAGAGCTAGTTGGCATATAAACTTGTACTACTGTAGTAGGTGTGGGCTTCGTATCTATCTTGGCCACAATAATACGTTCACTATGCTGTTTGTAGTAGCTTACCCGCATTCCAATTTTCCTATTCATTATTAAACCTACTCTTGCATTACCCTTATTTGGTTTTGTGTTTGTAATCCTGAAGTCACCTGACCAGAAATCTTGTTCCTCCTGCCACCAAACGTCACTAATTCCCACTATATCTAATTTTAACCTATCCATTTCCCTTTTTAAATTTTCTAACCTACCTGCCCGATTAAAGGATCTGACATTCCACGCTCCGATCCGTAGAACGTCAGTTTTCTTTCTCCTGATAACGACGTTCTCTTGAGTAGTCCCCACCCGGAGTTCCGAATGGGAGACTATTTTACCTCCGGAATATTTAACCCAAGAGGACGCCATCATCATTTAACCATACAGTAAGGCTGCATGCCGTCGGGAAGAATTAAGGCTGTTCTTTCCCCTTGCTTTCAGCCGTTCGCAGTACCAGCACATCAAGGCCATTTTGGTTAGTGTTACATGGCCAGATCAGTCAATCATCCAGACTGTTGCCCCTGCAACTACTGAAAAGGCTGCTGCCCCTTTTCAGGAGCCACACGTTTGTCTGGCCTCTCAACAGATACCCCTCCGTTGTGGTTGCACCTATGGTACCGCCATCTGTATCGCTGAGGGACGCAAGCCTCCCTATCAATGGCAGGGTCCATGGTTCATGGGGGGCATATTGAGTACATAATAGAGTTTTCATTGGTTTAAAAGGTAAATTTATTCTCCACCAACTTGGTGCAATTGCCAGCTACAATATTGTAGGAGTAAATTTAATAGATAAAGATCTTTGATCGTTCTTGCCTGTGATAACATTTTCATTTGTAGAGACAACAATTTAGTAATTGCCAATTCAATATGTATACAAGTTAAATATTTTGTTATTGAGTGTTGAAAGTAACTGAACATGATTGTTGTTTATCACTTGACCCCTGAAAGGACAGTTGATAAATTATATGTAGAATGAAAAGGAGAACAGCTGGTTTTGTCTTTCTAGAATAGACCTCAAACTTTCACTTCTATTAATTCAAGCTTTCTGTTTACATGAAAGCAGAATTCCTAATTAATTTGTTAGAATCCGCACCTAATATTAGCTTCCTTACAGTGCCAGATTCGTATTTATATAGAATGTCTGTTTAACACATGAGGCTTGAGAAGACAGTTCATTATCCAGTTTCGAGAGTACCTTACACCAGGTAAATGCATCTCGAATGGCAATTTAATTAGAATACCACAACCATCTGGTATGCTTCCTGTCACTCAATGCTAGGATGTTGTTTGTGGTTAATATGTCTTGCTCGTATTTGAAATCTGTTCATCTTTCATGGGAGATCTAGTCACTTAATTAAAGCCTTGTTTCCTGAACATCTTTAAGAAACTCCATTAGAAATACTTGTGATTCGGAGCTCTTCTGTAACTCCTCTCTGTGAAAACACCTAGTAGTTTCTTCAACAAGGCCGTCTTTGAAGATGTAAGTTCTGAGGTCTGTGCATTGTACTTTGGGAAATGTGAACATCTCCATCGATCAGCATGCAGGTAAAACTTTATGAACACGGTTCAATGTTTTGAAATATGTACCAGATGATCTACAGCAAATTTCTACTTTTGTGAGTCCACTATTTAATACGATTGTATACTGTACTTAGAATTCTATTACCACACGTCTCAATAGGCCTCATTGTAATCAAACTAAATCTAGTTCGATTATACTGGTCAATTATTTGTGGGAAAGTGTCTGGCCATTGACACGACACTCAAAGAACCACATACAGATTTTTATTGTGCTGTTCAAATGTTCCACAATACTCATTTTCTTATGGGAGAATGGTGAGTAGTGGTTCTTTCCATGTCTTTCCATTACTGACTTGAAACGCCTATTGTGAAATTCAGTTCCATGGTCAGTTGGAAGATGGGGAGCACAGTTGTTTCATCTTCTGTAGCAGTTGTTCAAATACCAGCATAACTCTCTACCCTGTCTTTGCCTTCACAGTCAGGTCCACGTGAATGTGGAATATATTTTCTATGATAACTAAAATATAATTGAAACGTTTAGTTTGTCGTGACATCAGTAGACATATGGAAGGCATCTCAGCTGAAATCCTAGACCTTTCTGTATTGCTTAGCAAGTAAACATTAGATTTCTAAAGAACTGCTTCAGTAGATGTTTCCACTCTCTATCATTAAATATGGTAACCACACATGGGATGTACCCTACAAAGACTGTATGTTCACCAAGGGGGAGAGAGCATTGCCATGGAACAAAGCAGGTACCTGCAATGGAGCACCACATAAACGACTACACTTATACAAGGATAATATTACTTTAAAGTCACAAAATGCGGTTCTTCAAATGCCACCAGTGGGTAGAATTCATGATCCAATGGCTACTAAAATATGTACATTTCTGTAAGAGCACAAAGGCTCCTGGACATTTGTTCAGTGTGGAGGCACTAGTATCCTACAAACTGGTAAGGGAACTAATAATATGCGAATGGACGAGAGACGCTGCATTACAGTGTGCAGTAAGTCAGAAATTTCAGTCAGTGAGGGACCATGAACAAACAGCCAAACTGGTTAAGATAACCACCAACGAGAAGCGGTAAACGCAGGTTTGAGTCTCAGTCTTGAACAAATTTTCAAACTTTGCAATTGCATTACCACATCGTCCTGTGCAGCTGGAACCCCAGACTTCCAATGCATCTCTTCCCTTTCTTTCACCATTCTCTATTTGATGTAATTTTATACACCAGCTGTGTCATCCCAATTGGTTTCATCTCTGTCTGACATGTATTATAGAACAGACATTACTCAAATATATACAGTTCTGTAAGAGTGAGACTGTTCCACGACGATGGTTTCCAAGCTGTTGAATTAATATTTTCTGAACTCCTATGGGAATCAATAATTTGCGAATAGGAGGTAAATAAACAAGGGACACTGCATTGCAATATGTGATAGTTTGGAAAATGAAGTCAGGCAGGGTCTGCGTCTGGACAGCCGAAGCTATTTAGGCAACTACTAACGAAAAGCGGTAAATTCGGGGTCGAGTCTCAGTCCTGTACAAATTAGCATCTTTCGCCATTACACGATCATAATGCCCTGTGTGGCTGGAAGTCAGGAATTCCCACCTATGCCATCCTTTTTCTTCCCCATTCGCTATTCCACATAAACATACAGTCGGTACCAGTCATCTCCTGGAATACAACACATCACCACATACGAAGTCGATATGACAAAGCGGAGAAACGACCTTTTAAGGAATATCTCTGCAGAAAATTTGGGCCCTGTGTTAAGATGTGCCAACTGAACGTTGAAGGCGTTAGTGGAGCCAATTGCAAAATTTTTAACAATATATTAGATGAGAACGAAGTTGATTTGGTAGCAATCCAGGAGTCTTAAGTAGAAGCTTAAGAGCAGCTTGCTTCAAGGGGTAAAATACCTGGATTTGAATTAATTGGTGCTACAGACGAAGAGGTTTGTGGCGTAAAAGCATACATTCGGAAATACGTAAAGAAAGCCTGCATTATCTCTATTAGCACCATGAATAATATCCACTAAGCCACTTTCAGAATTGGTGAAATAGATGTTGTGAATATCTATAAACTTCCAGGAACTATGAGACCAGCTCGTGTACTAAATATTCATGACCGCCCTACCAGTGTACGTGGGAGACTTCAGCACCTATCATGGACTACAGAAATACAAACTTAACGATGTGAACTGGAACATGCTGATTGAATGGTATGAAGTATATAAACTCCATCTAATTTTTCTATATATCCATCTTTCTGATTAAAGATTTGAGGAGCTTTGGCCTTTCCCTTATGGAGTGAAATTGAACAACTACAGCCATCCATTAAATGTTATTTATTGTATGGTTACCAGTTTTCGTGATTCGATACACAATCTACAGGTCTTAAATGACGCTGAGGGGGTTAACTCCAATCGTATACACGATTCGATCTATAAATTCGTTTCTGTATACTGTAACAACGATGCAGTATCTTCAGCCATCATCTAGTTGATAGACGGTTAACTTTCTACAAATACTTTTATGACGACAATGACAGTGAAATAGCTGACGAACTTCTGCATATTATCGACGCAGCTGGTCGCAAGAAGTGGACTGAAACAGCTGAGGCCATAGACTTCCGTACCTCAAGCAGTAAAGCCTGGTCCCTGCTGAGAAACCTTGAATGTGGCAGTTTCCCAGACCGCATGAAGGATGCTGTTACTTCCAAGCAAGTAGCAAATAACATGATGACTACCTCTAAAAGACCTAAGATTCGATCACACACAATTAAGGCATAATAGGAACTGAAGGCTCTCACACTAGTCTGTAAAACTGAGTGAGGCTACTCCAGACCTTTCAACAGTGAGGAAATAACGACAGCTATCAAAGAAATGAAGGAGAAGGCACAGTGTATATAATTTTGGAAAGAATACTGTGTAAAACAATCAGCGACAAAATTTTTCAAAATCTGCCTGTTCTGCCTGTTTCGCCAAAACCGCAGCTGCACCGACCAGGTTCTCTTACTGACAACTTTTATTGAAGCAGGATTCCAAAATAAACAGAATCCTTCAACTGCGTTTGTAGATCTAGCAGTGCCCTATGATACTGCGTGGAAGGAAGGGATTATATTCAAACTTTCAACAGTCATACCATGTCTTAAAATTGGAAATCTCAACAATACTATGTTAAGCAATACACACGCAATCAGTAAGACGACCGCTCAAGACAAGTGGGAAATCCGGGTCATCATTTCATTCTACAGCTGTCGCTTGTCCATACTCAGAACTGCGAGTACATTAAACGTATTTCATAACGGCTATGGTCGCTGCTGTACCTGTTCCTTTGTACATGAAGGCATGTCCAATGCTACTTTGCATTGTAATTCGGAGTAACACAGGGCCTACAATATCGTATACATCTTGGGAGATCCTCAAGAATGTGCAAAAACTAAATTTTAATGTACGTATATGATTGGAGCTACCTTCCCACAAATATTTAAATTATACATACTAGCGTCCGTAGGAATCGTTGGCAGTGATATGTTTCCGTAGTGAACACGTACAGAAGTCAGTTACTACTCAACATTGATTTTATGTCATATTGACAGTTACAGATACAGTCTACTAAGATATTCAACAATGGAGCAGAAGGTTGGGCACCAGCAAATCTATACGCTCATCATATTCTCTAGTTAAAAATCTGTGCTCCTAGACAGCGGTCACTTTTCTGTAGCAAAGTGTGCAACGTTACATCTTTATAAAGATTTATATTATTCCTCTTTTGATTCAGTGATAGAGCTGTTGGTTCGAAAGAGCTGTATATTATAAGTTTCATCAAATAATTAACGTACTGAGAAGTTTAATGCGATACATAGTTCTCGGATAGGAATTACGTAAGATTTACATCAATTCTCAACACAACCGTACGAAATTACTTTCGACCCGGAAAATGACTTAGCTAGATGGGTTACCCCGAAATACGATACCGTACATAATGGAAATATGGAATGAGTGGGTAGAAACTGTGCCGGCTCTTTTTATTTCTCAGTCCATTAGAAATAAAGTTATCCCTCGGTGTTTCAGCAGTTCTTCTGTTTCATCGTTCCGACAGACTGTATAATCAAGTTATAATCGGTGCTACAGAGAACCGTTGAATATTGCAAGGATGAGTCGAATAACTGATGAAAAGATTAAGAAAAAGGTGAAACTATCATCAGTCTGAAGATTAGTTCTGAACCAAAGTGAAGAGAAAAGAAATTTATGGCATAGTTACGAGAAAAATGGGAAAGAATCGGTTCTTAAGTCACTTTTTGCGGCATCAAGCAATCGCCAGTTCGGTAATGCATGCTGAGCCGTGGCGACATCTGTGATGGTCATGCATACGCCAGGATGGTTCCATTCAAAGAGCACAGCCGACTTTCTTTTCCATACTCCCTGAACCGGTGGGACCGATGACCTCGCTGTTTGCTCGCTACCCCCTTATCAACCAATCAACCAACCAAATGTGTGAGGGCATTTGCGCGATGCTACTAGCACCACTTCTGCAAGCGTTCCATCGATTCTAGCTCCTCTGGGGCGGAATGGCAGTGTGTGGTGTGTGGAACACAACACAGATTAGTAAGTAATTTACTCAGTGTTTCTATTCTTGTAAGGGCCTTGTAGACCTGTGATGAAAGCCCTAGGGCAAACTGAGCACTGAGTTTCTCGATTTCCTTAAAAGCAATATCGTTTAATTGTCAGTACAATTCAATAGTGGTTATGGGGCCCGGTAGTTACTTTAACTTGATTTATATGTCACAGCGCTGCCGCTGATCAGTGAAGTATTACTATTTGCTTCGGAGTTTCCACGTGGGTAGCGTCTGGCCAGCTAGGACATACCTTGTCTATGTGGGAATAGAATAACATAGTCTTACAATACCAAAGTGTCGCGCTCCGTAGTATTGTTAGTAAAAGGAAAAGTTAACGTTATTATGTACCTCCAATTGGTCAGGTGGGTAATGGACTTTCGATACTAAAATGTATGTATTATGATGTCTCTTATTTAACATTTGTTACGCTAAAGTCCTTGTGGGATTATCCCACGATTGGGCTGCTGGTCTCGCGGACAGAGTGTTGCCGCAGGTTTATTTAGTCTCTTAAATGTTTGTAATCGGGCCACAGTCGTATTGCACAGTTGACTTCTTCATCGGGTACCATCTGTAATTTCACGTAGAAAGCAAATGTCCTTATGCATTGCGATAATTTAAAAACCCTAACTATTTGTATGAATTTCGCAAGAATCTTGTAACTGTTAGTTGGCTAATGAGAGAATTGTTATTAAATAAAAGTATTTATTTGGGAATGATAAATTACGCATCACGCTGGGCCATCCTTCCAGGTGCTTTCCTTAAATTAATTCCCCATCCTTGTTTTGAATCTCAGACGCCAGTATGAGGGAACAGAAATTATATACGGAGATCAAAGCTTGGATATTTTTAGATTGTTAATTACGTAATCCATAGATTATTTGAAGGATTCTTTCATTGAAATGATTTGGAAGATATCAGTCTAACGGACGTAAATACATCATTAGTGTTAACATTAATCAACATGTTACTTTGTATTTCTATACACGCATTCATGAAACTAAACTTAAAAACTAGCGTTTCTTTACAAGTTACCTGTTTTTAAATAAAATTTTGTCCATGGAATGCCGTGAATTGAATAGGATAACTGATTTTGGATTAAATTTAAAACTTACTTCGCCATCTGTCAAATACCTTAGGTTCTTGGTCATGTGATTAAGAATTTTAGTTGCTGCGCTTTGCAGCTGAGCCACTGAGAGCTTCGGTAATGGGTATTAAGAAAACTGTTTCCTCTATTCATAGTGTTGTACTTGTAGACACGATTATTTTTCTCACATTGTGATGGATTATTTAACGAATTGCAGATGCGAATACATGGATTCTTATGGTATGGTTAAAATGTCTAACGCCTTGGAGAGCTACCCACATGATGCCCGTCCTGTAGTTACTTTCCAAGTGATAAGTAACCACAGGAAATTACTCCATAAGGCATTATTGAGATGAAAGAAGGAAGATATTTCAGGATGTTAATTCGTTTATTTGCAAGATTAGCAGTTATACTAAGAGCAAATGCGGCTGCACTTAACTGTTTAAAGTGCTCGAGGTGCTTCTTCCCCTTCAAGTTTGCATGAGACTGTGGACCTAAAAATTCGGTGTAACCTTACTTGAGTACTGATTCCTATTAATGTGCCACATCAGTTGTTGGCGTGACTCCTTTTCTTGTACAGAGCTAAATGTAGTGACCTCACTCCATTTCTTATACAGAAATGAGTGTAATGGCTTTTTCACACAGTTTAAGGAGAGTCTTTTTCCAGAGAGCCACTTAACAGTTCATTGGAAGTAATTATTAAAAATATCTACCGTTTTGTTTCTGTAATGGGGTTTATTATAATATCATTATCGTCATTATAATATCATATATATATATATATATATATATATATATATATATATATATAATATCATTATCGTCATTATGTTAAGTGGAAGGTCATCCTCATATATAAGAAATAGGGGTGGACCCAAAATTGAACTCTGGTGGAACCCCGTTGCGATTTCTCCACAGTAACTAACATTTTCTCTCTTTCTAACATTGAGTGGCCGATTTCAAAATTTTGCGCCCCTAGGCACACCGAATTATATGCTCCCCCCTCCCCCCCCCCCCCCCCCCCCGCAAAAAAATCATGTTTTAAGTAATAAGTATAACCCGATCACTTCACAAATGTCGTTTTGTTTGGGAGCTGTTTCGTTGTTCTGAACGACGCGTCAGCGGTCTAGTCACGCTCAATCAAAATGTAATATGGTTCCTGAAATGTACTTATTGTACGGCAGTTGGATAAAACAAACTTAAAACTGCATTTTGCTAACGCATTCTTCTGCCGAAAGAAAGCAGAACGAACACAAGGAAAATAACTTTTCTTTCGTGGCCTAAACATTCAGCAGAGCGTGTAGGAGGCAACGAATTTTTGTTATACATTTACTTTTTATATGTTCTTTTACACGAAACCGTTGAAAATGAAAATAAAGTTGTGTTACGATCTAAACATTGAAGGGAACGTGTCATACATTTGAAATTAATACACACTTTTACAAAAACGCGTTCAAAATTAAAATTAAACAGTCGTTTTACTATCTAATAACTTGAATGTGTAGCAGATAAAGAAAACACGTTAGGTACTAATACGTGAACCTGTAGGAAAGCGTAAGAAACGGAAATGAAATAATAATTTCGGTGCACGGACTTATAGCTAAATACGTACGAACGAAGACAGATATGGATTTGCTATTACATAATTTTACAGACTAGTCTGACAAGATCAAATATGTTTTCTAATATAATAGTTAACGTGTAAAGCATTAGGGCCTGTGTAGCTAGAAGCTGCATAATATGTGTACACAATAACTTTAATCCATGTAATAACTGAATAGTTTTGTACTGCAGCTGCTGCTCTCTCCATAGCTGTTTCCAACGGTATTAGCAAAGCCTTTACGTATTTATCAACAGAACTGAACTACGTTATTTAATAACACTTTTTCATCTGAACGTATTCTCCGATAACGTACGTTTCCGCGATACCTATACATTTCAGCATACGCCAAGTATACGCAACAGTTGTAATATACTACAGTATCAGTACGGCTTGACTGTACAGCGTCGAGTGCCCTGGGTCATTCGGTATTGTTTAGTACTGTCGGGCGCCTTCGATCACGTCTGCACGTTAAATAGGTTTAGTTCCGCGTTCTGTCATCGGCAATTGTAAAATAAATAGATAATTCGTAGTTTGTAAATCCAATGAGCTTGCTCTAAGTTATAATAAAAATCAATCTATAATCTTAACATTTTAAAACTAATATGAATAAATAAACAAACTCACCAGTTAGAAAAGTTTGCGTCTGGCTTTGACGGCCGAGAACTCGTTGATCATATCATCATAGTTCAGATGGTTATCAGTTAGGAGGTAGGCTTCGATGCGAAGAATGGACAAGGTGTTCAATCTCTCTTCAGATAGCGTGGAACGTAGGTACCATTTCAGCCTCTTAAGAGCCGTAAAGGAAAGTTCTGCTGAACAATTTGTAAGTGCCATACATAGAAATATTCTAAGAGCAACGTCAATATTCGGAAAGACAGATTGTAAACCCTCTTTTCGTAAAAATTTACTCATTTCGATTGGTATATCACTAATCTCAGAATATTTGAAAAGTTCCGCGAAATGTGCACATTCACTAGGGAAGGAAGTCTCTTAAACTGTGTCACATGACGCTGGGAGTTTTGCTGCACATTCAGAAATATCGTCAGGTGAACTGTTCTTAAGGTCACTAAAAACTGTGAAGGAGTCCAAACTGTCGTAATGAATACAGTTTCTAGTCTGCTGAGTTGATTCAAGAAAGCTGAAGTCTCATTTCGCACAAGTGATTTTTCAAACGTATTATTGGCTATATGCGTGTAACGCCCTCCCACCTTTCGTATAGACTTACACACGCTCCCTCTCTTGCTTACCAATGTGCTTTTCATAAACTTTTTACCGTCTTGCTTCTTGGTTTCATGAAAGACAGAAGTTTATACCAGCGCTGTGCAAAAGCAGAGAAAAAATTATGAAGATTTTGCACTCCACTGAAAAATGAACATGCTTCCCGACAACAGCTTGCAGCACTAGTGCCAACTAAATTCAAAGAATGTGCCGTAGAAGGCTCATAATACGCCTTCGGATTTCGTTTTTTAACGCGTGCCTCCTAACTAGTGTAGGTTCCTGACATATAGCTTGCCTTGTCATATGACTGGCCTCTACGGTCAGTAATATCAGTTGAGTTTGTAGACAGGACTTTTAGTACGGCCTCAGCTAAGTTTTCGGAATTGTATCCCGGGTTTGGTAAAAACAGAAGGAAACGTTCAACAAGTTCATCATTCTTGTTCACATACTTTAATATGAAAATCAATTGATGAATATGCGAAATTTCCGCAGTCGAATCTTCTATTATAGAGAAATATTTGGGCCGTTTTATAAGAAATATAGCTTGTTTATCCCTGCCCTGGATTTACATATCGTTCATTGTGCTCTGCGAGAAAAGGATCAGACTTGGCTATAATTTCAAGAGACATCATAAACTGATCATTACGTAATGAATGGAATCATTCATCGTGTCCAAGTAGGGGAAGTCCAAGACTTGTTAGCGGCTTCACTACTGCAAACACCGTTTTCAACACACTGCCCCAGTACATTTTTTCTGTCTCAACATATGGCTCGAAATGGTTATCTATTATTCCAAGTGACTTTTTCTTGTTAAGCGTGATAACACAAAATTTTTGTATTCAAGTGAATTCTCATAATGAGGTAAAATATTAGAAATATTTCTCCAATCTTCAATCGCGGCCTTACCCCAGAACAATTTACATGGTACACAAAAAACAGCACCTGTGCTACAGGAGTGTACTAGAAAATCAAGCAAAGTTGTTTCACCATTTAAAAGTTTACGGTAAAACTCATTTTTGTTCGAATATCTGGTTTTATCGCTTACTGATAATCTTGAAATAGAAAAATCAGCATTATGGTTTTGATTAATGCCACGTCGTAAGAGAACGTCGATTGTTGATTCATTGACACACCATTCTGAGGATCATCAGTAACGACGTTATTTCTTTTTGTAATGTCTGGCTCGACACCTAGTTTTTCGTGAAACTCGAAATCTGGAACTATCTGCTTTTCTTGATTTGTAACTTATGTTTCGTCTGTACTTACTTCTTCTGCAACAGCTGCAGTGCCAGAAATATTATCCATACTACTAGAATTCGAAGTCGAACCTCCGTGATTTTCTGCGAAATATTTATTTACTGTGCCAAGCTTTTTTAGAACTTTAGCTTCTTGTTCTCACCTTTCCTTCGACAATTTCCGAAATCCCGCCCCACTTACCTTAGACGGTTGCTTTTTTCACTGTTATTCATGTTAAGGCAGTTGCAAAATTGTCAACCAACCGTCAAAACAAAAGTAAAAAGTTTGTAAAAGGAAAGAAAGAAAGACTGTATCCAGTTCCAATCGTACTACACCGCACATGAGCACAAAGCTTTTTACTTTAAACACGGCACACGAGCATAAAGATTTTTCCTTTAAACACGGAGCGATGAACCGACCAACTCAGATTACTCGACGTAACTGTGCTATGGAAGAACGGCAATGCTGAATATTTTATTTTCATTGTAACCTGTTTCTCTTTCCTCAGTGAACAGAAGCACTCCTGCCGACTGGATTTCGTCTCGTAAAGGAAACGGGACAGTCCGTTTCTTGGATTCTGTTTCCTGTGTCACCGGAATTTTAGCTGGGACGCAAATACGTTTTGAACACTCTTGACACTGCCGTTCTAATGTAAAAAGCAAAAAATTTTGGAATTTATTGCAGTGAGGTGTGCTGGATCGACTCTTGTCCCACTTACTCTCGCAACATTTTGGCGGTTTCTGTGGGCTGAGAAGACATACGACAGAGCTTAAGAAGTCTTGTTGGCAGTTGTTGTGGTGTTTTGTTACTTGTGTGAACACTGCTGTTACGTTTACATGAAAATGCATCCTTTGTTCCTACATAGAATAAAAATAACCTTTCCACGAAGAGGTAAAGTTTAGTTAAGAAGTTTAATACAAAGTTAGCAATGCCACGTACTATTCGATTGCACAGAGTGTACCGTGCAGGTTGCAGCACAATAAATGAGACAAACGATGGTTGGTTTTTTCTTCTTTTTTCGACTAAAAAAGTAACTAAGTAAGTAAATAAACAAAAATTTTTTATTGTTGTGATGTGTATTTCACACATTATTAGATATTCTGCTTATGCTCCTTTCGTACAAACAGGTGTTTAAAATGTGAAACATTCCCAGTACCAACATGTTTTGTTAAACTTCTGTCATTAAATCAAACTTGAGGTATTGAAGACCATAGAGCTTACAAATTAATTACATTAATGGAGGGTTCACTTTATACTTCCTCGTAATATGTACTAGAAACTTAAGTAGAGTCGCGTTTTATATACTGGGGCCCACATATGTTACAGTATTAAGAAACTGCTGATTAGTTTATCACAGCTTTTCAGGGGTCCCGGTATATATATGGTAGGGATAAGTAGAAGCCGACAACAATCTCGGAGTAACAGCGTTTCAAACATTGTATTGTAGATTTCCGTCCTGACAGCTTACTTCCAAATTTATTGAACGATCATGAAGATGATACCAGACAGAAACCCAATGTTAAGTTTCCTTTCATTCATCAATTAAAGTATGCAAATTTCCAAGCTTGTATTGTCGAATTTAGTTCTTAAGGCTTTTCTAAACTAGCAAGTTGTTTAACAATATTAAAATTGTTTGTCGTTTGTAAGTGTAGTTATTTTAAAACGTAAAAGGTTAAATTGGGTACAGAGCCAAAATTACCGCTCCCCTTAAGGTGCCGCCCTTAGGCACCTACCTAGTGGGCCTCTATGTAAATCCGCAGCTGGTAACATTGTTCGAAGTATTTAGATGTCTGTAGGCACTCTTTTTGGTAAGTGTAATTCAGATCAATTGTGCGTAAAGCCATCAGAGAGTAATACGATCTATGCAATCAAACCCACACGCAAAAATCGCAAGAAAATACCAACATACGTTATTAAGTAACCAGCTTCATACGGATGTACGTTGCATTTGTTATTCTGACAGGAAGAGGGTTGTGCAGTGTAGGCTAACGTAGATAGTTGAGTGCTATTGACAAGGGATTTCGTATCGATTCCGATTTCTGGATTTTCAGAAGGATTTTGACACTGTACCACACAAGCGGCTTGTAGTGAAATGGCACGCTTATGGAATATCGTCTCAGTTACGTGACTAGATTTGTGATTTTCTGTCAAAAAGGTCACAGTTCGTAGTAATTAACGGGAAGTCATCGAGTAAAAGAGAAGTGATTTCGGGCGTTCCGCAAGGTAGTTTTATAGGCCCTTTGCTGTTCCTTATCTATATAAATGATTTGGGAGACAATCTGAGCAGCCGTCGTAGGTTGTTTGCAGATGACGCTGTCGTTTATCGACTAATAAAGTCATCAGAAGATCAAAACAAACTTCAAGACGATTTGGAAAAGATATCTGAATGGTGCGAAAAGTGGCAGTTGACCCTAAATAACGAAAAGTGTGAGGTCACCCACATGAGTGCTAAAAGGAATTCGTTAAACTTCGGTTACACGATAAATCAGTCTAATCTAAAAGCCGTAAATTCAGCTAAATACCTTGGTATTACAATTAGGAACAAATTAAATTGGAAGGAACACATAGAAAATGTTGTGGGGAAGACTACCCAAACACTGCTTTTTATTGGCAGGACACTTAGAAAATATAACAAATCTACACTACGCTTGTCCGTCCTCTTTTAGACTACTGCTGCGCGGTTTGTGATCCTTACCAGATGGGACTGACGGGGTACATCGAAAAAGTTCAAAGGAGGGCAGCACGTTTTGTATTATCGCGAAATAGTGGGGAGAGTGTCACAGAAATGATACAGGATTTGGGCTGGACATCATTAAAAGAGAGGCGTTTATCGTTGCGGCGGAAAATCTTCTCACATAAATCCAACACCAACTTTCTCCTCTGAATGTGAAAATATAATGTTGACACCGACCTCCATGGGGATGAACGATCACCAAGATAAAATAAGGGAAATCGAAGCTCGTACGGAGAGATATAGGTATTCGTTCTTTCTGCGAATTAAAGGAGATAGGAATAATAGAGTAATGTGAAGGTGGTTCGATGAACCCTCTGCCAGGCACTTAAATGTGATTTGCAGAGAACCCATGTATATTTAGGTGAAGATAGTTGAGTGAGACAGCCTTCAGAGTGAGGATTGTAACAATGACAACAACAGCAATCCTAAGAATTTAACATTGTCCACCTGCTCAGTCTTCATGTCATCCTGTTGTTGACACATATTGACGCGTACTCTAAGGGCTAAAACTCCATTTATGACGTAGATGGACAGTAACAAGGTACATATCCTTCCATTATGAATGCGATAGTGGATTACACTTTCGTAAACCCTTTTGTGTCCAACGGGTGTTGTTGGCTGTATTTTCCTGCACTTGTAGACCACTTCCATCAACATTGGCTTAGCGTTACTGATTAGGCAGTATGAGAGCGTACAACTTCTACCTTGGCCAAGTTGGGCTAAAAGGTGCTGACACTGAGCAGTATTCTTTGTTGTTATTCGACTGCGCTTGCGTTTTCATGTAGTCTGCAAACCGAAGAGTCTAATTTCGACAGGCAGAATATTCAGCAATAGAGATACGTTGTATATTGGTGAATATGCTGGACGCAGTGAGGATGAACGCTTACAAGCCTCACGTTCCTTGTGATACGGCATCCTGAAAGCAGCATGCAGGACGTGAAGTTGCTCCTCGAGAAACTTAACGTATGGAGGCCTTGCCGGCCGCATGCACAGCTGCGTATCGGCAGTACGGTATTGTGGTGTAGTTCGGTCGTGGCGCCGTTTGCTGCCGGACCGCCCTAATCGGCCACAGATGGGCGGTCGTGTGTGGCGGCCACCGCCCCAAATATTGCACCGCGCCGTTCAATTAGGCGTAAATGAACAGCGCGCGTTATGATGTGCATAGCCGGGGATCACAGTAGCGGCTGTGCGCGGCCGTGTCGGGAACAGCGTGTACAGAGAGAATCTTCCAAACTTATAATCACCGCCTTCTCACTCTCAAGTAGTACGTTACCTCGTGTGGGGCATGGTGCAGCAAGGGGAGAGTGTATATCATAGCGATATTATACTTTAATAGCAATCAGTCTGTCGACTTTATTTGACGTCAGAAACCCTACCATTTATCAAATCCAACAAAGAATTGTACTCAATTTAAAGCAAAATCAAGTCTACCACTCAGAGACATTAAGATATTTTTAACAACATACACAGTGTGTTCAAAAATACGTTGTCCTTACTGACAGATATGATGACAGAGATAACAGTAAATGTAAAAACTTCCTGGTACATTAAAACTGTGTGCCGGACTGAGACTCGAACTCGGGACCTTTGCTTTTCGCTGGCAAGTGCTCTACCACCTGAGCTACCCAAGCACGACTCACGACCCCTCCTAACAGCTTTAATTCTGGCAGTACCTCGTCTCCTACCTTAAAATCAACACAGAATTGGGTTAGCAGAACAGCTTGGGTAGCTCAGATGGTAGAGAACTTGCCCGCGAAAGGCAAAGGTTCCGATTTCGAGTCTCGGTTCGGCACGCAGTTTTAATCTGCCAGGCAGCTTCATATCAGCACACACTCCGCTGCAGCGTGAGAATCTCATTCTGGAACAATAAATGTGTTTCGTTACACAATCAGGTTTATGAAATGCATATTTAATGAGTACAGAGTGTCGAGGAGGTCACTAGGAGCGGTAGATTATAAAAAAAGTAGGCCACGACCGAGTGAGACTCGGGCAGATAAGTTCCATACAAATTGTTTATGCATACAGATCGTTCATCCATTTTGAGAACCGAAAACCTCGACCATTTTTGCTTGTCAACACTGATACTTGCAGGATGTCGTTCCCGGTAATTCCAACTCTTTCGAGAATGTTATAATCTTAATTTTCAACTTTGATAAGAAATGATAGTAGAAATACTTCTTAGTGTTACGGAATTACAAATTATTTTCGGATTTTTTACTTTACTGCTGTTGTGAAACATTACTTCTAGCAAAATTTCATGACTCTAGGTCTACGGGAAGTATCCTGCAGATTCTAATGAGCGACTTTTTGAGTATCAAATTCTGCGACAAAACTGGCAGCGTCGACTTAGAACCATCAATTTTTTACACCACCAAGGGACCATGTAATTCGTATGTGACAATGGTTGTTCATAGTCAGCGGGACATACGAACAGACAGACGGACAACAAAGTCATCCTACAGGGTGACAATTATTGAACTATGTGAAATAAAATCGACATAACTTCTGAACGATTTGCGTCAGTACATTCAAACAGCACGGTGGGCAACGGAGCATGATGGGAATTAGTTTGTGCTCTATGGTTTAGTTTAGGGATGAAGACCACTTCCGTTTGGATGGGTTCATCAATAAGCAAAATTAGCTCATTCGGGGGACTGAGTATCAGCATTTCGCGAACGTGAAGCCTCTTCACCACCAACGGGTGACTGTAATATGCAATGTGCTGTTACGGAATAATCGGTACGATAGTCCTTGATGGCACGGTGACTACGGAAAGGTACCTGAAGGTTTTGGAAGACGATTTCATCCCCATTATCCAAACTGACAGTGATTTCGACAAGATGTGGTTCATCCAAGACGGAGCTCGACTCCATCGAAGCAGGAATGTGTTTGATGTCCTGGAGGAGCGCTTTTGGGACTGCATTCAGGCTCTGGGGTACCCAGAAGCCACTGACATAGGCCTCGATTAGCCGCCATATTCTTCGGATCTGAATATGTGCGTTTTCTGTTTGTGGGGCTATATTAAAGACAAGCTGTACAGCAATACCCCAAAACCATAGCTGAGCTGAAAACAGCCATTCAGGAGGTCATCGACACAATTGATGTTCCGACAATTCAGCAGGTCATACAGAATTTGGCTATTCATCTGCGCCCCATCATCGCCAATGATAGCAGTCATATCGAATACCTCATAACCTAAATCCGAGTACCTTAAGTGACATTCACATGTTGAATAAAATGTGTGCACGCCGTAGTTAGTAACTAATTTACATTTTTTCATGTGGTTCAATAACTGTCACCCCTTGTGAGTGCTCCCTTTCTACACGTATTTTACGGAATCCTAAAAACGTTAAACGTGTTTCTTTCCTTCATTTTTGTGATAATTGTTACAATAAATCCTCAAAATGAGCACAATTTCCCTCAGTACATAACAGGTATCGAAGTAGCAGGCCACCCTTGCCCCTGTAAAATGAGTGGCGTATTCTGTAAGTGTGTGGCCGCTCCCAGATTTCTTGTAAACTAATTTCTTCCTTGAGTTCGCAGGAACAGAATACACTTTAGTTTTCATGTTGTTGTTGTTGTTGTGGTCTTCAGTCCTGAGACTGGTTTGATGCAGCTCTCCATGCTACTCTATCCTGTGCAAGCCTCTTCATCTCCCAGTACCTACTTCAACCTACATCCTTCTGAATCTGCTTAGTGTATTCATCTCTTGGTCTCCCTCTACGATTTTTACACTCCACGCTGCCCTCCAATACTAAATTGGTGATGCCTTGATGCCTCAGAACATGTCCTACCAACCGATCCCTTCTTCTGGTCAAGTTGTGCCACAAACTTCTCTTCTCCCCAATCCTATTCAGTAATTCCTCATTAGTTATGTGGTCTACCCATTTAATCTTCAACATTCTCCTATAGCACCACATTTCGAAAGCTTCTATTCTCTTCTTGTCCAAACTATTTATCGTCCATGTTTCACTTCCATACATGGCTACACTCCATACAAATACTTTCAGAAATGACTTCCTGACACTTAAATCTATACTCGATGTTAACAAATTTCTCTTCTTCAGAAACGCTTTCCTTGCCATTGCCAGTCTACATTTTATATCCTCTCTACTTCGACCTTCATCAGTTATTTTGCTCCCCAAATAGCAAAACTCCATTACTACTTTAAGTGTCTCATTTCCTAATCTAATTCCTTCAACATCACCCGACTTAATTCGACTACATTCCATTATCCTCGTTTTGCTTTTGTTGATGTTCATCTTATATCCTCCTTTCAAGACACTGTCCATTCCGTTCTACTGCTCTTCCAAGTCCTTTGCTGTCTCTGACAGAATCACAATGTCATCGGCGACCCTCAAAGTTTTTATTTCTTCTCCATGGATTTTAATACCTACTCCGAATTTTTCTTTTGTTTCCTTTACTGCTTGCTGAATATACAGATTAAATTACATCGGGGAGAGGCTACAACCCAGTCTTACTCCCATCCCAACCACAGATTCCCTTTCATGTCCCTCGACTCTTATAACTGCCATCTAGTTTCTGTACAAATTGTAAACAGCCTGCCGCTCCCTGTATTTTACCCCTGCCGTCTTTAGAGTTTGAAAGAGAGTATTCCAGTCAACATTGTCAAAAGCTTTCTCTAAGTCTACAAATGCTAGAAATGTAGGTTTGCCTTTCCTTAATCTTTCTTCTAAGATAAGTCGTAAGGTCAGTATTGCCTCACGTGTTCCAGTGTTTCTACGGAATCCAAACTGATCTTCCCCGAGGTCGGCTTCTACTAGTTTTTCCATTCGTCTGTAAGGAATTCGTGTTACTATTTTGTTCGGTAATTTTCACATTTGTCAACACCTGCTTTTTTTGGGATTGGAATTATTATATTCTTCTTGAAGTCTGAGGGTATTTCGCCTGTTTCATACATCTTGCTCACCAGATGGTAGAGTTTTGTCAGGACTGGCTCTCCCAAGGCCGTCAGTAGTTCCAGTGGAATGTTGTCTACTCCCGGGGCCTTGTTTCGACTCATGTCTTTCAGAGCGCTGTCAAACTCTTCACGCAGTATCGTATGTACCATTTCATCTTCATCTACATCCTCTTCCATTTCCATAATATTGTCCTCAAGTACATCGCCCTTGTATAGACCCTCTATATACTCCTTCCACCTTTCTGCTTTCCCTTCTTTGCTTCGAACTGGGTTTCCATCTGAGCTCTTGATATACATACAAGTGGTTCTCTTATCTCCAAAGGTCTCTTCAATTTTCCTGTAGGCAGTATCTATCTTACCCCTAGTGAGATAAGCCTCTACATCCTTACATTTGTCCGCTAGCCATCCCTGCTTAGCCATTTTGCACTTCCTGTCGATCTCATTTTTGAGACGTTTGTATTCCTTTATGCCTGCTTCATTTACTGCATTTTTATATTTTCTCCTTTCATCAATTAAATTCAATATTTCTTCTGTTACCCAAGGATTTCTACTAGTCCTCGTCTTTTTACCTACTTGATCCTCTGCTGCCTTCACTACTTCATCCCTCAAAGCTACCCATTCTTCTTCTACTGTATTTCTTTCCCCCATTCCTGTCAATTATTCCCTTACGCTCTCCCTGAAACTCTGTACAACCTCTGGTTCTTTCAGTTTATCCAGGTCCCATCTCCTTAAATTCCCACCCTTTTGCAGTTTCTTCAGTTTTAATTTACAGGTCATAACCAATAGATTGTGGTCAGAGTCCACATCTGCCCCTGGAAATGTGTTACAATTTAAAACCTGGTTCCTAAATCTGTCTCACCATTATATAATCTATCACATACCTTTTACTATCTCCAGGGTTCTTCCATGTATACAACCTTCTTTCATGGTTCTTAAACCAAGTGTTAGCACAGCAAGGCCGCTTTGGTTATTGTTACAAGGCCAGATCAGTCAATCATCCAGACTGTTGCCCTTGCAACTACTGAAAAGGCTGCTGCCCCTCTTCAGGAACCACACGTTTGTCTGGCCTCTCAACAGACACCCCTCCGTTGTGGTTGCACCTACGGTACGGCTATCTGTATCGCTGAGGCACGCAAGCCTCCCCACCAACGGCAAGGTCCATGGTTCATGGGGGGGAGGAGTTTTCATGTAGGTGCTGTAAATGGGACGATAATTGTGAAAAATGATCAGCATAAATATGTTGTATCTCTAATGGTGGATATTGCCGGGGTGTTTGATCGCTTATGGTGACCAGAACTGTTTGACCTCTTGTCGTGCCCACGAGAGAACGTAACAAAAGGAATTTCAAAGCGCTTCCCACCGAATTCCTCAAACTAATTAGTTTTCTGGTATTTCTTACCCTATACGGAGTTAGGAAAGCTGTAGGATGAGGAAGAAATCGGAGGAGTTGTGGCGTATGCTGGAACCTTGGGATGACGGGCATTTCATCTTTCAGTAGAACATGCGGCATCTTTTACACATGCCATCTCTGCCAAATTATCACAGTTGTATAGCTTCTGTTCCTTCTGCTCATCTGTATATTTCAAGCAGCACAGACTGGACTTAAGGGAACGTTCACGTGCCGAAATTTGTTTAACAAAACAAGAAGGATGGTGATTTTTCCTGTGTCATTAAATGGGACAAAGACGGTTGGAATGTGCTAAATGGTGGTTTGTCAATTTAAAAAAATACACAAATGCTGAAAAACGTTTTGAAAGTTTCACATTATATGCATTAAGTTAGGAAAGATTATGTGTACACGTGTAATACGCGTGCATCCAGTATCGTGTACGATGTGGTATAGTTGTAATGAATTTTCCGTTACTTTAGCGAATCAAGCATCGGCTGGAAGCACTAGAACTCTAACTTAACAATTGCTTCCAATGGATGACCATTTGTCCATCATAACTTAATTTTAATTTAATAAAAAATTTATTTATGTCGTTAGAGACACACATTTTGCTAGAACATAAAATTAATTGAAATCATCCCACTCCTATATAAAATTATTTATATATCCCTTACGAGCTTTTTGCGTGATTTTAATCTCTACGTTTGGTTTTCGTTGTAGAAATCATCTCCGCATTACTAACAATTGTTTCAGGTCATAACAGCGTCTTATTCACAGTGTCATAGCAGATTTAGCAGGTGAGGTTTTTCGTAAACTGATCCTGCAGTGCCTGACAGGTGAATTACGCTCAACTTACTTTACAACATAGTCTTTGAAAAGCATTTTGAAGCGACTGAGTTATCACAGACGTTACAAAGCGTCGAAATAGTTTCACACAAATTGTTTTAACCAGACGACAATGTTTTAATTTGAGATAATTAACTAAATAATCACCAAAAATCGACCAATAATTTTTTGCTTGTTAGTATTTCGGTTACTACGGGATTATTTAACGTAAGTAGTTTTTCATTTCTAGTTCACTTTTGCCATTTGAGTTTACGTATTGCCATTTTGTCATTTGGAGTCTATGTACGGAGCTCTTAACGCTGTGAAATGGAGTCAAATTGCAGGAATTGGAGCATTTCCGAGATATTGTTCTGTTTGAGTTTAATACAGGGGAAACAGCAACAGAGATAGCCAGAAACATTTGCACCGTGTGTGGGGATAATGCCATTGGTCAGAGCAAGGCAAGAAGATGGCTTGTTCGTTTTAAGGAGGATCGTTTTGACGTTTGTGGCTCTCCACGTACAGGAAGACATTCAGGGTCTAATGGAGACCTTTTAAACGCATTAACCCAGAATGATCCAAGTCAGCGTTCTCGGAAAAGGGCAAATATGATGAACAGTGAGCATTCCACCTTCGTGCGGCATTTACATGCAACGTGGAAGGTTCAAATAGTGTATGTACGCTCTAAATCAAAATCACAAAAATCAGCTGCTGGCCACTTGTGCATCTCTGCTTGCTCGCTATCAATTGGCTCGTGACAACACCGACCATAGTTGTTCTGTACCGTTACTGGTGACGAGAAATCGTCTATTTGCGTTAACTTAAGAGAAATAAAGGAATATCTGAGCCCAAATGGAGCAGCAACTGCCCACATAAAGACCTGCCCGCATCCACAAAAGATGATGTTATGTATCTGGTGGAACAGCGACGGTGTGGTGTGCTACGAACTGCTTCCCCGAGGTGTGACCATCATTACTGATATTTATTGCCAAAAACTGAGATGTTTTGCAGACGCAGTCCAAAAATAACGACCAGTAAGACTGAGTGAAGTGATGCCACTCCAGGATAACGCTCGCCCGCATTTTGCTAAACTGACCACTAACACTGTACACGAGTAGGGTCGGGAGGCCGCGCTCATCTTATTCACCTGATCTTCAATCCTTAGATTTTCGCCTTTTCCTTCAGTATCGAATAATCTTCAAGGAACTTCCCCTCCGGATGAAAATGCGCTTCGAACGTGGCTCGACGAGTTCTTAGCTTCAAATTCACGTGAAATGGGAACGTTACCCTAGCCTTGCAGACACTCTTACACATTGAAGGAGGATATGTTATTGATAACTAAAATCTATGTTATGTGTTTCTATTGTGTTTATCAAACTTATGAAAAACACTGCAGCAACTCAATACTTTGCCTTTGGCAAAATACTATAAACAATATTGGTATAGGTAAAGGCAATTTGATCCACTGAATCATTCTAAAGACTTGCCTTCATTGCCATTGGAAATTGGATAAATGGTAATAAAGTTCATGAGATGATTCGTAATTCCAACGTAGGTTCTTGGTCGGCGGCTCAAGAATGTCGACAAAAGCTACCATAATTAAAGGAGCTGCCGCAGCTAAAATATTGGGCAGTTGTGAGTCGTTATAGGGAGTTTTCTGTGAGTTCGGACAGTTACCAGGAGAATGACCGGGGTAACAGTCTCAGATAATTCTGTTCCAATAAGTGGAATGGTGGCAACGCTGAGAGCTACGCATTATGGGATTGAAACTATGTGGTTTGGTTTATGTGCTTAATAGTAATAAACAAACAGAAAGTAAAATTTCTGATTATTGCTTACAGTTCTAAAGTCAGCTTAAATGTTACATGACACCGTGGACGTTCAATTTTGGACAAGTCAACGAGAACACATCCCCGGTTGTTTCTAGATTTGAGAATATATTGATTCGATCTTGTCATTTATGCCAAAATAATACAGAGGATAGTCACACTTGGTATCGGTAAGCAAGGGTCGCATGTGCTGGCTAGTATGTTCCGAAATACCGGGTATAAAAACGAGATTCTTCCGGGGTTCTTACCTCGGGTTCTGTTGGTGAGAGAAATGAAGGGTCAAATGTTTTGTACAGCCCTTGGAGAGGAGTCCATTTTACATCCAGTTCTACACTTACTATCCTATAGTACAGGTTTAGAACATGATTATTGCACACCTGTTCCTCGCAAGGCATATGGCGCAAATCGATTAGTTCCTTTTGCATGCTGTATACGGTGGGTTCAAATGGCTCTGAGCACTATGGGATTAAACTTCTGAGATCATCAGTCCCCTAGAACTTAGAACTACTTAAACCTAACTAACCTAAGGACATCCATGCCCGAGGCAGGATTCGAACCTGCGACCGTAGCGATCGCGCGGTTCCAGACTGTACCTCCTAGAACCGCTCGGCCACTCCGGCCGGCTGTACGGTGGGCTTTAGGGGTTTATGAGGGCACCATTATTCCATGGTCGGTTCCTTACAAAACTAAGGAAAAGGTTATTTTACCATTTTTTCGTACCAAAACAGATCCAATGATTCCAGGTAGGGTTCACAGAGGAAATAGCTGAAATTATTACGACATAAGATCCCGATCTCGAACGACATTTTTACGTTGCCCTACTTGTAAAGAAAAATACGCACGTAAAATCCGGTTTGAGGCGAAAATGTAGCTTCTGAAGAAAGGCATCAAGAGGGCATACGGTGTAAAGTGTATCCGTTTTCATCAGAACGGTTCTGGGATTCCCGTTTTGTAGTACTGATGCACATGCAATTATTTTGCCCACCTGAGGCGTAAAATTAATTTTGCAATGTTTAAATTTCACGTAAGTAAACAATCAAAATTTTACAGACCCATAAAGTTATTTTCACAAGAATGACTGCCTGCTGTGGCAGAGAATAGAAGGGAATCGGCGGAAAATTGCTCTTATCACAGCACAAAGAGGCGAATATGCTCTTGTTTAAAAGACTGTGACTCAAAACTGGGATACCAGCTTCCTCATTCTATCTTCCACAGCACCTACAACATATTTCACAAAAATTTTGGTTTTCGCGCTGTTTAGCTGTGAGAGGAGCAAGTGACGGAGGGGAAAAAACAGAAAATTATCAGCAACTGGACTATAGTAGACAGTGGTTGTGTTATAGAAACAGCGAAGGGGACAACGGCAGTGTGAGAGTAAAAGAGGAACACAGTGGCAGTCAAAAATTCGATGACAATAAAGGAATAGGGCTAGGAAAAGAATCACGGATACAATGTTACTGGGAGACGTGAAAAGAGAAAGTAAAACTGGGTCACGCCCATTGATATTGAGTGACGGAGTCTATCGTAACGACAACGAGGAAAGGTAAATAGTTACAGTGAGACAGTGGTGAGAAGGAACGAAGGAGATAATAGCAGTAAGAGAGAGCTAGACAGTAACAGTGAGAGGAGCAGTAGGACAGAAGGCAGGAAACAGTGACCGTGAGACATGAGACAGTGATGGTTAGAGAGATATAAAGAGATAATAAAGAAATAACGGCTATTAACTGTTGAACAAGTGAGTGACAGTTGGCAAGTGGGAGTGTATTTTTTTTTCTTTTTTTTTCAGTCGTCAGTCTTTTGACATCGTATCATCCCGTCCGTTCTTCTTTCATGTCTTCCACATTTTTCTTTCCTCTCCGATTCTGCGCAGAACCTCCTCAGTGTACCTAACTTTCAACATTTGTGAGTAGCACCACATATCAAATGCTTCTGTTATCATCTGTTCCAGTTTCCCGACACTCTATGTCTCATCAACATACAATGCTGAGCTCCAACCGTACATTCTAAGAAATGTCTTCCTCGAATTAAGTCATACGTTTGATTCTTATAGACATTTCTTGGTCAGAAATGCCCTTTCTTCTAGTGTTAGTCTGCTATTTATGTCCTCCTTTGCTCCGTCCGCCATTGGTTATTTTGCTGCCTAGGTTGCAGAATTCCTCAACTTCATCTATGTCGCTGTCTTCATTTCTGATGTTAAGTTTCTCGATGTTCTCATTTCTGCTCCTTCTCAATACTTTCGTGTTTCTTCAACTAACTTTCATTCCATGTTCTGTACTTATTAGACTGTTAATTCGATTCAGTGGATCATGCAAGCCTTCTTCACTTTCTCTGAGGTTAGTAATGTCATCAGCAAATCGTGTCATAGATATCCTTTCACCTCGAATTTGAATTCCACTCCAAAACCTTTCGTTTATTTCCATCATTGCTTCTCCGATGTATGGACTGAACAGTTGGGGCTAAAGACTGCCTCCTTGCTTCCCTGTCTCACACCATTTTTTATACGAAAACTTCGTTCTTGGTCTTCTACTTATTTCTTCTTGGCTCTTGTACATGTTGTATATCACCAGTCTCTCCCTATAACATACCCCTATTGTCCACAGAAGTTCGAACATCTCGCACCATTTAACATTATCGAACGATTTTTCCAGGTCAACAATTCCTATGAATGTGTCTCGATATTTCTTTATTTCCGTTATGACGCACAACGTCAGGATTGACTCTTTGGTGCCTTTACTTTTCATAAAGCCAAACTGATCCTCATCTAACCCATCCTCAATCATATTTTCCTTTCTTACGTATATTATTCTAGTCAGTTACTTAGATGCATGAGCTGTTAAGCTGATTGTGCGATAATTCTCGCACTTGTCAGCTCTAGCAGTCATCGGAATTATGTGGATGATATTTTTCCGAAAGTCAGTTTTTATGTCGCAGGACTCATACATTCTACAAACCAACGTATATAGTCGTTTTGTTACCAAATTCCCCTAATAATTTTAGAAATTCTGATGGAATGTTATCTATCCATTCTGCCTTATTTGATCTTAAGTCCTCAAAAGCGCTTTTAAATTCTGATTCTAACATTGGATCCCCTCTCTCTTCTAAATCTACTCCTGTTTCTTCCTCTATCACATCAGACAAATCTGCCCCTGGTAGAGGCCATCAACGTACTCTTTCTCCTCTGCTTTCTCCTCTGCATTTAACAGTGGAATTCCCGTCGAACTCTTAATGTTACCACCTTTGCTGTTAATGTCACCGAAGGTTGTTTTGAATTTCCTCTACGCTGAGTAAGTCTTTCCGACATTCATTTCCTTTCAGATTTCTTCACATTTTTCGTGCAGCCATTTTGTCTAAGGATTCCGGCATTACCTGTTTATATTATTTCTTAGCGACTTGTATTTCTGTAGTCCTCAAATTCACTGAAGATCACTTTTTTGAAACCCTGTCATTTTTCGTCTTTGCGAGGTATTGTTATTTATTTAATTATTTATTCCACTGTCACCTGACCGTGCATGCGATGTTGGCGGTTCTTCTGAGGCAACTGTTGCCCTCAGCTGCTTCGCTGCGCTTCTTATCGATTTTCTGTCGCTACCTCTCGTAATGCCGTTGACGGGGTTGATTGATAAGATAACGTGCTACCCAACTCTTTTTTGAAATACCGTCGGTAGTGTGGCCAAAATTTTGCTATTATATCACGCAACGTAATATCTCCTCCACATCGAGTGTTCCGAGCCGATTCAGTTGCTGCCAATCATTATTAGCAACGTCGGCATGCAGCCGAAAATCTAAAATAGTACATTCTAACGTACCATTTTAGTCACAGACACATTCGGAGCTATGTGTTGTAACAGTTGGATGCGAATAAGTGGCACACGTCTCACAACCAGTCAACAAGTGTGTCCGGTCTCTCAGAGGATTCAGATGCTTCATTCATAATCTCTCTTTTATCCCTGGCAGGAAATCATAAGTGCTCCTCGGTATTTGTGCATCATCCCATCGTTTTTGGCGTACGTGGAGGATCTGATTCTGAATTTTCTGCTTGCTTGTGGCCCGTATTCTTATTCAATTCGGGACTTCATATCACGGTTCTTTCTTCATCCAATAAGTCATCGCGCGTTCCGTATCTGGAGATCGGCTGGATATATTCTAAGTATTACTTGTAACGCCTCAACTGACCCAGTGACGGAAGCTCCCGTCAACCGAAGAAACATTCCACGTTGCACACTGTTAACTACCCACGCTAGTTTTACAAGAAAAAGTCTGTGGGCCGACGCATGCACAGTATCCCATCATAGCAGTTAAGATAGCGTTATGATACGTTCTTACTGTTTTTATTGACAGGTTTTAATCGGAACTGGAGAGACTAATTAATTTTGTGCGTGATATTCCTGATTCTGTTGCTCACTTCTTCATTATATGCACTATAGTTTTGTAGTTCATTCAAGAAGATGTTAAACATCTGGTGACCGACTTTATGGATCTGTCACTAAATTTCGTGATCGGACCTCTGAAAAGACTCCATTCTAACGACATTTACATGGTCTTCCCAGGCGTGGCTGACAGTTCGACTCCTAGTAACAACTGGCGTAATTGTTGTAGGACTACATCTCCGTCTTCGAGGCAGGTCTGGGAGCTTCCCTTGGGAAGCACTTCAGAGTTATGAAGTGCTTAAGTTCAGCATTGCCGTAGTGCTTAGGAGAATGTGCCTTCCTAATTAGAAAGGAACGGTACATAAATAGCCACGTCTATATGTAGACACCCACAACAAGGTGAAGTGAGAAACGTAAGCGCGTAAGTTGCTCGTAAGCATCTTGCGTCTTGTACTCCGAAATCTAATTGCTTCCACAGCATGTTCCTCTGCCTTCAACAACCAGGTAAAACTTAGTTTGTTCTCGAACATTAGTCATTTAGGGTGTAGATTTAATAAATGTTGCTCGAATAATTACTGTTAGTTCCGAATACGGGTGGTTACTTCTTACAACAGTGCGCGCTGTTACTCAAGGTCCGATGATTAATACTTTGACAAGTGCCTTATGTGAAACCTCTACTTAGCAAAGCAGCCATAAACACCTATCCATATGTTCTTCAACAAGGCAGCCATGAAAAGTTCCCTTACATACATTGAGAGGCAGCCACGAAATCATCATCAACCAACGTTCCTTTCCCGATGTCTGCTCATACAAACGATTTTACTATATCAAGATTGATGCGAACAGCTGCCTCATTTATCTTTCTTGTACAATAGTTTATAATGGTCTGCTACAAAGAAATTAGTTGCTGTACACGATGCTGGAAGCATACTTTTCAGGTTTTCGCTTCTAACGAGCCCGATAATAGAAGTTAATACACAAATCGTAAAGATCTCCAAAGACGTCATGCTGTAGCTTGAATTTTAGCCGATAAAGCCAAGGCAGTACGCGTGAGAAAAGGTATTGGAATAGGGCAACGCATTGCAGTATTTTTACTTCATAAAATCACGCATGGTATAATTAAGTTTGATTAAATGATGGCAGTTACTTTTTATGTGCTGAAGACTTCCGAAATTACAAAGAGTATTATCGAAAATTACAGCTTTGTCAAACGCGTAAACATGTTCCGAGGTACAACAATGTCATATGCGTAGAAACAAATATTCTACCGAAATTGAAAAGTTGTAAAATCCCGGAAATCTATTAATACTGTGTTTATAGTCGACCTGTTACATTACTACTCTCCTAGAGACCAATAATCAGTAAGTGAAATCTAAGAAGTAGAAGTATTACTAAAAAATAGTTACAAGTTCTACAAGTTTCAAAATAGAAGCTACTGGAAACAAACACAAATTTACATCTTCAAGACAGGTAACATCATTAAGAAGCTTGTTCTCTTGTAAAAGACCTGCTTCTCTTTCAAAGTACAAGTTGCTGTTGTACGACCGACGAAATATGGCTCAACCGTCCGTACGTTACGTAACTAGTTTTAAAATCATTAGAATTAACAATATATTCCAAATAGCTTTCATATACTATACTTTAAGCACTTAAATTTGTAGAAGTCGAAATATTTACAACTGCAGAACTGATCACAATCTCATGTAAACAACGGTAACTGGAGAAAATTACGGAAACTACTTATGACGGTCTCTAGAGCACATTCTTCGATGTGACTGGAAAATCAGTCACTAAAACCATCATGTTATTCCAGGTAAACTATCTTCTAGGTACAACACTCTCCATTAGAAAATGAGATACGACGTATGGGTACCGACAAAAGCTGCCTTTGGGGTGTTTCAGTCGCCTTGGAGTAGTCTAACGAGCTGTGGGGGGAGACGAGAGTCGCTGATAACACGGAAGGAGGTATGAAGTTTGAATGAGGAGCAGTAGCATAATCTGCGGAGTGACATAACACTTCTGAAGGTTGGTGGAAATAAATAAAGGGACAGGTTACCTAGGAGGTGCAGAAGACGAGAGACCAAATGATGGAAATATGTTGCATATACGAGAGAGGAGGATTATCTGTTCGATGTCACTCGTACTTACACTGCGGATTGGTCCATTGAGTAGTCGTTCAAGATGCCTGCATTCACCTCCACCTATTGATGAGTAAGTATTAGCGGACACTTACAGCACTGTGAAATAGCATTACCATAACCAGGATCCACAATGTGGACAACGAAGACTACGTGGTGACGCCACAATAAGAGGCAAGACACTCTTGGTTGTTGCCAGAGTGACACTTCAGTTGCCTTACGAACATTTGCCATGAGCCCACACACGGTACTTTATGTACAATTTATCTAACATTCTGAGCTTGCAACTCAGTGATGTACGCGTTATTTCTCTAATTTCTGTGTATTCACTTTAATACACAACTCGTCATTAAAATTGCTACACCAAGAACAAATCATTGGACAAATGTATTATACTAGAACTGACATGTGATTACATTTTCACGCAATTTGGGTGCATAGATCCTGAGAAATCAGTGCCCAGAACATCACCTCTGGCAGTAATTACGGCCTTGATACGCCTGGGCTTTCAGTCAAACAGAGCTTGGATGGCGTGTACAGCTACAGCTGCCCATGCAGCTTCAAAACGATACCACAGTTCATCAGGGGTAGAGACTGGCGTATAGTGACGAGCCAGTTGCTCGGCCACCATTGACCAGACGTTTTCAATTGGTGATAGATCTGGAGAATGCGCTGGCCAGGGCAGCAGTCGAACATTTTCTGTATCCTGAAAGGCCCGTACAGGACCTGCAACATGCGGTCGCGTATTATCCTGCTGAAATGTAGGTTTTCGCAGGGATCGAATGATGGGTAGAGCCACGGGTCGTAACACATCTGGAATGTATCGTCCACTGTTCAGAGTGCCGTCAATGCGAACAAGAGGTGACCGAGACGTGTAACCCATAGCACCCCATACCATCACGCCGGGTAATACGCCAGTATGGCGATGACGAATACACGCTTCCAATGTGTATTCACCGCGATGTGATCGTCATGATGCTGTAAACAGAACCTGGATTCATCCGAAAAAAAGTAGTTTTTCTATTCGTGCACCCAGGTTCGTCGTTGAGTACACCGTCGCATGCGTTCCTGTCTGTGATGCAGCATCAAGGGTAACCGCAGCCATGGTCTCCGAGCTAATAGTGAATGCTGCAACAAATGTCGTCCAACTGTTCGTGCAGATGGTTGTTGTCTAGCAAACGTCCCCATCTGTTGTCTCAGGGATCGAGACGTTGCTGCACGATCCGATATAGCTATGCGGATAAGATGGCTGTCATTTCGACTGCTAGTGATTCGAGGCCATTGGGATCCAGCATGGCGTTCCATATTACCCTCCTGAACCCATCGATTCCATATTCTGCTAACAGTCATTGGATCTCGACCAACGCGAGCAGCAATGTCGCGATATGATAAACCGAAATCGCGATGGGCTACAATCCGACCTTAATCAAAGTCGGAAACGTGATGGTCCGCATTTCTCCTCCTCACGCGAGGCATCACAACAATGTTTCACCAGACAAAGCCGGTCAGCTGCTGTTTGTGTATGAGAAATCAGTTGGAAACTTTCCTCATGTCAGCACGTTGTAGGTGTCACCACCGGCGCCAACTTTGTGTGAATGCTGTGAAAAGCTAATCATTTGCATATCACAGCTTCTTCTTCGCGTCGGATAAATTTCGCGTCTGTAGCACGTCATCTTCGTGGTGTAGCAGTTTTAATGGCCGGTAGTGTATATGTGGTTCCACATTATTCGCGTTTCCTTTGAGTTAATTTCATAAATTTCATTGTTCACGTTCAGCAAATTGGCTTCCAGGTGCCAGTCAGAAGGTTTAATGGCTTATAAGGGGGTCCCTAGACGATGTGTTTCTAAGCGTCCTACCAGTCATTTGTAACCATTATATAATTTTATGCTTAACGTGGTACCAGCAACGAAAAATCCTTTAATACAAGTACAAAAATACATCAGCCGACTCTTAAACCATAACAGATTAGGTTCGTAATTTGCGATTATTGTGTGTGCAGAAACTAGATGCAGTGTAGTGGAGTAATTTTACTCATCCACACATACATGGATGTACGTATACATTTATGTACGTATGAAGATTCCACATCTCCTCCTAAGCCACTGGACCGCTTTCAACCAAACTTGGTACACGTATCATTTACTGTCTACAATGAATCTCTGTGGGTGTAGAAACCACCTACCTATCGCATGGGTGAGAATGGGGGTGAAAAAGCAGTCTACCACACAACGAGCAAATATTCATAATTTATTAATCCAGTATTTGAGACATACAGCAATTAGTGACTTGCGATAAACATTATACACAATTACAAAGCTAAATTAGAATTTTTCTGACAACCCACACAAAATGGTGAAAGGGAAAAGTTTCTCACTTATTATACTTCCGCTATTCGTGCAATAAAAACTCCGCATGGAGCATTACTTATTTACTACTAAATGTATGCGTCAAACATTTTGCACACAGTATTCAAATTTACCACAAAATTTGCCAGCAAATTTATATCAACGTATGTCAAAATTTCAGGAGATATGACATCATGAACACCGGGATGCATGAAAAACTGCTGCATCATGCATGGTGTTTAAAAGTTCATTGCTACTTTACTACTAACTACTACTCACATCACATTTCGCAGACAGTGACCCCGTATACCACTGCATGTACGTAGAAAATTATATCACTGTAAGACACATTGTACAGGCAGAATGACGTCAAATACTGAGACGCTTGAAAGAGGTCGTAACACATAACGCTTTGATTTTTTATTTCCTTATTATTGCTATTCACAGCACAATTTGCATACAGTATTCACATTTGACGCCGAATGTGCCAAGAAATCTGTCTTCGTACGACATACAGTTTTTGAGGTATAACGTCATAAACTATGAGGTGCAAGAAAACTGCCGCATCATACAAGACGTTTAAATTGATTATTTCGTTGCTACTTACTGTATTGTCAATACATTTGGCAGAGAACAGACACATATACCGTTGGATGTACCTGCAAAATTATATCACTGTGCTACACATAGTTCA
This sequence comes from Schistocerca americana, assembly GCF_021461395.2. Taxonomy (NCBI): domain Eukaryota; kingdom Metazoa; phylum Arthropoda; class Insecta; order Orthoptera; family Acrididae; genus Schistocerca; species Schistocerca americana. The sequence goes on from NC_060122.1 coordinate 626,119,705, forward strand.
GGAAATACGACGACATAAACATTGAGCAGTGTGAAAATGAAACTACCGATCGAATTTCGCTAGAGATACAGGTGAAATATGCAAACAAATATGTGTGAAATACACACATTTCACATGTTTTTCCATAAGGAAATCCAGGGGCAAAAAGTTGATCCTGAACAGCCAGCACGATTTCAACCAAGTTGGGCACAGTTTAGTAGTGATGTGAAAGGGAATACTCGAGCTGTTAGGCCTTCAAGTCTCTTGTTTGACTGGGGGTGACAACGTGGAAATAAAATGCAGTAGGGGGAGATGGACTGGCAAAGAGAGGAAGAAAGGAGGTGGACACAGTTGGAGACGGCAGATGCAGAGTCAATGAGGGGAAGGGAAAATGGGCAGAGAAGTGGGAGAGGAGGAGATTGACAGAGAAAGGAAAGAGGAGGAGATGGACAGATATATGGAGAGAAAGAGTGGGGCTGCGGGAGAGGGGGAGGAGGTGACGGACACAAGGAGAGGGAGGAATACCTGGACAGAGAAAGGGAAGAGCACGAAGACTTGGACAGGGAAATGGAAAAGGAGGAGATGGACAGAGAGAGAGGCAGCAAGAGGTGGACAGAGAATGGGGTGTGGAGGACGTGGACCGAAAGGGGGGGGGGGCGGCAGAAGAAATGGACAGTGGATGGTGGCAAGTAAGGAAAATGAAGGCGGGAGGGGGGGCGAGGAGATAGACTAATATGAGGTTATATACACGTCAAAAAGTGTTTTGCGTCACCCCTGTTCTCAGAACTCTTGAAGATATACGTCGACTGTGGATTTTGTATCACATACACAGTCCCTTTAACTGTTCAGAGATGTCACTAAACCCGGCCAAAGATGTAAACAACCATGGATGAGCAGCGCCTATTAGATGGAGTGGGTCCGACAGCCGATCAGTTCCAGTCATTTCACCAGGAAGGAGGTACACAGCTCGTGTTGTCGGTAGTTCAACCATTCCTAGACGGTCAATACCGCGGTTCTATTGTCCGCATTGTTACTTTATGCAATGAAGGGCTCTCAACAAGGTAAGTGTTCAGGAGTCTTGGAGTGAACCAAAGAGATGTTGCTCGGACTACTACTGCAGTGGAAGACCGCTACTTACGGTTTATGGCTCGGAGGAAACCTGACACCAACGCCACCGTGTTGAATAATGCTTTTCGTGCTGCCACAGGACTTCGTGTTACGACTCAGACTCTGCACAATAGGCTGCCCAACAACATGCCGAATGGACCGCTCAGGACTGGTATCCTGTTCTCTTCACCAATGAGTGTCGCATATGCTTTCAATCAGACAATCGTCGGAGACGTGTTTGGAGGCAGCCCAGTCAGGTTGAACGCCTTAGACACACTGTCCAGCGAGTGCAGCAAAGTAGAGGTTCCCTGATATTTTAGAGTGGCATTATTTGGGGCCGACGTACACCGCTGGTGGTCATGGAAGGCGTCGTAACGGCTGTACGATACGTGAATTCCATCCTCCAACCGATAGTGCAACCCTATCGGCAGCACGTTGCCGAGGCATTCGTCATCATGGACGACAATTCGTGCCCCCATATTGCACATCTTGTGTATTACTTCTTTCAGGATAACGACATCGCGCGATTACAGTGGCCAGCATGTTCTCCAGAAACGAACCCTATCGAACATGCCTGGGATAGATTGAAAAGGGCTGTTTATGGACGACGTGATCACCAACCACTCTGAGGGATTTATGCCGAATCGCCGTTGAGGAGAGGGAAAATGTGGACCAACAGTGCCTTGATGAATTTGAGGATATAACGCCACGACGAATACAGGCGTGCATCAATGGAAGAGGATGTGCTACTGGGTATTAGAGGCACCGGTGTGCACAGCCGTCTGGACTACCACCTCTAAAGATCTCGCTATATGATGGTACAACACGCAATTTGTGGTTTCCATGAGCAATAAAAAGGGCGGAAATGATGTTTTTGATGATATCTATTCCAATTTTCTGTACAGGTTCCGAAACTCACAGAACCGAGGCGATTCCAAACTTTTTTTAATGTGTGTAATAAGTACTGAGCAACTCCTGGAGCTCAACTATTTGTTCAGTCATGGCATACAACACGAATGCACAATTTTTCTCAAAATATCTCCCATTTTGTGGTATCGATGTTGTCTTCGTCGACTGCACACGGTGCGCCACACATGACGCCGCGGAAGACAGGACTATTAAGCCCGTCTGCGACCCGCTGCGGGCCAAGCACCCTCCGAAGATTACCGTCTCACGATGAGGGTGGGGGTGTTTAGGGCGACATGTAAGCCACGGCAGTAGGCCGCCATGGATTCGACTTACTACAAACAAATATACGCCTACACGCCTCTTTTCAAGTAGCCACACAGTGTGAAGTGGGCCATTTCTCGAAAGACTTGCAGTGAGAACAGATGGACCTAGCGGAACTCTAATGGTATGATAATAATCTGCAACTGACTGAACACTGTACAGATAGCCAGTGATCCACAGTACTGTCGAATTGTCATAGTTTGGAAGGGTTACGTCCAAGGTTAACGAAGTTTCCTATGTAACTGTTTCATCTATATGCATTGTAAACAATACGCTCATGTTTCAGCCACATGTTGCTGTGTTCGTGTCAACTCGTTCACCTACACACACAACACATTTAGAACTAACTGCTATGCACGTATGAGGATACTGTGGATACTGTCAGCTAACTTCCAGTGTGATTAACTTACGTCATGAGAGTGTTACCAACAGGGAAAATAGAACAGACACCAACTGCAGAGAGAATAAAAAGTGTGACAGAAAGAGTTCAAGAGGGTTATCATCAGATACAGTACATCACCAGTGTAGCAGGTAACAGTGATTGGATTGTGCATGTAAAAATTAAAATTCAAGGAAAGCTAGAAACACTGAAGCGAATACTGTAACTGCTGAAGTATACTAAAATGGTATGAGAGCTACTTGGTAAACAGACTGCTGTGCTTTGTCTGTAAGAGTCCATGACCGCTGTTGTTCTTCTTATTTGACACTTCGTCTGTTTGGTCCTCCTGTAAATATGATTATAAAACTCATGACCTCCAGCTATCCTTAAGTGCCAAAACTGAAGAAAACAGTACTGTCGTCGCCCAGATGAACAACAACCAAATCTCTGTGTTCGGAAGCGCATAAAACATGAGCCAGGCGACTTAATATAAAGTTGTGTCAAGCTATTTTCGGATCTCACAAGAAGTAACTTATCCATGGTTCCGAGAAAGTTTGCCCCCTATTCCCTCGTCGGTGCTCCATCGTTGTTTCGGAATGCATTGAAGAAACCGAATGCAGTAAGAGAGCCAACTATTACCACACACAGAAAAATTCCCCCTTTTCTCCATGTGCCCTAGAAGTTTCTGATTTCCACAGAACACGATATGTAAATTCGTGCACTCATTGTTCTTCAAAATTCCACTAATGCGGTTCAGTCAAATAGACCACAAGAAGTGCAGAATGTATATGCTTAGAAGCAACTTCAAGAGCTTGTGTTGGTTACATCTCCGACATCCACCTCGTATGCGGGTCACAAGTCAGATGACAGTTTCGTCTGTTCCTCACTGCGAACACATCTCAGTACTTTCCATCAAAGTGGATACCATCCTAACCTCTAGTCCCACCTTTCTAGTGTCTTAGCTGCACGCATGCATAAAATAAAATTATTCTGAAGCTCCTTCTCCACTGGCGGTGTCTGCCTTTGGATGAAGCACTCCACTCCAATTTTACATCCACTTCAATTTCTAAGCTTCATAATTATTTTCTCAAAAATTGACATATAAGTCAGACATCGAATCAAAGGATAACTTCTTCTCTCAGTTACGCATCTCTGCCCGTTTGTTTCTAGGCGTACTACTATGTTCTTCTTTTTCGTAGCCGATAGTTGAAATCCGTCTTTCTGTAACTTACCTTTGTTGTTCTACTTTTCAGAAGCATAACTGAGCTGTACACGCCTTCTACCATAGCTGTGATACCGTGGTATAACGGAGTGTTAGCTTCCATACTAGATATAACATCTTCCACATTTGTCATAATGAATGTAACGTCAAATACGGAGAATGCCTGCTTAGATGTAGGAAAGAGGTGTCACACACTAATCGAGCCAGTATGAATTTATCAATAAATGAACCAAGAAATTGTTAAATTTTATAGTTTCCAGATTAACTTTTTTCCACTGACTTTCATTATACATCATACCATGTTCAAAAACCAACTGAACAAAGAACATGGAAGTGCTTAATACATGAAGATGCTTTCTTCATCAGTTAGTGACAAGATAGCTGCTTGACAATTAAATACAAAATCATTGATACTGTAACAGTTTTCCTGGTTCAATTAACAGAGGATGGAAAGAAAACACACATTTCATACGGAGAGACTCATTTTGTGACTTAAGGGTCAGAGTCTTGGTTTATCCAGAGAATTTGCCAATGTATCTGCCAGCCGATCTTCTGTAGGAATTTGCTGTATGTCTAATTGTCATTCTGTCATCTGTTCTCGAAAAAAATTATTCTGATCTGTTTTGTGGGCTCGTGGAATTCAGAACTCTCTGCAAATCTCTCCGTTGCCACACAGTAAGGTGACCAAAGTCATGGGATAGCGATATGCAAATTCACAGATGGTGGTGGTATCACGTACGCAAGACATAAGAGGGCAATGCATTGGCGGAGCTGCCACTTGTATTCAGGTGATTCATGTGGACAGGTGTCTGACGTGATTACGACCGCACGACGGGAATTAACATACTTTAAACGCAGAATGACAATTGGTGCTAGACACATGGGAAATTCCATTTCGGTATTCCTTAGGGAATTCGGTATTCCGGGATCCATAGTGCCAAGAGTTTCCCCAGAACAACAAATTTCAGGCTTTATCTCTGACCACGGTAGACGCTTTGGCCGATGTCCTTCAGATAACGACTGAGAGCAGCGACAAGTAAGAGTGCGTAAAATAACCGTAGTATTCAAAGTGGGACGTACAACGAATGCATCCGTTCGGACAGTGCGGCTTAGTTTGGCGTTAATGGGCTATGGCAGCATATAACCGATGCGAGTGCCTTTGCTAACAGCATGACATCGTTTTAGCTCGTCTCCTGGGCTCGTGAGCATATACGTTGGACCCTAGATAACTGTAAAACTTCGGCCAGGTCGGATGAGTCCCGATTGCAGCTGGTAAGTGGTGATGGTATGGTTCGAGTGTGTCACAGCCCCAATGGAACGCTGGATCCAAATTGTCAACACGGCACTGTGAAACCTGGTGGTGGCTTCATAATGGTGTGGACTGAGTTTACATGGAATGGACTAGGTCCTGTGGTCTACATGAACCGATCATCGATTGGAAAAGGTTATGTTCGGCTGCTTGGAGTGAAACCATACATGGACTTCATGTTCCCAAACAACGATGGTATCTTTATGGATGGAACTGTTCACAATTTGTTTCAAGAACATTATGGACTATTCGAGCGAATGATGTGGCCATGAAGATCACCCGACATGAATCCCATCAACATTTACAGGACGAAATCGAGAGGGCATTTCGTGCACAAAATCCTGCACAGGCGAAATTTTCGGCCACGAGATAACTCTATCTGTGTACTAAGGACATTAGAAGTTCACCGACGAGTTTGTTGCACCCTCCAAAGACAGCATCACTATAGCAGTATGACACTGCACATATCTGGACAATAATTTATACAATGGCTACACGTAGCTTTTGTAGATACCAGATTACTTGTTTTAGTCTTCTCACTACGTCCGCTATTGTTGCCGACTTCAGTCGTCGGAACAGGATTCTCACGCTGTAAGCCATGTCACGTCTCATCTCTATCATCTGATACATCAATCCTCCGACTGCTTGTCGACAGGAAAATGAAACTTCTTCAAATTATTTGTTTATGCTTCTGCTGTATTTGAGTCCTTCATATTACGTGTTGAAACAGGTCTGCATTCTTGGAAATTGAAACGTTCCATAACGCGTCTTGCATAAGCTTGTTGACGTATCTTGACAGTACCAAGGCAGTCACACTGATCAGTCACAACATTATGGCCACGAACCTACTATCGATAAAACCCGTCCAAGTGATAGCAGTGTCACCTGACGAGAAATGACTGCTAGTCAGAGACACCTTTGGTGCATGTAGTATGATTGAGCATGCTGTCCGTGTGTAGAATGGAGAAGACACGCAATATGAGTTTCATCAAGGGCAAATTGTGTTGGCCTACAAGCTCTGCACGAGAATTTCGGAAAGTGCGTGACTTGTCACGTGTTCGAAGAGTGCTGTGGTGAGTGTTTTGAACACATGGCGAAATAACGGTTAAACAACGTCCTTACAGGCTGGGAAGACTGGTAAAATAGGGCAGGCGGTGAACTGTGGCAGAACTAACATCAGACTTTAAACCTGTGCAGAGTACAAGTGTCTCTGAACATATAGTGCACCGAACACTCCGAATGATAGTCCTCCACAGCCAACGGCCCATGTACTTGCTCATGTTAACACCAAGTCATCGGCAACTACGACCGGCTCTCGACCTTGGCGCAGTAGCAGAGGGATACAAAGTGTGACGAATACCGATACCTTCTTCATTATACTGATGGGAGAGTGTGAATCAGTTGTCTTCCAGGGGAACAGCTCCTTGACACCTGCACAGTGGGAGAGAGACAACCTGGCGGCGGCTCTGGGGAACATTCACGTCTTCATCCATGGATCCAACAGAGACAGTGCAATACACCAAGACAGCAAAGGAGTATCGTACACTGGCTGAAGACCACGTACGCCCCTTCACGAGGATCATGTTTCCCGACAGCAGTGGCAGTTTTTGATAAGATAATTCGCCATGTCACAAAGCCAGGAGTATGATGGAGTGGTTCGAGGAACGATTTGGTGAGTTCCAATTGATGTTCTGGCCCTCAGACTCCCCAGATCTGAACCCGTTCGAAAACATCTAGGACGAATTTGAACATGGCGTTAGATCTCACCGCCACTCTGCCCGAAATGTAGGTGGTTTGATTACTTATGTGTGCAGATGTGGTGCCGACCCCCCTCCAGCGAGCTACTAAGGCCATTGCTTCATGCCACGACGCGTCGCCGTTGTTATCCATGCCAGAAGTGGACACACCGGCTATTAGGTAGCTGGTCACAAACGTTCTGGCTGATCAGTGTACTCTCGAGTCAGAGGAAATACGATGCTGGGCTTACGGTGAACCTGAATTCAATTTAGAGCTTTTCCGTGAAGTTTCTGACATCTTGCCGATTACACACCATAACTAAGGCATTATCCAGACGAAGAGCGACTAATAGTCTCTTATCACCTTCTGTGTGGAAATATAAGAGTTTCATGAATTCTGTTGATAAGAGAAATTCTCCAATGCTCTAAAACGATTGTTCCGTCAGCTTCCTGCTTGCTAAAGTCGGTACAAACTTCGCCTCAAATTGCCAATTGTCTGTGTGCAGTGACTGTACCCTTCTGGCTGCCGCAAAAAGTCTACTTCTTTTAATTCCCCATACACGAAAGCAATAGAGACATCAAACTACATCAGATGTATTTTGTCAGCTCTTGTAACACTTAAGGGGAGATTTACTACCTTTAGACCAAAAAATCGTTTTTTTAAATTTAATTTTTGGATCCATTAAAGTTTTAGAATCCACCCCTGAAACGGTTTTTCCGAAAACGGAAAGTAAATATTTGTTTTTCGCGGTTGAACAAAAATATTCACCTGCCTGAAATCGGCCTTTTTCAGGCACCAATTTCTTTTGGGAATTTCGACTTCGTAGCCGCGAAAGATTATTCTATGTGCTTGCTCATGACTAAAACTGATAAAGTGATCGACAAGCTTACGACGTATTACGGCTTGGCTATTCGACGTCATTCCAATTCGGTGGAAGAGATGAAGAAGTCAATTTGGGCCACGTATTTCGAGATGTGTTCGACGAATGACCACCCACATTACCAAAATTGTACGGCTGGGGAAACTAGTTGGTGCAAGTGGCGCATTTCAGAGGCTACCGGACATCTGGACGAATATCATCACGACCAGCCGCTCTCCAAAGAAATTCAAAAAGTGATTCACCCGATCTACGAGGCTCTTTCGGAGGACGAGTTATTGAACCGGTGCTTGGGAGGAAACACACAAAAATCAAATGAAAGTTTGAACGCGTGTGTTTGGAAGTTAGACCCCAAGCATTTGCATTCTCGTGTGAAGACTTTGGAGATTGCGACTTTCCTGGCAGTGAGCAGCTTCAACGAAGGGTATTCAGCAATTCTGAAGACCATGACAAAGATGGACGTCACCCTCGGACTGTATTTGACGCAGTTCGCCAAGCATTCGGATAACCACCGGATTCAAGCGGCCCAAAACCGCTTGTCACCGGCAGTACGTGCGAGTCTGGAGCAGCACAGGATGGATCAGATCGAGCAGAACGCCCTGTATGGGGAAGAGGAAGGAGTAGTTTATGGACCCGGAATAGAAGATTGAACGTAAGTTGCTTAATATTGCATTTATATGTAGTCTAAACTTCAAACGCGTTTTTCTCGAAATGACTTTTTTTTATCGAGCGGTATGGTAACTTAAACTCTACTGAACCGATGGGCATGATTCTTTGTTTCCGACGAAGCTAACTAAATTTTCTAGGAGTTGTACCACTTTTATTCCGATCAATCAACTATAAATATTTTTACTTGGCCGACGAAGTTCAAAAGTCGATGAAAAAAGCCTTATTTTTTAAAATGACCGCCATTTTGTTTCCTATGGTCGAAATATCTTAAGCGAGGTACAACTCCTAAAGAATCTTACATGCTTCGCTAACGTCAACTCAATTTTGATTTCAGACGAGCCGGCTGACCTGTGACATACCACGCGTGGGGGTCTACTTCGAAATTTTGTTTAGTTCCGACAGAGCTTACGCCATTGCTCTTCGACATTTACGTTGGAAAAAATTTCGGTTTGTAGAGGACATATCAACAAACATTTTGACCAAATTTGACATTGACATCTACAATATATCCCGAGAAAAAATTCTCAAAGGACCTACTTTTTCGGGCCAAAGATAGTAAACCTCCCCATAACGACTTTTGTTCAGTTTCAGTGCAGTTTACACCACGTCTTTGATTACACCCGTTGATGACAGAATTTTTTATATTTTTAACCTATCTAGATTAACATCACACGGAAAACACACCTATGGCGTATTGCTCCTGTTTCTTCTGGTAGGACTGTTAACTTCAATCTCCCACCCTCCAGCCGGCCGGTGTGGCCGTGTCGTTCTAGGCGCTTCAGTCTGGAACCGCGTGACCGCTACGGTCGCAGGTTCGGATCCTTCCTCGGGCATGGATGTGTGTGCTGTCCTTAGGTTAGTTAGGTTTAAGTTGTTCTCAGTTCTAGGGGACTGATGACCACAGATGTTAAGCCCCATAGTGCTCAGAGCCATGCCACCCTCCATTACTGACTTAATTTCGTTTTTCACTGCTCGCTTCAAGCGAACACATTGTATACTGCTGAAAGGTTCTTCGGATGACACTTAATCTCCTTTTGTTGCATTAATGAGGTCTTCCGTCAACGTTACAGAGTCCTTGAACAAAGTGGCTTCATTGATTTCAAATTATTGAGCAGACCTCGATGGGCCGGGATAAACCGTAGCTCTTCTCTTTTACCAGCACTAGACTCTTCCATCTTCGTTTCATCAAACTCTGTTGTAGTTGAGTTTGTCTCTTCTTTAACTTTTGAGCTGCATGCCTTCCCTGGTTATTTTGCTGAACATCGTGCAAGAGCAATTTTACATTTTTTCTCAAATTCTGGGCCTTGCTGGATTACATCTCTGTTGATGACACCTTTGTTCCCTTCTTCCACCCAAAATTTGAAACGCTCATTTCTGTCATATCACAAGAGAATCGCCGGAAGCTGTCTTATTCATTTTCTGTTTTCCTTGCATTTGGAAATGTTTTACTCTTTCCTTTTTAACCAACCATAATCTGAAAGGACTAACTACCTCCACAAATGATTTTTCAGCTCGATTTAGTTTAATACAATCAATTGTGCCCACACAGTTACAGGAAACTCAGGTTGTTTACTAGAATTCTTTAAAGATATTTTCCTTTTCCATTACAGTTAGCTCACTTTCTCCATTCTGCTGTTGTATATAGGTTAGTGAAAGCCTCTGATTAATAACGATTACGTGCAGTACGTCCCGAAATTTCTATCGAATTCTTCATAATTTTCATATTTGTAGCTCTTTGACAGGGTGACCAGATGTCTTTGAATGTTGAAGGACATGTTTCAACATATTCGTAACCTCAAATTTTAGTCTTACGGAAGCAATATGAACTTCGTGAAGTGGTCCTTGAGTACAGTCATACATTTCTGTTTTGAAAACATTCGTGGAAAGGTCCACAGTCAATCGCTGACATGAATTCAATTCGCCATATATTCTTCTTTCTGTGACCAAATGGCAAATAATGTACTTTTCCTTTAACGCATGGCTCACAGAATTCCTTTTTCAAGGGATCACTGACGTCTAATTCCCTTTCTAAGATTTCTTCGACTGGTGCTTATCCTGATTGCCCCATCTTTATGACACAACAATAGTAATGAAGTCTCTTCAGTGGCATTTGGTTCAGCAGTTTCTTTGGGCCAGGTGAGCTGAAGGTCTGCCTAGTATAGTGTTCCATACAACACTACTTCGTCACCGATTTTAAGCAAATATTCTCTTCTAGATGCCTTAAATTCACTAATGAGAAACTGTTCCTGGGCGGTTAAGACTGATTGGTTGGTTGGTTGGTTTTGGGGAAGGAGACCAGACAGCGTGGTCATCGGTCTCATCGGAATAGGGAAGGATGGAGAAGGAAGTCGGCCGTGCCCTTTCAGAGGAACCATCCCGGCATTTGCCTGGAGTGATCACGGAAAACCTAAATCAGGATGGCCGGATGGCCGGACGTGGGATTGAACCGTCGTCCTTCCGAATGCGACTCCAGTGTCTAACCACTGCGCCACCTCGCTCGGTCGGTTAAGACTGAAAACATGCCTCCAGATAGCTGGTTAGAGCACACTACACTTGCAACGGCATCATCTCGAGTCTGTCAGTTTTAGATGATAACCGATCATCGTCCTTTCACACTACCATTAAGGTTTCTTTTCCAGCTGGACTGTCAGATTTTAGTAAGTGTGTAAAATAATCTAAATAATTGGTTACATATCTTGCAGCTGCACGGTAGACTCACCATGATGTTCTATCTGCATCAGCTAAGGAGTCTCTTCGTAGACAGACATCAGTACAGCCCTAGCATCTAGCATCTTCAGAATCATCATAACTTCTGCATAGGTTTTTCCTTCGTTTTTTAGCAGGTATTTACTTTTTACAACACTTTATTCAGACGTCCAAACATCTAGATAGTTTCTACTACCCCGCTAGACAGACCTATAATGTACATCAATACTTCTTATATTAATGGGCAGTGGATACTTCTGGCCCAACTAACCGATTTTCCCCTCCATCCCACCTTTCCCTTTTCCAAACGTGAATGGATTGTGGGAAGAACGGTTGGTAGTAACCCAGAAGTGGGCACGAGAGCTGCCCGCATGGTTGCCCGCGGGCATCGTGAGCCGCGTGAGCAATGCTGAGCAGCTGTGAGGGCACGTAGTGCGGGTAGCAGAGCTGTGTGATGTGGGCGTCCGCTTGTTTATGCACACTGCACAAGTGGCAACTGTGCCGCTGTGAGAGAGCTTCGCGCAGATAGCTGAGTATGGACAAGCTAACGTACGCAGTGCAAGTGGAACACACATACGTCCGCAGTCGTTTCAAGCGTGTGTGGCGTCCGTGAACACGGCATCGGTACACGGTTATCGGGAGGTAAACCGCACTTACCCGAAATTTGTGTGTCCCGTGCCATGCAACGGCTGGCCATGCATGGATGATACACAGTTTCGAACTATTGTAACAAGTTCTATTTTCATGGCCATATATAGGATACAGGTGTAGAGGATTAAGAAACGAACACATCTCTATTGTAAATCTTACGTTATGTTTACACAGACGTGTGCAGTTCAGAGGAGGGGTATTACGTACGAATAGGGCATAGCCATTACTTTACATCATACTCGATGTTTTTACAATTATTTTGAACTAGCATCTCGATATTTGGTGTGAAATGACCGGTCATTAGGCGCACTGTAACAGTCAGATGAACATCATGAAGACTACTACTAGGATTAGATTTTGTCAGTTTCACTATGCAGAAAACACTTTCGCACAAAGATGTCGTTCCAAAAAAACTATACACACGAGCAGCTATATTAAATAACAACGGAAAATGTTCACTTGCGATTTATTTCTAAAAGCTTTCCAAGGTTTCTGCAGTGCGAACTTCTCCTGCATCACACAGTTGCATTCAAAGTTAACGAGTGCCAACTGAATTTCAGAAGGCCCATTTTCAACATTAACTGCCAAAGGAGTCACAAAATGGTTGACATCGCATTTCAGTCGTTTTAAGTCCTTAAATTTACAGTACTGGCCATTAAAGTTGCTACTCGAAGAAGAAATGCAGATGATAAACGGGTATTCATTGGACAAATTCATTATCCTAGAACTGACATGTGATTACATTTTCACGCAATTTGGGTGTATAGATCCTGAGAACAACCGCCTCTGGCCGTAATAATGGCCTTGATACGACTTGGCATTGAGTCAAACAGAGCTTGGATGGCGTGTACAGGTACAGCTGCCCATGCAGCTTCAACACGATACAACAGTTCATCAAGAGTAAGGACTGGCGTATTGTGACGAGCCAGTTCCTTGGCCACCACTGACCAGACGCTTTCAATTGATGAGAGATCTGGAGAATGTGCTGGCCAGGGCAACAGTCGAACATTTTCTGTATCCAGAAAGGCCCATACAAGGCCCGCAACATGTTGTCGTGCATTATCCTGCTCAAATGAAGAGTTACGCAGGGATCGAATGAAGGGTAGAGCCATGAAATGTAACGTCCACTGTTCGAAGTGCCGTCAATGCGAACAAGAGGTGACCGAGACGTGTAACCAATGGCACCCCATACCATCACGCCGGGTGGTACGCCAGTATGGCGATGACGAATACACGCTTCCAGTGTGCGTTCACCGCGATGTCGGCAAACTCGGATGTGACCATCGTGATGCTGTAAACAGAACCTGGATTCATCCGAAGAAATGACGGTTTCCCATCGTGCCCCAGGTTCGTCGTTGAGTACCTCATCGCAGGTGCTCTTGTCTGTGATGCAGCGTCAAGTGTAACCGCAGCCATGGTCTCCGAGCTGATAGTCCATGCTGCTGCAAACGTTTCGAACTGTTCGTGCAGATGGTTATTGTCTTGCAAACGTCCCCATCCGTTGACTCAGGGATCGAGACGTGGCGGCACGATCCGTTACAGCCATGCGAATAAGATGCCTGTCATCTCGACTGCTAGTGATACGAGGTCGTTGGGATCCAGCACGGCGTTCCGTATCACCCTCCTGAACCCACCGATTCCATATTCTGCTAACAGTCATTGGATCTCGACCAACGCGAGCAGCAATGTCGCGATACGATAAAGCGGAATCGCGATAGGCTACAATCCGACCTTTATCAATGTGGGAAACGTGATGGTACGCATATCTCCTCCTTACACGAGGCATCACAACAACGTTTCACCAGGGAACGCCGGTCAACTGCTGTTTGTGTATGAGAAATCAGTTGGAAACCTTCCTCATGTCAGCCACCGGCGCCAACGTTGTGTGAATGCTCTGAAAAGCTAATCATTTGCATATCACAGCATCTTCTTTCTGTCGGCGAAATTTCGGGTCTGTAGCACGTAATATTCGTCATGTAGCAATTTTAATGGCCAGTAATGTATTATCAAAACTGCCTTCGAGAGACTGTAGCACCTTTACAAATCCATCAGAATGTTCTTTGAGCTCCTCCTGCTCCAAATTGTTTTCACTAACAACTACTGCAATGCTCGGAAAGTGTACACAAGACATTTCTGACAGTTGTTTTCCCACAAAAACAGTTTTCTCTTAAATGCCAAAACAGTGTCAAACACTTCTCTTATTACCATATTTCTTCCTTGGAAAGCTATATTCAAGCTATTCGAATGCTGCGTTAGGTCAGTTAAACACGCAAGGTTTCAAATCTACTGAGGGTCGTCCAGTTCTTTCTCTGGTTTTCCTTTCACATCCACGAATAACCGTGTACCTATACGTAAATTTAAAAATCGTTCAAAGATAACACCTCAACTCAACCAGTTCACTTCACAAAAATATGGAACATCGCCATTTTCACACTCGGGATCTGTCAGGAACGATTTGAATTGTCTGTGCCCCAAACCGTGTGATCTGAGAATGTTAACAGTTTTTATAACTATGTCCATGACGCCAACTACATTGGCACATTTTGCTAGCAAATTAACACGGTAAAGAACGCAATGTGTTGCTGGTAGTTCATGCTATACACCGACGGCTTTCAACTTTTGTCGTATCAAAGCAATGGCACCAGATCTATGACCAATCATCGCAGGAGCCAAATCTCTTGCAGTCGATGAAAGTTTTTCCCCAACATAGCTCGTATTTCTGTATGTTCTACGCATGAAAATATATCACCGGCAGTTGTATTGTAAAGCATTGGCACTAAATCGAGAAGTCCCTCAATCATATTAAACTGAGCACAAACTTCTGGCAAAAAGATTACAAGTTGAGCAAAATCACATACATCAGTGCTTTCGTCCAATGCTAATGAAAAGAAAACCAAATCTTTGATCCTGTTTCTCAATTGAGCTTCCACATCGTGTGCCAGTTCTTCAGTGCGCCTTCAAACCGTTCTCCGTAAAAGAGGAACTGTTTCAAAAATAGGGTTCACATGGCTCTGAGCACTATGGGACTTAACATCTGAGGTCATCAACCCCTAGAACTTACAACTACTTAAACCCAGCTAATCTAAGGACATTACACACATCCATGCCCGAAGCAGGATTCGAACATGCGACCGTAGCGGTCGCGCGGTTCCTGACTGCAGTGTCTAGAACCGCTCGGCCACACCGACAGGCTCAAAAACAGGGAGACTTGCTGGGTGCAAAATTGTTGCGGCAGCAACAAATCATTATTTCACAAATTCTCCATCCATCCTGTTTTAGCTATTGTAAAATCTCATGATAGCTTACTATCTTCGCTGTATCGTTGTGGATGATGAGGTTTTCGTCCTGTATATATGTACAGGAGAAGGTGAAAGTGACGGAAAATGCGCGTAACAAATTATTAATAACAGTAATAATGTGAATCAATGTCATATTTATCTACATGTATACATATGTCTTTCTCCATTTTCTGCGTGCTTTCGATAAATTTGGCTTTTCATTTTTCATTATTCAATCCGACTATACCCTTCTGGTGAAGCGGTTGATAATGTGGCTTCACATTGTACATTTTCCATGAGGACTATGTTGCACTGGAATTCAAACAATATGGTCCACTTTGCGTTCCAACAAAGAAGTACATTTCTTCCCACTGTGGATTAGAGAGTATGGGTTCAAAGGACTTTCGTTTTAACGATTTTAACCCCGCTTCGGCCATTTTCCACCCACTAATTCTGTTTTATCACAAATACCGAACGCGGTATCTACATAGACAATAGAAACGACGGGTAGTATAACGGACCGTGTGGCTCTGCGCGGTGCAGTGGCGTTCGTGGCTAGGCGAGTAGATGGTGGGGGTACTGTTGGCTGGCAGAGTGGGGGAGAGTAGCGGGCAGGTCTTGTGGGCGTGTGCGAGGCCCTGCGCTCGCAAAACGATATTTGCACAGCCCTGTAGTAACCCATTGCATTAACTCCAGTTTCTCAGATTTCCTCGTTGTGGCCAGTTTTAGATACGTAAACGGGAGGAAGTAATAATCTCTAAGGCAAAAAACAACGCACCACGAAAGAGTTATCCTAATGGGATGGAAAAGGGTGTGTGTGATATACATGTACAGACAAGCAAATAATTTATGTTACAACTGGATCACGTATAGAGGAGAAAGAGCTTCATAAACTGAACAAGTCAACAATGCATTGGTCCAACCCTGCCCTTATGTATGTGGTTATTCGGCTTGCATAAATTGATAGAATTGTTGAATGTCCTCCTGAGGAATATCATGGTAAATTCTAACTGGCGCTTTAGATCGTGAAATTCCCGCGCTGTATGGAGGTCCCCAGCCATAATGCACCAAAAGTTCCCAATTGAGGAGAGACCTGGCAGCCTATCTGGCCAAAAATTACTAAGACAAGCTGTACAAACTCTCGGCACGTGTGGTTGGGCAAAATTGTAAACCCAGGATGTCTGCTGTGAAGTGCAATTTCTTCGACGTACCGCGTGCTGTAAGGGTACCATTGATGACAGACAGAGGGCTCCTGGTATGAAAGGAAATAGCGTCCTAGACCATCACTCCTGGTTGTCAGCTGGCTTAGCAGGCCACAGTAAGGTTGGTATCGCACCACTCCAGTCACGTCTTGAGCCTGGAATCTCATTGACAGGAACAGAATTGTTTGCAGTGATGAGCCCTGCTTCGAATAGAACGCTGACTACCAGCGAAGACCTACCTGGATACGCCCCAGAGAGCGGTGGGATACCAGCCTGAGTGTCGTGAGCCATACGGCCTAACACTCAGCATTGACGCTCTGGGTGCCAATACTTTTCACAGCTCGACCCCTTTGGTTGTTGTCTTCGGCACCATTGCTGCACAGTTGTACGTCAGTGGTGGTCCTTAATGAAATAAGAATGAGTCATCTTGGACGAATGACCTATTTTCAACTTAAGAAGAAGCACACGAGTGATGGTAGTCTCCGCATAACATTCTTAAATTATTGAGTACGTTTAAACACCAGGTCTTCAAACGTCACACGCAGACTCGTAAACT
Organism: Schistocerca americana; assembly: GCF_021461395.2. NCBI lineage: Eukaryota > Metazoa > Arthropoda > Insecta > Orthoptera > Acrididae > Schistocerca > Schistocerca americana. Next base: position 626,136,607 of record NC_060122.1, read on the forward strand.
AAGTTCGCGTATAACGAAATACAGTCTCATGCCCAGTTAGCTGAGGCCAGTCACAGGTCTCAATTCAGAATCTCTCACTTCGCTGCACTCCCGATCGCGGAAAACACGTTTCCGATGGTCGCAACCGAACATCCACTCTCACATCAGAAGAAACAACTTAGCCCTCTCTGTCTGATGGTTTTAGCATAGAGTTTCCATCGACGTAACGAAACGTATTCCAATGTTACACTACACGCCATTAAAATTGCTACACCAAGAAGAAAAGCAGATGATAAACGGGTATTCATTGGACAACTATTTTATACTTCAACTGACATGTGATTACATTTTCACGCAATTAGGGTGCATACATCCTGAGAAATCAGTACTCAGCACAACCACCTCTGGCAGTAATAACGGCCTTGATAAGCCTGGACATTGAGTCAAACTGAGCTTGGATGGCGTGTACAGGTACCGGTGCCAATGCAGATTCAACACGATACCACAGTTCATCAAGAGTAGTGACTGGAATAGTGTGACGAACTTTGCTCGGCCACCATTCACCAGACTTTTCAATTGGTGAGAGATCTGGAGAATGTGCTGGCCATGGCAGCAATCGAACATTTTCTGTATCCAGAAAGGCCCGTACAGCACCTGCAACATATGGTCGTGTATTATCCTGCTGAAATGTAGGGTTTAACAGGGATCGAATGAAGGGTAGAGCCACGGGACGTAACACATCTGAAATGTAACGTTCACTGTTCAAAGTGCCGTCAATGCGAACAAGAGGTGACCGAGATGTGTAACCAATGGCACCCCATACCATCACGCCGGGTGGTACGCCAGTATGGCGATGACGAATACAAGCTTCCAATGTGAGTTCCCCGCGATGTCACCAAACACGGATGCGACCATCATGATGCTGTAATCAGAACCTGGATTCATCGAAAAAATGACGTTTTGCCATTCGTGCACCCAGGTTCGTCGTTGAGTACACACTGTCTCTGATGCAGTGCCAAGGGTAACCGCAGCCATGGTCTCCGAGCTGATAGTCCATGCTGCTGCATACGTCGTCGAACTGTTGTCTTGCAATCATCCCCATCTGTTGACTCAGGGATCGAGATGTGGCTGCACGATCCGTTACAGCCATGCGGATAAGATCCTTGCCATCTCGACTGTTAGTGATACGAGGCCTTTGGGATCCAGCACGGCGTTCCGTATTATCCTCCTGAACCCACCGATTCCATATTCTGCTAACAGTCATTAGATCTCGTCAACGCGAAGAGCAATGTAGCGATACGGTAAACCGCAATCGCAATAGGCTACGATCCGAACTTTATCAAAGTCGGAAACGTGATGGTACGCATTTCTCTTCCTTACACGAGGCATCAAAACAACGTTTTACCAGGCAACGCCGGTCAACTGCTGTTTTTGTATGAGAAACCGCTAGGAAACTATCCTCATGTCAGCTCGTTGTAGGTGTCGCCACCGGCGCCAAACTTGTGTGAATGCTCTGAAAAGGTAATCATTTGCATCATTGCAACTGAAATGGAAGGAAATGAACTGTAAATGGCATTGGACCACCATCTCTACACTGCTAATTTCAAAATGAATTTACGTGTATTACGTGAAACATCATTTCATACCGTATGTACTGACAGCTCTTAGTCCACTTTGTCTACATAATCCATGAATTTGTCTACTGAGTCTGTTGGGCTGTGTACTACTTCCCTTTGCAATGATTCTGGCTACCGTCACTTGAGCGCAGTAGTTTCCAACAGAACCCCCAGCGGTCGACTTACGTGCATCAGTCTAGTACTCTTGCGTGCACAAAATTACCTCGTGATACTGCCGTGTTTGTAGCATGACCCGTTCTAGAAATCGGTATGGAGACTCGACTGTTACGCCCCACACCGGAAGTTATGTACAAATTATCTTTCAAATACATCGTAACTGGTAAACAAAACATTAGACAAATTTTCCTCACGGTTGAAAGTCTCCATTTAACTGTCTTTTCACTTGTTGTATTTTCATCATATTAGACATTCACAGTGCGAAATTTTCTTTGCGTGCGATAAGAAAATACATCGGATGTCTTTTTCTTTACTTAGCGGAGCATTCTGAGGTTCCTGGTCGACCCAACTGATCATTTATTACGGTGACGACCTGATCTGTTGCTAACACGTCTTGTTTGAAGCTTATCTCCTCCAAATACCGCAGACTTTTTTCAGTGAGCCTTTCGCAGGACTCTCCCGCCCTCTAAAATTTTTTTCACACATGTTCTAGAGTGTCCTTCGTGATTCCACCACAAGCGCATTATGCCCCAGGAAACAGTTATCAACACTGCGCCTCATCATCCATCTTCTTCACTATCAGTTTAATAAGTCACAGCTGCAAAATACTAACGTGAATTCTTTACAGACGAATGGAAAAACTGGCAGAAGCCGACGTCGGCGAGGATCAGTTTGGATTCCGCAGAAATGTTGGAACACGTGAGGCAATACTGACCCTACGACTTATCTTAGAAAATAGATTAAGGAAAGGCAAACCTACATTTCTAGTATTTGTAGACTTAGAGAAAGCTTTTGACAATGTTGACTGGAATACTCTCTTTCAAATTCTAAAGGTGGCAGGGGTAAAATACAGGGACCGAAAGGCTATCTACAATTTGTACAGAAACCAGATGGAAGTTGTAAGAGTCGAGGGGCATGAAAGGGAAGCAGCGTTTGGGAAGGGAGTGAGACAGGGTTGTGGCCTCTCCCCGATGTTATTCAATCCGTATATTGAGCAAGCAGTAAAGTAAACAAAATAAAAATTCGGAGTAGGTATTAAAGTCCATGGAGAAGAAATAAAAACGTTGAGGTTCGCCGATAAGATTGTAATTCTGTCAGAGACTGCAAAGGACTTGGAAGAGCAGCTGAACGGAATGGACAGTGTCTTGAAAGGAGGATATAAGATTAACATCAACAAAAGCAAAACGAGGATATTGGAATGTAGTCGAATTAAGTCGGGTGATGCTGAGGGAATTAGATTAGGAAATGAGACACTTAAATTAGTAAAGGAGTTTTGCTATTTGGGGAGATTGTGGAAGTAGAGAGGATATAAAAAGTAGACTGGCAATGGCAAGGAAAGCTTTTCTGAAGAAGAAATATTTGTTAACATGGAGTATACATTTAAGTGTCAGGAAGTCGTTTCTGAAAGTGTTTGTATGGAGTGTAGCCATGTATGGAAGTGAAACATGGACGATAAATAGTTTGGACAAGAAGAGAGTAGAAGCTTTCGAAATGTGGTGCTACAGAAGAATGCTGAAGATTAGATGGGTAGATCACATAACTAATGAGGAGTTATTGAATAGAATTGGGGAGAAGAGGAGTTTGTGGCACAACTTGACAAGAAGAAGGGACCGGTTGGTAGGACATGTTCTGAGGCATCAAGGGATCACAAATTTAGCATTGAAGGGCAGCGTGGAGGGTAAAAATCGTAGAGGGAGACCAAGAGATGAATACACTAAGCAGATTCAGAAGGATGTAGGTTGCAGTAAGTACTGGGAGATGAAGAAGCTTGCACGGGATAGAGTAGCATGGAGAGTTGCATCAAACCAGTCTCAGGACTGAAGACAACAACAACAACAACAATATTATCTACAGCGCTTTTAGATCCTGAGGTCACAGGATCATCATGCCAGAGGACGGTTCTGTCAATGCTGCACTGTTTCCAATTTCCATAACCAGCATATGTGGGCAGATGTAAATCCCCAAGCAACTCAGGAAAGAGGGCATCAACACCTATTCTCAATCAGTGTATGGGAGGGGGTACTTGGCGATAGGTTAATAGGGCCATACCTGCTACGACAACGGTCAACTGGGACGCATATCTGGACTTCCTCATTAATGGATTGCCTACCTTGCTGCAGGCTGTAACATTGCAGCAACGAATGCGACTGAGGTTCAGGCAAGATGGCGCACCAACACACTTTCGTCACAACATGCACGAGCATCTGGCACAGACATTTCATGAACTCTGAATTCGTCGGGGACGGCTCCACAGCTTGGCCTGCTCGTTTCCCAGAACTCAATCCCCATAGAATTTGGGTTATGGGGACACTTGAAGAAATTGGCCTACACGACGCCGATCAACGATGTATGGACACTACAGGTGCAGGGACGCGTCTGCCAGAAAATACAACATGCGGGCATACTTCAGAGGGTGCGTCATTCCTTACGCCATAGGGTAGGGTCTGCATTATCACAAAAGAACGCCACGTTAAATACCCCCTGTATACACGTGTTCATCGCAGAAAGTATGCATTTCCGGACTCATGTTTATTTTCGAGTTTCGATGGGTACTACTAGCTCTGAAAGTATTCCAAACTTATCGTTGAACAACCTGTATATTCAGGCTTCATGTGATGAGTGTCTAGTGTCTGATTAACAATTCGTTCTCAGCAGGTGTTACGTAAATTTGCTCTTCCGAAGAAAACCCGTCAATCAACTCGCAGCGCCGCCAACGGCCAGGCAGCCAAAAACGCTGGGGTCGAGCCGACACCCGGAGTTGCTACTGCATGGCCCGCCGCACTCGTTGAGGCCGAGGTAGAGTAAGTGAGGCACTGGAAGCGCAGGACACGGTGGCGCTTGCTGTCCAGACCATCGCCGATGCTGGCGCTGCAACTAACTCTGGAGGCGAATGTCAGCGAGATCTGTGCTCTTAACAAATCACTAAAAGACACTGAGGATAGGGCAATACTGTTCCAGCAGAAACTGGTCGAAAAGTCTGACCGACATGAATGATATCAGAGTCGCAGTAATCTCAGACTTCGTACACCCAGAGAACAGCAAAGAGAAAAGACGAATTTGTAACGAATCATGTCCACGAGAAGCTAGGCCCACAGGTGACACTGAATGACATTGACGGAAGTCACAGAGTGGAGCGTAGAACGCCAGGATGTAAAAAACATAGAACAACGATAGTGAAGCTCATGTCGTACACGAAAAGGTCTGCATTCTTCAGAGGTAAGGAGAAACTTGCGAAGTCAGGTCTGACAGTATCATAATATCTAATCTCTGAACGTTTAAACATTTTGAACAACGCAATTTTGAGATTTGGGCTGCAAAACGTATGGGCATATGATGCCAGGTTACAGGGGAGGATAGAAGTGGGAATAAGACGTCTGCAGTGCAGATGAACTCGAAACCCTGTGCTTTAGAAGTTAAGAACATGTCAGCTCTTGCTGCCTCTTGTCCGTGTAGTATTTTGTTACTGCAAATTACAGTTAATCACAGTTTAACTATTGTGTTAACTGTTTTTTTTTTACATTATTACTAATTCCTGTTTCTCGTTGTTTCTTATTTACTTTCTCAGTTACTGTACTAACTTGTTCTTACTTTCATATTTGTTCAGTTTACTGCTGTATTATTGCATTATTGCTGGTACTCATCCTTAGCACCATTAACGGTACTCTATGTTTTTACGCCGTTTACCTGGTTTGAAATGCTGTTTCACTTCCGATAACCGATGCTCCCTCACGTCTGTACATCTTGCTATACTTGCTGCTGCCCAGCGCTGACCCAGAAGTATCCAGCAGTGGCGTACTCGAACGCTCTGCACCTAAATGCTCCACGGCCCACATTGCACACGTAAATGTCCAGTCTCTGCCAACTCTTCTCGATGAGTCCCATCATATATTTCCAGACTATAATACTTCTGTCAGAGACCTGGCTAAAACGAATTATTCCCACAAGTTGAGTATATCTACACAGTTACATCTTTCTACGATACGACGGATGAAACAGACGACTGCGTGGAGTAGAAGTGTTCATCTGCTCTGGTTTACTTTGCTACACACATCGAACAATAATGAACATAAACAAGTGAAATATATATTCATAGGGATCACCTTAACAGAAAGTGCCTGGTGTGTGTCCTCCACCAGCTTCGAAACTGCAGTTTTCAAGACTATAATCGACATATCATCGTATAATTATAACTGGTGACTACGAAATAGTCTTTCCAGGGCTGAATTTAAGCGGACGTTTGCTTCTTCAAACGTGTCCTTACTTGATCCTGCTCTTCCCTATCACAAGAACAGTCGTCGCACTGTCATAGAAACATTTGCAACGAAATCCCCAAACTGAGTAATTCGTACTTCTCAATCTTTACGCCTGGCATGTCTGTCCATTACATAATTCTCATGACATACTCGCTAGACTGTGGCAGAAGGAAACCACAGGTGTTTACATACCGAGACGTCAAACGCATTAATTTATCTCAACTTGCAACTGTGGATCAAGAAACATTTTGGGAGCGTTTTATATTCTCTTCTTGGACATCAAAGAAAAATTTTATGGATTTACTAACAAACTTACTCAATTACATGACAAATGTTCTCCGTTAAAGACTGGAAAAGTAGGAAAGAAACCTGCACCTCGGCTAACCAAAGAACTAAAGGAGCTCATGAATCTCAGAGGCGCTGCACGTCGGACAAACAAATGGTAACCAGTGCCAGAAAATCGTATTTCTTACAAGGGAAGCAGCCATGAGGCAGTGACACATTGAGAAAACTCAGCATGCCCATACATTAATTGACAACAGAAACAGCCCAGCTTTCGCAAGGAAGAAATTGCGTGGTCTAGATATAGGAAAGTAAAAGCTACAGCTTATCCCATCAACTCAAGCAGGGAACTTAACTGGTACCTGCCGTTACCTACAACTACAATTGAAGAACTAACGGAGCTGAGACTCATTGACTACTTCATGAGGGTAAACGACTGTAGCCACTAAAAACTCTATCTGAAGCACTTTACTTGCAATACTTGCGAAAAAACCATCATGCATGTTAGATTAGCATCTACTGGACACGAAGGTATCATAGTCAGAATGATGAAGCTTACTACTGATCCACTATAGCACATATCTCCAACCACTCCTTAACCCCAAGTGTTTTCCTTGAGGTCTAGAAACAGGGACTAGCTAAGCTAGTATCATAAAAGGACGTTACTATAGCACCCGATTTCCCATCTATTTGAATACTCCTTGCACAGTCCAAAGCTTTGAATATGTAGTCCACAACTACCTTACAATCTACCTAAGTATAGACAACCTACTCGACTCAAACGAATCATGTTTCCATAAACATCGCAGCACAGCATCTGCATTAACAGAGGCAACAGAAGACCTGAAGCTAGCCACGTATGCACAAGAGGCGACAATCATGTGCTTCTTAGAATTCTGCAGAGCCTTTGACTCCGTAAACTTCGACATTTTACTGGTCAAATTCAGCAGCCTAAGTTTCTCGCCAACTGTACTGTAGTGCTTTTGCTTACGCCTGACATCTCACCTTCAGTGCGTCGTGTCCAGCGCCATGTTGTCACAATGGAGGCAGTTAGTATCAGGTGTCTCCCAGGGCTCGGTATTAGATGCTATGCTCTTTTCATTGTATATCAGTAATGGGTCACCAGTTTTGTCCTACTGCAAATACCACACGTACGCTGATGATCTCCAGTTGTGTCTAAGTGCAAAACCAATAAACCCTAAGACACCTATCGAGAATCAAAATACCGACCTCTGAACGCTACCAAAAACGATATAGGGTTAAAGCTCTGCCCATCCAACACTCAAGTGATACTGCTTCGTCATTCTAGGTTCATTATCCCGACATACAGGGAGTTGTACACTAGAGTGTACAAATATCAACTTCTCTCCGTCAGCAAAGAGACAAGGAGTAATAATAGTTTAAAATTTGACTGAGAAAGTACAAGTAACTTTAGTGTGCAAGAAAGCATATGGATCTCCCAGTGACCTACTAAAATATAAAAATCTCTTCCCTCCTGACATGCAAAGAACTTGTACTAATAGTTATATCTTACCTTGCAAGGTCTTTATCGGCGAAGTGTACGGCGTCAGGAACCGGTTATGAATGCTTGTGTTGGTTATATCTGTCATGTTTGACTCTTCGGTCATATTTCACCATCGAATGCACAGCTGTCCTGGCTATTTGCAGACAAGTGCAGAGATTTCTATGTCCTATGTTTTCTATACTGTCTTATCAATGTATACTGTCCACCATATCCCTCGTCGACCTTAACGCTCTTTTATGGGAAACATGGCAGAAAAATTCGTTCCCATCAGAGCAAAATTCTTTCTGTCTCACTCAATCGTTAAGCCCCCCATCGTTAAGCCCTCGAAGTCCTTCTCAGTAGGTGGAAACTGAGACTGGAAAAACATTCCACACAACATTAGAGAACTGAATAACATGTCCAAGTTGAGAGGACAATTAACGACATCTACTAAAGCAACAATACTGATTAATATAGGTCCTCTTGGCACTCGTTACCCTTGTGCATCCTTCTTTCCAATCACATTCTTCCTTATTTCCCAGTAGTCCTAACTTGTTCAGTCTCCTTAAATTTCATTTCCACGGAACTCGCTGTACCAGAGAACATCTCTATTGTATATTTTAAAAATAATTTTCATATCTGCCACTATCGTTATTGTTATTATTGTCATTATTACATTGTTATAACTGTTATCATTCTTACTGGCTGCAGCTGTAGTATAAGTACTGTTGGCATTAATTTTATTGGTTCATAGTCAGAATTATTTACTCACACTGCCACTATTGACACTCAAATCATTTTTATACCCTTTATCACATTAAAATTATTATTTTTAGGTAAGTATGATATGAAAGTGTTGTATATGTGAAAGCATGGTTCGAAATAATAGAGGACCTGATGACCTTGATCAGGTTAAATAAATTAATAAAGTACTTGTGGACTTTCTGCCTATTCCACACAATAGCAGCTCTTATCATTCACACATCCACTGATGGAGTGTACACATACAAAATTATCTGTGTACTTCACTTTTTTGCTTTATATGTTGCACATAGTTGGCATTATTAACATTCCAATCCCCGTTCTTTTTTTTTTTTTAAGTGCAGTGCAGTGTGGGATAAGGTAGGCACAACACAGGTACATGATTTCAGTGTAAGACAAAGAAACGTAAGAGCTTCAAAGGAAATGCCGGAAGTAACTTCGACTGCGATATGCTACTTTTAACTGTATGGAAGTTTATCTGTCCAGAACAGTTTCAGATAGGACGACAACACAGACTTTGATGCGGGACCAACAGGCGTCTGACTCGGATAAATCAACGTGTAATTCTCCAGCGAAGTTGGTAGCTTACAATCAATTCGTATTAACAATTCCTGTGAGTTGTTCCTCCATCCAGCACCCTCTCCCAGGTGGACTTTCAGGACGATATGGGAAACAAAGTTAACAGTAGTGCACGATTTCGCAACTGATGTAGTGGCCTGAAATTAAGTGCTGCGTGAAAAAATCAGATACTGATAATACTTAGAAACGACAACATGGTCTTCATGTTCGTAAATGTAAAATTAACCACTTCGCAAAATGAATAAAGGTAGCATCCTCCAATTCAATATCAGTGTGTAACAATTGAAAACTGGAGTCATTCAAACTATTCCAGATCTATCAGCAAACGTCTTTGGAGATATGAAATGTAATATTCACACAGGTATCGTTGTCAGTAAGACAGATGGTAGACTTCGGCTCATTGGAATGACAATTGAAAAATGCAATTAATCCACAGTGCTTACAAAACACTCGTGCAAGCATCCTAGAATACTGTTCATTTCTAGGACCAATACTCAATAGGTTCAAGGGGGGGAGGGATACTGAATGTATACAGAGAAGGGTAGCTAGATTAGTAACAAGCTTGATTTCATGAACGGGAGAGCGTCACGCAGATCTTGAAGGAACTAAACTGATAATCACCTGAAGATCGACATCGACGTCATTAATTTCGCCAAAGCCTACCTAGGAAGTTTCAAGAAATATGTTTCGTATGAATATAAGAAAGCCGTATGAAATGCCTGGGCTAGCAGCACAGGGTGGATTAGGTTGTGGAAAGGGGCCAAATTAAGTTGCTGTCAGTTGCACTCAACATATGAACTTTATTTATCAACACACAATATTACAACAAGGATGCTAAACACTCAAAACTTTAATCGATCTCCTTTGATTAACTTTAGATCGGCTGAAGGCCACCCTCAAAATCCAAGATACAAGGCCTAAGCAAGAAATTGAAATACAAGGTTCTTCTGGAGGTTTCACCCAAAAATATTTTCTAAATCTTCAATATAAACAGGATGAAGGCCTTAGTAACTTAATTTTAATGGAACTTGTCTGGAGGTCATGTATTACGCAGTAAGAGGAGTTTCAATCAAAAGGCAGAAGGCCTTAACTTAAAATATTTCATGCAAAATTCGGCTGAAGGCCCCATACAAAAGCATAACGATCTTATACCTTAAGGGCAAGGCAAGAACATTAATTTACGAGATATTAAAACTCGCCTGAAGGCCGCACATCAGCCAATAATTTAACGGCTTAAGCCCTAGAAAAAAGAGTTTCAATTTTAAAAGGCAAAAGGCCATATCTTAAAACATTTCATATAAAAATTCGGCTGAAGGCTCCTATAAAGAATAAAAATCTCATCTCCTAAGGGCAAGACAAGAACATTAGTTTAAAATATATTAATACTCGGCTGAAGGCCACATATCAACAAAATATGTTTAACGGCTTAAGGCGCAGAAAAAGAGTTTCAATTTGAAAGGCAGAAGGCCTTATCTTAAAACATCTGTAAAATTCGGCTGAAAGCCCCATATAAAAGAATAACAATCTCATGCCTTAAGGGCAAGACAAGAACATTAATTTAAGAGATACTTATACTAGGCTGAAAGCCACATATCAACCAAATAACTAAAACCCAAACGGAGAAATTACTATGTAACACACAAGGAACATCGCTCAGAAGTTTCCAAGGGTCGGCTGAGACAGTAACACTAATGCCCGTTTAGGTGAGACAGGTAGCCTGTCCAACGACTTCTTAATCTGGAGGCAACCCAACCGACAGACAGCCGACCGACCGATGAACAAAATCAGTTCCGCACCAAGCAACCAGTAGAGCGACCACAAGATTTCAATACAACGACACACAGAATATTGGCGCCCACAACGACCAACAACACCTCAGCTGTCGAACTACACGCTGCACTGGACAGCAACAACAGGACGAAGAAAATACTTTGCCGAAAATTACGTCAACGACCAGGGCAGGTAACCGGAAGGTCAACGACCACAACGCAAAAGATACCGCTGGTCAACTTCAATAACAGGGAATAAATTAAGCTAAACTTCACAGGAAGATGACTGGAATCTTAGCCGACTTGAATACACACACGTAGTTGCTCGCGGGAGTGTCCCAAAAACGACAAACAGGATAGAACGAAGAAATGTAAATAGCTCGGGCTCTATAGTAGGTTACGTGAGGACTCAAGTTTCCTGTTTATGATTGGTCGGCGACGAACTTCGTAGCACCCCCAAGCAGCACCTTACACTCCAACCACGCTTGCGCACCACCAGCGGCCCCGGCCAGATTACGCGTGACGGAGACTTCCTCGCTGCTCCACGCCAACTGACAGGCTCCCCAAGCCCAGAAACGCTGAAAGAACCAAATATACGTCAGCCGATGAGACGACCAATCGAACGACCCACCAACGGTCGTCCCGCTCCAATCTCCCTCCGACGGATAGTTCATGTGTGTCGCCAGCAGTCGGCGAGCACTGGCTGTCCGCGTCTCACCTGCGCTCCGTCCCCGACTTCACTGCTGCTGCATCCCGACTGCATTGCTGGTCCGTCTCCAACTGACTGCCAGACACACGACGACCAGGAAATACTATCGGTCGCTCCAGCGATGGTACGACACTGCACTTAGCGATACGCGCTGCTGCTGCCACTCACGGGCAAATAAGGCAGGAAGCTAGTGACGCCAGTAAATGGAATAAGGAAATGATGCAGCAGTGCCGTAATAGACGACAAACAATAAGTGGTATGAACACGAGCCTTGCACAGCTCACCGTAGCTACTGTTCCCGCGAAGGAAAGCGTAGACCATTTCCAGCTTAAGAAATCATAGTTCCCATTGTACATAAGGGAAAGCGACTGGAAGTAGGCATAATTGGTTGGACAAGGGAAAGCATCCTCTGTCATACACTTCATAGTGGTTTCCAGAGTATAAATTTGGATACAAATGAAAATAGATACAGTTCAGAAAGGAACTACGCACTGCCTTTCTTTACATAGCTCCAGAGAGTGAGCGAAGTGCGAATCGCTAAAACCACGGTGATGTACGTCACCTTGCGATTTATTCTCAAAATCATCAGACCCCACTGTCTATATCGAGTCAAAGGAGAAATTGCTGCCGCATCGGTTGCCTCACTTAACGACCGCAACGCAACCATTACACAGAATGAAAATCGAAATTATATGGAATTAATGCTGTTCTGTTATGTATATCACGCCATCTACGAATGGCATCCTCATCAGTCATAACAGTCTCCTGGGCACTGTATGGTAATTTGCTGAGTAAAGATGTAGAACCGGCAGTCCGGAAAATGGCGTGGGCCTGTTAATAAATTTCATCATATGCTCTCGTCTTTCTTAGGCAAAGTTTTCTGCTTTCGAATTATTTTGCCAACTCCATAGTTATATCTACTATGTTTTCAAAGGACTTTGTTCTGTTCCATGTTGCATTCTGGGCACGCATTTTTATGCTCAGCATTGTATCAAATGTTTAAATGAAGCTTTAACTAAACTATAACGTCGAACGGCTTTGCGTCAGATGGAGATAAGTACGTCCTTTTTATGTGCTCTAGTTTAAATTCCGCAGGGCCGTATTTTTATATTTGTTTTCGCTGCTGTTTCATTCGCTATCAGCTAATTGGTCGCAACAGCTAACGCAATCCCGGATTTGCCTCCTTGTTTTATGGCACTGTTTACCGACAATGCTGTACAGACACTGAAATGTGCCCTCTCTATCTTTCAAAACATCCGTTCCTGAAACTCTTGATTCTAACAGAATGTAGGATATATTTCCACCAAAAATTATCTTCTTCTTGCTCTGTATATTGTGATTCTCATAACTGTTATCATTTTAATTATTGTAGTGTTTTCCCATGACATCAGTTTTCTATTCGGATTATATGTCTTAATTGAAGTAATTGAAGTAGATAGTTGTGGTGTGGTGGAATACAACCTAATGAGTGCATAAAAAATAAAGGACGCGGAGAATTGACACATATTTTGGGCACATTGATGCGCTGCGACATTGGAATAAGAAAGGCGATATAACGCTTTCAGTCAATAATTCACCAAATAACATAATTTTCCATCTATCCCATTACGAGAGAGTAAAAGCCCTCAGGGATATGGAACGAATCAAATTATACTTTAAGAGGCAGCCGACTTCTTTAAAGCACACCTACAACAAATTATGATTTGTTCTAATAAATTCAATTTGTTACTTAGATACAATATCCGTTCACAGAAATATTATTAGCCATCTATATACTATAATATTTAAAGCAATCTGTACAGCTTAATGTGGAAATTAATTGTTCTAGAGTTTGCATCATCAAATCTAAATATTCTGCGAAATTACGTAATCTCTATTAACCTGGCTTTGAACAACTAGGAATGCCATGTTTCCTTACTGATATCTACTGGTAAACAAATACAGGGTTCTACACCATAAAGTAAAAAAAATCATCCCCAACTGAAGGCAAGAAGGCATAGTGTATCTGGACACTACGAAACAGTTGGTTACTTACCAAGTATCGTTGATCGTTTGCAGTATATTCGTTGAAATAATGTATACTGCTGTGCAAAACTAAAGTAACTTCCGCGTTATGTGTCACAGCGAAGCGACATAGCTCAATGAAATGTGGACCACAACGCAGAAAGAACTTTAATAGCGTAGTACACAAGGTATCTGAAAGAAGTACACATTCAGACAAACAGAAATGACGTTTTTATTCAAAGACAATAATTACACTGAAGTCACCGTTGTCTATAGCAGTTTTCTGAAAATTAAAAGTGGCGGGGCGTGGTTCTCAGTAGAGTGCTTGTTCTGCAGCGCGCGCTCATGCTAGCCACAAGGCTGGCAAGTGCTTCTTGTGCTGGGGCGTTATATTCCAGCACCAGCGCGTTTGACAACTGTTCAACAGCTAGATGAACGTAGGTGCGTGTGGACGTGCTGCAGTGCGCCTCCGCAATGCATCCCACCCGTACTTGATGGGATTTTAAGTCACCGGAATGGGCAGATCCGGCCTTTAGCCGAATATTCTAACGATCCAAGAACTAGTCCACATGCGCTATTCGATGCGACCGCACGTAGTTATCCGTAAAAATTACGTCAGCGCCGTATGCATCCCTGGACAGAAGCACATTTTTATGGGCTGAATCCCAATCTAGCCTTAGTTGTTTTGTATCACACATAGTTTTCAAGCAATAAGCTTTTTATCATATGGTATACAAATCCTATGCTATACGGTAAGCAGGGAAATTAATGAAACGCTTTCTTTCAACATAAGTATGGTTTGTATTTACAGTAAGCTACCTCAAACAATGGTATGTGTTAACAGAGGTTTCACCTTTCAGGTGGAATTGGTTTGTATTTTCTTTCTCTTTTTTTTTGTTTTTTTTTTTTTGGAACTTCTTGTGTAGCTTTTTCTATGAAGAGTCGATTGCTGTACTTTTCGGTGAAGTGACCAACAGTAGTCCCCCATAAATGTGGTGTTCCAACCGCTTTGGTAGCGTTCTTGCATCACTTTAATGTTCTGGCGAAATCTTTTTCCTTGCTCCTCACTAACATCTCCCATATTGTCCGAGACGTAATGAAGGTGACTATTCAAAAAGTTAACCTTCAGCCTCATTAAACATCCTAAAGTTTTAAGCTTATTTAACATTGTAGCTGTAATGGAAATTTATTCTGGGTCTATTTCATGTCCTAAGAACTTTGTGACGACTTACTTGAATGGTACTCATTCTTCTTTCTCATTTAAGGTAATTGTGGATTCAAAGTTAACATCAGTTTTCTAATGTCAGGTCCGACAAAGACGCTGTCTTTTAGTTTAGCTTCTGAAAGGTGTGGAAACTTTTGGCAGAGATACTTAAAACACGATGCATCTTAAGGCAAAGCCTTTACAAACTGTTTCATTAGGCGTAAATTTATATGTTGATGTGGTAGGAGTACGGTTTTTGCATCTACATGGTTTTTGCGTGGAATATTCTTCTCACCAGGCTTTAAAGACTCCCTCATAGGCCAGTTCTTTCTGCAACATTGTTGATCCCTAGCCCTCCTGTTCCATTCACACAAGAAACATGGAAATTTGGTAAAGCCCCTTTGCTAACCAAGGAGCATGCGTGTTACTTTTAGATCGCCACATATCATCCAACCCTGAGCAGAATAGCCTACTTTATATAGCACTATTTCTAGGCTTTCACAGCTTTCTTTCATGTATACAGAATATACAACAAGTGTAGGTGCATAGATGTTACCATTATCTAATAAAACAGCCTTTCAACTAGTTTTGGATGAATCAGTAAACAGCCTTCAGTCTTCCTTTTTGTATTCAGTACGAAACTCATTCATCATACCTCGAATGTCTGAGCAGTACACTAAATCACCACCTTGTTGAAAAAACTTGGAAAATTGCTGCTCTCTCTTTCTATACATGTATATGCTGGTTCCAACAGCCAATAAGTTCTTTCCTTTTAATCTAGAGACAAGCAATTCAGCTTTTTCTTTCATTAAGCTTAGATCCCTAACCAAATCGCTAAGCTCGGTCTGAGTGAACAATTTGGGCTTTCTGTATTACAATAGAATTCATCATCATGTGGTTCAGATTGTATATCAGAAAATACTTCTGTTGGAATAGAAATTAAATCATGTGGTGGTTCAGGAACTGGCAAATCTACACCATGCCCTACTAGTCAGATGGCGGACACAAGGTTAGGATAGCTTATTACCTTGTTGTTTTTCGTATTATGACCTATAATATCATCACTGCAAAAGTAGCTATCATCATAATGATTACTTGGCTCCCTTCATATCATAGGAACAGCAAATCTAAAGGCTTTTATCTCCTTTTTGGACCACTTACTCTGATCTTCAACATACACATGACATAACTTATGCGACACCCAGGATTTATCTTGATCACCAAGTTTAGATCGAAAGTATGATAGATAAACCTTTTTCACAAAGTCTGTAATGTTTCTTTGATGCTTTTGATCATAAATTCACCACAAATATAACAAAAACTGTCAGCAGAGTTTTTACAACCGCCATTAGACATTGTACTGAGCACATGTACAGGAAATGGGAGAGTGAGTGAGGTTAGGTTGACAGCAAACAAAACACCATCTGTTAGCAGAAAAATAAAATTTACATTCTTTTGCGAGAAAATGTTTTTCAGCAGTGCTACCAACGTCATCTACATGCAGTACAACTCCTTTTTAAGTTATTTTAACTATATAAAAGCTGTTAAGTTCTTTAAAAAGTCGCTCAATTTAATAAAGTTAACTGTAAAATATGAAGAAATGGTGAGTGATACAGTTTTTTAAGTATCGTATTTGGATTTCACACCCTAAAAAACACAAGTATGAGGTGTTTTCAGCAAAAATGTTTTACCATCGTTGGCCTGTGTTACGTTCGATAATGCTTCTAGATGCATTACGTGTTCACTAAATGAGCGTAAGTTGTGGATTATTGCTCACACTGGTTTACTCTCATCCTAGAAGACCACGTGACACTACTGCTCGTCTGTCCAGTCTATATACCCATGGCACCATCGCAAACGATGGCGCACATGTGTGGATATCAACGCAACACAACATACTGGAAGCCGCGCAAATGGACCTCCCACATGTAATTGCCCAAACAACTGTGGAGCGTAGGACTGACTGTTTTTTCCTGTTCTAAGAAATGTGGTTATAACAGCACCTGCTGCTTGTGGCGGATCCTTTTTCGCCTGTTGCACAATGCAGCGCTCATTTTCTGCTGTAATGGACAGTGGTCGACCACATCCCCTCCTTCCAGCAGCGTTGCCTGTGGTTAGGGACGCTCCCCATCGCGTGAAACAATGCTGTAGGCAATAACAAACTCTTGGCCAGCACTCGCCACACTTCGTTCTGCTTAGAGTTTCCCGATGATTATTTCCTACATTGTATTGAAGAACTCTACCCTCCCCCCACCCCACCCTCCCACCCCTTCCCATACAGAGCACCCGATCGTTTAACTCCGTCGCGTTCCACGGGCAGCCCCATTTTGCGCTGTAATCACGCTGACTTCACGTCATATGCCGTCCAGCTTTCTATGCGAGACTAGGAGACTTCTGACCACATTCTCCATTATTTCAGTTCACGTACACCAGGTTGTTAATATGTTATGTTAATTTATCTAGCTCGTCCCTAAGTTTAGCACAGTAGCGTATAACGAGTCACTTTAGAGCCTATGTAAAGAGTGTTTCCATAAGATTGTGAGAAAATGTAATAGGACGTATTGAATGCTCCACTGAACAATTTGAGATAGGGAACCTGGGATTGGAGAAGCCACGTTACGGAGATATGGAAGTAAGCTAGGTTGTTTTGATGTCGGGTTTCCAGCCGGAACACCTGGCAGCCGTCTTCAGGTGAGTAGGCCGTCGCACTAACTCGCCTTAACAGTTTCGTCGAGTTAGTGCGATGGCCTACTCACCTGTTCTGCTGATTTACACGTACACTCCTGCAAGGAAACGAGGGGGACAAGCCTGGTTACTAGGAAGCCATGGTGCAGGTTTTGTCTACTTCACTTGTCCACAAGGTGGCTCTGTTGCATCGTATTTTCATTGACCCATGATAGAACATGCTATGAATCAGCGACAGACTCATTCATTACTCAGTGCTATTGAGTGACGTACAGTACTATACGGTGAAGAAGGACTAGTGCTGTGTTTCCTGGTTGCCGGATTGGAAGGGGACGCCCTATTCCATGGCCTTCTGGGTCACCTGCCTGAATCCCCTTGATTATTTCTTATGGGGATATCTAAAGTCATTTGTGTATGAGACCCCAGCGCTTACCGAGGTGGAATCAGTTGCCACAATTGTAGCTGCCTGTGACGTGATTCGAAACACACGAAGAATATTTGCCTCGGTAAGTCAGAAGCTTTTCTGCCGATGTCATGTTGGCGTTGAGGCTGATGTCCGTCAGTTTCAGCACATTTTGTAGGATACAGTACAAATGGTACGTTCATTGTGTTAGTGACGGTATTTACGGTTAACTGTAACTATTGTAAATAAAAGCGTACACAGAAATGTGATATTATTGCTATGATCTTCTTAAGCTGGCTGCTCCGATCCCAGGTTCCATACTAAAATTGTTCAGTGGAGCACCCTCGACGTCCTGTTCAATTTTTTGCACGCTCTTACGGAAGCACTATATATACATGATTTGTTTGTGAGTACGGCTGCATGCTAGACACTTCCAGTTTACTAAGTTGCATGCTGCCCTAAATTTAACTAGGTATACACAATTTAGTTTCTTTTTCTTTCAATTATAACTACGAATTTTAATTAAAATATCTCTCGGCCAAATGAATAGTTTTTCAGAATAAATTATTTTTCGGTAAAATTACAATTTGCTTTGGTTCCTGACAGACATTTTATGTTGCTGGGTAAATGATCAATGCTTTTGAGGGTGCGTATTGAAACGTACAGCCATCAAAACGCCCAAAAAAACAAGGGAAACATCTCAAGCTCAGAGAATGGAAAAACGTATTAGCCTTTGAATGGCACACGGGAGTGAAACTTAATAAACCACAGTCCAACCGAAGTGGGAACGCGATGAGCACTAATAGCTTCCTCTAAGCGCTATGAATTCAGCACAGAACAGAGTGTTTAGGCAGGGGATGGGAGTCTCTGATTGTCCTGCGTTTGCGCATGCAAATCTCGCCCTCTCCGTTGCGACATGTAGACGTCATCAGCCAAAGACAACACCGCCACTGTGTGCACAAGGAGTCAAGCACTCCACCGTCGGCCGTCGGTTTTACGCGTGCCAAACTGTACTCAGTCTGTCCTCAAACAAATGATTCCAAATATGTATCTGCAGCGGATACCATTCCGTTAATTCTTCCATAACACCTGCGGTTCCTAGCAATGACTTCAGTCAAAGTACGCATCTTCGGCAGATCACTTTCAGCAGATTATTGAAACACTTTGTTGACAATAACCTTTCAGTAGAAACTCAGCTTGAATTCCGTAAAGCCCTCCTTGCAGAGAACACAATTTATAACCTCACAAACGCTTTCCGAGGCGTTAGATTGTGTAGATTATGAAATCATAGTGCTAAAGGAATTTTTCTTACTTGGATAAAATTATTTCTTAACCACGAACATCCGGATTTTTTGTATTAACAAATAGTTCCAAAAGGAATAAGTCTAAATTCAGAGGGGAGAAACATTAAATTACGATGTATCACAAGATCTGACGCTTAGCCCGTTGATATTCTTAACATACACAAATAGTTTATCCCGCTCCCAAGGCGACTTTTCAAATACTGTGATGCTTGCTGGTGATACATACATAAACAAAATGCCTGAACTTACAACTTTTTCATGGAAACCAGCTTAAACCTTAATAGAACGACGACATACGTTAAGTATTTTAAACAAAAAATAAATAAATAAAAATTTAAAGAAAAGGCTGTGGCTTCCAGTTACTGTAAGTACGAGAACGTGCTGAAAAGTAATGTCTCCGAATTTTATATCTGAGAACTCTTAAAACTGTTAAATTAAAACAATCTTCATTAATATTCTACATCTCTGTTGTTCATGCTGACGTTTTTATTTCTCAACGTAGTCACCACAGCGATTACGCATTTCTCCCTATGAGAAACAAGCTATAGGTAAAGGCAGGTAATATACAGTATCCACAAGAACAAAGAGGGAACAATAATATTTGAAGGCCAAGAGCGAAGTTCTCGAATTAAAAAGGGATGTAGTCTTCTACCGCTGCTGTTCAGGCTATACATCGAAGAAGCAATAAGCAAAATAAAAGAAGGTTTCAAGGGGGGAATTAATATCCCAGGTGAAGGAATATCAATGGTAAGATTAGATGATGACATTGTTGTCGTCAGTGAAAGAGAAGAACAATTGCAGCACCTGTTGAATCGAATGAACAGTCTATTGAGTAAGGAATACGGAGTGAGAGTAAAGCGAAGAACGACAAATAAAATGACAAGTAGCAAAAATCAGAACAGCGAGAAATCTGCTCACGAATTAAATGCTCACGAAGTAAATGAAGTTAAGGAATTCTGCTACCTAGGCAGCAGAATAATCCATGACGGATGGACTAAGAAGGACATCAAAAGCAAACTATCACTGGCGAAAAATGAATTCCAGGCCCATAGAAGTGTAGTAGTATCAAACATAGGTCCTAACTTGAGTAATCAATTTCTGAGAATGGAAGTATGGACCACGTCATTGTATGCTAGTGAGACATGGATTTTGGGAAAACCAGAACAGAAAAGAATAGAAGTTTTTACGATGTGGTGCTATAGAAGAAAGTTGAAAATAAGGTGTACTGACAAGTTAAGGAATGCAGAGATTCTCCGCAAAATCGATGGTTAGAGGAATATATGGAAAACACAAGAAGAAGAGTGCTGATGGTGGGACATCTGTTAAGACATTAGGTATATAACTTCCATGGTACTAGAGAGAGCTTTAGAAGGTAAAAATTGTAGGTGGAGATAATTTGGAATACATCCAGCAAATAATTGAGGACTTATGGTGCAATTGTTAATGTGAGACGAAAAGGTTGGCACAGGAGAGGAATTCGTGGAGGTCGCAGTTAAAAGAATGATGACTAAAAAAATAAGATATGTTAACTTGTAATTAAAAAACAACATTCTAAAAACTCAGGGGCAGCCAGCACTTTCTTGACCCAAGGAATTCTGCGCTTCCATATCGTTGCGCAGACTTACAACACTGTGCAAATTATGACATAATTAAATCTGAAAGGTTGCACGTTGCAAACAAACCAAGCACACCAAAATCTAAAAAAGAAATGTAATTTAGAAGAAGACATGTAAAATCTACATATTTAGAATACGTTTATCAGGTAAATATTTATTAAAATACTCAACATGACCATTAGCTTAGAAGCTAACTGAATATCATCACCTCCAAATAAATTAATGCTGTGATTCACTGAAAAGTCCTGACAAAATCGGGATATCAAATACAGTCATTTTGTTACCAGGACAAGGACCAGAAACAAGGTTCACAATGGTCAGGAATATATGTTGCACAGTTTTTCGAAAGACTTACAACCACCACTTCAGTCACGAGACCCCAAACCTATTGATAGTGTGCGGAGAGAACTAGGGCGACGTTTTAGAAAAACACCAATAAGTTCCAATGAATCGTTGAAGTGTCGAGTAAAAGAGGAATGGGGCGTTCTATGTAGTGAATGCTGAGAAAAGATAATTAAAAGTATATTACAGTGTTCGAAATAATTAATAACAACAGAATGGCTACCTGACTAGGTACTGAAACATACATTTTTCTTAAAATGTATTTTATATAATTAGTTCAAATAATTTTTTTTTTTAATTTCTCTTGTTCCAAAAAATGTCCGTAGTTCAAAGTAGCGTGAAACCAGTATCGAGTTGTATTTAAATCGTATTACTGAAATACTCTTACAAGATATCTTAGTAAAATTTATGCTATTATTACAAGACACGTAATTTCATACAATACTTGATTGTATATTTTATTGTTTGTTTTGTTAAGAATAAACGTATGATGCTACAAAGTAGAAATCTCATGAAGTCCAGATAATAACGTTATTTACTATGTATCAGATGTTGCATATTCATGTATCTTAAACTTTGCTAAGGAATGAAATGGTTTTGCTTCGTTAAATTGAGTGCAAAAAGGCAAAACTCAGATTCTGACGGTGGTACCTTTTTCAATCAAAAGCTTCTATAGAATTTCAGAAATATAAACTAGTCTGAAGTTAAGTACCAGCTTCTCTCTTTGTCTGTGTGCAGTGCTCTGTCACAAACTGTAATGATGTTGAAAACAAAGAAGCAGGCAGAAAGTGACACAGTTTAACAAAGGCCTACTTCACTGCGTCATTGTCTCTTTCGGATGCTGATTGCCTTTAATTCAAACTTAGGTCACGGTTCAGGCAGAATGGAACTGTTGGGATGAGTAGAATGGTAGAAGATATTGTGTCTAAAACTGACATTGTGAGCCCGTGGCTTTGTACAAATGACTCTTAGTTTGTTTACATCATTTGAAATCGTTGTGAGGCACAATTGCATTTAAAACGATATTCTCTCACATCTTGTATTTGGCTGTAGAGCACCACCACCCAGAGGAAATTACATCATTTGGGACAACAAAAAGTGAAAGCTAATGTAAAATGTATCTTAACTTGAATTAGCCGTCTGAAGATGAACTGCAATGTTCGAAACCGGTAACGGAGCTATTTAAATAAATATATAGCGTCGTAAACAGTGGCTGGTAGTTCTCATCTCTTAGGTAAGAGTCAACCCACAGAATCTTAGATCCTCTTATTGTCAGACATAGCATACAGGCACTCCTTTCATCAACATAATGATTTCATTACAATAGATTAGGTAACCATTGATGGATTAAATGAAAGTAACTACTCAACTGAATCAATAGGATAGTATAAACAGCAGAGATAGTTTTCAATATCTTTGCTCATTGCAAAATTCAAGTAGTTAAAAACTAGTACGGGAAATGAGTCGGTTGTACTCAGCAGTTGGTAACATCACATTTCGAAGTGGTGGGACTTGTAGATTGCTATGTTGTTGTGGATGCAATTTATAGGCAAGTTCAATTAGTTAAGCTATAAGAATCGACGCCATGGCACCCTGAACGAACCATTGTACTCACACTTTTGTTGTACTGAAACATAATATTCTCGTCGTCCGTTTATACCGGAGGGTCAGTCCCTCGTGATACCTAGTGGTCAGTTTCGCAGTACTGTCATAGTTTGATGAGATAGTTCATATGAGACTGGGGAAATATCAGCGTACATCAAGAAGAATGTAATAATTCCAGTTACAAAGAAGGTAGCTTCTGAAAGGCGTGAATATCACCGAACCATCAGTTTAATAAGTCGTGGTTGCAAAATACTGACACAAATTGTTTATAGAAGAATGGAAAAGTGATATAAATCCACCTCTAGGAAGATTAGTTTTGCTTCCGTCGAGAAATAGGAAGACGTGAGGCAATACTAAGCCTACAACATAGAATACGCACTGAAATGTTGCTTTTCAATAATTAATAGAATATGCTCCGGTCTTTTAATTTAGGTTAAAATTCATGAGAAATAAAGTTTCTCTGAGTAAATAAACCTGTGAAGTAAGGAGAGAAGGCCCACGATTTAATGGAAGGAATGTATTTTTTTGCTGTTCCGATAAAGAATGTTCCATGGACATGTTTACATATTGAAACTTAAGGCTCTGTAAAGCAAGTTGAAGGCAGTCGCAGTAATTTGTTTTTGAATTATATAAAAATAGTATCTGTGAGCTCTCTAGCTCTCTCTCGTTTGTTTTAGATGGTTGTTTCACAAAATGTAAGTGTCACTCTTGTATCTGTAACTTTTGGTTAAGTAATTTGGCTAATTTAATTACAATAGCCACGTTTGAACGAGGAGCATACTTTCCTCTTCCATTAATGCCAATCTCAATTTATTACGTGGCGTTTCAGAACTTCTTCAGGCTGCAGCGAAGGAGAGTTGCTGTCGAATTGTTTGGTGGCCACAGCCGAACGCTAAGTAGTGTCAGCTGGCTTTTACTTTAATGAACTTTTATTTCAGCGTCCCTGAAATCTCTTTCACCGATCTTTTCGATCAGTATCAGAACGATGTAAATACGCAAAAGTGCGTAATTTTGAGATCTGTCACTGGCCTCTAAACAATGCCGTCGGTCAACGTTCTCGTGCTGGCCGGCGGAATATGATTTCATTATCAACAAGTAAAAATTTTCTATGCACCATTCAACAATTGCAGGAGCTATGCCATCAGCAAAAGTGATATATGTAATATATATGTATGTATTCAATATCAGTAGTGTTATAGTGGCGCAGCCAAATTGTTGCTCGAACAAAAAAAAGTTATGTGGTGTTAACTGATGCTTGTTTGTTCCGTTTTTCATGAGTCGACTGTATTGTTGGAGACAAGAAGAAAATGACGACGGCTACAGGAAACATAAATTAAATTAAGTTATGTAACGGAATTACACCAGACCCCAAGCAGCAACACGATAAATGAAGGTATGGTTATCAACATGTTACCAGTTGCCTCTGCTTTTGTGGTCTTCAACGCTTAGCTCATTTAATTCATGGTTAGTTGTGGATTTTCCGCATTTTGCGTAGTTTGTAATCCCAGTCGGCACTGTTGCTAAGTCCTATACTAAGATGGCAACCTTTCCGCTGCGCGCTGGCGAGATGAAAACGGATGATAGTGGATTGTTTTAGTATGAAGCATTCATATTGACATTTAATTAATACAATAATTATTTTCAGGTCAATTTACGCTAATAATTCAGTGTGTTGCCAAGAGAATTTATTTTGAAGTGTATTTTCAATTTGTCGTATGATAATGGTAGGTAAACCTGAAAACATGGATTCCGCAAGTGATAGTGTTTCCGAAAATAACGTCGATGGCAGTAACAATAGTACCGATCAGACGGTGGCACAATCCGATGCTCAAAATGCGGAGGCACAAGCAAAAACGCAGGCATAAGCAATTGAAAGTCTCTTGCAAATACCTCCTCCCATTTTCTCTGTTATTCAACAAAATTGCTGAGATGATTAATGCTCGCGATGAAGAACTGGTAAAGGCAATTGACGAACGCGATGAAGCGCTTGCTTCACGCGTATAGAACACCTTTTCCGAAATCTATAGGCAGGTTAGTACTACACTTGCTGAGAGAGATGTAGCGCTGCCATCTCAAATAAATAATACCTTGACTGAACCGGGCAAACAGTTTGTCCCTCAAATTTTCACTCGGGTAAATGAGGAATCAGTAAAAAAATTAAACACTGGTTTAGGAACAATAGCATCCGAAATTACAACCGAAAGGAGGCATAGAAGGATTTACCAGAGACCGCGAATTAACACAACGTGTTGACAGCTTGTCCGTAGAAACAGAAGATGAAGTGTTAAAAACCAGGCTAGATGAGCAAAGAGGAAAATTAAATACCGAGTTTGCCATATGGGTTGAGAAGAAAGACAAAATTCTCACCGATAAAAGAAATTCAGAGTGGAAAGGAGCAATACGACACGCGGGGAGCGAAGCGATGGCCGAACTCTGCACAGCAAAACAAACGCTCCTCTCGGTAATCGACTACATAAAGCACATGATACATCACGACATTCCACAGTGGCAAAACGAAGTGTTGTAGCAGGTGAAAGAAGTGCGACGTGCGAAGGAAGTAATACCACAGCCGTCGCCAGAAGCACCGACTATCGATGCGCAAATGCAGGACGCATACACTGCAGGTCCACAAAGGTCAGGGACATGCTTCGAAGCGTATCACCCTCTAAACACCGCTGTACAACTATCACGTGATGAGATGGGGGCAGGCGCAACAGAGACCTTTCAGGAAGATAGCCTGTTGAAAGACAGACGATTTCAGGTCTTTATCCCCAGACGAGAGACAAGTCCATTCCGTAGTTTTTATACGTTCATTCCTCAACGTATTGGCCAGGTTATGGAATGAGAGGCAGAGAATACCATTCGTTGACTCATATATACAAGGAGATGGTACTTTATGGGCTACCGAATCCGCAGAGAACTTAATACATTATGAACAATTTTAAAAGGCTTTTCTTGCTAAGTACTGGTCTGTGGGTATACAAGAATGCCTTAGGAAACAGGTCTTCAGGTCAGAAATTTACAACCCAAAACAGAGTGGTCTTAGTAAGTATTTGGGAAAACACATTAGTTTAACGAGATACCAGGACGAGCCAGTCGCGCACCAAGATCTTAAAGCCAAAGTTGCCTGTGCACATAAGAGAAAAGTTAATAACAGTCCCTAATTCTGACCTTGAACTCTTTTCGTCAGTACTTGATACCATGGACTTAATACAAGAAGATGCGAAAAGCAGCACTGGCAACAATGGCTTGCAGTCAGCGAATAAGAACGGACACTGCCACAATAACAGCCGTAACGGCGAGTCGCGGGGTAAAGGCGGCACGTCGCAAACCCGACACGCAAATCAGAATGGCTACAATGGTGGTCCACAAAGCGGACAGGCGTTCTTTCAAAGACAGACACGAAATAATAGCCGGTACCATACCGGTTATCAAAATAATCAAAACGGGAACCGAAGCTTGCTCCTGAATTAAAGAACAGTGGGCAAAACGAAATAGATTCTTCGCTCATACGATGCAAATCCGATGAAGCGAAAACCTTATTGGACCAACAGAAAATCTAATTATGTATGTTACTTGAGAAATACGTCGAGGTATTTTCACTGAAGCCTGGCGTGATTGAGGATTATGTTTCCCGGATGGAAGTCATAACTCATAAAGCGTACTGCTAAGCAACGTTTTCCGTCCCATGGTCCAAAAGGGAGGCTATCAAACAGGAGCTCCAGAAGATGATACAGTGTCGGGTAACAGAAAGGCTTTCGCCATACAGCAGGCCATTATTAGCTATGGGTGTAGCAGGCGGAGGGGTGGGCCGTGTTCTTAATGCGCGATCTATTAACAAAATAATTATTCCGGCAAGAAAAAGGCAACAAATTATATCATGTGAAGAAATGTGTTCAGTAAGAATGTTTAAACAGAGGTCGAAGTATTTTGTCTTATATATTTTATCTACAACTCCGTATTGTAAATGCATACACTTTTTGAAGTTTTATGCTGCACCTGTCATACTACGAAGGTATATTGCACCATGAAGAAAGTGTGCTAGTGTACCAAAACTATTGGGCATAAGTATTACCAACGATATATAGGTGGCATTAGGAGGTGATAAAACTACTGACATTTGTTTGACATTAGAAGCAGTAGTCATCTTTTAGTTTTAATTATTTTCTGGATACAAGTAGTAGTTAGCTAGTTTTTCTGTGTGTTATTATTTAAAGTTAGGATAAGAGAAACTGCAAGACAAAAGTACAAACATAAACAGATGAACTGTTACTTGTAATTAACTGTATATAGAGCCAGAGACAGTAATATTCTGTGTAACTAGTTATCTTGTGGTAAGCATTTTTTAGTTTAATTTCTATGGAATAAATGTGTGATACACTTATCCATTGAATACTACCAAGTAAGGAACAATTAGTGGAACCTGTTATTGAACTGCATGTAAACAGAATGTGTTGTTTTCTGGTCACACTTGTGCTATATAGGATGACACTAAGTTAAGCTGATCATTTATCGAAAGGAAGATGTACAGGATATGTAATAACTATACTCATATTGTAAATGTTAGTATGTTATCAGAATGAAAGAGAGCGTTTCTAGTATATAACTCAAGCAGAAGCTCGTATAAGGTGCTAGTCGACTGATATTTTATTTTGTATCTGAACATTTTTGTGTGGGCTAATCTCTTACTTATCTGTTTCATGCGAATTGACATGAATTCTGTTTCGAATTAGATAATTGCTGTGCACAGGAAATCTTGCAAAATTTCACCAGCATGACACATTATTTCTTAAATAATGAGAGACAACGAGATATGTGAGTTTATGCAGAGCAGGAGTTTAGATTTTTGCCACATGCGATTTTGAAGGCATGCGTTAATTTCGTGGTCGCGGTCTGCGTTGTTTGGATATTGCTTGTCGTTGCTCTTTACCGATCCGTATCCAGAATAGGATTATTTCATGGATGCCATGGTAACATGTTGATAACCCAGGTAACGCTACTCAATCTGTGAAATGTAAAATTAGGGAAGTAAAGAATTTGGTGAACATCAGACCACAAGCAATGCATGGTAACAAATACGGCTAACATACCAAAAACACACGAGCAACACATCATTCATGTAAACTACGCCACTTGTTAGAAAGGCAAATCTAAAAACTATGTCAGTAAATTTTTATAAGAAATAAAAGCGATTCAGGGAAGGAAGAGACTGGTGTGGATAAGAAAAACGCACTCATGTACTTGTGAGTGTTTTTATAAATGAAGATTGCAATTGAACTGGTGGACAATAGTCACAATAGGACACTCAAGCGAGTGACGTTGTGAATCCAAAACGTATAAAGTAAATAAGTGTTATGTGAACAGTTTATGTCATACTCACTGTGGTGAACTGCACGCCAGCCAATGCAGTGAGAAGTCCTGTGCACATCACTTCTCTTCGATGTGACCACGCACGTTGACACATGTGTTCATACACAAAACTGACTTAGTGAACGTATAAAGGGTATTATTGCACTGACGAGGTAATGGACTAATAAAAAACCGCCTTGTCAATAAACAAACACCCTTTGAAAGGTGATTAATGGTTGCCGGACAGAAACTTTGCGATTACAAACTTAATGAAATTTTTCTTTAACAATTCGAAGCAGTGTCTCTGCAGAGACGTTCTTGAAATGTCTGTGGTGAACACCAAAAAGCATAAACGAGTACTGTTTGTTGACGAACTCAGCAGGAAAGATTCGATTCACTTTGTTTAAAAATACGCCATGATCTGTAGTCCGTGGTGTAAAGATAAACCTCGACCGCAATAAAAGTAAACACAAAAACAATAACGAAATTGAAATCTATTGTACTGATCAGAGTTTTCCCTAGGGCAGCTCTGTGACATTGAGCTAATTTTTGTAGTGTGGATACTGCTATCCTTTGATTTTCATGTATCAGCGGTCGCAGCGGGTGGTCAGGTGTATGGAGCAAGCAGGAGTGGGGACGTGGCCAGCCGCCAGAGCCGTTCGCACGTGTTCCAGCTAAAATGGGCGTCCAGCTGGGCAGCGGGTTTCCTGGAATCGCTGCCAGAGGTCACCGGGCGAGCCGACGGTCTCGCCTCCTCAGCAGAGGGCGGCAAATTGAGAAAGTGTTGTGCTGTGTCAATCGGACGCGCCGTACGTGTTTCGTGCTTACACACAAGTGCGTCAAAACTCCTATTAAAAGAAAGTAGGAAAGAAAAAGAGATAACAAAAACATAAACAACTTACGTCTTTAACATTGTATTTCTGTACATTTACTAAAAGCTTATGAACATAAAGAGAAATGTATTTGAACACAATTTAAGAATCAGGTACACAAAGACAGTAAAGGGTATGTACCGAACACTTTCTTCAAAGAAATGGACAAGTGGACAACGTATTTTGTTAATGATTCTATTGGAATATAATGTTTATTTACTCCTCTGTAACACAATGTATACTACTGTTATCACAGTTAAATCCTTGTTCTTTATTTCCACAGACAAAATAAGAAATAAGTGTTGAAGTTGGCAACGAAACGTTACTTTTTGAATAACTAATAGTATATTCCCCAGTCGTTTAATTAAGGCTAAAATACATTAAGAATGAATTTTCTCTTTGTAAATAAATCTGTAAACTAAGGAGAAACGGTAACAATTTGATGTAAGGAATGTATTTTTTCTGTTCAGATGAAGAACGGTCGAGAGGAATGGTTATATATTGATACGTTTTGATACTTTACGCTCTCTAGGGTATGCTGAAGGCAATCGCCGTAGTTTGTTTTTGGATTATATAAAAGAAGGAGATGTGCGCTCTCTCGCTCTCTCCCCCGTTTTGCTTTCGATGGTTGTTTCACAAATGTGTCACTCTCTTATCTGTAAGTTTTGGTTAAATAATAACGCTAATTTAATTACAATAGCCGTGTTTGAATTAAGAACCAACGATCCTCTTCCGTTAACGCCAATCTCAATTTATTACGTAGCTGACGAATTGTTTGATGGACACAGCTGAACGCTACTAGTGTTCAGCAGGCATTTGCTTTATTAAACTTTTATTTTGGCGTCCCTGAGATCTCTTTTACCGATCTTTTTGATAGGTATCTGGGCAATGTAATTACGCAAACTATGTAATTTTGAGATCGGTCACTTGCCATTACGCAACGCCGTCGGTCAACGTTGTCGTGCTAATCGGCGGAATAGAATTTCATTATCGATAAGTAAACATCTTCTCTGCACCATTCTATCATTTCAGGGGCTTTTCCACCAGAAAAAGTGATAAATATAAAATTATATTTAAAACTATTAGTGACATTATAGCACTAAAGAAAGGGAACTGTACTCGTCTACAATTTTTAGGTTTAGATAAAGCATTTTACAGTACTGACTGCAATACACTGTTTCAAATTCTGAAGGGAGGGGAGGTAAAATACAGGCAGTGAAACGTTATTTTAGAGCTGCACACAAACCTGATTGCAGTTATAACAGTCAAAAGACATGAAAGTGCTGTAATTAGAATTATATTAATACCTTCAGCTGCTCACAGGCGTTGATATATTTCAACGGGGACAGGTGAAAATGTGTGCCCCGACCGGAACTCGAACTCGGGATCTCCTCCTTACATGGCAAATGCTCTATCAATCTGAGCCACCGACGGCACAGAGGAAGGCGCGACTGCAGGGACTATCTCGCGCACTCCTCCCGCGAGACCAATATTCTCACCTTGTGTCCACACACTACATTCGTAGTGTTCCACCCCAACACACTCACTACTCGTGGAAGACACTCTTACCAAGTCCCGTAGGAGATCAAGGAATATTTGTGCATCCACACAGAAGAAGAAGGTCATGGCCGGTATTGCCAGAACTATATACTGATATGGATATAGTGTCTGTTCTTTCGGACACGTTCGTTTCATTTGTCCAAAAATGTGGCTGGGCCAGGACCCCCTCAATTTATTGCAGAACTCAATTAGTCTTCCTCCTCTCCCATTCCTACTACCTAGGCCATATACTCCCATAACTCTTCCTTCTCTTCCATCCCCTACAACAGCCTACTGAACACCCATGACTGTTAGATTTTCGTCCCCATTTATCGTTATATACTTTTTCTGTCTGTTCATTTTCTGCTTGCGCCGACGGCGTATATACCTTGACTACTGTTTTTGGTAGTGGTCTGCTGAGGCTTCTAATGGGCACAATCTAATCACTGAACTGTTCGTACTAACTCACTCTCTGCCTGACTTTCCTATTCCTAACGAATCCCATTCCTGTTTTTACATTTTCTGCTGTTCTTGATGCTACCTAATATTCGTCTACCAGAAATCCTTGTCGTCTTTCCAATTCCCAAACACTATATCCAGATTGTGCCGTGGAATTTCCCTTTTCAGATTTTCTAGCTTAGGCACTACTCTACAATAATCATACAAGAAGCACTTCACACAACAAAATGTTGAAGGAAAACGGTGATTATGGAAGGACGCATAGAAATAAAAGTATTAAACGAAATTTTGGAACCAGTGGAAGGCCAAACCCGATACAGAAGGCTTCATAATGGTGAACTTCATACACATGTTGCCATCATAATTACAAAAAGAAAAATAGGTTACCATGGTCACATCAAAAGGATGCGTCCCAATAGACTTTTAAATTCCGTTCACGTACTTCACTAAATCAAAAAGTATAATACTTGATGTAAAGAAAGTGGAAGGGATATGGACGAACTCCGAGTTACTCCACGAGATACTGAGGAACGATTGCGACTCTCAAAGTAAATTTAAGATCGAAAAAGTTTCCATTAAAAAACGTAAGAAGACCGGACTCACTTGGACAGAAGAAACAAAACGGAAATATCAAAAAGTTACGTGACAAACGTGGAAAAAAAGGAAAGAGAAGCAGTTCAAATAACCATAGCCCATATTGGTTTATACGAAAAAGAGGAGAAAATAACATGTTTTTTAATTTTATGTTTCCGTTCTAGTGCACTTCTTGTCAACTTGAGTCATATTTGTCATATTTGTAGGCCACGAACCCACCCATATATACCGCCACCTTGTTTCAGAAACACTTCTTGCGTCATAAGTTCTGTAGTTCGCAGCCAGCGGGCAGCTTGCCCCGGTTAGTATGCAGCGCCTGTTAAGCGCTGTGGCCCCTAGAAGGGTACGCAAGCAGCACCCCTCTCCACTGCGCGCAGCCCTGCGTTGTTTACGGCACGTAGCGCGGAGTCCCTGCGGACCGGTCACGTGGTGTCACGTGACGTGACACGGCCAGCCACTCTGCTGCGGGAACCTGTCGCTGTCTCCCCCCTTCCACTAGGCCACCCGCAGCACTCTGCGCCAGCCGCTACAAATTGCCGGCTGAGCTGTAGGCGGCAGGCTGTCACGTGCCGCCCCTCGGGGACCCGATGAATATTTGAAGCGTCGCAGTAGACTTCCACCTAACAGCTAACGCCGTCGTAAATCTCAGCCATAACCGTTACTGAGCCGCCCCACGAGAAGGACGTGCGTGTGGAGGAGAGAGAGACAGAGATATCAAGGTGTGACCGCCTGGAGGGATCACGACAGGGTGCATTGCAAATTCAGTAGCCACGTCCCTACGTGGGAACAGCGCTGATCCGACGCCGGGACAGCCCAGGTAAATGGAGCACAATGCTCAACCTCTTACCGCCTGATCCGCGCTTAGATGGCTGTACCTTTAATTCGTCAACGATTTCTCCCAGCTAACAGCACTTATAAAGCCGAATTTGAAAAAGAATAGAGCATCACACCACTACATGACTTGTTACTTAATTATCTATCACATTTCGTGTAACCAAACGAGCCAGATCTACTTGGACATGAAACGAGGCAGTATATAATTTACGGGAATGCTAATTAATATAAAGAGCATCAAACTGTATTATTTCTCAACGATGTTTTTTTTCGGCGGAATACCGTATCTCCCGTATTATATCATAAGAATAGATCATTCAGATATAGTTTTCAAGATATCGTTCATCCCTACTGAAACATATACAAATATTTTAAAGTGATTGTTGTCAATAATAAGCACCATCTTGAAAACATTTTTTTTCAAACAGTGTCTGTCTGAAGGTATCCCCTATTGATATTTTGAAAAAACATAATAACAACCATGTATAAGTAGCCGTCTATTGACAATCTAAGTAAGTGCATGAGAGCTGTGGCAGTTGTGTAAATTCTTTACGCAGCCGTAGTCTGTCACGCGATTTCGATCATACACGTCGATGTAATATAAATGGCGCCGTCTATGGGCAATCAAATTTTACAGTTGTGCACAACAACGGTTTTTTGTACTGCCCGAGAAAAAAAAAACGGTTGAAGTGGCTCTGAGCACTATGGGACTTAACATCTATGGTCATCAGGCCCCTAGAACTTAGAACTATTTAAACCTAACGAACCAAAGGACAGCACACAACACCCAGTCATCACGAGGCAGAGAAAATCCATGACCCCGCCGGGAAGCGAACCCGGAAACCCGGGAACCCGGGTGTGGGAAGCGAGAACGCTACCGCACGACCACGATCTGCGGACCTGCGCGAGAAACTGAATTACATCATCGACATTCATCATCGCAAGTAAGTACTATTTACTTTTTGAAGTTACTTACTTATTCCTTAATTGTTCATTACTTCAAAATCTCTTTAACGTTACAGTACACCTCGCCTGCTTCAGTGCCTTTAATTTGCATCCATAGCAATGGTGGGAATATTTACATTGTATTAATTTTTGTTAACAAACGAATAATTACCAAAATTCAAAAACTGTAAAATATCAGCTGTTTTTTTCTGTATTTCTGATTTTCACAATTCCAGGGGTCAGAAATGCAGTCCGAGAGGAAGAGCTCCAACCAGAGGCACAGACAAAAAAAAAAAAAGCCAGACAAAGTTGATGGAAACTGACCTTTTAACTTCAGCAAGATAGATCAGCTCAGCACAACTGCAGACAAAACCGATTCAATGCTCACCGGCAACAGTTAACGCAAGACAACGAATTTGTGACTCCTACTTACCTATTTCAACTGCATTAAAATATCAGTGCAAGACGGCACCCATATAAACTCCCAAAAATGTATTGTGCGGCCCGTCTTTTCCCTAAATACGATGAAGTGCGAACATAGACTGTTGGTAATATAGAGCAAATGTGCGTACATTTCCTTGCGAGGTTGTTTGGTGGAGAGTTTATCGGTAGTTCAGTTACCATGTCGTTACTTTTTATTAAGTGATACGGGAGGTATAGGGTACAGATAAAAATCATCGTTGAGAAATAATGTCTCACGATATTTTATGCTAATTACAAATTTTACCACTAATATTGGATTAATTAATGGTGCAGGATTAGTGATAACTCACTTAGGGAAATACATCATTACTGCTAAATTCACTGAAGTGATAAATCTGTGCTTATATTGTCCACTAACCACACTACCTCTGACCTAACTATACATTTTCAAATGATAAGAAAACAATTCGCTATAAACATGGTCTTCCCTATGACTACTAATAAAGCAGAACGTCAAATGTTTGAAAGGGCAGGATTTCATTTACCAGAACTTATTTTTTTGCATGGATAATCATACAAGGTTCTTTCATGAGTTTGCACATTCAATGATGTATATGTTTGTGCTAAGGACACGCATAGCTAAAAAGTAAACGGTGATCATATTATAACTGCTAACATCGTTTTCAAACGAATTTTGTAAAATAAAGAGGTTTTAAAAAGCTAAATTCATCCAACAAGGAATATCTCCTTTTTATACGTTTTACAATTAATCATATTGTATACAATGATGTCAGTTTTTACAGTGGGACTGGTAGCTGTAAATATTATTCAAAACATAATAACTTTTCAAATAAGTATTTGCTGTTGTGACTGTAGAAAATTTTAATTTTTATTCTTGCTTTTGTGACCATAATAAGAGTCCAGGCTCCATGGGCAATCAGCCAGCCGACATTAGGAAATAGTCCACCAAGACGTAGGGACAAGATAAGTGGCAGAGGCTGCCAAGTATGGCTTGTTGATCTAATAACGTAGTGTTTGACTTCCTGTCGGAGGAAGCAGCATGAATCAAACTTGTGCAATGAAAGACACAAACACAGGGCGATAGTACAGCAAGAGAGAGTGTCAGTCACGTGTGGAAAAGACTCGTGTGGATCCAAATCAAGTTGTGTGCAGCTAGAAACAAACGTGTGGTGTGGAACTGAAGGCATTCTTGCGCAAGCCGACCAATTAGAAATTAGAGTGTCATGTGGAACTATAGGCATTCTTGTGCAATCCGATCACTTAGAAATGAAAGGGTCATGTGAAACAAATTAACTTGTGTGCACCCAAGTACATGAGAAATGAAATAAAAGGCCAGGCAGCGGAAGAGCTAGTGGCAGAGATTCAGATGCAGATTCAGAGCCAATGCCGGCAGTTTCGAGATTCCGCAGTGAGACTCCAGCGGGGCCGAGTAGGCCCATAGCAGCTGATAGAGCTGTTAAGACTTCAATTACGAGAAGACGGTGGTAGACTCTGGTGGTCATTCAGGTACTGCAGGTCAAGTAGGATTTTTAGAGTTCCTTTGGAATAGTGTTAAACAGAGGCTGTCAGTCTTCGTCTCAATTACTTAGAGAGATTTCAGTGCTAAACAAGAACAAGTGATTGATTTGTACTTGTTTCTTATATGTACCGGCAATTAGCTTTGAAGTAGCAAGTCCGAATAAATAGACTGAATCTTACTAAGGGGTTTATAGTCCAACACCTCACATAAGTATATGTGAGAATAAACTTGATAGAAACTAACCAATGTTTCCTGCCTATTGCAATTCTGTAACGTATTTTCAGGAAACTTATTTGCTTCAAACCAAGGGGATTCACTAAATCTCACCTGTGATATAAAGGTTGACAGCAATTTATAACCAACCCATTGTCGTTAACGTCCCGATTGCGCTACGCAGTTCGCACTTGCTTCATTCTGGTGTAGTGAGGTTGTACCAGGATGCGACATAGTATTTATTTATTTCTAATTTGCCATATTACTCATCTGTGACTAATCAGAGGAAAGTGAGAATTTTTTACACGTGTCAACTAGTAAATCAATATTGCTATGCGGCTAACTGGGTTAATGACACCTTGTCTCACTAGCAGGTTGCATATCTAAGTGCTCTGAGGGGCCACAAAACTTTTGTTTTCAATATTTAATCCTGGAATATTTGTGGGGAAAAATGTTATATTGCTATCAAACCATCGTAGGGCTTACTACTTCACATTTTATTCAGAGCAAGTCGTAATTTATATGTCGTGTATCGGTTACAGTTATTGTACCTCCAATGGTATGTTACATAACAAACTGAGTACTACATTTTCTGTTCCATACCCAACTGAAATCGTAAATTTTCGAGGATTTAGTAACCTAGGCTTAATACAACTACTAACCGAATTTAAATTTTAAAACGCTGCCATTACATACTCTCTAATAGTTACGACATTATGTTAAAGGTCTAACACTCTAAGACAAGTATCAACGTTAGAAACTGTGCACATGTCTTGAGACAGCGTGACTCACCACGTACAAATACCTATGTTCATCCAGTAGTTGAGAATGATAGCACACAGAGAACTGGAACAAACATTACACATAATTTAAAACCTTTAAGTAATTTTATTCGCTGGTACCCCCAGCAAAATGGTGAAAGGAAAAACGGTTATAGCTTACTACAGTTTTGGTATTCGTGCAGTAAAACTGTCGCCTCAGGTATGACTCCCTCTTTAGAACTGCGTCTATTCACAAGACATTTTGCAAACAGTACCCAGATATTAGAATGAAATCATCTGCAACATTGTATCATTGTACGACACTAAGTTCATAAGGTAGGTCATAAACGCTGAGATGCGTAAGAAACTGCCTTTTCCTTAAGAAAAGTGAGAAT
Organism: Schistocerca americana; assembly: GCF_021461395.2. Taxonomy (NCBI): domain Eukaryota; kingdom Metazoa; phylum Arthropoda; class Insecta; order Orthoptera; family Acrididae; genus Schistocerca; species Schistocerca americana. Next base: position 626,173,324 of record NC_060122.1, read on the forward strand.
TGCCTTACCTAGACTATACGCATCCAGTGTTTGGTAATGAGAGCACATTGTGACTTCCAGCAAGCCTTAAGTGTAATTTCAAACCTTTTCTAATCTTTTCTCGCTTACATGCTTAACGTCAAATATTTAACGCACTAACTCATGTGTAAAGTATTCTGAAGCTTGAGGCTAGCATACATATGGAACTTCGATTCTATAAAGAATCGGGTGTTTACTTGTTGCGAGAAAATATGCGAACAAATAACACTTTACACAGAAAAGTCCTCAACTTCCGTGAAGAACGTCTGCACACAATAGAAAGAGTGTGCTACATTGAAATCTTTCAATTTGGATATGAATAGTAGGGGCTCATCACTCATGTCTTACTTTGTTCTCCTACAAATCTATTAAAAATGAAACCTACACCTTTGTGTAAAATGCTTAACGGAGAGCACATCGTTTTCCGTTTTACTGAATTAGTTATAACAGGCTTCCTTCAACCTACAACAGACGTACCTGATCTCCCCACACAACTAGACTGTGGCTTATGTGGACTGATGCGTAGTTGTGGCAAAATATATAATGGTGAAACTGAAACGATAGTTAAATAACACGTCACATCTACATCAACATCTACATATACACGGATACTCTGCAAATCACATTTAAGTGCCTGGCAGAGGGTTCATCGAACCACCATCACAATTCTCTATTATTCCAATCTCGTATAGCGCGCGGAAACAATTAACACCTATATCTTTCCGTACGAGTTCTGATTTCCCTTATTTTATCGTGGTGATCGTTCCTCCCTATGTAGAACACCAACACCAACACAAAACATGTTTACGAAAGAAGATAAAACAGGCTGTAGCGGACCACCGGGAGGAATGTGGGCATGTTATAGGATATAAGGAGAGTAACGTGCTATAATATACTCTTTACGGAACGTCCATAACTATTGTTAAGTTTTACTTGCTAAATAAATCGGCTCCAGTTCTACTAGACAAATATTTTATTTGGATAAAATCATACAAACCATCCGGGTTTCATTATGTAGATACCATATTCAGCTGAAAAGAAAGGAACAAAAGGAAACTGAGACTCATTCTTCATGAAACTAATTAACATTGAAAGGATACAAATGTGAAGATGCTGCTATACCTTGTTTGCATTCGTACCAGTCATTTAAAAGATCCAGCAAGGTTATCAAGCAGCATGTGAGATCGCATGCGGTTGGGACATAAAAAGGTTTTCCGAGTCAACAAGTAGCACACCGGATAAACAGAAAAAAACCATGAATGTAACAGCAAATAAGCACACATTTACAGCCTAATATAGCCTATGAACCCACCTCTATACACGTGGCGTGGGCCCTCGGTATTAATTCCAGGGGCGGCCACTCTCTGACGTACACAATCGCACCAAAAAGAATTGGCACACGTGCGTGTTTATCGATGTTGGCTACAAACGCCGCACCTTCCGGTACACAGCACAAGTACGTGCTACCTCACACACCAAACATTACAATTCTGCCCACAGTGCCTACCATTAAGAAAGAAATGCAGCGTTAAGGGCAAACATGTATCTCCTCTGCACACAAAAAGTACTGGCACAGAGCGTGGTCACTCGGTATATTGCTGGGTTTTCAGGTCCCGGAACGCTATCTGGTGACGCAATAGACACTGCGTGTTGTTGACGACCCAGTCGCTAGTATGTTGCTGTATTACGCGATAGTGGTCAGCATGGGGCCGAAGAAGAAGGAACAATCGGTGGCGTTGCGTGATAGAGTGGTATTGCTCCATTCACAAGGGAGAAGCAATCGACATATCGGAGCAGAGGTGTCTGTTAGCAACACCACGGTACGAGCCATCATTCATAAATATAAAGAGACTGGAACTACAGTGAATAAGTGTCGTCCTGGACGTCCAAAAGTGCTTACAACCTGTGAGCGTCGCCGTATCATCGCACTTGCTCGGAAGGGACCTGCTACAAGTGCAGCAATTATTGCTGAGGTTGTTCAGACAACGTCCGACAAGACGGTTAGTGTTCAAACTATGCGAAATGTGTTGAATGAGGCTGACATGCATGGGCGTTCTCCCAGTAAAAAAGCCATACATATCGGAAATTAACCGGCAGAAACGCCTGTAGTTTGCCAAGGACTACATCGGCAAGCCGATGGAGTCTTGTAACACCGTGATATTTGGCGACGAATCGAAGTTCAGTGTGTTCGGATTTTATGCAAGAAAGAAAGTTTGGCGCAAGTCGAATACGCAGCTCGACATCGAACACATGCATCCCATGGTCAAACACGGTGGGGCGGTATCATGGTCTTCGGCTGTATGGCGGCGTCCGGCGTTGGAAATCTAGCTGTAATCCACGGTACAATGGATCATATGAGATACATCGACGTGTTGCGAGGTAATTTACACGCTAGTGCACAGACATTGGGCCTTACTGGGGTGTTTCGTTTCCAGCAAGACAATGACCCAAAACATACCGCCACGAAAACCCGGGAGTGGTTACTGTACAATGCCCCCATAAGGGTTCTAAAACCGCCTCCGAGTCCTGATTTGAACCCCATTGAGAACCTGTGGGCTCACCTTGACACACAAGTCAGAAGAAGGCGTCCGTCTGGTAAAAACGACTTGGAGAAAGTGCTCCTGGAGGAATGGTCGAAAATTACCTCTGATAATACCCAGAATTTAATACAAAGCATTCCTAGGCGTTTACGTGGTGTTATAGATGCTAAAGGGATACACACTAGCTATTAGAAGATGAACATCAGTGAAGAAAACGAACACACTGTCCGATTCAAACGCATGTGCCAATACGTTTGCTATGTAGAAGAGCGATGTTTATTTTCATAACACTGTATGTTACATTACAGACGGGTGATTTGGACATATACGTAACTTATGTAATGTAAGGTGGCACGTGTCTTGGTTCTGTTCTGAAATACATGTTTCGTTTAACCTACAACCACTAAAATGTAACTGTACCAATATTTTTTGGTGCGATTGTACGTATGAGCACACAGGAGTCTCATTGCGGTTAGCGCGACGGTCTGTTGACCGGCCTTACTGGAATTTCATCATCAGCCGGCGGGATTGGCACTTACACAGTAAACCACTTTTTATGTTAACAAATCGGCTTTCCACGGCATTTATTTTAATTTCTTAATTCCATGCCACATGTACAGGGCTATTACAAATGTTTGAAGCGATTTCATAAATTCACTGTAGCTCCATTCATTGACATATGGTCACGACACACTACAGATACGTAGAAAATTTCATAAAGTTTTGTTCGGCTGAAGCCGCACTTCAGGTTTCTGCCGCCAGAGCGCTCGAGAGCGCAGTGAGACAAAATGGCGACAGGAGCCGAGAAAGCGTATGTCGTGCTTGAAATGCACTCACATCAGTCAGTCATAACACTGCAACGACACTTCAGGACGAAGTTCAACAAAGATCCACCAACTGCTAACTCCATTCGGCGATGGTATGCGCAGTTTAAAGCTTCTGGATACCTCTGTAAGGCGAAATCAACGGGTCGGCCTGCAGTGAGCGAAGAAACGGTTGAACGCGTGCGGGCAAGTTTCACGCGTAGCCCGCAGAAGTCGACCAATAAAGCAAGAAGGGAGCTAAACGTACCACAGCCGACGGTTTGGAAAATCTTACGGAAAAGGCTAAAGCTGACAAAGTCAAACGCTTTGAATTTTCGGCGCGGTTGCAACAGCTCATGGAAGAGGATGCGTTCAGTGCGAAACTTGTTTTCAGTGATGAAGCAACATTTTTTCTTAATGGTGAAGTGAACAGACACAGTGTGCAATTCTGGGCGGTAGAGAATCCTCACGCATTCGTGCAGCAAATTCGCAATTCACCAAAAGTTAACGTGTTTTGAGCAATCTCACAGTTTAAAGTTTACGGCCCCTTTTTCTTCTGCGAAAATAACGTTAAAGGACACGTGTATTTGGACATGCTGGAAAATTGGCTCGTGCCACAACTGTAGACCGACAACGCCGACTTCATCTTTCAACAGGATGGTGCTCCACCGCACTTCCATCATGATGTTCGGCATTTCTTAAACAGGAGATTGGAAAACCGATGGATCGGTCGTGGGGGAGATCATGATCAGCAATTCATGTCATGGCCTCCACGCTCTCCCGACTTAACCCCATGCGATTTCTCTCTGTGCGATTATGTGAAAGATTCAGTGTTTAAACCTCCTCTACCAAGAAACGTGCCAGAACTGCGAGCTCGCATCAATGATGATTTCGAACTCATTGATGGGGACATGCTGCGCCGAGTGTGGGAGGAACTTGATTATCGCCTTGATGTCTGCCGAATCACTAAAGGGGCACATGTCGAACATTTGTGAATGCCTAAAAAAACTATTTGAGTTTTTGTATGTGTGTGCAAAGCATTGTGAAAATATCTCAAATAATAAAGTTATTGTGGAGCTGTGAAATCGCTTCAATCATTTGTAATAACCCTGTAGTTCACAGTGAGTTCACAGGTTACACTAGGTTGGAAATGTCTGCTTACTTACAGTTATATCCATGTTTCTTCAGTTAGGGCCCGTTTATCCAATGTAGCACCGGACGACTTAGATAACCCCTCTATGTCTCGCCCGCACGGGATCTCGCATGCTTCTTGATTACCTTGTTGGATTTTTTACATGACTGGTACGACTTTCCCGAACGCAAGCAAAGTATAACCTGATTCTCACATCTGTATGTGCCATTTTCACAACAAATAATTTTGTGAAGACTCCCTTTTAGTTTTTCTTGTATTTCGTTCTCCCTGAAGACTGGATTTACATGAATAAACCCGGATCGTGTGTACGATTTTGTCCAAATAAAAGATTTGTCAAGTACAACAGGAGCACATCTATTCATCATGATAAACGTGCTAGCCTGAGGAAGTAATATTTGTAGAGGGAAAGTACATGAAGTGGTGGATATACCGAAATGACTCCTTTTTCATTAGTGATGACGGCTACAGGCCTCCGTCTTTGCGATTGCCTACTAAGCGGAAGTAAACATGCAGTCAGAGCGAGAGAGGAACATAAACGTTTTCCAGGGAACAACCGACGTGGCACAACGGCAATAATATCTTGCATTATTCCTCTCTGTCGGTACCTCCTTTAAGTATTTATTCAGTGGCGACTCACCAATGACAGCTTATGCTTTTTATAGTTGCACTTATCTGAAAAAGCGCTGTAAAATAACGTAGCCAGAAAGTCTTTCAACACTTCTCAGCCGTGCTGGGACGACAGTGGGATCTTGAAAAAGATTCAAACACAGGAATCTAAACGTCGAGCAGTGAAGTGTAAACCGGAATATAGCAAGTTAGGGTAAAAATACGACGGTTTCGTTTCATTAATTATTTTAATAAAAGTTGCAGCAATGTTGTATTAATTGCTCATGCCACTCCTAGTTTGGTATCGTGGTAATATTGTGTAAAAGAGAAGTAACAGAAATTTTCCCAAAAAATGATTTTGCATACTCTTAGCGCATGCTGTAGGGTAAGAATACACCGACCCACTGGTTGGAAATAAATACATCGAAAATCACCCCATCTGAGAGTGAAGCTGAAAAAGCGTTTATCGCAAGAAATGCAGTGCTTCACTACTGCTTGTTCCTCCACAAATGAAATAGTTTTAGTGACAAGGCTGGGACGCTCACTACCACTGTGGATTTAATACATTTTCTTACGGCAGGCTTCGAAAACCCGGTAGCTTTAGATGCTTCCTTATTGAGCTCCCATTTTCTACATGGCAATGAGCTCGATGATAGAGTGATTGTATATGACTGGCGAGCTGATGTTCTTGGTCGCTTTCTGGAAAGAAATACCACTATGGATGACGTAATTATATTGGGAGTGTACTCATTTGATAGTTAGATATGTCTTAAAACCCCACCTCCCAATGATAGAGAAAGTACAGGAAAGTTAGTTTAAGATGTCTAAGGTGTATGGGTTAATATCCTTAACTAGTAATCAAAACGTCCAGCTCCCTGGTTCTAGACCCGCCATCTCTTAAGTTTTGAATAATATGATCAGCAGTGGCGGCGAAGACTTCCGGCATAAGAAGTCACCCACCTACAGCCAACTGTCTTCTCACGGATGGCGGAGGAGCGGATAGAGGTTCAGGACACTCTCTTCCCCTTGGGGATGGGAACTGCCCTAAAGGTGGAAGAATCGACAATGATCAACAGCATGTGGATGCAGTAGGCAATGAAAACCTCTGTATTAAATACACATGATGTGTTTCCATAGGACATGTGGCCTGTAACTCAAAAAGTGATCTGATGATCTCTAAATTGGCAAAAGATTCCGGTCTTCTATTCAGGTCTCCGGTTGAAGACTGCCAAGGGGAAGAGGGAGGGGGGTCACTACGAGAAAAAGATTGCATAACCAATGAAAGGCTAAAGTTTTACGAGGCAGGGCGTGGAATGTCAAAAGCTTGAAAGTGACAGGAAAGCTAGAAAATTTGAAACAGGAAACGCCAAGGTTCAATCTAGTTAAAGTGGTAGTCAGTATAGATAAATGGAAAGAAGACTGGGGTATCTGGTCAGATGAGTATAGGATAATACCAATGGCCGGAGAAAATTGTATACCGAGAGTAGGATTCGTTATGTACAGGAAGGTAAGGCAGGGAGTGCATTACTGTAAATAGTCCAGTGATAGTGCTGTTCTCACCATTGTTGATAGAAAACCAACAGCGACAACATTAGTTTACGTACATACATGACCAAATATGGATTGACTGTGAAGGAAAAAAGTTCGAAAGTAATGAGAAATAGCAAATTGAAATCAGCGTGAAACGTAACGTCGGCATTGATGATCACGAAGTAGATGAAGATAAAGAATTCTGCAACCTAGTCAGCAAAATAACACCTGCCAGAAGCAGCAAGGAGAGCATAAAAAGCTAACTAAAACTTAAAAAAGGGCATTCCTGTCCAAAAGAAGTCTGCTGATATCAAACAATGGCCTTAAACTGATGTAGGAATTTTTGAGAAATTACGTTCGCGTATAGCATTTTATGGTAGGGAAACTTGGACTGTGGGAAAAACGAAAAAAACGAATCATTTGAGATGTGGCGCTACAGAAGAATGCTGAAAATTAGATAGACTGATAAGGAATGAGAGGGTTCTCTGCAGAATCAGAGAGGGCAGGAACATAAGGAAAACATTGCCAAGAAGAAGGGACAGGACGACAGGACATCTGTTAAGACATCAGGGGATAACTTCGTTGGTATCAGAGAAAGCTGTGGAGTGTAAAAACTTCAGAGGAAGACAAAGATTGCAATATATTCAGCGAATAATTGAGGACATAGGTTGCAGTTGCTACTCTATGAAGAGGTTGTCACAGGAGAGGAATTCGTGGCGGGCCACATCAGACTTGTCAGTAGCTCGGTGACTCATAGAAAAGGTGAATTATGAGGCATCTAAAGCAAACAAACACTAATGAAAAATGCTCGAAAACGCTAGAAAAGACTACAAAAATCAATGTACTCGTTGTAGGGTAAAAGTTCGTTAACTGTTTCTTGGTGGATAAAAGTACGTCTAGCGAACTTTTACCCCATTAGACGTGGACACATCTTCCCCGTTCTACTACTTTCTTTTTCAGCAGTCTTCAGACATCGCACACAACTATAGTTGTGGAGTTCGAGGGCTCTATTGGAAGCTTATAGGCGTTAGTTCCGGTACAGAGTTTATCTAGTTTCTAAATAGATTTATGTTCACCCAACACTTAACTGAAAACTCATCCCACACACGCCATGAAGCCCCAAAGGTACCGACTGGCCGCCGTGTGTCACCCTAAGCCCACAGGCGTCACTGGATGCGGATATGGAGGGGCATGTGGTCAGCAGACCACTCTCCCGGCCGTAGGTCAGTTTCCGAGAACGCAGCCGCTACTTCTCAATCAAGTAGCTCCCCAGTTCTGCCTCACAAGGGCTGAGTGCATCCCGCTTGCTAACAGCGCTCGGCAGACCGGATGGTCACCCATCCAAGTGCTAGCCCAGCCCAACAGCGCTTAACGTCGGTGAACTGACGGGAACCGGTGTTACCACTGCGGCAAGGCCGTTGGCGCAACATTTAACTGAAGCTATACGAATTTTACATTACAAAGATACGAAAGTGACGTACTGTATTTTCTCCAGCTGTGTCTACTGCGAGGTTCCTGAACAGAACTGAGAAGATTATGAAGTATGCGTTGCCTGGTGGGATAACTGTGAACTTCTGTTTTAGTGATCTGGAAAGTTGATGGGTATAGTTGCCCTACGCGTCTTTTCAAACCATGCTGCACTTTCAAAACGTTTCCCCAAAAATTAATGCTGCGCGGGGTAGCTGCGCGTTTCGAAGCACCTTGCTACAGTTCGCCTGGCTCATCCCGTCGGATGTTCGAGCCCTCCCTCGGGCATGGCTGTGTGTGCTGTTCTTAGCGTAAGTTAATTTATGTTAGATTAAGTAGTGTGTAAGCCTAGGGACCAATGATCTCAGCAGTTTGGTAATATGGGAACGTACCACAAATTTCCAATTTGGAAAAATTAATGAACATGACCATGTTTCCATCGGTTAAACAGTCAAGCAAATGTTTCCATATTCTCCCATTTACGCTTCTCGCTGTTTTTTCGGTCAGTCGCATCATTTTCTTTTCCCCTGTCTTCATAATACTGTGTTTCATCATGTTCGGCTCTCTCTCCCTCTTTCATGCACTCTCTCATGCCTACTTTACTCTGTTCTTGTAGTCGTGAACTAATATAAAGCGTGTGTTCTTCTCACTTACTGTGCTATAGTAATATCTAAGTACCTTACAATATTGTGTACTAGATTTACTTATGACAGGCTTATCGTAGTAAATATTATGCAATATTTAGCACCTCGGCGACAAAAGTCAAGAGCTGCAATTGTTTGTGTTTGGCACTGAAAAACATGTGTAAAGTGCAGTGCGATCAGAGACTCATTACGACTGCAAGAGAGAGAGAGAGAGAGATTATCGCTGTCTCACGATATGAAACCTCTGTGGATATAATGTGGGATATTAAATGTATTAGAAACTTCCTTACTTTTGATTTAGCAGTTGCGGATGGTATGATCACAGCGGAATTGTAACTAGCTACATCATTGGAAATTGACATTTTGAACGCCGAATGTAATTTGTTTAATTCTGTTAACATTTAATCTCATACAATAGGATGATGTATCCTGAAGTGTAGCTATGAAGACCATTTTAGGAAAAATATAATTTCATGAGGGGAAGAGGTACGTTTAATTCTTTGGTTATTTTAACTTCTCCCTTGCCTGTGGCTCGGAACATTATTTAGTGTATGAGATCACGTAGGGAACTTCGTATCCTGGAAAATCTGTAAAGCCTGCACCACGGTCGGTTATGCTGTATTTTGAGAGATCAATTTCTGGACTTTTATCGAAATTAATACACAACTTGGAAACTGATTTTTGGACACTGATGTCCATGCAGCAGAATGAACACGTCATAGCACCCAAGACGGCTTCCCCAAGACGTACGATTGTGCCTATTAGTATTTCAAGAATTTCAGAGTCGACGATCGCCGGAATTCTGTAAAACCACAGAAATTTTTTTTTAGGTGCTAACTCTGACAGAGTGTGATTACAAACTGTAACTGCTGTTTCCATACCATTCACAATTTTTGCGTTATAGACTTGAGAATTAAAACACGAATTAAGTTTATACCCGGGAGTGTGGGAGATATTTGTGTTAAAAGTATTGGGAAAGCGAATTCCTTGCCCAAAAGCTTCCATTCAAGTAAACATATATTATTTACTCGTAATAACTTAACTTTAGTTTAACCCTCTGAATACTAAGGGGGACGGCGGGGGTACTTTAAGCCCACCTTTTGAAAATATTGAATCCCACTCAGATACTTTATTTTTAAAATTTTGTACAAAATACTTATCGTCTTTAACGAAGTCGTTTTCGTTTAAAACTAATCGGAAAATTTAAGTTTAAGAGAGGTGGTCATAAAGTCACCTCCCCTTGGTAATAGATGTGGCTTCCCACAACGGTCATCTCACTCCACAGATAATAGCATTACGTGACCTTCGAATACATGGACATTGCGTTTCTTTGGGACGACAGCAACTATGGTCCCGACAATGATTCGTTTCCCTTTTGTAGCTTCCTGTTCAGTGGCACTTAGTCCTATGTTAGATACAACTGTGATTGAAAATGTATCGACAGTAACTTACTGACACAGAAACATCACAGATTTTCGAAGAATCTACAGATTCTCAAATTGAATTTGACGAAACTGACGGTGTAGTGGGTGAACTAGAAGAGGAATGTGTTATGCATAAGGATATGGACAGTGATAGAGTACCTACAGACGCTGAAGATGAACCCTGGGCACCTGAAACTGATTACGACGCAGCTTGCGAGGTTAGGTACAAGTATAAGCACTGGAAAAATGTATCCCTCGAAACATCCTCACATTAGAAGACGAGTACCTCACAGAAAGAGAAGGCGTAAGAGACGATGGTTAAGTAGGAACAATAAGAGAATCCCCTGAAAAGTTTCTTTGACTCCATAAATGGTCAACATCGTAATAAAGCGTGGCAATGAAGAGAAATTGAGGCAGAAAATACCCAAGACAGACTTGAATTCTTGGCATGTATAGGGCTACTAAATACTATAGGAAAGGAAAACGAAAGAAAGTTATCTGTTACAGATTTAGGGTCCTACACTTCAGGAAGGTTTGTTTATACTGCAACCATGAGCCGATCCAGATTCCAGATTCTTACTAAAATAGTAAGATTTGATGACAGGGAGTCGCGAAGCGATCGCAGGAAACGTGATAAGTTTGCTGCAATACGAGAAATTTTTGGTAAAATGAATGAATTACTGGCAAGATATTATTCTGTAGGAATGAAGACTGTTATTGATGACATGTTGTCATTGGTCCGTGGCAGGTGTCCCTTCAAGGTCTTTATGAAGGAAAAAGTAGGTTAATACATTATACTTTTACTAATGATCACAGCCGCTAAAACCAAATATGTTATCAGCATGGATCCTTATGCTGGGAAAAGATATGATGGTACACAACAACCTAATTCCTCTGCAGCTGAGGTCAAACGTCTGGTGAAAGGAAATGTCGTGTGGCTAGGGCCTTCCGTCGGGTAGACAGGTCGCCTGGTGCAAGTCTTTTGAATTGATGCCACTTTGGCGGCTTGCGGGTCGATGGGGATGAGATGATGATGAAGACAATACAACATCCAGTCCCTGAGCGGAGAAAAGTCTCCGACCCAGTCGGGAATCTAACCGGGGCCCCTTTGCACAGCAATCGGCTTCGCTGACCAGTTTCTTTGTTGTTGATCGCATTTAGTTTGTTATTGTTTGTTGTGTTTGTTCAGGGTGGACGTCCCCTGACGCATGTACAAGTTAATCGTTGACCCATGAACTGAGTTAGTTTATTACAGAGGACAGCTAATCCTCTGGCCGGACACGCTGAGCTACCGTGCCTGCATCACACAGCTATCGACGCGGACCAAAACGCCTGGTGGTTCCTATACATAATTCTGGATGAAATGTTACCACAGGCAGATAATACACTTCAAGCGATTTGGCCTAAGATCTATGGACGAATAAGAAGTTAATTCTCGTGGGAACATAACAAGCTAAAGAAAACATTTACCTAAAGAACTGAAAGATACCTCAAGACGGGACTTTATATTCTAGTAAATTTGCTTTCAGTGATATTAGTCCTGGAAATATTCCAATCACAATTGTTTCTTAAATCCCCCATGAAAATTAAAACTGCTGTTTCTACTGCCGGCCATTGTGGCAGAGCGGTTCTAGGCGCTTCAGCCTGGAACAGCGCGACCGCTCCGGTCGCAGGATCGAATCCTGCCTCGGGCATGGATGTGTATGCTGTCCTTACGTTAGTTGGGTTTAAGTAGCTCTAAGTTCTAGGGGACTGATGACCTCAGATGTTAAGTCCCATGGTGCTCAGAGCCATTTGAAGCCATTTCTGTTTCTATTATTTCAACATTATGACGCTGCAATTGGTTCACCTACTGACACAAAGATAAAATTTATATCATAATGAGACTAAAGGTGGCGTTAACATGATGGATCAAATGGTGATGAAATCTTCAATTAAGAGGGCTGTAAAATGGTGGCCCTTGCCGGTTTTCTGTAGCCTTGTGGAAAATAAGCAGTAAATAGTTATACACTACTTTTGTTGAACTTCCCGGTCTGGAATAAGAAAAAAATTATTAAGTGACGACTTTTTCTTCAAGAACTGTGACTACAGATCCCGAAACCATATACTGCAGGACTGTAAAGGTAGATGTCATTTGCGTGTTAGTGAAAGCCGTTCAAATGCGGAAGAGTGCAATGAAGTGAACAAATCAAGAACAATCTGCAACAATTATAAGGGATGCATGCGTGGTACACACAGCAAAAAACCTGTCGTATGTTCCGTGTATGAAGTAGAATCCGAAGAAAGTGGTGAATAATTCTTTTCACGAAACTGTGGTATGTACCTAATCTATTTGTATATTACCTCAAACTTCCGTAATATTTTTTTGTTATAGTAAAGTGTACTTCAATAGTACCACAATGACTTTTATTCCTAATTTTTCTTAAGATACTTAGACTTAGTAAACATAAATGTCGAAGTAAGTGAAAGCTATAAAACGCTATTTTAGAAAACAGTTTTAAAATAAATATTGGGGTTCTGTATCCAGATTATGCATGAATAGATCTTTCATAAGTATGTTATTAATGTAATTAAAGAGCAGTTAAGGAATTTTATTTAGTTTTTAAATATTTATATTCTGGAAACGAAGTACTCCCTTCCCCCTATTGATCCTTTAGTGAAAATGGCTTTGTATTGCGAGGGTTAATGGGGCGAGAAGTTAAACCACACTGTGCTCGAAAAACCTCTCATCTCTATCTCGCAGTTTGTCCACTTCAGGGCCGTTGTGCCAGTTATGTTGTAACTTACATCACGGTTCTCCTCGACAAGAACAGTCCCACTTCAGTCTAGCTACTCGCTGGTGTGCGTGGATCATTCAAGAACGGCACATGCTAAGCTATGAAAATTTCCATGTGGAAGGTAAGCTGAATGTAACTGTTAATGTAATTGATTACTGCAAGTCTGTATTTGTGTAGCGTATGAATCTTACATTAAAATGCAAATTACATTGATTTGACGATTATAGCTCTTAAAAAGATTAAAAAATTTCTTGTGTTGCAGTAAAAATCTGCAATTACTGCTATACAGTAAATTCACATTGAATCTCTTTTCTCGGCTTAAAGTATTCCTGCAATATATAGGATCATTTATAGGTTTTCGTAAATAGAGTCCCTTAAATTGTACGTAAATGATGTTCCACATTAAATTGTACTATCTTTTATAAATTACAATTTTGCGTATTTTATTTTTACAGGACAACAATTTCAACTTGTTTTCCATTTTTTATTTTAACTTATGTACTAATTATGCCTAATGGAGTGTCGAACGTGGCATTACATAACAGTAAGTAAAAAAATGTAATTTGACGTCAAAAGTGACAAGAGTATTACATGAGAGGTCATAACTACAACAAGAAAGTTTTTAGAAAATCAAGAAAAGTGACACCACTGAAATAATTAATCAGTAATTATCTAATACTCTCTTTTGTTCAACGCATAAAGAGTTATATATTCGCATTACTGTTGTGTAGACTATAATGGAATTTACTGAGAAAATTCCTTACTTATAATTTGAAGGTAGCTTACACTATTTCAGTGTAAGTTTTACAGAATTCCTTAAGTCGATTATCTTTCTCAAGTACTGCACTTTTGACTTGTGTCACATTTCTTGCCGGGGTGTGATGTGTAGAATGTCTGGCTAGGTGTGAGACAGCTCCAGGTTACACTAACCTGGCCACGTTAAATAAATCAATAAATAAAATGAGCAAATAAAAAGTTTACGTACACCTAGTTACCCATATTTTACATTCGTTGTTATTCGCCTGGCAGCCTTTTCTTTAAGACACTATCGATTTCCCTCGACTGATGTGCCAAGTCGTTTTCTGCCTCTAAAAGAATCGCGCATCCTTTGATAAATCGTGAACATTCTTTTCTCCGAATTTCCCGCTAGTTTCTTTTAATGATAGCTCTAGTACAGATTTAATAAAAGAGCAGATCTTACAACGTCAAAAATAAATATTTAAAATTTTACAATTAAATGATGTATATCAACTTGAGCATTACATTTGGTCAAATGCTGAGGCTAAATTAATAACGCACCCACTGAATGGCTAGCGGATGAATTTGAGCTACTGCTAATCTCATTAAGGTGGAATATTTGCATAATGGACAATGCCAACGTGACAGCGTATGTAAAGCGGCGGCCGCCATGCTGGAAATTTTTGCGTCTCGGACAAAACTTCTCTTGCGCTGAATACCGCGCTCGTTATGCGGAGGCGAATGAAATAATTGATGGCTTCTATACGTCAATTACGCGTATATTTTGTCGGCTAAATGCGTACAACGCTTTAGTTAACTGCGCAACAACAGGATGTTCAATGACGTGCAATTAGCGGGGTTAATATAACGTCGCTGTGTCGTAAATTACTCATAGCTAGCGATTCATTACGCATCAAAGCGCGGCGCCGATGACCGGTTCGTTCCTAGGCCGTCGGCCGCTGGTGGCGGTACGAGCACAGCGCTCCAGCGTCATCAGCTTTGTCGGTGAATTACTACGGGGTAAAAAAGGGACTGTGGTGGATTATTTTAGAATATCGGAAGAAAAATACGTTTCCACGATAATCGAAATTACGCAATACAGATATTGATTTACTAGGGAACCAATGGGACAAAGAGAGATGTAAGTAAACAATATCCAGACTTGTCATTCTCAAATAGTATTATGGCACTGGACTTGCCTAATACACGGTGTATCAAAGAGAACCATTCGATTTTAAAAATATTATAAGTATTATGTTACTTGAGATATGTGCATGAACCACTTACTATTGGAAAGAACAAATCCTCCAGTTGTAAATGATACATCCAAAAGAATCATTCGATTTTAAAAAAATCACAAGTATTATGTTATTTGAGATATGTGCGTGGACAACGTACTGTTGGAAAGAGCAAACTCTCGAGTTTTACATGGTAAATGAAAAAGAATCATCCAAATTAAAAAACTCATAAATATTATGTTATTTGAGATAAGGTGTATGATCCATTTTTCTTTACCGAGAACAGTATATTTCTATATGCTTCAGAACTACCTTTTCCCAAAGTTGGAGACTGATTCGAAAGACTTCATTTGCCAACAGGACTGGGCACCGCCACACTCGCATATGGAAGTGAGGGAGTTTTTAAATCAAAGGGTTATTGAACGATGTATCGGTCGCACTAGTCCAAATGATTCAGCGTTATATTAATGGCCTGCAAGGTCACCGGACCTGACTGTATGTGATTATGTCTATGTGCGTCCGTCACTAACGACAATGAATGAAAGAGACATCGCATAACAGTAGCTGTGGAAGGTGTAACTAAAGCCACGCTCGCTTCAGTGTGGGAACAATCTGAGTACCGCATTGACATATTCCATGCAATTCAAGGGGGGAGGGGGGCATATTGAACACCCATGAAAAGGTATGAAAAATGCTTTTTGAGTTTCCCGTTCATCAAGAAACAAAATTCATTATATGTGTCTATTAGTTTCAGAAATATATACTTGCCAAATCAGTTGATTCTTTTTGATACACCTGTACAGTGAAGATATCGCATTGTTGTATATGTTAATCTGTGAAAATTAAAACCAAATGCAGCAATGCAGAATGAGATTTTTCACTCTGCAGTGGAGCTTGCGCTGATATGAAACTTCCTGGCAGATTAAAACTGTGTGTCGGACCGAGATTCGAACTCGTGATCTTTGCGTTTCGCAGGCAAGTGCTCTACCGTCTGAGCCACCCAAGCACGACTCACGCCCCGTCCTGCCAGGAAGTTTCAAATGCAGCAATGCTCGAAAGTCCTGGCGCTTCCCCTGCCCCCTCTCTCTTTCGTTTATTATGTTTATTTATACTCCATACGTCTTTTCTTCGTTTTCAGATGGCGAACACAATTTCCTACAGTGTGGAAGAACGTGTTCTGGCAATTGCATGAGCTCATGAACGTGCAAGCACCGAGAAAAACGTAAGAGATGTGCAACGGGTTTCAGCGGTATGATTCCATAAAGAAGTTCCACCAAAGAGAATGATACTGGGATGGCAACAGAAATTCTTCATAAGCGGACCCATTTTGCATGGAAAGTGGACAGGTCGATAGTCAATGCAACAACCAACATGCGCTGCAGAGGCAAATTCTGTGACCATATCTCCCATAAAATCATTGCGGAAACCATGAAGCTGCCACATATGAAAAATGATACCAATTAAAACCTCTTACGCCAACATTCGTAAATGAGTCGAGTGATAAGGGCATGAAGCTGTCTCAAGGTTTCTGTTTGTGACTGTAATGCACCCACAGCGGGTGAAAGTTATCTTCTCAGATGAATATGGAATTTATCTATCTTGTCGGAATAGAGGTATTTCTTTCTGGAGCAAGTACAACGCGTATCATTGTGATGAGTTACAGAATAGTCCCCCACACGAAATGATATGGGCTGTAATGTCCAGTGGGCACCTCATAGGACCGTATTTATTTGACGATGCAGTGAATTAACATTACTGTTAGCAAATGTTGCCTAAATGGTTTATTCCATATTTCCAGAGACTAAACATACCTGGTGACAGTTGGCTTCAGCAAGATGGAGCTCCTCTCCACTACGCTCTCCGTGTTCAATAATTCTTGGATGATGTGCTACCCCAGAGGTGGATAGGGAGAGGATCAGTGCATCTGCCAGCACCGATCGAGTAGCCTCCGATGAGTCCACATCTAACATCATGCGACAATTCTCTGTTGGGAATAATTAAGAGGCGTGTCACTAAGCAACGATACCAGACAATTGACGAGTTGAAGCAAGTTGTTAGGGAAGCATTCAAGAGCCTCACACTGCCTTTGCTCCAAAAAATTTCACACTACACCTGTTGCCAAATCATTTTGTGCCGCAACAATGATGGCACCCAAATTGATGTTCTAGATTACAAAATAAGCTGCAACGTAAAATATCAACGTTTACCACACATCTGCTATGAGGTGCTCAAAATAGATAAAGAAGTACAAATCTTAACCAAGAAAGAGAGAGTGACAGAACTTTCGGACCAGACTGTAGTCAGACTAACAAATCGTCTGAGTTAAATGCGAGGTTTGTTTTCGATTAAGGATGGTCTTTCTGTAGAACAAAGGCATTTAATGAAGCCACTACACCAAATAAAAATAATTACCGCAAGGAAACACATTGAAACTACAGATTATCTACGGTAATTAACAGCATGAAACAAGTCAGAATATAGGAGATAATCTTCGTAATAGTAGCATGGAATGACAGTGAAATACGCTACTTATACGATTGCTGTTTTAAATAAAGGAGGTTATGCTGAGAGCCGATACACCCATGGGCATTTGGAATCTAAAGACGAGAAACCATAAAACTATGTATTTGTATCTTCTTACTTAAATGTCTTCTTCAAATACTTTTCAGACATAAAACATACATAAAATCTTAAATACTGACTACATTTATTATTTATTCTTTATAATTGCAGCCTACTATCTAAGAAGCTAAAATAGGCCATAAAATCACTTGTCCTTGGATGGTAATAGATCATGTATTATTACTTATTTATTTCTGATACTTAATTTAAAAACATAGATAAAATGTACAACTATTACTACTAAAAAACTACATTAAAACCGTTAATCTATTACCCAGCTACTAAACTACCACAAACAATACAGAATTTGTTTTCTCTTCGTTCCTCTATTTTGATGCATTTAACTTGTAGATGACCTTTTTTGCTATTGGATCCGCCATCACATTAAGCCGCTCAACAGCCTTAGTCAGCAGGATTCCTTGGGCGTCGGGTAGCACGTCAGCAGCGTTTCCACTGTAGCGAGTGACTGCATCCATCACTGTTACTTCTTAAGATCCTTATTTCTACGATCACTTGCACTAACCTAATGTAGATTCTTGGGAAAGTTTTTCATTCGGTGGTCGGCTACATCAGTCATCTTTTCTCCATATGCTGAGTGTGTTGTCTAGCCTGGATGGCAGCATGATGACTTACGGTTGAATGCCTTCCTGGATACTGGAGCTGCATTTTCTTCTAAGATTCGGCAGGTCGACTCCTTCCTTAGTGCTTCTCTGGGATCCCATAATATTATTACCTGACGTCCATTACCCGCTGCATCTTTATAGAACGTGCACTTCCATAGTGTGTGTTCTGGTGTGCCCACAGGGCCGCCGGCACAGCTATCATTCATCTGTCTTCTGTTTATGTATAGATACGTAGTACGTGGCGTAAGAACCACGGCCAGTCAGGTAATGTAGCAATCCACTTGATTGGTTAAGAAATCTCATTTCTAATCTCTCTCTGATGTTAGAAAGAAATTACAATGTTCTCCTGCCAGAGCCTGAAGTGTCCCATTCATTTTTCCACAGTTGTAATATGCGATCCTTTATTGCCTTTTTCGAATTGACCTCAGTTCTAAGCACCCTTCATAGTTCCACATAGTATCCTTTCTTTAACCAGTAAAAGGCTCCCCTATTCCTAACTTTCAAGTCCAGTGGGCATATTCCTAGAATTACTAACAAAGCATCATTCGGTATAGTGCGGTAGGTGCCGGTTAATCTTAGTGGCACGCCTCGTTGAACTCTTCTCACTACTGATGCTGGTTTCATTAGCTGCAATCTATGAGTCTAGACGCTCGCACCATATCTTACGACTGATGCTAATATAGATAGGTGGTACACTCTAATGCTCTGCAAGAGAAGCCAATATTGCATATTTGCAATGGTTATAATATGATTCATTAGGTTGGTACTTTCCCTGCCTGCTTCCTATATATGATGTGCAAAGGTACGACGTTCGTCCAGAAATACGCCTAGATTTCTCGTTACTGCGCTTCTCCTAATCGTTACATCACTTAATTTTATTTTAGGGTTTCTTTTTACGTTCCCTTTCAGCAGGAGGCACGTTGTCTTGTGTGTGATAATTACGATTCAACACTTCGACAACAGCCCTCAAGTTCATAGTGTGCTGCATTAAATTTCTCTTGTATAATTCTTCTGTGGTTACTACTTACAACGAACAGCACGTCATCTGCAAATGCAAGCAGATCGCTTATGTTCGTGCTGTCACGTAACTTCTGTCGTACGGGGTCGTACATCCCAAAAGTCCGGACCACACACTGATCCCTGCGGAGAGCCTTTTGTTATTGTCTTCGTCATTTTCTTTGCTCGGCTTATTAAAGAAGCATGTCACCCATGACGATAATCTCTCAGGCAATTATACAGAGATTCTGAACACTCCAAATTCCTAAGCGGCGAAAAAAAAAAGCAGACGGCTACCAAAGACTATCGAAAGGACCAGCAATATCAATCATCATCGCTAGAGCGTACATAGCGTGCGTATCTGTCGGAAGCGAAATCGCCTTAATAATTGCGTCTTCAGTTGACTTGCCTCTTCTAAACCCGTACTGGTTACGGCTCGTCCCGTGTAGCAGTCTGTGATCTTGTAATCTTTTGCATAATAGGTTTTCAAAAATCTCGTTGAGAACGTTAAAATGACAAATGGTGTACAGAATTTGGGTATCACTGGATCCTTATCTTGCCCTTTACTATTGTTACCACTAGAGCGTTTTTCCACGGTGCCAGGAGTCTTCAAAAATGTTCAAATGTGTGTGAAATCTTATGGGACGTAACTGCTAAGGTCATCAGTCCCTAAGCGTACACACTACTTAACCTAAATTATCCTAAGGACAAACACACACACCCATTTCCGAGGGAGGACTCGACTCTCCACCGGGACCAGTCGCACAGTCCATGACTGCAAACCCTGAGACCGCTCGGCTAATACCGAGCGGCCAGCACCCGCTCCAACCTTCCAAGAGATACTCATTGTACAGATCGCAAAAGTAACTATCTAATTGGTCACATAAGGCTTGTATTACTTCGGCAGGGACCCCTTTCGATGCTGGAGACCTTTTATTTTATAATCTTAAAATCATGTACCTAATTTCTTCTGGTGCGAAGGGGTACATAAGTTTATTGTTCCTATATTCTTCCTATAATATTTCCCGTAACCTACACAAATTATCCGCCTCGCCTTCTTCTCCGTCATGAAGAAATAGAGTTTCCATTAACAACGCAGGTGACTGTTCACAACTTTCTGTTACCGTCTCATCGTTCCTTCTGTGCGTCGATAAGACTGTTGGTGATCATATTTTCTCGCAGACTATTTGTCTGTTGGACCAGACGACACGATCCATTTCATGTAAACACAGCCCGTGCATCACGCAGCAACCACCAGCTTGCAATTGCCTTGTTGACAACTGGGGTACATGGCTTCATGGAGTCTACGTCACACTCGAACCCTGCCATCAGCTCTTAACAGCCGATATCATGGCTCATCTTACCAGACCATGGTTTTCCATTCGTCTAGGGTCCAACCAATAAGATCACGAGCACAGGAGAGACGCCGCAGGCGATGTCGTAGTGTTAGCAAAGGCTCTCGGGTCAGTCGTCTGCTGCCACAGCCCATTAACGCCAAATTTCGCCGCACCATCTTAACAGATACGTTTGTCGTACGACCCACATAGATTTCTGCGGTTATTTCACGCAGTGTTGCTTGTCTCTTAGCACTGACAACTCTACGCAAACGTCACTGCTCTCGGTCGTTAAGTCAAAGATGTCGGGCACTGTGTTGTCCGTGGAGACAGATAATGCCTGAAATGTGGTACTGTCGGCACACTCTTGACACCGAAGCTCTCGGAATTTCTAGTTCCCTAACAGTTCCCGAAGTGGAATGTTCCTGCGTCTAGCTCTAAATACCAGACCGCGATCAGGGTCAGTTAATTCCCATCGGGGGGCCATAATCACGTCGGAAACCTTTTAACGTGGATCACCTGAGTTTAAATGACAGCTCTGCCAATGCACTGGTCGTTTATACCTAGTGTACGCGATACCACAGCCATCTTTATATGTGAATATCGCTATCTCAGCACTTTTATCACCTGAATGTACGTCGATATGTTTTTGATGCTGGGTGCATCCGATAACCGAGCTGCTGCTGCTCGTGCATATGCTGCACGGCGTCCTCAAAGACGCCATCCCGATAAGAATGTTTTCCATCGCACAGAACAATGCCTACAGGAAACTGGTAATCCATGTCAACAAGCAATGGGCAGAAGTCGTCTAAAGGTTAGGTGCTCTCCACAAACAGAGGTAGCGATTCTTGGAAAAGTTCACCAATCGCTCGGGTGAATTACCCGTGACGTTGCAAGGCAGTTCTAGATATCTGAAAGACTGGTCGTTGAAGTGCGGCACGATGGGAAACTGCATTCATTTCATTATGTTTAACATCAGAGGCCAGAAGACCGCATTCGACAAGTTTAGTTGTGTGGATGGCTTTTCCACCTCATGGAAGATAACAAACACATTTTATAAATAATGTGATACGGACTGAAGAATCTAGATTCAATCGTAAAGATATTTTCAACCTCCACAACGAATATAATTGGTTGGAACACAACCCATAGTCACCCGTGAATGCGGCCTTCAGACACACTTTGGCATAAACCTGTGGGCTGGAATCGTGGGAGGAATACTTCAGGGTCAAAAATTCAAATGGTTCTAATGGCTCTAAGCACTACGGGACTTAACATATGAGATCAGCAGTCCCGTATACTTAGAACTACTTAAACCTAACTAACCTAACGACATCACACACATCCATGCCCGATGCAGGATTCGAACATGCGACCGTAGCAGTAGCGCGGTTCCGGACTGAACTTCAGGGTCCTTACCGGTTGCCTGACGAGTTAAATGCGCCGTTGTATCGTATGCTTCTTTGCAATACTTTGCCCGACGCGTTAGAAAACGTTCCAGTGTGTGTTCGGCGACAGCTCTGGTTAGGCTTGATGGTGCACCGCCACACTTCGGAATTAATGAGCGTCGCTATGTAGATGAAGTGTTTCAAGGGCAACGGACTGGTCGTGGAGGTGGAAAGTTCTGACCACCATGTCCACCGGCTCTTACTCCTCTATATTTTTATTTGAGGAGAAAATTAAAGGAATAAGTTTATAGTACTCCAGCCACAGATGTATACGGCCTAATAGTTCGCGCGCGTGCCGATTCGGGAATGGTGGATGCAGATGCGTTGCCTAGGGTCCAGAGAGTGGGGAAGTGTTTTTAAACGCATGGTGGTGGCTTTGAACATTTTCTCTAAAGTAAACGTTGCTCGTATGTGTCGATACTGGCTCAATAAAGATAAACAGAATGGAATTAATGTGCACAGCATCATGTGAAATCTAGTGTAGTCTATCTACTGTGTTTTTATGCCTCATTGAATACAGACAATATTATAGTATCCACTATCATTTTACGATGTTTTTATTTGTGTCACGGACGAAATAAAGTGCTCGTTTATATCTACAAGAAGTTTAGACTATGTCCTAATGTTTAAATAAAGTTAACAGTAACAGAAATACAGAAAATACCGCTTTTTGGAGATGTAAAATGGGTACGTTTTGACGCTGATGCTTTAACTGCAATAGAAAAAAAAAAAATATTTCGTGCGAACGCGACTCGAATGTTGCCTCATCACTGAGCTAATGGGGCAGTCCGTCTCAGTCCGTAGTTTATTATACCTGTTCTTGGACACAACGCGCGCAGTTACAGCGTTGCCAGAGTTTAATTTTTTAAATCACATTTTTATTAAACCTATTAGTGGGACTAAGGTTTGCTCGATACTCTTTTGTCTTCAACTGGGATGAGGAATCATACGGCCACCTCCAAGCGTAACATTTTTCCTTCACACCGTGTAATAAGTGAATGGCACTTATTGTGAAATACAGTAGCAACTTTACGACTAATACAACATTCTTCTGTCCCCTGACTTCGTAAGAAATATTCGCGTAGTAACTTTATACAGACATGAGTAGATAAATGAAAAAAAAAACAACAATAATCAAGTTGTGAACAAAATCTCTAAAAGGCTCCAAAACTACGTCATAAACTTTCGCAGAAAGTGTCGCGTATCTTCTGATAACTGGAGACACTCGTGTTCTTATTTTGTCTCCTCTTCCATCGAACGAGGTTTCTAGGAAATCAGGTTACGGCAGTTGCCGTGTTCTCCAGGTTGTCTTTCGACTCCTGCCTTCTGTAGCTTCTCGCCTTAGCTACGACAGTCGTGTGACTAGGGCCACCCGTACGACAGTGGCAGTACGGTACTTCCAAGACGTCGCTGCTCCCCAGTCAACATCCAGAACCCAGCACCCTGGACATAGACAAGACCGCATGATGCGCTATGCATGGCCCAGTGCCGTGCATAAGTCTCATCGATCGCCGTTGCCCACGGCTCCCAGCACTTGCTCAAAATTGATACTACTGGTTCGCTCCCGGACACCAGAAAGCTCCTCGCTGTAACAGCAAGCTGCTCCACACCTCTCCGTGTTGCTGAGGGCGGCTAGTTGGGTATTTAAGGAGCAACTAACTACGCCAGTAAGAACTACAATTGCTGGAACCAGAGCTGAGCAGGCCAAGTGTACAATAGTGCTGTGAAAGTCTAATTCACTGCACACAGGAGTGAAGGAAGCATAGCAGCCTACTTGTGATAATGTTTCTTAAAAATTATTGAATGAGTTGAAGGAATTGAACGCAAAAGGAATTGGCAGATTTATTTACATAGTGTCTGTGAAGGAAGGCAGTAGTCCTTAACTGGAAAAACTTTGCACCCATTCTGCTTTGCAAGAAACGGGGCGTATGGAACCCAAACGAAGCTTTGCACCTATGGGATAGTTTCCCGTATTTGATAGACGAAAAAGGAACACAGAAAAAAGTTTAATATGCACTCCTGGAAATGGAAAAAAGAACACATTGACACCGGTGTGTCAGACCCACCATACTTGCTCCGGACACTGCGAGAGGGCTGTACAAGCAATGATCACACGCACGGCACAGCGGACACACCAGGAACCGCGGTGTTGGCCGTCGAATGGCGCTAGCTGCGCAGCATTTGTGCACCGCCGCCGTCAGTGTCAGCCAGTTTGCCGTGGGATACGGAGCTCTATCGCAGTCTGTAACACTGGTAGCATGCCGCGACAGCGTGGACGTGAAACGTATGTGCAGTTGACGGACTTTGAGCGAGGGCGTATAGTGGGCATGCGGGAGGCCGGGTGGACGTACCGCCGAATTGCTCAACACGTGGGGCGTGAGGTCTCCACAGTACATCGATGTTGTCGCCAGTGGTCGGCGGAAGGTGCACGTGCCCGTCGACCTGGGACCGGACCGCAGCGACGAACGGATGCACGCCAAGACCGTAGGATCCTACGCAGTGCCGTAGGGGACCGCACCGCCACTTCCCAGCAAATTAGGGACACTGTTGCTCCTGGGGTATCGGCGAGGACCATTCGCAACCGTCTCCATGAAGCTGGGCTACGGTCCCGCACACCGTTAGGCCGTCTTCCGCTCACGCCCCAACATCGTGCAGCCCGCCTCCAGTGGTGTCGCGACAGGCGTGAATGGAGGGACGAATGGAGACGTGTCGTCTTCAGCGATGAGAGTCGCTTCTGCCTTGGTGCCAATGATGGTCGTATGCGTGTTTTGCGCCGTGCAGGTGAGCGCCACAATCAGGACTGCATACGACCGAGGCACACAGGGCCAACACCCGGCATCATGGTGTGGGGAGCGATCTCCTACACTGGCCGTACACCACTGGTGATCGTCGAGGGGACACTGAATAGTGCACGGTACATCCAAACCGTCATCGAACCCATCGTTCTACCATTCCTAGACCGGCAAGGGAACTTGCTGTTCCAACAGGACAATGCACGTCCGCATGTATCCCGTGCCACCCAACGTGCTCTAGAAGGTGTAAGTCAACTACCCTGGCCAGCAAGATCTCCGGATCTGTCCCCCATTGAGCATGTTTGGGACTGGATGAAGCGTCGTCTCACGCGGTCTGCACGTCCAGCACGAACGCTGGTCCAACTGAGGCGCCAGGTGGAAATGGCATGGCAAGCCGTTCCACAGGACTACATCCAGCATCTCTACGATCGTCTCCATGGGAGAATAGCAGCCTGCATTGCTGCGAAAGGTGGATATACACTGTACTAGTGCCGACATTGTGCATGCTCTGTTGCCTGTGTCTATGTGCCTGTGGTTCTGTCAGTGTGATCATGTGATGTATCTGACCCCAGGAATGTGTCAATAAAGATTCCCCTTCCTGGGACAACGAATTCACGGTGTTCTTATTTCAGTTTCCAGGAGTGTAGTTAAGGAATAAGATGCCCTCAGTAGCAGATGAAGCACTGTTAATGATTCGCTAGTCATGAATGGAGCTAAAGAACGAGGTAATGAGTACGAATTAACTCTGTGCCTAGGATTCATTGACTTTTCTCAAAGTGTATAAATTGTATGTCTCTAAGAGGCAAGTAATTGAATGACAGTATCAATGCAAGAGCTTCCAGTAAACCTTATCAGTGTAGTGGTAAACCGCAAATTGAAAGAGGCATCAAGTCAAGAGATTCCGAATCCATTCTCAACTTCCTTGTGGCAGTTTACAGTTCCTTAATGTGTGAAAAAGATGAAGAAATTAAGATCACGCCTATTTCCTGATCGCGTTGTGCTCTATCTTCATTATCTTTACTCACAAATTAGCAAATCAATAAGTCAACTAGAGTTGAAAGTCAGTTAATATAAAACTAAAATAATGTTATATTTAGAAATTCGAAAGAAAAATAGTGCAAATTAGTAATGAATCGTACAAGAGTTGATGAGCTTTTGTACCTAGGGGAGTTGTAAACAGGACTGAGTATGAAGCAACTGATTAAATAGAGTTATAAATGTGGGAAAAGGCTTTTTATAGAGTGAATATGGTGTTAAAAGAGTGAGCATTCGTTGAACATCAAACGAAAAGCTAAAAATAGTACGTGTTACCAGTATTTGATTATGGCAATAAAACGTGGAGTTTTGATGTGAATGTGATTTAGAAACTGAGGATGGTCCAGTGCGAAATGGACGATCGGCATTATCAGGAAACACAACAGACTAATGGAGCAGGTATCGGACTATAATGGAAGACGTAATCGTCACTATAACGAAGTTGAAAGTAAGGTGGGTGGGATATATGATATTTCTATTTTTTTATTCAATTATTTCCATGAGTCTGTGACTGGTCTGACACGGCCCGAAAAAATTCCTCACTTGTGTCTAACTCTTCACCTTAGACATGCACTTGCGCCGTACATCCGCAAATATTCCTTCGATGTCTTTCAGTATCTGATTCACGATTCAGTTTTTACCACCTTCCTTTCCACCTGGAACCATGGATGCTATTCCCCGATCTCTTAACACAATCTTCCTGTCCTTCTGCCTGACAGCGTTATACAAATGTTCCTGCTTTCCGCAGTTCTGCTGAGAATCACATCGTTCCTCGTGTTAAGTTTTTCGATAAAGTCATTTCAGATGCTCCATATTACTTTCGTTTTTCTTCGGTTGATTCTCAGTCCATATTCTGTATTCATTAGACTGTTCATTCAGTTCAACAGCTCTTCTAATTCTCTTTATTTTTACTCAGAACAGCTATCTCAACAGAGAATCTCATCATTAATATTCATTCAGCCAGAATTCTAATCCTGAACTTGTACCTACTGTCATTTTCGTCATTGTTCCTTGAATTAATGGAAGACTTCATCCTTGTCTTACACCTTTCTTAGTTCGAGTATTTCGTCGACCTTCCATTCTTTTAGGAGATCCTCTTGTTTCTTATCCGTACTGTGCACTAAACGTCTTTCTTTACAGCTTATTCCTATATTTATCAGCATTTCGAACATATTCCACCATTTGATATTGTAGAATGCTATTTCCAGTTCGAAAAACCTATGAACGTGTCTTGAATTTTCGTTATCTTTTGCTTCCATTATCAATCGCAACGTCAGAATTGCCTCTCTGGTGCCCTTACGTCGCCATGAGACCTTCAGATTTCTTCCATTCTTCTCTATACTATTCCTGGCAGCATCTTAGGTGGATGCTTGGTTAAACTGATTATGCAATAGTTCTCGCTCTTATCTACCCCTTTTATCTTCGGGATTATGTGGATTAAAATTTTCCGAAAGTCTGATTGTACGTCTCCAATTCATATATTCTATACAACAACTTGGATATTCGCTTGGATGGCTCTTCTTCCAATGACTTTAAAGAATCCAAAGGAATTTTATGTATTCCTTCAGTCTTCTTAGATTGCAAGCCTCCCAAGCTACTATCAAACTCCGACTCGTATATCGGATCACCTACATCTTCCACATCTACTCAAATTTCCTCCTCAGTCACGACATCCGTCAAGACCGCCCCCTCTTGGCGGCCTTCAGTGCATTGCTGCCACCTGTTCGCAGTCTCCTCTGCATTTAAGAGTGAGTGTATTTCTATCTGCACTCTTAATGCTGGTGCCCTTGGTTTTAATTTTACCGAAGATTGTTCTGAATAAGTCCTTCTGACGATCATATCTTTTCCGTTTTCTTCAAATGTCTCCTTCAAATGTTTCCTGCATTCATCTCACTTTGACTTCCCTGCACTTCCTATTGATTTCATTCCTAAGTGACTGTCTTCCTGAATAACCGGAACATTTTAGTACTTTTTTTTAGTCAGTGACCTATTTTCTCTGGGACAAAAGATTTCTTAGCAGTTACCTTCCTTGTAACTATGTTTGTCTGTCCAGTTCCTGTAATTGCCTTCTTTCTTGATGTCCATTCCTCTTCAAGTGGACAGCCATTATGGCAGTATAGCTTCAGAAAACTTACAATGCATCTCGTCGCTCATCAGTGTGTCCCACTCATTTGCACGTTGTTTATTCAAAAAAATGGTTCAAATGGCTCTGAGCACTATGCGACTTAACTTCTGAGGTCATCAGTCGCCTGGAACTTAGAACTAATTAAACCTAACTAACCTAAGGACATCACACACATCCATGCCAGAGGCAGGATTCGAACCTGAGACCGTAGCGGTCACGCGGTTCCAGACTGAAGCGCCTTTAACCGCACGGCCACACCGGCCGGCGTTGTTTATTCCGGACAAATCTCTTAACTTCAGCCTACGCTTGATTATCACTACATTCCTATCCCAGTATATATCTGCTCCTGCGTACACCTTAGAACCTAACATCTGATTTCGGGATCTCTGCCTGATCATAATAAACTTGGCACAAATGGAAGCGTACAAAGTGTTATATTGAATGGACCCATATTTTTACGTGGATTTCGAATTAATTTTAATCTCGATGCTGGCTCAGGGAGTACTGGAACTGGATGGTTCGATGTGAAAATGCCTCTCTACCTGGACTCGAATCATTCGCCGACCGAGACGTCTTCCAGCATTTCCTTACTTTTCCGAAGAATACCTTCTCCTCTTGTTACTCTTGAACAGAGCATTTGCTATTACTAGCTGAATTTATCACAGAACTCAACTGTCTCTCTCCTCTCTCATTCCTACAACCAAGCCCATATTGACCGATAACCCTTTTTTTTATTCCTTTGCCCACTACCGATTCCCACCACCCATGATTATTAAATTATAATTTCCTTTACATACGGAATAACCTTTTCATTCATACACTCGTACTTCCTTTACCTTTTCATCTTCTGCTTGTGACGTCCGCATGTACACCAAAACTATTGTTGTTCGTGTCGGTTTTCTGTCGTTTCTGTTGAGAACATCCCTATCACGGAACTATTCGCGGAAACTCACCTTCTGTCCCACTTTATTATTCATAACGCGTCCTACACCTATTGCACCATTTTCTGCTGCTGTTGATATTATCTTTTATATTTAGCACCACAAATCGTTATCTTCTTTCCATTGCACTTCATTTACATCTGTCACATATTTACTCAGCCTTTGAATTTCCTTTTTCTGACTTTCTAACTTCCCTTCCACGCTCAAACATACGACATTTCAAGCTCAGACACGTACTGTATTACCCTTTTGTTGTTTATTCAGTCTTTTTGTCACGGTTACCCCCCCCCCCCCCCATGGCCGTCCACTTTCACAGATCCTAATGGGGGACGAATCCTGAATCTTTTCCCAATGGGGAGATCTTCATGATACTATTTTCTCAATTACAGGCCAAATGGTTCAAATGGCTCTGAGCACTATGCGATTTACCTTCTGAGGTCCTCAGTCGCTTAGAACTTAGAACAAATTAAACCTAACTAACCTAAGGACATCACACACATCCATGCCCGAGGCAGGACTCGAACCTGCGACCGTAGCGGTCGCTCGGCTCCAGACTGTAGCGCCTAGAACCGCACGGCCACTCCGGCCGACAATTACAGGCCACATGTCCTTTAGATACATATTACATATTTTAGTGTAGTTGTTTCTATATCTTTCTGAGTCATCATGCCAGAGATAATTGCTGATTCTCCCGCCTTTTAAGGGTAGATTAAAACTATGTGCCCGACCGAGACTCGAACTCGGGACCTTTGCCTTTCGCGGGCAAGTGCTCTACCATCTGAGCTACCGAAGCACGACTCACGCCCGGTACTCACAGCTTTACATCTGCCAGTATCTCGTCTCCTACCTTCCAAACTTTACAGAAGCTCTCCTGCGAACCGAGTTCGAGTCCCAGTCGGGCACACAGTTTTAATCTGCCAGGAAGTTTCATATCAGCGCACACTCCGCTGCTGAGTGAAAATCTCATTCTGGAAACATCCTCCAGGCTGTGGCTAAGCCATGTCTCCGCTATATCCTTTCTTTCAAGAGTGCTAGTTCTGCAAGGTTCGCAGAAGAGCTTCTGTAAAGTTTGGAAGGTAGGAGACGAGATACTGGCAGATGTAAAGCTGTGAGTACCGGGCGTGAGTCGTGCTTCGGTAGCTCAGATGGTAGAGCACTTGCCCGCGAAAGGCAAAGGTCCCGAGTTCGAGTCTCGGTCGGGCACACAGTTTTAATCTGCCAGGAAGTTTCACTTCCGTAATTGTTATGGCTACACAGACTGTATGGCTCTGTATTTCTGGAGGGAACTTCGTTAAGTCCATGGCATGTCGAGGTGCTGCACCACGCCTGTCAAAATCAGGTCCGACATGATATTAGAGGGCATCCCATGACTTTTAATACTTCAGCGTAAGTAAATTTAGTAGATTTAACTTCTGAAGTACAAACAATGCCAGGACACGTTTCAAGTTACGGCACCAGCATGAAATTTCTCCATATTAAATCCGACACAGAACAGAGGCAGAGTGGTTAAGACAACTACATGCATAAAGTGGAAAATCCGGATATAAACCATGTTACAGCACAGATTTCCAGTTGTCAACACTGAATTTCATTCAAAGCCCATTTTCGGCTAAGACATGCGTTTCTCTTAAACTGTGTGTATGCAGGCAGTGGACAAATGATGTGATCACCTGACATGTACAAACGTTAATTTATCAATAAGGATATGGGCCACCATTGACTTTGAGAACAGCTGCAGTTCTTCGTGGAATAGGTACGTAATGTGTCTAAATGATTTGCAATGGAATGTTCGCTATTTTTGTACTAAAACATCAGCCAATTGCTTCAACGATGGTGGAGCTGGAAATCTACTCTGGAAGTCCCCATAACGGTTCACTGATCTTGTGGTCTGGCAATTATGCTGGCCACGAAAGACGTTTGACTATACTCTGATGATCCACAAACCACCCCTGAACCTTTTTGGCTGTGTGTATGGGAGCATCATCATCTTGGAATAAGACGCTGTTTGGCAGCAATACGCTAGTCGTAGTAATCACTCCATTGTTGAGGATGTCGATTTATTCATTCGTAGTGATCTACTGAGTGAGGGATGGTAATGACAAGACCACTTGAATACCACTATATAGCACCCCAAATAATAACGGAACTTCCGCCATGCTTGGCTATAGGAAGCAGGTAAGCCAAATCATAGGTTTCTTTTGGGATTCTCCATACACTCACACGGCCTTTTGTAGGGAACAGTGCAAACATTGATTCATACGAACATACTACATTGTTCCGGTCCTGATGTGGACAGGATTTAAGATCGTAGCGCCACTTCTTTCGCAGCTTTGCGTTCGCTTCCGTTATTAAGGATGTCACAACTGCAGCTCTTCAGGAATGTTAGCCTTGTGAAGCTCCCTCCGTACTGTTTTTGCTGACACTGTATTACTCAAGTGATTGTGAGTTTTGCAAACACTTTGTCGGTGGTAGTTCTATGTTATCTGGTCACAATCCGTTCTCATGCTGTCGGTCTCTAGGTCTCTAATAGTTAACTTCAGCTTTCGGCCACTGTTTCTCTTTGCCGACAATTTTTATTATAATTTACGTATGTTGTCATTACCATGGATATCGTTGCTCGTGAAACGTTAAAGAGATCGGTCCCATTAACGGCGCATCAATGCGTTCCCCTTGTTTGAAGTCTGAGAGATCATACATTTCACCCATCGCTAGAATTAACCGCTGCAAAACAAAGCGTACGATACACTGAAAGATAATCTCTTAGACTTGGCACGTCAATTGCGAACTGCAGTTTCGTCGCAGTATTTGCATATACGAAGTGGTGCGTACTTTCAACAAGCTGCATTGTATTACTTGCTGTTAATATCATATTGGCCACCCACTGCACATACTGCTGCCGTAACAAAATAGGTGTCTGTTCTATTGGACATGTATAACAGAGCAGATAACCAAGTAAATTCTGCATTAGATAAACCCATATCTTACTGGCAGATAGGCAGATGACAGTGGTCTGTGTTAAGTGTGAGATAATGACTGCAGTAAAGTAATAAAGAAGGGGGGCTGTGGCTTTTTTATAAGCAGCCGTTTTACTCCCAAAACGACTGCGTGGTTTCCCGCGACAACATTCTTGAATAAATGATTCGTGTAACTCTTGCCTTCTCAGACCGCTCCTCGTGCTAAAGTTTTTCATGAATATCTCTGTCGTCATCATCTGGAGTTTTCTGTAGGCCACTTGATACTTTATTTAGATGGCCGAATTATTCAGGAAGCCGTCACGAAGGTCAATGAGTCGCTATTGGACTCAGTCAACTCTACAGATTCTCGATGTTATGGAATGGCATTATAGGGAAGGTTATACATAGAGTAGGTTGTAGACTCCGTTTCATTGGTAGGTTACGGCAGAAAATGCAGTAAAACTACAAACTAGGTTCCTTATAAAATGTGCTGTTGATATGTCCTAGAATATTGCGTAAGTGGGTGGAATGCATCCGAATAGAACTAACTTGGAACATATAGTGTATTTAAAGAAGGGTAGCACGATTGGCCGCAGGTTTGTTTGAACCAGGAGAGAACATCACTGAGATGGCGAAGAATAGACGCTTGAGGATAGACGCCAACTGTTCCCTGAAACTCTATAAACAAAGTTACAAGAAACAGTATTAAGAAATATGTTGCAACCTTATACGCAAATCTCCTGTACTGACAACGAAGACTACATTGGGCTACTTACACAACATAATGGGAGAGCTAGGCAGTCATTCTTCCTCCAATCAATACACGAATGGAATGGAAAGGAACCGTAATACCCGTCACAAAGGGAAGTAAAATCTACAAAGTACTTCGCAATCGTTTGCAGATCACAGGTGTAGATGCAGATGCAGGTGTTGATGTAAAAGATCACAATCCACTTACAATTCTGGAGAATGCTTTTATCCAATAATGAGTGTCAAATATGTGATAAGGATAATGCAGATGATGGTGATGGCAGTGAATGGTGATATATGTAGTCAGTTGCACTCAACTGTATGGCCTATATGTAGTCAGTTGCACTCAACTGTGTGGCCTAGCTGAGCGCCAACTTTCCATGTCTACTCACGCGGACTTTTAACAGCTGCACCGCGCATGCACTGCTACTTTGCACGAGTTTCTTCTGACGCAGCACAGGTGGTCCTCGAGTTCACAACACTTAAAGTCAAGCACGGAGATTAAACGCGGTCAGCCAGCCACCCTCTGCAGAGCTGGACGCTCTCACAGCGACGACCCGGTAAAACCCCTCGTACTGCTCCCTTTTGTGGAAACGGGTGCCCGGCGTCTGAAGCGCTCTCCACCGCCCACCCTCGTAATAGGATTAGTGACGCCGGTCGTCTGTTGTGTGACGATGTACTGTGTGTGCTGGTGCCATTTGCTGTGGAATCTCGTGTTCTGCATCCTTGGACACAGGAATTTTAGAGCCTCTGCTGACGGCCATCTGCCCGCTATTCCAAGCATGAGCGGGAAGATTAGGAGGGCCCACAAAGCGTATTATAATTAATGAGAAAAACTGGCGTGGATGAAAGCATAAAATTAAAGAAGAACAAAATTTCTAGTAAACACGCGTCCGAAAATTACCTGTTTGAGAGGTAATTATGGATGTGGCCTTTCTTGCTGCTACTGACTGAAGTACAGGGACTGACATAATAATGCACGGTCTAACGTACTTATGATAGGGATATGAACTATGAAACCAACTTTCACCGTGCAACGTATGCGTCTGCTGCTGAATATATATGAATGTACTACTGAGAGATACAGCATGATTAGTAGATATGTAGTGGCCATCCTCCGACAAATTTGTACTTTTACATTTGGGCAGTCTGTTTTCAGGAGCAGTGTTCAATGATCTTTGACCTTGACCTTGACATTAACATTCACCGTATGAAATACTTATGATTCTCGTATCCCCACTCCTCTCTTTTCTTCTTCTCTCCTTAGCCCCTATCCCCAACCTATCACAGTGAGGTATTCAAAATTAAAGAGCCAATAAAAAATTGAAGATGCTGGAATTAAAAACACCTACCCCGCTCTTCCCCCCTCTCTTATCTCCACGTAGTCACAGCACAGTATTGAAATCAAACCATCACTCATAAACTGGAGATGACAGAAACAGAACTGTGCTAGTGAGAAATTTTAGATCCCTTCGACCTCCTCCTTATCTCAAACCAATCAAAAATTCAAGTTTGTGGAACTAGCACGATTGTATCAGTGGGAACTCAACAAACTTCTCCAGCTCCCCTCCCCTACTCACCCCAGCCAGCCAGTCTATACATCCAAGACTGTTAAAAAAAGCCCTAGTGTGTTAGTACCAAATTTTAAACATCCATTGCACAATCTTTCTAGCAGCCGATCATCGTGAAGCATTAAAAAGATGCGTAAAAATGGTGTTATGTTACATTGCTTCTAGAGACATACTTATCCCTGGCAGAAATATGGCGCCAAGTTTCATTACTTCTGAAAGATATTTACCTTTTGTTAAATATGGTGCAAAGCTACATTATGTTGTTGTTGTTGTGGTCTTCAGTCCTGAGACTGGTTTGATGCAGCTCTCCATGCTACTCTATCCTGTGCAAGCTTCTTCATCTCCCAGTACCTACTGCAACCTACATCCTTCTGAATCTGCTTAGTGTATTCATCTCTTGGTCTCCCTCTACGATTTTTACCCTCCACGTTGCCCTCCAATACTGAATTTGTGATCCCTTGATGCCTCAAAACATGTCCTACCAACCGATCCCTTCTTCTAGTCAAGTTGTGCCACAAACTTCTCTTCTCCCCAATCCTATTCAATACCTCTTCATTAGTTACGTGATCTACCCACCTTATCTTCAGCATTCTTCTGTAGCACCACATTTCGAAAGCATCTATTCTCTTCTTGTCCAAACTGGTTATCGTCCATGTTTCACTTCCATACATGGTTACACTCCATACAAATACTTTCAGAAATGACTTCCTGACACTTAAATCTATACTCGATGTTAACAAATTTCTCTTCTTCAGAAACGATTTCCTTGCCATGGCCAGTCTACATTTTATATCCTCTCTACTTCGACCATCATCAGTTATTTTACTCCCTAAATAGCAAAACTCCTTTACTACTTTAAGTGTCTCATTTCCTAATCTAATCCCCTCAGCATCACGCGATTTAATTTGACTACATTCCATTATCCTCGTTTTGCTTTTGTTGATGTTCATCTTATATCCTCCTTTCAAGACACTGTCCATTCCGTTCAACTGCTCTTCCAAGTCCTTTGCTGTCTCTGACAGAATTACAATGTCAACGGCGAACCTCAATGTTTTTATTTCTTCTCCATGGATTTTAATACCTACTCCGAATTTTCTTTTGTTTCCTTTACTGCTTGCTCAATATACAGATTGAATAACATCGGGGAGAGGCTACAACCCTGTCTCACTCCTTTCCCAACCACTGCTTCCCTTTCATGCCCCTCGACTCTTATAACTGCCATCTGGTTTCTGTACAAATTGTAAATAGCCTTTCGCTCCCTGTATTTTACCCCTGCCACCTTCAGAATTTGAAAGAGAGTATTCCAGTCAACATTGTCAAAAGCTTTCTCTAAGTCTACAAATGCTAGAAACGTAAGTTTGCCTTTTCTTAATCTTTCTTCTAAGATAAGTCGTAAGGTTAGTATTGCCTCACGTGTTCCAACATTTCTACGGAATCCAAACTGATCTTCCCCGAGGTCCGCTCCTACCAGCTTTTCCACTCGTCTGTAAAGAATTCGCGTTAGTATTTTGCAGCTGTGTCTTATTAAACTGATAGTTCGGTAATTTTCACATCTGTCAACACCTGCTTTCTTTGGGATTGGAATTATTATATTCTTCTTGAAGTCTGTGGGTATTTCGCCTGTCTCATACATCTTGCTCACCAGATGGTAGAGTTTTGTCATGACTGGCTCTCCCAAAGCCATCAGTAGTTCTAATGGAATGTTGTCTACTCCCGGGGCCTTGTTTCGACTCAGGTCTTTCAGTGCTCTGTCAAACTCTTCACGCAATTTCGTATCTCCCATTTCATCTTTATCTACATCCTCTTCCATTTCCATAATATTGTCCTCAAGTACATCGCCCTTGTATAAACCCTCTATATACTCCTTCCACCTTTCTGCCTTCCCTTCTTTGCTTAGAACTGGGTGGCCATCTGAGCTCTTGATATTCATACAAGTGGTTCTCTTTTCTCCAAAGGTCTCTTTAATTTTCCTGTAGGCAGTATCTATCTTACCCCTAGTGAGACAAGCCTCTACATCCTTACATTTGTCCTCTAGCCATCCCTGCTTAGCCATTTTGCACTTCCTGTCGATCTCATTTTTGAGACGTTTGTATTCCTTTTTGCCTGCTTCATTTACTGCATTTTTATATTTTCTCCTTTCATCAATCAAATTCAATATTTCTTCTGTTACCCAAGGATTCCTATTAGCCCTAGTCTTTTTACCTACTTGATCCTCTGCTGCCTTCACTACTTCATCCCTCAGAGCTACCCATTCTACTTCTACTGTATTTCTTTCCCCCATTCCTGTCAATTGTTCCCTTATGCTCTCCCTGAAACTCTGTACCACCTCTGGTTGTTTCAGTTTATCCAGGTCCCATCTCCTTAAATTCCCGCCTTTTTGCAGTTTCTTCAGTTTCAATCTGCAGTTCATAACCAATAGATTGTGGTCAGAATCCACATCTGCTCCTGGAAATGTCTTACAATTTAAAACCTGGTTCCTAAATCTCTGTCTTACGATTATGTAATCTATCTGATACCTTTTAGTATCTCCAGGATTCTTCCAGGTATACAACCTTCTTTCATGATTATTGAACCAAGTGTTAGCTATGATTAAGTTATGCTCTGTGCAAAATTCTACAAGGCGGCTTCCTCTTTCATTTCTTCCCCCCAATCCATATTCACCTACTATGTTTCCTTCTCTCCCTTTTCCTACTGACGAATTCCAGTCTCCCATGACTATTAAATTTTCGTCTCCCTTCACTACCTGAATAATTTCTTTTATCTCGTCATACATTTCATCAATTTCTTCATCATCTGCAGAGCTAGTTGTCATATAAACTTGTACTACTGTAGTAGGCATGGGCTTTGTGTCTATCTTGGCCACAATAATGCGTTCACTATGCTGTTTGTAGTAGCTAACCCGCACTCCTATTTTTTATTCATTATTAAACGTACTCCTGCATTACCCCTATTTGATTTCGTATTTATAACCCTGTAATCACCTGACCAAAAGTCTTGCTCCTCCTGCCACCGAACTTCACTAATTCCCACTATATCTAACTTTAACCTATCCATTTCCCTTTTTAAATTTTCTAACCTACCTGCCCGATTAAGGGATCTGACATTCCACGCTCCGATCCGTAGAATGCCAGTTTTCTTTCTCCTGATAACGACGTCCTCTTGAGTAGTCCCCGCCCGGAGATCCGAATGGGGGACTATTTTACCTCCGGAATATTTTACCCAAGAGGATGCCATCATCATTTAATCATACAGTAAAGCTGCATGTCCTCGGGAAAAATTACGGCTGTAGTTTCCCCTTGCTTTCAGCCGTTCGCAGTACCAGCACAGCAAGGCCGTTTTGGTTAATGTTACAAGGCCAGATCAGTCAATCATCCAGACTGTTGTCCCTGCAACTACTGAAAAAGCTGCTGCCCCTCTTCAGGAACCACATGTTTGTCTGGCCTCTCAACAGATACCCCTCCGTTGTGGTTGCACCTACGGTACGGCCATCTGTATCGCTGAGGCATGCAAGCCTCCCCACCAACGGCAAGGTCCATGGTTCATGGGGGACTCGGGACCTTTGCCTTTCGCGGGAAAGTGCTCTACCAACTGAGCTACCGAAGCACCTACATTATGCATACACATGTATTTCTCTGATGTAATATTAAAGTAATATCAAAGTTGCGGATAATATACATGCACTCACATACCTTAGGTGTATATTACAATGACTACAAGGTCAATGATAATCATTATATACATAAAAATGGCGTAAACACACACACACACATACAAATAAATTCTTCATATGAACTATAAATTGAAATGTTATTATATGCTTAAAATCCAGTAGCTAGCACCCCTCATTAACTTCTCGGGGATAAAATAGTATTTAAGATGCACTAGTTGACGGTTACTACACATACGCACTGTAACTTTCTAGTGGTACAGTACTATAAGGCGCCATCAACAAGCAGCCTTTCGGAAGGGATTAAGTCCTGCCTATCAGGAAATATCGCCGTGACCATTAATCTAATCATCAGGTTGAAGATACCCATTTGGTGAAGTCCATAAGTGCCAACCATACATCCATGTCTGATAGGAATCTTCGACTCTTCAATGCCTTGTTTAAGTGATGAAAATCTGTTAATCTCATGGGAAGAGAGCAGGGCGATTGGGTGGGTGCTCAAGTGTCTCTCATTTGAGTGAGGCTGGCCTCCCAGGTCGACCAGCGTCTTCCGTCAAATCGCGACCAGCAAGGAACTGGGCACATCAGTCCACCACAGTGATGTTAGACATGCTGCCTATACCCATTCTTCATTCTCTGACGGATGTCAACTGGTGTTCACCCATCGGCGGCGAAGACAAGAATAACGGCACGTTGTTCTTGTTTGGCCGCAATTCGTAATACAGTTAACACGGATCACGTTTCTGCATTTACTGCACACACTTCAGAAAGACACTAATGGCCCACTAGTCCCATGTCTATATGTCCGTAGATAAATAACCGCCTCAGAATCGTATATATGTTGCAGCAATGCCCTGAAACTGACACTTTTTCATCGCCCTATATTTTTGAGATCTACTAGCTGACTTCCATCTGATGTTGGGATACTATTTAAGATCCACTGACAACTAACGCCAAATGCATGACGTACAATGCACAGTACGTAGTGCACAATACACAGCGCCCAGCATCTAATATCTAATGCTTTTTATTTGTATAAAAACTGTGTACACATACACACCTCTGCCGTAATTTAAAAAGTATCAAAGGACAAAGATATGCATTATTTACGTAATGATTTATGTATCATTGCATACACAAATATATATCTCTGTAACCTAACAAACCATTCATCTGACAATACATTTAAGTAATCTAATGTTATTAAAATCCTGTAGCTAGGATTAATAGTAGCTTCAAGTGATATGATACCATTTAAGACCAAGTACCTGCCAGTTTCAACTGATGTACTACTATTTAAGATCAAGTAGCTGACATCGGTGTGGTGACAGAATACTATTTAGGATTCAGTAATACCTAATGGCTATTGCATAATGTGTAATACTCAACGAACAACATTCAACACCACTGAATTGCATACACGTACCTGTATTTCATAAGTCGAATACTCTACTCTTTACGCATTTGGTCTCTCTCTCTCTCTCTCTCTCTCTCACTCTCTCTCTTTCTGTATTTCCTATGCTAAGTACTCCTTGAAGACTTATGATCTTTTTCATACAACGCAATATTTCTTCCCATACACACATGTATCACTGTGTTTTATGTGTCACTTACTGGACTGAATACACGTAAGATATCTCTTCACACACTTGCCTAATCATTAAATCACTGAGAGAATAAAGGAAAAAGAAACAATATGCAAAAAGTTATAATTGTAATATCAAAAGTTTTCCCTGGGAACTTGGACAATATGTACTGTAACACACAAGGAAATACCCGAGTTTGAAGCATGTTCTACACCGTCTTCCGTGCTTCGTTAAACATATGAAAGAAGTATGCAAAATGTCTGGCAGAAATCTTTTATGATATGCTAATTTCCACTACTTTAAATGACAGACAGAACTGCAAGTGATGTATGAATAACGTCTTGCAACTATCAAAGAGTTCAGGAGTCCTTCAGGAATATTAACCCACTCCTCTCTCCTCAGTTCTTTCACAGTTCAGGATGGGGCTGTTCCTTGAGAAACATGTCTGCCAAGAGCATCCCAGTCATGCCCTGTAAGGTTTAGGTGCCATCGTATGCAGGTTAATCTATACCTCCACTATCTTCTTTTCCAGTGTTCTGACAACTCAGTGATCCCATGTGGGTTGGCACTGTCGCCCATAAACAGAAGTTTCGGACTTACCGGAACCCTACACAGATGGATATGATTAAAAATATTCTCCCTGCAATATAGTAGGGTTGTATGGGGGAAGAGACCAAACTGCGAGGTCATCGGTCTCATTGGGTAAGGGAAGGACGAGGAAGGAATTCGGCCGCGCCCTTTCAAAGGAACCATCCCGGCATTTGCCTAGAGCGATTTAGGGAAATCACGGAAAACCTAAATCTGGATGGGCGGACGCGGGATTGAACCGTCGTCCTTCGGAATGCGAGTCCAGTGTGCCCTGAAGGTACCTCACGGAAAGATATATGCAGCGGTGTGTGGCCATTTTGCTCAATGCCTTCCCACAACATAATGCCTGTGTCACGACGATCACGTTCGTCAACATTTCGTGGTGTGTAATGTGTTCCCCTCCCTCTGCACACTAACTGGTGGCAGAATCACTTGCGACACTGAAGTGGAATTAGGCAGAAAGCATCACTCTGGGCCACTTTTGCTGAACCCAACCAACATGCTGTCTACACCAACGACCTCTTTCTCGACGTTGAAGTGCTTGAAGTGGGATACATCTAACACACTTCCAAGTATACACAGCAGCCTTATTTAACCCCCGCGAAATTGTTCTGCAGAGACACGTGTACTGGCAGCGATTGCAAGGTCTGCAACAATCTGCCTAGGAGTGAGGTGTCTTTTCCTTCTCGCTACAAGGGTTATATGTCGATCCTCTTGCGGTGTTGTGATCCATCTACGACAACTAGCATGCTTTTGCATAATATTTCCACATTCAGCGGCTTTTTAACCGCGAGATGAGGCTTTTGGACAGCCACATTAATACGGTCACGGGAGCGAGACTTTGGCCATTTTCGAGCCGTCCAGCTGCTCGTCCACGATCCTAAGCACTCAAATATGTCTTTCAAACATGTGCTGTACCACATCGAAGTCTCACTAATCGGTTCCACAACCACCTTCGTCGAACTCATAATGCATGAAACCCTGGCAGATTAAAACTTTGTGCCGGACCGAGACTCGAACTCGGGGCTTTGCCCTTCGCGGGCAAGTGCTCTACCAACTGAGCTACCCAAGCACGACACAAGACCCGTCCTCACAGCTTTAATTCCGCTAGTACCTCAATTCCTATCTACCAAAGCCATGTCTCTGCAGTATGCTTTCTTCCAGGAGTGCTAGTTCTGCAAGGTTCGCAGAAGAGCTTCTGAGAAGTTTGGAAGGTGGGAAAAGAGGTACTGGGGGAATTAAAGCAGTGAGGTCAGGTCGTGTGTCGTGCTTGGGCAGCTCGTTTGGTTGAGCACTTGCCCGCAAAAGGCAAAGATCCCGAGTTCGAGTCTCGGTCTGGTACACAGTTTTAATCTGCCAGGAAGTTTCATATCAGCGGACACTCCACTGCAGAGTGAAAATTTCATTCTGTTTACATAATGCATGAACTGTTGAATGCATACAGGGCGTTCGTGCACAGGCTTCGCTATAGTTAACACGTCTCATCCTCTACATTTTTACTTCCATTGGTGGAGACGCTGAACGGTCTCCCCTCCAGCTGACGCTAAATTGTGCCAGGCCAGAAGGCCACACAGAACGGATCCAGGGCGAC
This sequence comes from Schistocerca americana, assembly GCF_021461395.2. Taxonomy (NCBI): domain Eukaryota; kingdom Metazoa; phylum Arthropoda; class Insecta; order Orthoptera; family Acrididae; genus Schistocerca; species Schistocerca americana. The sequence continues at coordinate 626,214,885 of NC_060122.1, forward strand.
TTGACGTCACCACTGGATCAGGGTAGCGCAAGATCGCCCGACTTCCCATGGCTGCCTCAAGGGGTGTCAGGAAGGAAGCTGCGGATCCCATTAAAGCTTCCTTGGTGGAAATAAGGTGACCAACCTTCAGGCCTGCTTGGAGCTTACAGGTAGTCCTGACCAGTCAGACTGAACGTCATTCTACGGGAGTGAACAAGAAGTGAGATGACGCTTTGAATCCTACGAGATAATGAGCGTGCATCTACCACGGGCAATCGCCGGCGCTTACGCGCGCCACAGAGACTGTACGTCATGTCTCCACTTGGGACGTGAGAGACTTTCCTACGTCAGCAAGTCGGAAGCCAAGGTCTGCTGTCTTGGAGTCACTGACTCCGGCTTTTTTCTAATGTTAGGACACATTTTCGGTTGCTGCGCCATTTCCATTGCCCAGTTTTTTGCACGAATCTGCTGCCGACTATGCAAGGTCACCCCCAAAAACTTTTCCCACTTCCGTCTTTCAATGGACCATTCTATCTGGTGGCCGCAAATAACGCGAAAAATCATGCCGTTCACCTGGAATCACTCCCACTCTCAACTGACTTGCTCACGCAACAACCTCTGAAAAGTATAGATAAACCAGCTGCTTTCGAAAGGAACACGGTAATCTCCGTTTTTTGTGACGATTCTATGAAGTTATCGGCAGGTGTCTGCTATGAATCATATCTGTGACGTGGGACGCACGCCCAAGGATACTTAAAATCAATAAAGACGAGGCAATAATTACCAATCAAACACAAACTCTGACTTGTAATTTCCTAAATTTCCAACAGATTTTATTTAAGAACTGCATGCGAACAGCAAACTGCTGTTACCCGAGAATAATGTACATAATTGCCCTAGAATCTTAAACATTATTAAACAGATAAAATGTCTACGGCCGTCAAAACCCATTCCAAACAATAAATAATTAAAAAACCCTCTTTACATAAATCTTAAGAATCATTCAAGCAATAGAAGGTTTACTGAGAAAATCTCCGACAGAAGCAGGACACATTTTAAGATAAAACAGCAGAAACGACCCACAATATCTCTCTCTGAATAGGATACTAAAGACCCATTACAATGAAAGGCTCTTTCAGGTATTACAAAATTTCAGTGACAAGTAATGGAACATCAGTAGTGTGCGGAACCTGCAACTCAGATCGAGCCTCAATGAAAACTTAAAGGAATGGTGAAGATGGAAAGACGGAGACCTCGGCATCACCAGGGACAAATAATTAAACACTCAACTTAAATTCGATGAAGAGCTGGGGTCTACTCCTCACCACAGCGACCGCACTATCGGTTACATTTCAAACTGGCTAACTCCAAGGCGTCGTCCCCCAGTTACACGAACAGCTACAACGGACGACGCGCACCGCTGATTATATCGCTGAAACAACAACATAAAATCACATATCAACTGGCACTATCAAGAATAACACAATCCTTAAAACATTAGAAATTTTTCAAAACAGGAATACTGCCACAAGTGACCCACAAGCCATTCACTACTTTGTCATTAATAATATGAGCTGACAGGCTTATTGCTGGCATAGAAGGAAATAATAAGATACTCAAATATGTAAGAAGCTGGTTATAGTGCTAAATCACGCCCTCATAACTTAACACACAACATAACCCCAGAGCCGATTAATTACATTATATATATTCCATAAACACACGCTCAATAATTACTATACGACAGGACTCTAGCCCACAATAAACCCCTGCTTATTTATCTCTGAACACATTGCCTAAGTACCATCAGACAACCACAAAATCGACCCAGCACAGACACACACTTAGACATATACTCCTTGCCCGTATCTCAAGTGCGTCCGAAACAGGCTAACCTAATTCACATGCGTAACCACTGTGCAATAAGTTGTGCTCCAGTTGTTGTGGTCTTCAGTCCTGAAACAGGTTTGATGCAGCTCTCCATGTTATCATATCCTGTTCAAGCATCTTCATCTCCCAGAAGTTACTGCAACCTACATCCTTCTGAATCTGCTTACTGTATTCATCTCTTGGTCTCCCTCTACCATTTTTAGCCTCCACGCTGCCCTCCAATACTAAATTGGTGATCCCCTGATGCCTCAGATCATGTCCTACTAACCGGTCCCTTGTTTTTGTCAAGTTCTGCCACAAACTCCTCTTCTCCCCAATTCTATTCAATACTTCATCATTAGTTATGTGATATACCCATTTAATCTTCACCATTCTTCTGTAGCACCACATTTCGAAAGCTTCTATTCTCTTCTTGTCCAAACTATTAATCGTCCACGATTCACTTCCATACATAGCTACACTCCATACAAATACCTTCAGAAACGACTTCCTGACACTTAAATCTATACTCGATGCTAACAAATTTCTCTTCCACAGAAACGCTTTCCTTGCCATTGCCATTCTACAATTTAAATCTACTCTACTTCGAAGATCATCAGTTAATTTGCTATCCATACAAGCAAAACTCCTTTACTACTTAAAGTGTCTCATTTCCTAATCTAAATCCCTCAGCATCAACCGACTTAATTCGACTACATTCCATTATCCTCGTTTTGCTTTTGTTGATGTTCATCTTATATCCTCCTTTCAAGACACTGTAAATTCCGTTCAACTGCTCGTCCAAGTCCTTTGCTGTCTGTGATGGAATTACAATGTCATCGGCGAACCACAAATTTTTTATTTCTTCTCCATGGAATTTAATACCTACTCCGAATTTTTCTTTTGTTTCCTTCACTGCTTCCTCAATATACAGATTGAATAACATCGGGGAGAGGCTACAACCCTGTCTCATTCCCTTCGCAACCACTGCTTCCCTTTCATGCCCCTCGACTCTTATAACTGCCATCTGGTTTCTGTACAAATTGTAAATAGCCTTTCGCTCCATGTATTTTACCCCTGCCATCCTTAGAATTTGAAAGAGAGTATTCCAGGCAACATTGTCAAAAGCTTTAAGTCTACAAATGCTAGAAACGTAGGTTTGCCTTTCCTTAATCTTTCCTCTAAGATAAGTCGTAAGGTCAGTATTGCCTCACGTGTTCCAATATTTCTACGAAATCCAAACTGATCTTCCCTGAGGTCGGCTTCTACCACTTTTTCCATTCGTCTGTAAAGAATTCGCGTTAGTATTTTGCAGCTGTGACTTAATAAACTGATAGTTCGGTAATTTTCACATCTGTCAACACCTGCTTTATTCGGGATTGGAATTATTATATTCTTCTTGAAGTCTGAGGGTATTTCGCCTGTCTCATACATCTTGCTCACCATATGGTAGAGTTTTGTCAGGACTCGCTCTCCCAAGGCCGTCAGTAGTTCTAATGGAATGTTGTCTACTCCCGGGGCCTTGTTTCGACTCAGGTCTTTCAGTGCTCTGTCAAACTCTTCACGCAGTATTGTATCTCCCATTTCATCTTCATCTACAATATCTTCCTTTTCCATAATATTGTTCTTAAGGACATCGCCCTTGTATAGACCCTCTATATACTCCTTCCACTTTTCTCCTTTCCCTTCTTTGCTTAGAACTGGGTTTCCTTCTGAGCTCTTGATATTCAAACAAGTGGTTCTCTCTTCTCCAAACGTCTCAGAGCTACCCATTCTTCATATACTGTACTTCTTTCCCCCATTCCTGTCAATTGTTCCCTCATGCTCTCCCTGAAACTCTGTACAACCTCTGGTTTAGTCAGTTTATCCAGGTTCCATCTCCTTAAATTCCCACCTATTTGCAGTTTCTTCAGTTTTAATCTTTAGTTCATAACCAATAGATTGTGGTCAGAGTCCACATCTAACCCTGGAAATGTCTTACAATTTAAAACCTGGTTTCTAAATCTCTGTCTTACCATTAAATAATCTATCTGATACCTTCTAGTATCTCCAGGCTTCTTCCACGTAAACAACCTTCTTTCATGATTCTTGAACCAAGTGTTAGCTATGATTAAGTTATGCTATGTGCAAAACTCTGCCTGGCGTGCTTCCTCTTTCATTTCTTAGCCCCAATCCATATTCACCTACTACGTTTCGTTCTCTCCCTTTTCCTACTCTCGAATTCCAGTCACCCATGACTATTAAATTTTCGTCTCCCTTCACTAGCTGAGTAATTTCTTTTATCTCGTCATACATTTCATCAATTTCTTCATCATCCGCATAGCTAGTTGCCATATAAACTTCTGTAGTAGGCGTGGGCTTCGTGTTTTTTTCATGGGCACAATAATGCGTTCACTATGCTGTTTGTAGTGGCTTACGCACACTCTTATTTTTTTTATTCATTATTAAACTTACTCCTGCGTTACCCCTATTTGATTTTGTATTTATAACCCTGTATTCACCTGACCAAAAGTCTTGTTCCTCCTGCCACCGAACGTCTCTAATTCCCACTATATCTAACTTTAACCTATCCATTTCCCTTTTTAAATTTTCTAAGCTACCTGCCCGATTAAGGGATCTGACATTCCACACTCCGATCTGTAGAACGCCAGTTTTCTTTTTCCTGATAATGACGTCCTCTTGAGTAGTCCCCGCCCGAAGATCCGAATGGGGGACTATATTACCTCCGGAATATTTTACCCAAGAGGACGCCATCATCATTTAACCATACAGTAAAGCTGCATGCCCTCGGGAAAAATTACGGCTGTAGTTTTCCCTTGCTTTCAGCCGTTCGCAGTACCAGCACAGCAAGGCCGTTTTGGTTAGTGTTACAAGGCCAGATCAGTCAATCATCCAGACTGTTGCCCCTGCAACTACTGAAAAGGCTGCTGCCCCTCTTCAGGAACCACACGTTTGTCTGGCCCCTCAACAGATACCCCTCCGTTGTGGTTGTGCCTACGGTACGGCCCTCTGTATTGCTGAAAGACGCAAGCCTCCCCACCAACGGCAAGGTCCATGGTTCTTGGGGGGAGGTGTGCTCCAGTAGTCAGATAACACGGGTGTCCAAACACTGCGAAGCAGTTTACCGGAAACAGCACGACATCCAATATACCTATGTACAGCAGGACTTTAAGAACCTGAATAATTAACACCATTTGATTCTGTAGCGTATCCGGTTGCAGGCTGATTCATTCCAAAGCCACTTTCACGTGTTCACATCGTTTAGCAGGACAGACGAGATCATTGCCCTGTCAGCAGACGCAGTACACACTCGCCGACCACACGCACGTCTCCGTCCGCTTGCCAACGTGACAGAAAGGGGCAGAGAACGCACAAAGAGCGGCCGCCGACAGCCTGACTGCACACCGATGCGCCAACCAACCGACATAAACCCAGCCCCCTTCCGACAGCATCGTGAGCTTAAATCGCCGAAAAGCGACCAAAGAGGAAAGCCGCGGCCACGCGATACAGAGTCGATCGCAGGAATCTTGAATGCAGAGGAGCGACTGGTGTCAACAGGGCCAATTATCAATATCCAAAATGAGTGTGAACAATTAAAGTAGGTAGAGGTTCTTTCGTTGGTGATATGGTTTCTAATTGTTATGCGGTAGAATGTACGATTGTGACACTAACAGGATATTACCAACGCCAATGATACTTCCATGACCTTTCCATTTCTTGTATTTGAAGGTGTAGGACCATTGTAAGGTCGATACATTTCTAAAAAAAAAATCATTTCTTTTCTCCCATGGGAATTTCTGTGTTGTGCATTGTCAGTGCGTTACAGAATTTGTTTTGTAATGTCAATGACTGCGGTATTTGTATGCATTTGTGTTTGCAATTATTGTTGTGCTATAATATCTAAACTTCTCAGCTTGGTAATACTTCCTTTCGTAGTGTCATAGTAATGCAATGGTTTGTTCACTTATTGATGGTTATCATAGCCATGGTGAGCTATTTTCTATTTTACTTACACGTCATTGCTTCTGATATTATTGGAGTATGTGTGCTATGTAAATTCCGTGTGATATATTTATTTATGTGACTTACGTGGGGTGTGTGAATGTGTGACTGAGCAGCTGATTAACAACTGTTGGAACTTGATGTAAGCTTAAGAATGTGAGAGAGCTATTATTGTAATGTCTGGAATGGTTTTCGTTTTTAGATTTTGTACAGTAAGACGAATTCTGACGCCGCAGGAAACCAGAAAGAGTTAGTCGCGGTAGCAGTGGATTTACTAAGATAGTGAATTAGCGTTGGAGAAAGTCAAAGCGGTAATAATTCGTAAAACTGGCTTAATGAATGAAAAACATTGACTGGTGTTTCTCATAGGACTTCGTAATTAAGTTTTATACACAACAGCACTACGAGCATCATTTAGGGTTGGGGAGTATGAGTGGAATCCCTGATACATTGTGGTTTTAATAGCGTAGTGTTATGGATCCACACTTTTCCGGCACCAATCCCATCACCACTGAGAGAGAAAGTTTTTATTGATTAGAGCGTGTAATGGTCAAAAAGTGCATGGTGATATCCATTATCTTTTGTGAGTGAAATATCCGCCGGTCTTCGCTAATGAAAGAGGTACGCCAGTAGTCTGGTTGACTTGTTTCATGACAAAATAATTTCAAGAATGAAATTTCCACTCTTCAGTGGAGTGTGCGCTGATATGAAACTTCCTGGAAGATTAAAACTGTGTGCCGTACCGAAATTCGAATTCGACACCGGTGCCTTTCGCGCGCAAGTGCCCCACCAAGCGAGTTTCCAAGCGCGACTCAAACCCAGCTTCTCACCTTCACTTCCGCCAGTACCTCGTCTCCTACCTTCAAAACTTGCCGTTCTGAAATGACAGAAAGAATTGCATAAGATCAATTAATAATCACTAGCAACATCTCATTTTCCGTGTGCTTTGTATAAATCACTATGAAGCAATGACTGATGAACTGCACCGTCGATAGAGTAAATAATTTCTCTCCCTCTTGTATATTTTCGTACGGGTACGAACAAACTGCCTGGAGCTATTTTCTTTATTTTCGGTCCGGATGAAAAGTGGTGGCGGGAGGGGGTCTTTTGTCACCGATTCACAATAGGCTGGTTACGACTGAAAGGCTGGAGGTGTTGACTCTTTGGAAGGGCAGCAACTCTTAATGGCGTGTGTGGTGAGTCGCTCCACGATGACGTGAGACGCTACGGTGAAGCATGCCCTCCCGTTTTTTTTTTTTTTTTTTTGTTTTTTTTTCCCCTAGTCTCCTGTGTCGTAAGATGCTTTCTTTGTCACGCTATTAAACGTTGCTCTTCACCTCGACGAAATTATTATTCATTAACCATTCCTCAACGTTTCCCCTGGAGCTGACCAGTTTGCAGTTATGCCAATCCACGCAACGGCCGCTTGGCGAAAAGGTACCGGTATCGCATTCCTGTGCTCACGATAAAGTTCTTAACATTAATCGTCACGTGGGCGGAGCACCATCTTCGCATTTCTCTCGCCTCATTGACAGACCGATAGTTGTGATATTTTGATTGTACATAGAAAGCCACTTGTTTTTCGTAGGTGAGATGAAATGAAACTAAAATGGGAAGTATGAAGCGGGATTCTCTAGCAAATCTCCAGGTAAGTGCGGAGTGGCGAAATAGAGTTCTACGGTCTTTAGACCGTAGAACTGGACTTGTCAAGCTTCGGTAGCTCATGCAAGCATGGGTTTCACTGACGTCCATTGCGTTAGTTCAACTTCCTCCTCCTCTTCAACTCGTGGGTCAATGACAGATAGTCATATCAAATAACAAAATAGAGACAATATGGGATATAGTGAAGGAGGAGACCGGTAGAACCAGACATGAAGAGGAACAAAGACTATTAGGAGTAAATGATACCTTGGTGACAGATGTGTATGAAGTTGCAGAACTTTTTAACAAACATTTTATAACTGTTACTGAAAGAATGGGATTGTCAGGATATGTAGATGATGCAATGGAATACCTCAGACCAGACATTTCAAGTAACTTCCATAATATGAATTTCACCGTCACTACCCCAACAGAAATAACGTCCATCATAAAATCTTTCAAATCAAAAACATCTAGTGGGTATGATGAAATATTAACAAACTTAATTAAGGAATGTGATTCTGAGTTAAGTAACATATTAATCTACCTGTGTAACCAGTCGTTTATCAGTGGAATATTTCCTGAATGGTTGAATATGCTGAAGTTAAGCCAATGTTTAAAAAGGGAGATAAAAAATAGCATAAAATATCCGTCCAGTTTCACTTTTGTCAGCATTCTCAAAAATTTTACAAAATGTAATGTACAGTCTGCTTTATAACCATTGTATCTCAAATAACATATTGTCAAAGTTGCAGTTCGGATTTCTAAAGGGTTCTGATATTGAGACGGCTATCTACACTTACAGTGAAAATTTGCTTCATTCATTAGACAAAAAATTGCAGGCAACTGGTATATTTTGTGATCTGTCAAAGGCGTTTGACTGTGTAAATGACAATATCCTTTTAAGTAAATTAGAATATTATGGTGTAACAGGAAATGCTCACAATGGTTCAAATCTTATATCTCTGGCAGGAAACAAAGGGTGTTATTAGGACAGAGACATGTATTAATCTATCAGGCATCATTCAACTCAGAACTAATTACGTGTGGGGTCCCACAAGGTTCCATTTTAGGGCCATTACTTTTTCTTCTGTGTATCAATGACCTTTCATCAGTAACATTACCAGATGCTAAGTTCGTTTTGTTTGCCGATGATACAAACATTTCAATAAATAGCAAATCAAATGTAGTCTTAGAAAGATCGGCTAATAAAATATTTGTGGACATTAATCACTGGTTCCTAGCCAATTCTTTGTCACTAAACTTTGAAATAACACACGGCATGCAGTTCAGAACTTGTAAGTGGTGTCCCACGAGTATATGCCTATCATACAATGACAAGCAGATAGAAGAAGTGGACAGTGTTAAATTCTTGGATTTACAGCTTGATAATAAATTCAAGTTGAAGGAGTATACTACAGAACTGCTGAAGCATCTTAAACAATCTCTGTAAGCAATGCGAATTGTGTCAGACATAGGAGATCTAAAAATGAAAAAGATGGCATACTACGCTTACTTTCACTCCATAATATCATATGGGATTATTTTTTGGGGTAATTCATCAAGCCAAGCAAAAGTTTTCGGGGAGAAAAACGTGCAGTAAGAGTTATATGTGGTGTGAATTCAAGAACACCCTGCAGAAGCCTGTTTAGGGAACTAGGAATACTAACTACTGCTTCCCAATATTTTTATTCCTTAATGAAAGTTGTCATTAGAAATATATCACTTTTTCAAACGAACAGCTCAATTCATGGAACCAATACTAGAAATAAGAATAATCTTCACGTGGATTTAAAGTCACTTACTCTTGTACAAAAAGGTGTGCATTATTCAGGAACACACATTTTCAAGAACTTGCCAGCAGCCATAAAAAGCTTAACAACCAATAAAATTTATTTTAAGAGAAGCCTAAAGGATTTATTGGTGGCCTACTCCTTCTACTTCATTGATGCATTTCTCAGTAGAACCAACTGATTTGTGTGTGTGTGTGTGTGTGTGTGTGTGTGTGTGTGTGTGTGTGTGTGTGAGTGTGTGTGTGTGTGTGTGTGTGTGTCTGTGTCTGTGTAAGTACAATCTATCTTCTGCACCATTTCAGTGCAGTAATGTGTTAATTGTAAATAAAGATTATAGTAGTTCTATTACATGTTTATTACTGTATAAATAACAAAAAATTTATGTTAAATTCAGTGCATTAGTGTTTGTAAAATGATTCTTTCATACAGTTTTCATTTAAAAAATTACCATCATTCCACTTGGGACCTGTGGAATTATACATTAGCTTATTTGCCTTGTATTATTGTTTTTTTGACATGTTCTACATCCTGGAGGACCTCCTCACTACGGATCAATTGGAACGAAAGTAAATCTAATCTAATCTAAAGAGATTTGTGAATGTTTATCCATTGCTGAGCAGATGCAATTTCACCTCATACATACTTAACTAACAATTCTATCGTAGAGTAAGACCAAAACAATCGTTATTGTAAAGCCGTATGACGACGATTTCGTCCGAACTCCACTGATGTCTTTCTCGGCACTCCCGCCTGTGTTCCTTACACGACAATCACCAATGTGCCATGTCAGTTTCTTAGGCCCTTTGAAGAAGTCAATCGCCGGCCGCTGTGAGAGCGATTCTAGGCGCTACTGCCAGGAACCACGCTGCTTCTACGGTCACTGGTTCGAATCCTGCCTCGGGCATGGTTGTGTGTGATGTCCTTAGGTTAGTTAGGTTTAAGTAGTTCTACGTCTAGGGGGATGATGACCTCAGATGTTATGTCCCATAGTGCTTAGAGCCATCTGAACCTTTTGAAGAGGTCAATCAATATTCAGACGTCCTTTTAATTGTAAATACCTTGTAAAATGCTTACTGCTATTCTGATACTTTTTAAAAAGAATAAATAATCCAATGTATCGTTAACTCAGAGCTCCCTTTAAACAGTTAAAGACAGCACGCAAAGAGCACTTTTACATAATATATTGCAAATATTAGTTAATCGCAATGTGTATACATGTTTGGTACAACTTCAATAGACATTCATGTTTTCACTGCAGTATCTCTCTTAATGAAATCGAAATGGCACTGAGTTCACTTTTATGGATAAACAGTATGATACATGAAAATATGAGTAAATGAGTAATATATCTTTGATTTTCAGTCGACCTCCTTGTTATGTGGTTCTTTATTTTCTCTAAGAAAACTGTAAATTTCAGAAATGAGCAAATGCTCAGAATCTTTAAAATACGCTGTCTCAAGTAAGTGTAGTATTCTCACCCTCTCCTGTAAAAGCTTTTAGATCGCCAGTAACTTTATAAGTGAAAATTAAACACTCTTGTGCATAAAACAAGGAGTCACAATAATTTTCTTTTAAAGATCTAATATTAGTATTCCTTATAGAGCCACTGTATGACTGTAAACTGAAACATGTTTATATACAAACAATTACGTATCAGTATTGTCAAGATGGATTATGTCCATGTTATTCATTCATCCTGGATAAATCATGGACATGTTACTGCTGTTGACGAAGTAGAATACGGTGGTACTGATGGTGAAAAATATTGATGGTAGATATATGTTGTAGTCCAGTAGATTGAACAGTTTTGCGGCTCCAAATGTAGTGCTGGCATGTTTCATTCTGAGTATCGGCTGGTGTCGCCCATTCTCCAAGTGTAGAGTCTTACAATGCGTACTGCGCTCCCACAATCGCCGAAAATTTCTGCAACGTGGAATCACTGTTTTGATGTATCACAACAAGTAATTGCTAAGCAAAATAAACATATATTTCATTATGGTTCAAATGGCCCTGAGAACTATGGGACTTATCTTCTAAGGTCATCAGTCCCCTAGAACTTAGAACTACTTAAACCTAGCTAACCTAAGGACATCACACACATCCATGCCCGAGGCAGGATTCGAACCTGCGACCGTAGCAGGCGCACGGTTCCAGACTGTAGCGCATTTAACCGCATGGCCACCCCGGCCGGCTGTATTTCATTATCAGTATCAGTGTATGTATATTTAAATTTTTGTGGAGACGGCGGCTGCATTGTTGGGTGTGTCCTCTGACAGCTCAGCCTCAACAACAAACTTCTCACCAAGTGTTTCTGCTTCTGTAGTACACCCTCTTGCTGACTCACCGCAGAAAAGTGTGCAAAAATGATATTAGTAAGAATTAGTCAGCTATCTTATCGTTGTTTACAAGTTTACCCCCTCAGAAACACGAGCTCTCCTGAGATATCCTGGGAACTGAATCTCTCTAGCGCCCTGAATCTCTTGGAGACGAAATACATCACCTGGATTTCGCTTCTCTGTGCCGCAACTTTGCATGAAATGACAAAGAATTACGGTAAAAACGCTCTTTCAATGAGCGGTAAATAACTCCAAACTGCCGGGAGTACTACGGTGTGGTAACTCAAGCCCACTGCTGCATTGCGTCCTTGGAAGCGAAGTTCAGGAAGTTTTCTCTCACAGATTCTCACCTGGCCACGCACTCTGCTCGTTAGCTGCACTCTGCAGACGTAAAACTGTTCCTATTATTCGACCAATATTTTCTGTTCTTCTACAGAAGTGATACGACCTCTCTTCCATAATACAGCACATGCTGCAAAAGATTTGACATGAACGGTTCTTGATTAAACTAATTTTTCTTTTTTACATACCCCTTTCTAATGACAGAACGTGCTTACATACAAACTCGCATTTTTTACTTTTCTTTTACGTCTTCAGTACATAATTGATGTTTGTCGCTTTCGACTGGTCTATGTTACAGCGAACTGTAAAAAGTTACACCATTGTAAAATTAATTAGAGATTGGCCCTCCCTTTGCCTTTTCGACGACTTGAATTCTGCTAGGAAGACATTCAACGAGAGATCTCTTTGGATGAATGGGAGCTCATTCTTCCTCAATGGCCGAAACCAATGATGCTGGATGCTCAGATCTGTTGTGATGTAGGTGTTCTAATTCATCTAAAAGGTCTTCCATGTGCTTCGGGTCTAGACTCGTGGCAGGCCAGTCCATTACAGGAATATTTTTAAACAAAAACCGCTGTCGCGTTGATAAAAATCACTTATCATCTCTGAAATACTCCTTTACTGTAGACAGTACACAAAGATCTAAAATATCTTCCTACCGTTCTGTATCCAGCCTTTTCCTTAGCAAGTGGAAAACAGCCCCATACCGTACCACCGTCATCTCCATTCTTAACTGACGACAGGTAGCGTTCACCACTCGAAATGACTTGTTGCCAAGCTTCCACTGTCCAGTGGCAACGCTTTTCACGCCACCTAAACTGTTGCTATGTAGTGACTCCATGAATGTGTGGAGCTGCTCCATCCTGACGCTCAATTCTTTTTACAGTCGTCGTGCTAACTCTGCTGTCGCTAGCAACTGTATGGTGGCATGGTGTGCCATTTCATTCCCGAAAGGTTTGACCCGATACATTTCTACTCTACAGTCTGCACTGCAGTTGGCTACAAACTAGTGTAACCGATAAATCTGCTCCCTCAGACTGTTTCACTTGTTTCAAATCTTCCGCACTCCATTCCGTACTCATCTGAATCTCAAAAAATAACTACATTTAGCGCAATATCATTACCCAAAATGCATGATTTCAGTAAACAAGTATGCGATGCATATATATATATATATATATATATATATATATATATATATATATATGCATCGAGATTCGAGAATTCCAGAGACAATGACTTCATCAAGATGATGTACCATACGTTGTGATATCAAGACAGACATATATATATATATATATATATATATATATATATATATATGTCTGTCTTGATATCACAACGTATGGTACATCATCTTGATGAAGTCATTGTCTCTGGAATTCTCGAATTTCATGATTTCATGTACTACAAACGAATGCTGATGATATGATTTGGTTTGCCACGATTATGTGTCACACTTTTACTAATGATATTCACTTTATTTTCGACACGCATTGCAAACTTCAGATGATAATCGATGCTTCGCGAAGCTCCTCTTCAGTTGAAAGTTCTGTTCTTCATTATTATTTCCTGGTGCTTCCGAAGCTAACAAAATTAATAATCTCTCCACCAATTAATTCGATTTGGAATCTTCCGACGATTTCTAATCACCAACGTCATTGTAATCAACCTTTCCTTCTTCATCATCGAAATCATCAGCATTTTCTTCCACATCGTAATCATTTTTTTCTTCTTCTCCACCTTCTGCTCTGAGAAGTTTCTTACTTCTGAAAAGGTGCCCCATCTCTGAGGAACAGGCCTGAAGTGAAGTTGAAGTGCATGCTTGTTAAATCGCATCTACTTCTACTTCTGTGAGAAAACCTGTCAAAATTATTTTCATCCAGTACCAGTGCAGCGGGATAAGAGTCTGGAAATGTGTTACCTCCCTTGTCGATATGTATGTCACAATTTCTCAATAACGATTCACCAATCTTAATGATGTATATTTATTTATTACCTCTGTTGCAATTATCTTGACTCAGTTTGTAAGCAGTGGTAGCACTGAGAAATTTACCATACTTTAGATCTCGATTTCTGTAATTATTTTCAGAATGTTTAGTTTTAAACTCTAGATTATACGCTAGAGGAAAAAAAATCGAAACACCGAAAAGGAGTTGTGCTACGTGAACGATAGGTGGAAGGCGTGTTTCTACATCTGGAAGATGAAGTCTCTTGAAATTTTCGCCCCAGTCGCATGAGAGTGGCGTTAAAAGTGCTACTATGAGGGAGAAAATCCGGTTTGCTTTAAATGCACACTGTAACAGTCGTGAGCGTTACTTACTGTTGAGACTGGACGTGGTGAGTTGATATTAGTAAAGTATGCCTTTAAGGGGATAAAGACGCAATTATCAACACCTCACTGAGTTTGAACGAGGTCTTATAACAGGGCTACGAGAAGGAGGAAGTTCCTTTAGCGATATTGCAGAAAGCCATGGCAGGAATGTAGCCACTGTTAATGACTACTGGCAGCTGTGGCCACGCGAATGTTCGGTCCATAGGAGACCGGGCTGCGGACGGCCAAGGTAGACTACCGAGAGGGAAGACCATCGTATTATGCGTATGATTCTTGCATATCGTACTGCCTCTCCAGCAGTAATTTCAGCAGCAGTTGGCACCACAGTGATAACTAACAGTAACAAATCGGTTACTTCAAAGAGATCTCTGAGCCAGATGCCGTGTAGCGTGCATTCCTGTGACCCCTAAACACCGCCGACTTTAGTAGTGTGGATGTTTAAAAGAAGATCTTTGTGACTCCATGTCTGATTCACAATAGTGTTTAAGTCTCACTTATACAGTTACTGGCTCTCAAAAAGCATTTACAGGAGAGGGTAATAATACTATCCTCGCTAAAGATTCTAAAGAGCGGTTATACTTGAAGTGTACTAAGTACATTTAAAGACAGCAAATCACCTGCAGTAAGGTCACAACCAGCAGCAGGGAAATAAAGACTGGCATGCATTCCCTTCCTAGGCACAATCTCATACCAAATTGCCTATCTTCACTGAACTACTGGAGTTCAAATGCCACTTTGCAACATTACATCATCTACAACACTAAAACCACCAGCCTGGGCCTAGACGAAATCAGGAATTTACTAATATTTGTGAGAATTGCCCCGTGATTAATCTTGGAAAGACCAGCAGCAGCTTCAGAAAAAGATAATGAGAACACATGGATGCCTTTATACTAAAAAATTTAAATAAATCTGCAGTAGCCACTCACATAAACCAGTATGGACACTATGTCTCTAACGATAATGACAATTCATAGATATATACACCACTAACAAAGGCAATAAAATGGATCGCTTAGAGGAACTAGAAATATATATTAACACCCTCAGCTCACCCAAATATATTCTAAATGAACAGCTGGAACTAGCCAATAAACTTTGTGAATAACTTTCTTGGGCTGTTCACAAAAATCAAACACAAATAACACCCATAGCAGTCACACAACTGCGGTGTAACATATCAGTATGTAATTGCTTAAATATAAACTACCATGAGGAACAAATGTGTTGCTCTCGTCCCACTCTCCTATATTTTAACTCTGTATTTCTTGCAATTAACTTATGAACTGTAGTGATATCCAAGTATCTGTATATGTTAATTTGTGTACATATATATCGGCTTTATAAAATGCAATCGTTTGGCTTTGAAGTATTTCATGAAAGAAAAATCCTAGTAAAAACAGTTCTTCCTACTGTCTTTTATGAATAAGTTCACGCTTGAGGTGCGAACAGTTTTCTCTTATTTTGGAGATCCCACGCATTATCTTTGCTCTGTTTACGCCATAGTCAATTTTTAATGGACGATGCGTTTGTGCCGTTGCTTAATGATAATCTTTGGATTGTAAAGGAAGACATAAAATGAATAAAACATTTCTGATGTTCAACATGCATTTTAAGAATATTGGGAAGTGTGCCATAGAAACTTACTTACAATATGTGTGTTGTGGTGCAATTGAAGAACATATACATCGTGCAAGAAAGCCACATGGACCACAAGAAAACGAATCACCACCTACTGAACAATATAATAGAAGTACTTTGGCGTACTTTTGTTAATGAAACAGGTGATAAAATGGTACTAAATATTCAAATATTCTTGTTCAGTGTAGAGCTGGCGACAATCTGTTGACCAAAACATTTATGTAACGAAAAATATTAGCCATCTGAAGAGTGGCATAATTGCCCAAAACCGGTTATGGCAGTGAAGTAAAACATTTAATAAGTATTTGTGGGTGGTTGCGTCATTCACAAACTAAACTTTATGCATTTATTGCACTACAGAGAGTTTAAATTCCAGTCGCAAAGCAGCTGTATGGGTCAGATTTAAACACTGTAACTTGGAGTCTATAAGAAGCCATGTCTGCGTAAAACGATGTAGGATTGTGGGACCTTTTTATGCGAATACTTTTGTCTTACGTCTGCAAACTAGTTGCAGCGAAATATAATCATCAGAGGGTGTATGTATTTCAAAACATGCATTAATTCCCATCATTACATTACATTATGAAGAAATATCATTTCTGGACAGTTCCTATTAGGTTCTAGATAACAGATGTACAAACTGTGGCATCTATTTTTTCCTTTGAACGTGAGACTAAGAAGGAGGATTTGGATTAATTTGAGAATAGCACATGGAAGGATGGACCAACTTGATGTGTCATTTTTTCCCAAACAAATACTTCTATTTAATAACAATGCAATCTTGAGTCAACTGACAGTTACCAAGATTCTTTTGAAATACATACAAATAGTTAAAATTTTTAAATTAAATTCACAATCTAACAGGATTTTACATCATACATAAAATTACAAGTGGTACACAAATAATGTCAAACGTGCAACACAATGTTGGCCAGACTACAAACAGTTAATTAATTAGGTAAACCAATGGTGGCAATCTGCCTCCACAAATAGATAACAACTGTGGGATAATCCCAAAAGAGGACCTGAATGTAAGTTCAACAAAACATTAAATAAGAAACATTAAAACGGGTACATCTCCACTGGTTATTCTGTTTTCATATAGGTAAGATATGGCCAAGCTGCCCAAATGCTATCACTATGTAAAATCAAAGCAGCAGTAGTACTTCGCTGATTGGCCACAAGCCTTTTCCACCTCAATCATGTTGAGTACTTAAATAAACATTGTAACATAGTTACAATGATAATAGCTACTATACCCCTAATATTTTAAAGAAAACAAGAAAATCAGTTCTTAATTTGCCCTAAGTCTTTCATCACATGCCCACACGGCCTTACAATAACAGAAATATAGAGTCAGTTTCTTCCTAATCCAGCGACATGGCACAATATCAATAGAATCGTAATAAACGATTCAACTGGCTGCAATGGATCCATAGAATTACATGTGACCTGCAAACACTGAGGCCTCATGCAATGATGCGAAGGCTGCCGAAGTAGAAGGAAAAGATGTCCCTGCCCCAGACCAGCCGACCATCTACACGTCAACCGCTGCCGATGCAAGACTGTCTACATATACGAAGCAGCAGACAGAAAGACAAGTTTAACAAAAATTAACGTACACAGTAATACTTAAATGGGTAACTGAAAATTCTGCTATTAAACATTCAGTATGGTAGGAGCCCACTCATCACATTGCAAGTTAACGTTCCCAGCAACGGCAACAAGCAATGTACAAGGTCATTTGAAAGAGTAAGTAAATAATAATTCCAACAAAATTTAAGAAAACTCGAGGCACACCTTTAGCGGGGCATCTTAGGGTTTAACAGACACTGTAATTGGGACACGCACCAAATGGCAGATGGTTGGTTAAAATGGACAATTATAACACAGAGAGCTCTTCAACATGGAGTAAGAGAGTGTGCAAATGCAATCACGTACGTGCGAGCGCGCGCACACACACACACACACACACACACACACACACACACACACACACACACACATGCGTACCTTTCAACTGAGCACACACAACTTTAGTTACAGGCCAAATCAAGAAACACACCCCAGGAAGGGCCATGAGGTCAACAACAATCAGTAGTATCAGATACTCAATAACAACAAACCATGATTCCAAGTTCGCGATAAACATCTCAAAATACCAGCTTGGTGCATACAGAAACCTCCAAACTGAGGCACACAGCCCTAAAGGGGTCACAGAAAGGCATAAACAAATTGTATTTCTGGTCATCTGACAATGGGCGGAATTAACAATCTTGAAGTACAGTACTTACTAAGCAGTGTTCACAGATAATTTCAAACAAATGCCAAGGAGGCCAGTATATTCAGGACTCTAGGTAGGCAACGGATAATACTGCCCAGCTGCTCGTGGCTGCTAACAAGTTGTTCAATATATCTCGGCGTATTTAGCACATCATAACTGACTGATGCATGTCGTAACCAGGTTTCACGCGACGAGAGCAGCTCCTTGCCCACTAACGTCGTCGGTATTAACAGTCAACGCTGCAGGAAAACGCGGGCCCCCAAAGCACATCTGTTAACGGTGTTAACTCGCTGCAATTGCCAGGACACCAAGTACTAAGCCAGCTCCGTGACCGACACATCACTCGCCACCACACAGCCCCAGAGGCAAAACACAACCTGCGGAAAAATAGTAAGACGGGGGCCACAGTCGATGGAACGCGCAGACAAGTGGCGCCAGTAGGATCACCCGCGCATCTTCATGTAAGCAGCCATGGCTCAAAAACCATTGAATAATCTCTACGTTCATAGCTGTCCCTTTAGCATGCAATATGTATGCAAATCTGAAATAAATGGAAGCCTGCTATTAGCAAATTTGAAAACGTGTCCTTAAAAATGTTAGTGTTTTTACAATTGGAATTAGCGCTTGTATTGTGATACAGGTTTCGGGGCCACTAGGCTGAAACGTAATCTCTCTCGTGCACTCACGTAATTTCGTCAACTTTTAATTGCTCTAAAAACACAAAAAAGCATAAATTTCCAGTTTGGCAGTAGTTCAAATTTACGGCAGCCTAATTTTGATGTGTTTAGTGCGATGTATCGTAAGATGTATCGTGTATTGCGAGAAGTTTTGAAAGCCATTGCGGGAACCCTGACGGCTTCTATTCCTTACGTAGTTCTTTGCGTGGGATTAACATTGGCCGGCGAGTAATTCTGCTTTTAAGTGTGTGTGAGTGTGTCTGTGTGTTTCTATGTGTGTTTGTGTGTGTGTGTGTGTGTGAGTGTGTGTGTGTGTGTGTGTTTGTTTCTTAGTTTTATTTCTGTTCAATGTCCTGTGTCAATTCTCTTCAGGCAACAAATAGTATGTTTATATGAATACATGGTGTCTGTTCTTTCGGACATACCAGAAAGAACAGACACCATGCAGAATCAGCAGCTGCGAAACATTATACCTAAATTGAAGGGGACCACTGCTGTCCGCTGCAGCAGGATATTACGCGGAATCAGCAGCGACGAGTGAAAATGTGTTTCTAAACCAGATTCACCTACTTATTAGGCAGGCGCGTTAACCACTGCGCCATTCGGGACACAGCATTATCGCAACTGCGCGGACTATTTCGGCACACCTGATGGCCGACACACATCGCAATTTTTTTTTATGGTGTGGTGGCTTTTCATTTATTAAATGTTCTGTCAAAGGGTAAAGCATACCGTCTCTCAATAAAGCCCTTCCGTGTTCTTTGTATCTCTTTTATTGCAGTTGCTGCATGTTTTTTCCTGGGTATTGTGACTGGCAGGAGTTGAATGTGAGTTGGTTTGTTTTCACAATGCTGAATTAATCTGGTCAGTCATTTTCATGTTGCGTTGTTAGCTCTGAAAGCTATTGGGAGTCTATTTTCGTCATCATAGTTTATGTACTATTTTAGTATGATGTGTTAGTGTATCTCATTCACTGCTTTATTTCTGTTGAGGCGTTGTCTGCTGCGTTGTCCGTTTGTCCTGCCTCTGTGTTTTCAGGTCCTTTAGTTGTGCACTTTTGTGGGTGGCTACTTACATTGCCTTTCACTTTAATCTTGTTGTTCAGCTTCTTTGTGGTGTCTGTTTTGTATTCATTTTAACAGTCTCTTGTTTGATTACTTTTAGTTCACGTGTGTAGTTTTCAGGTTACAGAGGTCTTCTGAAGCATGTGTATGAACTATGTTGTGGTTGAACTCGTTAGGCATAATCAGCCTTGTAAATGTAGGTTTCCTGTAGATGGAGAACTGATGTTCGTCGTTGCTTCTTGTCAATTTGAAGTTCAGGAAATTAGTTTCTTTTTCCTTCAGTTTCCATTGTGTAGTGTAATTGTGGGTGTACTATGTTCATATTCCAGAATGAGATTTTCACTCTGCAGCGGAGTGTGCGCTGATATGAAACTTCGTGGCAGATTAAAACCGTGTGCCCGACCGAGACTCGAACTCGGGACCTTTGGCTTTCGCGGGCACGTGCTCTACCAACTGAGCTACCGAAGCACGACTCACGCCCGGTACTCACAGCTTTACTTCTGCCAGTACCTCGTCTCCTACCTTCCAAACTTTACAGAAGCTCTCCTGCGAACCTTGCAGAACTAGCACTCCTGAAAGAAAGGATATTGCGGAGACATGGCTTAGCCACAGCCTGGGGGATGTTTCCAGAATGAGATTTTCACTCTGCAGCGGAGTGTGCGCTGATATGTTCATATTATTTTGCAGATCTTGTATCCTACATTGTTTTCATTTTTGAGACAAATGATGCCATCCACGTACCCGTACCAGTATATTATCTGGCGTCTGTTTTTTTCATAATGTTGTTCAGTGTGATTTTCTCTACATAATCCTATAAAATGTGTGCTGAGGTTCAACTGATGAGAGAACCCTGTTTAGTCTCTCGTGTTGCGAATAGAAGTAGGTGTTGAACGTAAAATAATTTTGCTGTATGATGAGCTCTAGGTTTGATGAAATTTCATTTATTTGTCTGTCTGGGACTTCCTTGATTTTTAGTTGTTGTTCTATGATGGTTAATTTCTGGTGTAGCTACATGTATGTACGTGGGTGTAATATCACAAGATACCAAGGTTGCTGCTTGTGAATTTTGATATATTTAATTTCCTCTCTTGTGACTCCAATGCATCTATAGTTTCACTCGTCTATCAGAATGCAATGCATGTAAAGTTTCGTCATTCAGACTTCAAGAATGTCGTGTACAGTCAATTAGATCAGTTTTTAATTTCTAAGCACGTTTACGTTAATGACATTTAATCGTCGATCAACAAATACACAAAGAAAAAAATCAATACAGACTCAAAGATAAAAATACTCGTTACAAACCAATCAGTAATCGTACGGTACACTACAGCGATCCAGGATAAACATTTCACTTATTTTTCGTGAGTACAGTTCTTTTTTTATAATTTAGCGCGTTTTCATCAGTGACTTCGCACTGGTCCCGTGGTGTTAACCACGGGTAAATCTGTTTCCTTAACGTAATGTTAATGGCGGTATTGTTGGAACAGCGTGAGGACTGCATAAGCGATTAGATTCACTAATAAAGTGAAGTTCAAAAGTCAAAGAGAGTGTAGGTTTTTCTAAGAGAACTAAGTGTTCGAGATCGCGCATTTCACTGAAATACCTGCCAACCATGATCACCCACTTCCACCCACCACAGTATCGTTGAAACGCGTTGAGCATTTTTATCACCATTACACTGCACCCTCAATGAAACAATCCAAACATTGTCACATACATGGTCAAGATAGTAAGTAATATATTATTTAGCTGAACCTTAAAGTATTTGTTGCTCCAGATTTAGTGGATTTATGCCGAGCACAGCCACACACTGCCATGCACAGTGACCAAACTACCTTACGAACTGGGTGACTGCGTTCATAATATGCTTCGTGAAATATAGGTCTGTATGCATCTCATATAAACACCGATGAGCCAAAGAAACTGGTACACCTGCCTAATATCGTGTAGGGCCCCAGCGAGTACGCACAAGTGCCGCAACATGACTCAACTACTGTCTCAAGCAGTGTTGTAAGGAACTGTCGCCATGAATCTCTTCTGAGAAGAACGTTGCAAGGCATCCCAGTTATGCACAATAATGTTCATGTCTGCAGAGTTAGATGGCCAGCGGAAGTGTTTAAAAATCCGAAGAGTGTTCCTGGAGCCGCTCTGTAGCAATGATGGATGTGTGGGGTGTTGCAATGTCCTGCTGGAATTTTCCAAGGCAGTCGGAGTGCTCAATGGACATGAATGGATGCATGTGATCAGACAGGATGCCTACGTACGTGTCACCTGTCGCAATTGTACCTAGACCTATCAGGGGCCCCATATCACTCTAACTGCGCACGCCTCACACCATATAAGAGCCTTCACCAGCTTGAACAGTCCCCTGCGGATACGGAGGGTCAATGGTTTCATAAGGCTGTATCGGTTGTCATACACGTCTATCCATTGGTAACAATTTGAAACCAAACTTTTCCGACCGGCAACATGTTTCCGGTCATCAACTGTCCAACGTCGATGTTGATAGACCCAGGCGAGGATGGCAAATCAAATGGCTCTGAGCACTATGGGACTTAACTGCTGTGGTCATCAGTCCCATAGAACTTTAAACTACTTAAACCTAACATCACACACATCCATGCCCGAGGCAGGATTCGAACCTGCGACCGTAGCGGTCGCGCGGTTCCAAACTGCAGCGCCTAGAACCGCTCGGCCACTCCTGCCGGCCCCAGGCGAGGAGCAAAGTTTTCTGACGTGCAGTCACCAAGTGTACACGAGCGAGCCTTCGGCGCGCTGAAACTTGTTGATGGCCCAGCATTGAAATCTGCACCAATTTGAGGAAGAGTAGCACTTCTCTCACTTTGGAAGATTCTTTTCAGGCGTCGTTGGTCCTGTTTCTGCAGGATCTTTTTTCCGGCCGCAGCGATGTCGGAGATTTGATGTTTTACCGGATTCCTGATATTAACGGTGCGCTCATGAAATATTCGTACGGGAAAACCCTCACGTCGCTATCTCGGAGATGCTGTATCCCATCGCCCGTGCGCCGACTATAACACCACTCCAAACTCACCTAATTCTTGATAACGTGCCAGTGTAGGAGCAGTAACCGGTCTAACAACTGCGCCAGACAGTTGTTGTCTTATACATACGTTGCCGACCACTGAGCCGGATTCTACCTATTTACATATCTCTTGATTTAAATACACATGCCTATACCAGTTTCTTTGGCGATTCGGTGCGTAATGTACTTAAGCCTTCTCCCCTGACATATGCTCTGGCCTGGGCAACGCCGGATTTCCAGGTTGTTTTATGTATATGATGTGAAAATTATTCTGCTGAAACGGCAAATCTTTTCAGTGTTTGTCATGAATGGAAAGAATAGAGATAAGTACTTAAAAATCGTATGGTGGCCTGTCCACCACAGAGTGGACTGAATAAAATGTGATTAGCCTTATTTAGAGATACACGTCCGTTTACTATTAGAAATTGTGCCACCCGTTCATTTATATTCTAAAGTGTAATGAAACGTCGATGCAACCACTTTCTTCTTTCATTGGCTTTTCGTTTCATTTCTATGTAGTTGTCACACCCTATACACTTCTCGATGCCTTCCAAATGCTTCATCCTATATCCGCATCATCTTTCATTTTGCAGTACTTTCCCTTCGAGATTACTGATGATGAGTGTACTGTGTCTGCTGGTAATTAGATTCAATAATTTTTTCCCTCATCCGTTTTCTTAAATATTATCCTCTGTTCGTTGACTTCCCTCAAGACATTCCGGTTGGTTTTTCTTCCCGTCCAGCTAGTTCTTGCCGTTTTTCGCCGTATCCACATATCAGTACCATCAAGTCTTTTCCTTTCCAGCTGAGTCCGACTTTGACTTCTATACAGGAATGCATTCCATACCAATTCTTCTACAAAGGATTTTCTGAAATCATGAGTTTTCTAGGTAAAATATGGATGGGAGAGAGGGGTGTTCAATCTCCAAAAAGTAGTTTCTAAACGCTACATGGAATAAAGAGATACGCATATGAATGGCAAATCTCTGTACACTGATCTGCACTGAAGACAGAAAATTGATTCTTAATTATCCTGTATGGCAGTATGTGGGAAAGGAAACTTTCTCCATCACGAGAACTACTCGTTCTTAAGTTTACAGACAGACTCTCCCCGCCTCCCCCCCCCCCCCCCCCAATAATTTCTGTGCACTTCTTGTATGTGAGCAGACGACATAACTTCGTGAGGTGCATTTATACAGTAAACACATTCCGTTCAGTTTATGAAGTGAGTACTTATCTGCGCTTGTTAAGTAACGTTTAGAGTAAAATATATTTCTATAAAAGATGGACGAGAAGTGTTTAATTTTTAAGTGGGATGTAGCCAGTGACGCGTTTAGTATTCACGGGAGAAAGGTTGGGTTAGTAAATGTGACATCTTGCTGATGAATAACCTCAAAGTTACTGCACTTCTCTAAAAACAGTGTTCCCAGTAGCCTGCATAAATGTTGAGCTTCAACATCCCCCCTCTCCGCCAATCTGGATTTTAGTATGTTCTTCATAGCAGTCGCTCGTACCAATGTACAGAAATTAACGACTACATGAAATTTCCCCCCAATTTCCACTCGTTTGACTCTGTGACAGAGCAGGTTGACTCCCACTATCCTACTCTGTATGCACTCCTATTTCACGTATTAAGATCTGTATAAAATTATCACTAATTTTCCTTTCAGAATCCCAACATTCAAGTAACTACGTTAAGTGCCCGATGTGTAAACTGTCAGAATTGTAGAAGCAAAATCTCCTAAAACAAACTATTATTCAGGTTATTCGTTTTGTTATTCTAGTTGCAGTTAGGTAACTGGTTTTTTAAGAGATAATGGCAGTCAAAAGTTACTGCTACCATAAAATTTCGGACATTTAGCGTTAGGTAAAAACCTTATGAGGCAGTACGTAAACTCGGAAGGAATAATCACTTCCGCTTTTCAGTAAAATATTTACATTAACGCAAACCTAATATGTTTGAAAAAATTTTAATGAAAGATATCTTATGTTCCAAGTTTCAGTGCCAACTATAGCCAACCTATTGCAAATTTCCAGCATGTATTGAAATACCTAATTTTCCCGAATCCCTTGACACCAATATCAATGAGCAAGAATCACTAATCAAGAAATTAGCACATGTTCAGTAACTATATTTCTGCATACAAGATGGATCCCATAGTCATAATCACGGGATTCCGACATTGTTCAAATGTTCAAATGTGTGTGAAAACTTATGGGACTTAACTGCTAAGGTCATCAGTTCCTAAGCTTACATACTACTTAACCTGAAGTATCCTAAGGACAAACACACACACCCACGCCCGAGGGAAGACTCACCGGGACCAGCTGCACAGTCCATGACTGCAGCGCCCTAGACCGCTCGGCATATCCCGCGCTGCCCGACATTGTTAAAATGGATCAAATGGTTCTAAACACTATGGGACTTAACATCTCAGGTCATCAGTAACGTAGACTTAGAACTACTTAAAGCCAACCAACCTAAGGACATCACACACATCCATGCCCGAGGCAGAATTCGAACCTGCGACCGTAGCAGCAGCGCGGTTCCGGACTGAAGCGCCTAGAAACGCTCGGCCACATCGGCCGGCTGATTCCGACCTGTGTGAGCATAACTTAGCATTGCATATTTTAATAGATGCTGCTCAAGGTAAATAATACATAAACAAGATACTGCAATAATCTTGTCAGCCACTGAAACGCAATCGTTCTTATAACTATAATTTATAAACTATTGTAAAACAGTTAAACAATATCCTAGAGCGAGTCTTTACAAAGCCAAAGCCCACGGAATTTTCTGTCACTTGTAGTATCCACTCAGATTTATTACCAGCAGCAGGCTGTGTTAATCTGGACTCGGTCTTTGTTCAGTTTAGCCTTGGGACACGTTAATGCTAAAAGTTTCATTTCTTTAATAGAGACTTAATAGCAAAGAGCTGTATCCGCTAAAATGTCTGGTTTGTGTTCAGCTGAGGAATGTTGATGGTTACAGAAGCTGTTGTGTACTGTATTTGTGGCGGGCTATTTTCGTCACCAGAACCGAGGATTTGAATTCCCACTCAATGAGTCCAGCGCAGTACGCGCGTGCCACAGGAGTAATGTACATGGTAGCCGCAAGTGCTCGGAGGGCGCTTCATGGACTGGACGAGCAGCACTGCACTGCCGGCGGTAAAAGAATTTTCTCTGTAGACTGATCAACTTTGCCCGTTGCCATATCGCTTAAACGAGGACGACATGGGTACCCGTCGGGTTCTGTTGGCGAGTGGACTCGTATATTGTGTTTGCAGGGCACTTGTTATTGGGAAGACACTATATTGAGCAACGCGAGAAAACTGTTGTTGCACAGCTTGGAATCAATTTCACTTTAACCTTCTGGCTAACAGATGTCGCTCTGAATCTGAGGGTGAATGTATTACTTCCATGTTCTGTAGTTTATGAGTAAGTGAAGTTAGAACATTTTGTAATCCAATTCGTGAAGTTAGCGACCGATATTTAGTGCTTAGTCTAAGCAAGCTTTATCTGTTTTTAAAGTGTTTCTTGGTGTTTTCGAATATCACCACTTGTAACCGCACACTGCTTCCTTAGTTCATTTCTTGTTCGCCTACGTTCAGTTTATCTTCTCCAGGCCTAGTCCTGGCTGAAGATTATTTGCTTTTAATAAGATTAATTGGTGTAAAACTATTTTTTTATTATTATAACGTTCGTTAAATGGTAAAGTCACGATTATCGAACTTTTAAGCGACTTCTTAATTACTGATAAAGTACAAGATTAATCTGGAGGTCGCTCCTCCTCGTAGAGAACTTGTGTTTAAGACTGTTTTAACAAAATAAAGAAATGTTAAATTACGATCACGCGGTTACTAACGTCATTTGATCCCAGTACTACCACTCCTAAAATTGTTACAATTTAGTAGCACAGCGTGGTTCTGTTGGTGGACAGGGATGTGCATTATAACTAGATAGTAGGGACAGGTATACTGAATTTTAGATACTTAGTTGTTTTCAATAATAATGAGTAATTCTATTTGATTTTGCTTAGTCTAGTGAAAACCACTTCCTGTTATTTGTATTTCGGAGGAAGTATGTCCATTAAGGAGGTGCCTGGTGTCGCAGAGTTACACAAAGAGGAAATTATTACCGAACTCTCTATTAGAGGATTCGATATTTCCGGATATGCCGTTCAGCAGGCGTGCTGGTTGAGGGAAGCAACTGATCAATGTAGCTCCTCCTAATCTGTCAACGGCTGGGGTGACTGAAGCATTTTTGTACAATGAGTGTACGCTACGAAAAATAGATTCTTTAATCTGTTTCTTTGAAGTAATAGAACGTTGTTGCTCACAGCTTAGCAAAAGGAAAGCACGTCTGGCGCATTATGCTAGCAAAGTGTGGAATATTTGTGGCGTCAACATGAAGGGCCCTTGTTGTAAACAGTTACAGGAGTCAGTTGCGAGTTTGGTTGTGAATGCAGGTAATTAAGAGCGGAGGGAAGAGCGTTATTCGTGGAAGTGCTTTATTTTGTACGTATTAGTCAAGAATCAGACAGGCGGTAATCTGTTTTGTTTACTAATTGTCTAACACTTTAGCAGGATTGCTGAGGGAGAGTACCAGCAGTGACGTCTTGTGAGGAGGTTCAACAGTCGCTTCATGTTCCAGAAGAATTACAGGACTGAGGACAGTTGTCAGGCATGAATGATGAATAACTTATCAAGTGTTATGCCCAATGATTACAGGTCATTTATAGTAGTTTTTGAAGAAGGTGATGAGTAAACTACTATACGTTTTTCAATGTAGGTGACCGGTATGTAACAAGTACCTCCCTTCTCAGGGAAACATCAGTTAATAGAAAGAGATTACCTTGGTGTGCAGCGTAATGACGAATTACTGGAGGGTTGTGTGAAGAGAGCTAAAGCAAACTGGGGTTTAGCTAGTGCTAAAAGTTGGATTCGTTTAATCAAGACTGAGTATTTATACGTTACAGACAAGAGCTGTATACGTTAATATCTGTGGTTTGGGTTTAGCTGAGAAATATTGGTGGTTATATTTGAAACATCGCCCATTCGTGTTAAAAACAGATGTTTCGGTGTCAGAAAAGTAAAACATTACGAAAATAAAATAAGTTATTAAGAAAGCAGTAGAACGAGTTGTTCGCTTAATATCACTTGCAAAATCAAAATACATGTGCAGGAATGGTTAGGCAACTAAAATTCTAAAAAGACTAAATATGGAAAACTCGAGGTAGTTCCTCATATCAAACAATTAGGTGAAACGGTGCTGGATAAAGAAGACTGTATGGAGTGGACCGGGAGGTATTTTAGGCAAGAAGGACTCGGAATATATACAAACAAGAGTCTATCGTGTAAAGGAACAGATGAAACAAAGGTCTATGGTAGTTGTACAAAACATTGGTATTATTGTTGAAAAACTGTCGTACTCGTGTTAGGAAAGAACCTGAGTTACAGTTGCTCTTACAAAGCGTTACAGGTGAATTCGTCATCAGTACTAAAAGTTGGCTCGAAGTTACGTCAAGAACTTGTACTACTACAGAAAGAATAGTGCAAAGATTTTGGTAGTGGTGGTACTAATATCGAGAGGTGTGCATAAAACATGTTTTTAATTTTCAGGAAAAAATCTCAAACATAAATTCTCTAAGAACGACCTAAAGAGTATCGTTGTACTTTGTTGGTAATTAAGAAACCGACAAGCCAGAATGATTAAAATGGCTTCCAATAACATCCTTAAAAGTTCCCCCAACGTATCATAGACATTTAAAGAACTTTTTAATGATAAACAAAATAATTATTCGCCAGTATATCTTACTAAAATTAAATAAACTGTAGCCGTGACAGGACCTGGAGATTATTAAATGAACCAGCCAAACGAACTCATGAAACAATGGACGATAGCAAGTGAAGATGTTAGGAAACACCAAGAGATGCTTTAAAGAACAGGTAAGGCTTCCTTTAGTAAGTAGTAAATATCCGTCGCTCACACCAGCCACGCGACCTGGGTTACAGAGCGTTGTAACTTTATTTACTCACAATTCACAAAACTAGTGAATTGGTACATTCATCACCTTCTGATTCAACATGAAGGCCGTAGGACAGAAAATTTCAGCGAAACTGCTACCAGGCCATGCAACATCAACTTTATTTCGACTCATACGGTACTAACTTCTCAGTAACAAGTAATCTGTGCACTCAGTACGTAGGCTCACTGGCCAACAGCACCTGATGCATATCCACGTGAAATCACAACATTTTGTAATCCAACTCTTGAGGCTGGTGTTAGTGACGGATACTTATTACTTAATCTAAGAAAGCTTCACCTGTTCTTTAAAGCATCTCTTGGTGTTTTTGGGTGTAATTACTTGCTATCCCACATCATGTACTGAGTTCATTTGTTGTTTGACTGTGTTCACTTAATATTCTCGAGGCCTAATCCTGGCTAAAGGTTATTTATTTTTAACAAGATTTTTTGGTGTGAGACTGTTTAGTTGATGTTAGAAAGTTCTTTAAATGTCAATGTCACGTTATGGTAACTTCTAAGTGCGTTTTTTACCATTTTAAGGATTCTGGCTTGTTGGTTTCTTAATTATTAGTAAAGTACAAAATTAATACGGAGATCCACCTCCTGGTAGAGTACTTGCGTTTAACACTGTTTTAAGGAAATAAAGAAATGTTAGATTATGATCAAACCGTTACGCACACACCTCGATGTCAGTACGACCACCCCTGATATCATTACACTATTGTTTTGAATATTTTGAGTCCCTCTTACCTAAAATGCCTCCCGGTCTACTCCATACAGCCTTGACTACCCGACACAGTTTTACATAATTCTTTGATGTGAGAAAGTCTCTCAATTTTCCCGTGTTTAGCTTTTCAGAACTTTAATTGTCAGGCTGTTGCTGTACATGTATTTTTATTTTGTAAATATGTTGGGGTCCAACTCCTTCTACGGCTTCTTTAAGAGTTTAAATTTGTTTTTGCGATTTTTGACATTCCTCACACCTGCAAGTCATCTGAAAGAGTTAGGCACTCTATCCTAGTACCGGTAATTCCTAATTCGATTGGTTTATCAGTTTTAAGCTCCGACGTCAGTTTTCGTTAGTCTTGGATTACTTCTTCGAAAACAGTTTAAAAGTAGTGGAGAGCGTCCATCACCTTGTCTGACTCCTGTTTTACTTTCAAAATGTGCATAGATGTCTACCTTGAACTTTTGTACCATTTAATGTTTCACTAACATCAGCACGGCTGTTCGGTCCAGAGGTTGTTATTTCAGAGGTTGAAGAAAAGTGTTGCAGATCACTGAGTCGTAAGTTGTTTCTAAATTCTACAGAGATTCAGGGTACTTATTTTTTATAAGTTTTTCCTTATAAATACTTGCATAACTAAAATTTATTGTATGGAAGACTTATTAGGTCTGAAACCTGCCAGATATTTATCAGTTTGCGATTCAGGTTTTGACTTTGCTTGTTACATGAGATACTAAGAAAGAATTCTGTGTGTGACACTACATCCTTCAGTTAACAACAGCTCTATCTCCTTTACATGTGGAGTGTACCAACACAGTTTCCCAGCGATCTGAAATTTTCTCTGTTCGCCAACAGTTTTGTATGATCAGTGTGACTTATTTTATGGTTTTGGATCTGCTGACTTCAGAAATTCTGCTTCTGCAATAATTACTTCATCAGTTGCTTTGTTATTTCCTTGTTGCATTGTTATTTCCTCTAATTTGTTCAGCGATTAATTTCTTCATGTGATGGTTGTGAAAATTGACTGAGTTTTGGATAATATCTGAAGTAAATCTACTTATGAGTCAGGGTCGGTATAGAACTTTCTTTGAAATATTTAGGAACATCTCTGTGGTTCCTTTTTCAGTGTTAAATGTCAATTATTCAGTTTCCTTCTTGAGACAAAGTTTTGGAACCGATAACTACATAGCTTCTTTTCAATGTTCCATAAAACGTTTTCTCTTTTTAAGCCTTCTTTGATTTCTAGGAGTTGTCTATTCTGCTTAGATTCTTTTCTTTGTCTAGTTAATTCTGAAGCTTTTTCTTCTAACTGCCAGGAAATATCACATGTGTTTTTGTATTTTTCCTATTCCATGTTTTGAATGCTTCTCCACTAGCAGTAACGCTAAGTATGCGACGCAGTAGACTAGTCAGATGGAGAAGTGGAGAGAAGTGAATAACGTCTCAAATCCCCTACAGCTGAATCATAACATGGTTCGTGATTATGAAGTTACGCTTCCCGTACCATTTGTTCCATGACTCAGTTGGCATCGAATAGGTGTTCATCTGGGCAAGTACACTGAAGCGCCGAAGATGCTGGTGTAGGCATTCGTATTCAAACACAGAGTTATGTAAAAAGGCATAATACGCCGCTGCGGTCGGCGACGCCTACAGAAGACAAATAGTGTCTGGCGCAGTCGTTAGCTCGGTTACTGCTGCTACAATGGCAGGTTATCAAAATTTAAGTGAATTTGAACGTCGTGTTACAGTCGGCGCACTAGCGGTGGAACACATGTTCTCCGAGGTAGGGATGGAGTGGGTATTTTTGCATACGACCGTTTCACGAGTGTATCGTGAATATCAGGTATCTGGCAAAACATCAGATCTCCGACATCCCTGCGGTCGAAAAAAGATTCTGTCAGAACGGGACGAACAACGATTGAAGAGAATAGTTGAATGTGACAGAAGGGCAGCCCTTCCGCGAATTGATGAGGATTTCAATGCTGGGCGAATCATTCAACGAAACGTCATCGATATGGGCTATCGGAGTCGAAGGTCCACTCGCGTACCTTTGATAACTGCATGACACAAAGTCTTAGGTGCCGCCTGAGCCTGTCATCACCGTCATTGGACTGTTAATGACTGGAAACATGTTGCCTGATCGGAGGAGTCTCGTTTCAAATTGTATCGAGCGGATGGACGTGTACGGGTATGGAGACAGGCTCATGAATCCATGGATGCTGCATGACAGCAGAGGCCTGTTGAAGCCGGTGGAGGCTCTGTAACTGTGTGTGCAGTAGGAGTGATACGGGACGTCTGATACATCTAGATACGACTCTGACAGTGGTATGTACGTAAGCATCCTGTCGGGTCACCTGCATCCATTCATGTCCATTGTGCTTTCCGATAGTCGGGCAACTCCAGCAGGAAAATACGACACCCCATACGTCCAGAATTGCTAAAGAGTGGCTTCAGAGACACTCTAATGAGTTTAAACAGTTCTGCTGGCCACCAAACTCCCCAGATAGGAATATCATTGAGCATATCTGGGATGCGTTGCCACGTGCTGTTCAGAAGAGATGTCCACCCCCTCGTACTCTTACGGATTTATTGACAGGCCCGCAGGATTCATGGTGACAGTTCCCTCCAGCAATACTTCAGATATTAGTCGAGTCCACGTCACGTCGTTTGCAGCACTTCTGCCTGCTCGCGGGGCCCTACACGATAGGCACGTGTACCATTTTCTTTGGCTTGTCAGTGTATATGTCTGCTGGAGAGTCATTTTTATTTGCCACCGATTGCAGAAGGGGGGCCAAAATTTAAAAAACGTATTCGTCTCATTCTATTCTTATAGAAGCCGTTACGAGTGGACGAGTCAATAGCATTTTGTATAGGATTTCTCTTACTATATGGGTGAGTCGATAAAAATTTGGTTTTGTCTACATCATTTCAAATCTCATCTAAAACGTAATTACACATATGTTACAGAGCATTATCAGCAACCGGAATGCCTAAACAATGAGTGCAGATAGTAGATCTGGAAAGACAGAAGATTTTAAATTATGAGAGCATGAGGTAAAACATTTTCTATTATACGTGGACAGTTATAAAATAAGACGAGGACTCACTGTCCTGCATATTGTATGTCTTGATGGTTGCAGTGCGACTTTTTCTAATTTTCGTTAGACGATTTTAACAAGAGAGCCTTGAACCTCGAAACGTGTTGCTGTCTTATGTGAACGTTAGTGTATAGCGTGTTGAGTGCTACTTCTGTCTACAAACCAGCTCGGATTGAGAAATCATCGGTCGTGCGAACATGAGCTTGACCTTTTCCCATGCGATATCCTGCGAAACGTGGATAAAAGACTACAGTTAGATTACATATTCCTCGATTTTCTAAAATCGTTTGACACAGTGCCAAACTGCAAGCTTTTGGTCCAAGCATACGGAATTGGTCTCGATTGTGGCTCGAAAAATGTTTTCGGAACAGAAGCTAGTACGTCGTCCTGGACAGCAAAAGTTTATCTCAAAAAGGCATCGTTAGGAGTGTCCTAGGAAAGTGTGGTACTACCGTTGTTATGCATATACATAAAGGATCTATCGGATAGATCGATCAGTAACATGTGACTGTTTACTAGTGACACTGTAGCTTACGGGAAGTATCGACTTTCAGAGGCTGTAGAAGAATGCAGAGTGATTTGAAAGGAATTTCTGTTTAGTGTGAACAATAGCAGCTTGCTACAAACGTTGATAAATGTAAATGAACTAGCCTGTAATTTCCGAACACAGTATGACTGCCATGCTGTTTGATACAGTCGTGTTTGTTGAATATATAGGCATAGTGCTGGAAAGGGACATGAAATGGAAGGAAAAAGTATGTTTGGTTGCAGTGTAGGCGAATGGTCGGCATCGGTTTACTGGGAGGATTCTGGGAAACTATAGCTCATCTGTAAAGTAAGCCAAGTCGTGAACACTAGTGCGAATATTCTTGAGTATTCCTTTGGTGTTTGGTATTCCCATTAAATCGGATTAAAAGAAGACTGCGAATAACGTCCCGAAGACAAGACAAGAGAAAGCAGGGCTTGTACAGAAGCAGAAAGACAGTCATTTTTTCCTCGCTTCATTAGAGAGAGGAGCAGGAAATTGAAATGGAACTAGAGGTACAAGGTATCCCCGACCATGCACCATATGATGTCTCACTGGTTATGAATGAGTAACTACACGTAAAATCTGTAAGAGTTGAATATAACAGTTGAACAATCTTTCACCCATACA
This sequence comes from Schistocerca americana, assembly GCF_021461395.2. NCBI lineage: Eukaryota > Metazoa > Arthropoda > Insecta > Orthoptera > Acrididae > Schistocerca > Schistocerca americana. The sequence continues at coordinate 626,248,899 of NC_060122.1, forward strand.
TCGATCATAATTTTAAAGTTTGACTTGTAAAAAGATCGTTCTCTTAAGGATGACATTTTAAATTTTATCTGGCAGCAGGTCCTTACTGGAATCACAAAGATAGTCCGATATTACGTGAGTTCGTAGAATAAAGTAAAGAAAGAGATGATGTCAACTGCAACCGAAGTCGTATAAATTTAAAATGAGGTGGTTGTTATTGTTGGAATGGAGCACAGTAAAGGAAAACATGAGGAGGAAAAAAAAAAAGAGAGAAAAAAAAACCACTCGCCTTCTTACGTCACGCCCTTTGCGAGGTTATGGGATCGCACGCACGATAGTATCGGCCCGTCTGCCCTCTGCTCTACCACACCGTCGCGCGACGCTGGAATTTACCGCAGATAAGCCCCTCTCTGGAGCTTTTGCTTTTTCTTTTCCTGTCGACTTGAATGACTTCATTCTGCGTGTTTTCAGATTATGGCCACAGATATTCAGATCAACCTTTCCAGCGCCCACGCGGCGCCTTTCTGAATAGCAGAGATGCCGTGAATATGCCGAGATAAAAATGCAGTCACGAGAAAAAGACCGGCTTTCAGTGCTTTAGCTTCTGAGTGAGTCGAGGTAAGTACGTCTACGAGAAAAAGGATTATTTCGTACTGGCACGTGGGGTCACTTACGCTATTTAAGTCTCGTTTGCCACTTTCCTGTTGTTACTCAACTCTGGAAGATGGCTGTTATTAAAAATTATCGAAAATAGATTGAGAATCCAACGACTCTTCGCACTTCCAGCTTTGTCCTGTGTGGAATAAAAGTTACTTTAAACACATGACTACTTTATGTAAAGTTTTGATCACACAATCAATGATTTAACGGAGAAGGTGAGCAGCAATCCGTGGCAGCTTGCTAACGAGGCTGTGTTGTACGGTGAGGTGTCGTTGAGTGGCTGGCGGAGGATTCAGTATGGCTTGGAAAAAATTTGTAGTTAGTGTGGTGAACGGCAACTTGTATTAAACGTAAAAGAAATGTAAGTTATGCAGACAAGTAGCAACAATCACCGTGTGATGTTCGAATTCAGTATTAGTGGTGTGCTGCTTGACAGTCACGTCTATTAAATATCTAGCCTTTTGCAATATGAAACAGAAAGAGCTAATAAGGATGGTATTAGGAAAGGAGAATGGTCGGCTTCGGTTTACTGGGAGAGTTTTAGGAAAAGTATGGTCATCTGTAAAGGAGACAGCATATAGAATACTGGTTCGACATATTCTTGAGTACTGTTCCAGAGTTTGGAATCCCTAAAAAGTAGGATTAAAGGAGTACATAGAGCAAGTCAGAGGTGGGCTGCTAGATTTATTACCGGTAGATTCGATCACCATGACAGTATCGCGGTGATGCTTCGTGAACTCAAATGGGAATCCCTGCAGCGAAGATGGCGTCCTTCTCGGGAAACACTGAGAAACCTAGAGAATCGGTGTTTTAAGTTGGCTGCAGAATGATTCTACTGCGGGCAACATATATTTAGAATTATTGCAGCGTAGATAAGGAAATTAGCACTCGTTCGGCGGCATATGAACAGTGGTTTTCCCCTCGGTCTATTTGCGAGTTGAACAGGAAAGGAAATTAGTATTGGTAGAAGGTACCTTGCGTTGCGCGCCGTAAAGTGGCTAGCGCAGTACGTATGTAGACGTAGAAGTGTATGTGGATGTAAGCCTGTATACTTAAGTGCGTTCATTTTCAGAGTGTATGGCTGGCGTATACCGAAAAGAAGAGAAGTTAATAAAAAAGTTCACGTGAAAATCGGAAACCTTTCTTTCTTCGTAATTGTTGTTTAATCCCTCTGCCGTAAGTGGCCTGTCAGCAAGGACCAGAATTAACACCCTGATTACTAAAATGCATATTAGACGAAAAATGAACAATTCAGTGCAGTTATCTCGCGTAAGTTAGCAAAACTAACTTTTAATAGCGGAAATCCCTAATAATTAAGGGATTAATGAAAGATAGTCCAGTGGGGGTACTGAAGAGTCTTCTCGGCCACTTTGTGCAGTCTTTCTTGGGAGACAGAGGTGGACGATATTTTCTGACAGGAATGACCATTTGGCTTCTTGATCTGGCAGTGCCGGGATATGCTTGAGGTTGAGGACGTAAGTATCAAGTATAGCCAATGACTGTGTCTACTTTCGGTGGTCAAAGTTGATGGGTAGTTACATTTCAAATACGATTTCATTCTTAAGGTTACACGTTAATAGTTCTAGCGGATAGGAGTGTAACATGTATCGATCATTTAGTTAAAGAGTATGTTACGCTCCACGCGTGATGATTAATTGTATGCAGTGATTAACGAGCATCTACAAAACAACTATAGCATTGTTTCCAGATGATGTCCTTAATCTCCCACATATTCCAAAGAGGCCGTGCAAGGGACTTAAGGTGAAATTTCAGTAGTTCCAGAGGTTCTTATCATAGTCACACTCCACGAATCGATTATCTCATAATTCCCAACGCTAACATAACCAAGGTGTCCCAAGAGGAATGGTTAGTGTCCACCCATATGACAGCAACGATCATTCGAAGCAGAAGTCTACAAAACGTGGGCTCTAAAACGCAAACTCTTACATCTATGAGAACTTCAGTACTATGAGACAAATCTCTTCTACTAAAAGGGCTTTGCGATGCATATTTTAGGATTTGCTACTATGGATCAAAAGATGATAATCTTGTAAACATGGGCTCTAAAATGTGTAGCTATTAGCACTTCTTCGTTAGAAGAGATCTGTTTCGCATTAGATAAAATAAACAAGTGGCCATAGCTCTTAGCGTATGCATTTTAGAGAGCATGTTGATCAGACTTCTGTGCTTCGAATGATCGTTCCTGTCATATCCCTGAATATTAACAATCCCTCCCTGGGCACTCTCTGTATAGGATATACAATCTGTCTTGACCAAACTAAATAATTTTTGTCGAGAGGAAATATAAAAAAAATCTTCATCGAGTAAATGTTTTGCAACCACTGGAGCATTAACCAATACGTCTTCCCTTCTCGTAACCTCGTTCTTAATGAAACTTTTGAAGAGCAGTAGATCTTTTTTAAAAATAAAACGCTAGATATTTTTATCCGGTAATCCACTTACTTTCCTCAAGACCTGTTCAGAAACGTGTCGCAGTGTACCAGTCACGTAATGAAGACGGTGAGGACGTAACACATAACTGAATTTGTGTGTCCACTATTAACACAAAATCCAAGTACCCAGGATAATGCATCTAGTCCTCTTACTTAAGTTGACAGCAGAGAAGTAGAAACACAAGGAAAATGCACCCTGGTCATTCAGTCAATCGTCTTTACTTGAAGGATTGCATGAGAACAATGTGCACGTGCTGTGTCTTTCAGGAATTACGAGACACAGAGGAACACATCGCATGATCAGCCTCCGGTCAGGTGGAACGATACAATGGGAAGACACAATAGAGGGCGCAACTACACCTACAGTATTATGCTTTCGCCTTACGTCACCCAAACAAAACAGAAGAAATTTCGCGAATGGGACTGAAACTGGTAGCTATGACGCACATCTATAGGCAAACAAATGATAACAGTTTCAAAGAAACTTAATGATTTATTCAAGCGAAGTAGCTTCACAACCAGAGGAATTCAGTAATGCATTGGTCCACCATTGGCCTTGTGCAAGCAGTTATTTGGCTTGACATTGGTTGACAGATCTGTTTGATGTCATGCTGAGTGATATCGAGCCAAATTATGTCCAATGGGTGAGCTAGATTGTCAAAACCTGAAACTGCTTGGAGGGCTCTGCATATAGTGCTACCAAAACTGATAATTGGGAAGAAATCTGGCGGACTTGCTGGCCAAGATGGAGTGGGTAAGCACGAGGGCAAATAGAAGGGATTCTCGTTGGGCGCTGGTGGCTATTATCTTGTTGAAATGTAAGCCCATAATGGCCTGCCGTTAAGAGCAACAAAACGAGGCATAGAATATCGTTGACATACGGTGGTTACGTAAGATTTGCTGGTATGAAACAAAATGGCACCTCAGACCATCAATGCTGGATGTTGGGCTGTATGGCGGGAGACAGATGGGCTGGTATTTTAACAGTTCCCGGGGCGTCTCCTGACGAGGCTTCCACGAGGAATTTCATTCACTGGAGTAGAACTGTCTTCAGTGACGGCTGCTGCTTCGAAATGAGCTCCGATGATCAACAATGGACACTTCACTAGTAGGCTAATGAACAGTTACATTCAGGAAGAATTTTGTTAAAGTGAATGGGACTGTTGTGCAATAGGAAAGCACACGGTAGAATCACCCCAAGCCACCCGCTAGGCATAAACATTTCCGACAGATTCAGCCGGTCACCAGGAGAGCGTCATCGACACTTCTCTGTGTGACTGTTAGTGTGCTCAGAGAAAAACTGTGAGGCGCGTGTTACTCTCTCAACATTCCGTAAGAAACGCTAAAGAGGTCGGAACAACACAGAGCACTTAAGACACCAACAAACTGATTAAGCAAATGTAGCAGAATGGAAGACAGCTGACACATTGCACGATGACAGCATGACACTTTATTGAATCATTAGGTAATAGAATATTTGATGTAAAGTTTAGTGCACAATAGCTACTTTTGCTCTTTATTTATCAGAAAGCACATTCGTGCAAGACTACTGGCGGTGGCATGCAATGCTAAGAAGGAAATTGTGCTGGTCTTACGTAAAAAAATTTAACGTTTATTATGTAATGCATATTATTGTTACTTGATTTAGAACTGAAAGTCGTCAAGCTTTGATAATATAAATAAGTGACAACGTAATAGAGTGTAGAGTAAGCAGTAGCGAATCAGATGGACGGCTTCAGGAAAGGGAACTGCGCTTGTCAGTTGAACGACGACATTCGGCGCGCGGGAAACGGGCAGAGGGACAGTGATGGTGCAGACCCGAAAGCGAACAGTTCGGCTAGAACCGCTCGGCCATAAAGCTCGGCTAGCGGTGAGTAGCCGAGCGCCACGTGTGAACTCTAACCTTTCGCTTAGATATCTTGTATCGTGATGAGACTGTGAATGATCGAACTCTGACAAATGGATATGAGCTATGCGCTCAAGTTAGTAGTATCTCTAAATACGACCACTTTCGCTATTCGTTTTTTTTCTGAATAAACATTATTCTAACAATATCGCCACTGTTTGGAATATATCATTTGTGGGCCGATAACTTGGTTCCCGATATTATTATTACTGTTATTAAATGTCACGTTAACTTTCTATTTCGCAAACTTGCCTTCAGGCAGATTGTTAAACCAAAGGGTCTCAAGTGTAATTTATGGCCTGTAATGCGACACCTGTGGTTTAATCCCTAGACGAGCTGGAGCCAAGACATTTCGAGGAAGAGGAACCGCATGTGAGCCCGAACATCTTTAGGATGTTAGCTCGCATTTGGGGGCTCGTCCGGAATAGGAAATTTGAAAGTGTTTGTTGAGGGATAAGAATCCTGCATAGTCTTATAACAGTATTGGTTTTTGGAAACTGTAGCGGAACATGAACTCTGGAAAATTTTGAATTGTATTTGAATTCTGCAAACTGTTTCCAAAAGTATTAATCTGAACTTCGATAGGCAAGACCTGTCGCAGAAGTTAAATGTGAGATCGGTTCAGAACTGAATATATGGTTTCTGTAATAGTTGTGAAATTACAATTTTAATTCTCACAGTTAACAACATTCTGTGACATAGGTCCCAAGTCTATGGCAGTTAATGCAGTTTGCGTGGGGGCTCTGAGCTATTAATTTTGCAACAGATGTGTGCACTGAGTTTTTGCAGTGGTTAGGAGTGATAATGAAGTAACGCGGAAGAAGAGGTGATATCGAAAATACGTGGTTCAAGCCAGCAGCGTCATCTGCAACGGCGATTCATCACGCAGCGGCGGTTGCAGTACCACAGCAAAGGCTACGAAATCTTCAGCGTCGGCTCCAACTGCAACATCGGCAACAATACCATGGCAGAAGGATCCAGCATGACAAAGCTAAGTACCGGCGCTGATAGATTATGTATGATTCTGTAGTTCAATCGCCAATAATAGACGTCGCTAATATCAAGCATTCGGCCAGTTTGTGTGGGTCCGAAAATACTAGCGAGTCGCTTAGCCCTAACAGAGCGGTAGAGCGTGATCGGCGGTGAATTTAGTAGGGCAAATAGTCCGAAATCAGGCAATGGAGATGAATCTGAGGAAGACGTGATATGGCAATTAATTTGAGGATTGGGATCCTGAACTGATTCTGTTAAAACCGATATGGTTGACGTAAATTTAAGAAATGTTTCGGTTCAATCCGAAATAGTTTCGGTTGTGAAAGACGAAGTAGGTAAAACGGCTAGTGGAGTCGATGAATTGATAGACGGAAAATTAAAAACCATTCTGGATGTAATGGGCGAAATTTCTGATAAAGCTGGGATACTTGACTCTAAGGTGATCAAGCGGAGAAGAATTTAAGTGATTAAGTGGAGAAGTTGCAGGCAGATATGGGAGGCAACTTAAGAAATTGTATGAGTACGCAAGATGCTCTAATGGCTGAGACGACAGAGGCTTTTAGCAACCTATCCGTTCGAACAGGTAAAGGGGAGAAGGAAATAGATAAAATAAAGGAACAAGTAGAAACTGGCATTAAAACTGAAAATAGTGAAGTTAAAAAACATATTAATGAAATAAAAGTCGAATTGAATTCTTTAGCTGCACATCTAACCTCTACAATGTTCAGTGTTCCGTGGATGAACACGGGATCGGTTAAGTGTTTTGGAGAAGACGAGAAATGTCACCCACGAAATTTTCTAGCAGTATGCAGGGATGGTTTTATAAGAGGAATGTCCAACGAGGCGAAGATAAAATTCATGAAAAGACATTTGGAAGGTGAGCCACAGTCGTGGGCAAATATACACAGTGACAGTTCACTACCTATGAAATATTTGAAAGTAGTTTCCTGAACAAGTTCTGGAGTGAAGTGAAGCAAACATGACTTCATAATTACTTTCTGTACGGTTCAACTTTTAAATATGGGAACGGGTCGATGCGAGAATTTCGCTAACGTGAACTTGTGAGATAAATGCATGTGAAACGTCCATTGGAAGTGCTTACTGAAATTACGACGTTGAAAAGGCGTTTACCGGATATTTTCAGCGGGATCTGGTGCACAGCCCTCGCAACTCAATTCACGAACTGGCGTTGAAATTTAAACCACAAAGTAAGCAGACAAATAGTTTTCAGCGTGGAAATAATAACTACAGTCCCAGTAACCACTATGAAAGGCATCCGGGAAGTTTTCAGCGGAACTCAAACAGTAGTTCTGATAAGAAAAACGGTAACACTAACACATTCAATGATAAATTTCAAAGGGGTAATGGGAACGGATACTTTCGTGACAGGGACTGACACCAGGAACTTATATTTGAGGGACCAGTCCCTAACAAAATGAACCAGCGTAAGTTTCGCCGCTTCTCATGTTCGGAGAAGGCAAAATAAACCAGCAATGAATAGGACGTGAGTAAAGTGAAATGTGGTAGGTGTTAATAAATTTGCAGAAAAGCGTCAGAATATTGAAATGAAATTAGTGAGAGATGAGAATCAAATTGGTAAATTTTCAAATCACATCGTACATAAAAGGCGTAATCCTAAGATCGTGATAGATAACGATAAAGGTGATTATGAAGATTTAGGGCTAAATGATTTGTTTTATGAATGTGAGACAAAAGAGTGTGTGAATGTTAATAAAATGAAAAATTCAGTGTGCCAAACGAGGTTGAGGTGAACCTGAATTTGGTGGAGTTAGATGGTATAGAAAATTCTAAAGAGGGACTAACCAGTGGTAACGATTATAGTGATGAAGGTGATGATATTTGAGTTGATATTGTGATGGAAAAAGTTGTTAAGGAGGTTAATAAGGGTAGCGTAGCATTAGTTTCGTCAGCTGTTGATGAATTTGTGTGTGTATCAGCGGGATATTGGTGAATTATTTTTGAATGAAGGAGTAATGATGTTTTATGTGCAGAAGTTACGAAAGTTGAAGCTGCTGATATTGATACTTCAGGGGAAGAAACTTGTGCATATCTTTCTACTAATGGAGGTGAACCCGAAAATCTGGATGGATCTGTGGATCTTGAATGTTTGTTTGAGAATGAATGTGGATCTGAATTTGATGTGCAATCTGAAAATAGTGTGGCGCAGGAGCGTGTAGAAGAGGAAAAGGTATTATGCTCAGGTTTAAATCAAAATGCAGCGGAATTTCATGGTACTGTTGATTCTGAAATAATTTATGTGATGGAACGGCAGGGGATGGTAAAACGATGAATGGTTCTTATATTTGTGATTTGTCAACATAGGTAATGAGGTTTTATGTATCGAGTTGTATGTATGATGTATCAGCGGCTGTTGAAAGTGCTGTTTGTGAAGGTGTTTGTAATGATGTGGAAGTAAAAAGTAAGGCTGTATTTCATGAAAATGATGTTGTAGCTACTAGTGTCGATAGTTTTAAGGGAGAACACAGTGAGTTTGAAGTTAATATAGAAAGTGGAGAGAATGGTATCTTAAAGAGGAATGTGATTTTACTGTAATTGACTGGCGATGGCACAGTATAACATTACGATCGTTATTGCCTCATTTGTGGACTCGATAGAACTTTAAGGTAGCGAAAGGTCTAGAACGAAAAGAAATATGAAACTGGGGCGAAAGAAGCATTTAACGAATTATTTTTGGATGATTACGAAAATGGGGGGTGGCTCGAACAGGATATGTGTACTCTAGAGATGGAAGAGAAGAGGAAAGTAGGTTAAGAAATAAGTGTATCTGTGTTTCGATTATAAGATTATCTGAAGGGGTAATTGGCAATGTTTTGTTTCAGGATTTATTGCAGCTTGTTTGTTGTTTCGTCACATAAGGATTTTTCTTGGCCCAAGGTCTGTGCTGTTATAAAGAGACAGTTTAGATGGACATTTGTGTGCCACGAGGTCGGAGAACTCAATTGTTTGTTGAATGGTATCAATTAAAGAATCAGTGCACAGTACCCATATAAATTAGATTTTGGGTTGTATATAAGGGATTTATTTATGCGTACGTATGTGTCAGGCTGAAGTTTTTGGATGGTTTATTAGTTGTAATTTGCAAATTATAAGCTATGGTCATGCCAATTTGGGTGCATGGAGGTTGGAGCAATTTGTAAAATGAAAATTGATAATACTTACCTAGAAAGAAATATGTATGTTTATCTTAGTATTAAGAAAACAGTCTTAATCGCGTTTTTTCTTTATTTAGTGCCGACCGTTTTCAGCCCATCGCAGACCCATCTTTAGGGCGAACATGCTATGTAATTACAATAAATAAATAAGTAAATAAATATATATATATATATATATATATATATATATATATATATATATATATTTCAGATTCTGAAGGTGGCAGGAGAAGAGAACAGGGAGCGAAAGGCTGTTTACAATTTGTACAGAAACCAGATGGAAGTTATAAGAGCCGGCCGGGGGGCCGTGCGGTTCTATGCACTACAGTCTGGAACCGAGCGACCGCTACGGTCGCAGATTCGAATCCTGCCTCGGGCATGGATGTGTGTGATGTCCTTAGGTTGGTTATGTTTAATTAGTTCTTAGTTCTAGGCGACTGATGACCTCAAAAGTTAAGTCGCATAGTGCTCAGAGCCATTTGAACAATTTTTTTGAAGTTATAAGAGTCTAGGGGCATGAAAGGGAAGCAGTGGTTGGGAAGGGAGTGAGTCAAGGTTGTAACCTCTCCCCGATGTTATTCAATCTGTATATTGAGCAAGCAGTAGAGGAAACAAAAGAAAAATTCGGAGTAGGTATTGAAATCCATGGAGAAGAAATTAAACTTTGTGGTTTGCCAATGACATTGTAATTCGGTCAGAGACAGCAAACGACTTGGAAGAGCAGCTCAATGGAATGGACAGTGTCTTGAAAGGATATAATATGAACATCAACAAAAGCAAAACGAGAATACTGGAATGTAGTCGAATAAAATCGGGTGATGCTGCGGGAATTAGATTAGGAAATGAGACGCTTAAAGTAGTAAATGAGTTTTGCTATTTGGGGAACAAAATAACTGATGATGGTCGAAGTAGAGAGGATATAAAATGTAGAATGGCAATGGCAAGGAAAGTGTTTCTGAAGAAGAGAAACTTGTTAACATCGACTATAGATTTAAATGTCAGGAAGTCGTTCCTCAAAGGATTTGTATTGATTGTAGCCATGTGTAGAAGTGAAACGTGGACGATAAATAGTTTAAAGAAGAATAGAATAGAAGCTTTCGAAATGTGGTGCTACAGAAGAATGCTGAAGATTTGCTGGGTAGATCACATAACTAATTAGGAGGTATTGAATAGAATTGGAGACAAGAGAAATTTGTGATACAAACTTGACTAGAAGAAGGGATCGGTTGGTAGGGCATATTCAGAGGCATCAAGAAATCACCGATTTAGTATTAAAGGGCAGCGTGGAGAGTAAAAATCGTAGAGGGAGGCCAAGAGATGAATACACTAAACAGATTCAGAAGGATGTAGGTTGCAGTAGGTACTGGGAGATGAAGAACCTTGCACAGGATAGAGTAGCATGGAGAGTTGCATCTAACCAGTCTCTGAATTGAAGGCCACGACAACCACAACATCTTTTATAAGTCTAATGTTAACTATCTTAAAAGAGTGGATTACGTAAAGATAATTTTTTACCCACTGGTCGACTGCTGGTGGCGTCAAGTCTTCGAGGGTGTGGCAGGAGACTGTAAGGAATTTTAATTTTTTTTTTCTTTATTATTATTTGACACCTTACAATAAGGTGGGCTGGCAGCAGCACGCTACGCGGCTCTTCAGCCACAAGTGTTACAGAGAAAATACAATGGAGACACAGGGAACAATGTGGCGGGCAAAAAGCAGTAGACACAGAAACAAATAACACGAAGCTGTTCACACTCGACTCGATGGTCTCTGGCACGCGAATGTCCACTTAGCGTGTGCGAGTCTGGGGACCCACCAGCAGGGGAAGAAGGTGGTGGGGGAGGGAGAGGGGAGAGCTGAGATGCCAATGGCAGAGGAGATGGTGGAGGAAAGAAGGTACGGGGGAGAGGAAGCCCGGGGAGGAGGGGGGAGAAAGGGAGGATGGACGGCAGGTGGAGAGAAGGGAGAGAGGGTGCCCATAGGAACAAACACAGGAAGAAGGAGGGAGTATCAAAGTTGGTAGGACGGGTAGATGGAGGGGAGGAGGGCATCACAGGGAAGGGGAGCTGGCGGAAGCCACCGTGGGAGAGGAGGATACGGAGAGTGGAGAGATGGAGAGCAGGGGGACATGGAAATACAGGTGCGGCAGTGGATGGGGATGGGAGAGGGTGGTAGAGACAAGCAGGTGAAGAGGATCGAGTTTATGGGAGGTGTAGAGGATCTGTTCGAGGAAAAGGAGGAGGTGGGGAAACGGAATAAGGTCGTACAGGATCTGCGTGGGGGAGGGGAGACGGATGCGATAGGCGAGGCGAAGAGCATGGCATTCTAGGATCTGAAGGGATTTGTAAAAGGTAGGGGGAGCGGAGATCCAGGCAGGGTGGGCGTAGCAAAGGATAGGGCGGATGAGGGATTTACAGGTATGGAGGATGGTGGAGGGGTCCAGACCCCATGTACGGCCAGAAAAGAGCTTGAGGAGATGGAGATGGGAGCGTGCCTTGGCTTGGATTGTCCGGAGGTGGGGGGGTCCAGGAGAGGCGACGGTCGAGGGTGACGCCAAGGTACTTAACGGTGGGAGTGAGGGCGATAGGACGGCCATAGACCGTGGCATAGAAATCGAGGAGGCGGAAGGAAGGGGTGGTTTTGCCTACTATGATCGCCTGGGTTTTGGAAGGATTGACCTTAAGCAACCATTGGTTGCACGAAGTGGTGAATCGGTCAAGATGGGACTGGAGAAGGCATAGGGAGCGCCGCAGGATGGGGCTGAGGGCAAGGAAGGCGGTGTCATCGGCGTACTGGAGAAGGTGGATGGGGGGTGAAGGCGGCGGCATGTCCGCCGTATACAAAAGGTACAGAAAAGGGGACAGGACGGAACCTTGGGGCACACCGGCGGATGGGAAGAAAGTGTAGGAATCCGAGTTATGGAGGTGACATAGGAAGGAAATCAGGAAAGAAAGTACCCGATCATACGGGCGTAGTTAATAGGAAGGGCGAAGGTTTGGAGCTTGAAGAGGAGACCGGAATGCCACACACGGTCATAGGCGCGTTCGAGGTCAAGGGAGAGGAAGATAGTGGAGCTACAGGAATTAAGTTGTTCGGAGAGGAGATGAGTGAGGTGAAGGAGAACGTCATCGGTAGAGAACGACCACCGAAAGCCACGCTGGGTAACGTGAAGGAGGCAGTGCTGGCGGAGATGCTAGTGGATGCGTCAGGTGAGTATGAATTCCAGCGGAATTTACCTTATGTCTGCGTTTATATAGTAGGCTATAAGCATGTGAGCGTAAGCAACGCCTCCAGCGGTGACCAATGGTAGACGTCTAGGCTTAAAAACTGAAATATAAATACAATTAGTGTTAAGATTACAATGTAAAGAAACCATGTTCATTTTAAAAAACAATGTTAGGTAAATAAACATAAAACAGTATAAGAAAAACCTTTTCTACGTCAAACTTATAAAAGAACGTTAGTACGTCACCTTATCTTCATTCTTAATGTACTATGGGAGAGGGATAACAATTTCCTGTCTGTATTCTGTTTAGTTTATGCTTATTTATATCCTGTTTTTATTATTTAATAACGTAACAAGCTTAAGTGTGCTTATCTTTAATCGTGTATACCGAGCCCTCTGGTCCAGGTGCTATGGACTCCGTTGCTATGGAAGCGGTCCAACATGGCTGTCCACTCTGCTATGATGTTATCTGTAGTCTAGTCCAGGCTCTATGGACGCTGTTGTCATGGCAGTGGCGCAATATGGCTGCCCCCTTTGCCACGCTGCTGTCCGTTTATCTACTTATCTGAGAATATCTTGGTGGAATAATTTGTTGTTATATGGAGCAACGATTTGTGTACGCATCTTCACTGCCCGGAATTAAATGAGGGATGGGATTTGTTCATATTTGATGTTAGTTTTGAGTCTTACGGTGTTATCTAAAAAGATAATATTAATTTGCCGATGAAGTTATTGGGAATCTGTCACGAGATGCATGTCGCTAGTGGGAACTGAATAACGTATCAGAATCATTGAAGAATTTACCAGCATCTTGCAAACACTGTATATCAATTGTTTACTGCATAGTTTGGATCTGTTTTTATCGATTCCACTGGGGGAAACGTTCATTGCACATGCTGAGTCGTTTTGGAAAGTGTTTGTGTTTACTGGCCTCTACATGCGATTCGAATTTCAACAGAGCTGGAAAAACGTTGGCGATGGAATGCGGAGCCATCCAGAATTTCGGCGGGTTCCGAATCTGTGGAGCGCCGCTGGGGACTTCGTTGTGATGAAAAGGTTCTGTGAGAGTAAGCGCTGTAGCTCTGATACTTCTGAGGCATTTCAATAGACAGTCGATTTTGATAAATGTATGGTTTTATTTGGCATTCAATTAACATGCCGCAATTTGTAATTTATGTTAGATATAAGTTTCTTTAAATTTAAAGCATGCTGAATCAGCACCACTTCAAATAATTATAGTATCGATTTGGCGCTTAAGGTATTTATGTTATTGTATTATGAATTTGTGTCTTGTAAATTTCGGTGCTACTTCATAACAAATTTTGAAGTGGAGGTGTTTGAGTTAACGACAATTTCGCTCTCATTTCAATAAGTGGCCGACAGAGTCAGCCTTCAGGAACTGTAAAACGAAACCTGTCGTCGAGGACCGTGTGCCACAAAGGGCGCAGATTCACCTCGAGATGGCGAAATTAAAAGGCGTCTATTGTCTGTTGAGGCCTAAGCACTTTAGTGTGCGAGTGAGACAGACGAGAACCTACGTCATAGGGAAACCCAGTAGAAGACGGTTGTGACTGAGGAGAAGCAGCAGTGTTAGATATGCCGGACCTAAGATCGCCTATAGAGGGAAACGTTTATGGAAACTACTTAATTTTGTTTTAACGCAGTGTATGAAGCCACAGTAATTTTAATCTACCATCCTTCATAAAATTTCATGGTGACCCCAATAAAACTTGAATATTGATCATATCTGTAGTAGTTTACGATTTACTGTTAAAGAGAAATTCAGAAGTTTTGTAACAAGGACGTGAATGCTAAAATTCAACGTTTTAGTCGATCTTAACGGCTGACATTCCGTATAGAAGCGCATCATTAGAAGATATAGTAAATTTAAATTATCAGTATTTTCAGTTGAGCATGATATAATCTTTTCCTCCACACAAAACACATTGAACGATGACAGCATGACACGTTATTCAATCATTAGGCAACAAAATATTTTTTTGTAAAGTTCACTGCATAATATATACTTTTGTTCAAGGCTACTGGCCGTGGCATTCAAAGCTAAGAAGGAAATTGTGCTCGTTTTATGTAAAGGAATTTAACGTATTTTGTGTAATGGCTATTATTGTTACTTTATTTAGAATATGAAAGTGGTCAGGCTTTGATTATTTAAATATGTGAAAATGTAAAACAGTGTACAGTAAGCTGTAGTCAGTCAGATGGACGGCTTCAGGAAAGGGAACTGCCCTCCTGAGTTGAGCGAGGATGTTCGGCGCGTGAGAAACGGAGCTGGGGATGGGGACGTGCAGAGGTTCAGTGCCGGTGCAGACGCGGAAGCGGACTATTCGGCTGGAGACACCAAAGGGGACAGTACGGACCGAGACGCGAAAGCGGACAGTCGGACAGTTAGGAAGTGAAACGACTTGGAAAATTTCGCGTTTGTGGTATCGCTGGACTTAGTGGCTGAGCGGTGAGCAGCCGCGCGCGTGGTGTGAACTCCAACCTTTCGCATAGATAACTTGTATTTCGCTATGAGATTGTGAATGATCGAACTGTGTCAAATGGAATGGCGCTCGAGTGTAACAGTACCTCTAAATACGACCACTTTTGCTATTAATTTGCTTACTGAATCGCAACTGTGTGGCCTATAACATTTATGGATCCTTAATTTGGTTCCTGATATTATTATTATTGTTATTATATGTTATATTAACTTTGCATTTCGCAAACCTGTCATCAGCCAGACAATTTAATCAAAGGGTGTGTAATGCGACACGTGCGGTTCAACCTCTGCACCAGTTTGAGCCAAGACATTTCGATGAAGTGAAACCGCATGTGAGCCCGAACGTCTTTGCCATCTTAGCTCGCAGGCCTGAACACAGGGCTTATGCAACGAGATACGGTAGTCTGGGCCAGCCTCTGGGTTCAGAAGATTCCTCGCTGAATCATTCCATGTAGGCTTTCACGGCCGGCGTCTTCATCAGTAAACACTTCCGGGCTTAGTTGCCGTGTTCGATCTGTAAAACTTCTTCTCCCTGACGTTTCGTTCTCAATTAAGGAGAACATCTTCCGAGGTGAGTCGACGACTGGCTGCTAGGAGCCGGGGCCGCCGCTTATATGGAGATCGTAGAGGGCGCCACCGCACGTCACGTGGCGTCGATGTGTAGCTATCTCTGGCTATCGTCTGTTCTCTCGATTGCAGGCAATCGATTGTCACGTGATTGATGCAACGTCGACCGCCATATCTTGTCCAATTTTAATCCTTCTTCTTCACGATTAAAATTTAGCCCGGAAGTGTTTACTGATGATTCCTCGCTGACTTGCTAATGTATCAGCCGCGGCTGAATTTACGGCGACGAGATGTACGCACGGAAGTAGATGAAATAACATCTAATCTTCTTTTATTGCCTGGGCCTTTATCAAGACAAACAGCAGTGGTTTTTAGCCCAGGAGTGGGTGACTCCAATAGCATGCAAAAGGAACCGAACCTATTTCCTTCGGTTTCGTCGCTCGACGTCTCTGTATTGGAATTTCCTGAAGGCTTTTACCTACATTATGTTATTAATTGATATTTGATTACAAGAAATCGAACCAAGGGTCATTGTTACAAATCTTCAGTGAGCTGATAATAAGATTAATAGTATAAACCTGGTCGATGGTGAAAAACAGCGCTTTTCCATTAGCCTTTCATTTCTGACTCCCAGTTGGTCATCTGATTAGACCTCAGATAGCGTGGTGGGGACATAGTTACACTCCCATAGTATTTACTATCTATCCTTTACTGACTTTTTGCTGGAAGCATTCTAGCACTGTCAGTGGAGCCAGTCGGAGCCAGTGTTGTCATACACGGACAGCTGCGTCTCTTCTCTAGGCGGACATTGTGCGAACCTACTTTCGACGCTTTCAGAATTCGACACTGTGGCTTCTACTCATCCCAGAGAGAGTGCCAAGAAACATGTCTTAGTCCGTTTTGCTTACATACCAGCATGCACTGCAAGCGAAATTTCTCAATTTTAGTGCGATTTCCGATTTGCATTTGGAGAGAAATACCATTATCTTAGTGCAATGTTTACAATACACTGCACCACATGATCAGTAGCCGCCACTTTGCTCGATTCAGTCCTGCAACAGCAGTTCGTGGAAAGTGGAAGAATACCGGCAAGTGTAGATCTTCCTGGAATCACCCAACAACTGTTAGTTGCCTTGGCAGAAGTCTTTATGTTCTAGGCTGTACTCTTCGAGACAGCAAACGTCCGAACACGGAGGCAGTGGCACAGCTGAACAAGTACAGTAAACACATATCAGAAAAATATTTGTGATAGAAGCCCGGTCGTTGCAGAAGACTGTTGCCACAGCCATAAGTGAATTGATGCCAGGAGTGAAAATCCTTATCACAGTGTTTTCTGTGAGTCTTCGTTTGACGAACGCACAAACTGAAACCAAAGAAACTTTGTACAAGGTGCCAGTTTATAACACCAAAGAGTGAACCACAGAAAGTAATCCATTGGAGAGTTGGAGAAGAATACTTGGACACAGAGCTCTGTTCAGTTGGGGCACTGGAGGACTCGAGATGCGACCGTAGACGTTGTTCCTTCGAGGTGGTACCCTCGCCAATGTTATAAGTGGAAGGCAGACCTAAATTAACATAGTATGGGCTAAATGACTGATAAAGCTAATTGTGAATTAATGTCCTTTTGTTAACTGCATAAACCTGTCTGTGTTAATCAAGAGTGATTAATTACACCATTGTTATAGGTGGAGGGATGACCTAAATTAAAACAAGTATAGGCTAAATTACCGATAAACGTAATGGTGACGCAATCTCCTTGTGTTACCTGAATAAACTTGACTCTGTTAGTAAAGAGTGATTAACTATGCTTGTGGAATTCTGATAAGAACGGACGATGTTATATTTATTGCGCATCCCATCTCAAAGAAAAACAAAACAACAGAAAAAGAGTAATCGTATTCTCGCCCTGTAGCTCTACCAAAAGATTAAATAAACTTACCAAAAGTAAGAGTATATAGAGCCACTGTTATTGAATAATAGGAGAACATGCAGCCAGAAATACATTCAGTCATTCGAAAGCGTAAAAACCATGGAAATTGTAGAATGCTCTGAACAAACCAGTTCTAAGCAGGTATACACCAGCTGTCAGATTTGAATGCAGCACCAACTGCAGTTCTCGAACCATGTGAACAAAAATACATTTTGCACACAGTATTATGACGGTACGGAAATCTGTCCACCTCACAACATCAATCGTTTATTGCATGAGTCATTGTAATCTGCGGAACATGGAAAATGCACTGAATGCGTGGGAGTCTGTCTGACCACTGTTTCAAAAATTGAAAGAAGGAAAACAGACAGATATGTGGATCAAACACCACATCTACTTGTTAGAAGTAATTCGTAACAATACTGTTGATCTAAATCAGTGTTACAAGTGAAACAACATTCCATTATTCAGAGGAACCTCGTCGCACACTACTTTTACAGTTGAGAGTAGAACCCTATCTCTCTGTTCCAAAAGTCTTCCCCTTACAGGGATGGTGTGGTGCGATCACACTAAATCCTGGTGTCGACGACTGCGCGTTCAAAATTATGTCTCGAGACTCCTTACCTTCTCCAGGTAGCGACACGACCCCAGCGTTATCGCAGCTGCCGTCGGGAGCCTTAAGTCGTTGGCTTGAAAAAGAAAAAAAAAAGAAAAAAAAAGGCTCTGCTGAGCAGTATTGGACTTAACTTCTGAGGTCATCAGTCCCCTAGAACTTAGAACTACTTAAACCTAACTAACCTAAGGACATCACACACATCCATTCCCGAGGCAGGATTCGAACCTGCGGCCATAGCGGTCACGCGGTTCCAGACTGAAGCGCCTAGAACCTCTCGGCCACACCTGCCGGTCATTGGCTTGCAGTTCCACAGTGTGCAAAATGCTATGCTGATGGACTGACAGAGAATATTGGTCTGCACGGTATCCTACATGGTGACACCCACGAAGGAGTTTCTGGTCATTGGGCGACATGATACAGCTCATGACTTATTCACATAAAAGTACACTACTTGTAATATTCAAATGTGATACCACCCACATGAATTGTTTATCCAGCGTCACATCCATTAGTGTTCATTGCAGACTCGAAAACTAGATCAGTTCATTCAGAAATAAAAGCACAGTACACATTTCACAGTTTGTTCAACAGTAATCACTATTTTTGTGTAGTTCACGCTAATGTGATGTACACATTATTTTAAATATTCTATCCGTGTCCTATCATACCAAAACCAACCGTCAGTCTTGTCGTCAAGTCAACAGCCATTATATCCTCAACGTCGACTCTACCTTCGACTGTTAAGTTTCGTTACTCGTAACAGATAGTTACAGCAAAGGTACATAAGGATGCTGCCCGCTGCCTGTTTCCTCACCTGTGCTAAACATTTCATCTCAGACTGGTGATTACAGCCTACGTCCTCAAATGTTTTCTTGATGTATTCTGATCTCAGTCTTAACTAAGTTTTTAAGCTCTATGGCTCCTGCCAGTAGAACGGAGGTTATTCCATGATGTCTTAACAAATGTCCCTGTCTCTTCTTTTTGTCATTGTTTTCCTCGACGATCCTCTGGAGAACCTCCTCATATGTCGACTCATGGGTCCACCTAATTTTCCATTTTCTTCTACAGCACCACATCTCAAACGCTTCGATTCTCTTCTACTCCGTTTTTCCTACAATCCATGTTTCGCTACCATAAAATGCTCAAAACATACATTCTTAGAAATTTCTTCCTAATATTAAGTCTTATGTTTGATCTTAATAGACTTGTCTTAGCCAGGAATACGATTTTTTGATCTTAATAGACTTGCCTTAGCCAGGAATAGGATTTATGCGAGTAACAGTCTGTTTTTTACATCCTCCTTGCTCCATCCATCATGGCTTATTTTGCTGCCTGTTTAGCAGAATTCCTTCATTTTGCCTATTTCGTGCTACCCAATTCTGATGTTAAGTTTCTCGCAGTTTTCATTCCTGCTACTCTACATTACTTTTGTCATTCTTCTATCTACTCTCACTCCATATTCTGTAATCATTAGACTGTTCATTCCATCCAACAGCTCTTGTAATCCTTCTTCACTTCCACTGAGCAAAAGAATGTCATCTGTGAATCTTATCATTGATATCCTATGCTCCTGAACTTCAATATCGCTGTGAAACCTTCCCAATTACTCGCCAGTGCTTCTTCGTTGTATGTATTGATCAGAAGGGGCGATAAACTTTATTCTCGTCTTACATTCTTTTTATCCGAGCACTTCTGTCTTGGTATTTCAGCCTTATTGTTCCGTCATCGTTCCTTCCCATATTGTTTGTTACCCGTCTTTTCCTATAGGTTACCTCTATTTTCCGCAGAATTCCGAACAACTTGTACCATTTTAAATTCTCGAACGCTTTTTCCAGCTCGACAAATCCTATGAACGGGTCTTGATTTTTCTGCAGTCTTACTTCCACCGTCAACCTCAACGTCAGGCTTGCCTCTCTGGTGCATTTACTTTCCCTAAAGCCATTCTTTTCAATTATTCTTTGTATTATTCTTGATAACAACTTGCGTTCATGAGCTGTTATTAAACTAATTGTGCGATATTTCTTGAACTTCTCAGCTCTTGATATCTTTGGAATTGATGGTTGATGTTTTTCCCAAAATCTAGTCGTATATCGCTAGTGCATTTCACACACCAACATGAACAGTCATTTTACTTCCACTTCCTCCAATGATTTTAGAAATTCCTATGGAATGTTGCTTATGCCTTCTGCCTTACTTGATCTTGTGGCGTGCTAAGCTCTTTTAAGCTCTGATTCTAACACTGGATCCACTATCTCTTCTCTGGAGTCTCATTTTTCTGCTTGTATCCCGTCGTCAGACAAGTCCTTCCTCTCATAGATGCCTTCAATGTACTCTTTCCACCTGTCCACTCTTTCCTCTACGTTTAAGAGTGGACTTCCTCTTGCAAAATGGCTCTGAGCACTATGGGACTGAACTGCTGTGGTCATAAGTCCCCTAGAACTTAGAACTACTTAAACCTAACTAACCTAAAGACATCTCACACATCCGTGCCCGAGGCAGGATTTGAACCTGTGACCGTAGCGGTCGTGCGGTTCCCGACTGTAGCGCCTTTAACCGCTCGGCCACTCCGGCCGGCCTTCCTCCTGCATTCTTAATATTACCGTCATTGCTGCTTATTTAACCTAGGCTTGTTTTGACTTTTCTATATGTCGAGTCAGTCCTTCTAACAATCATTTCTTTTTCGATTTCCACACAATCCTCATGCAACCGTTTCGTCTTACCTTGCCTGCACTTACTATTTGCCTCGTTCCTAAGTGACTTGTATTTCTGTATTTGCCTGCACACGGTAGTTAGAAACACGTAAGGTACGTTCATCTAAATGTATTTGTAATATTTGATTATAATGCTATTATTACTAAGTAGGAGGAGGAGAAAGGAGAAAATTTTTTTACTCTCTCCCTGTCGACACACTGATGCTGAAAGCGTTAAATCCCGATGCCCCGAGATTCGCCAGACTGATGGGGACCTGAGACGAGTTTTACAACTTGTCAATAATTATCGGTTTCAAACTTGACAGAACTTGCTACTATCAGTGACTGCAGGGCCACCTAAACCAGTAAAGTGAACATCGTAAAGGGATTTGCATGCAACCCACAACTGTTATCGATGGTGGTCCAGCGATGTTTTATGAGTGCTCTTCATATCATGATATAGCGCCGTCTTTTATTTCAGTGATCGCGGTGACCATGAGTTGCCTGTCTTTCCTTCTACAATTTGGAGGCGAGTACTGTGTAGACATTCCCCTAGGACACTCACCGAGCGAGGTAGCACAGTGTTTAGCACACTGGACTCGCATTCGGGAGAACGACGGTTCAATCCCGCGTCCGGCCATCCTGATGTAGGTTTCCCGTGATTTCCCTAAATCGCTCCAGGCAAATTCTGGGATAGGGTCCTTTGAAAGGGCATGGCCGACTTCCTTCTCCGCCCTTCCCTAATCCGATGAGACCGATGACCTCGCTGTCTGGTCTCCTCCCCCCACACAACCAATCAACCCTTGGACTCTCCCGTGTTCCAAATGACAACAGCGCTGCACAAATACGTTCCTGGTTTCACGATCACTCTCACTCAGTCA
Source organism: Schistocerca americana (assembly GCF_021461395.2). Taxonomy (NCBI): domain Eukaryota; kingdom Metazoa; phylum Arthropoda; class Insecta; order Orthoptera; family Acrididae; genus Schistocerca; species Schistocerca americana. Next base: position 626,270,497 of record NC_060122.1, read on the forward strand.
CAGCTCGACTCATCCGCTAAACCACCAAAATGTAGTCCCACAGAAAATGATGAGGAGTGGAAGCAGTGGATGAAACACAGCATCAACTTCGCCGCAGTTTGGTAGCTCTACGAGATCTAACCCTTACTGCGAGACGTGGCAGCGACAGACACAATCACTGAAATTACTCATCGCTGCTGTACCAGTTTCTGAAAGTAAAAAATAAAAGAACAGAGGAAAGTCGTTGGAACAGAAGGTTTATGAGTACAGTCGTTTATTTAAGAGAGTTTTGTGAAAACCGCATAGTGATCAGAGATAATAATCATGAGAATTTCTTTTTTAAGTGAGTACTGAGATCAGAATTTGTGGCAGAGCACGTAAGCCGAAGGCAACCATTGTAGTGCGTCGGGGCGTCAGAGCACCCAAGGACGCTAAGACAGCAAGACCTCGTTAAAAGTACGTCGACGGTAAGTATTTGGGGAGCCAGCGTACGAATACGAAGTGCGCAAAATGAAAGTTAGACGTTATTTCCGGGGGTAGACACCCTTTGGCAACTAGCAGGTCGACAATTCCAAGCAGTGTACGTCCGTGGAAACATAAATAGATCATCTGAAAAATACATTTTACAAGGGAGTTTTGATAAATTTTCGGTGAAGTGGCGTTTCTGACGTCACGGAAGTCACAATAGCTACAAGCAGGGAAGGCAAACTGTTAAAGCGAAAGTGTCTGGACTTACCTGATGTCGGACCTACATCAGATGGCAGTTAACCGAAGTTACATCATAGTCTTTGTATTTGTTCATTTGCTGTTGATTATGTCTGAATCTGTACTGCCGCATAGACAGTACTTTTAACTGAAGTTCCAATGTCTACGTTTGCTGATGACAGTATTTAACGACAGACGGGGATGGGTTAACTGAAGTACTGAACGAAGTTTATGGCTTATCATACATCGTCACTCAGTCAAATGTCTGCAGGTTGGTCAGTGCCGTTTGGTCTTCACTGTGAGGTTACCATGTTTTATGTCTTGGAGAAGTCATGTGACTTATTGCCAACAGTGCCAAAACTATCCTGATGGATGGCGTATAACTTCCACGTGGCAGGGCGCCATAGTGATTGTTCTGTTATATGCAAGTAGCTAATTCGGTAGGGTAGAATTTCTTGGCAATCGGAATTAGTTTCAGTCTCAAAAACTCCTTTAATTCTGGTGAGAACTATTGCCAACTTTGCATAAATGCTGTAACTTGTGTACACCAACTCCGCTGGAGAAAAAATCGTCTCAATTATATATTTAATTTAACAGATTATTTTGTTCTTTCTCTAATGGTGTACAGACTATGTCTAGTCTGTGGCTGCATTTTGACAAAGTTCCATCAGTTCCACATACGGAAGTAAACCGTAAGAACTGCTGCAGGGCCGATATACTGGTAAGGCAACAACCTACTTTTTCCCCATCCAGTTTATAATTCACGATATAATCATACCAATTGTCAACAGATGCCTGTACGATCGTGTTCTGCACAGAAGATGACATTTCGATCCACAGACAAACAAACCACCGCTGACGCCAATGCACGTATCAGACAGGGCGTTAGCCGGCTAGTCTCACATCCACAATCACAGACAGTGCAGTCTGGCACAGAGAAGACGCCTAATAGACTCTCTGCGGTGGAAGGCCTTAGGAAGAATGGGAGTAGGATGGTCGGAAACTGATGTGGCCCGAATGATGTGAGTCATTCTGTTCTTTCTCGGATATACTGACAGTAGATACCGAAACTGTATCCCGAAGACAAGGGTAGGGTCTACCACTTGTGACATCAGAATGAAAAGACCGTCAATTTGCTGTAAGAACACGACGATACCGCCTTGTACTACACGGCAACTGGTATGTGACCTCGGAGTATCCACTAGACGTGTTGTATTGAGGCAAACGGTGTACAGAAGTCTTCGTTAGAGTGGCCTTTATTTTTCAACATGCCACCTGGACGGTCAAGCAGTGGGTCAATGTCTTTTTTACAGATGAGTCCTGATTTGGCCTGGAGAGTGATCCTCGACGGCTTCGAATCTGGAGGGAACATGGAACACGATTTCGCAGCATGCCCAATCGCTGTCAGACCTTTATTGTTGTCAGAGGTCGTCACACTCGATACTGAGCACATTAAACAGTAGTCAGGAATGTGTGTGCAAACCCGTTTGACTTTGAAAAAATTTATGTTTGCCGTTTTGCATGTTGCAGTTGTTTACGTTCTGCTTTCTTTACATTTTTTCTACTTTACTATCACCTGCTTATATCGTTTTGTGAAAAAATAAAAAGCAACCTTGCAAAATTTCCATTAGAATTATAATTTTGGACAGCACTGTACATCAACAGGTTGAAGGTGAGCAGCTTGACTGCAGGTAAGAAGCATCAGAAGGAAGTTTATGTTGCATCTAACTCGTACACCACAGTTAGACCACCACTTAACACCACTGACAGGTTGTTCAATAATACTTTGCCGAAGTGAGTTTTCTGTTGGTTGTCTAGCTGAAAACCGATTTATGTATGACGCTGCAGTTAAGTGATCGGTGTAGTTACGTAAGGCAGGTTTTGTCTCTAATTAACATTAAATTGTTAAAATCTTTTAAATCTATAAAGTAGACGAAGCGAACCTTGTTTCCAGTGAATAGTTTCATCTGGGTACGGTTCACCAGAGGAAACTTGCTGGTTTTCTTCGATTCTATTCCTCACCAAACTTGTACAATTATCAACATTAAAAGTGGTGCTTCCCGATATTATGTGGTGTCCAGTGCGAGTGAACAATTTTTTTTGTCTAATGTGTTTCCAATCAGATTCAGAGCTACTTTAAGCTGATTGTCATCATCACAATCATCGTCACCATCATATTAGCCACTTCTCATTCAATACTGGAATTCGGTAAAAGTAAAGTCGTACGGCGTTGTTGGCTGGAAGATCCCCAAATGCAGATTCAGCCCCATAATTGGCAAGTTATTTCTGTTCTTTGCACACAGCGGCACCTTACCTTCGTGAAGTAACAGAGCTGTGTTTAAATGTGTCTGAAAGTCCAAGTGACTGCATTGGTGTGTGTAGTATCGTCTCATGCTTGTGTTGGATGATAACGGGAGAAAGGAGAGGCTGAAACGTGATGCCATCACAGAGCCTACTCCTCTCAAATAGCACGAAGAGGGCTACCAAACTAACATCTCCATCTGACGGCCGGGTCACCGTCAACAATGTCAGTGTCCTCACGTCGTGGGACACAGCTCAGAAAAATGGAATTTAACTCAGGAAAATGACGGAAAGACTGGTGATCTGGAACGTTACACCATCATCTCTCCTCCCAGTTGCCGCAAAAGGCGAAGGGAATTTGCAGCCGCCACTGTCACTATCATTATAATTACCGGCAGCTGCAGAAAAAGCAGTAATAGTAGAAGAACAGCTAGTATTAACATCATTAGTTTTTAGTCAGTGCAGTTAATTCATATTGTCTCTACATCCGTTCATGTTTAATAAATTCTCTTTATATTTCTCATATTAAAATTATTGTTATTTCTTAGGTAACCATTGTTTAATAAAATACTGTGGATGTGATACCTTGATCCGGAGGGCCTGAATGGACTAATCTCATTTATCTAAATGCAAAATACTAAGTAAAATGTACACTCCTGGAAATGGAAAAAAGAACACATTGACACCGGTGTGTCAGACCCACCATACTTGCTCCGGACACTGCGAGAGGGCTGTACAAGCAATGATCACACGCACGGCACGGCGGACACACCAGGAACCGCGGTGTTGGCCGTCGAATGGCGCTAGCTGCGCAGCATTTGTGCACCGCCGCCGTCAGTGTCAGCCAGTTTGCCGTGGCATACGGAGCTCCATCGCAGTCTTTAACACTGGTAGCATGCCGCGACAGCGTGGACGTGAACCGTATGTGCAGTTGACGGACTTTGAGCGAGGGCGTATAGTGGGCACGCGGGAGGCCGGGTGGACGTACCGCCGAATTGCTCAACACGTGGGGCGTGAGGACTCCACAGTACATCGATGTTGTCGCCAGTGGTCGGCGGAAGGTGCACGTGCCCGTCGACCTGGGACCGGACCGCAGCGACGCACGGATGCACGCCAAGACCGTAGGATCCTACGCAGTGCCGTAGGGGACCGCACCGCCACCTCCCAGCAAATTAGGAACACTGTTGCTCCTGGGGTATCGGCGAGGACCATTCGCAACCGTCTCCATGAAGCTGGGCTACGGTCCCGCACACCGTTAGGCCGTCTTCCGCTCACGCCCCAACATCGTGCAGCCCGCCTCCAGTGGTGTCGCGACAGGCGTGAATGGAGGGACGAATGGAGACGTGTCGTCTTCAGCGATGAGAGTCGCTTCTGCCTTGGTGCCAATGATGGTCGTATGCGTGTTTGGCGCCGTGCAGGTGAGCGCCACAATCAGGACTGCATACGACCGAGGCACACAGGGCCAACACCCGGCATCATGGTGTGGGGAGCGATCTCCTACACTGGCCGTACACCACTGGTGATCGTCGAGGGGACACTGAATAGTGCACGGTACATCCAAACCGTCATCGAACCCATCGTTCTACCATTCCTAGACCGGCAAGGGAACTTTCTGTTCCAACAGGACAATGCACGTCCGCATGTATCCCACGCCACCCAACGTGCTCTAGAAGGTGTAAGTCAACTACTCTGGCCAGCAAGATCTCCGGATCTGTCCCCCATTGAGCATGTTTGGGACTGGATGAAGCGTCGTCTTACGCGGTCTGCACGTCCAGCACGAACGCTGGTCCAGCTGAGGCGCCAGGTGGAAATGGCATGGCAAGCCGTTCCACAGGACTACATCCAGCATCTCTACGATCGTCTCCATGGGAGAATAGCAGCCTGCATTGCTGCGAAAGGTGGATATACACTGTACTAGTGCCGACATTGTGCATGCTCTGTTGCCTGTGTCTATGTGCCTGTGGTTCTGTCAGTGTGATCATGTGATGTATCTGACCCCAGGAATGTGTCAATAAAGTTTCCCCTTCCTGGGACAATGAATTCACGGTGTTCTTATTTCAGTTTCCAGGAGTGTATATTGGTAAAGCCACAGGAATCCTTTAAGAGTTACGCTCAGAGGATTCAACAAAATTAAATGCACTGATATACGTGGCAAGAGGGCTTTCTTACCCTACAGTTTGCTCTTGTACTAAATTGGGTTTCGAACCGAGGTCTTCTGTTCACTAGGCAGATGCGCTAACCTCTACACCACCCTGGCACAGTGACTTTGCACGACTTCATGGACAGCCCTAGCATGCCTCCCTCCTCAGTCCAAATTCCCATACACGCCTCAGCCCATCTGGTATTTAGGGGAAATACCAGGTGGGCTGGGGTGTGAATGGAAATCTGGACTGAGTAGAGTGGCGTGCTAGGTTTGTCCGTATAGATATGCAAAGACATTGTGCCAGGTTGGCGTAGAGATTAGCCCAGTTGCCTAGTGAGTAGAAGACCTTGGTTCGAATACCAGCCATACCATAGCTTTTCAACCGTCGCTTGAATCTGAAAATATAGATCACAGATGTATCAGACTTGAAAAGGAATCTTGGTCGATTTGGTTTTATTTGACAAAATTATTGATAAACTTTGTCAACACTATGCGACTTCATTAGGAATAACACTGATGACTTATTCAGAATGAAGTAAGCTTTAGGGACTACTTTTTTTCGCAAGTGATCAACAGGTGACAAACCAATACCGGATTCATGGCGCAAGTACGCAACGCTGAATCTTCAGACTCTTTGTACAGACATAAACAACCCAGCCCAACAGCAGTCATGTAAGTCAGAAAGCCCATTTACGGAAACCTGGAACATCGTGATTTGGAGAAGAATTGTCCACATCAGCAGACTCAAGATCCAAATGAGTCTTTTAACAACTTCATATGGAATAAGATATCCAAAACTCTTTTTGTAGCGAGGTAAATTTTAACATGTGAAGAGGGGGGCTCTGATTCCGTTATTGTTTTGAATAATGTCATCATTGGTAGGCAGAAAGGGCTGCAGTGTATGGGAATAAACCCTGGAGTTAACTGCATCAGATAATTTCGTTGGATGGACATGGTTTGCATCAATAAAGCACAGTGTGTAGCCAACGTAATCATTGAAAAAATGACCGAGAGCACGATACACAGTGTATTGCACGATGCTCTTGAATGGGAAACCGTATGAAATAAAATGTATATTAAGTAAGTTTTAGTCTTTTCAGACTTTCCTAGCTGTTTCTGAAAACTTAAGTGTCTATCTGCATCACTTGGACTTGAGTATTCTAGTTTTCAGAGACTTGGAAAATACGTACGCTAAGACAACTAAAGTAGAATAAAAACATAAAATTATGTATAGCTCAAACTCTTTTGGAGCGATTACAAAAAATTGTACAAAATTTTGACCATATGTTTTAAACCTGTATTTTCCATACTGATTGCTGACGCAGTAATAACTTTAGTTCACTACGCTAAGAATATCACAATTAATGTCCTGCAAAAGCTTCTCAAATACTGGAAATGGAAGTAACTAAACTTTCCATTGTAGGTATAATGCATTCCAACTTCCTTTAAGTCAGTCACAGGAGCCAGCCGCTACGCCAGGCGAGACGATGGCGAAACACAGTATTACACTGAAGATATCTACACAGTAGTGCAAATGTCAACCACATATGGTGTTTATCTTATTTGGAAACAAATTTTTCTCATTCACTCAAGGTACTTGCTGTTGACAACACTAACGCCTAGTTTTCTCTTTGTCCTCAAACTTGAATTCAATACTTCTTGCTTTCCTCTCCAGTGTGTTTTCCGTTTAGTGTCAGTTGTACTAGCAATTAAAATTTGTGGTAAGTTCCTACGGGACCAAACTACTAAGGTAATCGGTCCCTAGGCCTACACACTACTTAATTTAACTTAAACTAACTTACGCTAAGGACAACACACACACCCACTCCCGAAGGAGGACTCGAACCTCCAACGGGGGCAGCTGCGCGAGCCGTGACAAAAGCCCTCGACCGCCTGGCTACCCCACGCGGCGAGTTAGTTGTGTGTTAACACCGTAACGCAGCCTCATAGCAAAGTTTAATGACGAAGAGTTGTCGATCTCCGTCTTATGCATTCACTAAATGCAACGGTAGAGCGGCAAATCGTTGCTATTCTGAACTGAAAGTCATTAAAGTATTCTGTATCTTGAGTTTTACACATTTGTGCTATTTTTAACATTGCTTTCAACGTTTTTTCACAGAAACAAAGGTAACTGGGTAACCAACTGAATAAATCACACTTAAGTTGATAGTCTGTAGTGAGCCAGCGGAGACCACACATCACTCGTAGCAAAAAGTTCAGAAAAGATTTCCGAATAAGTTCCAGAGTTTTGTCGATGCAGTTCAACGGCTTAGCTGATGTCTGTACCTCACTGGGGAGTTATCTGGTAACAAGTTACGCCTTTCATCAACTGCAGTGATAGCGTTGAGCATGATTATGAACGATAAACGGACTGGAGAAATGTTCAATGAAGAGCGAGGCCTTAACTCGGTCAGCGACTGGAGGAACTGCGGACTGTCATGTCCGCAGAAGACTGGGTGCTTATTTCAGAGCACCTCGCTATGTATTCATTTCATAAATTGTGGCTTTCACGTCATCGTATCATGCGTGGAGTCTCCTACTTCTATATGTTGGCGAATTATAGATTAATTACAGTTCCACAGCTCGGTCGATAAAAACGAAGCCCTTATAGGATCACATTGTGTTACATCTCTCTATCTGTGTTCTGTCCGGCTGTTAAAAACCCTTGTTCTACAGAACAGGTAATCATAACGAGATGAAATTTATGTCACAGTCTAAAGTCTGCGGTCACTTCATAGCGTAAGAAATTAAAGCTTCCAAGTCAATGCAATCAAGAGCGACAGTCTAAATTTTACATTGGCAAAACTGACTTATCAAAACCGACAGGTTACTTGTCGTTGATCTAGAATCATGAAATTTTGGAAGAAGCAAGGAACCACAGTAGAACTAATGTAAAAAAATCCTCAGATTATTACGTTGTAAGGTTTTTTTAAAAAAATGTGTTCCGCCTTACGGCAGGTCTGGTCAAGGGGGAAGCCTCGTCAGAGAGGTCCACCGCATGATCGTCTAGGGAAGTGATTCCTGTAGTGGTTTCCCGTTGCCTTCCACTGGTGATGATGAAATGATAATGAGGGCAACACAACACCCAGTCCGTGAGCGGAGAAAATCTCCATCCTAGCCGGGAATCGCACCCGGGCCCCTTGGTGCGACAGACCGCCGCGCTGGGCACTCAGCTATCGGGGCGGACACTTTGTAATTACCTCATACGAAAAAAATGTTATGTCACTTACTATCCCACCGTTTATGTGTCTGTCCTTCTGTTAAAACACCTAATTTTAATAAACGGGCACACTTATCAAGTTGAAATTTATGTCAAGTACTAAGGTCTATGGTTTCTTGCCGATTAACAAATGTTTGCTTCTAAGTCAATTCAATCAAAAAATGCGGCCATTTATGTCATCTGACACGGAGCAAGGTTCAACAGTGTAAGTAAAGAGAAGTTCCAAAGATTGTTAATCTGTTATTATGCCACGCACTTTGATTTATAAAACATACTTTATTTAGCGGCTAATCCATAATCGCCCCGTTTCTGCTTTAACTATTAGAAAACGTCCTATACCCCTTGCTACAGGAGATAAATGAGCTCAGAAAGTGACCACTGATGTCGAGCTGGGTAAAGTAATTGTCAAGGTTGCGTTAGAGACGATTTACCAGCTGAAAACGTCTGCAGTTATTTTAAGTTTCAAATAATATGACATATTTACTACATTTCATTTTTAAATTTCGTGTAACCAACAGTACATTGATGAAAACCCAAATGAGCTCCGTCACGTCTTTTGAGTTTACTTCGTTGCAATTTACTTGTTGTTTCTTGTTTGTCAGTTCCACGTTGTGATGCATTTCCAAATCAAGCGATTAGTAATAGCTTCGACGCCGTAGTTCTGCTTGCAGACGCGTAAATTGGATGCGATGACATCACAGTAAAGCTCAAGTGAAGAGGAAGTTGCTTAAAGTGTACATGTGTAGATCACCGTCCTTCGGATGTGTGCGCGAACAATGGGAAACGCAGTAGAGACGAAACTGTGTCATTGGAAGTGAGTAGCCATCGAGTAATTTCGAAAGTTAGGTGAACAGATAAAGTAACACATTAAGAAGTACTAAATTGAATGAGCGATTAGAAATGGAAGGCTATTACGTGATAAAGGATTATGGTTAGTAGAATACTTGCTATAGCCCCCTATAGTTATAATAATTATCTCAGAGCGGACAGGAGCAGTAGAGGAGAAATGTATTTCGGACAATAAGTGTTAGAAAATTCAGAACAGGTTAGAGAGGATGTTGGGTGCAGCAATTACGACATGATTCGCACAATGTAGTGAAAGAATGGTGGAAGTATCAAACAAGTCGAAACTCTAGAATAATAAAATGTATGTATCCCCAATAACAAAGATTTGACGGAATTTAATGCATATTCTAACTGTATGTCAACGGCTGAGGCACTGAAACCTTACGTGACAGTATTCTAAATAATGGACTAAAAGGAAGCTTTGTTTCACGAAACCTTGCTCTATGCTTCCACTTACATTCTTTCTTAAATCTGCGGCAAAAATATGCTTATATTGTCTAAGTTAGACTAGCTTCAGTGACAGTCAATAGAAAAACTTGGGTTGAGAACTAACTTCTGTCTTCAACAACCGGAATTATCTCTCATCATTTTATTTCAAATGATTCGGTCCTTTATTTGCCTGTGGCCAAAAAAGTGTTCTTAAAAGTTTATTGCAAACGCGTCGGTTCTTGATTACTCAGAGGGAAAAAAAACCTTCTTACAAATTTTTTATCAATCCACAGTTTTTATTATCGGTTCTTTGAACGGCACCACTAGCTGGTTACCTTTATCGCGCTAAAGCAAAATTTAAGGCTCGTAGCATTTCTTCCATTGAATATTTAAACAACGTTCTTGCGCATGAAAAACGCCGCCGGAAGATTCTGGGAAGCGGTGGGCCCTCGTTATGACGACGTTTGAAGAGAGAGACAGAACTTCTGGGCCAACTTGTTACGATCTCGCTGCTGCGGGGCCTTTGATCATTGCGTCGTGGCGGAGGGGAAACAAACACATGGTCCGCGCTCAGTTAAGGGCTGCCTTCGTCGCATGCCTCGGCAGCAGCGAAGGAGACAGCGGCGTGGGGCGCTGCCTTTGCCTCTCACGTCGATGTCTTGAGTGAGTACGGTCATCCCAAGGCCAACTGCTACGTCACCAAATAACTGCCTCGTATTCAAGGTGACTGTGGTCATTCGAAAGCTAACTGCCATACTTACAACACAACTGTTCTACTCCCTCGACACGATACTGGATTTGGTAATCGTTAATCAAATTACAGCGCTTAGCTGACATGCGATCACTGAAACAGTGCGGTACTGATTGCGGTCATTCTAAACCCAACTGCAACGCTTCCCAGACACGTGTCACTTCTTCAACACAGTACTGTATTTGACCGTTATAAAGCGATTTACCATACTTACTAAACACCTGTCAATTGCTACATTGATCAGTGTATCTACACTCATAGACAGACAACCCTTTATATATATCAAGAGTGGACGACCAAGAACGTAGTGCTCGGATTCTCTTTCGCCCCTACTGTTTACGCTGTACATCGAGGAAGCTATGATGGAAATAACAGAAAATCTGAGGAGTTTAATTACAACTCAACCTCAAAGGATATCAACGATACGATTAGCTGATGACACTGCTTTTCTGAGTGAAAGTGAAGAAAAATTACACGATCTGCTGAATGGAATGAACAGACTAATGAGTACAGAATATGGAGTGAGAGTAAATCGAAGCCGGCCGGTGTGGTCGAGAGGTTCTAGGATCTTAAGTCTGGAACCGCGCGACCGCTGCGGTCACAAGTTCGAATCCTGCCTCGGGCATGGATGTGTGTGATGTCCTTAGATTAGTTAGGTTTAAGAAGTTCTAGGGGACTGATGACCTCAGATGTTAATTCCCTTAGTGCTCAGAGCCATTTGAGCCAGTAAATCGAAGAAAGACAAGAATAATGATAAGTATCAGAAATAAGAACAGGGAGAAACTTAACATCTTAACTGATGGTCACGAAATAGATGAAGTTAAAGAATTCTACTGCTTAGACAGCAAAATAACCAATGAGAACGGAGCAAGGAGAACATGAAAAGCAGATTAGACCGCCAAGAACAGCATTCCTGGCCAAGAGAAGTCTTCTAGTATCTAATGTAGGCCTTAGTCTGAGGCAGAAATTCCCGAAATATTTCTGTGATAGTGAAACATAGACTGTGGAAAAACCGGAACGGAAGAGAATCGAAGCATTTGAGATGTGGGGCTACAGACGAATGCTGAAAATCAAGTATGATGATAGGGTAAGCTATGTGGAGGTTCTGCGTAGAATTGGAGAGGAAAGGTATATGTGGACTGACAAGGAGAATGGACATGATGATAGGTCATCTGTTAAGAGATAAAGGGATGCCTTTCATGGTCCTACAGGGAGCTGTAGAGGGCCGAAACTGCAGAGGAAGACATTGACTGTAATACAGCCAGCAAATAGTCTAGGACGTATGTTGCAAGTGCTACTTTGAGATGAAGAGTATACACAGGAGATTGTGGGCCGCATCAAACCAGTCAGAAGACTGAAGACTGAAAAACAATTTAGAGCTACTATTTTACTAGTTTATTTCTCACATGCCATCAGATGTGGACAATAAAGGCGCAAATTGTTATACAGATCAGTAAGCAGCTGTCTTTTTGTTGTATTTTACAGGCTGGTGTTGATATTTCCTTTGCGTTTCTTGTTAAACTACTCTCTATAACAACTTGATGTTTCTTTTTTGTTCCTTGTTTCTAAAATTCTGCTATTGTGGTCAGTCAATACACCCACAAATTTCCAAATGTGTCTGTACATATCTCAGGGGTGAATGATGGCGGAGGTAACACACGTTATTATTTTCTACCAAAAATTATAACGCTAAACATACAACCTATACTTATGACAAACGTAACAACCATCTGAATTTAAAATTAAATTCATTTAGACCTTCTCTCAACTGTTCAGCAGAATGAAGATTCCTAACACATTTAACATACTATAGTATAATTCAGTAACATCTGGTAAATAACTCATTGGCAGGTTTCGAGCTACTGGGACGACTAAATGCAACTTTGAAATTCTCATTCTCTCCACATCCTCTCCCTTGCCACAGACAAGGTATGTTGGAGGTAAACGATTAGCTTACCTCCTTCTTCACAAAGGAAAATTGACTATCGACGATTCCCTCGATGTATATCTTCTTTCTTCATCTTAAGTCAGTAAACTACTAACATGACTTTGTAATTGGGGTTTATTTATGTTTCTGAAACAACCGATAAATTTGTGGCTGTAGTATGATCTGCAATCTGGTTGCTGTCGTGTCCTGGACTCATTATGAGCTGAATTTATATGTGAAGGCAGATATATGTCTGAGATAGAACTGTCTCAACTTAACTAATTAAACCATAGATCAATTGTAGAATTTTGGAACACTTATTATGTTCGAGTATAAAGACTTTTCTGGAGACTAGAAATCAACTGTAGGAATCAGCACGGGTTCCGAAAAAGACGATCGTGTGAAACCCAGCTCGCGCTATTCGTTCACGAGACTAAGAGGGCCATAGACACGGGTTCCCAGGTAGTTGCCGTGTTTCTTGACTTCCGCAAGGCATTCGGTACAGTTCCCCACAGTCGTTTGATGAACAAAGTAAGAGCATATGGACTATCAGACCAATTGTGCGATTGGATTGAAGAGTTCCTAGATAACAGAACGCAGCATGTCATTCTCAATGGAGAGAAGTCTTCCGAAGTAAAAGTGATTTCAGGTGTACCGCACGGGAGTGTCGTAGGACCGTTGCTGTTCACAGTATACATAAATGACCTTGTGGATGACATCGGAAGTTCACTGAGGCTTTTTGCGGATGATGCTGTGGTATATCGAGCGTTTGTAACAATGGAAAATTGTACTGAAATACCGGAGTATCTGCAGCGAATTGACGCATGGTGCAGGGAATGGCAATTGAATCTCAATGTAGACAAGTGTAATGTGCTGCGAATACATAGAAAGAAAGATCCCTTACCATTTAGCTACAATGTAGCAGGTCAGCAACTGGAGGCAGTTAATTCCATAAATTATCTGGGAGTACGCATTTGGAGTGATTTAAAATGGAATGATCATATAAAGTTGATCGTCGGTAAAGCAGATGTCAGACTAAGATTCATTGGAACAATCCTAAGGAAATGCAATCCGAAAACAAAGGAAGTAGGTTACAATACGCTTGTTCGCCCACTGTTGAATACTGCTCAGCAGTGTGGGATCCGTACCAGTCAGGGTTGATAGGAGAGATAGAGAAGATCCAACGGACAGCAGCGCGCTTTGTTCCAGGATCATTTAGTAATCGCGAAATCGTCACGGAGATGATAGATAAGCTCCAGTGGAAGACTCTCCAGGAGAGACGCTCAGTAGCTCGGTACGGGCTTTTGTTGAAGTTTCGGGAACATACCTTCACCGAGGAGTCAAGCAGTATATTGCTCCCTCCTACGTATATCTCACGAAGAGACCATGAGGATAAAATCAGAGAGATTAGAGCCCACACAGAGGCACACCGACAATCCTTCTTTCCACGAACAATACGAGACTGGAATAGAAAGGGAAACCGTGAGAGGTACATGACGTACCCTCCGCCACACACCGTCAGGTGGCTTGCAGAGTATGTATGTAGATGTAGATAGATCACTAAAAACAAAATTATGTTGTAATTAATATGTATAACTAAGAAAAGTAAACTGGTAAATTCAGGCATAAGATAATGTAAAAATTAGATCTTATATAGTGTGAAACTGTCTCTAAGCAATTGCTATCACATTCAAAGGTGATTAATTCCCCTTTTATTGACAATTCATAATATCAAAATAAGGTATAAATTCATTATACACTCCTGGAAATTGAAATAAGAACATCGTGAATTCATTGTCCCAGGAAGGGGAAACTTTATTGACACATTCCTGGGGTCAGATACATCACATGATCACACTGACAGAACAACAAGCACATAGACACAGGCAACAGAGCATGCACAATGTCGGCACTAGTACAGTGTATATCCACCTTTCGCAGCAATGCAGGCTGCTATTCTCCCATGGAGACGATCGTAGAGATGCTGGATGTAGTCCTGTGGAACGGCTTGCCATGCCATTTCCACCTGGCGCCTCAGTTGAACCAGCGTTCGTGCTGGACGTGCAGACCGCGTGAGACGACGCTTCATCCAGTCCCAAACATGCTCAATGGGGGACAGATCCGGAGATCTTGCTAACCAGGGTAGTTGACTTACACCTTCTAGAGCACGTTGGGTGGCGTGGGATACATGCGGACGTGCATTGTCCTGTTGGAACAGCAAGTTCCCTTGCCGGTCTAGGAATGGTAGAACGATGGGTTCGATGACGGTTTGGATGTACCGTGCACTATTCAGTGTCCCCTCGACGATCACCAGTGGTGTACGGCCAGTGTAGGAGATCGCTCCCCACACCATAATGCCGGGTGTTGGCCCTGTGTGCCTCGGTCGTATGCAGTCCTGATTGTGGCGCTCACCTACACGGCGCCAAACACGCATACGACCATCATTGGCACCAAGGCAGAAGCGACTCTCATCGCTGAAGACGACACGTCTCCATTCGTCCCTCCATTCACGCCTGTCGCGACACCACTGGAGGCGGGCTGCACGATGTTGGGGCGTGAGCGGAAGACGGCCTAACGGTGTGCGGGACCGTAGCCCAGCTTCATGGAGACGGTTACGAATGGTCCTCGCCGATACTCCAGGAGCAACAGTGTCCCTAATTTGCTGGGAAGTGGCGGTGCGGTCCCCTAGGGCACTGCGTAGGATCCTACGGTCTTGGGGTGCATCCGTGCGTCGCTGCGGTCCGGTCCCAGGCCGACGGGCACGTGAACCTTCCGCCGACCACTGGCGACAACATCGATGTACTGTGGAGACCCCACGCCCCACGTGTTGAGCAATTCGGCGGTACGTCCACCCGGCCCCCCGCATGCCCACTATACGGCCTCGCTCAAAGTCCGTCAACTGCACATACGGTTCACGTCCACGCTGTCGCGGCATGCTACCAGTGTTAAAGACTGCGATGGAGCTCCGTATGCCACGGCAAACTGGCTGACACTGACGGCGGCGGTGCACAAATGCTGCGCAGCTAGCGCCATTCGACGGCCAACACCGCGGTTCCTGGTGTGTCCGCTGTGCCGTGCGTGTGATCATTGCTTGTACAGCCCTCTCGCAGTGTCCGGAGCAAGTATGGTGGGTCTGACACACCGGTGTCAATGTGTTCTTTTTTCCATTTCCAGGAGTGTATTTTGGCTTAAGGTTAATGCAAGAAAATTGGTTCATCTCATTCTAAGTTACCATTTCGCTTCGCTCCTTTGTATGCCCATTTTATTGCAGCATGAGGTAGGACTTGTTTTTGGAGAGAGTCTGCACAACACCACTAATATACAGTTTCAGCTATGCAGCCATTTTCGAGTGGAAAAGACTACAAATATACACTGTATGAAATACAAACAACAATAAAGGCATCAGTACACACGTGACAGACATTATCTTTGTGAGTGGGAGAGTAATAAAATGTTATTGTCAAAAGATTAAACACTGGGTACCACACAATATTGTGTGCAAATAAAATCATAAAGTGTTAGTAATTCACATTCGGTAAACAGTAAATATGATTGTTTTTAGGGTTAAGCCGAATTCTGGATTCAAGTGGCTGCAGGTAAATGCTAACAACAACTCAGATATACACTCGAAAGGACATCATGAATCAATCAAACCGAGCAAACGAGAGAGGTCGTACGTAAGCGTAAATCCTGCACATTTAACGCTTATGTTGGGGCCGTACATTGAGATATTTTGCGCGATTATACGCTCAGGTGGTTGTTTCAAAGATGTGTGATATGTACCCATGTATTCGTCAATTTGATCATTGCTGTACAGTCAAAATTGACTAATTGTTATTTAAGCAAAGACTTTTCCATGTAGATGTACAATTTCGCGGGTGTGATGCCGACTTTCAATAAATTTCAAATTTCTGTGGAACCTGAAATGTATCGGTGGAAGGTGGGGAAGAGAGGCTACAACTTTTCCTTTATATGCAAGTGCAGGCTTTCTCGGCGATTTTCATATATGAAGTCTTCACAGGTTGTCAGCCGATAGCGTCGTCGTCTCGTAGCAACGTATCGATGGATTTCGTCTCCGTCATCTTCAGGCGAAGTGTCTGCCTGAAGATGATGGAGACCCATTCCATCGAAACGTTGCTACGAGACGATGAAGCAACTCGGCTGACAACCCGTGAAGACTTCTTGTATAAAATTTTCTTTAGTTTTGCAGTCAATACCAGTCTCCAATAAAGAGCTCCTATATCTGTCATATGATATACGTATAACTATTTATTTCATTGAGCATGTATTGAAAATAGCAAAAGAATTTCTTTTTGGGTATAATTTGGTACGGTGCGAGTGACTCTCTCATCTCAGTAAAGGTTTGTCATTCCATCATTGATTTTGGTGTAGAGGAGGTAGTTCAAAACAAATGGGTAAGCTGATCATTCAGACAAAACTTTTGTTTTCTCTTTTATACAGTCCATGAAATTCTAGTTGTCTGATTGGTGTGTTCCAGAAATGGTTAAAATATTTTGAGGGTGTTTCTGGTTGAACTTTAATTTTGAGTAATTAGTTACCAAACTCCTGGTTGTAGCAGTACAGTTAGTTTTGTCGAAAGCGTTTCACTTAGCCTAAATATGACAAAACTTATGTATAGAAAGTAATTACTGCATTAAATTTCTACACAGCTAGAAGTTATTTGCATTAGGATTGACATAGCTCAGCTGAAACATCCACCTTACACACGTAAAAATAAATAATTTAGTTTCCACAAAAATGTTTTGTCTATGCACTTATTACCGAAAGAAGCTTTCGCGTTTTAGAACATTCTTCTGTGAAACTGAAACACTGTTACTTAAGCAGTGTTATATTCCTCTCTCCAATTTTCCAGTTTCTAAAAATATATGTATTTTCTCAAAATTCGTGTTCTAATTAGAAAATTATTATGATCAAATAGTTTGTGTTTGTTGAATATTCTTGTGGAAATCATGACATTATATATACAGCTACATGAGATCCAAATAAGATATAGTCCCAATTTGTTTGTCTCGGAGTGGGACATCCAACGATACCACACTCGAAGCTCTACTCCTGCCGTGCATGGGTGGCGGGGGCAACTTTGAATTCTTCAGTGGAAATACTCGATTTATTTATAGCAGATTACGATTCTACGGTAAAATATACATACATTTTGTCTGAAGTATTTTCTTCGTTTCGTCACAGAAGGCACTGTTATCGGAGAAACAGAAATTGGTACACAGTCGTAATTTACGACGTGCTACTCAATGGCCCTTGAATATCCAATGCCACGCGGGGCCCCACCTCAAAGCTGTGAGGGTAAGACAGACCAGTGTTGCATACTTTGTAAATGGACTTGTAACTGGAAACCCCATTAGCAACTTTGTATTCCTCAAACTTATCAAAAAGCGGACTACGCGGTGCGCCACCGTGGTCATGTATCAAATTTATCATAACAGAAGGACACTGGGAACAGAGCTCACCACCAGGCTGACGTAGAACGTATTTCCCACCTTCCTTTCTTCACCAAATCTGCTGAGCACCACCTCATTCCTCACCTTATCAGTCCACCTAATTTTCAACTTATTCTGCAGCACCAAATCTCAAAAGCATCGAAAGACTCTTCCGGTTTTCCCACAGTCCATGTCATGCTGTAATCCAACTTACATTCCTTGAGATTTCTCCCTTTAATTAAGACCTATGTTGGATACCAGCAGAATTCTCTTGGCTAGGAATGCTCTTTTTGCCTCTGCTAGCCTACTTTATATGTCCTCCTTGCTGCACCCGTGATAGTTAATTTTTTTGCCTGGGTAGCAGAACTCCTTAACTCAATCTAGATCGTGATCAGCGATTATGATATTAAATTTTTCGCTGTTCTCGTTTCTGTTACTTCTCATTACTTTCGTCATTCTTCGATTTACTCTAAATACAAATTCTGTGCTCATTAGGTAGTTCATATCGTTCAGCAAATCCTGTAACTCTTCCTAATTTTTACTGCGGGTATCAATGTTATTGGAGAATTTTATCACTGGCATTCTTTCACCTTCAATCATAATCTTGAACCTGTCTTTTATTTCCGTCACTGCTTTTTCTATGTATAATTTGAGCAGACTACATGCTTGTTTTATACTCTTTTCAATCCTTGGACTTTGTTCTTGGTCTTCCAGTGTTATTGTCCTCCGTCGGTTCTTTTACATATTTTACATAACCTGTCTTTCCTACCTTACCCCTACTTATCTCAAAATTTTTAACGTCTCACATATCGCCTTAGCGCCTTCCAGCATATTGTCTTAGCACGTACCAACCGCCTTAGACTCCTCATTGCTGCAGATATCAATCCAACCAGAGGTGACTGTTTACCTGTTCTTCTGACCATACTTCACATAATACCCCATTCCTCAGAACCTCATCCCAGAATCAACCAAAAAGTTTCAAGAAGTCTTCATGTGGGGCAACTGCCGCTAAAGAACTTGTACATGATGTGAAGGACAACCGAACAATTTAAAATCAGAGACGGTAAAATAATCTGTATTAAACTGAGTGAATGTTGAAATCGACAATGGCTGTTTATTGTGTTTCTCCTTGTATGACGACTGGTTTCATACCCTGGAGATATATCTTCAGATCATACCCGCACGTTTTTTGTGAGTACATCGC
Organism: Schistocerca americana; assembly: GCF_021461395.2. Taxonomy (NCBI): domain Eukaryota; kingdom Metazoa; phylum Arthropoda; class Insecta; order Orthoptera; family Acrididae; genus Schistocerca; species Schistocerca americana. Next base: position 626,289,455 of record NC_060122.1, read on the forward strand.
TTTACTGCCTACCTTGTTCGGTAGGTTATGTAGACTATTAACTCTTTTACGTGTGTAGTTTCATTCTGTAGGCAGATATGACCTGAAAATACTCCTCCAGTAAATGAAACCGATCGTCATACAGGGCAAAACACAATAAACAGCTACTGCAGATTTGGACTTCCAGTCAGTTTAAAATAGACAATTTTACAGTCACTGATCTTAAATTGCTATGGGCTAAAAGCTCCCTCCTATTATTTTAAGCCAAGATTTAAATTTCAGCAGAATGTATGAGGCTTTTGTTACGCTTTATCCAAACACAAGCATTAGATATTTGCATCACAGAAAAGTATTGAAAGAACACTTTCCAAACTGAGATTTCATCGCCGAAGGAAAGATACCTGTAACACATATGATGTGCTTAAGAGTAAAATGTTGAATAACTCAACCAATTGAGCTGTTCATCGTACTTAACTAGAATTTCATCACAGACGCGCTGAAAAAGCTAGAGAAGAGATGAAGCGTGATCATGTATATTCTACCACTTCTACAGGTGATAAACGCACAGTATCCATAGATTGACAATAGATTTCCTCTTTGCCAACATTGTCACATTGCCAAATGTATTATTTACGTCAACTTTCTTGTTACAATTTGGGATTGCATATGGCAGACAGTGGTAAGGGTTTTTTGTTTGTTTGACACAAGGACATGAGTGGCAGGAGAGGCAACGAAATAGCGACCTGTGTGTTAAGGGGGATTAAAAGTAAAATTAGCCAGAAAAAAAGTTAATAGTGTGGTCTCACAACAGGTGCGCCCAAAACAAAAATCAAATGGTATTGTTCCTATGGATATACTTGCTCTGTAATGATTTCTTTGACGAAGTTCAACACAAATATGTCGTCTCTGGACACTGATACTTAACCTGTGTCTTGGCCCTAATTTAGAAAAAAAAAACGTAGAAAAATGTGAAGTTCCTTTGGATATTTTGAGAGCTTTGTGTAATGTCAATAGCAAAATTCCTTTTCTAACCATTATGATGAAGGATGATGATTTTTTTATGACTTCTCCAAAGTAGCTAATCAACACCTCATCCCCAAAAAGTTAGAAATCTCCAAGGCCGTTTGGCTCAAAGTTTCCTAAACTATCCCAGGAAAAGTTATAAAAAAAATAATGAAGCTGAAACATGGACGCAATCGAATGCATTCTAAACAGGTGTGAAGATGGTAACCAAAAAGAGGCTAAGATCTACCCCAGCTTGAACCAACAGCCACAGTGAAAACTGAGAAAAAGGAAGACTTAAGAAAGATGATACTTTATCTCAAACAGGGAAACAAACAGTTTTACCACATTCTGACTGAGTAAACACAGCAAGTGATTATTTACGGTAACATTGTAATATTTTGTTTATAAAATAGTGGTAAATTGATACAAAATGTAACTTTTTAAACTTTGTAAAAGGCATTTATTATGAAATACGTGCTTGATTTTGTCTTTGTTCTTTAACTAGTTCGTTTACTAACCCACGTACTTAGTAAACCTCAAATGTGTCTCACAATTCCTCAATACTTCGGTATCCCACTTCCTTCCACACTGTTTCTTCCGTTTGATTATCTTACACTTCAGTGTATTCTTCGTCATTCCTAAATGGAGCTCTGAATCCATATCTGCTTCTGGGTACACCTTAAGTTCCAATATAAGATTTCGAAATCTCTGTCTCACCATGATGGAATCCAAATGGCCCACAGGGGCTCAGCATGCGTTTGCTGGGTACTGTCTTCGCGACCCCAGGATTCCTGAGTTGGAGAGTGGTAAGCGCCGCCATTCGTCTGTCACCGCAAGTTCTGGAAATGAGTCAGCGACGAGAGTGTGGCGCGGTGGTGAAACGTTGTGTGTCACAGGGAACGGGAATCTTGGCCTGACCGCCTGGATCGCGAAAAAAACTTCTTTTTTTTTAAAAAAAACGAAAAACCTTATTTTCAAGGTGTGCTGCGTGATAACGAGATGCATGCCTGTTGGGATCTGACAGTCGTTAGCAGGCAACCTCTGAGAAAATTGCCGCACCTCAGTCATGTAAGGTTTACCTAGCCTCACGTGGCTTTGTCTGGGTGGACTTTGTTCCCTACCTACTCTTGGGAACACCATGAAGCCTAAATCCCATGTTTCTACTCCTTGTAGCGCGGGTGAACCATTGAGCAGTATTAACAAAAAAAATCATAAGAGCTCTCATGAGGCTAGTCCACCTGGGTCATCTCTGTCAACGAAGTCTTCCCTAGTACAGAAGCTGTTTAATGCCAAGGTACTTGGTGAATATCCCATCAACAGTGATTTGCACACTCGGTTAAATAGCGTTAAAAGTGTTGTAGCATACCAAGGTATTATGGACAAGCATACAAAAGCACTGTAGCACTAATGAGAAAGTGTAAAAGTGACTGATGTCTATTTATTTATTAATTTATTTATTTACATGTCAAGTTCCGTAGGACCAAATTGAGGAGCAAATCTCCAAGGTCATGGAACGTGTCAGTTCATGAACTTACAACATAAAAGTAATAACAGATAAAAATAAATGTTCATGAACCTGAAAGACAATCAGTCCATAAGTTTAAGCAAACGCTATCAGCAATACAATGAGAATCAGCTTAATTTTTCAAGGAACTCCTCGACAGAATAGAAGGAGTGACCCATGAGGAAACTCTTCAGTTTCGATTTGAAAGTGCGTGGATTACTGCTAAGATTTTTGAATTCGAGTGGTAGCTTATTGAAAATGGATGCAGCAGTATACTGCACACCGTTTTGCACAAGAGTTAAGGAGGTCCGATCCAAATAGAGGTTTGATTTCTGCAGAGTATTGACCGAGTGAAAGCTGCTTATTGTTGGAAATAAACTAATCTTGGTAACAAGAAACGACAATAATGAATATAAATATTGAGAGGCCAATGTCAAAATACCCACACTCGTGAACAGAGGTTGACAAGAAGTTAGTGAACTCACACCACTTATTGCGAGAACCGCCCGTTTCTGAGCCAAAAATATCCTTCTAGAATGGAAAGAGTTACCCCAAAACATAATACGATACGACATAAGTGAATGAAAATAAGCAAAGTAGACTAATTTACGTGTCGAAGTATCACTCACTTTCGATACCGTTCGAATAGTGAAAATGGCAGTATTAAGTCTTTGAACAGGATCCTGAACGTGGGCTTTCCACGACAGCTTACTATCTATCTGAACACCTAGGTATTTGAACTGTTCAGTTACACTAATCTGTGAGATTAAAACTTTAGGTTTTGTTGAATTGTGTGTTAGAAACCGCAAAAACTGAGTCTTACTGTGATTTAACGTTAGTTTATTTTCTACAAGCCATGAACTGAGCTCATGTCCTGCACTACTTGAAACCGAGCCAATGTTGCACACAACATCCTTTACTACCGAGCCAGTGTCATCAGCAAACAGAAATATTTTAGAGTTACCCATAATACTAGATGGCATATCATTTATATAAATAAGGAACAGGAGCGGCCCAAACACAGATCCCTGGGGCACCCCCCACTTGACAGTACCCCACTCAGATCCCACATCACAGCCATTTTCAACATTGTGAATAATGACCTTTTGCTGCCTGTTGTTAAAGTAAGAGATGAACCAATTGTGAGCTACTCCCCTTATTCCGTAATGGTCCAACTTCTGGAGCAATATTGTGAGATGAACACAGTCAAATGCCATTGTTAAATCAAAAAATACGCCATTGTTTAGCCCATCCAGTACCTCACGTAGAAAAGAGAATATAGCGTTTTCACTTGTCAAACGACTTCTGAAGCCGAACTGTACATTTGATAGCAAATCGTGTGATATAAAATGATCAATTAACCTTACATACACAGCCTTTCGGATAACTTTTGCAAACACTGATGGCATAGAAATAGGTCTAAATTATCTACATTATCCCTTTCTCCCTTTTTATAAAGCGGCTTTACTACTGAGTACTTTAATCGCTCAGGAAACTGGCCATTCCTAAAGGAAAAATTACAAATATGGTTAAATACAGGGCTAACATGTGCAGCACAGTACTTTAATATTCTACTAGACACTCCATCATAACCATGAGAGTCCTTAGTCTTCAGTGATTTAATTATTGACTCAATCTCCTTCTTGTCCGCATCACAGAGGGGTATTTCAGACGTCAATCTCGAAAAGGCATTTGCTAAGAAATTTATATGATTTCCTGTAGAAACTAATTTTTTTTAATTCGCCAGAAATGCTCAGAAAATGGTTGTTAAATACTGTACATATATCCGATTTATCAGTAACAGAAATATTACTACTGCGAACTGACTTTATATCATCAAACTTGGGCTGCTGACCAGACACTTCCTTCACAACTGACCATATGGCTTTGATTTTATCCTGTGAATTAGTTATTCTATTTGCATACCACACACTTTTTGCCTTGCTAATAACATTTTTAAGCACCTTACAATACTGTTTGCAATGGGCTACTGCAGCTTGATTGTGACTACTTCTAACATTTTGGTATAATTTCCGCTTTGTTCTAGATGATATCCTTATCCCAGTAGTCAGCCAACATGGCTGTCCATTACTGCTAGTACCCCGTTTAAAATGTTCTAATGGAAAGCACCTCTTAAAGAGCATGAGAAATGTGTTATGGAAAGCATTGTATTTATCATCTATATTATCGGCACTATAAACATCTTGCCACTCTTGTTCCTTGACAAGTTTTGAAAAACTCTCTATTGCTTTTGGATTAACTTTCCTACATAGTTTGTAATTAAATACGACGTTGGTTTGAGTACAGAAACCTTTTAGTGTTAAAATTTGTGCATTATGGTCTGAAAGGCCATTCACCATTTTAGTAACAGAATGCCCATCCAGTAATGAAGAATGAATGAAAATATTGTCTATGACTGTGCTACTGTTCCCCTGCACCCTAGTAGGAAAAAAAATAGAGTTTGCATCAGATCATATGAATTTAGGAGATCCACCAACATCCTTTCTCTTGCACAATCATGTACAAAATTAATATTGAAGTCACCACATATAACTACTTTCTGGTACTTCCTACAAAGTGAATCAAGAACCCTCTCTAGCATAAGCAAAAATGCTCTTAAGTCGGAGCTATGGCACCTATAAACAACAGCAATTAGAAGTTCAGTTTCACTAAATGCAACTAATGCTGCACAACTTTCAAATATCTGTTCAGTGCAGTGTCGTGATACGTCTATGGACTCAAATGAAATACTGTTTTTCACGGACAGAGCCACTACCCCAGCCCGGAAGGAACTCCTTGAGAAACAGCCAGCTAATCTATAGCCTGGTAAAGGAAGCCTGTGAATTATCAAATTATTTAAGTGGTGCTCTGATATACCAATAATTTCAGAGTTAATATCTATTAGCAGTTCACTAACTTTATCTTTAATACCTCTTATATTTTGATGAAATATGCTAATTCCTTCTCCACTTGGAAACATTACATCCTCTGGAGATGAGCCTTTAAGCAGGTATACGTATCAGCTGACTTCAGTATAAAAAAGGTGCAGCTCTAACGCCAACTACTACAGGAATTTTTCCACGAGTGATACCACTACCACCACCACCACCCACTACACTGTCACCTATAAGCTTAGCCAGCCTCCCCTTCCCATACCTATTGAGGTGCAAGCCATGCCTAGTGAAACCCCATCTACTGATAGACCCAAATGGCACCACTGAGATGTGATCCATGCCCACCGCCACCAGTGCCCTCCCCAGCCCCACATTAACGCGCTTAACACCCACATTAAGGTGAGGCCGATCATGACGCTGAAACAGTTGCACGAAATGCACATTAGTGCCACCAGTTTGAGTAGCTATCTTAACCAAGTCACCTCTGACATCATATTCCCCGTCCCTATCAAGACTGTTCCCTGCTCCACCCACTATCACTACCTGATCCTCTTTCCTAAAATTCTTACATAACTCCCCTATGCTTTCAGTCACCTGAGCCAACCCTGCAATAGGCTTCACAATGCTGGTAACCTGGTACTCAGTCCCCAACAGTTCCTGCAACTTCTGGCCCACACCTCTACCGTGGGAACTACCTAGCCGCAGAACCTTCTTTCTGCTCGACTTTGCATCAAACCTAGGCCTCCTAATTGCTGAGGACTGCTGCAAGTTACCTACATCTACGGCTACACGAGGCTCCTCTCCACTCAACTCTGACAGTTGGTCGTATCTATTGCACGTATGCAAAGTAAAACTGTCTGAATACCTCCTCTTCCTAGCTACCTTCTTCCCAACTGACAGTTCCCATTCCCCTCCACCCTTCACCCTCCTCAACCTATCTAGATCCTCCTTTGCGCATTGTAACTGCACCTGAAGGGCACAGATCTTACGCTCCTGCTCCTCTATTAACTTGTTTCTACTACAGAACGTTGTGAAAAGGGTTGATAGTGAGCTTCAAAAGTGAGCATTCATTGATTGTGACCTTCGATCTGTCAAAGTTGCCTGAATATACTGCTGCAGGTTTCTCCACATTAAGATTAGAAGCTACGTCGCAAATCCTGTACGCTGCTTCAGGTGCCAACACTTTTGTCACACCATTACAGGTTGTAACGGTCAGGCTACATGTGGACGATGTGGCAGCAGAGCACAAAACAAGGTTTTCAGTGCACTGCCCCAAGCAGATGTGTCAACTGCTCCCAGGTCCATTCAGTTTGGAGCAGGGATTTACCTGTCTTCGCTGAAGAAAAGAAGATACTTCAAATTAGAGTCACCCAATGTGTCTCATACTCTGATGCAAAGAAATAATTTAAGTCCACTCAGCCACCAAGTTTTGTCAAGTCTTTTGCCTAGGCGTTGAAGCAGTCAACCCAGATGGTAAGTGTTAGCACCCACACAATGACGGTTGAGTAGGGCATATCTACATGCACCTGTGGCTGCAGCCTTCGCTCTTGTCCTGCAGCCCAGCCTTCCTATAGCCGAAACATTGCAAGTTGCTGAATGTAATGTCAGCATAGAAAGCAAACCCTCACAGCAGACATCGGAAGATATCCAGCAGCCTTTCTCTTACATTGGACTACCCACCATCCCCAAATTCCATCTTGGGACGAAACTCAAATTGCCAAAGCAATCTGCTCCAAAGACCATGCGATCTTATTGCTGTCTAATGGATAGCCGGCATGGACGTCGCCGGTTGTCTGAGGGAACCAGCGAATTCTCAAGTGAATCTTTCTTCGTTGCATTCCCATCATCATGACGGAACGACAAGCGGAAAGACAGAGTGAAATTTCACCTTTAAAATGGCATCCAAACTGCAGTGAAACTTGAATGGTTTCAGAACAATTGTGAAACTACGTTTGTTAATTCAGGGTACATCAATTTTTATCTGTGTTCAAGAGACATGTTTTAAATCCTCCGACGTTCCTGAGTTACGTGGCTACATTCTCCACCAGAAGGACGACATTAGTGGATAGAGAGCTAAAGGAGAAGTGGCTATTTTCGTCAACAACGCCGACCACTCGCTTCTTTCCCTCAGAACAAACCTGTAAGCACTCACTGTATCGGTCCACAAGCATCATCGGTTGACAATGTGTTCACTTTCCTGCCCTCACATGAAGCGTTCAACGAAGAGGCTCTCCGTGACTTCCTGACTCAGCGCCCCCACCTCTTCATCCTTTGAGGCGATTTTAGTGCACGTGATTTGCTTTGGGCCTCTGTGACCACCTGCCCATGGGTAGAGCGATTGAGAGACTTCTCTTGTTCTCATGTGCGTGTTTGTTGAACGTGGAGCAGAACACGTGCTTCAGTACTGCTTCAGCATCGTTCACTGCCATCGATCTCTTGGTACGCTCCACAGCCCTCGCTCACACTGTTCAATAGGAATTAGTTAATGATATGCACTCGAGTACCAAATCACAGTCTGAATTCACCTGGCAGGCAGAGTGGTGCACAAAAGATATCTGCCACAATGGGTTCTTTGTAGGCTACACTAGGAGCTTTACAGACACTTTTCTGTGTCTGAACTATGTGGCAGTGTCCAGGAATGGGTGGATAGTATTACCGACATCATCCAACACACTGTTGAAGCATCAAGTCCGCCTTCAGGCCTGCTGAACAGGATAGGTGTCCCTTGGTGGAACGACGAATACCGAATTGCAATCCAGTCCAGGAAGGTATATCTGCGTTTGTTCAAGTGCCTTCCAACTGGAGAGAACATCGCAGCCTTCTGGTAGCGAAGGCGAAATGTTGCCGAATTATTAGAGAAGAGACCATGGCAACAGTTCATTTCCCTCATAAACCGTTCCACCGAAGGTGCAGCTGTAAAGGTGGCTATGGGGAGAGTTTCTCAGAGAGGAGGGGGTGCCAAATGGGTGCTGTAATTGGAAATAAAAGTCTCCAAAGAACTCTGTGAGGCATTTCGCAGACCATGGCGCCCAATTTTTCCACGGTTACTATCGCCGCACGTCTCATGCAGCTTTCTGGCGCCACAGAGTAGCTGTTGAGAGGAGCAGTTGAGAATTCAGTTCCACCACTGTTTCCAAGACTATGGCGGCCTATTTTTCCATCGTTACTACCACCGCCTATCGGATCCAGCTATCTAGCGCCACGGAGTAATTGGTGAGAGGGGCGGGGCAGTTGAAACTTTTGTTCTACCTCGGATGAAGAGTATAACTGCTAGATATTGCACTGTCTATGGCTTGTGACTCAGCCCATGGCCATGATCGGATTCATTACAGTACTCTGCGGCACCTGTCAGCGTGAAGCACAGAAATCGTTCTCGCTATTTTTAACGTCATTTGGGTGCCAGGCCGTTTTACCGACTTGTGGCGAGAGACAATTTTAATTTCTCTTTTAAAACCTGAGCCCACACATGACTAAGTAGTTATTGTAGTGTTGCCCTCACTAACTGTGCGGGAAAAACCTTGGTCATCCGCCAGCTGATCTGAATTTTAGACTCCAGGCAGTTCTTTAGACGCTTTCAATGTGGGCGCAGTATGTATCGTTCCACCACTGATAACCAGGCCTTGCTGCAGGCGGCTATACCACAGGCTTTCCTGCGCCAGCTTCTGGTATATTTTTTGTGACTGATTAGGCCTACGTATTACTTTGGAGGATTCTTACGTCACGCAGCTCCATGAATGGAGTTTTCATCCATGTATTCCCATTTTTATTCCGTCCTTCAATACCCAATCGGCAACCTCCTCACTGATTTCTTTGTGCAGGAGAACGGTGTCCCTCAAGATAGAGAACGGTGACCCTCAAGGTAGTGTTCCAAGTGTGATTGTCTTTGACGTAACTGTTAATGGTATTATATCAGCTTTTAAATGTCCTATCGAGTGCTCCTTATTGTAGATGACTTTTCTGTATTTTGTTCCTCCTCAAGCTTTGCAATGACAACAAATCTTCGACGGCTAAATAAGTGGGCAGAGGAGAGGGATTTCAAGCTTTCAACTTAGAAGTGTTGGTGTGTTTGTTCTCATTCTGTTTTTCGATTGTGGATGAGGGAGTTGGTTCTTGATTTTAAAGATGCAGTGAGGATTCTGAGCCCTGTATTTGACTTGAAGTTTGCATGGTGGCAACATCTTAAGGAACTGAGATGACGGTCCCTCAAAGCATGAGTATTTTAAAACGTCTTAGAAACAACTTTTGGGGAGACGGGGATGGGCAGACAATACCTGTCTGCTCCGATTTTTCTCCTTGAGATTTTGTCTCAACTGTGGCTGCAAGGTGCATGGGTCTTTGAGAGCATCTTATTTAAAGATGGAGGACGTGGTGCACCACGAAGGGTTTCGGCGTGGTCTAGGGCGCCTTGCCACGGTTCGCTCGGCTCCTCCAGTCAGAGGGTCGAGTCCTCCCTCGGGCGTGTGTGTGTGTGTGTGTGTGTGTGGTGTGTGTGTGTGTGTGTGTGTGTGTGTGTGTGTGTGTGTGTGTGGTCCTTAGCGTAAGTTACTTTAAGTTAGGTTAAGTAGTGTGTGAGCCTAGAGACTGATGACCTCAGCAGTTTGGCTCACAGGAATTTACCACAAATTTCCATTTTTTTTAACGAACCCCATACCGAGCCTCTGTGGTGAGCCTGCTGAGCCACTGCTCCACATCTAATGACGACTATTCACAGCGTAGACAAATAAAACACTAACCATGTCATATTTGCCTGTATACCCTTCGATTGCTCTACATCGAATGGGAAACCTCCCCACAGAAATTTTGAAAGACAAAAAAATAATAATAAATGGGAGCCAAGCGTAACCTCCCTAGTAATTAAATTTAATGACAATAAAATGTGAAAAATCGCAATCTGTCTCAAGTGTAAGCTCTCACGAAAATAATGAAAAACAATTCAATGCTAATGAGACATCAGTGACAATGTAAACTCAATTAAACCGAAATGTCGGTCTTTGGCCCTGTGCAAAAATCAGAATTAATTTCTTACCTCAGTATAACTGCATGTCAAAGTTCTGCTCTTATTGTTGGCCGCGGCTTGGAGGAAATGCATTGCAAGTATTATTTTTTTTTAATTTTTTTGAAATTTAAGTGAAACTTTTCATTAAAGGAAATGGAACGAGATCGTTCGTTCAATTAAATGGTTCTTTTATTAAAATTTGCTTTGAAATCAAGATTATTGTTGGGGCACTTGTTGAAAATTAATTGCAATAAATAAACTTTACATTATCTGATGTGCGCAATGCAGCTTGGTTACCTTAATTAACAATATACCTCATTCAGCATCTTGACCAGAGACCCATGTCGACGCCCGCGGACTGCGTCCCGCTCGCGACTCTCTCGCGACCGTATAAGACCACTACTGCTAACAGACTACCCATAGACTGCACTGGCCTACTGCTACCGACAGACTACCGCACTCGACTGCTACTGACAGACTACTGCTCGCAACTCTCGCGCGGTCAAACGCAGACTAGGAACGGCAAATAGCTCTCTGGTCAGAGACTCTGCAATGCCTCACCATCGCCGCCACACAACATACGTGTTTCAACCTCATTGGCAGTCAGTAACCAGCAACAAGGCCCTATCTGATTCGTGCAGAGCGTTGCCTGTTAGAGATGAGTGTTGCTGGTTTTAATGTTTTGCACCAAGCCTCGAGCAGATCTCCACCATGACTCCTTCAGAGGCACGGAATTATTATTGAAGAATTTTATATAAGAATGTACTCCCAATTTTACGTTTCATTCCCTGCTTTTCAAAATTTTAGCTAGGCATCATGGGTTTAGAATTCTGTATACAGGTGGCTCCCAACAAGTGGCCTCCTTGGCTGTTCCGTTTTCTTCTCCGACTGTGTCTTCACGAGCCGCCTTCTCCGTACCCATATTGTACTTTCTGCAGAGCTCCATGTTACCCATCAGGCATTGGGGCTGACGATGCGTCTTCCGGACAATTTCTCATTTGCTCCTGTTCCCATAGCATCCTACAGTCGTTGCGGCATATGTACTCAGCAGAGAAACCGGTGTAGCTCACTCAGGACCAGCCGTACTTCCTCTAACGGCGGGGGAAGAATGTGTTATTCTGCTGGGTACCAGACACGTTGGAATTTGGTGGAATGAATCGGACGACAAAACCACGAAAGAGGCCTGCAGGGATATACCGTTACGGAATGCGTCATTGCCTTAGAGGCTGCCATTTCGTTGGTGAATAGTAAAACCCTGCAGTTGTGGGAGGAGGAGTGGCAGGTGGTCATGCACAACAAACAGTGGGTAGTGAAGCCAACCGTCCGGCAATGGAAGTCCTCGAGCCCGTCATTCGGACTTTATGAGATGGTCCTGATCCGCCTGTGCCTTTAGCACTGTCCCTTCACACATGTCTTTTTAATCCTGCGAGAGGACCCTTCTGTCTGTGATGCCTGTGGCGTGCAAGCTATTGTACACCACATTTTAATTAAGATGAATTTATTCCGTGACAAATGGTCAGAAGTAAATATATGTGGGAATCTGCACCCTATTTATCCGATGACGAGACAAGTGTGGTGAAGCTCTTAAAATCTTGTGATACAATTACACCCCGGGCTAAGCTTTTAGGCTGGAGATTTTAGTGTGCCGCAGACTGGCTGATTCACTCACTTTCCTTCCAGCGATCATCCAGTCTCATGTATCTGCTGTTTCCTTTTAATCCTTGATACAGCTTTTTCCCTCTTTAACTAAGTTTTGGGTATGACACTGTGATTTTTGTTGCTTCACGCCCGTGTTTGTGTTTGTCTGTTTGTGTTTTTGTGTGTCTGATGTACGTTTATGTTTTTCGATGTATTCCTACACACTTGCCTCATTACATTTTCTTACAGACACTGAAGATCTTGCTACCGTATGCCCATAAAACCTTGCCATCATCATACCTCTTATTATTCTTGAAAAGAGTTTTCGCTGTTACTATCTGAAATTTATTGCAGTCCTTCACTTCTCTCGTTTCTACCGCCAAGACCCGGTTCTCTCGTAACCCTTCCTTCTATTCCTTCCCATACAACGTGTTCTAATCATGCAAGAGCATTAGATTCTCATGTCTCCTTACATACTGAACTATCTGTTCAGTATACTCTATACTCCCTCCCCCCCCCCCCCCCTCCCTCCCCCATTAACCATGGACCTATCCCTGGGTGACAGCTTGCGAGCCTAAGCGATATTGATAGACGTACCATAAGTGCAACCGCACTAGAGGGGTAACTGCAGAGACGCTAGCCTTTTCAGTAGTTGCAGGGGAACAGTCTGGATGATTGACTGATCTGCTCTTGTAACAGTAACCAAAACCGCCTTGCTGTGCTGGAGCTGCGAACGGCTGAAAGCAAGAAGAAACTACAGCCGTAATTTTTCCTGAGGGCATGCAGATTTTCTGTATAGTTAAATGACGATGGTGTCCTCTTGGGTAAAATATTCCGGAGGTACAAAAGTCCCCCATCCGGATCTCCAGGCAGGGACTATTCAGGAGGACGTTATCAGGAGAAACAAAACTGACGATCTGCGGATCGGAGCGTGGAATGACAGATCCCTTAATCGGGCAGGTAGGTTAGAAAATTTGAAAAGGGAAATGGATAGGTTAAAGTTGGATATGTGGGAATTAGTGAAGTCCGATGGCAGGAGGAACAAGACTTTTCTTCAGATGAATACAGGGTTATAAACACAAAATCAAATAGGAGCAATGCACGTGTTGGTTTAATAGTGAATAAAATGGCAGCGCGGATATGTTACTACGACAGCACATTGAAGGCAGTATTGTAGCCAAGTTAGACACGAAGCCCACATCTACCACAGCGGTACAAGTTTATATGAAATCTAGCACCGCAGAAGATGAAAAGATTGAAGAAATGTACGATGCGATAAAAGAAATTATTCAGATAGTTAAAAGAGATGTATATTGAATAGTCATGGGACACTGGAATTCAATAGTAGGAGAAGGAAGACAAGGAAAAGTAGTTGGTGAATGTGGACTGGGAGTAAGGAATGAAAGTGGAAGCCGCCTGGTAGAATTTTGCACTGAGCATAGCCTAATAATCGTTAACACTTGGTCTAACAATCATGAAAGAAGGCTGTATAAGTAGAAGAGCCGTGGAGACACAGGGAGGTTTCAGACTGATTATATAATGGTAACACAAATATTTAGGAAATAGATTTTAAATTATATTTCCAGGAGCAGATATGGCCTCTGACCACAATTTATTGGTTATGAACTATAGACTGGAGGAACTGCAATAAGATTGTTATCTAAGGGGATGGGACCAGGATAAGTTGTAGAGCGTTTCAGAGAAAGCATTAGGGGATGACTGACAAGAACAGAGGAAAGAAATATAGTGGGAAAAGAATGGGTAACCTTGAGAGATGAAATAATGAAGGCAGCAGAGGATCAAGTAGGCAAATAGACGAGGGCTAGTAGACATCCTTGGATAACAGAGGAAATACTGAAACTAACTGATGAAAAGAGAAAATGTATACAAATGTCTCAGAAATGAGGTCGACAGGAACTGCAAAGCGGCTAAGCAGGGATGGCTAGAGAACCATTGCAAGGATCTAGAAGCATATGTCAATAGAGCTAAGATAAAAAAACCTACAGAAAAACTAAAGAGATCATTTGAGAAAACAGAACCATTTGTATGAGTATAAAGAACTGAGATAGAAAACCAGTATTAAGCAAAGAAGGGAAAGCAGAAAGTAGGAAGGAGTGTATAGAGAGTCTATACAAGAGCGATGTACTTGAGGACAATGATGAAGATGAACTGGGAGATATGATACGAGGTGAAGAATTCGACAGAGCACTGAAAGACATAAGCCGCAACAAGGCCCCGGGAGTAGACAACATTCCATTAGAACTACTGATAGCCTTGGGAGAGCCAGCCTTAATGAAACGCTAGCGTCTGGTGAACTAGATGTATGAGACAGGTGAAATGCTCTCAGACTTTAAGAAGAATATAAGAATTACAACTCCTATGAAAGCAGGTGTTGACAGTTGCGAGAATTACCGAACCATCAGTTTCAGATGTCACAGCTGAAAAAATTAACACCAATTCTCTACAGATGAGTGTAAAAACTGGTAGAGGCCGACTTCGCGTAAGATCACTTTGGATTCCGTAAAAATGTTGGAACAAGCGATGCAATACTGACCCTAAAACTTATCTTAATAGAAGGCGAACCTACGTTTCTAGCATTTGTAGACTTGGAGAAAGATTTTGACAATGTTGACTGGAATACTCTCTTTCAAATTCTGAAGATGGCAAGGGTAAAATACATGGAGCGAAAGGCTATTTACAATTAGTTCAGAAATCAGATGGCAGTTATAAGAGTGGATATGAAAGGAAGGCAGTGGCTGAGAAGGGAGTGAGACAGGTTTGTGGTGTGTCACCGATTTGATTCAATCCGTATATTGAGCAAGCAGTAAAGCAAACTAAAGAAAAATTTGGATTAGAAACTAAAATCCACGGAGAAGAAATAAAATATTTGAGGTTTGCCGATGACGTTGTAATTCTATCAGACAGAAAAGGACCTGGAAGAACAGTTGAACGGAATGGATACAGTCTTGAAATGAGGGTAAAAGATGAACATCAACAAGAGCAAAACGAGGAGAATAGAATTTAGCCGAATTATATCAAGTGATCCTGTTGGAATTAGATTAGGAAATGAGACAAAGCAGTAGATGCCTTTTGCTATTTGGAGAGAAAGACAACAGATGATGGTCGAAGTAGGGAGGATATCAAATGTAAACCGGCAATGTCGAGGAAAGCGTTTCTGAAAAAGAGAAATTTGTTAATATCGAGTATAGATATAAGTGGCAGGAAGTCTTTTCTGAACGTATTTGTATTGAGTTTAGCCATGTATGGAAGTGAAAAATAGACGATAAATAATTAAGAGAAGAAGACAATTGAAGCTTTCGAAATATTGTTCTACAGAAGAATGCTGAAGATTAGATGGGTAGATCACGTAACTAATGTGGAGGTACTGAATAGAATTGGGGAGATGAGGAATATGTGGCAGAACTTGACTAGAAGAAGGGATCGGTTGGTAGGACACGTTCTGAGACATCAATGAATCACCAAATCTGTATTGGAGGGAAGCGTCGAAGGTAAAAGTCGTAGAAGGAGACAAACAATGAATATACTAAGCACATTTGGAAGAATGTATGTATGTCATGACACTTACACCTTTATTACTATTATTGTTACTGATGAGGACACACAGGAGGTGCACATGTCACCCCATCACCACCTGTCCACTCGATATCTTCCTGACCTAGAATCCTTCAGCTATACAGTAGCATAACCTCTGATGTAGCAGCTATGAGCACTAGATAAAATGTAGGAGCACACTCAGATGTTCCTACCTGAACAACAGCAGCAATAGAAGTCGCTCCCAACAGGATGTCTTTCCAACCTTTTGGACCTTGCATTGTCTGACTAAGCCATAGCTTAACCTCAAGAAGTGTACTGTTATTCACCAACAAATACATTGTAATTATCATAACTCTAAACATATCAATGTAGGCCTAGCACCTGGCAACGATTTCGAAGTAGTTATACAGCTGTAAATTGTACAACATGTAAGTGCTGAAGTGCAGTATTCATTATATGAGTGGGGCTATCTCTGCAGCATCTGTAGAGGTTGAATTTACTGACTGAACATCCACGTACACAGTTGTGTCTGTAAGTCGGAAGACAGCTGAGGCTGACTTCAACATGTAGAGAAAACAGTTATTTGGATAGTAATTTAAAGCTTACTGATTTGTGCGTAAGTGAGTAACAAAAAAGAAATGTTCTGCAAAAAAAAAAAAAAAATTGTACTTGCTACCAGCTTGCAATAACTTCAATGGTGAAAGGATCAAGTAATATGCATACTACTTTTAGTACTTCCAGCTCCTTTAAGTTTGGATCTTTCCACTTTTTATCTTTACCACTATAACAGGGAGAGGACAATTCATCTGAAAATAAATGAATTTCAGATAATAATGTTCTTTCTTACAAAAATACGTTGCACATTATGGAACATTTCACGCGATATGTATGTTTTCAACACAGAAAAAAACGAAAGGTCTCATATGTTGGATTTGTTCTCAACACAGGAAAATAAGATAAAAAGCTGTTTATACAAATATTTACAGAAAGGAAAGTAATGTTTCATGTGAATTTATATACAATAATATATCTCACAGGTCATGTTTTCCTCTACAATTGTTACACTTTTCAAAATATTGGAACAACCATGTCTCGGATGGACACTTGACACGAAATATTTATTTACTGTTCCCCTATCGAACAGCTTTTAATAGTAATAGCACATTTCATGGACTTACACATATCAATTGCACCTGAAACGAAATATTTATTTATAGCTCCCGGTGAGACATAACATTAAACTAAGAAACAGCAGTAATACGGCCAACAGCAGTGAACCTTAACCCACTCTACAGGAAATACATACATGGTGTACGAAGAATCAGTATAACTCGCTCAAATGTGGTTCAAAAAGTAATATAGCCCTCATATACATGCAATTAAACACACATACAGTCACAGATATACAGCTGATGATTTCCATTGAGTACAAACTCTAGGTACTAATCAGTGAGAGTATGTGGGACAAAAATGGTAGAACGAAGTTACGTCCAGATATCCATGGTTTCCATGCTAAAGACCATCTATTCAATCATGCTCTGTTACAGACACTGCAGTCTAACATGCGCTGTGCCATGCAGCCTTAGTTACAGTGCACTTGGTTTCCTCCCAGATGGTGGTACCGTTCATCAAACGACATGCCCTAGCGACATCTACTGTCATACTAATTGAAACTGTTGTGTACAGTTCACTTCCCTTGCTGTCTCACCTTGCAGTGGATGTCATGTAGCATTGTGCACAATGGTTCCGTATTTGAATCTAGAGATTCTCGACATCTGAGTTTTAACCGCCGACAACAACCGCAGCATTGAATGTCTGCAACAGTGTTTCGCCGTTTGTCTGAGAGAGGGTCGTTTCAGGAAGCAGGAAATATTGAAGGATGTACCCAAAATATTCGGACACCAAACTGGAGGAAAATGTGATTAACACTGAGAGATTGCAGGGCACACTCACTTCTGATTCGGTGTTATACTGCTTCATGTTCTTGTAGAATATGATCTCTATTGCAATTTTGACTTCATGCATCATGCATCATGGTGGGCAGTAGCTAATGCTCTTGCTTGCATGCTCTAGGGAAAGAGTAACGCTAACCTTTACCTACATCGAAAGGAATAGGGTGCTGATTTAAACAAATGCAGTAAAAGCGCATGGCGACGGTGGGCCGAAGGAAGCGCGTTTCTTCTGCAGAACCTGGGAAGAAATTTCCGGACGGCCAAGTTTCACAATCTCATTGCGCAGGCAAGTTGGTTGGTGCCATTCGCAATGCAGCGGTGTCCAGGTAGACTAAGTAGCACCAAGAAGTCGCCGCTGCAATGGCCAGCGCATTGTAGACCGGCAATAAAGCAGAGGATGGGCCCTTGTTAGGTAGGAAGCCGTCAAAACAACTGTGAGCATTCTGCGAATTTCCGTACGACAGGGTCACTGGTGCCCAGACGTCCAGACTCTGTTACAAGACATATTTGTGAAAGCACAAGGCATTTAGCAAGTTTATGGTCTTTCTTTGGAAAGTTTGAAATGGACACGACAGGGGAGATAGCAAGCGATTATGGAAGGACGTAGTTCCATCATGGTCATGTTGTTAGAAAAAACACGGAAAGCATGTGGGAAAAAGGCAGCGAAGCGGAATCTTTTTTCCTTTTCTCCCAATTAACTTTAAAGTCTCTGATTGGTCAAATCGGTGTATGTGGAGCAAAGACCGCTCTCCCAGCTTCGAATGCCAGGCTCCAGCTCATGATTGGCTCGTGCTAAGGTGAGAGAAGCCTAAGATGTAAATATGCTTTGCTACCGAGCTGAGGAGAAAATGGAGAGAAAGGGAAAGATGTCACTCTTGTACTGGCGCTTCACTAGTAAAGAACTGCAGGTCTCTATCTAAACTGCGAGACTTGTGTCCTTTGCTAGTATGCCACTTAGAGCCTGTGCCAGTCACCTTCTGAACTGCCAGGGGTACTGCTTCTATCATCATGCATACAATGAGTGATGTGTGGCTGTACTTAGCTGTCTTGAGTCGGCCGTCTAAACATTTGACATATTCTGTCATGGAGTAAAATTGAGTTGGTAGACGATCAAACCGGTCCACCTCCACACTGGAATCCACTGACGGTTTCAGAGGCTCATAGAAAAGTACCTTCGCTCCAAATTAACCAAAGGGAAGTCTGTGTACTAGCATTTACTGGGCATGTGCCATTAACAACAGATTGCGGTCGTCCGTGACTTCAGTCATCAAACGCATCGTGGTGTGCCGCATTGACCAGCAGGAGGGTTAGGTATTCGCTGCTACGGCGTAGGGCTCTTATATGTGTTTTTCAGCATCCTGTTCTTTCGAACGATATTTATCTTTTTGGGATGGTAGAATGTAGATGCTTGATGGTGGCGTAATTTTGTGACATAACCCGGATTCATGTGTATGAAGTCAGGTAAAGCGATTAGTGTTCTGGTTAGTGTCGTGTGTCGATCCCCAGCTGATCACTTTCTAAACAAGCCCATGTTAGTGAAAGCGTTTGATAAATGATGATGTTTGTGTGACGTTTCTTTAGTCATTATTTGTCTTGTTCTGGTAATAAAATTTAACAAATATTTTGTCATTTATATCACAACTTATCGCTGAGTTATGATTAACAACACCTTCCCATTTTATTATCATAGAGTTACAACGTAAGCAGAAGGCTTTCAACACTGTGGAATTTGTCAGTACCAGCCAGTTCGACTGCCAGTACAGGCTAAGCAACAGATTTTAATAATCAGAAGCAGTTTTGTCGCTGCTTTCTTCACCTGGAAACCATGATTCTGGTATTTGTGGCATCCATCCTACTCACAAATGAAGCCAGATTTACACAGATATTTCATAAGTATATTTACAGTGTACTACCTAAAATTCAGCCATCTTACGGCAAAAACGATTATTCTCAACAATTGGTGTCTTCAATTTCCATAATAGTCATGTGTGGGACAGTATGCAGAAGCCCCATGGTATGCTGACAGCCAATCATTAGCATCGGTGCGGCTGGCATGCTTGGGCCAGGATAACTGGTGACCTATTTTGGGATCAGTCTTCTTTCCAAGTCGCCCAATAGACCGAAACTACCGGCGTTTCTAGAGGGTGACATTACACTGACTGCTGGAAGAAATGCCACTGATGATTCCAAGGGTTACGTGGCTGCTACATGATGGTACTCCAGTCCACTTCGCCATTAATATCCGGACAAATTTAAATCGTGTCTTCCCTGGTCAATGGATCAAACGAGTGGGTCCAGTTGCGTGACATTGTTATTTACTAAACCTCATCCGTGCAATTTCTGTTTATGGGGCCAACTCAGAAGTATTATGTATGCAGAGCCCACTCCTGATGTAGAGATATTGGAGCAGCTTATCCATGCTTCGTTTGACACTGTTCAGATGCATCTTGGCCAATGTGAATCTGTGAGACAGAACATGCTGCGGTATCTACATGCATGCTTCGAGGCACATGAAAACCGTTTTAAACACATACAGTTCTTGTGGCTGCATGGTACAGCACGTATTAGACCAGAAACTCTGTAGCAATGTGTAACTGAATAAATGGTCTCTGGTATGGAGACCATGCATTTTCTGACAAAAGTTCATCAGACCCGTTTTTCCACATCCTCTCATCGATCAGTCCCTAGAGTTGCACATGGTGGGAAAAGACATCATGAATACACTATGATAAGCGAGTCATACTATTCCACAAACACACTGTTTTTCACAATATACATAAAATACACACACTTTACAATCCAAGTGAATAATGTGCATACAAAGTGTTGCAATCCGATCAGCACAAACGACTTGCTTTTCATCACTTTGTGTTGGGCCAATTCTCAGTTACAATACAGTGTGCACCCAATGTCTATGTGATTGAATACTGAACAACTTGAGGAGTTTATGTGATCGCTCTAAGCTTGTGGTTATAGCTTGATACCAGTGCCTACCAGTTTTAATTGTATATTACAGCACTGAAGATGGTCACTAAGTGACCGAAAATCGATTTTGCTGACAATAAAATAAAACAACAAAATACGGCCAATGCTGATTTTCCTTCAAATTCTATCCACTATTTGGTCGTGGTGCACAGAACACTCCATGGAATCGCCAATTAATAGTCATCGACACTGCTGTGCAGGCACTGCAAGCAGTTTTCAAACGCAACAGTTACTGACACCAAATGTTTCACATCCTTAGTCCATCTAAGGGTCGCACCTATCTTTGTAAGATATGTGTACATTTTTGAGTGGAGACCTACAGACTCACAATCAACGACCGATTCATTTGCCTCGTCTTTCATCCAGCCAATAACCTTATTGTTGGCGAGACCATCAGGGTTACTATCTGCTTATCAAGGCATGACGAATGGCAACTTAGTGCTTCATATGGATTGCAATAGATGAAGCTTCTGGTATCTATATAAGGTAACTCTGGATTTGTGAGATGAATTTTTGGAAACACACAGTGATACTGGCACATGTGAAGTTAGGATGCATCTGATGGGCACATACCAACATAAACAGGTTTCGTGACCACTGCTGATGACACCTTTGTTGATGCCAGTGTGTTGGTTAAAATTAGGCTTGGCGATACAGACCACTGCGTCATAATGCTCCTTTCAGTGGGAAACTGAGTAAATTTATCAATATTCCTTGAAGTTTCACATAGTGCAGCTAAAAATTGCATTATTCATCAGTTCGTAAACACCTTTCTCAAACGAACATGTAACAAAAGCCCTGTTTTCAATGTTGAAGTCTATATATTCCGCCAACCAAGGACTCTATTTGAAGGAATTTGTGCAAATGACTGTATCCAGTTTAAAACTCACCTTGGGACATTGCTGGAGTATCTACTTTTTTTTTCCCTTCGGTGTTGTCGTCAGTTTGGGTGGGAACCGTTTTCTGGTAATTGGTGCTCTCTCTGGATACAGTGGCAAATCGCTCTGCACACCACGCAAGCTAACAAAAAAACTTAACTATATCCGAATAGGCCTCGGAAGGGCCAACGGTGCCGATCGGCTGCTGTGTAATCCTATCCTCAGCCAACAAACGTAATGAATATGGATATGGGGGGCTCGGGGTTAGCACATCGCTCTCGCGGTCGTAGTCGGTTTTCGAGAACGGAGCCGCTACTTCTCAGTTAAGTAGCTTCTCAATTAGCCTCACAAGAGCTGAGTGGTTCCCGTTTGCCAACAGCGCTCGGCAGACTTGTACGGTGACCTACACAAGAGTTAACCAAGCCCAACAGCACTTCGGTGATCTGAAGGCAACCGATGTTAGCAGGGCCATTTAAGCTAGCTGGATACGTTAAATTTACCTCTAGAATGTGCCACACGTCCGAGTATATCAGTAAATGTTAGATTTTCTTTTCCCCAGTCTGACGATTTCCTCACAAAAACCCTTCAACAGGTAGAGGTCGTGGCATGGCATGCCTTTATAAGGTGTTTGCTTCTAAGTATGTAACGCAACTTAAATGGCCAGCTGAAACGAACTGGTTGTAGCATTCATTGGTTGTTTGCATTGGCAGGCCTATGGACACTTTGATAAGGCAGACTCTCAATCCAGTGTCTGAAAAATAACAACATGTCAACATCTATCAAGAGTACAGAGTTGATGCATCCCACAAAAGCCCTGGCTCAGTGTACTAGTAACAAGAATCCAGACCACATGTGCCCAGACGCACAGTCAGAATCCTTCGAAAATATGTGTAAGTAAATGCACATTTGTGTCTGTATAAAGTTTTGCATATTCCTTTAAATTAGCTTTCCTAGAACCCTGCCATACACTCCTCACATGCCCACAATCCACATTCGATATAGTAGTCCCTGAAAATTTATGGGAGGACGCAGTTATTCAGGCAGTAAAGCTTCATTGAGCTTCTCTAGTGTATACTGATATTCATAAAAGGGAAATTCGCTACTTTGTTACGAAGTGAAACTTAGCAAAAGTAGGAAATAAAGCTCGAGTGAGATGTTAGTTCTCCTGATGCATCTTATCAGCAAGTTTCTGTATGGCGCCTTGACTCTCAGTGAGTCGAACCACCTCAGTGTAGCTTTATTGGTGATTCTCTCCAAAAACAGAATCTATCTCTCACTGGTGACACTTGTGACGCTTCCCTGATAGTTCTTCATTCTGTATTCAGTCAATAGCTCGACTAACAAGTGAGCAGAATACCCACTTAAGTTGTGGATGAAAATGTGTTTGTATCCTGGGAGGCTGTAATTCAAGTTCCATGATATATGCGCAACATCACAGATTTTACTGGTAGCTGCCATTGATCCACACAAGGTGTTTCCGCATATTTACGTAATAGCAGTCCGCAAATATAACATTTAACTGCATTCTTAAACAGTAACTTATCCTCCAACACTTATCACAAATTCCATCAACTTTCCTTGAAAGGTTTCAAGTTGAGAGTGCAGACAGACCACAGGATTATCTCCAGTGTATGAATCAAAATGATTAAGACTGCAATCATGTCCACATGCAAATTGACATGCCTTTGTGAAATGTGCATGCTGGCAAGAAATTCCTCGCAGATTGTCCTTCGTTGCTCTTACTGGTCTTCTGTTAGACAGGGAGGAAACCAGAGCGCACATCCCTTTGAGTACCCCAACTGTTGGACTAGTGTGAGAACTACCATTAGAGTCCTCCAGTTGTGCAGCGAGGTGTCTGATTGTGATCTGTCGATGACCTCGAATGAGAGTGTCTGCACGTTCCAGCACTATATGTGTATGCTGCGTGCGACCGGTCCGCACGCGGAAGATGGGACAGATATCCATGACTTTGTTGCGATGACAACAGATGCCTCTCCCAACGACTCACCGTTCTTTTGTCCACTTCTAGATCTCCGTAGTCATTCTTCGTGCGCCTGTGAATATCTGCAATGTTCTAGTTGTCCTCCAAAAGATGGCCAGTCACAGCTCTCTGCAGGGAACTCACTTCCGTTACAGAAGCCAATATGAAGGCCATGTATAGCGTCGCCAAGCAACGGAATTTCATGAAACCGAAGGGACTGAAGCGGGAATATTGAACGCAGTCTCACAACAAATTCTGCGTTTTTTCTACTTCTACATCTACATGGATACTCTGCAAATCACATTTAAGTGCCTGGCAGAGGGTTCATTATCTATTATTCCAAGCTCGCATAGCGCGCGGAAAGAATGAACACCTATATCTTTCCGTACGAGCTCTGATTTCTCTTGTTTTATCGTGGTGATCGTTCCGCCCTATGTAGGTCGGTGTCGACAAAGTATTTTCACATTCGGAGGAGAAAGTTGGTGATTGGAATTTCGTGAGAATATTACGTCGCAACGAAAAACGTCTTTCTTTTAATTATTCCTAGCCCAAATCCTGTATCATTTCTGTGACACTCTCTCCCATATTTCGCCATAATACAAAACGTACTCCGTCAGTCCTACCTGGTAAGGATCCCACACCGCGCAGCAGTATTCTAAAAGAGAACGGACAAGCGAAGTGTAGGCAGTCTCCTTAGTAGGCCTGTTACATTTTCTAAGTGTCCTGCCAATAAAACGCAACCTTTGGTTGGCCTTCCTCACAACATTTTCTGTGTGTTCTTTCCAATTTAAGTTGTTCGTAATTGTAATACCTAGGTATTTAGTTGAATTTACGGCTTTTAGATTAGATTGATTTATCGTGTAACCGAAGTTTGTCGAGTTCCTTTTAGTACTCATGTGGATTACCTCACACTTTTCGTTATTTAGGGTCAACTGCCACTTCTCGCACCATTCAGATATCTTTTGTAAATCGTTTTGCATTTTTTTTTTTGATCTTCTGATGACTTTATTAGTCGATAAGCGACAATGTCATCTGCAAACAACCGAAGACGGCTGCTCAGATTGTCTCCCAAATCGTTTATATAGATATGGAACAGCAAAGGGCCTGTCAATAAAACGCAGCCTTTGGTCAGCCTTCCCCACAACATTTTCTATGTGTTCTTTCCAAATTAACTTGTTCGTAATTGCAATACCTAGATATTTATTTGAATTTACGGCTTTTAGATTAGACTGATTTATCGTATAACCGAAGTTTAACGAGTTCCTTTTCTGACTCATGTGGATGACCTCGCACTTTTCGTTATTTAGGATCAACTGCCACTTTTCGCACCATTTCGATATTTTTTCTAAATCGTTTTGCAGTTTGTTTTGTTCTTCTGATGACTTTATTAGTCGATAAATGACAGCGTCATCTGCAAACAACCGAAGACGGCTGCTCAGATTGTCTCCCAAATCGTTTATATAGATAAGGAACAGCAAAGCGCCTATAACACTACCTTGGGGAACGCCTGAAATCACTTGCGTTTTACTCGATGACTTTCCGTCAGTTACTACGAAGTGTGACCTCTCTGACAGGAAATGGCAAATCCAGTCACATAACTGAAACGATACTCCATAAGCACGCAATTTTACTACGAGCCGCTTGTATGGTACAGTGTCAAAAGCCTTCCGGAAATCCAAGAATACGGAATCAATCTGAAATCCCTTGTCAATAACACTCAGCACTTCATGTGAATAAAAAGCTAGTTGTGTTTCACAGGAATGATGTTTCCTAAATCCATGTTGACTGTATGTCAATAGACCGTTTCGTTCGAGGTAATTGGTAATGTTAGAACACAATATATGTTCTAAAATCCAGCTGCATATCGACGTTAACGACATGTGCCCGTAATTTAGTGGATTACTCCTACTGCCTTTCTTGAATAATGTTGTGACCTGTGCAACTTTCCAGTCTTTGGGTATGGATGTTTCGTCGAGCGAAAGATTGTACGTGCTTTTTGAGCCGAGAGTCGCTAAGAAAAAAAGATGTGTTGCATCACCCACTACACACTCCTCGTATTTAAAGCTTAGCACTGTCATTTAAAAGAGGTGTTAAAAAAAATCGAGCTGGAGGCACAATGACAGAAATCAATACCTGTATGTTACAAGTATTGACCCTGGCGGTTGAGAAATCTGTCACTCTGTGACATCAGGCGGTGAATGTCTGTGTTATAAAATTCCTGGGGCTGCGATGTTAACCAGTTACGCACGTACAGCTGTACGTCGCCGTCCTCAAGAGTGCAGGAAAGGTGGTGCTGCCGTTCTTCTTTGACCAGTACGGCCCCCTTGGTGATTCACTTCCAGGAGCACGGGACAACAGCGAATTCCCAGTGTTACTCGCAAACCTTGACCACCCTTTACCAACCGATCAAATCAAAACGACCAGGCAGTCTCACCCGTGGGGTAAATCTGCTCCACGACAATGCAAAGCTCATAAGGCCAACACAGTGGCGGCACTCCCGCAGAAATTCAATTGGGAGGTTCTCGGCCACCCCCATACAGTCCGGACCTCTCTCCCAGTGATTACGCTATTTTTGGTCCCCTTAAAAAAGCTCTGAGGGGCAAACGATTCACCTCGGACGACGACGTCCAGCTGTACGTGCGGAACTGATTACCATCGGAAACCCAGAAATTTTATGTGGCAGCCATTCACCGCCTTGTGTCACAATGGGACAAGTGTCTCAACAGCCAGGGTTAACACTTCTAACACACAGGTACTGGTTTCTGTAATTATGCCTCTGGCTCGTTTATTTTTGAACACATTAATGTTTTTAATTTTTTTCTTACCTACCAGGAAAGTGAGCGTGATGACCGCGTGGCAAGGTTAAGGGAATACATATAGGTTTTAAGGTTGGCTGTAACGGATCGTGCAGCCATGTCTCGATCCCTGAGTCAACAGATGGGGACGTTTGCAAGACAACAACCATCTGCACCAACAGTCTGACGACGTTTGCAGCAGCATGGACTATCAGCTCGGAGAGTATGGCTGCGTTTACCCCTGACGCTGCATCACAGACAGGACCGCCTTCGATGGTATACTCAACGACGAACCTGGGTCCCCGAACGGCAAAACGTCAATTTTTCGGATGATTCCAGGTTCTGTTTACAGCATCATGATGGTCGCATCCGTGTTTGGCGACATCGCGGTGAACGCACATTGGAAGCGTGTATTCGTCATCGCCATACTGGCGTATCACCCGGCGTGATGGTATGGGGTGCCATTGGTTACACATCTCGGTCACCTCATGTTCGCATTGACAGCACTTTGAACAGTGGACATTACATTTCAGATGTGTTTCGACCCGCGGCTCTA
This sequence comes from Schistocerca americana, assembly GCF_021461395.2. Taxonomy (NCBI): domain Eukaryota; kingdom Metazoa; phylum Arthropoda; class Insecta; order Orthoptera; family Acrididae; genus Schistocerca; species Schistocerca americana. The sequence continues at coordinate 626,316,173 of NC_060122.1, forward strand.
CCCTTCATTCGATCCCTGCGAAAGAATACATTTCAGCAGTATAATGCACGACTGCATGTTGCAGGTCCTGTACGGGCTTTTCTGGATACAGAAAATGTTGGAATGTTCGACTGCTGACCTGGCCAGCACATTCTCCAGATCTCTCACCAATTGAAAACGTCTGGTCAATGGTGGCCGAGCAACTGACTCGTCACAATACGCCAGTCACTACTCTTGATGAACTGTGGTATCGTGTTGAAGCTGCTTGGGCAGCTGTATCTGTACACGCCATCCTAGCTCTGACTCAATGCCCGGGCTTATCAATGGCGTTATTAAGGTCAGTGGAGGTTGTTCTGGGTACTGATTTCTCAGGATCTATGCACCCAAATTGTCGCGGCGGAGGTTCGAGTCCTCCCTCGGGCATGGGTGTGTGTGTTTCTCCTTAGGATAATTTAGGATAAGTAGTGTGTAAGCTTAAGGACTGATTACCTTAGCAGCTATGTTCCATAAGATTTCATACACATTTGAACATTTTTTGTAATCACATATCAGTTCTACTATAATATATTTGTCCAATGAATACCCGTTTATCATCTACATTTCTATTTGGTGTTGCAATTTTAATGGCCAGAAGTGTATTATTTATAGAGGGATTGCATTATTTAATACAGTGAAAGAAGAGCTTTGTGCAGAGACAGAAAAGCACGGCGGCGGGTGGAGACGGCAGGTAGCGTTTACCGTTTACGCTTGTGGCAGGAGGCACTGTGCGCACGCGCGGAACGCCGCCGGCTGCAGCCTGCGACGAGCGGAATGTAAATGCGGATGTAAATGCAGGCAGATCCGCAGCGCAGCGCGGCGCAGCAGCGGGCGATAGGCGGCGTCGGCGAGCGATAGGCCGCCAGTTACCGGCGACGACCCGCGGCTGCTAATGGGCCTGCTAATTAGCGGCGAGCGCGCGCGCGCACAGCGGCGTGCGTCCAAGGGAGCGGCCGGCCGCCGCGGAAAGAACCGCAGCCGGCCAGGCCGGGCGTTAATTACAGGCCCGCTGCTAATTAAAGGCACCGATACCACCGCTCGCTTATTACTGAGCAGCGGGTGGCAGGCCTGGCGCGCGCTTCGCTTGTTTTCGCCACCCTCCGTGTCGGCCGCACTACTGCCCCGCTCCGCCCACTCATGTTCTCACCGAGCGGTTACCGTCGCAATTTTGTTAAGCGCCAGCCAACGCAAGTTGCGGGCTGCTGCGTGTTTCCCCAGCAGTAACACTTCATTTCTCGCCGCGTTTAGCACCGAAAACTGGTCTCCCGAAAAGGAACGTGTTCGCCACACGTTTAACTGCCCTGCACAGAAACAGAGATTAGCTGCACAGCCAAACGTGCGCCAGGCTACCAGAATGTCCCTGCAGCAGTACTGTTACAGTTTTTTGTCTAGCCCTTCTCTCTACTTCACGTGACTCGGCGTATCGCTACTGTGGGTTTGTGGTGCAAACCAACACACTGCAATCGCATTCGGGACAGGGATGCCGGTTGTCGCTTTTCAGTTAGATCGATTTATTTCTAAACCACTTTTAACTGACTGTTAACGCTACATGCAAAAACGGGTTACTGAAACAACTGATTTTCTGTTTTTTTATTCCATTTGTTATCTGTAATAAACGCAGAAATTCAACACTGAAAATTTTTCACTCATTTTGAAGACACTGTTGCGGCCACATGTAGTAAGTCTTGCTTCACGCAGCGGAGAATGGCAAAGCATAGGCACAATGGCGACCGAGGCGTTGCGAAGCAGGCAGGCACAGATAGCCTCTTGACAGCAGCAGTCTACCAGCAGGCTGACGCAAGGACGCACAAAGACCGAGGGCCGAGCGAAGCCTGGAGAGTGCTCAGTAAGGGAAGTGAGGCCAGCACGCTAAGTTACGCTGCAATATACTGTGGGATAGAACCCGTGGTGTAGGGGTAGCGTCTTTGATTCATAATCAAAACGTCTTCGGTCCCGGGTTCGATCCCCGCCACTGCCTAAATTTTGGTAAATAATCAGCACTGGCGGCCGAAGACTTCCGGCATAAGAAGTCAGACTAATTCTGCCAACGGCCTTGTCAAAAAGGGCACTCTTGTCCTAGGGGTGGGAAATTGCCCCTAAAGGGGGAAGAATCAGCAATGATCAACGACATGAGGATGCAGAAGGCAATGGAAACAACTGCATTAAAGACACGTAACGTGTATCCACAGGACATGTGGCCTGTAACTGAAGAAGTGTCATGATGATCTCTCCATTGGCAAAAATTCCGGAATAGTCCCTCATTCGGATCTCCGGGAGGGGACTGCCAAGGGGGAGGTTACTATGAGAAAAAGATTGAATATTCTACGGAACGATAACGTTCTACGAGTCGGGGCGTGGAATGTCAAAAGCTTGAACTTGGTAGGGAAACTAGAAAATCTGGAAAGGGAAATGCAAAGGCTCAAACTAGATATAGTGGGAGACAGTGAAGTGAAGTGGAAGGAAGAAAAGGATTTCTGGTCAGATGAGTATCGGGTAATATCAACAGCTACAGAAAATGGTATAACAGTTGTAGGATTCGTTATGAATAGGAAGGTAGGGCAGAGGGTGTGTTACTGTGAACAGTTCAGTGACCGGGTTGTTCTAATCAGAATCGACAGCAGACCAACACCGACAACGATAGTTCAGGTATACATGCCGACGTCGCAAGCTGAAGATGAACAGATAGAGAAAGTGTATGAGGATATTGAAAGGGTAATGCAGTATGTAAAGGGGGACGAAAATCTAATAGTCATGGGCGACTGGAATGCAGTTGTAGGGGAAGGAGTAGAAAAAAAGTTTACACGATAATATGGGCTTGGGACGAGGAATGAAAGAGGAGAAAGACTAATTGAGTTTTGTAACAAGTGTCAGCTAGTAATAGCGAATACCCTGTTCAAAAATCACAAGAGGAGGAGGTATACTTGGAAAAGGCCGGGAGATACGGGAAGATTTCAATTAGATTACATCATGGTCAGACAGAGATTCCGAAATCAGATACTGAATTGTAAGGCGTACCCAGGAGCAGATATAGACTCAGGTCACAATATAGTAGTGATGAAGAGTAGGCTGAAGTTCAAGACATTAGTCAGGAAGAATCAATACGCACAGAAGTGGGATACGAAAGTACTAAGGAATGACGAGATGCGTTTGAAGTTCTCTAACGCTATAGATACAGCAATAAGGAATAGCGCAGTAGGCAGTACTGTTGAAGAGGAATGGACATCTCTAAAAAGGGCCATCCCAGAAGTTGGGAAGGAAAACATAGGTACAAAGAAGGTAGCTGCAAAGAAACCATGGGTAACAGAAGAAATACTTCAGTTGATTGATGAAAGGAGGAAGTACAAACATGTTCCGGGAAAATCAGGAATACAGAAATACAAGTCGCTGAGGAATGCAATAAATAGGAAGTGCAGGGAAGCTAAGACGACATGGCTGCAGGAAAAATGTGAAGACATCGAAAAAGATATGATTGTCGGAAGGACAGACTCAGCATACAGGAAAGTCAAAACAACCTTCGATGACATTAAAAGCAACGCTGGTAACATTAAGAGTGCAACGAGAATTCCACTGTTAAATGCAGAGGAGAGAGCAGATGGGCGGAAAGAATACATTGAAAGCCTCTATGAGGGTGAAGATTCGTCTGATGTGATAGAAGAAGAAACCGGAGTCGATTTAGAAGAGATAGGGAAATTAGTATTAGAATCGGAGTTTAAAAGAGCTTTGGAGGACTTACGGTCAAATAAGGCAGAAGGGGTAGATAACATTCCATCAGAATTTCTAAAATCATTGGGGGAAGTGGCAACAAAACGACCACGTTGGTGCGTAGAATATATGAGTCTGGTGACATACCATCTGACTTTCGGAAAAGCATCATCCACACAATCCCGAAGACGGCAAGAGCTGATAAATGCGAGAATTATCGTACAATCAGCTTAACAGCTCATGTATCGAAACTGCTTACAAGAATAATATACAGAAGAATGGAAATGAAAATTGAGAATTCGCTAGGTGACGATCAGTTTGGCTTTAGGAAAAGTAAAGGGACGGGAGCGGCAATTCTGACGTTACAGCTAATAATGGAAGCAAGGCTAAAGAAAAATCAAGACACTTTCATAGGATTTGTCGACCTGGAAAAAGCGTTCGACAATATAAAATGGTCCAAGCTGTTCGAGATTCTGAAAAAAGTAGGGGTAAGCTATAGGGAGAGACGGGTCATATACAATATGTACAACAACCAAGAGGGAATAATAAGAGTGGACGATCAAGAACGAAGTGCTCGTATTAAGAAGGGTGTAAGACAAGGCTGTAGCCTTTCGCCCCTACTCTTCAATCTGTACATCGAGGAAGCAATGATGGAAATAAAAGAAAGGTTCAGGAGTGGAATTAAAATACAAGGTGAAAGGATATCAATGATACGATTGGCTGATGACATTGCTATCCTGAGTGAAAGTGAAGAAGAATTAAACGATCTGCTGAACGGAATGAACAGTCTAATGAGTACACAGTATGGTTTGAGAGTAAATCGGAGAAAGATGAAGGTAATGAGAAGTGGTAGAAATGAGAACAGTGAGAAACTTAACATCAGGATTGATGGTCACGAAGTCAATGAAGTTAAGGAATTCTGCTACTTAGGCAGTAAAATAGCCAATGACGGACGGAGCAAGGAGGACATCAAAAGCAGACTCGCTATGGCAAAAAAAGCATTTCTGGCCAAGAGAAGTCTACTAATATCAAATACCGACCTTAATTTGAGGAAGAAATTTCTGAGGATGTACGTCTGGAGTACAGCATTGTATGATAGTGAAACATGGACTGTGGGAAAACCGGAACAGAAGAGAATCGAAGCATTTGAGATGTGGTGCTATAGACAAATGTTGAAAATTAGGTGGACTGATAAGGTAAGGGATGAGGAGGTTCTACGCAGAGTCGGAGAGGAAAGGAATATGTGGAAAACACTGATACGGAGAAGGGACAGGATGATAGGACATCTGCTAAGACAAGAGGGAATGACTTCCATGGTACTAGAGGGAGGTGTAGAGGGTAAAAACTGTAGAGGAAGACAGAGATTTGGAATACCTCAAGCAAATAATTGAGGACGTAGGTTGCAAGTGCTACTCTGAGATGAAGAGGTTAGCACAGGAAAGGAATTCGTGGCGGGCCGCATCAAACCAGTCAGTAGAATAATGACCAAAAAAAAAAAAAGAATGCTGTGGGAGTAATAACAAAAAGCTACCACCGAGGGTAAAAATGTCCTCCTGCCGGATATAAATGGTGGAGCGCAGGCAGCAACAGACAGAAGCCATTAGGAAGCAGTTCGGATCTGAGGACGGAGTTCGTCCGTGTCCGAATGTTCAGTCTTCGTAGGTGACGATTCCAGAAGTCTGTTCCAGCTCGCAGGAGTCATCCGTTCACCGCCGGATGTCATCTACAGCTCTGGAGGTCGGCCCAAGTTCGGTCGGCACCATGACTGACTAACTACAGCGAGAACGTAAAGCAGGACCGGCCGCAGCGCGGTCTTGGTCACAGGCGCCGCCTAGGACTGACGCCCGGACTTCACAGCAACCCGGCCCCACGGGGAGTGGTCCGTCCATGACGGGACCTCGCGGACATCGCGACCTACGGCTTCCTAGTCGCCAGTGCAGGAGCGTCGGAAGCTGACCTCACGGCCTCACGGCGTTGCGGCTCCGTGGGCGTGCCCGAACTGGGGCGCCAAGTGGCGACGAGTTCATCTCAACCACAGGGCATCCTGGCTACAGCGGAGCACTGGTGGCCTGAGGCCACCAAGTGCGATCAGCGGCGTGCCTTGCACGCATTGTCGGAGAATCTACACAGCAGCAGCCAGGCGGAGGGATCCGCAGGGCTGGGCAGCGACGACGAGGGAGAAATTGTAAAGGAAGTTCAATAAATAATTGTAAAACTCCACGCCGTCTCAGTCTATGGCGCAGCCACTGTGTCTGCTGCTAAAAAGTGGTGCAGAAGTCCTAACAACACATAGGATCAGAATATTAAATTAAAATAACCCATTACGCATGGAGCAAAGAGGACATTAAAAGCAGGCTAGCACAGGCGAAAAATCCTTTCCTGGCCAAGGGAAGTCTACTAGTATCGGATATAGGCTTTAATTTGAGGAAGAAATTTCTGAGTATGTACTTTTGGAAGACAGTGAAAAAAGGACTGTTGGAACACCGAATACAGGATGATCGAAGCATTTGAGATGTGATGCTACAGAAGAATGTTGAAAATTAGTTGAGCTGATAATGTACGTAACGAGGATGTTCTACTCAGAATCGGCGAGGAGTGGAGCATAGAGAATATGTTGACAAGGAGAGGCGATAGGATGATAGGAGATCTGTTGAGACATCGGGGAATAGCTTCCACGTCACCACCGAGAGCTGTGGAGGGGAACCACCACACAGGAAGACAGAGACAGGAATACATCCAGCAAATAACTGAGGAAATAGGCTGCAAGTGCTACTCTGAGGTGATGAGGTCGGCACAGGAGAGGAATTTGTGGCGGGTCACATCATACCGGTCAGAAGATTGATGACTTGTAGTCGATGCTAAAGTGTGAAGACTCTCATTGATGAACTCTTTCTTTCGTGTTAACTGGTCCGCTTCCTGGAGCTATGAGCAGATATAGGCATATTATGTGCTGTAAACGTGACAAAAATTTACATACTATGCAAACACAGGCTGCAGATCAGGTAATTTCTATTGTGTAGTGAATGAATTGGTGTTTTTATTTATTATTGTGAACATAATTTCTTTTCTCTTTTATAATTTCATAGAAATAACAGAGAAATATTTAACCTTTTGAAGCAAATGAAGCATTGTGCTTTACTGCTACGTCACTTCATAAAAAATATCTAGACCAAGGTATGTGCCACTCTGCAATACAACCGATATCCGGCGACGTCAGCGAGAAACTACCGTTCATACAAGGTGCGAACAAGTCTTGCACAGTGCACGTATGCGCTTACCTTAAGGCACTACACACGGCACTAGTGACATTATTGTCTTGCTGTATCATTCTTATCCATGTGTTTGTTACTCGCTTCTGCCAGCCTTTTATAAGAAAAGCACTGGTCGCTTTTCCCATGTTCCATAATAACGCAATATTTCAAACCAATGCAGAATAAAAATACTACTTTTTTAAAAGGATTTACCGGTACTTAAATGCGAAAAATTTTAGAACTGCTTCTAGGGCTCATTGATATTTCGGTTTTTTATGCAGTTGTTTGTTAGAAATAGGAATTACCTGTTCCAACCGAGACCAAACAAATTCCAAAAAATACCGTTTATTGAGAACTACAGGTGTCGGTTTTAACCGGCTTTTCCCATTTTACTCGGGAGCACGAAGGGTCAATTTCCTTAAATCCCTAAAGCCAAGTACCGAGATCGATCAGTGAAGGGACAGGATCGATTTTCTGTCGCAACCTGAGCCTGTGCACCGACTGTAGTAACCCCCTAACTGAGGGGACGATAAACCCTAAACATTTTTTCTTATGAAAGCGCCTAGTTGGTACCATCTAAAGCGTCGTTAACGGCATGCTGCCTTTTTTGTAACTCGCACCCAACTTTCTCTGTGTCTGTAGTTTCCTCCTGTTTCCATCCATACTTTATGCATTAGGCAATGAGCCCGTTCCGTCTTCAGAAACTGTCCATTTCCTCTTACGTCTTCCTGCAGTTCTTCTTCCTGCCAATTCGAAAGTTAAGGGTGATTTATGTAGGTGTTCTTTGTCTATTTGGTGCACGTTTTCATGCAAGATGTTGCGGTATTTCGTTATTCTGCTTACACTTCCTTTTTCTTTCGATCCTTATTAGGATTTTAATGTTTTTCGTGATCTGTTCGTCCGTGGCTTTTTGTTTTCCTTTTAAATTCCGTTGTTGCATTTTGTATTTAACGTAATGTTGTTTTCGTAGGTAGCTAGCATAAATTCCCAAGAAATAGCCCTGTAAGAGATATAGTTTAGTAAAATTTTAGTCTCTCATCTGATCTTATGTTCATTTATTACGAATGGTGAAACATATATTTCCAAATCTAGTTAGCTATACATCTAGATCAAGGCCGAATCAACATCCGAAATAAATAAAGGATGACCCTTGATCAAAAATCACATTAGGCGCAATGATTTTTGATCGGGGCAGATGTGTACCAAAGAGAGCTTTCAATTTAATATTAGTTTTAAAAATTACAAAATTTCACAGTTTTCTCAAAGGTGGTGGTACAGTGGACATTAGTAGTATTACTTTTTTTTTGCGATATCAGTACTTGAATGAAGTAAAATACATATCTTGATGTCTTTTGGTACTCCAATTTACGATAATATCGCTCCTGCGGATTTCAAAAAGACTGTGTTATATTGGGTACCTTTGTTCTGTTTCTTTGTTTATTAAAATTTCTTCTGTTCCTCCTTTACCTGTATTTATTATAACTTTAATTGTTTGTGTTGGCTTCCTAAGGTTTTTCCTAATTCGCTGTGTTATTCGTTGCTTTCCATTGCGAGATGTATTAACCAAATCTGTAAATGATATATGTGTTTTTTAAGTTATGTTTTCGTTTCGCTGTTACTTGCTGCGGAGTAAATACACTGTCTGTGATTGATTTTCATTTTCCAAATCCTGTCTGTGTTTCACTAAATGAGAATTTCAGAAAATGTTTCCAACCTTCTATTTATTACTCTTGTGTGTTTATTACTCTTGTATACAAGAAGTATACAGTGTTGAGAAGACTTATAGTTCCATAATGTTTACAAACTTTTCGGTCGCCTTTCTTGAACATAGATATTTCTTCTGCTGTTTCCCGAGACTAAGGTATTTCAATTGTCTGTTAGTAATGGCTGAATATGTGTAACAGCATCCTACGCAGCGTCATGCTCCCATACTTTAATAGCTTGCTTTACTTTGTGCACTCCAGTTGCTTTTCTGTTTTCAATTTCTGTTAGGGATTTCTGCAGCTCTACTTCAGATGTGCCGTCTTCTTCTTCTGATTGGCCCTCTTCTTCTTTATGATGGCCCAACGGGTCTTCGTATTGCTGAACCCATCGATCACCCTCCATCACATCTATTCTTATAGGTCCATCCCACTCTTGTTGATATGTCTTAACGTTTTATGTGATAAATAATGCCTTCCTTGAATGTCATTCTCTGTTTGGTTTATAAATTCTGTCTGACCTTCCCTTATTCCAATCGCTGCTGTCAGACAGTAAAGTCTGTGCAATGGGCCATGGGCACACTTGACTATCGAAAGTCGGCCGCGGTGGTCTCGCGGTTCTAGGCGCGCAGTCCGGAACCGCGCAACTGCTACGGTCGCAGGTTCGAATCCTGCCTCGGGCATGGATGTGCGTGATGTCCTTAGGTTAGTTAGGTTTAAGTAGTTCTAAGTGCTAGGGGACTGATGACCACAGCTGTTAAGTCCCATAGTGCTCAGAGCCATTTTTTGACTATCGAAAGCAGAGAACCTAACGTAGCATAACAAGTAAATTTTTGCCGTAAATAATTATTCGAAAATTTTTGTTTGCTCTTTAGTTCTATGCTCCTTAATAAATAGTATGTTCCAAGTCACAAATTCCCAAAGAATCAGCCTGTACCTGGTCACAAGTTCCTGCATAAATGGCCTGCTCCCGCTCAAAAAATCCTGTATGAATTAACACTCGCACTCGGATGGACGACGGCTGAATTCCATATAAATTGGCGTCAGTAATTACATAGTAAATGTGGAGGGGTTCCATATTGGGATAGTGGCCGATATTAAAAATGAATGTGACAGTGACGGCTAACTACCACCTACTACGGAATCAAAAGCGATATTGTAAATAACTTGTATGTATTGTAAATTATCTCACGATAGAAATTAGATCATATTCAACAACAAATGATGAATGAAAACAAATTAAACAAATTGTACACTGTTCTTACATATACTACACTGATAAGATTGGCTCTCCACAGTACATCGATGTTGTCGCCAGTGGTCGGCGGAAGGTGCACGTGCCCGTCGACCTGGTACCGGACCGCAGCGACGCACGGATGCACGCCAAGACCGTAGGATCCTACGCAGTGCCGTAGGGGACCGCACCGCCACTTCCCAGCAAATTAGGGACACTGTTGCTCTTGGGGTATCGGCGAGGACCATTCGCAACCGTCTCCATGAAGCTGGGCTACGGTCCCGCACACCGTTAGGCCGTCTTCCGCTCACGCCCCAACATCGTGCAGCCCGCCTCCAGTGGTGTCGCGACAGGCGTGAATGGAGGGACGAATGGAGACGTGTCGTCTTCAGCGATGAGAGTCGCTTCTGCCTTGGTGCCAATGATGGTCGTATGCGTGTTTTGCGCCGTGCAGGTGAGCGCCACAATCAGGACTGCATACGACCGAGGCACACAGGGCCAACACCCGGCATCATGGTGTGGGGAGCGATCTCCTACACTGGCCGTACACCACTGGTGATCGTCGAGGGGACATTGAATAGTGCACGGTACATCCAAACCGTCATCGAACCCATCGTTCTACCATTCCTAGACCGGCAAGGTAACTTGCTGTTCCAAGAGGACAATGCACGTCCGCATGTATCCCGTGCCACCCAACGTGCTCTAGAAGGTGTAAGTCAACTACCCTGGCCAGCAACAACTCCGGATCTGTCCCCCATTGAGCATGTTTGGGACTGGATGAAGCGTCGTCTCACGCGGTCTGCACGTCCAGCACGAACGCTGGTCCAACTGAGGCGCCAGGTGGAAATGGCATGGCAAGCCGTTCCACAGGACTACATCCAGCATCTCTACGATCGTCTCCATGGGAGAATAGCAGCCTGCATTGCTGCGAAAGGTGGATATACACTGTGCTAGTGCCGACATTGTGCATGTTCTGTTGCCTGTGTCTATGTGCCTGTGGTTCTGTCAGTGTGATCATGTGATGTATCTGACCTCAGGAATGTGTCAATAAAGTTTCCCCTTCCTGGGACAATGAATTCACGGTGTTCCGATTTCAATTTCCAGGAGTGTATATATATATATATATATGAAATTACGGCTGGGAGCAGACATACATATAGGAAATTATGGCTGGGAGCAAACTATTTATACAGGTAACTACGAATGGAAACTGAATATTTACATGGGAACAACTGGCTGGGAAGGGGCTAATTATAAACTAACATGTGACCTCGAATAGACAACGAGTGTAGGGACTTGAGATTGGGAACAGATTATTATATGGTAACATACTACTAAGGAACAGACCAATTATTCAGGAGCTTATACAGAACAGCTTAATTATTAGGAACGTATGACTGGGAAAGATCATTTATGCATGGAACTAAAGCTGGGAACTTAATAATTTTCCTGGCATGTCTAATAAAATACATTTATTTGAAATGTCGCGCCGAATAAGAAATGTTTTCCTTTGCATTAAACTATCCATTTTGAGTCCTTGCATGACACGGCGCCGGACAGCACAAGCAGCCCTGTATTTACAACATGCATCAGTCATCTGATAGTAACTTGCTGTTAACTTGCTAATGAAGATTTACGTTTTGAGATGTTGCTCGGGTCCGCGGAGGTCAGTTCTCTAAAACTTTTCTTGTAAGGCTTGTGAGATACAGCATTGAACCATGAATAGTTTTAAGTAAAGTGAAGTTTCCTCATGTTAGAAATACAAGTACTGGTGAATGTTAAAGCCTCCTGTTGTAACGTTTGCTCTGCGAGAGGATTTGTCAGAATGGACACCTCGTTTGACCATGCGGTGAAGTTTCAGCAAGAGAACAGCCGACGTTCGAATTATCTCAGTGTCAGCTGCGAAGGGAAAATTCAGCTAGAAAGAGCCTAGTTTGGTGACGAAAGTGGTTTACATGCAGGAAAGACTCAGGAATGCGCGTATCTGAATGGAAACAGAAACGTTAGGCTGCTGTTGCCTCAGCGCGGGCCACGAGTGTTTCTCTGACAGCGTGAAGGCTTCAGACAGGGCCATTCAATCTGGATAACATGTGGCAGGTCGCTTGTCTACAACCTAAAATGAAAGACGCTGTGACATTTGGGCTCAACACCCCCAAATTTTGAGAAAACATCCAATAAAGCACATGACTCGAAAATGGCTGGAAACTGACTGGATCGATAGATAATTGAAAACTTCTTCAATCATCCATCATCTTCCATCCTCGTATATTTGTCCCACAAACTCATAATTTCGTCGAAGTAGGGGAAAGAAACTTTTTAGAGCACCGCTTAGTGTACCCATAAGGTAAACGCTGTGCAACGAAAGCGACCGAGGCACAACAAGGGTGGGAGCGGAGAACCTGTGTTCGATTATCAAATGTTTCCATTATTTTCATTTGTATTTTTTCCGTTTTGAAACTGGTAGGAACAGAACTGTTAATATTGTAAGGAAATCCATAATGAATAATAGAAAGGTAGACAAACAAATTTCTCAAACGATTTCGATTGGTAAGAAATTAAAATCTAATCCTGGTCGTTTTAAAATGGCTCTTCCGGTCACTCTGTTACGTGTCGTCCATTTCTTTCTAACAACTTCACGGATGTTAATCGTCATATAAACGTTAGAAACAAATATTTCTGTGGCACTAAGGACATCTAATGAACCAACCCTCACGCAACTGGGTCGTCACTTCCGAAGATCCGGTGGAAAACAAATTTTGTTCTCACTTAAAAATAGTTCTCTTTCGGGGAATTAATTTTGATGATTACCAGGCATGTGACACGATGGCTACAAAATCGCTGCTGAACGTTATCATGAATTATGCTGTGAATCGTTATTGGATTTGCGAGTTTTCGTGATTCCCTCTGGATTTCCATAATAAGATTATTTTAAAGTCTCGAATTTTTTTTTTTTAGCTTGGGTATAAAAACAAACAGCACCTGGCTGGCACAAAGGTGTACTTCTTTGGTGCAAGTCGGTTGACGCTTTTCAGGCATATATACTCTGCCATATATGAACGTATTAAGTTTTCCGCCCCAGGAATCCTACATAAGACAAATTTTTGTTATCAGCAATGTATTGTTTTAATATGTTCGCAAGATATGTTTTGTAAATTGAACTTGTCAATCGACATAAAAGTTTTCTGGGTATGGTACCGCGTCATAATGTATAAAACTACTGCTGCTGGAGAAAAACCAACGTTTCGGCCACGGTTCCAGCGGCCTTCTTCTGGGTGTAGTGGTGCATTCTAGCTATGCCGTGTCCTTTATATTTAGTTTTTGTCAATTTCCTGGATATGGTGAAAGTGACGTAAATATTTTTAACAAGTTATTTAAACGATTGAGCTCTTCAATAACCTGAGGACAGTATAGCTCATTAGTTTCTTAAAAGCACAGCAAAAATGTAGCAGCAGTTTTTCCAGACTATGTGATGGAAACTCAGCCGTCTATGAATGCATTGTATTATGTGAGCTACCAACTGTGGGAAAGATTCGTTTTTATGCCTTACGCGATAATGTGAGTCGAATGCTCGTCTTCCCTCCAATCTTTCTCGGAATTGTTTTTACACAAGCCTTAAAATTTGAGTTCCTTAGTAATTCAAATCGACCGAGAATTTTATTTTCCTACCTTCTTACTATTCCATAATGATTTACTTACCTTATTAACTGTCATATACCTAACAATTTGAAAAGGAAAAATGCATATTAAATAAGAAATGAATGAACTTGGCAACCAAAACAGGTTCTCTGCTCTCCAGCCAGACGCCTTATTCTATTGATGTATTTAATTATATTGTGGTATGTTGTGTTATTACTGGAAGGAGCATTCATGGACAATGGTATTTGTGCGACGCCTTTGTCGCTGTTCCAGCTGGGATGCCATTGCCCAGAGTTAGCCCTATGGGTACGTAAGCGGTAGTCAAAAGAGTTTATTTCCTCGATTTCCAGGAAAATGTGCGTATGCAAATTCCTTCTATGACGACAAAAAAAAGCTTAATTTACAATTATCTTTCGATCTCGTCAATTTTGAGCCGATTGCGAGTCGTGAACTTAAGGGGTGGTTTTATCAAAACGAGAGGTATTGAGAAAAATAGCTTAGAATCTATCAGCTTTCGGTAGTACACAGGCGTTTTGCCAAATATGAGCTGAACCGGACGACCGTGTCTGAGATCTTCCGCCTGTGAGCTGGCAAAGGAAGAGCGATGAGCGGCAAGTGTTTGTTGTTGGTTGGTTGGTTGGTTTTGAGGAAGGAGACCAGACAGCGAGGTCATCGGTCTCATTGGATTGGGGAAGGACGGGGAAGGAAGTCGGCCGTGCCCTTTTAAAGGAACCATCCCGGCATTTGCCTGGAGTGATTTAGGGAAATCACGGAAAACCTAAATCAGGATGGCCGGACGCGGGATTGAACCGTCGTCCTCCCGAATGCGAGTCCAGTGTCTAACCACTGCGCCACCTCGCTCGGTCGTTTGTTGTCACGACCAGAATAAGGAAGGAGCCCTAGCAAGTATCATCCCCGTTTTCAAGAAGGGACGTCGAACAGATATGCAAAACTATAGGCCTATATCTCTAACGTCGATCAGTTGTAGAATTTTGGCACACGTATTATGTTCCAGTACAATGACTTTTCTGGAGACTAGAAATCTACTCTGTAGGAACCAGCATGGGTTTCGAAAAAGACGATCGTGGGAAACCCAGCTCGCGCTATTCGTCCACGAGAGCCAGAGGGCCATAGACACGGGTTCCCAGGTAGATGCCGAGTTTCACGACTTCCGCAAGGCGTTCGATACAGTTCCCCACAGTCGTTTAATGAACAAAGTAAGAGCATATGGGCCATCAGACCAATTGTGTGATTGGATTAAAGAGTTCCTAGATAACAGAACGCAGCATGTCATTCTCAATGGAGAGAAATCTTCCGAAGTAAGAGTGATTTCAGGTGTGCCGCAGGGGAGTGTCGCATTACCGTTGCTATTCCAAAAATACATAAATGACCTTGTGGATAACATCGGAAGTTCAGTGAGGCTTTTTGCGAATGATGCTGTGGTATATCGAGAGGTGGTAACAATGGAAAATTGTACTGAAATGCAGGAGGATCTGCAACGAATTGACGCATGGTGCAGGGAATGGCAATTGAATCTCAATTTAGACAAGTGTAATGTACTGCGAATGCATAGAAAGAAAGATCATTTATCATTTAGCTACAATACACCAAGTCAGCAACTGGACGCAGTTAATTCCGTGAACTATCTGGGAGTAGCCATTAGGAGTGATTTAAAATGGAATTATCATATAAAGTTGATCGTCGGTAAAGCGGATGCCAGACTGAGATTCATTGGAAGAATCCTAAAGAAATGCAATGCGAAAACCAAGGACGTAGGTTACAGTACACTTATTCGCCCACTGCTTGAATATTGCTCACCAGTGTGGGATCCGTACCAGTCACGGTTAATAGGAGAGATAGAGAAGATCCAACGGAGAGTAGCGCGCTTCGTTACAGGATCATTTAGTAATCGCGAAAGCGTTACGGAGATGATGGACAAACTCCTGTGGAAGACTTTGCAAGAGAGACGCTCAGTAGCTCGGTACAGGTTTTTGTTGAAATTTCGAGAACATACCTTCACCGTGGAGTCAGGCAGTATATTGCGCCCCCCCCCCCCCCCCTACCATGAGGATAAAATCAGAGAGATAAGAGTCCACACAGAGGCATACCGACAATCTTTCTTTCCACGAACAATAAGAGACTGGAATAGAAGGGAGAACCGATAGAGGTGCTGAAAGTACCATCCGCCACAAACCGTCAGGTGGCCTGCGGAGTATGAATGTAGATGAAGATATAGATAAAACAGCTAACCCTGAGATTAAAGGTGCCAATAGCGAGATACGTTGAATAACACGGCATGCATAATTAGGAACGTCACTACCCGCAACCTACGAGGATGGTTCGAGAAGTTCTTCAGAGCGGAATAGAAAAAAAGTACTTAAATCACTGAAGCGTTTTTTATTTTTCAATGTAGTCTCTTTTTAGATTAATGCACTTGGTCCAACGATGCTCCAGTGCCTTGACCCCATCTCGAAAATGAGTTTCCTGCAGGCCTGCCAAATACTCGTCAACTCCGGCTATCAGTTCTTCTTTTGAAATGAATCTTCGTCCACCAAGAAACATTTTCAGTGTTTGCAAGAGATGGAAGTCTCACGGAACCATATCAGGTGAACAAGGCGGGTGTGGCAACAATTCATACCTTAGTTCGTGTAATTTTGCCATGACGACGGCACATGTGTGCGGGAGCGCGTCAAGAGTCGCGTCACCCATTTCGCAGATAATTTTTTCATTTCTGATTCTTCATTTAAAATGCGATTTACCCTTTCAGATGGCTTCTGATAAGCTTGAGCAATTTCACGAACTTTCAATCGGCGATCATCCAGGACCATTTTGTGCAATTTTGCTATGACTTCTGGAGTAGTGACACGTCTTGGCCAACCACTGCGCGGATCACCATCTAAATTTAAATTCATTTGCCACTTGACAGCATTTGAATCTGAAGGAGCAGAGTCCCCCAGTGTATTCTGGACATCGACGTGAATGTCCTTTCCTTTCATACCTTCGTTTACGAAGTACTTAATCACTGCTCGAATCTCGATGTTTTCCCTCTTCGCAAATCTCTAAGCGGGAACAACAACAGAGCCAAGTCACCACCACAGCTCTCTTCAAGAGCACCGACGTGGCAGGTGGTTACAGGCAACAGTTCAATAAATATCACGTGAACAACTCGTTGCGCTAGCGCAGACCTCTCGTGGTGATTCCGAGAACTTTTCAAACCACCCTCGTACATCCCCTACCCATATCACACATCTACTACGTACAACTGGTGGAGAATTACTGCGAAATTTCCTACCTGTAGTACTAAGTTAAGAAAATGGTATAGACGAAATAACTGTCCAGTGGTGCCAGAAGTTGCGTTTCAATAGTAAGTTACGTCTGAAATTTCTTGTGGTTTGATTTACTAGACGTGAAAAGACCAACGTAGCGTCCTTGCGAAAAATTTATACCACATTATATAAGAAATGACTGGATATTTCAACGTTGTACAATATTGAATTAACATACGTTCTAGTATGCTTTAAAAAAGATGTCATTTATGCAAACTGGTAAAAAATTTCGAAAATTGAAAATTTTATATCGAATTAAGGGACGTCACTAGCGACAGAGAGGATGGAAGAGTGGTAATAAAAAGTGACAACCAATGTTAGTTCGTCTAGATAGCTGCAGTAGCTGTGAAACGCATGGGATGGAAAGGCTGGGCCAGAGTTGTGTTTGAGGCTGAAAAAATGGCACTTTGTCCTGGAAGAGGGTAAAATGAAGACATAGTGAGAGGACAACACTCTTTGTTGTTTTTTGGCGGTAAACAGCCACCTAGTCGAAAGTTGCAAGCTTTTCGAGAGAAGTGAGTGTAGGGCTTAGATGCTCCCGCGAAGTACTTTATTTTGTGAAAAGTCCCCTTACGTTGTGACAAAACGAACAGACGTAGGAAATAAACTTTGTTCTTCATTTAATGGGATTTAATGAAACGTAGTGTACATTGACTGCCAGCTTGTGCACTACCTCAACACGATTTAGCCATAAAAGACAACTGCTTTTTGGAATATATCTTTTATCTGAACCTGTGAAATACATTATTATACAATTTAATAAATAATATTGACTGAACCTAGTTATATTCATTTAACTCTGCATTTAAAAAAATGGTACAAATGGCTCTGAGCACTATGGGACTTAACATCTGAGGTCATCAGTCCTCTAGAACTTAGAACTAGTTAAACCTAACTAACCTGTGGACATCACACACATCCATGCCCGAGGCAGGATTCGAACCTGCGACCGTAGCAGTCACGCGGTTCCGGACTGCAGCGCCTAGAACCGCGTGGCCACCGCGGTCGGTTGCATTTAAAAAAAGAATTTTATGATGTCATGGTGGCAGAAGCCGCGTAGGGGTCACATTTATTCCTTTACACGTGGGGATTTCACCTCTGATACAGCTGTGCATGTATCTCCTTATGATGCATTGCTGTCCGTGCTGATAACACACCCTTTTAAGAACCATATGCCCCCCATTCTGATGTTCATGGGGCCGTCGTAAGTCATGGTGACATGAATGTGATCATTGTCTTTGGACAAAAATGTCATTTCTGGAAATTTCATTACATATCTCATTGAGTTACCTCCCTTATTAAACAGTAGCAGCTCTTTTTACGAATGGTACAAGCTTCATCGAACTTTGTTATTTGGCAGTAACATATCTTGCGTAAGTCCTTTTGTCTTTAAGTTTTGCACACCAGTGTATACTGTGGAAAGTAATGGTTATATAACTTTCCCTTGGATACACCCGATGTCACTCACACGTATCATGAGTTATCTTCGTTAAGAGTAGCTGATTTCCTTCTGTTCGCGAGAGAATCTTCAAAGCAAACGCCGGCCGCGGTGGTCTCGCGGTTCTAGGCGCGCAGTCCGGAACCGTGCGACTGCTACGGTCGCAGGTTCGAATCCTGCCTCAGGCATGGATGTATGTGTTGTCCTTAGGTTAGTTGGGTTTAAGTAGTTCTCAGTTCTAGGGGACTGATGACCGCAGCAGTTGAGTCCCATAGTACTCAGAGCCATTTGAACCATTTCAAAGCAAACGCACGCGCGCTCTTGTATCCGTGCTCTGCGTTTTGTTAATTAGGATGCAGTGCGGAACTGTATCGAACCCTTCTTTAAGTCAAAGAAAACATCAACCCAACCAGTCGCACCTACTGTTTTCTGGCTCTCGTAGATGGTACACGTCACGTGCGGTCTAGAAATTTTCAGTTTAGTTATGGCGTGTACAAACTTTAGAGAGAGATAAAGGTTTGAATCTAGTAACCAAATTGAAATGGATGTGAGTTGCACGCCTACGGGTGAGCCGTGTCGGCTCGTATCGATTTCTCTCTTCCGGGCGACTTCCTCTGCTTGGTCTCTCCTCTGGTCGTCCGGTGGCGCTGCCGCTGCGCCGCAATCGGTGGGGGCGAATTTTCGCGGCGTTCGGGTCTTGTTTGGACAGCGCTGGGAGAAATTTCGGGTTCTGAGCCGAAGCAGTCGGGACGGCGGTTGGCCGATTGTGCGGGAAGTGACCAAAGGCTTCGTTCCGCGAGAGGCTGGTGGTGGCAATCGGTTTTCTGTCGAAAGTGTGATACCGCCGCCGCCAATTGTGCTACCGTCCGTAGAAGTGATGTCTTGGTAACTGAGCTGTGGCTGGCCCATGTCATGGTTGCTATTTTGTGTTATCGCGACTATCCTGTTATCCTCTCTTTCTGCGGGTGGCAGCACTGGGGTGTATCGATATCCGCACCTTGGGCTATCTTTGGCATGGCGCTTATAGTTTCCGGCCGGGCTGTGTGCGGACAGTTGGTCGGTTGGCGTGGAGCAGCGAGAAAATCTCCACGGCTCGTAGTATAGCCAGGCCCGCTGGCGGCCTCTGTGTGGTGTCGGAGTGTGTTGTGATGTTCCCATTGCTACGAGGTTTCTGGCTCACCGATCCTGGACATGAAGGTTGAGTTTTGACTTAATCTACCAGCAAGTCACGACCTTTCACATTGTGTCGTTGGGAGTTCGTTGTCGGATGTTGGGATATTCCGGCGAAAACAACGTGTGTTCCCTACTAGGTAAATTTTAGCCATCCTCCGGTGGAGTTTAACAGTACTTCGTTATTTGAATTGAAGTGCACCAGCAGAATCGTCTGCCTTGTAGCCGTTAACGTTCTAGTTACCTGCCCTGGCCGTTGATGTGAATTCAGGCAGTGTATTTTCCTCATCGTGTTGTCGCTGTCCAGCACAGTGCATAGTTTGACAGCTCAATGTATAGTGGTTGTGGGCGCCAATACTTTCTACGTTGTTCCATTGAACTCCCTGTTGTGTGCTGGTCGGCTGGAGTGGAAGTCATCCTGTCGGTGGGTCCGTTGACTATCGATTGGGTTATCATCGGATCGACAATGGTTGGGCCGACTGTCTGTTTCACCCAAGCGAGCATTAGTGATTGAATTCCAGGCCGACCCTCGGAACTTCTGAGTGCCCTTGGATGTACTGCCTTTTCTTTTTTGTCCTTGTTTTGTGTACTTATATGACTTCTAGCCGATTTTTAGATTAAGGTTGTTTCTTGCCCTTAAGGCATGAGATGGTTTGGGCCTTCAGCCTAATTTAAGAACTGTTTTACGTAGAGCCTTTGGAATTTTTAAAATTAATGTTATTGAGTCTTAAGTGTTGGGTCTTCAGCCGATTTTGAATGTCAGTTGCTTTGCTCTTAAAGTGTCAAATTCTTGAGACCTTCAGCCGATTTTGAATTAAAGTTTTTCTGCTCTTAAGCTGTTAGATGGTTTGGGCTTTCAGCCTAATTTAAGAACTGTTTTACGTAAAGCCTTTGGCATTTTTAAAATTGATGTTATTGAGTCTGAAGTGTTGGGCCTTCAGCCGATTTTGAATTTAAGTTGTTTGCTCTTAAAGTGTCAGGTTCTTTTGGCCTTCAGCCTAATTAAGGAACTGTTTTAAGATAAGGCTTTGTCTTTTAAATTTCTTGTTTTGGTTGAGTTTTAAGTTATTGGCTTTCAGTGATCTTGCCCTTAAGGCATGAGGTTGTAAGGCGCACTCAGCTGCTAGTTAAGTTCCAAAACTAAAACTGTGTTTTTTTTAATTTTTCTGGTCTGTTGTTTTGATTGATCAAATAAAAGATTCTATGTTCGAGTGTAACTGACAGCCGCTTATTTTGGCCCCTTTCTGCATCTTAAATTTCTTGTCCTTTCCTGCCGGTTTAGCAGGACGTCTAAGTAACAACCTGTCACTTGAAGATGCAGTTGCAACCTTTTTCCTTTACCTGTGATTTCACTGGAAACGCCCATTGGTTGGTCAGTCGGTTGTCTTAGCGGACGAAAGTTATTGGGTCTTTTGGTCGCTACTGGGTTCTGTGTGCTCCTGATTACTTGCAATTTGTCCCTGTTGCTGCACAGTGACTTGATTTAGTATAGTTTGAGTTGCTTATAGTATTGTTTTTTAATGGTTCTGTAAAGGTATCCGCCTAATCGGAGTCCTACTGCAATAACAGGGCAATTATTGCACCGACTTGTTAAACTCTTTTTTAAAATGTGTTTTAGAATGGGCTATCCAATGGGGTGTCTGCCAGTCCTAGCTGCACAGGGAGACGGCTGTCATGTAGCGGACACTGGGGATTATTGAGGAATGCTCTATATTCACAAGGTGCAGTATTGGTATTTAGTGAAATTTTAAAGCAGTCAATCTTAACACTGCCCGAATATTTTATTTGTGGAACCAACTTGTAATTATCTTGGATTAATCTTGTTTTTAAATATTAACTTCTTGTATGAATGCTTTTTTCACTGTATTGTGACTCGTACGCTCATGCACATTTTCGCCAACTCGCAATGCCAGCGACCATGGAGGAGGAGGGAGCCAGACAGGTGTGGCGAGTCCCCTAGGAGAGGACACTGCAACCATTCTGCAAGCACACAGCGGGAAGCTGGACGGACGCCCTCGCCTCGCTTGTACCGACTCAGAAACTGCCCCGATAGCACTACACGACGAATGATCACGAATAATGGTGGACGATTCGTGCCCTGTCCCCACCCCCAAGCCTGCTTCCCCTTAGAATCTGAGCAATGTCCAAGTCCAGTCAAATCGGCGCTGAGGTTTTCAATTTTGTTTTGGGTCGTGTAAACGACACTGAAATAAAAACATTTATTTTTGTGTGTCAATCATCTGAGCAATCTGTTCCATTCATACTTCAACCTCTTTACGTTGTAAGCTTTTGTGTTTGATTTCGTTTGATTACTGATATCACTTGATAGTTGGCTCCAGTGTGGGGCGATTCACCACACTATATAGACTATGTGATCAAAACTGTGGTGTCACCGCCAGACACCACACTTGCTAGGTGGTAGCTTTAAATCGGCCGCGGTCCATTAGTAAATGTCGGACCCGCGTGTCGCCACTGTGTGATCGCAGACCGAGCGCCACCACAAGGCAGGTCTCGAGATACGGAATAGCACTCGCCCCAGTTGTACGGACGACACTGCTAGCGACTACACTGACGAACCATCGCTCATTAGCCGAGCAGAAAGTTAGAATAGCCTTCAGCTAAGTCCGTGGCTACGACCTAGCAAGGCGCCATTAGCCTTACATAGCAATTGATAATTATCGTCTAAAGCATGTCTCAACAAGAACGATGTATACCAAAAGGATGGATTAAAGTTAAGTATTCCAAAAGCAACGTACTTTTCTTTATAGCATTAATTGAGCGTCCTGTTTCAGACTTCCCGATATTCTGCCTGAGCTTATAGCTTGCATATCGGCCCCCTCAAAATAACACTGTGTCGGCACTTCTGTCGACACATCAAAAACTATCCGGACACCTGGCTCAAACTGACTTCAAAGTTCGTAGCGCCCTCCATCGTTAATGCAGGAATTCAGCATGGTACTGGACCACCCTTAGCCTTGATGACAGCTTCCACTCTCGCAGGCACACGTTCAGTCAGGTGCTGGAAGGTTTCTTTCGAATGGCAGCCCATTCTTCACGGAGTGCTGCACTGAGGAGAGGTATCGATGTCGGTCGGTGAGGCCCGGCACGAAGTCGGCTTTCCAAAACATTAGTCACTCTATATTATTCACATCACTCCATTACAGGAAATTTATTGACGTGTAACCACTCCGCCACAGGCCTTGCATTACGGACAGGTGCTCGATCGTGTTGAAAGATGCATTCGCCATCCCCGAGTTGCTCTACAACAGTGGGAGGCAAGAAGGTGCTTAAATCATCAGTGTAGGCCTGTGCTGTTATAGCAGCAGGCAAAACAGCAAAGGGTGCTTGCCCACTCCAAGAAGAACACGACCATACCAGAACACCACCGCCTCTGAATTTAATTTTTTGCACTACACACGCAGTCAGATGACGTTCACCGGGCGTTCGCCTTACCCACACCCTGCCATCGGATCGCCACATTGTATACCGTGATTCGTCACTCCACACAAAGTTTACTCACTGTTCAGTCATCCAAAGTTTACGCCCCTTACATCAAGCGGGGCGTGGTTCGGCGTTTACAGGCGTGATGTGTGGCTTATGAGCAGCCGCTCGACTATGAAATTCAAGTTTTCTCATCTCCCGCCTAACTGTCAAAGTACTTGCAGTGGATCCTGATTCAATTTGGAATTCTTGTGTGATGGACTGGATAGATGTCTGCCTATTACACATTACGAACCTCTTCAACTGCCGGCGGTCGCCGTCAGTCAACAGACGAGGTCGGCGGGTACACTTTTGTGCTGTACGTGTCCATTCACGTTTCCACTTCACTATCACATCGGAAACAGTGGACCTAGGGATGTTTAGGAGTGTGAAAATCTCGCGTACAGACGTATGACACAAGTGACACCTAAACACCTGACCACATTGGAAGTCCGTGAGTTCCGCGGAGCGCTCCATTCTGCTCTCTCACGAAGTCTAATGACTACTGAAGACGCTGAGATGGAGTACCTGACAGTAGGTTGTAGTTCAATGCACGTAATATGAAAAAGTATGTTTTTGGGGGTGTTCGGGTGTCTGGATACTTTTGATCACATATATACTCCTGGAAATTGAAATAAGAACACTGTGAATTCATTGTCCCAGGAAGGGGAAACTTTATTGACACATTCCTGGGGTCAGATACATCACATGATCACACTGACAGAACCACAGGCACATAGACACAGGCAACAGAGCATGCACAATGTCGGCACTAGTACAGTGTATATCCATCTTTCGCAGCAATGCAGGCTGCTATTCTCCCATGGAGACGATCGTAGAGATGCTGGATGTAGTCCTGTGGAACGGCTTGCCATGCCATTTCCACCTGGCGCCTCAGTTGGACCAGCGTTCGTGCTGGACGTGCAGAATGCGTGAGACGACGCTTCATCCAGTCCCATACATGCTAATTGGGGGACAGATCCGGAGATCTTGCTGGCCAGGGTAGTTGACTTGCACCTTCTAGAGCACGTTGGGTGGCACGGGATACATGCGGACGTGCATTGTCCTGTTGGAACAGCAAGTTCCCTTGCCGGTCTGGGAATGGTAAAACGATGGGTTCGATGACAGTTTGGATGTACCGTGCTCTATTCAGTGTCCCCTCGACGATCACCAGTGGTGTACGGCCAGTGTAGGAGATCGCTCCCCACGCCATTATGCCGTGTGTTGGCCCTGTGTGCCTCGGTCGTATGCAGTCCTGAGTGTGGCGCTCACCTGCACGGCGCCAAACACGCATACGACCATCAATGGCACCAAGGCAGAAGCGACTCTCATCGCTGTAGACGACACGTCTCCATTCGTCCCTCCATTCACGCCTGTCGCGACACCACTGGAGGCGGGCTGCACGATGTTGGGGCGTGAGCGGAAGACGGCCTAACGGTGTGCGGGACCATAGCCCAGCTACATGGAGACGGTTGCGAATGGTCCTCGCCGATACCCCAGGAGCAACAGTGTCCCTAATTTGCTGGGAAGTGGCGGTGCGGTCCCCTATGGCACTGCGTAGGATCCTACGGCCTTGGCGTGCATCCGTGCGTCGCTGCGGTCCAGTCCCAGGTCGACGGGCACGTGCACCTTCCGCCGACCACTGGCGACAACATCGATGTACTGTGGAGACCTCACGCCCCACGTGTTGAGCAATTCGGCGGTACGTCCACCCGGCCTCCCGCATGCCCACTATACGCCCTCGCTCAAAGTCCGTCAACTGCACATACGGTTCACGTCCACGCTGTCGTGGCATGCAACCAGTGATAAAGACTGCGATGGAGCTCCGTATGCCACGGCAAACTGGCTGACACTGACGGCGGCGGTGCACAAATGCTGCGCAGCTATATATATATATATATTTATATATATATATATATATATATATATATATATATACACTCCTGGAAATGGAAAAAAGAACACATTGACAACGGTGTGTCAGACCCACCATACTTGCTCCGGACACTGCGAGAGGGCTGTACAAGCAATGATCACACGCACGGCACATCGGACACACCAGGAACCGCGGTGTTGGCCGTCGAATGGCGCTAGCTGCGCAGCATTTGTGCACCGCCGCCGTCAGTGTCAGCCAGTTTGCCGTGGCATGCGGAGCTCCATCGCAGTCTTTAACACTGGTAGCATGCCGCGACAGCGTGGACATGAACCGTATGTGCAGTTGACGGACTTTGAGCGAGGGCGTATAGTGGGCATGCGGGAGGCCGGGTGGACGTACCGCCGAATTGCTCAACACGTGGGGCGTGAGGTCTCCACAGTACATCGATGTTGTCGCCAGTGGTCGGCGGAAGGTGCACGTGCCCGTCGACCTGGGACCGGACCGCAGCGACGCACGGATGCACGCCAAGACCGTAGGATCCTACGCAGTCCCGTAGAGGACCGCACCGCCACTTCCCAGCAAATTAGGGACACTGTTGCTCCTGGGGTATCGGCGAGGACCATTCGCAACCGTCTCCATGAAGCTGGGCTACGGTCCCGCACACCGTTAGGAAGTCTTCCGCTCACGCCCCAACATTGTGCAGCCCGCCTCCAGTGGTGTCGCGACAGGTGTGAATGGAGGGACGAATGGAGACGTGTCGTCTTCAGCGATGAGAGTCGCTTCTGCCTTGGTGCCAATGATGGTCGTATGCGTGTTTGGCGCCGTGCAGGTGAGCGCCAATATCAGGACTGCATACGACCGAGGCACACAGGGCCAACACCCGGCATCATGGGGTGGGGAGCGATCTCCTACACTGGCCGTACACCACTGGTGATCGTCGAGGGGACACTGAATAGCGCACGGTACATCCAAACCGTCATCGAACCCATCGTTCTACCATTCCTAGACCGGCAAGGGAACTTGCTGTTCCAACAGGACAATGCACGTCCGCATGTATCCCGTGCCACCCAACGTGCTCTAGAAGGTGCAAGTCAACTACCCTGGCCAGCAAGATCTCCGGATCTGTCCCCCATTGAGCATGTTTGGGACTGGATGAAGCGCCGTCTCACGCGGTCTGCACGTCCAGCACGAACGCTGGTCCAACTGAGGCGCCAGGTGGAAATGGCATGGCAAGCCGTTCCACAGGACTACATCCAGCATCTCTACGATCGTCTCCATGGGAGAATAGCAGCCTGCATTGCTGCGAAAGGTGGATATACACTGTACTAGTGCCGACATTGTGCATGCTCTGTTGCCTGTGTCTATGTGCCTGTGGTTCTGTCAGTGTGATCATGTGATGTATCTGACCCCAGGAATGTGTCAATAAAGTTTCCCCTTCCTGGGGCAATGAATTCACAGTGTTCTTATTTCAATTTCCAGGAGTGTATATAACCCAGGAGCCAGGAGACATTTAATAGTTTTCTTGCAGTTATCTTTGATTAGTTTTTGTGATTAAGTTTTATAATTTTATTTAAGTGTCTCTATTTTTCTCCCTTTTTTGTAAAAAAAAAAAAAAAGAGCGAACCGATTTGCTGAATATTCAAGTGCTGAATTACTCTTTGTTTTATGTGATTACTCTCTAAGTTGAACTAACACTAATATCAGGTTGTCAGTTTTGCAGCCTGGGCTATTTATCCATACTGTATGCTGACCCACTACCTAGTTGTCCGATAGGCCAACAAATTCTTCCCGTGTGCCTCAGCAGTCGGTTGATTTGACGACGTGAGAGCAGGCGGGTGAGGTTCTGGGCAGAGGTCGAGGACCTCAACTGGACCGCTTTTCAGTGCCAAGTTGGGGTGGCGGGTCGTCGGCCACCTAAACTATATTCTTATGCGTATTGCAACGGCCTGTCCCGTGGATCTTCTTCATTTGCCGTCCCTCCCTAATTTACCCTTGGTTGCCTTCCCCTCCCGGAATCAAGCCTCGAAACTGTGCAAATACGAAGGTTTCACGACAACAGGAAGTTACTAAATTTCTTCAAGTTAAATTCTGTTGCAAATTTAGTTCACCGTATATATATATATATATATATATATATATATATATATATATATATATATATATATATATATATATATACAGGGCTATTACAAATGATTGAAGCGATTTCATAAATTTACTGTAGCGCCATTCATTGACATATGGTCACGACACGCTACAAATACGTAGAAAAACTCATAAAGTTTTGTTCGGCTGAAGCCGCACTTCAGGTTTCTGCCACCAGAGCGCTCGAGAGCGCAGTGAGACAAAATGGCGACAGGAGCCGAGAAAGCGTATGTCGTGCTTGAAATGCACTCACATCAGTCAGTCATAACAGTGCAACGACACTTCAGGACGAAGTTCAACAAAGATCCACCAACTGCTAACTCCATTCGGTGATGATATGCGCAGTTTATAGCTTCTGGATGCCTCTGTAAGGTGAAATCGACGGGTCAGCCTGAAGTTAGCGAAGAAACTGTTGAACGCGTGCGGGCAAGTTTCACGCGTAGCCCGCAGAAGTCGACGAATAAAGCAAGCAGGGAGCTAAATGTACCACAGCCGACGGTTTGGAAAATTTTACGGAAAAGGCTAAAGCAGTAGCCTTACCGTTTACAATTGCTACAAGCCCTGACACCGATGACAAAGTCAAACGCTTTGAATTATCGGCGCAGTTGCAACAGCTCATGGAAGAGGATGCGTTCAGTGCGAAACTTGTTTTCAGTGATGAAGCAACGTTTTTTCTTAATGGTGAAGTGAACAGACACAGTGTGCAATTCTGGGCGGTAGAGAATCCTCACGCATTCGTGCAGCAAATTCGCAATTCACCGAAAGTTAACGTGTTTTGAGTAATCTCACGGTTTAAAGTTTACGGCCCCTTTTTCTTCTGCGAAAATAACGTTAAAGGACACGTGTATTAGGACATGCTGGAAAATTGGCTCGTGCCACAACTGTAGACCGACAACGCCGACTTCATCTTTCAACAGGATGGTGCTCCACCGCACTTCCATCATGATGTTCGGCATTTCTTAAACAGGAGATTGGAAAACCGATGGATCGGTCGTGGGGGAGATCATGATTAGCAATTCATGTCATGGCCTCCACGCTCTCCCGACTTAACCCCATGCGATTTCTTTCTGTGCGATTATGTGAAAGATTCAGTGTTTAAACCTCCTCTGCCAAGAAACGTGCCGGAACTGCGAGCTCGCATCAACGATGCTTTCGAACTCATTGATGGGGACATGCTGCGCCGAGTGTGGGAGGAACTTGATTATCGGCTTGATGTCTGCCGAATCACTAAAGGGGCACATATCGAACATTTGTGAATGCCTAAAAAAAACTTTGAGTTTTTGTATGTATGTGCAAAGCATTGTGAAAATATCTCAAATAATAAAGTTATTGTAGAGCTGTGAAATCGCTTCAATCATTCGTAATAACACTGTATATATAACCAAACGTTTAAGGCCTTACAGGTCTTCTTGATATCACTGTTTTTACATTTGTTGTATTCCTGGTAGCCACCACCGTTGTTTTAAAGCGAGGAATTTACTCTCTTAAATTGTTTTGGAAGATTTGTAACATATCTTTATTTATTTCTGTTAAAGTGTTACTTTCCATATTTTGAAAGGGAATATTTCTAAGCCTTCTGGGGCTCTCTGTTGATCTTGACCTTTCTGTAATACCTAAAAACTTCAAGGCAATTTCTAAGCCTTCTAGCACTTTGATTTTGTTGTAATATTTTTTTTAAAGAGATAAATTTAAAAGACAATTTTTAAGCTCTTGTGGTTCTCTGTGGTTGCTTGTTGTTGTTAACTGGATTTTCATTCCATTGTAAATTAGTATTTTATGTATTTTCACGAAATAAATCTGGATGTGTACGTGATGCTGAACGTTGGGCTTGGCCCTTCCATGAATTCCTGCCACCACCAATTAAAGTCCATTTCAGTGGGCACATATTTAAAACGCGGGACCATGTGTTTTACCTGTGCGAAAAGCGATTCACAAACTAACAAAAAACATTTCGTGTAGTTATGTGTAACGATTCAGTGCGTCTGAAATTATAGGGAGCTGTCTTCTGGAAGTGGTAAGGTTATGAGCATACAGAAAATAATACTTTGAACACATTTATTTACTCCAGAGGCCAAATTTAACATCAACAAAAGTGAGTAATACCTACTCGCCCCAGATCCCAACTTTTGAACTGCAGTTTCTGTAATAGTTCAGCGAATTTTAAATCTAACGAACACTTTCAGCTCTGTAACACTAGAAAATCACCTCAGAGGATACCCTGGACCTCAAAATAGTTTTGTCTAGTCGGAAATCTATGTTACAGAGACCGCAATGTGCATCTACTTACATAATTTAAAAAAAAATTCATGATGACAGATTATTCAAGATGATAGATACTCCTGTACAGGCGTTAAAATAAGAATGTGAGCCTTAGAAAACCAGCGCGCAGTATTCGCAATAACAACAAAGAGCAAACCCAAAGTATATGAAGAGATTAAAGAATGAATGACTAATGTTCCGTCGTTAGAGACGGAGCAGACGTTCGGGTTAAGGAAGGATGGGGAAGGGCACGCCCATTTTTCAAAGGAACCAATCCGGCATTTACCTAAAGCGATTTGGGGATAGCACAGAAAAGATACAACTGGATGGCCAGGTGAGGATTTGAACCGCTGTTGTCAAACATACGATTCCAGTGTGCCAACTGCTGCGCTAAATACATCAGAATGCCTGAATTAACCAATGCACAGCGACGAGTTTGAGCTCGGTTCACGCCAAGACCGGTAGCTTGATACAACACGGAATCTAAAACGTACCCAGTGAAAAGACACTAAATCTACATAACACACAAACGGCAAATAACACACAGGCCTTTTAATTTAAATTGACAATGAGTAATGTTTATGGTACCTAAATCGGAGAATACACGGACCAGTAGTGCAGGTAAAGGCAAATCTTTCTAGACCTAACTTTATTGACAGTGAAAACCAAACTTTAAAGATACCGAAATCAAGAAACTATACGCACCAGTTGTACATGTAAAGGCAAATCTGCCTAGGTAAAAGTTAACTGAAAATGGAATATTTTAAAAATACCTAAATGATGGAAACTGCGCACCAGTAGTGCTAGACAAAGTTTACTAACATTAAAAAATCTGACAGGGATAATAAGGCAAAATGGGTGCCCTCTTAGAGTCAGATAAATGTTTACCGGGATCCTGATCAAGATTAGGGACTTCGGCCTGCAGTTACTGCCATATCAGCTTACGTCAAGAACATCAAACGACATTCAGCCAGCAACACATGGGTTTTCTCGAACAGTTTTATTGCACACAAGAAACGGTGTTCACCATTATACCTGCGTTAGGCCAAGGAGAATTTAAGTCTGTGTACGTCGCCACGTCCACCAATCAAGGCAGAATGAAACAGATACAGGACTGTGTACGCAATGCCAGGCGAGCAGGTAGGGACGAAAAACAGGGAAATTCACATCCCGATTTTCATATTGTAAACACTCCTGTCGGCGTGTAAGATTACACCACATCGTTTTATAAACCTGCATTTTCCTTAAAATTAATATTTTTCCCGCAAAAATATAATAACCTGCTTTCGTTTAGCGTGATTTTTTTTTTGGTTCCGTAATGCTCCTCAATCGATTTTGAAGAAGTTATGCCGTTAAGAAATCTGATTTGTGTCCACGTGGCACTGTAGTAGGTTAACTTCTCTATAAACATTTTATCTTTTCACAATTCGTAACAAGGCCCCGGGAGTAGACAACATTCCATTAGAACTACTGACAGCCTTGGGAGAGCCAGTCCTGACAAAACTCTTACATCTGGTGAGAAAGATGTATGAGACAGGCGAAATTCCCTCATACTTCAAGAAGAATATAATAATTCCAATCCCAAAGAAAGCAGGTGTTGACAGGTGTGAAAATTACCGAACTATCAGTCTAATAAGTCACAGCTGCAAAATACTAACGCGAATTCTTTACAGACGAATGAAAAAGCTGATAGAAGCCGACCTCGGGGAAGATCAGTTTGGATTCCGTAGAAATGTTGGAACACGTGACGTAATACTGACCCTACGACTTATCTTAAAAGAAAGATTAACGAAAGGCAAACCTACGTTTCTAGCATTTGTAGACTTAGAGAAAGCTTTTGACAATGTTAACTGGAATACTCTCTTTCAAATTCTGAAGGTGGCAGGGATAAAATACAGCGAGCGAAAGGCTATTTACAATTTGTACAGAAACCAGATGGCAGTTATAAGAGTAGAGGGACATGAGAGGGAAGCAGTGGTTGGGAAGGGAGTGAGACAGGGTTGTAGACTCTCCCCGATGCTATTCAATCTGTATATTGAGCAAGCAGTAAAGGAAACGAAAGAATAGTTCGGAGTAGGTAGTAAAATCCATGGAGAAGAAATAGAAACTTTGAGGTTCGCCGATGACTCTGTAATTCTGTCTGAGACAGCAAAGGACTTGGAAGAGCAGTTGAACGGAATGGGCAGTGCCTTGAAAGGAGGGTATAAGATGAACATCAACGAAAGCAACACGAGGATAATGGAATGTAGTCGAATTAATGCTGCGGGAATTAGATTAGGAAATGAGACACGTAAAGTAGTAAAGGAGTTTTGCTATTTGGGGAACAAAATAACTGATGATGGTCGAAGTAGAGAGGATATAAAATGTAAACTGGCAATGGCAAGGAAAGCATTTCTGAAGAAGAGAAATTTGTTAACATCGGGTATAGAGTTAAGTGTTAGGAAGTCGTTTCTGAAAGGATTTGTATGGCGTGTAGCCATGTATGGATGTGAAACATGGACGATAAATAGTTTAGACAAGAAGAGAATAGAAGTTTTCGAAATGTGGTGCTACAGAAGAATGCTGAAGATTAGATGGGTAGATCACGTAACTAATAAGGAGGTACTGAATAGAATTGGGGAGAAGAGGAGTTTGTGGCACAACTTGACTAGAAGAAGGGATCGGTTGGTAGGACATGTTCTGAGACATCAAGGAATCACCTATTAAGTACTGGGGGGCAGCATGGAGGGTAAAAATCGTAGAGGGAGACCAAGAGATGAATACACTAAGCAGATTCAGATGGATGTAGGTTGCAGTAGGTACTGGGGGATGAAGAGGCTTGCACAGGATAGAGCAGCATGGAGAACTGCATCAAACCAGTCTGAGGACTGAAGACCACGACAACAACAACAATTCGTAACAGTCATTATGAAACGATGCCATTTGTCAACCAAGTGCATTTGATTTACTAATCTTGGGAAATAGTATGATGGCGTGTAGCCTACTGTCAGAAACTTTTCAGACCATACGTTATTGCAAGTTAAATATACCGAAAAGTATAGAAAAGGTTTTGAAGTGGTAGTGATACTGGTATCTGTCTTTGTTCCCAAGGAAATTCGAGTTATTGAGAGGCATCCATGCCACGATCGCAAACTTACGGGGTTCGCGACGGCTAAACTTGATTTAGCGTATTAGCAAACATTGAAGGACATCAAAGACGAATTACTAGTGATTATTTCAGTCTTAGTGTCCTCCACTTACGTTATTTTAATTATCCATGTCTAAAAAAATTAAATTATATACGAAATTTGAAGTGGCCACTCGCTTATAAAAGGCAAACAATTATTTGCTCACGTCCTAGAATAAGTAGGCTGTACGTTTTGTATTCGAA
The DNA here is from genome assembly GCF_021461395.2 of Schistocerca americana. NCBI lineage: Eukaryota > Metazoa > Arthropoda > Insecta > Orthoptera > Acrididae > Schistocerca > Schistocerca americana. The sequence goes on from NC_060122.1 coordinate 626,348,775, forward strand.
TGTTCAAGGTATCAGAGAAAGCTTTCCTATAACGTTAGCACACAAAGGAGAGAGCATATTGGTATACAGCTAATACTTGTAATAGTTCCGTCACTGACAACGAATTTGTCCCTTAAATAAAAGAAAATAAAGCACGAAGGGTAAGTGAGAGCTATTGACGATAGCGCGGAAGAGTGTCAAAGGCTGATTAACATTTGGTATGGCATTTCTGATACGAATACTGCGGGAACTGAATTGTAGCTTTACTCACTTGCACTAGCCGCCGGCTCGAGCCGGGAATGCTAAACATTCTGGATGTCGCCGTGCTGGCGCGGCCCGCCCGCCGGTGTGGACAGCGCACGAGTGGCCTCGTGGTTTGAGGCGACATGTCATGGATTGCGCGGCCCCTCCCGCCGGAGGTTCGAGTTCTCAATCGGGCATGTGTGTGTGTGTGTGTGTGTGTGTGTGTTTGTGTGTGTGTGTGTTGTTCTTAACATAAGTTAATTTATGTCAAGTAGCTTGCAAATCAGGTGACCAATGGCCCCTGTAGTTTGGTCCCTTAGGAATTCACACACATTTGGATAATTTTTGTGGACAGCGCAATGCTAAACAATGTGTTTGATATCCAGGCACATCCTGACCCTGCAAAGGGCGTGTCGCTCGATGTTCATTGTGAAGATACTCAGTCGAACTCCTGAGTACGGCCCCCTGCCGCACCTCCAGATCGAAGCGGCCATTCTTCACTGGGCACAGGCACGCTCCCAAAGGTAAACATCTGGCAACATAGTGAATTTACCTCCACCAGTGTCAGGCTGTCATTATGAGAGACACCTTCCCAGTGAGTCACCACGCGACAGACAAAACTCAGGGGTGTGCAGCTAGGTAACGAAACACAAAGACGTTATGTAGGCAAGAGTATCGATGCGACCGCAAAAGGTTAAAATGTTTGTGAAATCTTATGGGACTTAACTGCTAAGCCTACACACTATTTAACCTAAATTATTCTAATGACAAACACACACACACCCATGCCCGAGGGAGGACTCGACTGCAGCGCCCCAGACTGCTCGGCTAATTCCGCGCGGCATGCGAGCGCAAATACGGCTCAGTTTCATTGACGATCAACAGGCTAGAGGAGGGAATTCTTGTTACAAATAGTCATGAACGGACGTGTTAACGTCATATTTTCACATCTTAATCTGCCAAGCAGGAAAATTTGCGAATTAATTATCTGAAAGATTTCATACTTAACGTTTTAGTTTTATGCATTTATGACAAACAAATCAAATGAATACTAGAATTACTGGACATATGGAAGTCAGGTCCTTAGATTCAGTTCAGTGATGTCACGTTGGAAGCAGTGGCGCTGAAGAGCTCTCAGAATGCGGGAAGTCTGCAAGTCCTTTAAACCGCAGTGGAATACGATCTGCTGGGAATTTGCAATTGAATTAGCACGGCTGTTAAACGTAATTTATCGCCGAGTCGTCGAGCGGAAAATTGTCCTCAGAGAATGGAAAAAGAAAGCGAGAGACAATGGATGCCAAGGGCGGTAGTGCGGTGATTGCTACGAGCAACAGAGCTACATAAACGATGCGACCCTGTGACAGCTTAATTAAGAATGGTGGGCGTTGCAGTATAGTCATCATTTCTCTTACTTGTACATGAAAATGCGAGGTGGGATGAATACGTAATTCAATACGTCTCTTTTCTGGGCCAATTTCGGTTTAAAAAATGTATAATTCGTTGTGGGACATCGTGAAATTTTTCCTCTTCACTCCATACAGTTTCATGAAATTCCGTTAAGTGGCGGTGCTATTCGTACCCATCAAAATGGCGTCTATAACGGAGGTGCTTTCCAAACAGAATGGTGCCATTGAGTATCTTTTGATGAAAAACCAGAGCATCTAAAATATTCACAGGCGCTTGCAGAATGTCTACGGAGACCTGGCAATGAACGAAAGCACGGTGAGTGATTGGGCGAGGCTTCTGTCATCATAGAAAGGCTGCGCAAACATGTCCAATCTCCAGCGTACCGGCTAGCCGGGCACAACTCTGATTCCTGCAATGTTGGAATGTGCGGACACTCTCATTCAACGTGGTCGACGGACCAAAAACAACTTACTGAACAAATGGACGTCTCCGTTGGTAGCGTTGACACACTCGTCTACCAGTTGGGATACTCAAAGATGTGTGCCCCTGGGTTCTTCGCCGCTTAACAGAAGTCCATAAAGAACACAGTTCCATCTGTGCAGGACTGCACGCGCCTTACAAGACTGATCGCGATAATTTTTTGTCGAACATTGTCACAGGTGATGAAAAAGTGGTTCATTACTTCGAACCGGAAACAAAACGGCAATGAATGGAGTGTTGCTACACCATTTCTCATCCGAAGAAAAAGTCCAAAGCTGCACTCTCAGCCGGTAAAGTCACTGCGACCGTCTGCGTCACTCTGATTGATGTCCTCCCTCATGGTGCCACATTCAAGTCTGAAGTGTATCGTACTACCAATAACAAACTGAAGAAACGACCTCAGTGTATTCGTTGCCACAAGAATACAAACGAACTTCTTCTTCTCCATGACATCACAAGGCCTCGCACAAGCCTGCGCACCCGAGAGGAGCTCCAAAACTTCGTTCGAATGTTTTTTCTCATCCACCATCCGGATGCCTCATCTTCCAGTTTCTATCTGTTCGGCCCGACGAAGCAGCACACCTTGGGAAGCAGTACGTGGTTGGTGGGGAGGTTACCGAAGTAGCAACGCGTTGCCTCCGACACCGATAGTAGAACTGTACCACGAAGCGGACAAGCCTTAATAGGAAGGTGTCATATGGTCGTTGCGATGGACGGAGATTATGTTGAGAAAATGGGCTTTTATAATGATAACAGTGGGTAACAATATGGTTTATTAGAATCCTGAGTAGAATCAAAAAGTAGTGTTAAATTTCGTATTGAAGGCTTCTTGTATTCAATGAGGTGACAAAACTCATGAGTTCACATCTACATACATACTATGCAAGCCATCATACGGTGCATGTCGGATTGTACCCTGTACCACTAATAGATATCTCCTAAATACCGTGTCAGACCTCCTTTATCCAGAAGTAGTCCAGTAGCTCCAGGTGGCAAGGATTCAACAAATCGTTTAAAGTCTCCTGCAGAACTATTGAGTCATGTTGTCTCTATAGCGGTCCATAATTGCGAAAGTGTTGCAGTGCAGGATTTTGTGCACGAACTGACCTCCCGGTTATGTCCGATAAATGTGCGATGGGTTTTACGTCGGGCGATTGTGGCCCCGTGAAATGTCGCATTGTAGTCATATGAATTCCACTGTCAGTGATCGGTTCAGCTGGACAAGAGCACCTAGTCCAATCCATGTAAAGACAACCCACACCATTATGGAGCCACCATCAGCTTTTTGACATCTTGGGTCTATGGCTTCGGAACACTCGAAATCTATCATCACTTCTTACCAACTGAAGTGGGTCTCTTCTGACCAGTCCAAGGCGTTCCAATTGTCCTGGGTTCAAACGATATGTTCAAGAGCCCAGTACTGGTGCTGCACGCGATTTCGTGCTGTTAACAAAGGCACTAGCGACCGCCGTCTGCTGCCCATTAACGCCAAATTTCCCCGGATTCTCCTAACGGGTATGTTCGTGTGGGTCTCACATTGATTTCCGAGGCTATATCACGCAACGTTGCTTGTCTGTTAACACCGACAACTCACGCAATCGCTCCTACCTGTAGTCATTAACTGAAGGCCGTCGCCTATTTCATTTTACATAGTGAGATGTGGTGCCTGAAATTCTCTGCACGCTCTTGACCCTGTGGATCTTGGAATATTGATCTTACAAGATGGCCTCCGGCTCGACAGTGGCTCGATATTGGCTCTGCGTTGAGACGTCGTTTTCGTGTCGTAGAGGTGGTATTTAACAACTGGTATTTACTCTCACTAGTGGTAGAATTAAAATTTGATATAGTGCCTTATATTTGAAACAGATATGTTTATGTAAAGTAGTACAAGTGATCAAAGTTTTGAATTGCAATCCGTCACCGCTAGCGTGGAGCTAACGTCGCCCTACCGCGGCGCTGAACGCGAGCCGGCCAATAATACGTCACGCGTCGCACATCGTCAGTCGAGCTGAGAGCGTAGAGTGTGGATTCCAGCGACCAGTGCTGCCTGCGTCAGGCGTTCCCAGTTGCCCAGCCGTTCCTGCCGGATGGTGGAGACACAGTGGCGCCGACTGGAGCGCTTCATTGAGGCGTAGTTTACCAACAGCTATTTGCAGGTATTCCCACTGCGTGCGTTATGTGACTGATTACGCCAGCTGCTGCAGGAGGTGGCTGCAGACACTGCGCAGTCTACAATAGGAGATTTTAGTCTTAAAAACTAAATTATGTCTGCTGGGTTAGTAACAATGTAACGGTTAACCACTAATAAATATCTAGTGGGGGAGCTATAGTTTATTTCTGTGGCTAATAACGGAAAGAAGTTGTTAGCTCTAAACAAGCGTTAGCTCCTCGATTACGTTTAGAAGCGTGGACACTGGCGCAAACAAACATCAATAAAACCCTGATCCGACACGTCATTTGTTATCCAATGTAGCATGGATCTCCGCCCCACAAAAGTTCTATAAATCCCTCCAAATCCTCCAGCGTCTTACACTCCATTTCGCCTTATGCATTCGTTTACCTTCCCTCACCTAGATCCTCTACCATATCATCGCATTCTCATCCCTCCTCACCTACACCAAAGGCCTACGCATCTCTGTCCGCAAACTGGTCTCCAATAATCCCTGATCATCAACCAACGCTGCTTCGCCTTCACCAACACATCCGTCCGTATCTACACCTCCACATACTCCATATCATGTTTCAGCGAGACTTTAATCACCTCCTTCTCCTAGACAATCAGATCCGCTCTGATACATACCCCACCTACCAACTTAAAACCTTCCCCTCCTAACCCACTCCATAATAGAGCTCCTATGTCCTTTTCCCTCTTCACTCACCCATATCCCTTTCTTCCTGTAACCGTTACCCTCCCCCATTACTCCTCCTCACAATCTGTCAAATGGTTCAAATGGCTCTGAGCACTATGGGACTTAGCATCAGTCCCCTAGACTTAAAACTATTTAAACCTAAGTAACCTAAGGACCACACACATCCATGCCTGAGACAGGATTCGAGCCTGCGACCGTAGCAGCCGCGTGGTTCCGGACTGAAACGCCTAGAGGCGCTCCGTCACAGCGTCCGGCTCACCGTCTGTCCTTCCCAATGTCCGTACTCCCACTATCTGCTTGTCCTCCTGCCTCTCATCTCCACACAGACCCTTATCCCCTTCCTTCCTCCTCCCCCCCATCCCCCTAGCCTGATCATCTATTGAGCATATTCTCTCCATATTCATTGAGGAATTTCACCTCATCGTAACTGTGTTTTTAAATTGTATGTATTATTCGTCCTATTAGCCGTCCATCACAAATTTTTTTAACTTACAGTGTAATCAGTCCTCACATATTAATTTTTCTATAAATTTTGTTCACATTTTATGAACACTCTTGGCTAAAGAGAGGAGTGTCGTACCGCTGACAGCCTTCCCCCCCCCCCCCCCCCCCCCCCCCCCGGCTAAATGGGGCGATTGGGGATGAAATGACAATAAAGGGGAAAAAAGCAAACAAACTGGTGTAAGCTGTCGGGGGCGGAAAATTTTGCTGGTGGGGAGGGTCCGTCCCCGGTGTGTAATCATACAGTCACGGCACTCGGATCAGATTGTTCTGAAACACCGACCGGCAGAACAACATACAACATGCAGTCAGACACATTAGTTCATTAGAAAACCTGGTACGAAAAAGAGCCCATACGGAGGCCAAAATAGCACAAGTAGTCGATAACACAAGTAGTCGATGACATCTTGGGAGATCTGCAGGAATAGCTCGAAAACTAAAAATGAACCGTGAATTTACTTTCAAAACATTTTCTTAAGAATTTACTTTATTTACTAGCGATTAATCAAGAACATTAACACATTTAATCACACTATTTGAGCATGGATATAATTCCCAGCGGGTAGCTGATGAATACAAATCAAATTTCTTTCAACAAATGGAAATTTTATTCCTAAAAACCCTCTTTCCTTTTTTTTTAGAAACAGATTTAAAATTATAATCAGAAAGCGCCCTCTAAATATCAAGTTACAATTTATTCAGTGGCAGAAAGAACAAATTTTAACTGTATGAGCTATCGGGCTGAGAACCATGCGGCTCGCTTTTGACACGGCCGTAGTCACGACTGCTCACAACAACCGCTGAAAGACTACACTGGTGCAAATCTGCAACACCCCAGGTTACTTTAAACTAAAAATTTTAACAACTCACACAAGCACATAAACTGTGCACCCCATAGGAGGGATGGAAATGGTGCAAAACATTAACATTACAAGATTAACTTGCCACCGAAGGTGCAACTTGATTTAAAAAAAAAAAAGGTCTTACGGTGGAAGGGTGGCAACTATATATACTAAAATGACTATTTAAATACAATCCATGAAATGCAGTCTTACATAAAATAAACAAGGTTGGCCTCTCAAGATGATAGGAAAGATAGAAACATATTTCAGGAATTCGGCAGTTACACTTCAAGGAATAAATTCGTTAATACCGAATCCGACAAACATGACAGAGGCAGCTATTAACGTACAGCAGACCGACAGACAGACAGACAGATACTAACTGCCTAACAAATGCAGACGGGAGACAGACGAGCAGGCTGGGGACGAGAGACTGACCAAGGAAACAAGTAGAATTTAACAAGTAAATGAAACAACATATCACGAATCACTTAACTTCTAATGAACTGTGATGTCTGGCGAAGACCTAGCGCCGCACCCCCAAAACGCTCTCCCGAACCGTCCGCTGCCAGACGCTTCAATGGACGCAGGAAGGAGCGCCGATCTCCCGTCTCACGGCGTCGCAGCTCACACCGGCCAGACCGATGTCGTGGGTTGGCTCCTGTTGCTCTCCTGTCGGCCCCTCGCTATACGGCGCGGCCCACTGGACTGACGTGGCGACCTCACATGCGCCGACGGTCAAGACGCACAAGTCATCTTGTGTCCCAGTGAGCGGCCGACCAACCGATCGATCCAACCGCCAATGAGTGTTGCCCGAGCAACTCGAGCAGACTCAGATCCAGGAACTCACCCCCGACCGGGCAACCACTAGCTGAGTTCTGTTACTGGCGGAGTGGCAAGACTCTCATTTTGCCGATTTTAAAGTTTGATCCAAACGACAGATGTGCTAACACTGAACGACAGACAGACACTAACTGCCGCACACTGACCCGGCTGACCAACTGACCAGACTCGCACTGAGCGAGCTCATAGCGCCCCTTAAATGCGCGTGAACAGGCTACCTTTCCCCTTTCCCACCAGAGGGAGACACCAAAGCTGCGATAGCTACAGCGGCGCCACCGCCAGAAATGGAGGGCGACTGCTTTACACTACGCGCTGCGGCGCGCTCTTCAAAACAGAAAATTTTACCACGTCTCAATAAAGTTTCGACTACAAAGGAGCATCTTTCAGAACCAAGGCGAAACTAAAGGGCCAGACTGAAAAGCTTCGAACTAACAACCATAGACTGCGCAGCTATCAAGCAGTAGCGAACGACCCTAACGCTCTCGACACAATAAGATGTCTGGAAAACGATATCGCTAAACTGAAGTCAGGAAACGAAAGATTAAGAAATGAGTGCAAAAACTGCTCCCATGTAGTAGCAGCCTCATGTCCAAAAGTAAAGCAAAAGAATAAGATACAGAAAGTATCTAAAATGGAAAGGCGAAATAAACCAAGTCAAGTACTTTTCAAGTAAGAAATAAGTAAAGATGCCACAATTGTTCGAGACACTATAACAAAAGACTATAAATCCAAGGAAAGACAAGATACAGAACAAGGCGATCAGATAAATTGAGAGCACGGTGATTCTGGAAACACAAACTTTGGCAGACAAAAATAAAATTACTGCCAAAACTGCACAGTTAGAAGACAAAAATGGCTCTGAGCAATATGCGACTTAACTTCTGAGGTCATCAGTCGCCTAGAACTTAGAACTAATTAAACCTAACTAACCTAAGGACATCACACACAACCATGCCCGAGGCAGGATCTGAACCTGCGACCGTAGCGGTCGCTCGGCTCCAGACTGTAGAGCCTAGAACCGCACGGCCACTCCGGCCGGCCAGTTACAAGACATTCGATGCGAAAAGCCACGGAAACCAAGGCCACTACTAACGTTAATCGGGTTCCAAAATCACTTACTGATTAAGAAATACTTGACAACCTTGATTAAGTAAACCTAAATGAGCAGATTACTAGAGAGGAATTTCAATAAAAAGTCAAAATCAGATTCAAGACTGGGCCTAGAGGCAAAAGAACTGTGAACAACGTACTTCAGGTTACACCAAGAATCAGATTTTTGCTTTTACATGGCAATAGAGCGCACGTAAAACTCATGACATTACTCATAAGAAACTTTGTGTCAGTCCAATGATGTTTTAAATGCTGGGGATATGGTCACCCGACCAAACGTTGTGATGAAGAGCCAGTTTGTGGAAGTTGTGTTAAACCGGACCACTAGAAATCCGAATGTCTTGAGGAAAAGTTGTGGGTTGCATTTCTTGCAAATACAAAGATAGAGCTCGCGATAAGTCCTGGTGTCCACAGTGTCCAAACTGTACAAAAGTACATAAAATGCAGATAGAAGGTAGTGAATATGACGTCACCAATAATGTCTGCTAAGCAGTACAGTAACAATAGGCAAACTACACTCCCCCCATGCAAGTATCAACAGCGGTTATCTATAGTACAACCCGGAAATAAGAACGAAACACAAATGTAAGTATCCATCCACGAGAATAAGAGCCTGGTGGCGAGCAGTGGCATGGAGAAAACAGCTACGGCTACTAGAAAACGACAGAATTACGATATCTTCTTATATGTGAATTTATTAAAAGCAAAAGTTTATATACTACTGATTTCGTAGATTATGCTTGCCTGCAAGGTGTCATGAACTATAACATAGTAAGGCGCCTAAAACTCACCCGGCTAGCCGCACGGTCTAACGCTCTGCTTCCCGAGCGGGAAGGCGTGCATGCCTCCGGCACGAATCCGCCCGGCGAAAGAGTGTCGAGGTCCGGTGTGCCGGCGAGCCTTTGGATGGTCTTTAAGGCTGTTTTCCATGTATCTCGGCGAATGCGGGCTGTTTCCCCTTATTCCGCCTCAGTTACACTACGTCGGCGATTGCTGCGCTAACACTGCCTCCACGTAAGCGTACACCGTAATTACTCTACCACGCAAACATTGGGGCTATACTCGTCTGGTGTGGGACGTCCTTGGGGAGGGGGGAGGGGGGGGGAGGGGGAGCGGAGGAGGTGGTCCACTGGGGGCTGGACGCTTAATAAGCCTGGGTTCGGTGGGGAACGGCGGTGAGGTGGGTGGACTGCTGTGGCCTGTTGTGGGGTTGTCAACCACTGAGTGCTACGGCGGGACGAAGCCTCTCCGTCATTTCTAAGTCCCCGGTTCAATACACAAAGCGCATAACACATGAAATTTTTGAATGAGCAACATTCCAAACAGTCGTTTTTATGAGGACAGAAGAAGTAGAAAAAGAAGTAATCAGACGTGAGCAAGAAATGAAAAACACACAAAACACCACAAAGAATCGTGATCACAAAAATAGTCATCCAAGCAGCAACAAAACAAATACACAAGAAACGGCACAGTACTTAAAGACTATAGAACAGCGTAAGAAAAATCGATCAGCAGAAGATAATAAAACCAATGTCAGTTAGACAGTCAGCGAGAGCGCACGCTAGTTCCTGCTACTAATAAGGCGAGTACACCGCTTGTTACATATTTTTACGAGCTTCAGACAATAGCGACTTATTTTCAGTTATCTGTGTAGCTACTAGTTGATTTTTGTAATTTCTTGTGTGTTCGAGTGCTTACTAGGCACAACCTTTTATTTCAATAACAGTGTAGTGTACAGTAACGCCGCCCGCATCTCGTGGTCGTGCGGTAGCGTTCTCGCTTTCCACGCCCGGGTTCCCGGGTTCGCTTCCCGGCGGGGTCAGGGATTTTCTCTGCCTCGTGATGGCTGGGTGTTGTGTGCTGTCCTTAGGTTAGTTAGGTTTAAGTAGTTCTTAGTTCTAGGGGACTGATGACCATAGATGTTAAGTCCCATAGTGCTCAGAGCCATTTCATTTTACAGTAACGCCGTAGCTATCGACCGTTGTATCGACTGTCGTATCGTGCACGCTTTTGTTTGTTTGCTTAGAACTGCTCAGTGTCAGTTAGACCGTCAGCGAGAGCAGCACCGCTAGTTCCTGCTACTAACAAGGCGAGTACACCGTTCGTTTGTTGCATACTTTTACGAGCTTCAAACAGGAGTGTCTGCAGTAATGGATAGGAACTGTGATTGTTTGTACAGGTGCGAGCTGATCTGGCGACCCTTCGCTCACAGCTTTAGGCTCCGTTGGCTTCCGTCACACAGCTTGAGGCTGCTGCCAAGTGGCATCACTGTGGGAAAAGGGGGGGGGGGGGGGGGTCGGACGTGGGGAAGCGGGAGACGTCAAGCACATCCCACGCGTCCTCCGATCGGTCCACTGCTGTGACCTCCCCGGGTACTGCCTGCACTGAGGTTGACCCCTCACCCGTGGTCGAGTGGAAGATCATTCCATAGTCTGGCACGCAGTGAAAAACTTTCCGAGGGGCCGATCGTAGGGCCTCCTCGGTTCGTTTGACAAACAGGTTTCGGGCGTTATCTGTGGCTGACGATGTCTCTGAGTCGGATGCCGTCTTCCACCCTGTTCCAGAGGAAGCTTCTCAGCCCTCAGGATCTGGGCATTCATAGAGTGTGGCATTGCTGGTAGTTGGGAGCTCCAACTTTAGGCGCGTAATGAGGCCCCTTAGGAACATGGCTGCCAAGGAGGGGAAGGAAGCCAGTGTGCACTCCGTGTGCATTCCGGGGGATGAGTCATTCCGGATGTGGAAAGGGTGCTTCCGGATGCCATGAAGAGTACAGGGTGCAGCCAACTGCAGTTGGTGGCTCATGCCGGTACCAATGACGTGCGTCGCTTAGGATCGGAGCAGATTCTGTCTGGCTTCGGGCGGCTAGCGGAAGTGGTAAAGAGTGCCAGTCTTGCTTCCGAGATTAAGGCGGAGCTCACCATGTGCAGCATCGTGGATAGAACCGACTGTGGTCCTTTGATGCAGAGCCGGGTGGAGGGTCTGAATCAGAGGCTCAGGTGGTTCTGTGACCGTGTAGGCTGCAGATTCCTTGACTTGCGCCATCGGGTGGTGGGTTTCCGGGCTCCGCTTAATAGGTCAGGAGTCCACTACACACAGGAGGCGGCTACACGGGTAGTGGGGGCTGTGTGGAAGGGACTGGGCGGTTTTTTAGGTTAGAGGGTCTCAGGGAACCACAGAAGGGGCGTCCGTCCACAATTGGGCGGGTAAAACACAGTAAGGTAGTTGTAGAAACGATTGGTATTGTAGTTGTAAGTTGTCGTAGCTGTGTTGGGAAAGAACCAGAGCTCCAAGCCCTAACAGAAAGTACTGAAGCTCAAGTAGTTGTAGCTACAGAGAGCTGGCTAAAGCCGGAAATAGTTTCAGCCGAAATTTTTTTAAACGAACTAACAGTGTTCAGAAACGATAGATTAAATACAGTTGGTGGCGGGGTATTTATTGCTGCCAGGGGTAGTTTGCCTTGTAGCGAAATTGAAGTAGATAGTTCATGTGAAGTAGTATGGGTAGAGGTTATACCTGACAATCGGACTAAACTACTAATTGGGTCGTTTTACCGACCCCCAGACTCAGAAGACATAGTTGCTGAACAGTTCTAAGAAAACTTAAGTCTCATTTCAAATTGGTACCCCACTCATACAATTATAGTCAGTGGTGATTCTATTCTGTCTTCGATATGCTGGAAAAATTACACGTTTATAGCCGGCGGCAGACATAAAACATCATACGATATTGTACTGAATGCTTTCTCAGAAAATTATTTTGAACAATTAGTTCATTAAACCACTCGAAGCGTAAATGGTTGCGAAAACATACTTTACCTTTTAACAACAGATACTCCTGGACAAATAGTGAGTGTTGTGACGAATATAGGGGTTAGCGACAGTTGTTGCTGCTACGCTGAACACCGTAACACCTCTAACCATCAAAAAGAAACGCAAAGTACATCTATTTAAAAAAGCTGATAAAAAAGCTCTTAACGCCTTTTTAAGAGACAGTCTTCATTCCTTCTGATCTGATCATGTAAGTGTAGAAAAATTGTGGAATGTTTTCAGAGAGATAGTATCTACAGCAATGGAGATATATATACCACATAAATTAATAAGTGATGGTACTGATCCCCCATGGTACACAAAACGGGTCAGATCGTTGTTGCAGAAGCATCTAAAAAAGCATGCCATATTTAAAAGAACGCAAAATCCCCAAGATTGGCAAAGTTTTACAGAAGTTCGAAATATAGCGCGTACTTCAATGCGAGGTGCCTTTACTAATTTCCACAACGAAATTCTGTCTCGAAATCTAGCACAAAACCGGAAGAGATTCTGGTCTTACATAAAGGTCACCAGTGGCAAGACGCAATCAATACCGTCACTGCGCGATAACAACGGGTGAAGTCACTGATGACAGTGCCACTAAACCAGAGTTATTAAACACTGTTTTCCGAAACTCCTTCACCAAAGAAGATGAAGTAAGTTTTCCTGAATTCCAATCAAGAACAACTGCCAAGATAAGAAACATAGAAGTAGATATCCTCTGAGTAACGAAGCAGCTTAAATCACTTAATAAAGGCAAGGCCTCCGGTCCAGACTGTATACCAGTCAGGTTCCTCTCAGAGTATGCTGACAAAATAGCTCCATATGTAGCAAGTATATGCAACCACTCGCTCACAGAAAGATCAGTACCGAAATACTGGAGAATTGCCCTAGTCACGCCAATACCTAAAAAGGTAAGTAGGAGTAATCTGCTGAATTACAGGCCTATATAACTAACGTCGATTTGCAGTAGGGATATAGAACATATACTGTGTTCGAACATTATGAAGTTCCTCGAACAAAACGATTTATTGACATATAGTCAGCACGGATTTAGAAAATATCGTTCTTGTGAAACACAGCTAGCACTTTATACTCATGAAGTAATAAGTGCTATCGACAGGGGATGTCAAATTGATTCCATATTTTTAAATTTCCAGAAGGCTTTCGACACCGTCCCTCACAAGGGTCTTCTAACCAAACTGCGTGCCTACGAAGTATCGCCTCAGTTGTGAGACTGGATCCGTGATTTCTTGTCAGAAAGGTCACAGTTCGTACTAATAGACGGAAAGTCATCGAGCAAAACGGAAGTACTATCCGGCGTTCCACAAGGAAGTGTTATAGGCCCTCTATTGTTCCTGATCTATATTAACGACATAGGACACAATCTGAGTAACCGTCTTAGATTGTTTGCATACGATGCTGTCATTTACCGACTTGTAAAGTCATCAGGTGATCAAAAAGACTTGCAAAATGATTTAGATACGATATCTGTATGGTGTGAAAAGTGGCAATTGACCCTGAATAAAGAAAAGTGTGAAATAATTCACACGAGTACTAAAAGAAATCAGCTAAATTTCGATTACGCGATAAGTCTCACAAATGTGAGGGCTGTAAATTCAACTAAATACTTAGGGAACCTAAACTGGAACGATCACATAGATAATATAGTGGGTAGAGCAAACCAAAGACTGCGATTCATTGGCTGAACACTTAGAAGGTGCGACATATCTACTAAAGAGACTGCTTACACCACGCTTGTACACCTGGAGTATTGCTGTGCGATGTGGGATGCGCATCAAGTGGGACCGACGGATGACATCGATAAAGTACAAAGAAGGGCAGCTCGTTTTGTATTATCGCGAAACAGGGGAGACAGTATCACAGACATGATACGTGAATCTGAGTGGCAATCATTAAAACAAAGGCGTTTTTCGTTGCGACGGGATCTTCTCATGATATTTCAATCACCAGTTTTCTCCTCCGATTGCGAAAACATTCTGTTGGCACCCAGCTACATAGGGAGAAATGATCATCAGGATAAAATAAGAGAAATCAAGGCTCTCACAGAAAAATTTATGTGATCGTTTTTCCCGCGTGTCGTTCGAGAGTGGAACGGTAGAGAGACAGCACAAAGGTGGTTCATTCAACCCTCTGCCAGGCACTTTACTGTGATTATCAGAGTAATCATGTAGATGTAGATGAGACGAAATAAAGACAACAACTAAACAGAAATACAACGCAGTTGAATGTGAAAAGTATATGAAACCTATACGCTGCACTTATAGAGGGAACACACATAGTTTGTTAACACAGAAACATAAAGAGAAACAACAGTGCAAGGTACTGCCGAACAAGACAGCGAACATGTACATGATCAAGAACGAGCGCTTGCAGACGCAAATACAACCGTAGAAATAAAATATGGGCAACACAGGCAGAAAAAGCAAAACATGTATCACCAAAAGAAATCATCATACAGAATATGACACTACAAGACATAAAAGAAAAGAAACGGAACTAAAAGGAACTGATAAAAATGCAACGGGCAACTTGAAAGAACAAAGAGTAGATTACAGTAACATGCTAGAGGACCCTTCCGTTATCACTTCAGCCGGCGATATTCTCGGAGTGCAGCTGCCGCATTACTGCTGTTTCGATAATTGAGCTTCAGCAGTAATGCCCTACCCCTCTTGTCCACGCTCATGTTGACACATCAACAAGTGCGCTGCGACTGCCAGATGTGTTGGACTATCGAAATGAGCGTTTGGCGTCATTGGCCGGGAGGCCCCTTGCGGGGCAGGTCCGGCCGCCTTGGTGCAGGTTTTATTACATTCGACGCCACATTGGGCGACCTGCGCGCACGGTGGGGATAACGTGATGATGAAGACAGCACAACACCCAGTCACTGAGCGGAGAAAGTCCCCGGACCCACAGAACGGCAACCCGTCACTCTGAGCACTCAGCTATCGGGGCGGACTGTGTGAGACTATGATTCACGATGACTGATTGCGGCACCTGGTGGCAACTGGACGGTGGGCTGTGACGCTTGGAAATCATGCACCCCACACTCTGGACATTAATGTCACTATGTCTGGTACTCGTACATTAATTAGTTTCCGTGTTATAATGTGTCAAACAGGTAAAGTTTAATTAGTCCCAAGATCTTGTAAGAGCACATGGACGAGTGTACTTTGACCGCAAGCAGACAGATCCTAGATGTTTTGTGTTGTCTAGACTTGCCGTGGAAGTTAAAGAGCTTTCGAAGTTTTGCGGAAGAAGTAGATAACGATGCAGTTTGCTTTCAAGAAGTACACTTACGTAATGGCAAAATACCTGACCTTCCAAAACATTGTATCACGGTAAACGAAAGACCAGACAGTAAGGGAATAATCATATGACATAAAAATTACAGCCATACTAGTCAGATAATTATCTTCGGAGCATATTGCAACAGCTGATATAACATTAAGGAACAATACTCGGATAATCTCCTAAATATGTGGAAAATACCTATTTGACGCAGAATCTAACGCAGACAGAATAAAAGGCATAGCACGATTTTCAACTGGAAAACGACTAATGATTCTAGCAGACATCAACGCACGCTCAACTCTTTCGCACGCAGATAGAATGGATGAAAAAGACACATAATAGTGAACGTAATATATGTAAACGCTCTATTTGCTCTAAATAAACCTTTTCAGCCGCCGACCTACTACAGTGATACGGGAAATAAGTGCAAAATAGACATCTCACTAGTAAATACTACGTCAATTACCTATATTACAGACTGAAAAGTTTCAGGCAATACAACACAAAGTGACCATAATGCAATAGTAGTACACACGGGAATTAGTAACACAAAGATACACACCACACTACAGAAACGATTAATCGCGAACAAAGCAGTTTGGAATAAGCTTAAACAGACAATTGAGAACTCACCAGTAAATACAAGGCAGTATCGATTACGAAGTAGACATCATAACAAATATTCCAGCACAAGCGCAAAAGCAAGCAATTTCAACAACACAAAACACACAAAAACAAGTAGTTTTATGGTTGACCAAATTAACAAGACTGAGAAAAGGAACATGTGAGAAACAACGGCACCGCCAAACATCTGAGACAGCTCAGAAAAGAACCATTAGTCTACAACATTACTTAGACGCAAAACAACGATGAAAGACGAACTCCGAAAGATCAGACAAAACCAGTGGGACGAATTTTTAACAATCAACACAGGAAACACATCTGGAGGGGGGTTACGTTTTACGATAAAAACAAAGCTTATAAAGAACACAGCAATATTGTCAACGCTTATGAGACCGGATGGCACGTTCACAAAAGGTTACAGATACTCTGCTCAACACCTTTAGAGTAAACTCCTTTCCCATGCACAAGATAAACGACAAAATACAATGCGAATAACGCAGTCACTGCCGCTTTTGCACTTGAAAAGGTTGCCTAGGCAATCAGAAAAAAAAAGAATACGAAAGCCCCTGGACCAGATGGCAGTCTCTCTGAAAAAAGTAAAAACGCTGCTCCACAAATAGTGCCTGAGCTAACAGACTTACTAAAATACGCATTACTAGGGTGAAGAATATGAAATTTATCAAAAGCTGCCAACGCAAAGCATTGTTAATTTAAAAAGTCATAGGCTCGATATCGGACTGACCAAAAAGATTACAGACACATATGCCTTATCAAAAAACTAGCGATAATACAAGAAAGACTACAGTGTGATAGACTAGTATCGCACAGACTGCTAGTCGCAACAAATCCCCATCAGTACAGAATCAGACAACACAGATCTGCAGACGACGCACTAAACAGAATAATAGAAGTAATACAGACAACTGACGACAAATATGAAGCGGCAAAATTGACAGACACTACTGGAGCTTTTGCAGTCATTAGTGTCCGGCTTTCTTCGAAAGACTGAGAGATATAGGGACTTCATTACCTTTGTGTAATAGTGTGGTAGACTACTGCAAGCACAGAATAGCTTAGTGGAAGTCTGGCCAGTGGAAGGTTGTCAAAACAGATTACCGAATGATGTCCACAAAGGTCTATTTGCGGACCAATTTTCTCCGACATCACCATCGAACCTCTATAGAATGAAATCAGTAAGGATAACAGGGCAAAAGGAGTGGTGGCATAATCTGACGACATGCTGATTGTAGTGTCAGCGATTTCAAGACTAGAATTAGGAACAAAGGCCACACAGCTCCTTGAAAGCGTTAACAAGTGTGGTACAAATAACAAACTGTCAATAGCAGATAACAAAACAGTGTACCTGTTATTACAGGGCACTCTTAGAAGGAAGTGTAGAATAAAAATAAACAATATTTCAGTTAAGAACTGGGAAGCAAAAAGATATCTTGGAAGACGTCTGGACAATAAATTAAACTTCAGTGAACGTGCAAGACTAATTACCGACAAAGCGATGTCAACAATTCATAAATTAGCTAAACTTAACACAACCCAATTTAGACTACTCAGACTATAACATGGCACTCTAAAGTATCAACTATTTTTCTGCGAGCACCTGGTCACATGCAGACACTCTTTCAGACGCGGACAAAGAATTGTGTTCGTGAAAATATCTGGTACTTTTAGAATAACGTCTATAGAGAGGCTGTGTGTGGTCATGGGTATGTGCCTCATTCACATCACTATTCGTCACCGAGCAGCGACATACTGGTTAAAGAAAGGTAGACCAGACAAAATTCAAGACAGCTTAACATATGTAGGACCGAGACACGTTTGCGAAATGGGACCGGATCTACTCCTTTTTCCCTAAAATATGAGAACGCATAAGACTAAAATACACCCCACAAGAGGAATGACCCATTTCCTGACCGGACATGGCCCATATGGTACCAATCTCCATCATGTAGGTCTAAAAGAAATTCACACCTGTGAATGTGGTGAATGTGGCACCGCTGAACATATAGTCCTCCAATGTGACACAATGGTACACCTAATACCGAATATACACCGAATATAGACCTAGGAAATAGAGTAACACACGCACGACAATAAAACACGTGGCGCGAATAGACACAGATACTGACACTGAAATGGATGAAACAACAGACACAGAAAGTGAACGTGACATTCAGTTGTTAATGTAATTATCCACAGAAGGTCCAAAGATCCAAATAGATGTAGCAGAACCTAACAATAGAAAAATTACAATAGCATAAAAACTGCATAATGAACATTAGATTAGGATTACATCATAATGGAATTAATGAAGGAAAATTACTATGTAAAACGAAAGACATATTGTAAAGCAAATACCTGCAAAATTGTTTCAGTGACAACAAGCTCGAATCCCGAGCTCTCGTCACCGAAACAGCTGCGATTCCAGGGACGAAATTTTCTCTTTCACTAACTTTCCTCACACCTTTCTTTATTATTTGTATTCTCTTTAATCATCATTTATTTATGTTTTCAAACATTGTATTTTATATTGTAACCTGTATTTATATTAACAAAGAACTTAAAATAAAATGTAATTGTTAACTTACTATCATAGTACTAATTGCATTAACAGAATTGTATCAATAATAGTACTACACAGGCATACACACACACACACACACACACACACACACACACACACACACACATATATATTAATGAATTAATGAAGGACCGGATAGACAAGGGATGACGTGTCTACTCCTTTTTCCCTAAAATATGAGAACGCATAAGACTAAAATACACCCCACAAGAGGAATGACCCATTTTCTGACGGGACATGACCCATATGCTACCAATCTCCATCATGTAGGTCTAAATAAAATTCACACCTGTGAATGTGGCGAACGTGTCACCGAAACAGCTGCGATTCCAGGGACGAAATTTTCTCTTTCACTAACTTTCCTCACACCTTCCTTTACTATTTGTATTCTCTTTAATCATCATTTATTTATGTTTTCAAACATTGTATTTTATTTTGTAACCTGTATTTATATTAACAAAGAACTTAAAATAAAATGTAATTGTTAACTTACTATCATAGTACTAATTGCATTAACAGAATTGTATCAATAATAGTACTACAAAGTACTGTCAGCGTATTATAGTATTTGAGAGTTTAGCATCGCGTTTTAGTACCTGAATAGTGTAAATTCGCGTAGTCGTTTGCTTCTGCAAGATCCGGGCGGTCGCAGAGGGTGGGCTTACTGGTAGTTGGGAGCTCCAACGTCAGGCGCGTAATGGGGCCCCTTAGGGAAATGGCAGCAAGAGAGGGGAAGAAAACCAATGTGTACTCCGTGTGCATACCGGGGGGAGTCATTCCAGATGTGGAAAGGGTCCTTCCGTATGCCACGAAGGGTACAGGGTGCACCCATCTGCAGGTGGTCGCTCATGTCGGCACCAATGCTCCCTGCCGCCGTTGGATAAGCAGCTGCAGCAGCAAGTCGTATACTCCTAGCTCACTCATTTGTTACATAGTGTAATTCTTAATTTCTTGGCGTGTTTTTGGTACTTGCATTGTTTAATTCATAAATTTCGGGCGTATTATAGTATTTGAGAGTTGTAGCATCGCGTTTTAGTTCCTGAATAGTGTAAATTCGCGTAGTCTCCTTCCGCCGCCGAGCAGTGTCAGCAGTGCGCAAGTAGCAGCATTACTGCATTTACTAGGCAATCTTGTATTTTAATAACCGCTTAAATTTTGTCGATTAGTTTGCGCTCTCTGTAGTTTAGTTCAGACGTTCTTTGATAAAACAGTTTTTAGCGTGGATAGGGACTGCAACTGCTGTGTTCGGAAGCAGGCTGAGTTGGCATCCCTTCGCTCCCAGCTTCAGGCAGTGTTGGCTTCGGTCACACTGCTTGAGGCTGTTGCCAATGGGCATCACTGTGGGGGTCCGGATAGGGGTCTGTCGGGGATGGCCAGCTCGTCCCACGCATCCCCCGATCGGACTACGACTGTGGTTGCCCGGGATACTGCCCGCATTGAGGCTGATCCCTCACCTGTGGTAGAGTGGGAGGTCGTCTCAAGGTGTGGCAGGGGGCGAAAGACATTCCGGAGGGCTGAACGGAAGGCCTCTCCAGTTTGTCTGACGAACCGGTTTCAGGCTCTGTCTCAGGCTGATACTGATCTTCGGCCTGACATGGCTGCTTGTCCTGTTCCAGAAGTTGCCCCTCAGTCTGCAAGATCCGGGCGGTCGCAGAGGGTGGGCTTACTGGTAGTTGGGAGCTCCAACGTCAGGCGCGTAATGGGGCCCCTTAGGGAAATGGCACCAAGAGAGGGGAAGAAAACCGATGTGCACTCCGTGTGCATACCGGGGGGAGTCATTCCAGATGTGGAAAGGGTCCTTCCGGATGCCATGAAGGGTACAGAGTGCACCCATCTGCAGGTGGTCGCTCATGTCGGCACCAATGATGTGTGTCCCTATGGATCGGAGGAAATCCTCTCTGGCTTCCGGCGGCTATCTGATTTGGTGAAGACTGCCAGTCTCGCTAGCGGGATGAAAGCAGAGCTCACCATCTGCAGCAGCATCGACAGGACTGACTGCGGACCTTTGGTACAGAGCCGAGTGGAGGGTCTGAATCAGAGGCTGAGACGGTTCTGCGACCGTGTGGGCTGCAGATTCCTCGACCTGCGCCATAGGGCGGTGGGGTTTCGGGTTCCGCTGGATAGGTCAGGAGTCCACTACACGCAAGAAGCGGCTACACGGGTAGCAGGGGTTGTGTGGCGTGGGCTGGGCGGTTTTTTAGGTTAGATGGCCTTGGGCAAGTACAGAAAGGGTAACAGCCTCAACGGGTGCGGGGCAAAGTCAGGACATGCGGGGACCAAGCAGCAATCGGTATTGTAATTGTCAACTGTCGAAGCTGTGTTGGTAAAGTACCAGAACTTCAAGCGCTGATAGAAAGCACCGAAGCTGAAATCGTTATAGGTACAGAAAGCTGGCTTAAGCCAGAGATAAATTCTGCCGAAATTTTTACAAAGGTACAGACGGTGTTTAGAAAGGATAGATTGCATGCAACCGGTGGTGGAGTGTTTGTCGCTGTTAGTAGTAGTTTATCCTGTAGTGAAGTAGAAGTGGATAGTTCCTGTGAATTATTATGGGTGGAGATTACACTCAACAACCGAGCTAGGTTAATAATTGGCTCCTTTTACCGACCTCCCGACTCAGCAGCATTAGTGGCAGAACAACTGAGAGAAAATTTGG
The DNA here is from genome assembly GCF_021461395.2 of Schistocerca americana. NCBI lineage: Eukaryota > Metazoa > Arthropoda > Insecta > Orthoptera > Acrididae > Schistocerca > Schistocerca americana. Next base: position 626,370,050 of record NC_060122.1, read on the forward strand.
AATACATTTCACATAAATTTCCTCAGCATGTTATAGTCTTAGGTGGAGATTTCAATTTACCAGATATAGACTGGGACACTCAGATGTTTAGGACGGGTGGTAGGAACAGAGCATCGAGTGACATTATACTGAGTGCACTATCCGAAAATTACCTCGAGCAATTAAACAGAGAACCGACTCGTGGAGATAACATCTTGGACCTACTGATAACAAACAGACCCGAACTTCTCGACTCTTTAAGTGCAGAACAGTGAATCAGTGATCATAAGGGCGTTGCAGCATCCCTGAATATGGAAGTTAATAGGAATATAAAAAAAGGGAGGAAGGTTTATCTGTTTAGCAAGACTAATAGAGGGCAGATTTCGGACTACCTAACAGATCAAAACGAAAATTTCTGTTCCGACACTGACATTGTTGAGTGTTTATGGAAAAAGTTCAAGGCAATCGTAAAATGCGTTTTAGACAGGTACGTGCCGAGTAAAACTGTGAGGGACGGGAAAAACCCACCGTGGTACATCAACAAAGTTAGGAAACTACTGCGAAAGCAAAGAGAGCTTCACTCCAAGTTTTAACGCAGCCAAAACCTCTCAGACAAACAGAACCTAAACGATGTCAAAGTTACCGTAAGGAGGGCTATGAGTGAAGCGTTCAGTGAATTCGAAAGTAAAATTCTATGTACCGACTTGACAGAAAATCCTAGGAAGTTCTGGTCTTACGTTGAATCAGTAAGTGGCTCGAAACAGCATATCCAGACACTACGGGATGATGATGGCATTGAAACAGAGGATGACACGCGTAAAGCTGAAATACTAAACACCTTTTTCCAAAGCTGTTTTACAGAGGAAGACCGCTCTGCAGTTCCTTCTCTAAATCCTCGCACAAACGAAAAAATGGCTGACATCGAAATAAGTGTCCAAGGAATAGAAAAGCAACTGGAATCACTCAATAGAGGAAAGTCCACTGGACCTGACGGGATACCAATTCGATTCTACACAGAGTACGCGAAAGAACTTGCCCCCCTTCTAACAGCCGTGTACCGCAAGTCTCTAGAGGAACGGAGGGTTCCAAATGATTGGAAAAGAGCACAGGTAGTCACAGTCTTCAAGAAGGGTCGTCGAGCAGATGCGCAAAACTATAGACCTATATCTCTGACGTCGATCTGTTGTAGAATTTTAGAACATGTTTTATGCTCGAGTATCATGTCGTTTTTGGAAATACAGAATCTACTATGTAGGAATCAACATGGATTCCGGAAACAGCGATCGTGTGAGACCCAACTCGCTTTATTTGTTCATGAGACCCAGAAAATAATAGATACAGGCTCCCAGGCAGATGCTATTTTTCTTGACTTCCGGAAGGCGTTCGATACAGTTCCGCACTGTCGCCTGATAAACAAAGTAAGAGCCTACGGAATATCAGACCAGCTGTGTGGCTGGATTGAAGAGTTTTTAGCAAACGGAAAACAGCATGTTGTTATCAATGGAGAGACGTCTACAGACGTTAAAGTAACCTCTGGCGTGCCACAGGGGAGTGTTATGGGACCATTGCTTTTCACAAAATATATAAATGACCTAGTAGATAGTGTCGGAAGTTCCATGTGGCTTTTCGCGGATGATGCTGTAGTATACAGAGAAGTTGCAGCATTAGAAAACTGTAGCGAAATGCAGGAAGATCTGCAGCGGATAGGCACTTGGTGCAGGGAGTGGCAACTGTCCCTTAACATAGACAAATGTAATGTATTGCGAATACATAGAATGAAGGATCCTTTATTGTATGATTATATGATAAGGGAACAAACACTGGTAGCAGTTACTTATGTAAAATATCTGGGAGTATGCGTGCGGAACGATTTGAAGTGGAATGATCATACAAAATTAATTGTTGGTAAGGCGGGTACCAGGTTGAGATTCATTGGGAGAGTGCTTAGAAAATGTAGTCCATCAACAAAGGAGGTGGCTTACAAAACACTCGTTCGACCTATACTTGAGTATTGCTCATCAGTGTGGGATCCGTACCAGATCGGTTTGACGGAGGAGATAGAGAAGATCGAAAGAAGAGCGGCGCGTTTGGTCACAGGGTTATTTGGTAACCGTGATAGCGTTACGGAGATGTTTAATAAACTCAAGTGGCACACTCTGCAGGAGAGGCGCTCTGCATCGCGGTGTAGATTGCTCGCCAGGTTTCGAGAGGGTGCGTTTCTGGATGAGGTATCGAATTATATTGCTTCCCCCTACTTATATCTCCCGAGGAGATCACGAACGTAAAATTAGAGAGATTAGAGCGCGCACGGAGGCTTTCAGACAGTCGTTCTTCCCGCGAACCATACGTGACTGGAACAGGAAAGGGAGGTAATGACCGTGGCACGTAAAGTGCCCTCCGCCACACACCGTTGGGTGGCTTGCGGAGTATAAATGTAGATGTAGATGTAGATGTAGATTCACACACACACATATATATAAATATAATACAATATATATATATATATATATATATATATATATATATATATATATATATATATATTATATATATTGGGCTAATTGTAGTAAATAAACAGGCAAAGAAATAAATTCCCTTACGACTGACGAAATGGAATGTTACATGGGTCTACCTGAAACCTGAAACCAGCATTCTGAACCTGCGTTCAGATTCAGTTAATTCTCGTCATGGCCATAATTACGTCAGACAGCTTTTCACATAAATCACCTGAATACGAAAGACAGCACTTCCAACGCACTGCCAATTGTTACCTTGCCTACGCCATACTACCGCCATCTGTATATGCGCATATCGTTATTCCATGAGTTTGTCACCTCAGTGTACATATCCTTTTTTTCTTTTTTTTTAAAAAAAAATCAGTTTAGTTGCAAAAGGACAACTGGTAATACATGTAACATATCAGACTCATAAATTGAAGGAGAATCAGCAAGCTTAGTGTGAAGTTTTTTGTTTACTATACGGTAGAATACTGAACCAACCACAAATTATTTCTTTGCCGTTCTGTAAAAATATTGCGCCAAGCATAATAAAGCCCCATTGCGTTTACTGTTGTCAGGCAGTGAATGAGTTGACTGCTGTTCGTATGCAGCTGACAATGACTCTCACTGTAGTCAAGAGATTAGAATCTGTTGCAAATGGTTGTATTTCGAGGGTTAGCGAGGTTTGTGTACCAGAGATACCATACGTACACTATGTGAACAAATGTACCCCGACACCTGGCTGAAAATTACTTACAAGTTTGTGGCGCCCTCCTACGGTGACGCTGAAATTCAATATGGTGTCAGCCCACCCTTACTTAGCCTTGATGACAGCTTCCATTCCCGAAGGCATGCGCTCAATTAGGTGCTGGAAGGTTTCTTGGGGAATGGCAGCCCATTCTTCACGGATTGCTAAACTGAGGAGAGGTATCGATGTCGGTCGGTGAGGCCTGGCCCGAAGTCAGCGTTGCAAAGCATCCCAAAGGGGTTCTGTAGGCTACAGGTCAGGACTCTGTGCAGGGGTGTTATTGTCGAGTAACCACTCCGCCACAGGCCGTGCATTATGAACAGGTGCTCTATCGTGTTGAAAGGTGCAGTCGCCATCCCCGAATTGCTCTTCAATAGTGGGAAGCAAGAAGCTGCTTAAAACATCAATGTAGGCCTGTGCTGTGATAGTGCCCCGCAAAACAACAAGGGGTGCAAGCCCACCCCATGAAAAACACGACCACACTGTAACACCACCGCCTCCGAATTTGACTGTTGGCACTTCACACGCTAGCAGCTGACGTTCACAGAGCATTCACGATAACCACACCCTGCCATCTTATCGCCACATTGTGTGCCGTGATTAGTCAGTCCAAACAACGTTTTTCCACTGTTCAGTCGTCCAATGCGAAGCGTCGTTTGGCATTTACCATCGTGATGTGTGGCTCATGAGCAGCAGCTTGACCATGAAATCAACTTTTATCACCTCCCGCCTAACTGACGTAGTACTTGCAGTAGATCCTGATGCAGTTGGAAATTCCTGTGTGATGGTCTGGGTAGATGTCTGCCTATTACAAATTACGACCCTCTTCAACTGTCGGCGGTCTATGTCAGTCAAGACACGAATCTCTTAACGTTTCCAATTCACTATTACATCGGAAACAGCGGAGCTAGTGATGTTTAGGAGTGTGAAAATCTCGTGTACAGATGTACGACGCAAGTGACACCCAATCACCTGACCACATTCTAAGTCCGTGAGCAGCGGAGCGTCCCATTCTGCTCTCTCACGACTTCTCATGGCTACTGAGGTCACCGGCCGCTGTGGTCGAGTCGTCCTAGGCACTTCAGTCCGGAACCGCGCTGCTGCTACGGTTGCAGGTTCGAATCCTGTCTAGGGCATGGATGTGTGTGATGTCCTTAGCTTATGTTTAATTCGTTCTAAGTCTAGGGAGCTGATGACCACAGATGTTAAGTCCCAGTGGGCTTAGGGCCATTTGAACCATTTGAACAACTGAGGTCACTGATATGGAGTACCTGGCAGTAGATTGCGGCAAAATGCACCTAATATGGAAAACGAATTTTTTGGGGGGTCTACGGATACTTTTCAGCACGTAGTACACTTCATGTACTATCCTCTACTATAGGCAGTATCTCTTCTCCGAGAGATACTAGCCCCATAATTATACATCTCCTTGACTATGAGAAGCGTGAGGTCTAGGCGTCGTGTGCAGGGGAGACAGAGATCACGGTGGACTAGGACGTCACAACCATTCAACTAGCCAATAGGTTAGAGCTGCTATCTTCCATTGAAGCCGTTAGACTTGCTTCACCTGTTGGGAAATCTGCTGTGTTCTATGTCAAGGGGAAGCGAACGCAATGGGATACGGGTGTATTAATACTCGGTAGTTCAAAAGTATGGCGGAAATGATACCCCTTAAGGAAATGGCAGCAAGAGATGGGAAGAAACACCAGAAGAACTCAAGTTGTATGCCTGGAGGCCTCATTCAGCATTCTGAAGAGGCTATTCCGACAAACATTGACGGACCAAGATGTAATCAGCTACAGAATGTGACGCACGTTGGAACAAAACATACCTGTCGTCTCGGTTTCAAGGTCATACTTGGATCATCCCAGCGTCTATCAGAGAGAGTTAAGAATACCAGGCTAACCACGCGCAGTAGTGTCCCCAGAGCAGATCGTTGCCTCCTGATTGTGGGCCAAGAGGAAGGCTTTGAGGTAATCTGGGTTGAATTACGGTATAGTTTTGAGAGTTGTGGGAACCCCCTAAATGCACTGATCGTAGTATGCAACTATCCAGATAGCTGACTTTGTCAGGGTTGCACACAAGGGATTTTGTATTAGGTGACTCTCCATCCACTGCAGATAATGATAACTGCAGAAAACTCAGAAGCATCAGTGTGAGATAGAAACAAATGCCCCTTACAGGTGAGAGTATTAATTCCCTAGTGCATAAGCACTCTCAGCAGTCTTCTAAAGTTTGAAGTGTTTCTAAATAGCACGAAAGTCACAAAATAATAGATATAAAAGCTGGCTAATATCTGAAATTGACAATTGTCAGATATTTGAGGAAATTTTAAGCGTATTTCGAAAGGATAGGAACTGGGAAATGGGAAATGTACGTGGTTTATTTAGCAAGAATTTAAATCTACTGAGATAAAAATTGCAGTTTCTACGAGATTTTTTGGGAAAGTCTGAGTCTCAAGGGCAGGCATAAAATTATTATAGGTTCCTTCTATCGCCCAGTCGCCACACCTGCTGATAGAGGAAACCTCATTTCGTTTACTCGTAAGTTCCCGAATCTCGTCTTAGTAATTGGAGGAGATTTTAGTCATACACCTGTCAGTTGGTATAGTTGTAGCTTTTTAGTGGTGGGAGTGAGAAGACACGCTGTAAAACATTACTAAATGCCTTCTCTGAATACTACCTAGAACAGATAGTTCTGAACCCCAATCATGATGAAAAAATATTAGCTCTAATGGCAGGAAACAGCCCTGACATCATCGAGGATGTCCACATAAAAACAGGTATCAATGACCATGAGACAGTTGTAACATCAATGAATACCTAAGTACAAAGGACAATTAAAACTAGTAGAAAAATTAATATATTCAGCTAACTAAACAGAGACGCTGTAGCGTCATATCTCAGTGAGAAACTAGAAACTTTTAACTGAGGACGGAGTGCACAGGAATTATGGTTTATTTTTAAAAGAACAGTTGTCGATGCACTGAATTGATAGGTACCGAGTAGAATATTTCATGATGAGAGCAACCCTCCATGGTATAAAGTTATAGCAAAGGAACTTCTGAAGGAGCAGAGACTACTTCATAAGTGGCATAAGAAAAGCAAAGGAGTGTGGATTGAGAGATGTGAAAGAAACACGTTTGGCAGCAAAGAGAGCAATTCGTAAAGCCTTCAGCAACCACCGTGGAAGAATATTGTTCTAAGAACTTTCACAAAACCCAAAGAAATTCTGCTTGTATGTAAGGGTTGTTAGTGTCAACATTGTCAGTGTTTTTGGACAACAGAGCAGTGGGAATTGAGAGCAGAAAAACAACTCATGGACAACAGAAGAGTGGAAATTGAGAGTAGCAAAACAAAAGCAGAAAAGTTTAACTATGATTTCAGACGTTTCTTTGTAATGCAATGCTCGGGAATATTGCCCCGGTTAAATCCAAGCATAATTGTAATTGAAAACATGAGTAAAATATATATTAGTGTAAGTGGCATTGAGCAACAGTTGACATCGTTAAAATTGATAATGTCCCAGAGCCCAATGGAATTCCTGTCAGATGCTGAACTCAACTTGCGGCTGAGTTAGCCTCTCTGTAAACTATAATCTCTGGTAGATCCCTCGAACAAAAAACCGTGGCCAGTAGCTGGAAGAAAGCACAAATCACACCGGCGCACAAGGAGAGTAGTAGAAGCGATCAACAGAACTATCATCCAGTATCCTTGACATCGAGTTGTCGTAGAATCTTAGGACATATTCTGAGCTCAAATATAGTGTCCCAGCTTGCGCAGAACGTCCTCTTCCATGCCAACCAGCATCAATTTTAAAAACACGGATCATGTGAAACCCAACATGCAATTTTCTCACATAGATTTCAAGGCTGTCGGGCAGATTTCCGAAAAGGATTAGACTCAGTGCCTCCCTTATACTTATTATAAAAAGTGCGATCATATGAGGCATCATGCGAAATTTGTGACTTGACTGAGGATTTCTTCGTAGCCAGGACGCAGATTGTTATCTTGGGTGTAGAGTCATCGATAGATGTGCAAGTAAGTTTGGGTGTATCCCAGGGAAGTATTTTGGGTCTCTTTCTGTTCGTGTTGTACATTAATGAGCCTGCGGACAATATTAATAGCAACCACAGACATTCTTCAAACGATTCATTTATTTACAATGAAGTATAATCTGAATGATGTGGCACAAATACTCAGACGGTGATACGAATTTAAAGTGGTGCAAAAATTGTCGATACGAGTTAAATGTTTAGAAATGTAAAATCGTACGCATCACAAAACGATAGGAAACACTATCCTATAAATATTAGTTCAGTGAGCCATAGATGGAATCGGTAATCTCATAAAATACCTGGGCGTGACGCTTAGCACACACATGAAATGGAATGATGACATCTGGGTAAAGCAGCTATTGGAATTGTAGGAAAATGCAGTCAGTCCACATCGGAGATTGCTTACAAATCTCTCGTGTGACACATTGTAGAATACTGCTCAAATTTAAGAGATCCGTACCAAGTAGGAGTAACAGCTGATATTGAAATGTACAGGGAATGGTAGCACAATGGTCAGTGGTTTGTTTGACCTGCGGGAGAGCGTCACAGACATGTCGGAAAAACTGAACTGGCAGACTCTTGAAGGTAGATAGAAACCTTCCCGAGAAGGTCGGCTAACAAAGTTTCAGTAACTGGTTTCAAATTGTGAGTCTAGAATATACAATAACCCTTTACACATCGTTCCGTCATGTATCACGAGGACAAGATTAGATTAAGCACAGCACGCACAGAGACATTTAAATAGTCCTTCCTTCCGTATTCGATACGTGAATGCGACGGGAAAAAAACCCTGATAACTAGTACAGTGGGACGTGCCCTCTGCCATGCACTTCACAGTGGTTCGCCGAATATAGATGTAGCGTATATCGTGCTTTTCGTGTCAAGACTTGGCTTCCCCCTTAAAATTGCGCGGCTCCCCCAACTGACACTGCCACATCCTTCAGTTACCAAATTAACCATTACTTAACGCTTCAGGAAGTGTACTATAGACTGATCCCATATTATCCTCCTGTTGTGCTATTAAGTTTTTTCCTCTATCTGACATAGCACTTGCTCAATAGTTATCCAGTCTGCCAATGGCAACTGAATTTTACTATTTTGTAGAAGTTGTCCAGCAGAAATTCGACAATCAGATTTAATTCTACGAATGTTTTATGCTTACAACGGATGTTATTAATATTATGGAAAGTCTAAACTTTGACTTTATATGTCTAAGCATAGGATTAAAGGCGAGCATTTCATTCACACTAGCCGGCCGGTGTGGCCGAGCGGTTCTAGGCGCTTCAGTCTGGAACCGTGCAACCGCTACGGTCGCAGGTTCGAATCCTGCCTCGGGCATGGATGTGTGTGATGTCCTTAGGTTAGTTAGCTTTAAGTAGTTCTAAGTTCTAGGAGACTGATGACCTCTGATGTTATGTCCCATAGTACTCAGAGCCATTTGACCCTTTTCAACCATTTCATTCTCACTCACAATGCACACCTTTCATACTGTTTCCGTTTTTCAATTCTTTCCTCATTGTACAACTGCAGTGAGATGTCTATACGGCTAGAAAATTTTCTACAGCAATATTATGTCGGTCAGTGAGAGAGAATGAGCATTAACCCTCGTGATCAGTAAATTAACAAATCAATAAATGCTTTGCTTAGTCGATCTCTGTAATGTCGTGCGGATGTCGCGCTTTCCCTTGTTGGGACTGAGTTTAGTCTCGCAGATCCGTTGCGACTATTGCACTTACGGAAACGCTGATAATTAAATGAAAATCTTCCCTTCCCGAGAAGGGAAAAGTCCTGACTCACTGCAAGTCATGAACAAAAGTTGCACTTGATGTGGTGAAAGTTGGTTGCCTTATCCTGAATAGGTGACAGAGAGTTAGAATTAAATAATTATCACGTACTCACTAAATTTATTTGTTGAGGAATATTTTCGCAGTTCCCATAGGAAAGTATTTAAAAGGAACTAGGCACCGCTCTTAAGGAATCGTAAATATTATTCCAAAAGACTGTCGAAGTTACCAACGTCCTATTACTGATCGATTTCTTGCAGAATAGGTGTCATAAATCGATTCATTTATTGAATGACAGCATGATTGTAACTGTTTGGTCTCCAGTTCTGCTTCTATGTATTTAATAGGGTGGACTGCTAATGAAGTTGTGACTCTAACTTCCAAAATCAGGAAATGAAAGACATTCCAAAAGAGCAAATTTTTATCGTTGAAATCACAAAAATGTTATACGCATCTCATGGTGTGTTTATTAGAATATGTAAGTCCGTAGCTCTGTTCTTCCATTTTGTTTGCGTTTCTTCTTTCTCCCCCTGACGCGGCTGTCAGGTGTTGTTCTCTGAAACATAAAATCCCGGCTTGTACCTTTGTTCGCCTTCGAGCGATGTTAACGCTCTGGTGCGCCCTGGGTCCGGGTGAATGTGTAAGTTCTGCTCGAGCTCCGCCCGTCTACGTGAGGAGTGAAACGTCATATTTTGTGTGTGTTTAATCTCTGCTAAATCAGGATTAAAGCTCATGCTCTTTCGTTGCTGCATGGTCCTTCGCGATAGTATGATCTCAAAATCAATTCCCGTACAATTTCAGGAAACTGGTCGATATTATTTGATTAGTAACGAGTCAAAAATAGTGCCTCCTGGGCCTATTTCCATAGCTATGGCACCCTTCTTCTGCGGGTTGTTTCAAATGGCTCTGAGCGCTATGGGACTTAACATCTTAGGTCATCAGTCCCCTAGAACTTAGAACTACTTAAACCTAACTAACCTAAGGACATCACACACATCCATGTCCGAGGCAGGATTCGAACCTGCGACCGTAGCAGTCCCGCGGTTCCGGACTGCAGCGCCTACTACCGCACGGCCACCGCGGCCGGCTCTGCGGGTTGTTTGACTGAAGGTGTACCCATTATCTCGTATACTGCCAGTAGGTACAAAAACATCCATAGATTCACTCACGAAAGATATTTCATTTGAGTAGCGGTTGTCAAAAGATAATTAAATACAACTTATTATGAAATCCACGGTATGTGATAAATAGAGCTGACCTCATGAATAATGTCTGTACGTAAATGTGACTGTTCGCAGACGCCACCTCTCCATATGCAGGGAGGAGACGTCATCAGAGACTCACTACGAAAAGCCAGGAAACGTTGAGGTAATAAGGGTCTCGCGGAGAAGTTGACAGCTGACATGGAATGAAACAATAAATTTGCTGTTACCAGTCACGATAAAGCCTAAACCAAAGTGTTCGGCTTGTTTAGAACATAAAAATATTTCTGAGAACTTGCAGTGACCGCATGTCACATTCAGTTCAATATAAGTTGTCTTAAAAATAATGCCATTCCAAATTACGTAAAGACTGCCGACAAAATACGCACAACAGCTGCAAGAAAAATCATTCCAACTGCTCGCAAACTAAAGATGAAAAACGAACGGAAAGATCTTTATTTTTATTTATTTATTTATTGATCCGTGGGACCAAATTAAGGAGAAGTCTCCATGGTCATGGAACGAGTCAATAGATGAAATTATAACACGATATTAGAAACAGATAAAATGAAATATAAAAAAACATATTCAGGTTACAAGTCGTAAGTGTAAATGAAGAAAATCAACAATGTAACACTGGAATTTGCTCAATTTTTTAGCTCTTCCAGGAGCTCCTCGACAGAATAGAAGAAGTGAGCCATGAGGAAACTCTTCAGTTTAGACTTAAAAGAGTTTGGGCTACTGCTAAGATTTTTGAGCTCTTGTGGTAGCTTATTGAAAATGGATGCAGCACAATACTGCACTCCTTTCTGCACAACAGTCAAGGAAGTGCATTCTACATGCAGATTTGATTTCTGCCTAGTATTAACTGAGTGAAAGCTGCTAACTCTTGGGAATAGGCTAATATTGCTAACAACAAACGACATTAAAGAAAATATATACTGTGAGGGCAATGTCAGAATTTCCAGATTTTTGAATAGGGGTCGACAAGAGGTTCTCGATCTTACACCACATAAAGCTCGAACAGCCCGTTTTTGAGCCAAAAATACCCTTTCTGAATCAGAAGAATTACCCCAAAAAATAATACCATACGACATAAGCGTATGAAAATATGCGAAGTAGACTACTTTTCGTGTTGAAGTGTCACTTATTTCAGATACTGTTCTAATGGTAAATAAAGCAGCATTTAGCTTCTGAACAAGATCCTGGACATGGGCTTTCCACAACAGCTTACTATCTATCCGAACGCCTAGGAACTTGAACTGTTCTGTCTCGCTTATAATATGCCTATTCTGTCTGATCAAAATATCGGTTCTTGTTGAATTGTGGGTTAGAAACTGTAAAAATTCAGTCTTACTGTGATTTAGCATCAAATTATTTTCCACAAGCCACGAACTTATTTCATGAACTACATTATTTGTTACTGTTTCAATATTACACACAAGATCCTTCACTATCAAGCTGGTGTCATCAGCAAACAGAAATATTTTTGAATCACCTGTAATACTAGAAGGCATATCATTTATATAAATAAGAATCAGCAGTGGCCCCAGCACCGACCCTTGGGTAACGCCCCACTTAACAGTGCCCCATTGGGACTGAACATCACTACCACTCTCAGTATTGCAGAGGAGTACCCTCTGCTTTCTGTTCTCAAAGTAAGAGCCGAACCAATTGTAAGCTACTTCCCTTACTCCATAATGGTCCAACTTCTGCAGTAATATTTTGTGGTCAACACAGTCAAAAGCCTTCGTTAAATCAAAGAAAACACCTAGCGTTCGCAACCTTATATTTAATCCGTCCAAAACCTCACAGAGAAAAGAGAATATAGCATTTTCAGTTGTTAAACCATTTCTAAAACCAAACTGAACGTTTGACAGCAAATTATGTGAATTTAAATGCTCCAGTAACCTTGTATATACAATCTTCTCGATAACTTTAGCAAACACCTACGGCATAGAAATAGGTCTAAAATTGTCAACATTATCAATGTCTCCCTTTTTATAAAGTGGCTTCGCTACCGAGTACTTTAATCGGTCAGGAAACCGACCACTCCTAAAGGAAAAGTTACAGATATGGCTGAGAACTGGGCTAACATACATACAACAATACTTCAGTATTCTGCTAGATACCCCGTCATATCCATGAGAGTTCTTGGTCTTTAGTGATCTAATTACTAACTCAATCTCCCTCTTGTCAGTATCATGGAGAAGCTTTTCAGGTAACATTCTCGTAACACTTTTTTCTAAGAGCGCAATATGATTCCCTGTTGGGACTAGGTTCCTATTTAGTTCACCTGCTATATTCAGAAAGTGATTATTAAATACTGTACATATATGCGACTTATCAGTAACACGGACATTCCCAATACGCACTGATTCTATATCCTCGACCTGTCTCTGCAGACCAGCAACTTCCTTTACGACTGACCATAAGGTTTTAATTTTATCCTGAGACTTAGCTCTTCTATCTGCATACCACATACTTTTTGCCTTCCTAATAACACTTTTAAGCACCTTACAATACTGTTTGTAATGGTCTGCTGCATTTAAACACATATGTTTTACACACAGGTTTATGGTACAGATTTAGGGTTGCGAGAGTTGTTTCATCAAAATTTGACATCATTACTGAAAAAGTCAGATGGTGCATCGAATTCATTGTACAGACAACAATAGCTACACAGAACAGAAAACTAGCTAATCTCTTCAAACAACAGTAATCTTCGAGAATGAGCGAAAAGAGCCGAAAGAGTCACAGGTTTTACACACCTTTCCTAACGGTGACTGGTGACAGTAAACTTTTTGGTTCACTCGGTATCAGTAGAAAGTAGAAAGTACGGCAAGGCCTAACCTACATTTTCGCACTATAGTTTACTCTACACCTAAACGAATGTAATACTTGATTAAAAATTTCCGCCATACTTGCGTGTATTTTATATTGGTGACTGTTTACGAACGGGTCCACGCTGTAATACGATTACCACCACACCTGTTGTAAGACTGTGTTATGTTACCCCAGTATGTCGGTGATGTTTGGCCTCGACAAGCGATTCAGTGCATGTCTGCTTTGAAAATGAACGGATACGTACGGACCTAAAGACCATTATAAAGTGCAATCAACTGTGACAGATATTTAGAACAGAGAATTATCACATCCAAATTGCTGATCCTTTCCCATCAAAATGTTGAATTGCGCAAATGCATGAAACACGGACGTGAAATTTATGAGAAAAAGGAAGTTCAGACAAGAGTGGACAGGTAGAAATACCCGATCAACTGAAGTACGCTCTAAGACAAAAAGAAAAAACGATGGACTTACCTAAATGAGACAGAAATCGGTAGAAATGATCTACATGTACGGACCTTGAAACGGTTACCATTTCAGAAAAATTGAATGATTTGTTCAAGAGAAAGAGCATCACAAATTAAGTAAGACAATAAGGAATTGGGCTACCTCTGGCCCTTATGTAAGCAGTTTTTTGGCTTGGCATTGATTGACAGAGATTTGGATGCCCTCCTGAGGGATATCGTGCCAACTTCTGTCCAGTTGCCGCTTTAGATCAACGAAATACCGAGCTGGTTTGAGAAGCCTACCCATAATGCTCCAAACGTTTTCAATTGAGGAGATATCCGGCGACCTTGTTCAGCAAAGTAGGGTTTAGTGAGCATGAAGATAAGCTGGAGAATCTCTTGCTGTTTGCGGACGGGAATAATCTTGCTGAAATGTAAGCCAGGGATGGCTTTCCATGAAGGGCAACTAAACGGGGCGTAGAATATCGTCTGTGTACAGCTCTGCTGTAAGAGTGCCACGGATAACAACTAAAGAGTCCTACTATGAAAAGAAATGGTGCCCCAGACTATCACTCATAGTTGTTGGGCAGTATAGCGGTCGATGTTTACGGTGGTATCCCACCGCTATCCGGGACGTCACCAGACACGACTTCGGCCAAGAATCTCACTGAGTGGAACAGAACTGTCTTCAGTGATGTCCGCTTCGATCTGAGCCCTTACGACCAGCGAGGACGTGTCTGGAGACAGCCGGGACAATGTTGGGATACCAGGGAAATCTCCGCGTGGGATAGCCACGCGGTCTCAGGCGTCTTATCAAGATCCGGACCGTTCCCTCCGTCGGAGGTTCGAGTCCTGCCTCGTACAAGGGTGTGCGTGTTGTCCTCAGCGTAAGTTAAAGTTAGATTAAGTAGTACGTAAGTTTAGGGACCGATGACCTCGCAGTTTGGTTACATAAGACCTTACCATAAATTACGAAATTTCCAGTTTCCAGTGAACCTACTGCCCTCCATAAGGCCAGGAGTGGTGGACTCGGATATAATTTCTTTCCAAAGCAGGACTCCTTTGGTTAATATCCGCGGCACCCTTACAGCTCAGCGGTACGTCGATGATATTAAATGCCCCGCCTTCATGGTGAGCCATCCTGAATTTATATTTCAGCAAGATAATGCCCAACCGCACACTGCGAGAATTTCTACGGCTTGTCGTCGTGCTTGTCAGACCCTACCTTGGCCATGAAGATCTCCGGATTTCTATAGAATCAATAACGTCTTTAGCATTATGGGCAGCATCCTCTAACCAACTCTATATTTTGATGACAAAAACGCACAAACTGGACTGAATGTGGCACTAAGTCCACCAGCGCTCAGCCGAATAACTGCTTGCACAAGTGCTATTTCTCTTGAATAAATCATCCAGTTTTTCTGAAATAGTAACCATTTGTTTGTCTTTCCACGTACATCACTTCTACAAAATTCCGTCTCATTCGGATAATATCTTTAGGCCGTGCTGCGACTCGCGTTGGTGCCATTAGCCCACAGCTCGTGGTCGTGCGGTAGCGTTCTCGCTTCCCACGCCCGGGTTCCCGGGTTCGATTCCCGACGGGGTCAGGTATTTTCTCTGCCTCGTGATGACTGGGTGTTGTGTGATGCCTTAGCTTATTTAGGTTTAAGTAGTTCTAAGTTCTAGGGGACTGATGGCCATAGATGTTAAGTCCCATAGTGCTCAGAGCCATTTGAACCATTTTTTGGTGCCATGAGTAGGTTTATGCCAGACCGTATCGTTTAGTTGGCATGGTTGCGTTGTTTGTCCTCTTCTGGTGTTCACTGGCGCCACTCGGTTTCATAAGCATTGACTGTCCGCTAGCGGCAGTAGCGGCGCTTATCGATATGTAGTTCTGCTGCCCTATCTTTGGGGCGACCTCGTGCTTCTTCCGTGTGGTGTGAGTGTGGAATCCAGTTGCATACCCAGGGGCAGCGTGGTCCTTGCAGAGTTTCAACACGCTGGGACCGCTGGTGGCGTGTATGGACTGCCGGATCGAAGGGCAGTGGTCACGAGGGTGCACGACCTCGTCGAAACCGGATCCTGCATGTTTGAGTGCATTGCAGTTTGCATAGAGAAACCTGCACCATTGCTCAATCTCGCGGTTCTCCATTGACTGTGGTTCGTGTTGCTGCTCGTAGTCCTGCCGAGGCGAAAAGCAGCGAGTGGAGTACCTGGGGAAGGCGGATGTGAGTAGCCTTCCTGAGCTTCCAATTACTATTTACTATTCTCAGCTGCTTACACTGTTAAGTTCAACGAGCGGTACTTTTCTGCCTTGTGGCAGCTAACGCCCCAGTTACCTGCCCTGGGGATTAGTGTATGTAACTGCAGTGTACGTTTCCTCGCCTTGCCGCCGATGTCCAGTGAGGCGTGTAAGCTTGACAGGTTCTTGATTGTAGATTGGGTGGCGTTCTTCTACCTTAGTGGTAGTCATTCCTTCTTATTCCGGGCGCTCTAAGCCCAGACCGCCGGTTCCAGCCTTCGCGTAATTTTACATTTTGCATTTTTTTTTGTTGGATATGAGGTAGCCTCACCAAGATTTTCATTAGTTACTCGTTAGCCTGCCACTAGTCCCAGCTACCATCTTGTGATCTGAATGCAACTCTTGGTTGCCTTTCTCTTCGCTCGTGCAAGTGTTTTTGGTGTGACCTACTCAGAAGTCGTCGATTCCTGGAGCGCCGGCTGTCACTGGCTCTTTCGTTTTAGCCGGCCGAAGTGGCCGTGCGGTTAAAGGCGCTGCAGTCTGGAACCGCAAGACCGCTACGGTCGCAGGTTCGAATCCTGCCTCGGGCATGGATGTTTGTGATGTCCTTAGGTTAGTTAGGTTTAGCTAGTTTTAAGTTCTAGGGGACTAATGACCTCAGCGACCTCTTTCGTTTTATTTTTTATTGTATTATTGAGTTAAAATCATTTGTCTCAGCTGTTTGGTGATCTGTTGTCTGTTTTTTTAAAATTAACTTTTGCTGTGCCTTTTGCCGTTTGACGGTAAATTCGTTAATTTTTTTTTTTATAACTGCCGTTTTGGCGTTAAAGGCCTTCAGCCGTGATTGTGGTTAATTGCCTTAAAATTCTGATTGCAACCACATTGGGTTGTTTTCAAAAATTATTTGCTGTCTGTATTTTATGTATGTTTGCTAAATTTTTTAATAATTGCCATTTTTCGCATTACAGGCCTTCAGCCGTGAATGTGGTTACGTGTCTTAAAAGTCTGACTGCGACCTCATTGGCTTGTTTTCAAAAATCATTTGTTTAAATAAATAAGTGAAATTGCAGAGAAAACCAAAAGCAATTGATTCCGGCCCCGTCCGCAATCGTAACTCAATCCTGCCTTCCTTAATTACCAGGTTTCCACCTACGCGGTGTTTTTTTTTCCTGTTTTTTAATGTGTTCCGTATGTAATCGATAATTTATTCCAAATAATTTTAGAACTACGTATGATTTGCCTGTCCAACATCTTCCTCCTGGCCCGTTCTCGGATCTCTCGTGGTATGGTACTAAATCCTATTCGCAGTGTTCTCGGCAGGCCACGTATATAACACAGGTGAAGAGCGTCAATGTTAAGCGATCACTGTGAAACACAAGGAGATGCAGCGTACTCGTGTGCGACAGCGTTGTCAGCACATGGCACAGTATGAAGCACGCCTCCTACTGGGTATCCATTTTGCCGGCTGGTCGGATCGTGCATTATACAAATTAGTGGGGTTCCAGGTGTGACAGTAACCCGACGTTAGACGTTAGACGGCTTGGCAACGTTAGGGCTGACGTACTCGTCGTCGTGGTTCCAGTCGACCAAATCTGATTACCACAAGGGAGGATCGCCTTATTGTGCACCAAAACACCGTAATCCCTTCGCATCAGCACCTAACTTCCGAGAACAAGTAATCAACTCTCCACAACATTATGGCGTTCCCCACCACTGTTTGGAAACCAACATACAGGTGTAGGGGAACTCAGAGCGGAACGGGATACTTAATGTTTAACAATTTCTATAAAATAAGGGAACACAAGGAAACACTTCTTAAAGTGATAAAAAAACACCTTGTAGTGTAACCTAATGTACCTTATTTTAAAATGACTTAAAACAATACATTCTGCGTTTTTTTAAATTTTTCAAAGACAGTCTTGCATACTTCCCGTTCCGCCCCACCCACGGGTTAGAATGGGATAAGGGTATTTTTTGTTAAATTATTGCATAAACGTTGAATTAGAATTACGAGCATCGTATTAAACTATGACAAAATGTTGTATAACACGCAAATCAGGCTAAGGAATGTGTAATTTAAATAATTACAAAGTCATTCTTCAAAATAAGAAAATATTTTAATGTCATTCTAAAAAATGTACTATGCTTAATAACCACCAAACAACTACTAGTTCTTTCGACAATAGTCACAAATCAGTATTTCCACTTCATCTTCACTGTCTATGCCAGCACATGATTTGTGTGCCCACTCTGGCACGAGACCCAGCCCTCATTAGAAGCGAAGTCCCCACAGGAGAGACACTCAGGATCCTCTCTCTCTGATTCTCTCTGCTCCATCATCTTCTTCCTTTTATTTTTCTTAAGGTCTATGATGTCCTCTGTTTAGGTATTTTTGGGTGTTCAGTTTGATATTTTTGCATTAAGTTTCATTGCACCTGACGTCTCTGTCCTGACATTGTTTATATTTGTGCACCCTCCTCCTTTCTGTAGGCCTACTTTACGTGCGACAGCATTCTGCAGTTCCTTCTTATAAGGAGAATCTGTTAATACGACGGTTCTTTCCTTTTCGTCTTCTAGTCCGCCGAGTATTTTGACAGATTAGTGGGATTGGAATGACAGCCTCGGGCGATATCTGGAAAGCTGAGTTGTTCGGCGAACACAGCTGGTTGGGAGAGCCTGGCATCCATGAACATGCAGGCTGGGTTTGCTTTCTACTTGCATCAAAATATGACGGGGCAGAACGGGACTCTATCGCATTCTACCCCGTCCCGTTCCGCCCCAAAAACACTTTTGAGGTTAACAACTTTTATGGAGTTTAATAACTGACGTATTTAAACGCATTAAATAACTAAAGTATAACAAATACCAAGCACTTTAAGGGAATGTCTCATTTTACGGTGTACAATTAGCAATTAACAGCTTACCTGGCGTTGAAATTCGCCAAACGTTAGAACAACGCAAGCGGTAACGTGACGGACAACAATTCACTTAGATCTCGCATTTCAAACTAAATCAGAATGGATGCCCTCACTTCCCATACAATAGGAGAAGTAGTTACATGCCCATACAACACTGTCCAGTGTAGAAAAGAGCAATTTTCCACTGTGCCCCGCTATCCCGTTCTGCCCCGAGTTCCCCTACTAGAGGCATAAGCTCCGTTTGGAGAGGCGCCATGGCGGGAGATGTGCACTGCTGGTAAGTGGCATCACATTTGTGTTCAGGGATGAATCGTGCTTCGGTCCAAGCCCGAATGACTGTCGTTGTGTAGTACATTTAAAATGTAAAATAAAAGCCACTAAACGGAGACGTATTGGTTGTCATCAGGTGCCAGAAGAGTAGCAACTTTGGCGTCGTACATCGTCACAACTGACAATGGATGAAATAAAAGCTAAACAACAAAATAATGTAAAATTGCAATGTAGATAAGAAAACGAATGAACAGAGCCATATTGGCGTGTCAGATTGTAATAAAAACTAACATATGAAAGTAGCGCAAGAGCTACGATGAGTATCTTTACATAAATTGTAAATGCATAGAAACAGAGCAAACAAAATAAATGTACCGTAACACGGAGGCCCAAACGTTTCCAAGAAACTTAATGGTACAGTTTGTTACTGCTAGTATAAAAAGTTAGGACATATGAATGAGAGTAAAATGCATTTCAGTGTAAACTGGATTTCGTGTTCGGATGCAGACTATACGTAGAACAGTATGCAAAGTGTCCATAATAGGAAGAGTGGCCGGGGGGGGGGGGGGGGGGAGAATAAGGGGAATGTAATGATGGACCAAGGAGGTGTTGCAGTACAAAAACAAACCACATTATCTAGAACAAAGCATTGCAAAACGACAAAATCTTTATCTATAATACCGTCACAAAGACGGAAGAAATGGTCAAATGTGTGTGAATTCCCAAGGGACCAAATGCTTAGGTCGTCGGTCCCTAGACTTACACACTACTTAAACTAACTTATACTAAGAAACACACACACACACACACACACACACACACGCACACATACATACCCGAGGGGGGTATAAAACGTTAACTCATTTGAAAACGCGAATAATATACAATATCAACGCAACATGGATATTTGTGTCGAGAGATAAACTGTTCATAGAACAGTAACAACAGTTAGCGAAATGTCCACAATAGAAAAGGGGAGGGTGGAGGGAGGGGGAGGAGGGGAAGAAGGGTAGAGCAATGGACGAATAGGCTGTTATAGTACAAATGCTAACTCACATTATTTAGAAAGGTCTTGGAAAGCCAAAAGACCTGCCTCTAAAAAAATCTAGAAAAGTTTAGTAGCGTTTCGTAAGGATTTGTTCGTTCAGAATATTTCGTGGCGTGACATTACACTTTTTTGTAAATTTGAATCTCTTCCAAAATATCCAAATCTAGCCCTTCGGTCTCTATATGTAAGATATTTAAATACTTTTCGAGTGCATCCAGAGCATGTTTATCCCTGGCAAGATGGCATCGTAAGGCTGTGGAGTTTTTGTTGCAATGTTCCTTAAATATTGCTTTCAAATCACAACTCGCTTGCTTGATGTCTATTTTCTCTCAGACTCGGCGTTATATTTTGTAGGCAACGGATTTTTAGATATTTTCTTTGGTTTTCAACAGTCGAAGTGAGTTGCTCCAATCTGAGCATTCTACGTGTCTGAAAGCTTTCCTGAACGCTTTGCTAAAGGCCCTTGCGATATTTTCACAAAACTGGCCTCAATAAGAGAAGAAAACTTTAACGCGTTGTTCGTTGATACAGGTAGAAGTGTTTTCTGTTGAAAACTAAATCTTCTATTTCACGAATAACACTTTTCGTATAATGAATTTGCAACCCCACCTGTGTGAGTACTTCTGTTTCTTTCTCAGTGCATGCTTGGCTTTGGTCTAGATTGGGTACTCTGTTCACCATTGCGTAGAAGACTGCACGTTTGCCCGCTGTTGCATGCCAACAGTTAGCGCTGGTTATTTTGTTAGTGCTGGTCGGCTTCCTAAAAATGACTAAAGATAAATCGATACGTTCTCCAAGTGCCTGAAGGTCCAAATAAATGAGGCTTTTAGTCGTACCCAACTGCACAGTAAACAATGCATTTGGGTGTAACTTTACAATTTTTTAACAGATATCTCAAGATGGTCAACTCCGAAATGCGTCACATTAGGAACAAAAAAGTAATTCTGTTTTTGAAGAATGGCCTTTTGATTAGTGACTTTCTACTGGTCCTTCTTTCCGGAAATGTTACATTTAGATGACGTGGCACATAATAATTGTAGCTTTCGGGGGTCATGATGGAAGGACGTACCCATCCTTGTAGCCAAAGGAACGTCATCCAGTTATGCTGCAAGTACGTTTCGGGAAACTTCAAATAATGGCAGACTGCAAAATGATGCGATAACACAACGAGCCCAAAAACTGATTGTTGAACCGTGAGTTCTTGAAAATTCATCTCAACAAAGTTGTGTGGATTTTTGTCGGGCCAGTGATGTGAGTTACGACGATTGTTGATACAATCACAAGAGAAGGTGGTTTCAACAGTAAACAGTATTAACGGCAATCCTCGCCGATTAGCAACCATCCAAAGACAAAATTCCAATCGTCTGCCTTCATCTCCTTCTTCTAACTATGAATCCCCAGTAAATCCGAAGGAGAGAGGCAATTCGTGTGAATTGTCCACGATATTCTCGTATGTGGAACTCCGACAGGAGTCAGCAACTTACATAGAAAAAGTTCTCAAAATTTCGTCTCTAGCCTTTCCTGCAGTAGAAAATTAATAAATTATCTTAATCCATTTTCAAATGACATAATTCACATTATTTGCTGCAGACTTTCTATGAAAATACAAAAATTACTCTAGAAAAATAGAGGTCTTCCATACGTGAAAATTCTTTCAAGGCACAAAACTGAAATGTTTTTGATAAATGAAAATCAAAATCTTTGAAAACCAAAGTCTTCCAGTCTTCTTTTGCTAATTCTATCGGAAAACTAAATTTTAGGAACGATAATTTCATCTGGAACCAACATCTGCTGCAATAGCGAAATTCTTTCAAAATCCCGCCAGTCTTCAGCCCATGGCCGGTCTTAAAAACAAATCCTCCTGGCAATGCTATTGTTGAAAAATCTTCTAGTACACTGTAACAACATCACGAAATTAATTTTTTTTCTGTAGAGAGGCCTTTTCTGATAAAATTCTGCAAACTATGTTATTCTTGGGACCAAGGGTCTTTCTAAAACATAGAAATCAGCTCAAACCTCGCGTGAGCATCTGTCCGAATGTTATCCAGCAGAAACTTGATACAATCCGAGACTTGAACCCAGTTTCTTAAACAAATTCGTTATTTAGAAAAAATTCATGTTACATAAATATCTAACCTATTGTTGACATTGGCTTCACAAACTTGAACATTTGTTCCAAATTAACGATCCATATGCAACTGATCTCATGTGTATTAAACTACTACACTTTTGGCCATTAAAACTGCTACACCAAGAAGAAATGCAGATGGTAAACGGGTATTCATTGAACAAATATATTATACTAGAACTGACACGTGATTACATTTCCACGCAATTTGGCTGCAATTTCCTGAGAAATCAGTACCCAGAACAACCACCTCTGGCAGTAATAAAGGCCTTGATACGCCTGGGCATTGAGTCAAAGAGAGCTTGGATGGCGTGTACAGGTACATCTGCCCATGGAGCTTCAACACGATACCACAGTTCATCAAGAGTAGTGACTGGCGTATTGTGACGAGCCATTTGCTGTGCCACCATTGACCAGACGTATTCAATTAGTGAGAAATCTGGAGAATGCGCTGGCCAGCGCAGCAGTCGAACATTTTCTGTATCCAAAAAGGCCCGTACAGGACCTGCAACATGCGGTCGTGCATTATCCTGCTGAAATGTAGGGTTTCGCAGGGATCAAATTAAGGGTAGAGCCACGGGTCGTAGCACATCTGAAATGTAACGTCCACTGTTCAAAGTGCCGTCAATGCGAACAAGAGGTGGCCGAGACGTGTAACCAATGGCACCCCATACCATCACGCTGGGTGTTACGCCAGTATGACGACGACGAATACATGCTTCCAATGTGGGGTAACCGCGATGTCGCCAAACACAGACGCGACCATAATGATGTAGTAAACAGATCCTGGATTCATTCGAAAAAATGACGTTTTGCCATTCGTGCACCCAGGTACGTCGTTGAGTACACCATTGCAGGCGCTCCTGTCTCTGATGCAGCGTCAAGGGTAACCACAGACATGGTCTCCGAGCTGATAGTCCATGCTGCTGCAAACGTCGTCGAACTGTTCGTGCAGATGGTTGTTGTCTTGCAAACGTCCACATTTGTTGACTCAGGGATCGAGACGTGGTTGCACGATCCGTTACAGCCATGTGGATAAGATGCCTGTCATCTCGACTGCTAGTGATACGAGGCCGTTGAGAGCCAGCACGGCGTTCCGTATTACCCTCCTGGACCCACCGATTCCATATTCTGCTAACAGTCATTGGATCTCGACCAACGCGAGCAGCAATGTCGCGATACGATAAACCGCAATCGCGATAGGCTACAATCCGACCTTTATCAACGTTGGAAACATGAAGGTACGCGTTTCTTCTCCTTACACGAGGCACGACAACAACGTTTCACCAGGCAACGCCGGTCAACTGCTGTTTGTGTGTGGGAAATTGGTTGGAAACTTTCCTCATGTCATCACGTTGAAGGTGTCGCCACCAGCGCCAACCTTGTGTGAATGCTCTGAAAAGCTAATCATTTGCATATCACAATCCTGTCGGTTAAATTTCACGTCTGTAGCACGTCATCTTCGTGGTGTAGCAATTTTAGTGGCCAGTAGTGTATGATGTAACTGGACAAAGAAGTTTTGTATTAGTTGTCCCAGACATTGCACCATGATTCTACGAGCTTCATTGCAACCCTTCTGTGAACCAGTTCTGTGCTTTCACGGTCATTTCATTCTGAGGGTGTTGCTGCAACATGTATGCAACACAGAGCGAGTCCGATGCTGATGTACAAACACCGACATGTAGGCAAACGGTTGCTGTGGCATTCGCGTCTTTCCGACATGCGTGCAGTAAATGCGGAAACGTGAATTATGACGTGAATTATTGATATATCACCAAATTCACTCAGACAGGACCAATGGGCAATTATTCTTTTCTTGGCAGCCGAAGGATAAGCACTGGTGGACATCTATCGGCGAATGAAAAATGTATGAGGTAACACGTGTGTCTAAAACCATCTTTGTGGAATGGTGAGCTAAGTTCCGTTCTGGTAGCCAATTGCCAGAACATGCCGCTCGTTTCTGGAGGCCAGCCTCATCCATTACGATCAACAACAAGGGGGTGGCTGATGATCGGATTAGGTCGGAGTGGCGTATTACCACTCATACGCTAGCAAAGGATGTCGATATTATCTTCAATAGGGTGCAATACGTTAGGCTACCGCAGAGTCTGCAGCCAGTGGATAACCAGTGTGTTGAATGCTGAAGAAAAAGCGCACTGGATAGTTGTTTGCCTGAAGCACGTGATGCGTTTCAATGTTGAAGGCAGCACGTTCTTTGAGCACCTTGTTGCAGGCGATGAAAGCTGGTGCCACCGCTGGGAACCGGAGTCGAAAGTGTCAATGAAGCAGTGATGTCATCCATCGTTCTCTCGTCAAAGGTCAAGAGCCAGCCGTCTGCTGGGAAGTAGATGCTCACCCCGTTCTTAGATTACCGCCACCCTTTGGTTATTGATTTCAAGGAACCTGGTGTCTCCATCACTGGGGAACGGTACTGCGCAAAGCTGCAGAAGTTACTGCGTTTTATTAATGTGAAACATCGGTAAAAACTTCGACTAAGGATGCTACTGCTTTATGATACTTGTCCCAATATCGCAGACGTCGTAACACAAATGTCGTCAATTCAAGTGTGACAGAATGGAATACCCGCCCTATATTGTGGATCTTTCCCAATGCGATTATTACGCTTTTGGTCTCTTAGAAAAGGCCATGAAGAGTCGACGATTCTTGTCGGACGAGGTTGTACAGCAAACAGTTATTACAGCAGGAAGTTACACATATTTTCGTGCTGCAGGACATGGTGTTTACCAAACGGATATCTTCATCCTGGTGCATCGGTGGCATGATTGGCTATATGCTCACGGCGGTTTTATTCCATCATGCTTCTTATTTATTGCTGTTTCACCTAACTCCGCCGTTTGAAACTCTCTGATAGGATGTTATATTCTTGACACTCTATATCGCTCTCAGTAAGATATTGAATGTCTAATACTAAACAATTGCATCTTATGTCTAGAGCTCTGTTTACCGAGAACTATAGAAACCAAAAGAAACAAGAAGAGTGAAGTAGATGTGAAAAGAAAAATGAGCACTACAGGACCTTCTATCTATTCTGTGACAGTGGTTAACTGAAAACTTGGAATTGCACAATATTGGTGACCATGCAGCAGTTCTCCACACTTATGTTTTTTTTTTTTTGTCATCAGTCTTCTGACTGTTTTGATGCGGCTCACCACGAATTCCTCTCGTGTGCTAAGGTCTTCTTTTCAGAGTAGCACTTGCAATCAACGTCCTCAATTATTTGCTGAATGTATTCCAATCTCTGTCTTCCTCTACAGTTTTTGCCCTCCACATCTCCCTCTAGTACCATGGGAGACATTCAATCATGTCTTAAGATGTCCTATCATCCTGTCCCTCCTCCTTATCAGTGTTTCCCACATATTCATTGCCTCTCCGATTCTGCATAGAACCTCCACATTCCTTGCCTTATCAGTCCACCTAATTTTCAATATTCGTCTGTAGCACCACATCGCAAATGCTTCGATTCTCTTCTGTTCCGGTTTCCCCACAGTCAGTGTTTCGCTACCTTACAACGCCGAATCCAGACGTACATTCTCAGAAATTTCTTCCTCATATTAAGGCCGGTATTTGATATTAACAGACTTCTCTTGGCCAGGAATGCCCTTTTTGCCATTGCCAGTCTGCTTTTGATGTCCTCCTTGCTCCGCCCGTCATTGGTTATTTTAAAGCCTAGTTAGCACAATTCCTTAACTTAATCCGTGACCATCAATCCAGATGTTAAGTGTCTCGCTGTTCTCATTTCTGCTACTTCTCATTACCTTCGTCTTTCTTCGCTTTACTCTCAATGCATACTGTGTACTCATTAGAATGTTAATTCCGGTCAGCGAAAATGTTCAAATGTGAGTGAAATCTTATGGGACGTAACTGCTAAGGTTATCAGTCCCTAAGCGTACACACTACTTAACCTAAATTATCCTAAGGATAAACACACACACCCATGCCCGAGGGAGGGCTCGAACCTCCGCCGGGATCAGCCGCACAGTTAATGACTGCAGCGCCTTAGACCGCTCGGCTAATAACGCGCGGCCACTTCATCAGATCATGTAATTCTTCTTCACCTTCACTCAAGATAGCAATGTAATCAGCAAACAGTATCATTGATATCATTTCACCTTGAATTTTAATTCCACTCCTTAACCTTTCTTCTATTTCCTTCCTCGATGTACAGATTGAACAGTAGGAGCAAAAGGCTACATCCTTGTCTAACGCCCATTGTAATACGAACACTTCGTTCTTTGTCGTCTACTCTTATTATCACCTCTTGGCTGTTGTACATACTGTGTACGACCCGTCTCTCCCTATAGCTTAGCCCAAATTTTTTTCAGAATTTCGAACATCTTGCATCATGTTACATGGTCGAATGCTTTTTCCAGGTCGACAAATCGTATGAAAGTTTCTCGACTTATCTTTAGTCTTGCTTAGATTATTAACCGCAAGGTCAGAATTGCCTGTCTCGTGCCTTTACCTTTCCTAAAGCCAAACTGACAGTCGTCTACTGCATCCTCAATTTTCTTTTCCATCCTCCTGTATATTAATCTTGTAAGTAACTTGGATGCCTGAGCTGTAAAGATGAACGTGCGATGATTCTCTGACTTGTCAGCTCTTGCCTCCTTCGGAATTGTGTGGATGATGCCTTTCCGAAAGTTAGATAGTATGTCGCCAGACTAATATATTCTACACACCAGCGTGAATAGTCGTTTTGTTGCCACTTCCCCCAACTATTTTAGAAATTCTGATAGAATGTTCTTTGTTCCTTCTGCCTTATTTGATTTTAAGTCCTCCAAAGCTCTTTTATATTCTGATTCTAATACTGGATCCCCTGTCTCATCTAAAGCGACTCCTGTTTCTTCTTCTATCACATCAGACAAATATTCCCCCTCGTAGAGGCATTCAATGTATTCTTGCCACCTCTCCGCTCTCTCCTCTGCATATAACAGTGGAATTCCCGTTGCACTCTTAATGTTATCACCCTTGCTTTTAATCTCACCGAAGGTAGTTTTGACTTTCCTGAATGCTGCGTCTGTCCTTCCGACAACCATTTCTCTTTCGATGTCTTTACATTTCCTGCGGCCATTTCGTCTTAGCTTCCCTGTACTTCCTATTCAGTTCATTCCTCAGCACCTTGTATTTCCGTATGCCTGAGTTTCCCGGAACATTTTTATACTTCCTCCTTTTATGTATCAGCTGAAGTAATTCTTCTGTTATCCATAGTTTCTTCGAAGTTACCATTTTCGTACCTATGTTTTCCTGCCCAACTTCTGTGATGGCCCTTTCTAGAGATGTCCACACCTCTTCAACTGTGCTGCCAACTGAGCTATTCCTTATTGCTGTGTCTCTAGGTTTAGAGAACTTCAACTGTATCTCGTCGTTCCTTAGTACATCCGTATCCCACTTCTTTGCGTATTGATTCTTCCTGACTAATGTCTTAAACCTCAGCCTGCTCTTCATCACTATGATAGTGTGACCTGAGCCTGTACCTGCTCCTGGATACACCTTACATTCCAGTATCTGATATCGGAATCTCTGTCAGACCATCATGTAATCTAACTGAAATCTCCCGTTTAACCCGGCCTTTTCCACGAATACTTCCTCCTCATGTGATTTCTGAACAGTGTGTTCGCTATTGCTAGCTGAAACTTGTTACAGAACTCAATTACTCTTTCTTCTCTCTCATTCCTTGTCCTAAGCCCATATACTCCTGCAACCTTTTCTTCTAAGCCTTCCCCTACAACTGCACTCCAGTCCCCCACGACTATTAGATTTTCATCCCCCTTTACATACTGTATTACCTTTTCAATATCCTCATGCACTTTCTCTATCTCTTCATCTTCAGTTTACGACGTCGTCATGTATACCTGAACCATCGTTGTCGGTGTTACTTTGCTGTCGATTCTGATAAAAACAACCCTGAACTGTTATAGTAACACATTCTCTGCCCTACCTTCCTATTCGTAACGAATCCTACTCCTGTTATACCATTTTTTGCTGCTGTAGATATTACCCTATACTCATCTGACCAGAAATCCTTGTCTTCTTTCCACTTCACTTCACTGATCCCTACTATATTTAGACTGAGACTTTGCATTTTCCTTTTCAGATTTTCTAGTCTCCCTATCACGTTCAAGCTTCTGAAAGTCCACGTTTCGTCTTGTAGAACGTTATCTACCGTTGATTATTCAATCGTTTTTCACTGGTAACCTCTCCCTTGGCGGTCACCTCCCGGAGATCTGAATAGGGGACTGTTACGGAATCTTTTGCCAACGGAGAGATTATCATGACACTTTTTCAATTACATGCCACATGCCCTGTGGATACACGTTACGTGTCTTTAATGCAGTAGTTTCCATTGCTTTCTGCATTCTCATGCCGTGGTTCGTTGCTGATTATTCCGCCCTTAGGGGCAGTTTCCCACCCCTTGGACAGGAGAGTGCCCTGAAACTTTGTCCGCTCCTGCGACTTCTTTGACAAGGCCGTTGGCAGAATGAGGGTGACTCCTTATGCTGGAAGTCTTCTGCCGGAAATGCTGATTATTAATCAAAATTTAAGCAACAGCGCGATCCGAACCCGGAACCGAAGACGTTTTGATTTTGAATCAAAGACGCTACTTCTAGACCGCGGGTGCCTACGGTTATACACTCCTGGAAATGGAAAAAAGAACACATTGACACCGGTGTGTCAGACCCACCATACTTGCTCCGGACACTGCGAGAGGGCTGTACAAGCAATGATCACACGCACGGCACAGCGGACACACCAGGAACCGCGGTGTTGGCCGTCGAATGGCGCTAGCTGTGCAGCATTTGTGCACCGCCGCCGTCAGTGTCAGCCAGTTTGCCGTGGCATACGGAGCTCCATCGCAGTCTTTAACACTGGTAGCATGCCGCGACAGCGTGGACGTGAACCGTATGTGCAGTTGACGGACTTTGAGCGAGGGCGTATAGTGGGCATGCGGGAGGCCGGGTGGACGTACCGCCGAATTGCTCATCACGTGGGGCGTGAGGTCTCCACAGTACATCCATGTTGTCGCCAGTGGTCGGCGGAAGGTGCACGTGCCCGTCGACCTGGGACCGGACCGCAGCGACGCACGGATGCACGCCAAGACCGTAGGATCCTACGCAGTGCCGTAGGGGACCGCACCGCCACTTCCCTGCAAATTAGGGACACTGTTGCTCGTGGGGTATCGGCGAGGACCATTCGCAACCGTCTCCATGAAGCTGGGCTACGGTCCCGCACACCGTTAGGCCGTCTTCCGCTCACGCCCCAACATCGTGCAGCCCGCCTCCAGTGGTGTCGCGACAGGCGTGAATGTAGGGACGAATGGAGACGTGTCGTCTTCAGCGATGAGAGTCGCTTCTGCCTTGGTGCCAATGATGGTCGTATTCGCGTTTGGCGCCGTGCAGGTGAGCGCCACAATCAGGACTGCATACGACCGAGGCACACAGGGCCAACACCCGGCATCATGGTGTGGGGAGCGATCTCCTACACTGGCCGTACACCACTGGTGATCGTCGAGGGGACACTGAATAGCGCACGGTACATCCAAACCGTCATCGAACCCATCGTTCTACCATTCCTAGACCGGCAAGGGAACTTGCTGTTCCAACAGGACAATGCACGTCCGCATGTATCCCGTGCCACCCAACGTGCTCTAGAAGGTGTAAGTCAACTACCCTGGCCAGCAAGATCTCCGGATCTGTCCCCCATTGAGCATGTTTGGGACTGGATGAAGCGTCGTCTCACGCGGTCTGCACGTCCAGTACGAATGCTGGTCCAACTGAGGCGCCAGGTGGAAATGGCATGGCAAGCCGTTCCACAGGACTACATCCAGCATCTCTACGATCGTCTCCATGGGAGAATAGCAGCCTGCATTGCTGCGAAAGGTGGATATACACTGTACTAGTGCCGACATTGTGCATGCTCTGTTGCCTGTGTCTATGTGCCTGTGGTTCTGTCAGTGTGATCATGTGATGTATCTGACCCCAGGAATGTGTCAATAAAGTTTCCCCTTCCTGGGGCAATGAATTCACGGTGTTCTTATTTCAATTTCCAGGAGTGTAGTTGTACAAAATACATCCAAATATTCCTACGTGGCTCGGTAGCACTCCAACCTTTGCTTTGCCATTTGTGTTCCTATGTCTTAAATTTTGTTGATACCTGGTTTAAACGGCTGTGAAAAATGAGCATAATATAGAAGTACTTAATCGACTGATTAGTGTCATTCCACCATCTCCTCGCTTAGAATGTGCAATGAGATTTAATTATTATTGTTTCCTTGTTACTGTATTTTTAATGTGGTTCTGCTGCCGCTGTGTTTATTGTCCACATTCGCTCGATCCACTTTGAATTTGTTCCAATTTGTTACTTGGTATATTGTTCCGCTCGTGCCATACTCAGCTTGCTCTTTTATCTTGCGATATCCTGTGAGGAAAAATTGAGCATTCCAAGATTACCGCAAGTTTCTGTCCGTTTAGAATAAACTCTGGGGTATGAGTTTAGTTCGAAGACCTTTTAAGTAATAGAACCCAATGTGTCATCCTGGACGGCGAGTGTTCAGGAGATATAAAGTTATCGTCAAGAGTGCCACAGGAGGTGCGGTAAGACCGTTCTTGTTCTACATTTACAATAAATTATCAGCGAACAGGGTGTACAGCAAGCTGCGATCATCTGCATATGACGTTCTTGTGTAAGGGGGGTTATTGTCTTTGGGTGAGTAAAGAACGACTTGGACAGAATTTCTATTCGGCGTGATTAACGACAGCTTGCTCTAAATATGGTAAAACGTATCGTAATGAAGATGAGTAGGTAAAACAGTCATTTCGTATTCATATACAGTATTTATCGTACGCTACTTGTCATACACCACCGGTCAAAACTTTTGGATCACCAATGGAAAAAAGCTATATACTATATTTCAACGTACAAACACATCGTTCAAACTACACGAACCAACAAAATAAATATTTTCTTTCTGTCATTAAGTAAAATACAAGATTGAATACATTTTTGCCTCTTCAGAGTTACATCTTTTGCACACAGAAAAGCTGCAAAAGCTCTTGGCATTCTGGAGACAAGATTTTGTAGTGCTTTTTTTCAGGTATTACAGCTAACAGATCAGTAAACAGTTCCAAACATCCTCAAAATTAAATGATCTCACTTTTCTGACCTCTTTCTCTAGTTCATACCATACGAGTTCAATGGGATTCAACTCAGGTGACTCACTTGACTGTATCGTATTCTTCAGTTCCCCATATTTGTGTTTCCTACTGACACATCCCCTATACAATTTAGAAACGTGGTTGGGATCATTGCCTTACTACGAAACAAAACAACGCTATACGTTTCTTGCCGGATCTAACTACATTGTTGATTAGTATCCTGTGATATCCATCCTTCTTTAATGTTTCATAAATTCTCCTAGATCCCCGATTTTATCACCCGCAGAACATCCCAACACATGACTGACCCTCCACCATGCTTCTTCGTTGGGGTCGCACACTAACTTCACATACTTCCTCCACGAAGTCGACGAACAATTTGGATCACTCTTGCACGCTCCAGTTTTTATGTTTCTCTGCCCGTTGCAATCTTTTTACCTTGTTTTGTTTGCGTAATAAATGTTTTATGGTATTATGCGCCCTTTCAAACCATCTGCATTAAGACGGCGTTGTAATGTTGAGGCAGAGACTGGACTTGCTCACATACAATATACTTCCTATTTCAGGTGCAGTACGACTCCTCTGCGCTTTACTCTGTACGTATATGAACTGATCTTCGGTGTGTGATCTTGCTCGGGGTCTACCATATCTCAAAATACATGCGTTGGTACCACTTCGTTTCAACCGCTGTAGCTTGGGTTACGCCAGTTTTTGCTGCTACTGTCTTACTAGAATATCCTTCCTAATACAGAGCAACAATTACAGCACATTATCCAATTCCAATATGAACCTCATCAGGTACACACAAGCAGATGCACCCAATGTACTGTAACCAGATGCAAAGTCATTGGTACAAGGAAAGAATAAATAACGAGTCCTGTTCCAATGGAGTCCTCAGTGTTGTTGCAAACACTCGTCAGTGCCCCTGTAAGCAAACAACCAATAAATACACAAAAGAGATGGGGAACAACAGAATATTCAAAACGAAATCTCTGTTTCTTCCATAAATCTATAGTTGTAATAGGAAATCGAAAAATTTTGACTGGTATAGTAGTCGTGTCGGTTAAGTATCTAGGCGTAACATTGCTAAGCGATGTGAACTGGAATGATCACGTAACATAGGGAAGGTGAGTGGTTGACTTCGTTTATTGCCAGAAGTTTAGAAAAGTGTACGTCATCTGTTGAGGAAACCACATATAGCACACTCGTGTGGCTCATTATTAACTGGTGGTCGAGTGTTTAGTATCACGAAACACTGATGATAAATTGTGAAGAATGCAGAACGACGTAGGTATCATAAAGAACAGTTAAGAGAAATTGGAGGTCCTACGGGAGCATAAAGACAGTCATTTTCCACTCGCTCCGAGTAGAACAGGAAAGGGACTCACTAGCAGTGCTACGTGGTACACTTCATTATGCACCGTATGGTGGTTTCTGGAACGGGTATGTAGATGGTGATATAGATATACCTCGTCATCGATAACCGTCTGCTCCCTGCGTGATACTGCAATTACCTTGATTTTCTTTTGCCCAACACGGGTGTTTGACTTCCATCCTACAGTATGCTGATGAGTTCTGTCCTAGTTATTTTCTTTTTTATTTGGTGTAAATTAAAATGAAGCATCACTTGTTAAGAAATTCCTATTCTTCTTGATTTTCGGACGCACTGCAGTCCACGGTGGCATGTCGTTCCCGAGGTCCGCCACGTGGAGACCACGTGGGAGCGCCAAGATGTTTTACGAGCGGCGCCGCCGGATGCGCTTTGTGCTGCTGCTACTGCGGACAGCAATTTAGCGGCACCCGGTGCCTATTGAGCGCGTTGATGGCCGGCGACAGGCGGCAGCCGCGTATCGGTTTGATCTGCGCGGTCCGGCGCCAATCGCGAGGCAATTGTCCGACAGTTGTTGGAGGTATAACAGCGTCCATCAGGCCGGCATAATGTGCAGCCAATAGGGGCCGCCTCCGCTGCTACCCACAGTCAATTGACAGACGCGCCGCAAGCAAGTGTGTCTCCCACACACACAGACAAGTGTGTCTGTATATACAAACTCTCTCTCTCTCTCTCTCACACACACACACACACACGCTCGCAGACACACACACACACACACACACACGACAAAGCCAGCTTATTTGTCCCGGCATACGCGATCACACTGTGCTACCGACTGAGTCTATCAAGGCAACATTTTCCCCGTCGTACACTCTCATGTAATTAATACAAGCGCGTGTCTGTTTGCCGATGACAGGTGTGCTGATATACACAGCTGCGGCCAGAGTACCGTACCAGAGGGAGCAAGAAATTCATGACCGTGACATCCGCCCACGTATCTGATACAACTGCCTTGATTTGTCGCTTCATTTTTTTACAGTCCTCTAAATTAACTAATATCACTCTTCCTTACTACCTAAACTATGTTACTAAAACATCTTGCTTTAACTCATAACTGGATGCAGGGTTTCGTAAAGCATGTATTCCGCTCATGCGGTGGTTTAAGCAATTCTGTTCGCTTGAAGTCGTCCTCTGTTAGAATTATTGTGGTGTCACCGCCAGACACCACACTTGCTAGGTGGTAGCCTTTAAATCGGCCGCGGTCCGTTAGTATACGTCGGACCCGCGTGTCGCCACTATCAGTGATTGCAGACCGAGCGCAGCCACACGGCAGGTTTAGTCTAGAGAGACTCCCTAGCACTCGCCCCAGTTGTACAGCCGATTTTTCTAGCGATGGTTCACTGTCTGCATACACTCTCTTCTGCAGAGACGACAGTTTAGCATAGCCTTCAGCTACGTCATTTGCTACGACCTAGTAATTAGAATGAATTCTGAACAGATAATATTGTGAATCACGTACCGTCAAGAGCGACGTTCATCATTAATGGATTAAAGTATCAAACTAATTACGTCTGCTTTCTGAATTCTCATTCCTTGTCATGTTCCAGACCACACGTTAGTCTAGTTCTTCCCTCCTCACGCCAGCCTGCGTGAGCTAAAACGCGTGCGTTTCTACATCCACTAGTAACACGGTGTTGGCTCTTCTGCCAACACAACAATTATCATATAAATGGAGGCGAGAATTTAATAATCCTGTACTGGCAATGTGAATACGTAGCAAAGTTGTGACAGAATACGGACTCTGCAATGGCATTGAGGTGTAAGAAACACTTTTTGCAACAGATTCGAGCTACTAATTGCCAATACGCGTGTAAAGAATAACAGGAAGGTGATATATACTTCGAAAAGACCTGGGGATGTAGGAGACGCACACTGAAACGAGAAACGTGCTGCGGCAATGATATGCACATATACAGATTGTGGTAGTATTGCGGGCAAAAGGTATTAAAGGATTAACAGAACTGTCATTTGTACTCAGATATGTGAGCAGGTGTCCGTAGTGACAATGGCCGCACGACGCAAATTAAAAGACTCTGAAAGTAATTGCCAGTTTGAGTTACACGCAAGGGACATTCCATTTCGGACATTGTTAGGGAATTCAGTATTCCGAGATCCATAGTGTGAAGAGTGTGCGGAGAGTACCACATTTCAGGCATCACCTCTCACGATGCAATTTTTATGGCCAACAATGCGCCATGCAAACGGTTCCCAAAAGTTCGCGATCGGTTTGATGAACATGGTAATTGGGCCACGCGGATCGTCAGACATGAATCGCATCGAATATTTACCGGACATAGTCTAGATTTCAGTTAGGGCATAAATGCCTGCACAGGCAACATTTTCGCGCTAACACACGACTTTACAGGTAGCATGGTTCATTGTATCTCATTATATCTGAAATGAAATTCCATTGATTTCTTGAGTCCTCACTAGGTCAAGCTGCTGCGTTACGCAGGGCAATAGAAGGTCCGAAACGCTATTGGGATGTTTTTGTCCCCTCTGTGTATGATGGTTGATATAACGGTAAGAAAGAGATTTCAATTTAAGCTGCAATGCCACGGCACACTAACTGTTCCCTTGAGAACGTAAATGCCAGTGTACCTGAATTATTATTATTATTATTATTATTATTATTATTATTATTATTATTATTATTATTTCTTTGCATACCCACTATAGTTGTAAATATGATCCACGAATGTGTAAAACTACATATAGTATTTCTAATACTACAACTACCACGAGGGGATTGCATTTTACCATGGCAGTACAAGTAACTTTCCTGAAAGCTGCTCTACAAAGTGACGTAGATAGACGACACTATTTTTCCACATACTCACCGAGTCTCTGTACACTACGATCGTAACGTTGTAGCAGTCGTTAGAAATTCATTCCCTTGTCACGGAGCCATGCAAGAACCGATGTGTGGAAGTCCTCATCATTGGAAAGTCTCTTATCCACAGACGCTCTTTCAGCTTCCCGAAAGGACGGAATCTGCATGGCAGAAGATCTAGAATTCTGCACTTGTGTGGTCTTGGCACCATTTTACAACGGTTGCACCCGACAGTGCAATCGCTTCCTACACCGCCAAGATTTCACTATGAATGTGTGTGGAATTTAGACATTTTGCACACAAGAATCGTACTGTGCCACGTATGTCATATTTCGAGTACGCTTCCGGTTGCTGCGCCATTTCAGTCCCATTCTAATATGCACCTGTTTTCTGTAGCACGTCAGAAATGTGTCTTGCAGAAACTTGGACATTAGGCCTACTCTGACAACGCGTAAATCTTCTTGTGAAATGGTCTTAGCGTGTAACGACAAGTGTAACTTAGCTTCTGAAGTCCCCCCCACACCTTGTCTTTCAAGAAACGCTCACTTTGGTAACGATGAAGAGTGGGCTAAAGTGTAAAGTAATCATGAGGAAGAATCTATGTGCACGCAAAGTTGATAGTGAGGTGTTTCCTCATTTCCCTGACGTTTTGCCAGCACCTGTGCTTGACATTATCAAAGGTTCACCTGTGTTAGTCAGTTGCGGACTGGAATAGATCAACTGGTCGGAGACAACGCGTACCTGTCGGGCCTGAGGGCTTTTTCCTGATCTTTACCGTTGCAGTTCTCCCCTTGGTAGTCGAACGGTCGTTCGCTGCAGCATGAGAGTCTAGGATTCGTTTCCCTTGACGCTTTCTTCTTTCTTGCTGAAACTATTGTCATGTTTGATAATTTCTGTAGTCTCCCTGAACAAGACGGTGTGGTTGCTCTTCCCTGCAGCGACAACTTCTTCTTCGCCTGTGGCACAACATCCCTTCATAGGTCCCTTCAACATTCTGCCTCTTACATCTCTGTCATCCGTTTCTCTCTCCCATTCTCAGATTTCTGTCTTCTTCCGGCATAAGAAGTCATCTCCATTCTGAAAGAGACCTTTTAAGTGAGGGAGGAGGAGCAGACAGAATTTCAGTGCACTCTCATGCCCTTGGTGTGGGAAACTGTTCCAAGAGTTCGGAAGAATGAGCAATGACTAACGGCATGTGGATGCAGCAGGCAACGGAAACCACTGCATTAAAGACACATAATTTATATTCACAGGACTTGTGGCCAGTAACTGAAGAGTGTGTCATGATAATCTCTACATTGGTAGAAAATTTCGGGCTAGTCCACCATTCGGATCTCCTAGAGATGATTGCCAGGGGGGAAGTGACCATGAGGAAAAGATGGAATGAACGGTGAAATTGTAACATTCCACGAATCGCAGCGTGGAATGTCAAAAGTCTGAACGTGGTACGGAAGCTAGATAATTAAATGGGGAAAAAGCTAGAAAATTTTAAAAGGGAAATGAAAAGCCTCAATCTACATATAGTGTGGGTCAGTGAAATGAAAGGGAAATGAGAAAAGGATTATTAGTCAGACGTATATGGGATCATACCAACAGCAACAAATAACTTGGAGTTCGCAGATCTGACCGCTCTGTAAAACATGGCAGGCAAGACCTTTGGGAGATTTGACGGCAGAGTACAGAGTTGGTGTCGAAAGAAATATTTTGAAGCACTCTCTTCAGCACGGATTTTTGAACACGGGGCTCTGGAGCAAACTGCCTCAACTTGTGTACAAGTTGACCCAATGACATTAGCAGTTACGATTGCAGTGGGCAAGTAATCATCGACATCAGGTCGTGGATCAGTGGAAATGGGTCGCCTGGTCGGATGAATCGCATTTCTTGTTACACCAGGTCTGTGGTCGTGTCCGGAATCGACACCGTCCATGCGAATGGATACTCTAAGGGTGCAGTGCACCACAGACGCAGGCCAGATGGAGCCATATTAAGCTATGGGGAACATCTACCTGGGCTTCCACTGAGCCCGTGTTAGTAACTGATGGCACTGTCACCGCTTTGGACTATGTATACGTTACTGCTGACCATCAGCATCCCTTCATGCACAGCCGTCCGGAGTGGCCGTGCGGTTCCAGGTGCTACAGTTTGGAACCGGGCGACCGCTGCGGGCGCAGGTTCGAATCCTGCCTCGGGCATGGATGTGTGTGATGTCTTTAGGTTAGGTAGGTTTAATTAGTTCTAAGTTCTAGGCGACTGATGACCTCAGAAGTTAAGTCGCATAGTGCTCAGAGCCATTTGAACCAGCCTTCATGCACGATTTTGTATGTGGCGTGTACTGTTTTGAGAGCTGGTTAAGGGAGAGCTAAATTAACTGGTTGTAATACTGAATTCAGATTATGTATTGACTTCAAATTGACCAGACATGCATTATTGGGTTGGTGCGTAAGTTCGTTGGGTTTTCCTCATAAGATTAATAAACAAAACAGATACAGATAACATAGACTTATGTCCTCAATAATGTATTCTCATTGGCTATTTACAACTCTCTGCCAACACTGGGGTAACTTTTCGATTCCGTGATTGTACAAAACCCGTTATTTTGAGATGATGGACTCGTCGAACCGCGTTTGGAGTGCATTTACATCTTGAAATTTCTTGAAGGTTGTTCGATAGAGAGCGGGAAATGTGAAAATCTGAAGGCACGAGATGAGGTCAATAACGTGGGTGCTTAATGACTTCCCAACTCAATTCATGTGTAATGTTTGTTGTCAGTCTAGCAGACCTCTGGCGGACGTTATTGTGGATAGCATCATTTCCCGCAGTCTTCCTGGTCGTTGTTCGTGGATTGCTTCTGGCGTACGCGTCAAATGTTGTCAGTAAATGTCAGCAGTGATGGTTAGACCTTGAGGGAGCAGTTGGTGGTATACCACACCGTCGCTGGTCCAGAACATGCGTAACATTATCATTTGTGGATACACGCAGGTTTTTGTACGGGGATTTGCTCCTTTGTTTTCAGCTCATCCATTCCTTTCTTTTTCTCGTGCCAGCATTTGTCGTCACCAGTGATGATACAAGGTAGGAATGATCAGAATTGTTCACGATTCAATTGATGATGAGAAAGCAGAGATGCACGCTTGACCCTCACTGATTTTTGTGATTTTGGCTTTGGCTTAGAGGTATCCTTACATGCAAAAGTACGACGCTGAAATAATTCAGGTCGCGAGTATACTGACGTGGATTATTGTGGATTAAAACATTAAACGATCTTCATAAAACCCCGAAAATATTTCTGAACGTGGAGAGTCGCTTATATCGAAACGGTTCTGCTGAAAACGAGGAAAACCATTTTCTTGCCGTGCTCTTTCCAGTGGCACTATCTCCATGCACGGGGCAAAAGTTTCTGGCTGCCTTCGCTGATGTTATCACTTTATTTTACTCAAACAAAAGAGTAAGTCGGAAATGTTACGAATTCTCCACTTAGCACTCCATTTTCTAGAGTTAGTTCCTCCACTCACTATCTCCAAATGACAAAATGACAATATGTAGATTCAAATAGCAGCACTGAACTACAAATAAAAATGATAATCGATAAATAACTCCATAGCAACCGGAATACTTATGTGAAAAACACAAACGTTAAGATCTTATTGCAGCAACCTAACACAAGCTGAATGAATTTAATAGCGTCTGGAAGTTTCATTGATTACTCGCAACGGGTTGGTACAGTGATCGTGACTGTCGTCACGTCAGTGGCGACACAGATTAAAAGAATGATGGATCAGCTACCATCTTTCCTCTTTCAGGCACCGAGAATCAGTCAACTGCTGATCTTCTGCCCCTTGACCGCAATGGTATCCGTATGTCATCTGGCTACAGGTGTCTGTCGCCGTGATATTATTAAAAAAAAAGCGGAAGGGAAAATCTACCGTAAGTGGAAGGCATCCAGGGAACATGAAAGTATACGAAAACCAAAAGGAATATAAATTGAGATAGCACTGTCACACAATTACATATGTCCACTCACAATTACGAGCGATTAGGACAGCTGCCTTCCTGCAGTATGCCAGGTGCTACGCATTACTAACACATCAACAAGTTTAGTGAAGACAGCTAAATCGAAAGCAAGTCCCTAGAGAGAGCAAGACCTAACTGTGAAACTGAATTTACAAAAGGGAAAGCAACTGTGTACATGAATCTAGATCCCTTGGCAGGAACTCGGGCAGTACGTTGAAGCTTACTGCATTACTGCTGACGGAATTGCTGTGCTGAGTGCGCGGGAAGGTGTGACTTCAAAAGGGCAACTACCATAGTTACTGCAAGCAGCCAATCGCCAGTCATGTTACTCAGCAGGAACATGGTGTGTACACGACGTTGCTTCCTAGTTGATGGAGACCCACCCGTATTCTAACAGGGTGATAGCTTCCGAGTTGCAGTTACTCACGGAGTGATACATCTTATATCTTCAAGCGACTGATATCATCCAATGGTGTTACTGTTACGTTGATCAGCAACCCTGAGTCACATTTCTGCGGGAGGCGAGGAGGTACCAATAGCCAGCATAACCGGAGGGAGAGGTGCAAAGTGTTCATATGGCTTCAGTCTGGTGTCGTAGCTAGATCGTTTGAAGTTTGGGCTGCAGGGCCTGTTTGGGCACCATTTCTTCATTCTCGCGGACATTTGTAAATGGGTTACAGGTTCTCAGCACGTATGACATGAATCGAAGTTCTAGTAATGCCACTAACACAACACGTCTTCCAATAAAGGGATAAGTAGTTTAAACTGGAAAGGAGAGGATGATAAGATTGAATGCATAATGCATTATATTGAGCAGACACTACTCGATCCTGTAATTAGTTCCCAGTTTACAAAATGGTTCAAATGGCTCTGAGCGCGATGGGACTTAACATCTAAGGTCATCAGTCTACTAGAACTTAGAACTACTTAAACCTAACGAACCTAAGGACATCACACACATCCATGCCCGAGGCAGGATTCAAACCTGCGACCGTAGCGGTCGCGCCGTTCCAGACTGTAGCGCCTAGAACCGCTCGGCCACCTCGGCCGGCCCCAGTTTACAAAAAGCGAGCAATCTCTGAGTCTTTACATGCTTTATACATCAGTAGCAAATCACTTACAACTTATTTCAAATTATGTATTACAGACGTTATTTCGCAATTTAAATAAAACAAAATCTGTGGGTAAAAAGGAAAAAAATCTGTTTAACAACTAACTTTCAACGTCTTCTCCGACTTTGATGAAATGTTCCAGCAAGATAACTGTTCATATCGCAAGACATAATCGTATCACAGCGCGTTCGAGGGAATAACACTAACCTTTTGTTGATGTCTTGGTCACGAAATTCGTCTGATCTGAACGTGAAGGAACACATCTGGTCTGCTAACGGGCGGCAGCTCCGTGCCCACAGACAGCCGCCCCATTATTTACGGTAACTGCTTGTCCTGTCATTGGATATCAGGTACCACGTACCTCGGGAAACCGACCAAGGGATTGTCGAATGCATGCCACGCAGAACTGCAGCTGTATTGCTTTCCACAGGTAAACCTACGCTCTGTTGAGTATTCGATAGTAATGCTTGGACTCCTTATTGTGGTTGTGGATCACTTTGTGGAATCCCTAACAAACTTGGCATGCATAAAACTTAGCGTCTAAAAATAAAAATTCCTTAGGCGAACAGGCAAAAACGGCACCTCACACCCTTTGGAGGCGTTAAATGCACTGTGTACGTGATTTACACAGACATAGTTGAGCACAAATGCTGGTTAGTATCTAGCAGAGACTGCAACATAGCATTACCTTCAGAAAAGTTAATACATGGTATCGACAGCTCATCATTCTACACAAATTCAGGAACACAATTTAAAATTTTGACTTTCCATCAATTATTTTCCGATTTTTTTTTTTTTTTTTTTTTTTTTTTGTAAATCTTATAAGCACTGGAAACACTAGCTACAAAGTAAATCAGCAGCTTGTGAGAGTTTTAACACAGAAGCGTCGTGTGAGAGGAAATTTTTGAAAATTTTCGTTAGTTTAGAGTTGCTGACAGTAATGTGACAGTCTATTATCTAAAAGGGTAGCTGTTTAACTACTAACACAGGAATTACAACATAAATATTCTGGCACAATTTTCAGTTGAGAAATCCAAAAAGTTGTTCGAAATTTTATTATCAAATCTTTAATGTTTTGGGTTCAATGATATTTGATGATACTACCTTGGGGATGAAGAATTATGATTCATCAGCTATTTCACTTTGTCTCAACCCTTACCTTCTTTTTTTGTCAACAGCCGCTACCATTTCATCTCAGAGTAGTAGTTGCTACCTATGCCCTGAATTATTTGTTGTATGTTATCCAATCATGCCTCCTCTACAAATTTTACTCTCTACAGCTTCCTCTAGTACCACGGAAATTACTTCCTGATGCCTTAACAGATGTCCTATCATCCTAACCCTTCTTCTTGTCAGTGTCTTCTGTATATTTCTTCCCTCGCCCATTCTGTGGAGACCATCGTCCTTCCTTACCTTATTAGACCACTTAATTCTCAACATTCTTCGGTAGTTGCACGTTCTAGTGCTTCGGTTCTCCTCCACTCCGATTTTACCACAGTCCATACTTCTCTACAATGCTGTCCTCTAAACGTACATTCTGATGCTATTTTTCTCGGTATTCCCATTTTTGCCACGTCTCATTACTTTTATCTTTCTTCGATTTACTCTCAATCCATGTTCTGTACTCATTAGCCTGCTCATCCCGTTCACCAATCCTATAATTCTTCCTCAATTTCACTGAGGATAATAAAGTCATCACCGAATCTTGTCACTGACATCCTTTCACTTTGGATTCACTCTACGCGCGTCCGAGAGAACGACGGTTCAGCACCGCGTCCGGCCATCCTAATTTAGGTTTCCCGTGATTTTCCTAAACAGCTTGAGGCAAATGTCGGGATGATTCCTTTGAAAGAGCATGGCCGCCTTCCTCCTCCATCCTTTCTTAATCCGAGCTTGTGCTCCGTCTCTAATGATCTCGTTGTCGACGGGACGTTCAACACTAATGTCCTCCTCCTCCTCCTCCTCCTTACTTTCAGTTTTGATCCCACGCTTGAACCTTTCCTTAATTTCTGTCATTGCTTCATCGATGAACAGTAACAGCGAAGAACTACAAACTGCCTTACACTCGTTTAAACATGAGCACCTCGTTCTTAGTGTTATTGTTTCTTCCTGTGTCTTGTACATATTCTGTATTACCCGTCTCTCCCTGTAGTTTACCCCTATTATCCAAAGAACTTCGAACTTCTTGCATCATTTTACATTGTCGCACGCTTCCTCTAGGTAGACAAATTCTAAGAATGCGTCTTTATTTTTCTTCAGTGTAGCTTACGTTAGGAACTGCTACGTTGTAATTGCCTCTCTGATACCTTTATCTTCTCTAAAGTCAAACTGATCGTCATATAACACATCCCCAGTTTTCTTTTCAATATTTCTACTATTCTTGACAGCAGCTTGGATGCATGAGCCGTTAAACTGAATGTGCGATGGTTTTCGCCCTTGTCGACTCTTGCTATCTTCGGCCGATGTTTTTCCGAGAAGGTGATGGTATATCGCCAGTCTCAAACATTCTATTTACGAATGTCTTTTTGTGGTCACTTTCCTCGATCATTGTAGAATTCCATTGAAAAGTTATGTTTAACTTTCTGCGTTATTTTACCTTAAGTCTTCCAACGCTCTTTTAAATTCTGATTCTAATACTGGATCCTTTGCCTTTTCACCGTAGACTCCTGCTTGTTCTTCTATCAAGTCATCAAGCAAATCCTCACCTTCATAGAAGCCTTCAGTATACTCTTTCCATCCATTCGCTCTCTTGTCTGCGTTTAACAGTGGAATTCCGATTGCACTCTTAATGTTACAGCCCTTGCTTTTCAAGTCACCGAAGTTCGTTTTGACTTTTCAGTATGCCGAGTCTTTCCTTCCGATAATCACTTGTTTCTCCATTTCTTCACATTTCCCTGCAGCCGTTTCGCCTTAGCTTCCCCGTACTTTCTATTTATATCATTCCTAAGTGATTTGTATTTCTGTATTCCTAAATTTTCCTGATGATTTTTGTACTTCCTTCTTTCATCAACTACCTGATATCCCTCTTCTGTTACTCATGGTTTCCTCTTATGCCTTCCGTGTACTTCAGTTTTTCTTTGATTGCTCCTTTTAGAAACGTCCATTCCTCTGCAACTGAACTGCATACTCTGCTGTTCATTTTCGCAGTCTCTATAA
The DNA here is from genome assembly GCF_021461395.2 of Schistocerca americana. NCBI lineage: Eukaryota > Metazoa > Arthropoda > Insecta > Orthoptera > Acrididae > Schistocerca > Schistocerca americana. The sequence goes on from NC_060122.1 coordinate 626,413,895, forward strand.
CTTCATAGAATTTCCAGCGAATCTCTTCACTCCTTAGTATTTCTGCATTCCACTTCCTTGCACATTAATTTTTCCTGTTTAGACTCTTAAACTTCAGCCAGCTCTTCATCACAACTAAATTGTGTTCTGACAAGGAACCCGATGAGTGCCAGGTCACAAAAGACCAATGACGTTTACGGCATTCGACTTCCGGCATATTGTCTACCGTGCAACTGCAGTATTGACTGCTAATTGCTAAGGGGGTGGAACTGGAGGTATCCAATGGTGAGCACAGCGCGAGGCTACGGAGCGTAGTTCTACTATTTAGTCGACGAATAAAAATGGTTCAAATGGCTCTGAGCACTATGGGACTCAACTGCTGAGGTCATTAGTCCCCTAGAACTTAGAACTAGTTAAACCTAACTAACCTAAGGACATCACAAACATCCATGCCCGAGGCAGGATTCGAACCTGCGACCGTAGCGGTCTTGCGGTTCCAGACTGCAGCGCCTTTAACCGCACGGCCACTTCGGCCGGCTGTCGACGAATAACTCATAATAGTGCTGCAGTGCTAGTAGTGTTGATACAAAGTAGGACAATGGCAACGACAAACAAGCCAACATTGTATTATATCTACAATAACATTTGCCGAAGTTGAAATTTCATTGGAATGGAATCCAAGGAATTTTGCAAACTGAGAAATAAGTGACAGATGAAATATTAGCTTTTCTGAAAGATGAGACAGTGTAATATTTGGTGTTGTAGTCGGTAGACCAGAGGTTGCTAGCCTGCGGGCAATTACAGTCTGAGGGGTAAAGTGAAATTTTGTGAGGGGTAAATACTGAAGTTTTGATTGTTTTTAAAACATTATTACTAATATCACTATTCAATAAGACTACAAATCGGTTACGTAAGTTACTAATAACATTCTTCTTCAAATGCTAGTGTTTATGCGTGGCAAAATGTGGTGGAGGCTACAGCTTGTTGAACAAATGCACAAACGAGATCTCCCTCACATTGTCTACCCACTACACGCACTTTTGTACTGTGTCGCTTGGATGTATGACAGTGAAGCTGAGAAATAAATGTGAAATATACATAACAATCTGATGAATATGTCTTCTGTGAGTTGTACATTGTGGTGACAAATACCACGGCACAGGGATACGCACATATACAGATAGTGGTTGTATCGCGTACACCGAGTGTAAAAGTTCTGTGCATTCGCGGAGCTGTCATTTGTACTCACGTGATTAACGTGAGAAGGTGTCCGACGTGATGACTGGACGCATGACTGGAATTAGTAGACGTTCAAAGTGTTATGTTAGTCGGTGCTTGACGGCATGGGACATTCCATTTCGGAAAACGTTACGGAGTTCAGTATTCCGAAACCCATAGTGTCCAGAGTGTACCAAGAATACCATATTCCAGGCATCACTTCTCACCACTGACAATGCAGTGGCCGACGGCCTTCACTTAACAACCTAGAGCACTTGAGTTTGCGTAGAGTTGTCTGTGCTAAAAGACAAGCAAAACTGTGTGAAATAACCGCAGAAATAAATATATGACGCACGGCGAACATATCCGTTAGGGCAGCGCGGTGAAATTTGGCAATAAAAGGCTTTGGCAGCATACGAAAGACGCGAGTTCCTTAGCTAACAGCAAAAGATAGCCTGGGCTCGTGACCATATCGGTTGTATCCTTGGCGACTGCAAAACCGTGGTCTCAGATGAGTCGTAAATTTCAGTTGGTAAGAGCTGATAATAGGGTTCGTTTGTGGCATAGGACCTACGAAGCCATGAACCCATATTGTCAACAAGGCACTGTTCAAACTGTTGGTGGCTCCATTATTTTGTGGGCTGTGTCCTCTGGTCCAGCTGAACTGATCATTGGCTGGAAACCGTTACGCTCCGCTACTTGGAGATCATGTGCAGTAACTCACGGACTTCATATTCCTCAACAAGGATGAAGGTTTTTATCGATCACAATGCGCCGTATCGCCGGCCGCGGTGGTCTAGCGGTTCTAGGCGCTCAGTCCGGAACTGCGCGACAGCTACGGTCGCAGGTTCGACTCCTGCCTCGGGCATGGATGTGTGTGATGTCCTTAGGTTAGTTAGGTTTAAGTAGTTCTAAGTTCTAGGGGACTGATGACCACAGATGTTAAGTCCCGTAGTGCTCAGAGCCATTTGAACCAATGCGCCGTATCACCACGATATTGGGAGATATCCCGTGACTTTTGTCACCTGATTGGCGCAGAGGAAGTATATTTTGTAACAAGTGACTACCCTCTGTGTGGAGCGTTAGCTCTCTTTCCTGAAATTGATCAGGAACTGCTTCGTTATTCACGTTGCAGCTACAAAGAAACTAACTGACGGCAGGAAATGACATGAAATATGTAATGGCTACTGCACTGCTGTAGGGCCTACACAGTACTATCACTATTATACTTTTTATCCCATCAACAATGCTACCAAAAGATGGAGATACTGGCACCGAAATCTTGCACATTTCGCAATCCTTTATATTAGGTTTCTTCCTCCCGTCGCTTGGTGAGATTTTTTCGTCTATCCGTATTAGTTTGCAAACATTCATTATTATCTTTGCAACAGTAAACACAGAAAATCAATTCACTACGCTGTGTCTCGTGTTCTGTCGTTAGTCAGACTCCTGGCAAGTGCTCAGGACTGCGATTATCGGCGGATAATTAGTGGAGATTACAGTAAGTTTTTTTTTTTTCATAGTTGGCAGATTGATATTTTATCAATGCCAATGGTTCCCAAGTGCATAATAACGTGTTTTGGCAGTGCTAAAAGTATTATTTTTATTATTATTATCATTACTATTGTAAGTAGGCTGTTTAGGTTTTTTTATTGGTAACGCCACGTAGCTCTCTGTATGAAAATCACTGGATGTGCTGTTTGTAGTCTGTGGCTGGTTTGGATTGTTGTTTGCTATTGTAGTGTTGGCCAGCTGGACGTTGACAGCGCGTATCGTTGCGCTGTTGGGGGTGAACCGCCAGCAGTGGTGGATGTGGTGACAAAAATGGCGGAGTTTTAACAGCGGATGATCTGGACGTGTGTCCATCAGAGACCGTAAATTTGTAAGATTGATGCATATATTATGACTTTTGAACACTATTAAGGTAAATACATTGTTTGTTCTGTATCAAAATCTTTCATTTGCTAACTTTGCCTATCAGTAGTTAGTGCCTTCAGTAGTTTGAATCTTTTATTTAGCTGGCAGTAGTGGCGCTCGCTGTATTGCAGTAGTTCGAATAATGAAGATTTTTGTGAGATAAGTGATTCATGAAAGGTATAGATTATTGTTAGTCATGGCCACTATTTTGTAGGGATTTTTGAAAGTCAGATTGCGTTGCGCTAAAAATATTATTTGTCAGTTTAGTGTTGATCAGAATAGGTAAAGAGCGAAATGTCTTAGTACGTTCAGTTCCGCTTATCTGTTTGAAAATCAAATAATGTAATGTGAGTAGATTCGGTGTCGTTTTGCTGCAAGGAATACTACTCAAAAAAAGAGAAGTACTTTTGGTCATAGACTGGAGATTACGTACGAGAATAATGCGTGATGAGAGAACGGTGTGTAAGCTTAAGGGTTACGTACGTACCTTAAAGTTAATAAGTAGGACATGGTCTTCTCAGTTCTGTGATAATAGTAATTCATTAAGTTTTCTAAGGGGGCGTTTCACTATTATTAATGGCAGCAGTTAGACACAAAGCAGTACGAAGCCTTCCAGTTTCCACCGTTACAGAACAAGGAGTTCAGCTACCAAGTGAAGTACAAACAAAAAGGAAGGCAGACACATTTTAACTAGGTTGATTATGAATGGTAGTGGAAGGTGTGGTTGTAGGATGTACCGTTCGACAGAGAAGTGGCGCAGAGCAAGTGTATTTAGTAATAAGTTTGGTGGTGGTGGCGGTGGGGGGCGGGGGGGGGGGGGGGTACCACCTAATATTTTATAACGCTGACTGATAGTGGTCTCAGAAAGTTTGGGAACCGTTTTTTAGACAATGAGTACAATGTATGTAAGTAGTACAGTGATGGCGATCTGTGCTCGGCAACTGAAATTGATACTGAAACAGATGTCGAGCCATGTAGTTCATAATACTTGTCTTACGGAGAGTAACAAATACGTCTCGTTACAGCGTGACAGTGTAATCACGTATACGACAGGTATGTGCATTTAATACGCACTTTTCGTACCGTGGGTGGCGCCTTCTATCAGAATGTTCGCCGCTGATGGCCTGATTGCAGATGGTGTGGTTTTCTGTTTATACGTTACGTAGTTTCTTTAGTTGCTTTCAGTAGTTGAGTAAATTCGGTGTCGTTTTGCTGCAAGGAATACTACTCAAAAAAAAGAAGTACTTTTGGTCATAGACTGGAGATTACGTACGAGAATAATGCGTGATGAGAGAACGGTGTGTACGCTTAAGGGTTACGTACGTACCTTAAAGTTAATAAGTAGGAGATGGTCTTCTCAGTTATGTGATAAGCTGTAATTTGCATGGTGTTATTTCCCCGTACTGGTCAGGAAATCTAAGGTTTTGTGCTGACACCTTGTTTTGCTTTTGCTGCCCCCACTTCTGCTACTTTGTACATTAATGTCCTTGAGCATTTTTGACGTACCAGTTTATCTCCAGCTGTTACCGAGTGAGAACTATTGCGCTAAAATCAGAAAGTACGATCTGTGTGAGGCTCCTGACAAAGCACGTCATGTCGAGTGCAGGTACGCCCATGTGAAGCAGCGTTCGCCAAATGGATCCAGACCAAGATCTTCTCTAAATGACACAAGCTATGCTGAGTGTGAGAAAGACTTCTGCCTGGATATATGTGATGAGAGTTTAGATTCTCAAATTTCTGCCGATGAAAGGGAACATGTTGCAGTAAGCAATAATCACAGTAAAGTTTATTATGGAACGAATGGTTCAAAAATGGTTCAAATGGCTCTGAGCACTATGGGACTCAACTGCTGTGGTCATAAGTCCCCTAGAACTTAGAACTACTTAAACCTAACTAACCTAAGGACAGCACACAACACCCAGCCATCACGAGGCAGAGAAAATCCCTGACCCCGCCGGGAATCGAACCCGGGAACCCGGGCGTGGGAAGCGAGAACGCTACCGCACGACCACGAGATGCGGGCTGGAACGAATGGGTTCAAATGGTTTTGTGAACCTTTTATCACATGAAGCAGCTTGGAGAAAGGAAATCCTGTTCCTTGTGCAAACCTCGTAAAGATAGAAGATATCTTGTATTTGTTTTTTGTGCTTTCAATGCACAAAAACTCATTGTAGAAAATGCACAGAATAGTTGTAAAGCATAAGCGGTTTTCCTTATAGCTTAAATATGTATATTTTTGGTTACAAAATAATAGTATTGTTTCTTTTGGTTGTTTGGCATAGTTATCGATAAGTGAGTTTCAAGGTTTTATTTATAACAGCATGATTACTGTGAATACTATACACATGTGTTTTTTCTTTCTTTACAAAACTTCAAATTTCCGCCTCATCGGTAACACATAGCTGCAATATTGTATAAATGTAAACAACAGAATACATTACCATATACCCAGTTTTTAATTGTTGTATTGCAGCAACACATCTCTAAATATCAAGTCAGTTATTTATTTTACTAATCCAGTTAGTACAAAGGTTGATGTCGTTATCAGTAATTTTCTGTTAATTTGTAAGGGAATTAAATTTATTTATTTATTTATTTATTTATTTATTGTTCCGCGGGACCACATTTAGGAGACGTCTCCATGGTCATGGAACGAGTCAATACATGAAATTATAACACGATTGTAGAAACAGATAAAATGAAATATAAGAAACATATTCAGGCGACAAGTCGTTAGTTTAAATAAAGAAAATCAAGAATGTAACACTGGAATTTGCTTAATTTTTTAGCTCTTCCAGGAGCTCCTCGACAAAATAGAAGGAGTGAGCCATGAGGAAACTCTTCAGTTTAGACTTAAAAGTGTTTGGGCTACTGCTAAGATTTTTGAGTTCTTGTGGTAGCTTATTGAAAATGGATGCAGCAGAATACTGCACTCCTTTCTGCACAAGAGTCAAGGAAGTGCATTCCACATGGAGATATGATTTATGCCTAGTATTAACTGAGTGAAAGCTGCTAACTCTTGGGAATAAGCTAATATTGCTAACAACAAACGACATTAAAGAAAATACATACTGTGAGGGCAATGTCAAAATTCCCAGACTATTGAATAGGGGTCGACAAGAGGTTTTCGAACTTACACCATACATAGCTCGAACAGCCCGTTTTTGAGCCAAAAATACCCTTTTTGAATCAGAAGAATTACCCCAAAAAATAATACCATATGACATAAGCGCATGAAAATATGCGAAGTATACTACTTTTCGTGTTGAAATGTCACTTATTTCAGATACTGTTCTAATGGTAAATAAAGCGGCATTTAGTTTCTGAACAAGATCCTGAACATGGGCTTTCCACAACAGCTTACTATCTATCCGTACGCCTAGGAACTTGAACTATTCCGTCTCGCTTATAACATGCCCATTCTGTCTGATTAAAATGTCAGTTCTTGTTGAATTGTGGGTTAGAAACTGTAAAAACTGAGTCTTACTGTGATTTAGCATCAAATTATTTTCCACAAGCCACGAACTTATATCATGAACTACATTATTTGATAATGTTTCAATATTACACACAAGATCCTTCACTACCAAGGTGGTGTCATCAGCAAACAGAAATATTTTTGAATCACCTGTAATATTAGAAGGCATATCATTTACATAAATAAGAAACAGCAGTGGCCCCAGCACCGACCCTTGGGGAACGCCCCATTTAACAGTACCCCATTGGGACTGAACATCATTACCACTCTCAATATTGCGGAGGATTACCTTTTGCTTTCTGTTCTTAAAGTAGGAGGCGAACCAATTGTAAGCTACTCCCCTTACTCCATAATGTTCCAACTTCTGCAGTAATATTTTGTGGTCAACACAGTCAAAAGCCTTCTTTAAATCAAAGAAAACACCTAACGTTCGCAACCTTTTATTTAATCCATCCAAAACCTCACAGAGAAAAGAGACTATAGCATTTTCAGTTGTTAAGCCATTTCTAAAACCAAACTGTACATTTGACAGCAAATTATGTTAATTTAAATGCTGCAGTAACCTTGTATATACAACCCTCTTGATAACTTTAGCAAACACCGATGGCATAGAAATAGGTCTATAATTGTCAACATTATCCCTGTCTCCCTTTTTATAAAGTGGCTTCACTACCGAGTACTTTAATCGGTCAGGAAACCGACCACTCCTAAAGGAAAAGTTACAGATATGGCTAAGTACTGAGCTAACATACGTGGAACAATACTTCAGTATTCTGCTAGATGCCCCGTCATATCCATGAGAGTTCTTGGTCTTTAGTGATTTAGTTATTAACTCAATCTCCGTCTTGTCAGTATCATGGAGGAGCATTTCAGGTAACAGTCTCGGAACACTTTTCCCTAAGAGCGCTATATGATTCCCTGTTGGGACTAGGTTTCTATTTAGTTCACCTGCTATATTCAGAAAGTGATTATTAAGTACTGTACATATTTGCGACTTATCAGTAACACGGACATCCCCACTACGCACTGATTCTATATTCTCGACCTGTCTCTGCAGACCAGCCACTTCCTTTACGACTGACCATATGGTTTTAATTTTATCCTGAGACTTAGCTATTCTATCTGCATACCACATACTTTTTGCCTTCCTAATAACTTTTTTAAGCACCTTACAATACTGTTTGTAATGGGCTGCTGCATTTAGATTTTGACTGTTTCTAACGTTTTGATATAATTGCCACTTTGTTCTACAAGATATTCTTATCCCTTTAGTCAGCCACCCAGGCTGCCTGTTTGTGCTAGTACCCTGTTTTGAACGTTCTAACGGAAAGCAACTTTCAAAGAGCACGAGAAAAGTCTTGAGGAAAGCATTATATTTATCGTCTACTGTATCAGCACTATAAACATCTTGCCACTCTTGTTCCTTGATAAGGTTTACAAAAGTCTGTACAGCAACTGGATCAGCTTTCCTAAAAAGTTGGTAACTATATTTAACAAGTGTTGCGGCACAAAAATCTTTTAGACTTAAAATTTGTGCATCATGATCTGAAAGGCCATTCACCTTTTTGCTAACAGAATGCCCTTCTAATAATGACGAATGAACAAAAATATTGTCTATGGTTGTTCTAGTGTTCCCTTGCACTCTCGTTGGAAAGAATACGGATTGCATAAGATTATATGAATTAAGGAGGTCTACCAGCATCCTTTTCCTTGCACAATCACTTATACAATTAATATTGAAGTCACCACATATAACTAACTTTTTGTATTTCCTATAAAGTGAACAAAGAACCTCCTCTAGCTTTAGCAAAAATGTTGTGAAATCGGAGTCTGGGGATCTATAAATAACAACAGTAAGAAGTTTAGCTCCACTAAATTTAACCACACCTGCACAACATTCAAACACCTTTTCAGTGCAGTACTTTGAAACATCAATTGACTCAAATGGGATACCGTTTTTCACATACATGGCTACTCCCCCACACCGCAAAGAGCTCCTAGAAAAGCTGCCAGCCAACCTGTATCCTGGTAAAGGAAGCCTCTGAATTATCTCCTTATTTAAGAAGTGTTCAGATATACCAATAATTCCACAGTCAACATCTATAAGCAGTTCACTAACTTTATCTCTAATACCTTGTATATTTTGATGAAATATACTAATTCCCTCATTAATCGGATACCCAAGCTTTGTAGAAAGTGGTTTCTTTGTTAGAGAGACTTCCCTTAAGCAGGAATACCTATCAGCTGACTTCAGTCTAAAAACGGTACAGCTCTAACACCCACAACTACCGGAATTTTCCCATGAGTGATCCCACCACCCCCACCTATACTGTCACCTATAAGTTTTGCCAACCTCCCCTTCCCATACCTGTTGAAGTGCAGGCCATGTCTAGTGAAACCCGTCCTACTGATCGACTCCACCGACACCACTGAAATGTGACTCTTGCCTTCTGTCATCAGCGCATCCCCAAGCCTCATGTTATTACGCCTGACGGCTGTATTAAGATGAGGCCGATCGTGACGCTGAAACAGTTCCACGAAATGCACATTCGTGTTGCCAGTCTGAGTAGCTATCTTTTCCAGGTCACCATCTATGTCATACTCCCCATCCCTATCAATACTATTACCAGCCCCACCCACAATCACTACCTGATCCTCTTTAGTAAAATCCCTACATAACCCCCCTATGTTAAAAGTCACCTGAGCCAATCCTGCATTAGGCTTCATAATGCTGGTGACCTGGTACTCACTCCCCAAAACTTCCTGCAACTGCTGGCCTACACCTCTACCATGAGAACTACCTAACAGCAGAACCTTCTTCTTTCTATTAGACTTTGCAACTGTCCTAGCCACCGTAACTGCTGAGGTCTGCTGCATACTTCCTACATCTACAGCTACTAGAGATTCCTCTCCACTAGACTCTGACAGTTGGTCATATCTATTACAAACACCAATAGTAAAACTATCTGAAAATCTCCTTCTCCTAGCAGATCTCTTGCCAACAGCCAGCTCCCATTCCCCAACCCCCTTCTCCCTCCTCATCCTATCTAGCTCCTCCTGTGCGTTTTTCAACTGCACCTGAAGGGCACAGATCTTACGCTCCTGCTCCTCTATCAACTTACTCTTGCTACATAACCTGCAGTTCCAGGAGAGGATCTCACCAGAATGCCCACTGGCTTCCCCACTGCATTCCCCCCAGTGAAAATACTTCGAACAAGTCTCACACCGCAATCCACTACTCACGAACCTACGGCAAAGCCCACACTTCTCACTCATGGTAAAATTTTACAATTATTGAAACAAGAAAACAACTTTATCTAAGTTCCGCTACTACAATAAGAAGATGTTAAAAACTGACTACAATTATCACAAACTTGCTCTACAAGGGAAGTAACTACTATTATTGACAGTATTAATCAACAACAAATGAGAATATAACAAAATACTAACACAGAAAGAAAATCAAACGTCCAATGACAGTAACGAAACTGAAAGCAGTTCGCAAAAATTTCTTCTGAAGTTATTTCACCGGAAAACACCAAGAACACCGGTTGAAGACTACTAAAGTTCCTAAATAAACTACTATACACAAACAATTAATTGGTACTTAGCTTTCGATGCGCCGCGACAGCTGCAACTGGTCAGCGCGGAATGTAAACACGGGTAAGAGGTTAAGTTGCTCGATACGAAACACTCACAAATATCAGGCCACAACACAAGAAATGCAGAGGTGAATGAAGAAACCACTAATAAGTCACTTATATAGTAAATATTATGACAAAAACAGTTAAAATATATATCAGAAACATAAAAATAGATGAAAACTTAGAGAGCGATCTCAGACGCAGTCACGCGCTTATGACGTCAAGTTGTGTAAAGCATACATCGATCGAGTTTTGTCAACATACATACACACAGTACAATATTAGTTGCTGTTAGTCACTAAATATTATTCTGTACAATCAGGATACCAGAAAGGAAAACAGAAAGTAAAGCGGTCTGATAGACCCCATCTCACAAACTACGTCTTAATGTAAGTACTTCACAATTTAACGGTTAATCTTGGTTAATTATTATACAGGTCGCGCATACTAAACTTTTCACCCCAGATAGTAACTTAACTCATTTATTAGCTACATTAATTGGTGAGATACAGTATTATATTCAATTTTCCAAAGAAATTACAGTGATTTCTAATGCCGGTTCTTCCTTCTAAAAGACAAAAATTCAACGGCGCTCAACTGTCCAACATCCGATTCATTTTTATTCATTTATTTATTTGTTTTATTTTTTTGCCATCAGTCTTCTGATTGGTTTGATGCGGCCCGCCACGAATTCCTCTCCTGTGCTAACCACTTCATCTCAGAGTAGCACTTGCAACCTACGTCCTCAATTATTTGCTGGTTGTATTCCATTCTCTGTCTTCCTCTACAGTTTTGCTCTCTACAACTCCCTCTAGTGCTATGGAAGTCACTCCATCATGTTTTAACAGATGTCCTATCATGTTGTCCATTCTGCTTTTCAGTGTCTTCCACATATTCCTTTCCTCTCCGATTCTTCGTAGAACGTCCTCATTCTTTACCTCATCAGTCCCCCTAATTTTCAACATTCGTCTGTAGCACCACGTCCCAAATGTTCCTATTCCCTTGTGTTCCGGTATCCCACAGTCCATATTTCACTACCATGCAATGCTGTGCTCCACACATTCACTCTCAGAAGTTTCTTCAACATATTATGCCCGATGTTTCACATTAGTAGACTTCTCTTGGCCAGGAACGCCTTTTTTGCCATTGCTAGTCTGCTTTTGATGTCCTTCTTGCTCTGTCCATCATTGGCTATTTTACTGCCTAGGCACCAGAACTCCTTTCCGTCATCGACTTCATTACCATCAATCCTGATGTTAAGTGTCTCGCTGTTATCATTTCTACTACTTCTCATTACATTCATCTTTCTTCTATTTGCTCTCAATCCATACCGTGTACTCATTAGACTGTTCAATCCGTTCAGCAGATCAAGCATTGCTTCTTCACTTGCACTCAGGCTAGCAATGTCATCAGCAAATAGTATCATTGATATCCTTTCACGTGGAATTTTAATTCCACTCCTGAACTTTTCTTCTATTTCCATCATTGCTTTCTCGATGTACAAATTGAACAGTAGGAGCGAAAGGCTACATCCTTGTCTTACGCCCTTTTTAATACGAGCACATCGTTCCGACTGGTCCACTCTTATTATTCCCTCTTGGCTGTTGTACATGTCGTATATGACCTGTCTCTCCCTATAACTTTCCCCTACATTTTTCAGAGTTTTGAACATCTTGTACCATTTTATATTGTCGAACGCCTTTTCCAGGTCGACAAATCCTATGAACGTGTCTTGATTTTTCTTTAGTCTTGCTTCCATTAGTAACCACAAGATCAGAATTGCCTCTCTCGTGCCTTTACTTTTCCTAAAGCCAAACTCATCGTCATCTAGCGCATCCTCAATTTACTTTTCCATTCTTCTGTATATTATTCTTGAAAGAAACTTGGATGCCTGAGCTGTTAAGCTGATTGTGCTATAATTCTTGCACTTGTCAGCTCTTGCCGTCTTCCGTATTGTGTGGATAGTGCTTTTCCAAAAGTCAGATAGTATGTCGCCAAACTATTATATTCTACACACGAACGTGAATAGTCGTTTTGTTGCCACTTCCCCCAATGATTTTAGAAATTTTAATGGAATGTTATCTATCCCTTTTGTCTTAATTGATCCTAAGTCCTCCAAAGTTCTTTTATATTCTGATTCAAATACTAGATCCCCTATCTCTTCTAAATTGATTCCTGTTTCTTTTTTATCACATCGTAAAGGCTTTCAATGTATTCTTTACAACCGTCCTTACTCTCCTCTGTATTGCACTCTTGATGTTACCACCCTTGCTTTTAATGTCATCGAAGGCTGTTTTCACTTTCTGTATGCTGAGTCTGTCCTTCCGACAACCATTTATTTTTTGATGTCTTTGCATTTTTCCTGCACCCATTTCGTCTTAGCCTTTATGTACTTCCTATTCATTCCAGTCCTCAGTAATTTGTATTTCTGTATTCCTGAGTTTCTCGGAACATTTTTATACTTCCTCCTTTTATCTGTCAACTGGATTATTTCTTCTGTTGACCATTGTTTTTCTCGCAGTTACTTTCTTTGTACCTACGTTTTTCTTCCCAAAGTCACTATCTGTCGTGTAAAGTAAATTGGGTTGCTTGACTGTCATTGCAAATCTTTGTTTGGGACGTAGAGTTCTCCATTCCTCCTCAACTGTACTGCCTACTGAGCTACTCCTTATTGCTGTATATATAAGCTTAGAGAACTTCAACCGTATCTCGTCCTTCGTTAGTGCTTCCGTATCCCACTTCTTAGCGCATTTATTCTTCGTGAGTAATATCATAGACCTCAGCCTACTCTTCATCACTACCATATTGTGATCTGAGCCTATATCTGCTCCTGCACCTTACAGTCCAGTATCTGATTTAGGAATCACTGTCTGACCATGATGTAATCTAATTGAAATCATCCCGTATGTCCTGCCCTTTTCCACGTATACCTCCTCCTCTTGTGATTCTTGAACAGGGTATTCGCTATTACTAGCTGAAACGTGTTACAGAACTCAGTTAGTGTGTCTTCTCTCTCATTCCTTGTCCCAAGCCCATATACTCCTGTAACCTTTTCTTCTACGCATTCCCATGCATTCCAGTCCCCCGTGACTATCAGATTTTCGTTCCTCTCTACATACTGTATTACCCTTTCAACATTCTCATACACTTTCTCTATCTTTTCATCTTCAGTCTACGACGTCGGCATGTATACCTGAACTATCGTTGTCGGTGTTGATTTGCTGTCGATTCTGATAAGAACAATGCTGTCACTGAACTGTTCACAGTAATACACTCTCTGACCTACTCCTGTTATACCATTTTCTGTTGCTATTGATATTATCCGCTACTCATCTGACCAGTAATCCTCGTCTTCTTTCCACTTCACTTCACTGACCCCTACTTTATCTCGATTGAACCTTTGCATTTCCATTTTCTGATTTTGTAGTTTCCCTATCACGTTCAAGCTTCTGACATTCCACTCCCCGATTCGTAGAACGTTATCCTTTCGTTGATTATTGAGTCTCTTTCTCACTGTCATCTCTCCCTTGGCAGTTCCCTATCGGAGATATGAATTGGGGGCTATTCCGGAATCTTTTGCCTATGAAGAGATCATTATGACACTTCTTCAATTATAGGCCACATGTCCTGTGGATTCTCTTTACCTGTCTTAATGCAGCGGTTTCCATTGCTTTCTGCATCCTGATGCCGTTGATCGTTGCTGATTCTTCCGCTTTCAGGGGCAGTTTCCCATCCCTAGGACAAGAGAGTGCCCTGTGCATCTGTGCGCTCCTCCGTCCTCTCTGACAAGGCCGTTGGCCGATTGAGGGTGACTCCTTATTCCCGAATTCTTCTGCCGTCAATTATGATCATTTATCAAAACTTAAACAGCGGCGGGATTTGAACCCAGGACCGAAGATATTTTGATTGTGTATCAAAGACGCTACCCTTTCTTTAATCTCATTTTGTTCCATGTTGTTCGTTGGATTTGATCGGTTCCGACGTCCTATTACACCCGTTAAAGTTCATTGATGATGCACTCACTGAGTTTTCTTATTGCCGAGAGCAGCTATCCCTATGACAACAAGCTGAGCTACCGTGCCGGCATTAGACCACGGGTGCAAGTTATCCGATCCATAATTTAGGAAAAAGTAAAATATTTAGAACCTAAGATTTGTCCATTTTTAACATGAAACCGGTTGCTGTCTCATGATAAGAGTCCCTAGCGGCGGTTGTTGACACATGATCCGAGCGACCGTTTCCGAACGCCAGCTCCATTGGACTTCTTTAACGTAACTAAATGCAACCTTTTGCAGTGGTGCGTCTCTACTCGTGTGACACCATAGGTACCAAACTGGCGACGGCTTGATTGCTCATCAGAGCTGCAATTTGATTTTGGTGCAATATGTTATAGAACAAAAAATCATCTGCCTCAAGACGCGAAATAAAAGTGCTGACTATGTGGCTGTAGAAAACTATTCACTATAGTTACAAAGAAAATATGATCCCATTTTTCTGCGATGCGATACGGCAATGGACACTCCAGTTTTATGACAGCGCAAGGTGTTTTCATGAAAATTACGTACATTTTCCGATGACCAAATTCTTCTGCTTTGATTATACGATAAGTTGAAACCAGGCCTCATCAATGAGTAAAACACGGCTCATTTGTGCAGTTCTGTAGATATCAATAAATGACAAAACCATATGCAGTAGACTAGATGTTTTCATTCATCCAGGGACTTCAGTACTTGTACTCTACAAACATGTTATGTAGCAAATTTGAGATTCTGCATCACTTTCTAGGAAATCCTATACGAAATCTGAGATTGGACAGATAGTCTCCTCAAACGTTTTGTCGACGAACGCAGCCTCACATTCCTCACTAAGCCACTACATTGGTCGTCAAAACTGCCGATCCGTCCCGTTCCCTACTTACTTGCAACTCACCCTCGTTATTGGTTAGGCGGATTGAGCTCCTTTTTGTACCCAATAACACCTCACACCATATGGTAATGGGCTGGCGCTCTATGTCTTGTGGGAGTGGAGTCACTATGATTCCGATTCCCCTGTCTGTGGCGAATCAAAATGCAGCCCTCATTTTTCAGGCAAGCAGAACCTACATTTTCCGAAAACACTAGCTGATACCATTCTTGTCCACAGTAACGTCGTTCCGTACACCATTGCCGTCTGTCACTGCACATTTGTGAAACACAGGTGCAGAAGTGGACGATACGCTCGTAACCCTTTCGACGACGTATTGTCAACCCTTATAGTGGACGATTGACTATATTGTTGCACTCTTGCGCCAGAATCCGGACTCAGATTTGTCCTGAATGCCATTAAGATGAGATGTCGATATTCTCGGGAGGGGGGGGCGGGGGGGTTGTGGTGCGACCTAACCCATCTCATCGTATTCTGAGGCCTTCCGTCAACCATTCTGCACACACCCATTGCACTGGCGAAACACGAGCAGCAGTTTCCCGGATGGATGAATCAAATTCTCTCATGCCAATAAACTTTTAAACTCTCTGTTTTGGCAGTACATTTCAGGCATGCGTCTGCGAGGCACGCTACACGTCTGCCCAACTCACATTGATCCATTACCTTCGGTTTAAAGCGTCAACGAGAGCCACAGGCACATTTCACATGTAGATATTGTTGCACAGCGATATCGTTGTTGACCTTGAACCCGCGGGCTGACATGGTTCAAATCCTAATCATTTCTGCAGAACATACTAACGTATATTGCCTTTGAATAACAACGTCCTATCTCTAGTAGTTTAAGGTGTTTTGTTTTTTTCTGAACATGAGTGTAATTATTTCTCAGTATAGTCATCATGGCGGCGAACACATTTTTCCCGCCGAGAGGCAAGTTTGATGTTGCAACAACTTCACCTTTGCTACTGCCACTTCATCACTAACAAAGTGAGGCGCTTTTTAAGTAATAGAAACAAATAACAAGCATATGTGGGTAAACAGGGACTGTATGAAGAATGCACCATGACAGTAAACCCAAGGCGTCGGACTTTTGCAGATTTCGCAGGGCTCGTATGAGGGCAGACACTGTCATACTGAAAGAGAGCGTACTGCAACTATGGATGAACTTTTGAAATTCGTACTTTTAGTTTTCTGAGGATCTCTACGCGCTGACACACACTGAAGAGCCAGAAAATGGTAAGGGCATGCGTATTCAGATACAGGGATATGTGAAAAGACAGAGTACGGTGCTGCGATCGGCAGCGCCTATATAAAACAACAAGTGTCTGGCGCAGTTGTTAGATCGTTTATGCTGCCACTATGGCAGGTTATCAAGATTTAACTGAGTTCGAAAGTGGTGTTACAGTTGGCACAAGAGCGATGGGACACAGTATATCCGAGGTAGCGACGAAGTGGAGGTTTTTCCGTACAACCATTTCACGAGCGTACCGTGAATATCAGGAATCGGTAAAACATCAAATCTCCGACATCGCCGCAGCCGAAAAAAGATCCTACAAGAACGGGACCAACGACGACTGAAGAGAATCAAAAGCGCAACCCTTTATCAAATTGCTACAGATTTCAGTGCTTGGCCAACAACAAGTGTCAGCGTGCGAACCATTCAACGAAACATCATCGATGCGGGCTTTCGGAGCCGAAGGCCCACGAGTGTACCCTTGATGACTGCACGATACAAAGCTTTACATCTCACCTGGGCCTATCAACACCAACATTGGTCTGTTGCTGACTGTAAGCTTGTAGTCTAGTCGGACGAGTCTCGTTTGAAATTGTATCGAGCGGATGGACGTGTGCGGGTAAGGAGACTACCTCATGAATCCATAGATCTTGCATGTCAGCACGAGACTGTTCAAGCTGGTCGAGGCTCTGTGACGGCGGGGGAGTGTGCAGTTGGAATGATATGAGACTCCTGATACGTCTACATACAATTTTGACAGGTTACACGTACGTAAGCAATCTGTCTGATTACCTGCGTCGATTCAAGTCCGTTGTGCATTCCGACGGACTTGGGCAATTGCAACACGATAGTGCGAAACCCCACATGTTCAAAAATGGTTCAGATGGCTCTAGCTCTATGGGACTTAAATTCTGAGGTCATCAGCCCCATAGACTTAGAACTACTTATACCTAACTAACCTAAAAGCATCACACACATCCATGCCCGAGGCAGGATTCGAACCTGCGACTGCAGCAGCAGCGCGGTTCCGGACTGAAGTGCCTAGAACCGCTCGGCACCCTACGCGTCCAGAATTGCTACAGAGTGGCTCCAGGAACACTCTTCTGTGTTTAAACAGTTCCACAGGCCACCAGACACCCCAGACATGAGCATTACGAGCATATCTGGGATTCCTGGCAACTTGCTGTTCAGAAGAGATCTCCTCCCCCTCATACTCTTACGGATTTATGGAGATCCATGCAGGAATACTTCAGACATTAGTCAAGTCCATTCTACGCCGTGATGCGGCACTTCTGCTCGCTCACTTTAGCTCTACATGGTGTTAGGCAGGTGTATCAGTTTCTTTCAATCTTCAGTGTATCTACTTAACACACGGCTACGTTACAAGCTGCAATTCGGATCCCTCTAGCGGCAGAGGTTGTAACTTGCTTTAGCGAAGCGAGAGATTCGATCGAGTAATACTCATGGCACGTAATAGGTCAATCGATAATGAGAACAGGATACAAATTTCAGAGGCATAATTTTCTTCACACTCTGTAATATATTAGTGTCTTCTTGGACCAATAGTTTACACTAGTCATCGACGTCACTAAAAGCATGGACCTTCACGCTCGACTGTAAATTTGATAAATCCTTTCTTAGCGAGAGGGTAAGTCGCACAAAGAATGCTCCATCCAAAATTAACGTTTCTGGCTCCAGTGGTTGACGCTACGACTTGCTATGTCACTCATTTTCTCCTTTTATACAAATAGGTTCCACATTCGCCAAGAAGTTGAAGCACGAATAGGGAGTATCTATAATACAATGAAAAAAATTCAAAATTACTCAGAGTACTGCTGGTAGCAGTTTTCTTTTTTTTTTTTAAGATTATGGCAACGAGATATGGACCGCAACTACCGTCGTGAATGTTCCGTCTTTACACAAAAAGGCGGAATGTCCTGCTGTACACCTAACCGTGTGTGTAATTTCTAGAGCGTAAAACAATTTCGTGAAAGCTGTAACAGATTGTCAATTCGCACCACATGCAGTATAAAACAAATTATTTTTTCGCAAGAAAATACCCACACAGAAAATGTACCTCGGACAGTGAAAATCATTCCGCGGAAATAAACATCCAGATGCCAAACTAAATTCGCTGAAATGAAATATTTTTGCAAGATTCTCAGTCAAGAGGTTTAAAGCAGCGAAATGAAATCGGATGGAAAAATTCCAGCCGCAAATTTCCCGCAAGCTATGGACACGCAGACAATTTGCGTATTTTTGCGCTCGACGCATGTTTGCAATGACAATAATTGACAGAGCTGCTGGAAGTTTAGTAGTTTTCCAACATTTTTAAACGACTTAAGTTTTTTACGTCAGAGTACTGTAAAGGATTCCTAGTAAGTAGGGGTTTTAGTGGAAAGGACACTGCCCTCGAAAGATGGTGTCCACATTCTACATATACACGTAAATCTATGTTCGGCACGTCACTGTGAAGTACCTGGTGAAAGGAACTTCTTTCAGATATATTTTAAGATTACTTTTTGTCCCATTTTCAGAGAGTGTGTGGACAGAACTGCTTTTGCACCTCTGTTATTTCCTTTATTTTTATTTGCCGGCCTTTACTGGATACAAACGCAGGGGGCTGAACAATATTGGTAAAGTTCGCTCTGAAAGTAGCTAATGAATACTCGATATTAGCTAATCCTTGGATGCATAACACGGGTCATGAAACTTCCCATTTTATCCATAAACGTCTTAAAATTGTTTGTTTCACTTAGTTTTCCGTGTAATCCTCGGTAATTCAATTGACTTTCAGTACAAGAAACCTTATTTGGCGTAAGTCAAATTAATTATTATTAATTTTGCAATTCCAAATGTGTAAATATGACAGGCGTGTGTCAGACTCCTTAGCGAACAAACCTTCTTTAGAAAAAATTATCTTTTATCTGGATCGTTCATTATGTTGGCAAGATTACTGACAACAACTAACTGTTGGCCACAGCGATCACTCAATGCTGAAAAGTCAGAAGTACTGTGAAAGCTGTAACTGAGAATTATTTTGAAAGGATAGTGTATTTTTATACGGCAGAACTGTTTCAGATGAGCATAAGTTTAATTTCATAAACAGAATAACTTTACTTGTTACTTTTTTATCCTTCATTACATCATGGATTCCATATTATCTGCCATAACCCAAAGAAAATCGTCAGAAATCAACAGAAGTGTTCAAGCTTTTGAATCATCTATAATTTGTTAAAGGCTTTTTTTGTTCTATAAAAAACTTGACATGATGCTACGTACATACACATCAAGAGACAATTAAGAAGATGCCCTTTTGTCTTACAAGTGAATGTAATTTATATAGAAACCATAGGGGCCTAAAAGCCCAGTGCTTCTTTTCATAGCAACATCTCAACTACCAGTAAAGCACATCTGATGAAAGAAGAATTTTACTCAATAAATTAGACAAGTAGTAATACGTTCTCGTATAGAGAAGATACACAACAACAAATGGCCTCAGAATGGTCTACAAGTCTGTGCTGAGAAAGTACTAACAGCCGAAGATTTCAGAACTTAAAAAGTAACGTAAAAGAAAATATTCAGAGCCTCCTTCTTGCTTGGATTGAGAAAATTGTCAAACAGCCAGCAAATGTAAAATAAAATAAAATAATTACCATAACATAGTGTAATTATTCGCAAAGCGTATTTTTTTAATGAGCAGAACTTTTGGCGGGAGCCCACTAACACAAAATTTGTTGTTTTGTCTCATAAAAACATAATTCGTCATATTGTTCTTTTTTTTTCAATTTAAGAGCGTCTTTGCTCCCAAGACACGATTATTTGGGTGATGTAATACTTGGTTTAATTAGTGTCTCAATAAATGCACGTGTTGCAGGCGATGGTGTCACTCCGAGGTGTAAGCCACCGGTGACCCTTTCTAGCACCTATGAAGACTGACTGAACTGTTTCAGAGATATTTCCCATACTACCCTACCTTATCTCTCATGACGCACCAGAAAAGCCCTACCCCAAGTTTTGATAAACTGTGCTTACCTTCAGGTGAGGCTCTTAATTTTCAGTTTTAAGCAGTAGTATGCTTGCAACACTGGAAGTCATTTTCGAGTGCATCCGACGTATGTTTACATTTGTACTGCACGCAAATGTTTGTTTGTTTTACGAGGTTAAGTACCACCTCAGACACTTTATAAAGCCGCGGACCTGCACACATGGACGAAACAACGAAAAAACAGTACAGGGGTATAGATCTAAGAGAGTTGTGCACTAGACTACGTAATGATGGGGGCTCGATTACATTTCGGAATAACCGCACGAATCAAGGACAGACACGGTTACAGTGACAAATATGTGCCATAGTGAGTGGTACGCTATCGATCGCAGTGCGGGTAAGTGCGCCCGAGGGGTGACTATTTCTACTGATCACGTTCCGGAAGAGTTAGAAGCTGCTGCCACAGCACCGACTCGCTCGTAAACATTCCCAGTGCGATGCATGAGATAGCGTAGGATAATAGCAGGCGAGCTCGGCGCTAAGTGCTAAGTAAACATGTTCCCATCGCGGGGCTGCAATAAGCCAAGCCGGGCCGTGTGGTTTAACTTCGCTGGCGGCCCGCCAAGCCGCAGACATCGACGGCGTGCATATTTCTGCGGAATTACCAACCCGCACCACCCCTCCTCCCCCTCCACCTCCCACCGCGCCTTTCCTCTTGGTGGTATCCGCTTTAAATAATTCCTCGGACGCCGCAATTACTTGCAATCGCGTCTCGAGGCGATATAATTCTGACCTATTTGGCGCGGTGTACAGCTAGTGCTGTTTATCTGTGCGGCGACCACTTCATTAAGCCGTTGCTACATATACGTAGCTACCGTAGGCTGGGGAGTCTAGCGCACTGCTATGGGCCTCCTGTGACGTATCTCATCACGCCAGCAATCACCTCGTTATCGACTCAGCTGTCAAGCATGGTGGTGTAGTGGTACAGCGCGTGCGTGGAAACGCAGCGGTCGTGGCATCGCATCCCGGTCCGGTCACGAAAATTTTGAGCCGACTTTAATCTGACGTTCACATCTGTGCTATTTATAGAATCGCGAGCGACGAAAATCCGCGTTCCACGCTAAACTGTGGGTAACATTTGCACGGTTGAACAACTGCGGTAGTTAACGAACACGCGTCAATTAAGGGGTGTTCAACTGAAAGATTTGCGTTCGGGCCTTGAGACACAAGTAATTATAATTATAAATCCAACTCTCGTTATTATGTCAGTTTTGACATCTGCGTAAAAGTAATGATCATACAATAGACGTCAGAACATGAATGACAACTAAAAATAAGAAAAACAGTTTATGGGATAACGTTCCGTGAGCGAGTTTCTGAGAGACTATGGTCAGATAAGAGGAAAAATTTGGAAATTTGTTGTAAGTTCCTATGCGACCAAACTGCTAAGGTCATCGGTCCTTAGGCTTACACACTACTTAAACTAACTTACACTACGACAACACACACAGACACACACCCATGCACCAGGGAGAACCCGAACCTCCGACGGGGTGGAGCCGCACGAACGGTGGCAAGTCGCCTCAGACTGCGCGGCTACCCCGCGCGGCTCAGATAAGAGGGATATATATATATATTATATATATATATATACATATATATATATATATATATATATATATATATATATATATATATATATAAGTAATAGTGGAAAATCGGAAATCTGGAGAATATGAAACAAGAAATATTTGGCAATTTGGCATGTCTGAAATGTATCACCCGATTTTTGAGCGGTCTCCCTTCATACGACGATATGAAAAATGTCCTTGCTTAAAAATGTCTGACATCTAGCGGCTTACAGAATGCTTAACTCGGCTCTTTCCTTGGCACTAATAGTGACAGAAGTTGTAGCATCTGCCTAACATCTTTCACAGTTTTATCGAACGTAAACTCAACATCTATAGCTCTGTCAATAGACGGGGAGAATACTGGTTCAAAATGGCTCTGAGCACTATGGGACTTAACTTCTACGCTCACCAGTCCCCTAGAACTTAGAACTACTTAAACCTAACTAACCTAAGGACATCACACACATCCATGCCCGAGGCAGGATTCGAACCTGCGACCGTAGCGGTCACGCGGTTCCAGACTGTAGCGCCTAGAACCGCTCGGCCACCCCGGCCGGTAAGAATACTCGCCAGAGAGGTCAACCTTCTCTCGTCGCGCAAGTTGGCACTGCATTATTGTGTTTTGCTTCGACCTTTCAGTTTTGTGAGAATGCGCGTGCGGGGAAAGATTCACCACGAAAATATAAAGACTATCTGTCTCTCTCTCTCTCTCTCTCTCTCTCTCATCTTGGGCCTGGCTGGAACAAGAGGTGTACAAAATCTCCTTCCAGCCTGCCTGCCCCTATCTCTGCCACAACCATGAAAGTGGCTCAACCTGCCGCAACGAACACACCAAAGTACTTGTGTACTCAATCCCAGCGGTTAAATCAGGCAAAGTTGTGTTTCCGCAAACCTGACAAGTTCACGAGATCCGTTCAACCTCCATCTCCTGATAATAGAGTGAGCTGTCAATCCAACGTGACAATAGAATAGCTACGTATATACAGGGTGAGTCACCTAACGTTACCGCAGGATATATTTCGTAAACCACATCAAAAACTGACGAACCAATTCCACAGAGCGAACGTGAGGAGATGGGCTAGTGTAATTGTTTAATAGAAACCATACAAAAATGCACGGAAGTATGTTCTTTAACACAAACCCACGTTTTTTTTAAAATGGAACCACGTTAGTTTTGTTAGCACATCTGAACATATAAACAAATACGTAATCAGTGCCGTTTGTTGCATTGTAAAATGTTAATTACATCCGGAGATATTGTAACCTAAAGTTGACGCTTGAAACCTCTGACGTTCAGTTGCGTGTTGTAACAAACACGGGCCACGGTCGGCGAGCAGCATCTGCAGGGACATGTTTACGATTACGACCGTGTTTACGAGTGTGGCTGTAGTGCACTGTTGTGGTTTGGTCTAGCTGCCGCCGTGTCCGCATGTAGCGCTTGCTGCTATTGTTATGCTGCATTCGTCTCCTCACGCAGACCAACTGTGGTACACCGTGTTACCAGACGTCTGCGATAGTGTGGTATCGTAGGAACTGTGACCATGATGTATTCGAACTCTGAAAAGGCGGAGCTGATACTCATCTATGGCGAGTGTCGACGAAATGCAGCTGAAGCCTGCAGAGAGCATCCAACGTGCCACACATTCCAAAACATCTAACGCCAACTGTATGCAACAGGTATGGTCGTACCACGCAAACGGGTCCTAACAGGCCCGTCGCAGGAGAAGTGGGTGCAGTTGGTGTGTTAGCTGCTGTTGCCATGAGCCCACACATGAGTACACGGAACATTGCGAGAGCCGGTGGACTGAGTCAAAGTAGTGTCATGCGCATACTGCATCGTCACTGCTTTCACCCGTTTCATGTGTCGCTACATCAGCAATTACATGGTGATGTAAGTGGAATTCTGTCAATGGGCATTAACAGAGAATGCGTTGCAGTTCTACCTGTTCACCGATGAAGCGGGTTTCACAAACCACGGGGCAGTGAATCTACGGAACATGCATTACTGGTCCGTGGACAATCCTCGCTGGCTCAGACAGGTAGAGCGACAGCGACCGTGGACTGTGAATGTATGGTGCGGAATCATTGGCGACCACCTCAATGGTCCTCACTTCATTGCAGGGGCCCAAACAGCTGCAACATACATCGCGTTTCTACAGGATGATCTGGCAACGTTGCTCGAGAATGTCCCACTGGAAACGCGTCGACGTATGTGGTATCAGCATGATGGTGCACCTGCACATTCCGCAATTAACACTAGGCTGACCCTTGACAGGATGTTCGACGGGCGTTTCTTAGGACGTGGAGGACGCATAAATTGGCCAGTCCGTTCTCCTGATCGTACACCTCTGGACTTCTTTCTGTGGGGTACGTTAAAGGAGAATGTGTACCGAGATGTGCCTACAACCCCAGAGTATATGAAACAACGTATTGTGGCAGCCTGCGGCGACATTACACCAGGTGTTACTGCGGCGTGTACGACATTCATTACGCCAGAGAATGCAATTGTGTGCGGCAAATGATGGCCACCACATTGAATATCCATTGGCCTGACATGTCGGGACACACTCTATTCCACTCCGTAATTGAAAACGGAAACCACGTGTGTACGTGTACCTCACCCCTCATTGTAATGTACATGTGCGTCAGTGAAAAAGACCAATAATAATTTGTTAGCATGTAGACTCAATGTGCTGTTCCAGTCTCTTCTGTACCTAAGGTCCATCACCGTTCTCTTTGGATCCCTACGTAATGTGCTGTTCCAGTCTCTTCTGTACCTAAGGTCCATCACCGTTCCCTTTGGATCCGTACGTAATTCGGTGCTCCCCGATACACACGATCGAACAGCGGAGGCGTGGTACTCAACCGTCAACTTTAGGTTACAATATGTCCGGATGTAATTAACATTTTACAATGCAACAAACTTCACTGTTTACGTATTTGTTTATATGTTCAGATGTGCTAACTAAACTAACAGGGTTCCATTTAAAAAAAACGTAGGTTTGTGTTAAAAAACATACTTCCGTGCATTTTTGTATGGTTTGTATTAACCAATTACACTAGCCCCTCTCCACACGTTCGGTCTGTGGAATCGATTCGTCAGTATTTGATGTGGTTCACGAAATATATCCAGCGGTAATGTTAGATGACTCACCCTGTATATGCATAGTTTGCTTCACGGAAGCTCAATCGTTACAGTGGTAGGAGCAGCGAAAGCAATAAACCACATTTAAAAGAGACTGAGGAGAAATTAAGAATTGGGGAATATAAAGCAGTCACGAAATGGAGCCCAAGTCCAGCAGGAGAAAAGTTTTCATTTGTTTGTGAAGCAGCTTCAATCAAATCAGTAGGTGCATCGCAACGCAAATTGAGTAACATGTTACTACAAACTCAGTCGGGAACGTCGAGGATGCCTCAACCGGTTCGTATATTTGACAGTGATTGTCCTGACTCCATAAGTATTTTGAAAGAGGAGGAACACTTAGTGTCCGATCAGTGTGTGAAAATTTGTGCTGAGGACTTGATGCCATTAAGCAAACAGCAAACATTGTCTGGATAAGGAAAACTGCACAGCTAGGTGGTTATTAAAAACCACATTACGGTGATGTGCAACGTAGTGCAACGAAACCTTAGTGTGAAAGAAAAGCTTCTCCTTTCAGCCATGTACTTTTTACTTTAATATTACATGAGAAACGAACTTCGTGTTTGCTAAAATAGTTTTGGGGAAATTAGAATGAATTGAGCGAACACACAGTACACACTGTGAAAAAGGTAATTTAAATTTTTATAACTGTGGTCATATTTCGCTGACGTACACTAAGATTACAGAAACTAGACTTCCAAAACTTTACCTTAACTAGCGTTGCAGTATATTAGACATATCCAAGTCATTGATTAGGTGCAGGTGATCTCAGCTCACAGAGATGGTTCTGCTTTCTACAGAAAACATGCAGCCTATTACAAGTCACCTGATGATGGTCCGAACTGAGAACAGCCAATAGTAGTCGCAAGGGAAAAAAGGAGAAATAAAGATCACTATACTCTGGCCTCTATATATAGTGAGGAAGCTAAGTCATAGCACCCCTTGTACCTCCCCAACCGAAATAGGTACAAAGATGGCTTTTGGACAGTGAGTTGCAGGGACAGGGGCTACTTGAATTCATCACATTTCACCTTTGTGCTATTTTTTATTACAGAGATACGAGGTCATCTCTGGTTTTTTAAATGGAACCCTACGTTAAATTTTAGCGTAAGATGATGGGCTTAAAAAGACGGTTTCAAATACGCGTACATCACAATATTTAGGCGAATAGTTTTGAGACGCAGATATGTTCTCGTATCGAGTCCTTCCTTCGAAGCGACGTTGTCCAGTGCGACCTTTCGTGTTGACCACTGAGGAACTTAAGAGGGAAGGTGTTGTTTTCCTGCTTCTCGATAACGCCGCAAGGTGACGCTCGAGGTAGCTGGAGAGAAAGGTATAAATGTGCTGCTGGGGTAGTGAGACATCGCATTTCCGTCACAGCTTCTTGGAGCAGACATGTACACCAGCGAAGGAATGTTATATATGCTTCTAGTGTATGGTCTAAGCAAAAGAAATGCTGTTAGAGTAATAAAGTGATATGGACAGCTGTACCCTGATCGTGAGCATCCTACGCGCCAGATTCTTGCACGTATTTGCAAGAAACTACCTGAATCGGGATCATGGAACGCCATACAGAAACAAGGCAGAAATTTGTAACTGGCGGGGTACATGAAGAGGGCGTTCTAGCGTTGGCGCATAACGACCCTACTGTTTCGTGGCAACGTATCGTCTCGGAATGTGGTATAAGTCAAAAAAATTGTTCAAATGGTTTTGAACACTATGGGGCTTCACTTCTAAGGGCATCAGTCCCCTAGAATTCAGAACTACATGAACCTAACTAACCTAAGGACATCACACACAGCCATGCCAGAGGCAGGATTCGAACCTGCGAGCGCAGTGGTTGCGTGGTTCCAGGCTGTAGCGCCTAGAACCGCTCGTCCACCACGGCCGGCCAACGTTTTTTCAACGGGTGCTTTTTACTAATGAAGCGACTTTCACCAACCACGGTAATGTGAATTAAAATATGCATTACAGGTCAATAGAGAACCCACATTGGCTTCGACAGGTAGAGCATCAGCGACCGTGGAGTGTTAACGTGTGGTGCGGCATCGTCGGAAATGTCATTGTGGGGCCATACGTCATTCAGGGTATAGTAAATGGCAATAACTATGCATAGTTCCTGCGAAACGTTCTGCCCACTTTGCTGGAAGAGGTACCACAAACTACGCGTCAATGCATGTTGTTCCAACATTACGGCTGTCCTGCTCACTCTTCCCTTGTGGCCACAGACCTGTTAAATAAATAGTTCCCGGATTGTTGGATAGTACGACGTGCTGAAGTGAAGTGGCCGCACGGTCTCCTGATTTGACCCCTCTTGACTTTTTTCTGTGGGGAGCAATCAAACATAAAGCATATGCTCAAATACCAACTACGCCAGACGATATGAAGCGACTAATAATGTGCACTGCAGCAGAGGGGAAGTATTTTGAGCACATGCTTCCGTAAAGTTTTGTGTCATGTTCAGAATGTATTTTGCATCTTTGTGTGTATTTCCTTCATATTGTGATCAATAGTAAACATTTTCAACTAAAAAACAAACACGTACGAAATAATTGTGACCAATAAGGGCCTCCTCATTTACATTTGTATTTCTGTTATTTAAAATATATTAACATCTTTTAGTATTTTAATATTGTATATTGTCTAGTATTTTGGTATCACAGTTATAAAATAACGGCATAATATTTGCGCGACATCATCAGTTATTTTTTGCGCAAAGTATCGCAGTATGTATTACTATTGTCCGGTAAATGGGCGTGTTTGTGTAAGGACGGACTCGCGACGTTTACCATGTACTCTACACAACAGGAAAGGTCGCATTGGACAACGCTGCTTCGATGGACGAACACAATACGAGAACATATCTGTGTCTCAAAAACTATTCGCCTAAATGCTATGATATACACATATTTCAATAAATGGTTCAAATGGCTCTGAGCAGCATGGGACGTAACATCTCAGGTCGTCAGTCCCCTAGGCTTAGAACTACTTAAACCTAACTAACCCAGAAACATCACACACAACCATGCCCAAGGCAGGATTCGAACCTGCGACCGTAGCAGCAGCACGGTTCCCGACTGAAGCGCCTATAACCGCTCGGCAACAACGGCCGCCTACACATATTTCAAACCGTGCTTCAAACAGTCTTTTTAAGCCCATCAAGTTACGCTAAAATTTAACATAGGGTTCTATTTAAAAGAACCAAAGGTGGTCTCATATCTCTGTAATAAAAGCCAGCACAAACATGAAATGTGATGTATTTAAGTATCCCCTGTCCCTGTATTTCGCTTCAGAATCCTACTCTGAACATTTTAATCAAAGCGTACAGAATAAACTGCTCGTAGTGAAGCGCAGCCGGGAGCCGTTATTGGCATGCGGGTAGGGCCTTAATGAGCACTTTTTATTTCTCAACGTTGTTTCTGTGCTGTTGTAACGTCACTCGTGAACTTTCGTGAGTAAATTTGTTACGATTTAACTGCTGTTACTTTATGAATCCTGCCACGTGAGGTGTCTAAGAAGGTTGCTATTGAAATTTATGCTTGCAGGATTCGTTTATCCTTGTAATTCGGTAATATCAGTCTTTCTTTTTCTTTTTTTTTTTTTTTGCATTAATCGTTGAGCGATTGGGGATGCGTCGGACCTTTCATTATCCTGGTATTTGTGTGTAGTTATGGTAAAAATGATGTTATCTTGGTTTCAATGGAAATCATAGTTAAAGGCGCTACAGTCTGGAACCGCACGACCGCTACGGTCGCAGGTTCGAATCCTGCCTCGGGCATGGATGTGTGTGATGTCCTTAGGTTAGTTAGGTTTAAGTAGTTTGAACTAAAATCATAGTTATGTGAATAAGATAAGTGTGAGCGTTATTTCCACGAATAATGAGTTCATTTTACACAATATTGTCTCTTTTCTTAACTGACAGCACTGAAGAAATGAAGTAAGCGAAGGGGTGACTCGTTATACATCAGGGCCTATAATCAGATCACATAATATTCACAACGGACGAGTGAAAATATTGCTCTTGGCTACCTGCAGAAAATAGAGATCCGATTGCATAATTTAAAACGGCCTATTGCGTAAATTGCAACCCTGAATAAGGAGTAACCGACACTGTCCACGTTGGGCTGTCGAAGAATATTAAAAATTTAAGTACTTAGATAATGTGTGAAATGGAATGGTTACAAAAATAGTACCTGGAGAAAGATAGCTCAAGACGTACAAGTAATGTTGGGTGTACTATAAAATAAATAAATTAAAAAAAATATTAATTATTAATTATTGTATATGTATGATAGTGATTGGTTGTAATTAGTATTTGCTTATGTGGAACGTGGACGCTTAATTATTTGGTATCAGACGCTTGACAATGGCTTTTTCGTAAGTGCAATGTTATTCGTAGTTGACCGTGAAATAAGACTCAAATAATCGGACTTCATATTTAAATCGTTTCCAAAGACTGCTGCGGTAGGTGCGGACTCAAAACCTAAATCTCAATGTTAGAATAATTTGCCAGCCATGTCAATAAGTCGTACAGAGGTGACTGTCTACTAAACATAAAAAAGTTTACACAGTTAGTTAAAGCAGATATATTCAACGAATAAGCCTACAGTTAAATAATTCTACTTACTTTCATAAATATAAATTCTTTACAGAATCGAGTGCCTAGTAAGATTGCAACTCGCTGTGTTCTTATGTAACATCAAATATGGCGGTATGCCATTTAATAAAACATACGTGCTTCCCGCACCAGCTATTCTACTCCACCTACTTCTTGTTAATGAAACATAAGTGTGTCCTAATTGTATTTTGTTTTATCAGCGGCATAGCGCTGCAGTTCTGTGCCATAGGCTTTATTGATTTGTCAGAGATTAATTATTTAATTAAGATTTCGCGTTTCCGAGGAAACTCACGCACAGCATGCAAATGTGCCTTTATATTGCCCCCTGAATTGCGAGGCGAAAGGACACACCTGCAGGCGAGCAATTCACCTAAAGGCACAAGAAAATGTAAGTTATCTACAACTATTTACATGACATACATTATACAGTATATTATATACAAAATTTGAATGACGCGCGTGCGCCGTAAAAGTTCTTATGTTGAAAAAATAGAGTGAGCGCATGCGCAGAAGCGTCTATGTGACTCGGGGACTGCCGTTATATCGTAAATTTAGATCACGCGGCACAGTATTGCTGTTCATATTGTCAGTGTGCGCGCGCGTTTCTTAGTCGTTGCATAAAGAAAATATTCAACCAAGATTACATATGAATGGTACAGTCTATGACTGGTAACTTAATTTTAAAATTTCAATATTTGTTACAATACAATACAACTTTAGATTGTTGAATTTTCTGAGTTACATAGTATTGCACTGAAATGCTTCAAAGAAAAATGTCTTTTTGTTTCAGGTGCGTTGACCTATACACATCGTGTCGTTATCACAGTTTATATTCATCTGCTTCACAATAATGTTTCACAGGTTAGTGTCGTCGTGGTAAAGTTTTTTGATCACAGTAACATCGCTGTACAACAACGTAATTGACACATAAGCATGCCCATTTCCTATTTCCATTATAGTCGTTGTGATGCAGTTCGTTGCGACAAAAGGCATTGTTTATTACAGATCGGACGTGACCCGTCGAGTAATTGGTCCATATGCAGTTCGTTTTCGATATTCCGTGGAAGCTTGGTTGCAGAACCTCGGACGGCAGGTAGCTGGCGTCGATCCTTGGATAGTCCAGGTACGTGTGTCCGTCACATTTCGAGAACATTCCATTCCCTGAAGTTCCATCCAAAATTCTTCCACTCGTATTGTTGTTTTCTGGACAGGCACGTTGTGACCATTTAATCGAGTTAACATCTTGAAGTTAGGTACTTTAGTAATGTCACTAGACGATGCACCAATTATGCACTTCACATTTTCAGTTTTTCTTTTATAATATATCTCACCTAAATGTTCGTAGTTACTTATCAAAGAAATCGTTCATCGCGTTTACAAAGGTACGATGCATGATGAATATCATTAACAGTTTCTTTCACATAGGTTTCCGCATAGTTGCAGACTTAGTAATGTACGTTATGCCCGTGAACAGTGGTTCACTATGCAACTTTTTTTTAAGTTTTTCACATTTGGCACTCGTTATCGTTCAAATTTTCACATAGTAACAGTTACATTATACATCATTTTTCAAAAAACATAAGTAATCATACATATACACGTCATATATTTTCTTAGCATAAACATAATACAGTTACACATAAACATGTTTACATCATCATTACATAGCTATAAATTATTACATTATGTCACATTTGATTACAAGAATTGCAGATATTTACATTCTCTTCTACGGTTTTACTGGGTTTTTATCGATGTTTCTGTGATGTCATCTGAAATTAAGATAGGTTAGACACAACATTCATTACATCAGTAGGCAAGACCAGGCGTTTTCACTACTCAATAAATAATCAAAATAACAAGAGACGGAAAACTGTTAAGATTCCTCGCGTTTTGTACGTGTGTTTATAGTGCCTGTGTGGCCTTGGCTACTGGTAGATGCTTTTCTTGCTGAGAGATGTGCGTCTAATCTCTTTCTCGATGTAAAAGATCACTTCAGAGATGACGTCTGTCAGTTCGTCAGGTGTCATACCAAGTCAGTGGTACCTACAGTCACAAATGTTCCGTGAAAAATTAATATATCATTCACTGCTACGTAATCATAAATTTTACCTTAATACTCAGTCTTCTTGGTAGTACCGCGGCGTTGAAAGAAAAGTTCTTCTGTCTTCAACTGCGTCACTGGTACAGCTGAAATGAAAATTTCTGTACTACTTATAATCTATGTTGTAATTTGTTTTAGTTCTTGCCACACAGCAGGTCGTTGAGATAACGGTACGTTGTATGTCTTGTGGTAGAAGATCTTGTGAGGCTTAACTTCAATCATGTGCTCATACGTGTTGATAACACCTGATCGTTTGGTAAAAACGTGTAAATAATAGGATAACACTTCCTTTAGTTTCATACGTTCATGTACACTGAGAGCTGTAGCTTCATTTATCTTATGATCAAGCAATGTTTTCAAGTCCATTAGCTCTGTGTCAGATGAGTGTGTGTGCGTGTCTTGAATGTCTTTGTCAAGTACTAACTGAACCTTGTACCCTGTACAGTGTTTGTCATTCTTTAGAGTTCTCCTGTCCAAATCAATAACAATTACACTGCCTTTATCATTTAAAATACACTTACCTTTGGAGAAGTCTATAATGCAGTCCTTCTCGCTCATAATATCTAATCCTAATATGCAATTTGTCACAAGGTTTTGTACTACCAGGAATGGCCATTGTACGGTTCCATTACCTATTTTAATGTTTACAAAAACTTGCTTCTTAACCCTACATAACTTATTTCCTAGAGCAGTAGTTGTTTTACAGTTTTGGGCAGGAAACTCAGGCACAGGCTCCAATTCACACATCTTTTTATACAAATTAAAAGACAAAACGCTCACAGCTGCACTTGTATCTAAGATAATAGTAGTTGGAATCACACCTACTACACCAGTAGTAGAGGCTAAAACAATTTCATTTGTGTTTGAACGACATTGTGTATTGTCTTGCAAAAGTTCATCTGATATATTCTCATTGTGGTTGTATCTTATGAATAATACAGGTAGTTTTTGTTTACAATTATGAGGCATTTCAATATTTTGTTGTCAATGGTGGTGTCAAATAACTGATTAACATTGAAGTCGCCCCCCCCCCCCCCCCCCAAGAATTCTTCAGCCACGACCCGGGGCATAGAAGTGACTGATTCTAGTTTGTTGGATTAGCATTTGTATTAGGTACTGACACAGATTGAGGTTAAGTATCCGGTGTCACTTCTATTATATTCCATTCGGATATTGCCTGTTGTGATCTCCAAACTTTTGCGGTTGTTGTTGCAGTTGCGCATTATGACTTACCTGTCGGTCGTAAGGTATGCTCCAATTTTGTCCTGCTGGCTGCTGTGATATAGCAGTGTTTGAATGAAAGTAGTGATCGCTACGAGTCCAGCCATGATGCTGTCTTGGCTCGTACTTATTATTGTTTCTGTTTCTGTTTGTGTTTTTGTTGTTATATTTATATCCGTTGTTACCGCTGTTGTTGTTATTACCGCGGTGCCTATTGTATGGATTGCCGCATGAAGTGTTATTACTGTTGTAACTGTTGTTTGTATTGGAATACGCGTGTTGATTTTGATTTCCGTATTGAGACGGCATGTGAGTTTGCTGTTTTTGCTGTACCGCGTATCCAACTGTCGGCGCGCCAGAATTGAGTTGGCAAGCCTGCATGTTTTGCATAGGACTAGTATAAACATTGTGGCTGCTGTTTTGCCGCGCGAAGCGCTGATCTTCTAGTAACATGTCAGCCGAATCTAAAGCTGTTAAAAAATAATCTGGATCGTCATCCGGAATATGTAAGAGTTTTTTCTTTAATGTTGAAAGGCAATTTGGCCTTCAACGCGCGGAGTATATCACGTGTTGCGACTGGTTCGTCCAAAAAATGTCCCATGTTCAAGTATTTTTCAAAAAGTATTTTTACTGTTAAAAGTTTCAGGTTCTAAAATTTGTCTTCTGAGTCGCTCCTGGACGGATTGCGACCAGAATTTGTTCAGAAAGGCACGCTCAAACTCACTATACGTGGTACATACGTCAGCCTGACTGTATGCCCAGACCGCTGCATCGCCTTGGATGTAACCGACAATATACGAAATCTTTTTCCGGTCACTCCAAGTGCGTGGACATGCGTTACTAAAAGATTTAAGAAAAATCACCGGATGAGTGGTTCGTTTCTCTGGGTTAAAAGTCTGAAATTGCCTGTGATTTATTAAGCTTTCTTCATCCTTTGCATTATGATATGGATTTGGTCCACTGTAATTACTGTAATGTTCAGATGGCGAGTAATTACGATAATGTTGCTGTGGTTTACCATGATAATAGCTTGTGTTTGTGTTTGCACAACGTGGTATGTGTTGTTGTCGTGGTGTGATTTGTTCTGGTGTGTTTGTTGTGTGCGGTATGTGTGCGTCATACTCGTATGTATATTGGTTTCTGAACTGTGCATTTTGCCTTATATTTTCGTTACATTCAGACTGTGGTTGATCCGAGAATTGTTTCATTGGTGCAGTGACAGACTGTACTGCGTCACTAATCAGCTGTTTGTTATTAGTGATGTATTCCGCTACGGAATCGTGCACAATTGTTGGTATAGTTTCAGGTATGCATCTATCAAAATGTTTGTCTTTGTTCTCTACCCAATCATGAAATTATTTATTAATATTTTGAAAATGAGCTGTGGCATCAGATTGTAATCTGTCAGTCAGGTGTTGTTCAACATCGTCAAATTTATTCTGCACGTCAGTAACTCGTTTTTCAAGGTTATAATGTACTGAAGGATATGTTTGAATTTGCTCAGTA
Source organism: Schistocerca americana (assembly GCF_021461395.2). Lineage (NCBI taxonomy): Eukaryota > Metazoa > Arthropoda > Insecta > Orthoptera > Acrididae > Schistocerca > Schistocerca americana. Next base: position 626,448,495 of record NC_060122.1, read on the forward strand.
AGAGCTTTACACGTAACATTAAGGTTTTTTTACTTGTGTCTGTAAAAGTGCTACGTCACTTGTAGTCTTTTCTTGTATCGTATTAAGCTAGGTAAATTTCGTACTGAGTTCAGTCATCTGTTTAGTCAGTGTGGCGTCTATAAGATTCACACGTTTACATAAAGTGTCATTACATGTCTTGATTGCTATGAGATCGGGTTTAATTTCGTCATTTTGTGCCTTTGAGGTTGCCATATTTTCTGCGTTTTGTTTCATTAGCATTTGTAACATGTTGGCAATGTTTACTGTTTGCAAGGTCACTGCCCCCGCCGCGTCATTAGACGTGACGTCATGTATTAACATGGGCTCTGACTGAGACTTTGAAATTTTTGTAGTGGACGGCCTATTGTCAAAATTTCCGTTAACACTTGCGTCAATATTTGATGAATCGTCACTACCGGTTGCTGTCGTAAAGTCATTTTCTAACATTTGTCTCTTGTCCGAGTCGGATTGCGTCTGAATAGTATGTCTTTGCTGTTCCATCTTTGCGTATTGTTTTCTAGTTATGACCATGCCACACGTAAGATATGCTTCTAGAAAATAAAGTTTGACACTGGTTTTAAAATAAAATGCAGTTGAACATGAATCGCTCGTAGCAGCAACGGCTGTTTGTTAATTTAAAAAATGTAAACTGAATGACGGATTATTCTTAATGGCTGCTAGCCATGTTGCAACGTATCGCACTGAAGTCGCCATATTGTACACTCGTGTATTGGTTCTGTTGCGGAAGTTATTGTTTAAGGAAAAGCACTGAGAATGAAATTTATCACTGAAAACTGCTACGCGCGAAAGAAATACTACAGAATCTACTGAAGAGCTAATACACTAAATTATGCGTCTGGTCAAGCTTGCCAATGCAAAGATGCTGCGTCTTACCTTATTTTGCTGGAAGCTTCGTTGCGTCTTCCCGCAAAATTTTAGAATTGGAAAATATCTCAGATTTTAGTTATTTCTCGTATATTCAAGTCCAGGTCCAGAAAGTTGATTTTTCACATGAAACAAAGAGAACAATGTAACATATGACAAAATTACAAGTCCTGCCACTGTCGCCAATATAAAATAAATAAATGAATAAAATAAAATATTAATTATTAGTTATTGTATATGTATGATAGTGATTGGTTGTAATTAATATTTGCTTGTGTGGAACGTGGACGTTTAATTATTTGGTATCAGACGCTTGACAGTGGCTATTTCGTAAATGCAATGTTATTCGTAATTGACTGCGAAATAAGACTCAAATAATCGGACATCGTATTTAAATCGTTTCCAAAGACAGCTCCGGTAGGTGCGGACTCAAAATCTAAATCTCAATATTAGAATAATTTGCCAGCCATGTCAATACGTCGTACAGAGGTGACTGTCTACTAAACATAAAAAAGTTTACACAGTTAGTTAAATCAGATATATTCAACGAATAAGCCTACAGTTAAATAATTCTACTTACTTTCATAAATATAAATTCTTTACAGAATCGAGTGCCTAGTAAGATTGCAACTCGCAGTGTTCTTATGTAACATCAAATATGGCGGTGTGCCAGTTAATAAAATATACGTGCTTCCCGCACCAGCTATTCTACTCCACCTACTTCTTGTTAATGAAATATAAGTGTGTCCTAATTGTATTTTGTTTTATCAGCGGCATAGCGCTGCAATTCTGTGCTATAGGCTTATTTATTTGTCAGAGATTAATTATTTAATTAAGATTTCGCGCTTCCGAGGAAACTCACGCACAGCATGCAAATGTGCCTTTATAGTACCACAAGGGAGTGTTATTCTAGCATTACGTTTCTTAATACACATAAATGTCCTTGCTTAGACAGTCAGATGTTCCATGATACTTTTCATGGATGATGCTCTAGCACGTAGAGAAGTTGCAACACTAGAAAATTGTAGCGAAATGCAGGAAGTCCTGACAGGCTGAACGCTTGTTTTAGTGAATTCCAACTGACCCTCAGCGTAAGCAAATGTAACGCGCTGTGCACAAATAAAAAATCTATTATTGTATGCTTACAAACTGCGGAATAAACACTGTATGCTGCAACACCTTACAAATTCTAGGAGTTGGCTTACGGAGCGATTTACACTAGAGCGACCGCACAGAAGTACTTTCAGAAGCCAGGTTGTGGTTCATTGGAAGAATCCTCAGGAAATCTAGTCCACCCAGAAAAGAGGTAGCTTACAGAACACTCATTCGATCAGTACTTATTTACTGCCCGTCAGTCTGATAAGGTAATGGTCCAATCAGACATGCCGAAACCCTGAAATTCTTTAGGCAGGGTGAATAAATCGAAAGAAACATACTGTCAAAATTTTAGCTGATAATGTGCGCTTCAACTATTTTTATTAAAAAAAATGTTGAAGGTACTCACTTCGTGCGCACGAAGAACGGCTTATAACAGCCTGTCCCCTCTAGCGCGCAAAGGCGCACATAAGCAGGCGCAGCCGTGACAAGAAAACGTGGTGCTGCGTAGCGCAAAGTCCAAAATGCACACATGCGAATTTTAAACACTTCTACCACACCAAAATGTCTCAAATCATTAATTTTTTGAATAATGTGCAGTAAATTTCGACAGCTACAGTGTTGCAGATTTAACTGTTACACATGTGCACAAGTGAGTAGCAGAGGAAAGAAGATCAAGGCATTGTGTGATGTTACATTGCAGACGACTTTCATCAATCAGCACTTTAATTAGTTGACCTTAAATATTTTATAATAATTTCTGTAGTACAGTTCTTATGATAATTTTTTAATAATGCGTTTTGGCTATCAATAAAACAGTTACTTGTTTATTCCTTGTAATCGTCGCTTAGATGACTAGTATCTGCTAGGTGACGGAAACAAACATTTTCCTAACAACAGCCACTCATAATAAAAGAAATGCGTTGAGACACTTCACTCTTATTACGACTTTTATTCATACGTTCCTGGAATGGAGTTGGTAATGATAGTAGTTACTTTTTCTGCTTATTGTGCTGCGTACCCGGCGTACTTGATCAATTTTTTAAAATGTGGAGATGCAAACTGACAGTGCAGAAATGACTGATGTTTAACAATACTGTTCCGATGGAAAACCTGAAACATCAAAGAGCTATCGGAAATAATATTGTCCATCAGTTTTCTGATAAGAGCTTCACGTTGTTGAATTTTATTTTTTATCTATATATTTATTTATTTATTGTTCTTTTTTTATCGAGACCCTGAATGACACTATAATTTCCATGTTGTATCTGAACTACACTCCTGGAAATTGAAATAAGAACACCGTGAATTCATTGTCGCAGGAAGGGGAAACTTTATTGACACATTCCTGGGGTCAGATACATCACATGATCACACTGACAGAACCACAGGCTCATAGACACAGGCAACAGAGCATGCACAATGTCGGCACTAGTACAGTGTATATCCACCTTTCGCAGCAATGCAGGCTGCTATTCTCCCATGGACACGATCGTAGAGATGCTGGATGTAGTCCTGTGGAACGGCTTGCCATGCCATTTCCACCTGGCGCCTCAGTTGGACCAGCGTTCGTGCTCGACGTGCAGACCGCGTGAGACGACGCTTCATCCAGTCCCAAACATGCTCAATGGGGGACAGATCCGGAGATCTTGCTGGTCAGGGTAGTTGACTTACACCTTCTAGAGCACGTTGGGTGGCACGGGATACATGCGGACGTGCATTGTCCTGTTGGAACAGCAAGTTCCCTTGCCGGTCTAGGAATGGTAGAACGATGGGTTCGATGACGGTTTGGATGTACCGTGCACTATTCAGTGTCCCCTCGACGATCACCAGTGGTGTACGGCCAGTGTAGGAGATCGCTCCCCACACCATGATGCCGGGTGTTGGCACTGTGTGCCTCGGTCGTATGCAGTCTTGATTGTGGCGCTCACCTGCACGGCGCCAAACACGCATACGACCATCATTGGCAACAAGGCAGAAGCAACTCTCATCGCTGAAGACGACACGTCTCCATTCGTCCCTCCATTCACGCGTGTCGCGACGCCACTGGAGGCGGGCTGCACGATGTTGGGGCGTGAGCGGAAGACGGCCTAACGGTGTGCGGGACCGTAGCCCAGCTTCATGGAGACGGTTGCGAATGGTCCTCGCCGATACCCCAGGAGCAACAGTGTCCCTAATTTGCTGGGAAGTGGCGGTGCGGTCCCCTACGGCACTGCGTAGGATCCTACGGTCTTGGCGTGCATCCGTGCGTCACTGCGGTCCGGTCTCAGGTCGACGGGCACGTGCACCTTCCGCCGACCACTGGCGACAACATCGATGTACTGTGGAGACCTCACGCCCCACGTGTTGAGCAATTCGGCGGTACGTCCACCCGGCCTCCCGCATGCCCACTATACGCCCTCGCTCAAAGTCCGTCAACTGCACATACGGTTCATGTCCACGCTGTCGCGGCATGCTACCAGTGTTAAAGACTGCGATGGAGCTCCGTATGCCACGGCAAACTGGCTGACACTGACGGCGGCGGTGCACAAATGCTGCGCAGCTAGCGCCATTCGAAGGCCAACACCGCGGTTCCTGGTGTGTCCGCTGTGCCGTGCGTGTGATCATTGCTTGTACAGCCCTCTCGCAGTGTCCGGAGCAAGTATGGTGGATCTGACACACCGGTGTCAATGTGTTCTTTTTTCCATTTCCAGGAGTGTATATTAACAGTGTTTCCGTCATCCTCCTTAAGGCAGTGGTGTGGTAATATCAAGGCGAAGAGGCCATCGAAAGCAATGGATTATTTTCTGCTACGGTTGAAGAAACCTTTAGGATATAACACTCCATTTTTTTCGCTACTTCGATTACAAGTCTTGAAGTAAACAGTCGTTTTGGTTTTAATTTTTGGTCATAATTTGCCTTGATGTTCCTGAAGACAAAGCTGCAGAAACCGTAATCCACTGACCGCCGTGTAGCGCGTGCGGTGTCTCGTTAATTGCTTCTGTCTGAGGATATCTCGTGGAAGTACCATGAAGGTAATATCAGTGGCACTGAGCTTACACAGGAGCTTACTAGCATACGTTCTCCTCCCGACCCATTCGCGACTAGAGTATTGTGGTTTTAGGAGTATAGTTGTAGTAATGTTTCGAAACTCATTACCAGAAGAAGTGAAATATCGGTAGGAGATCTGCTATGACATTTATAACTGGTTAAACAGCAGATGGGAGGAGCAAAACCACCATACTGTATGTGGCGGAGGGTACTTGCGGCTGGTACACAAAGGGGAAGCCTGCAAGTACCTAAACGTAAAAGCCAAAATTCCTCTACTTAAGGGTTCGATATCGTGACCTGAGATGCATGTAGGAGGATGTAATACGTCCCTTGATACGCTTCGGAACTTTATCCCTGAAAGAGAGTAAGCCCTGCCGCAAAGCACAACGTCTCCTAAGCAGTGTCTCCCAGCATTACGTTTTTGTGACACTCACAGGCTAGATTCACAAGCCTGTCACGAGAAACTTCTGGCAGGTTGAAATGGTATGTCGTATGGGGACTCGATTCTAGAACAATTGACCCTCAAGGGCAAGTTCTCAACCGAATGAATTACCTAAGGGTTACTCACGAACCCCGCTCTCAGTTTCACTGACGCTGGTACCAACCACATGAAGTTTGGAAAGTAGGAGACGAGGTACTGGCGGAAGTAAAGCTGTGAGGTCCCGAGTTCTGGTCTCGGTCCGGCACACAGTTTCAATCTGCCAGGAAGTTTCACATCGCCCATGACGGACAAATTTCTTATATCAGAATTGATCGAGCGAGAAATTTTTTACCTATGTCTTCCGCGTGTGAATAATATTTCTTTACAATTTTTCCAGTTAATCTTAATCTGGTATCTGCTTTTAATAGGGTAATCCCACCAGGATAGAAACTGCTACATCTCATGAAGGAACAAAGAAAGTTGGGTGTAGCACGATCGATGGTTGCGGAAACTGTGTTCATTCCAATATCAATCTTTTACTCTGCAGCTCAGAGTGAACAGCTTTATGCTTTTCGGCTGATTCAAGCTGTGTGCCGATCCGAGATAAGATCTCGGAACGTTGCTCTTACCACAGCCCTTCATTCTAGAGTGCTGGTGCAGCAGTGTACACAGGGGAGCTACTGTGAATTTATGAAAGTAAGAGACTGACATATGTTGACTTGTGATGTCACACCGTAAGTGAAGCTGGGTGGCTCAGGGGGTAAAAGTATTGCCATCGTAATGGAAGAGTGCAGCTAACGGTCCAGACTCGGCACACAGTTTTAATCTATCAGGAAGATTCCAACATAGTTGTTCAGACTCCAGACAATTCATCATACCTGATTCTGATCTACTGTTTACTCAAAATGTTGTGACTACGTGTTTAATGGTGTGTTGGTCAACTTTTAGATGGAAAAAAAAATCGAAACGGTATGGCATGGATTTTGAGGGTCTGTGGTAGGTTCCCGATCGGATGTGGCAGCAGTAATGCAATTCTCGTAAATTACTGGCCAGTGGTGGGGCACGGGATTAGCCGAGCGGTCTAGGGCCCTGCAGTCATGGACTGTGCGGCTGGTCCCGGCGGAGGTTCGAGTCCTCCATCGGGCATGGGTGTGTGTGTTTGTCCTTAGGATAATTTAAGTTAAGTAGTTTGTAAGCTTAGGAACTGATGACCTTAGCAGTTAAGTCCCATACGATTTCAGACACATTTGAACATTTTTTGGGCCAGTGGTCTGTGGACACGAAGCTGCCAGCGGATAGCCTCTCAGATGCTTTATGTGGGGTTGAGATCAGTCGAGTTTGAAAGACAAGACATCGACTTCAGTTCAGTTTCATTTTTTGAAACCACTGTAGCAGGAATATGCGCTTGCTCCATTGCCATCGAGGAAAACATAGAGCATGAAGGGATACAGGCTGTCCTGAATAATGGGTATATGGCCAAAGCTGCCACGGTGCCTTTCATTACGACCGCAGTTTTCATGTAGTGGTGCTCTCACTGCCCTGTGTCTATGCCGTGGAGCATGTTTGGATGGTGGCGTGTCCGGACATGACCACTGACGTGATGTGACTAGAAACGTGAGTAATCTGACCAGGCGCCACTTTCCACTGATTCAGACCCAATCTCGATGTAAATAACGATGCCGTTGTCACTGTGTCAAAATGGAAACTTGTAGGGTCGTTCGCCACAGAGCCGTATGTTCAACAGTGTGAGCTGAACGATGTGATCCCAAATTCTTGGGCCTTTACCAGCATTGTATCCTCACGCCACATCTGCCACCGCCATCTTCGTTTACAGTGCGGGCAAGCCTCCGATATTAAAGATATATTATGCGGCGTGGGCGTACAACACCTTGTGTCCTACTCGTAGTTTCAGCGTCATTCATGCACTTTCTATAGATGCTCAAGACAGCTGTACGCGAACAACAGACCAGCTTCGTCATTTCCGAGTTGCTTGAGTCCCGCGACCGGGTCATAACTGTCTCCCCTTTGTCGATGAATTTCCCCATTTTCGGCACATATCATCATAAAAATTTGTTAAAATGGCTCAGAGCACTATGGGATTTAACATCTGAGGTCATCAGTCCCCTAGAACTACTTAAACGCAACTAACCTAAGGACATCACACACATCCATACTCGAAGCAGGATTCCAACCTGCAACCGTAGCGGTCGCGCGGTTCCAGACTGTAGCGCCTAGAACCCCTCGGCTACTGCGGCCGGCCACATATCATCTCCACTCTGCTTATACAGGGTGATTCATGAAGATATACAGATATTTTAATGCGTTATTCTACAAGTGAATCTAAAGAATGAAGTTCACATTAACATAGATCCGCAAATGTTTGGTTACGAAGTTACGGCTAATAAAAGATTTCGCCTGAAATTTAGCTAACATGAAGCTAACGTAAAACTGTGAGACGTTAAAGTAAAACACCATTTCCATTTATTTTGATGTCACTGATCTGGTGGCTTCATGTGGCCACAACGTCACCGGGTGGCATCCAATCTCGCGATCGTTAGCGGTCATAATGTTTGGGTCATCCGTGTGTATCTTCCTCAGTTAAGTAAGTCCATAATTTATTTATTCAGCTCCTACCAAGGCGACAATCCTACCTATTCTATTGTCATCAGTTGAAAATTAAACCTCCCTATTTCGGCGATTGTCGTTTATTTTGCAGTCCTAATACACGGTTCAGTCACCTTAATGTGACCATCACCTCTATTCGATGTCAATGTGAAACGACCACTCTCAGATGGAAGATGGCAGCACTAGCAGTGGAGGGTATATGAAGCTTCTCGGGGAGACGAGTAAAACAGTGCAGTTGTTGTCATAAACCGGAAATGGTGTGATTTATCTAACGTCCAAAAGGGCATGATCATTGATTTTCGGGCCGAAGAAGGAAGCATTTCCGAAACGGCTAAGTTTGTAAACTGTTCACCCACAGTCATGGTTAAAGTATAGTGGTTAAATGTATGCTACACATGGCAAAATGGTGCTATCCAAAACCTGTGTCGAGGTTACTGTGGTGCACCACAGGCCATAGATGTCAGGGATTAACGTTGGCTGCGTAGATGTGTAGGGGTGAATGCAAGTGCCACTTCACCAACTGACAGCCTCAACGACCTTTCAAAGAATGTTACTGCATATGGGCCTCCTCAGAAAGAGCCTGGTTCATGCACGAACGCTGACTGCTGTTCATTGGCGACGAAGGCTGGAATTTGCACGCCTGTACCGCAACTGGACGCACACTGAGTGACGAGAGATATCCTTTTCAGATGAAACGCGTTTTATGCTCCATCGGACGAATGGCCGCTGGCGTGTTAGGCATGAAATGTCTGAAAGCAAACACCCTGGAACAGTTATGGTCTTGGGAATTTTTCCGTGGCATTCCCTGGATAATCCTGTCATTCGGGAAGGAACAATGGATATCGACGCAAGTATGCATCTATCCTTGGGGACCAAGTCCACTCCTACATGCAGTTTGTTTTTCGTCAGCATTATGGTATCTACCAGCAGGTCAATGCAATGAGTCACACAGGTCGCAGTGTGCGTGCATGATTCGAAGAGAACTAGAATGAATTTACGGTACTCCCCTGGTCACCAAACGCCCCGAAATTAAACCCGGTAGAGAGTAAGTGGTAACACCTCGATTGGGCTGTTAGCGTCATGGATCCTCAACCGCGAGACCTAGCTTATCTGGCCACGGAACTGGTGTTGGCAGGTGTCCAAATCCGTGTCGGTACGTTCCAAAAACTCGTTGACTATCTTTCTGTATGTTCTACATCGATCTATGCTGCAATAACTGATCAGCTGGCAGACAGGTAGTAAAATTATTGTAATTGGACGGTGTAGGTATGAAAATGGAATTGAGCGTTTGGCGTCATTGTCCGGGAGGCCCCTTACGGGGCAGGTCCGGCCGCCTTGGTGCAGGTCTTACTACACTTGACGCAACATTGGGAGACTTGCGCGCCGGATGAACATGAAATGATGATGAAGAAAACACAACACCCAGTCCCTGGGCGAAGAAAATCCCCGACCCAGCCGGGAATCGAACACGAGCCCCTTAGGACGGCAGTCTATCACCTGACCATTTTTTTTATTTTTTTCCATTTTTGTTCGTTTTTGATCGTTGGGTTTGGTCGTTGCGGACGTCACATGACATCCATTAAAGTTCGTTTGTTGAGCCTCTTCCACTCAGTTTTTTATCACAGAGGCCAACCAGCTCTCTGGCCAAACACTTTGAGCTACTGTTCTGGCGTTTCAGCCATCGGGGCAGACACGGTGTAGACATCCTTTGTCTCGATGGTACACAGAAAAATTATAACTTGAAAAATTATATGAGTGCTGTGAGTCATCGACTTCACTTTGAAGGGTAGCATGGGACTGTGTGGGGATAGACAAATCAGTATGTTCGACACCCAGCAATAATAGCGCGGTTTCCAGAATTCTCTTGTTTGGTAGACTGGTTGATGGTATTTCCGACGCCGTCTTACTCCTCAAAGAAGGAGTGTTAATAGGAAAGGGTTACATGTAGAGCATAACTCCAGAACAGAGTTGAAGAAATTTCAGTCGAAGTTGATAATGATATTGCGTGCTTTCTGAGGATTGGATAACCCGTAGCACTCAGAGCAATGGGGATGCGGTTTTGGAGTGAACCGCATGATATGTGTGAGGGATATCTCGAAAAACTGAAGTTCTGTAACCTCTTTAATTTTTATTCAATTTTTATTTATTTTTGCAAATATATGAATTGCAGCAGGTGATTCAGGCCAAACCAGATGACTTTTTAGATGTCTCAGTTGGCTTGACGCTAATGCAACACATGTGTTGATGACAGTAACGAATCGTGCCGTAATATTTCAGCTTACCAGTGAGCTACGCGCCTCGGTTTTGGCTGCTCTGTCTGCACACACCAGAACTGTGTCCCCTCTAGATCACAATGTGTGCTAGGGCTGCAGACTTGTACCTGTAAATAAACAAAAAATTTACTACGTAAATTAATCTCTTAGAAGTGATTCTTTAACCTGTGGGAGTACATCTCGTAAGCACAACTCTAGTACTCCTGCAGAATATCGTAGAAAATCTGTTGATATTTATCGTCCTATGCAGTATAAAACGCACTGAGGGTAACACATACCTAAGATTGAGTGTGAGAAATCTGTTACATTTAAAAATAAAAAAGGAACTATGTTAGGTTTTAATCGAGAGTTAGTGAGTTCGCTGTGACAATTTGTGAATTTTTTCTCAAATTTGGATCAAATTGCGCAAATAGATGTAATATTTTCTATAAGCTCTTAGATTTGAACAGTCTTCTATATAACCTCCTGGAAGCTACCATAAATGTAAAAACACAATTTTCTGTCTTCAACTTTTGTGGTCCTGTCCTCCTCAGTTGCGCGTAATACTACGGTATGTTGATGATTTTCACTTATGGACCGTCTGAGAGCAACTGAATAAAACACAATTTTAGTGCCATACGCGTTTCGCCTTTATTTTCTGCAAGGCATCATCAGTGGCAGGTTGCGTAGACAGTTTCTTACATATTACGCTCCTGTTGCATTTTTGGTCTGGCTCTTCTTCCTATGAGCGCCAATTTGCTGTTTTTTCCGCATTCCACAGCACTACGCACTGAACGCTTGTTTTAATTTTCTGTGTCTGAGGGTTACGAAAAATCATTCAACCCTTTAGGCGTCACACTAAGCTACTGCACCGATTGCTGAAGGCACAGTTTTGGTGTCAATGTAAGTCTGAGGTAGTGTAGATAACAAAATACCTAGTAAATAAATGAAAATCGTATGTTTTTGAAAGCCAGACTCGACGTAGCGTATGTAAACCATCAACTCCCGCTACTGTGTGTTTGGAAGGATCGGTTGCTGGAAATCGTAGGAACTGCGGGCCCCGGCCGAGATCCGTTTGAGTGTGATTACACAAAGCTGTGAGCTCAATGTGTGCGAGAAGGGATTTCTGCTGGAATTCGGCGTTACACTCGCAGCATCGGTGACAATGTGCGACCCCCTTTTTTTTTTTTCAATTTATTTTTCGGCATTCTCCGCTACTGTATTGGCACTAGAGCGCCCGTTACTGGCCAGTTGGAATGTTTCAGCCCTTGTAATACATGGAGATCCTCCAAGTGCAGAGGCCATAGTGCTACATGCAAAATGGTTCCAGTGCCGCCTACAGAGCACATAAAATATTTTAGATTGTGCTTCAGTAGACCGTGAAGTAAGTCAGTTTGTCAATGGAAAGGTGATCTGCCCTAGGATGGTAATAATATTTATTTAGATGAAATGCGAGAACTTTCTGAAGCGGAAGTTTCTTAGGTGGTTTTTCCTTTCTTAGGTGATCTCGTAACACGCATACAAACAGCTATAGCAAAGAAAAATATGTATATTCTGAGACAAAAAACCTTTAACAGGTTGTCGCAAGACATCAGACAGAAAATTCGCAGTTCCCACGTATTGAACAGCAACATAAAAATGTATTTTGCGATGTACTTCTTCTGCAAATTACTATTATATTTGAAATGCGGGTATGAATTCCTGTTAACACTAATATTGTTATAAAGCAGTATTTGGTTTATTTTCTATACAGCTGTTTCTAAATTAAGTAAAGGTGTGTCAGTGAGGATGTGTGATCAACCATAACTCAGACCACAAATTATTCACGGTGCTGCTGGATTTTACTACGCTCGAAAATTAACGACTGAATGAGTTGCAAGGCAACAGCAAGATGCATACGGGGAGTTGCATGTAAAATATGACACTTCATTGTTATCTGTTTACTAATCGAGATACCTACTTGAAATTGTTCGCAAATGAGACAGTAAACAAAGACATACATATAATTGTTAAAAATATTTTTAGAAGTTGGGAGCTTCACAGCAGTAAAATCTTTAATAAAAGACATAATTACATTTATTAAACTTATACATTGTTAACAGTTTTCAGCAGCCACAAACGGTGGCTCGACTAGTTACCCTTTCTGTATTTTGGATACGTGTTATCCACTTGTGTAACATGTTACCCATGCTTGGAAATTGTTAGTACTTTAGGTGGCAATCATTGTATTTAATTTTGCTGATAAAATTGTTTGCTGAACCCGGTCGTAGCCAGCTTAGTTGGTGTGATTTCTTTCTTGTATTTGGGAACTGTATACTCCTGGTTTCAATCCCTGCTCATAATGGTGTAATTTGTTGAGATTTGGTTTTAATGCATTGCGCCTCTTCATGATTTTTAAAGAGATTGTGAGCGTTGTTATTCTTTTAACAATGTTTTTTCAATTGTAGTTGTAATATTGTTTTTAATGAATAAAGTATGATCCACGAAACAACAAATGACGAACTATGTTAGTTCCCATTCCATGTGTTTTTCCTTAAGATTATCCCAACACTAGTTGTGAGGTGTCAGGCAGAAGACAACGCTGAAGGCCAAATTTACCAAGGCCGACACGCCTATATGTGTTTGTCACTAACGAAATAGTAATCGTAGCGACTGACAACATAGTGTGTTGCCTGAGCGTGTGTGATGTCTGCCGTTCAGGTACTGAGACGGTTAAGTAAGTCGAACTAACGTGTGCAACACAGAAGATAAGGAGGAGCGCGCTGTTGGTGCTCTGTGAAGGGACCGCGATCGCCACGCGCACTATTGGACACGGCTATCCGTATTACATAACAATAGAACATAGGTGATACAAATGTAGTGATGTTACCAAAGTGAAAAATGTTTTAAATGTTGCTACATTTTTCTGTAATATTAACAAAGAGTACACATTAACTGGCTTAGATGACCTACATGTGGACCGGCAATGCGAGTAGACTTGGATATTGACATACAAATTGCAATACGCCAACCAATTACATGGATACTGAGATCACTTACTTCAAAAATTCAATTTATCAATATTGGCAAATAAAGCTTGGTGTCTTAATTCCGCTTTGTTGTTGAAAGTACCATCACGGGACTTTCTTACGGACTTTACTGTATGTATCTCCTAAAGCACATTTAAAACACCACCCTTGCTCTTTAAGTAGTATCTGCAAATTGCTGTGCCGATCTAAAATAGAACTCAAGTGAGGCGTTGGTGCGGACTTCGAACTGCCCACGTTGAGATAATCTTTAAAACTAATTTCGAAACTTGTACCAGATTGCCCAATGTACACTACTGGCCATTAAAAATGCTACACCACGAAGATGACGTGCTGCAGACACGAAATTTAACCGTCAGTAAGAAGATGCTGCGATATGCAAATGATTAGCTCTTCAGAGTATTCACACAAGGTTGGCGCCGGTGGTGACATCTACAAAGTGCTGACATCTACAAAGTGCTGACATGAGGAAAGTTTCCAATCGATTTCTCATACACAAACAGCAGTTGACCGGCGTTGGCTGGTGAAACGTAGTTGTGATGCCTCGTGTAAGTAGGAGAAATGCGTACCATCACGTTTCCGACTTTGATAAAGGTCGGATTTTAGCCTATCGCGATTGCGGTTTATCGTACCGCGACATTGCTCCTAGCGTTGGTCGAGATCCAATGACTGTTAGCAGAATATGGAATCGGAGGGTTCAGGAGGGTAATACAACGACGTGCTGGATCCCAACGGCCTCGTATCACTAGCAGTCGAGATGAGAGGCATCTTATCCGCATGACTGTAACGGATCGTGCAGCCACGTCTCGATCCCTGAGTCAACAGATGGGGACGTTCGCAAGACAACAACCATCTGCACAAACAGTTGACGACGTTTGCAGTAGCATGGACTATCAGCTCGGAGACCATGTCTGCGGTTACCCTTGACGACGAACCTGGGTGGAAGAATGGCAAAACGGCATATTTTCAAATGAATCCAGGTTATGTTTATAGCATCATGATGGTCGCATCCGTGTTTGGCGACATCGCGTTGAACGCACATTGGAAGCGTGTATTCGTCATCGCCATACTGGCGTATCACCCGGCGTGATGCCATAGGGTGCCATGGGTTACACGTCTCGGTCATCTTTTGTTCGCATTGACGGCACTTTGGAGAGTGGACGTTACGTTGCACATGTGTTACGACCCCTGGCTCTACCCTTCATTCTATCCTTGCGAACCCTTACATTTCAGCAGGATAATGCATGACCGCATGTTGCAGGTGCTGTACGGGCCTTTCTGGATACAGAAAATGTTCGACTGCTGCCCTGGCCAGCACATTCTCCAGCTCTCTCACCAAGTGAAAACGTCTGGTTAATGGTGGCCGAGCAACTGGCTCGTCACAATACGCCAGTCACGACTCTTGATGAACTGTGGCATCGTGTTGACGTTGCATGGGCAGCTGTGCCTGTACACCCCATCCAAGCTCTGTTTGACTCATGCCCAGGCGTATCAAGGCCGTTATTACGGCCAGAGGTGGTTGTTCTTGGTACTGATTTCTCAGGATCTATGCACCCAAATTGCTTGAAAATGTAATCACATGACAGTTCTAGTATAATATATTTGTCCAATGAATGCCCGTTTATCATCTGCATTTCTTCTTGGTGTAGCATTTTTAATGGCTAATAGGGTACTTCTGAGAACACTCGTTACAGGGAACAGAATAAACGTCTGTGTTCTTATATGGGTTCCGGAGTGACTGTTTCCTGTGCCTATATTTGGAGCCTGCAGGATAAAAAACGCAGCATTTATGATACTCTTTCGTAAATGTTCACCGATTCTTTCTGAAAAGGGGCCGTAATAAGGGATGTTGTGATAGTTCCTGCTGTTGTTGTCCTGCTTAACCTGTGATAAAGTGGAAGGAAACGTGGAGTGGTTAGTGGAAGAAACTACCTTTCTGAATAATTCTTTATTAATATTGCGAACAAAATTTATATCTTAACAATTAGCAAGTGCAGTACTTTGTATAACTTAGTACTCACGGTGAAATGCCTGGTGGTTTGGGGGACTTGATGGAGGCGAAGGGAAGGCAACCGTTTTTACATACGCTGTTCCCCGCAAGACCGTGCAAAAATGTAACAGAACATAGAGATTGCTCGACTGAACAGTTTCAGGCAGGGAACATACGGTCCGTGAAGCCAACGTATGGAGATATGGAAGTAAACTTGTCTACCGCTTTGACTAGCATTACTTTTTCCCAGTATATTTACAACTAAAATGCGTTCAAGTTTGTACGTACTGTGCTGTTACTTATATGTACTTTCTTTATTTCCTGCATGGAAACAAGGAGGACGAGCCTGATTACTGCAGGTTTTGTTTACTTTACTTGTCCACAAGGTAGATCTGTTGTATCGTAATTATGTTATTTCACGACAGAACGTGCTATGAATCAACAACATGATGGTGCGCCGATTCACTTCAGTGTGGATGTCCGCAACCATATCAATGGTATATTTTCTACTCGCTGGATTGGAAGTGAAGATCCTATTCCATGGCCTGCGAAGTCACCTCACCTAAATTCCCTAGATTATTTCCCATGGGGATATTTTAAGTCACTTGTGCATGAGACTCCAGTGGATACACAGATGGAATTAGTTACCAAAATTGTAACTGTCTGTGACGTGATTTGAAACACGCCAGCGATATCTGTCAAGGGAACCCCGTTCGCCGATTTCATATTTGCATTGAGGCTGATGGCCGTCAGTTTCAGCGCATTTTGTAAAATAGAACTCAAATGGTACGTTCATTGCATCAGTGATGGTATTTGCAGTTAACTGCAACTAATGGAAATAAAAAAGTACGTAGTAATGGGATTTTATTCCTATTATCTCCTTATGCTGGATTGTCCGAGCCCAGGTTCCCTACCTGAAATGGGTCAGTACAGCATCCTCTGTGTCCTTTTAAATATTTGCGCGCTCTTACAGAAACACTCTGTATTTCATGGGAAGATTTGAAGAACAATGGAGCGCGACGTCATTGGTTGATAGTTTTCGGTAAATGTCAAAAACAAAACTACTGGTCCATAACGTAATTAAGTGGTCAAGGTAAGAGAGTGCCATTATCACTGTGTTCGACTGCAAACTGAATGCCTGACTTCTGCGGACTGAACCGCAAAACTCACTGGGACCTTTGTATAGTAAGAGAACATCATCAACATAACGAAACCAGCCAAGGATTTCTACACCTTAAGAGGGGTGTTGTTGCAGAAAATAGTGCTCAGACTTAGACAGAAAAACGTTTTACCTGCAGTAAGGCAACGAAGAAACCAATGCTATTTCCCGTTTTTTAGTGAGAGAAGAATCACCAGACTTCAAGTAATTATAGTTAAGAACAGTTCCTAAAATAAATTAATCATTTCACTAATTCATTAATGAAATTTCATTCATTAATTTCACTTCAGTGGACGATTACTATTAGAGTGCAGAATTCAGCAATAATATTGGAGACTTGGTCCGTGGATACATTGTAAAACGTATGTCTAAAGATACTAAGTTGGTGTCAGTGGAAATGTTAAAGCCATGTAGAACGGAAATCAAACGTGTGCGGTTGCTTAGCGAAAAACTAGATGGGTGTGCATAATGCATGTTAATGTAACTGGAAAGCAATTTTTCTGACTGGTAGCTAATACCATTTCTGGCGTTGGCAATCAGACGCGCCGGAATATGCAACTTAATAACCGTTCTTAACCTGGTGCTTGTCGATTCATAGGTATGAGAGATTTCTTTTGAAAAGAGTGGGAAAGGATGAAGTTGCTTTCATGTGTTTCTTCAATTGGGCCAAAAACGTTTCAGTCGGGTCTAATCTACAGTGAGAAATGTTTTCTTCGAGGAAATCCTGTACTTTGGAGACGTGTTCGTCCTCCTTCATGACAATACATTTTTTACCCTTGGATACCCTAACTATGATCGCTCTGTCATCATCTAGTCTTTTATTTGTAGTGTGAATAGCTGTGCTTTCAGAGACTGACCCCAAATTCCCACGTGGACCAGCCCCTTACTGTTGAAGGTCTCTCCGTATTACTTTATTGAACTCGATGTCCGTTTCACCTCTTTGGCCAGTTGAAAGTAGAATGCAATCCATGTCGGCTAAGCAGTGGACTACGGAACAATCAATTTGTTGTAGGAATAACGGCTTAGTGATATTGTGTGATAAACCTTTCTCAAGAAGCCGTGTTTCTTTAGTGTTGAACCCAGTATCAGATACCAAACACAGGGGGCAAATTTAAGTGTGGATTGATGAGTACTGGGAGGGTGAGATTTCTTACTTCGATGGCGTAACGTGTGTAGTTACTTATAATGAACCGAATAAAGTTTGTCGCTTAATCAGTAGACGCAGTGATTTACATGCTCACCTACTTCATGAAATGACCTCTTAGTAATCAAACTAACTAGCTTCCAGTGTGCCATATGGGGAACGTTACTGGTTCTGTCGTTTTCCGCGCGTAACTCGTCAATTAGTGCACCTAAACAAAATATCATAATGCACTTGGCGGAACGTGTTGATATGTGAGCACGCTTATTTAGCCTATTAACAATGTTAACAACGTAAGCTGGGAAAATATGGTTCAGTAATTATGAACTGTTTTTGCTAGCATCTTACCAAAATTTAAAAACTACTAATATGACATTTTAACCATGCTAGGCAAGCCGTTAAGATGAATTTAAAACCAGAGCAGCCACGGCTAAAGTAATTATACATAATTAATACACCAACTCATACGGTATCACAGATGTTTATGTAAACACATGCGATACTGTACGAACTGGTCTGTTATTTTATTTATTTTTATTTATTTATTTATTGTTCCGTGGGACCACATTTAGGAGAAGTCTCCATGGTCATGGAACGAGTCAATACATGAAATTATAACACGATTGTAGAAACAGATAAAATGAAATATAAGAAACATATTCAGGCGACAAGTCGTTAGTTTAAATAAAGAAAATCAAAAATGTACACTGGAATTTGCTTAATTTTGTATCTCTTCCAGGAGCTCCTCGACAGAATAGAAGGAGTGAACCATGAGGAAACTCTTCAGTTTAGACTTAAAAGTGTTTGGGCTACTGCTAAGATTTTTGAGTTCTTGTGGTAGCTTATTGAAAATGGATGCAGCAGAATACTGCACTCCTTTCTGCACAAGAGTCAAGGAAGTGCATTCCACATGCAGATTTGATTTCTGCCGAGTATTAACTGAGTGAAAGCTGCTAACTCTTGGGAATAAGCTAATATTGCTAACAACAAACGACATTAAAGAAAATACATACTGTGAGGGCAATGTCAAAATTCCCAGACTATTGAATAGGGGTCGACAAGAGGTTTTCGAACTTACACCATACATAGCTCGAACAGCCCGTTTTTGAGCCAAAAATACCCTTTTTGAATCAGAAGAATTACCCCAAAAAATAATACCATATGACATAAGCGTATGAAAATATGCGAAGTATACTACTTTTTGTGTTGAAATGTCACTTATTTCAGATACTGTTCTAATGGTAAATAAAGCGGCATTTAGTTTCTGAACAAGATCCTGAACATGGGCTTTCCACAACAGCTTACTATCTATCTGTACGCCTAGGAACTTGAACTGTTCCGTCTCGCTTATAACATGCCCATCCTGTCTGATTAAAATGTCAGTTCTTGTTGAATTGTGGGTTAGAAACTGTAAAAACTGAGTCTTACTATGATTTAGCATCAAATTATTTTCCACAAGCCACGAACTTATATCATGAACTACATTATTTGATAATGTTTCAATATTACACACAAGATCCTTCACTACCAAGGTGGTGTCATCAGCAAACAGAAATATTTTTGAATCACCTGTAATACTAGAAGGCATATCATTTACATAAATAAGGAACAGCAGTGGCCCCAGCACCGACCCTTGGGGAACGCCCCATTTAACAGTGCCCCATTGGGACTGAACATCATTACCACTCTCAATATTGCGGAGGATTACCTTCTGCTTTCTGTTCTTAAAGTAGGAGGCGAACCAATTGTAAGCTACTCCCCTTACTCCATAATGTTCCAACTTCTGCAGTAATATTTTGTGGTCAACACAGTCAAAAGCCTTCGTTAAATCAAAGAAAACACCTAACGTTCGCAACCTTTTATTTAATCCGTCCAAAACCTCACAGAGAAAAGAGACTATAGCATTTTCAGTTGTTAAACCGTTTCTAAAACCAAACTGTACATTTGACAGCAAATTATGTGAATTTAAATGCTGCAGTAACCTTGTATATACAACCCTCTCAATAACTTTAGCAAACACTGATGGCATAGAAATAGGTCTATAATTGTCAACATTATCCCTGTCTCCCTTTTTATAAAGTGGCTTCACTACCGAGTACTTTAATCGGTCAGGAAACCGACCACTCCTAAAGGAAAAGTTACAGATATGGCTAAGTACTGAGCTAACATACGTGGAACAATACTTCAGTATTCTGCTAGATACCCCGTCATATCCATGAGAGTTCTTGGTCTTTAGTGATTTAATTATTAACTCAATCTCCCTCTTGTCAGTATCATGGAGGAGCATTTCAGGTAACAGTCTCGGAACACTTTTTTCTAAGAGCGCTATATGATTCCCTGTTGGGACTAGGTTTCTATTTAGTTCACCTGCTATATTCAGAAAGTGATTATTAAGTACTGTACATATTTGCGACTTATCAGTAACACGAACATCCCCACTACGCACTGATTCTATATTCTCGACCTGTCTCTGCAGACCAGCCACTTCCTTTACGACTGACCATATGGTTTTAATTTTATCCTGAGACTTAGCTATTCTATCTGCATACCACATACTTTTTGCCTTCCTAATAACTTTTTTAAGCACCTTACAATACTGTTTGTAATGGGCTGCTGCATTTAGATTTTGACTGATTCTAACGTTTTGATATAATTGCCACTTTGTTCTACAAGATATTCTTATCCCTTTAGTCAGCCACCCAGGCTGCCTGTTTGTGCTAGTACCCTGTTTTGAACGTTCTAACGGAAAGCAACTTTCAAAGAGCACGAGAAAAGTCTTGAGGAAAGCATTATATTTATCGTCTACTGTATCAGCACTATAAACATCTTGCCACTCTTGTTCCTTGATAAGGTTTACAAAAGTCTGTACAGCAACTGGATCAGCTTTCCTAAAACGTTGGTAACTATATTTAACATGTGTTGCAGCACAAAAAACTTTTAGACTTAAAATTTGTGCATCATGATCTGAAAGGCCATTCACCTTTTTGCTAACAGAATGCCCTTCTAATAATGACAAATGAACAAAAATATTGTCTATGGTTGTTCTACTGTTCCCTTGCACTCTCGTTGGAAAGAATACGGTTTGCATAAGATTATATGAATTAAGGAGGTCTACCAGCATCCTTTTCCTTGCACAATCACTTATACAATTAATATTGAAGTCACCACATATAACTAACTTTTTGTATTTCCTATAAAGTGAACCAAGAACCTCCTCTAGCTTTAGCAAAAATGTTGTGAAATCGGAGTCTGGGGATCTATAAATAACAACAGTAAGAAGTTTAGCTCCACTAAATTTAACCACACCTGCACAACATTCAAACACCTTTTCAGTGCAGTACTTTGAAACATCAATTGACTCAAATGGGATACCGTTTTCCACATACATGGCTACTCCCCCACACCGCAAAGAGCTCCTAGAAAAGCTGCCAGCCAACCTGTATCCTGGTAAAGGAAGCCTCTGAATTATCTCCTTATTTAAGAAATGTTCAGATATACCAATAATTTCAGAGTCAATAATGTGTAATTACGAAACACCCCCGGCATTCTGTATGAGTTGATCAATTAATAGTGTATAATTAATTTACTTGTTGCTGCCATAGTTTTTTAAGAAAACGTATTCAATTTCATAATCACTTCAGTGGCGCGACATAACTTCTCAACCATTAAAAGATTTCTTTTGCTTCCTGTCGCCCTACAGGGTACTTCACTTTCACGTTAAACATCTACACTTTCATCTACATGATTACTCTGCAACTGTCAATGAAGTGCTTGGCAGAGGGTTCTTAGAACTACCTTCAAGCTATCTCTCTACGGTTCCATTCTCGAAGAGCGAGCGGGGAAAACGAGATCCTCAATCTTTCTAATTTCTCTTAATTTATCATTATGGTCAATTCGCCCTACGCAGGTGGAAGCCAACTAAATATCATCGGAATCGGAGGGGATAGTTGGTGAATCAAATTTCACGAGAAGATCCTGCCGCTATGAAAAACACTTTTATTTGAAGGACTGCCACCACAATTCAATTATCACGTATGTGGCACTCTCTCCCCTCTTTCATGATAACACAGGAACTAGCAGCCCTTCTCTGAACCTTTTGCAAGTCCTCCGTCAGTCCAATTTGATGCGGATCCCGCAATTCACATCTATTCTCCTGAAAAGGGTGGATAAGCGAGGTGTAATCAGTCTCTTCAATAGACCTGATGAACTTTCTAAGTTTTCTGCTCATTAACTAAGGTTGGTTTGCGTTATCCACAACATTATCTAAGTGATCATTCTAATTTAAGTGTAAAAAGTGCATATATGTCGCTGTCCAGGAAAGTTAAGAATCGGAATGAAATTTTCACTCTGCAGTGGAGTGCGCGCTGGCACACGAGTGGATTAAAACTCTGTGCCGCACCGAGACTCGAACTTGGGAATCCCGAGTTAGAGTCTCGATCCGGCACACAGTTTTAATCTGCCAGGAAGTTTCGTATCGGCGCACACTTCGCTGCAGAGTGAAAATTTCATTCTGTGAACATCCTCTAGGCCGTGGCTAAGCCATGTTTCCGCAATATCCTTACTTCCAGGAGTGCTAGGTCTACAAGATTCACAGGAGAGCTTCTGTGAAGTTTGGCAGATGGGAGACAAGGTACCGGCAGGGTTGAAGCTGTGAGGACCGGTCGTGAGTTGTGTTTGGGTACCTCAGATGGTAGAGTACTTAACTCCGAAAGGCAAAGGTACCGCGTTCGAGTCTCAGTCCAGCACACAGTTTTAAACTGCCAGGAAGTTTCGAAGTTAAAGATACGTGAACAGACTGAGCATATACTGAAGAATAACTAAAAAAGTTGTAAGGGAACAATATTATTGAAGAACCTTTCCCTGAAGTTGTTACGAGTTTGTGGTGCGTCGGTTACAGTAATCGGAAACGTTAACTTTGCTTTGGAAGAGGTAGCGGAGGGAAGACAGCGGGACACATAAAAACTTTAGCATATGATAGGAAAAGATTGATAACATTTAAAAAAGAAACGTACAGTTACCTAATGCCTCATCTTAAATTTAGACAAAACAGAAATACGTCTGCAAGTTCTGCCATGTTAGAATTTTGCTGATTACACTAGAAAACGTAACGACAGTTACAGTTTTTCGGTAAATTTTGTGTTCTGTGCATCCACTGGGGATGAAAGAGACCGTGTTTGAAAAGTGAACGTAGTGTGAGTTTCGCTGCAGTGAATACGGACAGTTTTTTGTTTCCATAGGTTGGCGACCCCAGCTGCTCAGCTATTTTATCGCTGGTGCCTGCGCGGCGGGACTCCCCGCGCTGCCGGTGAATAAATCACGTGACCGGGAGCTGTCCCTAGCGGCAAAAAGAGAAGGTCCCGCAAACCGAAAGTAGGGGGCCTAGCCATGAGTACAGCCCAAGTATCCATTTCTCCCCATGTAGTGACACTCCATAGTAATATGAGTAGTGCAAATGGGGAACTTACACGCCATCATCCACAGTTGTGAAACGTCCATCATTAATTGAATTTGTAATCGGCATTACATAAAAGTTAAATCTTCATTTCTTTTCCTTACATTAGCAGCTAAATAATTACTGTGCCACAGTTGTTTGTGCCCTCTTAATGAAGAGTTGGCAGAAGAGTCACACAACTAATAAACAACATTTTTTGTAACGTGTGTGAAAAAAGTACATAGAATACACTATGACTTTCGGAAGACAAGATGTAAGATTAAAGAAAATTTTCTATTTCATAGAGGAGTTGCAAATTGCAAATAGTGACCCGCCAGGTTGGCCGAGAGCACTAATGTGCTGCTTCCTGGACTCAGGTAGGCGCACTGGCCCCTGGATCGAATCTGCCCTTCAGATTAGTGACGACAGCCAGTATGCCAGCGTGGATGTGGTTTTAGGTGGTTTTCCACATCCCAGTAGATGAATACCGGGCTGGTCCCTATGTCACGCCTCTGTTACACGGTTCACAGACATCTGAACACATTCGAACTTTTCCATGGATTACACTAGTCGTAGACGGTTAGGGTACACTACTTCCATCCCAGGGGGTACGGTGGGCGGTAGGAATGACATCCGGCCACCCATTGAACTCACCTTGCCTTGCCAATCCCTGCGTAACTGCCGGAAAAGGTGAAGGCGATAGATGCAAATTGCAAATAGTTTAAATTTAATAAGGTTTCCCTTTGTGATTAACAATATAAATATATCGAACATGATATTGCTAGAGGGGGGGGGGGGGGTTAAAGGGACCAGACAATATATTGTTAGCAATGGGGCATTTAACATAAAACAGTCAATTACATAATAAAGAAGCAAATGGAAAACCAAAAAATTGACTTTGCATTAACGATGACTTTTATGAAATCTAATGTACTTACAAACACATTTTGAGGCTATCAATAACAGTAAGGTCTAATTAGTGAGTATCAGTACTGCTTTTCTTCATCGTTCTTTAAGCTTTATACCCTCGGCTAAGAATTACAGAAGTCCACTTAAGCTTTATAGTAATCACAATTTCATTAGGGTACTAACTTCAGAAGCTCTTTCGTTTGGTCAGTAGTAATGTACTGTGTCCTAGCATGTAAATAGTGAAAATATTCCTCCACTTGAGACGGGAATTATGACACCATAAGCGACTTGTTAAGCGCTGTTTGATTGCTCATACACTTTTCCTTTCAAGACTATAACCTTGGTACATTGCATGCTCAGTAGTGTGGCTATCTAATTTTGGCCAACCTTCAGCGTTGCACATCGTCAAAAGCAAATGCATAAAATCACATGCATTGATTGATTAGCTGCAAGGGGCTATATGCAGTCTTAACAGTAACCTGTTCAAAGTTACATAAAGACTCTAACTTGTCAGGCAAGATCTCACCTTATCATCAAAAATTGCATCTCGGCAATAAAGTGGGTCAATCTCCCCCCTTCCCCTCTCTCCCTCTCTCTCTCTCTCTCTCTCTCTCTTTCTCTCTCCTCTCTCTCTCTCTCTCTCTCTCTCTCTCACACCCACCCACCCACCCACACACACACACACACACACACACACACACACACACACACACACACACACCCCTGAGTATAGCGAAATGCTAAAACTAAATAATTTCACATTATTAAGGATACTTACAACTCTAAGCCATAATGGCTAGAAAAATACACCTTAAAAAGAAGAAAAGAAGCTCCGCTAAAGAATTATCCGAATGGGACACAAATCGGTAGATATCATGTACATGTAGAGACAAAAAATTTTTCAATTTCAAGAGAAATTGCGTTATTTATTCAAGGGAACAAACTTCAAAACTTGAGAAAATCAACAATGGGTCGATCAACATCTGGCCCTTATGCAACCAGTTACTTGGTTTGGCGAACGTTGGTAGAATTTTGGTATGTCTTCTTGACGAATAACGTGGCAGTTTCCGTCCGACTGGGGGGTTAGATCATGAAAGGAAGGCCTTGCCCATAATGCTCCAAACGTTCTCAGTTCGGAAAAGATCAGACCACCTTTTGTCGCCAATGCAGAGCTTGACAAGCTCAAGGACAAACAGCTAAAATTTTCACCTTGTGCAGTCAGGCGTTATCTTTATGAAATGTAAGCTCAAGTTGGCTGCCCGTGAAGGGCAACAGAACGGGAAGTTGAATATCGTCTGTGTACTGCTATTCTGTAAGAGTACCGTGGATGACAAACAAATGGGTCCTAATATGAAATTAAACAGTGTCTGCGACCATAACTCCTGGATGTTGGGCCTAAGGTGGGCCACAGTCAGCTTTGTAGCCCACGGCTGTCTGGGGTATCATGAGACACATCTTCACGGTGATCGGGGCTCACTTCTAAGCAGAACTTTTCAGCGATGCGTCCTGCTATGAACTGAGCCCAAATAACAAGCGAAGACGTGTCTGAAACATATGACAAGCAAACAACATTTATATAGCGATTATCTGTAAGGTGAATATTTGTGACATCATTTTTGTACTTCCAGTGACATACCCATTGTAGGCCAAGAACTATCTTTCAGATATTATTGTATTCCTTGATGTACGTGTTTTGTGCTGTCACAGAACAATTTCGATGTTGGAATGCTGTAACATTTAGCCTTTACTTCATGAAGAAATAAAACACGTCGTGATACTTGACATAAGGATCGCGTTACTGATCTATCTTTGCTGTGTATTTTGTACTTGAAAATATGATGGGTCACACACTTTACATAGTCTTACGTGGAAATTACCCTGATCTACATCTACATCATACTACACAAGCCACCTAATAGTGTGTGGAGGAGGGTACTTTCAGTACCACTGTCTGATCCTCCAACCCTGTTCCACTCGCGAATAGTGCATTGGAATAATAAATGTTGGTAAGCCTCTGTATTGTCTCGAATTTCTCAAATTTTCTCCTCGTGGAGAATGTGGGGAAAGTAATATGTCTTCCGACTTCTCCTGAAAAGTCCTCTCCCAATATAACAATTAGATGAGTAAGTTTATGTATTTTCTATATAGTTCATTCTGTCTTTACTACCTGTAATAACGCCATGTTTAGCCCTAGTAAAAGCTGTCTTATATTATTACACTGCTTGCTGTGTGTGTTTGGTGCAGTTATACAAAAATTTAGATGGGTGAACACTAAGTTACAGTGTGTATGTGTTTAAAATGGAAATAACGTTGATATAACCATTTCATGTGTGTGTGTGTGTGTGTGTGTGTGTGTGTGTGTGTGTGTGTGTGTGTGTGTGTGTATCTGTGTTTGCTGACAAAGAAAAGGAAATATTGTGGTATTGTTGGTCTCTTTCACATATTATGTTAATGCGTTGAAACTGTTCACAAGCATTTGAAAATGGCGAAGATGACATATCTGGCACTACAATGTCATGTGTGTGTGTGTGTGTGTGTGTGTGTGTGTGTGTGTGTGTGTTTGTGTGTGTGTGTGTGTGTGTGAGAGAGAGAGAGAGAGAGAGAGAGAGAGAGAGAGAGAGAGAGAGAGAGAGAGAGTGAGAGAGAGAGAGAGACAGACAGAGACGAGAGAGAGATAGAGATGTAGTTTACCAATGATGCACTATTTTTGCTGACAGAGCAGAATCTTTGCTTGCAAAGCAACATTTTTGCTTCCACTATTGTACATCTCATTTCTGCTGACACAGCGTCTCGCCTTTCGCCTCGAGGCAACTTGTGCATGTGCCACCTTGTGTCTGCTCTTGTCGACTAGGCAACCCAATATGCAAAGCGCAAAGTGCGATAACAAAGTGTATGTGCGTCGTATATTTCCAGTAAGTGGTGAACAAGTCATCGCCTCTTACCATGATCTGTACTAGTAAACAGTGTAACTAATCTATGATGAGCTTTGGCACAGTGAAGGCAGTATAGTTAATGTGGCCGAGGATATCATTCAGTACTGTTTGCTTTTTGTCAAATGAAATCCAGTACCCTACGCAGCAGTATAGCTTGGAGCATGTCTCATATCATGGATGCATCAGCTTGAGATAGGGTATGAATTAAAACTGTGCTCTTTTAATGTACTAATGCAATGCCATTAAAAGAGATAACAGTCTTGATAAATAATCACATGCTGAAAATATATACTAACCAATAATTCTTCAACAGCTCGATATTATGTTAATGTAGAAGATACTCGAAATGTCACCTACTGCATTAATGAGGCAAATGTGGGAAACGGCGGTCTATAAACTGCAGTGTTCTGGTTTAATCCAACGCTGCCATCAATACTCCATTTTTTTGCTGTGTAACTGCATTTGTAGTAACCTTTTCCAGTTTTAATCACATAATATATTTCACGAACCACTAGTGCAGGCAATGTCCATGTTTTTTAATTAAATTACGCGCCTCGACCGAGACATCAATTTCACTGAGGCTTAATTTCGCCCACAGCGACAGCGTCTGCTCTGGCCTACCCGCGGTATCTGCAAAAACTCGAACTGGGTTTGGGAGCCCTGGTGGTCCGTATCTGTGACGAGGCGGAAGCGTGCTGGCGCAGCTCTGCGCCGAGGCCGTAGCGCGCCCGTCGCTGTTGGTTTTATTAAAAACCACTGGGAGGCAGCATCGCAGCAAAACACTCCCCGCCCGTCCATCACAGAAGCCCTGTTTGCCGTACGTCCGTGTTACCTGCCTTACTGCCACTGATTAATTTCTGCCTCTCTCAATGCTGCACCTGTATTTCCCATGTCTACATTTTTCTGTCTCTGCCATTTCTCTTTAAATTTCGCAACATTATCCGTAATGGAGGTTAACCCTTCAGGGTTGGTAGACTGCACCATATTTCGTCAATCGAAGTTTCGACCCCACCGCTGGGATCTTCAGCATGTGAGGTGTCCACTGTACGCTGGGAACTGTATCGACTTCTCTTATAAAGGGGAGTTTTCCCACGCTTGTGCTAAAGAAGTGGGGCTATTGGGTAAAATCTTGGGCTATTGTTAGTGGACCAACGTCACTGGGTAATGAGAGAAGTTTTCCTGTGCTATTTCATAGTAGCGGCTAGCATTATTGTCAGGAAGCGACTTTTCCTGCACTTACGCTGAAGAAGCGTCATTGGTTGAAATCCCCCTTGCTGCTATCGGTAGGCCATATCATTGAATAGAAGTGAAATGGATAGAACATAAGAGTGGGAAAGCTTTTCCTCCGAGATGGCTTTCAAGTTTTCGTTTGGACTGACCACACGCAGCGGCCGTGTATTCACTTCCTAGATGACGGGGAGCCACGATGCCGGAAGTCTGTATCCGTTGTGATGCCCCAAAATTGAAAAGCAGTGTGAGTGGTATACCTATGTGTCATTACGTACTTAAGTCGCCTCAACTTGTCATCAATGTATATATATATATATATATATATATATATATATATATATATATATGGGGTTGTTAATTTTATTTTTATTTGCTTCTGAATATGTCAAAATTGTGTTGTAGAAAGAGCATATGCAGCGAAGCGTGTCGCGGCCAGAGACGTCACACTACCGCGACGATAGCAGCAGCGTGGAGCGCAGAAAAGATATCGAATGATGCGCAGCTGGCCGCTATTGAAGAGGAACGAAAGCATCTAATAATGAACGTTGTGAAAAAGAGACAATTAACGTGACATGTTCGTTTGTTCAAAAATTATGGATCTTGGTTTTGTCCCTTGTTTCAAGAGGAGCTACCGTTGAGATCTCGTGTAGAGAGTTACATTTGAGACATCGGGGAGTTAGTCACCACTGAGGACACGGGGTACCGTCAGTCAATTCGTGACACTCTGGAAGTGTAAGCCTATTTGGAGTAGGCGCTCGAGTGATTTAATGTCGGATTTGGGCTTCTTAAGTTATTAGTTGATGGGGGTATGGCCTATATGGGAAGTTATATGTAATTATTGCGCGAGGTGTATTGCTTTCAATCGTTAGTGGGATGTGCAATGATATTTGGAGTTTGCTTTAAAAGAGTAACTCGTTGCGGTAGTGGGATGCGCAATGATATTTGGAGTTTGCTTTAAAATTGTAACTCGTTGTGAGACACGCAAAGAGATTGTTTTTTTCTTGCGTTTTCATGTGATTAGTGATAGTGTAAAGTTTGGTCGAGCTAACCACGGAGTTACTCGCAATCAGGCGTTCCGTATCTCGTGCAAAGGGGAGGTTCTTTTCAGTCTTCATTATGTGTTTTGGAATTGCCTTCACGCGAAGACTTTATGAGTGATTGGTTTAATAAGGGTAAGCAGAAAGGTAGCTGTGCCGTTTCCGCTTCTGTAATAAGGATTTGCTTAAGCTTTGGCGCGAGTGTGCGACTGTATTGGTTGTAATTGTGGGGAAGTCCTAAGGCAACAGAATCCCCGGCTGAAAGAACTCTCAAATTGAAGTGCGGCCTGTGATTATCGTGTAATTATTGTGAGAACGGACGTCCTAGTTTGATTAATGTAAATGGGAGAACCAATATATGTCAGATACTTTGTGACAGGTGCGAACTGGTGTAATAGTAATCTTCCATTCGACGAAACTGACAGAACCAAGACCTGTTCACTGAGTAGAGTACGGTAACTGTCTCATTGAAATTCTGAGTGCTGAGTGTTTTAAATTTGGTACAGAGGGTCCGCGTGTGTCACAGCCTGAAGAGGGAGAGATTTGCTTTGATCTGAGTGAATATTAATGATACTATAAAGTGGCGGTGTCGCTTAAGTTTTTTGTTTCTTTTTTTACTAGTTTCCTCTCAGTGGGGAAGCAGTATACCACCAGCACTCACGCCTGACGGAACTTTGTAAAACACTAAAATTTAAGGAAATGGCTAAATAAAATGATGCTCAGGCCCTCTGCATGATAAAGGAAAAATTGGTGTCTCGTGTTATCATTTCTTCCCATATACACTACTGGCCATTAAAACTGCTACACCACGAAGATGACGTGCTACAGACACGAAATTTAACCGACAGGAAGAAGATGCTGTGATACGAAAATGATTAGCGTTTCAGAGGATTCACACAAGATTCGCGCCCGAGGCGACGCCTACAACGCCCTGACATGAGGAAAGTTTCCAACCGATTTCTCATACACAAACAGCAGTTGACCGGCGTTGCCTGGTGAAACGTTGTCGTGATGCCACGTGTAAAGAGGAGAAATTTGTACCATCACGTCACCGACTTTGATAAAAGTCGGATTGTAGCCTATCGTGATTGCGGTTTATCGTATCGCGACATTGCTGCTCGCGTTGGTCGAGATCCAAAGACTGTTAGCAGAATATGGAAACGGTGGGTTCAGGAGGGTAATACGGAACGCCGTGCTGGATCCCAAAGGCCTCGTATCGCTACCAGTCGAGATGAGAGGCATCTTATCCGCATGGCTGTAACAGATCGTGCAGCCACGTCTCGATCCCTGGGTCAACAGATGGGTACGTTTACAAGGCAACAAGCACCTGCACGAACAGTTCGACGACGTTTGCAGCAGCATAGACTATCAGCTCGGTGACCATGGCTGCGATTACCCTTGACGCTGCATCACAGACAAGAGCGCCTGCGATGGAGTACTCAACGACGAACCTGGGTGCACGAAAGGCAAAACGTCATTTTTTCAGATACATCCAGGTTCTGTTAACAGCATCATGATGGTCGCATCCATGTTTGGCGACATCGCGGTGAACGCACATTGGAAGCGTCTATTTCTCATCGCAATACTGGCGTATCACCAGGCGCGCTTATATGGGGTGCCATTGGTTACACGTCTCGGTCACCTCTTGTTCCAATTGCTGGACCTTTGAGCAGTGGACGTTACATTTCAGATGTGTTACGACCCGTGGCTCTAACCTTCATTCGATCCTTGCGAAGCCCTACATTTCAGCAGTATAATGCACGACCGCATGTTGCAATATCTCCGGATGTAATTAACATTTTACAATGCAACAACCGACACAGATTACGTATTTGTTTATATGTTCAGATGTGCTAACAAAACTAACGTGATTCCGTTTTTAAAAAACGTAGGTTTGTGTTAAAAAACATACTTCCGTGCATTTTTGTATGGTTTGTATTAAACAATTACACTAGCCCCTCTCCTCACGTTCGGTCTGTGGAATCGGTTCGTCAGTATTTGATGTGGTTTACGAAATATATCCAGCGGTAATTTGACTGACTGTCGTTAAAATGAGAGAGTGGCATGGTACCTCTCAAAATGTCAGCTGCTCTGCCCGTTTCGCTTCTCGCCAATGATAGGGGGCCACCAAAAGCAGCAAGAGTGATTTTAACCAATTACTCTTGTAGAGCGTTAAGTGCAGAGAAAATCCCT
Organism: Schistocerca americana; assembly: GCF_021461395.2. Lineage (NCBI taxonomy): Eukaryota > Metazoa > Arthropoda > Insecta > Orthoptera > Acrididae > Schistocerca > Schistocerca americana. Next base: position 626,479,873 of record NC_060122.1, read on the forward strand.
GTCTAACGAGTTACGTTGACCCACCAGTGGTAGCCCAAGCCAGTAATCCCACTTCTCCACCACAAGCATGCGAAAGCTGCCCTTTTATAAGGGAAGGCGACACTCGTCTCTGACGGTCCCCATCTCCAGATGGAATCCCAGTAGAGGAGTCAAAATGTCGATAGTTTCGAATAATATAGCGTGGCCTAAGAAGCTAGAAGATTTCAGTGAAGATCTTCAGTGAAAACGGCAACAAAAGCCGTAATATTAATCCACTCTAAGACGAAATAAAGAACGACGCACCACGAAGGAGTTGCCCGTATGGGACGCAAATCAATAGATGTGGTGCACATGCACGGACTATAAATGTTGAAAATTTCAGAAAAACTTATGATTTAGTCAAAGATTGAGCTAATCATTAATGCGTTTGTCAAGTTCTGGTGATTATGCAAGCAGTCATTCGCCTTGGTAGTCATTGATAGAGTTAATCGATATCCTTCAGGGGGATATACTGCCAGATTTTGTCCAGTTTGCGCTTTTGATCGTCAAAATCCCGAGATTTTACGCTCCGTTTTTTTTTTATTGACAATGCTCGTCTCTCTTTAAGTGTTAGTGTTTTAGTGACAGTTCTCTACAGTGAATTCTTGACTGAAAACGTACGTTTATTACGTTCCGGTTCTAACACTCGGAGGTGGCAGAGGTCATGGGATAGTCGTACGCACGTACACAGATAGGGGTAGTATCGCGTACATAAGGTGTAAAATGACAGTGCATTGGCAGAGTGCCATCTGAACTCAGGTGACCCATATGCAACGAGTTCCGACTTGATTATGCCCGCACGACCGAAATTAACAGACTTTGAACGCATAATGGTAGTTGGAGCTAGACGCACGGGACAATCCATTTTGGCAATCGTTAGGGAATTAACTTTACCCAGGTGCACAATTTCAAGAATATGCCGAGAGTGCCACATTTCTAGTACTGTCTCTCACCGCAGACAACGAGGTGGCCGACGGCCTTCACTTAACGACTGAGGGCAGCGGCGTTTGCGTTGTCTCTACGTAGAATAGCCACAGAAATCAATGTGGGACGTACGAAGAACGTATCCGTTAAGACAGTGCGGTGAAAGTGGGCGTTAATGTTCTATGGCATCAGACGACCGACCCGAGTGCCTTTGCTAAGAGCACTAGATCGCCTCCAGCGAGTAAGTTTGTTAATATGCCAGTGGACCCTCGACGACTGGTAAACCGTAGTCTGATCGGATGATCCCCGATTTCAGTTGTGTTGGTGGGGTTCAAGTTTGGCGCAGACCCCACGAAGCTATGCACGTAAGTTGCCAACAAGGCACTATATTTAAGCTTGTAGCTCCACAATGTTGTGGGCTGTGTTGACATGAGATGAACTGGGTCATCTTGTCCAACTGAACCGATCATTGACTGGAAGTGGTTACGTTCGGCTATTTGGAGACCGTCTGCAGCCATTCATATACTTCATATTCTCTAGAATGACGAATTCTTATGGATAACAATGCGCCATGTCACCGGGCCGCAATTGCTCGCGATTGATTTGAAGAACTTTCTGGACTGTTCAATAGAGTGATACAGCGACCCAGATTGCCCGACATGAATGCTACCGAACAGTTACGCAACATAATCGAGAGATTACTTCGTGCACAAAATCCTACATGGCAACACTGTTGCAATTTAGGGGTGCTATAGGTGCAGCATGCCTCAGTATTCCTGCAGGAAACCTCCAAAAGTTGTTGAGTCCATGCCACTACGCTGTTCTTCTCCCCAGTGTGTATAACTATTTTAATCATAACCTTTTCTAAGTGTGCTGTAATCTCCTTCCACGTCCTATGTCTCCAAATGAACCAGTTTAGAGCCACCTGTGGCGACAAATTCGCCTACATTGCACAGCCAAGACCAAGACCGAGAAACGTAGGTGAGTTTCGCTCAGGCACTGCCCCAGGTCCAAGCCTTTTCCCCCTCTCACTTAATTTACTAGAGAAAAAGCTATGGATCAGTTATAATAACCCATCTGTTCCACACACATAATGGCAGGCCTTGTCAACAGAACATGCTGAGCTCGTTCCTTCAACGGTTCGGATAACACAAAATAGCCAGCTTGCCGAGCATACTAAACACGTTTGGACTTTAATCCGCAAGAAAATCCAAAGAAGACGTCTCAAAGGAAACGCCGATGACGTATAAAGAAACGAAATGCGGTATATCACGGAGCTGTGCTGCGGTAAGTACAGATGAAACTCAACTTCCTGTTGTAGCCTCTGTGAAATAGCTTTACAGAAAACATAAACGATCAGTGCCACTATTTTCAGCAATTGATATGACTTTCATAATAATAAACATCTGAGCCGTCCTGAGCTACAAGTTTGCTTACACTTGGTACAGTAGTGCAGTTATTTGCTAACCGCTTCACGTGGCAGCGCAACAGTGTTTTGCAGGGCTGTTAACTTGTTCCTATTTGATTAAACACTGTGCACAATGTGCGACAGGAATAACGACAGCATAGGCTGCGGAGAAGAAAGTGACTGGGCGTTGTAGGGGTGTACAACTCTCTTCCCAGAATAATCAATTTCTTCAACATAGAATAACAAGAAACGATTTGATAATTAAAGGCCAATGCTCATGGTACCAGAACCGCAAATTTAATCATGCTAGACCTTAGCGATCAAATGTACACACAAGCCCCACTAAATGACGCAATTATTTCAATTTCGAAATAGGAGCATAGCCATCAGTACCGGCATATGAAGTGGAGCCTGGCCCATGTTGCTCGAGGATGGGCGTCGAGCGGGAGTATATAAGTAAAAGAGGGAAGTACACTGGATATAGACCGAACGTACGAAATACAGATGGGCCTACCTGGGGCGAAAGCAAGCGGGACTGTCATTCTAAGTAGTCGAACAAAATTAAGGGGACAGGAGGCCTGAGACAAGGTGGTTCACGTTCATTTGCCTGGTGGCCAGGCGAAGCACACGGGATGGCATCGTGTGCTCAGTCTGAAGGCTGATTTACAAGTGGGCGTCTTCGCTGTACTCTGCCCTCTGAGGTATTCCTGCAGCCACACACGTGAATCATTTCCCGCGTCCCATATTGGTCTCCTGGGTGTCGCGTGCACCGTGTTTTGTCAGAAAAGGCGGAAAGGGTGGTGTCACGCTGATGCCATAGGGTCTACCGGGTTCGTAGGCACTCTAGGAACCTACAGTCGGGTAGTGAAAGATACGGATGATGCCTACGAAATAAAATTTTGAAAAAAAATTCTAAAATTCGTTCAGACTGTCTAGCCAACCTGTACACATCACTACTAATTTTCGCCAAAAATTATTTAATCTTCCAGGTTCAATGCGTCATTAAATCACATGCACAAAATTTGTCAACACTGCTGCTAAGACTGCACGAGCTGTTGCCGAAGAGGTTCTCAACCAGACGCAACCAACAGGAACAAAATCAGTTAAAAGCATTGTGAACTTGCTCAGACGCACTGTCCCTATATGCTGGGTAACAACAGTGTCTGTTCTATTTCTAGTAAGACAAGATCGAACTTATCGAGGACAGACATAAAAAGTCCTTGCACCGGTCCACGTGAGGTTTAGTAAGCAAGATCAGACGCACAGCCAAAGACGTCACTGCAGTCTTTGGTCTCCAGGAGCAGAAATGCACACAGACTTCCAGACACCACAATGGCACTGGGCATCCCGCGCGCTTGGCATCTGGACCTGGACACTATTGTCGTCGGCCTTCAACCATCGATCGGCTCCTCAGGCGCTTCTCGAGGCCCCTGCTGTTCTATTATTCCACAGCACACCCCGTCAGTCACCCAAAATAACCGCCGCCACCCCGCCCCCCAGAAGTGCAGTGTCGCTATCACGGGTTGCAGCTGCTAATTGCCAGACGTGTCCAAAGACCACACCCCCAGATCATGCAACTCTGCTGCTCATTGCCCAACTGCCAGACAGCAATACGACACCGGTCAGCCCATGCTCCTTACATAGGCAAGGCCTCTCGCTTTTGTTGCTGCCTTGTTGACCGCAACTTGTCTCCCCAGGTGTAAACCTCGTGCCTACGTGGTATTGCTGCTCATCTTCATCGGCCGGAGTGGCCGAGCGGTTCTAGGCGCTACAGTCTGGAACCGTGCGACCGCTACGGTCGCAGGTTCGAATCCTTCCTCTGGCATGGATGTGTGTTATGTCCTTAAGTTAGTCAGGTGTAAGTAGTTCTAAGTTCAAGGGGACTGATGACCTCAGAAGTTGAGTCCCATAGTGCTCAGAGCCATTTGTACCATTTTTTTTTTTTCTCATCTTCCAACCCAGAAACCGGCTTCTTCGGCACGAAGACAACACAGGGCACCCCGCTGACCATACGTTCAGCGTCACCACAAACTGTTGGCCGTCAGCTGTCTACCACTACCCGGCTGCTGGCTTCAAAAATGGCTCTGAGCACTATGGGACTTAACTTATGAGGTCCTCAGTCCCCTAGAACTTAGAACTGCTTAAACCTAACTAACCTAAGGACATCACACACATCCATGCCCGAGGCAGGATTCGAACCTGCGACCGTAGCGGTCGCGTGGTTCCAGACTGTAGCGCCTAGAACCGCTTGGCCACTCCAGCCGGCGGTGCTGGCTTCTAGTTGTGCCTGCTATTCTGGCATTAACGGCTATTCACACTATTGTTCTTGAAAAATCAACTTTACTGCGGTCACTAATAATTCTTTTTATTGCTATTACCGGTTATGACAACGTAGATCTAACATAATAGGCCATAGTATTAAAATAAATAACTAGCGATCTTGGAAGATCTGGTTTTTCAAGAATAATATCGCCCGCCAACAACTGAGGTAATGTCAGACATAAAGAAGACTTCATTCTGCTGTCGCCCATGCCGGCCTCTCTAATGGCGATGGTGCTGCTTTGCTGCCTGCCGAGTTATCTGCTTCCTCTTTAACACAACACCTTTGCTGATGCCAACTGCCGAACGGGAGCCATATTGCAGCTGTGCCGTGTGCCGCTAAATCATGACAGACTTGTCGCTGAGGCACTCTTCGAAGGCTTGTTACAACGCCTCAGTATACAGTGTATTCAGAAACTGTTCGTTCAAAATACTCCAAGTGGTAGAGAACATGAACACAAATATCATTCGATAAGTCAGTTTGTAATGTTAGTCGCGCTGACGTAAGCTGTTATGTCAGAACTGCTTGGATCACGATCTGCTAAAGACGCCACAGTGGCAATTCTTACGTTGCTGTTGAAAATGGAACCAAGAGTAAAATAAACGTTCAAAGGATTACTCGACCTCGAAAAAGCGTTTCCCAAAGTGTAAAATGGTGAAATATAGGTCTAAATTCTGAGATAAATAGGGGTAAACTATAGGGAGAGACGGGTAATGCACAACAGCCAAGGGGGAATAATAAGAGTGGATTACCAAGAACGAAGTGCTCGGATGAAAAAGGGTGTAAGACAGGGATGTAGTCTTTCGTTCCTACCGTTCAATCTATACATCGAAGAAGCAATGACGGAAACAGAAGAAAGATTCAGGAGCGGGATTAGAATTCAGGGTGAAAATATATCAATGATACTATTCGCTGATGACATTGCTATCCTCAGTGAAAGTGAAGATGAATTACATGAAATACTGAAAGGAAATGAGAACAGAATATGGACTGAGGATAAATCAAAGAGAAAACAATCAGAAGTAGCAGAAATGAGGACAGAGAAAAATTTTACATCAGGAGTGATGGTCACGCAGTAGATGAAGCTAAGGAATTCTGATACCTGTACAGCAAAATGACCAGTGACGGGAGGAGTAAGGAGGACATCAAAAGCAGACTAGCACTGAAAAAAGGGCAATAATGGCCAAGAGAAGTCTAGTACTGTCAAACATAGGCCTTAAATTGAAGAAAAAAATTCTGAGAATGCACGTTTGAAGCAAAGCATTATATCGTAGTGAAACATGGACTGTGGGAAAACTGGAACAGAAGAGAATCGAAGCATAATGTTGAAAGTTAGGCGAACTGATAAGGTGAGGCATGAGGAGGCTCTGAGCAGAATCGGGGAGGGAAGGAATATGTGGAAAACACTGACAAGGATGGTAGGACATCTGTTGAGACATCGGGGAATGACTTCCTTGGCGCTGGATGGAGCTGTAGAGGGCAAAAACTGTAGAGAAAGACACAGATTGGAATACATCCTGCGAATAATTGAGGACTTAGATCGCAAGTGCTGCTCTGAGATGAAGAGAATGGCACGGGAGAAGAATTCGTGGCGGAGCGCATGAAACCAGTAAGAAGGCTGGTGGCTCAGAAAAGAAACACCACCTTTTTGCTTTTTGATTCTTCCTGACTAGTCTCTTATGCTTCAGCCTACTCTTCATCAGTACTAAATTGTTATCTGAGTCTATATGTGCTCCTGGGTGCCCGCATCTCGTGGTCGTGCGGTAGCGTTCTCGCTTCCCATGCCCGGGTTCCCGGGTTCGATTCCCGGCGGGGTCAGGGATTTTCTCTGCCTCGTGATGGCTGGGTGTTGTGTGCTGTCCTTAGGTTAGTTAGGTTTAAGTAGTTCTAAGTTCTAGGGGACTGATGACCATAGATGTTAAGTCCCATAGTGCTCAGAGCCATTTGAACCATTTTTTTGCTCCTGGGTACCCCTTACAATCCGGTATCTGATTTCGGAATCTCTGTCTGACCATGATATAATCTAACTGAAACTTTCCCGTATCACCCGGCCTTTTCCGCGTATACATCCTCCTCTTGTGATTCTTGAACAGAGTATTGGCTATTACTAGCTGAAATGTATTAAGGAACTCAATTAGTTTTTCTCCTCCCTCATTCATTGTCTCGAGATCATAACCCTTCCACTCCGTATCCTACAACTGCATTCCAGTCACCCATGACTATTAGATTTTCATACCCCTTTAGCTACTGTATTACCCTATCGATATCCTGATATACTTTTTCCATCTCTTCATTTTCAGCTCGCGACGTCGGCATGCGTATCTGAACTATCGTCGTCGGTGTTGGTTAGCTGTCGATTCTGGTAAGAATAGCTCTATCACTGAACTGTACACAGTAACACACACTCTGCCCTGCGTTCCTATTCATAACGAATCCTACTCCCGTTATACGATTTTCTGCTGCTGTTCATATTACGCTCCCCTCGTCTGAACAGAAATCCTTGTCTTCTCTTCATTTCACTACACTGACCCCTACTATACCTTGATTGAGCCTAGCTACATATGTATCATACCTAAACGCATTGGTTTCGATTTTTTTCTACCTACTGTATTAATATGAACGAGTAGTTTCGGAATACGCTGTACAAATACAATCTAAAATTATGTGTCCTAATATTCGGCAGATGAAAGTCTTAAAAATCATTCTACTACGTAAGAAAATCCTATGTGGTCTCTAAGACCACATATCGAAGCATTTATTCATAGTGAACGTATTTTGTGTGTCCTCCATAACCCAATGTGTATAACATTCTAAATTAAGGAATTGGTGTCCTGCCCTCAGGTGTTGCATCAGATTGTGTGAAAGTAGCTAGTTACGTAATCCATCCGTCATAGAGCCGTACAAACCGGAAAACTGATACAAACGTAACTGCATATCCTGCTTATTTGGTCCATTTCCCATTTCATTCAGCTTTATGACGGATGGGTTACCTATGCAGCTACTTTAACACAATATGATGATGTCCCAAACAGGTGAAACGCCTTGTTGATATTAAATTACTTTACAACTAAGTTTGCTTTTATTCAGAAATAATTGAAAACCGGTTGTTGTACCACGCTTACACAATGGAGTGGAATTTTTTTTTTATTCATGTATGAAACAGTTTCATGTCGTATGTTTATACGTTCTGTTGCCTTGTGTAACCCATGGTTACTGCACTATGAAGACTTGTAGGAAAGGAATTGTAACATGCAAATTAAACATTTCAAGACCTGTGTCCATTGATCGCAGTTTTGTCTTCGATGTATGATAAATACATTTTTCCATTTCTTCGTAGTACACGCTGTATGCTTGGCAATACAGAGGGCTATTCCGAATTGATGTTACAAAGTTTCAGGGTTGATGGAGAATTGTAAATGTATCAGTTTCATGTTAAGTCGAAAACTGTAAGCGAGAACAGTTTCGGTGCCTCTGACAGTGGAATAAATGTACCGGTTCTGTTGTTGCTAATACATTACAGTAAGTATATTTCGGAGGTGGTAATATGCATCTTATTACCCATGTTCACTAGATATCATTTCCCTGTTTTCGTCCATATTACCACCTCTGGAAGTTGCCTGGCCTAAAATTTGAGCAACAACAGTACCTGAACTTATATTCCACTCTCAAAAGTATCAGAAAGATTTTCGCCTTTAACCTTGCTCGGTTATTACCGGACAAGGTCCCTTATCTTAAATTGATTTATTTATCCTTTTCTATCATCCCTGAAAGCTTGTAACATCATCAGGAAATCACCTTGTATCTTCTCAACTATATATAGATACAGTATATCAGCATTAAAAAGGTTTTGTGGAAGTAAATTGAAAAACCATATGCAAACTTTCATTTTACTCGCTAATGGAGACTGATATTAAAAGAGTTTTTCCAATTTTGTATTCATTACACACTAATCCTCACGTGTGAACCGAAAATCTAATTTTGTGGAATAAATACGGAGTCTCGTCGAATTGATGGCGTGTTTTCCGTCTCAATTAATTGAAATAAACTCGGATTAACGTATAGCCCAATACCGATGGACAATCCTCCGCACGTAAAATTATTTTTGCAGTGAACAAGAGCGATTGATTTGTACCGTAAGTTTTGCAAATAATACAGGCTGTGGTAACAGAGTCATACAAAAACGCGATATTACATTACAAAATTGGGAGAGAGGATTTAGGATCACGAAAGTAATACGTTAAATCACACGAACATGAAAGCGAGATTATTACGTTTTGTCACAGCAGTGCAAGGTAATAAAAAGTTGTCTAGAACTCTATTACAGTTATATAAATACTCCACTAGTGACATTGCTGTATGTTGTGGAGGACACATAGGGGATCGTTATCACTTTCAATCTTTCCTGTTCCAGTTGCAAATGTTGCACAGGGAAATTTATCGCTGATAAAGGCTTGGTAAATATTTCCGCTAAATTCAGTGTCGCGATCGTTTCAAGATGTATATGTGGCACGAAATAATTATGTTACTTTCAGCTTCTTGCAATGAAGACTTCAGCAAATCTTACGTGAAGGAAAGAGCGAATTATTAAGTGTACGAGATAACCGAAATACTACGGCATGTATTGGACGATGTTGTGCAGGATGTTTAAAAAAAGTGCAACTTGTTCTTTAGGGAGGTAGTTGAAACGCCCTGCTAAACCCGCAGAACAGGCAGGTAGTTGGAATTGTGGAAAGGGGCCAAAATCAGCGGCTGTCAGTTACACTCGAACACATAACTTTATTTATTCGACCAAATCTTAGAGTAGAAATTCTTGAACATACAAGGGGAGGCCACGGCGTTTGGAACGCGGATTTACTGCAAACTTCGTACACTCGTAGTACTCCATGAGGACAACAAAATGTGTAAGCAGTTGCGCGTACTTCTCAATCGTTACTGAGATAAATTGCAAGACAATTTCGGTCGTCAAATATATATCTGTGCGTGGTCATTTTTACTACGAAGGGGCGGCAGCCGAGAGGTTAGCGCTCAAGCCCCGTAATCACTGGATCGAGTCCCTTTTTATTTTTTTTCAACACAATCATTTTCTTTACTATTTATATTGCAATTGATATAATGGGGAAAATACGTGAAATCGGATGAACTTTTATTAAATTTACAATGTTATTTGGCCGTCTACAAATTTTTATTATCACAAATAATGTAATATTCATAACTATCGACTAGTAAACGACCAAACGCATAAAGTTTTACTGAAAATGGATGCTTGTCCGTGATTTGAGAAATCCCTTATACCTGGAAGGAGCCCGAAACGACTTGTTACCTCTAAGTTTTGACCGGCACAGACGGCTTTCGAAAGATCTACAATTAATCGTCGCTTTCGACATTACAAGTTGCAGGATGGTATTTTTCGTAAAAACATGGAAAACAAAGTTAAACGGCACCAGCTGCATTGAATAAATTCTATGTTCTCACAAAGGCAAGGTCTTTTGATGTTTTCCGTGGAAAAACAAACCTCGTTAACATTTCAAAAAACCTATCTTTCAGACGATAATTTGGAAACATACCATGCATAACGCAGTATTTCCTTAAAAATCGGCGCTGATAATTGCTTATGCAGTATCGAGTGTATTTTAACAGTGTCTTCCGAGAAACAATTTCTCGTTCTCTTTCGATTACATACGAACAGTTTTGAAGACACGGACAAGCATACATTTTCAGTAACATTTTATGCATTTGGTCGTTTACTAGTCGATAGCTATGAAAATTATATTATTTGTGATAATAAAAATTAGTAGGCTGCCACATAACATTGTAAATTTCATAAATGTTCATCCGATTACGCGTATTTTTCCCATTGTAACGATTGTAATATAAATAGTAAAGAAAATGACTAAGTTGAAAATAAAAAAACTGACGAACGGAACTCGATCCAGCGGCTTGAACGCCAACCACTTTTTTTTAATTTTTCTATAATATTCGCTGAATTTGTTCAGGGCGGACGTCCGATGACACCCGTTCACTTTGTTCGTTGATCCGTTTGTTCTGTTTTTTTTTTTTTTCTTTGTTTGATAGGGTAGCTTACGTTCTGTCCGAACACGCAGAGCCCCCGTGCCGGTACCACTCGGCTGCAGCCGCTTCACGGTAAAAATAGCCACGCACAGACATATATTTGACGACCGAAATTATCTTGCGATTTTCTCAGTAAGACCTGAGAAGTACGCGCTACTGCTTACACATTTTGTTGTCCTCATGGAGTACTACGAGTGTACGAAGTCTGCAGTAAATCCGCGTTCCAAACGTTGTGGCCCCCGTTTGTTAGTTATCGGCTGAATACGCCACAGTATCTTATGCCACTTTCAATTTTTTTTTTAAAAAAGGCTAAAAGCCATTAACTCAAAATTCAGACGCCAAAAAGAATATTTATAATGCAGAAGGTTTCACGTTAAGTAAGTTGTATAATTTCGCTGAAGGCCCAAAATCTAACTCTTGAAAAACAACAACCTTAATTTAAAGATGGCTGAAGACCGATGATTTAAGACTCCAGGTAAAAATAAATAAAAACACTTGACAAACAAGAAACTTTTAATTTTAAAACTGATGAAGGCCCATGACTCAAAACACAACTAAAATAATTTTTAGTAGGCAGAAGGTCCAAGGCTTTACCCTTAAATAATAATTTAATCGAAGGCCCAAACAGTCTAACACTTGAACAGCAAGCAACTTTAATTTTAAAGCGGCTGAAGGCCAATGACTTAAAACACCACTAAAAACAATTCAACTTCAATTCAAAACCATCAGCTATGAGCCATACAAATAAACACAACAGAAAATAAGAACAGGCAGTGCAGCTAACGGCGCTCAGAAGTTTCGGGGGTCGGCCAGCACTTGAAATACTAGCGTTCACTTAGGTGAGACAGGCAGTCGGCCCAACCATTCTCGATCCGACGACAACCCAACCAACAGACAGTCAACGGTCCCACGACAAGGTAACTTGCGCTCCACTCGACCAGCACACAACCGGGAGTTCAATGCAAACATAAAAGGCATGGACACCCACAACCAAGCATACATTAAGCTGTCGAACTACACATCATGCTGGACAGCGACAACACGGTGAGGAAAGGACACTGCCTAAATTTACGTCAACGGCCAGGTCAGGTAACCGGAACGTTAACAGCCACAATGCAGAAAATTCCGCTGGTGCACTTCAATTGCAAATAACCAAATACAGTTAGACTCCACTGGACGGTGGCTAAGCCTTCGTCAACTCGAACACACACGTTGTTGCTCGCGGGAATGTTTACATCTACACCTACATCCATACTCCGCAAGCCACCTGACGGTGTGAGGCGGAGGGTACCTTGAGTATATCGGTTCTACCTTCTATTCCAGTCTCGTATTGTTCGTGGAAAGAAGGATTGTCGGTATGCCTCTGTGTAGGCTCTAATCTCTCTGATTTTATCCTCATGGTCTCTTCGCGAGATAAACGTAGGAGGGAGCAATATACTGCTTGACCGTCCCAGCAGCCAACAACGAGAACCAAACGGCACAATGCGAACAGTCTTGACTTGCTGGTAAATTATATCCAAACTCAACTTTCGTGTCTAGGGTCGGTGAGCCATGGACCTCGTAGCAATGGGAACAGCCCCACAGACTCCGACACTGCGTAGAGATCGCCAGCGGTCTCAGCCAAACTACGCCCCATGGGGATTTCCTCTCTCCTCCACGCCAACCGACCGACTGCTCGCCCACAGCACAGCCGGAAACTATAAGTACCAGACCAAAGGTAGTACAAGGTGCGAATATCGATACACACCGCTGCTGCCTCTCACGGAGAGAACGAGCAACAGCATAATCGCAATAACCGCGGGAAACCAAACACAGAATAGGAACCAAGGTTTAAGCCAACGCATAACATGAGCTCAACGCGGCTCAGTAGTGTTGGTCAAAACTAGAAAAGGAGTTTCTGTAGTAAAAAGTCTGGAAATCAATGCCTTTGAGATACGGGCCGTTGAAGATCTTTAGTTCACTGTCTGCATTTGATTTACAAATGAGGAAAATACACAAGAAATAGTATATTAAATTAACACAATACGCACGCCTTGGCCGATGCAAATCCTCAAGCAGTCATATAGCTGAGGTTTGTGTATCGCTTTAGTATCAGTGAAAGGACAGGAATTGTCGGTGACATATTCATAGAGACGTACACTTACCATAAGGGTAACAGATGCTATGTTTGACCTATTCCTGGGCGATGAATTGCGAGTGCTTTTGGAGAACGTTACCTTTGCAGACAGACAACGAGTGTCATTTATGAACGACGGGACACAACTCCATTTCTTACGAGGAGGTTTTGTAGCATGGTCTACACGTTCACCAGACGTGAATCCGTGGCTATGGTGACATTTCAGGACGTTGGTGTATGCCCACCAAGGTGCAGAAGCCACAGGAGCTCGTGACCAATAGGGTGTGAGGGCATCCGAATTGAAATAGGTGTATTTGAAAGAGTAGCGAAATGCAGGAAGACTTCCAGATGGTCTACGATGGTCGCAGTCATTTTCGGTTAAATGTCTATCTATACAAATGCCACCCATTGTGAATAAATGGGAAGAAAGACCCATTATTGCGTGATTACTCGACTGCAGGTCTGTTACTATAAGGCAGAGGTCGTCAAACCGTGACCCGAATCAAGTATTCGTGCGGCCTGTGCTTGTCAGCCGTATTTTATGAAAATATACTTTTAGCAACTAACAACCGAATTCGAAAACATCGACTAAGGTTAAGAAATACTTAAGAGGGTAGTTTTCATGCTCATTGTGCTCAGTAAGAAACAAAAGAGACCGTAATATATCAAGATGTGCTCCCTTTTATTTCACTTTGGTTCATTAGGCCGTGAACTAAGTAAAGTTGACCGCTTACCTCAGGGTAGAGGGATAAGCAGCCCGGCTGCTGCGTGGTAGACGGTGCGAGAGGGGGATGATCTCTTGTTCCCCTTCCAGTCCAGACAAGCCATGGGTTTGTGCGAACGTACCAAGCAGCTGGAAAAGTCAAAATTTTGACGTGGAGGCCACATGGATTCGTGGATAAGCATTATAAAGACAATAATTTTAGAATTGGATTCATATTTCTAGAAAGACAAATTTAATTAAGGACGTTGCAATACAATGCATTGAGAAGATGAAAATTGACATTCAATACATTTAGCAGACGTTTGCAGTTATGCTTCATACTGATTAAGGCATTCAAATACAGTGCAGTTACTGTTCTTCATCATTTAACGGTACGCTCACACAAATAGGAAAACAACACTTCGTCAGAGTCACAACTTTGGGACTGCTGCGGATGGCAGCAATATGAAGTAGAGAACAGTTGACAAGAAGCGTTCCGAATAGTGCCGGTTTTTAACGGTCACTAACAAGTGGCTGGCAGTTAACTTATCGTGCCCTTATTGTTATTAGTCCACTGGAGGCTCAGAAGATATTAATTTATGTATATTACCAATTCATAACAAGATCGGTATTCATGCGGCCCAAGCTGTCGGCGTACAATCTCAGTACTGGCTCTCGAGCAAACAAATAGGACGACCACTGCTGTAAAGGGTCACAGCCATTGAATATCTGGGTCTAAGTGTACGTTGCGACTTAACCCTCAAAAGTACGACATTTTAGTTTATTTTCAGAAATTATTTTTTAAACTCTTAAGTGGCTTATAGAAAATTAAAAACAGAGAAAGAAGTCCTGGGTTGCTAGTTTTCCAAAAGAGTCAACTTTCTAGATGTTGCATATATGCAACACCGCGTTTAAACATACGGATGTCAGTCAATAAAGCACACAATTGAATATGGGAGAACATCAGCTCTTTTATTGTTTTTCTAAGTTACGAGGGTTGGAACTTAAAAAGTGGCAACTATTTATTCACAACCGATACAAAAGAGTTACAAGTTTGCACGTGTTACTGTCCTTCAAAGTAGTCACCAGCGTTGTGTAGAACCCGTTGCCAGCGATGTGGAAGGCGTCGTATATCGTTAACAGAGCCTGTTCTGCTGATGGTTGGAATGGAGCGGTCTACTGCCTGTCGAATCTCTGGGACAGTTCTGAACCGAATGAACTTCGTGGCACTATTTAAGTTCCAACCTACGTATTTATTAAACCGAAGTTACATACAGATTTTATATTCACTGTGACATTTTGAGGAACATTGACACTGTCTGCTGTGGTAACATAATGTCTGATTAGTGATAAATGTTCTAGTGACAGTAAGAGCACTAAGAGAAATTTTGCAGCTACTCGTGGAAATTGGTGTAGCAGTTGCAGTGGTCTTGTGGTGGGACAACAGCCCTAGGAGACTTTTTCTGCTGTCTGTAGCTGCTGCTGAATTTTATTGCCTGGTCTAATTCTCCTTTGCTTAAATCTTCCTACGTCACAATGACATGGCACTACATAAATCCTAAACGGTTCCCGATTCAGCAGTTGCTCGCACATCAGTTCTGAAATGTTCAAGGGTTGCTCATAAGGTTTCTTCTTTAGTAGTACATCCTTATAGAAGAACAAAGAATTCATGATTTAAAAATAAATTAGGTAAAGGTAAAGAACTTCACATTGTTTCATTCAACAGAATAATCTAATTTCTCTTTGTTCCTCATTGAAGGTAAGGTTTTTATCTTTCTCACGTATCCTGATTGGGTTCTCTTAGTTGCTTTCGCGCTTTTAGTTTCACCATTCTTGTATGACTGCTTGTGACTTCAGCTATTGGATTAACTGTTATGGTAATCAGTTAGTGTCACAACACAACAAGAAACGTTTTCATCCTCAACTCTTGCCAGAAAAATGTGATAGCTCAACTGTTCTGTTTTATATTTTGCTGAGAAGACGCTTTGAGAGCTGATGTAACAAATTAATTCATTTGTATTTCCTGTAGAATCATCGTCATTGGTAGTGTTTAAGTCACTGAGCTCATCATTACTCCAAGATGATGAATCTAATAGATGTGGTACATTCGCTTTGGCAGCGTCGTTCTTCAAAAATCACTGTTGTTGTATAATCGATCCATAACCTAAAAGTCAATGTTAAACAAGAATATTAACTATGGTACCACTCTGCAAAACAACATCCGTTATAAAAACATACCATTGACTAACTATATTTATGCATAAATCGTGCCATGTAAAATAACACCCAATATTAAAAAGAAACCACTGAAAGACAATATTTATACAGAAATCATGACAAGATAAAACAAACGTATCAGTGTTGTGTGTCTGTATACACACAATGTTGCATATGTGCTACATAGATAAACTGTCATGTAAAATCTGAAGTCGAACGTTTTTTAAAATTTTACTTGTTGAATATGGTTCGTGAGGAAAGGCTATGTGGAAGTGATTCACACTTGACGATTTTATTAGAAGTCTCTTGTGAGGAATAGTCAAAAGCACTCTGGAAATCTAGAAATATGCAATTAATTTCAGATCTCTTCTTCAGGTGAAGAAATAGCTAATTGTGTTTCACAAGAACGACATTTTCTGAACTCATACTGAAAATGTGCCAATAGGTCCTTTTCTTCAAGGTACTTCCTAATGTTCGAATACAGTATATGTTCCATGATGGTACAACAAATTGACGTCTGTGATATAGGCCTATAATTTAATGGATTACTCCTATTTCCTTTCTCGAATTTTGATTGGACTCTTCCACTTTCGGGTGCTTTGGTACGGATATTTCGTCGAACGAAGGTTTGTTAAGATTACTACGTCTCGGTCTATTGCATCAGCATGCTCTAAAAGGAATCTAACTGTACGTGATCTGGACTGGAAGACTTGCCTTTAGTAAGTGATTTAAGCAGTTTCTCTACACCAAAGATATTCAGTTCTAAGTTACTGGTAAGGTAGCATTTCTTGAATATAATTATGGAATATTTACTGTATTTCCTTTGGAATTTTGAAAAACTATGTTTGATAACTTCGCTTTACTGACGCTGTTATCGGTAATATTACCATTGGTATCGCCTACTGAAGGCACTGATTGAATCTTACCGCTGATGTACTTTACATACAATCAGAAACTCTTTGCATTTTCTAACAGGCATGGACGCAGAGATCTTTCTTTTCCGTCAGTCAAATGTCTGCTGCTTTCATGCAAACACCACGAATTCCTCTCCAAAGACAAAATCACCATCTCAGAGACGCACTTCAACCTATGTCTTCAGATATTTGCTGGATGTATTCCATTCCATGTTTTCCTCTATAGTTAGTTTTAGTACCGTGGATGTTGTTCCCTGCCGTCTTAACGGATGTCCTACCATTCCGTCTCTTCTTCTTGCCAGTGTTTTTCACATATTCCTTTCTTCGCCGATTCTTCAGGGAACCTCCTCATTCCCTACCTCATCAGTCCACCTAATTTTCAACATTCTTCTGTAGGACCACATCTCGCATTCTTCGATTTTCTTCTTTTCCGATTTTCCTTCGCTCCATGTTCCACTGCCATATAATGCTGTGTTCGAAATGCACATTCTCAGAAAGTTCTTCCTTAAATTAAGGCGTTTGTTTGATACTAGCAGACTTCTCTTGGCCAAGAATGCACTCTTCACTAGTGCTAGTCTGTTTTATATGTCCTCCTTTTTCCGTCAGTCCAGCGTTATTTTGCTGCCTAGGTAGCAGAATTCCTTAAATTCTTCTACTTTATGATCATGATTACCGATGTCGAAGTCTTTCGCTGTTCTCATTTCAGCTACTTCTCATTACTTTCGTATTTCTTCGATTTACTCTCAGCCCAGTAGACAGTTCCTTCCTTTCAACAAATCCTGTAATTCTTCTGCATTTTCACTGAAGATAGTAATGTCATCAGCGAATCTTATCACGTACATACATTTTTTCATCTTGAATTTTAAATTAAATGCATTCATAAAGCTTTCTTTTATTTCTGTCAGTACTTTTCGATGTATAGACTAAACAGTAAGGACGAGAGTTTGCATAACTGTCTTACATATTTTTTAATCCATGCATTTCGTTATTGGTCTTCCACTCTTATTATTCGCTTTGGCTCTTGCACGTATTGTATATTACCCATCATTCCCTATTGCTTACACCTATTTTTCTCAGAATTTTTAACATTTTGCACCATTTGTGACTGCTGAACGCTTTTTACAGGTCGACTAACCTTATGAATTTGACTTGATTTTTCTTTTTTCTTGATTACATCATCAATATCAGTATCTGAATTGCCTGTCTGCTGCCTTTACCTTTCCTAAAGTCAAACTGATCGTCATTTACCACATACTCAGTTTTCCTTTCCATTTTGCATGTCAGCCACATAAATGCATGAACTGTTCAGCTGATTATGAGATAATTTTCGCACTTTTCTGTTATCGAATCCTTGGAATTTTGCGGATGATGTTTCTCCGAAAATCGGATGGTATACCACCAGACTCGTACATTCTACACACCAACGTGAATAGCTTTTTTTGTTACCACTTCCCCCCAATTATTCTAAAAATTCTCGAGGAATGTTGTCTATCCATCTGTTTCATTCGATATCGAGACTTTTAAAGCTGTTTAAAATTCTGACTTTCGTACTGGATCCCCTATCTGTTGTACATCGACTCCTGTTTCTTGTTCTCTCACGTCATCAGGCAGTCGTGCTCCTCATAGAGGCCTTCAATGTACTTTTTCCATTCATGTGCTCTCTGCTCTGCATTTAACGGTGGAACTCCTACCGCACTCTTAATGTTACCATGCTTGCCTCTAATTTCAGCAAATGATTTTTTGTTTTTTTTGTTTTAGTTTTCTATATGCTGGATCAGTCCTTCTGACGATCATTTCTTTTTCCATATCTTCAGATTTTTCATGCAGCCATTTCGCCTTAGCTTCCCCACACTTTCCATTTATTTCATTCCAAAGTGATTTGCATTTCTATATTCCTGATCGTTTTTGTACTCCCTTCTTTCATGGATCAAATGAAGTAATACTTTTACTCATGCTCTCTTCTTGTTTCATGGATCAACTGAACTATTTCTTCTCTTACCTGTGTTTTCTTCACCGTTACTTTCTTTGTACCTATGTTTTTCTTTGCATCTTCTGTGAGTGCCCCTTTTAAAGGTGTCCATTTCTCTTCAACTGCACCTGCTTGGTGAACTATTCATTATCACAATATCTATAGCCTCAGAGAACTTAAAGCATATTTCTTCAGTCCTTTGCACTTCTGTATTCCAGTTCTTTGTTCACTGATTCTTCCTGACTCGCCTCATAAACTTCAGCCTACATTTCATCACTACTAAATTGCGATCTGAGCCTATATCTGCTCCTTGATATTCTTTATAATCCAGTATCTGGTTTCGGAATCTCTTCCTCATAATAACGTAATGTATCTGAAATTTGCCCTTATCTTCAGCCTTTTCCAAGTAAATCTCCTCCTCTTATGATTCTTGAACAAAGTATTCGTTATTACTAACTGAAACTTACTGTAGAACTAAGTTAATTTTTCTCCTCCCTTATTTCTAGTACAAAGCCCATGTTCTAGTGTTACCCTTTATTCTACTCCTACCCCTAAAACCACATTCCAATCCCTCATGACTATTAGATTTTCATTCCCGTTTACTTTCTGAATTACCAGTTCAGCATCCTCGTATACTTTTCTTATCTCTTCATCTTCGGCTTGTGACGTCGTTCTGTATACCCGGTCTACTGTTGTCAGTGTTGTTGCGCTGTGATCTCTGATGGGAATAACGCTACCACAGAACTGTTCGCTACAATCTACTCTCAGCCCTACCTTACTATTCATAACTAATCCTTCTCTCGTTATAACATTTCCTGCTGTTGCTGATATTACCTTGCACTCGTCTCTGCAGAAATCCTAATTCTCTTTCCATTTTACTTCTTTGTAAGAGCTATTAAAAGCTTTTCGCATTAAAGTTCGAGCTTTGTTTCGAGTTTCAGTTAAAACATCACCAACCTTGGAAGATTTGTATCATTATCAATTTGGAATGATTTTTCTGCTCCTTCTGCAACAGTGTTCTGATCTGTTTCGTGTACAATTTACAGTGGTTAACAAAATACGCTTTAGCACACTCCGATAGGTATCTTGCGGATAGTAGATATAAATTATGGGTTAAAATTCCAAGTGTTTGTAATGGTAGTAACAGGACTTAGTAAGTAATGTTTCGATAAGAAACTCATGTTAGTAAATGTACCGTTCGCATGTAAAATAAGTTTGGAGCCTGGAACACGTGCAAATCTCCCTCTTTACGGTAGTGCCAACAATTAACTGTGTTCTGTGTGCTCCACAGGAGCCCATGGTTTAGGCGTTTCGAGTACTTGTTTTGGGGTTCCCCTCTACGTGACGGAGGATAGCCTCTTCGAAGTCGAGAGTGTGATACGACCGTGGAAAACCATAATCAACCCTTATAGTATCACGCAGTTGTTGTAGTCGGACGAAAATTCCGTGTGACCTCAGAAATGAAAGAGTTCCAACGGCACCAAGCTCTCAGTTTGTGTGAGTACCGTGAAGTGGGAGGCATTCAAAGTGATCCTACCTTCAAACTTATTTTGTACCCAAATGGTACTTTTTCCGACATGGGTTATTAATAAAAATTTTATCTACAAAGTCCTCTCTTCATTCGTAGAATCTTGTAGTAATTACTGTGAAACACCCCATAGATATAAATGTAAAAGCGCCACCCGTAATCTTGATAACGGCCTGAATTCGGGAGGAAAAAATTCCGCAAGTTTCCTCAGATATACCGTAATTAAATCAAGCCACTCATTGATCATTAGATGGCGCTAGCTGTGATATTCATTGGCGCCTCTTCTGCTAGCGCCATCTCGCGACGCGGCCTATAGTGCAAGAACAGAGCCGCAGTTGCGGTAGTACGTAGCTTGCGCTTGTATGTGATGGAGACACTCAACATTTATAGTGTCACCTCTCTTGGACGCCTATGTGCTACTTACGACAGTTTTGTAAGGCCTGCATGTTATAGGCAACTATGAAAATCACAATTGTTTGCCTTGATGTTGTAACCTGTGTGTGTCCTAAGGTATGTAACTAAATTTGTATGTGCACATGATATAAGTGGAATCCCATCCCACTCTTATTGTGTTTTCTGTCCTCCCTAGATCCTATAATGGCGGCTGTAGTTTCGCCGAAACCAGTAATCATGGAATAAAATGAATTCCCGCGATCTTGGCTACCAGTTTATTGATTTACAAGAAATCTGTGTTTATTACCGCAAGTAACAGCAATAAAAAACAGATAGCGGTAGTTTCAGAAACCCTTTACTTTAAGCGGTTTTAACAGTCAGGCTATTAACCCAGAGTTAATAGGCTCAGTGGCTCGCCGGTACTCTCGACTCGTTGTTGTACCTGACAATGGGCAAAATTGCGACTTGCCGAACCACACCACACGTCTCTAGTCAGTTACTCCCCAGTTCCTGTGTTGTTTGACCCATTTGAAACGTGCAGCTTCGTGTGTCGCTTGAGCGATAGTCTTTTGTGAGATACCAGACTCAAACTGTCCACTGTACGCAGTTCATTTCACAATATTCTCTCGAAAAGTGGCTGAGGTGTTCCTGCAATCCTCTACAGCAGCAGTTCCTATTAGTTTTGAAGCCGATTGTCATAGACATGACGTGAGACCCGTCTACCGCCTCTATTGGCTGCATTACTTTTCTTCGGCTACTGTTCCTACTCCGTGTCACAGGGCTGTGAATGGTACCCATTCCTTATACGCACGCTGGACAGTCAGCGTGCTTACATAAAAGAATTGAACTTATTTTTCATGTTATGGTCATAGACAAGACCAAACACATTAGTTCTTTCTGTCATTCTACTACGTTTGCACATCGGCCCACCTTACTCTGCTTATTGCATATGACATTCTCGCGTATACTCGTACACATGACTCATCTGCCATAAATTATGCCAACTGTGGAGAATTGCATGACTGTTCGACACCAGTGTGCTACTTTAGGTGGGAGACTAATGTTGCATCTTTTGTTGAAAATCATAATCATTAGGCTATCCGAGTACACCTGTAGGTCTCAAACTTTCACTGATGCTGATGCTTCCGCCTGTGATTCCCAAATACTACAACTAAAGGATCTGCTATGTGATAGGCAGGAACAGAGCTATTTGAAGAAGTCAGGTAACCTAATGACTAAGGTTAACGCACGAAAATTCAGCAATTAATGTTCGAGTCTCCGTAGGGCACAAGTTTTTGCTAGTCAACACATAGCCACGACTTTGGATAACAAGCATATTAGTCCAGTTTTCACGGATATCATTTTACTTCATTGTGTTTCTACTAATTTCATCCGTGCCATTCATTTAATTTCAGTCGGTTCAGTGGAACAGAGATATGCTTATTGGCATTGATAGAATGCACCCACATTTGAGGGCACCAAAATCCACCTGAACGCTTCGCTTTCATGGTTTCAGGTCACTAGCTAGGAGGGCACTTCATATCGTTATTCGCTGCCCGAAGCGCAACACCTAATGCCAAGCTACTACGACCAGCATGTGACGTAACTTTAATTCCACCGCATCACATCACATTTGAATCTAGGTTCTCAGAACACTGATTGCTCCATTCGTGCTATGCCGCGCAGGATTAGCCGAGCGGTCTGGAGCGCTGCAGTCATGGACTGTGCGGCTGGTCCCGGCGGAGGTTCGAGTCCTCCCTCGGGCATGGGTGTGTGTGTATGTCCTTAGGATAATTTAGGTTAAGATGTGTGTAAGCTTAGGTACTGATGACCTTAGCAGTTGAGTCCCGTAAGATTTCACACACATTTGAAAATTTTTCCATTCGTGTTATGTCTTTCATTAACTGCGATTTCTTTCTCCGTTAAATATGTTCAAACATTCCCTCGCGACTCTTAGTTCTCATTTCTTCACTTCTTTAATTTTACAGTTTAAGGCGCGTAACAAAATTATCCTTTAAAAAGACATAGTATCCATTAATTCTCATATGAGTAAATAATCAATAAAAATTAATCTAGAATAATTTTTACTGGCAACAGCTGCACTGTTTTATTTATTCTCCACCGGTTTCGGTACCGGCTACCAATTTCACAGGAGATACTGTAAGGCAGAAGACAAGAATACCACAAGTATGTGATTCAATCTTACAACATGGAAGTAGTTACAAATAATTGAAGCATCACAATACTTACGTAGTGTACATCAACTGGTCAACAATACACTCTGCCAAACGTCAAGGATAAAACAACTATCACGAAAATTTTTTCAGTGAATTTCCACTCACGAAGTGTTGTTACATGCACGTAATTAATCTTAACATCAAATAACTACTAAAGGCTCAATCAGATCGAGATTTATACAAGGAAACACTTATCCATCGATACATGGTACACAGATCATAATTCAGTTCAAAGAAAAAATTATAGTACTGAAAGAAGTAGACCTTACACATTGATCAAAGAACATAAGGTTATAGTTATGTGTTGTAGGTATATCAACGGTGATATTCTTTGCTCACAGATGAAGTGAATAAAGATTCAAGTTAAGGTGGCGTCTGTTAGAGATGATGACAATGGAAGGAAAAAGAAACGTCTGAAGGTAAAATTTCGAAGTTGAAATGATTTTTTGTATTCCAATTACGGTTGTGGATGACCTACTTGGGTTTTATTGCTGAATCAGGTATTTACTAACACTTTCACTACAATTCACACTATACATCGCATTACATTTATTTCATAAATAAACGTGGGCAGCACAAACTGTTGGTTGATGGCTGAAAAGACGCTAATTCCAGGACAACCCGTGTTTAATGTCGCATTATAGCAAAAAAGCTTGCAACAAATTGTGTGGCAGTCACTGAAGGTTCCCAGGGCCTGCTCCCGTTGCTGTGAAGTAGTGGATTCCGGACATTAATTCCCTACGCAAGGCTACAAGGTGCCTTTGTCCACTAGTACCCACTTAAGACGGGGAAAGTAAATATTTAGCATGGCTGTCAAGAAGTACCACATCTTTTCATTGCCACTGAAATGTGAGCAATTTTGAACCATCTCAACAGAATTTCAGACAGGTCAATCCTATGTATTGCCACCTGCACTAGACACGGTGTATGCTATGTCAGCCAATAGTAAAATACCGTTCAACCTTAACAGCAACCTAATAAATTGGTTATGTACATTTTTTACTTATTTCCTGACGCGAGATGTGTTTAAGACGAAGTAACATGTTGGCTTACTCTTCTACGAACTTACGCTCTCGGAACATCAAGAGTAAACCACAAAGAAGGTTTTTTGTTAGCGTCTGCCGCTGAAGATCGATGAGAATCTCCGTTCTGATTTCGCGCTTTGTAAAGTAGTCATGGCGTTACGCGCTGCTTTACATTGTATCTTCCGCTGCTCCTCTAGTAATCCTACCTTGTAATGGTCTCAGACTTACGAGTAAGGTTCAGGTACTGGTGGAAGGATGGTTTCATAAGGCACCTCTTTCGTACCTCTAAATAGTCTTCCAGCGAAACTCAGAATGGCATCTGGCTGTCATACTATTGCTTGTATTTGGTCGTCACAATAATGTTTATATCTCACCTTACGCGTCTTGTCGGATATTTAATTGATGTGACGGTTAAAAGTTAAAACCTGTAACCACACAAAATGAGTGTTTTCGTTTGTTTGTGACAGTACATTATATTTGTTTGTACTGAGTACCAACTGTCAGTCCCCCCGTAAAACCGATTTGAAGCAATTATTTCTGCATATCGCTGCACCTGTCCACGAAATGCCTCACGGAGTTTTTAGTATTCTTCACTAGATTTTTTTATGTATATTTTGGTTATTAACAGTTAATAACCCTCCATTGCGATACGCCCGGGAGAGTGTTACAAACTTTGCTTATTCCATTGAACACGTACGGTAATTATTCCTCACTTCCACGCTTGGTAACATTGTCACGATAGAACCTTCATCATCATCATCATCATCAGGTACATTTCGAGTCAGATACCTGTGTATGTTCTAAAACCAAGCTATTTAGGGCTGATCGTACCAGGAGTCCTTCTTCTTCCCTTGCGACACTAGTCCTACACTGATCAGTCAGATAATTATGAGGGAGGGCCGTGGGTGGATGGCAGCACGTCAATTGGAACTCGTCACTGTGTTCCTCGAACCACTCCATCACACTCCAGGCTTTGTGACATAGTGCATTATCTTGTTGAAAATGGCACAGCTGTCGCGAAATATGACCGACATGAAGGACTGTACGTCATCTGCAAGCAACGTACGATACTCCTTGGGTTTCATGGTGCCTAGCACAAGCTCCACTGGACCCATAGTTGTCCACGTGGATGGTCCCTAGAGCATAATGAAGCTGGTCTCTGTCTCCCCCCTTCCCCCCCCCCCCCTCCCCGTACAGGCGTCAAGGAGCTGTTCTCTTGGATGAATTCGTGCCCTCTCATAGGTATGGTGAAGAAGGTACCGGGATTCATCACACCACGCAACCCTCTGCCACTGCACCAACATTCAGTACCGATGGTCAAGAGCCCATTTCAGTTGTAATTTCCGATGTTGTAGTGTTAACATTGGCACATGCATGGGTCGTCATCTGCGAAGCCCCATCGTCTGGAGTGTTCGGTGCGCTGTGTGTTCAGGTACACTTGTTATCGGCCAACAATTACCATCTTTTGTTAATTTCGGCCCAGTTTGTCACCTGTACTGTTTTACCAGTCTGACCAGCCTACGACATCCGACAACTGAAATGGTGGCCGTCCAACACTAGAACGTTTCACCCTAGATTTACCACGTGTTAAAAACATCCAACACAGCACTCCTCGAAAACCGGGCAACTCGTCTAGTTCCCGAAATTCTCGTGCCGAGCCTCTGGGCCTTCATGATCTGCCGTCGTTCAAACTGAGGTAGATGGTGCGCCTTCCCCATTCTACACCAAGACAGCACGGTCACTGGTAGTACTTGCACCGTGCGGGAGGGCTGCCTAGCAGTCGCTCTTCGCCAGGTGACGCTGCTATCACCTGGACGGATTTATAATGATAGTACGTCGTTGGCAATAATGTTCTGGCTGATCAGTGGACGAGTATGCTCCCCTTTGATTCATACATAGGAGATTGTCATTCCATTCCTTTCTGTAGTGTTCCATCTTTCCTTCTATTCCTATAACATGGAGCTCTTCTCATAGCTCACTTTTCCTCTTACGATCTTCTAATCTGTATCTAGCGAAGGGTCTAAGATATTACATTTCAGCCGCTTCGAATTTCTCTAATTGTTTGGTTGTTAAAGTTTACACTTCTAATCCACAGAACAGTAAAGGTACGGTCATAGTGTTATGGACTTTAAATACTGTCTAACACATCTAAGCTTTTTCTTAGTTCCTTTTCATGATCGTTATTGTACACGTAAGCCCTATAAAAGGCCAGCTAGTTCAAAATATGTACTTTTTCCAGTATGTTATTCTCGATTTTAATTGTGGCTTGAAGTTGTTCTTTTCCACAAAGGGATATCACTTTAATTTACTTTGTGGATTTGGTTGTATTACAGTATGTCGTTTTTCCATTGCATGAAAGAATCATATAGCTCGTCGTAGACTGTTTTCCGTATCCACGATTATAGCCAGGTCAGCCGCAAAAATGAGTTAGCTAAATACAATACATTCCAAAATTAGAGTGAGCGATAAAGTATACCGCACTCTGACTTGTTGTGTAATTTTTCTCATTCCTTAGTTAATGGTTGAATCGACGCATACCTTGATATGGTTATCAGCATATGAACTCTAAACTGACCTTATTAAATGTGAAGAAGTCGCTACTCTTCTACAGACTGGCATATTTTAGATCTTACCACATGCCCCAAGGCCTTTTCATAATCCAAGCAGAGAGATTACATGCTGTTCTGTTATCTGATATATAGAGAAAACACTATCTATACATGACCTTCAGGATCTAAACCATTTTGTTCTTCTATCAGAAAAGTCTGTGTTCAAATATCTAACCATTTTGAAAATGTCTTGGCATACATCTTTCCAGGGTAGATTATAAAATTTAGGAATCTAATCTTAATATTCCATGGGTAAATTTCATAAGCTACGAATTTATTTTATCATCTCCTGGACACTTTCTGTTTCTCACTGACTGTGTATCATCTTCCAGTTGTCCCAAAGAGACTGGGTCTACATTCACATCTGTCTGAGCAGTTACAGTATTTTATTATTTACCTGCCAATAGGTTTTGAAAGTAGTCTAGCCGTGTTTCACCTGAGCTATAATTCCACTCATCGTGAGATACTCCTGTATGTTGAGAGCTTTTACGATTTTATAAGATCTTATTTGTCTTACGTGGATATCGTGTGCTAAATTTTCAAGGAATACGTTCCAAGTACGGTACTGATATTTGTCTTTTATATCCAATATGACGCTGTACTCTTCTTGTATTGAGATATTTTAGGTAAACACTTTTATTTGTTCTAAACATTTCTGCTAGGTTTTCATTCGTGACGGGCGAAAATTTGTGCCCGGACCGGGACTCGAAACCGGATGTCCCACCCAAAGCGACAATTCGCCACAGCCATCCGAGCACTCTTCGCTTCCCAACCAAATTCCCAGTCTGTCACACTTACCCGTGAGCCACTTATTACCTTATTCCAGATTCCCTTATGAGCTGGACTGGTGTGCATCCGCACTGAAAAACAGAATCATTGGCTGTCATTATCTTCACTTGCACTAGGTCTCCAGCCTAAGAGCCTCAGGTGCATTTTATCTGGTGTTTCGCTCTTTCGTATTTTCTATATATACGTGGAGTATGAAATACTGCTCATCACGTCTCCAAAGCGACTCTCAGTGTCGATCAAAACCACTGGTTTGTTTCCCGTTACAAGCAAAATGGCTTTTAAAGCGCAGTTTTAAGTGGGCATTAGATACAGTGATCGCAGAATATTCAAGTTCGATATTCGTGTTATCGATATGATTGAACAGTGACAGTATAACACGATGAACAGTGAAAGTCACCAGTAGTCCAGTGGCGACAGCACCGCCCCAGTCCCCACTGACAGCTACCGACATGCAGTAGCAGCGCTACTGAGTCGCTTCTCCAGTACTGGTCTACTTTCCGTGCTATACTGTCCCTGTTGATACATAACACTAACACGAATATCTCACTATACTAACCACTGTATGGAATCGGCACGTAAGATCCCGCTATAAAAACAATTTTTTTGTGATGGGAACAAAACGGTGACTTCTGTCCATACTGGACGTCGTATGACATACATGACGGGCGGCACTTTTTTTTCCTGCTGTCTTCAGTGTATTGTTTTTGCATCATCAATCCCCTGACTGGTTTGATGCGACCCGCCACGAATTCCTCTCCTGTGCCAACTTCTTCATCTCACAGTAGCACTTGCAACCTACGTCCTCAATTATTTGCTGGATGTATTCCAATCTCTGTCTTCTTCCACAATTTTTGTCCTCTACAGTTCCCTTTAGTACCATGGAAGTCGTTCCCTCATCTCTTAAAAGATGTACCTTCTCCTTCCAGTGTTTTTGAGATATTCTTGTCCTCTCCGATTCTGTGCAGAATCTCCTTATTCCTTACCTTATCAGTCCATCTAATTTTCAACTTTCGTGTATAGCACCACATCTCAAATGCTTCGATTCTTTTCTGTTCCGGTTTTCCAACAGTCCATCTTTCACTACCATACAATGCTGTGCTCCAGACGTACATTCTCAGAAATTCCCTCCTCAAATTAAGGAGTATGTTTGATACTATTCTCTTGGTCAGGAATGGCCTTCTCGCCGTTGCTAATCTGCTTTTCATGTCCTCCTTTCTCCGTCCGTCACTGGTTATTTTGCTGCCTAGGTGACCACCAATCCTGAAGTTAAGTTTCTCGCTGTTCTCCTTTCTGCTACTTCACACTATTTTCGTCTTTCTTCTATTTACTCTCAACCCATATTCTGTTATCATTAGAGTGTTCATTCCATTCAGCAGATCATATAATTCTTTTTCACTTTCACTCAGTATACCAATGTCACCAGCGAATCGTATCAATGATATCGTTTCACCTTGAATTTTTATTCCACTGCGGAACCTTTCTTTTATCTCTATCACTGCTTTTCCGATGTACGGATCGAACAGTAGGGGCGAAAGACTACATCCCCTGTCTTACACTCGTTTTAATCAGAGCACTCCGTTCTTGGTTGTGCACTCTTATTATTCCCTCTTTGCTCTTGTACATGCTGTATATTACCGGTTTCTCCCTGTAGCTAACCCCTATTTTTCTCCGAGTTTTGAACATCATGCACCACTTTATATCGTTGAACGCTTTCTCCAGGTCGACAGATCCTATGAACGTGTCTTGATTTTTCTTTTGCCTTGGTTCCATTATCAACCGCAACCTCATAATTGCCTCTCTCGTGCCTTTACCTTTTCTAAAGCCAAACTGGTCGTCATCTACCACATCCTCATTTTTGTTTTCCGTTGTTCTGTATACACACATTAAAAAAAGTTTTGCATCACCTCGGTTCAGAGTGTTCCGGAACCTGTACATTAAATTGGAGTAGAGATCAGCATAAACATCATTTCCACCCTCTCTATTGCTCATGAAAACCACACATTACGTATTTTAGAACCGTGCAGCGAGATATTTAGAAGTGGTGGTCCAGATTGCTGTTGGTTGGTTGGTTGGTTGGTTGGTCAACGCACTGTTGGTTGAGATTGTCCCGCTCCTCAACGGCGATTCGACGTAGATCCCTCAGAGTGCTTAGTGGGTCACGTCGTCCATAAACAGCTCTTTTCAATCTATCCCCAGTCATTTTCGGTAGGTTTCATGTCCGGAGAACATGCTGGCCACTCTAGTCGAGCGATGTCGTTATGCGGCAGGAAGTCACTTACAAGATGTGCACGATGGGGGCGATAATTGTCGTCCAGGAAGACGAATGCCTCGCCAATATGCTGCCGATATGGCTGCACTATCGGTCCGAGAATGGCATTCACGTATCGTACAGCCGTTACGGCGCCTTCCATGACCACCAGCGGCTACGTCGGCCCCATACAGTGCCACCCCAAAACAGCAGGACAGTGTGTCTCAGTTGTTCAGCCTGACCGGGTGGCCTCCAAACACGTCTCTGACGATTTTCTTTTTCAAGGCGTATGCGACACTCATCGGTGAAGAAAACGTGGTGCCACTTCTGAGCGGTCTATTCGGCATGTTTTTGGGCCCATCTGTAAAGCGCTGCATGGTGTCGTGGTTGCAAAGATGTACCTCGCCACTGATGTCGACAGTGAAGTTGTGCACCATGCAGCCTGTTGCACACAGTTTGAATTGTAACACGACGTACTGTGGTAGAAAGAAAAGCATTATTCTACCTGGTACCGTTGCTGTCAGGCTTCCTCCGTGCCATAATCTGTAGGTAGCGGTCGTCCACTGCCGTAGTAGCCCTTGTGCCACGTGACTGAGGCATGTCATCGATAGTTCCTGTCTCTTCGTATCTCCTCCATGTGCGAACAACATCGCTATGGTTCACTCCGAGACGCCTGAACACTTCCCCTGTTTAAAGCCCTTCTTGGTACAAAGTAACAATGCGGAGGCGATCGAACCGCGGTAACGACCGTCTAGGCATGGTTAACTACAGACAACACGAGCCGTGTCCTCCGTCCTGGTGGAATGACTGGAACTGATCGGCTGTCGGGCCCCCTCCCTCTAATAGGAGCTGCTCAAACATGGTTGTTTACATGTTTGGGCGGGTTTAGTGACATCTCTGAACAGTCAAAGAGACAGTCGATGATACAATATCCACAGTCAACGTCTATCTTCAGGAGATCTGGGAATCGGGGTGATGCGAAACTTATTTTTTATATTCTTGTCAGCAACTTGAATGCATGAGCTGTTAAGCTCATTGTCTGATAATTCTCTCACTTGTAAACTGTACAGTCTTCGGAATTGTATGGATCACATTTTTCCGAAAGGCAGATGGCTGTTCGCCAGATTCTTACTTTCTACGCATCAACGTAAATAGTCGTTTTGTTGCCACTTCCCCCCAATGATTTTAGAGTTTCTGATGGAATGTTATCTATCCCTTCGCCCTTATTTGATCTTCACTCCTCCAAGATACTTTAAATTCTGATTCTAATACTTTATCCCATATCTCTTCTATATCCACTCTTGTTTCTTCTTCTATCACATCAGACAAATCTTCCCCCTCGTAGATGCTTTCGATGTATTCTTTCCAACTACCCGCTCTCTTCTCTGCATTTAGCAGTGGAATTCCCATTGCAGTCTTAATGTTACTAACCTCGCTTTTGATGTCAGGGAAGACTGTTTTGACTTCCCTCTAAGCTGAGTCTGTCCTCCCGACAATGATTTTTTTTTCGATTTCTTCACATTTTTCATGCAGCTATTTTGTCTTCGCTTCCTAGCACTTCCTATTTAGTTCAGTCCTCAGCAACATATATTTCTGTACTCCTGAGTTACCCGGAATATTGTCGTACTTCCTCCTTCCATCGATCAAGTGAAGTGTTTCTTGTTACTCATGGTTTCTTCGCAGTTACCTTCCTTGTAGCTACTTTATTCGTTCCACCTCCCGTGACGGCTCTTTTTTGGGATGTTCATTCCTCTACAACTGTACTTCCTACTGAACTATTCCTTATTGCTGTATTAATATCCTTAGACTACTTCAAGCGTATCTTGTCATTCTTTAGTACTTCTGTATTCCACTTGTTTGCGTATTGATTCTTCCTGACTAATATCTTGAACTTCAGCCTACTCTTCATCACTACTATATTGTGCTTTGAGTCTATATCTGCTCTTGGGTACGTCTTACAATCCTGCAATCCAGTATCTGATTTCGGAATCTTTCTCTGACCATGATGTAATCTAACTGAAATCTTCCCACATCCTCGTCTTGTGACTCATGAACATAGTATTGGCTGTTACTAGCTGAAATTTATTACAGAACTCAATTAGTCTTTCTCCTCTCTCATTCTTTGTCCTAAGACCATATTCTCCTGTAAACCTCTCTTGTACTTCTTCGCCTACAACTGCATCGAGTCGCCCGTGACTATTAGATTTTCATCTCTCATTACTTACGGTATTACCGTTTCAATATGCTCATATAGTTTCCCTGGTTCTTTATCTCCAGCTTTCGACGTCGGCATGTATACCTGAACTATTGTTGTCGGTGTCGGTTTGCTGTCGATTCTGATCAGAAGAAGTTTATCACTGAACTGTTCACAGTAACACCTTCTCTACACCAATATTCATGACAAATCCTACTCCCGTTATACCATTTTCTGCTTCTCTTGCCGTAACCTCCACTCATCTGACCAGGAATCCCTGTCTTATTTCCATTTCACTTCACTGACCCCTACTATATCTAGCTTTATCCTTTGCATTTCCCTTTTCAGATTTTCTAGTTTCCCCACCACGTTCAAGATTCTGACATTCCACGCCCAGACTCGTATAACGATATCCTTTCTTTGCTTATTCAGTCTTTTTCTCATGGTCGCGTCCCTCTTCGCAGTCCCCTCCCTGAGATCGGAATGGGGGCTTTTGCCAATGGTGAGGTCATCATGACACTTTATCAAATACAGAGCACATGATCTGCGCATACACGTGACATGTCTTTAATGCAGTGGTTTCCGTTGCCTTCTGCATCCTCATGCCATTGATCATTGCTGATTCTTCCGCCTTTAGGGGCAGTTTCCACCAGTTGAACAAGACGGTACCCTGAGCGCCGTCGCGCATCTTGACAAGGCCGGAAGTCGGCATTCGCGAATGCTGATTTTTCATCCAAATTTAATCACTGACGAGATTCGAATCCGTGACAGACGACGTTTAGATTATTAATTAAAGACGCTACCCTTACAACACAGGAAAATACTTCAGCGACACCTTTGAAAAAAGAAATAACTAATATCTGCCGAAATACAGATCGAAGATAACAGGAAAAAAGCACCTGGCGACGATTAGGCGTGTGACCCTGCTTTTATATATATATATGTATATATATATATATATATATATATATATATATATATATGTATATATACACTCCTGGAAATTGAAATAAGAACACCGTGAATTCATTGTCCCAGGAAGGGGAAACTTTATTGACACATTCCTGGGGTCAGATACATCACATGATCACACTGACAGAACCACAGGCACATAGACACAGGCAACAGAGCATGCACAATGTCGGCACTAGTACAGTGTATATCCACCTTTCGCAGCAATGCAGGCTGCTATTCTCCCATGGAGACGATCGTAGAGATGCTGGATGTAGTCCTGTGGAACGGCTTGCCATGCCATTTCCACCTGGCGCCTCAGTTGGACCAGCGTTCGTGCAGGACGTGCAGACCGCGTGAGACGACGCTTCATCCAGTCCCAAACATGCTCAATGGGGGACAGATCCGGAGAACTTGCTGGCCAGGGTAGTTGACTTACACCTTCTAGAGCACGTTGGGTGGCACGGGATACATGCGGACGTGCATTGTCCTGTTGGAACAGCAAGTTCCCTTGCCGGTCTAG
This sequence comes from Schistocerca americana, assembly GCF_021461395.2. Classification (NCBI taxonomy): domain Eukaryota; kingdom Metazoa; phylum Arthropoda; class Insecta; order Orthoptera; family Acrididae; genus Schistocerca; species Schistocerca americana. Next base: position 626,513,028 of record NC_060122.1, read on the forward strand.
GAATGGTAGAACGATGGGTTCGATGACGATTTGGATGTACCGTGCGCTATTCAGTGTCCCCTCGACGATCACCAGTGGTGTACGGCCAGTGTAGGAGATCGCTCCCCACACCATGATGCCGGGTGTTGGCCCTGTGTGCCTCGGTCGTATGCAGTCCTGATTGTGGCGCTCACCTGCACGGCGCCAAACACGCATACGACCATCATTGGCACCAAGGCAGAAGCGACTCTCATCGCTGAAGACGACACGCCTCCATTCGTCCCTCCATTCACGCCTGTCGCGACACCACTGGAGGCGGGCTGCACGATGTTGGGGCGTGAGCGGAAGACGGCCTAATGGTGTGCGGGACCGTAGCCCAGCTTCATGGAGACGGTTGCGAGTGGTCTTCGCCGATACCCCAGGAGTAACAGTGTCCCTAATTTGCTGGGACGTGGCGGTGCGGTCCCCTACGGCACTGCGTGGGATCCCACGGTCTTGCCGTGCATCCGTGCGTCGGTGCGGTCCGGTCCCAGGTCGACGGGCACGTGCACCTTCCGCCGACCACTGGCGACAACATCGATGTACTGTGGAGACTCACGCCCCACGTGTTCAGCAATTCGGCGGTACGTCCACCCGGCCTCCCGCATGCCCACTATACGCCCTCGCTCAAAGTCCGTCAACTGCACATACGGTTCACGTCCACGCTGTCGCGGCATGCTACCAGTGTTAAAGACTGCGATGGAGCTCCGTATGCCACGGCAAACTGGCTGACACTGACGGCGGCGGTGCACAAATGCCGCGCAGCTGGCGCCATTCGACGGCCAACACCGCGGTTCCTGGTGTGTCCGCTGTGCCGTGCGTGTGATCATTGCTTGTACAGCCCTCTCGCAGTGTCCGGAGCAAGTATGGTGGGTCTGACACACCGGTGTCAATGTGTTCTTTTTTCTATTTCCAGGAGTGTATATATATGTATATTTCCGAGCGGCAGTTCCTTAGGCACGCCCCAGCTGTTACACGTTCGATTATTTCCACCCTGCATTGCATGAAGACTGGGTCTTGTGGTCAAACGTCGGTCAGCCATTCGACGGAATTGCAAATTCGGCTCACCAACAGCAAACTTAGGGCAGTCTGACTTTGAGTCATATTCCGACCTTCATTCCAATGTTTGTCGACATATTCTTTTTCACTCCTTTTGAATAGACGAATCCTAATGGTACCGAGTCTGGGACTGAATTCTCCACACCTGCTATCTAACCGTGCTATAATATCTCTTCTGCGAGGCAATTACAACAGAAAACTGGTCTCCGCCAACACAGAAACAGGAGTGCTGCATCGTCTGCTAAGCGTGCTGCCTGAAGGGACAGTAGTCAGTCAACACGGAAGCCAGTCCCACTCGCTGACTTCGAGAGCCCTGAATACGGAAGATGAAAGCTGCAGGCTGACAGATCGTCGTCACGCAGCAATGAGGTATTCGATGTGTCACGCCAGCTTCTCACCTGTCGGACACGCCTTCCCTCACTAGCTGAGTACGGCAGGTGGGGGGATCGTCCCGCACCAGCCAGTTAGTTGCGTCAAACTTCGGTCTGATGGGCCCAGAGATTTTTAGTTCTTATTAATGATATGGGAGTAAACGTAAATCAATACACATTTCAACCATTTCATTAACAATTGCATCTACACTTTCTTTCAGTTCATTCTGGCGGCCAGTGTGCAACCTAATAGTTCTCATTTTACTTGTTTAACTTCTCGAATGCTTTACAGTAGATGCAAAGAAGGTAGCCACGATGACGCGGTGGGTAACAGATCCAATACTGGATTTGATCGACGAAAGAAGGGAGTATCAAAATATTCGTGAAAAGACAGTTGTATGGTAATACTTCACCTACTAATGAAATAAACAGGAAGTGTGGGGAAGCAAGACGAAATGTATGGCAGGAAAATGCGAATGAAATGGAAAATAAATGGTCGTTGTAAGAATTGATTCATCAAATAGCAATATCAAAACAACAATTAGTGCAATTAAAAGCATGTACATCGACATAAAGAGTACACGAGTAATTTCCTTGTTAACCGTAGATGAGAGAGAGAACAGATAGGAGAGTACATTTATGGTCTCTACAATGGTGACAAACCGTCTGATGAAACGATATAAGAAATGGGAGTTCATGATGAAGACATAGTGTATGCAGTATTACAGTCACAGTTTAATACATCTTTGAAAGACTTGCGGGCAAATAATGCGGAAGGCATAGCTAAAAGTCTTTCGCAAATTCAAAAATGATTGAAACTTCCTGGCAGATTAAAACTGTGTGCCCGACCGAGACTCGAACTCGAGACCTTTGCCTTTCGCGGGCAAGTGCTCTACCATCTGAGCTACCGAAGCACGACTCACGCCCGGTACTCACAGCTTTACTTCTGCCAGTATCTCGTCTCCTACCTTCCAAACTTTACAGAAGCTCTTCTGCAAACCATGCAGAACTAGCACTCCTGAAAGAAAGGATATAGCGGAGACATGGCTTAGCCACAGCCTGGGGGATGTTTCCAGAATGAGATTTTCACTCTGCAGCGGAGTGTGCGCTGATATGAAACTTCCTGGCAGATTAAAACTGTGTGCCCGACCGAGACTCGAACTCGGGACCTTTGCCTTTCACGGGCAAGTGCTCTACCATCTGAGCTACCGAAGCACGACTCACGCCCGCTACTCACAGCTTTACTTCTGCCAGTATCTCGTCTCCTACCTTCCAAACTTTACAGAAGCTCTTCTGCGAACCATGCAGAACTAGCACTCCTGAAAGAAAGGATATAGCGGAGACATGGCTTAGCCACAGCCTGCGGGATGTTTCCAGAATGAGATTTTCACTCTGCAGCGGAGTGTGCGCTGATATGAAACTTCCTGGCAGATTAAAACTGTGTGCCCGACCGAGACTCGAACTCGGGACCTTTGCCTTTCGCGGGCAAGTGCTCTACCATCTGAGCTACCAAAGCACGACTCACGCCCGGTACTCACAGCTTTACTTCTGCCAGTATCTCGTCTCCTACCTTCCAAACTTTACAGAAGCTCTTCTGCGAACCATGCAGAACTAGCACTCCTGAAAGAAAGGATATAGCGGAGACATGGCTTAGCCACAGCCTGGGGGATGTTTCCAGAATGAGATTTTCACTCTGCAGCGGAGTGTGCGCTGATATGAAACTTCCTGGCAGATTAAAACTGTGTGCCCGACCGAGACTCGAACTCGGGACCTTTGCCTTTCGCGGGCAAGTGCTCTACCATCCGAGCTACCGAAGCACGACTCACGCCCGCTACTCACAGCTTTACTTCTGCCAGTATCTCGTCTCCTACCTTCCAAACTTTACAGAAGCTCTTCTGCGAACCATGCAGAACTAGCACTCCTGAAAGAAAGGATATAGCGGAGACATGGCTTAGCCACAGCCTGCGGGATGTTTCCAGAATGAGATTTTCACTCTGCAGCGGAGTGTGCGCTGATATGAAACTTCCTGGCAGATTAAAACTGTGTGCCCGACCGAGACACACAGTTTTAATCTGCCAGGAAGTTTCATATCAGCGCACACTCCGCTGCAGAGTGAAAATCTCATTCTGGAAACATCCCCCAGGCTGTGGCTAAGCCATGTCTCCGCTATATCCCTTCTTTCAGGAGTGCTAGTTCTGCATGGTTCGCAGAAGAGCTTCTGTAAAGTTTGGAAGGTAGGAGACGAGATACTGGCAGAAGTAAAGCTGTGAGTACCGGCCGTGAGTCGTGCTTCGGTAGCTCAGATGGTAGAGCACTTGCCCGTGAAAGGCAAAGGTCCCGAGTTCGAGTCTCGGTCGGGCACACAGTTTTAATCTGCCAGGAAGTTTCATATCAGCGCACACTCCGCTGCAGAGTGAAAATCTCATTCTGGAAACATCCCCCAGGCTGTGGCTAAGCCATGTCTCCGCTATATCCTTTCTTTCAGGAGTGCTAGTTCTGCATGGTTCGCAGAAGAGCTTCTGGAAAGTTTGGAAGATAGGAGACGAGATACTGGCAGAAGTAAAGCTGTGAGTACCGGGCGTGAGTCGTGCTTCGGTAGCTCGGATGGTAGAGCACTTGCCCGCGAAAGGCAAAGGTCCCGAGTTCGAGTCTCGGTCGGGCACACAGTTTTAATCTGCCAGGAAGTTTCATATCAGCGCACACTCCGCTGCAGAGTGAAAATCTCATTCTGGAAACATCCCCAAGGCTGTGGCTAAGCCATGTCTCCGCTATATCCTTTCTTTCAGGAGTGCTAGTTCTGCATGGTTCGCAGAAGAGCTTCTGTAAAGTTTGGAAGGTAGGAGACGAGATACTGGCAGAAGTAAAGCTGTGAGTACCGGGCGTGAGTCGTGCTTCGGTAGCTCAGATGGTAGAGCACTTGCCCGCGAAAGGCAAAGGTCCCGAGTTCGAGTCTCGGTCGGGCACACAGTTTTAATCTGCCAGGAAGTTTCATATCAGCGCACACTCCGCTGCAGAGTGAAAATCTCATTCTCAAAAATGATTGTTGTAAGTGGAAACCAGACTGTTACTGAAGTTTGTTGGAAGAATCTATCTGCGTGAAGGCATACCATGACATTTCCGTGAAAATATCATCCACACATTTCCTACATAGAGTGGCCAGGCTTTCTAGACGCTACAATCTGGAACCGTGCGACCGCTACGGTCGCAGGTTCCAATCCTGCCTCGGGCATGGATGTGTGTGATGTCCTTAGGTTAGTTAGGTTTAAGAACTAAGTTCTAAGGGACTGATGACCATAGCAGTGAAGTCCCACAGTGCTCAGAGCCATATGAACCATTCCCTAGATACCACTGGCAGATAAGTAGGAGAACTGACGCACAGTTAGCTAAACAGCTCATGGGTACAAGTTGTTGAGAACACTGATCTGCTGAAGAATGGGTAAGAAAACTGTTGTCTTGTTAGGTGACAATCAGTCTGGTTTTAGAAACGACGGTTATGGCACTAGAGAGGAAGTTCTAACGTTGCATTTGATAATGAAGGTAAGAGTTAAAACAATCAAGACACTTTAGACTATGTAAAACTTGTTCAAGGTCTTCTAAATTCTCAGGAAAATGGGGGTAAGGTATAAATAGGGCGACTTAAATGCAGTATATAAATGAACAGCAGGGAAGTATAAGAACAGAAAGAATATAAGACGCAGGTTTAATATTTCCTCACCAACTGTTCGACATTTACATCGAGGAAGCAGTAACAGAAATAACAAAGAGGTTCAGGAGTGGAAACAAAATTGTGTTTGAAGGAATATCATATGATGAGAGTCAGAGATGACATTGCTGTCCTTGTTGACAGGGTAGAAGACTCACAGGACCAGCTGAATAGAGCGCACAGTCTCATGGGCAAAAGCTTTAGATTGAAGGTAAACACGAGAAAAACGGAGTTAATGAGTAGAAGTAAAAGTCACGCAGTTAGGTGGGCTGAGGATTATCACGTAGGTCATTAGATCAATAGCAGAAATGAGTACGGTCATTAACTCAACGTCGAAATTCATGGCCACGAAGTATACAAAGTTGAATAGTTGCGTTGCCTTGGAAACAAAACAACAAATGACTGAAAGAAATGAGGGCGTAAAAAACAGACCAGCAAAGGTAATGTGGGCATTCCTGCCAAAAAGAAGTCTGTTAACGTCAAACATAGGCTTTAATTTGATGAAGAAATTTCTAAGAATTTACGTCTGGAGCATAAAATTGTACCGTAATCTAGCATGAACTGTGTGGACACCGGAAAAAAAAGAATTGAAGCATTTGCCATGTGGTGCTATAGAAGTGTATCCAAAATTACGTGAGCTGATAAGAAGTGTGCTGGGTCCCTGCTTAATCGGCGAGGATACGGGAATATTCGGAACAAATTGAAAATAAGGGCAGGGTAGTGGGACTTGTATTAAATTATCAAGGAATAACTGCAGCTTCGCTTGAAAGAGTTAGAATGGATAAAATCGACAGGGGCATCCAGAATTTGGAATATATAGTCTGAGATCAAGAGGTCGGCACCGTGGAAGAACTTTTGATGGGCTGCATCAGACTATTCAGGAAACTACTGACACAAAAAATGCGCAAATGTAAAGAAACAGATTTTTGGTGACGCATCCAGCGAGCATTTTGGGTATAAGAGAGATGCAGGGTAGGATGTGACAAAGAAAATTGTAACAGTTGGAGGACGAGGCAGATGGACAATTAGTGAGACCAGTGGTGTTTTAATATTCAATTTGTATACTACCTTCATAATGTGTTCATGTTCATAATGTGTTTGATCAGGATAGACAAGGTGTGGAACGATTAAGGATCGTTGTACAGGCTACAATTGGAAGCACCCAGGATAATTCGCAAAGGCAGCCAGCCAGTCTTGGCAGGGCAGATAGGTCATTGCGTTAGAAGGTTAAATCTGCTCATTTAGGACCTAGGTCTACCAGGGATTTAGGAAGGAAACGCTTGTTAGCTGGGACCCAGTGCTAGAGTTGGCTGGTGGGTGGCCTGGACTCTACAGTCTGCAATGGCGCCCAGCTGCAGACCACAGCGTAATACCACCGGAAGTTGCAAGGTAACTTTTACAAATAATCAACGTTAGAATGGCTGGGCCCTCTTCCAAGCAACTCTTGTAGTCTTCCCTTGAACCAGTTTTGAACTATTGGAAGTTGTCGTATACGCATTGTTTTAAACATCGTACAGACAGAATAGATTATTTGCGAGTAAGGCTTGATCTCTGTCTACATCTACGAGGGCGTGTTGAAAAGTGATGCTTCCTGAGTTTTTATTCTGCTCTCAAAAGCGGTTGATGCCATGCATATGCACATTACTCGGTCGACTTTCCGGTTTCGCTGATGCTTGTTACTACTCTCTGCCCCTTTAGGGCTTCGAAATGTAGCGCTTAACATGGCTGAGCAACGAAAATACGTCGGTGCATCAGAACCAGTATGCTTTAATCGAGTTTCTAACCGCAAACGAGTTCGTCCACACAATGAGCACACTTTTCTTCAGCATGACACCGCCAGACCACACACGAGGGCAGGTGTGGTTCTTCACTCTCATCGATCACCTTCCATGGAGTCCCGACATGATTCCTTCCCACTTTCGTTTGTTTCCAAAACTTGAAGAATATCTCTAGATGACTTCACTCTGAAAGTGATGTAGCGAGGTAAGCAGAAGTGAGGTAGTGGTTCTGTCAACAACGTCAAACATTCTACAGTGATGATGTCAACAAACTAGTCTCATGCTGGGAGAAATGTGTAACTTCCCAGGGTGACTATGTGGAGGAATAAATATATCCACATGAAAAATAAATGTTTAGAATGTTAAGAAAACTCGTTTTATTTGCAAAGCTTTAACAGTTTCCTCGTGAGATATCCAGGGCCATTGCTTTTCACGCTGCACTCGTATATTCGACAAAACCACAGCTGCCATATGTGGCAGAGGGTACCTCACGTCCCATTATCAGCTTCCCCTCCAATGTTATTTTTGCGAATGAAACGTGAGAAGAACGACTGCCTATATAGTTTCCCATGAGCTCCAATTCTTTTGATTAATTTTTCTCATGCTTTTCAAATTATTCTATGAAGACGCATGTCGCTCTTAGTTGGACCTTCCCTACTACTTTTGTTAATCCTAACTGGTAAGAGCCACAAGACTAATGAACAAGACTCAAGAAATGTAGAATGAATTACATTTTTTACGACTGCAGCAATGAGCCTTATCCTGATGCCCACTTTTCCTATAATTTGTTATATGAAGGCATTCCACTTCAAGTCGTTTCAGTTGGTTATTTCTCAGTGATATGTTATCGCTAAAGATTCAAATGAATTTTCACTAATAGCGTAAGCCGGTAGTACAATGCATGGATGTCTTTACATTGTTTTCGCGCAGTATGTCGTATTTATTTACGTCCATGGTTACACCAGTCGTCTATCATCTACGGGTTTCTCTGCATTTCTTTACAGTGCCCTGGAGTTGCACTCTTCCTACAGGAAAAATACGTTATCTATAAAAAGTCCAATGGACCTTCCAACGTTGCCCAGTAAATCATTTTTATAGGGCGATTTAGCTGCCCAACCGATAGGTTTTATATGAAACATGCAACACCTTCAAAAACCAGGTGCGAGATTTTTATGTTCTCCCGCTCGCTATGTGAAAACGTCTAGTCCTACTCAAAAAATAAGCAGGATATTTTCCTAGGAATATTTTGTACTAGGGTATATTTTCGCCGGAGGCCACGGGTTTCGATTTATTCAAGGAAAACGCGTTTGAAAATCACTTTCGTACGTTTTTCTTAATAATTCGAAAACTACACTCACGCTCATAAATTAAGAATAATTGCAAAATATGGTGCCACACAAGGTGGCACCACACAAAACTGGCGCTAATAGCATAGGCACATAGGGAACACACACGACACAGATCTGTAAGTCCACGGTATTGGTGAGAAGCTGAGAAATCCGTCCCGAAACACATGTGCTACAAAACACCACTGTTTCCTGCGCATGTACCCCGACATCAATATGGGATATGATCACCATTCACATGTCCACAGGCCGCACAACGGGTTGGCATACTCTTGATCAGGTGGTCGAGCAGCTGCTGTGGTACAACATCCCATTATTGCAGCAGTGACTGTCGAGCTCCTGAAGTGCCGCAGGGGTTTGAAGACGTGCAGCGATACGTCGACCGAGAGTATACCAGACGTGCTGGATGGGGTTTAGGTCTGGAGAACTGGCAGGCCACTCCATTCGCCTGATATCCTCTGTTACAAGATACTCCTCCACGATGGCAGCTCGTTGGGGTCGTGTGTTATAATCCATCAGGAAGAAGGTGGGATCCACTGCAACCCGGAAAAGGCGGACATACTGGTGCAAAATGACGTCTTGATACACCTGACATGCTACGGTTCCTCTGTCAAAGACATGCAAGGGTGTACGTGCACCAATCATAATCCCACCCCACAACATCAAACCACGACCCCCATACAGATCACTTTCAAGGACATTAAGGGTTTGGTATCTGGTTCCTGGTTCACGCCAGATGAAAACCCGGCGAGATTCGCTGTTCTGGCTACACCTGAACTCGACCGTGAACATAACCTGGGACCACTGTTACAATGACCATGTACTGTGTCCTTGACACCAGGCTTTACGGGCTCTTCTGTGACCAGGGGTCAGTGGAATCTAGCTTGCAGGCGAATAAACCAAGTCTGTTCAGTCGTCTGTAGACTGTGTGTCTGGAGACAACCGTTCCAGTAGCTGCGGTAAGGTCCCGAGCAAGGCTAGCTGCAGTACTCCGTGGCCGTCGGCAAGCGCTGGTGGTGAGATATCGGTCTTCTTGTGGTGTTGTACATTGTGGACATCCCGGCCCGCTGTTTCTCACCAGCCTCCAGTCGCCATAGTATTCTACCCTTCATGTCGTCATTGATATGTGTTCTTTGAGCTATTTTCAACACACAGCCACCATTTTCACGTCTGAAAACGTCTGCACACTTACTCGCTGCGCCTTACTCTGACATGCACCAACACAATTCTGCGTATGTGGACTGCTGACAGCACTACCATGCGACGACTGCAGGTCCAATGCAACGCATGGTCATACCCCGAGGTGAGTTAAACCGCAAACCGCCCACCAGAGTGTTGTTTCACCATGTAGCAGCATTATCCTTAATTTATGAGCATAAGTGTTCATCATCTAGTGGAAATGTATTCCGAAGAAGAATTTAACTACAGAAATGCCCTGTTCATTTTTTCTGTAGGACTAATAGTTGCCGTCCGATGAGGCCGCGCGGTTCTAGGCGCTTCAGTCCGGAGCGGCGCTGCTGCTACGGTCGTAGGTTCGAATCCTGCCTCGGGCATGGATGTGTGTGATGTCCTTAGTTTAGATAGTTTTAAGTAATTCTAAGTCTGGGGGACTGATAACCCGAGATGTTAAGTCCCATAGTGCTTAGAGCCATTTGAAACATTTTTGACTAATAGTGTGCAAGCAGCAAATGAATGGGTACTAAAATCTAATGAATGGTATTTGAAAGCACTGCTGGTTGCGAAAAAACTAATGATAGGGGCAGATGTATCACTCTGCATACGTTGTTAACAGTATTGACCCTAAACACTTGCTTTGAGTACTCCACAAAATATATTTACATCCTTCGATTTCATTTCGTCAAATATAACTTTAAGCAGAAGACGGGATGATAGGACATCTTTTAAGACACCAGGCAATAACTTTTATGGTAGTAGAGGGAGCTGTAGAGAGTAAAAACTGTCAAAGACGACACAGACAGGAATACACCCAGCAAAGAATAGGGGACGTAGGTTAAGGTTGTAGTCGCTAATATGAGACGAAAATGCTGATGCAGCAAACGAATTCGTGGCTGGTCGCATCAAATCAGTCAGGAGACTGATTAAAAAAAATCGAATAACGTATTTAATTCTATATCTTAGAAGGTCCTGAATCCAGTACGAAATCCGTGTCGAATCTCAGTGAGCTCATATTTAGTTCACGAAATTATAGTGAATATTTGTACCGAATGATTTCCGAAAGTCACACAACACGTATCAGCATGCATGCCTTTGCCTTAATCTCTCTGGATTTCATGGACAAAAGAGCGAGCTGCGTTTAGCAAGATCTATGTTTACGAAGTCAGTAATGGAACTTTTTGAGGAGCTTTTAGATCTGAAGAACTGTCGCTACGCTTGAGAACATAGTGTGTGCCACAGGTCTGTTACAGACTGACATCAGAGACTTAAGCGTACAATTATGTGAAGCAGTCCGACGAAACACCTCGAAAAAAGGGATGGCATATGCTTCTTATCAACCACTTGGTACCGTCGTTATTCCAGGAACCCGCGATTTACCAGTTCTTTGTGAAAAGAAAGGTGTTTTGTACAATCTCAGTAGAATATCTGAGGTATTACATTCGATCCATGTGCTTTCCCACAAAAGAGCGATTTTTTATCTGCCATTTTGGCAGTCATGTGACGATTGTTGAAAGGAGGAACCTAGTGCATTGTGCTACAGCACAAACGCCTGATATTCGGTCTTCCGGAACAGCTCGCGTTGAGTCGAGGAGTGTTCGTGTCACGTATTTTCGTTGGCGCTGCCCCCGGACATTAAAGCGTTCTCCTAGCGCTCAGCCGACGCTCCACTCGCCTCGCGCTTCCCCGACAGCGTTGCGCATCCCGGCTGATGGTGCGACCGCATGGGAACAGTGGCGGGATCCCCCCTCCCCCCTCCCGGAACCGTAAATGGGACTGCGTCGGCTTTACGACGCGTCCGCTAATTAGTGCGCAACGTCCCCTCCGTGTCCGCCCCCACACACCCACAGTCTGCCACACACACGCCCTCACTCCATGCTGCTTTGATGGCCGGGGCCCTACCACCCAATCTTTCTGCAGCCTCAGCCAGAATGCTTCGAGCATGCGAGACGCATCTGTAAATGCACGTGAGGCAAACAAACAGCTCGTTTACGTCCAGTTCGCACGATTTATGCTAGTCAGCTGTCGGTACACGCCTGATCTCGCATCTTCCACTAGCAGTTGAAAATTTATATCATCTCTCAAGGCAGACACTATTAATCAACATACTTTTCGAAAACCTGTGATTTTCATTTAATGGCATCTTGTCACGTGTCACTCATCCAGCCACTATGTACTTATCCAGGTATATAAATAGTGTATAATTATTGGAAGTTGTGTGTGAAGCTGGGTTCTGGTTTAATGAAAAGCATTGTTCCCTTATATTAACAAACCAATCACAGTTTTAGTCCTTTTATTCTCCTCAGAGGCAGTGAATGACTTCTGACATTTCGTGGTGTTGCTTGAATGATATACGGTTTAATGATGTCAGTTCACTTATTTAAACATACCGCTCAGTTCTGCCCATATTTTGTTTATTTGGGAATTAATTAATAGGGAACAGCTGTCAAGATAATAGCAATTAATAGTTAGTAACTGTCCTGAGAAATACCGTAATTTATGGGCGGAAAGATGGCTGCCAGATGGGGCATACGCGTTTATGTTTACCCAGGTGTTAGATAAAAATCAAATGCCTTTCGTGTAATGTGATAACTATAATTTATGATCAAAAAATACTGTCTCCTCCACTGCTGCTTTGTGCTGCTTCCCAAACCACAACTGTGCTCCTGTTATCACTAGCCTCACCACCACCACTTCTTAGTGTCCCCAGCATTCTGAGTCTGCCATTATTAACCTGTACCTCATTCAACTCACTACATGAAATCAACATCATCCATGCCTGCAAGAAGAATAAAAAGAAGGAAACTGTTTCATTCAAATGTATCAAACCCTCCATCTCTTCCTCATTATTATTATTATTATTATTATTATTATTGTTGTTAATTGTCATGTAGTAATGTTTTCTTTCTCCATCAGTACACCAGACTCCAAATGAGAACGTACTGGATCAGCGAGATTTATGGGAACCATTCGGTTTTCCATTGCCCTTACTTGATTTGTTGGACTTAGGGTTCCACTGTCTATTGTAACCAACCTTAAGCCTCCACCATAGCAGTAGGAGTAGTCCACCGACATCATGTAGCAGAATAAATCAAAATAACTTCTCTTCTATGATTGTGAGCTACCGCTATAACCTACATTCACACCCACACCTGTTCTGTTATAGTGATATAATAATACATTAAAGTCTGTCTATTCACTACTATGTACAGTCTGAATGAGGGCGATAGCAAGTGTATGGTTGTCAGTAGTGTTTGAAAATCCTCAGTTTAGCAGTAAGAATGTTATGCTTCCATCATATGAATGGTGTCAGGTGGGTGAAAATTTCTAAACGATAGCTTCTTAGTTCAACGATAAGACTGCACCCCCTGCGTTACTGAGTTCTCACTGATTGTGTGTCAGTGACTATCAGAGAACTATTAAAATTACCGATGGTAAGGGTAGATTACTGTACACCTATTCACAGAAAGCAACATCCAGAAAATTGGCATGCTCCACGTCAAGAATTAAGTGTGCAGTGAATGACTGTATTGGCTGGTGGGACTAAGTTTAGAAATATTTTTCCAGTTTTGTATACCTCTTACAAAGCTGACTAATGAGAACACTTTTAGGATTGCACATATAAATCCTTGAAATAAGTTGTGAGACTGTGCAGAGAATGTGTGGTGCTTCGATGTTACTTGATGTAGGCAAAGAAATGCATATATACGTTTCCCTTTCCCACAATGTTATACAAAGTCACAACAGAAAATAAATTACCTGTAAGAAATTCTTTGTTCTTTTATTTCGAGTAAACATGCAGTGCCATTGTTAATCATTCACAGTAGTGTGACATTGCATTAAGAGAAATAAATGAGTAGGGCTCTTTACTAATTGACAATAAGCTATATGGCAGCTATGTTCTTTTCCATGCAGAGGAACTCCCCAAAAATATGTGATAGATTTTTTGTAAAAAATTATCAATAGATAGCTGACTTTTTTCTGGTTTATTCACATGATATATATAATAATTCTTTTGGGCTGAGAGATATATACCTTTGACTAGATATTACAGAGATACACAGCACTGACTAGAAATGTCAGAGACACGTTTTTCTCTTTGGTAGATGACTCATTGAATAGATACATCTTTTTCTTAATGATTAGTTGTCACAGAGGTACCTTTCATATGCCCACAAACTACTACTACATCTCCCCTATCAGTCAAATATTTTAAGTACAATATGATAGATTCTTTTTGTAATACTGTTATATTCTGTAAAAATATCAGACCAAAAACATTTTTGATACAGTATTAATGATTTATGTATATAAACAAGAAATACTGGAGTGTTTAGCACACCTCACACACTAAAATTATGTACAACTTTTACATATATACACTGTCCGCCGCAAATCTCATAGACGCATGCATATACACAACTGTTTACATAGGTATGACAAATGATTCACGCAACTATTCCACAAACACTCACAAATGAATAACCCAACCACACACTCAACCACTGAGGCGAATAGAATGAGTATGCCTATACTCTCTATCAAAGATGAACATACAATTTCACGTGATTAGTATATCACCTACACCTGAGGTACAGACAGTAGTGTCCCTATTTTGCTCAATCCTAAGGTGTATTATGGAGGGAGACGTATTGGAATTATCTGTCCAACTGTGGTTGCTGCAGTGCTTGCATGGTGGAGTGGCTAGTGCATCTGCCTGGAGTGCGGGAGACGTGGGTTCGAGTTCCTATCTTGGTAAAAAATTTGAATTCATTGCTTCGGTAGCATTCTTTATCAAAGATAAAATTGACATTAACTATGTCCCTGAAACATGTAATTTCATCTGTTCAATATAGCCCTAATATTTGGAGAGATTAACGGAAACTCCATTCTGTGTTGTGCTTCGAAAGTCACTCACCTTACAAAGTAGTGAAAGTAGCATGTCAGCATAGAAAACACTCATGATAGATCTGAAAATATTGTTAATATCACCACGCCAAGCCTGGCATTACGAACCAGAAAACAGGCAGATATAGCACGATGTATACAAACAAACAACAGATTTTAAATCATTTATGTTCAAATCTTACTTAACTATGAAGCATCTTACCATACCCACTCATGCCAAGTCTCTGAGGCCAACTAGTTTTCTTGGTCCATTCAAAACACAATGTTATCTTACAACCTCTCTGCCCACACAATTTTTATTGGTCAGCGCAGCTGCCTCGCCAGAGTACCTACTCATGGCTCCTACTGGTCGTGCTAAAGACGGTCATGATTTCAGTTATAGATAGCTCACTACAGAACACATATTATCGTAGTTTATATGATTTAGTTTGCTATTAAAGACCTGATTAGAGAACTATGACTCTTAAGTGATACCGAATGGTGATAGTCCACAATTCGGTTTTGGTTTACTCTGTTCAGAACCAACCGTTACCGATTTCGGAATGGTGCAATCACTTTCAAACAACTTACATGCTCTTATCAAATCACGTCGAAACTGGTTTCAAGAAGAGTTCCCACAGAGTAAACAAAAATTTAGAGTTCTGTAGAGTGACAGTATGGTACCACTTCAAGTCCATGTTTGAATATAACGTACGTGAAATAACCACAAGGAACATATCGTTTTCCTTAATGTTTACACAGACATTAACACAAATATTCTTTACTAAGCAAGCTTATTGGACAGAAAGAGAGTCTCGATTCACCAAATTTCCTTACTCATTTATACGAAATGGTAACTAAACATCTTGGAAAGAAGCTTTTCTATTCACTTCTGTAATATTTATCGTCGCTTCCATACATAGCACCAGTCGACGTTTTTAAGATAACACCTATATGTCTAGTGCGTTCTCCGAACACTTCTCTTACAACTGCCAGACCAGGTTCTGTATCTTCTGTACTTATTCCATCATCGGTTAGTTTGCAGCTGAAGCAGCAGAATATCTCCATTACTTTCACCATTAGTCTTCCAAGTCATATTCTCACTTCATTACTTTGTTTTACTTGTTTGATTATGTTCACCTTGTATCATCCTGTCACTAATATATCAACTCCTGTTCCATCTCTTAAAATAAATATCATCAGAAACCTTCAGGTCTCTGGCCACATTTCTACCTAGCTTCCTGTACTGTTCGCTCTTTGTACAAACTAATATTGTATGCTAGAGTTTTAAACATGGCTCCATTGCCAGCGACCGTTACATAGTAAAATTAAAGCAAAAATGAAGTCTCTTTGTCCTACGTTTCGGCCACCACTAAGAGTGCCTTCATCAGAAATAAAAGATTTAAGTGGCATGTAACATAAGAACAAATTTGTAGGAAAAAAAAATTTTAAGCGTAAGTACTAAATAGCAGTATAAAAAGAAAGGCATAGTACTTACATATCACGCACAAAATAAATATCAAACAATAAAGCTTTCGTCACAAAGTTTTAAAATAGAAAACATAGAAGGCAAGCCACTATGGGCTTCTCAGACATGTCGAGCTGCGGTACGTCAGACAGGCGCATGCGTTAGCAATTGCGGGCAGGTGAACATTATACCACAAATGCCATCTAGTAGCCGCAAATACAAACAGGCTACTTAACGTTCAAAATACAGAGTGAGTCACTAGCTATTGGCACCAAGAATAATTCCGAAAATATGATAGTAGCTAAAAAGTTTGCGGGACAAATGTTGCATGGGACAACGGGGGCCATAATATGACGTTTCTTTTTTGTTGCTAGGTGAGGTCGCTTCAGAGATATGAAGGGCAACTTTGATTTTTTAAATGGGGTGCTATAGTTTGGTACTTACTTTCTGATAGCGGCTATTGAGACGAATCTAATGATGTGTAACAGTAAGGTCTTTGAAGGTCAACGAAGCTCGCAAAGGTGGCATGAACGTCCATTTAGAGGTGTTCGAATTGATGACCATTGGTATCAGTGGAGTGCTGTAATCTTGTTATCATGGATTGAGTGGTATTCCTTATCAAATCGGTACTTATCGAAGCACTTGCTCTAACAATTCTCTGTCGCATATCATCAGGTGTATTTGTAATGTCTTTATAAACAATGTCTTTTACGAATGCCTACAAGAAAAAAAATGCAGAGGCTTCAAGTCTAGCGAACGAGCCGGCCACGACATATCTCCTCCGCATCCACTCCAACGATTTGGGAATTGTCTCTGCAACTCATTTCTAGCAATCAGCGAAAAATGTGCCGGACACCCATGGCGTTGATACCACATTCTGTTCCAATAACAGACCTAATGTTTCTTGCAGGAATGTGGTGTACTTCCTACCATTAAGATTTCCTTCCATGAAATGGGGGTCTATAATTCTCTCCTCAAAAATCCCACACCATACAATCACCGACCGCCGTTTTTGGTGCGCAACTTGCCGCAGCCAACAAGGATTTTCAGTTGGAGTTTCACATTTCCGTGATTCGTGAATGTAGCCTCGTCAGTAAATAAAATCAAATTAATAAATGTGTAATCCCTCTGAATGTGAAGATGAGCCCACCCTCAGAATTCAATGCGACGCAAACAGTCCGTACAAGTTAATTCTTGGTCCAGACTGGTAAGGTAAGGATTATATTTATGGCGATGCAGAACGCAAACAACACTACTCTGGCTCATGCCAGATTCCCTTGCGATTTGACGCGAACTAACAGAAGAATCTCGAACCATAATGGCTAGAGTACCAATTTCCATCTCCTCGTTAGTAACTTTCCTTTGCCGGATATGTTTCCGATGTGTTAAAGATCCATTTTATCAAAATGGCTCTGAGCACTATGGGTCTTAACATCTGAGGTCATCAGTCCCCTGGAACTTAGAAATCCCTAAACCTAACTAACCTAAGGACATCATACACATCCATGCCCGAGGCAGGATTGGAACCTGCAATCGTAGCGGTCGCGCAGTTCCAGACCGAAGTGCCTAAAACCGCTCGGCCACTCCAGCCGGCCTCCATTTTATCATACACATATCTAAATGTACGACGTTTATGGTGAGTACGCTGAGGATATCCTTCAGCCTATAAGTCTCTAGCACTCAGTGAATTTAGTTGGAATTCTCCGTAAATGAGAAGCATATTGCCTTGTTCTTCGAAGGAATACGTCATTCTAATTCGCTTGATTCGACGATACTAGACTTACCGTTCCTATTAGTGTTGTAATGCGGAACCGTCGAATGGTGTTTACATGTCAATGGCCCTTTAGATGGATACGCCGTATTCAGCGAATATTTACTATTTGCACGATAAACGAGAGAGAATTGTCAGAGCATGAGCTTCGGTAAGTGCCTAAGTGACAAGGAATACCACTCATTCCATGATAAGACGATTGGAGCACTCCATTGATACCAATCGTCATCACTACGAACACCTGTAAATGGACGTTCGTGCCACCTTTGTGACCTTCTTTGTCCTTGAAAGACCTTGCTGCTACACCAAACTATAGCATCCCACTTAAAAAAGCAAAATTGACTTTCATATCTCTGAAGCGACCCCCACCCTAGCAAGAAAAAACCAACCTCATATTATGGCCCCTGTTGTCCTATGCAACATTTGTCCGACAAACTTTACGGCTACTATCATACTTTTGGAGTTATTCCAAGTGGCAACAGTGAGTGACTCACCCTCTATATACAGACGAATATTGTGATGAATATTATTTAATACATGAAGTAAGAGGCAATGTTTTATCTGACAGACATGGTAAAAATTTGTCTACGTAACAGCTTAGAAGAAAAGTTTAAAGGCTGAAAACGGCATAGCAAATTTAGAAAGGGAACTTAGTTTTTCAGTGTAAGGTAGGTAACGAAACAGTGATTATTAATTTTTGTATAAATTTCGGACGTATTCTGATCATCACCAGCACTTACTATTTACCCACATGTTCAGTTTGATGTTGATACTAAGAGTATTTTACGGTATGTGTGGCTGATGTACGTGGCTGTTAATCGTGTATACGCTTCTTATCTTTCTTATGTAGCACCAGGCATTTATAGATGTAGCGTCAGCAAACTGAATTTAGTTGGTTACACGCTGTTTTTGTTTGTAACAGATCTGAAGATGGTGAGCCGTGCGTGGCTCGTGTTCCCGCCATCATGTATTTTACACCCTGTTTTCAACGTACTTCCACCTCACTACGTTAATTTAAATTGCTAGTGTCACTGAGTTTCTGCTTTGCCTGACTGTGAGCGGCGTTAGCAGCGCGTATCGATATATCCCCTCTCGTAGTATCTTTGCTCGACTGCTATTACTTCACAGTCGTTGTCTGTCGTGGGCCAGTTCCAATCCGGGTCTGCCAGTCAGTTGGAACGTGTCTGGAGCGCAGGCCGCACCTGCCAGTCGTGAGTTGCAATGCGGCGCTATTGCAGTCGGGTTGGAGCAGCAGTGTGGTCTGCGTCGATATGACTCGCCGTATCGTTGCCGCCACACATCACTTGAGCCGGGCTGCGGTCTTGCTGGATCGTCGTCCCGATTTGTCTTCGTGCGTGCTTAGTCACTGTTGTGTGTCGTTCAAGTCTTCGTGCAAGTGTTTGTAAGGCTGTGTGTGTACTTGGCGTTACTTCCACTGACGACCATTTTAGATGTTGTCGGCATTCTGAGGCGAGTCGGTCGCTTGCTGCGGACGTGGGAAGTTCTGCGCGTGGTGTAGTCGGCTGGGGCCGCTGGCAGTCCCTGTGCAGTGTCGCAGAGTGCGTGGAGCTATCCGACTGCTAAGAGCTTCGTGGTTCGCCGACTGAGGACGTCAAAGTTGAGTAGCTACGTCTATTAATATTGTGATGGTTCACTTCGGTGGTTTTTTGTTGGGAAGGTTTCCCAGTGAGCAACCCTGAGTGGTTCGGATGCTGAGATTTAGCCATTAAATATTTTGGTCACCTACGATTTGAGTGCACCAGTGGAATTTTCTGTCTTGTGGCCACTAGTGTTCAGGTTACCTGCCCTGGGCACTGATGTAAATTCAGGCAGTGTCTCTTTCCTCACCTGTTGTCGCTGTCCAACATGGTGCATAATTTTGATAGCTAATACGTACTCCTTTGTGGATTATCACCTTTGTAACATTGCCGGGTGGGATTCTCATGTACTGATTGACGGGAAGCAAGTTGTTGTGTCGCTCGACCAGTGGGTGCGCCCTGGTTGGATTCTGACAGATCAAGAAGTATAGTTGGGCTCGCCACCTGTCTCACCTAAGTGAACGAGGGCAGACAGACCTCCCTGGAGGCCTTCTGAGTGCCACCAGTGTTTAATTATCTGTTGTCAGCTATTTTAAAATTTAGGCTTGTGGTTATTGTTTGTTTCTTAAAATTTTGCAAGATAATTTTTTAATTAATCTTTCAAGCTTAATCACTGCGGCCTTCTGCCTTTAAAGATTATGGTAATATATTTTGAAAATTTGCACTTTGACTGTGGCCCTCATCCATTTGTGTTGCACCTTGTATATGTTGCCTTTTGGGTTTTAAACTATTTTATTGATATCTTAAATGAATTTTTGATTTTTTTTAGGATTTCTTATTGGCCTTCTGCCTTTAAAGGTCTATGGTAATATATTGTAAAATTTAGGAAATTAATTGTGGCCCTCAGCCAATTGTATTGCACTTTGCGTATGTTGCGTTTTGAATTATTTTATTGATATCTTAATTGGACTTTCATCTTGTTAAGATTTCTTGATTGGAGGCTTTCAGCCCTGAAAGAGTTGCTAAAGTACAATAAATGACGGTTAGAAGCAGAAACTGACTTCAACCCTTGGCCCTTTCCACAATCCTATTACCTGCAATGGCCAACGGGTTTTGCAGGCGTTTCAGATGGCAGTGGCTGAAACCGGTAACAGTGAAGTATAAAAGGTTGTGTAGAACTAAATTCTGGGATTAGATTTCTTATAACAGCATTGTGGCAATAATCGATCTTCCGCAATGTAGGGTGGAACTTGTCGGAAAAATGTTTCAGTTAGGTGAAGCCATTGCCAGTATAGCTATGTTGCAAGGGGACTCCGTCATAAAAGAGGAACTGATTACACCACGAACGACCACACTAAGACTTCATTCGCACGATTGTGTACGTAAGGTTACTGGTGTATCTAGCCTGTTTATGTGTTTGTATGTTGGCAACGCTTTTCAGTACTATAGACTGCGTTAATATCTCTGACAACGCTGTTCGCCCTCTGTAAGAGACTGTGGCTTGAAGGATTCGCAGTTGGAATTTAATAGCTGGCAGTGATGGAGGTCTGCAGTGTCAGCGCGAGTGGACGGTCTGGACGTGTGTCCGCCATGCAGATTTAATACTCGTTGGACATGGATTATAAAATGTGGGCAATGGAATTATTGATTATATAATTTTAGGAACTGGATGTCACGGACGATTACATAATTTTTCGAATTGGATGTCATATGATTAAGGTAAAATCTGTT
This sequence comes from Schistocerca americana, assembly GCF_021461395.2. Taxonomy (NCBI): domain Eukaryota; kingdom Metazoa; phylum Arthropoda; class Insecta; order Orthoptera; family Acrididae; genus Schistocerca; species Schistocerca americana. The sequence goes on from NC_060122.1 coordinate 626,533,871, forward strand.
AAATTCATTGTTCGCTCTGCAACAAAATTTTTCCTTTGCTAACCACCTGCCAATCAGTAGTTAGAGCAATCCCTGTATTTAGCTGGCTGTAGTTGCTGCAATTGCTGTAGTTAGAGATATGAAGGTTCTCTGTGAGGTAAGTGTGTTATGAAATGTATGGGTTATTGTTAGGGTTTCTTCTAATTCAGGGCCGTTATTTGTGTTAATTAATAGTCCGATTGCGTTATCCTTGTGTATTTTGGGTTATTAAAGAATAGAATAAGTTTGAACTGTATTTGTCAAGACTAATTCTGTAGGTTAGAAATGATAAAAAAATGGCAAATTGACAGTACTTCAGTTTCACTCAGCAGTTTCAGAATTAAATAAATAAGTTTCACTGGGTAATCACTTTGGGTCAGTGTTGGGCCTAGGCTGCCAGTAGGAATCTTGTGTGTAGCGGAACCGTTAGAAGAGAATGAAGCATTAGATCAATTTTGTTGCTCTGATAAAAGAGGTACTGTATGCATACAGGAAATAAAGCGTTACAAGAACGTACCTGTTTCTACAGATTATTTTAGTAAAGACGATGTAGGATTAACCAAGGGGTTTTTAATCGTTAATACATATATCCTGCAGAAGACGAATGTGATGCGAGGAGTGTCAGGCACAGGCAGTAGCCAGACGCCATTGAAACTGCATTACCACAAAAAGTGAAGCACCTAAAGGGACGCAATAGGAAAGGGATGCAAAACTATTTTGGGAATTTAAAGATTTTTTCCTCCAAAAGGGCCATTACCTGCTATGCGTATTACACAGCACTGCTTACCAACAGGAAATGAATCACCACTCTATTGCTAACCATACAGAATTCCTAGGTCCTCGCAGCCAACTTTGGAGAAATTTACCCATCAACAGCCAGAAAATGGAATAATTGAAGAAAGTAAGAGTCCGTCGGGGCAGCAATAGTCGTCTTGCCAAAAAAATTAATGGATGGAACACGAAAACATGTTTTGTTGTGATTGCAGATGTCTAAATGCGAAAACCATAACGACCGCTTACCCATTGTGAAACTTCACATAATGCTTCGATCATTTAGGGAAATGCAAATACATCTCATCAATTGATTTTGTGAGTAGGTATCTCCAGAAAGAGGTTGCACCGCAAGATCGATACAAAACAGCGTTTTCGGCACCCTTGGGACATTAGATTCAGAAGAACGCCGTTTGGATTAAAAAATACAGCTGCAAACTTTCACAGGTTGTAGGACGGCGTACTCAGAGGTTTGAAACCATGGCAGTGCTTATTGTATCTCGATGACACAATCGTCTACCGGAGAGATATGGAGCAAGATACGTAGAGATTAAGGGAACTATTCCTAGGGTTAAAAGCAGTAAAGTTGAAACAGAACATGTTGTACCGTTCCATATTTTTCTCATTAAATTTCCGGTACAAGAGAAGTAATACCGAGTGTTTTTCTCTGCAGAAATAAATCAGTTGGCAACAACGGCGTATGTTTATTTATTTATTGATGTTATCTAGTGTGTGCCTTGTTTCCCTGCATCCTTTCCCTTGTGCGACGTAGACTTTATGAATGAGAAATTACGTGAAATAGCAGAAAGCTTTAGTCAGAGGTTGTAGCACTGCATGAGTAGAGTGGTTCTTTGGTATGGTAGCACCAACCCCCATGCGCGAATAAGTATGGCAAAGACGAAATGTGCAAGTCAACTCAGAGGTCCCGAAGGCACGAGTTCAGGCTCTGTCAGGATAGCGAACCACCCCCTCGAACCCTGCTTCTGAACGCGGAACGGTTAAGCGATGTAGCCTGCAGGACACTGGTTCCTGGGTAGCGGCGTTGTGCAGACGTTGAAGACATAGCTCTCGGTTTTATGGCAATATTGTGAAAGGTTTCAAATCTGTTCGTTACTAAGGTCCATGTATTGAAATCAAGTGTAAGATTACCGCGAAGCCCCAATAAGGGATTTTATGAAACTTCCTAGCAGGTTAAAACTGTGTGCCGGACCGAGACTCGAACTCGGGACCTTTCCCTTTCGCGGGCAAGTGCTCTATCGACTGAGCTCCCCAAGCACGACTCACGCCCCGTCCTCACAGCTTCAGTTCCGCCAGTACCTCGTCTCCAACCTTCCAAACTTTACAGAAGTTCTCCTGCGACCTTGCAGAACTAGCACACCTGAAAGAAAGGATATTGCGGAGACATGGCTTAGCCACAGCCTAGGGGTTGTTTCTAGAATGAAATTTTCACTCTACAGCGGAGTGTGTGCTGATATGAAACTTCCCGGCATATTAAAACTGTGCCGGACCGAAACTCGAACTCGGGACCTTTGCCTTTCGCGGGCAAGTGCTCTACCAACTGAGCTACCCAAGTACGACTCACGCCGTGGTCACTGGCAGAAGTAAAGCTGTGAGGACGGGGCGTGAGTCGTGCTTGGGTAGCTCAGTCGGTAGAGCACTTGCCTGCGAAAGGGAAAGGTCCCGAATTCGTGTCTCGGTCCGGCACACAGTTTTAATCTGCCAGGAAGTTTCATATCAGCGCACACTCCGCTGTAGAGTGAAAACTTCATTCTAAAGGGAGTTTATCTTCGTAATTTGATTACATTTCAGTAAGAACTTTCGTTTATGCCTTCGTCAGGCACGCACTATGTGTCTTAAGCCCACGGTCGTATTATTGCTCTGAGCGCAACAGAAGTTAATTCATTTAATAAATTTCAATGTGGTGTTTCCTTCACAGTGATATTTTGGGGGATTTTCCTGATTTCTGATATGTTTTCTTTGTGTACTGGGCTTCCCGCCATGTGGTCGGTTGGAGCAACCGCCACATTAATAAAGTGTAGTTTCGTTCCAAAAATTTACAGTAGCTTCACTACGGTTTCGTGTAGCTCAGTGACGTAATAGTAAATCTGTGCAGAGAATTAGAACACTGAATCATGAAATGTGCGCGTATTCACTTTGGCGCGATATTGTGTCAACGGTCGTTAATAGGAAGGTGGGCCATATCAATTGATACAAGGTACGAGTAAATAATTATACGGCAGTGCGTGAGTGGAACATACGACAGAAATAATGTTGTGTCAGAATTTTTGTATTTCTGCTGGCTACCCCAACTTGGCCAAGTGTGTGAATCACTATCATGGTGATAATTAGTAAACGTTTCTTTCTCCCCCCCCCCCCATAACTATTTGATTTGCTTATAATGAAGTGTGTTACATAAAATATTCGGGTTAAACTGTTATGTCTATGGAAAGTTCCGATTTTAATGCCTTTTGATGAAATGGGGACTTACATAATTTTTCCCGTGTTTTGATAGTCAGTGTTTCTCGTACCGCCATAAGTACTTTGATTTAATGCAATGAAGTATGCTACCAAATATGCAGGGCAAACTATTGTATCGCAGAAGGTTGCGATTTTATTGACATTTATTCTGTTGGTATGGAGACTTGCAAAATTTTCCCGTCAAAGGATAGTAAATGTTCTTGCGCCCCTAGTTCAGTGTCCACAGCTCATGGTCGTGTGGCAGCTTCCTCGCTTCCCACGCCCAGGTTCCCGGGTTCGATTCCCGGCGGGGTCAGGGAGTTTCTCTGCCTCGTGATGACTGGGTGTTGTGTGATGTCCTTAGGTTAGTTACGTTTAAGTAGTTCTAAGTTCTAGGGGACTGATGACCATAGATGTTAAGTCCCATAGTGCTCAGAGCCATTTGGACCCAGTTCAGTAGGGCGTTGTTGTTTTGGAACGCAGGGTAAACAAAAACTGCTATTTAGAGTCGAGTGGACCATTTACTACACCCTCTTCGGGGTGCACATGTCAATGAAGTCTGAAATAATTAGTCAGATACTCTTCCACCCTGACCGAGCTCACTTGTAGTGTCTTTTGCTGAACTTGTTACACATGACCTATAGTAATTAAGTTTAACATCAATAGAAGGCATGGTCTTAGGTATAGCTGTGTGCCTGCATAAAATTCCACTGAATCCAGGTCTGCGTTCCCCTTTCCCTTTCCATAATTACGTGGTGAAAGTAAATCCTGTTTATTAGAGAGACCATTTGTCATGTTGTTTAGTATGAGAGCCCCTGCTGTTGCTAATAATGGGCGGTAACTAGCTCCAATACATACATAGCAAATTGTTCAAATGCTACAGACAGTCAATAAATATCAATTAATCAAAATGTAATCAATAAATTTCAATTAATCGAGATAGTTTACTGATTATTTCCTGTCTTTATTATTAACAGCTTAAAGAATCTGTAAAACCTGAAGTATACAAAACTCCTTAGAAAACTGAAAGTAAGAATTGATAAAATACCCTTAGACAAGACAGGCAAACCCTAACAAATTAGTCCGTACCTCAGTCACACCCTGGGTCAACAAATAAAAATAATTAAAGCTCTATACTCCCTACTAAGCCTCGCATAGGTGCCTTCTGTAGTGGTTATAAATACTGAGTTATCTGTTGCCTTCAAATTTTTACGGGTAAGTTAAACCCACCCACAAAAATTATTAATACCCCAGTAGTAACTGGCAGCGGCCGGTAATTTCGTGGAGCACACGAGTTTTGTAAACCAGTACCGCAGAGGGTAACTTGCAGAAGCATTAGGACACGGTAAGCGGCTGTAAACATCCTACCGGTAGAGTTTCATCGGTACCATCGGTAGGCTGGTTACGTTGAAAAGTTAACATTGATTATGAAAAAGTGTAATTTTGTGATGGAAGAGGTAGCATACCTAGGTCATATCATGAGTAAAGATGAGGTTAGGACAGACCCAGCATTCATTAGGACTGTACGTGAATTTCCTGTACCAGAATCTGTAATGATGTTGTAATCGTTCTTGGGACTTGTGAACTGTTACTGTCGGTTCATAAAACGATCTGTGGATGTTGTCAGACCGTTGACACAATTGTTAAAAAAAGGGACTAAATTTGTGTGCATAGAAGAGTGCCAGCATGCTTTTGATCAGCTACAAGCAGTTTCAACATCGTGTCCAATAGTGGCATTTCCGAATTTTGATACGTAATGTTTTAGCATGTGATGCATCAAGGCGTGCGCTTGGCTGTGCGTTGACACAGGAGGTAGGACAGAACATCCTGTAGCTAATGCATCAAAGTAACTAAATTATGCAGAAATAAATTATTCCACAACAGAGAAATAGACTTTATGCCTTTTTTATGGAATTACACATTTGAAATGTTACCTGTTTGGTAAAATGTTTAGATTGATAACATCATGGAGTATTAAAATGGTTGTTAGGGTTAAAGGATCCTTCCGGTAAGTTGACACGATGGGCAGGAAGATTAAGCGAATATGACTTCAAAGTTACGCGTAATCCAGGGAACACGCACGGAAGTGCGATGGCTTAAGTAGAAAATAGCAAGATTTTATATTGGGGTGATGATCACAAGGAATGGCAAGGTGCACAAAGAGCAAATATTGAATGTAAGCAGTATTTTAAGCAGTCACAGTTTTGTGTGTTGGATGGGTTGTTATGCACTGTGGGTAGCGGTACCAGCGATACTAAGGGTTAAAACGCCACAAGAAGTTCATGGTCACATATTAACAGGTCATGGAGGTTGCAGATCTACCAACAGATGAACAGCCGAAAGGTATTCGTGGAGGAATAGGCAGGCAGAAATAAATCAGTATGTACATCATTGGATGCAGTGCGCACAGAGAGCGGATCTGTGTCTAGGAAGAGTGTGAGTTCAGAGTTTACCTGAAGCATTAGCACCATTCGAATTTCTGGGGATTGATGCTTCAGGTCAGTTCAATAAGAGACCTGCAGGGAATCAGTATGTACTGTCAATCATAGGTCAATTTCACAATACAATGAAATGGCCGCAATGCCAAACCAGGAGGCAGCAACAGTGGAACAAACACTTGTGAATAATTGGATACTGAAGTTGACATGCGTGAAACAATTATAACAGAAGAATGAACGAAACCCGTGTCAGACCTATTCAAGAAACTGTGTGATTTCTTGAGTCTGAAGAAGTTAAGTACGAGTCCTCTCCATCTATAAGACAATCAAAGAACTGAAAGAGTGCATAGGACAATCGGGAAGATGCTTGGATACTACGTTGACTCACATCACACGAACTAGGATGTCTATCTGAAGTACGTCGTCTTTGTCTGCAACTCAAAGCAGCATATGAATACAGCAACATCGCCATATGAAGTTGTATATGGTCTTGAAATTCCATAACCATTCGACGAATTGAAAGTGAAGAAAGGAAAGACTTGGGAGTCTGTTTGGGAATTTACCAGAGTGATTAGGGAAATTTGGAACACACAGATAGCAAATACACGAGCTCTGGAGACACAAGAAGAAGCAATTGGCCATATGGCAGGAATACCACAGTATAAGGTTGCTCAGTGGGTGATGCTGTCAACTTTGATATACCGATGGAAAAGACCAAAAGCTTTTGCAAAGTATCAGGGGCCATGCGAAGTGTTAGAGGTTACATTGCCAGGAAAATATCAAGATTTCACTGTCGAGAGAACGGTAATTGTGCATGTAGGATGGTTGGAACCTTTTCAAGGGAGTCCATAAGTTATTCCAGAGAAAGGAGATGAAGACCAGAATGTGAGTGAGGAGAAAGGTATCAGAAAATAAACAAGAGGTTATAGATGAAACTAAAACGAGGAACCCGAATGGATTACTGCTTAGGGGATAGTCATTTACTGTTTTTTGTGTTATGTGCAAATTTAGTGTGGTTAATATAAGCAGCTGCGGAGTACCAGTGAATTTAAGAGGAAGGAAAGTAATAGGTATTCCTGTCCATATATGAGATTTGCAGAAGGACGTATTGACTAACACACAAATACTACAGCAATTGACTGGGGAAGTAATGCGGTATGTCAGAGCTGCAACGAGGTAGTGAATAAGAATTTCAGGGATAGAGAAGTAAAAATAACAAAATTGTTGAAGTCCGTAGAAGATAGTGCTTGGGAAAGTAACAGAACTTCAGGGCGCTACGCAGCAGGATGTAAGATGTAATGCTAGGGGTAAACTTTCTGTCGCCAGAGCAATATTTAGGGAGTCTAAGTTAAATACAGAAGGAGCTACCGCCAGAGTTGGGGTTTGTTTTAGAACTCGAGCAAACAGCTTATCCATTTTTTCAAGGTATCCACAGTATCGCTGAGTGAAAGTTTACATTTCTGTTTCTGTACTAGCAGCAGGGAAACAAGCACATTATGAGTCCAACATAGTTCATGCATATCCTGTCAAATGGGGGATATTGATGACATCTGTAGTAGTAAAACGGCAGAGACTGTTATTAATTACAAAAGAAATGGGAAGATATGTAGAAATGGAAGACGCAAAGTTGCAAAAATGCCACCTAGGGGAAATCAGTCTGTCCGAATATGGTATTAAGAGACGGGCAGGATTCTTAAACTGTGAAATTTTTCATGAGACAAAAGCAGGTAAGACAATGGAATACAGAAGAGATCGAGCCGGAATCGTGCTTTCAGCAGGTCGAGGCGAGTTCGTTGTTTACCTGTGACAGGATGGTGGTAATGGATAGTTGTTTCCAGCAGGGTAAACTTACGTCAGCAATGAGGCTGGAATTGAATGGCACTGGACTGTTATTAATCGGAACAGTGTCAGAGATAATGGAGTCTACTTCCCATCTTGCCACCACGATTTCAGGGAAAATTCAACTGAATATTTCGCAGCCCTGTTTGTAGTGGCGAGAATACCCCATGGAAGTGCTACCTGCCACAAATCTAATCAACTTAAATGAAACCCTAGGGGTGGAATTAATGCAGTCTACAAATAGGCTTCTGTCCTGGCAGGAGGTATGAGTCTCTCTGGGAACCTTATTACAGCATGTTAATTAACATCAGGGAAATCAGCAACAGAAATAGACAACATTGACTATGGTCATACCAACCACTGCAGGGGCACATTTTCTGCCGAGTGTAGTCTGCCGAGTGTTTTGGTACATGGAAGACTAAGCTAAAGACTGATCTGGACCCAGACGTCACTCACATTCCAGTGGATTGGATATATCAAGCATAAAAGCAGCAGAAGGAAACTGAACGTACAATGGTGCAGTATTAAGAATATCTGATTCATTTTAGCTAGCAAGTTGGGCACAGGGAGTTACAAGTGACTACGCAAGAAGCGTAGTAATGAAATAAGTTCCATGGTGTTTGAGTTAAAGAGCAGGGCAAGGGGCCCTGGCGAAATGTCTCAGATCAAGTGACAGGGTTAAAGGAATCAATTGTTAGAATAACTCTTAAGAGGCCAAACAGGGCCAGAAGAGCTGGATGCCAGGAACTTCAGTGTAAAGGATAACCTAGTTTGCTCGACCAAAGGGACTGGGTCTAGATAAAAAAGGGGGGGGGGGCAATATAGGATATCGACCATACTCGGTCAAAAATACGCCAGAGCAGAAGTCAGTTGTGACAGAGCCAGCCGTAGCCTACACCACGAGCCTGTGATAGCCGGAGTGACGTCCCGGAATGCAGTATGGGTCGCTGTTCGACCATGAGACAGAGCAGCCTACCCTGAGTCATAAGGGAGCCGCACACTCGGTGGAAGAAGTTCACAGACATCGTCAGCTGCACCGCCGCACTGTCATCATGGTCGCCGCCAGAGAAGTCGCAATCGAACGATGCCCCACTCGGACCCACTCTTTGCACTTCCAGCAGTACTGGAAATCTATTGTTTCTCATGAGAGGCCACTGGATGCCTCCATGAAGCTGTTTCTGATGTACTACGGCGGAGGGCCAGAATAAAGAAATTAACAGAACAGATCTACTGTCGTCCTGACGTCTTAATTCATTCTCCACGGGTGACAACCCAAGGATCATTTAACAAATTATTATCTTAGGCAGAAATTTCTAGGGATCCTTGATCGTGTAAGAGGGTGCCTTTCCCTCCTTCTGTAATGCTGGACTTCCACAACGAATGGCGTGAAGCGCCTTTCTGTCACAACTAGTGTAAGTCTGTCAATTTTACTGCAGTAGCCATTCCGTGACGAACTGTGTAGTTCACTGCAAATTTAGTAGCTGAAGCGAAACTTTGAAGCGAATCGCGAAAAATCAACAATGGAAGAACACGGAAGAGAGACGAGCAGACAGAAGTTACCCTCTGCAACTTGATTAATACTGCGGAAGGTACTCTATGGAAAACAATTTTCTCTTACAAATGCCGCCACATTCTCTGGATGATTCTTAATCTGATCATCAGAACTGTGAGTTCCCTGAAATGGAGTAGCATTAAAAATCAGAACATTTTTACTAGCAGGGGTCACGTGCTTTGTAACTTTATTGAGTGTAAACAGAAAATTCGATGCATACCACAATAAATTCAATGCATACCGCTATCGCAGTTTCCAGCAAACCTTACGCGCACGTGTACCATCGACGTAATTTAATTTGTAGTGCAACGGATACGAAGCTACATTCGCAGAATTGGAAACAGTGATAAAGTTAATTACTACGTTTCTCACAAAGCGTATCTACGACCTACTAGGAAAACTCCACGTGCCTTTATTTCGACCTTTTCACTGCAGTTGCATTTGAATATTTCTTCATTCCTATCGTTCGCCTTCCGTCCTGTACATTTCAGAATATCTGCTGCTCCCTATATCACTTAACTTTCTTTATATGCTTAAATCTATCCGGATTTGCCCTTGCGATTCTGTGTTTCTATTCACTTACAGTTCAAATAACGACTGATGTCGTAACGTGTCATTCTACTTGTTCGCATCATTATGTACTTGGTAACATATTTTCCCTCTTTAACTCTTCGATGGACGTCTTCATTCCTTAACGCGTTGGTGCCAGAAATATCAAAAACATTCATTTTCCCGCATTTAGTGGATTACAGGATTTGATAACAACAAAAAGATACTGAACTTTTTCAGAATCCCATTTTTACAATAATGAACCGTTTTAAGATGGTGGCACGTTTGAGTTCCATCTGGCGCTCTAGCGTGTTCTGAAGTACAATTCCTAAGGTAGCACTTATCCTAAACAACGAAAAAAAGGTAAATTGCACTTAGGCTACAAATCTGGAAGGTTGTTGCCATGGATGGTCCTATATTTCATAATAAAGTTAGCAGAAGGTGTCCAGCAATTACATTTGCTGCAGGATTACTAAACGTCATTCCTGAAGACAACTTTCTGTTTAAAGGTGGCAGAAATGTACTCCATAAAATGAATTTTCTCACTGTGGTACACATTGGATCTTTCATTTACTGCAGACCTCACATTTTCTGCTGCCTGGTGAGAAAGTGACAAAGGGAACACTTTCATTTCCTGACCTTACAACCTTCCGGACGGTATATTAATATCTTCATTTAGTTGCATGTATTACTTTCAGAAAGGCCTTACAGCTCTGATGCTGATATGATCTGCGTTTTTCTGAAGCATCGCTTCTTGAGAAACATTTCTCCTAAGCTCCAGCAGTGGAATCTTTCCCCACAGCTCACAGTACAGTAAATGAGTGTTTCCAGATGCTATTCCTGTCATACCACAGAAGAGGTGATGCCACAACTTTCTGGATCTTTTTCCTGGCCACAAGCAAATCTACATCAGCAAACATTGTCCTCGCCACCCTTATTACAATTGCTTCCTTTCTAAATAAGAGCCTTGAATTTTGATTTCGGTGTCATCATTCTGTGTCTCGGAAAAGTTTCCTTCTCTTCGGTGTTAATTAAAAACAACATGCACATATCTGTAAATGAAAATACATCGATTCTAGAGGATGACATACTATAGTCAAATCAGCTCTTTACATTTCCTTACAAAATCAAGAATCTGGGAAAATCTTGTTTATTTATTCCCATCGCACCACTCTACTTGTAGCCTTCCAAGTACAAAAATGAAAGTAAAAATCTGCCAAAATACAGTCTCCTGTGGTTTTTCCAAAACTTCCATGTTACCAATTAAACTACTGTTTCACCCAATGAACGGTTGTCAATTTAACTCTCCAGAGTTTCATTTCTCCCATGATAAATATCAAGAATGTTACCCCTCACGTATGCAACACAACTCCGCTTCTAAAAGAGTTACACAGGCTTCATTGGGTGCTGTTTTTCATTGAATTTCTTCCTTTGAACGACAAGATTGACTAGTCTATACTAAGGGCTTTTGTTGCATAATACAAATTTGGGAAATGACTCCTACTCTTCCTTTTATTTTTGACTACTTACGACCATGGGTCTCGTTTTACCCTTCGCAAGGTACTTCTGTTTCTTATTAGCCCTGAAAACGTCTATTTTCTGCCTATGAGCAATCTCCTCCGCTCAGTTCTCTATGCTAGTTCCCGTGCTCTTGTTGCTTGTAATGAACCCTGGGAATATGGCTTTTACCGAGATCTGCCAGAATTGAGGCCGGTAATGTATGGTTTCCAGTAGAATTTCAAGTTGCTCCAACATCGATTTCACAGTGGTGATCCTATTTTTCTTGGAGGCTTTCCCTCTATCTAGGGTCGTGAAAATCCTGCTTGTGAGTCAGCAGGGGCTCATGCTGGTCAAATGTCACCTTTACCTCATAGATATAATTATGCCTTCTCGGGATTATAAAATTCACTGTTGTGGCTGATACTGTAGGTGTCACCGTCTTCTCTCATTGGCACTACTATTTTATTTAGGATTTTCCGTTTCTTGAGCTCTAGTTTGCTGAATGGACCTTTCCTGTTCGTTCAGAGGCGTATAATATGGACATCCCCGCTGGTGAGTTGTAATGATCGAGTTTAAGGTTTTTGGAAACGTAGTTGGAGATGTAAATGCTCTTTCAGAAACGGTAGACCCCCTCCAACGTCGCAGATACATTATCAGCTGCCAAACTGTCACTCTCATTTGCCGAAATATGCTCTCTTTAACATCTGACTGCACGGACTTTACAATTTCTTGTGCTTTCTAATGGAACTGCTTTGGCACATCTTTTATGTTAATCATGAAACCAGTTTTTTGTACGCTGACACTCATATGGGTCTTAGCTCCTATTCTGTAGAGGTTTTGGAGTTGGTGAGTGGCCACCTCTATACTTTTGGCCAACAACACAAGGTCTTCTGCAAAGGCTAGGCGTGGTACATTGAGGTTACTTTTCTTGTGTCCAGTCTTCATTTCAGTTCCCTATGGTAGTGTACAACTCTTTAGCCTCATTATCTTTTCCAGTGCATAGTTGAAGAACATGTACAAGTGACCATCACCTTGTTAAACCCCCGTTTGATTGGTGATACTCTGTGAACGCGCGGTTCTAAATTTGACTTTCACGAGTTGGTGTTTCACAGAGCGGCCTGGACTATTCTTGTGGCCTTCTCATCTAGGACCAGTTCCTCTAGGGTGGAGATACGGTCTGCCTGTCTGTCGTATCACATGTTTCTAACAAGGGAAGCTCCCCATCGCACCACCCTCAGATTTAGTTATAAGTTGGCACAGTGGGTAGGCCTTGAAAATCTGAACACAGATCAATCGAGAAAACAGGAAGAAGTTGTGTGGAACTATGAAAAAATAAGCAAAATATACAAACTGAGTAGTCCATGTGCAAGATAGGCCGCATCAAGGATAATGTGAGCTAAGGAGCGCCGTGGTCCCGTGGTTAGCGTGAGCAGCTGCGGAGCGAGAGGTCCTTGGTTCAAGTCTTCCCTCAAGTGAAAAGTTTTCTTTCTTTATTTTCACAAAGTTATGATCTGTCCTTTCGTTCATTGACGTCTCTGTTCACTATAATAAGTTTAGTGTCTGTGTTTTGCGACCGCACCGCAAAACCCTGCGATTAGTAGAAGAAAGGACGTGCCTCTCCAATGGGAACCGAAAACATTTGATTGCAAGGTGATAGGACAACCGATTCCTCCACAGGAAAACACGTCTGATATATTCTATACGACACTGGTGACGGCATGTGCGTCACATGACAGGAATATGTTGTCGATCCACTTAACTTTTACACTTGGCGAATGGGTAAAAAGATTCTTCTACCTTGCCCGATTTAGGTTTTCTTGTGGATGTGATATCACTAACAAAAAAGTGATGAAAACATAAGAGTTTGTCACATAAACTGCAACAAATGAATGCAACAGCTTCACAGTCGCACAGTTTTCTCTGTGCTCTGTCAAAACATATGTTTTTAACGTTTTCGAATTTTTCCGTGTATAGACCGTCAAATCCTGCATATGTCCAAGTAAATCTGTACATGTCCTGGAATTTTGGAGAGCGAAGTTGATTTTGTGTGAGTGCCTAAACTTTGATAATTGTCTGAAAATAAAAAATTAAACTTTTCACTCGAGAGAAGACTTGAACCAACGATCTCTCGTTCCGCAGCTGCTCACGCTAACCACGGGACCACGGCGCTCCTAAACTCAGACGATGCTTGATGTTGTCTATCTTGCGCATAGACTACTCAGTTGTATATTTTCCTTATTTTTTTCATAGTTCCACATAATTTCTTCCTGTTTTCTCGACTGATCTGTGATCAGTTTTTCAAGCCCTATCCACTATGCCAACTTATAACTAAACCCGAAGGGGGTACGATGGGGAGGTTCCCTTGTAAGAAGTCCACTGGGATGACTATCAATGAATGTCCACCGTGACAGCGGTATGTAAGGATGATTTTGAGGTTTATATTTGCTCTGTCAAGACCTACCAGCTCGAAAGCCAGCCTGATATTCACCTAGTTAGTAGAGTTGTTGGTGACTCTCGAGAAAATCTTGTGGGTAACAACAATCAGAGATACGCCTCTGTAGTTGTCACGATCAGCCTTCTTATCCTTCCCGAGAAGAGGGTGGGTCACATCTGAGGTCTGTACTTTCGGTAATGACTATGTTGCCTATACGCCCTGTATTATTTGGTAGATACTCTGTTCTGATTGTTCACATGCATCTTTCCACTTCTCCGCTACTATGCCATATTGGCCTGAGGTTCTTATTGAAGGCCTTGATAACCAATTCTGTTTTTTCCTGTGTTGGTGGTACGATTTCTGGATTTCTAGAAGGGTACTCGTATGCGTCGGGTCTGTCTAGGTTCTTGTACATAAAGGAGCTTTTGATTTCTTTGCATTGAGGAGCTTATGAAAGTACTGGTGCGGTCTTTATTCTTTACCTGGAAAATTGTTTTCTGGAATAGAACGCCTTTTATACGCTCTGTCTGTAGTATTTAGTGGACTGTGGGAGTCGCCATTCACTTTTAAATTTGTCAGCATTGCATCAAACCTCTCAGGAGTAATTTTGCTTTTTATTGGGTGAACACCACGTTTATCAATAAAAGACCAACAGCACTACCACGATGAAGTATGATATCTAATGAAGAAACTTAACCCTATGAAAGATATCAACTCATCTTTTTTCTGGTTCAACATTATGTTCTTCTGAGATGCTTACAGATTGCTTTAGCACACAACATGCTCTAAGAAAGGCTCGCACATCTCTGACTGTTCTACAGACTCTCAGGTTTCCTTCTTGGGGTCCTAAAACAACACACCTGCATTAACATTGTCTCCAGAAGCAAAATCGGGGTAAAAAGTGAACTGTCACCAAAATGCTGACTATGAGGATGACTGTAGACTGGGACATCACTATCCACTGGTCGATCACATTTAGTCAGTTTTGGGTTCAGACATCTTTCCAGCTAACAATGATTTTTCATGCTGGCAGCTATTTATCTATTGTCTCTTGCATTCGTCCAAAGTTTCAGATAAACCTCCACTCATGCACATTCTTCAAAATTTATTCCAAATTTTGCATCAAAACATAAGGCTGTTTTATAAACTGTATAAAAAGCTAAAAGTGCATGATTATTAGCATCACTTTCATTACTATCATCATCTTCATCATTCGCTTCATCCGTAACGTCATTAAGGTCTTACAAATCTTAGACAAAAGCTGCAGAATATTCTTTATCTATTAGTGTTTGTGACCTCTGTGTGGATCAACCTTTACAACTACGATAACAGTGTACGACAGTGAAATCAGCTTTATGCAAACAGCTAGAAAACCTAGTAAACTATAAGGAAATACACTTAATAAAGCAGTAAGAGGACAATGCACACAAGATGAGACGGTACCATAAAGTACCACACGGATCTTGGTTTATTTATTTTGTGCAATATTTATGGTCGGGACGTATCGGATAGAACTTATGCTGTATCTAGTCGAAAATGCACATGCTTCTTCTCAACTCCCCTTATTGATGCAGCATCTGGAAATATGTTTCGTGTCCAAGGCAACGTGGAAAAAATTTTTGTAAAAGTTATCTTACATGTTTGTCGTAATTGTATTGTAGAAACCATATACTCAAGACGCAGTATATCAATGTCCCAAAATTGCCGTGGTGCCCTGCAACCTGTCACCGTACGATCAGGAGATGTTACAGCTTGATATCGAGGCTAACCTTCATCAACTATCTTATATTTTTCAAAAGGAGTAATATTGCAGTACATCTGTCCACGTTAACGTGGTCCATGTAGGCAGTAACATTTCATCCGAACTAGTTATCGGTTCCACTTTTGTAGGGAGATAGTCTTGGTGAACACTAGCGTAGGAAGCGAACTATTGGGTGCATTGGGTCACAACCGGAAGAGTCTACCGACGATATTTATCACTTCGCTCATGCTCCCAAGATAAATTTTTGGCAGAATAGGTTTCTGCTTTCGTAATTAACTGAGTTAGGATTCAGTTAACGATTAGCATGGAAAACTGAGATCTTCTGTAACGAGATAATGTTAACGGACCTGAGTAATTATTTATTGCTGTAATAGTGTGTTTAAGGGCTGTAAGTAAGAAGCGTTAATGATTGCGATTGTGCGTTGCTCATTTGTGGTATCATGGTGTCAGACTGCTACCCGTATTCTTTTGAGGAGTATTTTTTTCTGATAACAGTCCATTAGTGGGGACAAAGAGAACTTTCTCACGTGTTCACTTGCTACGTATTGGCTGTAACGGTAAAAGAAAAGCAATGAAGCTTCGGTACTTAAACTAATATTGGCTTTCCGATTTTTAATTAAAAAAATTACCCTTCATTTAAATCTCGTATTAATCCAAGAACTAAGATAAATGAGAAATTTTAGTTGCAAAGGTTTTTTAAATGAAACGAAAGATTATAAACATCCTTTAAGTAGTCGTAATTGCGGTAAATATAAATCAAAGGGTAGTTCAAAAAGGATATTATATATGTGGTGAATTTCATCGAAAAAAAAGTTTTTGGTTGACAGATATTTTAATGTTATGAGTTTACGTGTGTGGTTTTTGCCACTGCCCCTCATTTAATAGGGTTGAGAGAAAGGTGGTAGTGTTAATGTTCTTTCATTTCTTTTAATTTTGAACGGGTGTAATATCCGGCGTTCCCCAAGGAAGTGTTATCGGCCTTGTTCCAGATCTGTATTAACGACATAGGAGACAATCTTAGTAGCCGTCTTAGATTGTTCGCAGATGATTCTGTCATTTACCGTCTTGTAAAGTCATCAGATGATCAAAACGACTTGCAAAATGATTTAGATGTCTGTATTATGCGAAAAATGGCAATTGACCCTGAATAAAGAAAAGTGCGAAGTTATTCACATGAGCACTAAAAGAAATCAGCTAAATATCGATTACGCGATAAATCTCACATATCTGAGGGCTGTAAATTCAACTAAATACTTACGCATTACAATTACAAATAACCTAAATTGGAACGATCACATAGATTATATTGTGAGTAGAGCAAACCAAAGACTGCGATTCACTGGCAGAGCACTTAGAAGGTGCAACAGGTCTACCAAAGAGACTGCTTACACTACGCTTGTCCGCCCTATTCTGGAGTACTGTTGTGCGGTGTTGGATCCTCATCAGGTGAGACTGACGGATTACATCGAAAAAGTACAAAGAAGGGCAGCTCGTTTTGTATTATCGCGAAATAGGGGAGATAGTGTCACAGACATGATATGTGAATTGGAGTGGCAATCATTAAAACAAAGGCGTTTTTGTTGCGATGGGATCTTCTCATTAAATTTCAATCATCAGTTTTCTCCTACGATTGCGAAAACGGTCTGTTGGCAGCCACCTACATAGGGAGAATTGATCATCACGATAAAATAAGAGAAATGAGGACTCGCACGAAAAAATTTAAGTGCTCGTTTTTCCCGCCTGCCGTTCGAGAATGGAACAGCATGAAGGTGGTTCATTGAACCCTCTGCCAGGCACTTTAATGTGAATAGCAGAGTAATCACGTAGATGTAGATGTGAGGTCGGAATAGTTCTTTCGATACAAATCTATTACAAGTCTGCGAAATATAGTTCGCACTGTCTGCTAATTTCAAAAGCCTTTAAGTAACTTTTAGCAGTAAAAGAAACCTGCATAGATCCGTGAAAGAATTTATTGACAGGTAGTTTCTTTCAACTTCCTTAACGTAAACAGAGAGCTGACTGTTCTTATTACCGAAAACTAGCATCACTTTCAAATGATTCACTAGAACGTATAAGCTATCCATTAAGAACTAGGGGATATCTGTAAGAGTATGATAAGTCAGATGCGTTGAAAATATTATTGCTTGTAAGCAATACTTAATGATTTTACACTAGAGAACCTATATTCAGGAGCGATCGCAACACGGGTCAGTTCCATTATAGGTTAACGCTAACAGATGCATATAGTGTCGACTAGATGGTGACATCAGAAGAATTATAATTGCTTATATAGTGGTACAGATCAAACTCTGCCTTCGTAGTGAACATGCCGGCCATTGATTATGTAGAATCCGCATGTATTGTGATTGCAGTCACTAGGTGCTGCAAAGAGGAGAGGGGTTGCAGTCACTTGATTCTGCAAAAGAAAATCAAAAAGGTGTGTCAATGGGCGAAAAAGTGGCTTGGAAGGCGAACTACAGATGGCCTTACTGACGTAATGAGAGGAGCTGCAGCAAGATCAGATGAGTATCGACAGTTTTTAAGAATGGACGAGGAATACTTCAATGAATTGGTGAACTTCGTTACACCTTACCAGATAATATACTTTTCGTATTTTCATCGAGCTGCCTTTTCCACAATGCGCGAAGTATTGTATAAACCTGAAAATAGCCATACGCATTATTTTGTGAGTTTGATAGCTAATGTTAGTACTTAACTCTGCAACAAGTAATTCAGTATTCTGAAATAAATAATTAAGTAGTTGCTGTGATATTTCCCTACAGTTAAAGATATTTTCAATTTTTCTTCTGTAAGTGTCAAAAATGTAACCAAATTACACCCCTGAATCCGCTTCACCTGACGATTTCTTTTATCTGCCTTTTCTGATACATTCGTGTGGCGTCGTTGTATTTGTTGTTCATATAATCATTACAATGCAATAAATATTGATCGTGTGAGAGTCCCTTTACAACGAGAACGCCTCCAGCAGTAAACAACACAGCTGCCAACTTTCTGCAGCGAATCTTGCGCACTCTTTCATCAGACCGCTGACGCACCACCGGACCGCGCCACTGCCCGACTTTTTTTAACCGTCGAACTTCGATGCGACAAGTCTCCGCCGATAGAAGTATACCACGAAATTACTGACTATCCTTGTCAGTCAGAATGAAGTAGCTTATTTGGTATTTAGTTACAAAAAATTAACCAACATGAACAGCGAGAACATGGTTCCGAATAATGACCTGCTACAGCCTTCGGCAATAAGACCCATTCTTTTCAGTCTATATATTGTCGATATGCCAGACATATAAAATCATGTAAATATGCGTACGATATTGACAGAATACTGAATGCAGACCCGGAAGTACCGAAGACGTACTACTAAAGGAGGTACCTACATCAAAATACAAACCAAACTACCAGCACTATAATGTTTCTTAACAACAGAGATGCAAATAGAAAACTACAGCTCTCTATGAATCACGAGATCATCAGGAATGAGAATAATCCTAAACATCTTGGAGTGAAATTAGAATGCCCTCTAACGTACAGCTCACTCTAGAAGATAGAAAACAAAAGCTGAAAATCCGTAATGCCTCCTGTCGAGACTACTTGGAACGACGTGAGTTTTTGGATCGAGAATACTGAGGACCACAGCCCTCGCCCTTTTCTACAGTCTGGGTGAATGGTGTTCGCCAGTCCGGATACAATGTTCAACGTAGCTGAAGTGGTGGTCCAGCAGAAGAAGACAATGCGGATAATTACTGGAACCCCATGTGCCTGGCTCCCAGTCCAAGTAAACATAAAGCCCCATGACATTAGGCGATTACAGTTGGTCATACGATCATACAGAAAAATTCTAGAAAACTTCCAATACACAGAAGACGTAGAATCTATGCGCAGATTTAAATCCAAGTCATCTTTACCGAAAACTGGGAAAGAACTGCAAAGCTTCGACTCGTAGACAGCTTGAAAAGCACTGAGCTGTAAGTGGACGTAAGAACCGAAACCTCGTGGATGACCCCAACACGAAGATTGATGGCGTCTACGTCCCGAGGAAATAGTGGACAATTTGAAACCGTGTCAGGGCGAGTGTAAAAAAAATGGTTCAAATTGCTCTGAGCACTTTTGGGCTTAATTTCTAAGGTCATCAGTCCCCTAGAACTTAGAACTACTTAAGCCTAACTAACCTGAGGACAGCACACACATCCATGCCCGAGGCAGGATTCGCACCTGCGACCGTAGCGGTCGCGTGGTTCCAGACTGTAGCGCCTAGAACCGCTCGGCTACTCTGGCCAGCCGAATATATGTAATATTGTAGTGTCATATGAACGTATATAACATACAGAACATTGTAACTCACCATGGTCTGAGCTACCAGAATATATTAGTTAACAGATTACGTGATGAATGCCTTTGTATATGCCGAGCGAGTAAATAAATAACTGGGGAAGTAGCCTTCCTAAGCCGGCCGTTGTGGCCGTGCGGTTCTAGGCGCTTCAGTCTTGAACCGACTGACCGCTACGGTCGCAGGTTCGAATCCTGCCTCGGGCATGGATGTGTGTGATATCCTTAGGATAGTTAGGTTTAAGTAGTTCTAAGTTCTAGGGGACTGATGATGACCTCAGATGTTAAGTCCCATAGTGCTCAGAATCATTTGAACCATTTCAGCCTTCCTAAATTTCTCGTCGGCAAATATACATTTTTTGTAAGTAAACAAAAGTGGTACACGTCTGTAATATCTGGGCCATAGATGTTTCTTATACAAAAAACCAAATGACAGCTGCAGCAGTTACTACAGCAACAGTTGCAATAAATGTAGAAGCAACAGGAGCAGCTCCTCCTCCTCAGGGAACAAGAAACTGTCCAAACTAAGGCTGCCGCGCGCATCATCCGGCAGAATGCATCGAAACCATTTATGATGTACGACAGCATTTGCGAGGCTGGAGAACTTCCGCAGCCCACCAGCAGCAGCGCATGGCAGTGCAATATAAGTCTCAAGAGTGCGGACCAGTGCCTCGAAAACCACATAGCAAGGTGTGGACCGTAAGTACACCGCCTCATTCAATAATTTCCACCGCAACATGAGCCTGAGGTACTCAGCTCGGAGGAGCAGCTGGACACGTTCGGCAGATATTATGACCATATGGTCGTATTGTATCTAAAAGACTATACTTCTACTTACAATGAGCTATTGAACTCTTAAGGTATCACCCAGCATTGTTAATTTCAGTAGAAAGTGTATGCACCCGTGCTCATTTTGAACAGGCTTTTACAAGATGCACCGGCTCAGAGGTTCAGGCTGGAAGCTCTGATTCTAGCCGACCCCAGATGAGACGGTGTCCTAGCCACTACACAGGTGTTTCAATTGTACGGAAGGCTAAAAAGCAACAGTCAGATAGACACGGTGTTATTAGCAACAACGCCCCAAGACCTTTGTTCAGGTGTGTAGACGAGCCTACCACACAGGCCTGGCTGGGAGTTCCCTTCTGTCCAGACTGTTTCCGTCACCACTCTCACAAGGCGTGTCCACACTCCCAAACATCGAGGTTGATCGGACCACCTGCCATGTGTATGCGCTGGTACCAAGAGGCGAATCTCAAGAGCGCCATCGTCCATGTATGCAGACGCTTCTCACAGAATGAAAGGGGAAGCACCATAATGGCGATTGTAGATAAACCTAAGGAAAGTTGGAAAGCCATTGCAATTCCAAATCGACACAGATGCAAAAGATATCCTGTTATCAGCCAAGTCCTATGTCCAACTGGGAAACTCTCCACTTCTTCAATGTGCCGTCCATCTGGTGAAACTCCGGTTTCTGTAAATGTGATATGGATGGGCCGAGCAACATACAAATTGATCATTAGGCAACAGAGATTCCTATTGGTTTAAGAAGAAGAGGTCCGAAACTTCTTTGAAATGGACTCTTTTAACATATTCCAGTTTGCTGTGGTGGACTTGACTCAGGCCTTCTCTGAAATTGTGCCACGCCAACAAATTAGTTAAGCATGTGCCTGCTTCCCCATCTTTTTTAGGTAAGATGTGAAAGAGTTTTTACCCAGATTGACTCAGAGGTGATTTTGATGGCACGATCAACTGCACAAGGCATCAGACTTCAAGCAGACAAGAACTCGATCACTTAAGCAGAACGATATATGCTAGGTCGCGTGTCATTAAGTCGATGGATATCCCTAATGGTCGTAGTTAACTAACCGGATGTATCACCCTCCGTCCCTCCCTCCCCCCCCCCCCTACTGTAGAGACATTAAGACTTTGGTTAACAACCTAGCATAACAGACGAGCACGGCTTAACAGAGCGCAATAGTTACGTTCATCGTCAGTAGTGGTCCAGTGAGCGTAGCAGCAACGCGGTTCCGGACTGAAGCGCCTAGAACCGTTCGGCCACAGCGGCCGGCGAATGCACAACTAGAGCGCAGTACATGGGCGCCTACTCGTCTGTGATGATATGCTGCTAGTGATGTTGCTAATAAAGTAAGCCTACGACGCATCTGTCGTGTTTCTGACTAGGTCCTAACTTCCAAGACCGCTGCTCGATACTGAAATGCCTAAGTTGGAGATAGGAAAGCAATCCCAACCAGCAGAAGAACCACTTCACAACTCGCCAGTAGCGGTCGTACAAGACCAAACGTTTACAATATGAACGTGATACGCTACTGTAAAGAGTCTTGGCCCTAACGTATAACTTCTTCCAGTACGAAAAGATGTTTTTTTTTTCTGTTGTCTTACGCTGTGTGGGTTGTGCAGCTTACTCGCTAAATGTGGTCAGTATAATATAATGTGCCACCCAACTAGTGGCGTTTTACTTACACCAACACTTCTACCTGTTCAATGTATGGCGGGGACTACTTTTAATTGTACCACATATTAAAATTTCTTCCCACTCCCTTCAAATAACAAGAATGGTAAGAACGAATGCTTCTTTGCTTTCAGTGGTCCCCGTTATTTAGCTAATTCCATCCATGAGACCTCTACAAGATGGATACTCGGCTCAGTTCCTGCCCTCAAACACGACATGCAGTCTAGTCGATGCTCAAGTAAACACAGAATGAACAGCAGGAGGGTAATAAACAGCCTTTTCCCAAACACTCACTTCTCTTTTGTACTTAACCATTGAAGTGATAATATACCGCATTGTCATATGTTATGAGGATGACTGTGTCGGATTTTCAGGCTTCGCTTGTTTACTTCACACCGGGATGCATTTACACTCCTGGAAATGGAAAAAAGAACACATTGACACCGGTGTGTCAGACCCACCATACTTGCTCCGGACACTGCGAGAGGGCTGTACAAGCAATGATCACGCGCACGGCACAGCGGACACACCAGGAACCGCGGTGTTGGCCGTCGAATGGCGCTAGCTGCGCAGCATTTGTGCACCGCCGCCGTCAGTGTCAGCCAGTTTGCCGTGGCATACGGAGCTCCATCGCAGTCTTTAACACTGGTAGCATGCCGCGACAGCGTGGACGTGAACCGTATGTGCAGTTGACGGACATTGAGCGAGGGCGTATAGTGGGCATGCGGGAGGCCGGGTGGACGTACCGCCGAATTGCTCAACACGTGGGGCGTGAGGTCTCCACAGTACATCGATGTTGTCGCCAGTGGTCGGCGGAAGGTGCACGTGCCCGTCGACCTGGGACCGGACCGCAGCGACGCACGGATGCACGCCAAGACCGTAGGATCCTACGCAGTGCCGTAGGGGACCGCACCGCCACTTCCCAGCAAATTAGGGACACTGTTGCTCCTGGGGTATCGGCGAGGACCATTCGCAACCGTCTCCATGAAGCTGCGCTACGGTCCCGCACACCGTTAGGCCGTCTTCCGCTCACGCCCCAACATCGTGCAGCCCGCCTCCAGTGGTGTCGAGACAGGCGTGAATGGAGGGACGAATGGAGACGTGTCGTCTTCAGCGATGAGAGTCGCTTCTGCCTTGGTGCCAATGATGGTCGTATGCGTGTTTGGCGCCGTGCAGGTGAGCGCCACAATCAGGACTACATACGACCGAGGCACACTGGGCCAACGCCCGGCATCATGGTGTGGGGAGCGATCTCCTACACTGGCCGTACACCACTGGTGATCGTCGAGGGGACACTGAATAGTGCACGGTACATCCTAACCGTCATCGAACCCATCGTTCTACCACTCCTAGACCGGCAAGGGAACTTGCTGTTCCAACAAGACAATGCACGTCCGCATGTATCCCGTGCCACCCAACGTGCTCTAGAAGGTGTAAGTCAACTACCCTGGCCAGCAAGATCTCCGGATCTGTCCCCCATTGAGCATGTTTGGGACTGGATGAAGCGTCGTCTCACGCGGTCTGCACGTCCAGCACGAATGCTGGTCCAACTGAGGCGCCAGGTGGAAATGGCATGGCAAGCCGTTCCACAGGACTACATCCAGCATCTCTACGATCGTCTCCATGCGAGAATAGCAGCCTGCATTGCTGCGAAAGGTGGATATACACTGTACTGGTGCCGACATTGTGCATGCTCTATTGCCTGTGTCTATGTGCCTGTGGTTCTGTCAGTGTGATCATGTGATGTATCTGACCCCAGGAATGTGTCAATAAAGTTTCCCCTTCCTGGGACAATGAATTCACGGTGTTCTTATTTCAATTTCCAGGAGTGTATTTTAATACGTGGTGTTTTGTTGATGGATAGATCGTGCAAAAAATAAACCCGTTGATATGCACTAATATTTTGTCATTCTACATAATCAGTAGCCTATCCTTTGATACTGAGACTAATTCGAACCATATAACGTCAATAAATATAGCGCGTGTTCAAAAAAAAGTGTCAAACAGTTTGAGTTGTGGAAGTACTCATCGAAACAAGAAAAATAAATCCAATAAACGTGGGTCTGGAAATGCATACATTCTGAGATAAATCGAATAAACATTGGTCAGGAAATGCATATTTTCTGCAATTAACAAGTGATTAGGTTAGGTGTTCAACGTGGCGTTCATTGCTGACACTGCATCTCTCTGCCCTCCGGCGTAAGGAATGACGCAAACTGTCAAGTATACCCAGTTGTTGTTGCACCTCCTCGCATGCATTGAAGACGTGACTCTGCAGGTCGGCACTTCGTTGATTGGCGTGGCGTAGACCAATTCCTTCAGTGTCTCCATAACCGAATGCCTTGGCGATTCAGGTCCGGGCAACGAGCTGAAAAAAGTGCGCCCCCCTCAGAAAGTCCAGATAACGCGCACCGGTAAACCTCTGTCGTAGGACATACGGATCTATTAAACCATCGCCAAGTACGCCTGCCCATTCGTGTTGATGCCTTCTGTCCTGAACTGCGTGGAGATTTACATTTGGCCGTGTATGTTGGTTACGGAAATTCACATCATCTCTTGGGAATCCTGCCTGATTGGTAATTAGAATCTTAGATATGAACAATGGATCTGCGGCACACTTCTCTGCAACAGCCATTGTCAGAACTGCCGTTTGGCATTATAAGCCTGTGGACTTAGAGTCTAAACGCACTGTAGATGATATGGGTCAGCATTTGTTCATGACGTGTCCCTCCCCTCCCCCCCCCCCCTCCCCCCACCACCACCGCCGAGATAAGAGATTGAGACACGCCTTCTGCTACTGCTAATCGTCGCACACTGGTCCTAGGGGCTTCTTCAACCAAACGTTCCGTAAAGCCTTCCTCCACGTCATGCATGCGGTCTGTGTGTGATCTTCCGCTGCCAATCATCCGTGGTCCCTCAGACCCTGGAAAAGTCGGCAGAGCAGCTTATTAGAGGACACTTTGCGTTGGGGTTATGTTACAATGTAGAGGTCAAGGGCTGGAAGGATACGCCTATTTGCTAAACCGTAGCAGAATATCTTATATGTCGATTCACTTGTCGAATTGTGGGCTTCCTTGTCTAAGAAATAGTGGAAGAGACAAAATGTAATGAACAACACCATTTGTATGTACCAACAGCGCAATAACTTTAAGTAGACCAGACGAAGTGAATCCGCATTTGGAAGAAGGTAAAACACCACAATATGTGCTCAGTGGTGAGCCGCACGGGATAGCCGAGCGGTCTTGGGCGCCTTGTCACGGTCCGCCCGGCTCCTCCGTAAGAGGTTCGTGTCCTCCCTCGGGCTTGGGCGTATGTGTTGTCCTTAGCGTAAGTTACTTTAACGTTCATTAAGTAGTGCGTAAACTTAGGGACCAATGACTTCAGCAGTTTGGTCCCAGAAGACCTTACCACAAAATTTCCAATAGGAAATTCCCAGTGGTGACAGTACTGCACAGTAAGGCACATAAACGCAACGAAGACTAATGTAGCCTACAACACGACTCGAACCACACAGCTGACTGCAGACTACCTAGTGGTAAGTAGAGTACGGTCAGTATGATGTCGCAATCCGTGTGGACACATATGACAGCGTCAATGCAACGACTGTGCTAAAATCTGCAACCAAGCGTCGCCCAGCCGTTTCTGTAAAGACGTTCTCATCTCAGAAAGTATGGGTTTCCTGAGCCATCTTTATTGGACTTAATTTTCTTACTTCGTTGAGTGCTACCATCTCTCAAAATAAGCGGAAGATTTTTTTTAACATCCTGTGCATAAAGAAGGATATACGCAAGGGCGTTTCTCCCCTGAGGGATCAGGTGCATTTATACTGCTGTTTCGTTTTGCAATGTGGAGCAACGGTCAGCCCAAACCAACCCAGCTCATCAGGCCTTTCATGTGACGCCCATTGTTAACAGAAATCGTTCGTTTGTTTTCACTTACAAACGTAGTCCTTTATAAATCGGACGTGTATGAGTAAGGTCTATGAGAGCTTGAAAATTATCACTGTGCGATATCCGTTTTATCGATACGTATTGAGAGGGACAGTAAAATAGAAAGGATAACAAACACTCCAGCAGCACTCATGTGCAGCCCTGGCCCATGCCTACTGCCCGAGGCATGCAGCAGTGCTGCCAGTCGCTGTTGGAGTACCGGTTCTTCTTCGTATCTTACTGTCTTTGTTCGCACTACACTACTTTTGAACCGCTCTACCTAATGGGCATATAAAATTTCGTCTTAATAATCTTTTTTTTAACACGAAGGAAACCGTGACTTTTCGTTGACAGTTGATCCCGTATGAGGCATGTATTCACCAGTATTTTTCTGCTCCGTCCCCATATACATACTGCAAAAAAAAAGTTACTACTATCAACCGAAGCACCCTAGAAAATGCTTCTGAAGAACCTTGCGAGACACCCCCCCCCCCCCCCCCCCGCCCTCCTTTCCCACACACACACAGGGTGGGCGATTAAAACTATTTTTCGAAATACATGGAAGACTACACATCGGATTACAAGGAGAGTTGTAATAACAGTTTTTCGTGTTGGAGTGGGACATCCAGTGACTGTACACTCTACACCCTGCCCCACTCCCTGGGGTTGGGAGGAGGCCAACTTCCAAATCTTCAGTAGGAACCCACAGTTTTTAATTGCGGACTCGGATTCTTAGGGAAAGATAGGTTACTTTGGTACGGAAAATTTTGTCGTTGCATGATAAATGGAACTGTAATCGACACAAATCAAAATGGGTTAAATCAGTTAAAACATTATAGTATCACAGGAAGTTACAAAACAGATTAGGACCCCAGGAGAGATCTATAATGCAACACCAGCGTGATTCTCCAGACCATAACACTCTACGTGCCCCACACTATTGACGTAATTACCTTCACAGACGGCGCCGATGTGGAAAGCGGTTTCAACAGTTCACAGGTTTGTTTGTCAATGCAGTAACAGCTACATTTAGCGTTAGCTAGGAGCAGCGACGTGGACTTAGTAGTGTGTCGTTCCTTTCGGGGTGCTTGTCTTAGGTGCGTCCCCTTGTCTCTCACTGTATTGAAACAAATGTTCGAAATGGCACCCGTTGGCTGCAATACACATTGCAACTCTATTTCTGTAAGACGAAAATGTTCAAACGTGTGTGAATTCCTAAGGGACCAAACTGCGGAGGTCATCGGTCCCTAGACTTATACATTACTTAAACTAACTTATTCTAAGAACAGCACACACACCCATGCCCGAGGCAGGACTCGAACCTCCGGCGGGAGGGGCCGCGCAATTCGCCTCTAACCGCGCGGTCACTCAGCGTGACCTAAATTACGATTCTGCGTCTCTAAGTGCCTCTTCGCTAATGTTTGCACATTCAGTGATAATTCTCTGCCGTATATTTGTAGAGGTCGTTGGTTCATCCATGTAAGATTTCTCTTTCAGCGTTGCCCACAGGAAAAAATGAGGGGGTGTCAAATCAGGTGAATGAGGAGTCCACTGTTGAGGACCTCATCGTCCAATCCACTGACCAGGATAGCGTCGATTCAAAACTTCACGAAATATCCATGAATAATTTGCTGGACAACCATAGTGTTTAAACCGACTATCCATTCTTATTTGAATCTGGACGTGTTCGTTAATATTGGCAAATAATATCTAAAAAGCCACCATACATTAGACCATTCACATTACCGTCTATGAAGTATGGAAAGGCTGTTCTGCTACCTAACACAACGCACGAAACGTTGACAATTCAGATGAGTTGAGGCTCGACGTGCCTTAACCAGAGGGCATTCACCACTGCCAAATAATAAACATTATGCCGGTTCATGTGACCACGATTTGTAAACGTTTCATCAGAGAAAAGTACCTGTGAATGAAAATCATCATTGACTACTAGTTGCTGTCGTATCCGAGTGCGACATTTCAAGCGGCTTCGAAATTCGCCCTCACGCAGGGCTTTATTCAACGGCGGGTGATAAGGGTCGTATTTGAGTTCATGCACAATGCGCAGAACACTCGTCGTGAAATTTCTGCATCTCGTGCGATTTGCTGCTAACTATTGTGAGGATATGCAGCAGTTAAAACTAAAACATCCACTGTGGCATTTTCATTCGTAACAGGTCGTGGTCGTATTCTTCGTGTGGGTTGAACTCTTCCAGTTTCAGTAAACAGTTGGTAATACTGCAAAATGTGGCAGCAGAAGGAACATTCCTCTCAGGAAAGAGATTCGCATTACGTTGTTGAGCTTCTCCTACGAGCCTACTTGACGCAAGGTATGAGACAATGATATCTACGCTCTCTGCAATCGCAAACATCGGTGCACACGCAGGATGAGATGTTTGCGGTTCGAATGTTTGCAGTACTGTGTACCGCCACCTCTTCGCTACATCGTTACCTTGTCCGTCGCTCGCGCTGGAAACAATGGAACAACATCAATGAACCTACAGCGAGAGTCTGACCACGGGTTGCGAAGCATTTTCGCCTTCCGTACATTACACATTATATCAATGGTGCAAACTGTATCAATTTCAATGGTATATCACTCATTTTGAGGTGTGTCAATTACAGCGCCATCTGTCACGCAACGATAAAATTGTTCCATACAAAGGTTATGTATTTTTTTCCACCGAATCAGGAATAAAATTTAAATGTTCAGCCCCCTCCCACCCACTGGCGGGTGGGGCAGGGGGTTCGAGTTTACTATCATTAGATATCCCTTTATATTACAACCACAAAGGAATTATCCGAATGGGACGGAAATCGATAGAAGTGATGTACGTGTAGAGACAAGAAAGTTCTGAAACACTGGATGATTCATTCAATAGAAAGATCTTTGCAAATTGAGCAAATCAATAATGCATTGCCTCACCTCTACCCCTTGTGCAAACAGCTGTTGGATATCATCCTGAAGGATATCGTGCCAAATTATGTCCAATTGGCGCGTTAGACCTTGACGATCTCGAGCTGGCTGCAGGGCCCTGTCCATAAAGCTCTAACGTCGACTATGCATAATTTCGGCGAACTCGCTGGCCTAGGTAGGGTTTGGTAAGCACGGAAACAGGCAGTAGAAACTCTACGTACCATTGTGCTGTAAGGATGTCACGGACGTACGCAAAAGGTGTCCTGTAATGAAATGAAATAAAATGGCACCATAGACCGGCGAGGCTGTATTTCGGGTGCGTGTCCATACACGTCTTCGCCGGCCATCGGAGCTCAGTTCGAATCTGGGCTCATCACTGAAGACAGATCTCCTCCAGTCAGTGAGATTCGAAGCTGAATGTGCCTGACACAACTGCAAACGGGCTTCTTAGTGTGCAGTCGACGCAATGGGTGCTGTGAGTCCTGCTCACTTTCTGCGAGCGGCCAGCACAAGTTGCTCGTCGGGTCGATGGTAATGATGAAAGTGGACTCTGTGGTGTCTGCCTATTGCTGAGTCATCGCATTCTCTCTAGGTCCAGTTCTTCCTTCCTGATGATGTATTCGGCCATGGTTGACCTACTCCTGCCAATATTATCAACCTCGTACGTTACGAAGGGACGATTTCACTCTTGGCAGTAAACGATATCACTAACGTCATTCACCAACTTAGAAATTAACTTTTCTTGTGATGAACAAGAAGTTGTAGCAACTTCTGCAGTTCTGCTGTCAGTGATGTTTTGAATTATCGTTATGTCGAGTGACTGAAAATGTATGCACACATCTGTGAACATAGTAAAGCAGTTAGAATTCGTATTCTAGAAATTCGTATTGTACTGAAATCTGTGTTGTGATTCTCAGCATCCCACTATTAATTTTTTCACAATTGTTCTATTAATACAAAATTAAAGCGAAAGGTAAAATAAATGTAAATCATACATATTACTGATTGTTTTGCTGAGGTGAAATTTTCTCTTTGTACAAGTGTAGCTTTCGTATATCAGGTAGCAACTAAGGAAGAACCGTCGCAAATATTGGAAATGCAGTGATACGTAACGTTAGATCCTAACAAGTAGTTGCCTTTACAGGCGAAAACATATCACTTGGTTGCACTAACACAGCTCGCCTGACCAGAAATACCAGCGATCAGATACATGCCCGTGCTTCTAAGCTGTTACTTGCGACTAATGTACGGTGAAGAAATCGCGTGAATCGCAACATTCGCACAAGCCGCAGAAATTACAGAAATAGCATTGGTAGAGTACAGAGGAACACAAGTTGTGATCTCGTTAACTGCTGATTGTAAACTGCGATAAATCATAACTAAATATGGCACTTATGCAAAAGTTGTAAGTAGGCTGATTACGTGTTTGTATGTTGGCAGCGCTATGTAGTGCTCTGCATTAATATTTTTTTGAACTGGATGTCACATTATTAAGGTAAAAATACTTAGTTCGCCTTGCAACAAAAATTTTCCTTTGCTAACCACATTCCTATCAGTAGTTAGAGCCTACAGCAGTTTTATGTAGCTGGCGGTATTAGTGCTTGCAGCATTGCTGTCGTTCGGATGGTAATGAAGATGTTTTTGAGATAAGTAACTTATGTAACGTATAGGTTATTGTTAGGATATCTTCTTATTCAGTGCCTATTTTGTATTAATTATTTGAAAACAGGTTATCATTTTTCAGCAGTCAGGTCGCGTTATACTTGAATATTGTGGGTAATTAATGAATAGGAAATGTTTTAGTTCTGTTAGTCAGGGTAGATTTTGTAGGTCAGTTATGAAATGATAAAGACAAGCAAAGCGGCAGAACGTTCAGTTTCACTCAATAGTTTAGGCAGGTTCACTTGCATTCAGTTTCATTCAGCAGTTTCAGAATTAATGTTGAAGTTTCACCGTCTCTGGTATTTCACCTTAGGTAAAAATTAATTAAGAACTTTCAAAGTATCATTCACAGAAATCACTGATATCGGAAAGTCGCAGTTTAGCCCAGTTCATGTATATTACCTAGTAAAAGGTCGTCATTAGTAATATGTCGGAAATTCAGAACAACAATGATATCCACGTTTATTAAAGATTTCAGTTACTCAGAGAGGCGTTCAATATACAACAGTAAACATTTCTTATCTTTTTCCCATTAACACAATATGACGAGTAACATAATAAGTCTTACATCTAATCTAAAATAATTTCTTCTGGACAACGTCTCATATTCCGAAAACGAATTCTGGTTTTAAAACGAGACAGTCTGTAAAAATGGCCCAATATCACGAGGAGTTTCACAAGTAGGACAGTAAACAGCACGTTTATGAACGTTGAAAGTAACCACTCTTACTTAGCCTTTAGCTCACTCTTTCCATTTAATATCCATTAAGAAGTTGAAATGGTCTATTGAACGTGTAACTAACTAACGAAGTAACTGAATAGCAAAGCTGTAAAGCCGCCAGCCTCCCGTGGTTATAGGATCAATCTGCCAGTCGCTGTCAGGCCGTCTCGACTGGCGATGCTGCATGAACATGTGAGCAGTTATTCCAAGTAACGGGAACCCTTCATTACATTCTCCTGCTGCCTACTCCGTATTCTCAACTGCCGATAGGACTTAGATAAGTTAAAACTTTGGGCAACTAGTTGAGGAAGAGCAAACTATTCTTTCTTCAGTTGTGTGTGTGTGTGTGTGTGTGTGTGTGTGTCTGCGAGTGTTTGCTTCAATGTCCAATATATTGTTCCATTTATTTTAAAGCCACACATTGCCCACAGCTCCACGCCGACTTTAACATGAGTAATGCGGTTCTGGTAGACCAATTTTACATATGCTGCCACCGACAAAACCATCAATAAACTCCACTAATTTATTATTCTATTAACTATTTTGTACTGAAGAGATGCGGAAGGAAGGAGATAACCTATCCCCTTCAAGTCACGGTTCAAAGGATAACCTACACACAAAGTTTTCCATCACCCCGGTTCCCAGAACTCCTAAAGACAGACGTTGACTGTGGCTATATTGTATCACATAGAAAGTCCGCCCCAGTAGCTGAGTGGTCAGCGTGACGGATTGCCGTCCTCTGGGCCCGGGTTCGATTCCCGGCTGGGTCGGAGATTTTCTCCGCTCAGGGACTGGGTGTTGTGTTGTGTTCATCATCATTTCATCCCCATCCGGCGTGCAGGTCGCCCAATGTGGCGCCGAATGTAATAAGACCTGCGATATGGCGGCCGGACCTGCCCCGCGAGGGGCCTCCCGGCCAATGACGCCAAACGCTCATTTCCATTTCCATCACATAGAAAGTCCCTTTGACTGTACAGAGACGTCACTAAACCTGCGCAAAGATGTAAACAACCACGCCTGAGCAGTGCCTACTAGACGGAGGTGGTCCGACAGCCGACCAGTTCCAGTCATTCCACTAGGAAGGAGGTACTCGGCTCGTTGTTGTCCGTAGTTCAACAATGCCTAGACGGTCAATACCGCTGTCCGTTCGCGTTCGCAGTGCTACTTCGTGCCAGGAAGGGCTCTCAACAAGGGAAGTGTCCAGGCGTCTCGGAGTGAACCAAAGCGATGTTGTTTGGACATGGAGATACAGAGAGACAGGAACTGTCGATGACATGCCTCACTCAGGCCGCCCAAGGGCTACTACTGCGGTGGATGACCGCTACCTACGGATTATGGCTCGGAGCAACCCTGACAGCAACTCCACGATGTTGAACAATGCTTTTCGTGCTGCCACAGGACGTCGTGTTACGACACAAGTTGTGCGCAGTAGGCTGCATGATGCGCAACTTCACTCCCGACGTCCATGGCGAGGTCCATCTGGGCAACCACGTCACCACGCATAGCGGTACGGATTGGCCCAACAACATGCCGAATGGACTGCTCACCGCTGAGTGTCGCATGTGCCTTCACGCAGACAATAGTCGGAGACGTGTTTGGGAGCAAAACGGTCAGGCTGAACGCCTTAGACACAATGTCCAGCGAGCGCAGCAAGTTGGAGTTTTCCTGCTGTTTTGGGGTGGCATTATGTGGGGTTGACGTACGCCGCTGGTGGTCATGGAAGGCGCCGTAACAGCTGTAAGATACGTGGATGCCATCCTCCAACCGATAGTGCGATCTTATCGGCAACATATCATTCGTGTTCATGGACGATAATTCGCGCCCCCCATCGTGCACATCTTGTGAATAACTTCCTTCAGGATAACGACATCGCTCGACTAGAATGGCCACCATGTTCTCCAGACATGAACCCTATCGAACATAGCTGGGATATATTGAAAAGGGGTGTTTAAGGGCTACGTGACCCACCAACCACTCTGAGGGATCTACTCCGTATTGTCGTTGGGGAGTGGGATAATCTGGACCAACGGTGCCTTGATGTACTTGTAGATAGTATGCCACGACGAATACAGGCATGCAAAAGAACGTGCTACTGGGTATTAGAGATACCGGTGTGTTCAGCAATCTCGACCACCACCTCTGATGGTCTCTCTGTATGATGGTACAACATGTAATGTATGGTTTTCATGCGCAATAAAAAGGACGGAAATGAGTCTCTATTCCAATTTTCTGTACAGGTTCCGGAACTGTGGGAGCCGAGGTGATGGGAAAAACTTATTTTGACGTGTGTATAATGCTATAATCAAAAGTACAAGACACGAATCCCTCTGCAGGTAAGCAAAGGAGTTCGAATCGTTTGTGTAAGGGAGAATTGATGTTTATTGATGTTGTGTGTGAAATACACTGCACAGCAACTCCTTCCAGAAGACTATTCTACCCCGCCTGCTATCGTCTTTGTTCCTCCTCGACCCCTGTATTATTACAACAGCTCACACAACATAAGTATCACCAGAGTCTTCAACGTGATTACTGAACTTCAGTTGACTGTACTTGTTATCTCCAGAATGAGATTTTCACTCTGCAGCGGAGTGTGCGCTGAGATGAAAACTATGTGCCCGACCGAGACTTGAATTCGGGACCTTTGCCTTTCGCGGGCAAGTGCTCTACCAACTGAGCTACCCAAGCACGACTCACGCCCCGTCCTCACAGCTTTGCTTCTGCCAGTACCTCGTCTCCTACATTCCAAACTTTACAGAAGCTCTTCAGCGAACCTTGCAGAACTAGCACTCCTGAAAGAAAGGATGTTGCGGAGACATGGCTTAGCCACAGCCTGAGGGATGTTTCCAGAATGAGATTTTCACTCTGCAGCGGAGTGTGCGTTGATATGAAACTTATGTTTGAGTCACAGGCCCTCACAGCTTCGGAAGCAAAGAGAAGACGAACGAATTCTTAGAATGTGCTACAACTTTGTTTAAATTCACCAAATTAAGACACATATCGTAATGATTGTGAGTTAATAGCTGCAAGACTTTGAAACCGGTAATAGTAATTTAATTCAGCTGTGCCCCAATTAATATTTCAGGTGAAAATGAAAGCAGTTGGAATGCATCTACGTTCCATTCGTATCACCTCTCTTTAATAAGTATTATTACAAATTGCTGCTGCAAGTTAATGGAAGTAATTAACTACTAATTAATTGACGCTTAATTCGAGCGAAACGTATTTACTCGTTTACCACACAGTGCTACCACTGCATTATCTACCATTTTCCCCTCAACGGATGTACTTGTAACGGTAATACTGAAATTAACTGCTAACTTGTTGTTCGCATAATGCATTTCTCTGTGGTGTTTAGAATGCCTTGCAGTTCTTCACGTTACAAAACAATGTATCCATATTATCCAGAATTTACTGAACCCGGCATTACTCGGAAAAGTATTGTTCATATATAATTTATTCCATGGCCATTACATATCTTCAATGATCACTGTGTTAGATTACGTGACATAAGTATATCATACGAACTAGATATGTATGTGACGTAAAATGACATCTACCGAAGGCCACGTAAGAGAACATAATACTCTACGAGGGAAAAAATGACCACCTTGAACGAATTATCCGAAATCGGTAAATATGACGTTCCTATATAGACAAAGAAACTAGTACAATTTTAGGAAAATTGTATGATTTATACAAGAGTCAATAACACGTTGGCCTACCCCTGGTCCTTGTACATGCAGTTATTCGGATTGACATTGGTTGCTACTGCTGTTGTATGTCCTCCTGTAGGGTATCGTGCTAAATTATGTCCAGCTGTCACGTTAAATCGTCAAAGATCGGAGTTGGTTGGAGGGCGCTACCTATAAGGCTCCGAACGTTCTTATTTTGGGAGAGATCTGACGAAGTTACTGGCCATGGTAGGCTTTGGCAATCACTAAGACGAGCATTAAAAACTCAGCGTGTGTGGAAAGGCATTATATTACTGAAATTTAAGCCCTGGATGCCATGCTATCAAGGGCAAGACAACGAGGCGTAGAATAGACGGACTGCTGTGCTGTGAGGATGTCCCAGATGGCAACCAAAGGGTTTCTGCTATGAAATTAAACGGTACTTCAGACCATCACTACTTGTTGTCGCCTCGTATGATGGGTGACAGGCTGGTGGTCATCAGGTCTCAGATCGAAGCGTGATTCATCTCTAAAGAAAATTATACTGGAGTCAATGAGATTTTTCGCTGTCTGCTTGTCACCGCTCGCGTGACAACTAACATATTGAGAAATGGATGAGATAACGTATATTGCAACGAAAAGAGCCATGAAATACTTTTTAGGAATGCTGTGCTGTGACTTTCTTTGGATCATTAGTTTTCAACAAAACAAAATGTATTATGTTCTAATTATTCTAGATCTGGCTTTCTATAAATGGAACAGTGTTTCATTATTGTAGCTCGCTATAAAGTTCATCATATCTTTCTTACTTTACACTTATTGAAAAGATTACTGAAAATTATTTCGTTATCAATACTGAGGTTACAGTACGCAATGTCTGTTGAACATCAAAAATTTGCAGTGGATTTTTGTTAACAGTAAAACAGCAATAAGTACAACGACTAACACGAGAACATGAGACTATAATCAGGGAAAAGTATTTTTACTGTAATGTTTGCCAGACCAGAACTACGCACAGCAAGATTTCTTTTATGTCATGAAGATAAATTATCTTTTTGCACTGTTAATAATATATCACCCGCAGCCCGCGTCCACCTGTAAAACATATCATAAAATCTGCTGCTCTGCCCTGCAATCCCGAAAGCTGAAAGAAATAATTTTAGTTCACTATTACCTGCCCGCTTCTTTGCGGTATGACTGGTTTCATTCAATGTAGTTTGAATGCGCCGCGGCTGCGGCTCGTTCGTTCGTAGCGCAGCTCTGCACCACTAATAATATATAAATAGCTGAAAATGTCTCAAAAGGATGGGATAAAACATCAGGCAAGCTTATTACGAATCATAATACAAGTTTTCACTAAGTAATTCTATTCAAAATATTTAGACAGATTAAATACTTACAAACCTTTACAAACCAATGCCTAATGGCGTCCTTCTCTGTCTAGACAAAAGAATGCTATACAAGCATACAATATAGCGTCACAGGCTCTTCCTACTCACGTAATTTCAAAAAGACGACGGAGAAATTTATGCTCGGTCACTACTATTTATAATCGGTATGATATCTTTGTTTGATATTTAATAAGTATCGTCTGTGGCGTTCTCACTAATCGCCGACACAGATCTTATCTTTACAAAAATCGGTAGATGATTCTATACAAGTATAAAATATGACACATAATGGTTTCTCATTATTACATATAGTTCAATCATTGTCCACGCAATTAGTCATCCATTTCAGTTATTCTTTTCTTTTTTTACCAAATATAATACGTGTTTTGCCAGGAGACGTTACAGATTCCAGGACCCCATAAATAGCGAAACTTGTCTGGAGGCACACCGGACGCTGGCGCGATATCAAACTATCACCCGCCATACGGCTCGGCAACCAGAGTTGATTTAATGAAATATTCCCGCAGAGTGAGGTATCTAAAATCCCACGAACCATCGACTAAGAACTCCTCTGCCATCGTCAATTGGTAAAAGACTGCCATGTCGCCGTGACCACGCCGACATACGAGTAAAGTCGCACTGTTGCCAGGCCCATGAGAAAAACAGGTAGTGGCACTTACGTCACAACACGCGCCGCTGCAGGTTTTACGTGTGCAGGCAGTTGTCTCCGGCAGGGAGCAAGAACTATTCCAGATGAGTGTAATAGTTCTTGACTGTTCGTTTAAGTGCTTGTACGCTGTTGATAACACACGAGAATTTTAGACCGTTAACGTGCCTTGCACGGAACCGAGCGTTCACGAAGTGTGGCGGACAAGCTGACTAGTGTGACGTCACAAGTTGGTTGCACGGCCCGTATATCTCGTAGGCCACGCACTGTTGGCTGTGACATCTTCCTCGTTAAATGTGGTAACGTTTCAGTCCCGCGTATGTCTCCCCTGATTCAGCTTCGCGATGGACGGGTCGCAGGCAGTGCCCAGTTGCAAACCGACATTTTTATTGATGGTGCTTTAAGATATTTATGTTTCTATTGTTTCTTTCATACTCACAATGACAGACGTTGCATCGAATAGAATTCGCTGTCGATTTTCTAAAGCGTATCAGCCAATGCAGAATTTTAGGGATAGCGTAGGCGTAAGCACCTCTTAAGTTCCGTCCGCCGGCGTTCCACAGTGCGTGTTGTTTGCCGACATAATTGCAGCCACATTGACATGGTAACTAGTGCACTCCAGATGTTCTAACCCATAGAAAATCTTTCACAGTTCTCATGAACTGATGTTTATTGGGGGTCTGAACTCTGACGAAATTGTGTGTCTCTTCAGAAGTCGGCTAATGTTTCCCCAAACGTGCCACAGAAAGGCAAAAACGCAGGTTCCTTGCTCTCTTCTTCGGTGATGTTTTTCCCTGCTCATCTCGTCAGGAGTAGCTTGTGATATCAGGCGGTGGCTGTAGTCATTTTCCCGGAAGATGCTTTCTGATATGACTTAGTTCTAGTGTCAGATTATCACTGTCAGAGATGACTTTAGCACGATGGACAAGGGCGTACGGAATACAACTGTTTGTGCCTGACGGTGGTGACCGAGAGCGTGCAGGTACCGATCTGTGTGTATAGGTTTCATGTAGACAGTGTGGCTGAGGTGCCCTTCCCTTTTCCAGCGAAAGGGGACGTCAAGCAACGGCAATACACCATCTATCTCTACCTTCATCGTAATCCTAATCTGGTCACGAAAGCTGTGACGCTGACAAGATAAAACGCGATTCCACGATCTGACATGGTGAGCCGTCGTATCAACACTTAAGCAGCCAGAAGAATTAGTCATCGTGCCAGCTCTGCCGTGCTGCGGAAAATGCTACATTTCACTGGGAGGCAGATGGATTCAGGCGGTCACGAGCTATTGGCTGTCCATCTGCTGTTGACAGCGGTACTTTTGGAACTAGACTGGGACTGTATCGGCACTCGGCTATCGCGAGGTTTAATCAGGCGCAACGGCAGCGAGACGAAAACGTTACGAAATTTGGCGAGGAACAGACCACTAATTACGTCAGTCAGCAGCGTGATTATATAATGGCTAGTCCAAGGCGACACGGCAGTCATTTACCACTAGACAATGGCCGAGGAGAGCTCGATTGAAAGTTCGTGGGATTTTGACACCTGACGTGGCTGGAGCCAGAGAAGATTTTATTGATTCATATCCCCCACGAGACCATGCAGTCATACAACCACGAGTTACGGTCTTTAGTGCCATTTCATTTCATAGCAGGACCCCTTTGTTTGCCATCCACGGCACACTTGCAGTGCAGTGGCATGTCAACGATACTCCGTGGCCCGTTTTGTTGCCCTTCAGGGCAAACCTTTCTCAGCTTAAATTTCAGTAATATAATCCCCACCTACACACAGTAAAAGTTTCTATCCTTGTCCAGTACTGGCCAGACCCTGACTTGGCCAGCAAGGTCGCCAGATCGTTCCCCAGTTCAGAACATTTGGAGCATTATGGGCAACGCCGTCCAACTAGCTTGATGTTTAACCGATCCGACACGCAAATTCAACAATTTTGGCACGATGTCCCTCAAGAGGGCAGCCCAACAACTATATTAGTCCATGCCAAGCCAAATAACTCCTTGCATTAGAGCGAGAGATAGACCAACGCGTTATTTACTTGATCTTTTTTTCTCTTCAATAAATTATGGGTTTTGTTTTGAAATTATGATAATTTATATGTCTTACATGTGTCACATCTTCTGACTTCCATTCCATTCGAATAATTACTTCGTGGTCCATGGTATTTTTTCCCCTTCTCTTAGAGCAGTGCCGGCCACGGTGTGCCAAGGTCTGGCTGCCACTCGGCTTTGCTCGCTCCTTCTCGGGAGAACCGGAGCAGAGCAACATTTCATTTCGCATTGCGATGCCACATTTTGCGATCGGCACAATTCTGAGTTCGGTAGAATAGTGATGTCAACGCTGTTTACCTTTCGATATTTGCTCACGGTAGAAGGAAGTTCACAGGTCCAGTGGCTGTTCGCACAAAAAGAGGCAGTAGAGTGGTCTGTGGTCGCAATCCTTTAAAATAATTAATGAGAATGACAGAAGAGAGGGAACAGAATTGTCAGTTCGCTTGAGCGTCGGATACTGCTTATTCGCTATGAAACGGCATTACAGTACCATGCCGAAGGAATTTAAACTTCTAGACTACAATGAAAGAGCAAAAACTTACAACGGTCGACAGACGGGATTCATTGCTCAGTGCATCAGGAAGCACTTTCTGCTAGATTTGCAGGCATGGACCACTTGAAGGAATTGGTGGTACGAGTAGAAAAATTTCTGAAGTCGGGTCCATTATTCCATTTCTAGTTGCAACAGCTTTCAATGGAAGTGTGCGAAGAGTATTGAGCCTAGACTTGTTACTTGCAAAGTAAGTTGGTTAAGCCAAGGGGCATGCAACGAACATATTTCCGATTTAAATCTTGCAGTTATTGAATTTTATCAGGAAAAAGAACTGCAGGAATGAAAATTATGAATTGTGAAATGGATTGCAGACGTCACATTAGAAGTGGACTTGACTGCACACAGACCAGAGTAAGAAGTTGCAAGGTAATTTCTTATTGATTTGCTGAGAACATATTTAAAAAGAAAATTACATTTTAGGAGGGACACATTCTGACAAGAAAAAACTCAGTTCCCTAACCTCACAGGCGTGAAGGAAGAGCGAGGTTTGAGGAATTCATTATGGGGTTGCTAGAACTACACTGCTGGCCATTAAAATTGCTACACTAAGAAGAAATGCCGATGATAAACAGGTATTCATTGGACAAATATCTTATACTAGAACTGACATCTGATTACATTTTCACGCAGTTTGGATGCATAGATCCTGAGAAATCAGTACCCAGAACAACCACCTCTGGTCGTAACAAGGGCCTTGATACGCCTGGGCATTGAGGCAAACAGAGCTTGTATGGCGTGTACAGGTACAGCTGCCCATGCAGCTTCAACACGATACCACAGTTCATCAAGAGTAGTGACTGCCGTATTGTGACGAGCCAGTTGCTCGGCCACCATTGACCAAACGTTTTGAATTGGTGAGAGATCTACAGAATATGCTGGCCAGGGCAGCAGTCGAATATTTTCTGTATCCTGAAAGGCCCTTACAGGACCTGCAACATGCGGTGGTGCATCATCCTGCTGAAACGTAGGGTTTCGCAGGGATCGAATGAAGGGTAGAGCCATGGGTCATAACACATATGAAATGTAACGTCCACTGTTCAAAGTGAACTGAACGAGAGGTGACCGAGACGTGTAACCAATGGCACCCCATATCCTCACGCCGGGTGATACGCCAGTATGGGGATGACGAATACACGCTTTCAATATGCGTTCACCGCGATGACGCCAAACACGGATGTGACCATCATGATGCTGTAAACAGAACCTGGACTCATCCTAAAAAATGACTTTTTTGCCACTCGTGCACCCAGGTTCGTCACTGAGTACACCATCGCAGGCGGTCCTGTCTGTGTTGCAGCGTCTAGGGGAACTGCAGTCATGGTCTCCGAGCTAATATTCCATGCTCCTGCAAACGTCGTCGAGCTGTTCGTACAGATCGTTGTTGTCTTGCAAACGTCCCCATCTGTTAACTCAGTGATCGACACGTGGCTGCACGATCCGTTACAGACATGCGGATATGATGCCTGTCATCTCGACTGCTAGTGATACGAGACCGTTGTGATCCAGCACGGCGTTTCCTATTACCCTCCTGAACCCACCGATTCCACCTTCTGCTAACAGTCATTGGATCTCGACCAACGCGAGCAGCAATGTCGCGATACGATAAACCGCAATCGCGATAGGCTACAATCCGGCCTTTATCAAAGTCGGAAACATGATGGTACGCATTTCTCCTCCTTACACGAGGCATCACAACAACGTTTCACCAGGCAACGCCGGTCAACTTCTGTCTGTGTATGAGAAATCGGTTGGAAACGTTCCTCATGTCAGTACGTTGTAGGTGTCGCCACCGCCGCCGACCTTGTGTGAATATTCTGAAAAGCTAATCATTTGCATATCACAGCATACTCTTCCTGTCGATTAAATTTCGCATCTGTAGAACGTCATCTTCGTGGTGTAGCAGTTGTAATGGCCAGTAGTGCACAACGATAGTTTTATAAACATTTTGAGGACACTGTCTATCTTACATATGTTTTCGAGACCTTTTTCTGTTTCAGTTGAAAGCGCCCACGTTCGTACGCAAATGTAACTGATTGGCCTGCACGATAGTTACAGTTTTAATTAGAAATCTGTTTACGTTAAAATTATGCAGCACGTCTACGTTGCTTTTCTCTGTTAGTCTTTCCAAAGTCTCCATAATGAGATTGTTAAGATGTTACAATATTTCGATCGACATACATGTGTGAAAGAACTTTTTGCGATTATGAAGCAAAATAAGTCACGATTACATGGCAACTTGAATTCGAAATTCTGTGAAATTTACTGCATCTGTCCGCGTGCCGACAGTTTGTACCAGATAAAAGTTATATTATGTCTTCAGCATGCCAGAAATAATTAATTAATACGGAAGACTGTTTAGTTTACGAACAATGCTGTTGAGAAATGTGAAATATAAAACCAAGTCGTATGCAGTACGACTGTACTGCCTTTGAAATGCGGCGCGTTCGCTGTTTTCCCCTCTTCTCCCTATTCACGCTCAGCCAGCGCGGAGTGGCGGTGGCGGAAATGTGAAGCGAGGATGCCACTTTGGTACTCGGTTCAGGTGGTGGTGGTGGTGGTTAGTGTTTAACGTCCCGTCGACAACGAGGTCATTAGAGACGGAGCGCAAGCTCGGGTTAGGGAAGGAGTGGGAAGGAAATCGGCCGTGCCCTTTCAAAGGAACCATCCCGGCATTTGCCTGAAACGATTTAGGGAAATCACGGAAAACCTAAATCAGGATGGCCGGAGACGGGATTGAACCGTCGTCCTCCCGAATGCGAGTCCAGTGTGCTAACCACTGCGCCAGCTCGCTCGGTACTCGGTTCAGGGCATGGCCCGCGAACCGAAGTCTTGGCCACATCTTAGAGGGAATTTATAACCATGAAATCAAACCATATTAGAAAGTCTTTTAGTTGAAAACTGAGAACACATGAGAATTCGTAAAGACGTGTGTCGTACCGTATGAAATAACAGCTGGCACGGTGTGTGGGAAATATAACTAGTCGTCAGATGGAAGGAGCCTATTTCTCAAAGAAGTTGACTTTGTCTCATAACTGGATGTAAAACGGTGCATAGTTTACCTTTTTTTCTTCTTATTTTTTTAAATCGATGCATGTGTCTTCTGATTGGTATCATGCGGCCCAGCACAAATTCTTCTCCTGAGCAAAGCTTTTCATCAAATAAAATCAACTAAACAACCTATGTTCACAGTTATTTGCTAGCTGTACGGCAACGTATGTCTTCCCCTACAGTTTTTACCCTCTGCAGCTTCCTTTAGTACAATGGAAATTATTCTCTGACTGGTTCATCCTGTCGCTCCTTCTTCTCAGTGTTTCCCGTACATTCATTTCCTCTTCGATTCTGCGGAGAACCTCGTGATTCCTCATCAGTCCACCTAATTTTCAACATTCTTCTGTATCACTACGTCTTAACTTCTTCGATTCTTTTCTGGTTCGGTTTTCCCATAGCCTGTGTTTCACTGCCTTGTAGTATTGTGTTCCAAACGTACATTTTCGGAAATTTCTTCCTCTGATGAATGCATATGTTTGCAACTAGCAGACTTCACTTGGCGAGGAACGCCATTTTTGCCAGCGTTGTTCTACTTCTCGTGCCCTCTTTGCTCAGTTCATCATGAATTATTTTGATGCGAAGGCAGCAGAATTTCTTAACTTCGTCTAATTCGTAATCTCCAGTTCTGATGTTTAGTTTGTCGCTGTTCCCATTTCTGCTAATCCTCATTCCTTTCGTCTTCCGTCTATTTATTTTCAGTCCACATTCTGGTCTCATTAGACTGTTCATTCCACTCAACTGGTCCTGTAATTCTTCCTCACTTTCACTAATAGAAATATCACCCACGGATCTCATCACTGATGACCTTTCACCCTGAATTTTATTTCTGCTCTTGAACGCTTCTCTTATTTACGTCATTGTTCTTGGACTTATAGATCGAAGAATAACGGAGAAAGACAACATTCCTCTCTCACAACATTTTTAGTGTGAGCACTGTGACCTACGTCTTCCAGTGCTATAGATCCCTATCGGTTCTTGTAAGTATTGTGTATTGCCTGCGTTACCCTATAGCTTTCCCCCGTTTTTCTTTGAATTTGGAACACCTTGCACAACATTTTGCATTACAAAATTCTTTCACCAGGTCAACCAACTCTATCTACTTGTCTTGATTTCTTCACTCTTGCTTCCATCCCCAACCGCAACGTCAGAACTGCTTCTATAGTGCCTTTGCCGTGTCGAAAGCCAAATTGGTTGGCATCAGACAGATTCTCAGTTTTCTTTTACATTCTTCTGTATGTCAGCAATAAGGATGCACGACCTGTTAAGCTGATTGTGCGCTGCTTCTTGCACTTGTCGGCTGTTGTATTCTTCGGAAATATATGGGTGGCGTTTCACTGAATCTGTGATGATGTATCGCCAGTCTCATATGTTATATACAAACCTAAATAGTCGTTTAGTTTCCACTGGACCCAATTATTTTCGAAATTCCGGTGGAATATTATCAATTTCTTCTGCCCTACCTAATCTTAAGTTGTCCAAAGCTCTTTTCAAATCTGATTCTAATACTAGATCCTCTATTTCTACCCTGTCGCATCCCGTTTCTTCTATACCATCATCATACAAATCCTTCCCTCATAGAGGTCTTCAGTCTACTCTTTCCAACTATTCATTCTCTCTCTCTCCTCCATTTCACAGAGGAATTCCTATTACAGTCTTAATACTCCCACCATTGCTTTTAATGTAAGCAAAACTGTTTTAAGTTTTCTATATGCTGAGACACTTCTCCTGATAATAATTTCATTTTAGATTTTATCATATTTTTCCTATAGGCATTTCACCTTAGCGTCTTGGTACTTCCTCTTTATTTCTTTCCTAAGTGGCTTGTATTTCTGTACTCTTCAATTTTCCTGAAAATTTTTGTACTCCCCTCTTTCGCAGGTCAACTGAAGTATCTCTTCTGTCATCCATGGTTTCCTTGCACTTACCTTTCTTATACCTGTGTTTTCCCCCTGCTTCTATAAGTGCGCATTTTAGGGATATCTATTCCTCTTCGACTGAGTTATACATTGGCACAGCATCTATAGCCTCAGATAACTTCAAGTGTAACTCTTTATTCCACAATATCTCCATAATCCAATTCTTTGCACTGTTGTGGTGCCAGACGCCAGGAGTTGCTGTATTAAAACCCAGCGTGAACTTTCCAAATATTTATTGCTTTTTAGCTACAGTGCCCCATCCACCTCGGTCCGTGTCACAG
Source organism: Schistocerca americana (assembly GCF_021461395.2). Taxonomy (NCBI): domain Eukaryota; kingdom Metazoa; phylum Arthropoda; class Insecta; order Orthoptera; family Acrididae; genus Schistocerca; species Schistocerca americana. The sequence continues at coordinate 626,578,824 of NC_060122.1, forward strand.
GGTCCCGCAATGCTGAGGCCACCGCCCCAGCGACCCTATGCAACACGCTGTGTCGAGCCAGGCTTGTACGCCTGCTGCAGAGTTCCGATTACGTCTGGACGGCTGTGCCAGCAGCCGACTCACCAGCCACCGTCCTCATTGTTATCACGTTGTTCCGCTGGGAGCCATACACCTGCCCCCCTGCAAGTTCTTCCTCGCTGGCATAGCTGAGAACACAGCAGCAACCACCTCCCATCATCCAGTGTCCGAATCTGCGGCACTCACCTTGGAAGTCGCCGGCTTGTTTCCGAAGTTGAGACGACTGCCTGCAGTAGCGAGCCGAGGAGTGGCCTGCTGCTGGCTGGCTGCGGACCCTGCGTCGGCCTCAGAGGGTCGAACCAACGACCCACCATGGACTGGGATGCTATCGCCCCATCTGTTGCTGCGTGTAGCCTGGTGGTGTGACACGCCCTGCCATCCAGGAGAGCTGCCACACTTGAATGATTCTCGTTGCGAAACAGTACCTATTGATACTTATCTGTGTATCTCTGTTTTGCTAACATGTCACTCTGCATCATATACGCACCACACCCCAGTTGCGCCAGTGGGCCCCTTCTGCCTGCAGCTTGCGCCGTGCAAACCACTGCGTGTAAACCTTGCAGCTGTTCGACGGCCCTGTGGCCTCCATTCCGCTTCGCAGCCACTGGACATTGTTACTTACTGCAATCTGGCCCACACCTGGTTGTAACTCATGCCCCAATACCGCACAAAGCAAAACTAACTTTCCATTATCCTAAACTGTGGTGCCACTACATTGTTCCCCTCTTCGGAAAGACCCAGTCCCTGGGTCTACCCTTAACTAGCTTTTAAATGATTTGGGTCAGCACCTATGGCATATTTGTTTACTATTAGAAAACTTAAATGTGGTCTAGTGCCCCTTAAAACTATGACATGAAACAAAACGTACAAATTACTTACTGGTCGACCACTGCTTGATCAATCTTTTACTTATATGTCTAACACCCTCGGTATCCAATCCACTGGGACTTGGACTACCCTCAGTTCCCTCTAGGAATTAGCTATCTGCCTGATCAGAAAGATAACAACACATAACTAAGTTAAGGCTTCGATAACACTTGGCACAGAAGTGCTCAAAATGATAGTTATTGGCCATTGCCTTTCCTTATACTGCATAACATGTTGAACAGCCTGTTTGGCTGATATGCACGCCTCTTCCTCTGAAACGAACTGATTTACGGATCTCAACAGACCTGGCTCCAGAGTTTCATTTACAAGGTCAGATTCTACCTTGGCAAAAACTCTACAGGCGCTTCTGGCCAGTACATCTCTGGCTGTGTAACATTCAATTACGTGACTCCTGAAATTGATGCTGGCAGATGGAAGGTTGGTCCTATTATGTTACACTTAGTTCCATTGATTAAAATTCCGCTTCCTTCTAGGTCTACACGTTTCGCTTCTGTAAACACTCCTTGCTCAAAATAACTTGCTACTACTACCAAATTCTAGTAGGTGGAGAAGATCCAAGGCATCTTGACCCATTGCAAGCTCAATTTAGGCTCCATGATGTCCCTTGGACAGTCTGTTCCTTTCCCCCTCGCTAAAAATAACTGCACCGTGCATGTGTCCCGTATTTGTAGCTCAACACTGATTGTGTGACTACTTTCATCGTTAAATTTACATTTTAGGGACTGGCGCAATAAGCACGACTTTCCTAACCCAACACTGTCGATAACTAAAAATTTAAACAGTAAATCGTAACGACTCTGACATCATTCAACACATTATTACGGCTTTGCCGCAAAATTTGCTCCACGCATTTATTTCTCCAGAACTGCGTTTGATTTCTCCTCCAACAACACTCCACATACGTCAGGCGCTACACTTCCCTTTTCAGTAACCCGAGGACAGGGATCACCATCACCCTTCCTCCCACTTCAAAAGGACTGCTGCCCCTAATAGGCTCACAATATTCTAAAACACATATAAAATACAATACATAACACGAACACAAAAAAACTACAAATACTCTACTGCTTTCTTGCTCACAAAGCATATAGTACTTCATTCAGTACTCTATCTTCCTGGTTTTCTCTATGCTTAGCACCTCTCTTCACTCATCTTTCTTCCTCTTTACTTCCTGTGACACGCCTGAAATCACATCCGGGCAACCCTTAAATGGCCCTAACCGCTCAGTGTGTACTATCGTCGTTCTAGTTGGCAGCTGAAGCTTAACATTAACGGAAGATGTAGTTTCAACAACTTAGTAAGCCTTTGATACCTCGTGAGGAACTTCATTTTTCCTTTTTACTTATAGGGGCTGGAAAGCATCACCCATTGCCCCACTATATACTGCAGTAAACTTCCTTTCCGCTTCACTGCGTCTTCCTACATTTCCAAAGCTTTCGTATTCGCCTTTTGTACCCGTTTCCAAACATCCCGAATTATTCTCGCTAACTGACGTACAAATTCACTGGTGCTTCCTTTCTGTACTTTCACTAAATGAAACTGTGACGGTATTTTTTGCCTGTACGCTACCTCACATGGAGACAAAACCTTATTTGTATGGCCTTTTGCATTGTATGCGCATACAATATGCCTCAAATACTCGTCCCATTCATGGTGATGAGAACCAACATAAAAACTCAGCATCTTCCCGATTGTTCTGTGTACCCGTTCTGTCACTCTGTTGGCCTGTGGATGCAATGCGCTTGTCCTCAACTTCTTCACATTCAACAATTTACACAGTTCCTTCATTACATCCGACATGAAGTTGGTCCTTTGGTAAGTAATTTTTGTCTGTGGTACACAAAACTTCAAAATCCAGTTATTTACTAACACTTGCGCGACCATTGCTGCTTATTGATTTGGCATAGCCACCATCTCCACATACCTTGAAAAATGGTCTATTATTGCCAGAACGAATCTGTTCCCCGATGGTGTTCGCCTAAAAGTTCCTAAGACATCAGTCCCGATCAAAGAGAATGGACATGGTGCTTCTGGTAATCATTGGAGCTGTATCTGTTTCCGACTCAAATCTGCTCTCTGCGCACGTAGTATACAATTCTTGACATACTGATCCACGTTTCCTTTTCTACCTCTCCACCAATACTTCTCCGCCGCTCTTCTATTCGTCGCTCTACACCCTCCGTGACCATACAACACGTGATCGTGGGCTTCCTTTAAAACCTCATCCCTCAACTTCGCTGGCTCTACTACCCTTGGCCCTAACTTCGTTTCCCTGCACAGAAGACCGTCGTACACATTAAACTGTGGCTGTGTCCGATACAATTTACATTCATTGTCCGCGTCCTGTAATTTTTGCCATACTGCTACGTCATAATCTATGACTTCTACTTTTGCAACCTTCCTACTTAGTGCATCCGCATTACCGTGCTTCTTCCCAGGCTTGTGCACCACCTCGTAGTCGCATTCACTATGCCTCACAGTCCATCTAGCGAGTCTAGTGGACGGATCCTTCAACCCCATCAACCACTTCAACGCAGCATGATCTGTCACTACCCGAAATCTTCTCCCATTTAAATAATATTTAAAATATGTGATTCCATAGATTACGCTAAGCATCTCCTTCTCTGTTGTTGAGTAATTCTTCTCAGCTGCATTCAACTGGCTAGACGCATAGGCTACAGGATGTTCTTTTCCATCAATTTCCTGGCTAAGAACACATCCGAATGCTTGATTTGATGCATCGCATGCTAGTATAAATTCCTTTTCAAAATCTGGAAACACAAGAACCGGACTTGATGTTAACGCTTCTTTCAGTTTGTCAAACGCTTTCTGACACTCTTCTGTCCACTTAAATTTCACACCCTTCCGTAACAATCGCGTCAATGGCTGAACCTCTTCACGAAACCCTGCAAAAGCCTTCACGAACTTTCGATCGAAATTGCGAAGTCCGATGAATAACTGCCCTTCCTTAACTGTTTTCGGTTCCCGAAAATACCTTACAGCCTGTACCAACCTCAGATCTGTTCGCACTCCGTCCTTGCTGATAATATGACCCAAATATTTCACTTCTTCTAATGCAAAATGACACTTCTCCAGGCTCAACGTCAAACGAGCCTGCTCTTAACCTCATAAATACTCCCATTAACCGCTGTCTATATTGTTACATACTACCTGAAAACACTATAATGTCATCCAAATAGAAAAGACACTGTCGTGATTTCAAACCCGTCAATCCACTGTCTTGCAACTTCTGAAATGTTGCTGGAGAGTTTTTCAAACCGAATGGCATTCTAATGTACTGGTAATGGACTCCACGTGTAGTTTTTGGACCATCCTCTGGAGCCACCTCTAACTGATGATAACCACTTGTCAAATCCCTTGCAGAAAAGTACTGGCTTTGTCCTAAGTGATTCAAAGTCTCCGAAATGATTTTATTTATTTATTTCGAGTCAAAAACATTACAACAATATTTACAATATATACAATATAACAAATCAGGTCAAATCATAAAAGAACAAACTAAACGGTATTAGCCCAAAATTGTGCAACGGCAGCAGCATTGTCTGAAACATCAACAAGCTCTTGTGTGGAACATGATACAGGACATCTAGGACAGTTAATTAAATGTTTGGTTGTCTGTTCTTCTCCGCAGTCACACAAGGTGGAAGATTCCTTCATGAAGCCCCATTTAAACAGATTGTCCTTAGTTCGTCCGACGCCACTCCTGAGCCGATTTAGAGACTTCCACACTGTCCAGACTTGATTTCCACCAGGAGGAAGGGTCTCAGAAGGAGTCATCCAATCGTTACTGTCAGATTTTGCTGTCCACTGAGATAGTCTGGCTGCTCCAGTCCGACCGGTGAGGGGTGTAGTAGTTCTCATGAAGCTCCTCCTAGATTTGAGTCTACTAATTGGTAGCTGGTATCCATGTAGCAGGTGATCGGTGTTATGATCTGCTTTATGTCTCTCAAGTTTGGCTGCGACTTCACGCCTTATGTCTGGAGGAGCAATACCTGCTAGTTTATGGAGTTTATCAATAGGTGTAGCTTTGAGGCATCCCGTTACTGTCCTGCAGGTTTCGTTCAGGGCCACATCAACCTGCTTTGCATGAGATGACTTGTACCATACAGGACATGCGTATTCAGCTGCGGAATAACACAAGGCCAAGGCTGATGTTCTTAGTAGTTTGGGATCTGCACCCCAAACGCTGCCAGTGAGCTTCCGCAGGATGTTGTTACGAGCAGCAACTTTCTGCTTGGTGTTAGTGCAGTGTTTTCTGTAGGTCAACGTTCGATCTAAGGTGACACCCAGATATTTGGGGTAGAAACAATGTTCAAGCTCTTGATCTTCCCAAAACACTGTAAGTTTTCTATAGGCCTCTCGATTGCGTAGGTGGAAAGCACAAACTTGAGTTTTAGCAGGGTTCGGTCTTAAGTTATTGACTCTGTAGTACTCAGATAGGTCCTTGAGAGCAACAGTAAGCTGGTTTTCTACTGTGTCAAAATCTCTGGCTTGTGTGACTAAGGCAAGATCATCTGCATAGATGAAACTCTTTGTAAGAGAAGGTTGAGGCTGGTCATTTGTAAATATGTTGAACAATATGGGGGAAAGGACACTACCCTGAGGCAAGCCATTCCTTTGACTTCTCCATCTACTCTTTCTTCCTTGGAACTCCACATAGAATCGCCGGTTTTCCAAAAGTGTCTGCACAGTTCTGGTGAAATTAATGTCTCTAGTGATGTAGTAGACTTTGTGCAATAATTGTCGATGTTGAATGGTATCATATGCTGCTGTGAGATCCACGAAGACAGCCCCGGAAATGTATCCTTTTTCATATCCCTCTTCAATATGTTCAGTCAGATTAAGGACTTGTGCTGTACAATTCTTTCCAGGTCGGAAACCTGCTTGTTGAGGTATGAGTTGTTTTTCAACAATGGGAGTGAGTCTATTTAGCAACATTCTTTCATAGATTTTATACAAATGGCAAAGGAGCGAAATCGGTCGGTAGTTCTTGGGATCAGCTGCACCCTTTCCAGGTTTTAGTAAGGGAATAACTTTAGTTTTCCTCCAGATGGCAGGGATCTGTTTCCGCTTCAGACAACCATTATAGAATTGCAGAAGCCATCTTTCCGTGATGGGACCAAAATGTTTAATTTGCTCAATCATTAGGTCGTCTAGACCAGGCGCTTTACCATTTTTGCATTTCTGAATTGCGGTTCTGAGTTCTTGTAAGATGAAGTCATTTGATATATGGTTGTTTTCACGTTCAGGTTCTCTTTTGAGTTTTGTTCTATCTTTAGAACAATTGACCCTTCCATTCTGAACTAGATGATGAGCAATTTGATCTGGTGCAATGTTTGCATGGCCATGATTGTGGACAGGGTCGTTGTTCAGGCGTCGCAGCAACTGCCAGGCTTTCTGACTGCTTTTAGACATATCAAGGTTCTCGAGTAGCTCTATCCATCGTTCTTTTTTGGATTTGGCTAAGGCTGAGGATAAATTTTGGCCAGCAGTTAAGGTTTCAATGCTGTAAGGATTATCATTGAAAAGTTGGATATAGTTATGTAGATGCTTCACGGATTCTTCTGTCAAGCCAGGTATGTAGTTAACTCGACAGCCTCTGGGAGTTGAGAGTCTTGAGCATCTTTTCACGGCTTCTACAAACTCATCATAGTTGGAAACTGAGGGTTCTATGCGTGAAACTTCTGAGTCAAGGAGATCAGCAAACTTCTGCCAGTCTGCTTTCTTGAAATTGTATCGCCTTCGGAATGATGTGATTCTAGGAGTAATGGCTGCAAACACTTGGCAGCCTATGGGGCGGTGTTGGGTATTTGGTATCGGATTTAGAACAGTTTTTCTGCATTGGTGAGCTATGTTCTCGCTAACAAAAATTAAGTCGGGGTTATACCCACGTTTCCAACGCCCACTGTTAAAAGATGGTGGGAGTTTATTATCATGGACAAGATTAAGATGGTTGGTATCAGCCCAAGTCAAAACTGCTTCACCATTACTGTCGTCCTCAGCATAACCCCAAACACTGCTATGACTATTGAAATCTCCAACAATAAAGTGAGCTTGTTGATTGGTGTAGTTGTCTGTAGGTGAAAATTGGAAGTCTGCTCCTGGGGGTTTGTAAATTGACGACACAATACAACCATTCAGTTCTACAGACAGTATTTCAATATTGTTGAATTCTGTAAGTGAGGTAGAGAGAACAGCTATATCGTTCCTCACAAAGATAGCACTGCCATATTGTCTATGGGGTCGCTCAACTGCCAGTTTCATCCCAAGGATTTTTGGTCTTCTCATGGTGTCATCTCGATGGGTTTCTTGTATACATAAAATATCACACCTAGGTGATTGGATTGGGGTATGCGTCCGTTACTGTCTTATTATTGAGGCATCGGTAGTCACAACAGAACTTATTTTTCTTAGTTCCATCCTCAGACTTCTTAGGCACAACGACAATGCCCGCTCTCCAGGAACTATTACTATGATCTGTAATACCACCCGCAACCTGCTGATCAATGAAATCCTCCACAATCCGCTGGAAATATCTCAGTATTCTGTATGGTTTCCGGTAAACAGGTGCTTCATTCCCCGTTCGTATGCTATGTTGAACTAATGTAGTTGCTGGTAACGGCCCTCGCGAAAAAAACAAATCCTTAAATTCCCACAATAATTCTTCAATACGCTCTCTTTCTCCTCCTTTCAAATGCTTAATTTTGTCACGCAATGCAGTTTTATCGGCATTTAGTGGTTGATCGCTTCGCCTACCACTCGAACACCAGTTTTTGTCATCTGGCTCATCCAAATTTGCTGCTAAAACTCCTTTCCTCAAATTCGCGTCTACAGCGCTAAGATTATCCACGTTCACGGGAACTTCTCACCCGCCGTTCCCCTCTTGTACACGTACAACACTACGTTTCACGAACCAACCCAGTGGACTCAATTCTTCGTTATCCTCCAATGGTTCAGTAGCACATACTGTACCCACAGGTAGATTCGACTCCACACTTACCCACAACGACTTTCTGGTGCCACTAGACACACTCGTGTGAATAAAGCCTTAATGCCAATGTAAGCAGTTGATTTGGTTTGTTCATTACACTGAACGCCCCCCGCGACGGCTCTGCATTGTCAACAGTTTCCCGTAGCGGAAATAACATTCCACCAAGTTTCACAGTTCGTTGTGTAAGGTCAATTTTGATATGATGTTGATGCAAGAAATCTACTCCTAGGATCATGTCGTAGTTCTCACTATCTCCACGCATGCATTAAGTCGGACTTTCCCTTTGCAAAAGTCACCTGTGACCGACCCCAAAGGCGTGACCTCCTTATCTCCCACTCCACGCATCGTATAACGTGGTGGGTCTAGCTTCTTTCGTCCCATCATATTCCTAGTAGTCACTGACACATGCACCCCTGTGTCCAACAAAATCTTAAACTTTTTAGTTCCTATGGATTCTACCACTGAACATTCCACCTCTGCATACGTATTCGCAGCATTGAAATTAAATGGAAGCTCCCTTAGGTGGGTCTTGGGCCCCATCTGTCATTTAACGTTTGTCCATCTCTCCTGTCTCCACTTCTCCATCCTCCACGCTGCTGATTTCCACCCCTTCCCCTTTTCCTCGGTGACTGGGTACATTGTCTCAGTACATGCCCCGTACATTTATAAGATTTTACACCCGCTGCAAATACTGTTTGCCTCTCGTGTAATCCTGTTACGACGTCTACTTGCTCACGTGGAATTGCCAGCTGAAAGGGCGAATACAAATCTTTCGGAGTCCCTTCACGCACTTTCCGTGACATATGCGACAGTAACCCTCTCAAAAATATATCAAGTGACCTTTGTTTGGCCTCCTGCAAGGGAACACTATTCGCTTTATTTCTCGGACCCAACTAGTAAGTATACTCATTAATTTCCCTTGTCCTGTCCGCAAATTTCTCTACTGTCTCCCCCTGTCTCTTCGACATTGTACTTAACCTCTCTTTAAAATACCGCATGCTATTCTGTTTCTTGTACTTTTGTAAAAGCCCTTCCTTTAACTGCTTAAACTTTCCTGCCTTCCTTAAGGCGTCAGAACATCTTACATATGATTTGCTTCACCCGTTAATCTAATCTTTGCTATATGTAACAACTGCTCATAAGATCAACCATTCATCACCGCTGAAGTGTCCAAGTTCGCCAAAAACGAACGCACATTCTCAGATGCTTTGCCAGAAAACGGAATAATCAAATTTCGGCGGTTGGATCAATCTCCAACACCCTAGGCAACAACGACTGATCAGATGCTGTTTCCCACTCACTTGTAGATGTTAATTCATTTCTCAACTGCGTATTGTTTGCTGTCAATTGTGCTACTTTTTCCAACAAACTCCGCACCGTTTCTGGTTCCGACACACATTGCGTCCTTCACTCTGCCATTGTGTTGCTTTTTTCACTGCTAGTCCCGAAAGAAAGCGATTAAGTACAAGAATAATCTGACTTCCTACAGCCCTGTATCGTCATAAACCAATACAAAAGTAATCAAATGCCACGAAAAAAAGAAATCTTACTGCCCAAATACACTAACACTTACTCTTACAACAAAAAATACTATGCCACGCAAAACATCTACAATGTTGCTTTTGACACTTCATACTCAAAACACAAACAAAAAAGAAGAAAAGTCCAGTACTCAAAAGAACAATTTTGGCAGCACTCAGCTCATCTTATGACTGTACTGCAGGCAGTGGGCTCGAATGTCGTACTGGAGAGACAATGTCCACTATTCTGACACCAAATGTTGTGGATGGGTGCAAAGAGTTGCCGTATTAAAACTCGGCGAGAACTTTCCAAATGATTTATTCTTTTTTAGCTACAGTGTCACAGGGTCCTACAACGCTGAGGCCACCGCCCCAACGACCCAGGCCAACGTGCTGTGTTGAGCCGGCCTTGTACGCCACCGAGTGAGGTGGCGCAGTGGTAGCATACTGGACTCGCATTCAGGAGGACGACGGTTAAATCCCTCGTCCGGCCATCCTGATTTAGGTTTTCTGTGATTTCTCTAAATCACTCCAGGCAAATGCTGGGATGGTTCCTCTGAAAGGGCACGGCCGACTTCCTTCCCCAATCTGATGAGACCGATCACCTCGCTGTTTGGTCTCTTCCCCCAAACAACCCTACCCCTGTACGCCAGCTGCAGAGTTCCGATTACATCAAGATGACTGCGCCAGCAGCTGACTCAGCGGCCACCGTCCTCATTGTTTCCACGCTGCTCCGCTGGGAGCCGTAGGCCGTGTCACGCCGTGTCAGTTCGAATGAAACACTGAATTTTTCGATAGCTGTCCCCGCCATCGTCATCAGAAGCTAAAATCAGTGGCCACCGGGGCTGGTATAATGCTTATACATTTGCAAGCCAACTGCACTGCTTCCATACCGTCGAGCAACGAGTATCAACATGCAACGCACGCTAAAGTGTGATGGACGGAGACCAGTGTTCGAGCCTTCTTCCAAGTTACGAGATATGTTAAGTCAGCTTAAAGAAAACACAAGTGTTCCAGTAACTGGTGTGTATGGTGCCCCTTGCGGATGCTGTAGCTTTTACATAGGACAAGCTATTGATATTGTTGCTGAACGATGTGCAGAACACTCGAGACTTATTAAACGAAGGAAACTAGAAGAGTTGACAGTGGCTGAACAGTGCCTAGAACATCATTTTATGGGGGTTATGCTATAAACGAAGCGCTCAAAATTCGAAAGAACAACAAAAATTTTAACAGAGAGCAGCGGCACAAAGCAGTGCATGAGGACGGGTTTGGCCATGAAGTGAAAGCAAACACGGGGGTTTGACGCCTGTAGGCAGTGTCCCATAGCGTTACGTGACGGTACTCGGTCCTGCGTCGGGACGGAGCGGCCCAGCTTGCCTTCCACGAATGCGTCAAGTAGACGCTCTCTGGAAGGTTCCAAACGCTGCCAGTGCGTCTATATAATCAGAACACCGTGCCAGACCTCAACTCCTGATGACAATGGCCGAGAAACCTATCGAAATCTCTATAGTGTTTCAAGTGACGGCTAGTAAGTCGATAAGAGTTTGCTGCAGTAGGCCACTGCGAAAGACATCGAGCACACATCAGTTTAATTTGATGAGTTCCTATAGTTGTACGAGGGCGGAACAGCATACAAATTATTTACCAGCGAGAGAGCAGAGGTAAATAGCAGTTCTGTCGAGAACTATTATGTGCAAATCGTCTCTAATTTCAATACAATTTATATTTAGTAGACTTGCATCAGGTATTTAAATACAGCTACAATTTTTTTTTCCCACAGGGTCTGAGTAATTTATTCAATGGTCAATAGCTTCCTGCCGCTACTAGTAATTTATACAGTCATAATATTACCGCCGGTTTTCACAAGACTTAGTACAACTGTAACTGGATATATATTAATAACATGATTGTACTGTATGTGGGGAGTCCACACTGCCTTTCCCCTCATATTGTTTGTTATAAAAATCAAACAAACAGGTAGAGGTCACCAGGCACGTTGTTTTGATTCTGCAGTACCACCGCAGCAAATAAAGTTAAAAGTAGGAAAGACGTGGCCCTTAAGACTGTCAGGAAGGTCAAAAATGGTTCTAATGGCTCTGAGCACTATGGGACTTAATTTCTGTGGTCATCAGTCCCCTACAACTGAGAACTACTTAAACCTAACTAACCTAAGGACATCAGACACATCCATGCCCAAGGCAGAATTCTAACCTGCGACCGTAGCAGCAGCGTGGTTCCAGACTGTAGCGCCTAGAACCGCTCGGCCACTCCATCCGGCCAGGAAAGTCATTGTATGCTGTAAGTGGTATGAAATCTTCTAGTGATACAAAAGTTGTAAGTGACTTTTATGGAGCAAAAGTAATAGACTTTTAGTTCTTCGTGGCCCGTAGCTTGATTTACGAGGCAGTCTCAGCAGACCTTTTAGATTTTTCACAAATACTGCAGTTGTTTGCCATCTATTGAACTTAGCGAAAAGTGAAAACGAATAAAGGAACTTTTTAAACAAGGTACACGCATTGTGCGGGAAATGACAGTTGTTCCTGAACTTGAAGGAAGAAAACAACATAGGGGTATTGAAACATTTTGTTAAATTTCTGTTGCACAGTTAATCTGGAGATCGTCCACTCAATCAGATACCAAGTTTTTCGGACGACATGGTTGTGGAGAGAAGCAGCGATTAGTATGAATAATCAATAATTCAAAAACAGTCTTAATCGCATTTATTATTATTATTATTATTATTATTATACCGCCAACCGGTTTCAACCCGACGTAGGGGTCAACTTCTGGGCGTTTACGCCATTGATCGACTGCTGGTGGTGTCACTCCAGTCTACGTAACGGCAGGAAACTATCAGGAGTGACACCACCAGCAGTCGACCAATGGTGTAAACGCCCAGAAGTTGACCCCTACGACGGGTTCAAACCGGTTGGCGGTATAATAATAGTAATAATAAATGCGATTAAGACTGTTTTTGAATTACAGATACCAAGGGATTACAGTTACGAGGAAATTAAATAGAAACAACCATACAGAAAATGTTTTAAGTAAGACGAAACAAAGATTGCCTATTTTTGGTTGAACACCTTGAAGTGCATTAAAGGAACCCCTTATACTACGCCTTTGAATAATTGTATATGGTACTTCTACATTGTATTGAATAACCTATAGAGAACATCGATAATTTTGTGTACTTTCCAGTATGCACACAAAAATTTGCTTATGAGCAACGAATTACGAATTATGAATCCCAGGAAGGTATACCAGTACACATTGTTATCACAACTCACAAAGCAAATGTGAACATAATGCAGTCTGAACAAAATGACTAATAGGTCATCCTGAAGTTACATTAGCCTCAGTGAGCTTTACCCGTGGTCTGTGTGTGCCGGCACGGTAGCTCAGCGTGTTCGGTCAGAGAGCCGCCTGGTCTCTGTAATAAAAAAACTGAGTGAATGGATCAACTACGAACAGCAACGGATGTCCTGTGACGCCTGCTACCACCAAATACAACGAACAATACCGAACAAAGTGCAGGTAGCGTCTGTGATTCATAATGAAAACATGTTCGGGCTCGGGTTCGAATGCCGCCGCTGCATAGATATTGATTAATAATCAGCATTGGTAGCCGAAGACTTCCGTCATAAGAAGTCACCCTCATTCTGCCAACGGCCTTGTCAAAAGTGGTGGAGGAGCGGACAGAGGTTCAGGGCACTCTCTTGTCCTAGGCTGCAGAAGTCAATGGAAATCACTACATTAAAGACACGTAACGTCTATCCTCAGAACATGCAATCTATAATTGAAGTGTCATGATGATCTCTTCATCGGCAAAAGAATTTGGAATATTTCCCCACACGGATCTCAGGAAGGGGACTGCCAAGGGGAAGGTTACCATTAGCGAAAGATCGAGTGATCAACGGAAGGATAACGTTCTAAGAGTCGGGGCGTGGAATGTCAGAAGCTTGAACGTGGTAGGGAAAGTATAAAATCTGAAAAGCGTAATGCAAAGGCTCGATCTAGATATAGTAGGGGTCAGAGAATTGAAATGGAAAGAAGACAAGGGTTCTTGGTCAGATGAGTGTAGGGTAATATCAACAGCAGCAGAAAATGGTGTAACAGGAGCAGGATTCGTTATAAATAGGAAGGTGGAGCAGAGTGTGTTTTTGTGAACAGTTCAGTGACAGGGTCGTTCTTACCAGAATCGACAGCACACCAACACTGACAACGATAGTTCAGGTTACCTGCCGATGTCGCAAGCTGAAGATGAACAGATAGAGAAAGTGTATGAGAATAATGAAAGGGCAATACAGTATGTAAAGGGACATGAAAATCTAATAGTCACGGGGGACTGGGACGCAGTTGTAGGGGAAGGAGTAGAAGAAAAGATTACAGAATAATATAGGCTTGGGACAAGGAATGAGAGAGGAGAAAGAATAATTGAGTTTTCTAGCAAGTTTCAGCTAGTGATAGCGAATACCCTGTCCAAGAGTCACAAGAGGTGGAGGTATACTTGGAAAAGGCCGGGCGATACGGGAACATTTCAGATAGATTACATCATGGTCAGAAAGAGATTCAGAAATCAGATACTGGATTGTAAGGCGTAGCCAGGAGCAGATATGCGTCAGGCCACAATATAGTAGTAGTAATGAAGAGTAGGTTGAAGTTTAAGAGATTAGTCAGAAAGCATCAATACACAAAGAAGTACGGAAGTACTAAGGAATGACGATACACACTTGAAGTTCTGTAAGGCTATAGATGCAGCAGTAAGGAATAGCTCAGTAGACAGTACAGATGAAGAGAAGGGGACATATCTAAAAGGACCAATCACAGAATTTGTGGAGGAAAACATAGGTGCCGGCTGGGGTGGTAGAGCGGTTCTATGCGTTTCAGTATGGAACCGCACGACCGCTACGGTCGCAGGTTCGAATCCTGCCTCTGGTACGGATGTGTGATGTCCTTAGGCTAGTTTCGTTTAAGTAGTTCTAAGTTCTAGGGGACTGATGACCTCAGATGTTGAGTCCCATAGTGCTCAGAGAAATTTAGAAAACATAGGTACAAAGGAGGTAACTGGAAAGAAACCATGGGTAACAGAAGAAATTCTTCAGTTGACTGATACAAGAAAGAAGTACAAAAATGTTAAGGGAAACCCAGGAATACAGAAATAGAAGTCGCTGAGGAATGAAATAAATACGAAATGCTGGGAAGTTAAGACGAAATTGCTGAAGGAAAAATGTAAAGAGGTCGAGAAAGAAATGACTGTCGGATGGACAGATTCAGTATACATGGAAGTCAAAACAATCTTCGGTGACATTAAAAGCAAAGATGGTAACATTAAGAGTGCAACGGGAATTCCACTGTTAAATGCAGAGGCGAGAGCGGGTAGGTGGGAAGAATACATTCAAAGCCTCTGTGAGGGGGAAGATTTGTCTAATGTGATGGAAGAAGAAACAAGAGTCGCTTTAGAAGAGATAGGGGATCCAATATTAGAACCAGAATTTAAAAGAGCTCTGGAGAACGTAAGATCAAATAAGGTAGAAGAGATGGATAACATTCCATCAGGATTTCTAAAATAATTAGGAGAATGGCAACAAAACGACTATTAACGTTTGTGTGTAGAATGTATAAGTCTGGCGACATACCATCGGACTTTCGGAAAAGCACCATCCACACACTTCCGAGAATTATCGCACAATCAGCTTAACAGCTCATGCATCCCAGTTGCTTACAAGTATAATATACAGAAGAATTGAAAATAAAATTGAAGGTGCGCTAAACTTTCGTTTTAGGAAAAGTAAAGGCACGAGAGAGGCAATTATGACGTTACGGTTAATAATGGAAGAAAGACTAACTAAAAATCTAGAGACGTTGATAGGATATGTCGACCTATAAAAAGCGTTCGACAATGTAAAATGGTGCAAGATGTTCGAAGTTCTGAAAAACGTAGGGGGTAAGGTATAGGGAGAGCCCCGTCATACACAATATATACAACAGTCAAGAGGGAGTAATAAGCGTGGACGACCAAGAGCAAAGTACTCGTATTAAAAAGGGAGAGACACAGGGTGGTAGCCTTTAACTCCTAGTGTTCAATCTGTAGACTGAGGAAGATATGATGGAAATAAAAGGAATGTTCAGGAGTGGAATTAAAATTCAAGGTTAAAGGATATCAGTGATACGATTTGCTGATGACATTGCTATCCTGAGTGACTGTGAAGAAGAACTGCGTGATCTGCTGAACGAAATGAACAGTCTAAAGAGTACACAGTATGGTTTGAGAATCGATCGAAAAAAGACGAAGGTAATGAGAAGTAGTAAAAAAGAGAACGGCGAGAAGCTTAACATGAGAACTGATAGTCACTAATAAGATGATGTTAAGGAATTCTGCTACCTAGGCAATAAAATAACCAATGACGAAGGAGCAGGGAGGACTTCAAAAGCAGACTAGCTATGGCAAAAGACACATTCCTGGACAAGGGAAGTCTACTGATATTAAATGTCGGCTTTAATCAGAGGAAGAAATTTCTGAGAATGTACGGCTGGAGTAGAGCACTGAATGGTAGCGAAACATGACTGTGGTAAAACCGAAACAGAAGGGAATCGAAGCATTTGAGATGTGGTGCTACAGACGAATGTTGAAAGTTAGGTGGACTGATAAGGTGGGGATTGAGGACGTTCTTCGCAGAGTTGGGGAAGAAAGAAATATGTGGAAAACAATGATAAAGAGAAAGGACAGGATGATAGGACATCTGTTAAGACATGAGGGAATGACTTCCATGGTACTAGAGGGAGCTGTAGAAGGCAAAAACTGTAGAGGAAGAGAGAAATTAGAATACATCCAGCAAATAACTGAAGACGTATGTTGTAAGAGCAATTCTGAGATGAAGAGGTTAGCACAGGAGTGGAACTCATGTCGGGCCGCATCAAACCAGTCAGAAGTTTGATTACCAAAGAAATAAAAAAGAGGCAATCAAAGAGAGTAGTGACCATGATCGCGGTGTCAGTGCTGAGCAGAAGAAAAAGTTCCTCCAAGCGCTACCAGCACAGCGACGCCGAGTCCTGGGAAGGCCGGCGTTGAAGGAGACGAAGGCTCCGAGGGAGATGCCTGGCGCCTCGGTTTGGTTGCGGGGTCTGGATTTCAAGGAATCACTTCGTCTGTAACTTCCTGGCAGATTGAAACTGTGTGCCTGACCGAAAACTGTAGTCGGGGTTCGAGTCTCCGTCCGGCACACAGTTTTAATCTCCCAGGAAGTTTCGCATCAGCGTGCACTCCACTGCAAAGTGAAAATTTCATTCTGGAATGATTTCATTAGTTCACACTTTTGTGATCAACTTAAGAGCGTCAATATGTCGGTCCGTAATGTACCTCCTGCAGAATGTTGAGCTCCTCAGTGTGACAGTACTGAAGAATGCGGTACCTTGTACCTGTGCCATAGAAGAGGTTATTCCTGCCGATAGTTTGCATATTAAAAAACAGAGACCCTAAGTTTGTCTATATTCCGATGAAGTTTCGTCCTTCTTTTCCGAATAATTTCAGTGAAGGTGCACAAGTGTTGTTCGGCGTGGTCGCCACCAATACCTATTCGCTCTGAAATATTTTGTTTGGGATGAACTGATGGCACCATGACTGCGTTTGACTGTCTATAATGTCTTGGAACATACTGTTGCTTTGAACAATCTGAGTTTGGCCAATGTATTATATCTGTGCTACTTAAAATGGCACTTACTTTTTGGGATGCTATATGCCTTGTCCTAGAGACTGAGTGTGCTTGTAGAGGAAGAAATGTTTGTCAAATGCGATGCCTAGATAGGTCACCGTCACACTCCAAGAAAGTCTTGTCAGTGCAGTGTCAAGATGGTAGTGAGTTCAGGGGATTCGTTACTACAATAAATCGTCGCCGTCTGTGCGGGTTTCATTGGATCTTGTTGGTTATGTCACAAGCTACCGTCCCATAATTTTGAAACGATAATCCGAATGTTGGCATGTTCTTACGTCCACTAGTGACGTAGATCTTATTATCGGCGATTTGAGTTATATGAAACCCCTCGACTGTCGGCATGTCGTTAACGTACACTGTGCAGACACACTAACGCGACAATTTGTCAGTGCTCTGGATAAACACCTTTCGCAGCGCCGACTGCTGCGCAACGTGTAGGCAGAGGGGATCTGGGACTTACCGTCGGACATACCGTGCAATGTTGCCTCCAGTGCCGTGGTCAGTTTCGGTGGGTTTCTCGACTGAGCATCCATAGCGTGTACAGCAAGATCAAGGTGGTCCCACACATTCTCAACTGGATTTAAATCCGGGAATTCGGTGACCTGGGAGATACGGTTAACTTATTATGGTGCTCTTCGAACCACGCACGTACACTGCGAGCTGTGTGACCCGTTGCATTTTACTGTTGGTAGATGCCATCGTGCAGAAGAAAAACAAACTGCACGTAGGGGCGCACTTTCTCCCCAAGGGTTGATGCATACTTTTTTGATCCATTGAGCATTCCAGAATGACGATATCACCAAGAGAATGTCACGAATACATTCCCCAGACCATAACGCTTCCTCCTACTCCTTGACTCTTCCGACGATTGTTGCAATGTGTTTGCTGTCAGACGTTCCACGCCGTGCATGCCAATCGCCGCCTGTCCCATAGAGCACAAAACATGATTGACCTGCAAAGGCCGCCTGCCGCCTCTCAGTGGGCCTCCAGTTACGGTACTGTCTTGCAAATTCCAGCATTCGTCGCCGACAAATGGCAGTCATCTTGGGCCCATGAACCAGGCGCCTATAGCGCAGATACATATGCAGCAATGTTTGCTAAATGTTCAATAGACACTGCGGGTTGACAATGGTTCATCTGAATGGTCAGAGCTGTACGTCTACTCGCTGTACGCATCTTCACAATCGTCGTTCATTCCTGTTATCTATAGCCCGTGACGCACATCTTGCATCAGAGCCGGTTTTGGAGGGTACCATTTTGCCACACGTTAAACACGCAGCAGTTTAAAAACTTAGCCGTTTCAGAAATGCTTATACGCTTGGCCCGAAACGACTGCACTGTTTCCTGCGTCCCCCTCCCCCCCCCGACACGCTTTATGTACCCTTCGCTGCTAGTACTTTCTCCTGCAGTCTGTGAAAGGTTACTGCACACTGACATCGAATACAGGTAGTGGTGACATTCATGTTAATTACTGTGCCGGAAGCTTGCGATGAATTTATCATAACAATCTGGACATCTTATGTTGTAATCAGTTGTTCTCGCCATGCTTTAGCATAGGCCTTTTCATTATCTACAAATTATGAAGTACTACTGCCACAACTACTGCTACCACAACTGCTGGAAGTTCAGGCAAAAGTATTTACAGCATGGACATAACAGTGAGAAGTGACCTTCATACGAGCGTATCCTTGGTTTGTACTACTCTTCAAACAAGAGCTTCGTAGGTGGTGACTAGAATGCTAAGTATTCCACTTGGCACTTTCGTACGATCATTCCAAAAGGACTTAAAATGCCTTCGCCTGGAGCATGACTTAGACCTCGAAATCTCGAGGCACACGCAGCTGATCCACTTTGCCGGGTCTGTCGATGGATCCTCCCCTCTAAACTGTCTTCCAAATCATATCACAGCCTGGCACTGACTACCTTTCCAAGAACTAGACTCCACAGACTATGCTCTTATACAACGAAAATAGCTGGGTCCACTTCAAAATGTATTTCAACAATAGCATCGTTCTCACGCTGGAAATTCGAACGCCCTGCAGGAATCGAATATGCTGCTGAGCATTTAACACAAAACTTCCCGAAAGCTAACAAGATCTCATCTTTAATCGTCATCGAATTACTGTCTCGATTGCTCGGAGAGATTAAGCGGCGGAAGAAACTCTATAGGAAGAAATGATAGTGGACATGACACCCAGCCTACCGATGACGGATGCATCTGTTGGACCGGCAGCTGAAGCTGCTGAGCGGTACCAAACTATCCAGAAGCCTCAAGAACTCGTGTAGAATCCTCCTGCTGAGGCTGAAACGTATATGGAAACTTCTGATCAGCAGATGACGCTCTTACAGGAACCACTAAACGTCACTCAGAGAGAACATGAACTAATCACCACTCAACCCGCAGCCTTGATTGTCGCAACCGACTCAGAATACATCCAAGACTCACGTTACCCACCATGTTCAGAACCATCGTCAACACACTTAACTCCGCTAAGGCACCCGACGTAAAGCAGGTCAAAAACCTCAATCTGAAGAGCTAAAACGGAACTTTGCATACAACATATTTTCACAACTCCTGGAAGAATGCTACAGTGGTATCAAATTTCAAAAGCGCGAAAGGACTTCACCCATGCTACTAACTATAGATCCATTAGTGCCACCAGTGGACTGGGCAAGGCGATCGCGACAGTTGTTCAGATCAATATTCTGGAAGCACTCTTCGTCGACGGAACGACTCGTGCGGAGCAGTTCGGATTTCAGCTAAAACACTCGCCTGAATTACAGCCTATTGGGTTCGCGGAACTTGTGACGAGGAAACGGAATGTTACTTCTGACACCAAAGCGGTCTTTTTAGATATGGAAAAGCCTTATGCTAAATCATTGTGACAAAAAATGACCAGAGAGCCTTACGAGAACTCATTAATGCCAGAGATTAAGTTAAATTCATCGTCGGCTTCCTGGATAATAGGAAAAATGAGTAACTTTATCCTTAACGCTAATGTGAGCGCCGCCTGTGTTCGAAGTAACCTACAATGAAAACTCACAGAAGGCAAGCGGTAACAAGCAGATGGCAGCACTAGCTGTGTAGGGTATATAAGATTTTTTGAAATTTTACTCTTGTTCATTGAAACCGATCTTATTTCCGTATATCTGGAGGGACAAACAATTAATGACTTTACTTTTGTGAATATATAACCGCCATTTGACTGTACAACAGGTTTGACCCCACAATCTAGATTTCGGCATTAGGTCATTATCAAGTGCCAAAAATATTAAAAAACTTTAGACTTGAGTGTGGGGGAACGCTGGGTGATGGTTCGGCTGATGTAAATGGGCGTGTCACTCCCACGTCCCTGGGATCTGTTTATGCTGACGTTGGAAGGTTTCTGTAGGCCGTAGGTGGGTCTGGGAGGTAAGGAAGATGTCAGTCTTTAAAGTGACAATATCCAAATACGAATGTCTTTCATAGGGGCCGCCATGTCGTCAGAGTCCTCCAGTTCTGCTAATGTTTCCAGCAGGATGATGCTCTTCGACAGCTTGTTCATGACTGCCCATGTCTCCTACCCGGTGACGATGAGCTTGTGTAATAAATACTTGCATTTAGATATTTCAGAGCTGTTGTCACTTCTGTAAGGGCCGCATCGGCGTCCTTGCACTCTCGCTGCAAGCCGTCTAGGGTTCACTTTGCATTTTTTGCAATCAGGGTGGAATTAAACGATCGTCTCTCTAGAGATGGAGGCATAGTGCAAGCTTGGTCAAGTGGTGGGGGCAGATTGAGTGGAGACTGTTGGTTAATTGTTCCATCAGCGTTTGCTGTCACGAGTTTCACGACGTCGACATCATTACTTAGTGTCCTCTATTTCTTATTCGGGTTTGTCCCTCGACGATCTGAACTTCTTCAGCTCCTTTTGAAATCCAGTGCATCCCCTCCGCGAAGGAGCACGCTGTTCTTTGCACAGTGTGCCAATAAAGAGCAATAGTTGTTTGCATGTGTGCAACTAATTGTCTTTGTCTTTCAGTTTCACTTTAGTACAGAGGCCACGGCAAATTCACAGACAGTGTTCGACTCGTCCCCTTTAGGTTAGGTCACTGCATGCACTTGAAATGGATCTTTCCTTCTTTATTTCGTTTGAACTGGTGCACATCCATAATGATGAAACCAATTCCATGCACTCCCCGTCCGGTGAAACTGCAGGCGGCAAACCCTCAACAAAATTGAGTATAAACAGTCACAACAGCAATAAACTTTATTTTATAGCGTTACCGGTTTAGGTCTGTTTTGACCATCTTCAGACCCGCACAAATAAGTAGACGGTGGCTGTGAACGGAGCAGGAGCTACACCTCAACGAACGCTAAACGCTAAACACAAAAAAATTTAGGAAAAGTTAATTGCGGTTGTGACTATGTATATTCAATTTTAAATAGTAAATAAATCGCTGTACTTCAAAGAGACATGTTCTCAAAAATTACAAATGTTATTAGCCACCTTCTTGTCTTTACTAGTAGCGTTCTGGTACCTGTGAAGTGGTAGCCGCTCGTACGGACGTCTGCTGCAGGTTTACCAGCAGGTGGAAAGATACAGCGGGAACCTGTCAGGCACATGGGACGAGGATACAAACCGTATCTATACAGGAACTCGACACTCGAACAATCCTTTCATCCTTACTCTGGGAAACTATGATCACAACCATAGGTGGCAGCACTAGTGGCCAAAGACAATACTAGCTAGGGCATAATCACCTATGCCAAGCTAACATACAGCCCAAGAGGAAAATTTCTGTAAGCCCCTGTATATAAGCATCGTTGACTGGATATGCCAGCTGCTATTAAATCCGGCCAAAAGGCTACAGCCGGCCGGGGTGGCCGAGCGGTTCTAGGCACTACAGTCAGGAACCGCGATACCGCTACGGTCCCAAGTTCGTATCCTGCCTCGGACATGGATGTGTGTGATGTCCTTAGGTTAGTTCGGTTTAAGTAGTTCTAAGTTCTAGGGGACTGATGACAGAAGTTAAGTCCCATAGCGCTCAGAGCCATTTGAACCATTTGAATACGCTACAGCAGGAAGACCAACAAATTCGCACAATGACACATAAAAACAAATCAACATTACCCTACACTGTGAATCTGACCGAGAGATCAACACCGGCACTCAGCGGCAGTTGCCGAGTAACAGCACACCACAACGTCATAGGTATCGACCTACTAACAAAGCGTACCTTTGCGTGACCTGTCGCAGGTAGCAAGAAAACCACTACTGCTCTTAAAACCCGACCCAACCATCGCAAACCTGTTTTCTTTTTCCATGGCTCTTACCTTAGCACATCCCCCCCCCCTTCCCCACCCCCTCACCCTGTCCTACAAAACCGCTACCCTTCGTTCAACTATCGACCCAGCCTATCTCCACATGAGTGCGTATTAATTGGTAACCTTAACCAGACGTACGCAAACATCGCAGTACGCTCCATCCTGTGAGACCTCACTCTAATGAAAACTAATCCTTTTGCAGAGATGGTAGTAGACTTTTGTGTTGGATGTCACGCCGGTGTGGGCGTGGAGGGGCGCCAACTCTACAAAGGAAAAGAGGGAGGTGTACTTAACAATATTATATCAGTGTTTACGTCATTGGCAGACTAATAATTATAACCATGTTTTTAGATCGGTTAGTATTGCCAAGTAGATATGTCAATAGCAAGCCATTAATGTTTATTTTCCTTTGGGCTACAGGTCAGATGTTGAAGTGTGGACACATGGACGCAAAAAGAATTGTCAATACTGATAGAAATAGTCCACTCAGTGGTTCAACATGACCGTGCAGGAAGCATCGCGTCGTAGAATTTGTGACGCGTTTATGGGAAGACTGTTCGACACAGAGAGAAACGAACAAGCACCCTGATTTGGGTACATATTAAGGTACCACAAGTAAAAGTACCTGCACATATACACGCTACTCCCTGTGTATTACAAGGTCACGTCCCTGATCCACATGAGACCGTGCTTCAGTTCATAAGTTCGGTGGTACGTCCTTTTACTAAGAAGCGTTTGAAGCCCGTGGTCCAGAAAGGAATGCAAAGAGTTCTCCCACTGAATTTACTCGGAATCAAGAGAAATGTCATCCCCAGACAGCGCAACGTCTCGGCGACGTGGGGCGGCGCGCCCTGGCTCTGTCAACGTCTGCGTCTGCTCGTTAGGGCGGCGGTCATTAGTGGTTGCCCTGGGCTGGCCTGGACATGTCCTCCAGAGCCGTCCGGCCGCAGGGCCCGCCAGCGGCGAGGCCCGCCGCGACCTTCGCTAACGAACTCGTCGCGCATTCGCCAGCAGCGATCGACGGAGCCTGCCGTCGAAGTAGCTGGACAGCCATCGACTGGACGTGCTCCAGGGTCTGATTACAAGACAAGAGCACAATGTGGTAACTGCCCCTTACTGGAGATCACGTGTGCAAGAAGAATTTGTCAGTCTGCAGGCTAACGTAGTCCTTGCCACTGCTCAGGGTATTACAGCTTCTACCCGTTTCTTACAAAATGTTGCATCGGTATGATATACATGCACACTCCAGTGTCTGCCATTACCTCGGTCAGTCAGACCACTGTGTAGTGTTTATCATTGGTTAAACGATCAAATCGAGCTGAACACTTCTGTTTGAGAGTAGTGTTTGTTAAAGCTCTGAACTTGTCAGATGCCCAGTATTCTCGACTCGAAGGATGAACTTGTATGCCTTTTTAAGTTAACATGGCAGGTCATTTCACTACAACTGCATGCCTCCAGAATGAGATTTTCACTCTTCATCGGAGTGTTCGCTGATATGAAACTTCCTGACAGATTAAACCTGTGTGCCGGACCGAGACTAGAATTGGGGACTTTTGCCTTTCGCGGCAAGTGCTCTACCAACTGAGCTATCCAAGCACAACTCACGAACCGTCCTCACAGCTTCAATTCTGCCAGTACCTAGTCTCCTACCTTCCAAACTTCACAGAAGCTCTTCTGCGAACTGCATGTGTTTTATGTAAGTTACGTACATTTTCTACTTTCTCTTTGTGTTTTAAACTTACCTCTCCTCATTTAATTTACCAAAGGATTCAAGGAATTCTAGGGGACTCTTATAGTAGGGTATCAGGATTCTTACAGTTTTGAAACGATTACCGCAGTTCTGAATTTAATTACCTTTTGAGTTTTGGTATGACGTCAACTTCAGTGACATCGCTGAATAAGGAGAGACTTGATTCCTTTACACAAGCGCCGACCACGGCGAGCCAAACCTTAAAAGGCCAAAGTGGGGACGCGTGGGAGACGTGGCTCTTCCTTTGTCAGTTTTGCTCGCTCCTTTCCGAAAGTGCTTTGTACCTCGCGACATTTCATTTAGTATTGCAGTGTGTCAGTTTCCAGTCAGCATAGCACTCTTCACTTCGGCAGAATCGTGTTGTCAGCGCTGTTTGCGCTTCGCTATTTGTTCGATGTATAATGGACGTTCACAGGTCCAGTGGATGTTCGCAGGAAAAGAGTCAATCTACAAATACAAGTCTTAAAAATGAAAGGGAATGACAGAAGAGAGGGATCGGAAGCCTAAGTATACTTTATGGTATTGCATAAGGGAAGGGTATTGCAAATTTACTATAAAACGATATTGTAGTAACACGCAAAACAATTTAAACGTTTAATTAAAAACGAAAGACCAAAAAATTACAGACAAGTTTCATTGTTTCGTGCATCAAGAAGCACTTCGTGCTAAATTAGCAGGCATGCATCACATGAAGATATTTCTCAAGTTGGACATATTATTCCAACAGTTTTCGACGGAACTGAACAAAGCGTATGGAGACTTCGCGTATCACTGCAAAGTACGTTTGTTAAGTCGAGAGTCATGCCTGGAACGATTTTTCTATTTTAACCCCTCTATTGTTGAACTTGTGAAGGAAGAAGGACTGCAGAAGTGTAAATTAGTTTCCGGAATGTATTACAGACCTCGCATTTTAAGTGGACTTCACTGCATGCGCCCCATGGTACGATATTCCAAGTTGGGGAACAACTGCTTTCTGATTTGACAGGGTTGTAATTAAAAAGAATATCGCGTTCCAGATGGGACCCATTTTGACAAACACAGTCCATTTCCCTAAGTTAATTGCCGGTGAGGTCCGTCGGAGCTGGTCGTAGCTGGGCGAGGAACTGGCTGTGCTGCTGCTGCGCTGGCCTTAGAAAGCCGGCGGAGGTCGGCGGAGTACTCCAACCTCCTTGTGTCTTTGAGGCGACCTCTGCTGAAAAAGGTTCGCATTAGTCTCTAGCAAGTTCTGCTTATTTTAAAGAATTGTTTTCTTCTTGGTTGCGCCTGCAAGTGCCTGTGTATGTTATATGGTACACAGGGGTGACTTCAGTGTAGCCTGCCTGGCAGGTGCCGTCTGTGGCAGACGTAACAAGAAGTCCCGTTGAGCGCTTGTTGGAGAGACGTATTGCAGCACGTCTGCATACACCCACGAGTATCGAACAGTTATCAACCGCGGTGGAGGTGGAACTGGACGCTGTACCACAAGAACTCTTTATCAACCTTGTGGCGAGCACGGAAGCATGTTGCAGAATTGGCATTGCCGTCCGTGGTGATCACACAACCTGTTAAGAACTACGAGTTGTGTGAGAAAAGTAATGAGACAGACAGCATTGCGAGCGATGTGGGAGCACTATGTTTTCTGCTTACGTAGACCGATGTCTCCACTCCTTCCAGATGTGGAGTCCGAATTTCAGCGCTATACAACCATCACGTGATTTTTGAGAGCACGGCCAGTGAAGTTGTGTTTTGATTTTGTGTTACGAAATTGGAAATGTGGAATTTAGAGCAAAGTTATGCCATCAAGTTTCGTGTTAAACTAGAGAAATCCGTGAATGTGATCTTTGAAAAGTTGAAACAGGCCTATGGGGAACATTCCGTATCAAGAGGACAAGATTTTAGCTGGCAAAAATGATTTTTGAAAGGCCGAGAACACGTTCAACAGCAGCCCGCCCAGGGAGATACTCAACTTCAAAATCGGTCGAAAAAGTCGATCTTGTGAGATCAGACCGACGTTTAATAATAAGGATGATGGGTGACCTTAAACACTTTCACCGTACATCAGATTTTGACCGAATATTAGCACGTGTGAAAGTCTTGTGCTAAAATGGTGCCAGAAACCCTCACAACTGAGCAGAAGGACAATCGAAGAAACGTGTGTGTTGATGTTCTTGGGATGGTTGTTAATGACCATGAATGGTTCAATCGTGTGCTCACAGGTGATGAATCTTGGATTTTTGAGTACAATGCTAACTCAATGCGGCAAAGTGAGGAGTGGCGCGCTGTGACATCTCCTTGACTGAAAGAAGCTCGAATGAGCGAATCAAAATCAAAACAAAGCCAATTAGCTTTCTTGAAGGTAGGAGTCTTGCTCATAAAGAATGCCTTCCATCAGAACAAACTGTCAGCCATGTGTTTACAAAGATGTCCTTGAAGGGCTCAGGGAAAAGGCGAATCGAGTGTGACCGGGCATTGCATGAAAACGCCCCATGTCACACAGCGACTTCCAGCAAGGAATTTTTTACCTCAAAAGGCTTTTACGTTGTTCACCCCCCCCCCCCTATTCACTTGACCTGATTCCTTGTGACTTTCTTTTCCTGAAATCGAAAAATGTCTTCTAAGGATGTCATTTTGGGACTCTAGAGAAAATTCAAAAGAATGTGACCGTCATGTTAAAGGCGCAAACACTTTAAGCATTATAGCGCTGTTACCAAGACTGGGAACATCGTCTCAGCCTGTGTGTAGGCTGCCGAAGGGAATTACTTTGAAGCGGACAATGTTGTTATTTAAAAAAAGTAAAAACTTTGCTAGAAAAAAAATCACTCATTGTTTTTCTCACGCACCTCATATTTTCCGCCTTTTGAAATCTCCAGGGACCATCATTAATTGCGGCTAATTCAATGCAGTTATTGTCTTCCAGTAACAGTTTTACGTTGGTTCGTCCTCACTTCTTTCTCTAAATTATCTTCTGTACTATATTGTAGCAGTATGTCGGTCAATATATATTGAAAATGGTTGCGGGACCTTCACTGTTCAGTATGAAACGTCAAATAAAAGCACTTTCAGCTGTCTAAATTTCCGATTTTATTTTGTACACACAGAAGCAGTTTAGCGTTACATGATACCATCTTCAAGACCACTGACTGACGTCTAGAATAATCCCACCAGAGACCAGCGTTCAGTCGTTGGTAGCCTTAGATTTCTTCTTAACACAACGATCCCATCATTCATCACATCCCGATAGTCGGCTAGTGTTGAATGAAGGGATCGCTATGTTAAGAAGAATCTATGGAAACGAGTGACTCAATGCTGGCCCCTATTTTGACTGTGTAAGAGATGGAATTCTTCCTACATGTCGGCCAGTGGGCCTGAAGGCGGCGTAATGTTACGCTGAAATTGGTTGCACAAATAAAATAAAACCGCGAATTTAAACGGCTGAAGGTGTTTTGATTTGACGTTTTCTGTGACAGTAGTTCGTCCTCGGCAAGGTCAAAGTTTTTACTGAGTTGTGTTACTTGGCGCCGGCGGGGTGGCCGAGCGATTCTAGGCGCTACAGTCTGTAACCGCGCGACTGCTACGGTCGCAGGTTCGAATCCTGCCTCGGGCATGGATGTGCGTGATGTCCTTAGGTTAGTTAGGTTTAAGTAGTTCTGAGTTATAGGGACTGACGACCTCAGAAGTTAAGTCCCATAGTGCTCAGAGCCATTTCAACCATTTTTTGTTACTTGGCAGTGACACATCATGCAAAAGTTACTTTCGTCCTTAACTTTTGCACACCATGATTTTTTCGCTGTTTCTTGTCTACACAAGCTGTTCCCTGTTATTGTGTTTGCCACATTGCTCGTGTTCACATGGTGTGTCGCGTAAGCGATGACTCTTTTACCACCACATTAATAGGGTCCTTGTTACAATTTAACATTTTATTGTATATTTTAAAATCCCATTGTACTTGACAATTACAAAATGTAGAAGGTGCATTCACGTTAAAGATTTCTAATGGCAGTATACGGGTGACTACATTCATTTTCATTTAATGGGTGAAGAAATACAGGGAGTGGGGTGAGAATGTTGTGAAGTGACACAGTCATAATTACTGACATCAGGAGTCATAGCTAACGGCTGTCAGTGTCAGTGGGTGACTGATGTTACCCTCGATGGCTGTTCCTCCAAACTGGTGGAGTATTGTCGGAAAATGTGTCACTTAAAAAGAAGCATCGTGGCAACAGCTGAAAGTGGTGGTTTCTTTTGTTTGGTAGCAGGCTTCAGCACTCTATCTGCTTCAACCACCTCATTTTATCCTGTTGGTACCTCTTCATTTCAGTGTAATACTTACACCTAAAGTCACCAATTAAGATAAACCTAACTGACTTAGTGATAACAGGAACTGCAAACGAAAGCCAAAAACAATTACCGAGTTCAGGAATTTTATGTTTTACATATAACAAATCAGCACCTTGTTCAACTAATCCATGATGAAGAACATTCAAGAAACACAAGGCTCTTGAAGCTATAAAAGTCAGTGAATAAAGTGAGTATATTACCTAATTTCACAGCTAATTCCGTGACCTTACATTCCTAACTTCGTGATAATGTGCTTAATTCCATGGTAGCTTTCCCTTGCATTGTTACAGTTCAATTAATATGCTTGTCACGTATTTACAGAATAGACGACAGTGGTGGTAACATAGGCACTAATGTTGCACATAAACACAGTGGCGTGAGACGAATCAGTGGACTGATAACGTTCACGGAACCATTCAAATTGAAATGACAATGAATCCAAGCAATTTTCTTACCACAACGATGGCTCTGACTGCAAGTTCTGTAGATATCATAAATTTTCTTGTTCTTTATCTTCTGTTTTTCTCTTTTCTGTTTATCGCGAGATGGGGACGTGTAACTCCCTTTGAAAAGTATCAAATGATAGTGAGACTTGCTGCTGGAATGGACAGCTCTTTACGATCGCCCATGGACCTCCATGTCTCTTTTGTAGAGTACTTGACACCAGTTGTGAGTTCTTCATCGAGAACTTCTTTGGACCCCAAAGGAAGTTTCTCATTTTTATTGAATGCAGCTTTTTTTTGTACTGTCCACTTTTCTGAAATGCTACAGAAGCTCAACGTTGGTCAGAAAATCCTCTTTCTTTAGCTTTCTGCTGTTCTCCTTCTCCTCATATTTGCTTGGACTTGGAACCGTTGTGTCTGAAATGGACATAAAACGTAAGAATCATTGATGTTTTCCTAATCGATTATTATCGTAATAATACATTTAAATCCAACTCTAATGACACAGATTATATCTTTTGTGAAATGCAAACAGAGAAAGGGGTCTGAATTGTTAACTGAATAAGTTACCTCAATAAACTTGTATTAGATAATCAACCCAGCAAAATGCTTGTTTCCCTCCACACAACATTGAATGAACTACATCTCCTGCACTCAGCCCCATTCCAGCTCAGAATGTTTTTCCCCTGTGAAGGCATTCGAGGACCATGTTGAAGTGGGTTGGGGCTCAGTGTATAATGCCTATCTTACCTCAGAACAAAGACTATGACTATAGTCATTAAATAACGTATGCCTCGGAACTGAGTACATTTAACGTATATGTAGGATGAATTCCAGTCTCTATCTCTCCTATACAGATTGTGGCTCAAAAATGGTTCGAATGGCTCTGAGCACTATGGGACTTAACTTCTGAGGTCATCAGTCCCCTAGAACTTAGAACTACTTAAACCTAACCAACCTAAGGAAATCACAGACATCCATGCCCGAGGCAGGATTCGAACCTGCGACAGTAGTGGTCGCGCGGTTCCAGACTGTGGCGCCTAGAACCGCTCGACCACACCGGCCGGCTCTACAGATTTTACGCCCCACAGCCCACTGCAGCACCGCGAAAGCTGTTCCGCGATGTCTTAAAACTTGTTCTATCGTCCTGAGCTAATGAATGAACTAATGAGAGGCAGAGTCAAATACTCTGACTCATGGAGGGTCATGTGGAGGAGAGGGGAGTGTGAGAAACAGCCGGTCCTGGCACTAGCAGCTGAGCCAACTGCGCGGTAGCCGAGAGGAGAGAAACAATTTGCTTCTCCCAAAGTCGTTAGGCGGCGGCGGACCCTTGAGAAGTTGGGACGAGAGCGCCGCAACTCACCAGCCAGGCAGTGCTGTGCAGGGGGAACTTGGGCGCGAGGCGAGCAGCAGCGGGGAGAGACGGGGCGACCATCAATATCCCGGCCGTCAGGAGCGACGCGCCGCTAGGCCCAGGCGAGGTGACGTCACACAGGTCGCGTCCCGTCTGGAACTGCTGTTATCAGCGGCCCGCCCCATCTGGGCAGGGGGCAGCGGGTGCCGCCCTGCCGCAGTTAATGTTTTACTGGCGCAGCGCCTGCGAGGACCGGGGCCGCCCCAGGGTCGTCAGAGGGGCGGTTAATTGGCTGAGATATAAAGCGTGGGCGGAGGGGCGGGGGCTCGGCACACGCGACGGGTGTCAAGGCCGGGGCTGTAACGACCCTGAGCATCCTATAGGCTATGAATGCTTAACTGCCTCCCTGCTTGGTGCCGCACCTAGAAGCCGGAATTGGAGGTGAGGTACTGCGTTTAGTGCTGCCCGTAGCGTCAGGATTAACGTTCTTGTCCATTCCTGTTCAATTTTCAGAGTTACCAAAAGAAGAACGGGCGTAAACCCGGAATTTATCGAAGGCTATGACTTCACGTTTTCGGAACTTCTTCCCCTGCGAGAAATGCCCAATTCCAAAACAGTAAACATCACAAAAGAAACTGCTGCCGCCAAGACGTTACGCATCAACTGTAACAGTGAAACAGAGAGATACACTGAAGACCCAAAGAAAGTGGTTCAAATGTACAAATGGCTCTAGTCACTATGGGACTTTACATCGGAGGTCATCAGTCCCCTAGACTGCGACCGCAGCAGCAGCGCGGATCCGGTCTGAAGCACTAGAATCGCTCGGCCACAGCGGTCGGCAAAGTGATATAGACATGCGTATTCAAATACAGAGATATGTAAACAGGCAGAATACGACGCTGCGGTCGGCAACGCCTATGTAAGATAACAAGTGACTGGCGCAGGTTTTAGATCGGGTACCGCTGCTACAATGGCACGTTATGAAGGCTTAATTGAGTTTGAAAGTGGTCTTCTAGTCGTCGCACGAGCGCTGGCACACATCATCTCCGAGGTAGTAATTTAGTGGGAGTTTTCCTGTACGACCATTTCACGAGTGTATCTTGAATATCAGGAATCCGGTAGAACATCAAATCTTCGAAATCGCTCCGGCCGGAAATAGATCCTGCATTAGCAGGACCAACGACGAATCGTTCAATGTGAGAGAAGGGCAACCCTTCCGCAAATTGCTGCAGATTTCAATGCTCGAACCATCTCCGAAATGTGCTTTCAGAGCCAAAGGCCCACACGTGTACCCTCGATGACTGCTCGAAACATAGTTTTAGGCCTCACCTGGACACGTCAACGACACTGGGCTGTTGGCGACTGGAAACATGTTGCCTGGTCGGAGGAGTTTCGTTTCACATTATATCGAGTGGATGGACGTGTAAGAGTATGGAGATAACACATGAATCCATGAACCCTGGACGTCAGGAGGGGACTGTTCAAGTTGGTGGAGGCTCTGTAATGGTGTGGAGCGTCTGCATTGGAGTGATATGGGACCCCAGATACGTCTAGACCGACTCTGACAGGTATCACGTACGTAGGCAACCTGTCTGATCTCTTGCATCCATTTATGACCATTGTGCATTCCGAAGGACTTGGACAATTATAGAAGGACAATGCGACACACCACACGTCCAGATTTGCTACAGAGTAGCCCCATGAATACTCTTCATAGTTTAAACACTTCCGCTGGCCGTCAAACTCCCCAGACATGAACATTATTGAGAATATCTCGGATTCCTTGCAACATGATGTTCAGAAGAGGTCTCCACCCCCTCGTACTCTTACTGATTTATTGACAGCCCTGGGCGATTCATGGTTTCAGTTTCCTCCAGCACTGTTTCAGATATTAGTTGAGTCCATGCCACGTCGTATTGCGGCACTTCTGATTGCTCGCGCGGGCCCTACACGATGTTAGGCAGGTGTACCAGTTTTTTTGGCTCTTCCTTGAACAATGACATACGTTACAAATTTTGGTACTAGTTCCTGTAGCAGAGAATGAATCGGTGCAATTTTATTTACTTTAATTCGCGACGGAAACTCTCAAAACCTAAATCAGAATATTCATGGTAAGTGACTCCTTCTCCAATGGCAGGGAGAATATACTTAGTTTCTCTGTATTACATTGTTTTTTTCAGTGAGTTGCACTTCGAACGGCGTCCACACAAAACAACGGCACAGTTAAAAGTTTATTCACTGGGATTATAAAAGTATACCAATGGCTCGACAACTGTCACATGCAACCAAATGGTACACTTTTCTTCAGCACAAAGATATAAATAATAAACACATCTTTCCAGCCGAGAACGAAGTTGTAGGAAGCATAGTACTCTAGCATGGGTTATATAAAACCCTTACAACACGGCAAGGTTTGTAAGATACTTTTAATGCAACTCAGATTCCGTTGTAAGCTTCTACCTCAACCATCATATCCAATATCACAACTACAGGACTTCCCTCCATAGAGTGTTTTCACTCAAAATTAAATATGAATATACGATGAGTCGATCTCCAGTTCGTACTTATGAGGTACAAAATGTATGGATATCAATAGAACTTGAAATGAAAAGAAAAAGGGCATGTAAAGGATGCTAATTTGCACGCACGTCGCGTCTCACCGTCACATAGCTAAACCTTTATATCTTGGTTAACAATAATTCTGAACATTACATAAAATCCACCTGATCTTCAAAACATATTACGTTATTAAAGTTACAGACTAATAAATTATTCGTAAAAGGCCAATATTCTTCTTAATTAATATTTTACGATAAATTCAGTTTTTACTGTAAATTGATGCGATAAACGCTATCCTACTCTTTTCTCACTCTTACAAAGCTTTCCCTATGAACAAAATAATTCTACGTAAGAAATTCGGATACAACTCAGATTAAACTGAACAATCAAGTAAGTCCATCCAGCACGCGCAAGGAAATAAGTTATCCTTTCCATCTGCCATCTCTGTTTCAGTTTGACAAACATATAACCTCTGGCTTTAGTTTATGACATTGATGCTGCATCTTACTTATTCCTGGAAAGCAAAAATAGCCTTTAGTACTTTCATCGCAACATTCAACTTAAAACCAAGAACTGAACATTAATAATCTGCGTTGCTACTTCTGACTGTGATTAATTGCTCACTACTTCAATCCACAAAACCTGTAAGGGCAGCTGACATAAATGACTAAGTAGAGCTGTAAAATTAACACAAACAATCCCGTTGGAGGAACATCCGCAACAGAGCATTATACCAAAGGTTAAAAATAACGCTACAGTTGTAAAGTTCAATTATTGTAACACGACCGGTTTCGGGCTCTTATAAGCTCACTTTCAGGTGTCGTAACTTGGTGCTGTGACTCCCGACCTTTCTCTTTAATATATATGCATCGAGGGGCAACAGATCAGTCCTACTTGAAAGGTTCGATTGCAAGATGCTAACTGTACATTGGTTCCAGAGCTGCAAGATGTGTGGGGTACAGTTGATCCATTAATTGAAGACGAGATTCATTACTGCCAATGATTTCACAGATAAATACTTCATCTTCCTATTTCCTTTTGTAACGGTGAGGGTGACCTGTTATTTTCTTCACCCTTGGGAGCTCTTTGTAGCTGGCTCAGAACATGGAAGTTAACTTAAAAATACACCAGAGTAATGAACTTGTTGAGCACTACAATTATCCCAACGGGACAGGTGGAAGGCAAAGAATTTGCTATGTCATATCTAAGCAAAACAGGCATCCCAGTGTGGCCTGAGTAACATCAAGCTGTATTGTGCAAGAAATTAGGTGAATCAGTTTTGGAAAGATAATAACAAAAACCAGGTGTAGCTCTCAGAATGGACGATCATGCGATAGCCATTTCTCTGCAGACATGCTATGGAAGAATGTTCATTTAAATCCAAGATCATGGATCCTGACTGGCTCACAATAACTGTTTCTGTGAGTAAATTTTTGAATGGTAGGGGCTGAAAATCAGTCATGGAGTGGGAGCGATTTCCTGCTACTACTACTAAACTTCCACAAACGTGTACAGAGGTCTTTAGTCGATAGAAACTATTCAGAAGCTTAACGAAATAAAACGGTGAAGTCCACATATGTTGACCCGCGGACTGAGAAGATTATAGCCTACCCCTGTTTCCCTCAGACTTTCGAACATCTTGCACAATTTGGAGTGTCGAATGCTTTTACCAGGTCGACAAATCCTATGAACATGTCTTCATTTCTCTTTAGTCGCATTACCAACGGCTACGTCAGAATTGCCTCTCTTGTCCGTTTTTCTTTTACAAAGCCAAACTGATCCTCATAAAGCTCATTCTCAGTTTTCTTTTCCATTCTTCTGTGTATTATTCTTGTCAGAAACTTGGACGGATCAGCAGTTAAGTCGATTGTGCGGTAATTCTAGCACTCATCAGCTCATGTAGCCTTCGGAATTGTGTGGACGATATTTTTCCGAAAGTCAGATGGTATGTCGTCAGACTCATACATTTTACACACCAACGTGAATAGTCGTTTTGTTGCTACTTCCCTCAATGACCTTAGAAATTCTGATGGAATGCTATCTAAACCTTCTACTTTATTTAATTCCAGGTCCTCCAAAACGCTTTTCAATTTTGTTTCTAATACAGGATCCCCTATCTCTTCTAAATCGACTACTGTTTCTTCTTCTATCACATGAGACCAATCTTCTTTCTCGTAGGCGCTTCCAATGTATTCTTTCCACTTATCCTCTCCCTCTTCTGCATTTGACAGTTGAATACCTGTTGCACTCTTAATGTTGCCATCCTTGCTATTAATGTCACCGTAGGTTGTTTCGACTTTCTTATTTGCTGAATCAGTCCTTTCGTCTATAATTTCCTTTTTGATTTCGTCACATTTTTCACGCA
Source organism: Schistocerca americana (assembly GCF_021461395.2). Taxonomy (NCBI): domain Eukaryota; kingdom Metazoa; phylum Arthropoda; class Insecta; order Orthoptera; family Acrididae; genus Schistocerca; species Schistocerca americana. The sequence goes on from NC_060122.1 coordinate 626,614,130, forward strand.
GCCATTTCATCTTAGCTTCCCTATACTTCCTTTTCATTTCATTCTTAAGTGATTTGTATTTCTGTATTCTTGACTTTCCTTAACATTTTTGTACTTGCTTCTTTCGTCATTAAGCTGCCGTGTTACTCAGTTTCTTCGCAATTACCTTCTTTGTACCTACGTGTTCCTGTCCAACTTCTGTGACTTCCCTTTTGGAGATTTCAATTCCCCTTCAACTGTAATGTCTACTGAGCTATTCCTTATTGTTGTATCTGTAACCTTAGAGAACTTCAAGCGTGTCTCATCACCCCTTATTACTTCTGTATTTCACTTTTTTGCTTACAGATACAGTTTCACTAATCTCTTGAACATCAGCCTACTCTTCTTCATCACTACACTGCCATTTGAGTCAATATCTGCTTCTGGGTATGCTTTATAGTCCAATACCTCATTTCAGAATCTCTGTCTCAACATGATGGAATATAACTTATACAATTATACCTCCTCCTCTTGTGATTCGAGAACAGAGAATTCGCTACTACGAGCTGAAATTTATTACTGAACTCAATTAGTCTCTCTCCTCTCATTCCTTGTCTTAAACCCATATTCTCCTGTAACCTTTTCTTCTACTCCTTTCCCTACAACTGCAGTCCCCCTTGACTATCAGTTTTTCATCTCCCTTTGTTACCTCTTCAATATCCTCATATCCTTTCCCTATTTCTTCATCTTCATCCTCAACTGAACTAGCTGGTGTTGGTTTGCTGTTGATTCTGAAATGTTCACTGTAACAGTCTTTGCCCTACCTTTTTATTCATAACGAACCCTACTCCCGTAATACCATTTTCTGCTGATATTGATATTACCCTATACTCATTTGACCAGAAATCCTTGTCTTCCTTCGATTTCATTTCACTAAGCCCTGCTATATCTAGAATGAGCCTTTGCATTTCCCTTTTCAAATTTTGTAGCTTTCCTACCACTTTCTAGGTCCTGAGATTCCTCGCCCAGAATCGTAGAACACTATCATTTCGTCGATTATTAATCTTTTTCTCATGGTCACCTCCCCCTTCGCAGTCTCCTACTGGAGATCCGAATGGGGGACTACTTCGGAATCTTGTGTCAATGGAGAGATCTCATGATACTTTTCAATTACAGGCCACATGTCCTGTAGGTACACGCTATGTTCCTTTAATGCAGTGGTTTCTAATGCCTTCTGCATTCTCATGCCGTTTATCATTGCTGATTCTTCCGTCTTTAGGGGCATTTTCTAGTCCAAAAGACATGAGAGTGCCCTGAAATTCAGTCCGCTCCTCCGACCTCTTCGACAAGGCAGTTGGCAGAATCAGGGTGATTTCTTATGACGGAGGTATTCGACCGCCAATGCTGACTCAATTCAGTTGAATCAAGTAGTTGCAAAATTAAAATCTTTAGAACGTTAGCAGGCGTAGTGTGGAGTGTGAGCAGACACACCTGCATGAATTTGTGTCGCGGCATGGTACGTTGACAGGACTATGGAATGATATGCTACGGTCGACGACAAGCTCAATACACAATATAAAGGGCTGACTGTATGTTTTTCTGTCATGATGTGGATCCTCGGAGTTCTGTGTGGTGGTACGCTTCAATAATATCTTCTCGATTAACAGACGTCGAATAAAATTGTCGAGCTTCCGATAGCTATCTTCGAGAAAAGCCAAAAGCTTTCAAGTGTCACCGATGAGAGACGCCTCCTGAATCGGCAGAAGAAACCAAGCCAGCAGCATTCCTTCCATACTGTGGTGGAACTACTAGTAAGAGAGGACACATTGTAAGTACGCTGTTTACGTTTTTATGTTGGTAACGCCACGCGCTATGTGCAGTCTGTGGCTCGCTGGACTCATTGTTGGAATATTCGCTAGGGTGGTGTTGGGCAGTTTGATATGAACAGCTGAACAGCACGTAGCGCTGGTCAGTTAGAGGTGAGCCGCCAGCAGTGGTGGATGTGGCGAGAGAGATGCCAGAATTTTGAACGGACGATCTGGACGTTTGTCCATCAGAAAATGGAAATTTGTTTAATTGAATGTCATAATATATGTGTTGGATAATTCAGCAAGGGACTAGTTAACAGCACTGCTGGTTCTAAGGACATTCCAAAAAGTTTGTGAGTGTACAAGTGATGGTTCATGAACTCGCTATATTATCCGAAAGACGCTTCGATGTTGATTGTGCTCCTGCATAGTCGCAATGGATGGCTGCTAGCCATCGCTGCAAGGACTACAGTGTGTCTGCACCTTTGATGGCCCACCAATACCATAATCTCTACCAGGGCTACAGTGGGTCTGGTCTGTGATGACTTACCTACCAACATTCTTCAAAACTTCGACTGACTCTGCTGTGGGTTTGCTCTGATGTGGCCCTTACGTGTGTGCATGTCAAGAGCCAACACTTTCTTACCGTTGGAAGGCCAACACTACTTCTTCAAGACTGCATGGAAATCCACTATGAACAGGACTGTCTTTATGGAAGGTGAGGACCATTTTTGCTTTTGACCAACGGTGTATCAATGAATGCGTCCATTTGATATATTTACTAGCGTTAATAAAAAAATTAGAAATTATGTATTGACCACTGCCCAAAACAATTTGTAAAACTTTTTGTGGGGAGCATGTAGGCTGTTTAGGTTTTTATGTTGATAACGCCACGCTGCGCTCTGTATGAAAATCACTGACTGCGCGGTGTGTAGTCCGTGGCTGGTTGGCATTGTTGGAATATTGGCTAGTGTAGTATTGGGCAGTTGGATGTGAAAAGCGCGTAGCGTTGGGCAGTTGGAGGTGAGCCGCCAGCAGTGGTGGATGTGGAGAGAGAGGTGCCAGAGTTTTGTGAGGAGCGGACGACCTGGATGTGTGTCCACGAGCTCACAAAATTATATATATAATGACTTCTGAACACTATTAAGGTAAATACATTGTTCGTTCTCTATAAAAGTCTTTATGCCTATCAGCAGTCAGTGCCTTCAGTAGTTAGAATCTTTTGTTTATCTGGTAGTATCGGCGGTCACGGTATTGCGGTAATTCGAGTAACGAAGATTTTTGTGAGGTAAGTGATTCATGAAAGGAATAGGTTACTGTTAGTCAGTGCCGTTCTTTTGTAGGGATTATTGGAAGTCAGACTGCGTTGCACTACAAAATTTTGTGTGTCAGTTTCATGATGATCAGAATAAGGCAAGAGAAAACTGTCTGAGTACGTTTAGTTTTACTTAGCTGTTTCTGTATCAAATAACGTAGAAGTTTACCAGCACAGTCATTCTTAATTTTTCAAAGTGGACGTTTCAACCTGCTAAAGACACATGAACTGAGACCAATACTCCGGCCAGGCTCGATGGTAAGAGGTGTATTAAGCCCCTTTCAATACAACTAGGACTAAGAGTTCATTTCGTGTATGATATTCCTTGTGAATGGAGGCAGCACTTCATAGGTCAGATTATTCGCACTGTTGCTAAGATTTGTGTAGAGCATTTACGGCATGTTAAACAAAGAGGAACTGACAAGTTGGCAGTGGCTGAACATAGCCTAGATGTTGGCATGGGTCATGGGGGAGGCTTTCGACATTGAGTGAAAGTAAGGATGAGGCCTGACTCTTGCATAGACGTGGGGGCAGCTGTTTCAAACGTGGCGCCGGCTACTCGCTCCATCTGGTGTCTCTCGGTGTCGCGGCAGGACGGAACCTCTAGGAGCTGCCCTACTTGCCTTACTCGCTTGTGGCACTCAGGCACCCTCTGGGAGGTTCTAGTCGCTGCCGTAGTATGGATAGAACACCGTGTCAGCCATCGCAGTAAGTGATTTTAACTACTGATGTCGTTGACAGAGATAGTTACTGAAGCGAGTGTTTAATAGGAAGTAACTCGGCTTGTAAACGGAGAAGATTTTATTGTTTCGGTCATACTGTCATCGCCAGCAAATGCATTACTTGTGGAAAGTGAACAAATATTCAAACTTAGAAATCTTAATGAAGAGCGCTCAATTTTCCTAGGACGCCTTTGAGCCGGTGGGTTTCTGGCGCCAGACGATATCGATTCTAACTTCCATCTTTGATCGTTGTCTCTGTGCCTTGTTCTCTTTGCGTGTCTGAGGCAGGCTATTTATGGTGGCGCGCGTGCGCAAGTCGAGGAGAGTGCGTCTGCGCGTCAGCCGAGTCAGTCTGTGACGCGACGTGCTTCGATGTTGTCGTTGTGGGGAGCTGGCGACACCCACCGTGTCACGTGGCACGGCCGTATGCCGTGAGGACCAGTTGAGTTGGAGCAACGAAGAAGCATGGGCTGCTGCCGGAAAGTAGTAAAGTTGTATTGACACGGCTGGCCAGTGGCGACCAGGATTTGCTAATACCTCGAGAGAGATGTGGCTGGATTCCGTGTGAATTTCACATTAAGGAAAAGAAATTAATCGCCAAGCTTTCGTTGTGGGTTCCTCCTTCTATATATAGTGCATATTATTGCGTACTTAAGGACTGTTGACTGTTGAAGTTGCTCGTGCTAGTGGCCAGCAAAACATTTACTGCAGTGGTGGGGAGGCGAGCTATGTTCTGGAACGGCCATGAAATTATGTTACTAAAGTGGCTAGAAATAGCGCCTCGCATTTGTAAGTGTGTATTTGGTGCTTAGTGGCACGCTGAAGGTAGCTGGTTCACTTGAACGTCATTGCTTAATCTAGTTATAGATTTAGAATTTTCTGGTTTTACGAATTAGTGGTAGTTGTTGTTAATAATTTCTTGTGTGTATTGCAGGGATATTAGTTTCCTATTGCAATTGCAAATACCTATCTGAAGGATGATTGTTACGTTAGGTACTGCACGGTTGAGTTACGTGGTGTCAGCCATTCAGCAAAGACAGATTACCTTAAGTCATATGGTGTGGACTGACACATCTTTTCACGTAGTATTTGGTTTCTTTTTTTTTTTTTTTTTTTTTTACTCAAAGGAAACTAAGCTCCTTAATCCTGTTCATTGGTTAACTTGTAATACGTTTATACTAAGTTATTGCTTTTCCATATATATATATTTGTGTTGTATACACTACGATGTGTCGGCCAATCATGTTTTGCTGTTTTCAGAAATTTGTATAGTGGTCGAAGCGAGTAAACCTCGCCCCGCGAGATTGTAGTCTGACGGAAATCTCAGGATTTGAACTCAGGACCGTCCGTACGCCGTTAAAGCGCGATTTCTCTATTCCATTCAACGAGAGGCTTATTTTAGACAGAAGATTTCCTACTGCCCAGAGTTGAGTATAAGTTCACCCATTCGATCGTGTGTTTGTGAAATCGTAATAGATTAACGGGCGCTAATGACCATTGAAGTTGTGCGCCCTAAAACCACAAAAAAAAAAAAAAAAAAGTAATAGATTAACGTTTGCTCGCGTCCATCACATGTTCATGAAATTGACGTTTTGCCTTAAGCTTACATGAAGCCTAGAATCTTCCGGACGTTGAGTGTAGTACAATGCTAAGAGTAAACAGAACAATTAATAGTACCCTTCAGGTCAGATAGCATCAAATTAATTTTACCTTTTCAGTAAGTGTAAAACTGAGTGAGAAAGGCGATAGCCGACATTGTAAACATTTGGTTATCTGTTGTTACCGGCACGTAAAGCGGCCATTGTCACAAGTGTAACTGTTAATATTGTAAATACTAATTCGGGATAGGGTCTTGATATGCAAATGTTGTTAATTGATTATTACTGTTGATGAACTCATGTGTATATGTAATCAATAAAGAAGTGTTGTAACCACAAACTGGTTGTGTTACTGGTATACAAGTTAAGAGTGTGCAATCGCCATACCAGCCTTTTTATCCTCCATCCTGGAACTTCCTATAATATATTACACCTTTAATTATTAGTTGTATAAGCATCTATCTCCAATACAAAGGAATATATAGAGGCGTCACCAGATGTTCGACTAACATGTCTACACGACAACTGCTCACATTTGAACGAAGTTTTTCCTGTACTGTTGTTGAACCTGAGTTCAAATTCCATCTGCCAGGTACATTAACTACTTATTTTAAACTAAGCCTTTGTGAAACCCGAGCCAGATACTCACAGGAAAGGATATTCTACGCAGAAAGATCACAGGACCAAGACGTTACAGGATGTACTGCTTGAATTTCTCAAGTACAAATAGGATTTCAGCACAAACTCACTGAAGAATTTGCAATAGTTACGGGTAAGCCAGCGGCGATCTTCGATGCCCTTAAGTAATATCATACTGCACCGCAGGTAAATATTGTCACTGAATCAGTGTTTATTCTTCTTAAATATTTTCATCGATGACATAAAAACCACCCGATAGCACATGAGAGAATGGCATCCGTTAACCAAATGGAATGGCTACAATGACTCCGTGCATTAGATAAAAGCTCACGACAATGTAAGGGAAACGGGGTGATTGACACTCTTGTTGAAGAGGCAGTGATTTCAAGGCCGGAAGACACACAGAAAATGATCTACTATCGCTTTGCGGAAATAGGATTCGGAGTAAGTTAGACAATAAATGGCACTTGGCGGCAGTTAAAAGAAAATACTCATCGTGAATAATAACAGTACTGCAAAATTGCAGTTAGCATACGGTGCTGTCGGTTTAACCACTGTCGAATTTCACAGCATCCACGCCACATATCGCATAGTGAACCCCTGCACGAACTAACGTTGACGTAGAGGAAGCTGTAATGTTATGCCAGATGTGGAGGCAATGTCACCTAGAATCCTGATGACAGTAAGACCCATTCCGAGAAGTTACCCTGCACAATAAAGAACCATCTCCACGAAGACACAGTAAATTTTTCTTTTTTTAATGCATGAACTGGCGAGAACTACGTCAGACCTACAAAAAGAAAGAGATCTGACGTAGACTAAAAATTTTGTGCGATCCCAGTATGTTATTTCAAGTTGTTTCTGCGTCTTTTTAGTATCATTATCATCACCCTTTGTTTTACCAATTTCGCTTGTTATATGTACCAGTTATGTGTAATTCTGGGTAATTTTCGTGGATGATTGTATGGATTATATTCAGAGGCTTGTAAATCAATAAAGAAGCACACTTGGAAGAACAGAGTCACAGATACCGCAAACTATTGGTGGTGTGTGAAAGCTCCGAACGTCTCTCTTATCTAAACAAGGAAGTTCATTTGCAGTGAGTATTTATACACTCTCGTGTACGCGGAGAGAACGGTCACGGCACCCCTGAAAGAAAGGATATTGCAGAGACATTCAAGAGCGAACATGTTCGCATTCCAAAATTTTTGTTAAAATTTTTGAAGGTGCTGAAGAAGGTGGAATGTGGTAGCTGATATGCATTTTTCCGTTACAGACTTTTAAGTGGGAACGTATTTGCAGTTCTTGTGCTCCAATAGCATTATTTTTGCTCCGATAGGAGCGCTTTTCAGTTGGTTCTCTTATTTTTCCTGCTGTAGCTCATATGACAAGAAATGTATTGGTCAATAAAATTTAGTAGAATACTTATCCAAAAATGTAATAACGTTAAATTAATTTGACACATCAGACCGTATTTTACGTGCAAAGAAATTTTTCATGTACATTATTACTACAACATGGCGTTCCCAGATGATTACGGAAACACTTCACAGCATACATCTCCATGCTACGTCATTTCATAAACGACGTAGTAGCCTCAAAACGGATTTTATATGTCCAACTAGGATAACTCTGTATCTCCGAAACGGGTAAAGATATGAAGGTAATTTTGGAGGATATTCTAGATCAGGATCATAGGAACATATCGAAAAAATTACAGCAAGCTGCTATGCATAGCCGTCTCGGAATCCCGACTGGGTTTGGGTACCCAAAAAAATAATAAAAAATTTTCAGGGTGTTTCTTGATAATGCATTAAGATTTTGGAAGATAGGGAGATGGCTCTTCTAGATAAATTCCTATAGAATATACAGTAAAAATTTGAGCAAATTTCTGCCGTTATTTATTATTCATATTTCGTGTCACACCAGATTTTACAGGTAGAGTTAAGGTAACTTTGAACATATGTATCTTGGAAACAGATACAGAAAATTTTCAACGTTTTTCGGGATTGGAAACTTAGGAATACATCATTAAAGTTTCAGCCATTTGCTGTGCATGGTTGTCCTGGAATCCTCGACTGGGCTTTTATGCAATGTCTGCGAAGATATAGTAAAGAAACTCCTTCCTTACCGTTTCCCGAGGCCCGTCCATGAACTAATGATGCCTCCATAAGTCGCACCAAACCTGCCGTCGACCACATCGAATGCCAATAGAACAAACCGACTTACTCCATTTGCCTAAGCAGGGGGAGAGTGTAATATTATTTTTTTAACCTGTATCGTAGGATAGACAGACTGAGACGATCCTTCTGTTGGGTATAAAAATGGTTCCTAGCCCAAGGGCTATCCAAAACATTTGACTTTATATTTTCATCACCAATAGACTCCGAGATATCAAACACTTAATATCACCTTCTATGCGTGCCATTTTGTAACATATTAGATAAGCATGCTGTCGTACGCGTACGAATTAATGTCAGTGGTGCTGAGGAACAGTTGAAATCGCTAAAAATAGACAAAAATTCAGCGCCTGATGGAACAGCTATCAGATTAATTAGCAACTTTGCGGCTGAATGAGCCCTGGTCTAACTATAATCTAGCGAAGATCCCCGGGACAAAAACCCGTTCCAGTAACTGGAAGAAAGAACAGCCCGCATCCGTAGCAGAACAGGTCAACAAAACTTCCGTCCAGTATCCTTGATATCCATTTGTTGTAGAATTTTATAATACGGTCTGAGCAGAAAAGGAATGAGGTAACACAAAAGGAATGCAAACCAGCATTGATTCCAAAAATGTCTACTATGTGAAACCCTGTTGCCATTTTCTCACTTGGAGTCCTAAAAGCTATGTTTCAAGACAATAGGTAGAAGCAGTACTACTCGATTTAGGGAAAGTTTTCGACTCAATACTACAACTAGTTTCTTACCAAAATTGCGTTCTTATGTTGTATCAAGCGAAATTTGTGAATGCACTGATGTTTTTCAAAAGGTTCAAATGGCTCTGAGCACTATGGGACTTAACTTCTGAGGTCATTAGTCCCGTATAGCTTAGAACTACTTAAACCTAACTAACATAAGGACATCACACACATCCATGCCCGAGGCAGGATTCGAACCTGCGACCGTAGCGGTATCACGGTTCCAGACTGTAGCGCCTAGAACCGCTCGGCCACCCCGGCCGACCCTGATGTTTTTCTGTGATATTCTGTTGTGATATAAAATTTAAAGATCCCGTAAGCTCAATTGTGGGTAAAGGCGGTGGAAGATTTCTCACAACTTGGAGACTTCCAGGGAAATTCAGCCTACAAAGACGATTGCTCACAAATCGCTCGTGCGATCCATTCTAGCACGCAGCTCAAGTGTCTGGGACCAGCACCAAATAGCACTAAAACGGGAATTGAACGTATTCAGAGAAGGGCAGCACAGTTTGACTGACCAGAGAGAGAGTCTCAGAGATGCTGCAGAAACTAAAGTGGCAGACACAAGAAAACTATTATCCCGACAGTGCCTACTTATAAAGTTCTTAGAATCGGTTTTACATGATGGTTAGGTATATCCTCCAGCCCCTAGGTATCGCTCCAGTAGGGTTCATGAGGACAAGATTTGATTAATCGCAGCCCACAAGGAGGCTTTTAAACAGATATCCTTTTCACCCTACGTTTGTGATGCAATGTAAGCAATCGTTGTTTACAGAGCATGATTATAGATTGAAATGTAGACGTAGGAGGTACGAACCAGACTTCCAAATACTGCTCTGTGTAGACAATAGCTAACATTACTAAAACCCAAGTTACACGTGGAGGCGCTGCTGGTTTCATTAGTGAAGGCAGCGGAGACAAACGCTAGCTGGGACATCGTCTCCCAATTACGAACGTGGGGTCCCCATGTTGGCAGAGCACGTCGCAGGAGCCAACGCCCGACCCCAGTGAGAGCCCTACGCTAACCCTTTGGATACCACCCCACCCCAGCAAGTCCCTTAGCGACAGCCGACAAAGCGGCCTTCATTAAGCCTCGCGCAGCACTCTGCCGGAATCTTTGGCGCCGCACCGTGTGTCAGGACCTCCGCTGGAAACATCAAAGTTCTCCGCTTCAAAGACTCTGATGGCCTCGACGTGACGTCGATAAGCCGATGGGGCCCACGTGCCATACCAGGAAAAGCGCTCGGGACTGAAGCAGGGAAGCGAAAGGTAAGCAAGCACAGTGACAGAGCGCCACCTGCAAACCTCAGTGTCTGTCAGACGTAAGGCAGAAGTAGGGGCCCGCCATTCAATTTCCACTGTTGACTTCGTTAGCTGTCAAGATCTACAGTTTGGACTACAACTAACGGCGTGTACCGCCTTGGCTATAGTCGCCCGGAGGCGTCAAAGAATGTAAATATCTGACTCAAGTTTGAGGTTATCCCGAAATCATTGTTAGTCCTTTATTGCTTCGTTGCAGGAGCTGAGCACCAGTAATACAATGATCTGTGGACTGTTAGCGGACAAAACAAAGTGTCCCACCTGCGTTAGGACTGATTGTGTGAAATTTCAAATTGCAGTGCTATCTCGTGGAGAGATTCGATGACAAGATCCTTCACGTTTCAAAAACAGTTGTGTAGAAAGTCCAAGCAGCAGGCATTCAGTATATGAATATAGCAGTAGGCGTCTGACATTGGTCGGAAAACGGCCGTGGAGCAGTGAGGCAACTTCAAGTCTATATGAATCCTCCAGCAAATTCGATAAGAATACAGAGAGGCCGGTTCCTGGTCGCCTCTCCATGATGACACCCGAGCCCGCAAAGCGAAGACTGTGCTCGAGTTGGTCAGCAAATGTACCACGGACCTGGGCCAGTAGCTGCATTCGCCGGATTTGAGCCCAGCCGACTTCTGGTTATTCCCCAGATTGGTTGGCAATGATAGGACGCTGTTACGGACATTCAAGAAATGTGTACTGCATTACTAAATGCAAATCCAACAACACTGACTGCTACCTGTGGATCACGGTGTCCAGAGGTTCGATTCGCAGCCGGGTTGGGGGATATCCTCTGCCTGGGGACTGAGTGTATGTGTTCTCCTTATCGTTTCATCATCATTATTTGTGAGAGTGACTAGATTGGATATTGTGGAAAGAAAATGAATTGTGTAAAAATTGGGAGTTTGTACAGGCAGTGATGACCGCGCAATTGAGCGCCCTACAAACGAATCATCAACACAGTCGACTGTTTCAAAATACTTTTAAAATGATATCAGCTGTGTTATCATTAGGGTCAGATTATTTTAAATAAATACAGTTATTTTATAAACATTATGCACCACTTTTGTTTTTCACAATCTTAGTCCTAAAAGGCTGAGACATACTGTGTATTTCTCCCCCAAGCCCCCACCCCATCCGCCACCCATAAAGTGCCTGTTTTAGAGCGCTGTAGGTTGTCATGTGACCCTCCACCGTCGACATGAGTTACGAAAGTGAAGTGATGTGCATGTGCCAGCCGGCTGTACGAGATGAGCGCGGTTTGATGGGTCACATGTGGATATGACGCTACGGCAGAAAAGAGCTCTCGTGTTTTGGGAGGTGTCCATGGCCCCATCGTGAGTGAAATTGCTCGATATGTTGGTGTACCAATGTGAAGTGTCCAACATGTGTGTAATGAATTACGTATACTCGCAACTATGTGACACGGCATAAGGACGGTGGTCGTACAAAGATATCAGCCGACACAGACCAATTACGAGCGTCACACGGTGCGAACGACAGTCGATTTCAAATCCGATTAAACTGCTGACGTCAGTTCCACATCCCCTTCTACCGACCAATGCTAAGCAAACCTCATGCAACTGACATTTAAGCCTCCCTCCCACGGAATGACGCAGCTAACGCTGACCTGGAGGTGGGCGGGCACACGGAATGAGTTGGGTAACGTGAATTGCTCTCTCTTCGTACTCCAGAAGCCGTAGTCAGCTTTATTTGGCTCGCAAACTACACAGTTACTTTACCAAAATGGATGTCCGTAAAAAAGCTGCCTCAGCTCTGCTAGCATTATTGAAGAAGAGAGGAGAAAATCGACGAAGAACATTCTGGACTCGTCCATAGCTTGAACAGCGAATTGCTGGCAGTGGACACTACAACATGCTGTACAACGATCTGGGACGCGTACTAGCTTTTAAATTGAATATAGTAAGGCACAGTTTCTAATGTCAGTTCGTGCGTGTATAATATCCATTCCTCGATGGTGCATTGAGTATCAACACGCCTCATCACAGAGGTTTGAAGATTTTGGTTCCTTTCTTTAATTTCCTTCGAATGGAAGATTCTTTCGAAGCTGCTCACCATGACTGATAAAGGTATTTACCGGCAAGCTACAAGTGTGAACCAGTCCATAAACCTAGAGGTGGGTTTATGTATTCTACAGAAAAATTCATAAAGCAGAAACTTTCGGTGTGTAACTTGTATTTACCTTCAGGCATAGACCAGCAGTCATGTCAGGACTTCTGGCCACTAGGGAAACATTCCAGTCCTTGGCCTTTCCAACAAAAATTCCAACAAATACAACAGTTATAATAAATGACATCGAATGCTCCAGGTAATACCTCTGTTAGAAGAATAAAAAAGATTCTGAATATTTTTATAAAATAAGGTTAAAATGTTCCGAAAGACATAAGCACGAACCGCTTGACTTTCTGATCATAGCTCAAGCGCTCACGATGCTATCAGTTGCTCTACAGCTTCGACAGAAGAATTTCGTCTCCATATGTGCGATAGACTGTCTAAACATGGTATCTACAGAAGCCTTTATTTGATATTTAGTATGCAAACTGTACCAAAAAAATCTCACTTTCTGTAGGTCATCAATACGTCCTAGTATTGAATCGGTATATTTTCCCAGCATACAAATTATAGTAATAAAATCATCAACTATACTAATGATGTGTAGTTTCGTGTCATATATTGCAACAAATCACAGATAAGCTGGCCAAAGTGGCCGAGCGGTTCTAGGCGCTTCAGTCTACGGTCGCCGATTCGAATCCTGCCTCGGGCATCGATGTGTGTGATGTCATTAGGGTAGTTCGGTTTAAGTAGTTCGAGAAATTCTCAATTTGCCGATGCTTTCAATCAGTTTACATTCATACCAACGTGCTGTATGAGAAAGAAAACCTAAGAAATACGGTATTTAACATCATACAATATTACCCCTGCTGTGTCCTCCTTGTGACGTATAACGGAAAATCTGACGCGTCAGCTTCTCTATTTCACGCTTCGGAATGTAGTGGAACGTGGCAATTCAAGCAGTGAGGTCATCAGCTCGTCGTCCATGTGCGTCCAATCTGACGCGTCAGCTTCTCTATTTCACGCTTCGGAATGTAGTGGAACGTGGCAATTCAGGCAGTGAGGTCATCAGCTCGTCGTCCATGTGCGTTTTGCGTCCCGTGAGAGGACGGCTTTAGTGTCGGGTGCACAACATGCCGTCGTTACTCACAGCTCAAATAAGGCTGCACGTTTTCAATTGGCTCAACAATAGAGAAACTGAACAGCAGTTGAGACGTAAAGTGTGGTCGAACGACTCGCTGTTTTGTATATTTTCAAATGACGCAAGGCGTCGAGTATACACGTAATCCGGCGCTCAACCTACAGTGTGAGGGGCGTGTAGACAGGTGGTGGTGGATGGGAGGGGGTGGGGTGAAGAGGAGGGATTCTGCGATTTTTTTAATCCATAACAGCACGAAAAATAACATACCTATTGCGTGAAGGGTCACTACGAAGACACGCGGTAATCACAATACACAACACAAACATAAATTGCGAGGTAGTAACTAGCTATCTTGGGGTACGCAACGACGAACGACACAGATTCGACGAACAGATACGACTAATCACAAACAAAGTAGAAAGTATACCTCACAAACCAGCGACATTATATTCGACACGATACGGACTGCCACTCTCACACATAAGAATGAACCACTGTGCACGTTTCGATTCGGTATTGAGCTATGCATCTAGTACATGGGCACATAGACTCGCTCTCATCATGAACGGGATCACTGTTAGGCGGGGACAGAGGAGAGTGCTACTTAGACTATCTGGGGCGTTCGGTACATCATCAGTCGATTAGCAGTATATGGTGATTGGAATATACCCGATCGATATAACCATCAGAAATGGCGCTACCACATACTGGCTTAGAATGGGTGGACCTTAGAGTGTCTTGCAGATCACTCTGCAGCACATAGAAGAAAGGACCCAACTAAAAAATTGGCTCCTGGACACTTGGAAAAAAAGTGTGAGTAATAAGAGCCGTTGAGTCTATTCATTATTCCACAGTGTAAGGGAGAGTTTACGGTTGTGCTATGTCAACCTCTACCGACGCAGGGTTCAGTTTGTTGTTGGAGGTGGCCCTTATCCCACGCACTTGCAGCGCATGTCGGATTCAGAAAACAATTGTCGCACGTGGCGGAAAATTGGTTCCCTAGAACACGCCCTTTTGAAATGCATTAGATACAGGCAATCACGTAGTTACATAACGGAAGCAACACGGTACGATGCACTGAGGAAAATAGATACATAGACGTAGTTGAACGCAATCGCCAACATCTCGGAAGCGGAACATGACACATAAAAACTGACTCATCAAAAGAGATGGAACAGAAGATAAAGGCAGGCTGATATAAATAGCTGACGATGAAACAAGTGACGGCGACACATTGACATAACACAGACACACAAAACATACGTAACATAAAACATATAGAACATGCATAACTACTCATCCGAACGTCAATCAAAGACTGCGGTTTATATCATTTTGTGAATGATTGTAATTAGAAGTAAAAGTAATTAATATAGTCCATGGATATACGTAAATTGTTCCAGAATCCACGTTAACCCTGATAAGTACCTACACTAATGATAACATCATTTCAAATGTAATAATACCAGTGTAACACAAATTTCACACCTTGTGTGTAATTTCTTGAAAACGGGTTTTGGAGTTTCTGCCTGTTTTCCCTACATATTAGCACCATGCTCCAGTTTTCCTGACAACTGTGTAGGGAAAATAGGCAGAAACTTCAAAACCTGTTTTCGGGAACATGTAAACGCTTTCAGGCTCAATCACTTAGAAAAATCAGTCATTGCAACATATGTTGGAAACGAAACATGTCATCAAAAGTCTAGAAAACAATTTGGTAGTATTACTTAATGAAGTCAATGGTAAGACCCTAAATCTGTAACAACAACTGGAGATATAGCTCCACAAAATCAAAAAGCCAGAATCGATGTTAAATAAACAAACAGATTTCGCAAGCCACAGCTATTTCAGTAATTAAAATGAACTATTCTAAAGTTATTACCTGCATATGTCAATTGTTTCCTGCATATGTCAATTACTTAATAATTATATCTTTAGTACTATGAAAAATTCATCTTTGACAACACCATGTACAAAATCATCTGTGAAGTGTTTACAAACATGTGCTTGCGAATGCGCCTCTTGAGTGAAGTGATATGTTTTAAAACGAAAGATAAAAAACATATGCTGTTGCTAAAACTTTCAAAACGCTTTTCTTGGTTTTTCCACTATTTCGCACATATTTTCCGCGTTTGACTTACGTAGTTCGTAACCTAACATCAGCTTTTCCTGACGGGAGTATGCATTGCATCTTATTGAAGAGAAAAAATAAAGCATGTATTAAGACGAATTACACCTGAAGAAGAACCCACAGGGTTCGAAATGCATCGTTTACTGAATCAAACACGAAAAGTTGTGACTGAAGGCGTTTTTTTTATTTATACCTCGAGTGAATTGAGTGCAATGAGGATTGAAGCTGCAAAATATGGTAAAATTAAATTGTTACTTTGTGCCAGGAAGGGCTCTCAACAAGGGAAGTGACGAGGCGTCTCACAGTGAACCAAACCGATGTTGTTCGGACATTGAGGAGACTCAGAGAGACATGAACTGTCGATGATAGGCCTGGCTTAGGCCGCCCAAGGGCTACTAGTGCAGGGGATGACCGATACTTACGGATTATGGCTGACAGCAACGCCACCATGTTGAGTAATGGTTTTCGTGCAGTCGTGTTACACATCAAACTGTTCGCAGTAGGTTGTATGTGAGCAACTTTACTCCAGACGTCCATGGCGAGGTCTACCTTTGCAACCGCGACACCATGCAGCGCAGTACAGATGTGCCCCACAACAAGCCGAATGGTCTGCTCAAAGTTGGCATCACCTTCTGTTCACCGATGAGTGTCCCATATGCGTTCAAACAGGCAATCGTGGGAGACGTGTTTGGAGGCAATCCTGTCAGGCTGAACGCCTTACACACGCTGTGCAGTGAGTGCAGCAAGGTGGAGGTTCTCTGCTGTTTTGGGGTGGCATTGTGTGAGGCCGACGTACGCCGCTGGTGGTCATGAAAGGCGCCGTAACGGCTGTACGATACGTGAATGCTATCCTCCAACCGATAGTGGAACCATATCGGCAGCTCATTGGCGAGGCATTCGTCTTCATGGGCGACAATTTGCTCCCCCACTGCGCACAATTTGTGAGTGACTTCGTTCAGGATAACGACATCGCTAGTCTAGAGTGGCCAGCATGTCCTCCAGATGTGAACCCTATCGAACATGCCTGGAATGCATTGAAAAGGGCTGTTTATGGACGACGTGACCCAACAACCACTCTCAGGGATCTACGCTGAATCACCGTTGAGGCGTGAGACAATCTGGACCAACAACGCCTTGATGAACTTGTGAATAGTATGCCACGACGAATACAGGCATGCATCAATGCAAGAGGACGTACTACTGGATATTAGAGGTACCGATTTGTACAGCAGCCTGGACCACCACTTCTGAAGGTCTCGCTGAATGGTGGTACAACATGCAATGTGTGGTTTTCATGAGCAATAAAAAGGGCAGAAATGATATCTATGTTGACCTCTATTCCAATTTTCTCTACAGGTTCCGGAACTCTTGTGACACAAGTGATGCAAAACTCTTTTTGATGTGTGTATAAAGTAAGGAAGCAGAATCAGACAGTGTAAAGACACAACAGAAACAGATCATGGTTATTACACAATTATACAAAATTTATGGGTCCACTACTCAAAAAAGTCTACTTTTAGTCTAGAAAAGTGCTTTCACAAGATTTATAATCGACTAGTGGTGGGTCGATATTTCTCCTACGGCTATGTAGTAACAGTATATAACTTAGTTAGATTACACTGTAGCCAGATATTGTTCCCAACTCATGCAGAATTGGTTTATGAACTAACCTAGTAGTAATGGTTGTTATCTAACCTAACAGACATCAACTCACACAGCACCCTAACAAACTAGATCGACATAGATCACTTCCGCATTGACTGAACAGATCGAATTTTCCCTAAATGGAATGTTTATGCGGCTAATACTAAAGTGGGTAACACCACATGTGGACGTTCTACTTGAAGTTCACTACGCAGTCCCGTAGCCCAGGTGGTGTTTGTGAAGAGAAATCTGTATCTACTCGTTCCTGCCTTCTTTTATTCAATACGTTACTGAAAAAATAAGTTTTATAAACGTTGTCAGGAGGTTTTAACATTATTTCAATATATTTGAGGATGTTTGTTATCATCTAATTGGAGTTATGTTTTTTTAAAGTTAAGACAATTAAAATTTCTAAAAATAATAGGTATCCCTGTGTCTTCCTCACTTGGTGATGTCAGATCTTACTAAGAACGTGCCTTATTAGTGAAGTGGAGATGTGTACAAACTGATCAAAACTAGAGAGAAATTTCCAACAAAACATTAAACATTCTCGCTTTACCAATGTACTCTTGTTCCTTACGGCACTAAGGCTGTTGATTCCACTGACTAGGAAAATTGGAAAGTTTTCAGTATCTGTTCATGGCTAAAACCAAACCACCCTCACTGGCGGTGGCCGTTAGGATTCTAAATATCTCAGTCTCTAAAATAGGCACTGAGACTTCATTACATGTGACGCTTTTTTTCTATAATAGAGCATGTCATACACCTCTCGAAAAAGCACCTTCCAGCTGTCGATAGCTCTGATATTTGTTTATCGCTCTGCTACTCCAGTCATGCGTTTCTCTTTGCATACTGCCGACGCAAAAACTCATTTTATTTCATTCATCCCACTCTACAAAAAATGCGGCTTTAAACTGATTGCTTTGCGCAGCGGGTGTGTATTGCCCATTGACTGGAATGGTTTATTTTAATACATTTTTCGATACTTATCACTCGCGATTCTCGTGATAACAACTAAAACTTCTTTCTCTTTAGCTTCAAACATGGCGGAAATTTCTTAGTGTTGTTTCCCTTTGTCTTTTTCAAAAGCACTTACACTTTCTTCCAAAGGACCACTTTGCTGCTGTAGTTGACTACAATGGGTTTGCACTACGCTGGACATTTAAATTAGTGAGTGTTTGTCTGGCACTCATATTTTGTCTCTGCAATTTCTTTGTATTATTAGTTTATCTTAATGGATAAATATGCTATTGTTTCTCTGTCATTTCCGCTTTTCATTCCTTAACTTCGTCCTCATCTTTTTGTACTTTCCACTAATTTTTTCCAGACGTTGTTTGTTATGGCATTATTATTATGAACTGCCATGAATGAGCGCTGACATTTTTTGATTTATCACAATTATATCAATTGATTCCTGATGACTTTCAATCAATTCGTGATGACAGGTTTCCTATTTATTGTTTTAATTTCTTTAATAGTCCACATGATAGACATTAGAAGTTACTTAGTGTCATTATGAACTGACATTGCCGGCCGGAGTGGCCGTGCGGTTCTAGGCGCTGCACTCTGGAACCGTGTGACCGCTACGGTCGTAGGTGCGAATCCTGCCTCGGGCATGGATGTGTGTGATGTCCTTAGGTTCGTTAGGTTTAAGTAGTTCTAAGTTCTAGGGGACTGATGACCTCAGATATTAAGTCCCATAGTGCTCAGAGCCATTTGAATCATTTTTTTAAACTGACATTTCATGTTGGCTGGTGGGAGTTGAGGTTCATATTGTCGACTGTTTATTAATTACGCTACTATTTCACATTCCTGAGGCACTTTCTTGTCCAGAATATTTAGAATTTATGAAGCTGTTTTCAGTTACTTGAACTTCCAATTGTTTTCTATCATACTAACCATTCCACCTTCACTAATTATTTTGGTCTGTCATGTCATTACACTGTCTGTCTATATTTTTCCTAAAAATATTGTTAATTTAAAAAAGTCTTTCCCTAATCACTTATCCTCTAGTTTGCTCCTGATTTGCGGTCGTTCTACTTCCTACACGAACTATGCAAATTGTGACATTTTTACCATTCGTTGATTTAGCGAATCAGGCATAGTGCTAGGGCCAAATACGTGTCACTACCCTAAAACGCCACATTAATCCCTCCAAATTCATCACGTTCAGAGGGTGCGACCGGAGAATGATTCGTGGTACCTATCACTTGCCTTTTGAGGACTCATCGGGGCTTTAAGAATAGGTTAGTTGGTTGCTTGATTCGGGAGATGGACCCAAACAGTCAGGTCATCGGTCCCATTGGATTAGGGAAGGATGGGGAAGGCAATCGGTCGTGCACTTTCAAAGGAACCATCCCAGCACTTGCCTGAAGCGATTTAGGGAAACCACGGAAAACCTTAATCAGCATGACCGGATGGTGTCTGAGCCATCGTCCTCCCGAATGCGAGTCCAGTGTGCTAACCACTGCGAGGCCTCGCTCGGTGATTAAGAACAGAAGCACTGCTGTGAAACTGCAACAGTTATTCCAATTAATACTCTTTCGTTATACAATTCCATATCATTAGCCACTAAACAACTGCTTAAGAACCAGGCAAGGCAATGTTTCTACGAATATTTGCAAAGAGGGCGCTACAAAGAGAATACCATCATTAACCCAAGACCATACTACACCAAGAAAATAGTCACCAAACTTTATACAAGACAATTGCAAGAGTAGTGACGCTGGCACGCAGTCCTATTTGCCAGCCGTATTCAAGAGTCGTTCAATAAGTAATGCAACAAAATTTTCTCGGCCAGTTTCGCTTCAGAAAATGCGGAATTTGTTTCGAGATATGTGGAATAATTTCGATTTAGCCCCTGTAGTTTTCATGAAATTCCAATAGGTGGCGGCGATATGCGCAGTTTTCAAAATGGCGTCTGCAACGACGGTGCGTTCCGTGCAGAGAGCTGCCACTAAATTTCGTTTGGCGGTATACCCGAGCAACACAGATATTCATAGGCACTTGTTGGATGTCTACAGAGACGTGACAGTGAACAGAAGCCCGCAGACTTCTTGGACCGCAGAAAGGTCGCGAAGACTTGTCCGATCCCCCTCGTTCAGGCCGGCCGCACGAAGTTGGGTCTCCCGCAATGTTGGAACATGCGGACACTACCATTCGAGGTGATCGACGGGTCACAATCTGATATCTCGCTGCTCAATTACACGTCTATGTTGGTAGTTTTAACACACTCGTCCACTAGCTGGGGTACTGAAAGTTTTGTGCCCACAGGATTCCTCGCTGTAAACAGAAGACAATAAAAAACAACAAAGGATCATTTTGCGGTATTGTCTGCGCCTTACGAGGCTGATCGTCACAATATTTTGTCGAACATCGTCACAGGTGGTAAAACATTGATTCATCACTCCGAATCGGAAACAAAACGGTTAGCGGTGACGTGGCGTAACACCACCTCTCTTCCGACGAAAAAGTTCAGAGCCGCATCCTTAACCGGTAAAGTCATGGGACAGTCTTCTAAGACTCTGAAAGGATTATTCCGTTTCATGTCCTGCGTCATGATGCAACACTGAACTCGGAAACGTATTGCACTACCCACAGTAAACCGAAGAATTGGCTTCAGCCTGTGCATCGCCACAAAACTGCACACGAACTTTTCTTTCTTCATGACAACGCAATCCCTCACGCTACCCGAGAGCAAAAGACAAAACTTCACTGAGCTATTTTCCTCGTCCATCTACATCCTGGATCTCTAACCGTCCGACTTCCATTTGTTTCTCCCAATAAAGAATGCATTCCGAGGGAAGCAACACGTGGTTGACATGGAGGTTATTGATGCAGCGACACATTCGCTCTGAAGTCGACCGCTAAATGTAGCACTCGGGCATACAGGCTCTCCTATTAAGGTGGCGTAAGGCCGTCACTTTGAAAGGAAATAATATTGAAAAAAAAAACAATTTTTGCAAGCAAAAGAGTGGAGAATAATATCGCGTATTAAAATCCTGAGTAAAAGCTACATGCTTTCAGGGAAATAAACGCTTTGCATTACTTATTGAACGCCTCTCATATTTCTGCAATGTTGTCACTTCGTACTTCGTACATTGTTCATAAAACGAATATTGCATCCCGTGTCATATTACGATTATGAGAAGATGAGCGACATGTCTTACATCTTAAGGCATCAATCAATCATTTACACTACTGGCCCTTAAAACTGCTACACCAAGAAAAAATGCAGATGATAAACGGGTATTCATTGTACAGATATATTATACTATAACTGACATGTGATTAAATTTTCACGCAATTTGGGTGCATAGATCCTGAGAAATCAATATCCAGAACAACCACCTCAGCCCGTAATAATCGTCTTGATACGCCTGGGCATTGAGTCACACACAGCTTGGATGGGGTGTACAGGTACAGTTGCCCATGCAGCTTCAACACGATGCCACAGTCCATCAAGAGTAGTGACTGGCTTATTGTGACGAGCCAGTTGCTCAGCCACCATTGACCGGACGTTTTCAATTGGTGAGAGATCTGGAGACTGTGCTGCCCAGGGCAGCAGTCGAACATGAAAATGTGTATCCAGAAAGGCCCGTAAATGACCTACAACAAGCGGTCGTGCATTATACTGATGAAATGTAGGGTTTCGCAGGGATCGAATGAGGGGTAGAGCCACGGGTCGTAACACATCTGAAATGTAACGTCCACTGTTCAAAGTGCCGTCAATGCGAACAAGAGGTGACCGAGACGTGTAACCAATGGCTCCCCATACCATCACGACGGGTGATACGCCAGTATGGCGATGACGAATACACGCTTCCAATGTGCGTTCACCGCGATGTCGCCAAACACGGATGCGACCATCATGATGCTGTAAACAGAACCTGGATTCATCCGAGAAAATGGCGTTTTGCCATTCGTGCACCCAGGTTCGTCGTTGAGTACACCATCGCAGGAGCTCCTGTCTGTGATACAGCGTCAAGGGTAACTGCATCCATGATCTCCGAGCTGATAGTCCATGTTGCTGGAAACGTCGTCGAAGTGTTCGTGCAGATGGTTGTTGTCTTGTAAACGTCTCCGTCTGTTGACGCAGGGATCGAGACGTGGCTGCACGATCCGATACAGCCATGCTGATAAGATGCCTGTCATCTCAACTACTAGTAATACGAGGCCGTTGGGATCCTGCATGGTGTTCCGTATTACCCTCCTGAACCCACCGATTCCATATTCTGTTAACAGTCATTGGATCTCGACCAACGTGAGCAGCAATGTCACGATACGATAAACCGTAGTCGTGATAGGCTACAATCCCACCTTTATCAAAGTCGGAAAGGTGATGGTACGCATGTCTCCTCCTTACACGAGGCATCACAACGTTTCACCACGCAACGCCGGTCAAGTGCTGTTTGTGTACGAGAAATCGGTTGGAAATTTTCCTCATGACAGCACGTTGTTGGTGTCACCACCGGCGCCAACCTTGCTTGAATGCTCTGAAAAGCTAATCATTTGTATATCACAGCATCTTCTACCTGTCGGTTAAATTTCGCGTCTGTAGCACGTCTTCTTCGTGGTGTAGCAATTTTAATGGCCAGTAGTGTATTTAGTGAGACGGAGACCAAGAGATGAATACAGTAAGCTGGTTCTATTGGACGTAGGTTACAGTAGTTATTCGCAAATGAAGATCCTTTCTCTGCATAGACTAGTGTGAAAAACTACATCAAATCAGTCTTCTCACTGAAGATCACAACAGAAACATATGTTCCGTTCGTATTTCATCATATTTATACAATTTTTTTTGCGGAAACGCCATGTCGACTCCAAATTGCTTATAGAAAATTTTTCAATTTCCAACGACACTGGACTGCATAATAAATCTACAAAAATTTCATTTTCATGTGCTGTATGAGGTATCTATAAGTAAAATACATACTAAAACGTCTCTCACATTGGTGTGAATCGTATCTTATTTGTTTACAGTCTATAAGTAAAATACATACTAAAACGTCTCTCACATTGGTGTGAATCGTATCTTATTTGTTTACAGTCTAGTGTCGCAAATAACAGACAGCCGAAATTTTTGTCGTGCTGTTTACAAGATACTCACTGGACCATTCCTAGTCTTTCAGGAAGAGGATGCCTCTGGAAATAGCACTACAAGGACCACAGAACAATGTTCAGTGAAATACGTCCGCTTCAAACAATTTTAAAAACATATAATGCTCTGAAATTTCAATGGCTTTAAAAACTCCATAGAAATATCTGGTTTGTAATATGCTATAGAACTTATGAATACATATCACTCGTTACACGATACGATTGCTGTAAAACGTGTCTGATTCTACGATGCAGTGAGTCTTGCTTTTGAGAAACCACAATATGAAGCCAAAACGAGAGATTATACAGAAATGAAATTATAAGGCAAACATAGCTAATTACAAAACTTCCATGTAATAAGTTTTGTTCCATCATAACAACATAACTCACAGCAAATGCATGTACAGAATCTCATACTGACAATTTCTCGTTGGTGCACGGAAGATGATATCCAATTCTGGAAGAGAGAACTTTTCCAGCATCAACACAGAGATGTTCCTTCCAGTATCTACAGCTTCCATTGACTCACAGAACATGGAGGTAATGGATCCATTCGTTACCTTCTCTTGTGTGTATTTAGGGTTTCAGCAACGTTGTAAACGAGTCCTGGATGTTTTGCGGCGATTCTCTGAAATACAGCATCATTATCTATCTGCACGTACTGTGTTAACCTGCGGCAACCTTTCACTGACTACATGCAGATGAACAGACTGAAACGTGCGATACTAGCTTTGTGTATAGCAAGAACGTGTTTTGTCGCATCTGCTGTTGTCCCAAACGAAGCGCTATGCTGTGTACAATTTATAAGTTAAAACCGCGGGAAGTCTGAGAAGGCCATTCGTAAATTAGGTCAAATACTAAGCACACGGAATTCAGTATGAGGGAAAAGCCTATTGTACTCGCACAGTAATATGATGGTTAAGGTAAACACGGAATGCTGAAGTTACAACATCTAGTCGGATTACAAATAACGAAATTTTAAGTATTGTTCGTGGACAGTGCATTAGGAAGAATATATGACTAGTTCTATAGGTGTTTTTTGACTCTATATGGGGAGACATTTAGTACTTAGAACTTAATCATCCATTAAAAACACCTCAGCTGTAATTTTACATATTTAATACTGCTTTCATTCGTAGAACATATTCAGGTACCCTGCAGTTAAATAAAACTGCAAATCAGACTGAAACTTAATGAATGTAACGGGAAACTTCCCAAAGATAACAGCATTTTTGCACTGAAGAGTCAAAGAAACTGGCACACCTGCTTAATATCGTGCAGGGTCCGCGCGAACTCGTAGAAGTGCCCCAAAACGCGGTGGCATGGACTCCACTAATATCTGAGGTAGTTCTGTGGGGAACTGATACCATGGATCCTGCAGATCTGTCCATAAATCCGTAAGACGGGTGGGGGGGGGGGGGGGGGGTCGGGGGTCGGAGAGGAGATCTCTTCTGAACAGTACGTTGCAGGGGATCCCAGGTATTCTCAATCATGTTCATGTCTGGGAGCGTGGTGGCCAGTAGAAGTGTTCAAGCTCAGAAGCGTGTTCTCGGAGTCACTCTGTTGCAATTCTGGGCGTGCTGGGTGTCGCACTGCCCTGTTGGAATTGCCTAAGTCCATCGGAATGCACAGTGGACATGAATTGATGCAGGTGATCAGATAGGATGCGTAAGTACGTTTCGCCTGTTACAGTCGTATCTAGACGATCACTTCAACTGCACACGACCCAGACACAGAGCCTCCATCAGCTTGAACAGTCCCGTGGTGACATGCAGGGTCCATGGATTTATGTCTCCATACCAGTGTGTGTGCATATGTATTGAACCGGGGTCCTAAAAACGACGCACAGGCTTCGACCCCCTCAGTGTTTCACAGCCCCCACAACAGGCTACAGCAGTCCACGCACCCCACCGCCGCCCCATACTGAACCCAGGGCTATTGTGCGGATCAGCCCCCAGAGGACGCCCCCGGGAATGTCTCATACCAGACGAGTGTAACCCCAACTGTTTTCGTGGTACAGTTATTATGATGTACGCGTACGTGGAGACATTTTTTGCGCAGCAGTCGCCAACATAGTGTAACTGTGGCCGCCCGCATTCGCCGAGGCAGATGGCAAACCGTCTTAAAAGCCATCCACACGCTGGACTGCACAACGGAACTCGACACTGAGCCGCTGGGCGGATTCGTGCGGTGGACCAGCACGTCTTCCAGCTCGGGAAGCAGCGCGTTAGACTGCGTGGCTAACCAGGCAGGCCTCCATTCAAGTACACGTCCATGCGCTCGAAACAATTTGAAACGAGACTCGTCCGACCAGGCAACACGCTTTTAGTCACCAACAGTCCAATGTCGGTGTTGACGGGCCCAGGCGAAACATGAAGCTTTGTGTCATGTAGTCATCAAGGGTACACGAGTAGGCCTGTGACTCCGAAAGCCCATATTGATGATGTTTCGTTGAATGGTGCGCACGCTGACACTTGTCGGTGGCCGTGCTTTGAAATCTGCCGCAATTTGTGGGTTGCAATTCTGTTACGTTCAACGATTCTCTTCAGTCATCGTTGGCCCCGTTCTTGCAAGATCATTTTCTGGCCGCAAGAATGTGGAACATTTGATGTTTTATTGGGTTCCTGTTCCCGGTACACTCGTAAAATGGTCGTATGGGAAAATCCATACTTCAACGCTACCTCGGAGATGCTGTATCCCATCGCTCGTCCGACGACTATAGCACCCTGGTAAAGCTATCTTATATCTTGATAATGTTGTGGCGTAGCAAGACAGCCACGCCACGGAAGTAGCCGAAAGGCACGCATTTAGTTCACGCAGGCAAGAGATAGGTCTGTAACAGGATACGTAATGAATGCTATAAAGAAAAGTACGTAGCTTCTGGAATACTTAACTTTAATCCATCCTTGGTATATCGCTATTGACGATACAAGTGAGACTACATCTACATCTACATCTACATTGATACTCCGCAAGCCACCCAACGGTGTGTGGCGGAGGGCACTTTACGTGCCACTGTCATTACCTCCCTTTCCTGTTCCAGTCGCGTATGGTTCGCGGGAAGAACGACTGTCTGAAAGCCTCCGTGCGCGCTCTAATCTCTCTAATTTTACATTCGTGATCTCCTCGGGAGGTATAAGTAGGGGGAAGCAATATATTCGATACCTCATCCAGAAACGCACCCTCTCGAAACCTGGACAGCAAGCTACACCGCGATGCAGAGCGCCTCTCTTGCAGAGTCTGCCACTTGAGTTTATTAAACATCTCCGTAACGCTATCACGGTTACCAAATAACCCTGTGACGAAACGCGCCGCTCTTCTTTGGATCTTTTCTATCTCCTCCGTCAACCCGACCTGGTACGGATCCCACACTGATGAGCAATACTCAAGTATAGGTCGAACGAGTGTTTTGTAAGCCACCTCCTTTGTTGATGGACTACATTTTCTAAGCACTCTCCCAATGAATCTCAACCTGGTACCCGCCTTACCAACAATTAATTTTATATGATCATTCCACTTCAAATCGTTCCGTACGCATACTCCCAGATATTTTACAGAAGTAACTGCTACCAGTGTTTGTTCCGCTATCATATAATCATACAATAAAGGATCCTTCTTTCTATGTATTCGCAATACATTACATTTGTCTATGTTAAGGGTCAGTTGCCACTCCCTGCACCAAGTGCCTATCCGCTGCAGATCTTCCTGTATTTCGCTACAATTTTCTGATGCAGCAACTTCTCTGTATACTACAGCATCATCCGCGAAAAGCCGCATGGAACTTCCGACACCATCTACTAAGTCATTTATATATATTGTGAAAAGCAATGGTCCCATAACACTCCCCTGTGGCACGCCAGAGGTTACTTTAACGTCTGTAGACGTCTCTCCATTGATAACAACATGCTGTGTTCTGTTTGCTAAAGACAGATTCAGGCAATAAACTACTAATGGCGCCTTGCTAGGTCGTAGCCATTGACTTAGCTGAAGGCTATTCTAACTATCTGCTCTGCAAATGAGCGAGGCTTCGTCAGTGTGCATCGCTAGCTACGTCGTCCGTACAACTGGGGCGAGTGCTATTCCGTATCTCGAGACCTGCCTTGTGGTGGCGCTCGGTCTGCGATCACACAGTGGCAACACGCGAGTCCGACATGTACTAATGGACCGCGGCCGATTTAAAACTACCACCTAGCAAGTGTGGTGTCTGGCGGTGACACCACAGATAACCTGCCATTTTATCAGCAGTAATCGGCCAAACAGCTGCGCCAGACACTTGTTTCTTTATATAGCCGTTACAGATTGCACCACCGTATTTTGCCAGTTTACACATCTCCGTATTTGCATACAAATGCCGATACCAACTTCTTTGGCGCTTCAGTGTATTAAATCCTCACCAATCCGTGCTGAAGTCATCACAGAAACGGTCTGGTTATCGTGTACAATTTTAAAGAATACATTGAAAAACGATAATCAAAAACATTCTGCCCGCCACATGGCGGATTATGTCAAGCAGGCACGGCACGCTGCGTACGCTAAACTGCTTCCAACCACGATATTATTGCCCTTGACCTCTCATGACCGTTACCGGAAGCACGTGGAGACCTCAGAGTAAACAAGTACAGTGGCGACTGAGGAAAACGCATGGTACTGTGAATGATTTTAATACAGTTATGCGTATATTATCAAGTGATACAGCGTGTCCTCGTGACATATTGTGCTTAAAACTAGCGATAAGCCGACGTAAGGGCCCTTACTCTAAGGTTCTATAACACTGTGTTCGACTTATATTCAGACAGCACCGCGCCATGAGAGAGTTAAATATGTAAACAAAGTACTTCAACTCTGTTGAGTGCGATAGTCGACTAAGCAACGACAAAAACTTAAGTATAGAGCTGATATTACAGATTAAAAACTACTACACAATTTATCGAAAGTACTGAAAAATAGAAACGAACAAAAATTAACAGCACGATTTTGCATTGTAACAAAGGAACAGGTGACAGTGCATCGTCATTTGATACCTATGACAGCAAGTGAATAACTGGAGCTGCCGCCTTTGGCAGCAACAGTGACCCGATCGGGTAATGAGTCTAACTGAGCTCGTCTCTTTATGGGCCACGAGAACAGTTTTTCCCCATAACTTCTTCCAGAACAGCACAGCCATTAATGCAGTTCACTCATAACATCATGAGGCATGAACTTTCTCCGAAATAAGTATGCAAAATTTGAACCAAGTCTATTCATTGTCGTTAGGTCACTTTTATTTGCCGGTAAAATCTCTTACTTCTTTACAAAAATAAGAAATCTGAGAGGCAGACTTCTACATCTTATTTCCGAGTCGCAGTTGGCATCTGTGCAACAAGAAACTTGTGTATTCCCCGTGGGAAGAAAAGAAAGAATTTGTTGTTTGCAGACAGATCGTACATGATACGACAGTGTCTCCTAACATAGCAGTCAGCCATCTGCAGTTGAAAGCACCCTCATAAGGACCCACGTCTGTACTCTTAATACATGTCGCAAGCACTAGTGTTTATCGAAAAGTCTCTCAAAAAATGGTACAGATGGCTCTGAGCACTATGGGACTTAACATCTATGGTTATCAGTCCCCTAGAACTTAAAACTACTTAAACCAAACTAACCTAAGGACATCACACAACACCCAGCCATCACGAGAAAAGTCTCTCACAGAACCACTAAATCTTCAAGCAGGCCATAGGTGTCCTTCCTTTCTACTTCTATATATTTGTCTACAATTGCTCTCTACAGTCCATCTATAACTGGTGTCTAGGGTGGCTTAGAGTGGTCGGTGATTCTCTACCAGAGATGGATGTGGCCAGCAGAAGGAGGCAACTCGCGGATACAAGATATCCTTTATTATTATTCATTTACATTCGACAGCTTTCTACACTGCTAGTGTTGATCCCTAGCGTAGCGGCAACTATGGCGACAGGGCATCTCGCATTTGTTTTACATTCGTTAGGCCTCGAAACTGCCGGTGTCGATCTCTGGCGAACCAGCAGCTACATCGACAGGGCGCCTCTATTGTGTTCACTACTCCGCCCAGCCGTTATGGCGGAAGCACAGCACCTGCGCCGTCGCTACCGTGTCGAGGAACGCTTCTTGTTCCCAAACTGTAGCTGGACGGTCCGCTGAAGGCTGCGGACACTTGGAATTCGACAGAGACTCGACCCCGTGGCACAGAGCAAAGGAGTCCTCCTCTGGAATCTCGGTAGACGCAGTGGTGGATTGACCCCAGCGACGTAACCGCGTGAAGGCAGCACAGTGCTTAGCTGCCGAAGCGCCCAGGTAGTCAGGCGATGGGCAGAGTTTCGAGGCCCGGTGATGGTGATGGCGAAATCAACATCAATACGATACTAACCATCATAGGCTGGACATCATACTGCTACCCAGCTGTTCGACAATGGCGGGCTGGCCCCGGGAATTTATATTCAACTGACCAGGCCTGACTATGGGGAAGGAGCCACATCTCTGTTTCATGATGAAATGTCTCAAACAGGGGCCAGTGACACAGGCCTGAAGGCTGTCACAAGGTAGAGGGTCGAGCCGCAGAAACTTCCTCAAGGTTGTCCAGTGTCCAAGGCATTTGACACCAAGTAGTTGAGCGCCTCGATCCTGCTGCATTGGTAGAACAACGACTGTGACTGTTTGAGACAGTTGGATTGTCCTTGATTCGGGCTTGGCTGCGGTTGTGGCTCAGCCCTTTACACCTCTAACGGTATGCGACGGGAGCTAGAGGTTTTAACCAAACTTCCTGTTCCATTCACCGATAAGTGTTGTTGTGGTCTTCACAGGCTTCAAGCGGCTCAGTCTCCCACCCCCATCGACCGGCTTGATGGAATACTACATCATTAGTTATCCGATGAACATAATTATAAACGTTCTTCCGCTGGACCATATTTTTCAACGCTGTTATCGTGTGTATGAACTATTTACCATTAACGCTTCACTTCCGTTCAATGCTACGCCACAAATAAATATCTTCAGTATATTCTTTCGACTGTTAAATGCGAATGTTGACTAATTTTTGGTTTCCTGAAAACCTTTTTTTTTTTTTTTTTTTTTTTTTTTTTTGCATGTTCTCTGTATTTGAATCATCCCAGTAATTTTGCTGTTGAAGTATCATAACTCATCTACTAATTTTAGAGTCCAATTTCCTGATCTAATTTCGTTGATTGCAGTTTATTTATTTTACGCGCCGTTCTCCTTGTTTTATTGTACTTGATGTTCGTCGTAGAACCGCTTTTCAAGATGTTGGCACACTGGACTCGCATTCGGGAGGACGACGGTTCAATCCCGTCTCCAGCCATCCTGATTTAGGTTTTCCGTGATTTCCCTAAATCGGTCCAGGCAAATGCCGGGATGGTTCCTTTGAAAGGGCACGGCCGATTTCCTTCCCAATCCTTCCCAAACCCGAGCTTGCGTTCCGTCTCTAATGACCTCGTTGTCGACGGGACGTTAAACACTAACCACCACCGCGACCACCCACTGTTCAAGACACTATTCCATCCGTTCTTGATAGTTTGTGTCTCACCCATAGCTACGTTATTAAATCCAAGATTCTGTAAAGAGTCTAGCTTCGACCTTCTGATTATCTTAGAAATGAGTTAATGTGTTAAATATTTGACGCTAAGCATTTAAGTGACAGAAAGTTCTCAATTACTGGATGACTATAGTCTGGGTAATCTGCGTCCTGTTTTAAGCAAAAGCTAGTTTTCACGCGTCTCGGTGTTTATTACGTCGTATCTCCTAAACTGTGTGTCGTACGATGATATACACTGATGAGCGAAAACATTATGACCACTGCCCACCGCCAGGCTGAATGCCTGCTGCTGGTGTTGAGGGCACTTGACGCAGAAAGGAAACAATATAAGCGAAACAGAGACGAGTGGGTAGTCATTATAGCGAAGATACAGGTCGCAAATTCGAAAATCCACTGGTATAAACGGTTTTGTCAAAGGGCGCAGTGTTGTGAGGCTGCAGATGGCCAGGGGGATTTTCTCAAACGCCGATGCTGGTCGATCACGTCTCTTTAGAAAACGTAACGCTCGCAAAATTATTCGCTGTGTAATCCAGGATAGGCAGCGATATGTACAGATTTGACAAAATATAATGCTGGTTCAGGTACAAGTGCTTCGGAGCACACAGTTCAAGGGCCACTGCCCAACCTGTAACTCCAAAGCACACGATCCCAATGTGCTCCCGTGCTGATTCAACGACAAAATCAATTGAGATAAAGTGGACAAAGCATCACTAAATTTTCATCGCAGGTCAACAGATATGTGTCGCCTGTGATTTAGAAGAGAATATGGCAGTAACTATAATTCACCCAGGAATAACAACAACTATTACAGAGGGAAGAACGACAACTGGAATGGGTACTGGAGAACCAATAGACCGACAAATTATCAACAAAGAAACCACTATCAACAAGCTGAACAAGAAAAGAGAATACAGATAGAAGAGGTGGAGGTAAGACCCCCAAACCCCGATAAATGTTCGAATTGATAGCTAAGCGCCCATGCCAAAGAGAATGACGCACCGACCCAGGACAATTGCAGCACCTTGAACAGAGAAGTAAAAATCTTATCACAAGAAGAGAAGAAGGAAGAAACAAATCCGCAGGGGCCAGATGAAAACGAAGACAAGAAAATAACAGTATCATGTTGGGACAAAATTAATTGGGAGAATACTGACGAGGAAGATGAATTACCAGAGGCATGCACAACGAATGTGGGAGGAAAGGACGAAGAATGAGTATTGCAGAGCTATTTGAGATGGAAACCAGGGAAATCGAATTCAATGAGGATAATGCGCAGTCGACAGAAGTTGAAAATAAGTTACGAGTGGGCACACAATCCAACGTATATAATGAAGGAAGTTATGAAGCGATAATTAGAGCATTTAGATGCGATTATGTGGAAGGAGCGACGAAGAAGGAGAAGATAAACGAGGGTGAGGAAAACGTAGAGGATGTTGAAGAAAGCGTAAATGAAGGAAGAAATAGAGAAGAGGAAATAAAAGAGAGAGAAGTAGCAGTCGAAGCTTATCCTACAGAAAGTTCGAATTCACAAGGGAAATTCCTAAAAAGACTCATGTATGATTCAGTGGAGGATTCATTGATGCAAGAAGAAGAAGAACAGAATCAACCCCTTCAAATTCTACCAATTGTGAAGGCCATGGTAAAGCATATCCCAGTCAATATTGCAATTGATAGCGGAAGTGAACTGACTGCGATCTCAGAAAATTTATTCATGCAGTGTAATGCCAATGAGGAATTGCCAGTTCTGAAAACACGTAAGATTAAAGTAAGAGGTCCTATTAGAAACAATGCTGCGGAAGTTACGAGACAAACAAGGTTAACTCTTTCGTGCTAAGGTCAAAAGATCGAAGCCAACTTCGTGATTATACCTAAACTAACTGTATATTTGATTATAGGTGCAGATTTATTAAATGAGAGACGAGCGATAATAGATATGGGGAAAGGTAGCGTAACATTCGGGAATGTCACACTTCTCTTTGAGCAAAAGCTAAAATTAGAAGAAATACCAGTTATAAACAAACAATTAGATGAAGAATTAGAATGGTATGCACAAAAGGGGGATTTGCCTCAACTCATGTTAGAAGTTCCTAAAGAAATCGACGAAAAATTGCAAGGATTTCAAGGTATTTCAGAACACAGTAAAAGAGAATTAGAGGGTATTTTACAAGATAAAGCAGAGGTATTTTTACCTAAGACTGGCAGTATTAAACACTTTCAGTACAAGTTCCAAGATTAATTTTATTACTGGTAAATAATCAGCACAATATTTCAAGATTATGATGCACATAAGATCGTCAGGAGAAATAAGAATGAAGAGAGAGGAAGGTGGGAAAAAGAAAGTAGTTTCAATAAAAACAAAAACAAAAATAACACCAATAGTACCATAGATTAAGGTGAAGGGATAAAGCGTAGATAGTCTAACAGCATGAAATACTAAAATGCCATACACCACGACACTACACAAAAATAAAAAACGAATTTGAGGTTTCTTGTATAAGTTAAGACTCAAAATATCTTAGAATTGTAACATGGAAAGGGTGCCGAAATTTGTAAAGCTTTTTAAAAAGGCGTAAAACAATGTAGGTACTAGACATATGTTAGATGAATATAAGTAAAACTTTTTGTAATAACCATTGTAAAAACTCCAGCAGAAACCAGATGCAATGACCCACAAGTTGCAATGCGAGAAGTATCAAGAAAGAAAAGGACGTAATTAGCAAGACACGATTCCTACAAGGCAGAAGCATCGAGAGAAGGGAAAGGACAGTGAGACCAACAGAGGGCTCTTGTATCAGAAGTGGGCAATAAATCTGCCTGCTAAGCGGAACCCTACTGGGACAGAACACCGAACCACACAGTGACGGAACCCTGCAGAGACACGACAGGACACCGAATGCCAGAAGGGTCTCAGTTCGCCCCCACTCAGCGGAGTGAGCAAAAAACGGCCTGACGAGAAGACCGCTTGGGCAAGCCACCACTGGCAAAAAAATATGTGTAAAAGTCACACTAGTGCTATTAAACAGCACGCTGATGGACGAAACTGAAGAAAACGTCCACAAAGTAGAAATGGCATGCCCAAACCATTTATCAAACTGTTACTAGGAGGAGAACTTCAAAGCGACTAGTTATCAATAAATATTTCCATATCCTGCCCAGAGAAGAACCAAGAATCAAGTAAGAAGCAGAGAAAAAGCAGGAAGAACAGAAGTTGAAGTTTCGCAAGGTTGAGACCAAGAAAGAAGACGGGTGAAGAATAGACGACATACCTTCCCTAATCCCTATCCTATTGTAAACTAGTCATCTGTGAAGTATTACAACGAAAAACGAGCGCTTTCAGCGACACATAATGATGACTTTCACACATACAAAGCCAGTATACCACGAGATTCTGCACTCACAGCTCCATTCCATTATGGGACCTCCACAACAGCAACACACACTTGCAAAGCCAACAAGGAACGATGAACGAAGCTGTACATAAAATACTTGCCCACATCCATCTCACTCAAGTCCACCACCTTCGTGCAAAAACATATGCTAACCTCATGCTTAAACATTCATAGGATTGTGTGAATGTGTGAAATCAAATTATGTGATGTAGGAATTCTACAAAAGAAATGTGTGAAAAACTAAATAAGTTAAGCACACCAGACAGTTAATAAACTACTAAATAACAGTCATTGACTAGGGACTTAAGTAAAAAATAGACTATCGATAAAAATAAGTCATTAGTTCTGAAATGGACAGTATATAAAGAACAAAAGTAAGGCATAATAAACACTAAAACTATATGCCACATATTTTCACCTCATAAAAATAAAAGAATAACTATATTTTACTTTTTTCTGCTTATAAAACCAAAGAATAAAAAATTATCTTGTTAGATGTTTTCCCTTTTTTTATCATTTGCACCAATTTTTAGGATAATATCTCAATACTTGTGTATGTATATTTCTTTGTCAAAGCAATTCTTGGAAATAATTCTTATTTGTTAGTGTAACAATGTTGAAATGAGTGTCTAGAAATAAAAACATATTACTTGTACATGATATTTAGAAAATGTGTTAGGAATAGATTTTACTTAATTACTACATTTATAAAAACAATATTTCTAAGAAAATCGATGTGAAAGACTCCTCACTTTCGATAGCAAACTTCTTAAAAAACAAACTTCACAATTAAATAAAGAAAGAAAATAAGTAAAAAATAATAATTATAATAGAATAAAAATATTCTTCCCTTGTCAATATAAACATATTTTTGACAGTAATGTGTAAGAATATAATAATATAAATTAGCAATACAAAGTAGCATAGAACCAGAATAACGTGGCTGAACAGTAGGCGACAAAATTTAGCTAACGGAATAATTTTTGACTGACTTAGGCAATGATTCAACCATTGCCCAACTTCAGTGCAAAAATTAAGTTCGAAGGGTGGTGATATGTAAGGTGTCAGGCAAATCCAACACCTTCCATTAAAACCCTGACATGATAAGCAAATCCAGTAGTATGTCGCATAGCTCCGAATAAATCATGACAATAAATTAACCAAAGTAATACGAGTAACGAGTGAGCAAATGGAATACCACAGACTAACACAAGAATGCCTAAATGCATGTCATACCTTCCCACCGTGAGACAGACGCAGTTCCGACGGGAGAAACGAGAACAGAAGCCTAGAGCACAACCATGTTAAGCTAGAAGGCCCAACGATAAGGGACAGGACGGACACCCACGTCGCCAGCTAACCGCTAGGACCACCCCCCAGCCCATGTTAAAAGCTAGAGCCCTCCAGAAGAACAGTATAGATCTTACGATAACACTAAAAGGACCGCACCAGCTGCAAGTTTTAGCGTGAGACTTTTTAGCGTCTCTGTTACGTCAGGACCACCCCCCAGCCCATGTTAAAAGCTAGAGCCCTCCAGAAGAACAATATAGATCTTACAGTAACACTAAAACGACCACACAAGCTGCAAGTTTTAGCGTGAGACTTTTTGGCGTCTCTGTTATGTTGCAAACTTTAAAAACATTGCCCCACCACGAAAAGTATAACGTTTCTCATTGGATAGACAGAATTTTTGTAGGCAGAGCATAAGGTTAACATTGAGACCGTGAGTGGTCAGATGAAAACACAGCCAGATAGTTTTTTTAAACCAACTTCGGTAAATTGTAGTAAGGAGAAGTTGGGAAAGAGTTGCTTCCGAGATGGCGAGGTGACCAGAGCTGTGCTGCCCGCCGCCCCCTGACGAACCCCGACAAGGTAATGAACGCACACGATGCCACATAACAGCGCATTAAGCTTCACTCAGAAGTGCAGAAGTCTCATCTGTTACACCCACTTTTTGCGTAATACTAGTGTCGATCGTCAATTAAAGCTCATGGTGTTCACATTTGCCACTTGAAGTAAAAATCTGAAACGCGATGATTTTTCCGTTATATAGTTTTTGAGAAGCCACATCAGCCACTGTAATTTACGACAAGTTAGATAAGTAATTAAAGATAATTGAGGGTTACTGTAGACCATTTTCATAGTTTTCTCTTTTGTGAAACTTAATTTAAACCTAGATTACAGATGTGATGTGGCATAGGTCATCCTTCGATCCATTGTAGAACTTGGAAACCCATTCAATGAATATTCGTTCACATTTTTGTTGAACGCAGTTGGTTTTTACCATCCTGTATTAAAACATTTCCTTTTACCAACAGTGTAATTTATAAACAATGTTTTGTGAGTAGAATAAAATTTCCAATGGTAAACTTAACTGCTTTTTCGACGTTATTTTACCAGCTAACTAAAAATAGGAAAGCCTTGAACCCCTTCCACTAAATTTAGTTAGTATTAAGATTCTTTTACAGGGAGTGCAGTGGAGCTGACGCTGAAATCATCAAGTATTTGGTTATGTCATCGCTAGTCTCACTGAACTCTTCTGAACTCTAAATGTCATGTGTGGTCTGACGTCTCCTTACCAGCAACAGGTTCCAGGTTCAAACTAGTCAATTCCCTAAAAAACACGCTCAGAGCGTCGTTGCGCGAAAGAGGTAGGGAGACACGATATAGAACAAACAGACACCACGCAGAATGTTAGATGTGATGTCCTTAGGTTATTTAGGTTTAAGGAGTTCTAAGTTCTAGGGGACTGATGACCTCCGCAATTAAGTCCCATAGTGCTCAGAGCCATTTCAACTCTCCGATGACACAAGGCAAGAAGTGTACTGCAGTGGTTTAGGGAACATGGTAGTGAACTCACAATGATGTCTCACCCAGCAAATGCCCTGACCTGTACTCATTGGAACAAGTATCGGGCGCCAGCTGATTGCCCAGAAACCACCGTCCCGTAATTTTCGAGGATTTAATGATCTATGAGTAGAAATTTAGTGCCACGTACTTCTGGAAACCCATCAAGAACTTGTAAAATCCATTCCAAGCAGAATTACTGCTGTACTTTGTTTGAAAAGTGGACCAACACGGTATGAAACACGCGGTCATATTGTCTTGGCTCATCCCCATAATTTTGCAGGCACATGCTGTCTGTAAAATGTGTCGACGATACAGTTAGTTGTAAACAAACGTAAAACTGGATTATGACGATTCACTATAGAGCAGTGAAAAAGTTTCTAAGAACCTTGAAATTTTGTGTAAAGTTTGTTAGCAGTCGCTAAGTGCTATCATGCTCCAGTACTCGATGAATAAAATCTGGTCAATTTGTGAGCCGTTAGTTGCGCCGCCTAAAATTTTATACACTGTTTGTAAGTTTAATACTTGACTTAATGCATCTACATGTACATCTACATATTACCCTGCAATTAAGAGCCCGACAGAGGTTTCATCGAACCACCTTCGTGCTACTTTTCTACCGTTCCAGTCCAGTACAGCCCGCGGGAAAAACGAGCACTTAAATAGTTCCATAGAAACTCTGATTTCTCTTTTTGTTTTATAATGGTGATCATTTTTCTCAAAGTAGGTGGGCACAAACAAAATATTTTCACACTCTGAGGAGAGAGTTTCCGACCGAAATTTCACAAGAAGACCCTTCCGCAACGAAAAACGCCTTTGCTTTAAAGACTGCCACATTAATCAGCGTATCACATCCGTGTCGTTTTCTACCCTATTTCATGACATTACAAAACAAGCTTCTCTTCTGTGCACATTTCCGATGTCTCCCGTCAATCCTATCTGATGAGAATCTCACACCACACAGCAATCTCTTTAGTAGGGCTGTTGAACTTTTTAAACGATACGTCCATAAAACGCAGTCTTTTGTTTGCTTTCCCCACAACATTTACTATGTAACCCTTCGAATTTATGTTATTCCTCATTGTAATATCTAAGTATTTAGCTGAATTGAAAGCCTTTAGATTTGTGTGATTTATTGTGAACTGAAATTTAGCGGATTCATTTTAGTACCCACGTGGACGACTTCAAACTTTTCACTATCTACAGTCAGTTCCCACTTTTCTCTCCATACAGACACTCACTGGTCATACCGGACTCGAGAGTCTATTCCCGCAGCAACGTATTTTCGCCACCTGTCCCTGTCTTGGGCTATTTCCTTCTATTCTCCATCCAGACATGGTGCCTAAATTATTTTGCTACGTGTTTTGACCATTTGATGACTTAACAAGGTGATAAATGACAAAAACATCTCCAAAGAGAGCTGCTGCGATTTTCTCCTAAGTCGTTTACGTATATCAGGGACTTCAGAGGTCCTAAAACACTTCCTCGGAGAATGCCAGAGATTTCTTCTGTTTTTCTCGATGACTTTCCGTCAGTTACTACCAACTGTAACCTTTCTGACAGGATATCACGAATCCAGTAGCGCAACAGAGACCATACTTCGTAGGCACGAAATTTGATTAGAGTCACTTGTTAGAAACGGTGCCAAAAGCCTTCTAGGAACGTAAAAATATGGAATCAATTTCACATCCCCTGTCGATAGCACTGATTACATCATCGGAGTAAAAGGCTAGTTGCGTTTCACATTAACGAAGTTTTTTGAATCCATACTGGCTGTTTTTATGTTCTGCGTAATTCACAATGTTAGAGTACCGTATATGTTCCTGAATCCTACTGAAAATCGACATTTGCGACATGGGTCTGCAATTCAGCGGATTGTTCTGTTTCCTTTGTTGGGTATTGGCGTGACTAGTCTTTTACCCAAGACTTTTAACATAAAATTATATCTCTTAATGCGCACATTTTAAGAGGGTTCTAACTTTTTAAATCCTGCCAGTATTTATATAAAACACAGAAAATTATATTTTTGCCCATGGAAGCTGCTGAATAGGCAACCTGCAACTGGTTGTGGGTGACCATGCACCGAGTTAGCCTTTTAATAATATACATTGTCTTCTCCCAAGATTTTACTTCTTCTTCCAGAACTTCTATGCCATTCCCGAGTTTCTCCTTCCTCAACGCTTTTTGCTTCTCGCTCAATTTCTTCTTGCTCAATGTGCAAATTGAATCACATCGCAGCTAGGTTACAACACTATCTCACTCACTTCTGACCTACTTCTTATGTTTAATGCACTTCATTTCTTAGAACTGGAGTCTGGTTTCTGAACAAACTGTAGACGACTTTCCGTTACCTGTATTTTATCCCCACTACTTTCAGAATTTCAAATAGCGTGTCGTTTCAACATAAGCAAATCTATCTCCAATCCATAAAAGTTATGAAGGTATTTCTGACTGTCTTTAAACTATCGTCTAAGTTGACGCGGTAAGCAAACCGAGAACTACTTATGCAAGGACTCCGTCGCGAAAGATTTCGTAGTCATACGTCGTATGGTTACTAATTCCTGGTGCGTTCTCATTTTTATACGGAAGCAATATGCGTTTCCCTCTGCAGTTTGTCGACAGTTTTCGAGACAATATCACGCTGACTACACGAACACGTGACGTTCATGCAGCTTGTTAGATGTGTATCTCCATAGTCGGAATACATCACACAGATTGAGACACACTGAATGAAGGGAGATATTTTAGCAGACACTGGCAGCGCGGCTAATGGTGTGTATGATCAATGTGGGAACACAGAAAACATTTCAACGTCACCAATTAGGGGAACTGATTCGTTAATGTCTTACGAAAGAAGAGTAAACCAGTAAAGGCGCCATCCATAGTAAGATTTGAGATTGGAAAGAGAGAATTCGAGAAGAAAGTGTTAATCGATAATGTGCTACATGCGTGTGTTACGTGTTGGATGTGGACTTTCTCATGAAGAAATGTGACACACCGGATTTTAGTGAAGCAAAGCTGTTCCTCACGGATGGCATTGTAGTTTAAAGAGTTTTGGAGACGATATGAAGAGATTGCTGCATGTATGGGAAGGAGAATATAATCATTGAGTAGAGCCTAGACCGACCAGCAACCGTGTATTTGATGTCAGCTTTTCAGACAGCTAATTTCATGACCTAGTCCGATTTCATGAAGAGGAAAGGTAAGCAAAATGTCGACGTCCTGATGAATTTACAGACCGTGACGGTTACTTTGTGCAATATGGGACTAGTAAATCACGCAGGCGCAGTTCAGCCTCATTACACTATCAAATGGTAGGCATCAGTATTTAGAAAGAAATACAGCATCATTGCAAATGAGTTCCCCATTACACTCAAACTGTATATCGATCAAGCAGTACAAGAAATTAACAGGAAATGTGGAAAAAGAATGGATTTTCAGGGGGAATAAGTGAAAATACTTAAGGGTTGCTGATCTTACTGTACTTTGGTTGGAGATGTCTAAGGGATTTAGAGATCAGGTAAGCGGAATGAACAGCTCTTTGAAAAGCAGTCATATAATGTTCAATAAAAGTAAGACATGGATAATCTTATGTGGTCGAACTGAATCAAGTGTTACTGAAGGAGCTACCTTGTACTTTGGAATTTGAGATATTGACACTAGTAGACGAGTTTTGTTACTTGGTGAGCAAATAACTGGCGACGGCTGTAGGAGGGAGGAAATGACATGCGTACTAACAACAGCAAGAAAAGTTTTTCTGGATACGATAGATATGTTAATATAGATTGCAAGTTTAAATGTTAAGGTATTTGTCCGGAGTGAAGTCTTGTATGAAAGTGAAATGAGACCAGCTTTCAGTAAAGAGAAGAGAAGAATAGGAGTTAAAATGTGATGTTACAAGATGATGCTGACGATTAGATTTGTAGAACGAATAAGTAAAGAAAAGGTGCTGATTCGAAAACTTTTGTGGTATAACTTAACAGGTGAAGAGGGGGGGGGGGCCGGATTACATGGCACGTCCTGCTGGACAAAGAGTAGTTAACTGTGTTATGGATGAAAGTGTAGAGAGTGGGGATCAAGTTGTAAAGGAAGACCAATGATCGAAAATAAGCAGGCTCAAATGGCTGTTAATGCAGTAGAAATGCAGATATGAACAGAGTTATCGATCACACTCTGTCTTTGAACCGATTATTGGAGCACCTACAAATAACGCGGCGAGTGATGGGAATCGACACTTTTCATGAGAGGCTGTGTGGCTGGTCCTGGCGGAGGTTTGAGTCCTCCCTTGGGTATGGTTGTGTGTGTGTTTGTCCTTGTGATAATCTAGGTTATGTAGTATGTAAACTTAGGGACTGATGACCTCAGCAGTTAAGTCCCGTAAGATTTCACATACATTTGAACTTTTTTTTTTTTCATGAGAGGAACTCACTTGAAAAATCGTTGCATCTTATAGTCGTACGTATCCTGAAAGCCATCGCTCTAGGCCAGCGAAGTGAACACATTAACTTGGTACGTAGCTTGCAGCTGTGCAGTACAGACACTGCAGAGTCGACTGTTTGCTCCGGGTAATGCCCCAGCCACGCGCGGTACCATTGCATTGTACTCGCGCACCCAGAAACAATCAGACTGTGCAAACCTGCCACACTCACTGCATAAACGCTTTCCATATTCCCCTTGTGAATTCCAATTCTCGTGTATAAATAACTCCGAATATTCCACAAAAGAAATCGGCCCTAATCTCCTAAATCGTATCACGAAAGAAAATGAACTGATATGGCGAATACATAGATATCTCCAGCAATAATGGGTGGTCAATGAAAGGTGCTTATAATTTGAGAGACCAGATGCAAAATCCGCTGACGCTGATAACATCTGCATCCATACTCCGAAAGCCACTACAAGGTTAGTGGTTGAGGGAATTTCTGAGACTTCTGTCATTTTTCCTCCTAACGATACTTTTCAGGAGTGGTGTGCGAGACGAACAATAGCGGTTAACTTCCATATGAGTTCTAATTTCTCTGCTTTTCTCATCTGTCTACGACGTGTAATTGTTCACTTCGAATTGATGTGATGCATGTCCTCATTTGGAGTCGATACTCCTATGGAAGTAGGTCTCGTTCTCTGCTCATGCTCCTATAGATAGCTTTCGAAAAATTTTCGCTAATCTTTCTTCTACAGTCTATATTGTCAAAAGACAGAGGGCTTTGGACTGCTGTCTTTCATATATGATAATGTATGTCCTCCCGACGAAAATTATAGTTTGAGGAGGAATTCTGTGACACGTTCTTGATCCAGACGTAAAAAATGGCTCTGTTTACTACGAAATGCCGAAACGGAGCTGAGATCAGTAAACTACTAGCAACGGATCAGAAAGCTAGAGTGGAACTTAAGTAAGAGAACTAACTTGAGGATTTAATTGGCTTGGTTCAAATGGCTCTGAGCACTATGCGGCTTAACTTCTGTGGTCATCAGTCGCCTAGAACTTAGAACTAATTAAACGTAACTAAACTAAGGACATCACACACATCTATGCACGAGGCAGGATTCGAACCTGCGACCGTAGTGGTCGCTCGGTTCCAGACTGTAGCGCCTAGAACAGCACGGGCACTCCGGCCGGCGAGGAGTTAATTCCTGACGACATAAGGAACAAGAAATTTCACAACATCAGAAATGGTTGCAACACAGTAACTAATACTGGATCACCACACTGCATATTACATGAGAAAAATTTCTTCTTGCCACAAATTTTCATGGTCGCCACTGTGGCATTCAGTGAAAGTGCGTGCACGGCACATCATGCATTACTGCACTCCTTGGAATGTTCCAGAGTGTAGACGAAAATAGCGGCTCAGGCTACATGAGAGCGCTGTTCAAACGACTACACATGAGTAACTGGTGGTGTCTAATAAAGTTTGCGACGAAACAAACATTCCAAGTGCGTAATCGCCAATAAAGCTACCGAAACATTGAAGCTAAGTCGTTCCTAGTGCGAGGGTTCAACGATTCCCCAAACAATTTTCAGTAATCCACAAATGGCGATCGCGTAGTTTTATGATACAATTCGTACATCACGTTGCTTCATCGGTGAAAAGTTTTGTTGACTCACATCCCCCGTCTGTCAGACCAGCAAGTAAGAAAGCCTTTATCTAAAAGTGATTCTTCGGCATCTACAAGATTACTCTGCAATTCTCACTTACGTGATTGGCAGAGGGCTCATAAAACCACTCTCAGTATATTTCTTTACTATTCCATTCTCAGTAGTATGTATGGGAAGCAAACATCTTAGTCTTTCTGTGCGAGTTCTGATTTCTCTTATTATATTACGATGGCAATTTCTCCCTAGGTTGATGGGATTCAACAAATTACTTCGCCCCTCGGAGGAGAAAGATGACTTAAATTATTTGAAGGTATCTCACCGCAATGAAAAGACGATTTAGTTTTAATAATTTCCACCGAAACTCGTTTATCATTATCGTGACATCCTCTGCCCTATTTCATGAAGATACGAAACCAGCTTCCCTTCAATGAATCTTTTCGACGT
Source organism: Schistocerca americana (assembly GCF_021461395.2). Lineage (NCBI taxonomy): Eukaryota > Metazoa > Arthropoda > Insecta > Orthoptera > Acrididae > Schistocerca > Schistocerca americana. The sequence goes on from NC_060122.1 coordinate 626,657,824, forward strand.
CCTCTGTCAGTCCTATATGGCAAGAACCCCGTACTGTGAAGCACTACTCCCGTAGAAGACAAGAGCAGTGTAGGCAGTCATTTTAGTGGATTTATTTCAACTCACAAGTGTTCTACCAATAAAATGTAGTCTTTGTTTCGCTTTCTCTAAATATTTTCTTTGTGATGGTTGAAATTTAAGATTATAATAGCAATCCCTAGGTACTTATTTGAATTGATAGCCTTTAAATTTATGTGATTTACTGTGTAATCGAAATTAGACGGAATGTTTTTAGTACACATGTGGAGGACTTCACTTTTTTATTGTTCAAAATCAACTGCCACTTTTCGTGTCAAGCAGTTGTCTTGTGTGAATCATTTTGTAATTCGTTTTGATTTTCTGAGGACTTAACCAGACGGTAAATGGCAGCGTCGTCTACAAACTATTTAAGAGGACGCAAACTGTCTCCTGAATCGTTTACAAGAGCAGCAGAGGATCTACAGGAGTTCCGCTGGAGACCCCATTTGTCTCTTCGATTTCACCAGATGGCGTCGCTTTAGTTACTACGATATACTACCTTCCCGACATGAAATCACGAATCCAGTCACCCAACTGAAACGATACTCCATAGGTGCAATGTGTGATTAGATGTTGCTTTTGAGAAATGGTGAGAAAAGCCTCTGGCAGATCTAGAAATATGGAATGAATTTTAGATCCCGTGTCAATAGCACCTCGTTTGAACAAAGTGACAGTTGTGTTTCACAAGAATCATATTTTCCAAATCCGAGCTAGTTGTGTTGCAATAGACCATTTTCTTCGAGAAATTTCATGTTGTTGTTTTTGTGGTCTTCAGTCCTGAGACTGGTTTGATGCAGCTCTCCATGCTACTCTATCCTGTGCAAGCTTTTTCATCTCCCAGTACCTACTGCAACCATAATTTTATAAAATGATAGCTTTCAAAATGCTATCACATAACGCAATGGTTGTTATGTGTCCATAATTCAGCGAATTACTTAAACATCCGTTACAGCGCGTTGTTGTGACCTGTGCAACTTTCCAGTCTTCAGAATTGCATCTTTCGTTGAGTAAGCGATTGTACATGATTGTTAAAAATAGAGCTATTTCATAAGCAGTCTCCGACAGAAACCTAACTGTTATAAAATATGGGCCAAAATATTTTTCTTTATGTGATTTCACTATAATGAGGGTACCTACATCCACATAACGCATGTTGACAGCTGTTCGTTATTCGAATTCAGGAATATTTACTAAAACGTCTTCGCCGAAGGAATTTCGGAAAATCATGTTCAGTAATTGGGTCTTAGTGGCGCTGTTGTTGATAAAACTACAGTAGCTGTCACGCAGTCTTGACTCCGATATACTTTACACAAGACTGGAATCTCTTTACATTAGTCTGCCAAATTTAAACTACTGAAAGTATCTCGCATTGAAGTCCACACTAAGGTTCGTACATGTAAAAAATCCTTTACAAGACTAGAGATTTTTATTTCTATGAGATATGGCAAGCTTTGCCGGCAACAGGTTCGTGATTTGAGTGCCGTCGAGGACATGACGTATCTCTTATTAATTTACTTGATATAAAACTCTCAGTTGCCATCAGCACTAAGTCTTTGTATTGAAGCTACATCTGGGAGTCGCTCACATATTGAGTATGGAGGTATGGAAACTGTCTCTTAGCTTCCGATAATCTACGCACCCCATGGAGGTTTTTCTTCAGGCTACGTAACGCAGTCCTATGTATGCGTTTAATTTCATGCTAGCAGGCCATGTGCATGGAGTTTGTATCGTGTAAAACCATCTGTTACAGAGCTTGTAAACGAACACCACGTGACGTCCCAAATTTTTCATGTCTCACGAAGCGACTATACTCACACATACGTTGGAAAACGGACGCAAAGGCTTTGTGATTTGGGTATTGATGTCTGTTAGTTAATATGTCTTCATAAACTCGTGCGGCCCTCGACAGTTTTCTCGGTGTTTACCGTAGACAAGAACTATCTTCATTTGTTTCTGGAAGTAATGACGAATCATTACGCCCCGACTTAGCTGACACCACACAAAATGTAACACAGGCAATATTGTCGTCCATCTGTGTTATCTATGGTGGCAGATATGCATGGTGTTTTAATACCTTTTAATGTGTAATGTAATGTGTCTGTACTAATTGTTTTATTGCGGACGGGCCATCAAATTAGCAGAGCTGTGTTGACTGGAATATTTTTGTGCCTTATCCTGTCACGGTCACCTCCTGAAACTAATCGTCTTACTTAATACATTTATGTGTGTCTGTCAAAGAATGTAGATGGCATTGGATGCCCATTCTGGAATAGATTCTGGCGGTATGAAGCCAAATACAAGATGAATAATAGCGCCACTATCACGACTGCAGATTTTATTAACAAAAAAACATATCATCAATCTGTCCTAATCCAAATCTGCAGTTACCTTTGTTAAAAGACCTAAGGAAGGGGTGTTGAAACCACCAAAGATCACATGTGATGATTACCGATATGCCTCAGCTGACTAGAGGTTTAGGATAACGGGAGTGTTGTTAGTGTTCTTAATGAGGGTGCATAGAGTGGACAACAACAACTAGAGACGACGCTGATGGAGAAAAGAGAATACACCGCAAGAGGACGGCTGCTTCTGATGGGCAAAGAGAGGCGTTATTTACATCCAGGTGTCAACTTCCGAAGAGCAAAGAACTATACGCTCTCCCAAATGTTTAGTCCTTTTTCTCCGAGGGCAGTGCTCAGCACACGCCAAGACTGAAACTGAAGGTTTTTGTATTAGAATTTTCATGACGATGAGATTATAACTTGAAACATTTTGCAGAACTAAAATAATTTAAGTAGGATAACAAAAAAATTCTAAATTTCAGCAGCCTCTAAAATCCCTTTTCTTCATTTTAATAGTCATTGTCCAGTACCACAAAATTTTATTTATCTGTTTATCCTGCCTAGATTAGTGCTGTCACGTCCTGTCTTCCATCAAACTAGGCGCCCCACAATGTTTTCAATAAGACGAACATGTGGTATGTGAAATCCAACACATAAAGGTAGCTTTGTCGTAAATAAGGGATACAGTAGAGAGCTTAGCAGAAAAAATTCTGTTTATAATTGTTCATCAAAGTATAAGAACAACGACAAATGAGAATTACATAGATTTAACGAGAGAGCTCTGGCAACAATGGATCCAAGAGAAGGACTGGCAGAGGAAGGAAACTTGGATCGTAATGGAACTAAAAGGAGCGGGCGAAAGAAATCAAAGACGGTAGAAAATGGGATAACTGGCTTTCCCGTTTGACAAAGAGAATGGACTATATATCTCAAGTATTTAGAAGAAACGCTACGAGGCTGACAAAAGGTTGTGCTTCAAGTATTTTCAATGCAACCATGACCTGAAAATTGTGAGGAGAGGAAGACAGTTTGTTCCAAAGGCGGGTAGCACCAGTGAGGGTGCAGTTGGAGAATATTTTTGTTTCATGAATGGACCCAGCGAAGGCGCTAGGTAAGTGGGATCCGTTGTGGCGACTGCGTTGATATTGCCGGTTCTTGATATCTGATGCAAGGTGTAGGGGGTGCTGGCCTCCCACCAGCCAATAAAGAAGATATAGTGTAAGGTAACCACGTTGAAGAAGCGCTGACACGATCAAACAGAGGGATGTTGCAGATGTAATGCTGGCAGATATTCAAAACTGTTTCCAAACGACTAAAAATGTCACCTGAAGTGTGCATAAGTTGGATGGTGGTAATAGCTTTTCGATAGCGAAATGAAGAGAAGACCCGAGTCAGTTTGGTCAACCCTAGCAATACCGACGCATTGTCCATAAAGCTACTATCATGGAGATGGCGGGGGGGGGGGGTAGGAGGGGGGGGGGGGTGGTAATATATGCCCATCCTAAAAAATTCCTAAGGAAGCAAAATTCGTTAATGGTTTTTTACTTAAGTTGACAACATAATTTTTAAAGAGATGCTGATATGTAAGCGGGGTCGAGAGCGTGAAAACATCGTTGAGGACACTCTTAGCAATATCAAACGCACTTTCACTAACGTGTACTGCCAACTATACTATGAACACCATAAAATATTTTTGAAATGAAAGTATCATTCATTGTTGTTGACTTTGACGCACAATATACCTGCTAAACACTGATTGGTAAGTAAGATACTGAACTTGAAAATATAAGAGAACACCCATGGTGTGGTGGGGGGGGGGGGGGGGGAGGTGTTGAGCAGACGGCCTGAAGAATGAGCGATATTGGTTTGAAAATCGAAACCTGAGAATTTAAGAATAACGACCACCCGCTCCCCTTCCTCCCTGGTTGTTGTTTTTATTTTCAGGTCCAGGACCTTACTTATACATCAGTGTTCGGTATTCCAAGGTTTAATGTAATCTAAAACTGCTCATGAAAACTGAAGTATAGTGACCTGCGGAACTATAACCACGAAAAGGTAATGGCTCCATGTTGATGGATCTGTGGATAGTGACGTCGGTGTGATATTGGAAGGCCCGGTGTGGGCTCCAGAGCACCATTTGAAGCGAGACAGAGGTTTCCAGCCCTGGAGACGATCGCCGGATCCTGGACTGGTCTTTGTTGTGGTCTGGATGATTCCTACCATTCCTAAGTGGCAGCCGCCCGTGCTTATTCCGCAACGCCCACCAGTCCCGCCGATCTCGCAGCGACCACCACTCCCACTACCCCTGCCAACATCGTCACCCCGCACCTTTGTGACGTGTTGGGGCAGGATATTGTCCAAGCATTGCACGAACAACACATCACGGAACAGCTCACAAGTGTCGTTGGCTCTTGTATCACTGTGAGTGGACACTTAACGGCCCAGGTAGTACACTGTTGTCCCTTATAATTACAACACATGGAAAGACAGCCAGTAACGAAATTTTGGTTAGTATGGGTACACAATATAGTAGGAAGCATACACCATGAAATCTATAGCTGGTTTGAGAGTGCACATTGGGTCAGAATAGTGAAAACGTGGTCATAAATTTAGAAAAGTGTTCAGAGTTAAGAAGTTTCGTTTAATAGGCTTGCTAGAGTGCTGTTGGACATGGAAGCGGCCAGCTGTTTCTTCCGAAGGTTAAATTTCGTTCGGATGAAATTTTTTTGTCAGCACAATCGAACAGATTTTTTAATTGGAGGTTACTCTAGAAGGTATGTTCTTAACAACGAACATTTATTCTGCAGTTTAACCATTAATTAATATTGTGGAGGAATGTTCCGTCTATGCCCCTAATCGAAGGCAGTTTCTTTACTGCCATACGCCTTCGCTTCTTTTATTTGTGGGGCACCTTCAGTGGTCTGTAACACATATCTTTACATTTTGTTGTGTTTTTCTCTGGTTTTGTAGGCTAGAACCAACTTTTGCAGAACAAATTTCGAGATGTCAAACTATCGTTCGGTGTTGCGATTTACAACGCTGTTAGCCCATGTCTGTGGCCCTGGAGTTGCGTTCATTCGTCTCCAACCTCCGTCTGGCCGATTTCCCGCCTTCTTTCACCCACATTATGTGTTGAATCAAATGTGGGTAAAAGAACGCCGAAAATCGACCAACGGGAGCATGGAGACTAAAGAACACATCTCCAGGACCACACGGATGGGCTAACAGACCTGTAAATCGTAAGTAACATAAAGCGTAAGTAACACCGAACGATAATTTCACGTCTCGAAATTTGTGCTACAAATGTTGATTCTAACAAAAAAGCAAAGAGAGAGAGAGAGAGAGAGAGAAACATTACAAAATGTAACAAAGTAACATATTGTAACTACCACATAGTATGTTTATTATATTTATAAAAAGAAACTTGTATTACAGGCCACTGAAGATGCTTCACAAATAAAAGAAGCGAAACGCGTATGGCAATAAACAAATTGCCTTCAATTAGTTGCATAGACGGAACATTCCTCCACAATTCTGAAGCAACTAAGGAACGACAAAAGCAAGAAGAAATGACATTAATTAATGACTGGCTTTTCTTAATTAACTTCTTTAGGGAATGCTAGCAAAAAATTGTAAATCGTGTGTGAAAAGCTGAGACAAGTTTTAGATTCAACAACATTCCTACTTCGTTTTCATTCCGTCCTTAACTATGTACTATCATCTATACGAGTCAGTCTTAAAATCCAGCTACTACAATCAACTTTAGCTTTGAGCCATTTTTAAGCGACGGTTGCAAAATAAAAATAGGGTGGAAAAATTTACTAAAACACGATGCACCAAAAATCATACGACTATCATTTCTGTAACGTTGCTAATAGGATATTCCACAATAATACTCTAATAACTTTTTATAAAATATTTATATTATTTCGTATCTATAATCTTTTATGTTTAATTTTGTTCCATTATATTTTACAATAACATATATCTTCAGGGAAAACGAAAACTTTTCGTGGAAAGATGTTGCCTCCTTCATAGCTGCTGCAGAGGATTACGAGGAATCACACGCTGAGGATGATGAAGAGGATAAAAAAGTCGGTGAGGATGAAAAGGAGGAGCAAATGAAGATGAAGAACAAGAAGCACAAGAGGGAGAAAATTAAGAGTTCTTATAAAATTTTCAATTCTAGGTACTAATATATATTTTTATAAATAAAGACAGTAATAGAGGCAGTTTGGTAATAAAGTCAACCATTAAATTGATAACGTTCATCGAAATCATTTTCTGTCCACTTTATTAATTTTTCTGATTATTTTAGCTTTACTGAAACCGCATTTTCAATTTTGGAATTTTGATATAAAATCGTTATTAGGTCATAAACTCTGTTATATCCATTTCTGGCCACATTGGAGCAGATTTTGCAATTTTTGCCAGGTTGTCAGGACTCTAGTCCACAGTGTGGAGCACAGAAAAGTAAAAGTAGTACAAAAATCTGCCATCTCTGGCGGTAAAAACAACTAATCCGACTCGTGTCGAATATGGTTTGGATGGCAGATAGGGAGGCACATGATTCCCTGCTGCTTCAATTCTATGCCAGAGTTCTTCGTGTCTCGGAAGCAGTGGTGTGCCAATTTCTTTGCAACCGATAACCAGATGATTTCAGCGGACGAGAGATCTATAAAATGTGCTATCTATAGAAACAGTCGAGTACCCTTGACACACAGTTAATTCAACACATCACGGGGAAAACGCGATCGTCCGTTATCTTCTTGAAAAGTAACGTCACGGGAACCAAGGATAAGAAACAGCTACCGTCCATAACACATGGGAAATGTAACGACTCTGTCAAAATTATCAGCTGTGAGAATTTGAGGTGATCGTGTTGTGTACACAGTGATACCGCAAATGATCACAGCAGATTTTTCGCCTGTATGAACACAGCGAATGCAATACGGTAAGTTTCATTTTCCTCTTTTGTATTCGTAATATCTTTAACTGTTTTAGGCTGTTATTGTAGAGTTTTAATGGGTGAGAGATTGCTTCTTTCCAATTAGATATTCATATATTCTTGTGCAATGAGAGCGTATCTTCTAAATTTAGGAATTCCCCGTGGTTCGTCGAGTTTTATTTTTTCGAATATGTTCTTAGAAGATCAGTTGCTATTTTTCAAAGGCGTATGTGTTCCATTTCACTACCGACCTACTATCGGTATAAAACCCGTCCAGGCGATAGCAGTGTTACCCGGTGAGGAATTAATGCTAGTCAGACACACTCACGGCGCATTTAGTGTCGGTGAGTGTGCTATCCGTGTGTAAAATGGGGATAGTGCGCGATCAGTCTGAGTTTGACCGAGGCAGACTGTGATGGACCGGAGGCAGGGCACGAGCATTAGGGAAACTGCATAGTTTGTCGGGTGTTCGAGGAGTGCTATGGTGAGTGTCTTCATCATGGAGCGAAACCTAGGTGAAACCACGGCCAGACGTCGTGGGCTTGGACGATCAACCCTCATTATAGATTTATTTATTTATTTATTTATTTAAACGTCGTGTTCCATAGGTCCAAATTGAGGAGCACACTCACTACATGAAATTACAACATAAAAGTAATAAAAAACAAAAAAGAAATGTTTATGAACCCACAAAAAGTCAAGCCATAAGTTTGAGTAAACGCAGTCAACAATACAACAAGAATCAGCTTTATTTTTCAAGGAACTCCTCGACAGAACAGAAGCAGTGACCCATGATGAAACGCTTTAGTTTCAGTTTGAAAGCGCTTGGATTACTGTTAAGATTTTTTAATTCTTGAGGTAGATTATTGAAAATAGATGCAGCAGTATACTGCACACCTTTCTGCACAAGTGTTAAGGAAGTCCGATCCAAATGCAGGTTTGATCTCTGACGAGTTTTGGCTGACTGAATGCTACTTATTCTTGGGAATAAGCTAATATTTTTAACAAGAAATAACAGTAAGGAATACATATATTGAGAGGCCAATGTCAAAATACCCTGATTCGTGAACAGGGGTCGACAAGAGGTTCGTGAACTTTCACCACTTATTGCCCGAAACACCAGATTATGAGCCAGAAATATCCTTTTAGAATGGGAAGAGTTACACCAATATATAATACCATACGACATAAACGAATGAAAATATAAAAGTAGACCAATTCTGGTGTCAAACGATCTCTTACTTCCGATACCGTTAGAATAGCAAAAATGACAGCATTAAGTCTGTGAACATGATCCTGATCGTGTGCATTCCACAACATTTTACTACTTATCTGAACACCTAGAAATCTGAACTGTTCAAATTCACTAATCATATGCCCATTCTGTAAGATTAGAATGCCAGGTTTTGTAGAATTGTGAATTAGAAACTGTAAAATCTGATTCTTACTGTGATTTAGAATTAGTTAATTTTCTACAAGCCATGAACTTGTCATGAACTGCAGTATTTGAAACCGAGCCAATGTCGGACACAACATCCTTTACTACCAAGTTAGTGTCATCAGCAAACAGAAATATTTTAGAGTTACTCGTAATACTAGAGGGCATATCATTTATATAAATAAGGAACAGGAGTGGTCTCAACACTGATCCCTGGGGCACCCTCCACTGGACCATATCCCACTCAGGCCCCACGTCACAGCCATTCTCAACACTGTGAATAATCAGCTTTTGTTGTCTGTTGCTAAAGTAGGACGTTATCAAACTGTGACTACTCCCCGTATTCCGTAATGGTCCAACTTCTGGAGCAATATTTTGTGATCAACACAATAAAACGCCTTAGTTAAATCAAAAATATGCCTGGCGCTCGAAGCCTTTTGTTTAACCCATCCAGTACGTCACAGAGAAAAGAGAATATAGCATTTTCAGTTGTTAAACGACTTTTAAAGCCGATCTGTACATTTTATAGCAAACCCGTTATAAAATGATCAATTATCCTTACATACACAGCCTTTTCAATAACTTTAGCAAACACTGATGTCATAGAAATAGGCCTAAAATTACCTACATAATCCCTTTCTCCATTTTTATGAAGCGGCTCTACTACTGCGTTCTTTAATCTTTCAGGGAACTGAGCATTCCTAAAGGAAAAATTACAAATATGGCTAAATACAGGGTTAACATGCGGAGCACAGTACTTTAATATTCAGCCAGAGACTCCATCATATCCAGTAGAGTCCTTCGTCTTCAGTGATTCAATTATTGACTTAATCTCCCTCTTAATTGTGTGATAGAGGAGTATTTCAGCCATAAATTTCGGAAAGACATTTGCCAAAATAGTTATATGATTCCCTGTAGAAACTAACTTTTTAATTAACTCACTAGTAGTGCCCAGAAAATGATTCTTAAATACTGTATATATATCTGATTTATTGGTAAAAGAAATATTTTCACTGCAAACTGACTTTATATCGTCGACCTTCTGCTGCTGACCAGACACTACTTTCACAAGTGACCATATTGTTTTAATTGTATGCTGTGAATTAGTTATTTTATTTGCGTACCACATACTCTTTGCCTTCCTGATAACATGTTTAAGCACCGTACAGTACTGTTTGTAATGGGCTACTGCAACTTGATTGTAACTACTTGATATAAATCCCGCTTTGTTCTACATGATATCCTTAACCCACTGGTCAGCCACCTGGGCTGTCTTTTACTGCTAGTCCCCAAAGAATCTCTCAAAGAGCATGAGAAATGTGTTATGGAAAGCATTATATTTGTCATCTATGTTATCGCCACTATAAACATCCTGACGCTCTTTTTCCTTGACGAGGTTTAAAAATTCTCTAATGCTGTTCGATTAACTTTCCTGCATAGTTTGCAATTATATGTGACATTTGTTTGAGTACAAAAGCGTTTTACTGTCAAAATTTGTGCGTCATGGTCTGAAAAGGCCATTCACCCTTTTACTAACAGAATGCCCAAACAGTAATGAAGAATGAATAATAATATTGTCTATGGCTGTGGTACTGTTTCCCCAGCTCCCTAGTTGGAAAAACAATGTCTGCATCAGATCATATGAATTTAGGAGATCTACCAACATTCTTTTTCCTTGCACCATCATATACAAAATTTATATTGAAGTCACCACATATAAGTAATTTCCGGTACTTCCTGTAAAGCGAATTAAGAACCCTCTCTAGCTTACGCACAAATGCTCTAAGGTCAGAGTTAGGGGACCTATAAACAACAACAGTTAGATGTTTAGATTAAATCAATTTAACTGCCCCTGAACAACATTCAAATACCTGTTCGGTGCAGTGCCGTGATACGTCCATGGACTGAAATGGAAAACTATTTTTTTAACTACACGGCCACTTCCCCACTCCGCAGGAACTCCTTGAGAAACAGCCAGCTAATCTGTATCCCGGTAGAGGAATCCTCTGTATTGTCAAATTATTTAAGTGGTGCTCCGAAATACGAATAATGTCACAGTCAACATTTGTAAGCAGTTCATTAACTTTTTCCTTAGTACCTCTTATATTTTTTTGAAATATGCTAATTCCTCCTCTACTTGGAAATACGACGTCCTCTGAAGGTGAGCCCTTAGTTAGAGGGACTTCCTTTAAGCAGTTAGAATACCTATCAGTTGACTTCAGCCTAAAAACGGTGCAGCTCTGACACCTACTACTACAATAACTTATCCATGAGTGATCCCATCACCACCCACTACACTGCCACCTATAAGCTTTGCTAGCCACCCCTTGCCAAACCTATTGAGGTGCAGGTCATTCCTTGTGAAACCCGATCTACTGATTAACTCAATTGGCACCATTGAAATGCGACCCATGCCCTCTGCAAACAGTGCCTTCTCCAGCCCCATGTTAACGCGCATAACAGCTGCTTTATGATGAGGCCGATCATGACGCTGAAACAGTTGCACAATATGCATATTATTGCCATCAGTTTGAGTAGCTATCTCTTCCAGGTCACCACCTACATCATATTCCCCATCCCCGTCAAGACTGTTCCCTGCTCCAGCCACTATCATTACCTGATCCTCCTTCGTAAAATTCCTACAAAACTCCCCTATGCTGTCAGTCACCTGAACCAACCCTGCACTAGGCTTCACGATACTTCCTGCAACTGCTGCCCCACACCTCTATCCTGCGAGCTACCTAACATCAGTACCTTCCTCATTCTGTTAGACGATGCCACTGACGTAGGTCTCCTAACTCCTGAGGACCGCTACAGGTTCCCTACACCTACAGCTATAAGAGGCTCCTCTCCACTCAGCTCTGACCGTTGGCCAAATCTATTGCATGTACGCAAGGTATAACTATCTGAATACCTCCTCCTCCTAGCTGCTCTCTAGCCAACTACCAACTCCCATTGCCCAGCACCCTTCATCCTCTTCAACCTATGTAGTTCCTCCTTTGCGTGTTGTAACTGCACCTGATGGACACCGGTCTTATGCTCCTGCTCCTCCATCAACGTATTTCTACTACACATTCTTCATTCCCAGGAAAGGATCTCGTTAGAATGCCTAATCGCTTCCTCACTGCATTCCCCTCAATGAAAATCCTTTGAACAAATGCCACACGGTAACAAACTACTCACAAATCTAGAAAAGAGCCCACACTTCTCACTCATGGTAAAACTTTACACTTACTGAGAGAAACTATACGACTACGTTATCTAAGTTCAGTTATACCAGTATAACTGTTTATGAAACTAACAATAGCGGTCTCGAAATTCTGTGTCTACTAAGAAAGCGACTACTTGTATTAATACTACTACGACTGCAACTAACACCAATACCAATAAAATTTCACAAAATTACTAGCTAAAATCAAAAATTCAAGCCGCCATTCGAACACTCAACGAAGTTAAAACACTGAATGATAATTTTACTGCAATATTTCACTAGGAACAATAAAATACGTCACCTGGAAACTAAAGCACGAAATTTTCTAAACGACTTCAATGCAGAAAAAATTCTAAAAAACACAGTTTGTGGACGTTTCCAAAAGTTTATTAAATCGTTATTTCGCCACAAAAAACACGAAACACAACTGAAAACTATTAAATTTAATAACAGCGTAACAGTACACAAATAACTTTGTCAGTACTTAGCTTTATAACCGCTACAGCTGCAACTGCAACCCCGCAAAACGTAAAAACACTACCGAGGCGTCGGGTGGTATGCTGCGCAGACTGGTGAAACGGAACAGACGGCGAACCGTGGCAGAATTAACGTCAGACTTTAGTGCTGGGCGAAGTATAAGTGCATCTGAACTAACAGTGTGCCGAACACTCGTAACTATTGGCCTCCGCCCATCCATATGCCAATGTTAAGACCACGACATCTGCAAGTACGGGTTAAATTGGCAAGTGACCATCGCCACTGGACTTTGGCGCAGTGGCAGAAAGTTGCATGGTCTGATGAATCTCGATACCTTCTTATTAATGTCGATCGGAGGGCTCGAATCCTTCGTCGCTAGGGGAACAACTCCCTGACACCTGTACCACGGGACGAAGACAAGCTGATGGCGGCACCAGTATGCTCTGGGAAGCATTCACATGGGCTTCCATGGGTTGAGTTGCGGTCGCGCCAGGCACCATGACGGTCGAGGAGTATCGTACACTGGCTGCGGACTACGTACACATCATGACGGTCATGTTTCCTGACGGCAGGTGCATTTCTTGACAAGATAATGCCGCATGTTACAAGGCAAGTTGTGTGACGGAGTGGTTCGAGGAACACAGTGATGAGTTGCTCTTGTGCTGGTCCATCAAGTCACCACACATGAATCCGATCGAACACATCTGGGATATGGTTGAACACTGTTTCAGAACTCACAGGCCCCTCCCCGGAATTTGCGGCTGTTACAGAGTCGTGTGTGCAGATGTGGTGCCAGCTCCCTCCAGCGACCTACCAAGGCTTCACTGCATCCAAGTCACGACGCACCGTCGCTGTTATCCGTGCCAAAGACGGAGACACCAGCCATAATGTGAGTGGTCGTAATGTTCTGGCTGATCGATGTATGGCATCAACTGAATTGTGTAACGATAGCCGACGTATCTGCGGCGAGAGAGCCGCAACTGTATTGATTTTCGAAACAAAATCGTATATTCCTCAGTTAAAGACGCACATTTTCCTTTTGGACTGAAAAATAAACGTTATTGCTTGGATTTGCGTAAGTTATTAAGATTCGTAAACCTCTGTGTTCCTTTTCGTAACATTTTGTAAATTTCTCATGTTTGGTAGTGATACCTTACTGTGCAGTTTTCCCTCTTTGTTAGTTGCATTCCCAAACTGGTCTACAAAATACACATACAGTACATGCCTGATTAAACTACTACATGGTCAAGGCTTCATCCATCTCCGTACCGCACAACCTTCCTCCCCCACTGCTCGTGTCTCTCGTAATTTTTCAACTAATTAAGATGCAATCATGACGTTTTCATTCGAACGGATACGGCCACCAAATAAGGTACTGCAAATACGACACAGTATCTTCTGAAACTCAAATAATTTTTTTAATCGATGTATATACTCCTTTTATGATATGTCAGGATGCACGATTCATACGATGAAAAATGTTTTAGTACACATTGTTACAGTAAATGGTGTTTCACAATTACAATTCTCTAACGTTCGATGCAATATTATGAGAACTAATGTAACTACGTTTTATTAATTTTAGTGTACAACACCTTTCTTACGTTTAACAGTGCTTTGAATATTTTGCATCTGAACGAACATTTCACAAAAATTTTCGTATATAGCACTTATTTTTCACGTTTATAACGAAATAATGTCTACATATAAAATAATATAGATGACACAGGGAAGTAAATCAGGTGCTTCAAGATACAGAGCCATATGTTGAAAAGAAATTTTTTGCGTAATTATCGTAAACTCAACAAAATAGAAAGAGATCCCTTTTGTGACAAGTACACAATGTACGAAATTCGACACTATAGTACTCTGATGGATAAAACATTCATTAATTTTCTCCCTTCCTCAAGTCGTGCGTTCTATAACTATCACTTTGCGGACCGCAGACCATACCGATTTGGGGTGCTTCTGTGTGCATCTGCGATACGGTACGAGCAAAAACATAGAGCCGTATCTTTAGAAGGTCCAGGCTGACACATTTCCTGAGGAGGGCTAGCCGCCTCTTCAGTTGTCGTACTGTCAACAGTCTTGCCTAGTAACATTAACAAAATTGCCTTCGGATGTTGGAATGCGAATAGCAAGGAAACTGCAGCCGTCGTACTTCAAGAAGATATGCTGTTCTTCTTAATTAATGATTACTGCGTTCTATTCGGTACAGTACTGAGGAGGTAAGAGATTCACGTACATACGCGTATCTCGGACTTGGGGCTACTGAGGAGGCAGTTATCTGCAAAACTGAAACTGGCGTTCTACATGTCGTAGAAGAAAGTTCAGAGATTTCAAAAAGATAAATTAATAGGTTACTTATAGTGGGAATTAATGAAGTGGAACGACAAGAAGAACAAAGGGGTACAGAATATGTTCAAATGTGTGTGAAATCTTATGGGACTTAGCTCCTAAGGTCATCAGTCCCTAAGCTTACACACTACTTAACCTAAAATATCCTAAGGACAAACACACACACCCATGCCCGAGGGAGGACGCCCACCCTCCGCTGGGACCAGCCGCACAGGGTACAGAATAAACAACACAAAATCGCGTATTTTTTAGTTTAGTAGTAAAGGCCAATATAGTCAAGAGAAAGCGGTCTTTATGTTTGTTTGTTCAGATTTTTAAAAAATATTTACAAAAATCTTCAAATGTTTGATCGCATTTATATAAACCAATTAATTTATGGTCATTAGCTGGTTTCGGCTGTAAGTAACAAGCGTCTCTAAGTCTGTAAACAAACAAAATAGAGGAAGTCGCCTTCGAAAAGGCTATTTGCAGCGCAATATTGAAGATAAAAATATTTGAAAAAACACAAAATAGAGTGGTGGAACCCATTGCTCTGGCAAAATTGGAGGTATATGACATCGTAGGTAATAGAAACTTTATCTCTAAAAATCAACCTAAATCACAGTTCTTTACGGTGATAACACCGATAAAAAAATTTTATGCTTTTAATTTAACCTATCACACACATGTTAAATACAGGCTGAACACAAACTGGATGTATCAGTAAAAATCATCATGCAGTGACATACCGTTACGAGGAAAGCCGCATGAATTAGAAATTTGGTGCCCAAAACAGCAACAAAACTGAGCACAGCTGTACACCTGTAGGGATACACAAAAGGAAAGAAATGTCATGGCAAAAAGAACTCCATATCACACAATGTTAAGTTTTTTTAAAGGCTTACGGAGGTTTCATTGCAAACCAACAAACCTACCGTTCATGATAAAAATGTCAACATATCACGAACGGAACAATATCCATTATAACTGTCATTTGAAAATGAAAACATTACATTACAGTGTTACATCAACAATTTAAAAACGTACCATACTACTAAGAGCCGCAGACTGAACAAACGGATAATAGTAATATCACATAAGTTATTCACTTGCAATTCTATGAAAAGCAATTTTTGCGAAAAACAAGTTTTATGCGACGGGAAAAAACTCATAAGCAACAAACCAGGAAACAGATGTAAAGTTTATGACATTAAGTAAAACCTGAAGTTAAAATCAATAACAAAGCTAAAGGGAAGAACATATACTCATTCATAAAATCGTTATCAATCACAAAATATTTAATGGCCATAGTTACATCTCGTAACTCATCGAAAAAAAATTATTAATATGTCCAATCATTCTAATAGGAGTTAACACAGGACTCTATGTCAAGAGGACATTATGATGTTTCTGAAACTGAGTTGAATTTTTATCAAACTAACGCAGAGAATTCATTATAAACACATTAACCAAAAGCCAAATCACTATTAGAAACAAGAAAAGTTTCACGCAGAAAATAGAACATTAGCATGGTCTGAGGCAACAACATAACAAGATTTACAGTCATTACGTTGCCGACACATTTAACTGCATAATCAAATTCTCAGCCAAGGTATGAAACAGCTGATGCCGTTAGGGCGTCACCTCTTGTGATGTAGAAGCGCTCCAGCTCGGAGACGTACTGGCAGGGGCAGTCAAATGGCGGACCGTGGTTGTGTGTAGTCACATAATTCAAGCGGCCGGAGATACTGCCGTCTATCATCAGTAAACTTGCCAAGAACTCTTCGCACCTCATCAAGAGTACGAAAAAAAAGTGTCTTGCTTATACAAGTGAACATAGTGATTCTTATTAATGTTCAAACACCAGTGAAGCGACGTAGATGACTCCTAGACAAGTAATTTCATTTAAGACCCTTAAGACCGTATATGTCGACAAATACCACTAAAGTGAATGAAAGAAATGTTGAACATGATACTTCACCTGATGACGTTGCTCGTCGCACGTGCCACAGCTGTACTTGTCTGTCTATTACACCTGATCATCCCAAACCAAGTGAAGCATTCACGTCGTTTTGGTTCTGGGCCTACGTGCGCGACTCCGGCGCGTGGGATTTAGGGTGCGAATGTTGTGTTTTGCAGAGAGTATTCGTTTGAACTGCGTAAGACTATTATATGTATACGATGAAGTAAGGTTAATATTTTATTTACGAGTCCTGCGGTCTCCACTGGTTTATTGCAAAGTACAGAACGGTAAGTGTCTAGAGCATTGCCTCACAAGCGAATGAGTATAAGATTACGAACTGCGTCGCTCCCAGTAAATGATCTATGTTTTCTTTGCTACATAAAATTAGTAAAGAAAAGAAAAGAAGAGGCAAAAACGGCAAAACACAACATATGAACAGGTTTCACCTCGTTATAGTGAGGACAATAATTCTGTGATTTCTATGTTTACAGCACATTACATTTCAAATGTTCTTGTTGTTGTTGTCTTCTGTCCTGAGACTGGTTTGATGCAGCTCTCCATGATACTCTGTCCTGTGCAAGCTTCTTCATGTCCCAATACTTACTGCAACCTACATCCTTCTGAATCTGCTTAGTGTATACATCTCTTGGTCTCCCTCTACGATTTGTACCCTCCACGCTGCCCTCCAATGCTAAATTTGTGATCCCTTGATGCCTCAGAACGTGTCCTTCTTGTCAAGTTGTGCCACAAACTCCTCTTCTCCCCAATTCTATTCAATACCTCCTCATTAGTTATGTAATCTACCAATCTAATCTTCAGCATTCGTCTGTAGCACCACATTTCGAAAGCTTCTATTCTCTTCTAGTCCAAACTATTTATCGTCCATGTTTCACTTCCATACATGGCTACACTTCATACAAATACTTTCAGAAACGACATCCTGACACTTAAATCTATACTCGATGTTAACAAATTTCTCTTCTTCAGAAACGCTTTCCTTGCCATTGCCAGTCTACATTTTATATCCTCCCTACTTCGACCATCGTCAGTTATTTTGCTTCCCAAACAGCATAAGTCCTTTACTACTTTAAGCGTCTCATTTCCTAATCTAATTCCCTCAACATCACCCGAATTAATTCGACTACATTCCATTACCCTCGTTTTGCTTTTGTTGATGTTCATCTTATTTCCTCGTGTTACGAAAATCGAAATGCGAAATTTAGAGCAAAGTTACGCCATCAGGTTTCATGTTGAACTAGACGAATCCGCGAGTGTTCATAACAAACGCGCCCAGACAACTAAATCACAACTCATTGTCGTCCAGGAACTACCAGCAAACATACAGTGGTGCCAAGTGCGAGAACAAAACATCGGCAAGTTTATAATTTTCCTGACGTGAAGTATTTATTTTACATTTACAGGCATTACAGCAGTTAGTTGAACCTACAGATGCAACAATAAAGGCTAAAAGCTCCATTGCTTACGTAGAAGAAGTAACATATACGCATCCCAAAAAAGGGATAATGGCCAGTAATGGTAAAGTGTCTCATTTCCTAATATAATTCCCTCAGTATCACCTGACTTAATTCGACTACATTCCATTATCCTCGTTTTGCGTTTTTTGATGTTCATCTTATATCCTCCATTCACGACACTGTCAATTCCGTTCAACTGCTCTTCCAAGTCCTTTGCTGTCTCTGACAGAATTACAATGTCATCGGCGAACCTCAAAGATTTTACTTCTTCTCATTGGATTTTAATACCTACTCTAAATATTTCTTTTGTTTCCTTTACTGCTTGCTCAATATACAGATTGAATAACATCGGGAAGAGGCTACAACCCTGTCTCACTCCCTTCCCAACCGCTGCTTCCCTTTCATGTCCCTCGACTCTTGTAACTGCCATCTGGTTTCTGTACAAATTGTAAATAGCCTTTCGCTCCCTGTATTTTACCCCTGCAACCTTCAGAATTTGAAAGAGAGTCTTCCAGTCGACATTGTCAAAAACTTTCTCTAAGTCTACAAATGCTAGAAACGTAGGTTTGCCTTTCCTTAATCTTTCTACTAAGATATGTCGTAAGGTCGGTATTGCCTCACGTGTTCCAACATTTCTACGGAATTCAAACTGATCTTCCGCAAGGTCGGCTTCTACTAGTTTTTTTCATTCGTCTGTAAAGAATTCGCGTTAGTGTTTTGCAGCTGTGGCTTATTAAACTGATTGTTCGGTAATTTTCACATCTATCAACACCTGCTTTCTTTGGGATTGGAATTATTATATTCTTCTCGAAGTCTGAGGTTATTTCGCCTTCTCTCATACATCTTGCTCACCAGATGGTAGAGTTCTGTCAGGACTGGCTCTCCCAAGGCCATCAGTAGTTCTAATGGAATGTTGTCAACTCCCGGGGCTTAGTTTCCACTCAGGTCTTTCAGTGCTCTGTCAAACTCTTGACGTAGTATCATATCTCCCATTTCATCTTCATCTACATCCAGTTCCATTTCCATAATACTGTCCTCAAGTACATCGCCCTTCTATAGACCCTCTATACACTCCTTCCACCTACCTGCTTTCCCTCCTTTGCTTAGAACTGCGTTTGCATCTGAGCTCTTGATATTCATACTAGTGGTTATCTTTTCACCAAAGGTCTCTCTAATTTTCTTGTAGGCAATATCTGTCTTACCCCTAGTGAGATAAGCCTCTACATCCCTACATTTGCCCTCTATCCATCCATGCTTAGCCATTTTGCACTACATGTCGATCTCATTTTTGAGACGTTTGTATTCCTTTTTGCCTGATTAATTTACTGCATTTTTATATTTTCTCCTTTCATCAATTAAATTGAATATTTCTTCTGTTACCCAAGGATTTCTACTAGCCCTCGTCTTTTTACCTACTTGATCCTCTGCTGCCTTCACTACTTCATCCCTCAGAGCTACACATTCTTCTTCTACTGTATTTCTTTCCCCCATTTGTGACAATTGTTCCCTTATGCTCTCCCTGAAACTCTGTACAACCTCTGGTTTAATCACTTTGTCCAGGTCCCACCTCTTTAAATTTCCACATTTTTCCACTTTCTTCAGTTTTAATCCACGATTTTTCCATGTGTACAACCTTCTTTTATGATTCTTGAACCAAGTTTTAGCTATGATTAAGTTATGATCTGTGCAAAATTCTACCAGACGGCTTTCTCTTTCATTTCTTTCCCCAATCCATATTCACCTACTATGATTCCTTCTCTCCCTTTTCCTACTCTCGAATTTCAGTCAGCCATGACTATTAAATTTTCGTCTCCCTACACTACCTGAATAATTTCTTTTATCTCATCATACATTTCATCAATTTCTTCATAATCTATAGAGATAGTTGGCATATAAACTTGTGCTACTGTAGTAGGTGTGGGCTTCGTGTCTATCTCGGCCACAATAACGCGTTCACTATGATGTTTGTAGTAACTTACCCGCACTCCTATTTTTTATTCATTACTAAACCTACTCCTGCATTACCCCCATTTGATTTTGTATTTACAACCCTGTCTTCACCTGACCAGAAGTCTTGTTCCTCCTGCCAGTGAACTTCACTAATTCCCACTATATCTAACTTAAACCTATCCATTCACCTTTTTAAGTTTTGTAACCTACCTGCCCGATTAAGGGATCTGACATTCCACGCTCCGATACGCAGAACGTCAGTTTTCTTTCTCCTGATAACCACGTCCTCTTGTGTAGTCATCATTTAACCATACAGTAAAGCTGCATGCCCTCGGGAAAAATTACGCCCGTAGTTTCCCCTTGCTTTTAGCCGTTCGCAGTACCAGCACAGCAAGGCCGTTTAGGTTAGTGTTACAAGGCCAGATCAGTCAATCATCCAGACTGTTCCCCTGCTACTACTGAAAAGACTGCTGCCCCTCTTCAGGAACCACACGATTGTCTGGCCTCTCAACAGATACCCCTTCGTTGTGATTGCACCTACGGTACGGCCATGTGTATCGCTGAGGCACGCACGCCTCCCCACCAACGGCAAGGTCCATGGTTCATGGGGGGGGGGACATAGAACAGTCTAGTGGAGCGATGTGTAGCATAGCCTCGTGCTGCAGAGTTCAAGATCGATTATTCCAACCGCTACAAGTGTGGTGAGGTAGGTCATCTCGTGACGGTACATATAAACTGTTGTCTTACTCTTTTTCAGGTATTTCCTGACATTTGAGATCACATGTATATTAAATTACTTGTCTAGCATCATCTTCGTCGTTTAGGGGTTTCTAACCATTAATAAGAGTCATCCTGTATACCTCCAATTCCGCGAGCAAATTATTCCTTTCCTTAAATAAAGAAACATTTCTAAGCCGTGCTTAGCATCATAAAATGCGCTCGTAGCAATGTGGTGCCTCAGGTCTTTGAATTTCGGACATGAGTGTGATCGCTAAGACATGCATCACGTTTTAATCGCTTTAAAAATATTTCATTACAAAATACTTTTGTAATGAAATTAAAATTTTTAATAAAGTACGCCTAATAAATAGAAATGTGGATAAACTACTATGAAAAACACTTTAAGCCCATTTATCGTATCCAAGTTCAATGCACCACCCACACAGTAATATAGTTCTATATACCTTCTAACAGCACAGTTAATGAAGAGCATGTAAGAAAGTGTGGTGAGATAAAAAATGAGCCTCGAGGTTGAATTATGCAAGTGCACAGTTTCATCAGTGCCAGTACGTAGCTTACAGACCAGTAACGAAGCCTATATACTTAGAATAATCCTAGACACACTTGAAGACTTCATACAGTCTGCATGGTGGCAAAATAGAGATTTAGAAACCAAATATTCAATCACGTAATATTTTCAGGGGTAGATGTGGACTGTGACCGTACTTTATTGATCATGAACTGCAGATCAAATGAAGAAACTGCGGAAAGTTGGGGGACTGTAAAACTAGAAAGGTGGATAACTCGAAAGAACCATAGTTCGTTCAGAGTTTCGAAAGGAGCAATAGCCAATATTGACTGCAACACGAAAAAGAAACACGATATAAGACGAACAGAACTCTGAGAGATGAAACACTGAACGCAGCAGATGTTCAAATAGGGGAAAAGGCAAGGCTTAGTAGAGATATCTGCGTAAGACAAGAGATACTGAATGTAACTGGCGAAAGGAGAACAAATGAAAATGCAGCAGAGCAGGATAAACGAAATATTTATGTCCAACAATGAGATTGACATAAAGTGGCAAATCACTAAGCAGATATGACTACAGGATAAATGCCACCTGCATCCAAAATAAAGAATTGTTTGGAGAAAAGAGAAGCAGCTGCATGAAGCTCAGATGGTATCCCACTTCTGAGCGAAGAAGCGAAGACTGAAAAGTAGATAAAATACGTAGAAAGGGTTTAGCGCGTTAAGGAACTTGAAGATAGTGTTACAAAAATTTAGGGGGGATAGCTGAAGAGGAAATGGGAGACATACACTGAGAGAAGATTTCGAAAGAGTGCGAAGTCGACTCTAGGAGCCTGGAGTAGACATAATCTCTTAGAATTATTGATAATCTTGGGAGCATACAGCATGAAAATACAGTTTCACCGGATATGTAAGGCATAATTACCATTTCGAAGAACAGGAATACTGACAGGTGTCAATAAAACTGAATTATGAGTTTAGTAAGACATGATGACAAGATACTAACCAGAATTATTTACAAAACAATTACAAGAGAGATAGAAGCCATTCTTGGGGCAGGTCTCTTCCGATGAAATATAAAAACATAAGATGCTGTATTGAATCTAAGACAAATCTTAGCAGACAGGTTGTAAGAAGGCTAACCTATTTTTATAGCATTTCTACATTTATAGAACATTCTTGTAAATGTAGCTGGAATACTCTCTTCAAAATTCTCATGTTACCTGGACAAAATACAGGAAATGAAAGCTTATCTACAACTAGTACTGAAACAGCACTGCAATTCTAAGAGTCGAAGGGAAGCAGTAGCTGAGGGGAGAGTGACACTAGGTTGTAGCCTAACCCCTGCATTATTGCGTCTGCACATTACCCAAGTTGTAAGAGAAACTAAGGAGAAATTAGGGAATGGAATTTACATATTGCGTACGTATGGAAATTGTGACATATGAACATCAACATATTTAGTTTTTAGTCTAGCCGTGAGTTGTGCTCTAATAGCCAAAGCATAAAGCGAAAAATCTGTCCCTGAGACCACGTCCGGCACAAATTATTCAGTTATACAGCTGATAACTGTCCGCGCTCGCAGTTGCTAATACTTTTCATGTTAGAAATGCAGTTCACTAAAGTTAAGTGCCGCTGAAAGAAGTACATTTGGAAATGAGACACTAAAACTTGTAAATGTGGTTGCTATTTTGCAAGAAAATAATTGGAGATGGTCCAAGTACGAAGGAGATAAAAAACGAGTCTATATACACGTAATTAGTTACATTCCTTTACGATGACGGTAACAGCTAGTCCCTGCACCGTCACAGTCATTCTGCACGTTGTTTTGCATTTAGCTGCAGTCTTCCGGTGGAACTGCCTCCCTACAGACGCAGCGTCTTTTAGGTACTGCCCTATGGAGCATCAGATGTTATCCACAGGACCAAATATAAATAATTTCAACTGCAGCGGTACTATAATGCTCCCTTAGGCTACTCCCGAAATTATCTGACGTCTAAACTTCGTACCGTTTAGAAAAACGTATTAGGGTTTACGCGATAAGAAAGCCATAATCTAGTCACAAATCTTGTCCGACGACATATGCGCACATGTTTTGTTTCCTGAATGACAGTGTTGATGTAAACGTAGGCTTCCACGGCAATTGTCACATTCAATAACATTTTTCTGGGTTTGTGACCGCATTACCAACACACCTGAAGAAGGTCGCTTGCAACAGGGACCGAAACGTCGGTAGTTTTACATATATTGACAATGCGGCCACAAACCCAGGAAAATATTATTGACAGTGCTGCTGTTAACATAAGATAGAGGCCGCTAGTAAATTTGAAATTCACTGTTAATCTGGCACTGCCACTGACTCAGAGTTGGATTTATATGGCATACATACTTCAGCACATTCATTTTTTAAGCAAATCACTTATTAAGTTATATGATGTGTCTCGGTCTGACATGTATTTTTTACTAGCTCAAATGTAACATAACATAATGCATGTTCCTGACCTTTTCTACCAATCTGTTGTGCCTAGCCGTTTAGTTAAGGAAAATACATTGGCTCTGACCTATTAAAACATGAAGAAACCTCCTAAGATATTATTGTAATCAGGGACTAAGCATTAGAAATTGTATGTAGATATAAAAAAAAAAGACATTGTGCATTGTTAGTATTTCTATCGTTTTAACTGCTTAGCTTCAGACATGAGTTAGTCACCTGACTGTACTGGTCCTGGAGGGTGACACCTCGAGAAGTGTTCATTTTTTTATACCTATGTTTTTCCAAATCCCGCCATATTTTATCTTGTGCGCGTTAGTGACTCATGAACACCGCACACCACACCACCAAATAATTGGTCGCTCCTAACTACTCTCGCTGTCGAACATACATCTTTTATCAATGACTATTAGATTAGTTAGGTACAGTAACACCTTGTACCCCTAGCCGTGAAGATGTTCATAATTTAAATTAAATTTATTGCTAATACACAGAATGTAGATTAAAATATACATTTTAGTTTTGACACAAACGACAGCCTCGAAGGCACAGAGATCCCGGATCTAGCTGCGGCGTCTATCTATCTCACCTTTGCACACTTGCTTCTCCATAATAGAAACACCTGTTCACATTTTACTGCTCCCTCATTGTGATGTCGTAAATAAAGTTCCAGTGTGTTGAATTACCTGTTAATGTGCACGGCCATCTGTCATCCGAGAATTCAAGGTCGCTATTCCAGTGTCATTTGCTCGCATGCAACAACGATTTGATAGGAAAGTCAATTGTTAGCTCGCAGCGCTTCATTTGGCAGATACAGTTAAAAAAATAACAACTATAAGAACGGACCAGGCTAACAATCTCGAAACCGAAGGAGGAACTGTAATTCCTTAACAGTGGAGTGATTCACTAACAAAACAATCAAATTTCTGTGTCACTATCCGATCTTATCCTGGAGTTTAGTTGTTAACTTTGCGTTTGATACAGTATCAATTACTGTATTTGTAGTCCGCTTAGCGAATGCACTGACCCAGGTGGTAATTCGAAAGAAAAATTAGCCATTACATCATGAAATGCATTGTGACAAAAGGTTCTGGGAATTCACAACAACTGCACTCAGATGTTTGAGTAGGAGCGCCATTGGAGTCATACTAAAAGAAGATTTAAAGAGAAATTCTTTCTCGCCACTCTAAATATAAATTCGCTACTCAGAACCAGTAAACAAAATTACCTAGAAAAACTTTTAGAAAGTAAAATAAAATAAAAAACCTAGCAGCTCAAGAAACCAGCTTGCTGGAGGAAGGTATAACAGATTCTTATAAGTACAGTATCTGGAAAGGGTAACCAGCAGTCAGAAATATGAATCGGATGACGTTAGTGGGTACTGGTTTATTTGTTGATAAAAGTATAACACAAAATGTAACGGAATTTGAATTTTTCTCGGAGAGTCTGTCTGTCCTATAAATTAAATCCAATAAGAAAACAAAAAGCATGTATACGCTTGTTAACTGTCAGGCACCGGTTAATGAAGACAAGTTAATCCGGCAGAAAACAAGATTTTGGGTTCTTGCAGAAAGTGAGACATTCAAAATACCGAAGATGAACAGCATGCTTATTCTGGATTACTTCGATGTTCAAATACCTAAAGAGAAGAAGTTTAGAAACTTAATATACCCATCCCACAAATGAACCAATACAGATAGTATGCATTACAAAATGAAGTTGGGGCTAAAAAATAAACGATGTTGTTTCAGATAGTATCAGACTAATCAGCCACCTGAAACGATAGTCAACTTTCAGGAACACCCCAAGAAAAGTAAAAACATGTATATCTCCATACAAGATGTTGGGATAATTTCAGTTACATAATGTATCTTTTCCCAGAGAAATGCTGAGGAAACTATGAATGTGAAAGTAGTAAGGAATGTTGCGTATGATTCTGATCACAACCTTACCAGAATTAAGGTTAAACTTCTGCTCCACCACATATAGAGAAAATGAGAAAAACTATTAAAACGTTATACAGGTGGACTTGTTAGAGCCAAAGTATAAATTCAAAAATATAAAAAAAAAAAACATCGTCCGAACGGGCCCTGAAGACCCAACGGTACAGACGGGCCGCAGTGTCATCCCCGGCCCTTAGGCGTCCCCGGATGCAGATGTAGGGAGACATGTTGTCGGCACAATGCTCTCCTGGGTGCCGTCAGTTTTCGTGACCGGTGCCGCAACTTCTCCATCAAGCGTCACCTCAAGTGACCTCGCAGGGCCTGAGTGCACCCCATTTGCCAACGGCATTCGGCACACCCGAACGGTGACCCATCCAAGTTGTAGCCAATACCGACAGCGCTTAATTTCGGCGATCTAATGGAAGCGGAGTTACTACTGCGGCAAGGTCTTTGATCCAAAAGTATCAAAACTAAATTTAAAAAGCTTAACATAGAAATTGGAAAAATTTCTTGTAAAATTAATAAAAGTGCTCAGAAAACATTTCGGTCAATCCAAAATACAAATACAATATAGTGGAATGAATTACGTGAAGAGGATTTAACAGAGAGCAAAAATTGAAAAAGTGGAAACCCTCAAACGAAAATTGAAATTCTGAGCAATTCAAAGACAAATAAAGGAGACAGCAAGAATAATCAGAGCCAAAGAATATTTCCAGATAAGTAACCTTGGAGATACTGAGAAATTTTTTAAACAAATGATATCTATGATACGATTTTTATCAGGCATTTTACCGAAAACTGAGTTTCACAGTCGTAATTACTTTATTCACTTCGTCTCATCCTGTTCGATTTGTTTACAAACATATTGCAAACCTCACGAAGTATATGCTGAAAACTAACGTCTATTCATTTCCGTTTTGTGTGTGTGTGTGTGTGTGTTATCATTCAGGGCGAGTTGTAGAAAGTTGAATATCAATGTAAAATCAGTCAGGGAGCAGTTCAATATTTCGGTGTTCAGTGAAATGAGTTTATTTTTAAATATTTTGTGGAGGGGTTCACGGCTAAGTGAGTGGAAACGGGTTTGTTGGTATTATTATTATGATAATAATCCTGTATTGATGTATTACTATATTATTTTATCTGTTAGTGTAATCAATGAGTAGAGTGTCATGTCTATTTGAGCGTTCAGCAGGGTTTCCTTTTCTACTTTGGTTTTCTGTACATGGTAATTTTTTTACTGGATCAGGAGGCGTATTTTAGTGTTGAGTCTAAATGTTTTCGTATCATCTCCTCTAGCGGTTCGTTTTTGATTGTGTTCTCTTATGTGTTCCGCAAATGTGGAATGGTTTGTCCCATACTTCCAGGCTTTGTCTTACGTTTTCCTGATTATTCTGTCTATTTCTTATGGAAAATTTTGTTGTTTACCTGTGACTACGTCACTTGCTGCTTGATTTTGTCAGTGTGGGTGGTTTAAGGACTGGTAAATGATAATGTCAATAGCTGTGGGTTTACAGTAAATTTCAAGTATACTTTTATTATTTAGTTTTTTGATTGTTATATCCAGAAAATTAGTGTGGTTCTTACGTTGTGTTTCAATTGTGAATTTTTAAATATTTATGTACCTTGTTGATGTAGTTTTTAATTTTTGTATTTAGTTTGTCTGTTAAGCAGAGGAAGTCATCCATATACCTGATCCAATATTATTTGTTGTATTGTTTTACTGTGAATTGCCCTCTCTGTTTATTGATTGGATAGCCACTGAATTGCTATTTACTTATTTAATGGGATAATAATAATTCTTAAAAGATGGCAATTTTATTTAGGCACTGTTTTTACTCTTTCTGTCGTTGCGAGCCAGCGATATTGCAATGCTGCTCGCTTTGGAGACTACACATTTTATAAGAATTATTTCGTCCAGGAAACACTTTTGCGATCACGGTTGCGATTTAGACGGTATTCGCGTAATTTTACTGATTAAAAGTTATCGTTTCCGAAAGACGCAGGTTCGATTAAAGCTGTGTGCACTTTTGCGCGTATAATGAAAATATTCATAACACGTCGCTTAACAAAAAGAAACATGCGAATTACAACCGTGATCAAACAAAGAAAATATTTGGTAACATAAATGTTCTTCGCTGTTATTCAGGACAGGCTCAGATTAAACCTTGCAATTTTTAGTTATAGGAAATCACAAGACGTTACACTTTAGAGATATTTGTTTTGAATAACTTGTATTTACCTTCTCTCTCTCTTCTTTTTACAGCCTTTGTACCTTCACATCGATTAAGGAACTTTTCCTTCTCTACCGACCAGTACGAGAAAAAAATTCCGACTCCACAAAATGTCTTACATCGAATTATTACATGCTTAACCCATTATAATCATACATAGTTTCGTAGTACAAACAATGCTAATTTATTCCATGCACTGGAAAGTCCTTGATACACTGAGCACAAAAATGAAAATAATAAAATTATAATTACATTTTTAATATCATGAATACTTCTTTAAATCATGAAAATAAGGTTTGACATCGACTTAATATTAATTTTCATCGTTGTAGCACACCATTGCCCCCTTTGGATGTACAGTCGCAATTGTTTGACTGGGCATCCAAGCAGGCTTATTTTCCTTGTCTGTTCTGTTTAAGTTCATTGTGTTCTTTCACTTGGAAGCATGTGCTTTGTTTACTTTTATGTCTCAGGGATTTTGAGTTACGCTCCCCCATTTGGGCAAAGGCCAATGGGGAAAACCCCGGAAAAAAAACCACGCTGGAGCGAGCGCATCTACCATACCCTATTTTTTAATTTTACACATTTGAATATTCACTTCGTATGACATTTAATAATGGTAAAATTTCGTGATAGTGCTGCTGGTGACGACGGCTGGCGACTTGGTGTACTGCAACACCGATGTCTCGCCCCATCAGGTAAGTCCGCGATGGACTGCGATGACGTGGCAGGATGCGGTAAGGGATGATTGATGGTGTCGCTGCAGTATGCTGCCCTCACCGACACGTGTGCTCAGCATCCCAGCATACAGTCACATGAAATTAAACAGCAGTATCAGTTCCTTAAATTAACATCTAAATAACATCATATTTCACGCACTCTTTCACTCAACAAGAAGTCTTTGTGATTGTATAGTCCTTTCTGTCTATTTGAGTTGGGATAGACCAAGAAATAACTATTTTTATGTGGTGTACCTAAGATCACAAATGGTCCTGAATATAACTGAAACCACTTCTCTATTTTTCTCTTTAATAATGACGACTTCGGATAATTCCTTACTAACACCATATCTCCCACGTTAAATTATTGAGGATTCTGTAGTCTCCGGTTGTGTGATTCTTGCCGTTTCTGTGCATCCTCGTATAGCGTGACCAATGCTTGTCTAACTTTGTCCTCCCAGTCTTCCGGTTCGGTATTTAGTTTTGGAAGTGGGTTGACCCAACTATTGTTCTCTTTTGTTTTTAATGTGAGTTCTTCTGGAGTAAAACCTGTCGATAAATGTGGTATGTAGTTTACAACACTTTCAAAAGGCTCTATGTATTCTACCCACTTAGTTTGTTTAGCTGAGCAGTACGTTCTCACAAAGCGATTAAACTCGCGCAACGCACGTTCTGTGAGATTACCTTGGGGGTGGACCTTCGAAATGAAAATTGGTTTTATGTTATGTTTCTCCAAGAATTTCTTCCAGGTAACACTCGTAAAAAATTGTTCAAATGGTTCAAATGGCTCTGAGCACAATGGGACTCAACTGCTGTGGTCATCAGTCCCCTAGAACTTAGAACTACTTAAACCTAACTAACCTAAGGACATCAGACACACCCATGCCCGAGGCAGGATTCGAACCTGCGACCGTAGCAGCAGCGCGGCTCCTGACTGGAGTGCCTAGAACCGCGCGGACACCGCGGCCGGCCGTAAAATTTGAGGCATTGTCAGAGAGTAATTTTTCTGGCGTTCCGAAACAAGGTATGTAATCATTTTCCAATCGGTTTATTATCGTTCTCGTGGCTGTTGTTTTTGTAGCAAATAGCTTTACAAACTTAGTAAAGTTATCTAGCACTGCTACGAGGTATTTGCCCCTCCTCTGGCAGTGGGCAGAGGTCCAGCGATGTCAATACTTAAAAGTTGGCGCGCAGCAGTTGGAACAATTGACTGCATTAATGTCTGCGATGATAAAGCACACGGCTTTACGCGCTGGCAAATGTCACATGCTCGCGTCATCCGTAGGATCTTTCTATAGATGTTATTAAAATGACAATACATTCTTAGTTTCGCCAGGCACTTCCTTGAACCGAAATGACCCCAAACGTTATGTGTATATATTATTAACTCTTGCTCACACTGCTGCGGAATACATACTAGCCAGTTTCGTGAATCCTCATGTCTTCTAAAGAATAACTTATCCTCATGTAACCTGTAATATTTATGCAATTTCGAAGTAGGATCCGTACTCAGTTGATCCTTGATCTCGTGCAAAATATTATTTGTATCCTGTTTTTGTGCCATATTTTTACACATGTCTAGAAAATATTTACAATTAACATTGTCCGCCATTAGTAACACTTTAAATTCCGATGCTTGCTCTGTGAGTTCACTAAATTGAGGTAAGCCTTGGGGTAGCCTAGACAGAGCATCTGCCACAATATTATTACTTTCTTTGATGTAAATAATCTGGAAATCATACTTCTGCAACGCTAATGTCCATCTTGCCAAACGTGCATGGAGAAGTTTACACGTCAGCAGGAAACTCAAAGCCTGATGATCACAGTATACCCGAACGTGTCTACCATAAACATAATAATAAAATTTGCGAAACGCCCATACCACTGCCAATGTTTCAAGCTCTGTAGTGGAATATGCGCGTTCGCATTCCGATAATACACGACTTGCGAAAGATATTATTTTTATTTGCTCGTGTCCATCTACTGTTTCTGTTTGAAATAAACACGCACCTAACCCAGTACATGAAGCATCTGAGGTTATGCAAAAATCCTTACTGAGATCTGGATGGTGCAAGATTTCAGCATTTAACTAGCAATGCTTGATCGTGTCGAAATCATGTGCGCACTGGTCAGTCCACACCCACGGCGCATTCTTTTTCAGAAGCCCCAATAGATGTTCACTGTTAAGCCATTGATTAGGCACGAACTTTCGGAAATAGGATTCAAGACCCATATATGCCTTTAGTTGTCTTTTGTTGGCAGGATATGGACAACTTCTGATAGCCTCGAGTTTCGTACTATCCGGGAAGATTCCTTCTGATGATACTATATGTCCTAGAAACTTTATCTCCGTCTTTCCAAACTTGGACTTCTTAAGGTTCACCGTAACACCTTCAAGTTCAAAGGTGTGTAACACCAACTTAATTAGTTTGATATGCTCGTCCCACGTTGGTGAAGCAATCAATAAATCGTCCACATAGACAGTAACTTGCTCTAACGA
Organism: Schistocerca americana; assembly: GCF_021461395.2. NCBI lineage: Eukaryota > Metazoa > Arthropoda > Insecta > Orthoptera > Acrididae > Schistocerca > Schistocerca americana. The sequence goes on from NC_060122.1 coordinate 626,689,154, forward strand.
ATCCGGGTGTGTTAAGCGCATTAATAAAGACTCCGGCACTGACATTCAATCCGAATGGCAATACTCTGAATTGATAGCTTCTTCCTCTATAAATAAATGCTGTATATTTCCTAGATCTTGGCGTTAAGACCACCTGCCAGTATGACTTGCGGAGATCCAGGCTTGATAGATACTTTATCCCATGGAACTTCTGTAATAGTTCTTCTAGATTCTCAGGCCGCGTCCTCACAGGCATAATAATTTGATTAATCCGGCGAGCGTCGAGAACCAACCTTACGCTTCCATCGGATTTCATTACCGGTAAAAGTGGGTTACTATATGGTGATAACGAGGTCTCAATAATTCCCCATTCCGGCACTCGTCTAATTTCGTTTGTTACTGCTTCCCTTTTCGCGCTGGGTATTGAGTACGTTTGATGACAGTAAATTTCATGGGAAAACACCTGCATGTCGTACCAGTAACCTTAAATTAATCCAGGTTTTTTTCAAAAATACTTTACGATAATTACTAAGTGTGTCTAATAGTTGCTTTTGTTGCAGACTGTCAAGACCAGAGGATTGTTGTACTTTTTCTACTATTTCAGAGAGGTGGATATTCTCCTCGTCCTTCACATCTTCCATGACCGGGAATGTACTGCAATTGAAACTCTCTTGAAGCCGCCATAAATGTGCGCGAATCGGTTCTATCTTTAAAATTTGACAATATTTGCCATGCAATTCTTTGGTCTTTACCATGTCTAACCTGACTCTCATGTCACCGAAACACATGCAGCATTCACCCTTTGCGAGATCGATTATAGTTTCCGTCTCTCGCAAAAATATCTAATCCGAGGAGACAGTTCACAGCTAAATTCTTTACAATAAGGAAGGTGCACTCTTTGGCTCCCATTCCAAAGTTAATACAGATCCGTGTCTGTTCCCGAACTAGTTGGGCTTTCTGACTAATGGCTTCTGTAACTCGACAATTAGTGACTGGAAAATCCGGAAACTTTCTAATCTTCTTTAAGTGAAGAAAGAACGATTCATTCAGCACAGAAACAGATGCTCCAGTATCTAAAATCACCGTAGTTTGAATACCATAAATAACACAAACTATAGCTGCTTGTACAACTTCCCGTTCAAACAAATTACACTTCTTCCGAAAATTTTGACATAATTCCTCTTGTATATCGACTCCGTCATTATATCTTAACATCTGCATAGTTGAACTACGTTGCTGAGCAACATCAACAGAATTATTCCTACACACTGCATCTTTTGCGTCGTTCGACCCGATCGCTGCTGATTCTATGCGACACACATTCTCATTGTTACTACAGCTGGTTGTCTGCACGCTTGGTTGCTCGTTATTACTAACATCATTCATGCAAGTGCTCCCTAGACACCCTGCGACTGACACACGGGAGCAGAATGTCGTCGCATCTAGTTTGACTGACTGGTACTGGCTGATGGTTGCGGTTCACTTTCCTCAATGATCTTGATATTTTGATTCGGTGGTTGCCATGGCTGCGCATTCATATGCTGCTGCATGTTATTTGACATATTTGTATTGTACGGGGGTTGTACATGATACATATTTGTATTGTACGGGGGTTGTACATGATTGTTGTTGTGATATTGCTGTGGCCTAGGCTGCTGCCATTGCTGTTGTGTATAATTCTGTGTTGACCAGTTATGTGGTGGTTGCATGATTTGCTGATTATTTGAAAAATTACCATTATTGTAATTGGCGTTAGTTCTAAAATCTCGTTTCCGTTTCTTTGAAAAGTTTCCGTTATTGTTTTGTCCACTATTGTTCTGTGGATGATAATTGTGATTCGGTGCATTGCCGTACTGTCCATTTGTGTTCATATTGTGGTTCCGCCATCCTGAATAATTCGGACTATTCCAATGATTTTGATTCCCTTAGTAGGTGCTTCTATTACTATTGTTCTTGTGGTTTCGCCCGTTGCCATTACCATTACCATTATTCGACGAATTATTCCCATAATGGTGTCTGTCCTCTTCGATAACCAAATCTAAAGAGTCCAGTACAGATAGAAAATGTTCCACGTTGTCTTCAGGAATGTGAAACGATTTCTCCTTTAGACCACGCGGTAACTCCTCCTTTAATATCTTTAAAACATCACACTCAGGAATTGGTGTGGATAAATACTTCACTTTGTCCAGATACTTTTCGAAATATTTCCGCAAAGTACCGTCTTTTCTATGAAATGGCTCAGGACTATAAACTTCTTTTCTTAATCGTTCTTGTACCCCCGCGACCAATACTTGTTTAGAAAAGCTTGTTCAAATTCATCGAAGGAGCTGCATTGTTCAGCTTTCTGTGCCGCGAGCAACGCTGGCTCACCTTGAATATGGGTAATGGCAAAGGCAATTTTCTCCCTTTCGTTCCAACTTTTTGGCATTATTCCGCGGATCCCTTTGATAAACACAATTGGGTGGGGTCCGTTCTTATCATTGGTAAACTTCTGAAACTGTGAATTCTTCACTAAGGCATCCTGAGTCACCAATGATTGTGTATGGTCTTGATAAACGGATGTTACTCCACGTGTTGGATTGAAATTATTGCCTGTCTGCCCCCTACTTTCAGTTAAAGGCGTTTCATAATGATCAGGGTGTGTTTCTGTGATACTAACACACTCCGGTGAACTGTTATGAGATGTTTGCATACATGTTTCATTAAGCACTTTCTGCACGTTTTGTAATTCAGTCTGGAGTTCATGAATCTTTGTGTTGTTTTCATGTATCAGTTGTGTTCCTGCTCGTTGTAACATCAGAGGTAGTTACTTCTTTATAACAGTACTAAATTGTTTGTCTTTGTCATTTAGCCATGTGTTGAATGTGGTCACAACGCGTTCATCTTGTTCTTTGCATTTTTGTTCTATTTCGTTTTGAATATCAACCGTAAGATTTTCTATACGTGTACTTGTGTTGCGTATTTCTGCTTCCAAAGAAGTGTGTGTTTGTTGTAATTTGTCCACATCCTGGGTTACTCGCTTTACATTCTGTGGTAAGTCACGGTATGTTTGTTGCATACTTGAAATGTTGTTCTGTATAGCAGACAACTGGGCATCTATTTGCTGTCGCAGCTGGCGATCGTGTTCTTTTAACCGGTTTTCGAGCTTTTGATCTATCTCTTTTGAGAACTGTGAAAAGCTTAACTGCGTACGCTCGTCTAATTGACTGATGCGTTCATCCAAGGTCCTAATCCGTTCATCTACTCTGCTAATATTTTTATTAATCTCAGTTGCAAGCTGTTTAGCAGATTCTTGTTCACGCTGTATCTGTGATTGTTCCTGTATTTTAAACATTTGTTCCATTTTCATCATCAAGAGAGAAAATGGATCCATTACTGTTTGTGTAGGCTCTACCGGTGGTAAATCGACTGTAACTGGTGTTTCTTGTGGTTCTGTTTGACTATGCACTTGAACTACCGTCTGTATTCTGCCTGAGTGCTCTACAGCAGTGTCCTGTTCTATATCCTCTGTCTGATCTGAAAAATATTATCAATTTCTACATCACTAGTTATTCCTTCCTCCTCTGAATGTTCTACAGTTACTTCCTGCTGTATAGCTTTTCTTACACGTCGCTCTGTTTTCACTATGATTGGGTGCAAGTCTGATCGGGAAAAAGTCACACGCAACACATCAGTTATACCGTCACACAAAACATAAAATAATTACTACATTGCACCAGATTGGAATCAGTACTATAAATGTTCACTTTCGTTTGATTAAAATTCAGTTCCAATCTCGTTCAGTTAACCTCTGCTGAAAACACTTGATGCTGTATTTTACTAATCCTTCTCGCAGCTATTTAAATATAATTGACTCTTATAGCTTCCTAATTGTTAAAACGTGGCAACTTAATTTAGGCACTGTTTTTACTCTTTCTATTGTTGCGAGTCAGCGATATTGCAATGGTGCTCGCTTTGGAGAATACACATTTTATAAGAATTATTTCGTCCAGGAAACACTTTTGCGATCATGGTTGCGATTTAGACGGTATTCGCGTAATTGTACTGAGTAAATGTTATCGTTTCCGAAAGACGCAGGTTCGATTAAAGCTGTGTGCACTTTTGCGCGTATAATGAAAATATTCATAACACGTCGCGTAACAAAAAGAAACATGCGAATTACAACCGTGATCAAACGAAGAAAATATTTGATAACATAAATGTTCTTCGCTGTTATTCAGGACAGGTTCAAATTAGACCTTGCAATCTTTAGTTATAGAAAATCACAAGACGTTACACTTTAGTGATATCTGTTTTGAATAACTTGTATTTACCTTCTCTCTCTCTCTCCTTTTTACAGCCTTTGTACCTTCACATCGATTAAGGAACTTTTCCTTCTCTACCGACTAGTACGAGAACAAAATTCAGACTCCACATAATGTCTTACAACGAATTATTAGATGCTTAACCCTTAATAATCATATATAGTTTCGTAGTATAAACAATGCTAATTAATTCCGTGCACTAGAAAGTCCTTGATACACTGAGCACAAAAATGAAAATAATAAAATTATAATTGCATTTTTAATATCATAAATACTTCTTTAAATCATGAAAATAAGGTTTGTCATCGTCGTAATATTAATTTTCGTCGCAGTAGCACTACAACTGCTGCCAATAACTGTGAGGCGTGAAGCCATCTCAATCGAATGCGGTATCTCTAGTGTCTGTAGACATGTAGAGGAGAGCGGGGATACAATTTCCGATTTTTAGTTAACAAAATCCGTTAAGAATACTTCTGTTTAGTATTCATGCGATGCAATCGAAATTAACTTATATATGTAACTTTGATGTTAAGACAGTTATTTGTGTCCTTTGTGGTGACATTTTTTTAGTAATAATGTTTTAATGTCTATAGTTGTAAAATAACAACTTAACCCTGCTTGTGGCAAATTGTAAACAAGCTTGACTAAGCTGTTACTATATTTGTTCCAGCTATTACTTCTGAAATAAAAAACAATAAATGATTAAGCTATGCCTGGTTATTTAAGTAATAATTAACAATTTCGTACGAATTAACAGTAAAATATTTGTATGTTATATAACAAGTAAGTATAATTTGTACTTAAAAGAATTATTAACCCTTCAGTAATTAACAGCTTATCAAATAAATTGTATCTACTCAGCCTCGATAATTTGTTCTTCAATCATATTGGTCTTGTCTCAGGCTCTTAATATCGATCATATTGCTGTCACAGGCAAAAAACATATATACTTATAATTAAACATCAGAAGATATATCACGATCACAGTTTAGTCTTAGATGGGTTAATAAGGTTTGATTCTACAACTGGAATGTTCCCAGTTCTTACATTCTTGACGCTCAACCCATTCTTCACCAGAAAGTGAATTAGAGTAACTGTCAAAGCACACTAGATAAAAATACTCTAAACTGTCGTCTTCACTCTCAGACCTTTCACTATTCGATTGTAAACTGTTTTAACTGACTTGCACCTTCATTTATCATTCACGTTTACTTTTGTTGTTTTACCTGTCCCTTTTTTAAAATTTTCTTACTTTTTCATTGTTGATGTGTAATTTCCTTTTCTTATTTTGCTCTTCTGCTAAGGTCTGTTTTACTGGAGTATCGGTTAGAATGGCGGATTTTCTAAGACGTCTCTTGTTTGTCCCAACCATTGGCGGTGCCTTCGGAATAGGACGTACTGCTTCTGGTGCGAAAGGGATTTGATCTCCGAGTTGTTCTTGAATGACACCTGAAGATGCAGGCAGATTAAGAACCCCTGATAGCCCTGGCGGATCAACGATTTGTCGTGTACCTGTACTAATGTTTACAATTCCAGATGCTTTAGCGTCTATGCTAGTAACAGTCTCTGATATTGCTTCCGGCCTATTGGTGATGGTGCCATGTGAAATGCCTAAAGCCAAATATGATGCGTTTACTGAAGCTAAAAGGCGATCTGTAACATACGATGTGGCACAGTCGTTTTCTGTAAAAACGTTGGGGTCATAAAGCGAAATGACAGCTTTTCTGAAAGCGCTCGTTACGTTTATGGGAGTCACTGCACGAGGTAGCGCATATCTAACAATTTCTGGGATCTCATGTATCGACATTGTCTTTCCAGCATTACTGCGTAGCCAATTGTTCTGAGACTTTGCACAGCAGCTTTTGAAAGGTGCATTTAGTCCAACATCCAATGGCTGTAGGCGTGTGAACGATGAGGCGGTCTGAGGCGTCTTGTACGTTTCGCGTGGCTTCCCCCACCCCCCGTCGGAGTTTCAAGTCGTCCCACGAGCATGGGTGTGTGTATGGGTGGGTGTGTTGTCCTTAGCGTAAGTTAATTTAAGTTAGATTAAGTGGTGCGTAAGCCTAGGGACCGATGGCCTCAGCATTTGTTCATATAGTCCTTACCAAGAATTTCCAATGACGCAGGAATGACAGCATTATAATTGAGCTAGACTTCGCTTTTTCCACCACACTGATATCAGTATGAGATTGGTGATTATCGAACAACGAAAAAAAAAATAGTTCAAAAGGCTCTGAGCACTATGGGACTTAACTTCTGAGGTCGTCAGTCCCCTAGAACTTAGAATTACTTAAACCTAACTAACCTAAGGACATCACACATCCATGCCCGAGGCAGAATTCGAACCTGCGACCGTAGCGGTTCGCGGTCCCAGATTGTAGTGCCTACAGCAGCTCGGCCACCCTGGCCGGCTATCGAACAACAACAAAATCGGATAAGCAGGTGATTGTTTAGTATATTTGACAAAGTGACCCGTATATTTCATGAAGTCCATAGGTGTCATTTACTGTGAACTGTTTCTTGCGCCGATAGATTCCGGTGGTCCGCCTTTTATAAACAAATCCTTGTATTTAAGCGTTGGGAGATTAATCATGGGAGGAACAGCATGACCAAACGAATTTACTGCCAGTTCCACTGTAACCAATGTCCCTCGCACAGCAGATACTACGGCTCCTACTTGCCTCATTCCCTTCTTGGCAATAAATTTTCTCTGATTCAGCACTGTTGTAGCGCCTGTTACATCTAAATTATATATTCTTGAAGAAGGAAATTTATATTTATCGAACACCGTGCTCAGATTTGTAAGAAATTCAGTAATATTGTATTTGTTAAATGGTGTCACCCTGCTGGCACTCTAAGACTCCGGTGTGACAGGTGAGGATATCTTTTTAAAAAAACCAGTCAGCAAGTCTGTACCAGCTTTTTTTATTTTCGTGCACGATGGTGGAATATTGCCAGCACTGAATTTCAGTGCCCATTCGTACCTTTTGACTTCTTCTGGCAGAAGAAAAAAAAAAGCACATTGCAACAGATATTCTGCCAACTTATCTTCCTGGCCTTCAGTAAAGAGCAATCTTACTTTTTTTGTAAGCAATCGCGGTACTTTATACTCCAAATCTTAGCTCTTTGACAAACCTGTATAGTGTCATATGACAAATATCTAATACTTGGGAAATAGTTTTTATTTTCCTGCTGTCGTTGAGAACAGCATCTCCTGCTTTTTACATCAACTCCTGTAACACATAACCTCCTGCTGTTTATCGGGTGTACTTCCTCATACTACAAAATAAAAAAACAGTATTTTCATTCCATTTGTAGTATAGGTGAGTTGGGGCAAGTTGTTCCGAGGTCATAACGTTCTCCCCAGAAACGGAACATCTAGTCCGAGTCACACATGTGGCAAGATATTGGTTACGTTACGAAACATAGGTAATTTACGCATTGTGTACTAAACCAGTAGATAAATCCTTACAATAAAACATCGAAACACTAAAGGCTACTCGTTAAAATTCGTGACATAGATCAAAAATACCAAACAGGAAAGCCGGCCGGTGTGGCCGTGCGGTTCTAGGCGCTTCAGTCTGGAACCGCGTGACCGCTACGGTCGCAGGTTCGAATCCTGCCTCCGGCATGGATGTGTGTGATGTCGTTAGGTCGGTTAGGTTTAAGTAGTTCTAAGTTCTAGGGGACTGATGACCTCAGAAGTTAAGTCCCATAGTGCTCATAGCCATTTTTGAACCAAACAGGAATACGTTTACGTACGTGAACCAGCGACGCACGTGCTGTCGTTCCGATGATCCGGGGACCACTAGCCTGTTTACGCTGGCTGCCTTCTGTGCGCTCTGGAGTTTCGTTTCACGACGTGTTTACTTCATATTTATTTGCCTCGCGGAGTTATTTCTGTCGGAAGAACGTACCAAGGTAACCTCTAACCCCGCTCTCCCCTGCAGACAAATCAGTGTGGCGGTGGCCTTCGTTTCCGTAAGAGCTGTTACTTCGTTTTACATCGGAACAGTAAGTATAATAACAGAGCATACTTGGAAGAACTGCTACAGAAACCTATCCACTACTAAATGAACCATATATCGAAGACCATTTATCAAGCAGATATGTTTTTGAGTTTTTTGTGCGTTTCGCAGATAATCGAGAAGACGTTGCAGGTGACTCACGCCCGCGTTGCTCTTCAACATGAAAAACGGATGGCAATATCTTATTCGCAATGACAGTCGGTTGAGTATTCAACCAAGCGCCGAAACTATAGGAACTGAAAAAGAGCGCGCAAAGCAAAATTTACGTCACCAATTTAATATGAGAAATGTGTGTGAAAAACTGGTGCCGAAAATTCTGAAGCTGGAACAAAAGGATGCTCGTGAAAATGTCTGTAGTGACACTGAATACAACTAAGAAGGATCCTAATTTCTTGGAAAGAATGATAACATATGACTAATCTCGGTTTTTCATTTATGATCTAGAAAATAAGGGCCAATCCATACACTGGAAAGAGCCAATTTCACCGAGAGCAAAAAAAAGCTCAGATGGGCAAGTCAAGATTCAAAGCGATGATGTTTTTTTTCGATATTCGTGGAATTGTGTATCTCTACTCTGAATACCACTAAGAACAATCCTCATTTCTAGGAAAGAGTGATAACATATGACAGATCTCCGTTTTTCATTCATGATTCACAAAATAAGTTCCAACACATACAGTGGAATGAACCAATTTCACCGAGAGCGAAAAAAGCTCAAATGGGCAGTCAAGATTCAAAGCGGTGATGTTTTTTTCCGATATTCATGTAATTGTGTATCTCTACTAGGTTTATGAAGGTTAAGCTGTTAATCAACTTTACTACACTGTGGTGCTAACTGAACTCCATGAGGCAATAAAAGACAAACGACCCGAACTGATGAAGAATAATTCAATGGATCTGCATGAGTTTCCAGTGTTAGACACCCACATTATTCATCTGATCTAGGACCATATGACTTTTATGTACTCTCTGAGGTAAAATCTGCATTAAAAGCGACAAGACATCTGTACGCTGAAGCAACTCATAGAGGATGACTTCCAGTACTGTTTCCACAGATGGAAAATTCACATGGAACATTGTAGTGGTAGAGAAGGGGAGCTTATTGGCGGTGATAATTACGAAATATGTACGTTTTTGAAATAAAATGTTTTACAGCAATAGTCCCGTTATTTTGTAGCCAAATCGTGTAAGACAGCAATCCTGACCAGAAGACTGTTACAGTTGCTTCAGCGTCAGTGTATAGCTGTATTCTTAAATTTTGCGAACAGATACTTTAACCATAGATCAGGGTTTAGCCTTTCTAACCGACTGGGTGAAACACCTGTGCGACCTTTTCATATTTGCAATTTACAGACATGTCCCCTCCACCCACAATCAAACAGGTTAATTGAACGTGGCCATAGAACAATCTTGAAGGTGATGAGTCGTTACATTAACAGCCAACATACAGATTGGGACACACGTCTTCAAATTGTGATTCGCACATACAATTCGAGAGTCAATACCAGTACTGGTCTCATCTGTACGAGTTTGTCTACGAAAGGAAAATGCCGTCTCTCTTCGACATTCTACAACGTACGGAACGGTCCGACGTCGAGACAGGAAAGAAGTTTGCAAAAACGATATACACAGTTTTGCAAACAGCCAGGCGAGCAAACACAAAAACTCTCGAAAGACCAGAACGTAATGGATAGCGATTAGCCATCTTACACATTTCAGAACTGCCCATTAATATTGCCAGACCTTAGAGACAAAAAGGCTGCCCCAAAAAATTTCTGAAGAAATATGTCGATGCGTATCAAATCATAGAAATTACCTCTTTAGACTATATTAAAATCCTGCTACCAACTATAACTTCCACGGTAAATATCAGAAGAGTAAAACAATTAGGTGATGCAGTCGACGCCTTATCACAAATTCCATTATCTGTACCACAACAGAGCAGAAAACCAAGGACGTTTAAGAGCAATGTACTACCATTACTGTGCGCTAGATGACATAATGGTTTGATCACCTACAAAGAATAATATTATTCTTGACGCTAATGCTCGTCATCGGAGGAGGAGTTGAAGGCACAATCGTGAACCAGCCACTGAAGTCTGGAATGCTGTTTTCCAAGCAACCGGATGTCCTGTTGACTGATCACCAGTGGACACTGGGAATAACTTTCGAGGTATGGAAAGCCAGGGACGAGATTTGTAGGCTGAGAGACAATTCAAGAAATTACGTAAGGGGCCACGGAAAGATGTCATTTTCTCTGAAATCAGTGCCGAGTATCAAAAACTGGAACTGACTTATGAGACTCTAAGAGCGCAGCAATTCCACATAGCGGATGTAGCACCGCAGTCATCTGTACAAGGGAGGAGGAGATGTATTTACGAAGACTTCCTTACAACCTTGTTTGGGACAGTTAAAGAAGATGATGTGTGGAACCCGAACACGGCAACATACCAGGTGCAATACCACAGTTTAGTGGCATAGCACAAAGCAGACGAATGTGGAGCAAAATGTGCGGGAAAAGACTACAGTAATACAGGAGATAGTTGCGGTAGTAACAGCAACTAACAGCCCGGCAAAAATTAAGAAGTGTGTAAGTGCATCCGGTGAAAATATGGCTGTCGCCATACGTACGGATACTGTCAAAATGAATTAATGACGCAACACTGCAAGTAGCAGGAATGCTGAAAGAGGTACAGCATGCGGTACACAGACCATTGAATTAGGCATTGATGCAACCACATCAATTTTTGGGAGCAGAAAATGTTTTATTACACTTGGACACAGAATGTTGGGACACTCACTGATTATCGTTTGAACTAAGTTATAAAATAACCATGTTTCAATGAAGACGTGGCTCTTAAGCTCTGAAACCAGTCAGACTACATACATATTTACCGTACAGCTAAAGCTGTCTTTTTTGTCATTGCATAATTTTTGGAAGGGTTATGTAGAGCACAAAAGAACTTCCCAGCTAATCATCAGCGTGTGGTTCAGTGAACACAAGGAAATTCAGCACTATTCGACCATGTAGCAACTGTAAAGACGGAGAGAGCAAGGCAGTTTATATTGATCCGATTCCCGGTAGTAAGCACAAACGCACATTACAGTGCTACACCGTTCATGCACACCCTACAAAATATAAAACCTTTAATAAATAGGTGCCACTACAAACTAACGAAATGTCAGCGATTTCAGAACGAGGAGATTCACATGCTCTTACGACGGTAGAGGAGTTACAAGAGTGCAGAATAGGATATATTCGACCAACTATTTGTCTGAGCAGACGCACTGTCGTCCGAAGTTCAGATAAACTTGACGCAAAGGAACGCCACAGTGAAGTCCTGGAACGTCTATCATATTTTCAGACAGTTGGTACCCACTGGTTTTACTCTGTCTTGACACTGCAGCTCGTAATCATCAACTGTTACAAAGACGGGAAACTTAAGGGCATGGAAAGGATGGAACTTCAGAACAGCGGTATCCTGATCAGTGCCACCTGTTATCTAGCAGGGGCTAACAATAGTTTACCTGCAATCAAAACCAGTACCATCATGGCCATTTTATTGTCACCGATGTTGTACTGGCCATATGTGCATTTGAATAACCTACCTACCCAGAATTTACTCTTGCTTAACGATGAACTCCTACACTTATAAGATCAAATAATTGCGATGTAAAAGGACTATATTACTACAGAACAAATGTTAACACACTTCCTACAGTTCCAGGAAAAAAGCCACAGAATATCATCATAGTAAGAGGTTCTTCTACCGGCGTAGCCGTACTTCTTACAGCAACTTGTATACTCTACCTCCGCTTGGTGCGTAAGGTTGCCAATCTTCAGTACCAGTGGCAGATACAGATGGGGGCCGCGCGGGGTGCTCGCCCACCCCATGGGAGGCTTCCCGCATTGCCACCCGCGCCGCCCCCGGCTGTCAGCCCGCACGCAATTCGTTCGTTTCATTCGCCAGTCGACTCGACTGAATCAAGTTATCGAGTAGTTGTATTTTCCATGTAGCACGGGCGTTCGCGTCATCGTATTTTATACGCTTCTGTCGGGTACATAGATAGCTAAAACATACCTGTCAGAAAAGTCGCTGCCATACTAGTGATCTAGATACGTTATTCTGTCTGCCACTTCTTCGACAAAAGAAGCGAATATTCTACTGTTTTCTTGTACAGAGAAACTTCGATACGTAGCGCTATAAATACGGACTATTCGCCGAATAGGAAGCTAGTGTACATTCAGAAGCAGAAATATTACTACTGAAGAATGAACAAGTACAAAGTCCCAGTTGCAGCAAGTGCAAGTGCGATGGTCAGTCAATAGTGAGAGTTCAAATGGTTCAAATGGCTCTGAGCACTATGAAAATTAACTTCTGAGGACATCAGTCCCCTAGAACTTAGAACTACTTAAACCTAACTAACCTAAGGACATCACACACATCCATGCTCGAGGCAGGATTCGAACCTGCGACCGTAGCGGTCGCGCGGTTCCGAACTGTAGCGCCTAGAACCGCTCAGACAAATAGTGAGAGTGATCAGTTGATCAGTTGATTGTGAAGTATTAATAATAGTAATTCATAGTAATAATGCTATGACATATTGGAAAAGAACTGCTTTTATTCCAACAATGGACCATTTTACGACTGACATGAGAGAATATTTTGCCGAATAAAATATTTATCATTTAAAATTCAACGTACATACAACCACTGAAACATGACGGTAATGATCTGGCACATAAATTGAAACAGTGCTTAACTGAACTACCATTCTTTGAATAAGAAACACTGTTTGATTCTTCGATGCAAGCAAACGAGCATAAACGTCCTTAATGATGCTGATTCTGTCATGTAAACGTTGTCTGTTTGTCCTAGAGCTGACTATCCATCTTTGCACACGCTGCATAAAACGTTTACTTGTCTACCTGCATCTATCGCTACAGTAAAAAGAGGTTTTTGAATACTGCAGCGTAAAAAGACATGGCTGAGGTCGACAATGAAGGAGGATCGAATTAATGGCTTAGCTCTGTTGAACACTCACTCTGACATTGATTGTGCTATTGACGACGTAATTAACCAATTTGCCAGGAACAATAGACGCAAAGAATTCATCATTTAAGGAAGAGAACCACAACTGTAACTTTTTATATCATAAGATGGCATTGTCTTGTATATGTGTATAGTCAGTTTAAATAAAACTTTCTTAAACTTTGCATGTGACTTGATTATTTTTTATTACAGTGAACGTAAAGGTAGCTCAAGATATCTTTAGCGCCCCCTCCTTGAGACTTTTCTGTAACCGCCAATGGTCCGGACCTACCGTTGTGCCAGACCTCCGTAGAATGGCTTGACGCCATAGCTAAGAATTGTTATCTCAAGGTAATTGCGCCAAAGTGGGTAATCAAATTACAGCAAGTAGAGCGAGAAAGATCTCGACCGTATTGGAAATTAAAACCTAGATTGATGTGGGAACAAATAAGGTAACTCACTCTTGTGGGATGTTGACCAATTGACAGTGTAATCTATGAAATACTAAAATGTTCCAGGTTGAAGTCACACAAATCGCCTGGTGTACATATAAATTTTAAAATTATTACCTGTCAGGGATGGAAGAGACTCGGAACAGCTCATACAGGGGGTAACAAACCAGTATTAGGGGCACGCTAAGAATGCCAATGTTCCAGAAGGAAGAGCACCGCTCATAATACATTTCCACTCCTAATCGAGCCGCAGTGAGAGCGTAAATTGTGCAGTATGATGGCATGCAATAAGTCATTCTGCGAGCCTCCCGATATGGAGGCATAGCCCGTAATGTCCGAGCTGAGCCACTCCACGGCGTCCTAGCAGTGATGGGAAGTGCGAAGGCAAGAGTAACTGAAAATAATTGAGACAGGGCGTTGAAGACGAGTCAGCTGACACCTCCAGAAAATGAAGAAAATTACCACATTGTCAAGTGCGATGACATCATGTCCAACATAAATACTCTCATTTCAGAAGCCTCAGTCTCATTGTCTGGTCATTCCATGCGCATCCAACGGAAGGAAAGTCTCACGAGTTACAGGATAACTCAGTTGGTGAATCATGATGGCTGTAGGCAGAGAAAACTTCGCCTCCAAAAACGTGGCCAGCTGGCTGAAGTAGAGTTGAGTCGGTGCAAGCTGCCACTGCTGTTTCTTCACAGCCGTGATTGATGAAAGATGTGATCGAGCCTGGGCTTTCCGCTGGTAAAGGACCGTACATAGTGACTGGAAACTACCGCCTTCATCCTGTTGCTCGAGATACCGTGCGTCCTCATTGGCTGTGTGTAGTACTGTTTCCCTGACTATACAATTTGTTGCTGATTTTGGTGCTGGAGTTATGTTCTCAAGACACCCAGTCTGTGTGATATGCTGTCGGCACTCGCTTTTAAGCGCACGTCGATCTTTCAGAGATCTGACGCGGCCCGCACTAGCTGTTGGTGAGCCGTGCAAGGCTTGAACCAACAGATACCTGTTCCAGGCATCTACACGACATTGTTGCTGGGTTCTAACTAGAGCTAGTGGTAAAATGTGGATATACCAGTATATCGATATCTTTCAAAAACATTATCGACGTAAATCGCACTTTTATTTTAGCGTTGTATCAATATATTGACTCTGAGCGGCTGCATGTGGCGCTTATACAGGGTGTTTCAAAAATGACCGGTATATTTGAAACGGCAATAAAAACTAAACGAGCAGCGATAGAAATACACCGTTTGTTGCAATATGCTTGGGACAACAGTACATTTTCAGGCAGACAAACTTTCGAAATTACAGTAGTTACAATTTTCAACAACAGATGGCGCTGTGGTCTGGGAAACTCTATAGTACGATATTTTCCACATATCCACCATGCGTAGCAATAATATGGCGTAGTCTCTGAATGAAATTACCCGAAACCTTTGACAACGTGTCTGGCGGAATGGCTTCACATGCAGATGAGATGTACTGCTTCAGCTGTTCAATTGTTTCTGGATTCTGGTGGTATACCTGGCCTTTCAAGTGTCCCCACAGAAAGAAGTCACAGGGGTTCATGTCTGGCGAATAGGGAGGCCAATCCACGCCACCTCCTGTATGTTTCGGATAGCCCAAAGCAATCACACGATCATCGAAATATTCATTCAGGAAATTAAAGACGTCGGCCGTGCGATGTGGCCGGGCACCATATTGCATAAACCACGAGGTGTTCGCAGTGTCGTCTAAGGCAGTTTGCACCGCCACAAATTCACGAAGAATGTCCAGATAGCGTGATGCAGTAATCGTTTCGGATCTGAAAAATGGGCCAATGATTCCTTTGGAAGAAATGGGGGCCCAGACCAGTACATTTTGAGGATGCAGGGATGATGTGACTGCAACATGGGGCTTTTCGGTTCCCCATATGCGCCAGTTCTGTTTATTGACGAAGCCGTCCAGGTAAAAATAAGCTTCGTCAGTAAACCAAATGCTGCCCACATGCATATCGCCGTCATCAATCCTGTGCACTATATCGTTAGCGAATGTCTCTCGTGCAGCAATGGTAGCGGCGCTGAGGGGTTGCCGCGTTTGAATTTTGTATGGATAGAGGTGTAAACTCTGGCGCATGAGACGATACGTGGACGTTGGCGTCATTTGGACCGCAGCTGCAACACGGCGAACGGAAACCCGAGGCCGCTGTTGGATCACCTGCTGCACTAGCTGCGCGTTGCCCTCTGTGGTTGCCGTACGGGGTCGCCCTACCTTTCCAGCACGTTCATCCGTCACGTTCCCAGTCCGTTGAAATTTTTCAAACAGATCCTTTATTGTATCGCTTTTCGGTCCTTTGGTTACATTAAACCTCCGTTGAAAACTTCGTCTTGTTGCAACAACACTGTGTTCTAGGCGGTGGAATTCCAACACCAGAAAAATCCTCTGTTCTAAGGAATAAACCATGTTGTCTACAGCACACTTGCACGTTGTGAACAGCACATGCTTACAGCAGAAAGACGACGTACAGAATGGCGCACCCACAGACTGCGTTGTCTTCTATATCTTTCACATCACTTGCAGCGCCATCTGTTGTTGAAAATTGTAACTACTGTAATTTCGAAAGTTTGTCCGCCTGAAAATGTACTATTGTCCCAAGCATATTGCAACAAACGGTGTATTTCTATCGCTGCTCGTTTAGTTTTTATTGCCGTTTCAAATATACCGGTCATTTTTGAAACACCCTGTATATTTATTTTATTTTATTTTTTTGTGTTATTTTCGGTTAGCATTCGAAATTATTCTTTGTAAATTGTAGTAGAACGTTGTTTTAGTTTCACTGTGTGAAGCAGTCTCACTACTTTTTGAGCTTTAATCGAGTCGAGTCTTTCTCTTTGACTGTGTGAACCAAGTATAGGTGGCACAAAAGAAGTCAGACTGCACTTTGGGGGAGGCAGTGTGAGTGGAATAACAAGATTTCCGGTGTGTAGAAATAGCGCAACAGTTCCGTTAAAAACAATTTTTAACTCAGTTAGTGTGTTCTCTCTTCACACCGACATCCTTAAAAACAGGTGCTGACAGTATTCAACTAAAATTTGAATGATAAGATTAGTGTTTGTCGTGGGGACGTGCGAGGGAAATACCGACGTAGTATGCGCTCAGAACTACCAACAGAAACTGCAACGCTTAACTTCACCACACCTTTTTGATACTGCAATTGCTAGATCGCTGGCGTCTGCAGAAATTAAAGCACAGGGAAGTTGACATGAAGTGTTCCGGACGAATTCGATATGTGACGAAACGAAACGACTGACTCACTGAAGACTTTTTCTTGTGCCACTTACACGTAGTTACCATTGATAGTAATGAGGTTATCGCCATGTGTGTACGTGCAACATTTACCCTTCAATTCAGGCTCTAGGGGACAAGCAGGCTGCTAGCTCTTTGATGTACACAATATCCAATCATAAATCACTACTTAAAAATACAGCCTAAAACCGCCAGTACATTTACAAAGTGCAGCCAATATTTTTACGGGCAAATACGTCGAAATATTTTCCGCGGATATATTGACTCTGTTTTCGATAATCCTTGGGCCGATGATGCAATTTCTTTAAACATCGATATTTATGAATCGCAACATTATTAATAATATCAACAGTTCTCGTCCTGACCTACACCACAGCCGTGGCCATCAAAGTGCTGCATCCACATTTCTTGTCGGACTCGAGTATGTGTTTCAGTGCGCCTTCCACCAGGCCATGGGAAGACAACCCCTACTGTAAAATAACAAATACTAAATTTGTTTCCTCTTAATGCTGTTTCGCTGGTGTCATAGGGCGTATGACAGCCACCCTCACCTACTCCCGAGTTTGATCTACTGCAAATGGAGCGCCACCATCTCACTTGATAATCTTCAACGTCCACTAAAAATCCTGATCCGAGAACTGACTGCTACTTTTCGGTACTGGCTGCTATGATTCTCTGTTTGCGCAGCCTTTACTATATTATTTCTGCCACCAGCGATTATGCTTCTAAACTACCTATTATTTAATAATAAATCTTCTACCACAATGTCTATAACACCTCCTACCTTCTAAAATTCAGTAAGGTTCTCATGTATATCTTTCTGGAGCAGCACACATGGAGGAAATCATATTGCGGAAACATGGCTTAGCCACAGGCTGGGGGATTGTTTCCTGAATGAATTATCACTCTCCAGTGGAGTGTGCGATGATCTGAAATTCCCTTGCATATCAAAACTTTGTGCCGGATCGGAACTTGAATCTGGAGCATCCATAAGGCTAAGTATATCACCCTGTGGTATCCATTCCCATTCTTCAATCAGAGCCCGAGAAAATTCTTGGACGTCTGTAGTGGAACAGAACGGCCACGAACATGTCTGACAAATATGTCCCACATATGCAGGATGGCGTTTAGGTCGGAAACCACCACCGGCCATTCCATTATTTCAACGTCCCGGCGTCGCAAGACACTCTTGCTGACAACCGCAACACGAGTTCTGGCGTTAGAATACATTCAGAGCCACCACCGTATGCAGGAATTACGACATGGTCCAACAGGGGTAAGGGGTAAGGTGTCCCAGGACAATGACAAGATCCATAAGCTGTCAATACTGAAGCCTCCACGCAACATTAAAGAACCATGAAAATCTTTTGACTTCATGAACAACATTCGCCAGGTACCGCTTACCACGGGGTCAGCACAACAACGTGGCCATCACCTTGAGTCACAGGTTATCTAGACTCGTCTATGAATTACACGATTCGACAGTGACGAAGTTGCCAGATGATATGAAAACGGCAGACATAATGGAGATCTACAACATGTCGTGTAAAGCAGGCTACTCGAACAGGATGTCAAGGTCGTACGGTCCTTTCGTATAACCTGTTCATTACAGTCTGATCAGACACAGCGACTACAGTGGACCTCCTGAGATCGCATTGGAGTGCTCCTGCTGTACGATGCCGCAACACAGAGATGGCGAGATATCGGTCTTCACATGGGGTTGTAATGCGTCGAAAACCTTATCCAACTCGCCTTGTGTACTGACTTCTCCCCCTGTAGCGTGTCCACAACCCATGGATGACACACGGAGAGTTGTTGGTATGTGCAGCAACAGGACCGAAAGATGCAGATGCATCCTTTATAAATTGCATTGCACGTGCAACGTTCACAAATGACTACTGCCATCTGCGTACCATTAACACTACCGCATCTTACTATATTATCAGTACACCGATAATGTTACTTTTGTGAAAGGATATGGAAATGAGCATGAGGTTCTTACTGGATTACTGTTGTAGGAAGGTATAACAGAGGAAATTGGATTCGAACCAAGATTCTGTTAGCTGTAAGTAAACTACAGTTACGTAAAGAGAACAGTCGCCGGCCTTATTAGAGAAATTTATATCAAGTACTTGCATGGTTTATAAAGAAAGTTAAATATTGGTATTTACCTTACTTGAAACTGAAATACTATTTTTGCTTATAGGAGAAGTGGCAGTAGTACACTTTAGCAAGCTGTATATCAGTGGTTTATCAAGAATGACCAGAGGGAGTATTAAAACATCTTGGCTACATCTGGCTCTGAGTAACACTTACTGCCTGTTTAAGAAGAAAGTTACTGATCGTCACAGGAAAATGATTACTAATCGTGGAGCAACTGCAACTTAGACAAGAGATTCTTTTACCAGCTTGCTTATTGGGCGATACTGTCACTGACAATGTTTTTCAATAATTCAGTTGAATACTCCGTTTACTGTTTTTTATGCAATATAGCTCAAATGGAACAGGTGGTACCTGGATCTAGTATAGTTTGATTTGTTGTATCCAGTTGCTTCTTATAGGACACTAATAATACTGAATCGGCAAATGCATTTCATTAATGTTGTCGTTGTAATATAAAATTTACATTTGAATCAAGAGTTAGAAAACAAACTATCAGTAGAGTCAGATCTAGGCTTGACATTTAAGTCACAAAATGAGAAACACTGTCAACTTTATACACACGAAATTGTAAACATTGTTACATACTAAAGTGCACAAATATTAAATATCTAATGCTGGTCCGACAGTTTTTTCAGGTAACTGTAATACTTCACTGAGATTTCAATAAGAACACTCTTTAAGCAAAACCCTGTAGATCGTCTTCTTGGAATTGCGCTTTTAGTGAAACTCTAACCATCCTCTTGTGAAAATACTGGGAAAATTTCAGACATAAGACCCACTCCACAAAATTTTTTCACTGGAGTCAAAGAAGACAGAAATTTTTGGCTTCAGTAAAATCGAATACTCGAATCTATCTTAGCGCTTTAGATATGACCCTGTCTAGGTAAATAATTAAGGAAAAAGACGTTGTTGCCGAACACAAAGTTTACAGATCATAAATTTATTACTGGTTACTAAAAATCGTAAAATGTCCACGCTGTCAGCTGACTTTTTGAGATCGAGATGTTGTCAGTGTCGATCTCTTGTGGGTATTTAAAGAGGGTGGCAGAAGTATCCACGGCTCTTGCTATATAAGGAGCTATGAAATTTCTGTTCATAGCGTCGTATTCTCGTATTTCGGAGCTAGCTAAGGAATGCCATGCTTGATGAGCCTAATATCTTCCACAACTGTCGCTATATGACATAATCTTGTAGCTCATCTTGACTCATTTCATTCTCAAGACCCGAAAACTTTGTATGCAAGTCTCCGATTGACTCTCACCACGAAAGTGCCGTGAAGTTCGACCGCCTAATCCAGCATTTCTATACGTAGCAACCTTATCTCTATGCAGCAGGACTTCACTCCGAGTCTTACATCATTGCAATTCTAAATGAAGATGCATGAACCAGTATTACAAGTGAAGATTTAAAATTTCCATTCTTTTGCAGAACATTGCTTTTGAAATTACATTGATAGATTAATTGCTTTGACATAAATGGACCTACGTAATGAACAAAACGTTTTCTTAGATGTTACATCAAAGAGCTTGATGTTACAGACGTCACATTACGTAAATACAAAGAAGATAGATAAGATAAATATAGATAAAGTCGATAACAATGTTACAGCCTCACTAGAAGACAGTGGGACACCGGTACTCACTTCTTTCTGAGAATTCACTGACACTGTAATGCAGAACACAGCTAACATATGGCGAATGATTTTAATGGTTGCCAATGAAAAGCGAAGATATCAAGCCATAGAATAAGACGATAGGCACCGCCTGTATCAAAATGCCAGTAGGTGTAACGCAATGGACGGTGATAAAATGTGTTCCCCTAATCCTTTTGAACAATTTATTACAGTCTTTGTCACTGGAGCCTGCCGTCTTGCATCACTGCACAATGCGTGTCTTCAGGAACAGACAGGTAGGGCTTCCGCAAAGGAAGGGGTCGACACTTCATGATGATTTACGTAGGTATACACTCGTATGCACACAAATTTTCTATTTTGGACAGGGACAGCGGTCAACATTATCACAGAAATGAAGTGAAATAGTCCATTCGCCTGGTTTCCAGGAGATTTCCCTTTTGTAGCCTGCGACTGCCAGAACTGGAAGTCTTCTCCGAAGTATTCTCAGTTGGAAACCCATCTACCCCACTCTCACCGTACCGTACAACTTGGATGAAAAGAACAAAGTTTTACAGGCACCCTCCCGGCTCTCAGGAGAACGTAATAATGGAAGATGAAACATATAAGTTAAGCTATAAAAAACAATTCAACTGTCACCAAACTCATCAGTAGTAGGGAGACGGGGTCACCACTCCAATTTTGATATCAAATTGCAATGCAAATTTATTAAATTGATCAATTAATTCCCCCCCCCCAGACCACGACCACCCCGCCCCCGACCACACCCACACCCAAGCAGAGATAATGTCATCTGTTTTCTCAGTCGGCATGTGGGTCACAGCTCCCTCCCTCCTCCCTCCCCTTTCCTCACGTACCCTATTGACCACCGATATTCAACAATTTCTTTCAGCCTTGTGAACAAATTACACGACCTGATAGTTTCCCTCATGTTCAGTGTCTGTAAATAAACTGTCATGCACGTGTGTATTACGAACATTTCAGACACGTGAAATAACACTAGAGAATACAGTCTTTCACGTCATTGCCTCACATGTCAGAAGAAGAAAACATTCATTTTATGTTTAACAATAAGAAGCTATGATTCAAGAGGACGTAGATGTTTTGTACTCTGTGGCAGGTCCAGTTTTACCAGTGTGATGCTGTATCATACTAGCATTTACAAAACAAATCGTGAGAGCTTGTCTCGCCCTGTGTAGATAGGAGATTCAAATTCAATTAAGAGATATCACCGGAACGAAAATAAAGAGGAAGGAAACGAAACGCCTTTGAATAATCATTCCATGGTGCCCTAGCCATGTGCTCCAGCCACCAGGTGATAGGCTAAGTTATTTAATTGACCATATGAGTCAGTTTAAATGACTAGCCATTTTTTTAGTACTCCGATTACATTCACCAAGTAGGTCAGATGGGGATCCGCGGAACATGATGTTCTTTTCGAGGAGCATTATTGAGAAACGGCAATTGAAGCTGATCACAGACGGATTCTACAGCCCACACCATAAATTTCACTTAAGTACTGTTTGTATGAAAAACACAATCGTAAAGACCATGTTAAAGTCACCCTACATAAAAAGCAATCTTGAGTCTAAAGGCACACACAAGTCGCTGATAACGTTACACTTTCTGGTTGAAATGCTGTCTACGATTTGGAATAAAAAATATCCATTCTACGACATACTTGCATTGGTTCCTGTAGAAACGTCTTTTAATGATTACAGCCACTGGTGCATCATATTCGTGCTACTCTCATATGTCGAAACGAGTCACCTTTTCCAAACATATCTGCTAAGCATCCCATACCTCAAAAACCTGTTTCTTCGACAGTCCCTCTGCATCTTGTAACTGCTCCTCAGTCTCTCCCCACTTCGTCCACGTAATCGTCACAAATTAAGTCAGGTCTGAACGGAAGTCGGAGAGCGCTATACCTACCTAAGACCCTCTGCATCTCGTGGAAAAACAGGACGAGCTGAGTTAAATTGACAGAAGCGCGTTTTGTCCACTCGGTGGAAAGGGCAACATGTCACAGCTCCGCCAAACGTGCACAGTGTATAAGGCCAGGGGCAAACGAAGCCTTCCCCAGCAACAAGAGGTTCAAATGGCTCAAATGGATCTAAGCACTATGAGACTTATCATCTGAGGTCATCAGTCCCCTAGACTTAGAACTACTTAAACCTAACGACATCACACACATCCACGCCTGAGGCAGGATTCGAACCTGCGACCGTAGCAACAGCGCGGTTCCGGACTGCAGCGCCTAGGACCCCTCGGCCACAGCGGCCGGCCAACACGAGGTAGTATAAAAGGTAGTAGCAGCAGTTACGGTGGTGTTTCTTTTTGGGAAATTTGGGAAGACTCCGCATCATAAAAGGCATGTAGGAAGGATGAGGATTTTGCTACTGCATCGTGACACGTCTCCAAACTACATACGTGTTCAGCAGTCCAAAGGAGATCTGTGTCCCTCAGGGTGCATTCATGTATATCACCCAAACATTCTCTCCCACCTCAGTATTTTGTAACATCCAAGAGAGAAAACCTACGAACTATGACAACTGCGCTACTGTCATCTTTTAGAG
Organism: Schistocerca americana; assembly: GCF_021461395.2. Lineage (NCBI taxonomy): Eukaryota > Metazoa > Arthropoda > Insecta > Orthoptera > Acrididae > Schistocerca > Schistocerca americana. Next base: position 626,712,610 of record NC_060122.1, read on the forward strand.
AACTCGATAGGATATTACCGAACCCCAGTCTTCTGATATATCTCAAACAAGTGAAGGGTTTATTTCAATAGTGGTACAAGTCCATTTTCGTTCATTTTGAGGTACAAAGTCCTAAAGTTAAATGAGTGCTGAAAAATCTGCCATTGAGATAGAAATATTCAAGTATTTGGCTTGTTGCTAGAGATGAACCTTTCGTTCTGTTTGTTTGAACCATTAATTTCCACAGCATTATAGGCACAAAAGCAAAGGTATCGGAGGTGTACCGCTATTGAAATACAATAAACAGACTATTGTATATAAACCAGTTAATTCTTTTATTGCAAATAATTTTTATTACCGTTTTAATGTACACCTCCTTATTAAATTCACATGTATAAACGAAATACACAGTACGGTATGTTTCAGGTCAATTAGTTTCTGTAATACTAAGGATTAAATCATTCTTCTTCTTCATGTTCCAGACCTCTGTCTTCTTTCTGTAGATGAAGGAATTAACTATATTTGATAGCTGGAATATAAGGGAGCAAATCAAGCATTTTTCTTTTTCAGCACTTTCTTCATGTGTGGTTGAAGTTTTGAAACTGCAATAGTACCATATGCGTGTGGCCTCCTTCTACCACTTTTGCGAGCAAAGTTTAGGACGCGGAAGTCAGTGTCATAGTTCAGTGTTTCCTTGTAGAGCATTTTGTACGGTTTCTGCCTCTCAAAACGCATCCATTTTATTTTCAGCCAATTACATTTTGTTTCCTTCTTACCACTGCGTTTAGTAACAGTTTCGGTGCTAAAAACTCAGACTGCTTCATTTCTGTGGATAGAAATTTATTTTTTCTGCCAATTTTCCTAATTGTTTCAAAAATATCATCTGGGAAAAATAGACACTCTTTCTTATTTAATTGTTTCTCTATCTGGACAAAATCCCTGTCATTTGGCAGCTGTGAGTGACCTGGGAGCAAGAACTGTAAATCCCCGTCCGGAGTTGCCGAGCGGTTCTAGGCGCTACAGTCCGCAACCGCGCGACCGCTACTGTCGCAGGTTCGAATGCTGCCTCGGGCATGGATGTGTGTGGATGTCCTTAGGTTAGTTAGGTTTAAGTAGTTCTAAGTTCTAGGGGACTGATGACCTCAGCAGTTAAATCCCATAGTGCTCAGAGCCATTTTTTGAACTGTAGATCAATAATGTTGACATGAAATTGAGGAGATCCCGTAACTTTCATTAGTGTTAGACAATTATGTTCCTGTTTTGCCCACCACACGTATCACTGTACGCAACCACCTGTTTTTGTGAAGTGACACCATTTTCAATATGTTTCAATAGATAGGTACCAATTTCCTGTGAACCCCTTGAACCAGATGTTACATCCCGAAAAAACATATGGATTCTGCCGTCAGTTAAATTGTGGCATCCAAAATTATACACATACATGTTTCTTTCGTAGTACGATATCGATGTTCTCAGTTTAGAGCAATGCAAGTACTTTTTGCAGGTCAAAGGTAAACACGAACATCTGAGAATCTGCCTCTATAGTACATGCTGTGTCTGTAACCATTGCTGTTCTTGCAGCTTCAGCCCTCCTAAGGTAAAGCTCGTTTTCAGTTTGAAGCTTTCTTTTTCCTTCTGCATTGGTAGCAGAGTTCATTTCAAAGCTCATCGGGATGTCGAAATGACAGGTTCAAGTCATTGTTAAAGATTTTTCGACAGATGTGCTCCGACACTATTTCTTTGTTCTGAGAAATGCATTTATCTTTGTACAAATCGTACATTCTGCCCACACACACATCTCAGGGTTTAAAAACCTTTTGTGGGCATTATCCTTCCTTGCATAAAGGCTCTCGGAAACTGGAAAGCTTTTGATGTGTTATTTTACATCATTGATCAGACCATCCGGTACAGAGAATTGGTTCTGATATTTGCCCTTTCCATCAAGTTGAGGTGTATCTTATTCCTTGCTTTTTGTTAAAAGCCTAGAGAGTCGTTCATTTGAAATGTCAAAAGTATTCAACAAAAACTTCTTGCATACTATTGCACATTTTCCGTTCACATGTAATCGATATTCATAAATACAGAGCTATCTCTTGGTCGTCGGCGGTTAACTGAATGATACGTGCATAAACCATTCAGATAACTATTTTGGTGAATTCTACCCATAAACCAGACATTGTCAAATAACGTCTTCCTCTCATCCTCTGAAATCTTATGGAAATATATACGTGCACACCTGCAGTCCACATTGCAAAACGTTTTGTGAGGAATTATTTTACCAGTTGCTGTGAAGTAAAACTCCCCAGCGTTCTTTTTTTCCCTTCACATATGCTCTTCATATGTGTCCGTTCTCCTTGCATCCTTCTTGCTTCGAGTATGCTTCCTTTTTGTCTGCATATTTGGGCTGCACCGTTCGCAAAGGCATCAGTAACAGTGTCTCCTGTTTCGTCAGTTTTTGAACTTTCATTGGAAGTTTCGTCGTCATCGCTATTGGTATCAAGACAGAAAGTAACACGAGTTATGGTTTATACAGCACCATATAATTGAAAACGTGTGTATATGTGAAATACATTAAGATCGATACCCTCATTTTCCATTGTTATGCTCAACACAACCTTCATTCTCGCATATTCCATTTCTGCAACAAAATGTCTATAATGCTGAGAGAAACGTAAGTAAATTCTTTTTACCTGCAATAGATTGAAAACTGGGATCATGAATTGTATCATAGTCACTTGATAGTGCTCCTGAATCCATTATCTTAGCAAGAAATAGCAACACCCTGCAATGCACAAAAGCATATGGATTTGTGCCACTACTGAAATAAATTCTTACTTGCTTTCTCTAATGCGTCAGCATTGAAGCGTACTCCGTTGGCAGCAGGACGAAGCTGGAACTGTCCCGCTATGCAAATAAATTAAAAACGACTTGTGTGAGTCCGTACGTGAGGATAGCTCTACTTTTTTGGAAAATGGACTTCAAACACTATTGAAATAAGCTCTTCAAATACAGCCTGCCTTTCGGCATTGACCATATGTGGCGATCCTATTAAATATACAGGTATTGGTTCATTGGAGCAGGTGGCTTGTGAGCAAAGTCACTTCCACAGACTGATGGAAGGTAGTAGGACCATATCCAACAGACGATCACATGAGAGGGATCCTGTATTGTTCTTTCATAAGAAGCTTCGTTTGTAATACATCCAGTAAGTGAACACCGCCATACACTTTGTTTTTTCTACGATGATTTAGATGTCTCTGTCAGCTGCTGCTAAACCGACATTAACACGATTCGATCCTTTGGCTCTGACAGAAAGCTAAACATCGCATAGCATAGACTATACAGCAACGCAACACAGGCTGATAGAAATAAAACACAGAGGCCATGTTTCTCATTGACAAAAATGTGGAAGACATCGCAGCATATGAAAACTAGAAGTGTGTGCGGTATTGTAGAGCGCTTCCAACAGCTATTCGAAGGTGATGACCTGTACAGTTAATCTCGTCTACCCCATCGACAGGATAGCGGGTTCCTTCATTCTGCAGTCATGTACATAATTACTGTTTCGGTGTTGACCATCGTCGGAAGGTCATGTCCACAGCACACGCGAGGTAGTACAAATAAGAAGAGGTATTGTCATCTTATTGATGAAAAAAAGCAAAAATAAAAACATGTGAAGTGCATCGCAATGTATGGAAACAGAGCGAGTCAGCAGCATTGAGGAATGCTTCCAAAACAACTCTATGGAGGTGATGACCATTACGTCTAATCCCATGCTCTACAGCGACAAGTGGCAGATATCCAGTTTCCCGCCGCGGCTCCCTCCATCTCAACCGAGTGGTGGAAGACAATCATTATGCGGTAATCAACAGCGTACAGTGGGCGGTCTGGATGGGAAAGACACTGTTGATATGGGTTGATGTACTGTAACACACACCGCAGGTGACAGTGAGATCAATTTTAGCAATTTTACCTATTGTTCCGTAATTTCACTTAGTGACACTGCAGAACTCTTTCCAGTTTCAACATCATCGCTAAATCATCCATCCATTATTTTGCAAGTGCCATATACTAGATTGTGAATGCAGCTAGAAGACTATGCAGTACATCCACTCGACCATAAACATCAAAGTGTACCAGACATCATCCTATACCAATGCAGAGAGGTTACCTACATACACTACTGGCCATTAAAATTGCTACACCAAGAAGAAATACTGATGATAAACGGGTATTCATTGGACAAATATATTATACTAGAACTGACATGTGATTACATTTTCACGCAATTTGGGTGCATAGATCCTGAAAAATCAGTACCCAGAACAACCACCTCAGGCCGTAATAATCGTCTTGATACGCTTGGGCATTGAGTCCAACACAGCTTGGATGGCCTGTACAGGTATACCTGACCATACAGCTTCAACACGAGACCATAGTTCATCAAGAGCAGTGACTGGCGTATTGTGACGAGAGAGTTGCTCGGCCACCATTGACCAGACGTTTTCAATTGGTGAGAGATCTGGAGAATGTGCTGGCCAGGGCAACAGTCGAACATTTTCTGTATCCAGAAAGGCCCGCACAGGACCTGCAACATGCGGTCGTGCATTATCCTGCTGAAATGTAGGGTTTCGCAGCGATCGAATGAAGAGTAGAGCCACGGGTCGTAACACATCTGAAATGTAACGTCCACTGTTCAAAGTGCAGTCAATGAAAACAAAATGTGACCGAGACGTGTAACCAATGGCACCCCATACCATCACGCCGGGTGATACGCCAGTATGGCGGTGACGAATACACGCTTCCAATGTGCGTTCACCGCGATGTCGCCAAACACGGATGGGACCATCATGACGCTGTAAGCAGAACCTGGATTAATCCGAAGAAATGACGTTTTGCCATTCGTGCACCCGGGTTCGTCGTTGAGCACACGATCGCAGGCGCTTGTGTCTGTGTTGCAGCGTCAAGGGTAACCGCAGCCATAGTCTCCGAGCTGATAGTCCATGCTGCTGCAAACGTCGTCGAACTGTTCGTGCAGATGGTTGTTGTCTTGCAGACGTCCCCATCTGTTGACTCAGGGATTGAGACGTGGCTGTACGATCCGTTACAGCCATGCAGATAAGATGCCTGTCATCTCGACTGCTAGTGATTGGAGGCCGTTAGCATACAGCACGGCGTTCCGTATTACCCTCATGAACCCACCGATTCAGTATTCTGCTAACAGTCATTGGATCTCGACCAACGCGAGCAGTAATGTCGCGATACGATAAACCACAATCGCGATAAGCTGCAATCCGACCTTTATCAAAGTCGGAAACGTGATGGTAAGCATTTCTCCTCCTTACACGAGGCATCACAACAACGTTTCACCAGGCAACGCCGGTCAACTGCTGTTTGTGTATGAGAAATCGGTTGGAAATTTTCCTCTTGTCAGCACGTTGTAGGTGTCGCCACCGGCGCCAATCTTTTGTGAATGCTCTGTAAAGCTAATCATTCGCATATCACAGCATCTTCTTCTTGTCGTTTAGATTTCGCCTCTGTAGCACGTTATCTTCGTAGTGTAGCAATTTTAATGACCAGTAGTGTATTTCCAGCACACTGTTCATAGTGCAGAGTTTGTGATTACGTCTGGTCATCTTTCCCTGTGTGGATGGGCGCCACAGAGTATTGTCACATTCGTAGAATAAAGTCGTCAATCCCCCCACATTGTCCTTGACCAATTCTTCCTGCAACACTAAACTGTTCCACAGCACCCATCCCAAAGCACAAGATGTCGACGAGGGTCGCACTTCTTATCGGTGTAGCAGACAAGAAAGTGTTGCGCAGTTGTAAAAGACGGTTTATACTTGGTGAAGGTCCAGAGGTATGGAGTTTGAAACGTTTAAAGTAAGTCAACCGTCCAATCAATTCCGAAGCGTGGCTCCACTGCCCGGAGTCAGTACCAGGAAGGTACCAGCATGAGAGAAATTACCGTAGAGCATAAACGCACTCACCGATGATTCCACTGTTCTGCACCTAAATGTGCTACATTGATAGAGTCATATAGTTTCCGACGTCATAAGCGCGTGACTGCGTGTGAGATCGCTCTCTAAGTTTTCATCTATTTTTAGTTTTCAGATATATATTTTAACTGTTTTTGTGATAATATTTACTGTATAAGTGACTTATTAGTGGTTTCTTCATTCACCTCTGCATTTCGTGTGTTGTGGCCTGATATTTGTGAGTGTTTCGTATCGAGCAACTTAACCTCTTACCCGTGTTTACATTCCGCGCTGACCAGTTGCAGCTGTAGCGGCGCATCGAAAGCTAAGTACTAATTAATTGTTTGTGTATAGTAGTTTATTTAGGAACTTTAGTAGTCTTCAACCGGTGTTCTTGGTGTTTTCCGGTGAAATAACTTCAGAAGAAATTTTTGCGAACTGCTTTCAGTTTCGTTACTGTCATTAGACGTTTGATTTTCTTTCTGTGTTAGTATTTTGTTATATTCTCATTTGTTGTTGATTAATACTGTCAATAATAGTAGTTACTTCCCTTGTAGAGCAAGTTTGTGATAATTGTAGTCAGTTTTTAACATCTTCTTATTGTAGTAGCGGAACTTAGATGAAGTTGTTTTCTTGTTTCAATAATTGTAAAATTTTACCATGAGTGAGAAGTGTGGGCTTTGCCGTAGGTTCGTGAGTAGTGGATTGCGGTGTGAGACTTGTTCGAAGTATTTTCACTGGGGGGAATGCAGTGGGGAAGCCAGTGGGCATTCTGGTGAGATCCTCTCCTGGAACTGCAGGTTATGTAGCAAGAGTAAGTTGATAGAGGAGCAGGAGCGTAAGATCTGTGCCCTTCAGGTGCAGTTGAAAAACGCACAGGAGGAGCTAGATAGGATGAGGAGGGAGAAGGGGGTTGGGGAATGGGAGCTGGCTGTTGGCAAGAGATCTGCTAGGAGAAGGAGATTTTCAGATAGTTTTACTATTGGTGTTTGTAATAGATATGACCAACTGTCAGAGTCTAGTGGAGAGGAATCTCTAGTAGCTGTAGATGTAGGAAGTATGCAGCAGACCTCAGCAGTTACGGTGGCTAGGACAGTTGCAAAGTCTAAGAGAAAGAAGAAGGTTCTGCTGTTAGGTAGTTCTCATGGTAGAGGTGTAGGCCAGCAGTTGCAGGAAGTTTTGGGGAGTGAGTACCAGGTCACCAGCATTGTGAAGCCTAATGCAGGATTGGCTCAGGTGACTTTTAACATAGGGGGGTTATGTAGGGATTTTACTAAAGAGGATCAGGTAGTGATTGTGGGTGGGGCTGGTAATAGTATTGATAGGGATGGGAAGTATGACATAGATGGTGACCTGGAAAAGATAGCCACTCAGACTGGCAACACGAATGTGCATTTCGTGGAACTGTTTCAGCGTCACGATCGGCCTCATCTTAATATAGCCGTCAGGCGTAATAACATGAGACTTGGGGGTGCGCTGATGACAGAAGGCATGAGTCACATTTCAGTGGTGTCGGTGGAGTCTATCAGTAGGACGGGTTTCACTAGACATGGCCTGCACCTCAACAGGTATGGGAAGGGGAGGTTGGCAAAACTTATAGGTGACAGCATAGGTGGGGGTGGTGGGATCACTCATGGGAAAATTCCGGTAGTTGTGGGTGTTAGAGCTGTACCTTTTTTAGATTGAAGTCAGCTGATAGGTATTCCTGCTTAATGGAAGTCTCTCTAACAAAGAAACCACTTTCTACAAAGCTTGGGTATCCGATTAATGAGGGAATTAGTATATTTCATCAAAATATACAAGGTATTCGAGATAAAGTTAGTGAACTGCTTATAGATGTTGACTCTGAAATTATTGGTATATCTGAACACTTCTTAAATAAGGAGATAATTCAGAGGCTTCCTTTACCAGGGTACAGGTTGGCTGGCAGCTTTTCTAGGAGCTCTTTGCGGTGTGGGGGAGTAGCCATGTATGTGAAAAACGGTATCCCATTTGAGTCAATTGATGTTTCAAAGTACTGCACTGAAAAGGTGTTTGAATGTTGTGCAGGTGTGGTTAAATTTAGTGGAGCTAAACTTCTTATTGTTGTTATTTATAGATCCCCAGACTCCGATTTCACAACATTTTTGCTAAAGCTAGAGGAGGTTCTTGGTTCACTTTATAGGAAATACAAAAAGTTAGTTATATGTGGTGACTTCAATATTAATTGTATAAGTGATTGTGCAAGGAAAAGGATGCTGGTAGACCTCCTTAATTCATATAATCTTATGCAAACCGTATTCTTTCCAACGAGAGTGCAAGGGAACAGTAGAACAACCATAGACAATATTTTTGTTCATTCGTCATTATTAGAAGGGCATTCTGTTAGCAAAAAAGTGAATGGCCTTTCAGATCATGATGCACAAATTTTAAGTCTAAAAGATTTTTGTGCTTCAACACATGTTAAATATAGTTACCAACTTTTTAGGAAAGCTGATCCAGTTGCTGTACAGACTTTTGTAAACCTTATCAAGGAACAAGATTGGCAAGATGTTTATAGTGCTGATACAGTAGACGATAAATATAATGCTTTCCTCAAGACTTTTCTCGTGCTCTTTGAAAGTTGCTTTCCGTTAGAACGTTTAAAACAGGGTACTAGCACAAACAGGCAGCCTGGGTGGCTGACTAAAGGGATAAGAATATCTTGTAGAACAAAGTGGCAATTATATCAAAACGTTAGAAACAGTCAAAATCTAAATGCAGCAGCCCATTACAAACAGTATTGTAAGGTGCTTAAAAAAGTTATTAGGAAGGCAAAAAGTATGTGGTATGCAGATAGAATAGCTAAGTCTCAGGATAAAATTAAAACCATATGGTCAGTCGTAAAGGAAGTGGCTGGTCTGCAGAGACAGGTCGAGGATATAGAATCAGTGCGTAGTGGGGATGTCCGTGTTGCTGATAAGTCGCATATATGTACAGTACTTAATAATCACTTTCTGAATATAGCAGGTGAGCTAAATAGAAACCTAGTCCCAACAGGGAATCATATAGCGCTCTTAGAAAAAAGTGTTCCGAGACTGTTACCTGAAATGCTCCTCCATGATACTGACAAGAGGGAGATTGAGTTAATAATTAAATCACTAAAGACCAAGAACTCTAATGGATATGACGGGGTATCTAGCAGAATACTGAAGTATTGTTCCACGTATATTAGCTCAGTACTTAGCCATATCTGTAACTTTTCCTTTAGCAGTGGTCGGTTTCCTGACCGATTAAAGTACTCGGTAGTGAAGCCACTTTATAAAAAGGGAGACAGGGATAATGTTGACAATTATAGACCTATTTCTATGCCATCGGTGTTTGCTAAAGTTATCGAGGGGCTTGTATATACAAGGTTACTGCAGCATTTAAATTCACATAATTTGCTGTCAAATGTACAGTTTGGTTTTAGAAATGGCTTAACAACTGAAAATGCTATATTCTCTTTTCTCTGTGAGGTTTTGGACGGATTAAATAAAAGGTTGAGAACGTTAGGTGTTTTCTTTGATTTAACGAAGGCTTTTGACTGTGTTGACCACAAAATATTACTGCAGAAGTTGGAACATTATGGTGTAAGGGGAGTAGCTTACAATTGGTTCGCCTCCTACTTTAAGAACAGAAAGCAGAAGGTAATCCTCCGCAATATTGAGAGTGGTAATGATGTTCAGTCCCAATGGGGCACTGTTAAATGGGGCGTTCCCCAAGGGTCGGTGCTGGGGCCACTGCTGTTCCTTATTTATGTAAATGATATGCCTTCTAGTATTACAGGTGATTCAAAAATATTTCTGTTTGCTGATGACACCACCTTGGTAGTGAAGGATCTTGTGTGTAATATTGAAACATTATCAAATAATGTAGTTCATGAAGTAAGTTCGTGGCTTGTGGAAAATAATTTGATGCTAAATCACAGTAAGACTCAGTTTTTACAGTTTCTAACCCACAATTCAACAAGAACTGACATTTTAATCAGACAGAATGGGTATGTTATAAGCGAGACGGAACAGTTCAAGTTCCTAGGAGTACGGATAGATAGTAAGCTGTTGTGGAAAGCCCATGTTCAGGATCTTGTTCAGAAACTAAATGCCGCTTTATTTACCATTAGAACAGTATCTGAAATAAGTGACATTTCAACACGAAAAGTAGTATACTTCGCATATTTTCATACGCTTATGTCATATGGTATTATTTTTTGGGGTAATTCTTCTGATTCAAAAAGGGTATTTTTGGCTCAAAAACGGGCTGTTCGAGCTATGTATGGTGTAAGTTCGAAAACCTCTTGTCGACCCCTATTCAATAGTCTGGGAATTTTGACATTGCCCTCACAGTATGTATTTTCTTTAATGTCGTTTGTTGTTAGCAATATTAGCTTATTCCCAAGAGTTAGCAGCTTTCACTCAGTTAATACTAGGCAGAAATCAAATCTGCATGTGGAATGCACTTCCTTGACTCTTGTGCAGAAAGGAGTGCAGTATTCTGCTGCATCCATTTTCAATAAGCTACCACAAGAACTCAAAAATCTTAGCAGTAGCCCAAACACTTTTAAGTCTAAACTGAAGAGTTTCCTCATGGCTCACTCCTTCTATTCTGTCGAGGAGCTCCTGGAAGAGATAAAAAATTAAGCAAATTCCAGTGTTACATTCTTGATTTTCTTTATTTAAACTAACGACTTGTTTCATTTTATCTGTTTCTACAATCGTGTTATAATTTCATGTATTGACTCGTTCCATGACCATGGAGACTTCTCCTAAATGTGGTCCCACGGAACAATAAATAAATAAATAAATAAATAAAAAAAAAGTATTAGTCTTGCGGAATGCAACGCTGTTAATACTCTTTTGGGGGATATATTTATCCAACATCAGACGTACAATCGTAATGCAAGTAATTTATCCCATTCACTTCGGTGACAAATTTTAAAATGACAAAACTACTTCCTTCTACTCTATTCCGGTATCCTACGAAGGCATCGTCAGTGTTTATCCACAGTTCGAGCTGCTTGTAAATCAACAAGAACGAAGTCTGAAGATTGTTGTTCTGTCACCTAGGAAATTAATGGACTTTATACGTAATTTTTAAGTCGGAAATGTACGTACCCTCAATCACACTTCCCATGTTAGTCGTGATTATCAGTAGTAATAGTGGTACCTGTAGTATCGGTTTTGATGCATGCGGCTATGTCTCACTAAGAAATACACTGAAGGAAAACCGACTTGAATATTTTCGATAGCTGATAGACTGAGGTGCCATAAACATGTTGCTGCAGGAAAATAGACACGAAGATGCAGCAACTTCTTACGGGGGAGTGAGCACCACGGTAAGTGGACAAAGGAGATGTAACAGTCTTATTGCTATTTAGAAAGGAGATGTAACAGTCTTATTTCTATTTACAGTAGTATCACCGCAACTGTGGTAGCATTCCCCTTGCACAAATAAGTCCTGGTCTTATGATAAATAGCTTTGCTCATGTGTAGGATAACATAGCAATTCCATCCTAACACCACATCTCTCGAGTACACCCCCCTCACACTATTAATGGTGATATATGTGACATCGATCCATTCTGATAAAGAACGCTCTAGGGAGTGGTTTATGTCTGATAAACACAACAATTCCTCTCTTTAATACTTACGGAATAACATTGTGAGAACCAGCCGTGATTCGGAAATATATTTATTCGACTGCATGTGTGAGAACGCAGTTATGGATCGGGATGAATATATCTTGCCTCGTTTAATATGACGCCTCTGTGCAATACGTATGTCGGCTTTGTTGGAACGTATGTTACGAAAACACACGTACTATGCTGCGAGGGGGGGGGGTTAAAAGTAAATGCAGCCAGAGCACAATTTTTAAGCTTTTCTTGGTTTTGAGTGACAGAGTACCCAGCCATACCTCCTTCGCTCCCCCCCCCCCCCCCCTTCACAACAATTCCCCGCATATCGTGGTACTTTATCACAAATTTTATGCACTCTCCGTCAATTTAAGTAATTGTGCAGGTTTTTCCCTCATTTTTACATATTTCGTCGTATTTCCCTCAATTTTGAGTATTTCCCATCGATTTGCCTTAATTTTACCAGGGTTTCGTCCATATTTATGTATTTTATGTCTTCTTTCATATTTTTTAATATTTTACGTAGGTATATTTTCATATTGTAGGCATGCTCCATAGAGATTACTTGCCTGTTCTACACACATGTCTTTTAAAAAACTTCAAGAATTCCCCTCTTCCTGATGATCTACATCCAAGCATTCTAGATAGAAGGATCATGAAAAGTAAAGTAACACTCGCCTCGTACCTTGGTGAGACTCAGCGAGTGGTGTAGATTGGAAACTCGCTGTCTGTAAACAAATCCGTGTACTGCTACTGCACATCAGAGAGCTTGTCTGCAGACTCATGTACCCACGCACTTGATAGAAACTCAAAGTCTGATACAGTTCTACAAGTTCATCTGACTTCCACTCTATCGTATAGGGATGAGCAACAGGGAGCTGACATGTGTACAGAAGTGATTTCTGCTGCTCCTTTGATATTCTTTTACCCCAGAACTATGTGCTCTTATAGCTTACCATATGAAAGGGCAAGACCATGCACAGTTTGGTTGCCTGTGGAGTTCGTAGGTAGACGTAGATATATGTGCAGATGTAGGTACTTTGAGAGCCGTAGTGTTAGCGATGTCTGCTGCCGGCGGTAGTACGGATGCTACTACTGGAAGAAAGCGCAGAGGCTGTCCTTATTTCATGAAGCTCTCAAAGAAAGAGACTGGTGAATCGGTGGGAATTAGCGCGCTAATCTCGTTAGGGACACGACTGGCATAATCGCACGCGTCGGAGAAACGAGACGTGTAGCAGCAGGTGAGGTGGTGTGAGGCGAGGTGAGCTGAGGTGGGTAATTTTCAGAGATCGCTAACGAAGGCGGCGGCCTGCTGCTGGCAATTAGGAGAGCCGCCTTTGAGTCGTCAGTGGAGCGAATGGGTGCTCAGTCCTGGTGGAGGAAGGTGGTGGAGCGGAGGGGAGGGGAAGACAAGGGAGTTAGAAGGGACATCCGGGCGCGTCTCATTGGATGCGAGTTTTTAATTACGGCGAGTCTGGACGCGAGGACGTAGCTGAAGGTAAATAAACGAAGCAGTCGATGGGGACAGGGTACGGCGGCCAGTCTGGCACGGCAGACGAACTAGCTGTCAGATGAGTAGAGAGCCAGGAGCAGGGACTGCGCTTCGAAACTGAGCTGGAGATAATAGCCCACCAGCTTGCGTCGAACGACAATAATTACCTGTTCTAACAAAGGGAGAGTACTCTAGGGAAAATGTGACAAGTTTGTGATTACTACACTGATGCTATTGGGGAACTGCCGAGGACGACGAATGAAGCAAATAATATTAACAAACCAATGGTTTCCCCTGCATGATGTACACGTAAGTGTAGTCATACCGACGTTACAGCACTCTCAGTGACTACAGATACGTTGTGGGTGATGTTTGCGACTGTGTCATGACCGCAGAAAAGGTTAACTTTAATTGCATGTCAGATCAGAAAATGTTGATAATTTTAATTACATTTTGGATCACAACTAGTAGTGAACACAGGCGTATTGAACAGACAGGTGACAAAATGATTGAGATTACGAGTTTCGAGGCAACCGAAATGTTCTCAGTTGCTGACCAAACGCGCGAAGTGGATTATTCTTGACGATTCTTCCGATGATGCAGTGGAAAAATTTCTGGAGGAAGTGGGAATGATAGTCAAACATTACGAAGATCACATGTAAAGGAAAGTTTCTAATGGGGATATTATTAACAGATTTTGCAGAGGGCCATAATCAATGTAGAATGGAATAAAAGCTCGGGGATGGGCAGATTAAAAGACAGTAAAGATTCAGAGAGTAATCCGAGCAGCCGGAGTTCAGAGACGCTCCTCAGCAGCACTTGATGGAGCGATAGACACTTCAACTACATAAAGACGGTGATAAGAACCTCGATGACACAGAGCAAGTGCAAACCAAGTAGTACTTGTCAAAATTGATTGCAACAGTACTGAACAGAGACTGACTGTCTCTGTCTCAAAGTAATAAGTTAGAGGAATTTCAGTGAACAGCTGGGACAAGTTACTGATTGGTACTTGTCTCTTGTACTACAGAGCAAGAGGCCCTTGACTCACAGTGAATTGTTTCAAAGTGTTGATGATTGATGATTCGGGCCAAGTGGCCAGTAGTTGGCAGACCGAACAGCAGTGAAAGCACTCATCTCTAATAAAGGTCTTTCCTAGTGATTACTGAATGTATCTGATATACTATTAAGGTGTTTTCGTCCGACACCTCAACAGACAAATGTGCTGGTTAGAATAATAAACGAATTGATTAAAACTAATAATTTGGTACTTCAGCAGGTCATTCCCGCCTACAGTGAGCTAGGTGGTTAGCGCAATGGACTCGCATTCTGGAGAACGACGGCCGGCCGGGGTAGTCGAGCGGTTCCACGCGTTACAGTCTGGAACCGTGCGACCGCTACGGTCACAGCTTCGAATCCTGCCGCGGGCATGGCTGTGTGTGATGCACTTAGATTAGTTAGGTTTAAGTAGTTCTAAGTTCTAGGGGACTGATGATCTCAGAAGTTAAGTCTCATAGTTCTCAGAACCATTTGAAACATTTTTGAGAACGACGGCTGAAACCCGCGTCGAGGCATTCTGATTTAGGTTTTCCGTGATTTCTCTACATCGCTTGAGGCAAATTCCGGAATCGTTCCTTTGAAAGGCCGCGGCCGACTTCCTTCAACATCCTTTCCTACTCCGACAGGACCGATGACCTCGCTATTTGGTCGCCTCTTCCCACAAATCAATCACTCCCACCTACTCGATGAGAACTAACAACTTGTTTTAACCGAAAACCTCCTTCTCACCTCTGTTATAAAAGTTGACAAACAAGCTAGCTACAGACACACTGTCATTAACGTCCTCATTGCGCCACTGGAAAAAAAAAAAACTGGTGTTGAGTACCTGTGCCGGGACGTCAGAAACTTACCGTGAATTACATTGTTCCTAAGTGTATATCCAGGGCAAGACCAAACGCATGTTTTATAATTAGATGAAATAATAATAAATTACAGTAATGAAATAAAGCTAATAAATACTGGTTTAAACTCTTGGTGGATCTCAGAATGCGTTGTCGGCTTTAATTATTTGGTTACTTTTAACGTCTAAAAGACAACCAGTGCATAACTCACAATACCCTAATAATTAGTCACAAAATAGTTCAGTAGTCATAAAAAGTATGCAGGTAGGATTTTTCTATGCTGTGAAAAATAAATATTGTTCATAAATCAGTGCTGTTTTGAGTTCAATAAATCAAAGGTTACTGCTTTCGTTTTAAGCAAAGCCAACTTTACAACGGCACTAAGGCTTTTACATCAAAGGATAGAGCAGTACACAACATTAAGTAACCGGTAGTACCGATAATTACCGAAAACTGGGTTCGAGCATGTGTTTTTAAGCATAGAGTTCCACACTGCCATACAATTAAAACCAGAAGTGTAAAACGCTTACAAATACGCGAAAGTGTACTATATTTCAATTATTTTCGCATCGATTGCGTTATTGTATGTCTGCATTCTCACTGATTCACCGAATTCTTAGAAGTCCATTTGACTGTATGATCATCGCTTTACTGAGCTTTCACCGCCCACACGTTCGTGTATCGGAAGTCCACGAATCGTTCAAGTAAAGTTCCTGAACACTAAGTGTTGTGTCTAGACAAGACAGCCTAGACACAATGAGAGGAAGCCGAAAGGCACGCGCTAAGTTAAAGCAGGAGGGCGTGAGATCTGAAACAGGATACGTAATGAATGCTATAAAGAAAAGTACGTAGCTTCTGGAATACTTAACTTTAATCCATCCTTTTGGTACATCTGGAGATTGTGGCGATACAAGTGAAACTCTTTAGATACATGCAATGTTACTAATGGCGCCTTGCTAGGTCGTAGCCATTGACTCAGCTGAAGGCTATTCTAACTATCTGCTCGGCAAAGCCCGCATCTCGTGGTCGTGCGGTAGCGTTCTCGCTTCCCACGCCCGGGTTCCCGGGTTCGATTCCCGGCGGGGTCAGGGATTTTCTCTGCCTCGTGATGGCTAAGTGTTGTGTGCTGTCCTTAGGTTAGTTAGGTTTAAGTAGTTCTAAGTTCTAGGGGACTAGTGACCATAGATGTTAAGTCCCATAGTGCTCAGAGCCATTTTTTTTGCTCGACAAAGGAGCGAGGCTTCGTCAGTGTAGTCGCTAGCTACGTCGTCCGTACAACTGGGGCGAGTGCTAGTCCGTATCTCGAGACCTGCCTTGTGGTGGCGCTCGGTCTGTGATCACACAGTGGCGACACGCGGGTCCGACATGTACTAATGGACCGCGGCCGATTTAAAGCTACCACCTAGCAAGTGTGGTGTCTGGCGGTGACACCACACTAAGATTTTTTTAAATTTGTAGCCATAAATTTTTGACCTTTAAGCAAGTTGTACATAAATCAAAGTGACTTACAATGATTTGTATTTGTATACAGTAATACTAGTAAATTATGTTAACAGCAACCATTTGTAATAGTAATATAAAACGAAAACAGAAAATTGTAAGTAAGAATCACTTCAGATAATAAAATAAAGTAAAATAAAAGCAATTAATTCAACTTATAAGTGAATAACGTCGAGCTTACGTTACTAGATATGCCACTGGCAGCCTGGGTATAGCTCGAAGCGCGGCTC
This sequence comes from Schistocerca americana, assembly GCF_021461395.2. Taxonomy (NCBI): domain Eukaryota; kingdom Metazoa; phylum Arthropoda; class Insecta; order Orthoptera; family Acrididae; genus Schistocerca; species Schistocerca americana. Next base: position 626,729,322 of record NC_060122.1, read on the forward strand.
ACCCGTCGGAGGTTCGACTCATCCCTCGGGCGTGGGTGTGTGTGTCGTCCTTAGCGTAAGTTAGTTTAAGTTAGATTAAGTAGTGTGTAAGCTTAGGGATCGATGACCTCAGCAGAAAGTTTTTTTTAATTAAATTTATATGTGCCTATTATTATCTATAATGGAAGAAACTCTTCTTCTGATCTGTTGACGTTGTTTTGACATTCAGAGCGTCCACTTTATCGTACAGACTGAAACCTCATTTTACCTTGGAGATATTCTATGTACAATCATACTAACTGTAGTCCACAAGTTTCGGTCGCAATTGTTTGCAGATCACATTCAAACTGTCTGTAGTCTGTCTCTAGCGGAAAGGGGGGGGGGGATCTAAGAACGATACTTTCAGCGGATCCTTCCTTTCCACATTCACAGATTGGTGTGTCACTACATCCCACTAGATTCACATATTTGGATATAGACAATGACCTGTTAACAGGTGCACCATACCTCGAGTACAGGCAATGTCGAGCGATTTGAGCCTGCCCCTAATGCCTGCGAATGTATGGTAGACTCACCTTGCGGTACATCTAGTGCCCCAGTCACTCTGCCAGTCATCTAACCTCCAAGCTGGTAAATTTCTTTTATCGGTACCTGCGACCTCGTACACACGGCCATACGGTCCGCGCCCCAACCAAAACAACGCTGACTTGCAACGTACTACGATATCAATCGGACGTATCCAGAGAATCGCCAGTAATCCATCGATAGGCGTGGTGCGAAAGACACTGATGAGCCTCAAAGACACCGGCGAGCCTCAGAAGCCACTGAATTCGTCGCATCATCTTTTTGTAGCTGCTAAGTTGAAGGCGATGCTCGCAGATGCTGGCAGCGAAGCGCACAGTCACGTGGAGGAAGTTCCGTGTTATGACCGCACTACATGCAACAGTAACTTATACGAAACAGGCCAGGAAGAGCAATCTTATACATAATTTTAGCGGATTTCTGAGTAATAAATTGTACGTGTTATAGAAATTTTCTTCTTTCGTTTAGAAAAATGTCTAATTATCTATAAACAGTGCTGCGTTTTACAGACATTCCGGCAAGAGTCTGGGAGTCACTTACTGACAGCTGTACTTAGTTTATTGTCCTTGTACCAATGCTGCATCTGAGCAAACACAAGCCGGCCGTTGTGACCGAGCGGTTCTAGGTGCTTCAGTCCGGAACCGCGCTGCTGCTACGGTCGCAGGTTCGAATCCTGCTCGGGCATGGATGTGTGTGATGTCCTTAGGTTAGTTAGGTTTAAGTAGTTCTAAGTATAGGGGACTGATGGCTTCAGATGTTAAGTCCCAAAGTGCTTAGGGCCATTTGAACCAGCAACACAACATTCGTCTTTTCCTTAAGTCTCGCCCTGGAGACTGCCGACACAGCAACTAGGATTTCATCTGCGTATGCAACAACACCTTCAACAACATCTGCCCAGTCTGACGGATGTAAAAGGGGTTCAGTACTAGGATTCCAAGCAATGGACCACTTATGAAGCCCTGAGGACAGCCTTTGGTAGCTTTTTTAATTACCTTGTTGTGCCCTGCAATCCACTGGGCTCTACGTCCCCTGCAATAATCTACAAATATTTTATACAGACATTTGGAGACACCGAGATCTCGGATCCGCGCAAACGTCGCAGGTATTGCGCCTGCTATGTCAATCATGAGAACGATTGCGCACTTTTTTAAATTATATCCAAATCCATTGCTTAAAATGTAACGCATTTCTTCGAAATACAGTTTCATGTGCACAAGCATTATTTCTTGCTCGTAAAACACATACTGTGAAAGACATTTGCAAACGCTTCTTATAATTATCTTAAGAAAATATTTTTTATTATCTACTGTACCGCTTTAAAGCGTCTCAGCGCGTGCAATTCGAGCAACACCGGATCTCATGTGCATTTTTTGTGCAAATTATACTGCTATATGGTCATAGCAACGGACAAACCTTTCAAAAAACAACTGGACGACCATTAGTTACATACATTTGTCTACATTATAACAAACACAGGAATGGTGCGTGGAGAAGTCTCTCAAAGGACCTATTTTTTCGTGTAAAGTCCGAATCTATACATTTTTGAAACCGAGTTTTAAATTTTTTGCTAAGAATGGATTTCTTTTTATTTCGTTCACATTAAACCGTTTCCGCGCATTCATGTCACTAGGCTTAGCGGGACTTTTAAACCATCGTTTCTCAATGACAAATAAATATTATTCGACAAAAAATTTTGTTTTGAATTTATCCATTTCTGCACTTTCGTTCAAAGTTTGATGTGGTCCGTATAAGTTTAAGGTTTTAAAGTGTTGAAGTGGCGCGTTTAAAAAATCTCCTAGGAAAACGTGTTTTTCGTAACTAAAATCGAAACAAATGTAGATTGAGAAAATCTTATTTCAGACCAAGGCCCGATACACCAATGGTCCAAATTTGAACACTCAGTCTTTCTCCAGTCCGGATGTGTTTAAGGGTGACTGTTTCAGCATGTAAAATCCAAACGAGGGTGATTGTTTTCGGGCGTAAAATCCGGACGGTGCACATACAAATAGTGCTATTAGCTAAGCAGTAATTTCAGCTCAATTAAAATCTTTTGCGAAAGTAACTAATTGATACGCTCAGTTTACTTGGGTAGCAGCTCCAGTTCGTCATTCAAACTTTGCTTAATATACTGTAACATACCTACTGTAAGACATCTACTCAAACAGCTATACGAATGACTGATTGTCCAGGCTAAACAAAAGACTGTTCACCCCATGTTCGCAGCTCAAATAGGAACCGAGCACCTCACCACCTCAAACGGCTATTCTGCACTTCTGCACGTGGGCTTTTCATATGCGCAGTAACGATTATGTATGTAAAGTAGTATATGTTGTTTACGGCTGGCCTTATTGTTTTTATTTCGTTTTATAATTTAACTCGTAAATGTAGTTTCGATCTGTATGGATTCATAAGTTTAAAGTGGGATTTTCCCTGATCTGACCTGTCTACTTTTTCTTTTATTCGTCATGAGATTTTCTTGTTGAATCATTATTTCTTTCATATTTTTGTTTGGAAAGAATCAATTTTAATGTACCATTTGTACCAAATGAGAGCTATTGCATTTGCTTTGTCATCTTTTGCTCCTACTGTTTTCTTTCTTTTTTTTAGGTTCTCATTTAACTTACGCATTGCTTAGATTCTCTGCTTTCCTGCATTCCTTCTATCAGTTTTCGAGAAATCTTTAGCCAAGACTGTTATCCGTCTGTCCTTGTAAGATCATGTGTTATTTATGTACTTATTTATGGCTCAAATGGCTCTGAGCACTATGGGACTTAACTTCTGAGGTCATCAGTCCCCTGGAACATAGGACTACTTAAACCTAACTAACCTAAGGACATCACACACATCCATGCCCGAGGCAGGATTCGAACCTGCGACCGTAGCGGTCGCGTGGTTCCAGACTGTGTACTTATTTATTTAATCGTATAGGGATCATCTCACAAATAGGCTTTGTCATCATAATTGAGAGAAAATAGGTAGTTCAAAATATATGTACAAATACAATATATAAGTTTGTTTTTAGGAGTATGGCACAGGTGATCGAAAGTACTTTTGTGAAGTAACTATCCTGGCATTTACCTGAACTTGTTCAGGAAAACCACTGAAAATCTAAATCAAGAAGGTTAGCTATAGAAAATCCCTTATTCCCGAAAATTAGACGAGTGTCTACAACAACAGTTCTGTCTCATTTGGTTGGTTCCTACTGCACATTGTTCTCTGCATCATACGCAGTTCGCACAACTTATAGTATAACACATAGTTTATCACTGCACTCACTCTGACACTAGTAGTGACTCAGTGGACCACGACCATGCTTCTAAGCCCCCTTACTGCCTCTAGTTGGACCAGAGACTGGACTCCAAGTCTGTAAACATGCATTAACTCACCATACATGTCATCACTGCCATCACATCTACACTTATTACTCCCTGCCCAAACACCTTCACTTTCGAGCAAGCGATGAATAAACCTGGATTCAGAATATATATTAAAATGTTAATCCTATTGTAAGTAATAATTTGTATACTTGTAAGAATACCCTTTTTAATGGACAAAATGTAGATTGTCCATGGGAGTGTTAGTCGCTCAACATTCTTTATGCAACATGGCACGGCAGGCTCTTTGAACATTAGACGAATACTGCGATTTGAAGTCTAGTTTAGATCCTGGAGTCTTAGCTGTAGCTATTCTGCAAAGGGATATCAACTAGAAAGGAAGGTAACGCATAGATTTTGCAACAGGGCGCTTCCCGGGGGAGACGAAATCAACCTGTATGGAGAAATACTCTTTTTCATTTTACTGCCGCGTGATCGCTTCGGAAAACACAGTACTGCTTAGACTATTAAATTCCTCTTGCAGTGTCTCATCCTCCATCTCATCCTAATCCGGTTTCTCTACCGCTTCCCTATCTCTAAAATTGTCTTTCATCTTCTGTGGCTTATACAACCTACCGTACATTTCTTTCACGTTTTATACTTCATTTCTTTGTTCTGCAATCTGATTTTTTTTTTGTATTCATGTAGGTGTTTCTCTTTTCCCCAAAGGTCTCTTTAATTTTCCTAAAGTCGACGTTTACCTTTTCTACCATCGCATACCCTTCACAGCTCGTTCTAGTTATGCAATTCATAAGTTTCTATTAATTTGATTTTTTGACGTGTGTATCCTCCTAGCCTGCTAGATTTGTCGCTCTTTTTGTATTTTCTTCTTCTATAAATGGGTGTTATCCCACTGTTTATATTAGACCTAAGGCAATCGGCTTTTTGCGAATGCTGCTCTTGAAACTTCTAACAATGTGTGCTAGTATAACGGTTCCAGGTTAAATCTCTGTAATATCTATCTGCAAGTTACTTAGCTTTTCTACATCCCGTAACGAACAAATTATGTTCAAAGTCCACATCATCTCTTAGATAGTATTTCCAGTTTATAATCAGGCTGTCTTACTGTAATAGGATCTAGGAAAAAAGGATGAAATTATAAAAAATTAATAACAGAGAGATTTTTTAATTGTATAAATCAGAGTATACATCTATATTCAAATGTGTTGAATTGGAAGTTTAACATCTATCCAAAAAGTCCGACAATACCATCATTCGGCTCCCAATCGCAGCGTAATTAAACGGGCTTCCTACAGTCAGAAATTTTTATACAGAACTGGTCTCTATTGTTACAAGTTTTACTAGTCACTTTTGACAGTACCTTGTACCTCTTATTTGGTCCAAGAGGCGATGAAGTATGAATTGTTCGTCGGATCCCGTGCAGAAGCTTGATCGCCGTGCAGTTGTGTGGACTTCATCTCCTTGTTGCAGAATTCTTTTTCCGTAAGGCTCATTTGGAACACCGCTTGAAGTAATTACTGATACGACTATTTCTCTTCTGTAACTCACTTATTATTTTACTTCGTGGAAGTACACACTTTTCACGTTACCTTCGGAAGAGAAGAAACAGTTGCAGTTATACATAACACTAGGCGACATTACCTACCGTCTACATTCTGAACCGGTACCTGACAACTCATGTCTGCCTGCGCTCAACAACAAGAACAAGAAAAGAGTTCAGCATAGAGTTATGCCTATCTTATTCAAAGTTTCGTTCTTAATCCGTGACAGCACGGTTTTATCTGGCGTCTTTACGCTCAAGTTAAATATATCTGTATACTATTTCCCAATATTTAATCACATTTCATTGAGAAAATATAATTAATTAAAGAAGGAAAAGCGTACGTTATTTGGCTTTCAGGCCCAGACAATTATTACCTTTGCGTAATCAGTCTGACAGCTTCTGGAGTCGTCAGGTCCACTCCACGCCATAATACCTTTTCATGATTCTCATATAAAATATTCGGAATGGTTAAATTACACTGATGTTGTCATGGTCCTCAATCTGATGACTGGTTTGATACAGCTTCCCATGCTACTCTACTCTGTGCAAGCCTCTTCCTCTCCGAATAACTACAGCAACATACAACGTTCTGAATCTGTTTCATGTCTTAATCTCTTTCTGACTCCCTTTACAATTTTTATGCATCACGATTCACTCGAACGCTAAGCTGACGATCCCTTGATATCTCAGATGATGTCCTATAAACTGCTCAGTTCTTTTAGTCAAGTTGCACCACTAATTTGCCGGCCGGAGTGGCCGAGCGGTTCTAGGCGCTGCAGTCTGGAAGTGAGCGACCGCTGTGGTCGCAGGTTCGAATCCTCCCTCCGGCATGGATGTGTGTGATGTCCTTAGGTTAGTTAGGTTTAAGTAGTTCCAAGTTCTAGGGGACTGATGACCTCAGATGTTAAGTCTCATAGTGCTCAGAGCCATTTGAACCATTTTTTAAACACAAATTTATTGTCTCCGAAGCTCTCTTCAGTACCTCCTCATTATTTACGTGATGTAACTATATAATCTTCAACAGTATTAAGTAGCACCACATTTATAAAGCCTCTGTTCTATATTCCTGCCCCCCCACCCACCCCCGCCAAATGAGCCAAGAAAATGCCATCGGTGGGGCGACTTGCGTGCCTCAGCAAACCATAGGTACACCCGCAACAAAGAGGTATGTGTCGGGAGGCCAGACAGACGTGTGGTTCCTGAAGAGGTTTAGTAGCCTTTTCAGTAGCTGCAGGGGCAACAGTCTAGATGATTGACTGATATCGCCTTGTAACATCAACCAAAACAGCCTTGTTGTGCTGGCACTGCGAACTGTTAAAAGCAAGGGCAAACTACAGTCGCAATTCCTCCCGGGGGTACGCAGGCCTATTGTATGGTTAAATGATACTGGCGTCCTGTTAGTTTAAATATTCCGGAGGTTAAATAGTCCTCTATTCGAATCTCTGGGCGTGGACTGCTCAGGAAGACCTCGTTATCAGGAGAACTAGGACTAGCATTCTACGGATCCAAGTGTGAAATGTTAGCACCATAATCGGGCAGGTAGGATAGAAAATTTAAAAACGGAAATGGATTGCTTAAAGTTATATACAGTGAGAATTAGTGAAGTTCGGTGGCAGGAGAAGCAGGACTTCTGGTCAGGTGAATATAGGGTTCTAAATATAAAATGAAGCAGGGGTAATGCAGGAGTGTTTTTAATAATGAATAAGAAAACAGGAATGCGGATAAGCTTCTGTGAACAGCATATTGGACGGATTATCTTAGCCGAGTAAATTTAATTTTGATGCAGGACTGGAATTCGATAGTAGGAAAAGGAAGAGAAAGAAAAATAGTGGGTGAATATTGACTGGGGGAAAGGAATTGCTGGAAGAAGCCGCTTGGTAGAATTTTGCACAGAACATAACTCAATCATCACTAACACTTGGTTTAAGAATCATAAACGAAGACTGTATACGTGTAAGAGATCTTCTGACACCGGAAGGTTTCAGACCGATTGTATAATGGTTAGGCAGAGATTTAGAAACCTGATTTTAGGTTGTGAGACATTTTCGGGGACAGATGTGGACACTGGCCACAATTTATTCGTTATGAACTGTAGATTAAAATGAAGAAACTTTAAAAAGATAGCGTATTAAGAAAGTGGGATCTTCATTCATTATTAGATTCATCTTGAAATCTGAGGATACTTCGCCAGTCTCATACATTTGCACGCGACACTGATTCGTTTTGTCATGGCTGGCTCTCCCAAGGCTGTCAGTAATTCTCACAGAATGTCACCTTCTCAAGGGGTTTGTTTCGACTTCGGTCTTCCAGTGCTCTGACAAATTCTTCTCGCAATGTCATATCTCCCATCTCATGCTTATCTACGTACTCTACACTTTCTATACAATGTCTTGTAATTCATATGCATTGTATAGAAACTCAATATACTCCTTCTGCATTTCAGTTTTCCCTTCTGTGCTTAGTACTGGTTTTACATTAGAGCTCTTGGTATTCATAGAGTTGCTTCTCTTTCTCCATAGGCTTCTTTTACTTTCCTGTAGGCAGTATCTATCTTATCTTATCTATTCGTCATCCAGCCATTCCTGCTTAACCATTAATTTCAATATCTCCCGTGATGCGCTAACATTTCTAATATTCGTTGTCTTTTTACCTGTATTATCCTCCGAAGCATTCACTATTTCATCTCTAAAAGCAGCTCATTCTTTTCCTACCGTTTCCTTTTCCAATGTTCCAGTCAATCGACACTTAATGCTACCAATGAAACTCTTGGAAACCTCTGTGTCAACTCATCCAATTCCCATCGGTTTAACTTCCTATAATTTGCAAAGTCTTCGGTTTTAGTCAACAGTTCATAACCAATAAACTGTGGGCAGAGACCACATCTGTTCTGGAAATGTCTGGCAATTTAAAATCTAGTAAGGAAATATTTGTCGTAGCATTATACAATCAATCCGAAACGTTGCGTTGTCTCCAGGTCCCTCCCATGTATACAACCTTCTTCCACGATTCTTAAAGTTAGCGTCAGAGCTGATGAAATACTTTCTGCAAAATACTATCAGGCGGCTTCCTCTTTCATTCCTTTTCTCTAGTCGATGTTCACTACGACTTTTGCATCTCTTCTTTTTCCTACTATCGAATTTCAATCCCCCATTACTATTACATTTTCGTCTTCTTTAACAATGTGAATAATTTAGCTTACCTCATCATACATTTCTACAGTCTCATCACCGTCTGCGGAGCTAGTCATCACATAAAGTTGTACTTCTGTGGTGGGCGTAGGCTTAATGTCTATCTTGGCTAAGACCATACGACCATACGTTCGTCGGCCGGTGTGACCGAGCGGTTCTAGGCACTTCAGTCTGGAACCGCACGACCGCTACGTCGCAGTATCGAATCCTGCCTCGGGCATGGCTGTGTGTGATGTCCTTAGGCTAGTTAGGTTTAAGTAGTTCCAAGTTCTAGGGGACTGATGACCTCAGCCTCTTAAGTCCCATAGTGCTCAGAGCCATTTGAACCCATTTGAACCACACGTTCACCATGTTGTTGATACAGCCTTACCGACATTCCTATTTTCTTATTCGTTTGTATAATATTTCTGGATTACCTGATTTTGAGTTTGTATGATAACCCTGTATTAACCTAATCAGAATCAGTCCTCCTCCTCTTGCCACTAAACTTCACAAATTCCAACTATATCGAACTTCAACGTATCCATTTCCCTTTTAAGCTTTCCAACATTTCTTTTAGTAGTCATTCTTCTGATTGATTTGATGTGATCTGCCACAAATTCGTCTCCTGTGCCAGCCTCTACAGGTCAGAGCAGCGTTTGCAACCAATATCCTCAGTTACTAGTTATATTGACTCCAGTCTCTGCCTTCCTCTACAGTTCTTACTCTCTACTTCTCCCTCTAGTACAACGGAAGTGATTGCTTGATGTCTTAACAGATGTCCTATCATCATGTCCCTTATTCATGTCAGCGTTTTCTATATATTCCTTCCCTCTTCGTTTCTTCAGAGTACCTCCTCATTCCTTAATGAAATGATAATTAAATCGACACCATAGCTACAAACAGGCGTTGTTATACATCACTGGGGACATGTTGAAAATGTGTGTCTCGACCGGGACTCGAGCCCGGGATCTCCTTCTTACATGGCAGACGCTCTATCCATCAGAGCACCGAGAGCTCAGAGGATAGTGCACGTGCAGGGACTTTATCCCTCGCACGCTCCCTGTGAGACCCACATTCCCAACATGTCCACACAACTACATTCGTAGTGCACCTAATAGATGTTTCCTCATTTTACCCATAGTCCATGTTTCACTACCATACAATGTTCTGCTCCGTACGTACAGTCTCAGAAATTTTTTCCTTAAATTAAGGCTTATATTTGATACCAGAAATATGTTCCTCAAATTAAGGCTAATATTTGATACTAGCAGGCTTCTCTTGGCCAGGAATGCCCTTTTGCTGGTGCTAGTCTGTTTCTTATATCCTCCTTACTCCGTCCGTCATTGGTTACTTTGGTACCTAGATAGAAGAATTCCTTCACTTAGGCTAATTCATTCCGATGTTCTCATTTCTGCTACTTGTCATTACTTTCGCCTTTCTTTGACGTACTATCAGATCACATGCTATAGACATTAGATTGTTCATTCCATTCAACAGATCACGTAGTTCTACTTCACTTTCACTGAATACATCAATGTCATCAGATTGTTCACTCCATTCAGTAGACCACGTAGCTCTACTTCATTTTCACTGAAGATGGTAAAGCCGTTAGCGAATCATATAGTTGATATCTTTTTACCTTGAATTTTATTTCCATTACTGAACCTTTCTTTTTCTTCCATTATTGTTTCTTCGATTGAACAGTAGGGAGAATGACTACACCTCTCTCTTACACACTTTGTAATGTGATCCCTTCGTCCTTGGTCATACAGTCTTATTATTCGCTGTTGGATCTTCTACAGTTCGTATGTCACCTCTTTTTCCCCATAGCGTACCCTTACTTTCCTCAGAATTTGGAACATGTTGCACCATTTCAAATTGTCGAACACGCTTTAGAGGTCGGCGAATCAAGTAAACGTATCTTGATATATCTTAGTCTTGCTTCAGTTACCAACTGCAATGTCAGAATTGCTTGTCTGGCACCTTTACCTTTAATAAACAAAGACTGATCGTCACCTAAACCATCCTCAAATTTCTTTTCCATTCTTCTGTACATCATTCTTGTCGGCAACTTGGATGCATGGGCTTTTAAGCTGGTTTTGCGATAATTCTATCACGGTCAGCTCTTGCCGTCTTCGGAATTGTATGGGTGATCTTTTTATGAAAATCAGATGGTATATCGCTAGACTCATACTTTCTATACACCAATGTGAATACTTGTTTTGTTGCCACTTCCTCCAATGACTTTAGAAATTCTTATTTGATGTTATCTGTTCTTTCAGTCTTATTTTATTTTAAGGTTTCCAAAGCTCTTTTAAATTCTGATTCTAATACTGGGCCCTGTATCTCTTCCATATCAACTATTTCTTCTTCCACCACGTCAGAGAAATTTTGCCATCCATAGAGATCTTCAGTGTACTCTTCCCACTGCACTTAACAGTGGAACTCCCACGTCGTTCTTAATGGTACCACCCTTGCTTTTAATTTTACCAAAGGTTCTTCAAACTTCTCTAAATGCTGACTCATCTTTTCTGACAATCATATCATTTTCTATATGTTTACATTTTTCATACAGGCATTTCATCTTATCTTTCCTGCACTTCCTATTTATTTCATTCCTCAGTGACTTGTATTTCCGTATTCCGACTTATATTTCTGTATTCCTGAATTCTCTGAACATTTTTTAACTTCCTTCTTTCATCGATCAGCTGAAGTATTTCTTTGTTACCCATCGTTTCTTCGCAGTTATCTAGTTTGTACTCATGTTATTCTTTCCAACTTCTGTGACTGCCCTTTTCTGAGATGTCCAGTCCACTTCAATCAAACTGCGTACTGAGCTATTCTTCATTGGAGTATCTATAGGCTAAGACCACTTAAGGCGTATCTCTTTATCCTTTAGTACTTATGTATCCCACTTCAAAAAAAAAAAAAAATCTCCTCCTCTTGTGAATTTTGAACAGAATATTGCTACTACTATGTGGAACTGATTGCTGAACTCAATTACTCTTTCCCCTCTCTCATTCCTCATACCAAGCCCACATCCTCCCGTAATTCTTTCTTCTATTCCTTCCCCTACAACAGCATTCAAGTCCCCAATATGTATTAGGTTTTTATCTCCCTTTACTTATTGCATTACCCATTCACTATCCTCATATAGTATCAGCAGTCTCCGTCCCATCCGCCTGCGACATCGAAATCCCGCATGACAGAACAGAATTGCGAGGTGCCTTCATCACAGGGAGTGAAATCAAAGCAGATTTTTACGGTACGACCAAGGCCGCTGGTGGAGATGAAAACACAGCCTCGTGTCTCAACCAACGGCCGCCAAAGCCGAGCACAGCGGATCGACAGCAGCGCCAGAGGTCACGATCAACAGGCGGATTATTCTCCTACGCCACTCGCGTGATCGGAAACAGACCCAGAAGATCTATCCGCCAACCGCCCTTATAACCCAACGCACCGCGGGCCAGAATGCAGTTCGACACGCCACTCGGGTTTGTAGGGATCGGCCAATCGGATCGCAATATCCAAGCACCTCGCCTGCTGGTAGTTGTGAATCGTCAGGGATGGTAGCTTTGGACTTTGACTGAAGAGGGTCGCCGGCCGCGGTGACCGAGCGGTTCTAGGCGCTTCAGTCCGGAACCCTGCGAATGCTACGGTCGCAGGTTTGAATCCTGCCTCGGGCATGGATGTGTGTGATGTCCTTAGGTTAGTTGGGTTTAAGTAGTTCTAAGTTCTAGGGGACTGATGACCCCAAATGTTAAGTCCCATTGTGCTCAGAGCCACTTGAATTTGAAGAGTGTTGTAACGGTCGTCTGACATCCCTGGACAGCTTGATAGTAATGCTGTGCCGACCACTCTCTTGAAGTTTGGTTTCTGTTTTTGGACTTTCTAGAGCGAGATTCTTGTGATAAAAGCACTTTATTTTGTCTGTTGTCCATCGTGTCTGCGGTGCGCTGTTGGCAAGTCTGGGGCCTTCAGCTCTTGTGAGGCAAACTGGGGAGCTACTAGATTGAGAAGTAGCGGCTCCGGTCCCGCAAACTGACATACGGTCAGGAGAGCGGTGTTCTTACCGCATGCCCCTTCATATCCGCATCCAGTGACGCCTATGGGTGAGGATGACACGGTGGCCTGTCGGTACCGTTGGGTCTTCATGGCCTGTTTAGTTTTTTTTTGTCTGTTTAAAGATCCGTAGAGGGATCCACACTTCGTTTCTTGCTTAAATTGTGTATTGGTCGACTGCTCGGTCGACGTGCTTCTTTATTGACTTTAACCAATAAAACCAGACTGAGGAACATCGTTGGCGTTTTGCCGCTGGTACCGCAGATACAGCAGTGGCGACGAGTAGGTTTCTTTCTCAAAATTCACGCAATTTTTCAGTTTTTTCCTCCACGTCGGACGGTATTCAAGGTTCAGACAATTCTTCAACGCGAATCGTGATCCAGAGATTACAACCAATGTTCTCTCCGCCCTAGGGGGTCCCGACGCATAGCTCGCACTTTGACTCCTCTCTGATAGGATTCCGAGCCACACTCTCCGCATTTCCTAAGTTAGAGAAAACCGTTGAACCATGGGAAAACTACTTGGCCCCTTTTGGAACATTATTTCATTATACATAATGTCACTAGTGACGTAAAACTTCGTGCGTTTCTTCTTGCCAATATGGGCCCGCATATTTATCATCTATTCAAGCAATTACATGCAAAAGAGAAGTCACATACTCTCTCCCAATAGGTACTGATAACTAGCCTGTCGGATTATTTTGATTCAAAGGTACACGTAGTAACCACATGTACAAGTTCTTCTGTTGCCAACAACAGTCTTACAGGGAATCGGTTACTACTCTTAAAGGTCTTTCTCGCTACTCTCGGTTCTTCTGTGGGAAGCCTCACTGCAAGCACTCATATCGTTCGGCGCTCATTCGAGACTTGATTCTTGTCCATGACCCATACGACTCCCTGCGAGCATACCTTGTGATACTGAAAGATTCCTCCTTGGAAACATCTGTAGCCAATGTTTTGTTGCGCTTAGCACGAGATAGTCGTTCCCAGAGGGTGACCAGCTCAGTCTGTGGGATGCAGGCTCGTAAGGCCGAAGTCTGCCTGTCACCAACGTTGATGGCCGTGGACCACACTACATTAGATACCCAGAATCTGTCGGGGATGAGTCAGACCAAATTCAATCAGATTCGTTCGTACAGTTGTTTTCCCGCACACGACGGCAGCCATCACTGTGACAGCGCATGTAAACGGCACCACTCTAACCTTTCAAGTGGGTATGGGGTCCTCAGCCACCATCACTGACAGGAACTCGCACCACCAGTTGAGATTTAGTCGATTCACAAACCCTCTGAAGAGTTACAGAGGTGATATCATCCAACTACAGGGGTGGTTCTCTGCGCGGATTCGATATCTCAAGCATCTAACAGCACGGATTTAGGTCCTTACCACCTCCAAGGCTACCACCTTATTAAGGAAGAACCTACTCCACACTCTGGACCTTGAGCTACAGGACTCCGCACGTGCTATCAAGACCTTGTCTTCGGAAACTCAGCTGCGAGAGCTTCTCTCCAGGGGTCTCTGAGTTCAAAACTCATATTAAACTCCACCCGTTAGTGATTTCAAAGTTCCACAAAGTCCGTCCAGTACCATCAACTCCGCGATAAGCAGCAGCAGGAGCTTTGTCGCTTGCAAGATGAAGTCCTGACGACAGTATACCACAGTCGCTGGGCTTCACCCATCGTCATTGTCGAAAAGCCAAAAGGGTTTCTTTGAATTTGTAAGGAATTTAAAGCCACTATCAAATGCACAATCCGTTATTGACACCTACTCCATAGTCCGCCCCCGGTAGCTGAGTGGTCAGTGCGACAGACTGTCAATTCAAAGGGCCCAGGTTCGATTCCCGGCTGGGTCGGAGATTTTCTCCGCTCAGAGACTGGGTGTTGTGTTGTCCTAATTATCATCATCTCATCCCCATCGACGTGCAAGTCGCCGAAGTGGCGTCAAATCGAAAGACTTGCACCAGGCGAACGGTCTACCCGACGGGAGGCCCTCGTCACACGACATCATCATCATCATCATCACCTACTCCATACCAAAGGTTGAAGACATTCTGTTGAAAATGGTTGTCGGTAAGGAATTTTTCCACGATTAATCTTCATGTCGCTACCTCCTGTGGCCTTAGGATGAGATGTCAGAGTATCCTCGTCATTTTCACTATATCCGCCTTCCTTTTGGGGTCGAAAGTGCCCCAGCGATTCTTCAGTGCTTCTTGAAGACGCTGACCGGAGATGTTCCTGATGTGGTGAACTACCGTTATGACATCTTAGTTGCTGGCGCCACCGACCAGGATCTGGCTCGCAACCTACGTACACTCCTCAGCATTCTGCGTGGTGCTCGCTTACATTGCAACAAGGACAAATGTCGCCTTTTTGTGCTTCAGGTAACCTACCTCAGTTATGTCTTGAGCGCCATGAGCAATCATCCAACGCCGTAATACGTCGAGGCTATACAGCGACTTTCATTTCCAAAGTACACTTCACAGCTCAAATCCGCCCTTGAGCAGCTGAATTACTATAGGCGTTTTATTCCCACTCTGCAGCTCTGGGAGAACCACTTCACAAACTCCTTTCCAAAAATGCTCTGTGGAAATGGTTTCCGGCTTGTGATCGGGCATCCCAACATCTAAATCCTTAAGCTAGTGTGACTTATCCCTGTGACGTGGTACTCACTGGAATTAAGGAAAACGTGCAAGGGTGACGCACCATTATAACTTCCTTTTCACATATCCTGTTTTTTTAACAATATATAACCATAATTTTTTTTACGGAACGAACAAATTTGTAAAAT
Organism: Schistocerca americana; assembly: GCF_021461395.2. Lineage (NCBI taxonomy): Eukaryota > Metazoa > Arthropoda > Insecta > Orthoptera > Acrididae > Schistocerca > Schistocerca americana. The sequence goes on from NC_060122.1 coordinate 626,744,779, forward strand.
GAATAAACGAATAACATTTTGGAAAAGAAATCAAAACAGGAAACCATATTACAATAATTACAAGAGACCGGATCTGCTGCCCGTCCGTTATCGGGTGAATCAGCGGTGTTTACTCCAGCGCTGGACACAGTTTCTCTTATTAAATGCCCTTCTGCCACACATGAAAACTATATATGCACCATTGATGACAAGAGTGACTCCATTACTCAAAACAGATGACATAACTTTTAGTTTGAAAGCTCGTATGTCGAGGAGTTCGGAGTTAAGAGGCGTATCTGTGCGTAAAGGTTAAACGGATTAGCAAACAATATGATAATGATAAGGCTTACTTCAAAACAAGCAACCTCTTAAATCATGTCGGCAACCAAGGTGCGACTGGATCCCAAACCGTACCTTTTGAAAACCTTATTTTGACTAAAGCCCTTATGACTCTTGGCTGTTAAAATTTTCCCAGTTAAACAGATTGTCAATTATTAAAATTGCTCTGAAGGAACGTCTTAAAACGTTGCTTGTGAACACTTATTACAAGAGAACTCACTAAACAGAACCACAAGATCCAGTTAAAAATTCACCAATAATGACCCGGCCTTTCAAAGACAGCAATGTACAACTTAGTACAACAGGTTGTTCAGATTATAACTAATACAATTACGATCAAAGAATTAAACCGGTTAACATCTAAATCTTGCCACAAGACCCCGGTTTCTTTAACGGCAACCTGTGCGTTAGTGCAACTGTTCCGGCTGTATTATGTTTTCTTATTGGCAACGTTACGTAGCGCTCAGTATGAAAATCACTGGCTGTGCTGTGTGCAGTCTGTGGCTAGTTTGCATTGTTGTCTGCCATTGTAGTGTTGGGCAGCGGCAGCTGGCTGTTAACAAAACGTAGCGTTGCGCAGTTGGAGGTGAGCCGCCAGCAGTGGTGCATGTGGGGAGAGAGATGGCGGAGTTTTGAAATTTGTAAGACTGGATGTCATGAACTGCTATATACATTATAACTTTTGAACACTATTGTGGTAAATACATTGTTTGTTCTGCATCAAAATCTTTCATTTGCTAACTATGCCTATTAGTAGTTAGTGCCTTCAGTAATCTGAATCTTTTATTTAGCTGGCAGTAGTGGCGCTCGCTGTATTGCAGTAGTTCGAGTAACGGGGATTTTTGGTGAGGTAAGTTATTTGTGAAAGGTATAGGTTAATGTTAGTCAGGGCCATTCTTTTGTAGGGATTTTTGAAAGTCAGATGGCGTTGCGCTAAAAATATTGTGTGTCAGTTTAAGCACAGTCACGTATAATTTTTCTAAGGGTACGTTGCATATGTCGACCCTTAGCCGAGGATACCTAACTGGAATCTTCTGATTTTTTTCTTGTAGTTTGTGTAATTAGTGTAGATTTTGTTTATTGCTAGCGCGTAATTGTAGAGAGAATTTCCTTTGTAGTTGCAGTCTTTCATTGTTGTTGTGGCATGCATGTAGATTTGCATCAAGTATTTCGCTGCTGCGCTTGCAATTAACTAGATATTATTTTCAGTGCTATGTTAATGTGTTCTCTTATTGTTGCTCTTCAAATTGTGTTTTTCTGTGTTGTCGTGTGAAATATTGTGACAATAATGGCGTGTGAAAAACGTAATACTAGGCTTCAAAGTAAACTGAGAATTGACAGTGAAGACGAAAGCAGTGTGTTAGCGCCGCAGAGTAATGAGTTAAGTAATGTTCAGAGTAGTAATTTGGTAACTGTGCATAGGGAAATGGAGCGGGCTGCAAATAATGGTGTAGGCAGTGAAACAATTAATGAACAGGGTAGCATCATCGATCGATCGGTCGGCAACAGCTCGCCTCAGGATTCCGAAATGACAGGACACAATCTTGCAAATACTGTAGATTCAAGTTTTGCGTCCTCACCGTTTTCTCAAATAAATCAAGACACAATTTCTGCTTTTCAAAATGCGAATATTGCCGGTTCAAATTCACTGCCGAATATCACTGAGGAACATGCTTCAGACACCAGTGCACTGTTATTACAGTTAATGCAACAAATGGGACAAAGGCTACAAAAGTAAGACACAATGCTTGCACAAAATCAGAAACAAATGGGACAAAATCTTCAAACGTTAGACACAATGGAACAAAATCTTCAAAAGTTAGACGCAATGGAACAAAATCTTCAAACGTTAGACACAATGGAACAAAATCTTCGGAAGTTAGACACCACACATGATCAAACACGTGAAGATTTAACTACTGAGTTACATAACATTGAATCGAAATGTCAAAAAGTCTGTAATGACGTAAAAACAAAATTTGTGAGCATTTTCAACCTATTTTTTCGCGGCATGAAAATGCGTTACAGAATCACGAAGCAGCCATAAAAGAACTGCAAACCATTGTTCATGAAAATCATGAGACCTTGTGGGCTAAAATTGACTCAGTTGCATCTACCAATTCGGTTACGCAACTTGCAAAAACTCAGGAAAACTTAAAGGACACAGTAGATTCGATTTCAACACAAATGGACACTCTGAAACTTGGTTCAGAAAAACACACTGAGGAAATGTGTTCACTATCGGAGAAAGTAGCCCAACTTTCGGATCAGTTCACTAACTTATCCACAAAGGTAGATGATAATCTGAATGACACAAAACCGGTAGTCTTTAATGACACAGAAGAGTGCGAACAAATTAGGAAATTCAAACAAAATCAGAATCAAATTAATACGCAACACCAAAGAGAAATCCGGGAAATACAAGATCAGCTGACTCAGGTATTACAAGAATTACGTATTTCAGAGGCCACTCGCGCTCCAATACAGGAAGAGGGACATAGAAATACGGAATTGCCACGCAATAATAACTCAGGGCACTTCGGAAATTATGGAAGAAATTGGCTAGGCACACCGAATTTAGAGATGGAATCACCGAAACGACGTAACAAAGACCGACATGCGACTCGCCGACATGATGATTTTGACTATAAGCTGTTCATTACTACACGTAAATTCAAAACATTTCAGAATTCTGGCAACGACATTCATCCACAAGCATGGCTCCATCAATTCTCTCATTGGTTTCCTCCCAACTGGTCGTTAGAACACAGATTAGAATTTATGTGTGGCTACTTAGAGAATGAACCAGCTGTAAGAACGCGATCGGTCATTCACGATTGTCACAGTGAAGGAGAATTTTATCGTGCCTTCCTCTCAGCGTATTGGTCTCAAGCTACACAAGACCGAGTAAAAAGTAGCATCATAATGATGAAACGTTTCGAACAATCTGAATTTTCCAGTCTTATGGAATATTTTGAAGACATGTTGCACAAGAATCAGTACCTGTCAAACCCATACAGCCCCTCATAACTCATCCGCATTTGCTTAACCAAACTGCCTGAACATTTACGACATATTATTTTGGGAGGACGTTGCAAAGATAACATTGAAGCTTTTCAGGGACTGTTACAAGAATTGGAAATTGGCACTGACAATCGCGGAACGCGAAAACAGGAACATAACAATTACAGGTCACATCCGTCGCAATTCCGCGATGATAGAAATAATAACTGGACACGACAAGGCTATCCTTACAACGTAAATCGTGACCAAAACAGACACCACCCGTATGACAACCACTGGGAGAGTAATAATAGTTACAGAGAAAGATCGCATTTCCGTAGTAATGAATATGACAGAGATTACCATAGAAACAGACAGTATGGGGACAAAAACAATTATTATCAAGGGAGACAGAATAACTTCAGACGCAACAGTTCAGCGCGCAGTTACGATTCCGGGAGAAATTCACCACATGACCGACAAACAAGGAACTATGTAAACTACCGACAAAACGACAGACCTGAATTCCATCAGAACTGGCGAGCTTCAAACAGGGCAGGGCCTTCTCGTCAAGGTGAATTTGTAGAAGTTAGGTCTCCTAATACCAATAACGACGCGCGCCAACCGAGAGACAGACAATGACTCGCAACACAGGCAGCCACGTGCGCCTGCTGGCTCAGGGAATAATAACATAGACGCTAACCTTGAGGAAAATTCCAGTATTCTTTACCGACGTATACCACATGATAATTGCATTAAAGTTGAAACTCTGCGTACTAAGAAGAGCAAAGGGTTACACCACATTTCACATTTAAAACCATTTATTGAGAGATAATCTGCTTTTTAACTTAGTCTTTGCTATAAAATTTTTCACTTCACGTTACTGGTACTCTTTTTCAACCTTAGAAACTGTTAACATGCAACTATGTTTTAAAGTTAAATATCCAGTCAAGAACCAAGAGAACTTATTTAAACAGAAATTACGAATGCATTGTTATAGTGAACAGACGACACAGTGTTGTTATTTATACATTCTTGCTTGTTAGTTGCACGATTACGTAACGACTATAAGGCTCACATACTTAGAACATTTACCAGTACTGCTAATGAGATTTTAATGCAACATTTTGGTTTACTTGAAAATACATTCTGGATTTAAAGTACCTTCTTTGAGATACCAGATGAGACAGTAGGTAAGTTTATGTGACAGCTACACGATTTTATCACGACACTACTAATGAGTGACAATTTACAATGTTGCTTTTGCGGTGTTTCTGTTTTATATCTGCACAGTTTTTCTGAATTCTTCTGGAAAGCAAAACATGTTTTAGTAGTAACTTTTGTGGTATGACTACAATGAGACAGCCTTTTCTGTAGCACAACAATATGTTACATTATAGTACTTTCTTGATCATGGTAAGGTACGTAATAACTAAGATATCCATACGCAAAGCATTTCACTTTTGCTTATCATGAGGAAAGTACATTGACTTTTGCAGAACTTAGCTTTCAGATGACGATAAATACGACACTTCTACAGTGATTATCTTAGAACAAGACGCACAGTTTAGCGCTACAGTACACGTATTTGAGTGATTAATTTTGTACTTAAAACATTTATTTTTAAAGATATTTGAAGTACAATGATGCAAAGGTTTTCTGTGATACATTTCGTTCCATAGCTGTGAAACGTCCCCTTTGAACAATTATACACGACTGACCTTAAACTGACACACAATATTTTGTTAGCGCAACGCAATCTGACTTTCAAAATTCCCTACAAAAGAATGGCCCTGACTAGCATTAAACTATACCTTTCACAAATCACTTACCTCACAAAATCTTCGCTGCTCAAGCTACTGCAATACAGCGAGCGCCACTACTGCCAGCTAAATAAAAGATTCAAACTACTAAAGGCACTAACTACTGATAGGGATAGTTAGCAAATGAAAGATATTAATAGAGAACAAACAATGTATTTACCTTAATATCATCACAAGTCATAATATATATATCAGTTCATGACAAATTGCAAACCTCCGCCATCTCTCTCCCCACATCCACCACTGCTGGCGGCTCACCTCCAACTGCGCAACGCTACGCGCTGTTCACAGCCAGCTGCCTAACACTACAATGGCGAGTATTACAACAATGCAAAGCAGCCACAGACTGCACACAGCACAGCCAGTGATTGTCATACAGAGGTGGCGTTACCAATAAAAAACCTAAACAGCCTACTTACATGGAGAAAACATAAACAGCCTACTTACATAGAGAAAACATAAACAGCCTACTTACATAGAGAAAACATAAACAGCCTACTTACATAGAGAAAACATAAACAGCCTACTTACATAGAGAAAACATAAACAGCCTACTTACATAGCCCCCATGCTCCCCACAAAAATTTTTACAAATGGTGTTGGGCACTGGCCAATACAGATTTGACAAAAATTTTTCACAATTACAGTAACAAAGATATAAAATGCACACACTTATTAATATTATGTTGGTCGAAAGATCAAAATTTCTCACAGTCCATAAAGACAGTCCACATTGTTCATCACAGTAAAAATGCAGAGCTTTTCTCAAAGTCCAAGCAGTAAAAGAAAATGCACATAGAAGTAGTGGATTTCCATGCAGTCTTGAAGAAGTAGTGTTGACCTTCCAACGGAAAGACAGTGCTGACTCTCGACATGCAGACAGGTAATGGGCCACAACAGAGCAAACCCACAGCAGAGTCATTCGAAGTTTGGAAGAATATTGGTAGGTAGGTCATCACAGAGCAGACCCACTGGAGTCCTGGTAGAGATTGTGGTATTGGTGGGCCACCAGAGGTGCAGACCCACTGTAGTCCTTGCAGAGATAATGGTATTGGTGGGCCACCAGAGGTGCAGACCCACTGTAGTCCTTGTAGAGGTAATGGTATTGGTGGGCCACCAGAGATGCAGACCCACTGTAGTCCTTGTAGAGATGGCCAGCAGTCATCTGTTGCGATTGTGCAGGTGCACATTCACCATCAAAGAGTCTTGCAGAGAATATAGCAAGTCCATAAACCACCACTTGTGCACTCACAACGTTTTTGGAATTGTCCTTAGAACCAGCAATGCTGTTATCCAGTCCCTTGCAGAATTATTAACACACGTGCAAACACTAACAGTCCCTACTTCTCACATATTGTCCATATACTATGACCAACAGAAACGTGTGCAGTGAAATGTAACTTAATTGGAAGAACTGGTAACAATTACAATTTGATAACATAAAAATACAATAACAAAGGTACAAAATACATCATTAAAAACATAATAATACAGATAACATTTGTAGTACAGGCTTTACAAAAGAATAGAAATAAACATATACATCAGTGTTACAAAAATAGTGACATAAGTACATACATAAAATAATGAGAATAGTTTTCGAAACATTAATTTCACACATGAACATTGAAACAGAACAGAATTGTAAACAACTTTACAAAGAAAATAACATATTATTAATGCAACTTATATTTGAGGATAACAGTATTCCTCCTCATAGTGAATATAGCTTAGTATTAGAAGAGAAAAAAATTCTATGAAACAGTACACAGAGACAGGAAGAAAACAAATACTCAAGGGTACACAAACATATAGTGGGATAACACCAATAGGAAAGGACAGGGTTCGTTTTCAGTGTAACATTTGGTACTGCAGTCCAACCCAAAACTTCATATATCTTTCCTCTTATTTCATCCTTTGTTTCCACCAAAAAAATTCTATCTAAGCATGCTTTCTGTATTTATATGTTCACACATTTCGTACCTCAACATTTATTTCCAAGAAAATCCTACCTAAACCTGTTTTCTCAATGCATTTGTTCCAATTCATCGCAACTCATTCTCTTAGAGGCTACCCCCTCTTAAGCTAACTTAAATCTACTGAGCTCAGATGCTAAACTAAGGGACGAGGCAATGCAGCAGCACGTAAAACAATTATTATAAACAGCAATGAAAAAAATGGAAAATTGCAAAGCAAGCTACAGTATAAATTAGCAAAAGTCAAATTCAATAACACTATGCCTGGCAAACAGCAGCAACTTATACCTAAACATGACATAGCGCAAGCAGAAAAAATATTACACTAAAATGGCCATGTCTAATACCTATGTCACATCTTAACATTAGAGTGATGCATCACAAAAACTTACGCTAGTAGATAAGTTACCAAATCGTAAAAAAATTATTTATGCAATTCCTGTGAAGGGAAATTTTTTTTTTGTGCTCCCTCATTTGTTTTGGATAGATCATAAAATTATTTACTGGATCTGTAGGCATAAAATATTTATATTAGTACATATATTAAATTTTATTTTAACCAATGCTGCAGTGCAGCTAGAAACTTGATATTAAACAAAATGTGTAAATAAATACATAAAGCAAGCCATATGGCATTTTTCTTAACTAGCAAGGCAATAGCTGTGAAATGTTTCTCATCGTTTCATTAGGCATTTCAGTAAATATCATAAATTACGAGCTCCACAGTATGCTTTCAACAAGGAGATGTCAGTAGCGCGGACAATGCCCTTCCCTTTCTTTTTTTTCCTACCTGTGCCGCTGAAAAGGGCTCGCAATAATGGCTTTTTCTCCAGGCGTCTGACACAGCTGGGTGCCCGCGACGCATTACGTGCAGGTGGTCACTTTGGTTTCCAACATCCTGTTTCACAAGTCAAGAGTCCCTACCCACTATTCATTACTCCTTACCTTATTACACATATACGTATCCATCGACACTCGTCAATATTTCGTCATTATAAATATGAAGCATATTCAAATAACTCGTATAGCCTCAGCCTATTAATCATAAACATACCTCAGCAGCATAATACACATCGTCGTCGTAAAAATAACCTCATAACACCTCAGTCAAATCTCAAAATCGTCGTAGCTTCCTCCAATAATTTCTAAGCCTAAAAAAATTCTCTGCTCATGTCAAAAGTGTCAGCTGCCTCAAACGTACTTTAAAAATCATGATCTCATACCAAATACATCATATAAAGCTCTCATAGTATCACAATGGTTCCGAAAAATATGAGCATTTCACAAAGTACAGACAAAATACAGTTTCATAAGTGTGAAGTTATCCAACTGTGTAATTGCGTAAACATGTGTCACTGATGTAGTAAAATAAATGTTTGTCTCTCTCAGTTAAATGATCAGATAGCTGTGTAATTTGTGTGTTAGAGAAATATGGTACCGATGTGTAAAGTTGTATAAGCAAATACCATATTAGCTAGGGTTCCTTGTGGTTGCCACACACATGGTACACAAAGTAAGCGTGTACCCCCCTGAGGATTAATGTAATTATACCCTCAGGTGTTACAGATTACAGCAATGGAATGAAATGTATCATGGAAAACTTTCTTTGTAATTCAAAAATCTTTAAAAATAAATGTTTTAAGTACAAAATTAATCACTCAAATGCGTGTCCTGTAGCGCTAAATGTGCGTCTTGCTGTAAGATAATTCTGTGGAAGTGTCGTAATTATCGTCCTCCGAAAGCTAAGTTCTGCAGAAGTCAATGTACTTACCCCATCAGAAACGAAAGTGAAATGCTTTGTGTATAGATATCATAATTATTATGCACATTACTGTGATCAAGAAAATACTATACTGTAAAGTATTGTTGTGCTAAGAAAAGGGCCTCACATTGTAGCTTACTACTAGAACATGTTTTGCTTTCCAGAAGAAATTCAGAAAAACTGTGCGGATATAAAACAGAAACACTGCAAAAGCAACATTGTAAATTGTCACTCATTAGTAGCGTCGTGATAAAATCGTGTAACTGTCACATAAACTAACACTGTGTCATCTGGTATCTCACAGAAAGTACTTTAAATCCAGAATATATTTTCAGGTCAACCAAAATGTTGCCTTAAAATCTCATTGGCAGTACTGGTAAATGTTCTAAGTATGTGAGCCTTATAGTCGTTACGTAATCGTGCAACAAACAAGCAAGAATGTACAAATACAATACTGTGTCGTCTGTTCACTATAACAATGCATTCGTAATTTCTGTTTAAAATGTTCCCTAGGTTCTAAACTGGATATTGTACTTCAAACATTGTTGTATGTTAACAGTTTCTTAAGTCTGACAAAGCATATTAGTAATGTGAAGCGAAAAGTTTTATGGCAAAGACAAAGTTAAAAGACAGATTATCTGTCAATAAATGGTTTTACATGAGAAATGTGGTGTAAACCTTTACTCTTCCTAGTACGCAGAGTTTCAACTTCAACGCAATTATCATGTGGTATACGTCGGATTCTGTAAGGTCCATTGTAAACTAGAAAGAATTTGTGACTCAAGTGTTTCTTCTTATGTGACAATGAATGAGCTTTAATGAGAACTTTCTGACCAATATACAATTTCTTTGCATTTGCTTTACCGTGTAGTTTTCTCCTTTTGTCTGCTGCAGATTTTATATTTTTAAGAGCCAAATCAATTATGTCTTTGTGTCGAAGTTTACGTGTATTCGGGAAAGGTACAAGCTCTCTGATTCTGTTCGGTGGTTCTTCATTCTTCAGTACAAGAGTAGGTGGTAAAGCAGTGGAGTCGTGAGGCATTTCATTCAGCACGTTTTGAAATAAGTGTAAATATCTGTCCCAATGCTGATGCTTTCTGTGACAATAAAGTCTGCAAAGCTTATTGATTTCTTTCATAATCCGTTCAGACGGGTTGCAATGTGGTGAGTACAATGAAATAAAAACAGGTTTGATTTTATGGTTGCGAAGCATGCGTGACCAAACAGCAGATCTGAATTGCGGTCCGTTATCTGAAATGACTTTACTAACGTGTCCAACTTCACGTAAGAAATTTTTAACAAAGGCGTTGGATACAGACCGTCCAGTGGCTTTACGTAACGGAGTGAAAGAAACAAATTTTGAAGTAAGTTCAACAGCGACTAGAACGTACGAAAATCCATTGGATGTTCGGACAAGCGGTCCCAAGAGATCAACAGCAGCAAATTCTTTTAATTTAGCAGGAATAATAGGAAACAACGGAGCACGATGTGAGACAGTAGATGGTTTCGCCTTTTGACAAAGTTTACAAATAGACAAGACTCTTCGAATTCGCTTTTCCATATTGTTAAAATAACAAGTCGTTCGAAGAATATGATAACATTTTCGTGGGCCAAAATGTGCGTAGCTGAAATGAATGTACCAAATGAGCTTATTAACAAAATCGTCTGGAATGCAAAGTACCCATAGCTTGTCATCAACAGTGCAGCGTTTGAAGAGTATGTTGTTTCTAACCAGGTAATAATGCCGAATCTGTGTGTGTGTCTTTTCATGCCATTTGCTCTTGATGTCTTTCCAAATCGGATCTTTATCTTGTTCATGAGCAATGTCCTTTAAAGATGTGGTGATGAAGTTTTCAAAGGCGACTTTCTGAATGTAAAGAATACTGAAATTTTTCTCGAGGTTGCCTTCTGTGGTACTTTTCTCAAGCCCAGCCGGTGCGCGTGACAGTGCGTCCGCAACAATGTTCTCCTTGCCGGGAATGTAGACTATTGTGAAGCGGAATTCTTGCAGAAACAATGCCCAACGTTTTAACCTGTCATGATTTAATTTTGAAGACATAAGAAATTGTAGTGCACGATGATCACTGTATACTTTTACGTGCTTACCAGAAAGAAAGAAACGGAATTTGTTAAATGCCCAAACGATAGCTAAAGCTTCTAATTCAGTAACGGAATAATTTTTTTCAGATTTTGTTAGCACTCGGCTAGCAAAAGCAATGGTTTTCTGAACGGTAGTGTCATTTTCTATGGCTTCTTGAAATAAATGGGCACCAAGACCGACTTTAGAAGAATCCGTACTAAGGCAGAAATCTTGTGACAGATCAGGATGAGCTAGTATTGGCGCGTGAAGTAACGCTTCTTTCAAAGAATTGAATTCCAACTGTGCTTGTTCGTCCCAGTTCCAAATTGTATTTTTTCCAGTGAGAGAACAAAGTTTTGGTGTAACTAGAATTTGCATATTCAGAAAACGACGGTAAAAATTTACGAGACCTAGAAAACTGCGGACTTGTCTTTTTGTGGATGGAACTGGAATGGCTCTGATTGCTTCTAACTTTTCAGGATCCGGCTGAATGCCTTCAGAAGAAATAATATGTCCCAAAAACCTCACCTTTGACCTACCGAATTCAGACTTTTCCAAGTTAACTGTAATTCCAGATTCTGCAAAAATACGTAACAGACTGTTGAGGATGCGATTATGTTGTTCCCATGAAGCTTCCGCTATTAGAATATCGTCCACATATAAGGTGATGTGACGTTTTAAGAACTCAGGTAATATGGAATTTAGCCCGCGAATAAATGCTGCTGAAGAAATGTTCAAACCAAAGGGAAGTTTCCGAAACTGATAACAAACGCCGAAACAAAGGAAAGCTGTGTATTTTCTGCATTCTGGATGAAGTTCGATCTGATAAAAGCTGGATCTGAGATCAATGGAAGACAACACTTTTACACCATTAAAATTTTGAAGAAGTTCTTCCATCGTCTGCGGCCTGTCTGTTTCAGGAATAATGATAGTATTGATTTGTCTCGAATCTAAGACAAGTCTGATCGATCCATTTTTCTTTTCAACAACATGTAATGGATTGTTGTATGAGCTTGCTGCAGGCTCAATAATGCCCTCGTCAAGCATAGATTGTATTTCTGTTCTAACACGGTCCCTATAATGTGCTGGAATTACATATGGTCTAACACGAAATTTAGTATGCTCACGAACACGAAATTGGTATTGAAATCCCTTGATTGTTCCTGTTTTATGAGTAAAAACTGTGGAATGCGCTTGTAAAATCTCAAAAAGGTCCTGCCTATCAGTGTCATTACAATTCTCAATTGTTTGAATTTTATTCTGAATTAACTTATTAATGTCAAATGCGCCGTCGATATCATCCCTGTCAGTACTTGCAGAGTGATTGTTAGTGTCTAGTTCCGTAGAAAAGTCCGAACTGTTGTCTAACAGAAGGTAAAGCCGATTAATTTCCTCATCATGGTTTGAGAGCCAGTCTTCAAATTTCAAAGCTATTGACTTACCTTCTTTCTCTAAACTTATTTCAGCATCGTGAAAGCTTAAGATTGCTTTGTATTCATTCAAAAAGTCTACTCCCAATATAATTTCCGTCGACAATAATGGAACAATAAGAAAGTTTATAGAGAAGCTGTGGCTTTGACAAAAGAATTCTAAATTGGTTTGCTGGCGTACATCTACACTTTTTCCAAAAATTGCACCTTGTAATTTAATCTTACGTAACGGAAGTGTAGGGCAATCGTTCGATTTGTTACATTTGCTAAAGGCTGTTTCACTAATTACTGAGATGGGACTGCCAGAGTCAAGTACTGCCGTAAATTTTACGTCATTTACTGTAATGTGAATCACAGGATATGCAATATTGTTATGTTTTATGTCGTGTTCCTGGAGTAAGATGTCCCTAATGTCTTCCATTTTTACGTAATTACTAGCTACGGCAGCTGCGTCGTTAGTGTCATAAGAACGTTTTGTGGCTGCCATCGGTGTGAGTCATTGCCTATTGTCTCTTTGTTGGCGCGCGTCGTTATTGGGATTTGGAGACCTAACTTCTACAAATTCACCGTGACGAGAGGGCCCTGCTCTGTTTGAATCCCGCCAGTCCTGATGCAATTGACGTCTGTCGTTATGATCATATCGTCTGTCGTCATGTCGGTAGTTCCTGTAGTTCCTTTCTTGTCGGTTAAGTGGTGGAGAATTTCTCCCTGAATCGTAACTGCGCGTTGGACCGTTGCGTCTAAAGTTATTCTGTCTCCCTTGATAGTATTTATTTTGGTTCCCGTATTGTCTGTTTATCTTATTGTCTCTGTGATAGTCATTACCACGGAGAGGTGATCTTTCCCTGTAGTTATTACTACTCAGCCAACGGTTGTCATACGGGTGGTGTCTGTTTTGGTCACGATTTGTGTTGTGAGAATAGCCTTGTCGTGTAAAGTTATTACTTCTTTCATCGCGGAATTGCGACGGATGTGACCTGTAATTGCTGTGTTCCTGGTTTCGCGTTCCGCGATAGTCAGTGTCAATTTCTAATTCTTGTAAGAGTCCCTGAAATGCTTCAATGTCGTCTTTGCAACGTCCTGCCAAAATAATATGTCGTAAATGTTCAGGCAGTTTGATTAAGCAAATGCGGATGAGTTCTGAGGGGCTGTATGGGTTTGAAAGATATTGATTCTTGTGCAACATGTCTTTAAAATATTTCATAAGACTGGAAAATTCAGATTGTTCGAAACGTTTCATCATTATGATGCTATGTTTTACACGGTCTTGTGTGGCTTGAGACCAATATGCTGAGAGGAAGGCATGGTAAAACTCTCCTTCACTGTGGCAATCGTGAATTACCGATCGCATTCTTACAGCTGGTTCATTCTCTAAGTAGCCACACATAAATTCTAATCTGTGTTCCAACGACCAGTTGGGAGGAAAACAATGAGAGAATTGATGGAGCCATGCTTGTGGATGAATGTCGTTGCCAGAATTCTTAAATGTTTTGAATTTACGTGTAGTAATGAACAGCTTATAGTCAAAATCATCATGTCGGCGAGTCGCATATCGGTCATTGTTAGGTCGTGTCGGCCGTTCCATCTCAAAATTCGGTGCACATTGCCAATTTCTTTCATAACTTCCGAAATGCCCTGTGTTATTATTTTGTGTCTGTTCCGTATTTGTATGTCCCTCTTCCCGTATTGGGGCGCGAGTGTCCTCTGAAATACGTAATTCTTGTACTACTTGTGCCAACTGATCTTGCACTTCCCGGATTTCTCTTTTGTACTGTGTATTGATTTGATTTTGATTTTGTTTGAATTTTCTAATTTGTTCATACTCTTCAGTGTCCATGAAAGCTACAGGTGTTGTGTCATTCAGATCATCATCTACCTTTGTAGATAAGTTAGTGAACTGATCTGAAAGTTCGGCTACTTTATCCGATAGTGAAATCATTTCCTCTCTATGTTTTTCTGAACCAAGTTTCAGAGTGTCCATTTGTGTTGCAATCGTGTCTACTGTGTCTTTTAAGTTTTCTTGACTTTTTGCAAGTTGCGTAACCGAATCGGTAGATGCAACTGCGTCAATTTTAGCTTGCAAGGTGTTGTGATTTTCATGAACAATAGTTTGCAGTTCTTTTATGGCTGCTTCGTGATTCTGTAATGCATTTTCATGACGCGAAAAAATAGGTTGAAAATGCTCACAAATTTGAGTTTTTACGTCATTACAGACTTTTTGACATTTCGATTCAATGTTATGTAACTCAGCAGTTAAATCCTCACGTGTTTGTTCGAGAGTTTGTTCCAATGAGTCTAACTTTTTAAGATTTTGTTCCATTGTGTCTAACTTTTGAAGCTTTTGCTGTGTTTGTCTCTGATTTTGTTCCATTGTGTCTAACTTTTGAAGCTTTTGCTGTGTTTGTCTCTGATTTTGTTCCATTTGTTGTATTAATTGTAATAACAATGCATTGGTGTCTGAAACATGTTCCTCAGTGCTTTTCGGCAGTGAATTTACACCGGAAACATTCACATTTTGACAAGCAGAAAATGTGTCTTGACTTATTTGAGAAAACGGTGAGGATCCAAAACCTGAATCTACAGTATTTGCGAGATCGTGTCGTGTCATTTCGGCTTCCTGAGGCGAGCTATTGCCGACCGATCGATCGATAATGCTTCCCTCTTCACTAATTGTTTCACTGTCCACGCCATTGTTTGCCGCCCGCTCCATTTCCCTATGCACAATTACCAAATTACTACTTTGAACATCAGTTAATTCATTACTCGGTGGCGCTAACACACTGCTTTCATTTTCACTGTCATTTCTCAGTTTACTTTGGAGCCTAGTGTTACGTTTTTCACACGCCATTATTGTCACAATATTTCACGATAACACAAAAAAACACAATTTGAAGATCAAAAATAAGAGAACACATTAAAATAGCACTGAAAATAATATCTAGTTAACTGCAGCTGCTAAATACTTGGTGCAAATCTACATGCATGCCACAACTGTTTTACTGTACAACAATGAAAGACTGCAACTACAAAGGAGATTCTCTCTACAGTTACGTGCTAGCAATAAACAAAATCTACACTAATTACACAAACTACAAGAAAAATCAGAAGATTCCAGTGAGGTATCCTAGGCTAAGGGTCGACATATGAAACGTCCCCTTTGAACAATTATACACGACTGACCTTAAACTGACACACAATATTTTGTTAGCGCAACGCAATCGGCCCTGACTAGCATTAAACTATACCTTTCACAAATCACTTACCTCACAAAATCTTCGCTGCTCAAGCTACTGCAATACAGCGAGCGCCACTACTGCCAGCTAAATAAAAGATTCAAACTACTAAAGGCACTAACTACTGATAGGGATAGTTAGCAAATGAAAGATATTAATAGAGAACAAACAATGTATTTACCTTAATATCATCACAAGTCATAATATATATATCAGTTCATGACAAATTGCAAACCTCCGCCATCTCTCTCCCCACATCCACCACTGCTGGCGGCTCACCTCCAACTGCGCAACGCTACGCGCTGTTCACAGCCAGCTGCCTAACACTACAATGGCGAGTATTACAACAATGCAAAGCAGCCACAGACTGCACACAGCACAGCCAGTGATTGTCATACAGAGGTGGCGTTACCAATAAAAAACCTAAACAGCCTACTTACATGGAGAAAACATAAACAGCCTACTTACATAGAGAAAACATAAACAGCCTACTTACATAGAGAAAACATAAACAGCCTACTTACATAGAGAAAACATAAACAGCCTACTTACATAGAGAAAACATAAACAGCCTACTTACAGCTGTAATCTGTAACACCTGAGGGTATTATTCATTAATCCTCAGGGGGGTATACGCTTACTTTGTGTACCATGTGTTTGGCCAGCACAAGGAGCCCTAGCTAATATGGTATTTGCTTATACAACTTTACACATCGGTACCATATTTCTCTAACACAGAATTATATAGCTATCTGGTCATTTACCTGAGAGAGACAAACTTTTCACTACATCAGTGACTCATGTTTACGCAATTACAGAGCTGGATTACTCCACACTTACGAAATTGTATTTTGTCTGTACTTTGTGAAATGTTCATATTTTTTCGGAACCATTGTGATATTATGAGAGCTTTGAATGATGTATTTGGTATGGGATAATGATTTTTAGAGTACGTTTGAGGTAGATGACACTATTGAAATGAGCAGAGAATTTTTTTGTGTTTTAAAATTATTGCAGAAAACTACGACGTTTTTGAGATTTGACTGAGGTGTTATGATGTTATTATTACGACGACGATGTGTATTATGCTGCTGAAGTATGTTTATGATTAATAAGCTGATATTATATGAGGAATTTGATTATGCTACGTATTTATTATGATGAAATATTGAAGAAGTGTAGACGAATAAGGTAAGGAATAATGAGTAGTGGTTAGGGACTCTGGTTTGTGAAAAAGGTTGTTGGAAACCAAGAATCGTACTTTAAGGGTTATGAAATGTATGTAAATGCGTGAATGTATTACAATGCCGACGAAAATTTTTTGGACTCTGTTATATCAATAGGATTTTGTTTCTACAGATTTGTAACGCAAATTCTTGACCTGTGAAATATTTTTATATGAGACTGTCACTGTAGCGGAAACTGCTGTCGTAAATACTTCCGTAAGAAAGTTAAGTGACCACCCGCACATAATGCGTCGTGGGCAGCTGTGCCACAGTCGCCTGGATAAAAGCCATTAGTGTGTGCCTTGCAGAGGCGCAGGTGAAAAAAAAGAGGCCATTATCCTCACTATTGACATTCCTTTGTAGAAAGCATCGCTAATACGACACGCTCAAACTTGAAAACATATGATTATATTGTGGTGCTCTTAATTTATGATATTTACTAAAATGCCTAATGAAACGATGAGAAACATTTCATGGCTATTGTCTTGCTAGTTAAGAGAAATGCCATATGGCTTCCTTTATGTATTTATTTACTCATTTTGTTTAATATCTAGTTTCTAGCTGCACTGCAGCATTGGTTAAAATAAAATTTAATAGATGTACTAATATATTTATTTTATGCCTACAGATCCAGTAAATAATTTTATGATATATTAAAAAAAATGAAGGAGCATAAAAAGACATTTCCCTTCACAGGAATTGCATACGGAATTTTCTTTTCAACTACTTGGTAATTTTATTGGTAGAATAACTTCTTGTGGTGCACCACTTTAATTACATAGACATTACGATGTGAATATACATTTCCCTTGTCTGCATTGTTGTCTTTAGTGTAATATTTTTTTCTGCTTGAGCTATGTCATGTTTAGATATAAGTCATTTCATTTGCTGCTGCTGTTTGCCAGGCATAGTGTTACTGAATTTGACTTTGTGTTACTCTGCTAAGCCAGTTTACTACTGATTTATTTTTCTTGTATGCTGCTCATTGCCTTATATTAGTTGTAATATTGTTGTTTACTTTGCAATTTGTATTTCTTTTGTCCTTGCTGTTTGTGTTAATTTGTTATGTGCTGCTGCATTGCCTCGTCCCTTGGTATATATATCTGAGCTCAGTAGATTTAAGTTAGCTTAAGAGGGGGTAGACTATATAAGAAACTATGATGAATTGGAAGAAATGCATTGAGAAGCTATAAGAAAGTGGTTTGGCCAAAGAAGTTGTGCACAGTGGAGAAAAACTATTTTTGAAAGAGGATGTGAACAGAATACAGAAAGCATGCTTGGATAGGATTTTTTTTTGTGGAAACAAATGTTGAAATAAGACGAAAGATCTATGGAATGAATTTTTGGGTTGGACTGCAGTACCAAATGTCACACTGAAAACGAACCCTGTCTTTCCTTTTGTATTATTTTGCTATGTGTTTATGTACCATTGTGTATTTGTCTTTTTCCTGTCTTTAAGTGTTTAGCTAATAAGATTTATGTTGTAGAATTTTTCAAATACTATGTTATTTACCTTGTAAAGATGCTTAGACATTATTTATTCTGTTTTGTTTTAATGCTCATGTGTGAAGTTGATGTTTCAAAAGTTATTCTGATCTTTTATGTATTTACTTAAGTCATAATTCCTGTAACACTGATGTATATGTTTATTTCTGTTCTTTTGTAAAGCCCCTATTACTACAAATGTTATCTGTATTATTATGTTTTAATGATGTGTTTGTACCTTTGTTATTGTGTTCTTATGTTATAAAATTGTACTTGACACCAGTTCACCAAATTAAGTAACTTGTAAGTTACATTTCACTGCACACATTCCTGTTGGTCATAGTATATGGACAATATGTGAGAAGTAGGGACTGATAGTGTTTGCACGTGTGTTAATAATTCAGCAAGGGACTGGATAACAGCATTGCTGGTTCTAAGGACATTTCAAACAAATTTTTTGTGAGTGGACAAGTGGTGGTTTATGGACTTGCTATATTCTCCGCAAGACCCTTCGATGGTGATTGTGCACCTGCACAGTCGCAACAGATGGCTGCTGGCCGTCTCTACAAGGACTGAAGTGGGTCTGAACCTTCCATGGCCCACCAATATCATTATTTCTACAAGGACTGCAGTGGTCTGCACCTCTGGTGGCCCACCAATACCACAATCTCTACCAGGACTACAGTGGGTCTGCTCTGTGATGACCTACCTACCAATATTCTTCAAAACTTCGAATGACTCTGCTGTGGGTTTGCTCTGTGGTGGACCATTACCTGTCTGCATGTCAAGAGTCAGCACTGTCTTTCCGTTGGAAGGACAACACTACTTCTTCAAGACTGCATGGAAATCCACTACTTCCGTGTACATTTTCTTTTACTGCTCATTCTTTGAGAAAAACACTGCATTTTTACTGTGATGAACGATCAGGACTGTGTTTATCGACTGTGAGAAAATTTTAGCTTTTGACCAACATTGTCTCGATAAGTGTGTGCATTTCATTTCTTTGTTATTGTAACTATGACTATGAAAAATTTTTTCAAATCTTTATTGGCCACTGCCCAACACAATTTGTAAAATTTCTTGTGGGGAGCATGGGGGCTATGTAAGTAGGCTGTTTGTGTTTTGTTATTGGCAACGTTACGTGGCGCTCTGTATGAAAATCACTGGCGGTGCTGTGTGCAGTCTGTGGCTAGTTTGCATTGTTGTCTGCCATTGTAGTGTTGGGCAGCGGCAGCTGCCTGTTAACAGCACGTAGCGTTGCGCAGTTGGAGGTGAGCCACAAGCAGTGGTGGATGTGGGGAGAGAGATGGCGGAGTTTTGAAATTTGTAAGACTGGATGTCATGAACTGCTATATACATTATGACATTTGAACACTATTGAGGTAAATACATTGTTTGTTCTGTATCAAAATCTTTCATCTGCTAACTATGCCTATTAGTAGTTAACGCCTTCAGTAGTTTGAATCTTTTATTTAGCTGGCAGTAGTGGCGCTCGCTGTATTGCAGTAGTTCGAGTAACGGAGATTTTTGGTGAGGTAAGTGATTTGTGAAAGGTATAGGTTAATGTTAGTCAGGGCCATTCTTTTGTAGGGATTTTTGAAAGTCAGATGGCGTTGCGCTAAAAATATTGTGTGTCAGTTTAAGCACAGTCATGTATAATTTTTCTAAGGGGACGTTGCAACCTCTCCACTGACAACTGTCTGATGTCGTTGCACCTGACATACGAGAATGTGTGTCATCGCGACAGTCAAGCCAACCCTTCCATGGTAAAATCTAGATATCATATTTCTTTATAAAATTCGTTATAATCATCGAATGTTACGTGATGCTGCCTACAAGGTAATGTATACGGAAGTCCAATATATAAATAAGGAAATAGAGGTACACTGATGTTCGTTAAGAATACACCACCTTAAAGGAAGCAGCAAGTGCCATTTCCACTGGAAACTTAATGGTCTACAAACCATATGCAGTAGCGTTCCAACAGCAGCCATGTTTGCGAGGAATAGCTTTGCCCAAGTTAGAAGACAGCAGCAGATAGTGCAGCGTTGTTCACACAAAATACACCAAAATGGTAGAAATAGAACGATTTTCAGTAATGGACTGCTCTTCGATGCAGATACATTTGTCAGCTGCGTGGCGTTATGACTGAGCTTTCGCTTTTTGCTGTTGGCGTATGAAAGAAGAACAGTTCGAACAAAAATTATTTTTAACAACGCCTGAGGCGTGTAGATTTCCGGAATGGCAACTCTTCTTCAAATTTTAGATGTCCGCCAGAAGTTCTATCGCATTAAAAGGTGGTTCATTTGTTATGTACCCCGAAAACAAAAAAACGTTGATCGATCCGAAGAAAGCTTTCAGAAAAGTAAATAGCGCAGCCTTGTTCATCTCAATGAGAACACAAATTTTATCTGTTTTCATACAATTCACTTTAATACTCTAGGTGAATGCTGCAAATGGCGATCAATAGTCGATAATTTATTATATCAGTAATTTTATGCCTCCACAAATCCGCGTCAGAGACTAGTGACAGGTATTGACATGTCTAGCCCCAAACCAATGAACGTTCCGCTGAATTGTTTCCGTCGTTCGCCTCATTAATTATTTAAAGCGGAATGAATTAAATTATTATTTTCGGCTGGCAGAACTCATTCAAAGAGCATGGGCAACAATTTATGTGTTCGTTCGATCCAAATATTTGAAAAATGCATCTCTCACGTATTAAATTTTATAGAGATAATGTCACATTCAAGACTTCTTTGCTTGTTTTAGTTTTAAGCATTCGTGTGTGTGATACGGCTACAAAATACTTTCAGATCGAACATATGTGAGTGCCGGAGCAAGACCTATGACGTCATGGTAATGCGAACTTGCTGAAAAAGAGTAGTAATTCCAAGAGGTGGTAATATGTGGAAAGTTCGTATGAGATCTTTGTTAATTCATGAAAATGTATATGGAACTATGTAGCTACAAGAACAGAACAAGCCTTCCACTGTTACTGGAATAAATTGTCGAACATACAGCATGGATAAGATATTTATTAATAATCCTCTGTTCTCTCACAGTTCGAACTATTCCCTTACAGCCAATTCAATCATACTTGACACTGTTCAGATGATAACTGGACAGAGAAGTACCACTTCAGATGATATCTGGACAGAGAACTGTTACTGGTTCACAGACAAACCGTCTATCGTAATCTCATTCACATAATGTGATTTTAAAAAAAAGCAATCACGACTTCTAGCATAAGAAAGAGACTACGATGTATCATGCAATACGAAAAAAAAAGGATCGTGACTTGACGTGACGGTGCTAGAGAGAGAGAAAGATATTCTTTATCATTCTGTGGTAGTTATCGCTCAGATAATTATTCTTAGTGTAGGAAGACTTTGTTCTTGTTCAGAAGTAATTCATTAGGAGTTTTCGTTCTTGTCAAGTCGAAATCGACGCCATTGCGAGATTTTAAAGGAAATTGTATTATATACTTGTATATAAGCTAGTGAACAGATAATCCATGTTACGAGAAGAATTTCATTGACACAAAAGTCAATAAAAGATTGTTCACTTCAAGAAGATACGTGTTTATTCCACAACTGACGTGTCCTTTAACTATGATCTATTAATGAATACCAGCTCGAGAACATTTTCGGTGGGAGCATTCAGTTCTAATTAAATAGTTTGATGCTTTCTTCGGAAAAAAGTAATTTCAAGGATCATTTAAATCCACCAATGTGGGACATTTCTAAGAACTGAAAGCAAATATAGTTGCTGTACAACAGAGCCCAGACGAATACTTCTCCGCAACCTTAACCCTTTCAGCTACAATAAAGCGTCTGCAGCAGCTGGAGCAGATCGCTACAACAACGGAAGCGTGTAGTTTGAAAGCAGTTCAACACATCACCCTGTATCAAACCAATGGTGTAGGTATTCAACACAACAGAGCTCACACAGTCACTTCAGAGACAGGCTGGACAGTGAAGGGGGAGGCGTGTTTATAGCGATAAAAAGTGCAATAGTATCGAAGGAAATTGACGGAGATCCAAAATATGAAATAATTTGGGTGAAGGTCACGGTTAAAGCAGGCTCAAACATGGTAATTGGATGTCTGTATAGGCCCCCTGCCTCAGCAGCTGTTCTGGCAGAGCACCTGAAGGAAAATTTGAAAAATTTTTCGAGTACATTTCCCGGCTTGTTATATTTCTGGGTGGGGATCTTAATTTGCCGGATATAGACTGGGAGACTCAAACGTTTATAACGGGCGGCAGGGACAAAGATTCGAGTGAATTTTTTGTTTAAGGTCATTGTCTGAAAACTACCTTGAGCAGTTAAACAGAGAACCGACTCGTGGCGATAACATATAAGACCATCTGGTGACAAACAGAACCGAAATATTTGAAACAGTTATCGCAGAACAGAGAATCAGCGATCGTAAAGCAGTTACTGCATCGATGATTCCAGCCGTAAATAGTAATATTAAAACAGGTAGGAAGATTTTTCTGCTTAGCAAAAGTGACAAAAAGCAGTTATCAAAGTACTTGACGGCTCAACACAAAAGTTTTGTCTCAAGTACAGATAGTGTTGAGCATCAGTGGACAAAGTTTAAAACCATCTTACAAACGCATTAGATGAGTATGTGCCAAGCAATATCGCAAGAGATGGAAAAGAGCCACCGTGGTACAACAACCGAATTAGAAAACTGCTGCGGAAGCAAAGGGAACTTCACAGCAAACATAAACGTAGCCAAAGCCTTGCAGACAAACAAAAATTACGTGAAGCGAAATGTATTGTAAGGAAGGCTATGCGATAGGCGTTCAGTGAATTCGAAAGTAAGGTTCTATGTAATAACTTGGCAGATAATCCTAAAATTTTTGGTCTTAAGTCAAAGCGGTAGGTGGATAAAAACAAAATGTCCAGACACTCTGTGACCAAACTGCTACTGAAATAGAGGATGACAGACTAAAGGCCGAAATACTAAATGTCTTTATCCAAAGTTGTCTCACAGAGGAAGACTTCACTGTACTTCCTTCTCTAGATTGTCTCACAGATGACAAAATGGTATATATCGAAATAGATGACAGAGGGATCGAAAAACAAATAAAATCGCTCAGAAGAGGAGAGGCCGCTGGTCCTGATGGGATACCAGTTTGATTTTACAGAGTATGCGAAGGAACTTGCCCCCCCCCCCCTCCCCCTTCTTGCAGCGGTGTACTGCAGGTCTCTAGAAGAGCGTAGCGTTCCAAAGGATTGGAAAAGGGCACAGGTCATCCCCGTTTTCAAGAAGGGACGCCGAACAGATGTGCACAACTATAGACCTATATCTCTAACGTCGATCAGTTGTAGAATTTTGGAACACGTATTATGTTCGAGTATAATGACTTTTCTGGAGACTAGAAATCTACTCTGTAGGAATCAGCATGGGTTTCGAAAAAGACAATCGTGTGAAACCCAGCTCGCGCTATTCGTCCGCGAGACTCAGAGGGCCATAGACACTGGTTCCCAGGTAGATACCGTGTTTCTTGACTTCCGCAAGGCGTTCGATACAGTTCCCCACAGTCGTTTAATGAACAAAGTAAGAGTATACGGACTATTAGACCTACTACGTGATTGCATTGAGGAGTTCCTAGATAACAGAACGCAGCATGTCATTCTCAATGGAGAGAAATCTTCCGAACTAAGAGTGATTTCAGGTGTGCCGCAGTGGAGTGTGGTAGGACCGCTGCTATTCACAATATACATAAATGACCTTGTGGATAACATCGGAAGTTCAATGGGGCTTTTTGCGAATGATGCTGTAGTATATCGAGGGGTTGTAACAATGGAAAATTGTACTGAATTGCAGGAGGATCAGCAACGAATTGACGCATGGTGCAGGGAATGACAATTGAATCTCAATGTAGACAAGTGTAATGTGCTGCGAATACATAGAAAGAAAGATCCTTTATCATTTAGCTACAATATAGCAGGTCAGCAACTGGATGCAGTTAATTCCATAAATTATCTGGGAGTAGGCATTACGGGTGATTTAAAATGGAATGATCATATAAAGTTGATCGTCGGTAAAGCAGATGCCAGACTGAGATTCATTGGAAGAATCCTACGGATTCTACTGATCTCATTTGTGACATCGTAGACAGTTTGTCTGATTATCTTGATTTAAGGATTGCAAATCCCTGCATAACGAGTGGCAATATTCATTACAAAGCTACACGACGGTTATTTGCTGGATGTATTCCAATCCATATCTTTCTCTACAGTTTTTACCATCTAAAGTTCCATCTAGTTCCATGGAAGTTACACTTTGATGACTTAACAGATGTCCTATTATGCCGTCCCTTCGTCTTGTCAATGTTTTCGAAATATTCATTTCTTCGCTGAGTCTGGGAGAATTTCCTTATTCCTCACTTTATCCGTCCACCTACTTCTGAACATTTTTCTGCAGCAACACATCTCAGATGCTTCGATTCTCTTCTGCTCCGGTTTTCCCACAGTTCTGACTTCACTGCCATACGATCCTGTATTCGAAACATACGTTCTCAGATATTTCTTCCTTAAATTAAGGACCATGTTTGATATTAATAAACTTCGCATGGCCAGGAATGCCCTTTCTGACAGTGCGAGTGTGGTTTTGTGTCCACCTTCCTCCACTCATCACGGATTATTTTGCTGCATAGGTGGCAGAACTTTTTAACTTCACTTACTTCTATTCACCAATCCTGATGTTAAGCTTTTCGCTGTTCAGATATCTGCTGCTTCTCATTAGTTTCGGCTCTCTTTGGTTTACTCTCAAACAGTATTCAGTACTCATAAAACTGTTGATTCCATTCTACAGATCCTGTAATTCTTCTTCACTTTCATAGAGGACAGCAATGTCTTCGGCAAATCTTATCATTGATGTCCGTCCATCTTGAATTTTATTTCCGCATTTGGACCTTCCTTTTATTTTCGTTAGTGCTTCTTCGATGTATAGATTGAGTAGCCAAGAATCAAACCACACTTCTTCAAAATTGTCGGAAATGAGGTTATTTTTTGTTTCTGTGCGCTTTTTCCTAAGAATACGATGTACTAATCGTCTCGTGTCTAGCTGCACTTTATCCCTACAGAGCCAGCCGAGATAATCACCGTTTGTAGACATACAGGACTTTCTACCACTGATTAAGTTCAGAATGACTCAAAGACGGTACGAGCCAGCGGCAGCCTCCCATTGGCGACCGCGTTTCATGATTATTTGAGATCAGATGTTTGCATAGAAACTTATTTTTAAATCTGATAATGGTAAGTTAAGGTTATTAAGCGATTTCATTATTATATATAGAATCTTTCTATAACAATATGGACCTCGGTATTATTTCAGAGGTGATACTTGCAGTGTTGTTATTCCATGGCATGGAACGTGGAAGAAGCTTGTTCTGAAAATTGAGAGTTTAGTGAATGTTATAACAGTTGTTCAACCTCAGCTAGAACTATTTAAAATGCAGTGTTAATAGAAAAAATATATTCAACTGTCAGAGAAAATTATGCAAACGCAGAAAATTAACGTGCATCCAAATTACATTAGGACCTCGAAGTTCCTTATTAAGATATCATTGTACACAAAGCTTGTAGAAGATATGTGGGCTTTCATGGCTGTATTAAAGAGCATTCGTATGGTTTTATTCTCTTCCTCTTTTGTTATAAGTACATAACTATGAGTATGCCTTTTTACCCATAATGTAAACATGGTATCAAGAGCCTCAAAAAGATATTGAAGACAACTTCGTTGTAAAACATGCTCGTATGACGAAAGCAAAACAAGAAAATCGTAAAAGGAACTTATCCAGAAAATGATGCAACATCCAAGTACTTTTTTTACAACCAGAACCCAAATTGACGTTCGAGTATGTAGGCACTTCTTCCCTTTCTTCATATAGCTGCCAGGCTAGTTAATACCGTGCTACAGAAATATTACCACATGGAAATATTAACACAAAGGGGGTTGGTTCTTCAAGGGAGGATGAATTTGAAGATAAGAAGGAAACACTTTTAAGTATATAGAACCACACTATTGGAGGGAAAGCAGCAACCAAAAACATATACCTTGAGAATCAGATATCACAGCACTGTGGAAAATGTATTCAGAGAATAAAGGGAATATGACAGCAAAGGAAAGTTGTTTCCAAACGGTTTTCAAAACCAGTTATAGCGTGGGTTTTGTATCTCCTAGATCAGGCTTGTGGTCATTGGGGCTACGACTTAAAGAGAAACCTCTTCACACAAAGATGTGACAGAACAGGCAATCTTAGCGGCAGACGGCATATACGTAAACCTCGTGCTATGGCTGTGGTGTGGTCCCTAAGGACACTCCGAAATCACAATCGAAATCAGGTGTAGTTGCCACACAGTTCTTTATTACATACACATTGCTCACAATAGTTTCACAGTAACCATAATTTTCTTTCTAGCACTCACATTAATTTAAACTAGATCCATGGACCCATAATTCAATATGACTGAGAAATAAATCACACCTACTTCATTACTTACATGGAAACCCTTTGATCTATCTTTTCATCACATCCAAGTTTGGAGTTAAACAGACACTAATGTTTTAAGACTTCTTTGGCCAGCTATTCTTAATTTAAAGACAATATTCATAAAAGCATCCTTCGTAAAATATGACTGAGTTAACTAGCTCAGATAAAAGTTCTAAGTTAAACAAACACTAATATTTTTAAGGTTTACTCGGGCAACTTCTCATTAAATGGAACACTGTTCATAAAACCGTTATTAAGAAATATGGCTGACATAACCAACCTGGCGGTCAACAGACAATAATGTTTTAAGGCTTCTTTGGGAAACTTTTCATAATTGAAAGACAGTATTCATAAAAGCATGCTCGTAAAATATGACAAACATAACTATCTCAGAAAGAAGTTTCGAGTTCAACAAACACCAAAATTTTAGCGCTTACTCAGCAACTTTTCATTAACTAATACAATATTCATAAAATCCGGATTCATAAAATATGAATAACATGACTAACTCACATCAAAGTTCTGAGTTCAACAAACCCCAAAAGTTTTAAAGTTTATTCGGTCAACTTCTGATTTATTAGAACAGTCCTACTTACATATACCAGCTCTGTATGATTTCATTACCTGACTGTAACGAGAAGATATTCCCAAGAAACACTTAACATGGGCCGCTTCCACTTTTCATGACAATTAGTGATGAACGTGAGCACACCAAAAGATTTTAACCAATACAAGAAACCCAAGGGACAGGTATGAATTAAAAAGGTACTAAACTTTGCACTGCTATAGAGCTTCAGAAACCATAACTCTCCACTGAAAAGATGGAATTACAGGACAGTAACAACATAACCTGAGACGTAGGGGGGGGGGGGCGGCAGGGCCTTAAATATCACTCTGCCATCGTGATAGTCCGATCCCAGTTTGCTCGCGTCAACCACTGGCAGTTATCTGAAACATGTAACACATCAGCGGCAGACAATATTCTGAGGCATGAGATACAAAATCCCAACTGCACAACTAGTTATCAATATCTTTCACTGATATACTCCACGAATGAAACCAACAGAATTAACCTCCGTGACTTACTTGGGCAGTCACGGCTCTTAAATTTTGTATAGCCAATCTCTTAAAACCATCGCTAAAATAGTGGCATAAAAGTTAGAATATCAAGAATAATCTCGGCACACATTTAAAGACCAGACTAAAATAACGACATAACAGGTAGAATGGGAAAAATATTTCAGCGTTGCTTGGAACGCCAACTTACGCACTACTTAGGTACACTTCTAGCTGTGTGTTTAGCCATGCTTCCTCTCTGTTAGGTGGGCGTCGCTACATTTCCTTAACTGCCATCAAGGTATCAAGTGACGACACCAAATTCAGTGTTAAGCAACTGGAACAATTCCAAATAGTGTTTAGTATACTGGATTATTTAGTTAACATGAAGACAACCCGCCGAATCCACTCGATGACTCCAATTCATTCGGCCTGTGTAGCTTGTAATCAACTCGACGGAACTTGTCCTTCCAACCTCGAGGAAATCCCAGTCATGACGAGTAGAATATTTGCATTGTAACTGTTAAACTCGCAGTAGCGGCTAGCCACGCTCCTTCGTCGTGCCGAGTCGGCCTCTCGCCATGCTGCATACAAACACAGTCCCACGTCAATCTACCTCACACCGCGGATACTCGCACACCAGCCCCCAGGAGAGCGCGCGCACCGGAGTTAAAATCCCCCGCCGCCAAAGGCATGAAGTAGACAAATAAGCATCGAAGTCGACTCAACGATCAAAAGATAATAAATGGAAACTGGGGTCAGCAACACTCCAGCTCAATGGCATTTTTTTGAACTTCTACAATCTGATCATCCATGAAAGCTGATAGTGTCATCTGACTGCGATAAAAACATACAATTTGCCACGACTACCAGAGCAAAATATCTATTACTCGAGGCAGCTCTATATTTTCAACTTCACAGCCATTATAGGGATCAGTTAAACCACCCTCTGACCTGAAAATGTGACGCCTTAGATGTGGGCCAGAAATGAGTTTCTGAAAGATTATAACACAGTGGTGTCATGTGTGTTTGATAACTTGAATTCGACTAATGTAGTAGAACGCACCACACTGCGTCTAGTATCGGATGGGTGTGATGGGCGGAATAAAATTCTGTTACGATTTGCACGTTAATGAAATTATTTGGGAATGAACCAAGTAATGTTCAAAGAGTGGAAATTCCCTTTCCGGTTACACACCATAGTTACACCCTACCAGAGAAAGTGTTTGCATTCATTGAGAGGAAATGAGGAAATATGAAGAACTGAAAGAAGTAGTATCATGGTTCTCAACTAACAACTAAGTTGCTAGAGACAGGAACATTTATGATTTTAAAGATTCTATGAAAGGCTTGTGAAAGAATTTGCTTCTTGGCACTTTAAGATTTCAAAGATGAAAAGCATCTCTTAAAGAAGTCCAAAACCAGTAATATTTTGGTATGTAGGAAGTCCATTTTCAAAACCAATGTGGGTAGTTGCAGAAGTTTGTTCACTGCAGTTATCATGCAATTATCATGACAGTCAATCCATAACAACTGCAAAGACAAAAAAGAGGCACAAGAAAAGAAGTATGTGGAGAACATGCTAAGAAACATTATCGAGACGGACGGAGGAACATTGAGTTACTACCATATTACTGGAGACTTTTTTCCAAGTTGTGATATTCCTTATTAATCGCTACTTAATATTTCGCTTAGATAAGCATAAATACTAGTATCCCATATACGGATAGTTCATTGTTAGCACAGAATACAGTGTCAGTTTGTGTGGCATGTTTTGTCTGCAACATTTCCACACTCCTGAAGCTTTTTCTTTCTGGTGCCATCTATGAAAAATGATGAACGAATGGACAATAGTAAGAGTGGTAGTTGAGGTCTACCGAACCATCAGCTCACAGCACACAAAGTAAGAATAAATTGATTGTAATATTTTCGTCCATTCTTATAATTATTTTTGTGCCAATTTTAGTAAGTATGTGTCTTTAATAATTGATTTTCACGTATCTGAAGACCAAGGATATGAGCGTTAAGATTATATGGGGACTATTAGATGCAGGATGTCAAATAAAATTCTAATATATTTTTTCATCACGTTTCTGCGTTTGTGCACTCCTGGAATAAATATTAGGCGAATTTTTACAGTCTCCAGGGCGTTAGTTCCGAGCTATTAGGTAACATGCAACTTCATTCATACGAAACATTCTATGAGAGTGTTATACAAATTAGAAATCAGTTCCCACGAATTGGTCTCCATCTGCCTTTAAAAATGGCTGACAATGTCATTTATATTTACAATAGATCAATGTATTAAAAATATGCAAAAATCACTAGGAGTAAATTTTGGAAGCAGTACTCTATTTATACTCAAACAGATAGTAACGAAAAGTTGGTAATCTATATATGATTGATTCATCTGCAACTATTTACAGAAGATGTCCGCTTACAGACCGCTACGGTCGCAGGTTCGAATCCTTCCTGGGGTATGGATGTGTGTGATGTCCTTAGGTTAGTTAGGTTTAAGTAGTTCTAAGTTATAGGGGACTGATGACCTCAGATGTTAAGTCCCATAGTGCTCAGAGCCATTTGAACCATTTTTTTTGTCCGCTTACACGTGTTTGTTATCAATGGAAGATTTGTAAAGATTGGCGTTGACTGTAAGGCAAATTGTCGATCTGGATATCTCCTCTCACTAGTTTGCTACTACTTGTCCCCTATCAGCAAATCTAATGAGCTGGGACTTGGATTAAGTGGTCCAAGAGTTCTGAAATGGCATGTACCAAGAGACTCCGGAAATTTGTGGAAAATCGTGCATTTGGTACTGAAATGCTGGACAGCACGTACTGATAAAATTGTCTCGAACTTAGAGACGCGTCAAGTGGTTTCAAATCCACGAGTTTTTAGCTGAATACTCCTCGGACATCGTCAAATGGTGAATGTCTTGGGTTGTAGGTACAGTCTGTATATAGCCGCGCTACCTTCTGTGACCTCATTGGTGGTAGCTCTAACGCCACATGAAGTAATGTTTTCCTTGCGCACTCGCTTCAAGCTTCCACTGGCCGCATCCCAAGCCGTACTTAGCTGGAGGCCGCCGTCTGTACTACGGGTGTTTTGAAAAATTCCTGTCTTGGTCACTTCTTTTATTAAACTATCCCAGAAGTTATTAATTCACATAATAACAGATGCCTCGTTGAATGCAATATGATTTCCATTTTCTAGAGAATTCTCTGCTACCGCTGATTTCTCAGGATGCCAAAGGCGAATGTATCTACATAGCACAGTTCAGTAGTAGGCACATGTAAAACTGTCTACACCCACACGGTGTTTTATGTTCTCCTGGTGTTCTGAGGCCTTTAGCGACTTTCACAAGTCTCATGAGTTTCCTAATTTTTGCTGGAGCCCTAAAGATGGAATAGATTTTACATCTCTTTAGGTGCCAGCTAATATTTCCTGTTACTGAGCCACACACCGGCAAAAACGCAAGCTTCTTTGAGCCGTCTTTGACGTCCTTTGCCTACGTGTTTTCAGAATTATGGCCTGCAAAATCTGATAGTTATTATAGCAATATTCCTCGAATAGTTTCTGCAAGTGCCTTAGTACATTCGGTTAAGTTTTCAGCGTCTGAGAAGGCTTCCATTCGATGCACAAACGTCCTCAGACCAGAATGTTTCTGCGACGGACGATGGATGATGATAGTTGTTAGCATGCATATATCGGTCCTCACCAGTGGATTTTCAGCAAACACTGTGGCTGAGACACCCATTTTCTTCACGTGGGACAAGGACGTCCAGGAACGGAAATGCTCCATCTCTCTCTGCCTTCTTCGTGAACTTGATATTTTTACGGCATTGTAGAAGTGGTCCAAGTATTCTCCCAGATTTGCACATACATGAGACCAGACAACTAACATGTTGTCAATGTAGCGATAAGAGGAGGTAGGCTTTCCAGAAGATGCATCCATGGGGTGTCCTCAAAATAGTGCATAAACGGGTTGGTTATAGCTGGTGCTAACGTGTTCCCCGTCGCAACACTGTCCGTCTAGTTAAAATTTTCTCCATCACACAAAAAATCCGATGACGTCAAAGTGTGTGTAAATAAATCAACAACTGTGTTGTCAAATAATTGGGAGACCAGCTCTATAAAACCTTCCATGGCAACACTTGTGAGTAATGACACCATCAGAAAGCATATCATGCTATCTCCCCTTGATGCAGACACTAAAAAACGTTGATGGAGACAACCATATTCTTAATGTGGTGGAAACAGTGACCTACGTGCAGAGTAAGGAGGCTAGCCGGTTGTTTTACGAGTCTGTATGTAGTTCTGTGCTTTTGCTTATCAAAAAATGTCTTTGTAATAAATTGAAATGTTGAGTGTGACGCTGAGGAAGAAGAAACTCGGCAAAGATCGGTGGTGAAATTTATCCAGCAACTCGGTATGTGTTTCAGATTTGTGAGAGTGTCCACCCTGACTTTTAGAGTACAGTCAACACGACGAACTTGAGAAAAATGCGAATCTTTGACAGACTTGTCCGGTCATATGGCGTGTCTCGGTTGCGATGGGAAGATGAATGTTTTGAAACCAGCATGCACGCACCAATCCTCATGTACTGAGGCAACATGTGTTTCACACACAGTTGAAAGTGGATGAAAATTGTTGACACAGCCCTAATTTTGAGGCCAGTCAGCAATTTACCCCAACTACTACTGAACCCATCTGGTTCCATAAACTGGGGCCATTAAATTTAACTCTTTAATTATAATTTAACCAATTTACATCAATAATTACATCTATTTAAATTATTAATTTTTAATGAATGAAAACGATTAAAAATCTCATATATGATATTATTAAATTTAATTGCTTTTAATTCTTTAGCTTTCCCATATTCAAATTTTTTATTTTTAAAAATCAAATATATTTTTTCCTTGTAAATTATAATAAAAAATCTTATAATCTTCCAAACATTTTTATTTTTTAAAACTTAAAAAATTATATCAAATAGTGATGAATATATATTTCATGGAAATATTATTGTTGAAAGGAATAGTATGCGAAGTGTCGAACAAATGAAATATTAGCAAATATTATTTTAAAAAACCTTAATAACAAAACATTTGAAATATGTAGACTATGATGATGCTACTGATAGTATTGAAGATAGTAATCAATTTGAATTCTATAGTTACAGGAACAGGAACGTTAACGTCCACAAGGCAGAAGAATCCGCTCGTGCATTTCAATTCAAATAACCAAGTACAGTTAAACTCCACCGGAGGGTGGCTAAATTTTGCCAACTTGAAAACACACGTTGTTGCTCGCGGGAATATCGCAACAGCCGACAACGAACTCCAAACGACACAATGTGAACAGTCGTGACTTGCCGGTAGATTAAGTCAAAATTCAACTTTCATGTCCAGGATCAGTGAGCCACGAACCTCGTAGCAATGGGAACAGCACCACACAGTCCGACACCAATATATTTTTTCATTATATGCTTGGGCTCCAATAAAAGATAACAATAGTATAAATGTAATTCATTCTTTGGAAAAAATTTGTGAGTGTTCTACTAGTACGTGGAGCCCAAGTGTGTAACATATTTCGTGAAAAATGACGTGAAATGGTTATTACATGTAGAAGACTGTATCTTTGACTGCACTTAACCAAAGATGTTGCCTGCAGGGCGGAACCGATTGTAATTAGGGGCACATGGAGCACAGTAGCAGTTGCTGTTGCACTCTGTTAAAGATATGATGTAAGACTTTAAATCTGGTGGCTAGCTGTGAGAATTTAGCTGTTGGACTGTGGACAAATACAGTTGTTTAAGGTAATGAAATTTTGTATATTTAGTTTTTAGAATGCAGCAACGCAATGTGGTTCCTGCTAATATTACAGTACTGACCCTTCAATGTAGGAACCAAGTATTTGTCATCAGGTTTAATGTCTAAGTTGATTAGGTACACCTGATTTGTAAAATTTTGTGTGTTTTGTAATCCTGATACAGACAAGTTAAATTTTGGAATCTATTTTGTTCAACTCTGTTGGACTTTGTCATGCTGAAAGATTGCCATCTCCCTTGTGGGAAAGATTACTGTTGTGGGGGAATACATTAATATCCTATTTAAACAAGTGATGACCATTCAAAATCATTCATCTAGCGATGTAAAAGTTTAGTTAAAATGAACCAAAGAAATGTCATTTGCAAAATCAGATGGTGCTGACATAGATTTTAAAAGTCCATTCGATAAGTGCAAAATCAACAAACTAATGTAATGATGCTAAAATAATTAATTAATACATGATATTGAGAGAGGTCAATGCATAACCATTAACGTTGTGAAGATAATGTACAAAACAAAGCATAAACCTTTGGTTGACTAGTGGAATTAGTCAAGAAGTCTGAGTATCTTTGTCCTTCGTTGGAAGAGCTGAAGTGCTTGCTTCTCATTAACTTATAATGATATTTCCCAAATCGGGCTTAACTGAAATTTGCACAGGTTAACTCAACTGCTAAAATGCTGAGTGCATAGTGAGCAAGGTAACCGTCAAAAAGTTTTCAAGTATTTGAGTTCCTCTCTGAGACCCTTATTTCACTAGTCAACATGTAAAAAACGCATGCAAAGAAACACATGCAAAAAATACAAAAATACACAAACACATATAAAAATGAACTCGTTGACACCCTTTTTTCTGCAGTTTTGTCACACGGTAGTTTCACTGGGTATTTTTTTGGTGCTGGGGTGGACGTTTCTTCTAAAGGCGACTTGGAAGATAGGCTACTAGGGAACCACAATACTGAAATGGGGAGTTTGCGGTGGCGATGAGTCTAACGTCCGTTGTCTCGCCCAGGGTGTCTTCTCCATACAGCAGCCTGCAACGTTGTCTCTTGCCCGGTTCCACCTACTGCGTCCATACAATGAAATGGGTCGATGTTGGAGATTGGCAGGACCTCGCTCTTTGTCGACCCTGTCTCGTTTTCCAGAAACCAGCATGGCAGTTGGCGTCTGCATATTGTGGAGGGATGCGTTTGACGACACACGACCCCTTTCTGCTGGTGTGCGTCAGTGGCAAGACACGGCCCCTTTTGCTGGTGCGCATCAGTGGCGTGATACGCCCCCTTCTTCGTAGCATCACGTCGTAGTCTCTGTCAGTTGGTGTGTGTTATTGGTAACACGCCCCTCCTGCTGGTGCACGTCAGTAGTGAGACACGGCCCCTTCTTCGTAGCATCATCTCGTGGTCGCTGTCAGCTGGTGCGTGTTGTTGGTGACATGCCCCCTCTGGTGGTGCGTGTCAATGGTGAGACACGCGCCCTTCTGCGTCCGGCAGCCTGGAAGGTTGGTGCTGCGCGCGTATGTGTTACGTGTACCGTCAGACAGCATGTGGACGCCATCTTTAGTGCATGTCCCCAGTTTGACGCGGGTGCGGAGCGTTAGTCGTTGCCGGGTGGTTTTGGCCGTCTGGGCAGTGGGCGTTGCTTCACTGCCGCGGCCGTCTTGGCGAGCAGCGCGTAGGGTTCGGTGACCTGGCCCGACGTGCGCCATGCATTCCATTCGCCCGTCAGCTAACTGGCGCCGGGAGAGATGCGCCGGCTCCAAGCTGGCTGTTGCTGGGTTGTCTGGTGGTGCCGCCGTAGCCACGGTTCGGGTAACGGCCTGCGCTGCTGCCGCCCTGACACGCCTGGCGTGGACTCCTGGTGTGAGCTGTGATGCCGTGTGCCCGCGGCGTTCTATCTCCGCGGAGAAAATTTGTAACAGATTTCCACAAAATATTACTTATCTTTTTTTCTCTACATAACAATGCCGTCCACGCCAGGCAAAATTATTTCACCATTCCCAGGTCCCTAAAGCTACAACATTGTCATAAGATAAAAATGAACTAATTTCTCTATTGACAATAAGCACAAGAGATCACAACGTTTTACTCTAAGGGCAAAACAAAACAAAATATTGTTATGGAACGACACAGTACAATACCAGCTTTACCACAGTTGTTCTGTGTTGGCCTCTTGAAGGTTTCCCGCCTGCAGTTAACATAGTTACCCTCACTTCGTTTTGTCAGTGGCATGTTGGGAACGAATCACCCCTGTTTTAGCAGGTCGTTGTCTTCTGTATTCATTTATTCGCTCTTTCCTTTGCACATATGAAACATATATTCTCAACAGGTGTACTAAATCAACAACATTTAAAGGAAACGATTCAAATTGTATATCCAATATTTGTTAGATTACACTCAACATTTATAAGATATTTAATTTTTGAGGAGATGTATGTATACTCCCTGTACCATTAATTGTTTCTGGTTTCTTTGCGCAGATTGTTGGCGTTGTTATTCGCCTGCCTCGAATCCTCTTTAACTGCAGTCTTGTTTTTATCCTTCCTCTATACGTCGGTTGTCTTCGTCGCATTCCTGAAACACACACACTGCAGGGCTTTCCTTCTATCAGGGTCCCTTCTACAAAATCACATTGCAATATAAGATTCATGGCCCACTTACTCGCAGACAGCCTCCGTTACGGGCCGTTCATGCTCAGTAGACCAGTGCACGGCGTCTTTAGCGACGGGCAATGGCGCTCTTTACGGCGCATCTACAGCATTACTTAAACTATATTGCTTATGTTCATTTCTCCGTTTCCTCTCTATTAGATTATCTACGACAGTGTATCCCGTTGCTGCATGGTTACATCCTATTTGAGAGTACTTCTCTATCGCAAGCTTGTCTAAGTTTGGAGGCTGAAGATTTACTGCGACACGTCTTGTCGGAGCACATCCAAAGAAACAATCGATTCTGTGGACTATTTATGATCAGAGCGCTGTATTAACCGTGACCTTCTCCGTTTACGTTTGACCTTGCCTAAATGGATCAAATGGCTCTGAGCACTATGGGACTTAACATCTTAGGTCATCAGTCCCCTAGAACCTAGAACTACTTAAATCTAACTAACCTAAGGACATCACACACCTCCATGTCCGAGGCAGGATTCGAACCTGCGACCGTAGCAGTCCCGCGGTTCCGGACTGCAGCGCTAGAACCGCGCGACCACCGCGGCCGGCTGACCTTGCCTATTCCCTACGTTACCAGGAGATGCATTATCACTTTTATGCTATCCACAGCGTTACATTCGTGATGTGGTGCAACCCGCGACCCTTCCTCGTTCATATTGTTTGTATTTGCAACGGGTTCATGTGTACGACGCTTCGTACACGAAATGGTCCCACATACAAATAAAAAAAACTTACTGCATAGGTGCCGGTGTTTCTTCGTCAACCGATGGGATCTCACAAGTACTTTCGAACCTCTCTGGAACTGGATTTCCCTGAACGGCCCTTTGTGCAATCGCTTTCGATCTTCTGCTACCTTTGTCACTCGTTTTATGACTAGTTGCGGTATGTGGGACTGTCGTCTCCTCACGGGTGGAAATTCTTTTAATTCTCTTACTGTATCCGGGGAAGGCTCATTTATGAGCACTGTCACGGGCTGTATCCTGTTGACCCATGTGGCATGCTATTTACAATGTCCTGAAAGTCACTCAGGTACATCGCCCATTCTCTTTGATGCTTGTAGCAGTGAATTCTGCATAGATTTTGCGGGAATTCGACCGCCTTTATGTCAAGGTGAAAAAGATCAGTGGTGTCTGTCTCGCCTGGTCCTTTTTCGATATCTAGCCTGATTTTCTCTCGTTCGAGAGTTAATGTTACGCAGTTTAGGTGGAAATCTATGCACGCTTTGTGTGCACACAGAAAGCAGATGCCGAGGATTACTTCCACAGCAAGCGACATAATGACCAAGAAAACTACCGTGAATGATAGGGACTGACAGGTAAAGTCAACCTGTACCTGTCGCTTTTTCTAAACATCTACTTTGCACTAGGCCACGTACTGTCGTGCGCTTCAACGGCAGTGACGGCCACTCGCGATCTGTGCATCTTTGTAAAATATCTTATCGGATGACTGAGGCTTGACTGCCTGAGTCCAACAGAGAGGGTACGGTGATGTTATTTATGTTAATGTTCAGTACTGGGCACCTTGCGGATACTATCTCGTCCCCTTCTTTGAGTAGTGCTTCCCTAACATCTTCAAAATTAGTGAAGAACATTCCTGTACTGCTTCC
Organism: Schistocerca americana; assembly: GCF_021461395.2. Lineage (NCBI taxonomy): Eukaryota > Metazoa > Arthropoda > Insecta > Orthoptera > Acrididae > Schistocerca > Schistocerca americana. The sequence goes on from NC_060122.1 coordinate 626,782,786, forward strand.
TACCTCCGTTCTTTCGCTTCCTATTCCCTTCGTGATTTCTGTCAGTCATTGCTATGCGTTTTTATTCTCCCTTTACCTTTCCCCATTGCTCCGAAGATAGGGAGAGCGGACTTCGACTACTTCTCGCGACTTGTGGTTTTCTGCAGCCGCCGCGCGTTCCCAGTTTCGCAGCCTGTTCCTGTCATACGGCCTATTACGCCCATTGGCGCGGTCGCGATTCCGTCTCCAACGATCCGTGTTCCCACGTGATTAGTTTTGGCCTTGCTGTGACTGTTGTGCCTCTCTCGGTGGAGGCTGGGGTTCGTCTCTTCCACTTTGATTTTAATTTTTTGTTGCATCCTAGGTTTACCTAGCTCTTGCAAGAGATGCAGGAAGGAGGTATTGTTGTGCAATCCTTTGCTGAAATCGTTATTTCCCGCCGAAGTTTCGGAGGCAACTTTCTCTTGCAGATCCTGGTTAATTCCGGCACTGGATATGGCGCGTCAAGATACCGTTTCCTCCTCACCATGTCTCGGAAGAATATGACAGTATCAGGGTGCGTACAATCGTTGTAATCCGATTGCATTAATATCGCGATTTTCGTTCTCTCTTGTTCTGTGGCTGACCAGAACTCTCTAATGAACGCAGCACGGAACTCCGCATACGTTTTACATAAGCCTAGCGACGGTTGCATCCTTGCGGCTGCTTCATCTCTTAGATGACTGTACACAAAACGAATTCGGAGCGCCTCTCCCCATGAATCCGGTAGTGTGTGGTCGAATTGCGGAACCCACGACTTGGCATGTTGCGGATTTAAGGGTTCGGGGAACGTGGAGTATTTCAGCGCCGAGACAAAGTGCTTCTTGGACTCTTCGTCATTCTCTGACGTGCTTGCGGTAATGTGCGTGGGAGCAGAGCCTCCGACTGCTCTCCGTAGAGTGCATAACGCTCCTGTGGTTCCCGTAATTCATCGTCTTCGTCTGTTGCGTTGACATTCGGTTGCGATTCGCGTATGTTGTTTTGCACGTTTGCTACTCGTCGTGCCGTCTCGCCCTGACCTTGGAGCCGCATATCCTTGAGGATGCGCTTATTTACTGCAGTTTGCGTTACTTGGAAAAGCAACAAAAATTACACTTCTTCGCTCTCGCCGACCGCGACGGGAAGCGTGCGATCCGAACTCTCTTCCGCGTGTAAAGTGCAATTTTCGACTGCTGTGGCGAGCATCCCTACTCTTTTTCGGACGTCGCCCATCTGATTCTGCAGTGCTGTCTCACATTGTGTGACTTGCTTTTGCACGTCTTTGAGTGCTAGTTGCTGCTCTTCACAAACTCCAGTTACTACTTCTCTTAGGATCTCCGGGCGAACTACAACCTCTTGCCCTTCCGCGAGGTCATGTTCTATCGCGGCCATTCGTGTCTCTATTCGTTCTGCGGCCTCGTTCACGCCTTTTCGCACTTCCGTGAGCTCCGTTCGTACAACTTCATTGCTGGTTTTATTATCCAGTGCCAGTGCTCGTACCTCACTTTCAAGTTCTTCGAGCTTTCGTGATTGTTCGATTAGCTTTGTCTCATGCTCGTTAAACCGAGCATCGAACTCTCCTTGGAGGCGTTTTGTCTGTTCCTCAATGTCTTGTTTGACTTTGTCCTCTATCTCCTGTTTTAATTCGTCAAAACGTTCATTTTGCTCAGCAAAACGTTTGTCTTGGTTATCCCCGAGCGCAGTGAAACGTTCATTGAGCAGTTTCACTAGCGATGCCTCCTAAGACACCGTCTTCCATGAATGCTAAACTAAGTGCGTGGGAGCGCGTCGTACGCATATCCAAACTTGCTGTTCTCGCTAAACGAGTAGCCACGCTGTAATTTATACGCGTAACTATCCTACTAAAATCGCCCAATCTTTAACATACCGTAATCAATTTGATTATTAATTCCTGACTCGTTCCTCAGAGTCTTCCCGTATTCGCAAGAATCCTGGAACAGGTCTGCTTCGTGGGAATCGTGGCAAAGGGACGCCAAATGAAAGGTAACCATTTTGGGGGAATCCAACAAACTTTATTACAATAAAGCTAGCAGAGGACGCCAGATGAAAGTTAACTGTGTTATTGTGGAGGAGAGAAAAATATGCTTTTTCCTGTGCTTTCTTAAAACCGTCTGGAAACGCTCTTATTTTTGCGCCGGCCGCGGTGGCCGTGCGATTCTAGGCGCGTCAGTCCGGAGCCGCGCTGTTGCTACGGTCGCAGGTTCGAATCCTGCCTCGGGCATGGATGTGTGTGATGTCCTTAGGTTAGTTAGGTTTAAGTAGTTCTATGTTCTAGGGGACTGATGACCACAGCAGTTGAGTCCCATAGCGCTCAGAGCCATTTGAACCATCTTACTTTTTTTTTATGCAGCCCTCTTGATTTTTGTGAACTTCCTGGTTTCTTTACTGGTCCACAACCAGACGGGGTCCGACACCTGACGTCGGCATTAATAAAAGAAGTACTAACTGCAACTAGCCCTGAATGGAAATAGCGCAACTGATAACTGAGAGAGGGGTACATAGGAGCGTTACCTAGAGAACACAGCATGTCCTACTTTGCACGTTACTAAGCAACGGGCTGAAGGGCTCACACGCTGATGTGTAGGAGCCTGCGTTCTATATCTTTTTGTTACTTTTTAAAAGTCGTTTCCTTCTATGAATTAATTCTCTTCAATGGACTTCATTGTGATTTGAGGGTATGTTAAACAGTGATGATCATTCATAACCTATTTATTTTAAACATAGTCATTCGACTTTGCTGCAATTACACTAATTATTCCACTTTACAGCTATTACATTTGTACAACTAACAGCTCGGCTATCTTGTATGCTAATCTGCACGCACATTATTGTTTCACGGACAAGACGGAACTGCATTTGGCCAAATGCGCACCACCAAATTCTACCATTACTTTACACAGAACATCCACTATGTGAGAGGGGAATAATGGACAGCCTGTGGACCGGACACATAAACACAGGGGCTCGAAGGAGTTTAGCGGAGCAATGTCTATTTTTTTGCTATTTGAAACTCGTGCATTCCGCCAACGAATCATATACCACGTGGAATTACAGAACATCCATCTACAAAGGGAGTGGAAACGACAATTAATTTAACTATGCCGTGAAGTGGCGCATTACGATGTGAGAGTTCGATGTTATATTTGGCAACTTAATCATTAACCTCTTTCACTATTACTTCCATGGGGTAGACTACGCGTTCTAAGACGCCCTGCGCACAGAGAAACATTTTTACCCTTCAGATTTTCGACCAAAATAAATGCTCGCTTTCGAATATATTTCGTTGCACCCGATTTGCGCGATAGAATTTATATATTTGAAGTACTGATGAGACTATGTCCTTACGACACCACGAGCCTATGTACAAAGGATTCCACACAAAATCTCGGAAATAAACGAAGTCATTCATTACATACATTCATATCCCTACATAATCTCAACCTTGAACTAAAAAGAATTAGTTCAAGTATTCACATACCTTTCTTCCCGTGAACATCGATACAGATGCACTTAGGGCATGTCTACTCACTTACCCGTCTTCTGTAGAACTCCCAGACTGTGGCGGGAACCCTGATGTCTTCCTGGGTCCCGGCGGAGGGAATGGTCGAACCACTAGGCCGTGACCAACCTCTCCGCCCCAAATCTTATGATACTGGAACGTCTTTGACTTCGAGCTGCCTGTGCTGTATCTCTGATCCCCTACTCAGGAGTAAGGTTGGCACTACTGTACTACAGAACTGCTTTTGCTGTTTCCCAACTAGAATTGGGCAACGCTTTATGGAAAGGTGGGAGGAGGATTAGGAATGTTCATGTGCATGATTTGCATTCAAGTACTAGTAAAACATGATAGCCGACATATATAGATACGTATAATGAAGCCTAACGCACTCTCCATCTAATAACATTGGGTTCCACTGCACCCGCAGCCAGCCGCGTCGTGCAATAAATTGGCGACGGAGCTGGCTCAGTTTGTATTCCCGGTGTGAGCGAGCAGCCAAACCTGTTGCAATCCAACTGTCTTTAATAATGTCAGTAAGTGAGAATAGTAGAGCAATTGAGAAGCTCACTTACTTTGAATTATTGTAAAACGCTTCATATAAGATTTTATGAAGGAGAAACTGTATTTTGAATACAATTCGAACTGAATCATTCGGTCTTATCACATCCAGTTATCAGCACCTCATCCTCTTCCATGTCGTGTTTGTTTAAATCAAATGCATATTTTTTAAAAAAAGAAATGACATTTTAATCAGAAAAACAATTATGTACCACAATCACAAAAGTATTAATGTTTGTAGCAGTGTCAATGCAGGCAGCATTGCACAACGCTGAGCCAGTATCCAAAATTATCACTGAACAGTTGCTAGGTTAGTCACTTATCAAGTAATCTACTGACATTATTTGTATGAAGCTATTTTATGGCCGGCATTGCGCTTCGCTGAAGCAAGGTTGAATATTTTGTATGCCTACTTCGGAGAGAACAGAATAGCTAGATTACATCCGTTCGACTCAAGAGCTGAGGAAAGTGCTCATGAGACTGAGTGAACTTCAGAGGGACTGATTTCGTTACAGGCATTACAAACTGGTTTTTTCAGGTTAAGTGGTTTACTTTTCTTTGGATTGCAGTAAAACTGATTAAACACACCATTTGCTCAACAACACATCACAGTAAATTTGGATAAGACAAACATTTATTTTATAATGAACATTACACTTGTAACTCAAAGTTAATTTTTAAAGAACATTACACTTGGCGACAGCTTTGCCAGTCGTTCGTTTTGTGAATGCTTTGGTATCACAATAGTCAGGTAAATGTATTCTGTTCTCTTAACCACTCTGTAGCAATAATAGTGGCTATATTTCTTGTTTTGACGCAACGCATTTTACTAACGTGTATAAAATTTTTCCACATTTCAGCGGCATTCTTATGCTTCACCTTTTTTTCCCATTGAGTGTTAAATTTTGTATTTGAATTTGCAACCTGTAAGTAATTTACGATACTGCGCAAAACTGTTCAGGTTCTGGCATATTACTTCACAGTTAAAGTTACCAAAATAGACTATTTTCCTTTTATTGACAACTGTGTTGACAATGATAGTGACCGCTCTGTGGCGCAACAGTTGCGAAGCACCACAGATAATTTGAGTTCCGCTTCTCCAAATAATGAAGCAATTTTATGACACTGTATTTCACCCACTAAATTGACTAATAATCTGACGGTAGATTCCGCTATTGCAGACGCCGTTCATCTGCACATGGCTGACGTGCACAATTCAAAACTCGATTGTTTATCGAATGAGGTCAGTTATTTCCCAACTTTTCACACAGTTAATCAGATTGACAGTAGTATGTCAGAGGAAACAATACTGCAAAGTACTAAATCTGTTTTTTTAAATTGTGCCTATTTTTTAACGGTAATTGTGCAAATAATGCGACAAACGAGACGTCTATGGTTGCAGATGATGTCTCCACGCCACAAGACACGACACAAGTGCCACCCGACGCATCATTTGAAAAGAGTGCGGAAGTGACGCTTCAGAATCTCATGCAAATGATGGTTCACCTGAATACTCGGTTCAATGAACCGTTTAACAAATATGATGAGCAATTTTCCGCCATATATTTCGAGTTTGAATCATACACAGAAACGACTAACAACCGTTTCAAACAGGTAGACACAGACATTAAGTCCAGTCAAAAACGTCTTTGTGAGAAAACTGAAGCTATATCTAGGCAACCCGCTGACAGTACCAAACCTTTCAGAGATGACATTAAAGCCTTAAAATATCAATGTAGTGAAACCTATAAAAAGCTTACTGATGAAATCCAGTCTGTTAACGAAAGACTAGATCAACAAGACACTCGATTACACGCACATGTCAAAGTTCACACTGAGACCTCAGAAAAGCGATACCAAGACTTTAGCCCGTAAACACACTGATGAAAAGAATCAGTTTTACAGTCATTAGCAGTACAAAGACAGGAAGTAGAACAACAGTTGCTCACTAGTCTTACAACCCATGTTGACGCTGGCATAAATTCCGTTACAGACGAGGTTAATAGAGTAAAACAATCACAGAACCAAATACAGACAGATGTTACTGATTTCAAAGCCACTGCTGACACACGAATCCTGAAAGTTGAAGAAAAGTGCACCGATGACATGGAGTCGTTAAACTCACGTCTGGAACAATTAAAACAGAATTTAAAAAGATGAATAGAAGTACACCTAAACTACAGAGGCAAGTCGACGCTTTAGATTCGAACAATTCTACGCATATTCTTACGCTCCCGGAAAGATGTGATGAGCTATCGGCAAGATTAGAAACACTTGAAAACCAGACCGATAGTAAATCAGACGACACAGCTCCCATTCCGTTCACTGAATCTCAAGAATATCAGTCCATGCAGCAACAATCAAACCAACTTGGCGCACATAACATTTCACTACATAGGAAAGTTAGTAGTTTACATCAAGAAGCAGACCATATCAGAAAATTTTCTCTACGTAATCAGTTTCATACTAATATGGTTCGAATGGCTCTGAGCACTAAGGGACATAACTTCTGAGGTTATCAGTCCCCTAGAACTTAGAACTACTTGAACCTAACTAACCTAAGGACAATACACACATCCATGCCCAAGGCAGGATTCGAACCTGCGACAGTAGCGGTCTCGCGGTTCCAGACTGCAGCGCCTAGAACCGCTCGGCCACTCCGGCCGGCTTCAAACTAATATGCAACAGCAACAGTCACCTGCTTTTCAGCATCACAACAATATGATCAGAATACAAAGAGTACGTACGTCACTTTGATACAGGCCAGTCATCGCAGAATCACTTTTTTTACTCCGCGGAACCCTCTCAAAAACTGTAACACGAAGGATTCGACTATAAATATTTCCTAACTGTAAGAAAAGTCAAGATATTTAGAAACAACCTCACATATCTGCATCCTCTTGATTGGTTGCAGCAATTTTCAATTTCGATGCCACCAAATTGGCCAGTGACACACAGACTCGAATTTCTCTCCAACTTCTTAGAGGGAGAACATACGATGCCTATGGAACCCATAGCAAGGCTATGTCACTCCACCGAAGAGTTCCAAAATGCTTTCTCTCTGCGTGTTGGTTGGAAACGACTCAACGAGGCATTGAAGACCAGCTGATTAGTTTATCCAATTTTTAACACTCCAGTTCACGGCCTTGCCGCAGTGGATACACCAGTTCCCGTGATATCACCGAAGTTAAGCGCTGTCGCGCGTGGTCTGCTCTTGGATGGGTGACCATCCAGGCCGCCATGCGCTGTTGACAATTTTCGGGGTGCACTCAGCCTCTTGATACCGATTGAGGAGCTACTCGACCGAATAGTAGCGGCTTCCGTCAAGAATACCATCATAACGACCTGGAGAGCGGTGTGCTGACCTCACGCCCCTACTATCCGCATCCTCCACTGAGGATGACACGGCGGTCGGATGGTCCCGGTAGGCCACTCGTGGCCTGAAGACGGAGTGCCAGTTTTCCCACTATCAAATGGTTCAAATGGCTCTAAGCACTATGGGACTTAACTTCTGAGGTCGTCGGTTCCCTTTCCCACTATCGCCCAGTTTTTTCAGTATATGGTCGAACAAAACCAGTACCGAAACGAACCGTATAGCCTATCTGCGCTCATACAATTATGCACCTCAAAAGTTCCATGTTCATTACAAGTTTCCCTTCTCACTGGATGGCAAAAGGAAAGTACAGAGACATAGTACAGTTATTACAAATTCAGGAATCGGAATACTGATTTGTCTATTAGAGCTCTAATAACACCAATCAAGGTAAAAACTCATTCAGTTGCAATGAACAATCCCGCCCATTCCAAAGCAAAAGAAATAAGTGATTTGGTTCCGACAACGATTGTCATGGACATACTAACAAGACACAACATTTTGATAACCAGTGTATTCAGCAGCATCAACTATATCAGAATTTCGACGCCTACAGTCACAGTTTCCAGCCGCAATTCATGCCGCAGCAGCCCGGAAATATCCACCAACAATACGATCGACAAGCCATTCCGAAGGTGAATGTGCCACCGCCCAGCTTTGGCAGTACAGCCCAGTCCAGTAATTTTACACAACCGCAAGGGAATAACTTCTCCCACAGAAACCAATGTTCACAGTCACATCGAAATTATCAACAGCAAAGAAATTTTCACCACAAGCATGAAGGGAATAATCAACAATTTAAGCGTAACTTTGGCAACAGCAACTTTCATCACAATCAGGCCCAGCAGTTTTTGTTTATTATTAAAGACCCTAATGTTCGTTTCCATCAACCGCGGCATTCTGCAGACCAAAACAACCGTACAGTACATATAATAGAACCATAACTGCAATCTTCTGCCACTAGTGATGCACGACTAGAAACTACCGACGCTGCTCAATCGGAAAACGTGCAGTGCGATTCTTCTGCTCATAATACGGTTCAGCAAAACGTCATAACCTTTGACGACATTAGGGACACATTATTACAAGAGAGACACCTAACTCAAAAGAATATTTCTCATCCAGTAGTTGAAACTGAAGTTGGTTTGTATTTATTTTCTGCAGTGATCGACTCTTTCCACCAGTAACAGTGATAAATGAAACAGGATTCCAAAAATGTAACGCTGAAAAAACCTGTCCTACCTATCCACTTGGTAAGACGATAGTTCGAGGCGCAATCTCTAACAAGGGAGTAGATGTGAAACTGCAAACCCACGTATCTTTTATACTTGCTGATCACACATTTCACGGCAATTTCTGGATTGTTCCTCTCTTAACAACCGATGTCATCCTTGGTATGGATTTTCTTGGCAAACATGATGCTGTTATCAACTTTAAGATGTCATTGCTTATAATGAAATCCGATACGCAACAACTGTCACTTTTCAGAATACTTTGTTAGCTGAGGAGGAAGACATTAAGAGAGTAGCGGCCATTTGAACATCTAAGAGCACTAATTGGCACCCAACATTCTTTACAGACACGTATTTCCGTTGTAACAACATCTCTGAGGAAGTAGATTAGATTATGACATTGTGCAGACGATCAACAGTAACGAGAATGAATGTAAAGCTTCGACGGACGAAGAGCGCCAACAGCTGCAGGATATTCTTTTACACCACTCTGAAGTATTTAAAAATGTACCAGGAACCATGTCTATTTTTTTTTTTTTTTTTTACGAATTTCAAGTAAAACCGCATGATACTTTTAAGGCAAAACATTATTCCATTCCATTCAGCTATACAGTTCAAGTCAAGAACTTCAGGCTATGTTAGGCCAAGGTATCATTGAACTAGCTGTTAGTCAATATATTAACCCTCTTCGTCTTGATAACAAGAAATGTTTCACTTCGTCTTCTGCTGGATTCACGTCAGATAAACGAAATCATTACTGAAACCGACCGTCCGAAAACTCTGTAAGAACTCTTACCAAAATTTCACGAAACGTCAATCTGTTCCACTCTGGACCTAAAATCTGGATTCGGGCCAACTTAACTACAGCCTAACTGCAGAAAATACACTACTTTCCTTTGTTTCGGTAGCTGCTATCAATTTTGCTTTCATCCGTGCGTTGGATACTTTTCCTCCAAATAAATAAAAAGACATAATCACCACTTACATTGACGACATTCTAATTGCAGAACCTTCTTGGTCGGAACATAATTCTGTTCTTCGCATCCTATTGCAAACTTTTCTCACACAAGGCGTTTTCTTGAACCTCAGTAAATCTCATAAAATCTCTAGGTCACGTAATTTCGGCTGACGGCATTACGCTCGATCCCGACATACCAAAACCCATTCGTGACACTACAGTTCCGTCTACCAAAAAGCAACTTCACGACTTCCTCAGTTTGATAAATTTTTTGGTCGTTTTACACACCATTCTGCACTAGATACCCCTAGATCGTGTCGTCTTACTGGTAAAAATACTGTCTGGTCGTGGGACGACCAAGCACAGTCTGAGTTTCTCCATTTAAAGAATGCTTTACTTAACGCTCCCCTTGTATCACATCCTGACCCGACAAAGAATTTTTCGAGTGCTAAGGACAGTTTGAAGACTGATCTTGGTGTCCATTTTTGGCGGGAAATAGAGAGAAATGTTACAACCGATATAAAGAACATCGTGTTTGATAGTCGCATCGTCACACAGGCTGAAAGAAATTATTCTACACCGAACTCGAAACATTATGTGTTGTTTGGGCTTTCACTAAATTTCGTCGCCTTCTCTACGGCAGACACACAACAGTTTACACTGACCACGGAGCTATTAAGTTTCTTTTATCAGCTCAATTCTCACATGGAAATTTTATTTACATGAACTTGACTTTACCATTGTCCACACCACAGGAACGCAGAATATTGTAGCAGATGCGCTTTCACGCTCGCTGTGCAGTAACCAGGAAGAAATATCCACAAATTTATCTGTCAAACTAGTTTCAGAAATCTTTACTTTAAACAAGAAGCTTTTGAAAATTTTGTTTCAGCATCGTTGGAAGAGACATCGCGAGAGAGCAGAGCAAAGACGACGTCTGGAAAGAGATCAAATTTCTGTGGCGTGACACAAGCCAGACAGCGATAGAAATTACTACACGGTGCATAATAATATTGTTTCGCCACGCTCGCCCTGACAGCGATAACAGGAATCTCTGCATACCTGAAGAACTTTTCAATTAATTAATCTGGTATAAGCACTTGAGTTACTCCCATTATGAAGCTCGCAAATGTTTTTTGATACTCTGACCGACCTGTTATTCCACAATGTTATTTCACAAACATGGAAAAGCGTCTTCGACGAGTCTTGGCGACTTGCAAAATTTATCAAAAGGCTAAATCCACTACAATATCTCATATTACCCCTCTGTAGCCCATTGTACCACTGAAATTAAGACATATGGCAGCTGTTGATTTACACTCCTGGAAATGGAAAAAACAACACATTGACACCGGTGTGTGAGACCCACCATACTTGCTCCGGACACTGCTAGAGGGCTGTACAAGCAATGATCACACGCACGGCACAGCGGACACACCAGGAACCGAGGTGTTGGCCGTCGAATGGCGCTAGCTGCGCAGCATTTGTGCACCGCCGCCGTCAGTGTCAGCCAGTTTGCCGTGGCATACGGAGCTCCATCGCAGTTTTTAACACTGGTAGCACGCCGCGACAGCGTGGACGTGAACCGTATGTGCAGTTGACGGACTTTGAGCGAGGGCATATAGTGGGCATGCGGGAGGCAGGGTGGACGTACCGCCGAATTGCTCAACACGTGGGGGCGTGAGGTCTCCACAGTACATCGATGTTGTCGCCAGTTGTCGGCGGAAGGTGCACGTGCCCGTCGACCTGGGACCGGACCGCAGCGACGCACGGATGCACGCCAAGACCGTAGGATCCTACGCAGTGCCGTAGGGGACCGCACCGCCACTTCCCAGCAAATTAGGGACACTGTTGCTCCTGGGGTATCGGCGAGGACCATTCGCAACCGTCTCCATGAAGCTGGGCTACGGTCCCGCACACCGTTAGGCCGTCTTCCGCTCACGCCCCAACATCGTGCAGCCCGCCTCCAGTGGTGTCGCGACAGGCGTGAATAGAGGGACGAATGGAGACGTGTCATCTTCAGCGATGAGAGTCGCTTCTGCCTTGGTGCCAATGATGGTCGTATGCGTGTTTGGCGCCGTGCAGGTGAGCGCCACAATCAGGACTGCATACGACCGAGGCACACAGGGCCAACACCCGGCATCATGGCGTGGGGAGCGATCTCCTATACTAGCCGTACACCACTGGTGATCGTCGAGGGGACACTGAATAGTGCACGGTACATCCAAACTGTCATCGAACCCATCGTTCTACCATTCCTAGACCGGCAAGGGAACTTGCTGTTCCAACAGGACAATGTACGTCCGCATGTATCCCGTGCCACCCAACGTGCTCTAGAAGGTGTAAGTCAACTACCCTGGCCAGCAAGATCTCCGGATCTGTCCACCATTGAGCATGTTTGGGACTGGATGAAGCGTCGTCTCACGCGGTCTGCACGTCCAGCACGAACGCTGGTCCAACTGAGGCGCCAGGTGGAAATGGCATGGCAAGCCGTTCCACAAGACTACATCCAGCATCTCTACGATCGTCTCCATGGGAGAATAGCAGCCTGCATTGCTGCGAAAGGTGGATATACACTGTACTAGTGCCGACATTGTGCATGCTCCGTTGCCTGTGTCTATGTACCTGTGGTTCTGTCAGTGTGATCATGTGATGTATCTGACCCCAGGAATGTGTCAATAAAGTTTCCCTTTCCTGGGACAATGAATTCACGGTGTTCTTATTTCAATTTCCAGGAGTGTATTTGGACCCATTCCCAGAAGTAATAAAGGTTTGTGTTATATTTTCGTTGCCGTAGAATTACTTACAAATTTGTATTATTCACCCCTAAACGAAAAGCCACTGCTACAACTGTTTCTAACGCTTTTACTAAACATTTTTTGCCTCATGTTGTATGTGTTCAGAAGGTAATCTCCACAATGGATCGCAATTTCGGTCAGTAATATGGAAACGCACGTTGCAAGCTATTAATACTACACCCACTTTTATATACAGATACTACGCTTCTTTCAAGCCATCAGAGGGCATCATGAAAGAGAGTGGAAAACTTTGTCGTTCCTACCGTCACAAAAAATATATTGATTCGCACACTCACATTTCAGGTTTTAAGGACATCAGCAGTTCAATACCAAACGACTTCATCATGCTTTCGCAGCATCTTGTGTTGAAAAATGTAGATCCACCTAATAAAATTCGTGAAGTTGTTTCTTTCCCTAGTACAAGTAGATTACGTCACCATGAAATTATAGACATGGCACTTAACAACATAGAGCGTGCAGCGAAGCGCCGCAAAAGTCAACAAAAACCGGTGAGTAACTTCCAGGAATTTCGCATAGGACAGAAAGTATTGACACGCACTCACTAGCTATATAACAGAGGAAAGCGTCGTTGCAGTAAATTTGAGCTCATATTCAGGACCTTCCATTACATGTAATCTTCCCTATGTCAATGTGGTTCACACTAAAACTTAACGAACGAGTAAATCGCGAGGTATCATCACATCAGCAACGTTAATTACTTGACTGAAAAACCTTTGTGTTAGTTTGTTTCACGTAGCTAGATAGAATTTTGATGATCACATACCAATACCATTTGTGTTTTCGCGTTTTAGCTTTGTATAAATCTTTTTCCCTGCCAAATTTTGTTACAGATGTGCCTACTTATATTGCCAGCATTCATATATGCTTATTCTGCATAATAATAATATAACGCAACAGATCTTTTTACCTGACGCATTTCCCATGCTTGTACAAATTCTCTTGGTACCTTGTTTTCACGTTTTCATGATTATTCAGCATTTCATTAGGTGACGACGTACCCAGTAGGGAAAATCTTGCAGGTCGGTTCTCTTACTGTAAGCTAAGGTCTAGCACATTTTTCTGTTTTCATATTGGTGTACATGACAACAACAACTAAAGGAGACAACATTTATTTTGACATGTGTCCAGCAGGTCCAATCCCTTTGCTGGTCTGACTGCTGCAAATCGTAACTCAAACTATTTTTATATAATAAGAATTTGTGTCATTTTTGTATAAAGCCTCTATATATGATCATTTATTTCTGATGCTATTTTGTCTTTACTGATACCATGTAATGTGCTATTATTTGTGATATATACTGAAATTTATGCTATTGTCTGTTGAATTAACATTACATTGTGTGTCGGGTTAGTCACTCTTCGTATTTTATAATTTTGCCATGTTTCATTTACGCTCAGTCTTGTGCTCTAAATTGTTATATCTCTTGTACTCGATTATGTCACTAGTTTATTTACTTTCACATATGTAGGTTTCAGAAATCAATGTACCCTGTAACACATGTCCATAACACATACTCATTCATTTTGTATATTGTGCAGAACTAATGTACCAAAGTCTCACTGTATTCAAACGAGACATTTACTCACAAATGAAGCACATGAAAGTGCAGGAAACACAGTACTTTGAAAGCATGACATAAGCAACTTATGTGGAATAAAACATAACTGTAGTGGCAACTTGTGCCACCGAATGTAACAGCAACACCAAATGTAGCGGGAACAGGTAGCAGGCACCTTATTAAGACTCATCCAAGCTTTCCAAGTGATTTATTGTTTCCAACTACTGTGCCCCCATTCCTCTGGATCCGTGTCACTGGCTTCCACAATGCTGAGGACACCACATTTCCATCCACGAAACAGCTTGGTGCGGAATGGCTGCCTCAGCGACCTGTGCTCACACTGTTGTAATTGGCATTGTAAGGCAACTGAGTTGTGGTGTCGTCTGGATGCCGGCAGTTGACTCAGTTGTCTGCGACCCCGCTGACGCAGCGCCGCTCGTTGTGAGCCGCATGCAGCGACCTGTGTGCTTCTTGCCAGCATGGCTAAGATCGCGGCGACAAGCGCCAACGATCTGGAGTCCAAATCTGTGGCCCTCACCTCTGGCATGCCTGTGGAAGCGGGATGTGGAGTGGCCAACCGCTGGCTGGCTGCTAACCCCACGTCAGCCTCAGAGGGTTGAACCAGCGACCTGACTGGAACGCTGGCGCCCCATCTGCTGCTGCGTGTAGCTGGTGGTGTGACATGCCCCGACATCCAGGAAAGCTGGAATACTTGAATGAATCTTGTTAGAAACCCGCACCTATTTATAAGTGGCATGTGCCTCTGTTTTGCCATATGCACCACTTCACGTCCCGTACTCATAACATGCTAGGTCGGCCAGTGGGCCGCCTCTGCCTGTGGTTTGCGACATGCAGAACTGCTACGTATACTCTTTCAGCAATCTGATGGCCCTGTGGCCTCTATTCTACTTCGTAACAGTTGGTGTGTGTAACTGACTGCAATTTGGCACGCACCTGGCTGTAACTTGTGCTCAGAATGTTGCTCAAAACTAACTTTCTCTATCCTAAACGGTGGTGCGGCTACATGATGTTTCCTGGCAGGCCTTTAGAAACATTTTTCCTCTTAGTGTAGTAGGTAAATTGGGCAGATTGCCTATAAAGATTTAGGATTAAGGACTTTTTTGCATTTTGTGTTAGGTATAAGAGTATTGTTTATGAGTGTTCATACCCTGAGCTGACCCAATTCGTTGGAATAATGATGGAATGCTGATGTTTAATGAGTCTTCATGCCATGGGCTGCAGTCTAAATAAGAGGATTATATTGATATATTGATGATTCTTCTTAATGATATTGTGTGATATTTATATGTATTTTGTGTAAGTTGGGTCCTCTCTAGGATAATCTGTCTGGCCTTGTGCCACATAACTTGTGTCTGTAGGAGACTGTTACAGTAGCTTTACACCTAAACAAATTTTTTTTTTCGCCATTCGGTATGAGATTACATATGATACTGCCTTCTTGTGTTAGCATGCATGACAGCCATTTTTTGGTTTCCAGGTTAATAATCACATTTACATGTTCCACTACTTCTGCAGTTCACCCTCATATTTGAAATTTTATCTCTTGATATCTTGTAATATGTCACTTTAATCTAATCACTAAGGTATATTGGTCTTAATACTCCGGTCTTTATACTTGTACATACTATAATCACATTTTTTCTTTGCTTTAGCCATAGCAGTTCTTGACTCAAGATGGTTGATGATTGTTATTTATCATTTTCTTTACAGATAAAGTGTACTGGCGTCATCAAGCATTCCCATGTGCTTTCCTGTAGGTATGTGCATTGTTGGAGATATAGGTCATATAACAGATAATTTTATGAACCCCCGAGAGTGATACACAACCTATAACTATTGGTCTTTACCCTATGAATCTGTTTGTCTAATATGTACTTGTATATGCCATACAGAGCCATACTTCTATATTATACTGCTATTATGTACTCTGTTCTAGGAAAAGTCATATTGGATTACGTATTCTCATCATGAATCATACATAGTCCTCTGAGGTCTGTATAAAGTTATAGGTAAATGATATTTTATGATGCTCTCTCAGCTTTGAAGTTTATGCTATGTACAGCTAGGCCACCTTGAACCAGAAAGATGTTTTATGTCACATTAGCAATTAAGATCACCATTTATTTTATGTAAGTACAGGGCTACATAAAAGAACATTTTTCTCACTTTTTATTTATTAAAGTCAGCAATTATTTCTTTGTAGAACTTGGACACTTTGGCCACAAATATGATGTCTGTAACACTTCATGACTACTAAGATCAGCATTTAGATCAGTAGGAAAGCAACGAGGCACCTGTGGGTGATATTTTCTATCCAACTGTTTTAGATATTAAGATTTGCATGTATTTCATGTACTAGGCCACTTAGAGTCCCAATCATTTTATAGCTATTAAGACCAGCATTATTGTGAGTAGGAAGGCTACTTGGAGCCTCTGATTGATATTTTCTCTACAGTTCTTTTAGCTACTAAGATGTGCATGTATTCCAAGTAGAATGCCATCTGAAGCCGTTCTATTCTTGATCTTATTGCGAGGTTTTCTGGAGTAGTTATGTCACAGTATTGCATAAACAAGGCCACTGAGGGCAGGCATTCTAATTTTCATGACATTTTATGAGAAGTTTGTGTAAACATTTATGTCAAATGGCCATTGAGAGCCAGGAACTTTAAATTTACCCTACAATTTTAGGTAGCTATGTACACATGCATAAGCTCTAATGGCCACTTGCAACCAACCTATGACCTTCGATTAATATCTATTCTTTGTATAATGGTCACACGCAGCAATACCACAAGTACTTCTTATTATCTTCTTAAATATTTTGTCAGGATGTTTAGTATGTAAAATGAGCTTGTAGCTATCTTGCTATTTTTGTAATGTGCCAAATCACTGCTATATGCATTATGATAGGTATAATGGCCACTGTAGGTTATGAAGGATTATCCACTACCAATAATATTCTCTTGCCTTGTTTGCTTAAATCTTTATGTCGTGTTTATTTAGCATATTGGCTAGTATTGATATACACACAGACAGACTAATGCCACATATCTTGAGAATCGTTGCAGGCAAACTGTTGCCACACTGCTCGTTATACTGTATAGAATTGACATGTCATAATGTACAGCACTATAGCTTACTCCAGTTCATGATTTTATTAGGATATTATATCATTACTGTTCACTGTTCCCATATTTATTACAAGTTTTCATGTTGCAACACTCAGTATATGCTGATTTAAAACTTACATAGACAGTTTGCTACATTTATTACCATATGTTCCACTACCATACCTGTCTTACTGCTTCTCACCTTCCATCATCCAGTTTCTTCTCTCTGCTCATGGCATTGGAGCTATTGGATATCAGCATTAATACTTCAGTGTGGCTATGCACAATGGATCGACGAATAATTTTCAATTTCAAATCTAGTGATGATGATGATCTTCACAATAATGATGAACTGAGAACAAACAGTTTGAGAGTTGGTAAAAATGGTGCCAGGTACCAACTATACCTTTGTACTGGAGTGAGGCTATGGTGATGTGTTTAGTTGTTCTCAGATGCTGGACCAACCTACCATGACTAATACTTAGATGTGAGACTGCAAAGAATTGGAATTTATATAGCAGCCATTTTTATGTGGCTATAATCTTCAGCCATGCAACAACCTTTCCTTAATGACTTTCCCATTACTTTCTTGACGACTAGGGATATGCTTTACTCTTAGTAACACTAATGTTATGCATCATCTAGCAACATGAATTTAGAACATTTTGTACATGACATGACCAGACCTTTTGTATACTACTTACGCACCAGTGCACCAGTTTACTGAAGAGCTCAGTGATTTGTACTGTCTTTAGGATTATGTTGTGATGATTATGTAATACCTATTGTTCATATTGTAAACAATGATCTAAAAGTTAGTCTTACGTTTGGTGTCCATTGCAGATCCAAACCATATGGCAAATTTAACAAATCCTGCTGGACGGTTATGTTAGGGGTCCACTTGTATGTGAAGCCCAATTTTACAATATATCTCATGAAAAAGACATGAAATGGTTACCGCATGTAAAAGAGATTGTATCTTAATTAAGATTTAATTCACCACTGAATCTGAATCAAAAACATTTTAATGTACCAGAATCGATTGTAAGTAAGGGTGAATGGATCTCAGTAGCAGTTTCTGTTGGACTGTATTAGAGGTAGGATCTAAGACTTTATAGCCAGTGGCTATCTGTGAGAGTTCAGCTGTTGGACTATGGACACAGCAAAATAAAGTTTTGTATGGTAATGAAATTTTGTATATTTAGTTTTAAGTATGCAACAACGTAATGGGGAACTTGCTAGTTTTACACTACTGACCCTTCAATGTAGGAACCAAGTATCGGCCATCAGGTTTAATGTATAGGTTGATTAGATACAACCAATTTGTAACATTTTGTGTGTTTTATAATCAAGATACAGACAAGTCAAATTTTGGAATCTCTTTTTGTGAAACGATGTTAGACTTTGTCATGTGACAATAATCCAACTGTCTTTAATTACATCAGTTAGTGCTAACTGTAGAACAATTGAGAAGTTCACTGATTCTGAAGCTAATATAAAATGTTTCATATTAGATTTTGTGAAGGAGAAACTTTATTTTGAACACAGTTTTCAAACTGCAGCATTTGGTCTTAGCATGCCCATTATCAGCACCTCATCCTCTTCCATGTCATGTTTGTTTAAATCGAATGAGTGTTTTTTTTTAAAGAAATGATTTTTAATCAGAACCAAAAACATTTTATTATACCAGAATCAGTTTCAATGTGGGCAGCATTGCACAGCACTGAGTCAATATCCAAAATTATCATTGAACATTTGCTAGGTTATTCATTTATCGACTAATCTAATGACATTATTTGTATGAAGCTATTTTATAGCCGGCATTGCACTTAGCTGAGCCAAGATCGAATATATTGTATACCTACTGTGGGGGAGAACAGAAGAGCAAGATTACATCTGTTGCAACTCAAGAGTTAAGGAAAATGTATTTCATTGTTTATTAGAATAGGGAATTTTATCAGTTTATCGCACAGGGCCATAGAACGCAGTGCTCACTAGACTGAGTAAACTTCAGAGAGATTGATTTCGTTATAGGCATTACATACTGGTTTTTCAGATTAAGTGGTTTAATTTTTCTTTGGATTACAGTAACACTGATAAGTACACCATTTGATAAACAACACATCAGACAGTAAATTGGTGTAACACAAAGTTTTTTTAAACAAAGTTATAAAATTTAAAAATAAACATGACCAAAAATTTTATGAACAAATAATGCTAAAGAATTTTCTACTACAGCTTTTAAGAACTTATGAAGAAACATCAAATTAATCATTTTTCAGAAATAAAAGCATCAATTGTTGAACAATTTAAAAGGAAACTGAAATAAAATATGAAAGTATGTGGAAAAATTTGCCCTTAAGGAAATTTAAAAGTGTATCGATTTAGTTAAAAATCTAGTTGTTGATTATAATACTACAAAACATCTTCAATAAAAATGAAACCAGTTCAATTATAAAAAAGTTTTTGGTGCATTTAAAATTTTTGCTGTATATAATAATATGCCAAAATATCAAACAGATCGCAAAGTAAGAATAAATATCTTAAAAAGAATTTTTCAAAAAGTCTACACAGCTAATTGATCAACAGAAGTTGATGAAGTTATTTATTATAATTAAGTCACCCATAAATTAAAAGGTTTAATTCAGAAGAAGGGAAAGGAATTTTTTATGAACAAGAACTATAAGAGATAAATTCTGCCGAAATTTTTACAAAGGTACAGACGGTGTTTAGAAAGGATAGATTGCATGCAACCGGTGGTGGAGTGTTCATCGCTGTTACTAGTAGTTTATCCTGTAGTGAAGTAGAAGTGGATAGTTCCTGTGAATTATTATGGGTGGAGGTTACACTAAACAACCGAACTAGGTTAATAATTGGCTCCTTTTACCGACCTCCCGACTCAGCAGCATTAGTGGCAGAACAACTGAGAGAAAATTTGGAATACATTTCACATAAATTTTCTCAGCATGTTATAGTCTTAGGTGGAGATTTCAATTTACCAGATATAGACTGGGACACTCAGATGTTTAGGACGGGTGGTAGGGACAGAGCATCGAGTGACATTATACCGAGTGCACTATCCGAAAATTACCTCGAACAATTAAACAGAGAACCGACTCGTGGAGATAACATATTGGACCTACTGATAACAAACAGACCCGAACTTTTCGAATCTGTATGTACAGAACAGGGAATCAGTGATCATAAGGCCGTTGCAGCATCCCTGAATATGGAAGTTAATAGGAATATAAAAAAAGGGAGGAAGGTTTATCTGTTTAGCAAGAGTAATAGAAGGCAGATTTCAGACTACCTAACAGATCAAAACGAAAATTTCTGTTCCGACACTGACAATGTTGAGTGTTTATGGAAAAAGTTCAAGGCAATCGTAAAATGCGTTTTAGACAGGTACGTGCCGAGTAAAACTGTGAGGGACGGGAAAAACCTACCGTGGTACAACAACAAAGTTAGGAAACTACTGCGAAAGCAAAGAGAGCTCCACTCCAAGTTTAAACGCAGCCAAAACCTCTCAGACAAACAGAAGCTAAACGATGTCAAAGTTAGCGTAAGGAGGGCTATGCGTGAAGCGTTCATTGAATTCGAAAGTAAAATTCTATGTACCGACTTGACAGAAAATCCTAGGAAGTTCTGGTCTTACGTTAAATCAGTAAGTGGCTCGAAACAGCATATCCAGACACTACGGGATGATGATGGCATTGAAACAGAGGATGACACGCGTAAAGCTGAAATACTAAACACCTTTTTCCAAAGCTGTTTCACAGAGGAAGACCGCACTGCAGTTCCTTCTCTAAATCCTCGCACAAACGAAAAAATGGCTGACATCGAAATAAGTGTCCAAGGAATAGAAAAGCAACTGGAAACACTCAATAGAGGAAAGTCCACTGGACCTGACGGGATACCAATTCGATTCTACACAGAGTACGCGAAAGAACTTGCCCCCCTTCTAACAACCGTGTACCGCAAGTCTCTAGAGGAACGGAGGGTTCCAAATGATTGGAAAAGATCACAGATAGTCCCAGTCTTCAAGAAGGGTCGTCGAGCAGATGCGCAAAACTATAGACCTATATCTCTTACGTCGATCTCTTGTAGAATTTTAGAACATGTTTTTTGCTCGCGTATCATGTCATTTCTGGAAACCCAGAATCTACTATGTAGGAATCAACATGGATTCCGGAAACAGCGATCGTGTGAGACCCAACTCGCCTTATTTGTTCATGAGACCCAGAAAATATTAGATACAGGCTCCCAGGTAGATGCTATTTTTCTTGACTTCCGGAAGGCGTTCGATACAGTTCCGCACTGTCGCCTGATAAGCAAAGTAAGAGCCTACGGAATATCAGACCAGCTGTGTGGCTGGATTGAGGAGTTTTTGGCAAACAGAACACAGCATGTTGTTATCAATGGAGAGACGTCTACAGACGTTAAAGTAACCTCTGGCGTGCCACAGGGGAGTGTTATGGGACCATTGCTTTTCACAATATATATAAATGACTTAGTAGATAGTGTCGGAAGTTCCATGCGGCTTTTCGCGGATGATGCTGTAGTATACAGAGAAGTTGCTGCATTAGACAATTGTAGCGAAATACAGGAAGATCTGCAGCGGATAGGCACTTGGTGCAGGGAGTGGC
Organism: Schistocerca americana; assembly: GCF_021461395.2. NCBI lineage: Eukaryota > Metazoa > Arthropoda > Insecta > Orthoptera > Acrididae > Schistocerca > Schistocerca americana. The sequence goes on from NC_060122.1 coordinate 626,804,579, forward strand.
AACTGACCCTTAACATAGACAAATGTAATGTATTGCGAATACATAGAAAGAAGGATCCTTTATTGTATGATTATATGATAGCGGAACAAACACTGGTAGCAGTTACTTCTGTAAAATATCTGGGAGTATGCGTACGGAACGATTTGAAGTGGAATGATCATATAAAACTAATTGTTGGTAAGGCGGGTACCAGGTTGAGATTCATTGGGAGAGTGCTTAGAAAATGTAGTCCATCAACAAAGGAGGTGGCTTACAAAACACTCGTTCGACCTATACTTGAGTATTGCTCATCAGTGTGGGATCCGTACCAGGTCGGGTTGACGGAGGAGATAGAGAAGATCCAAAGAAGAGCGGCGCGTTTCGTCACTGGGTTATTTGGTAACCGTGATAGCGTTACGGAGATGTTTAATAAACTCAAGTGGCAGACTCTGCAAGAGAGGCGCTCTGCATCGCGGTGTAGCTTGCTCGCCAGGTTTCGAGAGGGTGCGTTTCTGGATGAGGTATCGAATATATTGCTTCCCCCTACTTATACTTCCCGAGGAGATCACGAATGTAAAATTAGAGAGATTAGAGCGCGCACGGAGGCTTTCAGACAGTCGTTCTTCCCGCGAACTATACGCGACTGGAACAGGAAAGGGAGGTAATGACAGTGGCACGTAAAGTGCCCTCCGCCACACACCGTTGGGTGGCTTGCGGAGTATCAATGTAGATGTAGATGTAGATGTAGAATATACTAACTATCTAGATGTAGATCTTGTTGAAAAAGATAAAGAAAGAAAATAATAAAGTTTATGTTGAAAGCCTTGGTTTTGAAAATTCTCATAATATTTGCATGTAATGAAATAATGTTATAAAATAAAAAAAATAATTTTTCATTTCTCTAATAAACTTATTTGTTAATAAATTCAAGATGTTCAGTATGACATTTATAAAAATTTGTGACTGAGAAATCAGTTGATGTTTTTACTTTCCTGACACATGTAGAAAAGATAGTAATGGAACAACATGTAGAACTTGCGTAAATGTGGATCATAAAAACATATTATAAAAATCAAGTACTTTATGTACGTGGAAAATATGATTCCAATAATTATTACGAAGAACATTTGAAACAAATTCTAATGAATGATCATTTGAATATTTATTAATAATATATAATTTTAAAATAGAATCTTTTCATAGGTAAGTTCCAAAATATTTAAAACACATTCTACACCATCCTCAACACTCTCTACAGCATCATCTGTTGCAAACAGTAGTTTTTTACAATCTGAGTAGGTATTTGAAGAACCTACTTTGAAAAACCTAGATTTCGCTGTTGCATGTGCGTTAACCAAAACTTAATAGCAGTGAATAGTATTTGATGGCAAATTGTGTACACATGAATAATATATCTTTAACGTAGAAATCTACCAGCTTCTTATAATGGAACAGAAAGTAATCTGTGTAATAACTGCATATGTAAGTACCACATACTTTCAAAACAACTTAGCATTCGGTATCGGTAAAACGTCCTTTCTATAACGATTGTATCATTCGATCATTCACTTCTCGAAATGCTTTTAGATAGCCAGTGACTGTACGTGTGAGAAATAGACACTACTGCAAATAAAACAACAGTCTTCTCTTAGAGATCACATATTAATACCTCTTACGCCTCCACTGTGTGACATTTCGTTGATTTACTCATATCTCGTTCAAAACACAAATCTTTCGTGAAATCGGACCCTTCCTCGAGATATTGACGGAAACAAAATCTCTCTCTCTTAGCGGATGTGTGTGCGAGAAAAGAACAGATTAAACAGACCTTACTTCACCATAACACAATCTTCTGTTAAAAAGAAAGAATAAGTACGGAAAACATATTCTTTTAAGGCGATTGCCATGATAGTGAAAGAGGTTGTGCGTTTCTCTTAATTCAAACCCTCTCAGCACTGGCTGTGGCATTGTGACAGACAAGGCTGCAGCATTATCTCTTGGATACAAGTGTTACCGGTATACAACGTAGACATAGAACAGGCTCATATATTTGAATAATATTTTAAATTCTTCTGTAAAAGCCAATACGATCTCTTGTCTGTAATCCAATGCGTGCTGTCCAATGGAAATCAATAAATACATGGAATATTTCCGAATCTGCCAAAAGAAATTTCTGGTGTCGTCTCTCAACTGATGGAATCCCCGTGCGCAACGTCCTGTCCTGTACTCGGTGTTTTCATCAGACATCGTAAACTCTTACGAAACGATCGACGTCACTCTCTTCATTGGATATTGCTGTCTACCCCTTGCATTAGTTCGTGTTGCAGCATTTTGTCCTAGCAAAACCAGGTTGTTACACTCTAAAAATTAATGCAAGGTTTCTTTGTTCTTTCCCTTTATGATGACTTGAATTTTGCTGGGAAGACTTTCAAAGAGATATCTGAATGCCTGTGGAAAAATGGCCGTTCATCCTTCCACAATAGCTGAAACCAGCGATGCCGGATGCTAAACATCACAAGATCTATAATGCAAATGTAGTAATCACACCCAAGAAGCAAGAATCAGCTGAGGAAATTATAAATAATGTATTTCAGAAAATTATGAAGCGGTTCTCTGCAAATGGACTCTTACTAAATTTTGCGAAAACACAGTTTGCACAAGTCTGTAAAGTAAATGGCATAACAACATTGACAAATATCAAGTATCAACGGGAGTCTGTTGCTAATGTAGAATACTCAAAATTTCTGGGTGTGTGCATTGATGAGAAATTTAATTGGAAGAAACACATCGATGACCTGCCCAAACGGTTATGTTCAGCCACTTATGCTATTAGGGTTATTGCAAATTTTGGTGATAAACATGTCAGTAAATTATCCTACTATGCCTACTTTCGTTCACTGCTTTCATATGGCATCATATATGGGGCAATTCGTCATTAAGAGGGAAAGTATTTATTGCACAAAAGCGTGTAATCAGAATAATAGCTGAAACCCACCCAAGATCAACTTGCAGACATTTATTTAAGGAAATCGGGATATTCACAGTACCTTCGCAATACATACATTCACTTATAAAATTTGTCATTAATAACCCATCCCAGTTAAAAAATAACAGTGAAGTGCATAGCTACAACACTAGAAGAAAGGAAGATATTCACTATTCTGGATTAAATCTCACTTTGGCACAGAAAGGAGTGAATTATGCTGCCACAAAAATCTTTTGTTATTTGCCGAGTAGTATTAAAAGCCTGACAGATAGCCAACTAACATTTAACAGCAAATTAAAAGAATATCGGAATGACAACTACTTCTGCTCAATAGATGAATTCGTATGTATGAAATAGTTACTGTAAAAAAGGGAAATTTAATTACTTAATTCTTTAATTAATTTGAGTAAAGAATACTTATGTTTAAGTGACACGTTACACATCATTACGAAATGTCGTATTCGTGATCTATGGAACAGGGGTTAATGTATGTATGTATGTATCTAGAGATGGTTCAAATGGCTCTGAGCACTATGGGACTTAACTGCTGAGGTCATCAGTCCCCTAGAACGTAGAACTAATGAAACCTAGGTAACCTAAGGACGTCACACTCATCCATGCCCGAGGCAGGATTCGAAGACTGTAGCGGTCGCGTGGTTCCAGACTGTAGCGCCTAGAACCGCTCGGCCTCCCAGGGCCGGCATATCTAGAGATGCTAAGCATCTCTGAATTCGGTGTTATGACTCATCTCAGACTTTTCCTTCCTGTTGAGGTTGGGGTTTCGGGTAGGCCACTCCATTGAGTATTATTGTTCACAAACCACTGTTTTTACGGTAGGGTGCATTATTATATTAATAAAACATTCATAGTCTCCTAAATGCACCTCTGCTGTAGATGACACACAACACTGTAAAGTGTCATTATATCCTTCTCCATTAAGGGTCTTCTCATGTGTATTAAAGGGACAACACCCTAACGACGAAAAAGAGTCCCATACCGGAACACCATCATCACCTCCGTACTTCAATGACCTACCAATACCATTATTTCTACAAGGACTGCAGTGGGTCTGCACCTCTGGTGGCCCACCAGTACCGTAATCTCTACCAGGACTACAGTGGGTCTGCTCTGTGATGACCTAACTACCAATATTCTTCAAAACGTCGACTGACTCTGCTGTGGGTTTGCTCTGTTGTGGACCAATACCTGTCTGCATGTCAAGAGTCAGCACTGTCTTTCCCTTGGAAGGACAACACTACTTCTTCAAGATTGCATGGAAATCCACTAATTCCGTGTGCATTTTCTTTTACTGCTCAGACTTTGAGAACAACACTGCAACGTTACTGTGATGAATGATGAGGACTGTCTTTATGGACTGTGAGAAAATTTTAGTTTTTGACCAACATTGTATCAATAAGTGTGTGCATTTGATATCTTTGTTATTGTAATTATGAAAAATTTTATCAAATAATTATTGGCCACTGCCCAAAACAATTTGTAAAATTTTTTGTGGGGAGCGTGGGGGCTATGTAAGTAGGCTGTTTAGGTTTTTAGGCTGTTTGGGTTTTTTTATTGGTAACGCCACCTCTGTATAAATATCACTGTCTGTGCTGTGTGCAGTCTGTGGCTGCTTTGCATTGTTGTAATACTCGCCATTGTAGTGTTAGGCAGCTGGATGTGAACAGCGCGTAGCTTTGCGCAGTTGGAGGTGAGCCGCCAGCAGTGGTGGATGTGGGGAGAGAGATGGCGGAGTTTTGAAATTTGTCATGAACTGCTATATATATTATGACAATTATGGTAAATACATTATTTGTTCTCTATCAAAATCTTTCATTTGCTAACTATGCATATCAGTAGTTAGTGCCTTCGGTAGTCTGAATCTTTTATTTAGCTGGCGGTAGTGGCGCTCGCTGTATTGCTGTAGCTAGAGTAACGAATATTTTTGTGAGGTAAGTGATTCGTGAAAGGTATAGGTTAATGTTAGTCAGGGCCATTCTTTTGTAGGGATTTTTGAAAGTCAGACTGCGTTGCGCTAAAAAATATTGTGTGTCAGTTTAAGCTCAGTCTTGTATAAATTGTTCAAAGGGGACGTTTCAAGGGACAACACCCTAACGACGAAAAAGAGTCCCATACCGGAACACCATCATCACCTCCGTACTTCAGTGACGACTGGTAGCGAACACCACTCCACATCAGTAGTTTGCAGTCGTCCATCTGTCCAGTGGTGTCGCTCTTCACACGACCTCAGGCGCTGCTCAGCACTGACTGCAGAAATAAGTTGACCATAGCGCAGCATCCTTTTGACTGTCGTTTTCAGTGTTCTGCGAGTGGAGATAATGGATAACGCCTGGTTTCATTCAATAACGATGACTAAGTGTAGCAAAAAAGTAAAGCAACCTAGATGTTGCCTGTAGGGAATAGTATGAAAAAATTGATCTGTGTTAGCACTGTTACTCGCTCTACGTCGGAACAACAACGGACAAAGGTGACTCACGCTACGCCTCTTAAATACAGACGATCGCAGCGCTCATCACTATCATGAATGACAGGACGGGCTAAATTATTTTCCAAAATACGTTCTTAGCGTACAGTAACGGCCAGTTTTAGGCACATGGCAAGATGCTACAGCAGCAGGGAGTTTCTCTCGGAAGTATTCGGAGGGAATAAAAATCAGAGATGCCAGCTAGCAGAGTCATTCCTGCTGTGAGTTGTGAATATCTGTTTTGAGCTCCTAGGCGATATCTGCAAAAGAAGAAGCAGCGTTGATTTTGCAGCCCTAAAAATACCGTTGGGGGTTGAAAATTCGAGAAAAAATATAAGTTTTCTTCTTATTGTACGAGGGTCATGCCAAAAGAAATGCATACTATTTTAGTAAAAATACAGTTGTCATTCTGCATGTGCGAAAGTTTTACAGTGTGTAGATACACCGGTCTCGCTTGTTTTCAAACTTAGTTCCACCTATTATCCTGAGTGGCATCGTCACAGCATGTCTTCAGGATGGCTGCTGCACTTGACGTTTGTCAGAAGCAACGTGCTGTCAAGGAATTCCTGTACTGTGACAACGAGACAGTGGGAAACTTCCACAAGAGGTGGAAAAAGGTATATGGAGTATATGGAGATCCTGCTGTCGATCGCAGTGCAGTTAGTCGGTGGGCAAGCAGGTTACTTGATGAAAGCGGGCACGACAATATTGAGGATTGTCCTCGCAGTGACAGGCCTCGTACTGCACATACTCCACACAATGTGCAGAGAGTTAACGAATTGGTCGCGGCTGATAGACGCATCACAGTGAACGAATTGTCACGCTGCGTTGGGATAGGGGAAGGAAGTGTTTGCAGAATACTGAAAGTGTTGGCGTTAAAAAAGGTTTGTGTCAGATGGCTTCCCAGGATGTTGACAGTGGGTCGCAAAGAAACAAGAAAAACGATATGCTGCTAACTTTTGGAACAGTACGAGAATTGTGACACGTGATGAAACATGGCTCCATCATTTTTCACCAGACACGACGAGGCAGTCAATGGAGTGGCATCATGTCAATTCACCCAAGAAAAAAAAATTCAAAATCACACCTTCTGCTGTAAAAGTTATGACTGCGGTGTTTTTCGATTCTGAGGGACTCTTGCTTGTGTATATCATGCCAAGTGGAACCACCATAAATTCTGATGCATATGTGACGACATTGAAGAAACTTGAAGCTCTACTGAGTCGTGTTTGACCACATCGGCTAAAGCAGGATGTTTTGCTGTTGCACGACAATGCACGGCCACATGTCAGTCAAAAAACAATGTAAGCAATCATAAAACTCGGATGGACAACACTGAAACAGCCGCCTTACAGTCCCTACCTGTCTCCATGTGACTATCATCTCTTTAAGAAACTGAAAGACTCTCTGCGTGGAATATGGTTTGAAGGTGATGACTCCCTTGTGCACGCTGCCAAACAGTGGCTCCAACAGGTTGGTCCAGAATTTTACCATGCGGGTATACAGACGCTGGTTCCAAGATGGCGTAAGGCAGTAGAGAGGGATGGAAATTATGTGAAGAAGTGAAAATATTGTTCCTAAAGGATGTATCTACATACTGTAAAACTTTCAAACATGTAGACTAAAAGATGGAATAAAAAAATAGTGTTCATTTCTTTTGGAGAGATCCTTGTACATACTATTAATCAACCATTCTGTTTGTCATATGTATGAACATGGTTTTTTTTTCATTTAATGCTACAAACTCTGCAGTCTTCCAGATTAAGCACCGAAGAGAATCTCCAATCATATTCATCGAATAGCAGTCTGATCGAGCAACTAAGGAGGAAAAATAATCAGCAAGAGGCAGCGGCAGATGAGTACCTGCTGAAGAGGTCCATCAGCTCGGATTGGCTGAACTTTCGTAGATGAACCTAATAATACTAACGGATGGCCCAGCTGCAAAATGTGTTAAATTAGATGATAGTATCGAATGGCTTGATGCAAAGTCCGGATTTAGTAGACGAATATGTATTGGTGTTGTAGATAATAGACTTGGATTTAAGACCCCCAGATTTTTCTTGAACACCTTTTTCCCATTTTCGGTTGTTGTGTTCATCAAATTAATAAACCTGTTAAGATTATTTGTCCGATACTCTTCAATTTTCTCTTGCTAAAGAGTGGTCACGAAGAGCAGATGTACCTCAATACAAAGAATGCATCTCCACCTCTGTTGGCAGCTGACAACCAGTGTCACATAGCCACTTCTAGGAAAACTGTAAACTTTTCATCATAGCAATCCTGGCTGGGCACTGAAGAAAATATTTCCATTGTGAGTTTCAGCTAATGAAGGTAGGGGTTCCTACGCGGGAGAGAACACGGAACTTCCTAAGGTATTACCTGATAAATATACACTCAAGAATATCAAGTCAATGGATAAGCCATGTTATAAGTGGTCAGTTGTCGCAGGACTGTATCCTATAAATAGGGATGCACGACTTTTGATAATGATTGCATTCAATGAAGTAGAACTTTGGCAGCGTACCGTTATCTACAGAGCTCAAACATACATCTTGTTTTGGAAAAACAAAATAAAGACTTGTTCATAAAGGTCTATGGCATCCAGTATTAAGTTTTTGCATGCATTGCTGCAGAAAATATGCGGGAAAACAAAGAAACTGAGGCTGTAGCACTGAATATGACAATATATTATTGTGAGTGACGTGTGAATCTATTAATGTTGCAGGATGCTGATAATACAGGAAGATGTCATTTCTATTACATAACAAATTTGTCAATGTTAACACGAAGCAGCATTACCAAGAATCAGCATTCAATTGAAGTATATGAACGATGCCACTATTATTTTCGTTCCTATGGCAGATCAAATGCACACCCAGTCGACTGAGCGCAGTTTAAACCAGTCAACAGCATAATGTCCAGTGGGAAAAAACAAATTTGAGATAGTTACAAAATTTAGTAATAAACTGAAACTACCTCTAAAGATTTATGCTAATACAGAATGTGTATTTGAACTAGTCGCTGTTTGCAGTCGTAAAAGAGACTCTTGTTCGTACTCCAAGTAAATTTACATATACATTTCAGTGTCAAAAACTACATACACTACAGCTATAACCAGGAATGTTCCTAGCTTAATACATACGTAGGCAGCGAATGCATGGGATGGTTTGCTCAGTAGCTCTATGCCTTCGGTGACGCTGTTTATACCTTTCTATCACAAAACAGGATGACGTTAAGCCCTCAGGAAGAATCAGCAATTTGCTTGGCAAAAGTCCGTCACATCGGTCAGAAAGCACTTGAGGAAAACAGGATCACTGTCACTTTACAGCAGCGTACCGAAGAGCAGTACTTTACAGCTGTAATGTGAATTATAGACGTTACTCTACTGCGCGCATCGAGTTACACAATCTGAGCAATTACGTGGAGCATTTCTTGATTACAAAACTATGTGAACAAAAGGCAACAGATAGTGATGAAGAAATTGCGTTAAGATGAGGTTGTGTTGCCCTTGTAACATCGAATATTGAGGTATATAAATCTCTCTCAAAGCTCCAGCAACACAACAGGAAATGGGATGCAGTATAAATTCCGATTCATTGTTTCACAAAATTTTATGACTAGTTCCCTGGAAAAGTGTGCATCTTACCTGGAACCAAAAGAACTCAACGTAATGAGGGGATGTTTTCCCCACGATCATGTGTTCAGCTCAGTTAACAAGAAGGGAATTTTACCGTGTAAATATATAACCAATGATTCTTCTGGAAGATCGCCTGCCCTCTATCGAAAAGTTTAAGGCAAACCAATAACCAACACTAAGTACCAATGAGCCAGCAGTGTATGGGAAACATTCAATTGTAAGACACTTGGGGAATACTCTGACTTGTAGTTAAAAACTGATGTTCTGCTGCTTGCTGAAGTCTTAGAAAACTCATGTGTCTTTTCCTTAAGGTGCATGAACTGGATCCTGCACACTGTATTACCACAACTGATTTGGAGTGGGACAGAGAGGCGTTGCAGCTAATGGAACAACACAAGTTTGGGGAACCAGGCATCGGAGGCGGACAGGCAGTTGCCAGCAACACGAGTGTCTGATTATGATGGAAACTTCGGTGAACATTACGTCGTATACCATGATGTGAATGCCTTATATGTTACAGCTGGGCCATTTCGCAGCATCTGTTCGTATCAAATTCTGAATGGCTTCCTTCATAAAGTACACAAAAGTTGATGTGCGAAACGTACCAGTTTATTCGAAAACAGAGCACATACCCTGAAAGTATTCACGATTTACATTCGGATATATCTTCATACCTGGAAAAAATGGCGCCTACCTCAGAGAGTAAAAAACCAAAGATATTATTTTCTATCTACAATGAGAAGAAAAATTATGTCGTATATGGAGGCGTGGGAGCGTAGGTTGTTTTAGACCTGTCCGAAAGAAAAGATACCACGCGAAATCCCCAGCTGTGGTACATATTAAGTAAACTGAAGATGAATGAGGAAGACAGGAAAGGAAAGGGAAGCACCTGCTGCTGTCAGCTGCACCCAGATTTTATGCGGCGAAGACTGGAAATGTGTTTAGGATCGGGATTCGAAGCCAAGATATCGTGCTTACATTTATTTGTTAATTTCTTCCAAATCACAAGTAAACGACCAATTGAAGGAAATGAATTGTTTCCGTCCGGGATCGAACTGTAGAACTTCCTCGTGTTGTTTCCTTCTTTACTCACATTCCTGTATACACGTAAGCCTACAAAAAAAAGGAAAAGCTAATGCCACGGCCAATTTTACCCTACAGTTAAAAACAAGCCCTCGAATAAACTACACCACTTCAAGCGTTGGTCCCTATCAACCAGACCCTCATAATGTCTACCAACAACAGTAAAGGAAGATAAAAAATGGTATTTTGTTCTATTTTATTTATTTATTTTATTTTTATTAAGGCATCTACGCCGCACCAGCATGAACTTGCAAAGACTGGTGATCGCCTTCTACACTAGTGGCAGAAAACCCACGTGGTGGTGACTCATCAGTAGACCATCGGTGCGCGCATTCTTCCAAGCGTGTATGAATAACCGTTGAAGGGATCGAATCTGTAAAATGGAAGAAGGTAACTATGTCAGCTGCTCCCAGCTTGGATGAAGCACTTGCGACGACGGTTATAGAAAGTGCTTCTGAGGAAGTTCGAGAAATTTTGTTGGTATTTACGGTTCTTGACAACTGCACAATGTCGATCTTTAGAGTATTCCCAGAAATCGAGGGCTGATTTGTCACCGGCAACAAACAGGTAGTGGACAGCGTGCCCACTAATCCAAGTCATTGTATGGGTGTTCGCTCGAGGGAAACAGTCCGTGTCTGGGAAGAGAAACATTTGTGTGATGATGCTGTCAGGAGTCGTGTGTGTGATGCGCACCAGCATCTGGAGGATCAAGAGCCAAACATCGATCGTCTCTCCACAAACATTCAGATATACCTTCATAACTGGAAAAAATGAAGCCGCCCTCAGAGAGTAATAACCATCGTCGTCTTGTACATCACACGTGGTACATAATGGCGAAGCCGAAAGATGTAACCGGTGAAAACGTGAGTGGCATATTTGCTTCCCATTAACCGTCACGTACGAGAAGGACTGGACATCTGACGCAAGACTATGGAGGTGCACTGCCCGCCACACTGTATTCCACCGGACGAGAGAATCTTTTCTTCAATCACACTCGGCGGAATCTGCAAGACATGCTTTATCTTGACCGCCGGTCGACGTAAAGGGAGAAGCATGGTCCGGATGTAGATGTATTCAAGAAATTAAAAGCGCAGGTAGAAAGAGGCCTCTGTGATCTCTGTCAGCGACACTGGAGAGGAGCAACGAGCGAGATCAGGGTTAGGTAGCAGAATTCCTTAAATCTACGTACTTCGTGATCACCAGTCCTGATGCTAAGTTTCTCCTTGTTCTCATTTCTGCTGCTTCTCATTACTTTCATCTTTCTTCGATATTGTATTGTATTGTATTGTATTGTATGTTAACCGGGGACCTAGAAACGACGAAGAGGCTCCGTCCTCGCCGCAGCTGCAGTGGTCCACAACCCCACGACGACTATCGCAGTCCACTTCACCCCTCCGCCGCCCCACACCGAACCCAGGGTTATTGTGCGGTTCGGCCCTCGGTGGACCCACCAGGGAACGTCTCACACCAGACGAGTGTAACCCTTATGTTTGCGTGGTAGAGTAATGGTGGTGTACGCGTACGTGGAGAACTTGTTTGCGCAGCAAGCGCCGACATACTGTAACTGAGGCGGAACAGGGGGAACCAGCCCGCATTCGCCGAGGCAGATGGAAAACCGCCTAAAAATCATCTACAGACTGGCTGGTTCACCGGACCTCGACACAAATCCGCCGGGCGGATTCCGAGTGGTTCTAGGCGCTATAGTCTGGAGCAGCGCGATCGCTACGGCCGCAGGTTCGAATCCTGCCTCGGGCATGGATGTGTGTGATGTTCTTAGGTTAGTTAGGTTTAAGTAGTTCTACGTTCAAGGGACTGATGACCTCAGAAGTAAGTCCCACAGTGCTCTGGGCCATTTGAACGATTTGAAGCCGGGCGGATTCGTGGCGGGGACCAGGCGCTCCTTCCCGCCCGGAAAGCCGTGCGTTAGACCACACGGCCAACCGGGCGGGCCTTCTTCGATATAGTCTTAGTTCATATTGTGTACTCATTAGGCTGTTTATTCCATTCAGCCGCTTTTGCATTCTTCATCGCTTTCACTGTGGATAGTAATGTCATCAGCAAATCTTAACATTGCTATCTTTTCACTTTGAATTTTAATCCTACCATTGAATCTTTGTTTTATTTCCGTCATTGCTTCAACGATGTATACACTGGATAGCAATGGCGGAAGACTACATCTCAGTTTTACGCTCTTTTTAATACGTGCACATCGTTCTTGATCTTCCACTCTTACTGGTCTGTCTTGTGTCTTGTACATATTGTATGCTACTCTTTTTTCCTTTTAGTTTACCCCAATTTTCTTCAGGATTTCCGCATCTGGCACCATTTTGCATTGTAGAATTTGTTTTCGTTAATTTCTTTTTTTTTTTGCCTCTCTGCCATTATCAAACGCAACGTCGGAATAGACTCTCTGGTGCCTGTAACTTTTCTGAAGACAAACTGATCGTCGTCTATCACGTCCTCAATTTTCTTTTCCATTCTTCTTGTCAGTAATTTGGATTCATGAGCTGTTAAACCCCCCCCCCCCCCCCCCCGAACCATGGACCTTGCCGTTGGTGGGGAGGCTTGCGTGCCTCAGCGATACAGATAGCCGTACCGTAGGTGCAACCACAAAGGAGGGGTATCTGTTGAGAGGCCAGATAAACGTGTGGTTCCTGAAGAGGGGCAGCAGCCTTTTCAGTAGTTGCAAGGGCAACAGTCTGGATGATTGACTGATCTGGCCTTGTAGCAATAACCAAAACGGCCTTGCTGTGCTGGTACTGCGAACGGCTGAAAGCAAGGGGGAACTACGGCCGTAATTTCTCCCGAGGGCATGCAGCTTTACTGTATGATTACATGATGATGGCGTCCTCTTGGGTAAAATATTCCGGAGGTAAAATAGTCCCCCATTCGGATCTCCGGGCGGGGACTACTCAAGAGGATGTCGTTATCAGGAGAAAGAAAACTTGCGTTCTACGGATCGGAGCGTGGAATGTCAGATCCCTTAATCGGGCAGGTAGGTTAGAAAATTTAAAAAGGGAAATGGATAGGTTTAAGTTAGATATAGTGGCAATTAGTGAAGTTCGGTGGCAGGAGGAACAAGACTTCTCGTCAGGTGACTACAGGGTTATAAACACAAAATCAAATAGGGGTAATGCTGGAGTAGGTTTAATAATGAATAGGAAAATAGGAATGCGGGTAAGCTACTACAAACAGCATAGTGAACGCATTATTGTGGCCAAGATAGATACGAAGCCCACACCTACTACAGTAGTACAAGTTTATATGCCAACTAGCTCTGCAGATGACGAAGAAATTGAAGAAATGTATGATGAAGTAAAAGAAATTATTCAGATTGTGAAGGGCGACGAAAATTTAATAGTCATGGGTGACTGGAAATCGAGTGTAGGAAAAGGGAGAGAAGGAAACATAGTAGGTGAATATGAATTGGGGCTAAGAAATGAAAGAGGAAGCCGTCTGGTAGAATTTTGCACAGAGCACAACATAATCATAACTAACACTTGGTTTAAGAATCATGAAAGAAGGTTGAATACGTGTAAGAACCCTGGAGATACTAAAAGGTATCAGATAGATTATATAATGGTAAGACAGAGATTTAGGAACCAGGTTTTGAATTGTAAGACATTTCCAGGGGCAGATGTGGACTCTGACCACAACCTATTGGTAATGACCTGTAGATGAAAACTGAAGAAACTGCAAAAAGGTGGGAATTTAAGGAGATGGGACCTGGATAAACTAAAAGAACCAGCGGTTGTACAGAGATTCAGGGAGAGCATAAGGGAACAATTGACAGGAATGGGGGAAATAAATACAGTAGAAGAAGAATGGGTAGCTTTCAGGGATGAAGTAGTGAAGGCAGCAGAGGATCAAGTAGGTAAAAAGACGAGGGCTAGTAGAAATCATTGGGTAAGAGAAGAAATATTGAATTTAACTGATGAAAGGAGAAAATATAAAAGTGCAGTAAATGAAGCAGGCAAAAAGGAATATAAACGTCTCAAAAATGAGATTGACAGTAAGTGCAAAATGGCTAAGCAGGGATGGCTAGAGGACAAATGTAAGGATGTAGAGGCCTATCTCACTAGGGGTAAGATAGATACTGCCTACAGGAAAATTAAAGAGACCTTTGGAGATAGGAGAACAACTTGTATGAATATCAAGAACTCAGATGAAACCCAGTTCTAAGGAAAGATGGGAAAGCAGAAAGGTGGAAGGAGTATATAGAGGGTCTATACAAGGGCGATGTACTTGAGAACAATATTATGGAAATGGAAGAGGATGTAGATGAAGATGAAATGGGAGATATGATACTGCGTAAAGAGTTTGATAGAGCACTGAAAGACCTGAGTCGAAACAAGGCCCCTGGAGTAGACAATATTCCATTGGAACTACTGACGGCCATGGGAGAGCCAGTCCTGACAAAACTCTACCATCTGCTGAGCAAGATGTATGAAACAGGCGAAATACCCTCAGACTTCAAGAAGAATATAATAATTCCAATCCCAAAGAAAGCAGTTGTTGACATATGTGAAAATTACCGAACTATCAGTCTAATAAGTCACAGCTGCAAAATACTAACATGAATTCTTTACAGACGAATGGAAAAACTAGTAGAAGCCAACCTCGGGGAAGATCATTTTGGATTCCGTAGAAACACTGGAACACGTGAGGCAATACTGACCCTACGGCTTATCTTAGAAGAAAGATTAAGGAAAGGCAAACCTACGTTTCTAGCATTTGTAGACTTAGAGAAATCTTTTGACAATGGTGACTGGAATACTCTCTTTCAAATTCTAAAGGTGGCAGGGGTAGAATACAGGGAGAGAAAGGCTATTTACAATTTGTACAGAAACCAGATGGCAGTTATAAGATTCGAGGGACATGAAAGGGAAGCAGTGGTTGGGGAGGGAGTAAGAGAGGGTTGTAGCCTCTCCCCGATGTTGTTCAATCTGTATATTGAGCAAGCAGTAAAGGAAACAAAAGAAAAATTCGGAGTAGGTATTAAAATTCATGGACAAGAAATAAAAACTTTGAGGTTCGCCGATGACATTGTACTTCTGTCAGAGACAGCAAAGGACTTGGAAGAGCAGTTGAATGGGATGGAAAGTGTCTTGAAAGGAGGATATAAGATGAACATCAACAAAAGCAAAACAAGGATAATGGAATGTAGTCTATTAAGTCGGGTGATGCTGAGGGAATTAGATTAGGAAATGAGGCACTTAAAGTAGTAAAGGAGTTTTGCTATTTGGGGAGCAAAATAACTGATGATGGTCGAAGTAGAGAGGATATAAAATGTAGGCTGGCAATGGCAAGGAAAGCGTTTCTGAAGAAGAGAAATTTGTTAACATCCAGTATTGATTTAAGTGTCAGGAAGTCATTTCTGAAAGTATTCGTCAGGAGTGTAGCCATGTATGGAAGTGAAACATGGACGATAAATAGTTTGGACAAGAAGAGAATAGAAGCTTTCGAAATGTGGTGCTACAGAAGAATGCTGAAGATTAGATGGGTAGATCACATAACTAATGAGGAAGTATTGAATAGGATTGGGGAGAAGAGAAGTTTGTGGCACAACTAGACCGGAAGAAGGGATCGGTTGGTAGGACATGGTCTGAGGCATCAAGGGATCACCAATTTAGTATTGGAGGGCAGCGTGGAGGGTAAAAATCGTAGAGGGGGACCAAGAGATGAATACACTAAGCAGATTCAGAAGGATGTAGGTTGCAGTAGGTACTGGGAGATGAAAAAGCTTGCACAGGATAGAGTAGCATGGAGAGCTGCATCAAACCAGTCTCAGGACTGAAGACCACAACAACAACAACGAGCTTTTAAGTTGATGTTTCGATAATTCCGGTGCCACACAGCTCTTGCAGTCTTCGGAATTGTGTGGATGTCGTTAATCTGGAGGTCAGATGGTATATCGCGAGATTCATACATTCTACACACCACCGTGAATAGTGGTTTCGTTGCCACTTCCCCCAATAATTTTACAAATTCTCATGCAATGTTATCTATCCCTTTATTTTGTCCTAAGTCTTTCAAAGCTTCTGTAAATTTCGATTCTAATACAGGTCCCTTCTCCTGTGTCGACTCCTGTTTCTTCTTCTATTACGTCGTCAGCGAAGTTATACCCTTCATACGGAAGAGAGCCCTTTCCACCTACCGGCTCTCTCCTCTGCGTCATAATTGACTTCAAGTAGCATCCCTTGACTCAGAAAGGACCCTATTGCGCCCAGCTTGTGTGGGCCATTGACGGTGGTATAATGGGCCCGTTGCAACATGTCCAGGTTTCGGAGTCTGTTGTCAAGGAGCTCCGTCTGGATCCGGACACACCAGGACACAGTGTTTATCCCAACTGCGCAGACTATCTCGGGACGCCTCTAGTTCGACGAACATTCCCATCTAGGGCCACCTATCCACACTCCCTGCTTTGAGTCCCCACAAGAGGTCGAACGGTCTTGTGGATCCGCAGCGAAGGTGGTGGAGTTTTCGCCCATGGAGGGAAGTCAATTTGATATGACTTAGTGCTGTTCTTTCGGACGTGTCCTAAAGAACGGACATCACATATTCAGATGAGTGTGATCTTCCTCTTCGAAATTTTTCGGAAAAGGCGTTTAGTATTTCGCCCTTTGTGTGCCATTATTTGTTTTGGTGTCATATGGTTAGAGTGTGTCTCTCCGAAATAACAGACACCAAGCACTGATACAACTGATTCATAGGCAATGAACTCACCACCATCAGTGCGGATACAGAAGTACGTCGTCCTCCTGCGTGAATCTCAAATTAGCGAGCATGGTGGAGATGGACGGGGATTGCGAAAAGGTAACCCTATGTGACAATGTGAGTTGACCGAGAGATGAGCCCATATAGACCGCGCAATTGCGATAAACCGTGTGTTTGGGTGTCGCAGTGGTTAAAGCAACTACCTAGCAAGCAGGAGATCCTGGGCTCGTATCCCGGTCCGGTACACTCTTCCATCCGATTCTGCATCAAGTCTCTGAAAAGTTCTGAGAGCACGGAACGAGTTCAGGAAAGATTTCGACTACCTCGTGAACAATGCCTTATTCAACAAAACCAAGCAAAATAAGTGGAACACACTGGACATTAGACTTGGAGCATCATGCGAGGACCTATTCGGAGGAGCTGCTTGAATTGCAAAATCTGGTTCTGAAAGACGGGTCATTTTTAACAAAAATCATGTGGACATTGTAGTAAGCCAACTAGAGCAAATCGCGTAGTTGGAATGGCGATTTTCAATATTTCGGAAACACTTTCTCGATTTCTGTTATGGACGCATAGTGAACAAGTTCTCACCAAATTGTGGACATCTGTGCTGTACACAGCCTCGTATACTACATCTAGACAATGTCTATGAAGATATCAGGAGTGATGTGCATGCGAAGTTCAGTATTTCGAGATTCCCAGCAAATAACTAATTCGGTACTCGCCTGGTGACTAGAAACATGTTCGGTTTGATGAAACATGAACTGAATAAGCAGCGTATCGTAGAATTTGTTGGCCCGCATGCAAATACACTCCTGGAAATGGAAAAAAGAACACATTGACACCGGTGTGTCAGACCCACCACACTTGCTCCGGACACTGCGAGAGGGCTGTACAAGCAATGATCACACGCACGGCACAGCGGACACACCAGGAACCGCGGTGTTGGCCGTCGAATGGCGCTAGCTGCGCAGCATTTGTGCACCGCCGCCGTCAGTGTCAGCCAGTTTGCCGTGGCATACGGAGCTCCATCGCAGTCTTTAACACTGGTAGCATGCCGCGACAGCGTGGACGTGAACCGTATGTGCAGTTGACGGACTTTGAGCGAGGGCGTATAGTGGGCATGCGGGAGGCCGGGTGGACGTACCGCCGAATTGCTCAACACGTGGGGCGTGAGGTCTCCACAGTACATCGATGTGGTCGCCAGTGGTCGGCGGAAGGTGCACGTGCCCGTCGACCTGGGACCGGACCGCAGCGACGCACGGATGCACGCCAAGACCGTAGGATCCTACGCAGTGCCGTAGGGGACGGCACCGCCACTTCCCAGGAAATTAGGGACACTGTTGCTCCTGGGGTATCGGCGAGGACCATTCGCAACCGTCTCCATGAAGCTGGGCTACGGTCCCGCACACCGTTAGGCCGTCTTCCGCTCACGTCCCAACATCGTGCAGCCCGCATCCAGTGGTGTCGCGACAGGCGTGAATGGAGGGACGAATGGAGACGTGTCGTCTTCAGCGATGAGAGTCGCTTCTGCCTTGGTGCCAATGATGGTCGTATGCGTGTTTGGCGCCGTGCAGGTGAGCGCCACAATCAGGACTGCATACGACCGAGCCACACAGGGCCAACACCCGGCATCATGGTGTGGGGAGCGATCTCCTACACTGGCCGTACACCACTGGTGATCGTCGAGGCGACACTGAATAGTGCACGGTACATCCAAACCGTCATCGAACCCATCGTTCTACCATTCCTAGACCGGCAAGGGAACTTGCTGTTCCAACAGGACAATGCACGTCCGCATGTATCCCGTGCCACCCAACGTGCTCTAGAAGGTGTAAGTCAACTACCCTGGCCAGCAAGATCTCCGGATCTGTCCCCCATTGAGCATGTTTGGGACTGGATAAAGCGTCGTCTCACGCGGTCTGCACATCCAGCACGAACGCTGGTCCAACTGAGGCGCCAGGTGGAAATGGCATGGCAAGCCGTTCCACAGGACTACAACCAGCATCTCTACGATCGTCTCCATGGGAGAATAGCAGCCTGCATTGCTGCGAAAGGTGGATATACACTGTACTAGTGCCGACATTGTGCATGCTCTGTTGCCTGTGTCTATGTGCCTGTGGTCCTGTCAGTGTGATCATGTGATGTATTTGACCCCAGGAATGTGTCAATAAAGTTTCCCCTTCCTGGGACAATGAATTCACGGTGTTCTTATTTCAATTTCCAGGAGTGTATGTATGCGCCTGCGTCTGAGGCTGGGCGTATATTGCGTGGAGTAAAACGTGTAAAACAGTCGTCTGCAAATAGGCTCACTATTGACGATTACAAGCAGAGTGTCCTGAATTCACAAGTAAAGACAACTGAGTAGCTTCTCACTCAATCGGAGTAGCATGTCGTTTCGACTATTAAAGAACCTAAAATCTCGTTAACCGCTCCGGATGACGGACGCTTTCTACTTTCCGATATTGTAAATTCAATGGCCAGGGAAATTAGAGCATCAAAAATATTGACTGTACTTAACTCGTTGGTTCTTAGTGCTGAAGATGTAAATACTTGAAAACAACGATGACATATATAAAGCGAATATATTTTTGGTTTTTATAGCACAAAGTTTAAACACTTGAAAAATTTGTAAGTAATGTAAATACTTGCAAAATAATGATTGCAAATAATATAAATACTTAAAAATGTGTAAATGATGTACATATTTGAAAGAATTATTATTGTGTATAATGTAAATACCGGATTGGTTTTGATGTCAAAAACATAATACACCTAAAAATGTACCGTATTTAATGAACTATGAGACACTACGCACTATTAGACGCAGCTTGATTTTTAAGCATTTTTTAAACTAAATGAACAATGCTTTGACCATTTTTCTTGTTAATTTTGAAAACCCAGACTAAAAATATCCTTAGGTTATGAAACCGAACTAACCTTTAAGGTCCCTGAAAACTGTCATCTTAATTCTCTTCTTCTTATTATTCCTCCTCCTCCTCCTCCTCCTCTTCGTCGTCATCGTTGTCCTCTTCATATATAAGATGGTCTTCACTGCCATCGAGAGCGTTACTTATGCCGCATTTCTTGAAAGATTTAACAATAATATCTTCTCTCACCATAGACCACGACTGTTTTATCCATTGACACACTTGTTTGATTGTAGGTCGTATTAAAGATTCCTACGGCGTTGTTTCACGTTGGGTTTCATCCATCATCCATTTGTTACATTTCCCTACCATACACTTTAAATGGAATATTTATCGAAGTATAAAGAGGTTACAGGTATGAAGTAAGTCCTATCAGAATAACAGCAAGCTCTGTATTTCCCTGTCTCAATTTCTCTTCCACAGAATTTTTCAGATGACTACTACACTGATCTAGCACAAGAACTCTTCTTCAATAAACCATCTCTCCTTCTCTTCCACACTCCGTTAATCCACAATTTCTTACCAGCCTCGTTCGTCTAGCACTTGTCATGTACAAAGTGAACAACACCCGGCGGTATTTCAGAAGATTTTGGCATTGTTTTGAGCCTGATAATTATCATTGGATTAAGTTTAGTTACGTCAGCCCAACATGAAAGGATAAAAGTATAGTATTTTTCGTGCTGACCGTTGGTACAGTGTATAGAGTTTTGGGACAGCATGCAGGAGGTCGCTGGTTCGATCCTGGTTGAAGCATTTATTTCTTATTTGGTAAATGTAGTCCAGGTCGTACGGCATCTGAGATGTTAATCGTCAACAGCGATTTCAGCGGGTCCTCTAGAAAACATTTGCACTTAGATACTACAATCGTAGAGATGGAAGATTGGTCAGCTTTGAAAGAAGCCCTTTCTATGTCATGGGGGTGAATTTATTCATATCCTGTCACATAATAGATGCGAAACTTGTTTTCTTTGTACCCTCCTCCGATGATCCCGTAGGTCAGTACCAACTATTATTCTTGCCTCATTCATGTCCATTACATTTCATTAGTGCCTCTCGTTACCTTTAGGACTAGCAACGTGCTTTGGGAATAATGCACAAACTCGGTTACTATTTCTTATGACCATGGTCCCATTAATTATGCCTTTCAACAGTGAGTCTGGTAACCGCATGCTGTTTAGTACGTATCCCAATGCATTACTATTATTATTATTATTGTTCTATCGATGGGAGTGTGGAAACATCAGATCTATTACGGTTAGGGAAAGAGTGTAATTCAAAACCGAACATTTCACAATTAGCGGTGTCGGGATGAATTAGGTGGAACAGCGCGGAAGACTGACGTCGTATTTATACTGTATGCGCTGTCCAACAGACAGGGACAAGTTGCGAGAGGAGTAAGGCGCGAGTGACAGACACCAATGAACATGCGTACACCTACCGAATTTTCTCACTGTAAACCTCTAAACCAGTGTGGCTGACGTATGGCATACACAAACGAGGAATATGTGTATATGTTTCTGGTCCTTGGTGATTCTGATAAATGAGCTGGCGTTGCCACTCGTGAATATGATGCTAGATATCCTCGTCGATTCTATCCATATAAAAACGTATTTCGTCACCTGTAACTGCGCCTTCAGGAGTCAGGTTCTCTCCTTCCTCCATCACATGACAGATGTCGTCTGCGGACTCGCCGCACTCCAGCTACTGAGGAAGATATTCTGGAGGTCATACACCAATAACCTCAGCGAAGTACACATAGCGTAGCAAGGCAGCCGTATGTCTCGCAACGCACTGTCATTAATGTGCTGCACGAGTATGGGCTGCACCCCTAACAAAGGCTTTCACGCAACACCTGCATCCTGCAGGTCGCCATCTGTGGATGCAGTTCTGTGACTGGTTCCAGCAACAACAGAAAGCTTACGATGACTTCACGAACACCATAATATGGTCAGATGAAGCAGCATTAACTCGTGTGGGTGTAATTAATTTGCGGCCGTATTTGGACAGAACATTTCCAGGGAAATGGCTCGGACATGGCGATCAAGTTGTATGGCCACCGCGTTCACCTGAGGTGCATCCTCTAGATCTCTTCCTGTGGGGACACTTGAAAGAGCACGTGGACTCTACTCCACCGACGAATGTGGAAGAATTGGTAGAGCGTGTTCATGCTGTTCTCGTTACTGTTGATGCAACTTTGCTGCGAAGGGTCCAGAGCCGTATGAGCCACGGATTGCGCAATGTTTGGACGTGCAGGAAGGTCGTTTTGAGGATCTGTTGTTCTGAGGACAACGTATTCTGTTGTGAAGGATTTGCGGTCATTAATATGGACATTATTATTGTCGCTGGTTGCTAATGTGCGACGTCTGAGCGCTCATATTACTCGTACATGTACTGTAAATGTCAAACAGATGTTGTGTTGTTGATCTGTACTACCATCTTTAGCAAACCCGAAACTGATATTGTTTTTGTAGTTATTCTGTCCTATGACAGGTCATTTGTTCCTACTGTCTGTTTCTTATTTGTATAACCACGTATATGTCGTGTTCAGCGCTACAGAATGTTGCAAATTTAGGATACATGTGAGCTAAGAAACGGTGTATATTACAGTATGAAATGTTAGAATGAAATTAGCAAATAAAAAAGAAATGCACTTCAACCCACGTTCGAACCCTCGACCTCCTGCATGCTAACCGAACACTCTATCCACTGCACCCCCTGTACCTAACGACTAATATGTATCATTCTTCAACATCTTTTCTACCGGATGTACTCGCTGAACGAAACGTGACCGACAGTTTTTTTATCGCTGGCATATGAGGAGTCGCTCTGCGAAGGTCGAGTGCGCGAATTTCGCTTCACCCTGTATAATGAGCGAAGTAATAAGACTTTCAAGCTGATAATCTTTGACTTTCAGGGAAATAATGATTATCTTGGACTTTCAAGTAGAGGTTACGTAATTTTTACTACTTATCTGGCGCCATTTTAATACTAATTCTCTGTTGGGGAAACAGTAGGGTTGGGAAAACAGTAGGGGGAGCACACAGTTGTGTTTCCATTACCTGCACTAAGATTTTCTGGAGATAATGGGAGGGAGAGGATCACCATAGCAGCACTACCTCCCGCAATAACGCTGACCTCCACCCCCCCCCCCCCCCCCCACTTGTCCAGTATTTTTGGTCGGTTGGTTGGTTTAAAGTTAAAGGGACCAAACTGCAAAGGTCATCGGTCCCTTGTTTCAGAAACACACATAGCACAGTGAAACCATCCATTAGTCATTCTAAGCACTACAATAAAAATTCCGGGGGAAGAAAAGCCGCCGGCCGGAGTGGCCGAGCGATTAAAGGCGCTACAATCTGGAACCGCACGACCGCTACGGTCGCAGGTTCGAATCCTGCCTCGGGCATGGATGTGTGTGATGTCCTTAGGTTAGTTAGGTTTAAGTAGTTCTAAGCTCTAGGGGACTTATGACCACAGCAGTTGAGTCCCATAGTGCTCAGAGCCATTTTTTTTTAAGAAAAGCCCCAAGGTCAATAATAAAGCAAAATGGAAAACGGAGCACAGCAACAAAAACAACATAGAGAAGAAAGGCAGAAAGAATTAAAACTGTCCTTCAAAATCTTCGATATGTGTCCTTGGGCTGTTTACAAATGCTTCCAATGACTTACGCTATGCCCCGAACTTTTCTTCTGGCTAACACATTACTATTGACCACAGGAACCACATATGTATTCAACCGCTCCCTTTGTCACTCCCAGTGCAAATGGTTATAAACTGAGTTCTACCTAGGCAGAGCAGTAATAAATAGTTGAGTATCGTAGCAACGAAGAGATAAAAAGTCTGTAGATACATAGGAAGCGATGAATGAAAGTATAAATCGAATTAATTAAGAGAGAGACCAGAACACGTAGCTGAAGGCAAGCAAAATGCACCTGTCCTGCAAGACTTGCAGCAAATGCCGGAAAAGAAATAGACGACGACGATTTTGATCCGATGATGGCATATGCCACTTGGGAGATAGCTTAGTGGCATAACTACAAGAACACCATCTGTGTCTAGACTTTAGGTGGGACCGCTCACAGCCTGACGGGTCAGTTTGGTACAAGCGTGTGAAGCCTGCAGGCAACCATCTTACAGAGACACACTCATGCTTCCTACAGCCAAATGAGTGAGTTTAGAAGGGGTGAAATTGTGGCCTTCCGAGTGGCGCGACGGTCATGTAGGAGAAGTGCTACACAAGTTGGACGTGCTGCGTCAGTTGTGCTACGATGTTGGTGTCAGTGGTCACGTGAAATTCTCGCACAGACAGAATCGGTTCTGTACGTCCACGCAAGCCAGACGCCCACTAGGATCGTCGTATTGTAAGGGCAACTTATACAGCTGCAACAGCACAGATAAGAGGGCTTGTGATAACAGACTTGTCAATACAAACTACTGCGAACTGGTTACTAGCAGTGGGAGTAAGGACATGCGCACCTCTATCCCGTCTTTTACTCACGGCACTTCATCAACGTGCACAACTCCACTGGTTTCGTCAGAGGATCACTTGGAAGATGAAATGGTGCTGTGGTCTTCAGCGATGAAAGCAGATTGTGCCTGCGTTCAAGCGAAAGTCTCTTGCGCATAGAACGTACATCTGTTGAGCACTGTCTCATAGAGTACATTCGTCCAAGAGTTGCTGGCCCCACTACAGCCATTACGGTCTGGGGTGCGATAATGCTACAATTCTCATTAACCTTTGGTGTTCCTGGCGGGAACAGTAACCAGCGCTCAGTAGTTGCAGACGGTTGTTAGACCAGCCCTTTTCCCATTCTTCCCACAGGAAGGTGATGTGTTGTTCCAACAGCCTCATGCTCGCCCACGCTCTGCCCATGTAACCCAATGTGTTCTGCAAGACCTACAGCAACTTCCCCGGCCAGTATGATTATGGACTTCTCTCCAATCGAGCGTGTGTGGCATATGATTGGACGAGAAGTGGCTTACCTATCTTTCAACCTGCAACTCTTACAGAACTATGTGAGTAGCTGAAGTCGGAGTGACATAATGTAACCCAGGATAACATTAGTCATGTGTACGATCGACCAGATACCAGATTCAGGGCCTGCTTTGCCGTCCGTGGAGTCAACACCATTACACCATTTACTAATATGAGTCAGCATGAATCGATATCTGGTACCTCAGAACCACTAGTGCTACTGATCTGCAGATGTAATCATTTCACATACTCCATATGCAGTGTTACAACAATAAATCATGATTGAATTGGAAACCTCTAAAAGGGTGTGGAATTTTTTTTCGTCACCATATTAGCATAGCAGGCCAGCTAAGTGGTCATGTGTACCTTTATTTCTATACCAACCCATCTGCACTGCCAGTTATTAAAACTGCAACACCAGGAAGGATAGCAAATAGCAATATTTTACATACTTCTGTATCTACTCTGCCAATCATAGTGTCCTTTCTATTGTATCACTTATTAGGTTTAATTGACATATGGGTTTCATTCACATATGAAGTACAGGAAGAACTCTTTCTCTAATGCTACTGTGTGTACTGTAATTATTCTAATCCTACTTCTGCAATCTATATAGGAGTGATAATACAGTATATTGGCAGATTCTTCACATAAAGTTGATGCTCGAACTTCATAAATAGGTGTCATGGAATAATTAGCATCTATCTCGAAACATCTGTCAGTTCAGCTTATTCATCGTATTCGTTGTGCTCTCCAATGGATAAAAAGCCTGTGAGCATTCACAGAGCCCTTCTATCAATGTGTTCAATACCCACTGTTAGAGCTGTGGAGGGTAATTTGTCACAAGTGTGTGGGATGGGGTCCTACATTGTGACATTCTCTCCGATTGGTCACATTTGTGTCTGTTAGAGTCTGATTTGTCAAGTATATTCGTGTGTAAGCCGAAAAGAAAAATGAAGACATGTCTATATTTGTAGGTAATTTGGATGTATCAAGGGTGCAAAATTAAAGACAGAGAGCTGCCACCTACGGCTGCAACAATGTCTAAAACACAGCCAGGTATCAGGTCAGATTGAGTTCGCCTGACTAATACAGTTATTTCATGCCGCTTCAACTGTGTTAAAGATATTGTCAATCGTATTTGCTTCAGTGCTAGCAAGACCAGGATGATGTTCTAACCAGGACAACATCCTAACACCATGTGTATTGAGGGAGGTCAGGATAGCACTGGCTTAATGCGCTCTAGTATCAGCTTGTTGGACCTCGAAAGCATTACACAAACCTCAGGCTGAACACATCAGCTGTGCCGCCATTACTGTCCAAACTACCAACTATATGTGTACGTACCCAATGGCACTGCACAGCATCACACCTTGTGTTTGGCCCATATATAAATATGTAGACGATGGAAATAAAATCGCAACACCAAAAAACAGTTAATGTAGAGTAATACAATTTCAGGAATACATTTGTCTAGTAAACACATTTAAGTGATTAATATTGCAAGATCACAGGTTAGTGGGAGTGCTAGATAAGCCACTACAAGTGATGTGAAATTCTGATGAATTAGTAACTGGTGCAGCCATCAGAATGTTGGATACAAGTACAGAGACATGCATGCATTATGTTGTCAACGTGCGGGATGCCAGTTTGTGGGATGGAGTTTCGTGCCAGTTGCACATGGTCAGTCGATATAAGGACGGTTAATGCTGTTTGTGTATGATGCTGAAGTTGTCGTCCGATGACGTCCTTCACGCGTTCGACTGGAGACAGATCCGGTGTTAAAAACTTTCGTCAAGAACGCATAAATACTTTTGTATTTAAAACAACCGGTTTCGACAGATTTTGCAGTCATCGTCCTGCCTTTTTCTTCGGTATGAAATGTTTTAATTTTAAGTTGGAGCTAATGCCAAGTTCTTATGTGGATAAAAATCACAAGGTTATACAATGTTTGTCATAACAAAACGTTGATTTTTATCCACATGACAAAGTTGCGTGAGATCCAACGTAAAATGAACACTTCTCATGACAAAAACATTTTTAAGACCTGAAGATGACACCGAAGTCTGTCGAATCCTCCTGCTTTTAAGTAAGAAATAATTACGCCATGCTATCTTTAGTATTTTCAGCAAGTAAAACAGATCACTTCTTAAGTCTTCTCAAAATTAGAAAATTCAAATGGAATTCGTGATCGAGGAGGCCAAGCAAATGTGTCGACACCATGTACAGCAGCGATCTGTAGGTGAGCGTTATCCTGTTGAAAAGCACCCCCTAAGATGTTGTTTATGAGTGGCAGCGCAACGGGTCGAAT
Organism: Schistocerca americana; assembly: GCF_021461395.2. Classification (NCBI taxonomy): domain Eukaryota; kingdom Metazoa; phylum Arthropoda; class Insecta; order Orthoptera; family Acrididae; genus Schistocerca; species Schistocerca americana. Next base: position 626,831,676 of record NC_060122.1, read on the forward strand.
CATTAGATTGACGTACAGATTTGGAGTCAGGGTGCGCGGGATAACCAGGAGATTGCTCCTGCTGTCATACGAAATGGAATGGCAGACCATAACCAAACAGGTGTAGGTTCAATATGTCTGGCACACAGGCAGGTTGGTTGGAGGCCCTTAACTCGCCCTCTCTTAACCAACACGCGGCCATCTCTGGTACAGAGGCAGCTTTAATCAGAAAACACAACAGACCTTTATTCTGAACTCCAATGAGCTCTCGCTTGACAGCACCGAAATCGCAAACGACGGTGGTTTGGAATCGGTGGAATGCCCGCTACAGGGCGTCCAGCTCAGAGCTACCCTTGAACTAACAGATCAGCAAAAGTCCGTTGTGTCACTGTGGTGCCAACTGCTTCTCAAATTGTTGCTGCAGGTGCAGTACGATGCGCTAGAGCCATATGCCAAACACCTTGGTCTTCCATCTCACTAGTGTCACGTGGCGGTCTGGAGCCCGGTCTTGCAATATCGCAGGAGAAACATTTCGAACTATCTAAAACTCAATGAAGTGTTGATGATGCCGTCTTTGTCACCTTAAAGGCATTCTTGACTAATATCACCCGGCCACGTATAGTCTTTCAGGTAACTAACGCTCACAATGGTTAAAGCGTGCATTTAAAGCACACATGATTTGTAGCGCCTCTCTTAGGCGACTGGCGTGAAATCTGAATAGTCGTCATCAGCTTTCAGATGTGGAAACACGGCTACCAACTTTCTTTTATTTCAGACAACTCCTTATTGATGCTGCAATTTTTTTCCGTCAGTATTGTACACTCAAGAGAAGAAGAAACTCGTACACCTGCCCAAAATATCATGTAGAGCAGGGGCTGGAGATCTCTTCTGAACAGCATGTTGCAAGGAATCCCAGGTAAACTTAATGATATTAAGGTCTGGGGAGTTTGGTGGCCAACGGAGGTATTTAAACTCAGAAAAGTGTTCCAGCAGCAACTCTCTAGCAATTTTGAATGTGTGGGGATGTCGCATTGTCCTGCTGGAATTTCCCAAGTCCGTCGGAACGTACAATGTACATGAATAGATGCAGGTGTTCAGACACAGTGCTTAGGTACGTGTCACATGTCAGAGTCGTATCTAGACGTATCAAGGGTCCCATATCACTCCAACTGCACACGGCTCACACAATTACAGAGCGTCCATCAGATTGAAGAGTCCTCTGCTGCCATGCAGGGTCCATGGATTCATGAAGTTGTCTGCATACCCGTACACGTCCATCCACTGGATACAATTTGAAACGGAAGTCGTCCAACCAGGCAACATCTTTCTAGTCGTCAACAGTCAAATGTCGGTGTTGACGGGCACAAGCGAGGCACAAAGCTTCGTGTCGCGCAGTCGTCAAAGACACACGAGTGGGCCTTAGGCTCCGAAAGCTCATATCGACGATATTTCATTGAATGGTTCAAACGCTGACACTTTTTGATGGCGCAGCGTAGAAATCTGAAGCAATTTGCGGAAGGGTTCCACTTCTGTCACGTTGAACGATTCTCTGCAATCGTCGTTGGTCCTGTTCTTCCAGGATCTTTTCGTGGTCGCACTGAGGTCCGAGATTTGATGTTTTGCCAGATTCGTGATATTCACGGTACACTCGTGGAATGGTCATACAGGGATATCTCCTTTTCACCGCCAACTCGGAGATGCCGTGTCCCATCGCTCGTGCGCCGTTTAAACTCAGTTAATTCTTGATAACCTGCCATTGTAGCAGAAGTAACCGATCCAAAAACAGCGCCAGACCCTTATTGCGTTATACAGGGTGTTACAAAAAGGTACGGCCAAACTTTCAGGAAACATTCCTCACACATAATGAAAGAAAATATGTTATGTGGACATGAGTCCGGAAACGCTTACTTTCCATGTTAGAGCACATTTTATTACTTCTCTTCAAATTACATAAATCATGGAATGGAAACACACAGCAACAGAACGTACCTGCGTGACATCAAACACTTTGTTACAGGAAATGTTCAAAATGTCCTCCATTAGCGAGGATACATGCATCCACCCTCCGTCGCATGGAATCCCTGATGGGCTGATGCAGCCCTGGAGAATGGTGTATTGTATCACAGCCGTCCACAATACGAGCACGAAGAGTCTCTACATTTGGTATCGGGGTTGCGTAGACAAGAGCTTTCGAATGCCCCCATAGATGAAAGTCAAGAGGGTTGAGGTCAGGAGAGCGTGGAGGCAATGGAATTGGTCCGCCTCTACCAATCCATCGGTCACCGAATCTGTTGGTGAGAAGCGTACGAACACTTAGACTGAAATGTGCAGGAGCTCCATCGTGCATGAACCACATGTTGTGTCGTACTTGTAAAGGCACATGTTCTAGCAGCACAGGTAGAGTATCCCGTATGAAATCACGATAACGTGCTCCACTGAGCGTAGGTGGAAGAACATGGGGCCCAATCAAGACATCACCAACAATGCCTGCCAAAACGTTCACAGAAAATCTGTGTTGATGATGTGATTGCACAATTGCGTGCGGATTCTCGTCAGCCCACACATGTTGGTTGTGAAAATTTACAATTTGATCACGTTGGAATCAAGCCTCATCCATAAAGAGAACATTTGCACTGAAATGAGGATTGACACATTGTTGGATGAACAAGTCGCATAAGTTTACCCGTGGAGGCCAATCAGTTGCTGATAGTGCCTGCACAGGCTGTACATGGTACGGAAACAACTGGTTCTCCCGTAGCACTCTCCATACAGTGACGTGGTCAACATTACCTTGTAAAGCAGCAACTTCTCTGACGCTGACATTAGGGTTATCGTCAACTGCACGAAGAATTTTCTCGTCCATTGCAGCTGTTCTCGTCGTTCTAGGTCTTCCCCAGTCACGAGTCATAGGTTGGAATGTTCCGTGCTCCCTAAGACGCCGATCAATTGCTTCGAACGTCTTCCTGTCGGGACACCTTCGTTCTGGAAATCTGTCTCGATACAAACGTACCGCGCCACGGCTATTGCCCCGTGCTAATCCATACATCAAATGGGCATCTGCCAACCCCGCATTTATAAACATTGCACTGACTCCAAAACCACGTTCGTGATGAACTCTAACCTGTTGGTGCTACGTACTGATGTGCTTGATGCTAGTACTGTAGAGCAATGAGTCGCATGTCAACACAAGCGCCGAAGTCAACATTACCTTCCTTCAATTGGGCCAACTGGCGGTGAATCGAGGAAGTACAGTACACACAGACGAAACTAAACTGAGCTCTAACATGGAAATTAAGCGTTTAGGGACACATGTCCACACAACATCTTTTCTTTATTTGTGTGTGAGGGATGTTTCCTCACCTTTTTGTAACACCCTGTATAGGCTTAGCCGGCAGCAGCGCCGTATTCTGCCTGTTTACATATCTCTGTATTTGAATATGCATACCTATACCAGTTTCTTTGGTGCTTCAGTGTATACACAAAAGACGAATGCAATAAGGCATCATTTGTTCCCACCTCCCCTTCCCCAAGCATTCCCATAGGGGTAGGTCCATCGAGGTGCAGTAAGCATAACAAGTACTTCAATGTATAGAGGACATTGTACCGCGTGTGTCTCTTTGTGTTGTAGTTGTTCGCACCATTGTCACGGCACCTCTCTGCTGCCACACAAACAGAAGCGACAGCAATGGCCGCCATGTTGACAGTCCGTGGTTCCCTAGTCGGCGTCGGTCTGTCCATGTGGATACTAGTCTAGCTGCAAAGGGGACCCATTCCTGAGTCAGCAAACATGACATGGGTCTGCGGGTCTGAACTACCGAATGAATAATATGATCGATCGCTCGTTCACTAGCTCACGTCGAGCTCTTGAGATGCTGCATCACTTTGAATGTGGAGCTCCTGTATCCTTCTCTTTCGCGCTCGCATGATCGTGGCGGGATCCTAACCAGCGTGAGCCGTAATATTGAGCAACGATAATCTCGATATTGCAGATGTTTCTCCTTCTTATAAAAGACATATCATGATATTCTCACAAACAGCGATTTCCGAGTGAGAAATCAGTATAAGGGCATCGATATTTGTACGAAAATTAAAACTGTCGGCAGGAATATTGGTACACGGTGTATATGCAGTATTATGACATCCTGTATACTGACAAATGCAGCCCAGTGTTATCGCATATGACTTCAGTAATACAGTGTACTTCAGCGTTTCACGTAGTAGAGAGTGGAACTCAGTGTAAGGGCTGTCGCCCTTTGTGGTGTAACTGTATGCATATGTGCCTCTACTGCAGATAGGAAACCGACACTGTTGTAGCTATTCCCTCTTGTAATATTTTGTGATTCCTGGATGGATGAGGAGAAGGTGGTATGACAGGTGTCACATTACCCTTATATTCTCCAGTTCACCACAGCCCGTAACTACCTTCTCCTTCGACCTGCCCTCTACCGGCGACAGTAACGCTCCATGCACTCTTGCGGCCAGAGGGACTTTAGAATTCACGGGAATTACGCGAAATTAAACGCGGGCGCACGGCACAAAACTATATAATTCTGTCATGATTTTTTTATGTCTTATGTATCTACTACTTTCATAATGGATTCGATGTAGTATGCTGCAGAAATTTGAAGTTACTGAAGTAGGAACTCTGGCTTTATATTGATTTCCACCGTTGCATGTAAAAAAGACTGAGTTACTCCCAGCTATTTCCTATGGTTGCAATGTTGAGTTAGTCCTTTTCGTATGGAAGCATATTGTTCATCGCACAGCAACATCACGATGGTCTCATGCTGTCTTAATGTCGATTAAGTTTTAATGTCGATTAAGTTTTAATGTCGAGCAGAGTACATGTAAGGTGCAGTCTGTATTGCGCTCGCTGTAGTGCGACCACAAAAAACCGTTGTCCGACTGCAGGCTTTGCAGACACCACGCCGTGACATAGACGCAGATTAAGCAGACGCTAGGAAAGAGAACGCCGCATCTAGAAGAACAAAGGAGCTCTTAGACACACGGCCCGCTAACGAGCTCCGCCTTGTTACAGATGGTAAGCCGCTACTTCTCGCGTAAGCCACGCCTGGCTACACCTAGATTGTTCTAGTCAGCCGCGAGGAGCCGGCCAGATAGTGGGGGGGAAGGCTTCTCGACTCTGTTACTGACGGCTGTCGGCGCAGCTCTGCAGCGGCCACAAGTAAGCCGGACGTGGTGGGAAGACTTGGAGAGGGGGTGGGGGTGGGGGGGGGACAGGCGCAGCAATTACCAGTCCGCGGGCTTTGATGCTCGCCAAGTCTCAGCTGAGTCGACCCACCTGCTGCAGGTGCGTTTGTCTTGGCGTCTCAGCCCATGCCACCTCCTCACCCCCACCCCACCCCCCCCCCAGCCGCCATTCAACAATTCCCCCCACCACCACAATGGCCTTCCCTCTTTACAGGGACCTGGGGATGCCTCCCTCCTGCAGAGTCGAAACGTCAGGCCGGAGCTTTTAATTAGGGTCGCAGCAGCAGCGGGTACTGAAAGGCTACCGCCGGGCTAATCAAAGCCGAACCGCCCAGTGGCCTCTGCAGGCAGACGCCCTTCACCACTCGCTCTGCCCGACGCTCCGATTGTAGTAGCCCTTGTATTCTCTGTCGCTTCTTGATCACAGTTCCAAAAACTTGGAACTGGTTCATTGCAATTATTTCTCGACAAATGCAGTAACTTATATACAATTAAATTGCTTGTTTCAAAGTGTGATCGCTGTCAATTAACAGCCAATGCAGCAGAGTAACTGAAAGACCTTCAGCCAGCCTTACCTATTTTGTGACCAGTTGGGCATAGTAGCATCACAGTTCTGTCTAATACACCCATTACGATCTGCTTGACCACGATTGTTCATCAGAGACAGAACAGTGATCTGACTGTCTGGGTGAGCAGCTATCGGCTGATGTTATTGAGGTATATGGGAACGTGTAATTGAAACTTCCTGGTAGATTAAAACTTTGTGCTGGACCGAGACTCGAACTCGGGACCTTTGCCTTTTGTGGGCCAAGTGCTCTACCATCTGAGCTACCCAAGCTCGACTCACGCCCCGTCCTCACCGCTTCACTTCTGCCAGTACCTCGTCTCCTACCTTCCAAACTTCACCGAAGCTCTCTTCATGGTAACATGCTCTAAATGTGGAATAATGTAAGTTAATGCAAGTCGTAAGACAGTCATGTAATGTTCGAATGTAGTATTAGTTGTGCACTGCTTGACGCAGTCACGACTATATATATATATATATATATATATATATATATATATATATATATATATACACTCCTGGAAATGGAAAAAAGAACACATTGACACCGGTGTGTCAGACCCACCATACTTGCTCCAGACACTGCGAGAGGGCTGTACAAGCAATGATCACACGCACGGCACAGCAGACACACCAGGAACCGCGGTGTTGGCCGTCGAATGGCGCTAGCTGCGCAGCATTTGTGCACCGCCGCCGTCAGTGTCAGCCAGTTTGCCGTGGCATACGGAGCTCCATCGCAGTCTTTAACACTGGTAGCATGCCGCGACAGCGTGGACGTGAACCGTATGTGCGGTTGACGGACTTTGAGCGAGGGCGTATAGTGGGCATGCGGGAGGCCGGGTGGATGTACCGCCGAATTGCTCAACACGTGGGGCGTGAGGTCTCCACAGTACATCGATGTTGTCGCCAGTGGTCGGCGGAAGGTGCACGTGCCCGTCGACCTGGGACCGGACCGCAGCGACGCACGGATGCACGCCAAGACCGTAGGATCCTACGCAGTGCCGTAGGGGACCGCACCGCCACTTCCCAGCAAATTAGGGACACTGTTGCTCCTGGGGTATCGGCGAGGACCATTCGCAACCGTCTCCATGAAGCTGGGCTACGGTCCCGCACACCGTTAGGCCGTCTTCCGCTCACGCCCCAACATCGTGCAGCCCGCCTCCAGTGGTGTCGCGACAGGCGTGAATGGAGGGACGAATGGAGACGTGTCGTCTTCAGCGATGAGAGTCGCTTCTGCCTTGGTGCCAATGATGGTCGTATGCGCGTTTGGCGCCGTGCAGGTGAGCGCCACAATCAGGACTGCATACGACCGAGGCACACAGGGCCAACACCCGGCATCATGGTGTGGGGAGCGATCTCCTACACTGGCCGTTCACCACTGGTGATCGTCGAGGGGAAACTGAATAGTGCACGGTACATCCAAACCGTCATCGAACCCATCGTTCTACCATTCCTAGACCGGCAAGGGAACTTGCTGTTCCAACAGGACAATGCACGTTCGCATGTATCCCGTGCCACCCAACGTGCTCTAGAAGGTGTAAGTCAACTACCCTGGCCAGCAAGATCTCCGAATCTGTCCCCCATTGAGCATGTTTGGGACTGGATGAAGCGTCGTCTCACGCGGTCTGCACGTCCAGCACGAACGCTGGTCCAACTGAGGCGCCAGGTGGAAATGGCATGGCAAGCCGTTCCACAGGACTACATCCAGCATCTCTACGATCGTCTCCATGGGAGAATAGCAGCCTGCATTGCTGCGAAAGGTGGATATACACTGTACTAGTGCCGACATTGTGCATGCTCTGTTGCCTGTGTCTATGTGCCTGTGGTTCTGTCAGTGTGATCATGTGATGTATCTGACCCCAGGAATGTGTCAATAAAGTTTCCCCTTCCTGGGACAATGAATTCACGGTGTTCTTATTTCAATTTCCAGGAGTATAAATAAATATATATATATATATATATATATATATATATATATATATATATATATATAAAGCGACATCGGAGAGAACGAGGGCATAAGGTCAGTTGTTAGGAGGGTGAATGGATCACATCCTCTTACTGGGAGTGTTGTAAGAAGGTACTTCTCATTACAAAGAATACAGGGTGCAGAACACTTTTGTGACGCATACTTGAGGACTGCTCAGATGTTTGCGACTTCCGCCAGGTCGGATTAAAGGAAGACATCGAAACAGTTCGCGGGAGTGTTGCTACATTTGTCTCCGGTAGATACGATCAACACGCGGGTGATACAGATATCCTCCGTGAACTCAAATGGTAATTCCTGGAGGACAGAAGACGTTCTTCTCGTAGAAGAGTATTGAGAAAGTGTAGACAACCAGCTGCAGCGAAACACTGCTGAATAATGCTGCTGCCACCAACATACATGTACAACATACCTCTGAAACGGAAGCCTGCTACTTTTCCCTTGCCCCAGTTGAGAGTGGAACACGAAATGGAATGAGTAGCAGTGATGGTAGGTGCCCTCCAATGTACACCGTATGGAATGTGTATGTAAATGTAAATGTGCAGCAAAAATATAAACAGAGCAACACTGTTGCCAATTTCAAACTTCGATGCTGAGTGGATGATTACCCCACTCCGAGACTTGAAAACGGAATTTAGCTTTCTGCTGTCTTTTCTATACATATTTCTGCATATTTGATAGCAAGTAAATACTCTTCTTCATTCCTAACACATACTGTGTACACAGCCTAATGAAATAGCTAACAAGTTGGTCACAAGATACAACGTGACATCTGTTACAATATTTCGCCATATAAGAATGTACATATAACTGATATAAAAAGAAGGATATCTGAAGAGTTTACCTTGTGAACAAAAACTCTTGTGGAATTATTAAAAACAACGTTCAGTCCATATATACACATTCTCATACAATGAAGCACACTGGTAAAAAGAGAGATGGAGAGAGAAGAAGTCACTAGCCTGAGACCCGGCGCTGCTGAAATGTAACACCACCTGCAGCATTGATAATGTCCTCATCTGGGTGAGAGAAAGTGGCCACAAGTTTTTCAGGTACACCAGATCCAGCTGAGGCCACTCATTGATTGCATACCATAGATCTACGAAATTATGAAGGTGTTAATTGTAACATTTTACATGCTGCTCCATATATTAGCAACATTTTGTATGAAGTCCCTATCATGTCATTTAAAGGTTCGTTTGAAATGCGCTAGTGTACTTAAGTGTTCGTTAACCCAGCGAAAGAAGCTTACAGTTCTGTGAAGATTGCTATTGTCCTCTTGGCATATGGGGCTCTCCAGATCATACTCACCATCCAGTTGTGGAGGATAGGTCATCATTTGGCAATAGGAGATTGGAAAAGAAAGACAAAAAACATGCATTCCGTTTTTGCCGTGCAAACGGATATGCTGGCTACGTCGAGTTGACTATGATGGACTGGGACTGTGAACAATATGTGTATTAAAACAACCCTTCAAACTCTCGACTGCAAATTTCGTGATAGTGCAGCACCCCATTGGCAATGTATGCGAACACATAGAGGAAAAGTGAACACTACTCAAGACATATCCAGTCTTCAATGGAGTACGCTAAGTGTGCATCGAACTCTGACGACTCATACCATCATAGCTCCAAACAGGAGGCAGCCGAGCCATAGTCACTGACGACGGCCATCCTAAAACTTCTTTCAGATGCAGCGAAAAAGGTCATCTATATTTCAAGTACCTCGACCACCGTATCACACAAATTCCACCGCAGAACGTGGTTTCTCCATCAATGCCGACAGTTCTCCCAGTACTTTTTGTGGAAGCTCTCAGCCTGGCCAGCAGCTAAACTCCGTAAGATGCCATCGATACCGTCAAAAACCAGACGAACCACCGACAGAGGTATGGAAATCGCTTTGCTTCTCGTACTAACTGAAGCCTTTGCACCGGAGAGACAGGAACCACTGCCATCATCCAACACGGAAGGCTGAGCACGAGAACAGTGTTCACTGGAACGCCAAAAGCGACGCAACCAGACCGTTTCGGAACACAGTAACTCCCATTGGCCACAGGAAGAAGAACTGATCCTGCAACAACGAGGCTGACACTATTGTCACCCACTCCACCCCTGCAGAATGGACGGTGGTGCGGTAGGTGTCTGTCCATCCATCTGCCATTACTTTGCAGCAAAGTACGATCAGCAGGTGGATTACAGCGCAGGCTGCAAAAGCTACTAGATTACTTTCTACCAACCACTGCGATCTTATGGAACATGAACAGACTTCTGCATCCACATCGTGGTCAAAGGATATCGAGACTGCAAAGGATCCCAGTCTGCGACCAACTGAGGTGCTACTGGACCATCCCAGATTGAACATTTCCCAGAGGGCTTCTTTGGTCAGTGGGGTTGACGTCACTCGTGATGTCCACTTCTTTCCACCATCTACTCTGATAACCGCGCCCAATAAATGCTGTAACAGGTTTATTGCTTGCGACGACGAATGTAAACATGGTTAGCTCCCTGGCAAGATCCAACTCCTGTGACAGACAATACATTTAGTCCTACTGTGAATGAAGCCATTCGGAAGACCCTTTCACTTTTAAGTGGTGGCTCCTCTGCGCCAAACTGGAAATCCACAAAACAATTATGCATTTTGGTTAGGACACAGCTGCATGACACCAGCAGACCATGACCTCTTTTTATGCAGCACTCAAGCTCCTTGAGGCTCTGCCCCCAATTCGAGGCAGACAATGGGAATAACCCTGAATTAAGGCACATATTCTGTCATTGACGAAGCAATCATTAGAAGGTGTTTCAGTCCATTTGCGACGACATGATCAAATGGCCACAGAGGTATATACTATGCAGCACATTGTGGCAGACACACTCTGACATGGGCATCAGTTAATCACACACCTTGGGACGCTGGTGGGTCGTTCCTGTATTACACATGTTACCACAGTAAATGCCATGAAGGATCATTTTCCCCATCCTTACAAGTATGAACCGTAGATGATAAGATCATTGTGAAAACATTACAGCATCTGATGTGTACTATTGACACGGAAACACTGACGGGTAAAAGGAGGAAGTGTTGTCTGAAGAGGTTGGGGATGCCTTAGACAAGACTGAAGTATACAAATTTCCAGGAACTGACGGATTACCAAATGAATTTCACTTGACCTTCTGTGATTTCATGGAGCCGTGCTGGGTCCCAGTGTTCCACGAACACATGCATGCATAGTGCACTGGCACAGTCTACTCTAGTTGAAGGGCATACTAGTACACAGGCCAGTGGGAGGACAATCGGTCAGTGGCCATCAGTCACTCACAATGTCGAAAGCCGACTACAAGATCTTCATAAGGCTTTCGGAACGCTACATTAAGACAACACTACTGATGATCCTCGACTCTGGCAGACATTACAGGGGATAGACGTCTACATAGAAGTGACCACCATTGACTGCAGAGGCCTAATAGCGATCACCCTGGCGTGCCACTTGAGACTGACGATCGCCTCCATCGATTTCGATCATACTGTGCACTGTAACATCCACCTACAGGTGATGGACCATGTGGGACCTAACTTGATTATTATTGACACTCAGTGGCATCTTTCGGCTCAGTCCGGGTCATCTGACGTAAGGTAGGCCCAATATCGATTCAGAGGTCTATGACAAGGCTCCTCCCTTCTACCTAGCTTCATGCAGTTGTGCTCGAGCCATTCCATGGAGGTTTCAGCTACAGGGTATGCAGGTTTCAGCCACAGGCTATCTGGCATCACCCTGGCGATATCACCTTACGCTATAGGGCGTGCGACGACGGCGTGTTACTGCTGATTCGTTATACTGATGAAGTTCGCAGTGTACTAAATTGGATTGAGTGATGTGGACTGGCTGTGGGTAGTCTCCTGAATGTTAACCAGTCAGTGGCGCTGGATATTGGTCGCAGTTTCCTACAGGGTGCTGTCGCCCCCCCTCCCCTCCCCCCCCCCCCCCCGTCTCCTCCCACTAACTGAACTAAGATATTTGGGAGTCAAGTTCATGAAGGATGTGCGCAGAAAGGTTGCAGAAAACTATTAAACATTACCACAGACAGTACGCATAATTGTGCGCCATAACCTACTCTGGGACTTGAACCAGCTGCAATGTGTGGAATGCCTAAACTTCTGCGTAGTGTCAAAACTCAGTCATGTGACACAGATCCTCCCCCTACCGGCGGTGATAGGTTGAAGACTTCCAGCATGTAGTTAAAGTATCTCCCCATGTGATGGAGGGCTGGGACTGGTTAACGTCCAGGAATGGGCAGCTGCCCTAATATGAGGAATACGTGAAAACGATGGACGTGTCAACACGCGTCCCTCATGGATCGTATACTGGAGTTCGTGATGCTGGCCTCCCACATCCTGCCAGTTTTGGTGGCGCCTGCCCGACACAACTCTTTCGTGTATCAACGTTCATTCACGAATACAGCTTGTGATCTCCGGTCTCCCTTGTGCATCAGCTCTGTGTAACGTGGTAGAAACCATATAAGCAAGCCCACAGTAGTCACATCTAGGGAGGTTGTAGGGAAACAGGTTTCTGGATGCTACTGTACTTCAGTAGCTGGTTGGCAATAATCACCATGTGGACGATGTGGCGTATTGTACACCATATTTTAAATCTATGTGACAATGCTATGCTGATTACATTTATATGTTTTGACGATGCCATTATGGCCGTATCACTTTAGGACATGGTGTAAAAAAGGTACGTTATACCATATTTTATCTGTACATTTCCGTGGTTAGTATATTGTGATACATATTTCTGTTTTATGTTAAAAGACACACTGCTCACTAGATGTATATATTTATATATTTTAGATCTGAGGATGTTCATTACGGACTGAAACCAGTCATCGTCTAAAGAATTCATTTGTGATCAGAGGCTCGAATAAAAAAGCAGAAACCAAGTACTCAACTGTGCATTCACGACGAGTGTGGAACACGGTTTACCATAACTTTCTCCCCATAACCATATTCGAAGGGATCCCGTCTCCTTGTCTCTGTGCTCACTGTGGCCTCCTGGACACCGATAAACACTGCTTCACCTGTATCGTCGTCTGGCGAGTGATTGACGTGACTGCATCTCAGTCCCCCCTGTGCCCTGAAGACTATTACTTACTGCCACAAAGCCGGCCGGAGTGGCCGTGCGGTTCTAGGCGCTACAGTCTGTAGCCGAGCGACCGCTACGGCCGCAGGTTCGTGTCCTGCCTCGGGCATGGATGTGTGTGATGTCCTTAGATTAGTTAGGTTTAATTAGTTCTAAGTTCTAGGCGACCGATGACCTCAGAAGTTGAGTCGCATAATGCTCAGAGCCATTTTACTGCCAAAATGGTTCAAATGGCTCTGAGCACTATGCGACTCAACTTCTGAGGTCATCAGTCGCCTAGAACTTAGAACTAATTAAACCTAACTAACCTAAGGACATCACACACATCCATGCCCGAGGCAGGATACGAACCTGCGACCGTAGTGGTCACGCGGTTCCAGACTGAAGCGCCTTTAACCGCACGGCCACACCGCCCGGCATTTTACTGCCACAAAATATCATGTGCTTGTATTGCATTATATGGAACTGGGGACCTAGAAACGATGGAGAGGCTTCGTCCCCGCCGAAGCCCTCAGTGGCTCATAACCCCACAACAGGCTACAGCAGTGCGCTAACCCCACCGCCACCCCACACCGAACCCAGGGTTACTGTGCTGTTCAGCACTAAGTGCCCCCCCCCCCCACCCTCCAGGAACCTCTCACACCAGAGGAGTGTAACCCCAACGTTTGCGTGGTAATTATGGTGTACGCGTATGTGGAGAAAGTGTTTGCGCAGCAATCGCCGACATAGTGTAACTAAGTAGGAATAAGGGGAACCAGCCCGCATTTGCCAAGGCAGATGGAAATACACCTTAAAACTATCCACGGACCGGCCGGCACATAGGACCTCGACACTAATCTGCCGGGCAGATTCGTGCCAGGGACTGGCACGCCTTCCCGCCCACAAGGGATTGCGTTATACCGCACGGCTAACCGGACGGGCTATCATGTGCTTACATGGCTCAAGGGAATGTCCGTCGACTACGTCTTGAGCGAAGGGAAGAACGTGTAGCTTGATATCTGGTAGTACCTGGGCAACGCTCGCAACGCCCTATAATGTGCACTTATATACCATATACTCTTTGAAAACCACCAGGTGATCGAAAAGTCAGTATAAAATTGAAAACTGAATAAATCACGGAATAATGTAGATAGAGAGGTACAACTTGACACACATGCTTGGAATGACATGGGGTTTTATTAGAACCAAAAAAAATAAAAAAATACAAACGTTCAAAAAATGTCCGACAGATGGTGCTTCATCTGATCAGAATACCAATAATTAGCATAACAAAGTAAGCCAAAGCAAAGATGATGTTCTTTACAGGAAATGCTCAATATATCCACCATCATTCCTCGACAATAGCTGTAGTCGAGGAATAATGTTGTGAACAGCACTGTAAAGCATGTCCGGAGTTATGGTGAGGCATTGGCGTCGGATGTTGTCTTTCAGCATCCCTAGAGATGTCAGTCGATCACGATACACTTAAGACTTCAGGTAACCCCAAAGCCAGTAATCACACGGACTGAGGTCTGGGGACCTGGCAGGCCAAGCATGACGAAAGTGGCGGCTGATCACCCGATCATCACCAAACGATGTGAGCAAGAGATCTTTCACGCGTCTGTCGGACATTTTGTGAACTTTGTTTTTTTTTTTTTGGATCTAATAAAACCCCATGTCTTCCAAGCATGTGTGTCAATTTTTACTCCTCTATCTACATTAGTCCGTGGTTTATTAAGTTTTCAAATTTATACTGACTTTTTGATCACCCGGTATTTGTGGATTGTCTTTAGTACCCTCACTCCCCTATTTGGGGATTGTCGGTTTCAGCTTGACGTTCCAGGCAGCATCGCATTAAATACCGAGTGTCCTGAATTGTAAGAAGTGAGGAAGGAAAGAGACTGGGTAATTGATGGAAAGTTGCATTCAATAAGGCATGAGGAAAGGAGAATGGGTCTGTTGTACATATTTTCATATGGCATGGCAGTGGACACGAAAACTCCAGTTACACCATTTCTTGAAGAAATATTCTTTTAGCTGAAACAGCGCAAGTAGCATAAAACGTTAAATCATTTTATGCATTGAGGTTTTTCTAATATTCTGATTGTAGAAGTTTCATTTGTATATATTTGCTAATTATAATTACGTGATAAAAATAAATAAATTAAAGACCAATGCAGCCTATTGGATTGAGAGAATTTGTGGGAATAGTTACAGGAAATGCCTGAAGAGAGATAGTTCTTTCTTTTGGCGTGGTAAATGTGGCGGTGGCAGAAGGGTTAACTTTTATTTTCCTATAATGTTTTTTTTTTAAGGTTAAACTTCGTTAGTTAAGCATGAAGTCAGGCAAAAAAGACGAACAATAAAAGGCAGCACGTGTCTGGCAATCTTCAGTTTCTGGGATCACATCGTTGTCGGGCCACGTAAATTGCCAGTTTGCATTTATCCTAGCTTTCACATATCAGCGATGTCACGAGTCACCGGGACTGACACGCAGTTTGGATACCACTTTAACGGGGGACGTAGGCAAAATTGGTTAAATATGATTTAAAAAAAGGAATTTTACCACCAGAGAGCTCTGTAGCATGTTAGAAATACTGTTTCCAGTTTTCACAGATTAATTCGAACTACAAATGATAAAGAAGCTCTTTTGTTTTAATCACTGCGCAGCGCCACGCCCTTTTCTAGATGACGCTCTTCTTGTTTGGCATGTTTTATTACTTCCTACTGTCAAATGCATCGGAAGAGTAAAGAACGCTGTGGAGCCGTTTCCGTCGTACTATTTTTGTCTTCCGATAGCTATCTTTGGCAGCTCTCATTGTCTGTGATGCATAAATATAAAGATTTCAGTTCTACCGTTAGTGTGAGATTTACGACTGTGTTCAAGCTTTTTTTATATGATTTACGATTTAAATTGCCAAGATATAGTGGTAAAGTGTTTAACAAAGTGGATGAAGCTCGCCATTTATGTGTGAATAAACGGTTCCTACAAGCGAGTCAACATAATGCAGTGAAAGATAATTGTGAAACTAAGACGACGAGCAGTTCACAGAAGACACTTGGAAATGGTGTAGAGTTTCAGTCCACTGAAGACGAAGTGAATAGTGGTTTTAGAAATTATGTCGCTATTAATAGAAATTCGTGTGCATGTGGTAACCGTGGAAAAAAATATTTAAGATTATATGACAGCAATGACATAGATGGTATTGTGTGTATTGTGCACTTGTTTTGTGACAGCTGTCAAACTGACATTCAGTTCAAAGCATCAACTGTTGAGAATAGGGTGTATGAAGCCAACTTATGATTCTGCTATGGGATGAGATTTGGTGGTGTTAGAAAGGAAGGTAGCAATTTGTTTTGTGCAATAGTGAATATGCCATCACCGTCTGCCTCGTACTCAACACTAAACAATCATCTTCTGAACGCCTTGGAAACCGAATGCAAGAGCATTTTGTCAGCAACAGTGAAAGAGGAAGTTTTATGCAACAAAGACATTCATGACCCTTTGCCTTCTACAGATCTATGTGTTTCATATTATAGCACATGGATGCAAAGGGGCCACAGCTCCCTACGGGAAAGGTTTGGGTTTGCAGGTGATGTCCAAATATTGCTCTATTTGTGCAAAGAGGAAGACGTTAGACAATGAGGAAGAAGAGAGATAATGGCAAATAAAACATAAAATAATTTACAGCAAGAATTATGATGGTTCTAGTGGTGGCATGGAGCCAGCAGGTATGAAATTAATATTTCATTTGAGTGAAATGAGGCGTATAGTTAAACATGTGCAATACCTTGGAGATTCTAGTGTTTTCAAACCTGTTGTAGAAAGCAAGCCACATGGGAATGCATGAAGCATTGAAAAGCTACAGTGCGTGCGGCAAATTCAGAAGAGGATGGGTGGGAGACTTCTGAAACTTAAATGAGAAAAAAAGGTGTAAATCTCAAAGATAGAAATCCACTGGGTGGGCCATAACGCCTAACTGACAAAGAGATACACAATTTGCAAATTTATTACGGCAAAGTAATAAGGCAAAACACTGGAGATTTGAAGGCAATGCAGAAGGCAGTGTGGGCGATATTTTTTCACTAGTTGTCAACTGATGAGAAGAGAGTACATGAAATTTGTGATATATCCTGGTGCAACTATAAGCAGGGAAAAGCAAAAATCAAAACCCTTTCGCATAAACAAATTCTTCCTCGAGCAGTCTCCGGCACCATAATGCTAACATTCCAGTTTCTATCTCATCTACATTTGTTAAAGAAATGTACCCATGGCGGAACACAAAACCCGAATGAGAGCTGCAACTGTCACATTTGGGAGAGATGCCCAAAAACAACATTTAACTTATCTACTATTGTTAAAATTGCCAAATATGATGCACGTCTGATGTTTAGTGAATGTAACATTGGAAGAATAAAGACCCTTACTGGACTAGTATTTGTTGCAGGTTGTTGCACTGAGGAGCTATTGAAGAAGATAGTAGATACTGTGCGTGTTGCATGTTCTGATCTGTCTGTGAAGGATATAGCCAAAAGGGCACGCCAGAAACATCACACAAAAAGGAAACAGGTACACGAAGAGCAAAAAAAAAAAAAAAAAAAAAAAAAAAAACACATGCATTGTTATGGGCAACATTAAGGCACTAGTTTATGGAGCAAATTCTTATAAAACCTTTTATGTTCATTTCCCGTAACTTTCAATTTTCAGTGTATAAGGAGCATTTTCCGCTGAACTACTGGAGACAGAAAAGTAAAATTTTCCGCAGACATTGTTCGTAGCATAACACAACTTCCTGTGGTACAAATTTATTCTAAGTTCATTTCTGTCAAAATTATTTACGTTCCTGTGGAACTGAAGCTGATTTGTTTCATACGCATAATATTTTAAAATAAATTGTAAGAGCTCTAAAACTGATGTTAAAAAACTGTTCTACACTTTTGCGTATCCGATTACTCTGAATTATCTAACACAATATGAAAGATGTAAGTTAAGTAATGTTTATGCAAATGTTCTTGGTGTGATAGCATATGTTGGGGAAATGTCCAACAAGGCCATGATAAGATTTTTTGAGAAAACAATTTGAAAACATCCACAACGTAGCCCATAACATAATTACCTCATGTGCAAGATTTGGTTCTATTATCTTTCAAACACCAAAAACTGTGTTAAATTATGTAAACACATCAAGTTTTTTCTACGTTCCCCTTCCTTTTTCACCAACATTAGGGTTGTACAAGTCGCCAAGGTGTCATCCAATTGAGAGACTTGTTGCTGGCCACTGAGCCAAATTAAATTATTAATTATCATTTGTGTTTAGGTAGTGCTTCCAGAAAGTCAGTGCATGGTCCAGTGTGACCCCCAGATATTATTAACTATGACAGTGCTCGGTCTCCTTGCCATTCCATACCATTTTTAATTTTCTGTTGACGCCTTTGTTTCATAGATGGAAAGCGCATACCTCAGTTTCAGCTGGATTCTGTTTTAGACAGTTATTTTAGAAACATGCCGCGAGAGTGTGAAGTCATTCGATAGACGCCTCTCTATTGTTTCCAAGCCAAAGATTTCGAAACAGTGGAGAGGTATCAAACTAATGGACTTCACACTCTCGCGGCATACTGCCAAAATAACTACAGGGTGTAGCAAGTAAAAGTGACCGGGACGAGTGGTTACGATTGGACGTGAATGTATGACACACGCACCACGTGTACGGGTGCCACATGATCCACACCAGTTCGAATAATACTGTTGGCTATATCAATGAGAGTAGGGCAGTGCAGAGGGAACGATGGTATTCACAGTGCAACAGTGTGTGTTCATGGTGGAAATTTACGTGACATCAGAAATGGTGTGATCAGTTGTTTGCTGAGAAGTTTATTGGTGTCAAAGCGCCAGCTAAGAGTGTATCGCAACACTTGGTCCGAAAATGTTGACAGACAGGATCTGTTTTTAACAAGTCAAAAAAAAAATTCCAAAACTTGTCTGAACACCAGAAAATGAGACCTCAGTTCAGCAGAGAATGCTTCAAGGTCCTGCCGAATCAGACTGACACCCGTCCCAAGGGACTGGCACATCACTTTCATTGCGCATACAAATACTCCACCTGGCCTGCACATGCATCCCTACCGAGTGTTAAGAAAATGTAACACCTAAATCTGTGGTTATAATCTTATTTATTCTGTAGTTACCAGTTTCGGCGCTTCAGTTGGCCAACTTCACGCCTTAGTTGATGCTTAAGGGGTTACCACGATCAATATACACTCAGCATCAGTGATCCACATAACTGGAATACGCAGACTACCTGTAACTGTGATGGTGTGATGTCAACACTCCAACCATCAATTGCAGTTGATGGTCGGAATGCTAACATCACAGTTACAAGTAGTCTGCGTAAACTAGTTATGTTGGCCACTGATGTAGCGTACGTATAGCTCGTGATAACCCATTGATTATCAGCTAAGGCCTGAAGATGGACCAGGGAGGCACAGAAACTAGGAGCTACACAATAAATTAGATTCATACGGACAGCCGTAGGCGTTTCATTTTCTTATAGTAGTGAATGGCAGTACAGCATCTGAGACCTTTGTTTCGAAAATTTGAGAAGTACAGTGGGTCAGCAAAATAAGTTACTACTTCCTTGAAAACGATGTATTTCAGACTTCATACGTTTTCTGTGCATTACAGCCATCTTTTACACTGTTTCGCATTTAATACAACTCACTGGTTCACTTCAACATGTACACCATTGATGTCTCTGCACACTTCCCAACTGTGCACTGTTTCACGAAATGCATTTCACGGATGTCTCGGTGAGATTAGAGACACAGCCTCGAGGATTTTAGCTGTCAGTGTATCTATGTTAGCCATTCTACTTGTGTAGGCTTTTGATGTAACAAATCCCCACACAAAATAGTCTAAAGCGGTAAGATACGAGGACTTTGCTACCCATGGTCTACACCCTCCTCGTCCTATCAAACCGGTTTGGAAATCATTCACGTGGTCATTGACCATCAAGGCCTAGTGGCATGGTCCACTATCGTGTTGGTAAACAAAATTCTCTAAAATAACGTGTTATTCCAATTGTAGCTGCAAAAATTCCTTCAGCATGTCCAAGTAACAGGCACCGTTAATAGCTTTCTGTCTGCAAAGGAGTGTCCGCGTGACTCCCAACGACACATGGGCTTTTGGACTGCCCTTGATACTCTCTGTGAACTCAGTTCGAGGAGTATCGGCTCAAATGCGACAGTTGAGGCGGTTGATGTGTCCCTTTACATGGAAGGTTGCCTCATCAATAAATAGCAGGTGTGACATTAAATCATCATTCAGCTAATTCATTGTCATGGGGTTGGGGTAGCACTTGCAAATGATATGCACGCCTCTTCAAGGTGAATTTCAGCACTTTGTAATCTACTGATTTCGGAATTTTCAATTGGCTTGAAAGACAAAGTACAGATTTAGGACTCAGTTCAAGTGACTACCGTATGGCGTCAGTGTCATCTGGGCTTGTGCAAGACCGACCTGAGACTTATCAGTAACAGTGCCTGCTCATTGAAGCTTATTAAACAGTTTACACACGCTTTTATTCGTTGGTCTGTCCTCCCTAAATTTCCGTTAAACAGTCGACGCAGTTCATTTTATGGAACACCTAGTAGACATTATGTGACAATGGCAATAAGTTCAGGAATCGTCAACAAACTGCTCAGGGATAAAAATGTAACAAAAAGACACTCGTTAGTCAAAGCAGTCACCATACAGTTACTTACTTTATGGACACCCTGTATGGGTGTCAAACAACTCATTTAAGTAGTGTAATAGCAGGACCCTATCATAATTCTGGCAACAACATTTACGTAAGTAAAACAAATGTGCACTTTCGCTATTGGCAGTATTTCGATTAGAATTACAATTATGGGCGTGTAAATGAGAAGACTACTGCTTCGTTCTTTTCCGCCTACGTTCCGAAAGCAGGTTCTTCTATAACGTAATACTCGGTGAGGCAGTTGCCTTTCACTTTTCTGTCTTAACTTGGCCGTGGTTTAGCCATGACACAAATTGACTCTCAAACCGTTTTGGATAAGTTGACACTTAACCAGAAGGAATGTTTTCCCGCAGAAGCTCAGAACTGGTATTGTTCCACATGGGTGAGAAACTGGGAAGCAATCCATAATCGTGTAAGATTTCTTTCTATTTTGCGAGACACTTAGTTTTTATTTTACTTGTTTCCTACAAAATACAGGAAAGAAAACCGAAATTAGTAAAAGTATAAACGCTTGTACTTAAATGTCTTTTGGAGTCCGTACCTTACAAGAGCATATTGTCAAGTGTCAATAAACGATTTTGATAGCTGGTGTGTAAGGGGGGCAAAATACTGCAACATGTGTTTCTTCTACCGAAATTCACTTTTAAGTCGTAAAACACACCCCAAAAGGTAATTTGGCATTTTACGTTTAGAGGGGGTATCCCCGAAACAATAACATATAAACAATGTTTTCATATGAAAGTTGATATGTAATTAATATTCTTGAAAACTGTATCTTGAGCTTTTGTAATAATTTGAAATTTAGCAGAATACTTCACCACCATTAACTAACTTTGAAAAATTAAAACTTTTATTACGATGTAAGTTAAAGAAGCTTTCAGGCCACCCATGTAATAAATCTGGTTTCTGAAATTTTCAACATAGCTAACAAAAATCTCTGAACATTCATGTCATTCTAATTATTTACTTCACTTAAATTCGTTTTACGTTTTAAATTGTTATTTTACGTTGTACATTCATGTTTCTTGGTTTTTTGGTTTTTTGACTCACAGATGCGTATTTTATTAATTGAATGTTAGTGTAAGTAGCTCATTATTATGCTAGAAAATAATTACAATAACGGTAATCTGTAAGGAAATCCCGAAAACTTAACTTTCTTTTACGCTATGTACATAAAAAGAAAGAAATTTCTTGACGTTATATACGCGACAGGGAAGTCAATACAAAACAAATATCAGCAGGATTTGAAATTGTCGTGGGTGATACTCTAAATATCCTAATTTGTGTCAGACATATATCAGAACATTGATATTCCTTGGCGAAGAGAATTGATTATGTGTTAGTGATTGCAGCTTGATTGTATTGTTTATCAAATGGATACTGATATCATAATCATTTAACAGAAATAGATATAAAAATCTTCTCACAGAGTTCTTCAACATCGTTCCATATTTGTTCCTGTGCTGTCGAGCACTTTGGGATCACCAGCTGTACCTTGTCCTCTGGTACGACGCTCAGAACTGTTTGTTTCACGCTGACCACCACATTTTCATTGTTTTGAAAGAAACTAAAGGTGAGTTTGGACCTGGCATTCTAGAATCTCTCTTTAAAGCCCAAAATGTCCTTGTGGCAATGTCGAGATCTGGTAAACAAATGTCTAACCAGGTATTAAGGTATTTTAACGTTATTTTATTTCCCAGCGGGAGAGAAACACCTGTATTGTTGTTAGATTGTAGCGGTGGTCAGTGTGAAAGAGCTGTTTAGAACATCGAATCTGGGGACAAGAAATTTGTTCATCAGATGATCCCAAAGGCTTCACGGCACAGGTACAGCAATGGGACGTCTACAGCTTTCGATGTTCGAAGAACTTTGTGAGAAGACTTCGAAATATAGATATGTTGGACGTTTATGAGGTCAAACTCCGCTTGGGAAATACTGTAATCAAGCTGCAGTCACTAGTGCATATTCAGTTCCCTTCGAATATACTGATAAAGATTGCAATCTATTGAACATTATCCGTGACAATTTGAAATACTACTCATTGTTGTTTTATATAGTCTTCTCCGTTGTGTAGATTTATTTCGTTCATTTTATAAGCATAGCTTAAAAGAATGCCACGTTTTAAGCATTTTCTTCCAGATAATCATTATTGTAATTATTTTGTCTTATAATAATGATTTACTTATTATTTTAAATTAACAAAATACGTGTATGTTATTACTCCAACGGCACATTTTATACAGATGATTTTCCAAAGATAGTGACTGAGAAACCAGCTTTATTAAACAAGGTTGTATGTGTCTTCAAAGCTTCTTTGATTTATGCTGTAACAGAAGGTCTCATTTTTCAAAATTATTACAAAAGCTGATTATACAGTATTTCAGAACATTAATTACATACCAAATCCTATGCGAAAAATGCTTCTAATGTATCATCGTTTCAAAGATATTCCTTCGAAACTTAAAATGCCAAATTACTCCTCCGGCTGTGTTTTATCCTTTAAAACGAAATGGAGCCAAACAAAACGATATGTACATAACTATTTTGCTACCTTTACACACCCTCCAAGTTTCATCAAGAATGTTAGTCGAGATTATAGCGTATCAGTTTTCAGGTGAAACGACACGGCATGGGAACTCCATGGGGAAAGTATCACTTACGTGGAGTGACTGCGAAGGTCAGGGTGACCACCGTGTGGAAAATAGCTTTCTAGTTTAATGCTGCATGAAAACTATTGCAGCGTTAACACAAAATAGACCAGCACCTCCCCAGTTTCAGGTACAGATTCCAATGTCCAACATGTTTATATCTGCTTATTACACTTCAAGGGGCACACAATTTAACAAGATATAAATGCCATAAAGTAAGGGAGCTGAATCATTTAAGATCCGGTTCTGCAGAAGACTGTTTAAAAATTCAGTGGCCTACTAAAATAGAAAATGAGGATATCCGAATAATGGGAGAGAAAAAGGACAAACACTCGCCTTCTAAGGGAGGGTGTGAAGGCGAGACCGTGATTCACTGTTAGTGGCTGCAGTTATATTGGGACACGGGATTTAATATTATTACAATTAAAGCAATGGAATTTATTAATTATACTAATTACAATTAAATACACCGTACTCATCAGTATTGTTGTAGGCATTGAAAGTTATTTCCGTTTTCATGAAGGCATTGTTCGACAGGTTTACATATATTTGTAAACACCTATACCGATGTTTCAGTGTAAACGAATGCAGATAATCAATTATCGCTGTCTTCAGTTCATCTATTGTTTCTGGATTATTTTGATGCACAAATGCGTTAGCCCCACCCCAAAGGAAATAATCGGACGGGGATTGGTCCGGTGAGGAAGGGGGTCAGAGATGTTTCGTAATTACTCCGTCTCCTAAGATTTCATGTAAAAGTCGCAGGGACTGGTGGCACTGTATGAGCGCTAGGGGCGGCTTGTTGGAAAAATGAATGATTGATGTAATTTTTATTCAGCAGAGCAATAAATGGATTAATTATTTGGGAACAACTGGCACCGGAAATGACGCTAGTAACTAAAAAGATTAGTATTATAATTTTCGCTCGATTTATGGGAGCCCACACTCCGATTCTCTCCGCGCGCAGTAGCTTTTCTTTTAAGGCTGTTAACCAGATTCGTGAATTTTGAGAATTAACGCAGCCAGAAAGGCGAAACCAAGCCTCATCAGCGAAAAATTTTCCACCTAAAACACCAGCTCCACGTCGGCTAACAAATCGCTGAAACAATTCACAATACGCTATTCGCTTTGCACGGTCCATAAAATGTAGTACAGCAGTGATTTTGTACGGCTACATCCTTAGTTCTCTGGTTAAGGCATTTTGTGCAGTCATACGAGAGACTTAACCTCTTGAGATAATCTCTCTGATCTTGGTGGACTCCGCAACACGATGTCCGAAATATCGTCCAACTGCCGTCTACTAAAATTGTGGGCCGGTAGCTCGTGGTGAGTCATGAACTGATCATGCTGTCTGCAACCTGCGAATTGAATCACGTACAGTGTCATGATATGGGTGTTGTAAGCATTAAAACACAATCGAAACTGCTGGTGCGTAACGTTTCTTCCTGCATGGAAAACGTTTTCCACTATAAACGCAACAGTAAACATTCTCACTACACTCAGCTTAGACAAGAACTAGACAATAACACAACTAATAACTGCGACTCTCAAACTACTACCCCCACCGCACCACTGCAGGTCCACTGCACATGGCAGGCGATACTTGGAAGTGCTGCCAACCTTCCACGTACCCCGCAAGGCGAGACGCCTGAGGCTTGCCGCTGCGGAGATACTTTGCGCACGCATGGTTCTATAGAAGCCGTACAATGAGGGTAAACCGGGAAGAAAAGAAAGAGAATATATGGAGGAAAAAACGGTGGCCGTAAGGTGTTTGAAGAATGAACAGAATAACAGAACGTTCTTTAAAACATCTGAAATATCGTCCATACTTTCAAATGGTTCAAATGGCTCTGAGCACTATGGGACTCAACTGCTGAGGTCATTAGTCCCCTAGAACTTAGAACTAGTTAAACCTAACTAACCTAAGGACATCACAAACATCCATGCCCGAGGCAGGATTCGAACCTGCGACCGTAGCGGTCTTGCGGTTCCAGACTGCAGCGCCTTTAACCGCACGGCCACTTCGGCCGGCCGTCCATACTTTCGTGCGAAGCCGTAGACAGAGTGTAAAGCAGTAGAAAAAGAAAATGAATGTATGGAGGACATAAAGGAGCGCGTAGTGTGTAAGCGTTTTCACAGTCTAACATTATACAGACACAGCATTCGCTGCTATACAAATAGTTCGTCAATGGTACATAAATAAAAGTTCTCAGTTGCGGGAAAGCTGGCCGTCATATCCGAAATAAGAGTGATGTTTCATTTCAATTGTTCTTTTACTTAGTTTACACCATAGTAATTATACTTGCAGGATATCACTGAGGTTAGGATTCTAGTCTCATTTCCCACTGACTGGCACTCTCCCCACTCAAGGTGCACGTCCTCGACTACGATTAGGAGTATGTAAGGGAAATGTATTCACGGGAACGGAGCGAAGGGGTTATCTCTAAGACATGGACTCTCTCTTGATAAGTGTTAACAATTACTAATTAGTGACGGGGTTATCAGCTGCAGTAATGGAACAAGGGTCACAAATCACGTACATCTATTGGTTGCAAATTATATAATTGCTCAGAAGAATTAAGGATCATGTACTCGTCATGAGAGAAAGAGGGTATATACACATATGAACGTGTGAAGTTATAATTACTCATCAGTACAGGGGACTATCAGTGGCTGTAATGAAACAAGGGTTACAAGTTATGTACATGTATTGGTTGCTAACTCAATGACTGTTCAGAACAAATCCAGAGCAAGTACTTGTCATGGAAAAGTGAGTGTACATACGCATATGAATGGCTGATAAATGTGGATCATTGGGAATGATTTCACAGGGCGGACCGAATGGACAAGAAATTGTGATAAATGACTATAAATTATGAAAATAAATAGGTGGTGATGATTTATTTGGAAGTTTAATGAGTAAATTGATCGAGAATCCCAAAGAAGAAAAATCATGCCCAATACAGTGAGTCATTAATAGATATTATACGACGAGCCTATCATCCTGTTCAAATACTGTATGCCTTTTACTGCCCAAATTACATCAGTTGTGGTAGACGAGACATGGCAAGGTCGAAGACGGAGACGGATACTGGCACAGAGCGGCACATCTGGTCGCAAATCAACTGTTGCTCTCCAAGCAGAAACTCTGAACCCCGAGACTTTGAATCTGAATCAGCCGCTGGCATCCACTACCCCTCTCCAACTTCTAACACCAAACTGTTCCACTCCCTACCACCAGTGGCGAAGAAGTGCCTGACTGTTTGCTCTCCTACTCCTTTGCGGTGTGAGACAGCTGAAATGTCGCTTTCGGCCAGTCTGAGATCACACACTTTATTTCTCCAATCCTGAAACACCAAATAATTTTATTCTGAAGATTCGGCGCGCCTTTCCAGAAGATTCTGACTGCCGTCCTATCATAATTGTCCCTTTTAAAAACTTGTGAGTCTCGCCCAAAGGCAAATCACCGTTTCCAAGGATTATGAGCTCTGACCTATCATAAACCATCCTGCGAAATCTTTCTGTAACTTTGCTTCTCAGTTTTTACAGTCGATCCGCCGGCGGCTTAGCTACACGAGACATAAGACCCCCCTATGGAGGTGCCTTGCCACTACTTCACAACGGTGAGATGTTATCTTACACGACACGCCATTTGCGTGGGTAGCTTGGTTCCTTTTGAGAAAGCTCCATATTCATATTCGCCATTACGACGATAGCTGTGGAGTTCAGTGAACTCAGCACGAAATCTCTTTCCTCTGTTAGTGCTGCTAACCCTGTAAGAGACGCAAGCCGCACTCTGCCTCAGTGAATAGGGCAGAGGTGGTTACTCGCAGGGGCTCGGGCAGCTAGTTTTTTCCCCTCCACTGCGTGCATCTGGTCACTCTCAACGCCCGCTGAGGGGAAGTCGAGGTGAGTAAAAACTACAAGGGTCATGATTTCATTCCCCGCTACTAGAAGAGAGAATTCAACACATACTTTAGATATAAATGAAAGGAAATCCTCTACACTCATCTCGCACCCCAGCAAATAATGCCTCACCTTCGCATACACATCGGAAGTTACCGATTAGTTAGACCTATTAAATGAGAAATTAAGTGTGATTAATGAAAAAGAATGAAACGCGAACCTCGCCAAAGCCTGGCGTGTTTCATACTTCGCCATTCAAAGCACTAGTAAATTATCTAGCAGCTTGAATCATAATAAAATATTAATAAACAGGGTCAAAATAAAATGGTAGCAGCTAAGTAGCAGGATGTTATACTATTGAAGATAAATTTGTCATTCTTCACTTAATTTCAGCAATCCCCCTTGGCCCTCTTTACCAATTATGATAGGCACTTCCGTGGTCAATTAATACTTTTCGGCGTTCTTACTCCTAACTCGTTGTCC
This sequence comes from Schistocerca americana, assembly GCF_021461395.2. Lineage (NCBI taxonomy): Eukaryota > Metazoa > Arthropoda > Insecta > Orthoptera > Acrididae > Schistocerca > Schistocerca americana. Next base: position 626,859,328 of record NC_060122.1, read on the forward strand.
GCCACCGGCGCTGAGTGGTCCCCGGTACGGTAGCTCAGCGTGTTCGGTCAGAGGGCTGGCTGGTCTCTGTCATAAAAAAGCTGGCTGGTCTCTGTCATAAAAAAGCAGTGAAGGAATCAACAACGAACTTCAACGGATGCCCGTGCGACGTCCGCTACGACCAAATACAACGAACGATAACAAACAAAATGCAAAATAACACACACACACACACACACAAACACACAAAGAAGTGGACAGCGCGTCATGCCGGACCACAAGGGTTCGATTTCGCGCTGGCTTGGAGATTTTCTCCGCTCAGGAACTGGGCGTTTGTGTCTTCATCACCTTGATCATTTCATCCTCATCTACGCGCAAGTCGCCGAAGTGGCGACACCTCAAAAGACTTGCACCACGTAATCAGGGCCGCGCGGGAGTAGCCGAGCGGTCTCACACGCTGCAGTCATGGACTGTGCGGCTGGTCCCGGCGGAGATTCGAGTCCTCCCTCGGGCTAGTGTGTGTGTGTTTGTCCTTAGGATAATTTAGGTTAAGTAGTGTGTAGGCTTAGGGACTGACGACCTTAGCAGTTAAGTCCCATAAGGTTTGACACACATTTTTTTAACGCAGTCAGGTCTAGCTGCCGGGAGGCCCTCGCCACACCACATTCCATTGTCACCTAACTCGTTTATCCAACACACAGATATTATTACTTTCTCTAAATGTTTAATTTTCAAAAAGATGTTTGTATTGATGTTTTATGTCTAACAGTTCTAACTATTCTAGCGTCAATTGTGAAATTAGGTTTTTCTGTGCTGGGCAACAGTTCTATCGCTTTCGTTGACTGTGCGGAAGTTTTTCCTTCAGCAACTTATTGTTAGGGCTTTCTAGTAAGTTATTTAAATGAGCTATTACATTGTACCCCAGTTTCCTCCATTCACAAGCTGGTTGACTGGAATTGGAACGAACAAGACTTCAAGTTTTGTGTATGTATACTAAGACGTTAGGAAATAGCCCATGTATTCTCGTATTTAGTGGCCATTTCCGGTTCCTAAGAAGGATGTAAGGATGTAAGGATGTAGAGGCTTATCTCACTATGGGTAAGATAGATACTGCCTACAGGAAAATTAAAGAGACCTTTGGAGAAAGGAGAACCACTTGGATGAATATCAAGAGCTTTGATGGAAACCCAGTTCTAAGAAAAGAAGGGAAAGCAGAAAGGTGGAAGGAGTATATAGAGGGTGATGTACTTGAGGACAAAGAAATGGAAGAGGATGTAGATGAAGATGAAATGGGAGATATGATATTGCGTGAAGAGTTTGACAGAGCACTGAAAGACCTGAGTCCAAACAAGGCCCCCGGAGTAGACAACATTCCATTACAACTACTGACAGCCTTGGAAGAGCCAGTCCTGACAAAACTCTACCATCTGGTGAGCAAGATGTATGAGACAGGCGAAGTATCCTCAGACTTCAAGAAGAATATAATATTTCCAATCCCAAAGAAAGCAGGTGCTGACAGATGTGAAAATTACCAAACTATCAGTTTAATAAGTCACAGCTGCAAAACACTAACGCGAATTCTTTGCAGACGAATGGAAAAACTGACAGAAGTCGACCTCGGGGAAGATCAGTTTGGATTCCGTAGAAATGTTGGAACACGTGAGGCAATACTGACCCTACGACTTATCTTAGAAAATAGATTAAGGAAAGGCAAACATACGTTTCTAGCATTTGTAGACTCAGAGAAAGCTTTTGACAATGGTGACTGGAATACTCTCTTTCAAATTCTAAAGGTGGCAGGGGTAGAATACAGGGAGCGGAAGGCTATTTACAATTTGTACAGAAACCCGATGGCAGTTATAAGAGTCGAGGGGCATGAAAGGGAAGCAGTGCTTTGGTTGGGAAGGGAGTGAGCCAGGGTTGTAGCCTATCCCCGATGTTATTCAATCTGTATATTGAGCAAGCAATAAAGGAAACAAAAGAAAAGTATGGAGTAGGTATTAAAATCCATGGAGAAGAAATAAAAACTTTGAGGTTCGCCGATGACATTGTAATTCTGTCCGAGACAGCAAAGGACTTGGAGGAGCAGTTGAACGGAATGGACAGTGTCTTGAAAGGAGGATATAAGATGAACATCAACAAAAGCAAACTGACGATAATGGAATGTAGTCGAATTAAGTCGGGTGATGCTGAGGGAATTAGGTTAGGAAATGAGACACTTAAAGTAGTAAAGGAGTTTTGCTATTTGGGGAGCAAAATAACTGATGATGGTCGAAGTAGAGAGGATATAAAATGTAGACTGGCAATAGCAAGGAAATCGTTTCTGAAGAAGAAATATTTGTTAACATCGATTATAGATTTAAATGTCAGGAAGTCGTTTCTGAAAGTATTTGTATGGAAGTGAAACGTGGACGATAAATAGCTTCGACAAGAAGAGAATAGAAGCTTTCGAAATGTAGTGTTACAGAAAAATGCTGAAGATTAGATGGGTAGATCACATAACTAATGAGGAGGTATCGAATAGAATTGTGAAGAAGAGAAGCTTGTGGCACAACTTGACTAGAAGAAGGGATCGGTTGGTAGGACATGTTCTGAGACATGGAGGGATCACCTGTTTTGTATTGGAGGGCAGCGTGGAGGGTAAAAATCGTAGAGGGAGACCTAGAGATGAATACACTAAGCAGATTCAGAAGGATGTAGGTTGCAGTAGGTACTGGGAGATGAAGAAGCTTGCACAGGATACAGTAGCATGGAGAGCTGCATCGAACCAGTCTCAGGACTGAAGACCACAACGACAACAAGAAGGAACGCTGATTTTAGCTAATCGTCTGTAGGTTAAAAGACAGTGGCAGCTAAATAGCTCTGAAATTGGATGTTGCATGCTTCTAAGGGTGGGCTCCTTGGAAATCTAAACATAACAAAGGTAGCATCTCCTTTTTTTATTAATGGGAATTATTGTGATACATACTTTTTCTTTCGCAAAAACCATGTCACAGTTTGTAATCACACTACTTGCATTCATAGGATGTTGTATTCAGTTGTGAAATCAATAGAAGAGTCCCAACTGCACATGGTATATTGTAGTGCTGTTATAAGATTTGGAAGTGAGAGGAAATTGTAGCGGGCAGCATCAAACCAGTTAGAAGACAGATGATCACAATAAAGGATGGCAGCCAAAATCTTGAGACAGATGATCCTAAAATAATGGAAAAACTGGTTGCTGGCTCACGTCCGTAGAAGCTGATGGGAGGCTGAGAGTTCGTCGAGAAGCAAGTAAGGAGATGGATTCTGGTTGTCAACGTGGAATTGTTCACACATATGCCGGAACATGGAGAGAAATACGACACTCGACACTTCTGCCATCATCTCTGAGAGACACACGATACTGACACTAGAGGTCAAAAATGAGCTCCATATACTCGCTTTAAACTTGCCAGCGAGTCCTCTGACTTCCGTCTTCCAAATCACCGTTTGCCCATAGACTCGTGAGTCTCCGCTGCTGTCCACTTGTCCTTTGGATCAGTTAAGAGGTGCAACTTCACTCGATACGCACAGAAAGGAGACCGTGTAACACGAGTTCACAAGTATAGCCGGAATTTGCGCCATTCAACTGTAAATTTTTATTTATTTCACACATTTATGATTTCGACTTCGTATCCATTCTCAATGTCACATAATGCCCGACCTTGCTAAATGACACATGCAAGTTATGTACCAATATTACGAGTGATGTTTTAGCAGATAATATTGTTCTGTTTATAGATACATTAAAAGAAATGATACTATTTGAGGAGTGCTGTAAATTTATTTTATTGTTTAATATCTATTCAGAGAGTGTCCAAGAATTTCGTTGACGTATACACACTTTCAAGGTGTTCCCGATTTTGTAATAACAGGATCAGGAAACATAGCATGAGTATGAAGTGCTATCTCTAAATGGTGATTAATTATTAAAATACCGAGATGAATGATAAGCTACACAATTCACTGTTAGTCCATAAACGCAAGTTGTCAAGACCAAATCAACATAGAAACAGTCGTCTTTTTGCAGCAGGAATACAATAGTGACCTTGTATGAGCACAGCTTTCGTTTCATATTGCACATACGTTTGCTCATGGTGGAGGTGGAATAAACAAGAATACAATAATTTTGTTTGCACTGTACAAATATGTATGTCTTTCGGCTGAAGCGTGAACCATAGTAATAAACTGATTCCAGGTATCACTCCTCCTCTAATGGAAAAAATGGTTTAAATGGCTTTGAGCACTATGGTTCTTAACATCTGAGGTCATCATCCCCTAGAACTTAGAACTACTTAAACCTAACTAACCTAAGGACAACACACACATCCATGCCCAAGGCAGGATTCGAACCTGCGATCGTAGCAGTCGCGCGGTTCCAGACTGTAGCGCCTAGAACCGATCGGCCACCGCGTCCGGCCCTCGTCTAATAGAACTCATTGGCAGTTGTGTACTTTCCATCAGGTAATTTTGGTCTTACACCGTTGCACAGTCTGTATATCTACATAAATACTGAACAATCCACCGTATGGCGAGTGGCGGAGGGTATCCCATACCACCGTACTAGTCACCTCCTTTCCTGTTCCACTAGCAAACAGAACAAGCGAAATATGACTATTTACGTGCCTCCGTATGAGCCCTAATTCCTCGTATCTCACTTTCGTGGTCATTATGCACCATGTATGTTGGAGACAGTAAAACCGTTCTCCAGTCAGCTTCAAATGCCGGTTCACTCAATTTTCTCAACAGTTTTCCTCGAACAAAATGGCACCTCCCTTCCAGAGATTCTCATATGAGTTCCCAAAGCATCTCTGTAAGACTTGCGTGTTGTTCGAAGCTACCAGTAACATATCTAGCTGCTCGCCTCTGAAGTGCTTCGATATCTTCCCTTAATCCGACCTCGGACACTAAGTGAGGTGGCCCAGTGAACAGCACACAGAATTCGCTTTCGGGAGGATGGCGGCTTAAACCACGTCCGGCCATCGTGATTTAAATTTTCCGTGATTTCCCCAAATCACTTCACGCAAATGCCGAGATGATTCCTTTGGAAGGGCTCGGCCGACTTCCTTCCCCATCCTACCCTAATCTAGTTGGACAGATGACCTTGCTATTTAGTTCCCTCCCCCCAAATTAACCAACCAACCAACCGACATAGTACGGACACTAAACACTCGAGCAGTACTGAAGAACAGGTCGCACTAGTGGCCTATTTAGCGTTATCCTTTACTGATGAATTACGTTTTTCTAGAATTCTCCCACTATATCGAAGACTGCCATTCCCTTTCCCTACCACAATCCTTACTTGCTCGTTCCATTTCATATCGATTTGCAACGTTGCACCCAGGTGTTTAGAGGACGTGACTGTGCCAAGGACGATCTACTAATGCTGTAGCCTAAAATTACACGTTTGGTTCTTTTACCCAGCCGCACTAATTCACATTTTTCTATATTTAGAGCTGGCTGATATTCATTACAACACTTAGAAATTGTTGTCTAAGTCATCTTGTATTCTCCTGCAGTCACTTAACTTCGGCACCGTACTGTACACTATAGCAATATGAGCCAAGAAACGAATACTTTTGCCCACACTTCCCGCCAAATCCTTTACGTTTATAGATAAAAAAGGCGGTTCTGTCACACTTCCCTGGGGCATTTCTGAAGATTCCCTTGTCTCTGATGAACTCTCGCCGTCAAAGACTACACACAGGGTTCAATAACTTAAAAAATCTTTGAGCTACTCACACGTCTGTGAACATATTTTTAACAACCTGCAAATGGGGCAGCATGTCAAACGATTTCCGGAAGTTTAGAAATATGAAATTGTCTGGGGTCTTTCATCCACAGTTCGCAGTGTGCCACGTGAGAAAAGGGCAAGCTGAGTTTCGTACGGGCGATGTTTTCTAAAATCATGACGATTCGTGGTCATGAACTTCCCGGTGTTAAGAAAATTTAATATATTCGAAATGCGAATATGTTTCTTTCTTTTTTGGTCTTCTTATATACAGTTGTCACTTGCGCTTTTTTTTTTTTAAGACGGTTCGAACTTTGCGCTGGGCGAGTGATTCGCGATAAATTCAAGGTAGGTAAGGGACCAATGCCGTAGATTACTCTCTCAAAAACCGAATGCCGATTCCATCGTCACCTGGTGCCTTATTTTTTTTTAGAACTTTTGAAGTTGAATAAGCTTTTAATCTTTGCAAAAGATATCTGAAGTGCATTATTGCAAAATATTACAGCCCGCCCATTACCGGGTGAGATAGCGGTGATTAACACCGCGCTGGACACAGTCTGTCTTATTAAATGCTCTTCTGCAACACATGAAAACTTTCTAAGCACCATTGTTGACAAGAGTGTTTCACTTACTCAAAATAGATGACTTAACATTTAATTTGAAGGCTTTATGTCGAAAGGTTTGGGGTTAAGATGCGCACCTATGCTTAAACGTTGAACAGATTCACAAACAATATAACAATGATAAGGCTTACTTCAAAGCAACTAACCTTTTAATTTCAGTCAGCAACCAACGTGTGACTAGATCCCAACCCATCCCTTCTGAATATTTTATTTTGACTAAGGCCCTGGTGACAGTTGGATGTTGATATTTTCGAAGTTAAACTGATTGTCAGTTGTTAAGACCGCTCGGAAGCAACGACTTAAAACACTGCTTGTGAACACTTATTACAAGAGAATTTACTTGGCGGAAGATCAAGATCCAGCTAAAATACATAAATAATTACTCGGTCTTTCAAATACAGAAACGAGCAACTGAGTACAACACGTTGTTCAGATTGTAGCTAATGACTGAGAATGCAGTTACAATCAAAGAACTGAACCGGTTAACGGCTAAATCCAACCACAAGGTCCCTCTTTTGTTTAACGGCAACCTGTGCCTTAGTACAACTGTTCCAGTTGTATTTACGACCAAGAGCTGATTAATTACAACATTAATGATCTGGTACAACCCACAAAGGAAAGGCAATATAATAGCGGGACAATTTTTTAAACGATAACTAGTGTCTAAGTATAATACTACCGCCCATATTTACCACCAAAGGGCCGATCGAGTAAAACGTTGAGGGTCGGGTACAAACCAGAAAATAAGGAGGGCAGGTAGACAACGAAACAAATCACCACGAGGATTACACAATGTTACACCCCTTTATCAGCGAGCAGTTCCGGTACTTCTCTGCGGTTACGGAGTGGTGCCGATGAAAGCCAGGTACAAGAGGGCAGCCAGGCCACGAGCGGTCGTCCGACACGAATGTTGCCAACCAGCAAAAGGAATGTCGGCCTGCTGCTTGTAGTCGATGCAGACACCGGTGAAGTACTCCGGTATGTTCGCTCTGTGCAGGCCCTCCTTGCGCAGCTCGAGGCTCTGGACGCTCGGACCTCGTGACCACCTCTTTTCGCGACGCTACCGTCATTCTCCAAACTTCGTGCCTCCTCTCGGGCCAGCAAACCCAGTATATATATATATATATATATATATATATATATATATATATATATATATATATATATATGTATGTATATATAAGGACACAAGCCACAGATACCCACTCTTTCTCTTAGATATTGGCAATGGGGCCGGAAGAGGGATAGTCGATACTACACCTGAGCCAGTGGCACCAAACAGAACAGTCTACTAACTCAATGCCACCACGGCTCAGATCCGCTTATTTGTAGCAGGAACCATGAAGCGGAATTAGGCCTAAGTATCCGCTTCTCCGGCAAGACGGACAGCCAGTTCATTCCTAGGGACGTCCACATGATTTGGGACCCAGAGAAGAATAACTGCGTAGGCTGCATGTGGAAGGACTGAGAGAAGGTTATGGATACCAAACGGCGACGAAAGTAGTATCGGTCTATAGCCTGCAGGTTGCTCATTGAGTCGATACATATTTAAATACTGTGGAGGGAGGCCTGAGTAACAAAATGAATGACGGTGTCAATGGCCAGCAACTCTGCTGTGAACAACGTACATGATTACAGCTATAAATAGTGTTCAAAGTCAGTAGGAGACGTGAAAGCGTATCATGCCTTATCTCTCGTCTTAGAACCGTCAGTGTAGAACATGGGAGTACCCTGTAACTCTGCAAGGATGGAACGTACGAGACACCGGAACCAAAAGAGAGCGGGCAACATAGGGGCACACATATTGGGCACCTCATGGACAGCTTTGGTAGTCAGCTTCCAGCCTGAGAGACACTGCAGAGAAGGGCCCGAGGAGTGAGTGTGGGGGTTGGGGGGAAGCCCCATCACTTGCAAGTGCCAACGATTGGGGGTACCTCCTCAGCTGAGAGGAAGGGGAGTGGCACCCAGATAGAATGGGAACTGCAGGCCCCCCCATGCAGAGGAGAGCGGCATCGGGCCGGCATAAGGAACAGGCAAGAGAGGGAAGGTATGTAACAGAGACAAATGTTGAAGAAAGTATCACTGGATGCAGTTAGTTGTATTTTTGGTGAGCCTCAGCATAAGATACGCGATCAAGACATTTGTACTCTTGAATCTTCTTTTCTCTCTTGTAAGTTGGGCAATCTGGCAAGTGAGGAGAGTAGCGGTTTGATAATTGACACATACTGGTGGTGGAACACAGTGGTTTCCCACATGGAGTGAGTCACCACTTCAGCACAAGCCGAATAAAATGAATGCTGCATCGGTCCAGATTAGCCTCGAGTTCTTCAACAGTTCGCAGGATGTGGTCCCTATGAAAAATCACTGGAATGTATTCAGAGACTTGTAAGGCGTAATAGACACTGGGGCATTCCCAAGACGATCACAACCATGAAGAGCTGCAGATTGGGTGGTAGAAGAAGTTTTGATCAACATGGGGCCTGAACAAATCTCCACCTGTCCTTGATAATCTCCACAGAAAACAAAGGCTTTGTGGCAGTGAATGTCTCCCCATCCAGCCCTGTGCAGACGAGGTAATGGAGAAAGTGTTTTATAATGACATGGCGAGCCTTGCCCTCCTCCCAGGGGATAGCCAAGGAAGGATGGTCTACTGGGTCATATGAAGCACCATTCAATGAATCTTTATCATTTGAGGAGATGGTCATTTGAGAGCAGACAGATTTTTGCAGCTTGATACGCTTAATGCACAAAGCTTCCTCCCTAATACCACCCCCCCCCCCCCCCCCCACCGTCTCCTTGGCATACAGTGAGAGGCCACAGCTCAGATATCAGCAGTGTGAGCCCTGTGTTGTAAAGAGGCTCAGTCAGATGGTTACATAATAACCCCACCACATGGACTGGCTACACCTGGTGGTGACCTGGTGGGGAGGAGGGTGGCTGCAGCGGGCAAGGATAAGGGGAAGGAATGAGATGAGAGGAATCCACGTCTTAGACGCTAGGGAGGGAATTTTGCACCAAATACCTCACACTGAAAGAAAATTTATAACATGCAGAATTTAAGAGAGGCAAGAGGAATACAATCGCATGATGTGTGGGGAAACAGGTGGATATCCAGGTCGACATCAATCGCAACACCCAGAGGGGCGAAGGAGGGAGCAGAGAGGAAAGAGCGAGGATTGGGAGGGGGTCTTATCGTGAAGGAAATTCATCCAGGAAGGAAAAAAGAGCCGCAACACCTCGGCGTCCCATGTGTGCCACGCACAAACTCACAAAGGATCCGTGAGCCCCCTGTGTGGAGCGATTTCTTGAACGTGTTATCTCCAACTGCCACAGTATACCGGTCAGCAACTGACTGGATGAAAGACTTAGATCTACTTATCGATTCTGCAAAGGACCAGAATTCTCTCGGGTTCTCTGCCAGATGTTGTGGTAATATATGACGGTGGTAGTAGTTGTATGCTTCGCGCATAGATCTGCTCACGGACTCACGAATTTCTCTTAGGCTTTGCTTGTCGTCATGTGCGCGTTCTCTTTTGAACTGAGAGTGTAATAACCTCTGCCTCCTCAGCATTTGCCGAATATCGTTATTAAATCGTGGTGGATCTTATCTGCTCTTAATCCACATATTAGGCAAATAATTCTGCAGACCACTATTTACGCCGGCCGCAGTGGTCGAGCGGTTCTAGGCGCTTCAGTCTGGAACCGCGCGACCGCTACGGTCGCAGGCTCAAATCCTGCCTCGGGCATGGATGTGTGTGATGCCCTTAGGTTAGTTGGGGTTAAGTAGTTCTAAGTTCTAGGGGACTGATGACCTCAGATGTTAAAGTCCCATAGTGCTCAGAGCAATCTGAATTCGAACCACTATTTACGATCTGCTTAAACTTTCCCCATAGTTCCTCTACATCCTTCTTACTGGAACTAAGTGATGTCAGCTCACTATGTAATTGAGATGCAAAGAACTGTTTATCTGCTCTTTCTAGCAGAAACACTCTCCTAGCCTTCTTAACTGTCTTATTAACTTTCGTGAACGTAGTTGACATTGTGATATCGTGATCGCTAATCCCCGTGTCAATACTGACATTGAAGAAAAGATCCAGCGTATTCGTAGCTACATGTCCTAAGGCATTTCCGCTGTGTGTGGGTAGTGACTCGCTGAATATCTCAGAGCTTTCCCCTTCGAGTTTCAACCAATCTCCCAAAACATAGCGTCGTTAAAGGCATCTGATGTGGACAGTCGATCATTTCGTCTTATCAGTCTTACTTTACAGTAGCATGATCGGGTTCTTAACTTCCATATAAGTAAGAAGTCGCGAATAGACTTTCATTTCTGTGTGCTTCCGAAATCTAGGAACCCTGGTGTAGGGGTAATATCTTTGATAAGTACCCAAAACTTCTTAGATCCCGGGCGAGAACCCCGCCACAGCTCAAATCAAGATAAAAATCATCAGCAATGTCGGCTGAAGACTTTCGGCGTAAGAAGTCACTCTCCATCAGCTAACGGGCTTGTCAAAGAGGACGGACTAGCGAGTAGAGGTTCGGGGCACTCCCTGGCCCTTGGGGTCGAAAACTGGCCCTAATGGCGCAAGACTCAGCAATGATCAAGGGCATGAGCATGCCGAAGGCAGAGAAAACTAGGCCCCAACGAATCAGAAATTCATGAAAGAGCTAGGCTCTAGGTTATGATATCATTCGTTATTTGCCAAGCGATTCACATTTTTGAAATAGTAAAACATGTTTGTACCAAATGATACCAGGCTAACAACTGTACTGAATTACAGACGCAAGATTTAACACCATTTTTAAGGTAAAATATAATAACGACTAACTCAAATTTAGTAAAGGAAGATTTTTTAAACGACTTGAAGGATCCAAGCTAACACAATCGTTCTAAATTACAGACTAAAATTTTACATCGTATTTAAAGAGAGCTGACAAGTTTAAAGAAAGATTTTAGAAATGTCAAATGTAGCAACGGTACGCACCAAATTAGTAACGGGTTAAAAGTTTAAACCAATTTAAACGACCCAATGTAACAAAATAAATCATAATTACAGACCAAAATGTTGGAAGATCAAATATAACAACGACTATCACAAATATAATAACAGGTAAAATTCTCAAACAAATTTAAATGTGCGAGCTGACTGGATGGTTTTATTACAGACCAAAGTTTTACACGGTATTTTAAGAGAGCTGACAAGTTTAAAACAAGATTTTTAAAAGTTCAAGTGTACCAATGACTAGCATAAATGTAGTAACAGGTAGAATGAGTGTTGTTGTTGTGGTCTTCAGTCCAGAGACTGGTTTGATGCAGCTCTCCATGCTACTCTATCCTGTACAAGATTCTTCATCTCCCAGTACCTACTGCAGCCTACATCCTTCCGAATCTGCTTAGTGTATTCATCTCTTGGTCTCCCTCTACGTTTTTTACCCTCCACGCTGCCCTCCAGTACTAAATTGGTGGTCCCTTGATGCCTCAGAACATGCTCTACCAACCGATCCCTTCTGCTGGTCAAGTTGTGACACAAACTCCTCTTCTCCTCAATTCTGTTCAATACCTCCTCATTAGTTATGTGATCTACCCATCTAATCTTCAGCATTCTTCTGTAGCACCACATTTCGAAAGCTTCTATTCTCTTCTTGTCTAAACTATTTATCGTCTATGTTTCACTTCCATACATGGCTCCACTGCATACAAATACTTTCAGAAACGACTTCCTGAGACTTAAATCTATACTCGATGTTAACAAATTTCTCTTCTTCAGAAACGCTTTACTTGCCATTGCCAGTCTACATTTTATATCCTCTCTACTTCAGCCATCATCAGTTATTTTGCTCCCCAAATAGCAAAACTCCTTTACTACTTGAAGTGTCTCATTTCCTAATCGAATTCCCGCAGTATCACCCGACTTAATTCGACTGCATTCCATTATCCTCGTTTTGCTTTTGTTGGTGTTCATCCTATACCCTCCTTTCAAGAGACTGTCCATACCGTTCAACTGCTCTTCCAAGTCCTTTGCTGTCTCTGACAGAATTACAATGTCATCGGCGAACCTCAACGGTTTTATTTCTTCTTCATGGATTTTAATACCTACTCCGAACTTTTCTTTCGTTTCCTTTACTGCTTGCTCCATATACAGATTGAATAGCATCGAGGAAATGATTAAACAATTTAAATGTCCAAGTTAACTGTTTGGTTTTAAATTAAAAATCAAAATTCAACACTGCCTTTTAAGAAAGCTGACAAATTCAATCGATACGAGGGTCTGTAAGAGACCCAGCTGACTATGGAAAACTTCATACAGACGGGGCACAAGACCTACAGTGATCCAAGCGAAAAGAAAAAATAAGTGCTAACACTAAAAAGATTTGTGACTGTGCGAACCAGAAATGAAAAGCCACTGTTGTCAGGCCAGGCCAATTGCAAGTATAGACTTCAGAAGCAGCTGCTAGTACACAAGGCAACAAACAGCAGGGAACTCGTAAAATAAGCGTCAAGAAGATGCCTAGAAAAACCAAAAGGCCAAGTAGTACGATAACACACATCCAGCAAATAACTGCCTGATCAAGCAGTCCAGAACAAGTTACACCACACTTGGCACAAGGCGATTAACAGCTTAAAATATAAATTACGTGAATAGTACAATTTAAACACTGACGAGAACCAAAAAAAAGTATATTAACTCACCAAACACACCATCAACACTCCAAACCATACACATAGTTTAAGTAGATTTTAAATAACAATTTAAACTTCCAGATTGAAATACTTGTTCTGTTGGTGACACAACGTTCATATTCCCGTACAAGATACCCCACGGACCCAATCAGACTCTAGGAATCTGCAGGTAAGGAATGTCACATTACAACACCCAGGAGAGGAAACAGAGAAAATTTCACAGCTCATCGGCAGGGCACCCGGTGTACTGATAGATCTGGCACGATCAGAAAACCGAATACAATTAAAAGAGCCCATATTTCATAAATGTTCGTAACAGCACCAGTAGCACGTGGATCGCCGTCATATTCCCACCGCTTGCACACCCGGTGACAGCAACAATGTCAGGCATCACTTGGCAAGGAGAAACATTACTAAGCCCGCATCTCGTGGTCGTGCGGTAGCGTTCTCGCTTCCCACGCCCGGGTTCCCGGGTTCGATTCCTGGCGGGGTCAGGGATTTTCTCTGCCTCGTGATGGCTGGGTGTTGTGTGCTGTCCTTAGGTTAGTTAGGTTTAAGTAGTTCTAAGTTCTAGGGGACTGATGACCATAGATGTTAAGTCCCATAGTGCTCAGAGCCATTTGAACCATTTTGAGCCAAACATTACTACACCCAACCAATAACAGAGGGAACTCAGCGAACACAGCGTCGGGCAGGCTATAAACATTTCTATAAGCGATACACACGACACTATGGTGGATCAAAACTTCCCGCAAAGCACAAGTTCACAACTCAGTGAAGAATCACATAGGACAGGACAGTAACAACAGAGTGCGCTAACCCCTCCAAATTGCGTCACACAACAGGAGCAAACAATAGGAAAGAGGTGCCCTTTCAGAGTACCAGACTCAGCTACTTATAACGTCGATTCCGTTGCGACGGTTCCCTCAGAGCGAATCGGTGAAGACACCGGCCCGTGAAAAGGGACGTTTCCTCGAACTTATTACCTTCTTCCTCGTTCCCTGGTGACGGTCCACTCTCCCGCCTCGCAAACATTTCAAACATGAAGACGCAGCGCAAGAGCGCCTCCCGCCGTCCAGAGGAAGAAGGAGCCAGAGACACGATCTACAGACCGCAGTCAATACGAGAAACCACTGCATGAAAGGCGCATAATGTGTGCCCAGAGGACCTTTGGCCTGTAAGTGAAAAATTGTCATGATGATCTTTCCATTAGGAGAAGATTCCGCACTAGTCTCAAATTCGGATCTCCTGGAGGGAGCTGCCAAAGGGGAGGTGACCATTGGAAAAAGATTGACTAACCAACGACAGAAGAACGTTCTACGATTCGAGCCGTGGAATCTCAAAAGTTTAAACGTTGTATGGAAACTACAAAATCTGAAAAAGAAAGGCTCTTTCTAGATATAACAGGTGCCAGTGAAGTGAAATGAAAATAAGATAAAGTTTTCTGATCACATGAGTATAGGGTAATATAAACAGCAGCAGCAAATGGGGTAACGGGAGTAGGACTCGTTATGAATAGAAAGGTAGGAGAGAGAGAGAGTTACTGCCAACAGTTGAGCGATAGGATTTTTATCACCAGAATCGACAGCAAACCAACAGCGACAATGATAGTTTAGGTATACATACCGATGTCGCTGGCCGAAGATGCTGAATCTGCAGCGCACTGTAAAGTCAAAGCGTCCAGGAATGCAGTCAGACATGTTAGGTGTATCGAGATGTTTTGACCTTATAGTTCGATTGTGTTTAGAAATGGTTTTTAACAGATTTACTGAGCAATTCTCTCGTGTCAGACTTAGTGGAATTGGTTTTAGTGACGTCATTTGTATTATGCCACTATGAGAAAGAGATGGGTTTGATATCCTGTACGTGCTAGTGATGTTGAGGGCAATTCCTAAAAAGGTAACCTAATGCGAGAATCTGAATCATATGCTGGAAATTGATGACGTAAATATAAGTGAACAGACTGTTACGAAATTAGATAGATAAATCCAAGAAAGTTTATATTGTAGCTGAAAGTGTTTCTTACGTCATAATGGTACCAGTTTTTCTTGGGCATAAATGATTATGATGAACAAAGAGTCGTCTGTCTGAAGGTACATATACCGGGTGATCAAAAAGTCAGTATAAATTTGAAAACTGAATAAATCACGGAATAATGTAGATAGAGAGGTACAAATTGACACACATTCTTGGAATGACATGGGGTTTTATTAGAACCAAAAAAATACAAAAGTTCAAAAAATATCCGACAGATGGCGCTTCATCTGATCAGAATAGCAATAATTAGCATAACAAAGTAAGACAAAGTAAAGATGATGTTCTTTACAGAAAATGCTCAATATGTCCACCATCATTCCTCAACAATAGTTGTAGTCGAGGAATAATGCTGTGATGAGGTCTGGGGACCTGGGAGGCCAAGCATGACGAAAGTGGCTGCTGAGCACACGATCATCACCAAACGCCACAAGCAAGAGATCTTTCACGCGTCTAGCAATATGGGATGGAGCGCCATCCTGCATAAACATCGTACATTCCAGCAGGTGTTTATCAGCCAGGCTGGGGATGATGCGATTCTGTAATATATCGGCGTACCTCTCACCCGTCACGGTAGCTGTTACAAAACCAGAATCGCATTTCCTGGAAGAAAAATGGCCCAATAACGGTAGATGTGGTAATCCAACCCATACTGTGACTTTCTCGTCGTGCAATGGAGTTTCCACGACAGTTCTAGGATTTTCGGTAGCCCAAATTCTGCTGTTGTGGGCGTTGACAGACCCTCGGAGCGTGAAATGAGCTTCGTCGGTCCACAACACGTTACTCAACCAATCGTCATCTTCCGCCACCTTCTGAAACGCCCACACCGCAAATGCCCTCCGCTTCACTAAATCGCCAGGTAACAGTTCATGACGACGATGGATTTTGTACGGATAGCATCGGAGGATACGCCTAAGTGGCAACCAAATTGTAGTGTATGGGATGCCGGTGCGACGTGCGACTGCACGAGCGCTGACTTCCCCGTGCATAGGCGAACCCGCTACAGTCTCCATTTCTTCCTGAACTGTCTCAGCAGCATTACGCCTTATGCTCGGTCGGCCACTACGTGGTCTATCGTCTAAACAATCCGTGCCTTCGAACTACGAAATCATTCTCACCACAGCTGCATTTGTCAACGGACCTTTATCCGTTCGAATCCCCTTCCTGTGGCGATAGGATCGTAACGCTGAACTAGCACATTCCCCATTCTGATAATACAGCTTCACTAAAAGCGCCTTTTCCGGCAACGTCAACATGCTGCGACTGCTGGCGCGTCTGATTCTCCCTTTTTTTCCATTATTGTTATTTTGAAACCTGTTTACAGGCAGGCCTGCAGCAGCATACTACGCCGCTCTTTGGCCGCAGAGAAAACAAATATACAAATGAAGACAGTGAGAGAAAAAAAGATGGTGGACATATAAACGGAGACAAACACTGCTTAAAAGACAAGGTGCCGTTCACAGGCGTAGAGTCCAAGATAAAATTGTTCAAACACTTGGACACAGAAAGAGACGAAAATTATCACACGTGAACGTAGGTGCACAAAACGAATAACACTGAACCACTGAAGCACAAAACGACGGCACACGCAGAACACGAGGCGTTGATCTCCGGCGCACGAATGTTCACTAACCGTGTACGAGTCCGGGGACCTGCCAAGAGAGGAGGAGGGGGGATTCTCCCTCTCATTACAGCTCCTTTTATACACGATTGTCATGCGCAGTCACTGAAGTTTTGCCGTCCAGCACCATCTGTCGGACATTTTGTGAACTTTTTTTGTTTTAATAAAACCCCATGTTATTCCAAGAATGTGTGTCAATTTTTGCCTCTCTATCTATATTATTCTGTGGTTTATTAAGTTTTCAAATTTATACTGACTTTTTCATCACCCGGTAGATCGAGTGCTTGTAGTCGATCTTAGATTGACCGAAAGAGACGCGAATACAGACGAATCATAGGCAAAATTTAAGAAAGATAGGTTTGGGTTCCAAGGAAATGTAGGAACTAGTCAAGAAATAAAGATCTCTCGTTTGTCTTAGGAAACTGTTTGAAGAAATGTAAACCCAGGTTTACAGCAACAGTAAATTTATAGTGGCATTTATAGTGTTCACTGAAATACACTCTTTGAAATGCAGAGGTATCAGGTGTAGGATACAGGTAGCGAGAAGTCATAGACAACTTGTACAGGAAAACTAGACAGCATAAATGAGAGTCAAAGGGTGTCAAATGAAAGCAGTGGTAGAAAATGGAGAGAAACAAGGGTAGCCCATCCATGATGTGTGTAGAGTGAGCAAGCAATACAAGAAGCGAAAGAGACGATTGAAAAAGTAATTAAAGCTCATAGAAAGAAGTAAGGAAACTTCAGGCTTGCGGATTACGTTGTAATTCTGTCAAAGGCAACAAAGATCTTGGAAGGGCAGCCGAATGCAGTGTATAGTGTCTTGAAAACAGGTCACCAAATGAGCATGAACAAAAGCAAAAGATGGGTAATGGAATGTATTCGAATTACGTCAAACGACGCTGCGGGAATTTGAGTAATGAAGTAGTCACTGAAAGGAGTAGATGGGTTTTGCTATTTGAGGAGCAAAATAAGTGATCATGGCATGAGTTAGGAGGAGATATAGCAGCAAAACATTCTGGGAATCGAGTAATATGTTAACATCAAATACAAATTTAGCGTTATCAATATTTGCAGGTGCAGATATTCAGTCAACAAATAATTGTTAAAATTTGCGGCACGGCTTAACAAAAGAAGGGATCCGGCAATTAATAAACCAGAAGTTCTACTGCCGTGTCGTCTCCAGGGATGCAACCGGTTTCGGCATTCCATTATGCCATCAGCAGACTGTCTATGGTAACACAGCGGCTGAGCTTATTTTTCCAGACAAAATATCGTAAAAAAGCGAACCTGTGTCTGCGCCAGCGTATGCAATAAGGCCATATATTCGTAAATAATGTGAAAGCGTAAATTTACAAGTGTAAAACAGTGTTACATAAGCTGATGTCCATACAGGTTCCCTTTTACACGGTATATTATTGGCAATATAAGATCATCCATTATGTTATCTTACACGGCCTGATGGTAGTTTAATGGAATGCAGAAACCGATTGCCTCTGTGGAATCAATCAGAGAAGAAGATACAGCTGTTGGTTTCAAATGGTTCAAATGGCTCTGAATACTATGGGACTTAACATCTATGGTCATCAGTCCCCTAGAACTTAGAACTACTTAAACCTAACTAACCTAAGGACAGCACACAACACCCAGCCATCACGAGGCAGAGAAAATCCCTGACCCCGCCGGGAATCGAACCCGGGAACCCGGGCGTGGGAAGCGAGAACGCTACCGCACGACCACGAGATGCGGGCTGCTGTTGGTTTATTTATTGCTGGTTATGCGTATATTGCCTGTCGCCTTATCGCCCCACCTACCAAGGATGGATGAAGTGAAACTAAAAAAAGACATCGGCTGATACGAAAATTTCAACTCATCAAGGTACTGTCAGTTTGATATGAGGGGGAAAATTATAGCTGGAGACTAGGGGATGAATACAGGATGCAGCTACAAACGGAAGTGTGTCGCAGTAGTTATTCGGAGCTAAAGAGTCTTTCACAGGATAGCCTAGAGTGAAGAACTGCGTCTAACCAGTCTTCGGATAGAAAAAAAGGCAACAACAGCATCAAATGCGATAAAGAGGACCCTCGACCACAGACTTCACACCCTTTCACAGGGCGTACGTGTTAACAGTGGAACACTAAAGGGAGGAAAATATTTCGCTATCTCGAAACCAGCGCAAACTTTAATACGCGATCTATTATTCAGCGAAAATCATAATTTATAGATTAAGGGCTAATTAATTAATATAATGTCTCCCATGGTACATCATATACAAAATAACTACAAAACGTCCTGTTTTACATGCTAAACTGAAAATACCAGACTGGTGGGATTCGCGAATTAGTACCGACTGAACTCGTAAATTTTACGAGGGTTTAGTAATATATGGTTAAGTATCCGTATTCGACGTGACTTATCCTGAATTGTAAATTGTGCAGAAATCCGTGGCATATGTTGTGAACTAACAGCAGGAAAGCTGCTGCAACGGACGGGATTCCGTAAACTACTGCGCAAGTCCCTCATTTTCGTTCCGCCTTGTGCTCATTTCTCCTCTGACCACATCCAGTAGCGACAGAGAGCGTAATTTATGCCACTGTAAAATACGAACAAGTCAGGCGATGAGATCAACGGCTTTCACGGTTGGAATTTTCACACGGTTGAGAAAACCGCGTGATTTACATACCTAAAACAGAAAATGGCCGTGTCGGATATTTAGTCTCTGTGGTAACGTACTGGACCGCACAGGGAGTGCAAAATACACCAGGAAATTATGCAAATGGACTTCATCTGAATGTATCTAGGTAACTCGTCGCTTTATTCATGCGGCGATGAAGATCGGTGACTTACATTTCATAATTACAGTGCGACGGTAGCACGTGAAGGCGCGGTTTTGTAGTTATTTTGGAAACGGAGAAGAATAATCACACGGTAGTCGTTATTAAAGCTGATGAAATTGGATTTCATGAAATGAATCGTTGTTATCTCGGGGAAAATTCTAACTATGTCTTAATTCACACGATATCAGAATCAATGTAATTTTACCGACATCAGTATTGGCGTAGAACATTTCTCTATCTTTAAACAAAGGCAAAAATTTCATAATGAAATCTGAAACAGTACTAAAAACTTATGTTTATGTTTAGAATATTGTAATCAGCTTTATTTAAATATAATATTGATATTTAAGTTATGTTCCCGATGTTCGAGTACGTAAATCCGTGTTCTAATAATCAGTACTGAAGAGGTTTTTTGTGGCTAGCTTAGAGATAAATATCACTGGAGTTCAATGACATGCCTTCAGATTTTCTGTAAACTGAAAGAGCAGTGCCCTGATAATTTAATAATGGAAGGTAATGACAGCACCCATTTACAGAGTCATTTTATGAAATTGCTGCTGGGCAGGCGAGAGACTGATACAGTAACTTGTGATACTGATGAACAACATTCAGTTACAGTGTACGAAATTACAGGAAAAAAACTCAAAAATACCTTGACTAAACTGTGTACGAAAGAAAGTTTGGTGTGAAGAATTACGTGTTAGACCATTATACCTTTATAGAGATATTTGGGCACATAGAGCAATACCTAGTTATTGAAGCTCAGGTACACCAATTCCTGTCTATAAAAATAAGAGAAAAGGATCTCCCAAAATTATGAGAAAAGAGAACAAATTTTGCTCTACAACAGCCCGCCCAGTTCTTAGGAATTGGACAACATTTTAACAGCAAACTGGTTCAAATAACTCTAAGAACTATTGGACTTAACATCTGAGGTCATCAGTCCCCTAGACTTAGAACTACTTAAACCTAATTAACCTAAGGACATCACAAACATCCATGCCAAAGGCGGGATTCGATCCTGCGACCATGGCAGAGGCGCGGTTACGGACTGAAGTGGCTGGAACCGCTCGGCCACAGGGGCTGGCACTTTCCACAGCAGCAAGTAAAGTACATGTATCAGCTTTGACAGATCTATTACAACAATGTAGTCTAACGGTGATTTAGCAAGGGACGTTCATGTATGGACCTCCTATGTGTAGCCGAAAAATTAATAAAGTAAACGATTGCATTAGGATGAACTCTTTAAAAAGTTTAAAGCCCAGTAATACAAGCTACGAGCTGTGGCAAATATTAACTAGATCAGCTTCTTTATATACCAACGTCAAATATGTGATTTGTTCTCCTTCTCACACAAGTTCCGACATGGTTGCTAAGTTTCCTGCGACTATTTCTGGCTTATGTTATGTTCTAGCGGCTGCGAGAAAACAGGGCGCTGATTACATACTTCATTCTTTTGTTTTATCCATTTGGCTCTCTTCAATACTTAATTTATAAATCACATAATTTTGTTGGCTGAGTAAGCTTGTTATTATCGATATTATTGTATGTATAATGAAAAGCACTGCAAAAGTTTCTCAGTAACACACACACTGTCACTTTTGCTTTATACCGTTGTTAAAATACAACTTTTTTCGTGTTTTCATTTGTTATATTTTATCATTGTAACAACTTATACACGATATGAGCCCTCTATAGATTTTACCTACTGTTTTTTTTTCATTTTATTGCACCTTGTATAATTATAAAATTCACGAATATGTATAAGTTTAAAGTAGCGACATTTAATGTGCGTATGACATTAAAATATTTTATGCGTACTGTTCCTCATTTTATTTTCAAGAGCAGTGCTGTTAACAGTACGACTGCCGGCACTGTGACATAGTTTACATCATATTTTAAATATGTGTGATGAAGCTAAGCTGATTTTGGGTCTACTTGTTGATGCTGACACTGTCGATTCATTATATAATGAAACGTTGTAAAACAGTTGTGCCTCGTGATATTTTAAACGCGTGTTTCCACATATATTAATTTTATACTTATCTTTAAAGCATATTTCATTGCTTTAAGATGTAAACTATCCATAAGCTATACTTGTTTTCCCACGTTTTGCTGCATATTTGAAGAGGGTCCTAGCTGACCGACACCAGTAGTCTAAGAACCAAAAAGTATTGTAATCATGTATGAAAAAAAAAGCTCATTCTATGTAGTAGAATGAAATTTTCACTCTACAGCAGAGTGTGCGCTGATATGAAACTGCCTGGCAGATTAAACCTGTGTACCGGACCGGGACTCGAACTCGGGACCTTTGCCTTTTGCGGGCAAGTGCTCTACCAACTGAGCTACCCAAGCACGACTCACGCCCCGTCCTCATAGCTGCAATTCCGCCAGTACCTCGTATTCTACCTTCCAAACTTCACAGAAGCTCTCCCGCGAAACCTTGCAGAACTAGCGCTCCTGGAAGAAAAGATATTGTGGGGACATGGCTTAACCACAGCCTATGGGATGTTTCATTCTATGTGTTGGATGATGACTGAATTCTTTACGGAGTTGTCGATCTGTTCCTGCTGCCTTTATGTAGACCTTACGGTCCAAAGTTCCGCCACCATATTCGGTTACGTACAGTCGGCTTTCAAGGAAAACGCTTACTTAAAAGGAGAGACGCACCGAAGAATATGGCCAAGAAGAGAGATCACAGGACCAATACGGAACAAAAACTATAAAAGAGGTAAAGTTTTCCTCCTTCTTATTAATAAGATTACTGGTCGCACAGCACAGTTTTTGGCAAGACATGGTGTTGAAACGAGTTTTAAGCCCACAAGGAAAGTACCGCATATAAATTGGTTAGCACTGTAATTATGTGTGTCAGTAATTAGCGAAAATGGCTATAATATTCTGTGGAGTTGTGGCGAAGTATGTATTTGAATTACGAAAAGAAAAAAAAATGGGCCTCTCTAATCAGTCAAGATATCAAGTCGGTTTAAGAAGTACGTACTCTGTACTAGGTTGTTTCATTAGGACACCAGTGCCTCACCACTCCAATCTACTCCCCTACTGCCTGAGTGATAGCAGAGTGTGATTCAAACGAGGGGCAGGCCCATGCATAGACTATGGTGCATTATTTTGGTTTTGTGCACTGTCTTAATTTGTGCCGTTCCACATTGTAACTCGAAGGATGGATCATGGTCTGTCGAGGAGTGCTGAAAATATCTCGGCTTGCCAAAGAACAATAACTATATTAATTTGCTGAGAGGAGTATCTAATCTGAGGGAACTGTTCCCAAGCTGTTCCGTCAGCTGAGGAGGACTTGGACAGTGACCTTGTGTTGACCCCGGACATTATGGGAGAGATACGCGCCTCCTTTTCTGTTGTTCTGAACTTCTCTCTGAGGGGCAGGCCCATGTTGAGATGTTTGGTGGCAGTGTCTTCTCTAGGGCTCACGTGTGCGGAAATAGTCCGGTCTTGATAATCTTGGAAACGAGTGAAGGATCTTGGAGATGTAAATAAAGACCGTAAACTGAAAGGCGTTTGAGAGCATGCAGAGTAGGGTAATTAACCTACAGATCGAGGGTAGTTTTCTGTGTTGGCAGGAGGACTCAGAGCAGGCAAGTGAACCCTCATGAAGTCCAGTTAATGTGTCACCTGTCCAAGTTTAATAACGTGCTTGGAATCTGTTCAGTAAATTACCAAACTCATTACACCGTCTCGTGCAGGCGACTGAGCGTCTATCTCGGGACACCACTAATGTAGTTATTAATTTGTTTTGGTTGACAGTTCGCTTAGAAGATCGGGCTAGAGTTCTGAACGTTATTGCTTCAGTAATTTTTAAAGTTATTTTCCATCTCACTCATGGGATGCAGAGTAGATTGGCAAAAGAAGTACTTAACAAAGGCGAGAGCTTTGCTGAATTTAAAACTTGGTTACCAAGGGCAGAATGAGACGACTAACCAGTGTTTCTACCATGTGCGTTAGAGTGTGGAGTTTTTTATCCAATATATAATACGAAGGTTGGAACTTGAATAGTGGCACTATTTATTTACAGCTTGTACAAAATAGATAAGTCTTTCAAAGTTTTACTGACCTTCAAAGCAGTCACCAGCATTGTGTATGACCCGTTGCCAGCGATGTGGAAGTCGTAGCAGTGTCAGTTGTGTCGATAGTTCGAGCGGTGCGGTTTATTGCCAGACGAATTTGTTGCAGTTCTGCAGAGAATGCATAGAAGTGTTTTCTTCGGTTTAAAAATCGAGTTGAACTTAGAGGGCCTAAGTCAGGGGAGTGCAGTAGATGGTATAGCACTTAGCAGCCGCATCAGTCAAACAAATCAGTAACAGCTTGCACCGTACGTGCTTGAGCATTGTCCTGCTAAATGATGGTCAGGTCCTGCACAAAGTGTCATCACTTCTGTCTCTAAGCTGGTCGTAGTTTGTATTCCAAAAAGAACAGCATAGAGACAGAAGTGATGACACTTTCTGCAGGACCTGACCATCATTTCACAGGACAGTGCTCAAGCACGTACAGTGCAAGCTGTTACTGATTTGTTTGACTGATGGAGATGCTAAGTGCTATACAACCTACTACACTCCCCTGACTTAAGCCCTCGTAAGTTCAACCTGATTTCCAAACAGAAGTAAACACTTCCGTGCATTCGCTTCAGAACTGCTACAAATTCGTCGGGCAATAAACCGCGCCGCTCGAACTGTCAACGCAACTGGCACCGCTAAGAGTATCCTACGACTTCCACATCGATGGCAACGGGTTATACACAGTGCTGGTGACTGCTCTGAAGGTCAGTAATACTTTGAAACATGTATCTATTTTGTACGAGCTGCAAATAAATAGTTGCCACGATTAAAGTTACAACCCTCGTAGATGTTAGAACTGCGAAAATCACTTCGGGAATTATAGTTTCAGAGGGCGAAGCAGTGGCAAATATTGTGGATGTTATGGACCTGGAGGATCGCTCACGTATTTTGTATGGTACTCAACCGCAGACCTTCTGGGAATTAAACAAGTTGATCACCAATAAGTAAAATGTACGTTTACTGATGGAAAGAGGAATCTCAAGTTCGAAGGAGTAAAGCCAAGAATGGAGAAACTCATCACGTCAGGTTCTACGCCCTTGTCTGTACCGAATATTAGGAGAAATTACTATCGTTGTCACCAGGATATTTGGTGCATAATTGTCCGATAGCGAGGGAGAAAATCTGGAGGAGAGCTGACGCCGGGCCGGTGCAAGCCGGTTTATGAACCTGCACAGATTACTGAGGAAGAAGAAGAAGATCAAAGCCTTCAGCCGAGTTAACCTACCTTTTGTTGCAGTTAATATTAATCAAACATTGGTATGTGCGCTGCAGTAACATTTCACTGATTGACTGGAACTGATTTTATTGTATGTCGTGTATTCTAAAATCACCAGGCGTCAGACAACCTGACGAAGTGTGTCGTTCTGTAGATTGCAAAATTACTGGTGTCGTGGCTCACGTGAGGCTATTCAAGACTGTCCTGACCTGTAGACTTTACTGTAATGATGGGGCTGAATGTGAGCATACTGTTAGGATGTGATTTCTTTGAACGTAGTGGTTGTGTGTTGCATTTTGTTCAGTGGTCGATTTCCTTTAAGTTCAGTCCGAGTCAGAAGATATTTTGGTGTACACACCTACATTCCGCTGGGATATACTCAGCTAATGCTGAGGAGTCAGTGTTCAAAACATGTCTGGACACGGATTAGAAAAGTGATCTATTGTGGATGTTGAATCACTATCCTGATGTAGTTACAGAGAAACAAGACTGAATATAAGATCCTACTCGCGACCAGGCACCAGTACAGAAGACACCATATTGGTTATCCCCACCCAAGACGAAAAAATTGCCCAAGATCATTGACCAACAATTGGCGTATGTCAGAATCTGACCATCCGTTTTGCCTTATGCATGTACCCAAGCCTAGTGGGGAGGGCTGCAGACCAGCAGTCGAATATCGTAATCTAAATTTGCAAGTTCTTCAAGAATTAGTGCTTCTTGCTGATTTCGTAACTGCTTTTTTGGTTATCCGGTGGTAGGTACTTCGCGGTGTTAGACGTCTGTAAGCCGATCACCAGGTTCCCACGGCAGAGGAATTGAAGCTGATAACTGCCTTTCCTATGAAGTGGATTCTGTTCGCGTAGGATATAGTGCCGTTCGGCTTGGCTGCCAGGGTAGCCGTGTTGTCTAGACTGTTAGATATGATTTTAGGTAACTGAAAGTTGAAATGCGTTTACAACTACTTCAGCGACGTTATTATTTACACATAAACTTTTGAGATACATTTAATTCACATTGAGCAAGTGCTTCAGTGCTTTAGGGAGGCAGGGAACGGTTAAGCCGTCCTAGGTTACTAGGGCTAAGCGAGAATTTCCTCTTTGGAACACATTATGTCCGGAGGGGGGACTAGTATTGACAACACCTGAACTAAAACTATTTGCGAAATCCCTAGGCCTTAAGAGAAGAAAGGTGTCACATGATTCATAGTCGTAGCAAATTTTTTCACTAATGCATAGCCACTTTTGCACAATTGACGTTGCACCTTAATCAGCCGTGGCGAAATGGATCCCCTTTCAGTAGGGGGACTCGTCGCTTTGAAACACGGGATGACTAGTGCTCCAGTGTTGGATCAAATTTTGAACACAAGTTTATGTTACAGACAAATGGGACAAATTCTTTTATCGCTGTGATGTTATTACAGGAAAATGGGGGAAAGAGAAGACTCATCACTTATGCGTCTCAGTCATTGTCAGAAGCTGATGTTAAGTACTCCGTCTAACAGCTGGAGGTCCTCGCCGTACTGTTCAGGCTGGAGCGTTTTACGTTCCTTTTTGGCTTTTAAACTTTTCCAAGTGGTGACTGAAACCAAATTCTGACTTGGATACTGGTCAGGCCGCATACGACAATACGCATCTCCAGGTGGGTAGTCCGTGATTCTGCTTTTAACTTTTCTGTGAAAAGTATTAGGGGCTCTGAAAATAGCGACCCTGACTCCTTAAGCCACATGTTCAGTAGTGATGAGAAGGAGCAGGTTAAGTTCATGGAGGAGAGTGAGAAAGGTGTGTTGGGAGAAATACTGGAATTATTCAATGGTTTGTGGAATAAACAACAGAGTGATGAGAGTTTGAGTAGTATGTGGGAACGCATCGAGAAAGGGGAGGGAGGGCCAGAGTATTCCTTGTATGAAGGGCTACTATGTTTCAGGACCCGTTATGATGGGAAGGATAAGATTTTCCTACCCACGCCATTAGTTGCCCAGTGTTTCACTACATCTACCAGTCCCGTGTGGGGGATATTTGAAGTGTATAAGACGACATGCACATTAAGAAACATCTGACCTGCCCCTCCCTGAACAGCGATATTAGAAGGTGGTGGGGAAACGGGAGGACTGTTTGCAAACCAAGCAAAATTTGAACACCTGAATACTTGAGCTTCATTCTGATCGGATTGAACATCCAATGGACAAAGTCTTTACAGACCAAATGGGTTCCCTATCCTGCACCGAGCTGGGTAATAGATATGTTCTAGTTATTGCAGATGCTTAGACCCATTTTGTTTGGCTCTCTCCAAGTCGGGATTGTAAGAGCACCAACATAGTGCGACTGTTCCCTCAAGTATTTTATTTGTTTGGTAACCCTAAGATTTCTGTAAGTGATAATACCACATCGCTGAACACTTGTGAATTTAGAAACTTTTGTTTTGGTACAGTGCATAAGCATGGCACTCTTTACCGCCCACAGCTATTTGTGTAACATCTCCATCGCAATCTTAAGGCCACACTAATTATTTACCACAATAAAGCTCAGATGAAGTGGGATGAGGCTCTGGCATGTTTAAACGTCGCCTTTAATACTTCTGTGCACAAAACCCGCAAGAGCACAACTTCTAAATTGAAATTTCCTTTTGCCGTGAATTCACCACTGTTCAATTTGCGGTTCATTAACGATCTGTTCCGAGCACATAACAACCTGGATACCATTTTCAATAACTGGGAGACTGATCGTAATTATATCCGGTTGGTATACCGGACAGAGGCAGCACGATATAATGAAGACAGGAGCCTGCCTCGTTGCGGGTTGGGAGAGTGTTTTATCCAAACGAAATTTGGGCGCACAGCCGAGGGACTGATAAGGTCACATCCAAGATGTTTCAGAGATTTTAAAGTCCGTATAGGGTGACTCAGGTGATACCACCAGTAAACTTTTATCATCCACGATCCTTCCTCTCAGAAGTTACTTTGGGAAAACATAGCTCAACACACGTATGTGAGGCAGGCATGACGAAGATGGTGGGAGTCGGACAAGATTAGACCTGACGACACCCGCCCCCCCTTTCCCTGTTCCACCTTAAAGGGAGGAAGTGGTGAAGCGTTGCATGAGGGCTTAATTATAATAATGAAGATATAATTTTAGTAGCTGTATGTCCGGTTACGAAGTGTCGCATCCGGTTGGCCGTGAGTAGTATTAGTACACAATCTGACTGCATAGAATAACAACAAAGAATGAAAGGAAATTTCCGTTAACACAATTAATTAATTAAGTCCCCAGCAAGTATAAAAGCTACGAAACAACAAAGCACAAGTGTAACTGTTCTGTGTGTGGAAGTGTGATTCAACGTACGCATCTGGCACGGTTCTTCCTCAATACGACAAGATGCTTTAAACGCCATTTACAATGAAGTAATTTAAAAAAACCAGAAATACTATGATTGCACATAGAAACCAGAATTACGCTCTAATACATGAACACATGCCAGATGCTTTGTTGACTGAACCTGTGACCATGAGGCATTGTTATTTAGGAACTTTGAAATAAAAGAATTTTTGTTACCTTCATATATATTGACGAAAAATACACTCAGATCATTACAACATCCCCAATCGAACAGTATCTACTGTCTCACCCAACAGAACAACTGCACACGACATACTCACAACTAGTACTGCTATCGACATCCTCTCAACAAGCGCTGCCCACGGCAACTTCTGAACTACTACTGCCCAGTGGAGGCGGTGGAATCATACTCTTTGGCGCAATCTCTGGCGCTGTGACTCAGTGTAGCCACCTTTCAGCGTACGCAAGTTTTTTGGCAAGGCGGCGAATGGTTCATCAAGTGCCGCTTCTTGATTTTGACGACCTCGGATTTGCAGAGAACGCCATGAACTGCCGAAAACGTGGATGTAGAGGTCGTGTTTACATCTGAAGAGTGCAGACGCCCGTTGTAGGCTGTTCAGCAGGCCACAACACTGCTGATATCGGCTGAGCAACGTCGTAAGGAGGCGGTAGATGCTGGAATAGGCGGTTGTCATGCATTAGCAGTCACGTTTGACAGCCGTTTGAGATTTCACATATGGCACCTGACCATTAATTGGTCGACTACGTTACAGAGAGGACCATGTGTTATGGCCAAGTAGTTTTAAATGCAGCCGGCCGGAGTGGCCGAGCGGTTCTAGGCGCTACAGCCTGTAACTGCGTGACTGCTACGGCCGCAGGTTCGAATCCTGCCCCGGGCATGGATGTGTGTGATGTCCTTAGGTTAGTTAGGTTTAAGTAGTTCTAAGATCTAGGGGACTGATGACCTCAGAAGTTAAGTCCCATAGCGCTCAGAGCCATTTGAACCATTTTTTAAATGCACTATGATAGACCGTTACCTTGCGGTTCATGTATGTTTACCTGAGTCGCGTGAATTCTTGAGAGCCTGCGTGAGAGGATGTGTTTTTGTTTGTCGACTATTTTAATCTCAGTATCAGCAAACTATTTCGTTGTGTTATGGACGCAAAATTAACTACTGCTGAGGCACTTCTTTTTTTTGTGTGGGGGGGGGGGGGGGGATGACCATCTGATATGTTTTGATGGAGACTTTCACCGGCTAAACACGTGTCTGTGGTAATAATAAATTAGGATCGTTAATCGGCTATTTGAATTGAGTGGCTTGTCATGATGTTGGGAATTGAATTGCGACTTGAAACTGTCTCACTAAAAAGCATGAGTGATTTCAGATTCTTTGAATAATTGTCTAGGCTACGTTACGTGAAAAATCTAACGAGTATAAGCTACTGTTGTAAGCTGTTTGGCCTGAAGCAGTTGTTGTTGCCAAAACTTCGTTGTATAACGTCTCTCTACCTTGTTCATCAAGACATTTTGATTTTGTTGTTTATCTGGTAAATATTTGGCTGTTGGTTACTTTGTTATGAATTTCTTTGACTGCTAGCCTAATTCAAATGCTGGAGAGGTCGTCAGGTGCGTATTTCTGAATCACTCTAAATTTCCGTCTTGGTTTAATTTCAGGTGATGACTGTTTCATTTATTTGACAAATTATTTCGTCTTACTTCAAATTAACTGTATGCCTGTCTTGGTGTAAAGTTTAAAGCAGCAGCTACTGTTGATCTCTGAAGTTTGAGTTAACTTTGCCTGATGACCTTCAGTAATACGTATAGTGAAATCCGCTTATGCTTCGATAGATTACGCGTCGTGTGTCATGCAAAACTGTTTAATCAGGTACCTTTCTAAATTCTCAAGATATCAGGTTTGTGTGATAAATTCATATTGTGTACTAGATTGTCTCATTTTGGCAAAAGCATCTTACCTCTGCAGCCTAGTGCCATGCCGCCTAACCTACACGACGGAAGCTCGTCCTTTGCTTGTGTGTTGCCGTGCGGTACGGGATCCTGACTTGACAGGAATGACGGACGATATCGAAACCGTCCAGAGAAGGGCAGTACGCTTTGAAGTCTCGCGAGATAGGGGGGAAAGTGTGCCGGATATATTATGCGAGTGGGAGTTGCAATCAGAAAAACAAAGGTGTTTTGCGTTGCGGTGAGATGTTCTCACGCAATTTTGATATCCAACTTTCCCCTCTGAATGTGAAAATATTTTACTGTCGTCAGCCTCCATAGCAAGAAGTTATTGTAATAAAATGAGAGACATCAGAGAGGTTACAGAAAGATTTAACTGTTCATTTTTCCCACCTGCAGTTGGAGAGCGGAACGTAATTTTATCTTATTTTATGACTGACGTCTACTACTTATCGATATCTTGTTGACTATGAACGATAGGTTATTCCCTTCTCTTTTTCTGACTGAATATATGACGATTTTATTTCAACTGATGATGCAACTAAAACGCTTTGAAATCGGTCATTCCTGTAAATAAAAGTCTTACAGCTAATGCATCCTTACAAAATGGTAGAGAAATACTCTGATGGTGGTTCAAATTGCAGAGTAGTGAAATGTGAGGTTCATTCAAATGAAACTTGGTCAGTGCGTCTACCTTTGCCTTACACGTAATGTGGCACCACGTTACTGCGGGTATGGTGGCGTCAATTATTGGTAGAGAGACTGAAGCGTGCGCACCGTTTAGTTTACATAGCGCCATTGTTGTTCAAAAATGGTTCAAATGGCTCTGAGCACTATGGGACTTAACATCTGAGGTCATCAGTCCCTTGGAACTTAGAACTACTTAAACCTAACTAACCTAAGGACATGACACACATCCATGCCCGAGGCAGGATTCGAACCTGCGACCGTAGCGGTCGCGCGGTTTCAGACTGAGGCGCCTAGAAACGCTCGCCCACACCGGCCAGCGCCATTGTGGTTTCGCGCCGAAAAGAAGGTGATCACATAAACTATCGTCCACTACCGAACATGCAGGCGAGTAAGCAGGAACAACGAGGAGTGATTCGATTTTCGGCGGCGGAGGGAGTTGGAGGCCGTGAAATGTATCGACGGATGAAGGCTGTGTACGGTGAGTACAGTCTGAGGCGTTCAAGTGTTGTGGAATGGCGCAAACGATTCCTTGAGGGGCGCGAGTCACTGGAAGACGATGCTCGTCCTAGGCAGGCTCATCGTGTCATCACACCGGAAGTGCTTGCAGAAGTGAATGCTCTAGTCTTGGAGAACCGTAGAATCACCGTGACGAGATCCACAGTAGAATGTATCAACACTTCAACTTTCGAAAAATCTGTGCGCAATGGGTTCCCCACCAACTGGCCGCATAACAGCGTAATACTCGAATGGCGCTGTCTTTGAATCATCAGCAACGTCATCATGAAGAGGAACACGGCTTTCTGTCGGGTTTTGTCACAGGTGACGTCACCATTTTGAAACGGAAAACAAGCGTCGTTTGCCCTGTGTCAGCAGATAAATATGATCTTGCAGCGCATGTTGTTCAGAAATACGATGCAATGCTCCTTGGTATTTATGTCCCTGAAATTTCATTATCGTCATTCCACTAAACAGCTGACGTTTGCCAACATTCGCAACTGTGAATATATTCTATGTA
Organism: Schistocerca americana; assembly: GCF_021461395.2. Taxonomy (NCBI): domain Eukaryota; kingdom Metazoa; phylum Arthropoda; class Insecta; order Orthoptera; family Acrididae; genus Schistocerca; species Schistocerca americana. Next base: position 626,891,153 of record NC_060122.1, read on the forward strand.
TTTTATAACGTATATAGTCACATATATGTCCGAAAGAACACTGCATCGTTTTTCCGAATAACGAAGGCAATGAAATATAGCAAGATCAGTGTGTATTTAGCAGAAATGCAGAATACGCATATAAATACAGACCCCACAACTTACAGTTAGAAGGTAGGTTAAAGGAAGGTAAACGCACATTTAATGCTAACACCTTCTTTTCATTAGATATAATCAAACACCGCTTCAGAACATTAGCCGGATTCAGGCAACTTTTGTCATCAACGGTACTAAGATAGGAAATGCCATTCCGCTATGTAGACTGGAGTACACTCTAAAATCTGAAGTTATCAACTGCAGATCCGAAGGCTATGCACCTCTTCTACAGATACAAAATTACATTTATAAGGCTCGAAGTGAGGCGTGGTACCTTTATATCGATCCTGTCTGGAGCCTGCGTATCGCGAGAATGACTTACGCATGCACAGTGACATATGGTCTGAAGCGGGTTCAGTCGATTCCATAGTTCTAATTTTCATCCACGAGAGTAGAGTAGCTGACAGAGACATTCAAGAAACAGGTCAAGAGAATGTTTTCCTTGAATCGTTCTGTTTATTTCTTGAAGGCTTTTTTGTTTATTTATAATTGAGCAGTTTTGTGTACGGTTTTCGTAGTGTGAATGATGCGAGAATGTGTTTTAAAGTAAATATGTAGCTCATTGTTATACTGACAAACACTGTACAAAATACCGTGAGAAATTTTTAAGACACTGCGAATGCAGGCGACGAGGAATTTTGTATCATAATATGTTAAGTAAGTTATGGTAAAAGAAAAGCTTATTCGACTGCAAATGAAGATAGTTAATAACGTATAAATAAAATATCAGAATGTAAAACATTTATTTCGGGAGAAAGTACAATTCAGAAGTGTGTTATTTGTCGAATGGTTAGTCACGAAAAGCGCGGAATAACGCGGCAGAATAATGTTCTTCTATTGGCATTAAAGAAAACTGACCAATCAGAACGAAATATTCTCGCACGTCTTTTCTCTTGGAGATAGAGAATGCTTACAACAGTCGGAAGAGTTGGACCTCAGCCTTTCAATGGTACGGTCGTATGAGCTCCGAAGTAAATTATAGTTTGCTGGTTTTAGATATGGCACATGTCTCAAAAATGTTTTAAAGTAAAGGCATATCCATTGCGGTGTACTTTTTTAGAAAGTACTGCTTTTTCAGTAATTTTGCGAATGAGAAAATGCATTAATTCCGCGTGGCACATTGAGCAGATCGGTGACTAAAAACTTGAGTGCATTAGACACTGATAAATTTAATAGCATGGCGAGCATTTTCATTTAAGAACAATCTGTGCTTCGAAGTTTTCATTTTTCTGGAAATACTTTACCATAAAATTGCTAACGTGAATGCTAACGTGAATGTTAGGATTAACATTGGCTTGGCAGGGAACTTGTAATTCTAAACTTCAGAATATACCGAAGTTTTGCCAGCACTTCCACCTTTCATTCAACATTAAGACCTTTTCTCGATTTTTAGAGTAGTTTCGTTGTATACAGCCCGGTGCGGATCGCAGTACGGTAGGTTTCTGCTCGGCTTTCCTACCGGCGATCTGCTGCGACGACTTCATAGGTATGTGCAGGTAAAAACTCAGAAAGGAACAGCACCGCCGCATGAGTGGGAAACAGTAATGTAGAAGGGGATGACTAGTTGTTGTTGTTGTGGTCTTCAGTCCTGAGACTGGTTTGATGCAGCTCTCCATGCTACTCTATCCTGTGCAAGCTTCATCTCCCGGTACCTACTGCAATCTACATCCTTCTGAATCTGCTTAGTGTATTCATCTCTTGGTCTCCCTCTACGATTTTTACCCTCCACGCTGCCCTCCAATACTAAATTGGTGATCCCTTGATGCCTCAGAACATGTCCTACCAACCGATCCCGTCTTCTGGTCAAGTTGTGCCACAAACTTCTCTTCTCCCCAATCCTATTCAATACTTCCTCATTAGTTATGTGATCCACCCATCTAATCTTCAGCATTATTCTGTAGCACCACATTTCGAATGCTTCTATTCTCTTCTTGTCCAAACTATTTATCGTCCATGTTTCACTTCCATACATGGCTACACTCCATACAAATGCTTTCAGAAATGACTTCCTGACACTTAAATCTATACTCGATGTTAACAAATTTTTCTTCTTCAGAAAAGCTTTCCTTGCCATTGCCAGTCTACATTTTATATCCTCTCTACTTCGACCATCATCAGTTATTTTGCTCCCCAAATAGCAAAACTCCTTTACTACTTTAAGTGTCTCATTTCCTAATCTAATTCCCTCAGCATCACCCGACTTAATTCGACTACATTCCATTATCTTCGTTTTGCTTTTGTTGATGTTCATCTTATATCCTCCTTTCAAGACACTGTCCATTCCATTCAACTGCTCTTCCAAGTCCATTGCTGTCTCTGACAGAATCACAATGTCATCAGCGAACCTCAAAGTTTTTACTTCTTCTCCATAGATTTTAATACCTACTCCGAATTTTTCTTTTGTTTCCTTTACTGCTTGCTCAATATACAGATTGAACAACATCGGGGAGAGGCTTCAACCCTGTCTTACTCTCTTCCCAACCACTGCTTCCCCTTCATACCCCTCGACTCTTATAACTGCCATCTGGTTTCTGTACAAATTGTAAATAGCCTTTCGCTCCCTGTATTTTACCCCTGCCACCTTTAGAATTCGAAAGAGAGTATTCCAGTCAACATTGTCAAAAGCTTTCTCTAAGTCTACAAATGCTAGAAACGTAGGTTTGCCTTTCCTTAATCTTTCTTCTAAGATAAGTCGTAAGGTCAGTATTGCCTCACGTGTTCCAGTGTTTCTACGGAATCCAAACTGATCTTCCCTGAGGTTGGCTTCTACTAGTTTTTCCATTCGTCTGTAAAGAATTCGTGTTAGTATTTTGCAGCTGTGACTTATTAAACTGATAGTTCGGTAATTTTCACATCTGTCAACACCTGCTTTCTTTGGGGTTGAAATTATCATATTCTTCTTGAAGTCTGAGGGTATTTCACCTATCTCATACATCTTGCTCACCAGATGGTAGAGTTTTGTCAGGACTGGCTCTCCCAAGGCCGTCAGTAGTTCCAATGGAATGTTGTCTACTCCGGGAGCCTTGTTTCGACTCAGGTCTTTCAGTGCTCTGTCAAACTCTTCACGCAGTACCGTATCTCCCATTTCATCTTCATCTCCATCCTCTTCCATTTCCATAATATTGTCCTCAAGCACATCGCCCTTGTATAGACCCTCTATATACTCCTTCCACCTTTCTGCTTTCCCCTCTTTGCTTAGAACTGGGTTTCCATCTGAGCTCTTGATATTCACAAGTCGTTCTCTTATCTCCAAAGGTCTCTTTAATTTTCCTGTAGGCAGTATCTGTCTTACCCCTAGTGAGATAAGCCTCTACATCCTTACATTTGCCCTCTAGCCATACATGCTTAGCCATTTTGCACTTCCTGTCGATCTCATTTTTGAGACGTTTGTATTCCTTTTTGCCTGCTTCATTTACTGCATTTTTATATTTTCTCCTTTCATCAGTTAAATTCAATATTTCTTCTGTTACCCAAGGATTTCTACGGACGGATGACTAGTATGGCTTCACAAACCGACTGCGAGACGAGAGTCGTAAATACTGAACGTTTACTGGTACCTTAGCTAACACTTCACCATTACCTGACGAAACAGATGCGTGTGTGGATTAATTCATCTGCGTTGACTAGGGGTGTCCGCGTATTCGCGTCTTTCCTATTGATCTAGCGGTAAAGCGCGTGCCAGGAAACTGAGAGGTTGCAGATCCGAATTCCTAAGCGACCATGGAAATGTTCGTTCTGTTTGTAATCTAGCCTTCACCTCTCAGCGTTATGTGGAATCGCTTTGCTGTAGGTTCCCTTTCCCAGAGGGGTATCTGGCGTCAGTTAGGGACAAGTAAGTCTCTGAAGTGGCGTCTAATTGAAAGACTAGCACTTGACCCTTGAGCCAAACTCGATTACTGTTATTTAGGAATATCAGCAGACCGTTGTAATTATCTGCAGCTGCCTTAGCAGAGACTAAAAGAAAGCTTTACACTGACGTAATAAAAGTCATGGGATGGCGCAATGGACGCGCACTGATGGCGGTAGTATAGCGTACGCGAGGTAAAAAGGGCAGCACGTTGATCGAGCTGTCATTTGTACTCAGGGGATTCATATGAACAGATTTCCGATGTGACTGTGGCCGCTTGATGGGAATTAACTGCATTTGAAGCGGAGTGGTGGCTGGAGCGAGACAGCTGGGGCACTCCATTTTGCAGATCATTAGGGAATTCAATATTCCTAAATCTACAGTGTCAAGAGTTTACCGAGAATACCACATTCCAGACATTACCTCTGGCCAAGGACAACGCAGTGACTGAAGGCCTTTCCTTAACGACCACGAACAGCAGCTTTCGAGACAGTTGTCAGTGCTAACAGACAAGCAACACTTCGTCAAATAATGGAAGACATCAATCAGGGTCATAAGACGAAAGTATCCATTAGAACAGTTGGAGGAAATGTGGCGTTAATGGGCTATGGTAGCAGACTACCGAAGCGAGTGCCTTTGTTAACAGCACGACATCGCCTGCAGCGCCTCTCGTAGGCTCGTGACAATATCGATTGGATCTTAGACTACTCCAGAACCGTGGCCTAATCGGATGAGATCTTATTTCTGTTGGTAAGAGACGATGGTGGGGTTCGCTGTGTGAGGCAGACCCCACGAACCAACTAACCCATGTTGTCAAACAGGCACTATGCAAGGTGGTGGTGATTCCATAATGTTGTGGGCTGAGTTTACATGGAATGGACTGGTCCAGCTGAAACGATAATGGATTGTAAATGGTCGCGTGGGGATATTCGGAGACCATTTTTAGCCATTTATGGACTTCATGTTCCCAAATAGCGATGGAATTTTTCAGAATGACAATGCGCCACGTCACTCGGCCACAACCGTTCGCGATTGCGGCTACCTGTCGTAAGGCTATGTTAAAGACGAGGTGTACAACATTGACACTAAAACTATTGCTGAGCTAAAAATAGCCATTCAGGAGGTCATGAACAGCATCGATGTTCCGACATTTCAGCGGGTCATGCAGAATTCCACCATTCGTCGGAGCCACATCGTCGCCAATGATGGCAGGCAAATCGAGCATGTCATAACCTAGATCTGAATATCTGTAGTGACGTATACATGTTGAATAAAGTATGTGCGCGCTGTAGTTTATAACTAATTTTCGTTTTTCTTTTGCATATAGTTTAATAATTGTCACACTCCATATACCATATCGGTAGCATATGCTCACAGCAGGGACAAACAGACCGCAGCCCATGGACTGCATTGGGCCTGCCATAGATCTGATGTGCCCCACTCTTACCGTTCGTTTCCTTACGTTTTTGCTTAACTCATGTTTCTTTCCCTTCCGTAAGGGACAGAGACATCCAGAGCAGAACTTAGTTATTTCGAGCCACGCCAATTAAGCTGACACTGGGGCAGTGGGAACCTTATTCGAAATACCAACATATAGTCCAACAAAATTGAAACTCAGGTAGCTCTCTGGTATGAATGTGCTCAGTCTGCCCCGCTTTTTGAGTGGGCCTTCACTTATGATGAAAAGAAAGCTAACAAAATTTCGGACTTTTCCTGTTGTTTTTAAAGATTCCTCCTAAAGTAAGCATTAAATCAAAAAAGGTAAAAGTTAACTCAAATGCAGAACATTAAATTCTAATGATTTAATTACGTAAGTAAGAGGACAAATCATAGAGCTCATATATTGATTCAACTGATTGCCCTGTGATTCTTCTGATGTTTGTGTGGTACTTGTACTTTCATTACGCTTTAATCTGTTGCAGATGTAACACTTGGTAATGGCCTAAGACCGAAATCTAGATTGTGGAATAAAAACTGTTGTACACTCAAATGTCGGTTATATCTTTCAGCAAAAAATGTAATTCTGCATCGATTCAGTACCAAAACGTAGTTATTAATTAAATTTTCCTATAGACTAGCTAAGTCAGAAAAAAAGTAATTTTCATTGTTTTCCAACAACGCTCATTTCGTAGCTACAAAACATGTAGCATATGACGGAAAATTTTATAAGAGAAAAGTTGCGGAGAATAAAATTGTGTTTTCAACAAGTCAATGGAAGTGACAGAAACGTAGCTGGTAAGTAAATATCGCCATTATTCAGTTATATCTAAATCACTTAGTTAACGACAGACATCAACGTTGTACGAGGGGCGTTCAATAAATAGTGCAAAACGTTTTTTTGTTCTAAGGGATGTTGGTTTTATTCAGGATTCCAATACACCATATTATTCCCTAGTCTTCTGGCTTAAAAATCACATTTTGCAACATAATCTGCTTTCACTGCGACAGCCTTACGTCACCTAACCGGGAGGGCCTGTATGCCGTCTTGGTCCTACTCTATTGGTGGACGTCGGAGCCAACGTCTTGTTGCATCTGTAACCTCTCCATCATCCACCTACATCTACATCTACATCTACATGGATGCTCTGCAAATCACATTTAAGTGCCTGGCAGAGGGTTCATCGAAGCACCTTCACAATTCTCTATTATTCCTATCTCGTACAGCGCGCGGAAAGAATGAACAGCTATATGTCTCCGTACGAGCTCTGACTTCCCTTATTTTATCTTGGTGATCGTTTCTCCCTATGTAGGTCGTTGTCAACAAAATATTTTCGCATTCGGGGGAGAAAGATGGTGATCGGAATTTCGTGACGAGATTCCGTCACAAGGAAATACGCCTTTGTTTTAATGATTTCCAGCCCAAATCCTGCATCATTTCTGTTACACTCTCTCCCATATTCCGCGATAATACAAAACGGGCTGCATTTCTTTGAACTTTTTCCATGTACTCCGTCAGTCCTATCTGGCAAGGCACAGCAGTATTCTAAAAGAGGGCGGACAAGCGTAGTATAGGCAGTCTCCTTAGTAGGTCTGTTAAATTTTCTAAGTGCCCTGCCAATAAAACGCAGCCTTTGGTTAGCCTTCCCCACAACATTTTCTATGTGTTCTTTTCAATTTAAGTTGTTTGTCATTTTAATACCTAGGTATTTAGCTGAATTTACGGCTTTTAGATTAGACAGATGTATCCAGTAACCGAAGTAACGAGTTCCTTTTCGCACTCATGTAGATGACTTCACACTTTTCGTTATTTAGGGTCAACTACCACTTTTTGCACCATTCAGATATTTTCTTGTAAATCGTTTTTCAGTTTGTTTTGATCTTCTGAGACTTTATTAGTCGTTAAACGACAGCGTCATCTGCAAACAACCGAAGACGGCTGCTCAAATTGTCTCCCAAATCGTTTCTATAGATAAGGAACAGCAAAGGGCCTATAACACTACCTTGGGGAACGCCTGAAATCATTTCTGTTTTACTCGATGACTTTCCGTCAATTACTATGCACTGTGACCTCTCTGACAAGAAATCGCAAATCCAGTCACATAACTGAGACGATATTCCATAAGCACGCAGTTTCATTACGAGCCGCTGGTATGGTACAGTGTCAAAAGCCTTCCTGAAATCCAGGAACACGGAATCGATCTGATATCCCTTGTCAATAGCACTCAGCACTTCCTGTGAATAAAGTGCTAGTTATGTTTCACAGGAACGATGTTTTCTAAACCTATGTTGACTGTGTGTCAATAGACCGTTTCCTTCGAGGTAATTCATAGTGTTCAAACACAATATACGTTCTAAAATCCTGCTGCATATCGACGTTAACGGTATGGGCCTGTAATTTAGTAGATTACTCCTACTACCTTTCTTGAATATTGGTGTGACGTGTGTAGCTTTCCAGTCTTTGGGTACGGATCTTTCGTGGAGCCAACGGTTGTTTATGATTGTTAAATATGGAGCTCATGCATCAGCATACTCAGAAAGGAACCTACTTGGTATACAGTCTAGACCAGAAGACTTGCTTTTATTAAGTGATTTGATTTGTTTCACTACTCCGAGGATATTTACTTCTACATTACTCATTTTGGTAGCTGTTCTCGATTCGAATTCCACGTACTGCTTTCCGCAGAGGGCATCCTTCAATTCCCCACTGATGCCTTCGTTTCTCTTTATAGTCATCTGTCAGGCCGCGAGAAACCCAGCGGCCACACATCTTTGTGTACCCCAACTATCGGCACGGTAGCTCAGCGTGTTCGGCGAGAGAACTGGTTGGCCTCTGTAATAAAAAAACTGAGTAGAAGGATCAATAAACGAACTTAAACGGATGTCCTGTGACGTCCGCAACGAGAAAACACAACGACCAAGTACGAAAAAAAAAAAAAAAAACCGCGAACGAGTATTTTAGCGCTACGAGCAGAAACGTTCACTTGTGTAGCGAGGTGTTTAACTGTGATCCGTCGATCGCCGCGAATGAGAGTTTCCGCACATTCCAACACTGCAGGAGTCACAGTTGTCTGCCACCATACGGCACCTTAGGGATCGGACTGGTTAGCGCGAACTTGTTGCGATGATGACAGACAGACACATTGTCCAACGACTAACTGCGCTTTTGTTCGCTGACAGTTCTCCGAAGACCCTCTGCTGCGTCACAAATTTGAACTTCGTGAAATCATTGGATCTGGAGCGGAAATTCTACAATGTCCCACAGTAAGTTCCGCATTTTTCAACAGAAACTGGCCGACAAAAAAATGTGTTGCATTAATTACTGAATGCCTCTTATATATCCCATTCAATTAATTTTTCCTATCATCACTTTATTATTGTTTGTTACTTGTACGTAATCCTAACCTACACTTTACCTAGACGCTCATAAAAGCTTAGAATACTTTTAAATCAGCAGAATAATATTCTATAACAGACAAAATATACGTTCACAAAGCTGTTAGTGAAAAGAAATACGATAACTTTACTATCGTTTTATTGGGTATAAATAAGCTTAATTCCATTAACAACAAACTGAATTCCATATGGTTATATTCTTACATAATTATGCTGACATAATACATTACTTCGAGCAGATAGTTAGAGAACCAACTCGTGAAGCTAACGTTTGAGACCTCATAGCAACAAATAGACCGGAACTTTTCGACTCCGTGAATGTAGAAGAGGGTATCAGTGATCATAAGTCAGTGGTTGCATCAATGACTACAAGTGTAATAAGAAATGCCAAGAAAGGAAGGAAAATATATTTGCTTAACAAGAGTGATAGGGCACAAATCGCAGAATATCTGAGTGACCACCATCAAACGTTCATTTCTGAGGAAGAGGATGTGGAACAAAAATGGAAAAAATTCAGAAACATCGTCCAGTACGCCTTAGATAAGTTCGTACCGACTAAGGTCCAAAGCGAGGGGAAAGATCCACCGTGGTATAACAATCATGTACGAAAGGTACTACGGAAACAAAGAAAGCTTCATCATAGGTTTAAGAGTAGTCGAATCATAGCTGATAAGGAAAAGCTGAACGAAGCGAAAAAGAGTGTAAAGAGAGCAATGAGAGAAGCATTCAACGAATTCGAACATAAAACATTGGCAAACAATCTAAACAAGAACCCTAAAAAGTTTTGGTCATATGTAAAATCGGTAAGCGGATCTAAATCCCCTATTCAGTCACTCGTTGACCACGATGGCACCGAAACAGAGGACGACCGAAGAAAGGCAGAAATACTGAATTCAGTGTTCCGAAACTGTTTCACTGCGGAAAATCGTAACACGGTCCCTGACTTCAGCCGTCACACGGACGCCAAAATGGAAAATATTGAAATAAACGATATCGGAATTGAAAAACAACTGCTATCACTTAGTAGCGGAAAAGCATCCGGACCAGACGAGATACCCTTAAGATTCTACAGTGATTATGCTAAAGAACTTGCCCCCTTTCTATCAGCAATTTATCGTAGATCGCTGGAAGAACGTAAAGTACCTAGCGACTGGAAGAAAGCGCAGGTCGTTCCCATTTTCAAGAAGGGTCATAAATCAGATGCGAATAATTATAGGCCTATTTCGCTTACGTCAATCTGTTGTAGAATAATGGAACATGTTTTGTGTTCTCGTATTATGACGTTCTTAGATAATACAAATCTCCTTCATCATAACCAACATGGATTCCGCAAACAGAGATCACGTGAAACTCAGCTCGCCCTATTTGCCCAAGAAATTCACAGTGCCGTAGACACTGGCGAGCAGATTGATGCCGTATTCCTGGACTTCAGGAAGGCATTTGATACGGTTCCGCACTTACGTTTAGTGAAAAAAATACGAGCTTACGGAATATCGGACCAGGTTTGTGATTGGATTCAGGATTTCCTAGAAGAAAGAACACAACATGTCATTCTTAACGGTTCAAAATCTGCAGATGTAGAGGTAATTTCGGGAGTACCGCAGGGAAGCGTGATAGGACCTTTATTGTTTACAATATACATAAATGACTTAGTTGACAACATCGGTAGCTCCGTGAGGCTATTTGCAGATGACACGGTTGTCTACAAGAAAGTAGCAACATCAGAAGACTCGTACGTACTCCAGGAGGACCTGCAGAGGATTAATGCATGGTGCGACAGCTGGCAGCTTTCCCTAAACGTAGATAAATGTAATATAATGCGCATACATAGGGGCAGAAATCCATTCCAGTACGATTATGCCATAGGTGGTAAATCATTGGAAGCGGTAACGACCGTAAAATACTTAGGAGTTACTATCCGGAGCGATCTGAAGTGGAATGATCACATAAAACAAATAGTGGGAAAAGCAGGCGCCAGGTTGAGATTCATAGGAAGAATTCTAAGAAAATGTGACTCATCGACGAAAGAAGTAGCTTACAAAACGCTTGTTCGTCCGATTCTTGAGTATTGCTCATCAGTATGGGACCCTTACCAGGTTGGATTAATAGAAGAGATAGACATGATCCAGCGAAAAGCAGCGCGATTCGTCATGGGGACATTTAGTTAGCGCGAGAGCGTTACGGAGATGCTGAACAAGCTCCAGTGGCGGACACTTCAAGAAAGGCGTTACGCAATACGGAGAGGTTTATTATCGAAATTACGAGAGAGCACATTCCGGGAAGAGATGGGCAACATATTACTACCGCCCACATGTATCTCGCGTAATGATCACAACGAAAAGATCCGAGAAATTAGAGCAAATACGGAGACTTACAAGCAGTCGTTCTTCCCATGCACAATTCGTGAATGGAACAGGGAAGGGGGGATCAGATAGTGGTACAATAAGTACCCTCCGCCACACACCGTAAGGTGGCTCGCGGAGTATAGATGTAGATGTAGATATAACAAAGTATCTTCACTTAGAGTAAAAGTTTAATGTTTAGCAATGCACAGTCTGTTTTTCGTAAGTTATCAGTATTAGTTACTTAAATGCTTGGAGGATGAGGGTCCCAATAACATTAAATCTAAGTCTTCCATTTCGTCCCCATTCATTCCTTCAGTGGCAAATCTTCTTCCTTCTTCCAAAACGTGATACTCCATACTAAAGTCATCAATGTCAGTAACAGGGATGTCAATTGTAACTTCTGTGCAAGATCGGCCTTTGTATAGATTAAAACTGTGGTACACTTAACGTAGTTTTTCCTGCAGGAACAACCTCCATGGCAGTCCTTGCAGTTTTTGCCGTACATTTTTTCACCACTTCCGCAGCTGCTGCTTCTTTAATTGTGGTAACCCGCAGAGGGTCGAATTTTGAAGACTTTCAGTCCCATTGCAGAGAATGTAGCGGTCTGTTTTTTCGAGTAGCACCTGCAAGTATGTCCTCAAGGAATACAGTTGAGCAGCTTCTGTTGGAGATAGAGAGGCGAGGTTGAATGATGTCTTTGATATACAATTTTCAAAGGTTTCATAGTGAAGCACATTTATCGGGTTTTGCTATGTCTCGTCAGCAGTAGCGCTGAAATTGAAATATATCCCTGCTACATTCTGTGGATTTTCGTCTTCAATGCCTTCCAGAATTTCGGGTTTCAATTGCCAAAAAGCGACGAAGTCACTACGCAGCCACAAAAGGTTGTAGCAATTGAATGTTGTGTTTCTAAACTTAAAATTTAGGTGGCTATAGACTACATCTTCTTGTCCACATTTCCCAAGCCTTAGTATGAAGGTATTGTTGTACAATATGGCTGATGCGATCAGTATCACAAGGAGGTCGCTGCCTTCCTCACCGACAACATGGAACATTGAAGAACGCCAAGGGCATTAGCTAAGATTAGAGTATTCATGTCGTCAGCAGCTTGCTTAATGCAGAGGTGCTCAGTAATGAAATGAGGAGCTGTTTATTTTGTTCATTCGACTTAAAAAATATTTTCCCACGACTACTAACATTGTTTCATACCACCTGACGGTTGGTGCAGTACTTTGGTGGCTCTGACCAACCTCTCATCCAGTTTTTGTACTCCATATCAGGGTATCCATCAAATACAGTTATGACCTTTCTGGTGTACCAACGCTCGATGTAACCTACATACTGCATGATTATAGCGGAAAATTGCTCTTTAGCTTTCCATGGAACTCTGGGCACCAAAAATCCTTCACCGGTAACTAACTCTGTCTTTCCAAAATAAACTGGCTTTTTAGATGCATAAAACGACTCGTAAATCATAGCTTACCTTTGACTTCAACTATAGACAAAGGATATGACATCAATTCATACTCCGAACAGTATTAAAGCTTTTCATTGTACTTTTCGTGGAATACGCTTCTCTGAAGAGTCATTTCAGCATTGATGGCAATGACCTTTTTGTTCATTGTATTTTTAGTAGGACTATTTCTCTTCCTTGAAATGCCGCACTGTCCAAGCTGTTGTCAATAATCTTTTACATATATAAATTCCCAAACGTATCATCTTCATCAGATGTCGCAAAGATAATCAGGATTTACTTCGGCAGGTTTAAGTAGGGAGTCATTCCACTGCAGTTGAGAACCGTATCAATTTAAATACATAGACCACTGCTGAGATAGTTATGGCAGTGATGGGTGGAAGCATGAGGGGGTTTCTGTGACCGAGGCAATAAAGATAATTTTAGGAGTGAAAGAGCCAGGAATTTTGGTCACAAGCATAGTCTTCAGAGTAATTGTGAAGATGGCTGAAATCAAGGCGTAGAGCCAAATTCACAAGTTATTGAGGTGCTATCAGCTGAGCTCAGCAACAACTTACGTGGTAGAACTCCAACCTCAAGAAAATGACATCTGCTGTCGGCAGGCCGGCCGGAGTGGCCGAGAGGTTATAGGCGCTACAGTCTGGAACCGCACGACCGCTACGGTCGCAGGTTCGAATCCTGCCTCGGGCATGGATGTGTGTGATGTTCTTAGGGCAGTTAGGTTTAAGTAGTTCTAACTTCTAGGGGGCTTATGACCACAGCAGTTGAGTCCCATAGTGCTCAGAGCCATTTGAACCATTTTTTTGCTGTCGGCAGGTTACAGCACCTGCAAAAAAGATAAACAAGGACAAGGGCTCTGAGCAGTCAAATACGTCACATTTTGAGTGTGTGAGAAAGTGATCTCAAGTAGAAATAAAGGAATGTCAGACCAGTAGTGACTCCTGTGGTTGCAATTGATAATGGAGATGTTTTATCCTGTGTTCTGGACACAAAGTGTCAGCTGTCAGTAGTGAGATGGTCTGCTTTTTAAATGTGTGAAATGGTCATGTCCAAGCCTGTTTTACCTTTTCAAGGGACAAAAGAGAGAGAGACAGTCACTGGCTAAAGCATGGAGATGAAACAAGAAATGGGTGTTAAATTGGAGTGTCAAAGGTGTTTCTTCAACAAGTCTTGTTGTTGTTCCAAGGCTGGCGATTGAAGTAATTTTAGGAGTGGACATGTTTGTCATCACAGCAGGCAGTGCTTAACTTGGGTAGCGCAGGAGTGAGTTCGATGAATAATGGATCTACAACTGAGTTGCTTGATGTTTGGGCTTTAAGGAGAAGAATTGAAACAACTTACTAAAGTTTTTCAGCATGTCTGAGTTGCCCCTTACACTGATATTTTTTGGAAGTGAAAACAGTTACCAAGCAATTATCTTATTGGGTTGCTAAAGGAATGCATGTTCTTTTAGGGAAATTCGGAATTAGGTGTGTAGAAGATGCATGGAACAATTAAAGAAGAGTTATTTAATGTGTTACAGCATGATTTATTAGGGTTTACAGAGCATTCACATATTATCAGTTTGAAGTCAACTCTCATAGCAAACTTTTTTCAAACCTTAAACAACACTATTAGCTTACAAATGGAGTGCGAAAGCAGAATTTGGGAAGATATTCCAACATTGTGGCATAGAACCCACTGTCAATTTATATAGTAATCCATTATTGGTCACACCGACGAAAGATGATGGTATTCACTTTACGTTGACTCTAGACAAGTAAGTACTATCATTACATTAGAAACTAAATGCGAATTTTCACAAAACTTTTGTGGAATTAATGCTTTGTCGGCTACTGATAAATGAGAAAGTTACTGCGAGATTGAACTGCATCCTTCTAATGGGAAATATACGACATTTTTATGTTATGACTAATGTTAAGAATTGTGTGACCTGCCTTTCGGATTTAATGCAAGCTCAGCTGCTTCTGTTACATATTTCAATAGCATTTTGCCTAATGATCTAAATGTTGCAGTACCAAGGGCGGCAGAGGCTACATTCTGCGCACCTTTTAAACATATTGTCATCTAGCGATTTCTTCATATCTTGAAATGTAGAACAGAAAATTATTATTTCTAATGAACTGTTCTACCTGATTCCATTTTTTTACATTTTTTCGCTTAAACTTAACTCAAAATTTTAAGTCTTACAAGTTGATGTGACTTTCCATAATGAATGACATACTCAATATTTTCTAATTCAAGAATTACAAAACATTATCTCATAAAAAGTAAGTTGTGCGTAAAACTATTCGGGTTCTGGACCACTCTAAAACATTAGATCCTCTTTAAAATGTTTGTGGTAAGAATAAGTCAACAACAATTAACGAATTGTGTTGCTTTTTGGTTCCAGTTAGGCGAGCATAAAGTACCCTCCCCTGCTGGAAATGCATGTTATGGAAAAACGCTGATATTGCTAGATTAAAGAAGAAAATAAGTAAGAATGTGGGTGGTGTTTTGATCACAAAGAAGATTTGGGAAAGTCTATGTACTTTTCTATTCCCGCTACGGGTAAGAACATTATCTTTTTCTATATTTCAGGTTATTAATTTGTCTGTAATAACCTTCTTCAGTTCTCTGTACACAGTTTCCTAATCATAGAAAGAAGGCACATATAAAAATAGTACAGTCACAGTAATCAGCCAAATAGTAAAAGTATGTGATGGCGCTTATTTCGGTCATTAGTGGGACTGTACCGTTTTTATATATACCAACACGATATGATCAGCAAATTATGTGTACTCATGTTTGAAGACGCTAATTGTGGACTGAACTTAATAAACTAGCACATAAAAAACTTTTCAGGCTCATAATTGAATTACAAATTATAATTATCTTCCTGAATTTGCTGTGACTTTGTCGCAACTCATGAAGCTGGGAAGATCATAAAAAGTTTCTAGATGGACTGTTGAGTGTATCTGAAGATTTTTTGGGACTGTTGCGCTGAAGAAATCAGCGGAGGAGTTCAGGAGGAGGCAAGTGAAAATTCTTGGACATATTGTCACTGCAATGAGAGTTCAGCTATTGGTCATTTTTGTTACCGTTGAACTAAAAGGAAAGCTCCTTCAGTTCTTGGTTTGTCATCTGTTATCAGGGCTTCCTCAATTTAAATATCTTGACAATGCAATGTCTTTGTGCACTGATAGGTAAGAATGTGCTGTTGCACTGGAGGGCCAAACACAAACTGAATTTGAATGTGTAGATGATTCTCCCCTGTCAACTCAAGAATCTGAAGGCGATGGGGTTTTATGTGTCATAAGCCAGGTGCTCAGAAAATGTGACTTTTATTATTCAGTCACTGACTTGGAAGTTTCTGCTGTAGTGCAGCGATTTACAGAATTTTGTTATTTATTTCCTAAAGTGATCAAGATCTATACGGAACAGAGAGCTTTGCCGGTTTCAAGTAATGCTAAGCTATCAAATGGTTCATATGGCTCTGAGCACTATGGGACTTAACTTCTGAGATCTTCAGTCCCCTAGAACTTAAAACTACTTAAACCTAACTAAACTAAGGAGATCACACACATCCATGCCCGAGGCAGGATTCGAAACTGCGACCGTAGCGGTCGCGCTGTTCCGGACACAAGCGCCTAGAACCGCTCGGCCACTCCGGCCCGCGCTAAGCTATCCCTTGGACATTTAGCCAGATGGGCGTTATACTTACAAGAACTAGATTCCACTGCTGTTTCCCTTTGTGGGAAGCCAAATATCCTTTGCAGATGCTCTGTTGAGCTACCTCTTCAGTTAAATAACGGGACCAGAGCTCATAATGAGAGTAATTTCCATATTTTGTATTTAACCACAATTCACTTTGAAAATTTTATTCCATGTTGACTCATGCGAATTACTAGAAATCAGGACGAAGATGTCTCCTAGAGAGAATTAAATTGAATTACATTGGAGTGAAAGGACTGTGTATTATCCTTGCCAATATTTTATTCAGAATATTATTCACGACAGCACTGTGTGTGGAATGTGAATGAACATTAATCGTATTATCGTGTTATTAATAAAATGACTTAATCGTTAAGAAAATAGTAACGACGTAATTTAATATTTTGTAAAAAATTATATCCCACCCAATATCCACGGAAAAGCATAGTGAAAATATCAATCTTTTGTTACCTCTGACTCTTCTAGAAAATTCCTTCTTCTTGTTCGAAGTGTTTTACTGATAGGATGAGTCTGATATTTCGCAACGCAAAGGTCTGTAAAAAAACTGTATTAAGTTTCTAATTTAATATTTGAAAAATAGAGTTTATGTTTCACTGAAATGAACCATCTTTGTTTGGACTTTTATTTCATTATTATTCTCGTCCTATATAAATGTCTAGTTTCCTGCATAGCTACAAAAGAGCGCAGCAATTAGTGCTATTGATCTACAGCGCGGTTTATTGGTAAATGCTGAATAATAAGCGAGTAACAATAAAAAATATTTTCAAATGTTAATGCATATAGTGAAGGAATAAAACGATTTAATATATATATTATTCGTTAGTAGTAAAACAGGGCCTGAAGCAGAATCGATAAGTGATTGTCCTATGTTATCCACCATTTTAGTGAAATATTGCTGCGGCAATTTTAAACTGATTTTCTATATAGGCATAAATGTTGTTGGCCATTACTGCGAAAATAGTTGTGTATTGGTGGCCCAGAACCTACTCTGATGTAAAAAATTCCAGTTACACTGTGAATACAGTGAACTTCTGTGAATGCAAACTGTAACGTACGGGATATAAATTCGTATCTTCTGATGTATGAAGCCTGGTTATTTCGTAAAAGCTTTCATGAAATATTTTGACAGGAAAAAACACATTAGTGTTGTGTGCATTTGGTATTGTGTGACAATACCGTTCATTTTACTTAAGGAAAAGTATTGCTGTGGTGTCACCGCCAGACACCACACTTGCTAGGTGGTAGCCTTTCAATCGGCCGCAGTCCGCTAGTATACGTCGGACCCGCGTGTCGCCACTGTCAGTGATTGCAGACCGAGCGCCGCGACACGGAAGGTCTAGAGAGACATCCTAGCACTCGCCCCAGTTGTACAGACGACTTTGCTAGCGATGATATACTGACAAAGTACGCTCTCATTTGCCGAGACGATAGTTAGCATAGCCTTCAGCTACGTCATTTGCTACGACCTAGCAAGGCGCCATTACCAGTTTATATTGAGATTGTAATTATGTATCATCAAGAGCGATGTTCTCCAATTATGGATTAAAGTTAAGTATTCAAGCAACTACGTTCTTTTCTTACTAGACTCAACTACTTTACCTTGTTCCAGATCTCACGCCAGTCTGCGTGAGCTTAAACGCGTGCATTTCGGCCTCCTCTAGCAACACGGTGTTGGCTCTTCTGCCAACACATCAGTTGCCACCTAGAATAACAGTAGCATTAAATTCGATAAACAATCTGCAACTACTATAGACACTATTAAACAACAGCACCTAAACTACTGAAAACCATTACTCTTGTTCAGCTCACAATCATACATTTACCTTGTTTGCTGGTTATATATGATTACTTTTGTGCATGAACTGAGTGCCATTTGCACTGCTTGACAGACAATACTGTTACACGTTCCCACGTGCAGATTTCTTTAACAAAATGACGATCACTAGCCGGGAAAAGCAGTAATTAAATAAAACCCCGTTTTACACGAATAATAACTAGCATTATTGTAACCTCGCTGAAATTGTACAACATACAATCAAACGATATACGCCACAACTAATTCGGCATTACAGTCTGGCAGTGCTATGTGATTAAGGATAATATTTTGTTTAAACGGAAGCATCTTAGTAGATGACATTGAATTGTGTGTACATCACGTGATCTAGTCAACAAGTTGATTTGGCATAATCATCTCAATTACCCACGTTTTGGAACTAAATATTACTGTTACACGCTTTGTAAAACATGTGATACTTTAGTAGCATGGAAAAGAGAATCGATGAAGTTCTATCTTCGTGTAAACTATGACAGAAGATAAAGCCAGCCATAGTATCTCATCATACTGGACTGTTTCCTGTAATTTCCTCGAAGTTAAAGGAACCTGCCGTGGTCGATCTGTTCCGTCCATTACCAAGAATTGTGAAGGGATTGTCTTATGTCCTTGTAGCTGTGGAAGTGACATCTAAATGTGTCAGTAGTATATCTACGGCGAACCTGGTGCATAGTTCGAGCATTCGGCACCAAAAACTCCAAGATTGTGTTGCTGCGCCATTAACAAATGCACAACAGCGCTGGTGGGAAATTTAAAAATGCACGATGATAGTTATAGACAAATTTAAAAAAACTGAAGATGGTAGTGGTGGTGGGATATTTAAAATAAATGAAATATGGTGGAAGCAATCCACTGGTCCTCCCCTCCCTATTCTGTTCCCCTCCGTTCGCTCCTCTTCCAGTCTCTAACGTATAACAGTGAGGTATGAAACTGAGGGATCCAATGACGATCTCCCTGTCAGATTACGTAAGTATCCCTTGAATTGTGTAGAAATGGCGTTATTTAAAAAAATGCCTAAACGTCGCTTGATATACTTCAAAATGGCGTCTTATTGACAGATAAAATTACTTTCTGGATACTACTGGCTGGAGCAATAATAGGCAGTTCATAGGCTTATTGCCATTACTAAAGGGTGAGTCAAGGGTCGTTACTTTAGGCTGACCACTCCCATCGCCCCTAAAGCCAGAAAGCACTGATTGTATTCTCTCCCTATTTAAGTCATCTTGAAACTGTGTGCTTTATGGTCAAAACCAAGCCATTTTACAAATCCTTTCTTTTCTCTTTTCATACCATATGTGAATGGATGTCTGGCCGTTTGCAGTTCTGTGATGCAGGAATGTCCTGCCATAGGTCAGCTTCCTGCCACAGATCATGACATGTAATCCTTCAAGAGCACACGTTCCTGGGCCGGTTACTTGAACTGACTAAACTTCGAATATCTCGGTAGACCAATAGGGGGTGCAGCCTTTCCCACAAACAACCAAATTCTAACTAAATGACCGATATTCAGTTTAGCTTTTCACAGATTTATCATATTGATCTTAGAATTTGCTCCAATTCATGATGAGATGATACAGCAACCAGTGAAAAATATTTTTAAGGCGTCAAAAGTTTTGGCTGCTAGACAGGGTTCATTATTTTATATTTTGCCAGTAACACGTTTCGCATTGTTTGGTGCATCCACAGATTGGCTAGCACATCAGGTGTTAAACACACGCGCTGCCGTCCGTGGAAATACTTTAGCAGGCAGCAACGTTGTCAGTATTTTTAAAACACTGCACGCTGCCCTGATATAAAATAATGTTGAGTACCCGGGAGTTAACCTTAAGGTTCATAAACAACCTAAGTAAGTAGCTGGCCGTGTCGAGTTTAAGAGACTTCGTGCAGTGCCCTTGTAGAGTGTATAGTGCAGTCCAAAGGACACCAAAAACGATATCAGGTCTACAGAAATCCATCGTAAAATGTTACCATGTACAACGGTATTTCTCACACGTTTATATAATTTAAAAGTGATAAGATTTCTGTTCACATCGATTAATATCTCCTCTAGTCTCTGTGCTTATATGGTGTAATAAATGCTCCTTCTTTACACTGTGGCAAACAAGGTTTAAACTAGCCTCCATTATACCCTTACATTTCCGATTTTTCTGATACCTAGTAAACCCTAAAAACTGCCAGTCATCCAGTCTTCGACCGATGAGAATTATTTGCTCCTATCCATAAATCAAACAACAGGAAGTTTGCTACGACCCTTTACTTTCGACAGGGACTGTGTCTCTTTCTCCTTTCAGATGAATTTCCCGCTATAACTATGGCCCGAGAACCACAGACATTACTGTCCACTCGAAACCAACACTTGGCAGGAGCCCACACACCACCATTACGGGTTTGCAAGATAACTTCGGAATTCCCAGAGCAGCCATGGTTCCACGGTGACTCCAGAGGTCGTAAACGTCTTCGAGAACGGGACAAGTTCTCTGCGTCCAACATTCCCAGGGCTCTCGTCGCCGAACGAGCGGCAAGTACCATATCCATCGCGGGGAACCACCATCCAGCAAACCACCCTCCTCTCAGGTAAAGCAGCAGTCGCCCCATCCTGTCCCTTTGATAACCAGTGTCGAGCTTAACCTTATTTCCAGACTTTAGTCACACTAAATGGACCACACAAGGTCCATTCTGTTCAATGGAGCTAAAATATAAACGGCACTCCAGAACCATACATTTAATTCATTTTTCAACAACATGGTCCATTCGCCTCATTAGCGGCAAATGGGAAATCTGACAAGTGACATTACTGTTGTAACAACTTCACATTGAGCTCGGCGTTCACTGGCTAGTATTGGTCGAAACATATTTTCGTTAGAGACGCAGGAAGTTAGGGGCATCCCTTATCCAAGGTACTGTGCACATCATTTTCCATCAACAAGTCCTGAATATAATTCACTTCTTCCAAGCCCTTCACGACGATGCGCGATTCAGGTAGATTAATTAAACGCATACCATTCATCTACTGTCTCCAGTGGCACACTAGCTGAGACGATATTGTGATGGTTATTTTACTTCAATCAGTTTGCTGATTTTAATATCTTGCCAATCTTCAGCAACTGTTGTATTATATGATGAAGTAATAAGCAACCAGTTGCATAGAAGAAATTTAATTTCTTGACCTTTGAAGAAAGGCACTAAGCGCCCGAAACCGGTCAACAAATTTAATTTCTTGTATGCTGCTGGTTGCTTATTATTTCATTACACAATTTTTTAATGTTATATCGCACTTATAGTTGAATACTTGCCCACATCAGAATGAAATTACCTGAAGCTGTCGCAACACTTCGAGCTCCATCAACATCAGAAATGTAAGTCCTATCGGAACAAATCGACTGTCAGCGGTGTGGAATCCGAATGTGTAAACGAAGGATAAGTAAGCATATATGTACTGTGCACGCCGTGAACCTTAGAAATCTTTTAGGGGGGAAAAATTAATAAACAATAGACATGGAAGTCTTTCATGATACTATTCAGGATGTAAGCGTGAAACTCTCCAAGCAAGTGGACCAAATAGAAATACAATATCTCACGATCTCAAAAACGGAATTTCTTGATTCAGAACATATTCTCATGTCTCCGTAATGTTAATAAATTATTTAAAAAGTCATGTGAGGCATGACCTTTCGGTCGACTTGATGAAAAACCGATACTGTTCTCCGTACTGTGGACAAAACCTCTATCGGGACAAAGAGAAAGATTTTCATGTACAACGACAACACAGCTGGAAAGCTAAAAATCGTGATAATATAGAATTGGGACAATACAACGCTAGCAAACCACGGTTTCACCATAAATCCTGAATACAGCAGCTCAGGAATGCCCATCTTCATACTGCACAAGACGCAAACGCCCGAATTTAACACTCTGAACAAATTAGGTTCTGCAGTCGGCGACCACTCGAAGAAACAGCCGCAACAGCAAGCACAAGCCTACTGCGCCGTAAAGAGCTAAAAACGAAGAGTATCCTTCTGCGTCCATATAGGAAGTGAAAAGTACCCTAACAACCTAACCACCTTACTGGTTCAAAGTGTTCAGTCTTCAAAGTACATTGGGCAGATATTCACCACAACTCAACCAGAGATGTTCGTTCCTTGTATGGCGGAAACAGTGAACAGATGGTCTTTGAAACACACTAGTGCCTTGACACTCGCACAGCGGAAAATAATACGAAAAACGTTTCTAACGGAAGGCTTTCAAGTCTGTCTATAACTAAGGGGAAACTGAATTTTCTGGATGTGTCTGTGATTATACGACGGGACGATACATTGGTTATCTGCATAAAGATTTAAAGCACCACCCAAGACATAAAAGAAGTGTAGACAGGCCTTACAGAATTTGTGAAGCTGTTTAATTAAATGCTGAGATGGAACATCTATGGTCGACTTCCGTGAAGAACGGCTATTCTCTTAATGAGATAGATCGAGTACTTCGATCTACCCGGAGAATCAGGAGCGACAATGAACAACAGCCGCCCGACGGCAGGGTTTTCCTTCCGTTCATTACGAAGATCATAGATCCAATTGGGAAAGTGTTAAGCAAGTACTGTGAGGAAACTATTTTCAGACCCACCAGTAAACTAAAAAAATATTTAGGATCGGCAAAAGATGCACGACATCCTTTGCCTAACCTGGGGGTGTATAAAATTTCTTGTAGTTGTGAACAGGTTTATATCGGTACCACAAAGAGAAGTGTTAACACCCATCTTGTTGAACATAAGATGAATTATCGACTGGGTCAGACGGATAAATCGACCGTAGCAGAGCATGTTTACCAGGATGGTAATGATGATGTTAAATTCAGAGATATGAACGTTATATCTAAAACCTTGCATTATTGAGCACGCGTATATACAGAGGCTATCGAGACTGACAAATACCGTAATAGTTTTAACAGGAAAGAGGAGGGTGTTAAACTGGATAAAATTTGAATCTCAGCGTAGCATCGGAAGGGTGACCATCGATTACTTTCAATAGAGAATGTTGGTATTACCAGAGACCGTCTCATAGCCGACGCCACGTGATGGACAGTGGCGCCCTCTGCACTGTCTATATAATCAGGGCTTCCTCGAGTTCTTCTGGCAGTTCGCCGCACCTCGGACGATGTCTCCCGCAGTCGGAGACGAGACGTCAGGGGACAGTTTTATACATCGACCACGGCCCATCAGCCCGGAAGTTTTAAGTGACGGCAATACCTGCTTTCACGACAATACCGGCGGTAAAAGCCTACACTGTATGTTCCTAAAGAGAAGCTACACACATATGCAGCTTCTGGCCGTAATGACCCAGTATGGTATTTAATGGGGATTATAATAGTAAATTGTTAAAAATTATTGTAAAATTAAATGTAGGTTTATTTGTTACAATAAAAACAAATTTTACGGTGTCACATGCCAACAGTTTCAACAATGATGTGAGCTTGGGCCCTCAACAGTAGTTTTCCTCGGTGTACAAACTGTCAATCACGAGAAAAATTAGAACAGAGTTTTAATCAGAATTCCGCAAATTGGGCAGTTGTATCCAACGTAATCTTTACAGACATATTTGTTACAATTTGAACATTTCATTGGCGTCCCTTTATCACAAATTGAGGTGCAGAATCTGCATCTGGCACGTCCGTAGTTTTTGTTAACACCAATGAAACTTGGTGTTTATCGACTTCCTCTTTGTATTCTTCTAACAATGGCCGCTGACAGTTTATTTCATGGCGGCATTTTTCTTGCTTCAGTGTAAGAAGTAACTAGGACTCTCCTCAATGTATTGAGAAAATTCCCTTTTATAAAGAAAATGTTTTCCGCCCAGGATTTATTTCTCTGCACGGCACAAAAGCATTGTAAGCACATCAATAATATTGAAGAAGATGAGCATTGTCAACAGCTATCTTACTTGGACTGTAGTCCAATATCATTTTTGATTTCTTATCTTCTCTATTGGTTATCTCCTCACTGCTGTGAATTGGGCCCATCAGCACAACCTGTTTTTCTTCCATGAAACGTAAGACTCGACCGTGGTATCCTTCACAAAAATAACTTCGACGTGTGGACTCATTGTTTGCCTGATAAATAGGGGGTTCAGGATCATTTTTCCTCATCGTCCCGAGCCCTGTAAAGTGTCTTTTGAGGAGTCCTTGTCTTAAAGCATATTATGTGAAGCAACTGTCACATGTGACGTTTTGTCCTTGTAGATCAAATACACATACTCAATGACAACTCATACCTTGATTTTTCTCAGGTGCTTATCCAGGTAACTTTCATAAATGTTTGTCTCTCCCATACATAATAAGTAACACTGTCCACGATATCCATATTTTTATCCCATATTTTGAGAATATGCAGGGTATATATTGTCTGAATGGACAACGCCCTCGGAAAGCCGCCAGTTACTCATCCACGGTTACATTTGTGCCCAGATTATATACTTTTGAAAGTATTTCTGCTTACTTATCCCACAGAGCTCTTATTTGCAACTTGTCATTTACTCTGCGTCCTCTTCGATCAGACTTGTTATCGAAATATAACACATGTGAGATACAACGTAACCGTTTCAGCGACATAACGGCAGGAAAAATGGCTCTACTTTCCTTTGGGTCCTACAGACTTCTTGTTCATTGACCATATGATTTATACACATACCAATCGGTAATAACACGCCAATATAGGATTCAAGTGTAATTTCAACTAACGTTTCCCAGATGTTCTCAAGAGATCTTCGGCCTTCAGTATTAGTCACTCCCACCAAAATACTATGAATGTTATCGTTCATCATAACCTGAAGAGAGATTTTATATCACTTACTCAAGCGATAGCGTATCCTGCTGGACCATGACTCAATTTTATAATGTTTGCATTTGATGCTCTTCCAGTTTTCTGGAAAGGTTCTAAGCTCCATGTGATTTTTTTGTCTTTAGATTGAATAAGCTTAACAGCTTGCACGTTGTCAATTGAGGTATCACTATCTGAAATGTGTTCTGAATCGGATGAAGGATGAATGTTGTCATCACCAGTGTGGTTTTCTTCTTCAGAATTGTTCTCCTTGCGGTCAGATGCATTTGCTTATGCTTCCAATTGCTTATCGGAAAGTGCTGGTTTTGTCACGATAGCCACACAGAAATTACTACGATTGATAAATGAACTGCTCTGCACACAACAGTTTATAAAATGTAACTGTTAGTGGCAATGTGCTATAATAATTTGAACGCAATCAATGACTTGCATTGTTTCGGAACCTTCGCACATTTCAGCTGATAGATATCAGATGTTTACTTTGTCAAAAGAACCGTTATGCATGTGCCGGTATCTTAAGCATGCAGATATAAAACTTGACTACTATAGTTGCAGTTTCTCAGCAAGTGAGGCAAAAGTATTTTTTTTAACTTTGAACCTTAAGATATTTAGAATATTCAAGCAAAAAAGCCATCGAGTTGGGAGCAGTACCATTTAAATATTAGAAAAGTCATAGAACAACAAATTCATTTTCTGGTCGTATTTATTTGAAGATAATACCACGATTAATATGAGATCCTAGAAACCAGCTATGTAGAGCCCTGTGACAGACCATAAACAATTATTAATAACGTTTGCAGTCTTAAGTTGGTAACATTTCATCATGTGTAATGGACGTGTAAATATGACAAAATATCATCAGTAAAAGCCGAGTAACATCTAACGTAAAGTTTCGTTTGAAACTATAACATCCTGCTCTTTCGTATTTGCTGTTGTTGTTGTGGTCTGCAGTCCTGGGACTGCTTTGATGCACCTCTCCATGCTAATCTATTCTGTGCAAGCTGCTTCATCTCCCAGTACCTACTTCAGCCTATATCCTTCTGAATCTGCTTAGGATGTTCATCTCTTGGTCTCCCACTACGATTTTTACCCTCCACCCTGCCCTCCAATACTAAATTGGTGATCCCTCGATGTCTCAGAACACGTCCTACCAACCGATCCCTTCTTCTAGTCAAATTCTGCCACAAACTCCTCTTCTCCCCAATTCTATTCAATACCTCCTCATTAGTAATGTGATCTACCCATCTAATCTTCAGCATTCTTCTGTAGCACCACATTTCGAAAGCTTCTACTCTCTTCTTGTCCGAACTAGTTATCGTCCATTTTTCACTTCCATACATGGCTCCCATCCATACACATACTCTCAGAAACGACTTCCTGACACTGAAATCTATACTCGATGTTAGCAAATTTCTCTTCTTCAGAAACGCTTTCCTTGCCATTGCCAGTCTACATTTTATATCCTCCTTGCTTCGACGATCATCAGTTATTTTGCTCCCCAAATAGCAAAACCCCTTTACTACTTTGTCTCATTCCACAATCTAATTCCCTCAACATCACCCGAGCTAACTCGACTACATTCCATTACCCTCGTTTTGCTTTTGTTGATGTTCATCTTATATCCTCCTTTCAAGACATTGTCCATTCCGTTCAACTGCTCTTCCAAGTCCTTTGCTGTCTCTAACAGAATTACAATATCATCGGCGAATTTAAAGTTTTTATTCAAGGATTTTAATTCCTGCTCCGAATTTTTCTTTTGTTTCCTTTATTGCTTGCTCAATATACAGATTGAATAACATCGGGGACAGGCTACAGCCCTTTGTAACTCCTTTCCCAACCACTGCTTCCCTGTATTTTACCCCTGCCACCTTCAGAATTTGAAAGAGAGTGATCCAGTCAACATTGTCAAAAGCTTTCTCTAAGTCTACAAATGCTAGAAACGTAAGTTTGCCTTTTCTTAATCTAGTTTCTAAGATAAGTCGTAGAGTCAGTATTGCCTCACGTGTTCCAGTATTTCTACGGAATCCAAAATGATCTTCCCCGAGGTGGTCTTCTACCAGTTTTTCCATTCGTCTGTAAAGAATTCGCGTTAGTATTTTGCAGCCGTGACTTATTAAACTGATAGTTCGGTAATGTTCACATCTGTCAACATCTGCTTTCTTTCGTATTTAGCAATCGAAATCTAAGTGAATTCCTGGCCTGATACAGGGACAAAATGGAAATCAGCCAAGTATCCTTGAAGATGCGTATTTACGTTTATACAAGTGACTGAGATTGGAAATGCGATCTCCCGCAACCAACACTGATTGAGTGAGATATTTTTCGACTCTAGCGTCTTGAAAACAGAGGCTAACTGTCAACATGGGGCGGAACATTAAAGACAGTAAAAGGTGAAGAGTTCTGATGATACTACGAATGTAACACAGGCGGGATCGTCCTTCCGATGAAATCAGTACGTGTCCACTGTTTTAAAAATATGAATATGATCGGTTTTTCAAAAGACGGAAAAACAAATGATTAGCAATATAAAGCTTAAAGGTTTTTGTAATGTTCACAGAATATCTCAGTATGTTGATAGCCACTACGCATGTCATAATTATCTCGGTTTTTGGTATAGAAATTGGTTCATTCGAACTGACAATACGTATTTTTACCTGAAAGTCCTTTAAAAAAGGCATTGTATTGTTCGACGAAAGAAAAAATTAAACGAATTACCGCAAGCAAACAGCGTCAATTCAATAGTATCAGAACTGACACTCGAACGCGAGGGGAAAAGAGCATCGATCCTGTTTGGGAATTTATAATTGAATTCAATTTGACGTTGTGAATATGCATTGATTTAATTAGCACTCTGATAGACGTGGATGTTAACTCAATTTGTTGCAGCGGATTATATTACAGCAATCGCATTTCATTAATTTCGAACCTACGAGAGACAGAACATTCATCCTATTGGAATATCTCACTACTGTACACCTCACAGTGTAGAAAAGACAGACTGACAGCTCGAATTTCTTGGTACGGTACGGCGTTAGGTCTTTGCAATATTCTGGAGATAGTTACACTAAGTTCGGATTTATCTAGCTCATCAGTATGTAAAATTTATGTTAAGATTTTTCATTCATAGCTTATTTGTTTTCACAAAATCGAGAAAAATTGATCATATTCTTATTAATGTGTAGTTAATATTGCATGTAACGATTTTATTTGTCCACGGCGTGATCACATTCTGCCATGATAAAGTTCATTCAAATATTGTTGACCTGTTTGTGAAAGGTTACTGAGGCATTTTAAAACAGTGAAGTCACTTACTCTTCTAATAAGTAGAATCAAAATATCAGAGTAACATGAAGCTAAAGGCACTTAATAATTAGCAGTCACATTTGACTGAAACGGCAGAGGTGGCAAGGGCTTCGTACTTTGGTAGTCTTCTTGTCCTTTATGTCTCTTGTTTTAGTATTACGTGACCCTAGATAAACATACGATGTCTATTACAGATTATCTGATACAAAGAAAGAAGGGTATATTATTTTTCACGTTTATTCAGTATCCTTTTATGAGTAGTTAGTGCATTTTTGTTTTTTCTTGCATTTAGAGTTTTGATTATGACTGTCGAGAGGTAGAAATCGACAGCTTCATCAATATATTTAATGCGATAAAGACAATTTTAAAGTATCAGTACTGGTTTATGTTGTATATCCGTTTCTTCCCCAACGTACCCGTAATGGCACAACCCACGGAGTGTGGCTGTCGGAGCAGGTACTCCTGCTTTGATCAGTTCCGTACAAAGCATATCCCGCTGATTTCCAACTCTTCAGTGTCCTAGTATCACATCGCTGAAATTATCCGACAGAATTCGACACTACGGAGATGCCAATCTTTTCAGCCTACACACATTTGGCACTTGTCATCTGTGCCCAGTCATACGTAAGTTGCTGTAGGTGTTTGTCCCGTATTCAGTTCCTTCTGAGACAATCATGGTTTCTTAGATGTACGAGGCTGAAAGTTTTGGTACTGTCATTCCTTTGTAAACTGGGACTACTGCCGTTGCTATTTCCATTCCTCTCAGACCAGCATATTCAAGGAAGAGACAGAGAGAGAGAGTCAGTGTGAGCCAAGTTGGTGTAATGGGGTAGATCTTTTGCTACACCCTGCTTCACAAACTTGTCTCCCACCTCACTTTGTGTGATCCCACAATATCCCCTGATCCAAAGCAACTATTTATATTTACGGTGGGGCTCGCATTTGTGGAGTAATTTAATTTGATTTTAATTTGATTATATTCAGTGACTGGCAGTTAGAGTTCCAGTTCTACATTTTGTCGTCCCATTGTAGAGCACTTCCAGAATCGGTTACTATAAGGATTATAAGGACGTAATCGGGCTGATTACCTGCGAGCTAAAAGGCTTCCATCACTGTAAGGATTTCTGCAGTGAAATTGCTGCCTGCCACAGGGTGTTTGAACTTTTTCTAACCTGAGCATCTCAACAACAGAATGTAATGTCTTTCGCATGTATTTATTTGAAAGCAACTGTATAAACTTTGAGACAGAATTCCATAACGTGAGGAATGTTGTCAGGTGTTGTCTCCACATTGGTATAGCTGTTACGTATAGTTACAGGCTGGTGATATGTCTACATCTACATCTACATATACGTGATTACTCCGCTATTCATAATAAAGTGCCTGGCAGAGGGTTCCATGAACCTTCAAGCTGTCTCTCTACCGTTCCACTCTCGAACGGCACGCGGGAAACACGGGAACTTTAAATTTTTCTGTGCGAGCCCATTTTTCTCTCATTTTATCGTGATGATCATTTGTTCCTATGTAGGTGGGTGCCAACAGAATGTTTTCGCAATCGGAGGAGAAAACTGGTGATTGAAATTTCATGAGAAGATCCTGTCGCAACGAAAAACGCGTTTTAATGATTGCCACTCCTATTCACATATCATGTCTGTGACGCTATCTCCCCTATTTCGCGATAATACAAAACGAACTGCCCTTCTTTGTACTTTTTCGATGTCACCCGTCAGTCCCACTTGATGCGGATCCCACACCGCACACCAATACCCCAGAATAGGGCGGACAGGCGTGGTGTAAGCAGTCTCTTTAGTAGACCTGTTGCACCTTCTCATTGTTCTGCCAATGAATTGCAGTCTTTGGTTTGCTCTACCCACAATATTACCTATGTGATCGTTCCAATTTAGGTTATTTGTAATTGTAATCCTTAAATATTCAGTTGAATTTACAACCATCAGATTTGTGTGACTTACCGTGTAATCGAAGTTTGGCTGATTTCTTTAAGTACTCATGTGAATAACTTCACACTTTTCCTTATTCAGGGTTAATTGCCACTTTTCGCACCATACAGATATCTTATCTAAATCATTTTGCAAGTCGTTTTGATCATCTGATGACTTAACAAGACGGTAAATGACAGCATCACCTGGAAACAATCTAATAGGGCTACTCAGATTGTCTCCTACGTCGTTAATATAGACCAGGAACAATAGAGGGCCTATAACACTTCCTTGGGGAACGCCGGATATTACTTCTGTTTTACTCGATGACTTTCTGTCTATTACTGCGAACTGTGACCTTTCTGACGGGAAATCACGAATCCAGTCTCACAACTGAGGCGATACACCGTAGGCACGTAATTTGGTTAGGAGGGTGTCGAAAGCCTTCTGGAAATTTAATACTATGGAATCAATTTGACATCGCCTGTCAATTGTACTTATTACTTCGTGAGTATAAAGAACTAATTGTGTTTCACAAGAACGATATCTTCTGAAACCGTGCTGACTATGTGTCAATAAATCGTTTTCTTCGAGGTACTTCATAATCTTCGAATACAGTATATGTTCCAAAACCCTACTGCAAATAGACGTTACTCCTATAGGCCTGTAATTCAGATGATTACTCCTATTTCCATTTTTGAGTATTGGTGTGACTTGAGCAATTTTCCAGTCTTTAGGTACGGATCTTTCTGTGAACGAGTGGTTGTATGTAATTGCTAAATATGGAGCTATTTTATCAGCATACTCTGAGCGGGACCCGACTAGTATACAATCTGGGCCGGAGGTCTTGCTTTATTAAGTGATTTAAACTGCTTCGTTACTCCGAGGATATCTACTTCTATGTTCCTCATCTTGGCAGTTGATCTTGATTGGAATTGAGGAATATTTACTTCGTATTCTTTGGTGAAGGAGTTTCGGAAAACCGTGTTTAATAACTCTGCTTTAGTGGCACTGTCATCAATGACTTCACCGTTGTTATCGCGCAGTGAAGGTATTGATTGCGTCTTTCCACTGGTGTGCTTTATGTATGACATAAGTCAAACGTTCGATAAGTGACTCCTACAGTTATTTACCGTTTAAGACGTATAACTCCCGTCAGCTTACGTGTCTTACTTACTCACGGAATACTGGAATTTGCTGAACATGGTAAGTATGTGTGAACAGGAGTATAGTCTGCTGAGACCAACTTTTAAACTCCATGTTTACCTCCAGCGTGTGCTCAACAAAGGTGCTTTCAGTGCCAAGTGTTAGGTCCCGGTAACATCCCTCCGCTCGTAGCAGGTATACCATTTCTACGTGAAATATTTTAGACTGAGATTTTGTAGTAAAGAGTGTTGACAATTGAGTTTTTGCAAGTAAGGAATATAGAACGGCACATACACGTATTTACAACATGTTTTTAGTTCAAAGGCGAGACGTTAATAAAGAGAAGATTTTTAGCGAGCATCAAATAATATCACACCCCGCAAGCTGATATTAATTTGTGGACAAAAGAAACCCCCACCCTAAAGGGACTTATAATACGCTGAACTAATCGTATCAGCTGGGAGCATAAAACGTTGTGTTCCTGCTGCAAATATGGTTCCATATCATAAGTCCAACTGAAGTTACTGAATGAAACAAGTTGCCGACAAAATGTATGTCATACACAGTGTGTCCCAGTTATGCCAGCACTTCGGCTAAGAAAAATAAAAATCATAGATAATGTTCACAAAATCGCTGTATTTATTCAAAATAGTCTGCCATCCTGAATAAATACACACTTTAAATCGTTTTAAAAGTGTTTTTAAACAGTCACCTAGTCCATTTATGGAATTGCGTTTAGTGCCGCAGTACAATTTTGTTGGATATCTGTGTCTTAATGGCGTTCTTTTATTGTCAACTTCAAATTGGGGAACAACCAGAAGTCGGCTGGGACCAAATCCCGTGTATACGGCAAGTGATCCAGGACTGTGATGCGTTTGCTGGCCAGATACTCGCGCACCATCTCCATTTTATGGTCTCGGGAATTGTCACGGAGTAGTGACCAGGAACTTGCCTTTCGGTATTCCGAAAGAATTCGACGAATTCTCGCCATATAAACACAACACCTAATTGAATGTAGCTCGCCGCTCCAACCCCGCTTTCTGACGAGTGTCAAACTTGTCCTGTTACATTCGCGGCCAGGACGCATATTGCAGCAGTGAAAGCACTTTGACCTTGTACGTGGCAACTGCTGAAACCTCAAGGATCGTATCGCCGCAGCTCGCCATGCGAGAAAACTGCAGTTTGGGATTTCATACAAGCAGTTCTATATGAACTGGGACGCACTGTTATCTCATTAAGATCTATACAAATGAGATTATTCTTAGTTTATCTATTTTTAGCGAAATATTAATTCCAGAAATTTATTTAAGAGAATTATGAATTGGGGTAGGTCGAGGCGGCAGAGTACTGCGATATTCGCGAAAATCTGTGAATTTGGTTGGCTAACATATCTTTCAGCCAGTCAGAAGGAAGAACACTGTCACATTCTGCAGGAGACAGAAATTTGTGGGACCTCGTCAAGGAGAGTTATCTATCGTAGGATGAGGATCGACACTAAAGGAAAGATAAATACAAACACCAGGAACGAGTTGTGCGGCATAAACTGAAGTTGGTAGACGTGCTTCTACATATGAAAGGAGATGTCTATTCAAATTTCGCAACAGTCGCATAAGAGTGTTGTTTTTGTTTTGTTTTGTTTTGTTAGTAACGAATTCTTCTCCTGCGCCACCCTCTTCATCTCAGTGCCCCTTGCAACCTACGTCCTCAATTATTAGACGTATTATAATCTCTGTCTTCCTATACGGCTTTTGTCCTCTACAGCTCCCTCTCGTTCCATGGAAGATATTCACTGTTGTCGTAACAGATGTCCTATCATCTTATCCTTTCTTCTTGTCAGTGTTATCCACATATTCTTTTCTTTTTCGATTCTGCGCAGGACCTCCTCATTTGTTACCTCACCAGTCCACCTACTTTTCAACATTCGCCTGTAGCACCACATCTAAAATGCTTCGATTCCCTTCTGTTCCGGCTTTCCCACGTCCATGTTTCCGTGCCGTAGTATGCTGTGTCCAAAATGTACATTCTCAGAAATTTCTTCATCAATTTAAGACCTATTTTTGATACCAGTAGACTTCTCGTGGCTGGGATGCCCTTTATGCTACTTCTAGTTTGCTTTCGATGTCCTCCATGTTCCGTCCGTCATTTGTTCGAAAATGGTTCAAATGGCTCTGAGCACTAAGGGACTTAACTTCTGAGATAATCAGTCCCCTCGAACTTAGAACTACTTAAACCTAACTAACCTAAGGACATCACACACATCCATGCCCGAGGCAGGATTCGAACCTGCGACCGTAGCGGTCGCGCGGTTCCAGATTGTAGCGCCTAGAACCGCTCGGCCACTCCGGCCGGTTCGTCATAGGTAGTAGAATTCATTAACTCCATCTACTTCGAGACCATCCACCTTGATGTTAAGTTTCTAGCAGTTTTCATTTCTGCTACTTCTCATTACTTTCGTCTTTCTTCGATTAACTCTCAGTCCATATCCTGTACTCCTTAGACTGATCATTCCATTCAGCAGGTCCTATAACTCTTCTTCATGTTCACTGAGGATAGCAAGGTCATCATCGAATCGTATCATTGATATCCTTTTATCTTGAATTTTTATTCCAATCCTGCACCTTTATTTTATTTGCAACATTGTTTCTCTGATATACAGATCGAACGGTAGGGGGGAAAG
This sequence comes from Schistocerca americana, assembly GCF_021461395.2. Taxonomy (NCBI): domain Eukaryota; kingdom Metazoa; phylum Arthropoda; class Insecta; order Orthoptera; family Acrididae; genus Schistocerca; species Schistocerca americana. The sequence goes on from NC_060122.1 coordinate 626,925,221, forward strand.
ACTACACCCCTGTCTTACACCATTTTAACGCGAGCACTTCGTTCTCGGTCATCCTCTCTTATTATTCTCTCTTGGCTCTTGTACAAACTGTATTTTACCCGTCTCCTTATGACTTACCTTACAATAATTCTCACAGTTGTCAGGTCTTGCAGTCTTTGGAACTGTGTGGGTGATATTTTTCCGGAACTCATATGGTATGTCGCCAGACTTATACATTCTACCACCAACGTGAATAGTCGTTTTTTTTGCCACTTCCCCCTATGATTTTAGAAATTATAATGGAATGTTATTCATCCCTTCTGCCTTATTTGGTCTTAAGTCCTCCAAAGCTCTCTTAAATTCTGATCCTAATGCTGGGTCTCCCATCTCTTCTAGAACGACCCTTATTTCTTCTTCTATCACATCACGCCACTGTGAAGATACATATCAAGTTTGCTTTAAACCAACGCTTGGTTAGGCGTTAGTTGCAGTACCTTTGAAATGGGTCGTAATTAGTTGGTGCTAGCCAGGAATAACTTGAAGGCGACAAAGAAGTCATTATCAACACCTCACTGAGTTTCAAAGAAATCATGTAATACAACCACTAGAAGTGGGACGTTCCACCTTCGGTATTGTAAAAAGGCTTGGCAGCAATCTACACACTGCACGTTGTTGCTGGCAGCGGTGGTGAGGGGAATGTATGGTCGCAAGAAGACCGATCTCCGGCCGTTCACATAGCACTACCGAGAGGAAAGACCATCCCTTGCTCTGGTGCATAGAAGTGAATCTGCAACAGCAGTGTGAGCAGCAATCTGCACCACAGTGACACAACGAACTGTTACGAATCGGTTACTTATAGCGTGCATTCCAATGACCTCAAACGACCGCCATTTGCGATTTCAGTGGTGTCAAGCGATAACATGGCTTCAAATTTGTGTGTCAGTCTGATGAATCGACCTGTTGTGCTGTCATTCACGAACAGCGTTCTAGGGGCTTGTTCGCCACGCACCCAGCATGCTCTACAGAGTGTGGACACTTTGCCTTGGCCTGTTCGATCACCAGATCTGTGTTCGATTGAGCACATGCAGGACATCATCGGAGAACTCCAGCGTCATCCACAACCAGTATTAACTGTCCCTGTGTTGACTTATGGAGTCAACTGTATCCCACAAACTGGGATTCGGCACCTGTACATCACACTGCACTCACGTTTGCACGCTTACGTTCAACATTTTGGCGGCTACACCGGTTATCAGTGTACCAACAATTCACAATGGCAATGACTTATCTCACATGTACATCAATCTGTGTTGTGGCAATGTTAATCAGTTAAATATATTACCCAGAGAGATGTATTGTCTAATTTTAATTACTCTAAGTTATTTATTTTTTGGTGTTACGATTTTTTTCCTTCAGTTAATGAATGTACTGGCAAAATGCTGTAAAATACTTTCTTTAAAGATCAGATTGTTTCAGGCAATGATTGAGATCTGGCGTAAACAACTTTTGTGGAAGTATCGAGAATTTTGTGACTGTCTTCCGATGGACCTAAATAATTCGGTGTGGAATTCTGTACGGTTGTTATTCTGAACAATACGTTAATGGACTTTAGAGAAATGTGTGGTATATATGAATATAAAAATTTTGTCTCTTTGGTCCATACACTGCATGCTCAAATCTATAGCTGTTAGTGCAAGACCGAAGAAATTGGAGTGCTTTTTCATGAAGTCATGGAGCGTCGGGATCGACTAAACGACTAGAGAAAGACAGAGAGAGAGGCAGACCGTGTACTGGATTACACAACATGATTCTCCTGTTTATTCGTTATGTAGATGGAAATGTTGTCCCTTGCTTCTTGACAGAGGGTAGGGGAACGATGCGGGAGACCCGCACCGCCGTACTAGTTTACTGTTGTCTTCCTCCGGCCGTAATGGGGATGAATGATGATGATGAAGACGACACAACGCCCAGTCACCTCGGGGCAAATTAAAATCCCTGACTCCGCCGGAAATCGAACCCGGGATCCCGCGCTCGGGAAGCGAGAACGCTACCGCAAGATCACGAGCTGCAGTTTTATTCATTATAAATTTTAATAAGTTTTACGATTGATACATCGCATACACGCTGCTTTCAGCATAATAGGCCAAACTTTTAATGTCAAATACATTGTCGAACACTCTCAAAAAATTGTCAATTTTTAGAAGCAGAGAACTTTATTGCTAGATAAATTATTGTTTGAGTCACTATTTTGGTGACTAGGTACTGCTATTATGTCATCCTCTGCTGCATTTGCAAAAACATATTAAAGCAGGGACGGCCAAGAAATCTGCACCCGTTCTGAGCTTTTGCATGCATGTGGAAATCTGTCGCCTAAGAGCAGACATCACCCATTAAAAAACCAAACTGTCTGAGAGGGAAGAGGGTGAAAAAGACCACAAAGAGGAACGGAAACTGGAACGCTCTGCGTGGAACTGTAGTAGCCCAAGGAACATTAAACGGTCTGCGTGCGGCCTGCTCTCATATTTTAGACTTTTCCACAACACAGATCACAAACAAAACATATTTCCGTTATTTAATTATTTTTGGCGCTCTGAAGATACAATAAATATCTTCATCTCGTACAACTGTCAGCATCCGGACAGACGCAGATTATTTCGCAGATATTCGACACTCAGGTTTCCACATAATCGTGACGTATTTAGTTTCATAATCGAAAAAGTCTTTCAGTCGCATACATTGATCGAAACATTGTATTACCTTCGCACCCTCCTCGTGCAGATGTAGGTACTCCTCCAGAGGAAAACAACGTTGAACACCTCGACAGTTTTAACCTAAAATAATTTGTCTTTTAAACGGCAATTAAACTGTTGATCGATCAGTTCCTTCTGCACATGCACGGGAGTGCTCTCTAAAATTGCTCACAAACATAAATAAGATGGGCATTGTTCTCAAAACGTTTCGAAAACAATTATTGTAAATCTTGAGCACCACAATGAATTCTTCAATACACGTGTTTTCCTTAATGCCAGAGGGCTTACTGAAGTGGATGGTGATTTTGTCAGAATTTGTTCCTCCTACAACGCCATATCCTTCTTAAACATGTCCGCACAAAATTAGAAACAAGTTGTTTCTCTGAAGTTAAAATCTTTCGGGTTATTAGGCCGCGTCATGTTTCTTCTAAAATATTCGATGTTTTGACCCCTCTTCTGGGATCTTCCTCAGGATCTTTTGGTGTCCACTACTGCTATAGCACTGTCAGAGACGAGTGTCCACTTATTAAAGGGGAGTTTTCTTGCGTTCGTGCTGGAGAAGTGATAGTATTAGTTAAAATTCATATGGCTACCATTGGTGGGCCATAGTCATAGGCTAATATTCCCGCTCTGATGCAGAAGAAGGGGCGATGGTAGCTCGTCTCCTGTGGATACCATTAGCGGTCCACCGTCATTCTATAGGAAGGCACTATTCCACATTTATGCTGGAGAAGGGTTATTGGTTGAAATGCCTGCTACCGCTATTGGTTGGTCGTCATCAGTGGCTAGATTCGAAACGAACAGAGCAAGAGAGGGGCGAATGTTTACCCAAAATATTATTGTCCGCCGAGGTGACTTGCAGCGCGTTGTTTATGCCGCTCACGCACCGCGGTCGCGTATCTACTTCCCGGATGGCGGGGAGCCACGATGCCGGAAGCCTATAGCCGTCCTCTCTATTGAAATTAGATGAATTCTTAGAAATTCCAACCGCTTCTCGGACCTTTCTTCTATAAATGTTTGTCCCTTTAGCCAGTACACGTACGTTATTAAAATCGAAGTTGTTTCTCATCTTTCCACGTCTTACTGTGTTTAGTTTACATTAATGTTCACTTGAAATGAGAAGCCATTGCGGCCGCCGTAATTCTTGTTTCTGCTTCCCCTTTTCATTCAGAAATTCAACAACACTGAGTCTTAATTCCAAACTCTTTCCAGTTATATCCCTCGCCGCGCGGGATTAGCCGAGCGTTCTAGGGCGCTGCAGTCCTGGACTGTGCGGCTGGTCTCGGCGGAGGTTCGAGTCCTCCCTCGATCATGGGTGTTTGTGTTTGTCCTTAGGATAATTTAGGTTAAGTAGGGTGTAAGTTTAGGGACTGATGAACTTAGCAGTTAAGTCCCATAAGATTTCACACACATTTGAATATATCCTTCGATTTAGCCAATGAACTTCATAGTAATATATAATGTCTCGGTACTCCACTTTCATTTCTATCAAAAACTGTTGCAACTGACGATATAATAACGTATGTAACTTCAGAAAATTTTCTATTCATTCCACGAATTTCATCACCAGCTCTGTGCCTACAAATTCAGCACAAAGTGCTTCCAGACGTAGAAGACAATGCGTCACGTCCAAATTTTTACCGACCAGTCTGATTTTTTGGCGCTTTCATCGTCAACTAAATCTTTAATAGCTTTCTGCATCGTGATGTAATGTCCTTCGACGCCAGATCTGCGGTACCCGTTCATTATGCGACTTTGTAACAGATATTGAGATTCTCATTCTTCTGGTCTGCGATACCAATTAGTGTTTGAAGTCTTGTGACGATAAACAGCTAGATTGCCTCTTTTAGTGCAAGCAACCCCTGGACGTGTGAACTTCTTTATATCATGAACAAGTGCTGAAGGACAAACAGCGCTGACTCCACGATTCTGTCGAAGAAAAGAAGTCGTGCCGACCGAAAAATGCCGCACCAAAAGCCGGAATAAACAGCGACGCTTCGCACTCCCTAGTGAAACGTCTCGCTCCACCGACCAGTTCCGAGAAGGACCGAGCAAAGCTCAGACGTACCGCCAAGGGCCGAGACAGGGAGAGCGTCGAACCGCACACGTGCAGCTTTATTCGCAGTGGCCGTTCGTATATTAAAGCGTCTCAAAATTTATTGTAATGTGAAGGTATAAATTTTAGTTTGTAATTAATTTTAAATGTTCCCAAACTTACGGAAAGTATGAAACGGAATCGTAAAATCATTTACTATTGTTTTACCGAAAGGCACTATAAAGTTTCAAATCAATTAATATATGCCAAATAACTTTATTAATTCACAGACTGGTGTTTAATGTATACAATAAGCAAAATGTATGTGGATACCTACTTGCAACCAGCAATTGGTACAACAAATAGCACGCTAACAATCGTGAGAACACGTTCTCTAGGCCCCCAGGGCCACAAAGATGAATCTCACAGCTTCCTAAACGTAAACGCATATCACTACAGCACGAACCCAACCAGCAATTGGTACAACAAATAGCACGCTAACAATCGTGAGAACACGTTCTCTAGGCCCCCAGGGCCACAAAGATGAATCTCACAGCTTCCTAAACGTAAAGGCATATCACTACAGCACGAACGTGATGAAATCTTACCTGAGTAAGACGTTTCATTAGCCATTTGCTTCGTCTTCTTGCATCATCCAAGAATTCTGATATTGTCCTTGTGCACCTTTACTTCCCTTTCCTAATTTTCGTGTGATACAGCAGTGTGCCAAGACGATTGGTCCCTGTGCAGTCCAAATAATTGTTTCTGTGACGCATCACTACATTTGACCAGGTCCATACAAAGTAGACAACATCTGAGAAATTTGATAGTGTGGGAGAGCGATTTTGTCACCTGACTTACTCTTCAGATCGAAAAACTGGGAGGAGATACTGTACCACACATCGTAAGACAATGGACGAGTAATGGCCACGTAAAGCACGTTTACGATCGCTACAAGTATGGCAGTTTCCTCATCTAAATCACGAAAAACCTGACTGTGTTATATGGATTTCATGCTTAATCGAACAAGCTTTGTAAGTCGGTAATGCCTACAGATAATTTGAACTGTCTCACCATAAATGCTTGTCTGTGCCTTTACATTCAACGCGGTCCTCCGTGATCAAACCAAGACACCCACACTTTGCTACGCCTGCAACCATAGCGCAACTAGCAGAGAAGAAAACGACACTTAATACCGAGAGTCTATGAAACCGAAAGTGGCGTGGCAGAGGACGGGCTGAGTTCGGATTGGCGCATTGTACTGGATGCCGTGACATCATGAATTCCATTAGACTGAAACGACTCTACCAACTAACAGATGTGTTTGATACCAATCTATGGTGCAGAATACTCTTAGAGACCACTATTTTTGCACGGCTTCAGCGATAAATGACACACATGTAAACATATAATACTACCGTTTAAGAGTAAGAATGGCTGACAAAAGAAATGCGATCCGAACTAAACTTTAACTGAACTGACGCAGAATATAATTTGAAATGCCGTGCGTAAGTGTATAAAATCTTACTGTGTCCTAACAGTGATGTTACTCTGGCCCTTACAAACTTTCGTAACTTCATTATGGCGAAGAAACCTCTGTACTGCTCGAAAGTGATAAATGTTAGAACGCAGCGCAACAGCAAACCAGCTAAAGAAAACCTTGCCAAGGTGCGATGTCAGGGAAAGGAACTACGCTAAGTACAACATATTTTTAGATTTGAGTAAGTGTGTTCCGCTAAGTGCAGTTACAAAATAAAAATTTTGTAATGGGACAGTGAAAGAGAGTGAAGGTATTAAATGACATAAAAGAGACTAGCATTTGAAACTCTATTATGAAACTAACTTTTGTCGATTACAAAAACCTTTACAAAATGCACTTTTTATAAAAATATATAAGTCTGCCGTGTAACTTGTTAACGAAATGGTAAAGGCGTAGTAATCTATAACTCGGGGTCCAAGACACGTGAGCAGACAATTTTATTTAATCTCTTCTCGACGCTCTGACAAACTGACCCGAATCAATAAAGAAGAATCATACCAAAAATTTGCCTTGCCTGAAGTTGTCATAAATTACGTGCAAACAGTGTCGCGACAACACTACCTGCATAGCTTCACATTTCTAAATTCAGTCTTTACAAAACCGTATTTCCAGAAACTAGCACTTTCTGCGCTGGTGTTTGAAGTGTTGCTAACTAATCCCAGACCGCTCAGCAGCGTAACCAGCAACAGACTCTCTCTGTTAATACTCCCGAATGTTACACAGGCAACGACAACACTACAGACAACTAAAGATCACATTTCTTTCAATCAGTTCCTCTGTGGCGTATCATATCGATTATTAAAATCTTCTGTTTCAAAAATATCCAGTGTACAAGTACGAAGTATGACTCAGCCAATAAAAAAATTCACGTTACTAATCCAGTACCAAAACTAATCTAGAGACCATGCGTGACCAGGTATTTTGAGATATCAGCAGATCACGTCCTGTATTAAACGGTTCTTCGGATCAAAATCTCACATATCGTTATTATATTATATCAATCAAAATGTCACATATTATTCAAAAGTTTACCGCTAACATTAAATCAGCTGAAAACAATAAGAACACTACTGCCATCGAGTGATTCACTTCCTACAAATTTTATGCCCCAAACGTACAATGTCGTCAATTTTCGAAGCACATAGAGGCCGATATCTAATACCACCAGATCTATCCTGACGAAGAATACCCTGATCCCTGTGCTCACTTTCCTTTTTATGTAGTTCTTGCTACCCAGGCAGCAGATATCCTTAAGTGCCTCTACATCGCCGTCTCCAAATTTGATGTTGATCGCTAATTTCGTTTATTCTCCTCCTCATTATTTTCGTATATCTGAAGTTTGACCTCAGTAGATATTCTGTGTACCTTAGACTGTTAATCCCATTCAACTGATTCAGCAATACATCTTCACTCTCATTGAATTATCTATTTCATCTGCGAACTACCTATTTTAATTATTGTTTTGTTGCCTTTTTATTCCTTTTCTGCCGGCCGAAGTGGCCGTGCGGTTAAAGGCGCTGCAGTCTGGAACCGCAAGACCGCTACGGTCTCAGGTTCGAATCCTGCCTCGGGCATAGATGTTTGTGATGTCCTTAGGTTAGTTAGGTTTAACTAGTTCTAAGTTCCAGGGGACGAATGACCTCAGCAGTTGAGTCCCATAGTGCTCAGAGCCATTTGAGCCATTTATTCCTTTTCTATTTTAATCTGAAATTTATGCGAGGTAATCATTTATAGAAGTGCTAAAATTATATAGTAAGCATATAATTGGTTTAAATTGTAACCCTATGGTTTCGTCAAAATTTAATCCTATGGGCTTTATTAAGTCATTTCACAAATTTTTATATTATTCGCAAACTTGTCTGTTTACTAATAAGAGTTTTAGGATTACTTCGGGTTAAATGTGCGGGCATTAAGGTGATGGTGCACGACTTACTCTCTGATAAGAAGAAGTTAAGTCAACAAATTATGTCACGCATTGCCTACACTGATAGCGGCCTATGAAAACAGCCTGTGCGGTTGTACATGCCTGTAACGTTATTGCAAAAATATATTCGTTTTATCCGCGGTAGTCAGTCGTTTTGTTTTCAAAATTAGTTGATCTGAAAGTGTACTCATCTTTCAGCCAATGTACATACTGCGCAGTTTTTAATCCCTGAGCAAAGTTACAAAAACCATTTCATTTATGAAATTAAATTTTTGTTGAGCAGGTTAGTCAGTGATACCGTCCAGGCGGAATATTTGTATTTGAAACACAAGCTACATTCAGAGCCCCAGTTCCGTCATTTATACTGGTAACACAATTATGTCACAAATTTTTATTCATACCTCACAATGTGGTGGATCACCTCAGTCAGATTATGAAGCGAACTTACATTAAGCTGAGCTGTAGAGCTCGGGAGTGAAGGCTATAAGATAATTATTCAGTAAGATCCTCCTTCTTTAAAGAAAAGGGGCCACCACAAGAAATTAATTAAAATGGAAGATACATAGGGGTAGCACTTCTCTTTGTTGCAGACATTGCGTTTTGCTGTTATTTTTCATAGTTACAGATCTGTTTAGTGGTGTCATCATCTTTAGATTTCTTGCCACAGTCAAAAGGCCGGCAGTTAACTCCCGACAGAGCCCGACATTACATTTACTATTGGTCCCGCCTTAAATTGAGCATTCTCTCACGTATAATAACGCAGAAGTTTCTCTGAAGCTTTGAAATTCTGATGCTACATGGCGTACGCCTTTTAGAAGTTCCCTGCAACTTAGCGCTGCGACCCGTTAGATGCGTAATTAGGCTACAAGTTCAAAACTAACGCTTTGTCCAGAAGTCTAGCGTTCCGTTAAGAATTCCAGAACTACATCCAGCTTTAAGCTCGGAACTTTGTTCAGAGAATGCTGATGACTAGATAAAGGTAATATAAAGCATTAAAGGCTTCCTTTCCTGCTGTTTGAAGGAGTAGAAACAGGTGTTTATAATTCGAGCCCCTTCCAGGGGAGAAACGCCTTAGCATGTAACTAGATAAGTCGACTGTTACTGGTGGCAGAAGATTTCCATTTTCGAATCGAGCGCGGGAAGAACGCCAGTCGTAAAGTCTTCTTACACACTGAAGAGCCAAAGAAACTGGTACACCTGCCTAACGTCGTGTAGGGCCCCCGCCAGCACGCAGAGGTGGCGCAACACGACGTGACATGGACTCGACTAATGTCTGAAGTAGTGCTTGCGGGAATTGACTCCATGAATCCTACAGGGCTGTCCATAAATCCGTAGGTATACGAGAAGAGTAGATGTTTCTTCTGAAAAGCACGTTGTAATGCATCCAAGATATGCTCAGTAATGTTCATGTCTGGGGACCTTGGTGGATAGCGAAAGTGTTTAAACTCAGAAGAGTGTTCCTGGAGCCACTCTGTAGCAATTCTGGATGTGTCGGGTGTCGCATTGTCCTGCTGGAATTGCTCATGTCCGTCGGAGCGCACTGTGAACATGAATGGATGCAGGTGATCACACAGGATGCTTACCTTCGTGTTACCTGTCAGAGTCTTATCAAGGGCCTCCTGTCACAACAACAGCACGCATCCCACACCATTACGGAATTTCCACTAGTTTTAATTATTCCCTGGTGACATGCAGGGTCCACGGATTCATGAGGTTGTCTCCATATCTCTACACGTCCATCCACTCGATACAACTGAGACGAGACTCGTGCTATCAGGTAACATGTTTCCAGTCATCAACAGTCCAGTGTCGGTATTGATGTGCCGAAGAGAGGCGTAAGGCCTTGTCGTGCAGTCATGAAGGTGAATCCTCCCCTTAGAAAAATTTATGAATGATTGTGCTGATAAACCCCTTACGTTATCTGATTTTCAAACAGCTGAGCAAAATTGAACGTACTGAGACATTTCTCTCTTTACTTATTCTGATCATCACTAAACTGACGCACAATATTTATAGCGCAACGCAATCTGACTTTCAATAATCCCTACAAAAGAATGGCCCTGACTAACAATAATCTATACCTTTCTTGAATCACTTACCTCGCAAAAATCTTCGTTACTCGAACTACTGCAACACACCGAGCGCCCCTACTGCCAGCTAAATAAAAGATTCTAACTACTGAAGGCACTAACTACTGATAGGCATAGTTAGCAAATGAAAGATTTTGATAGAGAACAAACAATGTATTTACCTTAATAGTGTTCAAAAGTAATAATATATATATATATATCAGTTCATGACGTCCAGTCTTACAAATTTACTGTCTCTGAAGGACACACGTCCAGATCATCCGCTCTCAAAACTCTGCCATCTCTCTCCACACATCCTCCACTGCCGGCGGCTCACCTCCAACTGCGCAACGCTACGCGCTGTTCACATCCAACTGTCCAAAACTACAATAGCGAATATTTCAACAATGCCAACCAGCCACAGACTGCACACAGCACAGCCAGTGATTTTCATACAGAGCGCTATACGTGGCATTACCAATATAAAAACCTAAACAGCCTACTTACAAAGGGTACACGAGTGGGCCTTCAGCTCCGAAAGCCCATACCAATGATGTTTCGTTTAATGGTTCACACGCTCACATTTGTTGATCGCCCAGCATAAATATCTGCATCAATTTGCGGAAGTGTTGCACTTCTGTCACTTTGAATGATTCTCTTCAGTTGTCGTTGGTCCCGTACTTACAGGAGCTTTTCCGGCCACAGTGATGGAGATTTTACTTTTTGCTAGATTTTTGTACACAGTATACATGTGAAATGGTCGTACGGGGAAATGCCCACTTCATCACTACCTCAGAGATGCTGTGTCCCTTCGCTCGTGTGCCTACTATAGCACCACATTCAAACTCATTTAAATCATGATAACCTCTCATTGTAGTTTCAGTAACCGATCTAACAACTGTGCCAGACAGTTGTTGTCTTATGTGGTCGCTGCCGACCGCAGCACAGTATTCTGCCTGTTTACAATGGCTCTGAGTACTACGGGACTTACCTTCTGAGGTCATCAGTCTCCTAGAACTTAGATATACGTAAACCTAACTAACCTAAGGATATCATACACATCCTTGCCCGAGGCAGGATTCGAACCTGCGACCGTAGCGGTCGCGCGGTTCCAGACTGCAGCGCCTAGAACCGCTCGGCCACCCCTGCCAGCGTCTGTTTACCTATCTAAGTATTTGGATACGCATGGCTATACCAGTTTATTTGGCGCCTCAGCGAATCGAATGCTGACTGGTACAGAGCATGTCGTATGTAATTTGTTCTTGTTGTTGTTGTATGTCTGGCGCAGGTGTGAAGGGATTCCGATGTTCCTCGTGCGATCCTCCTTTGTGGTCATCAGATGTGGTAGACTAGAACGCCGAGGACGGGTATGCCTGCCCTCACGTTCTCATGTATTCCAACTCTGAGCCGCTCTTACTTTGGAATGCCCCATAAATCTGGATATTGCACCATTCGCCAATCCAGCCAGGCTCAGAGGCATAGCTGAATCTCTAATGGGTGCTGATACCGTAGTCCCAGACTGGTGCAAGGCTTCTCCATGTCCTACACAGCGATCAATCAACGTCTGAAACTGTTCATTCCCGTTGTGTACTTCACCTGTTCTTGCATCAACACCAAAATGTACTGTGAATTTCCATCATGCTGGATTCATTGCAGGACAGTACTTATGTTAACCGGTTCGATATAGAGCAGACAAGGTTGCAATATTCACTTTTTCTTTAACTGATGACTAGTTTCGCGTTAGCTAAACTCATTTTAGAATCACCCAGGCAAACAAAACAGTATTTTCCAAAACAGCGTGTAAATCAAGTGAAGATTGTACATGTATGTATAACAAAATTAATTTCAACCATGAACAGTGACAGAGTTCACATTTTGTCTGTCTGGACGGTTTGAAAGTGTGTTCAGGTAACCCGCAACTGGCCACAAAAAATAGAAAGTGAATATTGCAGCTTTTGCTCTCTATATCGAACTAAGAACAGTAATGCTCTCTGGTGGAATTGTACTTTTCTTTGGCCTGCATGTGGTCTCTGGAAGTGATCAGCCTGTTTAGCTGAAGCCTGCGTGTTAGTATAAGGAGGCCTGATGCCCTTGCTGTCAGCCTGTGGCCAGTGGTAGTTCTACTTGTCTCTGAGAATTGCAACTCCCGTCATTTACATACTCCTCGATGATGTGTAAGTGTACAAAGTGATGTTGTCATACGACCACGTCTTCTGCGTCCCTCACTTTTTATATCATTTTGTGTGTGTGTGTGTGTGTGTGTGTGTGTGTGTGTGTGTGTGTGTGTGTGTGTGTGTGTATGCAACAAACATATAGGAACGATAGATCGCGTCATGGGTAACAACTTTTGTCTGAGAGAAAATGTTTACTGACACTTTACGGCGTCGCTAGGCATTCTTTAGTATTCGATGGCTCTGGGACGACGAGATTTCATAGAACTAGCAGTACCTATTAATCTGCTTTGCTGCATACTACCTACCCCAGAAAGATGACAAAGTGATTTTCAGTAATAAAAACACAAGAACGTGTGTCTCTAAGGGGATAAAGATATTACAGAAGCGAATCAGCAACTTGAATTATGTTTGGCCGGCCACTTTCACGCAGAGCAGATGACTAGATTATAGGAAACGCTCACTGCACACACCTGCAAAAGTGTGCCTGTTACTTTAAACCATGTACACAGTTCTAGTTAAGTGGTATGCATACCTTAGTTCTCATGGAAACAATTTGTGCTTTGATAAGTTATTAAATCTTTTTACAATCTAGTTTTGTCCTTCCTTTTACCAACATATGGAAACCTATTATTCTACATGAAAAGTGTCGGAATTCGTCTTCAGTTACAGTCTGGCAAATGGAAGCAACTGTCGAGCCTGTGTCACGTATGTCGAAAAATATCGAGAGGCGCAGTTATTTAGTGTTTCCCTCCGGCTGTTTCTTTGACATCTACCGCCATGGCCACGTCTGCTTGCCATCCTCCCTGATGACAAAAAACATATAGTGCTACAACTATTGTTGCTAGCGGTAAACAAACTCTGTCATTCCATGTTTTACCTACAATTACTCGTTCTGGTGGCTCTCTACATAGTTGGGATGGCAACAATGACTCTGCAGGGACTATGCAATTAACAAGGGGTGTGTGCACGAAGTGTCGCCACCTTTCTCTACCTCCCACTGGCAGAATCTTTGTCGCTTAGGAAGTGTCACATTTAACTTACAGCAAGAAAATAAAGTTAAATTGCATAAAACTTTTCCTGTTCCGTTTAACTAAAATGGGAAATGTGGGGGAAAACTTAACCAATCATGTGATTCTACTATTATCTAAACATCACCCGACACATACACATATGCAAGACAATCAATCCAATCATCACTTTCACACTTATTTTCTGACCACTTGGGATGAAGGCCCTGTGGGAATCCGCAATGAATTAATTCATGGATCTTCTGGCCACGGTAAGTACTTCTAACAAACATTTATTTGTAAATTCAAGGAGTGGGGGAGCAGGATAAAGGCAAGCTGCATTGGAATATTTCGCGAAAGTAGCAGCGAGGAGTGAAAATCTGTACCGGACTGGGATTCGAATCGAGGATCTCCTACTTACTAGGCAGCTGCAATAACCACTGTGCTATCCGGGAAACTGTGTTCAACGCAACTACTTGGACTGCCTCGACACGCCTCACGGCTGACCCGCACTCCTACCAACTGCCACCGTCCATTCTGACACAGAATAATCTCTAGTGCCATAACCATTATCGCTAGCGACAAAAAAAAAACTCTTTCATTCCCTGTCATACCTAAACTACTTGTCATGATAGCTCGTTATGTAGTTGAGGCGGCAGCAGTGCCTTGGCAGTGACAACGTAATTAACGAGGGGTAAAAGATGTCGTGCCCAAAGGGTCACCATCTTTAACAATGATTTATTTCTTGTTTTGGTCCACACTGCCATCTATTTTTTTAACACCCTGTACATACCCGCACCCGTGGCTTAGGGGTGCAGTACACCATCGGAGCTGTAGCTGCTTCGACGTGCTTAGCGCTCCGGCTGCGTTCCGTTTGTTCGAGCTTTATTTACATCCGTGAGGCTTCACAAAGCGGTTTATTGATTATGGTTCAAATGGCTATGAGCCCTATGGGACTTAACATCTGCGGTCACCAGTCCCCTAGAACTTAGAACTACCTAAACCTAACTAACTTAAGGACATCACACACATCCATGCCCGAGGCAGGATTCGAACCTGCGACCGTAGCGGTCACGCGGTTCCAGACTGAAGCGCCTAGAACCGCACGGCCACAATGACCGGCGGTTTATTGATTACTACAGATCAAGAAGGCCCTTTCCCATCAGAAGGCGACAACCAACATCGAACAAGACCGAAGCAGCACGAAATCGAACGTATTATGTGCGACGTGGTGAAGCCACATCCTTGGGAGCTAATAGAGATCCAATTGTCCATTCTGCCCAGTATAGTCTACATCAAACTTATGGGCGAAGCAACTTGTGACAGACACAGTTGTCGATCCACTGATTGTTACCGTTTTGGCACACCAACAGGATTGTGAGTGTAGTTTCAGTTGATCATGCTGGTCCCGGAGTTAGAACGGCAAGTGTATTCGAAATTACGTTTGAAGTTTCTGCGGAAATCGTAGTCGAAGCCTGTCGCCCATATCGCAAGGTCATTAGTCATGCTGCGCAGGAATGGACCAGCTTCAAGATGTATCCCGTTCTTAATAGGGTGCGCCAGATAAGGACCGAACATTGGAAGCATATTGCATCTTGGGTGTCAATAGGAGGTTTTCACGCCATCGCAGTTTACGATGGTCTACCGAGGGTCAATTCTGTCTGCGGTCAGGAAGGTAACGTCCGAACTAACCGTCTTTAGCGACTAGTACAGTTACCTCGGGACACTCAGCACCCGCCACAGCAGATGACATCACTTCCTATTACGCCCATAGAACCGCTCCGGCACAACATGGGTAATGTGCATAACAGGCCGTTGCCTATGGAGTCTAGAGTATCGCCCCCGATCCAACGTCATCGACGGCGCAGGTGAAATGGTCACAGCATCTGCCAGACACTCCACAACAGCTGCGGCGTCAGGGTTCTTCCACGATCCTGATGAATCCATCTTCAGATAACAAAGCTGATCCCGCTGCCGAAATGGAAGCGCAAGTCCGAAAACAGAGGTCACCAACGAAGGTAAACTAGTGGAGGCTTTCAACAGAAGACGAGCTGCACAGCCAATGCGGTGAGAAAGGTAGTGGGAATGGTCACCATACGTCTCCACCGACTGGCAAGGACTATTTCCCATTCCCAGCATCTTTGCTACAGATCATACAGGAGCCACAAGCTCAAGTAGAGAGGATGGAAACAAACACGCCACAGGGCGCTGTCCCACATTTTAGCAGTACAGACGAACACCCATCATCAGCAAACATCTCCATCTATTCATTGGGAGATTGGGCACAAGAAATAAGCCAAACTGACAAGATGCAGGAGCAGGGCGTTCAGTCGCTGGCTCCCACCGACAATGAGTTGGGAGGGAATCTTGTCCACGGTGGCCAATGAGGCCGTGTTGCCCCAGTGCAGGAAAAACTCTCGTTTCCAGCCTATTCGTCGATGAGGAATCTTGTAGCACTGCACAGCCGATATCATGTCCTATGTCTGCCGTGCTGGTGCAGTTAACATCAGTGGTATTAGCGCCCCTGTCAGGATTCGAGTGCTGCAAGACTTGTTGAAGGTAGCGGGCGTTTTATGGATATGACGTCTATTTTTTATGACGTCTATCGATTAACGGGCGCCGACAGTAGCAGGGGGTACAGCCGTACTGTTACGAGAAGCAATAGTGGTGGACGACGTGGAATACTTACCATCGCCCCATGGTGTTGGCAAAGAATCGGGGATGTCCGCTTGGCGTATAGTTACGCGCCGTCTGGCTCGACGAAGAGACACGAACGCACAATCTTGTACAGAGAGGAAGTGACACCACTCTTCCGAGGACGTCAGGGGAATTACATTGTCAGCAGGGACTTCAACGGCGTTCTCCGTTCCTAGGACCAATCCCCACACTTCGTCCCCTGCCACGCATTACATTCACTGGTCCGGAACCTTACATTGCTTAATACCTGGCGAATGAAGCACGGTGACAACCACATATTTTCATATCATACGAGTCATTCGGCCAGTTTCTTGTGTTTTTCATGCACTGACTCTCCGGCTAGCTGGGGTGTTCCGGGTGAAAGAAGTGAAGTGCGAAATAGAACTTACGTCAGGACTTTACGCTCATGCCTGATGTACCCATCGGACTACATATAATGTATAATTTAGCGACATGCCAACCTGGATACACGACAACTGGGCCGTTGTAGAGTCTGATACTGGATTTTTAGTGAATTCACTATTTCTAGACGGCGTTGGGAGCCGTTTTACGTTTGGATGTGTTGAATGGCATCTTTAGTTTCTTCTGTTTTCGCCTGTACATCGTGAAAAACAAACAAATAAATGGAAATTAAAAATTAAATAAATGCAAATACAAAAAAATCATCCCTTTGACCACACCCCTAGGAACGGGAGGGAGGAGACAAAAAAGGGGTAGCGTCTTTTATTAAAAATCAAAACGTCCTCAGTCTCAGGTTCGATCCCCAACACTGCTTAAATTTTGAATGATAGCCATCGTCAATTTCTGCCGATGACTTACGGCATAAGAAGTAACCCTTATTCAGTCAACGGCCTTGTCAAAGAGGGCAGAGCAGCGAACAAAGTTTCAGGACACTCTCTTGCCCTTGTGGTGGAAATCTGGCCCTAAAGGCGAAAACTCAGCAGTGATCGACGGCTTGAGGACGCAGAAGCAACTGAAAACGCATGCTTTAAAGTCACATATGTATCTGAATGTTAGTGAAAGTGTCATGATGATCACTCCATTGGCAAAAGAATTTGGACTAGTCTCCCCTTCGGATTTCCTGGAGGGGTCTGCAAAGGAGCAGTTGACCATGAAGAAAAAGACTACGTAACTAAAGATAGGATAGCGTTCTACGAGACGGGGTGTGGAATTTCAGAAGACTAAACGGGGTAGGGAACTTAGAAAGCCTGGAAACGGAAATGCTGACGTTTAAGCTAGATATAGAAGGACACAGTGAAGTGAAATCGGAAGAAGACCAGGATTTCTCTTCAGATGAGTGTAGGGTAACATCAACAGAAGTAGAAAATGGCATGACTGAAGGAGGATTCGTTACGAATAGGAAATTACGGCAAAGAGTAAGCGACCGACAACAGTAGTTCAGGTATACATGCCGACGGTGGGAGCAAAAGATGAAGAGATAGAATGAGCATATGAGGATACTGAACAGGTAATTCAGTACGTAAAGAGAAATGAAAATCTAATAGCCACAGCGGATTGGAATGCAGTTGTGGGAGAAGGAGTAGGAGAAAGGTTTGCGGGACGGTAAGGGCTCGGTAGTAGGAATGTGAGATCAGAAAGACTAATTAAGTCGTGCAACAAATTTCATGTAATAATAGCGAATATTCTGTTCAGGAATCACATTAGGTGAAGGTATATTTGGAAAACTCGGGAGACACGGGAACATTTCAGTTAGTTACCATCATTGTCCGACAGATATTCTGAAACCAGTACTGGACTCTAATGTGTACTCACGAGCAGTGTAGACTCAAATCACAATTGAGCGACGATGAAGAGAAGGCTGAAGTATAAGAGAATAGTCAGGAAGAATCATTGCGCAAAGAAATGGAATACGGGAGCACAAACGAGTGAAGAGATACGCTTGAAGTTGAGACTCTCGATGCTACAATAGGAAATAGCTCTGAAGGCAGTTCAGTTGAACTGGAACCACGTGACCGCTACGGTCGCAGGTTCGAATCCTGCCTCGGGCATGGATGTGTGTGTTGTCCTTAGGTTAGTTAGGTTTAAGTAGTTCTAAGTTCTAGGGGACTGATGACCTTAGCAGTTAATTCCCATAGTGCTCAGAGCCATTTGAACCAAGTTCAGTTGAAAATAGATAAACAGCCCCTAAACGGGCAATTACGGAAGTTGGAAAGAGAATCATAGATACAGAGAAGGTAAATGTAGAGAACCATGGGAAACAGATGAACTCAGTTGATAGACGAAAGAAGAAAGCACAAAAATGTCCAGGGAAATTCAGGAATAAAAGAATAACTGTAGAAGCGAGAGCGGAAAGATGGAAAGAGTGCACTGAAGACTCATCTGATGACGTTACAGAATAAGAAGCAGGAGTTGATATAGAAATGATAGAAAATAAAAGAATGGTTAAAGAGTGAAATAAAAATTCTGAGTGGGGGGGTATGAATTATAAGACTCACTGATGACATTGCTATCCTCAGTGAAAGTGAAGAAGAGTTATTGGGTCTGCTGAACGGAACGAACATTCTGGTGAGTACAGAATATGAATTGAACGTAAATCGAAGAAAGACGAAAGTAATGAGAAGTAGCAGAAATGAGAAGTGCGAGAAACTTACATCAGCATTGATGATGACGAATTACATGAAGTTAAGGAATTCTACTACCTAGACAGCAAAATAACCAGTGACGGAAAGAGAAAGGAGGGCATAAAAAGCAGACTATGAATGGCAAAAAGGGCATTTCTGATTAAGAGTAGTAGTGTTTAACATAGGTCTTGAGGAAGAAATTTCTGAGAATGTATGGTTGGAATACAGCGTTATGTGTTGGTGAAATATGGACTGAAGGAAAAACAGAATATCGTGCTACAGAAGAACATTGAAAATTAGGTGGACTGATATGTCATGCAATTAGGAGCTTCTCCACAGAGTAGGCGAGCAAACGAATACCTGGAACACTGACAAGAAAAATGGAGAGGATGGTATGAAATCTGTTAAGACGTCACGGAAAAGCTCCCATTATGCTAGATGGAGCTGTAGAGGGCCCAAACTGTAGGGGTAGACAGAAACTGGATTACATCCAGCAATAATTGATGACACTGGTTGCAAGAGCTACTCTGAGATGAAGAAGAGTGGAATTCCTAGCGGGCCGCACCAAACCAGTAAGAAGATTGATTATTCAAAAAAAAAAAAAAAAAAAAAAAAAAGACATGCATGTGTATTAATTTTTATCTGAGATATTATTTTACCATAAAGAAAATACAAACAGTCCCAACCATTACTTATGATATGATATATCGTATGATGGTTAGGTGAAAACCTGAATTGTAGGCCTCTCAGAGGTACATATCTCCTCAATGTATATATTGGTTGCTATAATCGCAACTCGCTATTATTTGTCTGAAATAATCGAAATGCAAGACATTCAACCGCCCACTGTTCGGTAAGGAATAAAAAACTAAAAATAAAATGCTAGAACTCTTGCCAAGATTCGAAAGAAGATATCATGTTTCGTTCAGTGGATCCCGTCCGAAACATCCAATGTTCCCCAAATCAACAGTTTGTGGTGCTCCCATACGAACACAGAAACGAGTTGCGCTGCCAGCATGTTGGGCCCACCGGTTACTGCGTACTGCAGCGGGTACTGTATCCAGAGTCTGTTTTCCGTTTACGTCAGTCTGCTTATAGTCTACTGCAGCCCGTCACAAATCTCTTTCACCAGTCACTTTCTCCATGCCAGAGTAGAATTTAGACGCAGCGTCCTCAGTTATTTGTTATATTAACTCCAGTCTCAAATTCCCTCCACTCATTTTTTAGTGTACCCTTTTCTTTAATACCAACTAAATTATTGTCTGTTGTCTCAACATCATCCTCTTCCATCTTCCAGTCAGTTTTTCCACGTATTAGATTCCTACTCATTTATGGGCGACCCCTTTTTCACATCGACGAATAACACGAAATGTTCTTGAGTTTTCGTAAGTCTGGCTTCCGTTATAAACAACAATGTGAAACATGCCTGGTTTTCCTAAAGCTGAATTAATCATCATTTAAAGCGTCTTTATTTTATGTTCGATATATCGATATATAAACATTTTTAAAAGTACTTTACGGATTAAGCACCGTTTATTTCTCAACTGGTCCGTAACGCGTCACCTGTCAAACTAACCTTACTTCAGACAATTTCTGTCACCATAAAAGCTAACGACCTTGGAACTTGTATAAAATCTTTTATCAACCATGACGTTTGGATACTTAAACTTGAAGCATTAGCAGAAAACAAGAGGTAAAATGTCTATAGACAAAGAAAAATTTCAGAAAATAGGAAATCTTGATTTGGAGACCGAGCGAGATGGCGCATTGGTTAGACACTGGACTCGCATTCGGGAGGACGACGGTTCAATCCCGCGTCCGGCCATCCTGATTTAGGTTTTCCGTGATTTCCCTAAATCGCTCCAGGCAAATGCCGGGATGGTTCCTTTCAAAGGGCACAGCCGACTTCCTTCCCCGTTCTTCTCTAATCCGATGAGATCCTTCCCTAATCCGATGAGACCGATGACCTTGCTGTCTGGTGTCCTTCCCCAAAACAACCCCCTCTTGATTTGGAGAAAAATTGCTACAGAATGTAGAAAGTGAGCCACTAAGCATTTCTACTGGAGCGTTTTTAGCGCCTTGGAGGTTATAAAATTATTAAGAAGGTGCCTACAAAGTGTTTGAAACAGTGGTCAAATTCTGGATGGAAGCTGTGTTGAATACCATGAACTGTACGATATTGTTGGACTCAGGTACTCACGCACGTTCAGTGTGGGTTGTAATTATCAGCGAAACTTGTTACATACCTAATGCGTTATTGTGTAACCGATTTACCGTGGTAAAAAAGTTAGTTCCAATTTTTGCCATCAGGCGCAAATCTGGCGCTGTACAACAGCTCTTCGACGTCTCCATTGTTCAGAAAGATACAGTTAAAATCAACATTATGCCTTTCTCACTCGTTTGACCTTTTCTACCCACATACTGTTCCTAATCCCTTACATATGGAATCATTTGTACATGTTTTTCTTGAATTCACAGTGCCATATTTGTAACTGGTGGCCAAAATTTGAACTAATTTTTCCCACCGTAAACCGCTTCTGCATTAACGCATTACAGTATCTACTAAATTTCACTACTATACGATAATTACAACCCACATTGCACCTCCATGAGAAGTTGTCCTGAGCCGTGTTGCAGCTCGCGTTGGTGCCGTATATAGGTTTCTGCCAGATCGTATCGTTTATTGGTATGGTTTTGTTGTTTGTCTTGTTCTCATGTTCACGGGTGCCACTCGGTTTCGTAAGCGTTGCCTGTCCACTAGTGGCAGCAGCGGCGCTTACCGATATGTAGTTCTGCTGCTCTATCTTTGGGGCGACCTCGTTCTTCCTCGGTGTGGTGTGAGTGTAGAGTTCGGTTGGGGATGCTGGAGCAGCGAGGTCCGCGCAGAGCAACAACGCTGGCGCCGTGTATTGACTGCCGGATCGAAGGTCAGTGGTCACGTGGGTGCACGACCTCGTCGAAACCGGATCTTGCATGTTTAAGTTGAGTGCATTGCAATTCGCGTAGAGAAACCCCCACCATTGTGAAATCTCGCGATTCTCCAGTGACTTGGGTTTGTGTTGCTGCTCGAGTGGATACCTGGGGAAGGCGGATCTGATTAGTCTTCCTGAGATTCTAATAACTATTTACTATTTTCAGCTTCTGGCATTGTTAAATTTAACCAGTGGTATTTTTCTGTCATGTGGCCGCTAACGCCCCAGTTCCCTGCCCTGGGGGTTAGTGTATGTAAAGGCAGTATACATTTGCTTGCCTTGTTGCCGCTGTTCGGGGTTTGACAGCATCTTGATTGTAGGTTGGGTGGTTGGGTGGCGTTCTTCTACATTAGTGGTAGTCATTCCTTCTTGTTGCGTGCGCTCTAAGCACAGCATTCTGTAAGCGGAGGACCACCGATTCCGGCCTTGGCGTATTTTTACATCTTTGCATTTGTTTTGTTGGATGTCAGGTAGCCTCACCAAAGATTATCATTAGTCGCTCGTTAGACTGGCACTGGTCCGAGTTACCATCTTGTGATCTGAATGCAACTCTTCGCTGCCTTTCTCTTTGCTCGCGAAAGCGTTATTGGTGTGACCGACTCAGAGGTCGATTCCTAGAGCAGCGTCTCTCACTGGCCCTTGTGTTTTATTTTATTATTAAGTTACCATCATTTGTCTCACCTGGGTGGGTGATCTGTTGTTGATGTTTTTTTTAAATTAAGTTTTGTTGTGCCATTCGCCATTTAACAGTATAATTGTTAAATTTTTTATATAATTGCTATTTAGGCGTTAAAGGCCTTCAGCCGTTATTGTGGTTACTTGCCTTAAAATTCTGATTGCGACCACATAGGGCTGTTTTCAAAAATTACTTCGTGTCTGTATTTTATGTAAATTTTTTAATAATTGGCATTTTGGGCGTTAAAGGCCTTCAGCCAATAGTAACTGATTCGGGCCCTGTCCACAATCGTAACCTATCCTGCCTTACTTAATTACCAGGTTTCACGTCCTGGTTTACATACGAAACCTCTCCACTGTCTCTGTGGCGCGTTCGTCGAATGGGGCTTTAAGATTGGGGCCCCCTTTGTATTATTCACGAGGAGTAGGCTACGTGTCGGCACCAGTTTTCACCGTCTCCTTTCTCTCATCATCATCTTCTTCATCATCATTCAATACACACTCAATTTTCTTTCTTTTTTGTTGGGTCAGTGGACAGTACTGTTGCAGAAATAAATTAGAAACTATTCTGATTCCATGGCTGCATCCACCGTTTTAGAAAATTTGCAAAAACAGGAAGTAATAATATCTACACAATTGTTCCCAGTAGACAACACTTCAGCACACCAGTAGTAGGGCAAAAATACCCGCGGAAAACAAGAGATCCTCTGAAACGAACTAACTTTTCTAGCACAGAGATAAACCGTAAGGCATATTGCAAACCATCTCATGTGTCTTAGCACATGTGTGACAAAATTCCGGAAGTTCTGATGGAATAACTCCCACAATACTCTTTGTGATTGACGCAGAGCTTCGAGAGAAGCAATATAGCAGTGTCTGGGCGACTGCGTGTGCGCCATCAATCTCCGACGGGGAAATTTATCCATGTCCCACCTGGGCTATATCCGCTCCACCGAAGGGATATCATTTATCAGACCGCATAGCAATTTACTACCAGTACCCTAAGCCTGATTATGCTGCATGTAAGCAAAATTCATCTACTGCGGTCCACGTCCATTGGGAAACGACTATTTGTTGGGCACTGCTGTTCCGAAGATGCGAATTTTAACATTTCATTGTACCTGCGGTTATCAGATAGTCAAGGAGGCGTTCAGTTGGATAGTAGATCACGTCGCACAGCACGTAATTTCGTCCTGAATGGGGAATACAGGAGCATTTGAAGCATTTACCAAATACCTGACTCAGTGTCTCAAGTCACATCATGTTCTGTTTTTCATGATTCTTCGGCAAGACAGCCAAGCCACTTTGAGATAGCCGAAAGGCACGCGTTTAAGCTCAAGCAGGCTGGCGTGAGGTCTGGAACAGTTAAAGGAGTTGAGTCTAGTAAAAAAAGTACGTAGCTTCTGGAATAATTAACTTTAATCCATAATTGGTAAACATCGGTCTGACGGTACATGCATCACAAGATAAATAGCAATTGATAATGGTGCCTTGCTAGGTCGTAGCAAATGACGTAGCTGAAGGCTATGCTAACTATCGTCTCGGCAAATGAGAGCGTATTTTGTCAGTGAACCATCGCTAGCAAAGTCGGCTGTATAACTGGGGCGAGTGCTAGGAAGTCTCTCTAGACCTGCCGTGTGGCGGCGCTCGGTCTGCAATCACTGATAGTGGCGACACGCGGGTCCAACGTATACCGCGGCCGATTTAAAGGCTACCACCTAGCAAGTGTGGTGTTTGGCGGTGACACCACATCAGATACCAGGCTTCTTTAATTTCATGTTAGTATACTCCATGTAAGTGTGAAACACATCACTGTGTGGGGTGGCGGTGAGAGCCTGAAAACTATTTTTGTGGTCAGCCAGAACGTGATATAGAATATACTGACCGTAGTTTCCATATTCTTCTTTTACTCACCGAAACAAATGTTTTTACTCTCTATTTACTCAGCTGTATCAGGAACTATAATAATATATGAAAATTTTGCGGTCTAACTGTTTCAAGTATGTACAGAAAAGTTCACACGCAAAACATAGTAAAATTCATAGATATAACAATAATAATTTTCCTGTCATGAGCAGCACTAGCAGCAGATCAGAGGTGATATCTACGGTAAGTTCCAAGTAAAATAGTCAGTCGCCCTGACTTCTAATCATCAAAGTTAAATGCTCACCAAAAAAGTGGAAAATATCACCACTTGCCACGATGTTTAGTTTAAGGTTACGTGCGGCGCACAAACAGTTTACTCCTGCGAAATCTAAGCGATACAGAACGTTCTACAGTTTATGCGAGTACACTTCCTATTTATTCAGAAAACATGCATTTAGCTACACATTGGCTGTCATGCGAGGCGGAGCGTAAGCCGGCGTTCGACCGACGTGGACAGAGTGATAGCTTGGTGCCAAGTGTCTTTTTTAAGAAATACAAACGATCCAGTACTGTGTACAGTTCTCGCGAGTTCACTTTCTATTATAACGAAAACATTCGTTTAATAACGGCCTAGTTGCGGTGTCACCTATACCAGCTGGTATCAGAGCTTCGTGCTGTACTGGTCTAGAAACTTTTCCAGTAGCACCTAGTATCCTAAATCATTTACTTTCGTGACAGTCAGTTCACACTCATTAGGAACAGAATCAAAAAATGCTTAGGACAAAGCACTCACTTCTCTGCTACTATGAAGAAGACAATGCACTGTTACTCCTAAGATGTTCGTTCTTTTAATAGGGTAGGTTTTTCTAGTCTGAACAGGAACCTCACAAACATTTGCTAATAAATCCCTTGAAATCTGTTTCCAGTTAAAGTAGTTTTGTTTAGTTGCAAGTACATTCAAACTCAGATTCACGGGATTATGAATAACTACATTCTCAGCTGTCTTTTCCAAACTATCGACCAATTTTAAATCAAAGCACTTGACGAAATCCTCTATTTTTGTTTGCTGCCTATCACCTAAACTACTCTCTTTCTTGGAGCAACTGCATCACTGCGCAGTAACGCTATCAGTAACAATGTCGTCGGTTTTTCTAGTTTGTGACAAGTCAATACTTTAATAGGTTCCTTGACCTCATTATTACTGCTACCCCCCTTTCTCCATCAATTCCTCCTCTCCAAACCCTTGAAAAACTGACTCTACTTCCTCCACCCCAACAGTACCCTTCAGATTGCCATGATAATGAAGATGTAAGCCTTTATTTTAGCTTCGCCCTTATCAGATTGAAAGGATTTACTTTGTTCCTCCCTATTATTTATCTTCCTTGACCCATTTTTCCAAAGTGTCAAAACGCTGTCAACTATATGATGGGAGTGGTTTAGCGCATCACTGGTACTGTCTGTTCCTATTTCGTCATCCATGTTATCTGCTTGTGTTTGCTGGCTAACTGTCATTTGTGTTTCTGTTACTGGTTGTGTTGCTATTTCCGTCTTGTGAGCGCCAGTTTCCTCATAATGGGATTTAGTTTCCCACACGCGGCCTGTTGTGTTCATTTGATACGGAATCAGATAGGGTAGCGTTCTGCTCTCCGTCTTGTCTCAGAGGCACATTGTTTACATTCCCCCTTTCCTCGTTATAACTGGTGCGAAAGCGTGACGTCTATCCATCCCCTCTTCATCTACCGCGGCCTTGACTACCAAAATAAGATCTTGTATTTTGAGCCTCCATACTTCTAACACTTACATTCCCACTGTCATTATTCCTGTTGTTTAAGTGATTGTTAGAAGACGTATTATTATTTAGCACTTGCTCGTTAGCAGAAGCTACTCTTTCTACTGACGAGAACTACTCGATGAACCTATCCACATTATCTCCAAGTGCGGAAATGATTCTTTTCTGCCAGAACCAGGGCAGTTTATCTCCAAGTCCCATATAATCATTTCCAGTTTCATCCTGTTGTCAAATGCGACAGCTTAACCTCTTTCTGAGGAACTCTTTTACTGCCTCACGTCCTACAGCAAACTTTTTGCCTCTCCAAAACTCTCTCAAGACATCGTTTTCTTTATTGTATGATCTGTACTCATTAAGAAATCGAAATTTAAATTCGCATTTAAGCACTATGTTAGCTGACCACTGCAAAGCGTCTCCTTACAAGTGACTTCTTTTGAAATACATCTTTTCTTGCTCTGATCATGCATTTTGTAAAACATTCTCAAAATCATTCCAGAACGCTAATGGCTGAGTTTCTCTGTCTGAACAAACGTAAAAATTGACGACATCACTGAAAGGGCCGTCAACTGAAACAACGCGCTATACGGTAGTATTACTTGAACTACCTCAAGTTACTGTATTTTCTACGTTAATAATACTGCTAATTAGTTCTTCTACTTGTATTTCTACAACTTCCACTCTGTCAGAAAATCTTTTATCAGCATCTTCACACAATTTCCCACAGTCAGATTTTACCTTCTTAATATTTTTTGACAAGCATTTACTTTAGTAGTTACTTCTACAAATCGATTAAAGCAAAGTTGGCATTCATTGTCTATTCTTTCAAACAACCACCTTTCCATTAGTTCATATACGTTCGCTAATTTCGCTTTTGAAAGTACTATGCAATTTATTTAGCTGTTGCCCTATTTTTACTAGCAGATCATGGTGGCTAGCATCAATTTTATAATTTGAACTATTCAGTTTTGCGGTCATTTTATCCTTTAATGCTTCATTATTATCCTTCAGTTCTTCACTAATATCCTTTAGTTCTTTACTATTAGATTCAACCTCACTGTTTAACTGTTTACTATTTGTCATCTTTTTCTGTCTGCCATCTTTCCCTTAGTTGCTAAAAATTCATGGAGGTATGGTCCGTCTATGCAACTAATTGAAAGTAGTATTTTATTGCCATACGTGTTTCGCTTCTTTTATTTGGGAAGCATCTTCAGTGGCGATTTCCAGCACTGTTAAGTCTTGAATGTGGTTCTGTAGACATATTCGTTAGTTTCGATGCTCCAGCTGGCCGATTACTGTCTTTCATCCACCCACATCTGTCACATCGCATGTATCACTTGCACTTTACTACACTAATGGTCATTAAAATTGCTACACCACGAAGATGACGTGCTACAGACGCGAAATTTAACAAAACACGAAGAAGGTGCTGTGATATGCAAATGATTAGCTTTTCAGAGCATTCACACAAGGTTGGCGCCGGTGGCGGCACCTACAACGTGCTGACATGAGGAAAGTTTCCAGCCGATTTCTCATACACAAACAGCAGTTGACCGGCGTTGCCTGGTGAAACGTTGTTGTGATGCCTCGTGTAAAGAGGAGAAATGCGTACCATCACGTTTCTGACTTTGATAAAGGTCGGATTGTAGCCTATCGCGATTGCGGTTTACCGTATCTTCACATTGCTGCTCCCGTTTGTCGCGATCCAGTGACTGTTAACAGAATATGGAATCGGTGGGTTCAGGATGGTAATACGGAACTCCGTGCTGGATCCCAACGGCCTCATATCACTAGCATTCGAGATGACAAGCATCATATCCACATGGCTGTAACGGATCGTGCAGCCACGTCTCGATCCCTGAGTCAACAGATGGGGACGTTTGCAAGACAACAACCATCCGCAGGAACAGTTCGACGACGTTTGCAGCAGCATGGAATATCGTCTCGTAGACCACGGCTGCGGTTACCCTTTACGCTACATCACAGACGGGAGCGCCTGCGATGGTGTACTCAGCGACGAACCTGGCGTGCACGAATGGCAAAACGTCATTTTTTTCGGATGAATCCAGGTTCTGTTTAGAGCATCATGATGGTCGCATCCGTGTTTCGCGACATCGCGGTGAACGCACAATGGAAGCGTGTATTCGTCATAGCCATACTGGCGTAACACCCGGCGTGATGGTATGGGGTGCCATTGGGTACACGTCTCGGTCACCTCTTGTTCGCATTGACGGCACTTTCAACAGTGGACGTTACATTTCAGATGTGTTACGACCTGTGGCTCTACCCGTCATTGGATCCCTGCGTAACCCTACATTTCAGGAGGATAATGCACGACCTCATGTTGCAGGTCCTGTATGGGTCTTTCTGGATACAGAAAACGTTCGACTGCTGTCCTGGCCAGCACATTCTCCAGGTCTCTCACCAATCCAAAACGTTTGGTCAATGGTGGCCGAGCAAATGGCTCGTTACAATACGCCAGTCACTACCCTTGATGAACTGTGGTATCATGTTGAACCTGCATGGGCAGCTGTACCTGTACAAGCCATCCAAGCTCTGTTTGACTCAATGCCCAGGCATATCAAGGCCGTTATTATGGCCAGAGGTGGTTGTTCTGGGTACTGATTTCTCAGGGTCTATGAATCCAAATTGCATGAAAATGTAATCACATGTCAGTTGTAGTAAAATATATTTTTCCAATGAATACCCGTTTATCATCTGCATTTCTTGTTCGTGTAAAACTTTTAATGGCCAGTAGTGTATTTGATTCCATTTTATTGTTCAGTTCTTTATTACTAGACACAATCTTACAACTTAATTGTTCACTACTTGATTCTAACTTATTGTTCAGTTCTTTATGATGTGATTCAAGTTTAGCAAACAGTAATTGAATCCAATTTGCTGCCTCTCATTTTCACTCGGCTTTTCCACCGATTTTAATGGTGTTTCTAGCATTCCTTGACTTGACTGCATTTCAGGCATACTGAACTCAGTTTTACTATCTGATAAATCTTCCAATTCTACCTTTTCCTTTTTGACGTCGACTGCTACCTGCCTCGCTCACTGCTGACAAATAACACAACTATCTCTTTGTGTCTCGATTGACCTTCGCCAATCAAACTCTTCCTATGTCTTGACGAAGTCAAGGACTCCTATCTACCCCTAGTCTAACTATTGGCGTGGTACACCGGTTAGATAACAAATCCACTGCAATATGTCAGTACTCATTCACAGGCGTTTGATTAGTTCTCTGTCCATGTTCTCACCGCACAATAAGTGTGGTGGCCAACACAGTGAACAACGCTTAATCTCAAGCGACTCAGTATAGAGTGTCACTCTGATTCGCTAATGACAGAGGTGCTCTCCCAGTGAGGTCCTGTGTAGAGACTTCGTTGCTCGCTCTTTGTGTACACATACGAGCGCACTCGCTCTCGTTACATGTTCCTGTTCCAAGAGCGACAGTGGAACGGCCCCTTTTTCTGAAAAACTTGCAAGAGTATATCATTCGCTGTCTTACCTCACTCCTCTGACTCTTTGTGGCAGAAATATTTCGCCAATCAGCGTTGCTCTTTTAAATGGGAGAATGACGTTCAGTTTAAGTCGACCAATGTGGAAATCTGTAGTATCTCTGTTAGGCGTATACTGTCTTCCTATGAGAACTGCAAAACTACGCAGACAGTCTATGAAAAAATTCCTTTTATGGGCGCTCCCACACAATGTAGCGGAATTTGCTTTTAAGTCAAACACGGGGGTCGTTATCCCTTTGTTCCAACAAAAGCTGTCTTCTCTCTGGGCAGTCGCTTTCGCCGAAGTACGTATGTTGTTGACCCAGCCCTCTTAAGGGACGGTCTTCCAACAGGCTGGTTTTCTCTTTAGAACGAAAATTCCTGTGGCCATCATGTTGTGTATGCCAGCCTCGACTGTCTTCAACATCGGTGCACACTTGCGATTTACTTATTAGATTTGCATATCGCTTACATTAATTCATACAAAATTGACTCTATCTTATCGAGTTTGGGTTCGAATGAAGCGTCTTGATGTGCAGAGTACGATTGTGAGGACGGAATGTGTAAGAAATGAAGGTCAAGACCACGCCACCTTACAATGTATCGACGTGGCTGGCCCAGGAAGTGCTGTTGCAACGCGGTTCTGTGTAGATGGAGGATGGGCAGCCACTGTTGCCATCGCAAAGAGGGAGCTGTGCTCGAGAAGAGTGGGAATAAGCAGGCAAAAGCAGAAACATCATAAATATTGGAGCTTGTGGCTTGTGTGCAGCCATTAGGAGATGGAGCCAACTTCATGGCGGAGCAGTGAGGCAGTTTGTTGGATGACGAGCAAACCTGGATGTGGCGTACTGTCAAGAAGAGGTATCATAAGTCATGCTGGAGAAGCATGTGGCGTTTGTCTCCGTACGTCCACAGGACGTGGCACAGCTTAGGGCGAGAAGCTGCAGGTAAAAGAGTGGCTTCCATTACGATGGTTGGAAGACAGTATGTTGTCGTGTCTTGCAGTATGTTGTTGTGCAAGTCATTGAGTATGTGCTGACATACTTGAGTATCCAAAGATAGATGGTCGATAAAATGCTGTGAGGCCTCTGTTGGATCAGTATGCTGTCGACCAGTGCTCTGTATGGTCCAACTGTATTTTCGTGAATCAGGGCGAGGTCAAAGTTAAACCTTCAAATAGTGAATCAGTGTTCTATCTATGTAAATCTATTTTAGGGAAAAGTTTTATAGGCACAGATGTTGCTATCACCTAGGTATTTGCTAGGGAAGTACATCTGGTTAAAGTGTCACTTTAGACTGTATCCGTCTCAGCTATCTGAGTGGCTTTTGCTTAAGGTGTCATACTTGTTAGAATTGGCATGTGTTCTCCTGTTCATAAGTGTTATTATGAAATGTATTCGAACAGTGGGAATACGATTGTACGCCAGTTATACGATTTACTAGTAACAAATGAAAATTTGTGCTGGACTGGGACTCGAACCCGGATTTCTCACTTTACGTGAGTGGTCACTTTAACCACTCTGGTCATCCATGTAGAAACCACGACCGGACCCAGACTTCCATGTGTCCAAGTGTCTACATCCCATAGTGCTGGCAGACAAATCGTATGATTCCCATGCAGTGAGAGACATTGTTTTCGAAGTTACCTTCCATTAGGAATGAGGGTGCACTTAAAGATATTGACATGACTTTCAAATGATAGATGACAGCAATCAATCGTCATTTTATTTCAGGTTTTGTTAGGTAAATGTAGATTTCGGCTAGTGCCTAGCTTTTATCAATGCACCATTTCATGGTATCAATGCGTGTCCTAGTACGTTAGTTCCCTGTTGTTCGGGCTTCTGTCACAGTGCGTTCTAGACTACTAGAACGAACTGTCACAGAAGCCCGACCTGCATTGACACCATGAAATAGTGCAGTGATAAAGGCTAGGCACCAGTCGAAATGTAGATTTGCCTAATAAAACCTGAACGAAAAGGACGACTGTATGCTGTTCTCTATCATTTGAAAGACATCGTTTTTGCTCATATTTTCTTGCTCTGGCATGAAATACAATAGGGCAATGTCTGTATTTTACAGCGACAGTGTTGTTTGATGCAATGTTCTTTCGAAGATGCACGGCCACTGTAAACTATAGACACTGCCCAACTGCGTGTTGATATTGGGAATGTCATTTTGGATGGTAAATCGCCCCCCCCCCCCCCCCCCCGCCCATTTATAGTAATGTTTGGACGTAAGTGGGACCAGATAAAGATATTTGATACTCTGTATTAGATAAAGGCTTCTGATTTCGTATATTGTTTCCCCCTTTGAAGGTAGAGTACTGCTGTGAGTCGAGATTTATTATTTATTATTATGCTATTATATGAAATACTAAGGTTATTTTATAAACTGAGCGCTAGTTCCTGATTTGTGTGTTATGATCCATGTATTCAGATCTTTTACATGGTTTTTATAAATTAATAAAAGTAATTAAGAGTATACGCCAACACTGCCTCCAGACAAATTTCACTTTCCCATTATCCTGCGTCACAGAAAATATTACAGGCCCCTGTGTATCACTGTTGCAGGGAACTCGAAGACAGAATTATACTGATTACAGAACAGACAGAGACAATTAGCTGTCACTCTCCCTGATCGTGGGACAGAAATAGACCATAATACATGGCGCTACGGAAAGTAACTCCAGCCACGCGTTTCACATGGTTTTTGCGGATCATAGTTGCAGCTCTAATTCATTTCCTAAGTGACCATTTCACTACAGTCCGTTAGTCACATTCCATGGAATCTACGGAGTAACCTCTCTGCGATGTGTAAAGAAGTCAAAGATTACAATTTATTTGTGGCAATTGTTACGATGTAGAAGGAGTTGGCAAAAACAAAGTTTCTATTAATCCTTAAACTCTACCACGTTACCCATATCACGTTTAGTAAACTCTAACAAGTTCCAGAATACATGTGAACCCATGCATCTGGCCCTTTTCCGTAGGTATGTTAAGGCCTTGAAGATAAGAAAAAATAAATGAAAAAAACGACGCCTCACGAAAGAATTATCCGAATGGGACGAAAATCTCTACATATGATTTACATATACAGACAAACAAATGGCTACGGTTTCAGAAAAATTTGATGATTTACTGAAGATAAAAAGGTTCATAAATTGAGAAAGTCAATAACGTGTTGGTCCACCTCTGGCGCTTATCCAAGCTGTTATTCGGCTAGGCATTGATTTGTAGAGTTTTTGGTTGTCCTCCTGAAGGAAACCATGCCACGTGCACTCTAACTGCCGAATCAAATAGTCAAAACCCGGCATAGTCGGAGAGCCCTCCCGATGATGATCCAGATGATCTCAATTGGGAGAGATCCGGTGACCTTACTGGCCAAGGTAGCGTTTGGCAAGCTCGAAGACAAGCTGTAGAAAATCTCACCGAGTGTGGGCGGACATTATAAAAATGGTTCAAATGGCTCTCAGCACTATGGGACTTAACATCTGAGGTCATCAGTCCCCTAGAGCTTAGTACTACTTAAACCTAACTAACCTAAGGACATCACACACATCCATGTCAGAGGCAGGATTCGAACCTGCGACCATAGCGGTCGCGCGGTTCCAGACTGTAGCGCCTAGAACCGCTCGGCCACATCGGCCGGCGCGGACATTATATTGTTGAAATGTAAGATTAGGATGGCTTGTCGTGAAGGGCAACACAACTGGGCGTAGAATATCGTCAACGTACCGCTGTACTGTAAGGGCGCCGCTGATGACAACCAAAGGCGTCCTGCTATGAAAAGAAATGCGACCCACGCCACCACACTGCTGTTATCGGTGCTGAGTTCGAAGAGGTATTCATCACAGAAGACATTTCTACTTCAGTCAATGACATTCCATTCCGAATATGTGTCTTGAGACAGCGTTGGGTTACCAAACTAACTGTCGCCTGCCATACAATCCAACAACCAAAGTTGATGATTGGGGCTGCCATATCTTTTTACAACAGGACCCTTTTTTTTTGTTATCCTGTGCACCCTTAAAGCACAGCGGTACACCGAGGATATTCAACGCCGCGTTTTGTTACCCTTGAAGACAAGCCATCGAGGGCCAACATTTCGGCACGATAGCCTGCCCACACTCGACGAGAGTTCCTATCGCTTGACGTCGGTCTTGAGAATTCCTGTCTTGGCGAGCAGGGTCATTGGATTTCTCCACAGCTGAGAACGTTTGGAGCATTGTGGGCAGGATCCTCCAACCATCTCGCGATTCTGACGATTTAACAGGCCAAATGGATGGCACGATTTAGCTCAGGAGGACATCCTACAACTCTATCAATGCTAAGCCGAATTACTGCTTGAAAAAGGGCCACGGATCGACCAACCGTTACTGACGTGCTAAATTTGTGAAGATCTTTCTCCTTAAAGAATCAACGAGTTTTTTTGACATTGCAGTAATTTGTTTGTCTGTACACGTATATGACACTTACCGATTTATGTCCCATTCGGGTAATTCCTCCGTGGAGCCCCTTTCTTGGTCTTGGTGTATTATCAAACGATAGTCAAATAACAAGTTCTTTTGAACAAGCCTCTGCATTATGTTAAATTAACATCAAATCTAATCAAATCTAACATGAGCTCCCCTTAAATGTATCTCCGTAACCCACCAGTAAATGAAAGTACCCAGCACAAACCTGCTTCTTCATTTTTGAATCGATTATAACAGTAATCACTTGTATTGCAAATGAAGACCAGCGCTTCATTAATTCTAGGCTGGGTTTTCCAGTTGTGGCTCTAATCTATCTGAAGTCGCAAGAAAATAACAACACCCACGTCTAACTCGTCATTGTTTGAGAAGACTGTGTGTGGAGTTCCCTCATGGGTATTGAATTGTACACCCTAAGTCTAGTCAGTAATTAGTTCTTTAATGTTTTGCGTTTGTTTAGTCTAAAAATAGGTAATATACGCTCTTTCTGGCGAAGGAAGTTTTTGGAGAGGTCTCTGCCTGATACTATATCGACTGATTTACTTCGTGCATTTGTGTGTAGAATCTCATCATGTATTGCATAAATACAGCGAACTGCTACTGCAAAAGGCTTTACGAAAAGAGAAAGAGAAAAGGGAAGAAAATAGCCTGAGGTGCGTTTTGTAATTTTCTGTAAGGCCTACGATGTAAACGTTGTTATATTCATGCTCATCTTCGGTGTTAACTACTTTTCTATGCTTTATTGCCAGGAACAGAATGGAAAGTTTGATATACGACTCATTACGGAGCTGTTGTTATTTTCAGCCAATGAGTAGGAGAGTTGGTGTTGGAACAATGAGTTCTCAGATGTGACCAAAATGGGAGTTACTATTTCCTGCATTTGCCTCACAAGCAACGGTAATCTACCCAGAAATCGTCCTTGGAAACGGCAGGATAGATATTATTTCTAATTAATCCTAATTTCTAATATGTATGTGTGTGTGTGTGTGTGTGTGTGTGTGTGTGTGTGTGTGTGTGTGTGTGTGTGTGTACGTACAAATTCCGTCGCTGTATTCATCCTGTTGCAGCCAAACTGTTATGAGTTTTAAAGCACACGATAACACGCTAGAGCAAATGCTCAAGTTCTTGCACTTCACTACAGTGCAACGTGGTCTTAAGTTAGACTCGTTTTCACTTCGGATTGTACGCCAAGGTATATCTGTTACCGCGTTGGGACAGATTTCTAATACCCTAAAAAATTATCACAAAATATCCATTTAACGCCAATATTTTGCCACGTATTCAAAACGAATTCTTTCCCTGTAAATAAAAATCGATTATCCATTCTGTACAGGATCAGGAAAATAAGATCATTACTAGGTAATAGCTCCATTTCATGCTACGACTGCAAACATAAATAATAAGTTAACTGACACAAACGATCTGTTTCTATTTTTCGCACGAAACTAAAAGTGCATTGTCCTACTTTCACTGTTTTCTTATGAATAATTCCTTTCGAAGCGCCGCCGTACCCTTGAACCAGCAGGCTCTTCATGTTCAACATATTTCACATCTATTTGTACTTGGGTTCAATTACCTCCTCAAAATCATGCTCTTCCTTGCTTAAATTTAATTCTTTCAAAACTTTCTTTGCGGACACATACCCCTTTTGTCCACACGAGATAAAATTGTCGGACCCTCTAACAATACATCCAATTTTTATAGACTTACATTCACTCCACAGGTACTAGCAACGTACTGAGGGGAGCTTCGTTTCATATTACTATGAAAAAATTTTCAGTTTTGAATAAAAAGTAGCCGTTGTATCGACGTTTACACAAGAGAAAAATAGATATTGCGCAGCAGTTACGACCAAAGAACGATTTCAGAGCCCATTTCGGTACATGATTTTGCTACGAGATATTTGTGAAAATTGATACTTGGAAGTTAAAAGTCATCATTTTAGATACATACTGCTTAACAGATATACATAATACATTAATAACATGGGTAAGTATTTTTAATTCAGTCAACCTGAATTCACCACAAAACAATCTCTGGCGCTGCTCATACCTTCACTCATTTCTTCACTTGGTATTCTCCGAAAATCGCTCTTCGGTTGTGGAGGTAACATTGGTTGCACAGTTATTTGACTTTTCTGTGACCAATACGTGTAACATTCGAACTTCTCTTAAGTTCTTTGACTACCTGAGGGGCGTCATTCTCCATTCCGAGAAGAAAGAGCTGTAACTGCTAACCAAAGCTGAAGCAGTTGTTGCACGTACTCTGTACACCACAAAAGGGCCTTTAGAAAACGAAGGAACGGGAAACTGACAAGCACAGCGTTTGTCATAACCTTCAAGATAGAGCTGCCGTTCACTTTGATTACGTGACGGGAACTTAGTAGGGGATAAATGCTTCATGTAAAGACTGTGTGAATCTCAACAAGGAAGAGAGCTCGGTGTGGTAAACGGTGACGGACAGGTAGAAATTGTTTTTTATCATAAATCTTGGAAAATTTTTATTGTGAATCTCTGAGACGTTATTCGCTTAGCATCAATGTAATGAATCTTAGCTTTGGAACGAGTGCTGTAATTTCTACTTTACTTTGTACACATGTGACGCAGTAAGTAGGGAAAATGCTTTGGGGATACGATACTTATAGCTCTCCTAGGGATGGCAGTGCTTGTAGGAAAGGGCACGGGGTGACACGTAAACATAACTGTGGAACATCTCGAGATACTTCAAACATCTTACGTATCAAGTATGACAAAGAACGCTGCGTGATAACACATTGATGCACAACATCTTTATGCAGTAACGAGGGGGGGGGGGGATGGGGTTAGATAAGAACCGTATTATATGTAACACAAGCCGCATAGTACCGATAGTGGCGTTGATGTCATGTATTTCACCATTGCTGCGATAAATATAGGCAGTTCACATCATACACTCCTGGAAATTGAAATAAGAACACCGTGAATTCATTGTCCCAGGAAGGGGAAACTTTATTGACACATTCCTGGGGTCAGATACATCACATGATCACACTGACAGAACCACAGGCACATAGACACAGGCAACAGAGCATGCACAGTGTCGGCACTAGTACAGTGTATATCCACCTCTCGCAGCAATGCAGGCTGCTATTCTCCCATGGAGACGATCGTAGAGATGCTGGATGTAGTCCTGTGGAACGGCTTGCCATGCCATTTCCACCTGGCGCCTCAGTTGGACCAGCGTTCGTGCTGGACGTGCAGACCGCGTGAGACGACGCTTCATCCAGTCCCAAACATGCTCAATGGGGGACAGATCCGGAGATCTTGCTGGCCAGCGTAGTTGACTTACACCTTCTAGAGCACGTTGGGTGGCACGGGATACATGCGGACGTGCATTGTCCTGTTGGAACAGCAAGTTCCCTTGCCGGTCTAGGAATGGTAGAACGATGGGTTCGATGACGGTTTGGATGTACCGTGCCCTATTCAGTATCCCCTCGACGATCACCAGTGGTGTACGGCCAGTGTAGGAGATCGCTCCCCACACCATGATGCCGGGTGTTGGCCCTGTGTGTCTCGGTCATATGCAGTCCTGATTGTGGCGCTCACCTGCACGGCGCCAAACACGCATACGACCATCATTGGCACCAAGGCAGAAGCGACTCTCATCGCTGAAGACGACACGTCTCCATTCGTCCCTCCATTCACGCCTGTCGCGACACCACTGGAGGCGGGCTGCACGATGTTGGGGCGTGAGCGGAAGACGGCCTAACGGTGTGCGGGACCGTAGCCCAGCTTTATGGAGACGGTTGCGAATGGTCTTCGCCGATACCCCAGGAGCAACAGTGTCCCTAATTTGCTGGGAAGTGGCGGTGCGGTCCCCTACGGCACTGCGTAAGATCCTACCGTCTTGGCGTGCATCCGTGCACCGCTGCGGTCCGGTCCCAGGTCGACGGGCACGTGCACCTTCCGCCGACCACTGGCGACAACATCGATGTACTGTGGAGACCTCGCCCCACGTGTTGAGCAATTCGGCGGTACGTCCACCCGGCCTCCCGCATGCCCACTATACGCCCTCGCTCAAAGTCCGTCAACTGCACATACGGTTCACGTCCACGCTGTCGCGGCATGCTACCAGTGTTAAAGACTGCGATGGAGCTCTGTATGCCACGGCAAAGTGGCTGACACTGACGGCGGCGGCGCACAAATGCTGCGCAGCTAGCGCCATTCGACGGCCAACACCGCGGTTCCTGGTGTGTCCGCTGTGCCGTGCGTGTGATCATTGCTTGTACAGCCCTCTCGCAGTGTCCGGAGCAAGTATGGTGGGTCTGACGCACCGGTGTCAATGTGTTCTTTTTTCCATTTCCAGGAGTGTATTTCACTTCCGGTAGTGAGTGTAGGGGGGTGGAAGGTTGCCGTGCGCATAAACAAACACACACACACACACACACACACACACACACACACATTTAAACGTTGAAACGCGTACGTCTCATATGTACCAGCGATGGCGAGGCATGACAGACTCTCTGACCAGAGAGTTATTTATCGTTGCTAGTCTGCGCTCGACCGCGCGAGTGTTCAGTTGCGTGTAGGGAGTCGCGAGTTGCAGTTTCGAGTTGCACTCAGTCAGTGCTAGTAGCGCGCGCGAGACAGTAGTCGTGTGTGAGGAGTCGGCGGGCGTCGACATGGGTCTCTGGGCACGATTCAGGACGAGGTATATTGTTATCAAAGGTAATGAAGCAGCATAGCGCTCAGCCAATAACACCTATTAATTGTAATTACTTTGTTCAAGAAATGCCCCAATAATAATTTAGTTTTCAAAGTAATCGTTTTTAAGAAAAGAATCATTCCAATTGAAACAATATTTCCTATGCTTTTCCTCCCAGAATCAAATTATCAGATTAATTATTGCACAGGGCCTAAGGTCAGCGATGCTGCCCTTCAATTTATCAGATTAATTATTGCACAGGGCCTAAGGTCAGCGATGCTGCCCTATTATTGTGGGTTTAATGATTAAATTTCATTTCTCAATTTTTGTGTCGAGTTTACATTTGGGTCATTATTATTCTATAATTTTTGTGGGGACCAAATATTTGGCTCGTTTTCATTATCATAGACTTTTCTCTTATTTCTGCTGGGAGGTTACGTTTTACAGCACGATGTCCATTCAGATTTAATTATTTTCCATCATTTTAGTGGGGAGGTTACACTTGGCTGTATTCCGATTAACATTTAAATATTGTCATTTTCTTTTATTTCTGCGGGGAGGTTACACTTGGCGACATCCGGACCAGGATCGTATTTCGTTGAGAATCTTCTGAGAAGTAGTTAGATATCTGCTCTTATTTACTTAAATATACACTCCTGGAAATTGAAATAAGAACACCGTGAATTCATTGTCCCAGGAAGGGGAAACTTTATTGACACATTCCTGGGGTCAGATACATCACATGATCACACTGACAGAACCACAGGCACATAGACACAGGCAACAGAGCATGCACAATGTCGGCACTAGTACAGTGTATATCCACCTTTCGCAGCAATGCAGGCTGCTATTCTCCCATGGAGACGATCGTAGAGATGCTGGATGTAGTCCTGTGGAACGGCTTGCCATGCCATTTCCACCTGGCGTCTCAGTTGGACGAGCGTTCGTGCTGGACGTGCAGACCGCGTGAGACGACGTTTCATCCAGTCCCAAACATGCTCAATGGGGGACAGATCCGGAGATCTTGCTGGCCAGGGTAGTTGACTTACACCTTCTAGAGCACGTTGGGTGGCACGGGATACATGCGGACGTGCATTATCCTGTTGGAACAGCAAGTTCCCTTGCCGGTCTAGGAATGGTAGAACGATGGGTTCGATGACGGTTTGGATGTACCGTGCACTATTCAGTGTCCCCTCGACGATCACCAGTGGTGTACGGCCAGTGTAGGAGATCGCTCCCCACACCATGATGCCGGGTGTTGGCCCTGTGTGCCTCGGTCGTATGCAGTCCTGATTGTGGCGCTCACCTGCACGGCGCCAAACATGCATACGACCATCATTGGCACCAAGGCAGAAGCGACTCTCATCGCTGAAGACGACACGTCTCCATTCGTCCCTCCATTCACGCCTGTCGCGACACCACTGGAGGCGGGCTGCACGATGTTGGGGCGTGAGCGGAAGACGGCCTAACGGTGTGCGGGACCGTAGCCCAGCTTCATGGAGACGGTTGCGAATGGTCCTCGCCGATACCCCAGGAGCAACAGTGTCCCTAATTTGCTGGGAAGTGGCGGTGCGGTCCCATACGGCACTGCGTAGGATCCTACGGTCTTGGCGTGCATCCGTGCGTCGCTGCGGTCCGGTCCCAGGTCGACGGGCACGTGCACCTTCCGCCGACCACTGGCGACAACATCGATGTACTGTAGAGACCTCACGCCCCACGTGTTGAGCAATTCGGCGGTACGTCCACCCGGCCTCCCGCACTATACGCCCTCGCTCAAAGTCCGTCAACTGCACATACGGTTCACGTCCACGCTGTCGCGGCATGCTACCAGTGTTAAAGACTGCGATGGAGCTCCGTATGCCACGGCAAAGTGGCTGACACTGACGGCGGCAGCGCACAAATGCTGCGCAGCTAGCGCCATTCGACGGCCAACACCGCGGTTCCTGGTGTGTCCGCTGTGCCGTGCGTGTGATCATTGCTTGTACAGCCCTCTCGCAGTGTCCGGAGCAAGTATGGTGGGTCTGACGCACCGGTGTCAATGTGTTCTTTTTTCCATTTCCAGGAGTGTATTTCACTTCCGGTAGTGAGTGTAGGGGGGTGGAAGGTTGCCGTGCGCATAAACAAACACACTCACACACACACACACACACACACACACACACACATTTAAACGTTGAAACGCGTACGTCTCATATGTACCAGCGATGGCGAGGCATGACAGACTCTCTGACCAGAGAGTTATTTATCGTTGCTAGTCTGCGCTCGACCGCGCGAGTGTTCAGTTGCGTGTAGGGAGTCGCGAGTTGCAGTTTCGAGTTGCACTCAGTCAGTGCTAGTAGCGCGCGCGAGACAGTAGTCGTGTGTGAGGAGTCGGCGGGCGTCGACATGGGTCTCTGGGCACGATTCAGGACGAGGTATATTGTTATCAAAGGTAATGAAGCAGCATAGCGCTCAGCCAATAACATCTATTAATTGTAATTACTTTGTTCAAGAAATGCCCCAATAATAATTTTGTTTTCAAAGTAATCGTTTTTAAGAAAAGAATCATTCCAATTGAAACAATATTTCCTATGCTTTTCCTCCCAGAATCAAATTATCAGATTAATTATTGCACAGGGCCTAAGGTCAGCGATGCTGCCCTTCAATTTATCAGATTAATTATTGCACAGGGCCTAAGGTCAGCGATGCTGCCCTATTATTGTGGGTTTAATGATTAAATTTCATTTCTCAATTTTTGTGTCGAGTTTACATTTGGGTCATTATTATTCTATAATTTTTGTGGGGACCAAATATTTGGCTCGTTTTCATTATCATAGACTTTTCTCTTATTTCTGCTGGGAGGTTACGTTTTACAGCACGATGTCCATTCAGATTTAATTATTTTCCATCATTTTAGTGGGGAGGTTACACTTGGCTGTATTCCGATTAACATTTAAATATTGTCATTTTCTTTTATTTCTGCGGGGAGGTTACATTG
This sequence comes from Schistocerca americana, assembly GCF_021461395.2. Classification (NCBI taxonomy): domain Eukaryota; kingdom Metazoa; phylum Arthropoda; class Insecta; order Orthoptera; family Acrididae; genus Schistocerca; species Schistocerca americana. Next base: position 626,966,917 of record NC_060122.1, read on the forward strand.
GCGACATCCGGACCAGGATCGTATTTCGTTGAGAATCTTCTGAGAAGTAGTTAGATATCTGCTCTTATTTACTTAAATATACACTCCTGGAAATTGAAATAAGAACACCGTGAATTCATTGTCCCAGGAAGGGGAAACTTTATTGACACATTCCTGGGGTCAGATACATCACATGATCACACTGACAGAACCACAGGCACATAGACACAGGCAACAGAGCATGCACAATGTCGGCACTAGTACAGTGTATATCCACCTTTCGCAGCAATGCAGGCTGCTATTCTCCCATGGAGACGATCGTAGAGATGCTGGATGTAGTCCTGTGGAACGGCTTGCCATGCCATTTCCACCTGGCGCCTCAGTTGGACCAGCGTTCGTGCTGGACGTGCAGACCGCGTGAGACGACGTTTCATCCAGTCCCAAACATGCTCAATGGGGGACAGATCCGGAGATCTTGCTGGCCAGGGTAGTTGACTTACACCTTCTAGAGCACGTTGGGTGGCACGGGATACATGCGGACGTGCATTATCCTGTTGGAACAGCAAGTTCCCTTGCCGGTCTAGGAATGGTAGAACGATGGGTTCGATGACGGTTTGGATGTACCGTGCACTATTCAGTGTCCCCTCGACGATCACCAGTGGTGTACGGCCAGTGTAGGAGATCGCTCCCCACACCATGATGCCGGGTGTTGGCCCTGTGTGCCTCGGTTGTATGCAGTCCTGATTGTGGCGCTCACCTGCACGACGCCAAACATGCATACGACCATCATTGGCACCAAGGCAGAAGCGACTCTCATCGCTGAAGACGACACGTCTCCATTCGTCCCTCCATTCACGCCTGTCGCGACACCACTGGAGGCGGGCTGCACGATGTTGGGGCGTGAGCGGAAGACGGCCTAACGGTGTGCGGGACCGTAGCCCAGCTTCATGGAGACGGTTGCGAATGGTCCTCGCCGATACCCCAGGAGCAACAGTGTCCCTAATTTGCTGGGAAGTGGCGGTGCGGTCCCATACGGCACTGCGTAGGATCCTACGGTCTTGGCGTGCATCCGTGCGTCGCTGCGGTCCGGTCCCAGGTCGACGGGCACGTGCACCTTCCGCCGACCACTGGCGACAACATCGATGTACTGTAGAGACCTCACGCCCCACGTGTTGAGCAATTCGGCGGTACGTCCACCCGGCCTCCCGCACTATACGCCCTCGCTCAAAGTCCGTCAACTGCACATACGGTTCACGTCCACGCTGTCGCGGCATGCTACCAGTGTTAAAGACTGCGATGGAGCTCCGTATGCCACGGCAAAGTGGCTGACACTGACGGCGGCGGCGCACAAATGCTGCGCAGCTAGCGCCATTCGACGGCCAACACCGCGGTTCCTGGTGTGTCCGCTGTGCCGTGCGTGTGATCATTGCTTGTACAGCCCTCTCGCAGTGTCCGGAGCAAGTATGGTGGGTCTGACGCACCGGTGTCAATGTGTTCTTTTTTCCATTTCCAGGAGTGTATTTCACTTCCGGTAGTGAGTGTAGGGGGGTGGAAGGTTGCCGTGCGCATAAACAAACACACACACACACACACACACACACACACACACACATTTAAACGTTGAAACGCGTACGTCTCATATGTACCAGCGATGGCGAGGCATGACAGACTCTCTGACCAGAGAGTTATTTATCGTTGCTAGTCTGCGCTCGACCGCGCGAGTGTTCAGTTGCGTGTAGGGAGTCGCGAGTTGCAGTTTCGAGTTGCACTCAGTCAGTGCTAGTAGCGCGCGCGAGACAGTAGTCGTGTGTGAGGAGTTGGCGGGCGTCGACATGGGTCTCTGGGCACGATTCAGGACGAGGTATATTGTTATCAAAGGTAATGAAGCAGCATAGCGCTCAGCCAATAACATCTATTAATTGTAATTACTTTGTTCAAGAAATGCCCCAATAATAATTTTGTTTTCAAAGTAATCGTTTTTAAGAAAAGAATCATTCCAATTGAAACAATATTTCCTATGCTTTTCCTCCCAGAATCAAATTATCAGATTAATTATTGCACAGGGCCTAAGGTCAGCGATGCTGCCCTTCAATTTATCAGATTAATTATTGCACAGGGCCTAAGGTCAGCGATGCTGCCCTATTATTGTGGGTTTAATGATTAAATTTCATTTCTCAATTTTTGTGTCGAGTTTACATTTGGGTCATTATTATTCTATAATTTTTGGGGGACCAAATATTTGGCTCGTTTTCATTATCATAGACTTTTCTCTTATTTCTGCTGGGAGGTTACGTTTTACAGCACGATGTCCATTCAGATTTAATTATTTTCCATCATTTTAGTGGGGAGGTTACACTTGGCTGTATTCCGATTAACATTTAAATATTGCCATTTTCTTTTATTTCTGCGGGGAGGTTGCACTTGGCGACATCCGGACCAGGATCGTATTTCGTTGAGAATCTTCTGAGAAGTAGTTAGATATCTGCTCTTATTTACTTAAATATACACTCCTGGAAATTGAAATAAGAACACCGTGAATTCATTGTCCCAGGAAGGGGAAACTTTATTGACACATTCCTGGGGTCAGATACATCACATGATCACACTGACAGAACCACAGGCACATAGACACAGGCAACAGAGCATGCACAATGTCGGCACTAGTACAGTGTATATCCACCTTTCGCAGCAATGCAGGCTGCTATTCTCCCATGGAGACGATCGTAGAGATGCTGGATGTAGTCCTGTGGAACGGCTTGCCATGCCATTTCCACCTGGCGCCTCAGTTGGACGAGCGTTCGTGCTTGACGTGCAGACCGCGTGAGACGACGTTTCATCCAGTCCCAAACATGCTCAATGGGGGACAGATCCGGAGATCTTGCTGGCCAGGGTAGTTGACTTACACCTTCTAGAGCACGTTGGGTGGCACGGGATACATGCGGACGTGCATTATCCTGTTGGAACAGCAAGTTCCCTTGCCGGTCTAGGAATGGTAGAACGATGGGTTCGATGACGGTTTGGATGTACCGTGCACTATTCAGTGTCCCCTCGACGATCACCAGTGGTGTACGGCCAGTGTAGGAGATCGCTCCCCACACCATGATGCCGGGTGTTGGCCCTGTGTGCCTCGGTCGTATGCAGTCCTGATTGTGGCGCTCACCTGCACGGCGCCAAACACGCATACGACCATCATTGGCACCAAGGCAGAAGCGACTCTCATCGCTGAAGACGACACGTCTCCATTCGTCCCTCCATTCACGCCTGTCGCGACACCACTGGAGGCGGGCTGCACGATGTTGGGGCGTGAGCGGAAGACGGCCTAACGGTGTGCGGGACCGTAGCCCAGCTTCATGGAGGCGGTTGCGAATGGTCTTCGCCGATACCCCAGGAGCAACAGTGTCCCTAATTTGCTGGGAAGTGGCCGTGCGGTCCCCTACGGCACTGCGTAGGATCCTACGGTCTTGGCGTGCATCCGTGCGTCGCTGCGGTCCGGTCCCAGGTCGACGGGCACGTGCACCTTCCGCCGACCACTGGCGACAACATCGATGTACTGTAGAGACCTCACGCCCCACGTGTTGAGCAATTCGGCGGTACGTCCACCCGGCCTCCCGCATGCCCACTATACGCCCTCGCTCAAAGTCCGTCAACTGCACATACGGTTCACGTCCACGCTGTCGCGGCATGCTACCAGTGTTAAAGACTGCGATGGAGCTCCGTATGCCACGGCAAAGTGGCTGACACTGACGGCGGCGGTGCACAAATGCTGCGCAGCTAGCGCCATTCGACGGCCAACACCGCGGTTCCTGGTGTGTCCGCTGTGCCGTGCGTGTGATCATTGCTTGTACAGCCCTCTAGCAGTGTCCGGAGCAAGTATGGTGGGTCTGACACACCGGTGTCAATGTGTTCTTTTTTCCATTTCCAGGAGTGTAATTAGCATTTGGCGCAACGCTTTTACTAATTTTGTCACTTTCTTCTACAGATTATCGGCATTTCGTTGCTCTTTGTTGTATTTGTGTTTGTTGGATTTTGCATTGTCTTTGTCTCATTCTGAATAACTGTGACTAGTGTAAAAATGCCGCGAAAGACTGTTAATAGTGCATCACGAGGTATAAAGAGTGAAATAACCGATTTAAATAACTTCACCGATAATACTTGTGACACACAATGTATTGATGACAATCCTCCGTTTACTGACAATCAGTACGTACCGACCACTAATGTTAATTTTGATCCTAGTGATGAACAGACGAATTCAATTGTGTCCTCTGTTAATTTGACGACAATTGACGACGCGGGGCGCTCTGTTGCAATGAGCGCTGCCCAGCTTAACACACCCGGTTTGTAGGATTTACGTGACGAGCAGACAAATGTTTCTAATAAAAATGAACAGGATACTCAAAGTAGGAGGGATTTATTTAATTCCGAAATAGTGATTGACAGTGTACATCCGACAGGCAAACCTTTTTGTGAATTACAGAATGACCAAATGGTCACACAAAACGTGACAATTGCAGGTACACCACTAAACAGCACAGAGAATAGAAATACTAATTCTGACTTGGAACAAATTATGGCAAGATTGCTACAACAACAATTTAGTGAAAAAACAAACAATTTAAAGAAAATTTCAAACAACTTAGTGAACAGGTCAGACTACAGAGTGAAGATAACAAACAAGATAACGAAAAACTCAAACAATACATTAATGAAAAATTAGACAACAATTCCAGACAGTTAAATGAAAAATTAGACAACAACTCCAGACAGCTTAGTGAACATATTAGAGACGTTGCCGCGCAGTGTCATGATACTAAGGAACAGTTACGCGACGAAATTGAGGCTTGTTCAAGAAAAATTAGATCTGTTGCTCAAGAATTAAGGAATATGCAAACAGCTACAACAGAAACACTTAGAGAGGAAATTAGCGCAGTCGGTAAACAATGCTCTGAAAAGGCTACACAATTACGCGACGAGTTTAAATTAATGACAGCAGAACGTTCGCGTACAATGGATGCAAAGATAGACGCGAAATTCGACCAACAGAACACTCAGATTGACGAACGTTGTAATCACCACATACAAAGCAGTGATACGCCTTTCCGCAAATTTATACAGGATCAAAATAAAGTAAAACGTCAAGTCATGGAAACAATCACCGCTCAGAGACTAGAAGACAAACGTAAAATGTTTGCGAAGGCTAAAACATATGTAGACAACAATATTGCTACAGTATCGGACAAAATTAATACCATCGAACAGTTGAACACCGAATTACGTGATGAGATTTCTGACCTTAAATCAAAAACAGATACACACTCAGTAGCTTTTCAAACAGTGACCGACAGACTCGAACAATTAGAACTAACACAGGATTCCGATGTCGTCAAAGCTGACGTTAAGAAATTGAACGAAACCACACGTAAATTACAAAAACAGATTAATGCTTCTGACACTAAGAACGACGATCAGGTAAAAATACTGACTGAAAAATATGATGAATTGGCCAGTCATATTGACGTTATTGAAAGTAATAATGACAGCAAATCAGACGATACTTCACCGGTTTCATTTCATCAAACACCGGAATTTCAAAATCTACAACAGACAATCAATGAGATCGATTCATCTAATAACACATTACGTAGAAAATTGTCAAGTTTACAGCAAGAGGTAATAGAGATAAAAAATGTTTCAGCGTTTAACACATCACAGTAGACGCCACTTTGTGAACATTTGTCAGACTCACGCGGCGCATATAATTTGGGTAATCTACAGAGAGTACGAGACTTAGATTCCGAACAGACACAGACAAATAGATTCTCTTACTATACTGAACCTGTTCCGTCATACAGAGACGATTATTTCGATTACAAACATTTTCTATCAGAGAGAAAATTTAAAGTGTTTAAAAATGACAGAACACAGATTCACCCACTGGATTGGATACAACAGTTTAGTTTTGCTTTTCCACCGACTTGGCCTGTAACGAACAAACTTGAATTTATTTGCAGTTTTTTGGAAGGCGAACCGGCAACTCGTATGAGACCGATCGCGAGGCAATGCTACTCGGTAGAAGAATTTCAGAATGTCTTTCTGTCAGCGTACTGGTCGAAGACGACACAGCGCGGAATCAAAGATGAGTTAATTAGTTTACCAAATTATGAGAACTCAAATTTTCCCAGTGTCACGCAATTTTTTGAGCATATGGTACAACAAAACCAGTACTTAAGTAAACTTTACAGTGCATAAGCACTTATTCAATTATGTCTTTCTAAATTGCCACCATAATTAAGAGTGTCACTTTTAACGGGTCAGCAAAAAGAAAATATTTCGGCATTCACAGATCTGTTACAGCTTTTGGAAGTACAGCAATCGGACTATTCCTTTGTAAACAAAAATTTTTCAAATAATAACCAAGGCCAACAAACTTACAGTAATTACGATCAACTACGCAATTTCAATGGCAAAGGTAATAGACGCTTTAGGAACGACAACCACCAGAACTTTAATAACAGGCAAAATTTTAATTATCAGTATCGTCAAAATTATCAGCAACAGGAACCCCATTTTGGTAACAATAGACGTTTTTCACCACAAGAGCATTAAAGTCAGCTGGTTAGAATACCTAACCAACAATGTAATGCACAAGGTCAACCAGGCTTTAATGTTTCGCTGCGTGCACGAATAGTCCCTGGTACAACAAATAGTAAAGCACGGCAGCAAGGAAATAACTACGTGCAGAAAACACAGTACTTCAATTCCTATCGCAATGCACCGTATAGGAATGATTATCACGATCGACGTAAAAACTATGAGCACAATTATCAGCGTACGTATGATAACAGTCGGTCTTACGAGCAGCAAAATCATCGACAGGAACATATTCTCATGAATGAACCAGATAGTAGATATCATCCCGAACGTAATACGTCAGGAAGGAATAACAGAACCGTACAAATAGTAGAAATGCCACAGAATCCTCCTGAAAATAATAACACGTCAGATAGAATCTGACTAGATACTGTACAGGTCGCATCTTCCAGTAACACAAGCAGTACTTCAGACACGCAGAATGTTGTTTACGGAAATGATATTACTTTTGACGACATCAGAGACACTCTTTTGCAGGAAAGACAAATTGTTCAGAAAACTATTTCACACCCTGTCATCGAAATTAAAATTGGTTCATCGAAATTTTCAGCAGTAATCGATTCTGGATCACCTATGTCAGTAATAAATGAAGAAACTTTCAACGAGTGTGACAAAGAGAATACCTATCCTCCATTACCATTAGGGAAAACGAAAGTAAAAGGATCAGTATTGAGTAAAGGAGTAGACGTTAAATTACAGACGCATTTATCATTTTGTATTGCAGGTCATACTTTTCACTCAAATTTTTGGATTGTTCCTTTATTGACAACAGACTTTATTTTAGGTACTAATTTACTGATACAACACGACGCAGTTATTGATTTTCAAAATTCCTATTTAATGTTGAAGGATGAAAATGTACAATTGGCTTTAGAATTTCAGCACTCTTTATCTGCGAAAGAACAATTAATCGTACAGAGGTCATTTCCGTATCACGTGGCATAGACTGTAATTCCACATTGTTCACGTATACGTACGTACATAACTATAACACTCCAGACGAAGCAGACTACGACGTAATGCAGATGATTTCTGATAAAGTTAAACAAAGCACTGCAAATACAGACGACGAACGCACGCAACTACACAAAATTCTTTTACAGCAAGCCCCAGTTTTCGACACCATCCCTGGTTCTATGTCCGGTTTTATGTATGAATTTCAAATCAAACAGCATGATACATTTAAAGCCAAGCATTATCCCATTCCATATATTCACAGAGAACAGGTTAAGTAAGAATTGCAGGCTATGCTTGACCAAGGAATTATTGAACCGGCAGTTAGTCCGTACATAAACCCGCTACATATTGCTAAGAAAAAGGATGGCTCACTTCGCCTTGTACTTGATTCACGTCACATCAATAACATAATTATTAATGAAACAGATCGACCACAGGCACTAGAGGAAGTTCTACAGAAATTTCACGGTAGTGCTATTTATTCTACATTAGATCTAAAATCGGGATTTTGGCAAATTCAGCTCCATTCGAACTGCAGAAAGTACAGAGCGTTTCTCTGTTTTGGCGAATGTTATCAATTTTGCAAATTACCATTCGGTTTAACTATTTCTCCAGCAGCTTTTATTCGCGGTGTGAATACAATACTTCCGATAGAACTTAAAGACGGAATTACAACGTACGTAGATGACATTATTATTGCAGAAGCTAACTGGTCTGAACACAATCTGATTCTAGAACAACTGTTGCAAACTTTTCATGCTCAAGGACTCACAGTTAATCTCAGTAAATCGCATTTTGGCAAACCTTCTATAAAATTTCTTGGACATGTAATTTCAGCAGAAGGCATTGCGCCTGATCCGGAAAAACTTCAAGCTTTACGTGACATTACCGTTCCTACGACGAAAAAACAACTACGCAGTTTTTTGGGTTTAATTAACTATTTTCGTAAATTTATTCATCACTCTGCTTTTGACACACCTAGATTATCCCAATTGACAGGTAAAAACACTATTTGGTCCTGGGATAAGCAAGCACATTCTGAATTTATGAACCTGAAACATGCTTTTTTGAATGCACAACTTTTATGCACCCAGATCTTACCAGAAATTTTTCCATTGCCACCGACAGTTCTAACACCGCTTTAGGCGTACATATTTTCCAGGAAATTGAAGAAGACGGCTTTACAGTAATTAAAAACATCGCATTTGCAAGTCGCATTCTGTCACCTGCTGAACGAAATTATTCCGTTACAGAACTAGAAATATTATGTGCTGTATGGACTTTTACGAGATTTAGGCACTTTCTTTATGGCAGACATACCACCGTTTACACAGACCATAGAGCGATACAATTTTTACTTTCAGCTAAATTCACACACGACAGACTAAGTAGATGGAAGCTTTATTTACAGGAATTTAATTTTACAATTGTTCACATTCCCGGCACACAAAATGTTGTAGCAGACGCACTATCTCGTTCTCTCAGCAACAATGATTTAAGTTACACTCATTTAAGTTACGCACATTACGGAGCCAGAAAATGTTTTCTTATACTGAGACAGAACTGTTCTTTTACGAACATGGAGAAACGTATTCGACGAGTTTTACCGTCATGTAAAATTTGCAAGAAAGCTAAGCCAGACACGACTTCACATATTCCTCCATTATATCCCGTTGTACCTGTTAAATTGAGACACATGGCCGCTGTAGACATTTTGGTCCAATTCCGAGAACTAATAGAGGTTTTTGCTACATCTTTGTCGCTGTTGAGCTCACTTCAAAATTTGTTACTTTCACTCCGTTATGCAAAGCTACTGCTAAAACCGTTTCGAAAGCATTTGTAAAGCATTTTCTATTTCATGTGGGGCATGTGTTGAAAGTAATTTCTGACAATGGATCACAATTTCGTTCTGCTATATGGACACGTATGTTACGAGCTAGAAACATTTCTCCGATCAATATATCCAAGTACCATGCTTCTTCGAACCCTTGTGAACGATTAATGAAAGAAATTGGTAAACTGTATAGAATTTACTGCCATAAAAAACATATTGATTGGGACACACACATACACTCATTCCAGGATGTAATTAATTCCATACCAAATGAATCCACTATGCTTTCTCCGTCTGTTATACTGAAAAATGTTGAACCACCTAACAAAATTAAAGAATTAGTAACATTTCCTACATCTCGTCGATTACGACACCACGAAATAATCGACATTGCGCTGAACAACATCAAACGTGCCGCAGAGCGCCGGAGAAGACAGCAAAAACAGGTTTGTACACGCCGTGACTTTCACATTGGACCGAAAATATTAGTACGTACACACTATTTATCCAACAAAGGAAAAGGTAGGTGCAGAAAATTTGAGCTTCTATACGCAGATCCATATCGGATTCGTAGCATTTCTCACTCCAATGTTGTACACGTCGAAACTTTGAGAACCAGAAAATCGATGATGATGATGATTAGTGTTTTAGGGCGCACAACAGCGAGGTTCTCAGCGCCCGAGGGAAAATCGAAAGGATACCACCACTGGTCAAACGTCAAACCTTTTATTGAATGAAGACAATTTATGATTTAACATGTTATAATGCCATTTTGCTACTTTTATGACCACTTATGCAATTATATTCACATGACTACTTATTGATGATTATCGTATTTTTCCTTAGAAGTGCCCGGCAAGGTAAGGTTAGCAGGTCGCTCTTCTCGTCGTTACATATCAGACTGTGCACATTTTTTTCCAGAGAAACTTACGTATATTATGAATAATTATGCAATGCTATCTAGTGGCATATTAATTTTACTAAATTTTCTCTCCACTAAAGTCTTTAATTCTCGCCTCTATTAACTACACAACATACAAGCTGAACACAACGAACGTCACATTTTTTGTCTTTCTTAGGTATATACGATTGTTTCATGTTTTGTTTGTATGCACTATGAAATAGTTAAGATATAGAAAACACCAGTCGACTTTGACATTTGATATCTCAACATCGTGACTACTTTACTGTTACATTGTGATACACTGAGTACATTTTTGCCTCTGAACACTATATAAGTTTTTCACATATTACGTTTCTGTCATGTTATGCTGTATGCTTAATTATGTTACCATAAACCAATCATTATTTAGTGAGTATATGATTTAAATGCAAGACATTAATCTCTGTTCACCAATTCCAGAAAGAAATGATGCGTGAAAGAAATAAATTAAACAGAAATGGGAATTCCACCTTCGGAATGATCGGAAGTAGATGCAAACCTCGTGAGGAAGAGTAAATGGATCAGGATTAACAAGCATTAACAAGAATATACTATACACATCGTAGAATAGCAGTCTTAACTAATTTTTCTTTCAGAATACAAGGCGACTGATGCAGGCTGTCAGACGGAACTACACAGCTTAGTTTTAGTGATGGAATATGCTGGAGATAAGGAATAGTTATGTAATGAGTAATGAAGTGATTTTTTTTTGCAGATGATAATGAATGCTGATGAATAATGACGAAGAATATGCTACTATGGAAAATGAAGTTTTTCTTTACAGGTGATGATAATAATGGAGTTATGATGATATGGATAATGAAGTGATGGATAATGAAGTTTTTTTTTTCTTTACAGATGAGGATATTGTTGAAGTTATGTATTTATGCAATGTAGTTATTTAAGTATTTGTTGCAGTTCGTTTTGACAGAAGGTATTATATTGCATAGTATAATGACTGAAGGTTTTGGAAAGGACAGCTATGGAACACATTTTTATACACATTTCACTACCTGTTAATTCGAAGTTCACTACTTTTCAGCATAAAATGCGTTTCTTCTTTCAGTTTAATAATCTATTTTAGTATATTTTTTGCAGGAGGAATTATTCATGAAATTAATGTGGTATAAATAGTTGTTTATTAAACCTATGTCATTTATGAATGTGATTACATATACTTTACTTATTTCATTATCTTGCTACAGCTGACTCATGACGAATGAGGTTACTCATTTTCATTTACAGCACAGTCCCAAATAATGCTACCAATTTAAAAGAGTTAGGAGTAATACTGAATGATGTTTTGCTATCACAGACTTTGAGTAATAGTTACAGTATAATAATAATGGTTAGTAACTGGGAAATGAATGCTACTGATTACCGTATGGAGATGACCAATGATTCTGTAATACTATGTTATTGACTACCTCCTGTTTCTCTGTAAATGACTTTTGATGATTTGTAATTAGTCTATGAATGCCAATGTTCTGTGTAAATGACTTTTGATGATTATAATTGGGCAATGAATGCCAATGTTCTCTGTAAATGACTTTTGATGATTTGTAATTAGTCTACGAATGCCAATGTTCTGTGTAAATGACTTTTGATGATTGTAATTTGGCAATGAATGCCAATGTTCTCTGTAAATGACCTTTGATGATTTGTAATTAGTCTATGAATGCCAATGTTCAGTGTAAATGACTTCTGATGATTGTAATTGGGCAATGAATGCCAATGTTCTCTGTAAATGACCTTTGATGATTTGTAATTAGTCTATGAATGCCAATGTTCTGTGTAAATGACTTCTGATGATTGTAATTAGGCAATGAACACCAATGTTCTCTGTAAAGCAATTTATGAACATTATTTTGTAATACTACATACATGGTACAGAAATGTTCAATAACTGGGCACTGAATGCCAGCAACTACTAATGTAATTCCCAATGAAGACTAGTATGTGACTTAATGTCCTTCACCTTCTGGCCTAACTATCCTGGAATTACTGCAATATCCGTTGTCCTGTATATCCTCTTGATCATGGAGCACTATATTTGGTTTTGCACTAATTCTACGTTGGTGTACCTTACAAGAGCGTGGTGTTGACACGACATGCTGTCCACCACCGTGAGCGATGGAGACATTATTATGGTCCCACTGTTTGGTGTACCTGATGTACTGCCAAAATGATACCATGGAATATTACTACGACATTTCAGTGTCTTGGCTACGCTGATAAATACTTCTGGGAAGAGAACTTCAGATTGTTTCACTTGGTGTTGTGCTGCAGTAGAAAGATATGGACTTTTAGTGCAGCTGCATGCAACCTAAAGTGCTACAACCATTATGCAATCCCTCCCTTTCCTATCCTAATTCTTGTAACATAGTGAAAATCATTTTTGCTAACATGATTTGTATTCATGGCCTGTACATTTTCGATTTGCTGATATATTCTGAACTATAGTGCGTGTGCACTCTTGTCATTTTTCTAACATGATTTATACTCATTGTATGGACATTGTGATTTGCTGATCTATTCTGAATTACAGTGCTTGTGCACTTTTGTAATTTTTCTAACATGATCTCTATCATTGTATGTACATTTTTTTGCACTACAGTACATGTGCACTTATGTCATTTGTCAATGTGATTTGTAATCATTGTGTTTATTTGTTGTGAAAACGCTAAAGAGTTTTTCAGTGCGTGTGCACTTTTGTCATTTATCAATATGATTTGTATATACATTTTTCTGATTTGCTAATATGTTCTGTACTTATTGTATATATTTTTTGTCATTGTCTGAAATGTTTTGTACTCGGTGCATGTGCACCACATTTAATTCATGTTCTACATCTGAATATTCTGTGATTGTAAAAGTTACTTAGTTAAGAAAAAATTTGTTGCTCATGGCAAGTCCAAATGACTCACCATCGCTGACAAATTTTTGCCCCCCCAGTGGAGGGTTATGAAACGCGTACGTTTCATATGTACCAGCGATGGCGAGGCATGACAGACTCTCTGACCAGATAGTTATTTATCGTTGGTAGTCTGCGCTTGACCGCGCGAGTGTTCAGTTGCGTGTAGGGACTCGCGAGTTGCAGTTGCGAGTTGCACTCAGTCGGTGCTAGTAGCGCGCGCGAGACAGTAGTCGTGTGTGAGGAGTCGGCGGGCGTCGACATGGGTCTCTGGTCACGATTCAGGACGAGGTATATTGTTATCAAAGGTAATGAAGCAGCATAGCGCTCAGCCAATAACATCTATTAATTGTAATTAATTTGTTCAAGAAATGCCCCAATAATAATTTTGTTTCCAAAGCAAATCGTTTTTAAGAAAAGAATCATTCCAATTGAGACAATATTTCCTATGCTTTTCCTCCCAGAATCAAATTATCAGATTAATTATTGCACAGAGCCTAAGGTCAGCGATGCTGCCCTATTATTGTGGGTTTAATGATTAAATTTCATTTCGCAATTTTTGTATCGAGTTTACATTTGGGTCATTATTATTCTATAATTTTTGTGGGGACCAAATATTTGGCTCGTTTTCATTATCATAGACTTTTCTTTTATTTCTGCTGGGAGGTTACGTTTTACAGCACGATGTCCATTCACATTTAATTATTTTTCTTAAATTTTTGTGGGGAGGTTACAACCTTAAATGAAATAATCTCATAAAACTCTGATGTCACAAAGTGGTTGAGTGAAGAGCGTTTGCAAGTATCAATCAATACTCCCCAGGAAATTTCACACACAATCTCCTCAAACAACGACGAGCTACACGTGGATGTTGTTAAGTTCTTGGGACTTCAAACAGATCAGAGCCACAATTGGATAAGCCACAGCCTAGAATTAATGAAACGTTGGTCTACATTTGCTATGTAACTGATTACTGTTATAATCGATTCAAAAATGAAGTAGCTGGTTTGTGCTGGGTTCTTTCATTTATTAGTGGGTTACGGAGATACGTTAACGTGAAGCTCATGTTAGATTTGATGTTAATTTAACATAATGCAGAGGCTTGTTCAAAAGAACTTGTTATTTGACTATAGTAGTAGATTTCACATAATGGCCAGAGTGAAGAGGAGATGGAAAGATGAAGTCTGAAATTCGAAGGATCTGATGCATGAAGAAAGTACTTCTTAAACTATAGAACACAGAAGTAAAGTATATTTTTGCACCATACAAGTATCATTTACTTCCAAGTAATGTCTCTACGCCAAGCGCCTGACACCGCCCACCTGCGGAACGGAGCTGTAAAGCGGGCCCCGATCACAGTGGGGGAGTATCTTTTCCTGTCACTGGTGTACGCAAACGCTCATCAGCGGTCACTTGGTGACCTCATTTGTGCGACTACAGGTCGCCGTATCTACAATTCTTCTTTCTTCGGCACACCAGGTGACGGGACATACCAATGAATCCTGGAGAATGGAAATGAGCGTACGGCATTGTGGACCGGGAGTCGCCCATTCGGGGAAGTTCGGCCGCTGAGGGCAAGTACTATTTGCGTTCGACGCCACATTGGGCGACTTGCGTGTCGGAGATGAGGATGAATTGATGATGAGGACATCATAACACTCAGTCCTTGAGCGGAGAAAATCTCCTGCCCCATCCGGGAATCGAACCCGGGCCCTTTGGCCTGGCATTCCGCCGCGCTGACCACTCAGCTAATGGGGGTGCACAACGTATCCTGGAGCGGGTGTATTACATACTCCCGTGCCGAAGCATAGGAGGTGCTCACTTCGAGTGAGCCGCTCGTGATGGCGGCCGAGGTGCCGTCAACAGTTCGCCGATCGCCGAAAAGTCGATCCCTGGAAGTCTTCACGTTGTTGGTCTCCCAGATGGTTAAGTGATCTTGAGAGGTGCTCATCCAGTCTTACTCAAGTAGCTATTTGCAGAAGGGCGAACTTTCGTCTTGTGTAGTGGCATTAAGTTGTGTTTGGACTGGAAAAATTTTCTGATGTAATTTCTTTATTGTTGGCCTCAGAAGTGGCTGCAGAACGTTTACTGTGTGTGTCTGAAGAATGCTTGTGACTGGCAGTTACAATTTTAATAAAACCCTTATGAGTGACTGTCCATAGCCAGTGGACATAGCAAGAAGTGTTCAGTAAACAGATTGCAAAACAAAAAAGTAGAAGACTTTATTTTCTCTTTTATTTCGCCCTACCTCTGCCCTTAACCATAATGAGAACTGACCTGGGAGGGCTTCGAGAAGGGCCGCTATCGACCGGCAGGCGGTGAGGTCCTGCAGAAGGGAGCGTTCCGCTGACGTGCTCGGGCGACTACATTAAAATAAATAAAAAGTGGTTCGGCCAGACCAGTCGGAATACATTTCGCAGAGTTTGTCGGCTTCCTACTCCCGTCTCCGAGCAAAGCAGAAGTGGAGAAGGAGAATGAGTCTGGAGGAATGGAACCGCCAGCACCGTGCTCTTGTTTAGCAGCGGTCTGTTACACAAATGTTACACACATATCTGCAAAGTATGCTAGAGAACCGCATTTAGGACAATGTGCAAGAAGAAATTGGTGCTTTTAATGCTGACGACTTCCTATCAATAGCAGTGCGGAATTAGCCGAGCGGTCTTGGTGCTGCAGTCATGGACTGTGCGCCTGGTCCCGGCGGAGGTTCGAGTCCTGCCTCGGGCATGGGTGTGTGTTTTTGTCCTTAGGATAATTTAAGTTAAGTAGTGTATAAGCTCAGGGACTGATGACCTTAGCAGTTAAGTCCCATAAGATTTCACACACATTTGAACATTTTTCCTATCAATATGAACGGTAATCTCAGCGGCATAGGGACAACCGGAAGGTAAAGTGAAGAATCACGATATACCATATGAGACTCACATGAATGTGTTTGGTTTTGGCACCTGCCCTGAGTACGTTACCTCCCATCACGTGTAGTGGCAACAGCGAAGTACAGAGGCGATGGTGGTATATTTTCGGGATTTTTTCGTGGTAATGGTGTTGTCCTCTCATTGCGCCTAAGAAAATTCCAAATTCGGAAAGGATTTCGACACATTTTACAACATTGTGTACCACGTGCAGTAGAGGAGCACTTCGGGGACGAGGATTGTTGGCTTGAATGTGTCAAAGCATGCTGTCAAAAAGCATCATCTGTGAGGCTATGGTTTGTGAAAATAACATTCCTGATATGGACTGGTCTCTCCACAGTCCTGATATGAACCCAGTAGACCATCTTTGGGATGAGGTATGACATCGGCCTCGCTGCGGACACCAACATACAACATTATTACTCTCTCTGGTGTTCAGCTCATAGGTAAGAATGGGCTGACATTCCTCCATGGATACTGAGACACCTCCTTGAAGGGATCCCCAAGAGAGTTCAAACAGCAGTAGAGGCAAAGGATGGACAAAACCATATTAATGTCCCGATACTTCTGAGCGGATAGTGTGTATATTCTCTGATGAAATTTTCGCTGATTGTTGTTGTTTGTTGTTGTTGTTGTTGTGGTCTTCAGTCCTGAGACTGGTTTGACGCAGCTCTCCGTGCTACCCTATCCTGTGCAAGTTTCTTCATCTCCCAGTACCTACTGCAACCTACATCCTTCTGAATCTGCTTAGTGTATTCATCTCTTGGTCTCCCTCTACGATTATTACCCCTCACGCTGCCCTCCAATGCTAAATTTGTGACCCCTTGATGCCTCAGAACATGTCCTACCAACCGGTCCCTTCATCTCGTCAAGTTGTGCCACAAACTCCTCTTCTCCCCAATTCTATTCAATACCTCCATGATAACAAAGAGTAAAGTAAACTGGTTGAATGTCTTTATTTGAAGTTTAAGTTGCACATAAAATTTGCTGGACGTATTACAGTGAAGAATTCGTGTCTGACGTTTTTTTCTAGTCAGTGTTCGCGGAAAGTAATGCGCACATGTAAAACTGCGCTGACGAGCGAACGACATACAGAGTTCAATACCTACTTTTATTAGACCCTTAATTTTCAGCTGACGCGCTTTTGCAACGCAGCAGGGCGAGAGAGAAGTGTTCCTGACTGTGCGATCGCGTTGGCGTAAAAGGCTACAAGCCTGTAAAATTAGCGTTCCCTCGCCCAGAGGTAATTAATTATATTTCTTTGAGTACAAAGTGATTTTTCCACACGGGGTCCAGAAACGAAACTCGTTAAAACTTGGGAGTGTATCACACAGAGAGCCGTTACCTTTTTTGGGGTCTCAGTGCGCTCCATTTCTCCTTACGGCGCCTTCTCAGCGAGAGACGGAAAATTTCCCTCCAGAACTCCGTCGTGACGACGAGATCTTGGGACGCAGAGTCTCAGGCCGTCAGCTTCTCGCCTCGAGACAAAAGGAGCTCATTAACGAGGGACACCGCAGCCAGGGATGCCAACTGCGTGGCCATCCCAGTAACTCGCGAGGCTTCCTCCTCAGTTCTGAAGCACGCTGTCGGCACTGTTAATTAATCATGTTGGCCGCCCTGTTATTCCACAACGTTATTAAATCATGTAATTAATCTCTACTCCATCATTTCAGCCATATCTCGACGAATTAATGTCGTAATACATTATTAGATAGATCTGGTGTAGAGGTGGCTTTAAGTAATCGTTTCGTCGTGTAACTGACACCTTGACCTGGAAGCGGAAGCCTAGTCACACCTGCTACTTTCTGACTGTCCACCTCCCTCTACTTACACTGAGTTTATGTAATAAAACAGAGGAATTGTTATATCAAGACGATACACCCTTTGCAATAAGCGGTTAATGACTTTAGAGTATATGATCTTTTATGAATAAGGTTTGCAGGAGGCCTACACGATAGAGATCTAATTCAGACGTTATTTCAGGATAGTTTGTGAGGTGCGGCGCTATCACATATCCTCAATATCTAAATGTCAACTAAACTTTAACCGCATCTGAAGCTACTGTCGGAGAAATTGCGGATATGAAACGTGTAACAACGCAGCAGAACGTGCTTTTATAGAACATTACCATGTTTTCAATCCACGTTTGAAATTAACCAAGTCATAATTTGACATAAGTCTGTACCTCCAGTTTCAAATTTAAGGCAGTCGTTACTGAAGTTCAAAGACCTTATACATTACTGCTGGTTGTAGTGCTACAACAATGAAAATTAATATTACGACGATGTCAAACATTATTTTCATGATTTAAAGAAGTATTCATGATAATAAAAATGTAATTATAATTTTATTATTTTCATTTTTGTGCTCAGTGTATCAAAGACTTCCCAGTGCACGGAATAAATTAGCATTGTTTGTACTACGAAACTATATATGATTGTTAAGGGTTAAGCATGTAATAATTCGATGTAAGACATTTTGTTGAGTCTGAATTTTGTTCTCGTACTGGTCGGTAGAGAAGGAAAAGTTCCTTAACCGATGTGAAGGTAGAAAGGCTGTAAAAAGGAGAGAGAGAAAAGGTAAATACAAGTTATTCAAAACAAATATCTCCAAACTGCAATGTCTTGTGGTTTCCTATAACTAAAACTTGCAAGGTCTAATCTGTGCCTGTCCTGAATAATAGCGAAGAACATTTGCGTTATCATATATTTTCTTCGTTTGACCACGGTTGTGATTCGCATGTTTCTTTTTGCTACGCGACGTGTTATGAATATTTTCATTATACGCGCGAAAGTGCACACAGCTTTAATCGAACCTGCGTCTTTCGGAAACGATAACTTTTAATCAGTACAATAACGCGAATACCGTCTAAATCGCAACCGTGATCGCAAAAGTGTTTCCTGGACAAAATAACTCTTATAAAATGTGTGTTCTCCAAAGCGAGCAGCATTGCACTATCACTTATCCCTTCGATATTCAGTTGACAGATGCGCAGAGATGGTCCAATTCTACGAGCTTGTGGGTCCTGAATAGGACCGCACGTGTCCTTCGTCATTCTTTGACCGAGAGGTCTTTTCAGACAGTTCGGTCTCATCTTATCGTTGTTGCTTTCTTAGCACCACCCAGGGGTCACGTGTAGGGTATTTAAAGGTTATACCTACGGACGTGAAGCAACGCACAAATGGGGATGGGTTGGCTCTGCAAATTGTGACTGTGGTGCCCCCTCACAGACGATTCATCACATTGTTGCTGACTGCCCTCATCGTACTTTCAGAGGAACTTTAATGGACATTCATCGTACATCGGATGAAGCAGTCAAGTGGATTGAAGAACTAGACATAGAGCTGTAAAATTGTACGAACTTGTGATTGTACATTTTAGTCCTGAAAATATTGTATATAAATGTAAATCAATGTACACATCATACGATAAATAAATAAATAAATTGCACTATCGCTGACTCGCAACAATCGAAAGAGTAAAATCAATGCTTAAATAAAATTGCCACCTTTTAATAATTATTATTATCCCACTAAATAAATAAATAGAAATTCGATAGCTATCCAAGCAATAAACAGAAGGGGCAATTTAGTGGCAACCTATTGACAGAACTAGCTTATATATGTGTGCTAATGTGAGTTTTTTCTATTTGTTTCATGCTGTAATGAGCGGAAATCTACGACGACCCTAAGCACGATATTTTTGTTGTACCATTCCATCCCAGCGGCAGTAGAACGAAGCACTGCGTAATGTAGGCACATCTTCTTCAACCTGATGCTGTAACTTACTAACGAAACAAAATAAATTGGCATTTTGTGTGTCCTACAAGAGTCAATTTTAATTAAATAACTGCGAGAAGGATCAGTAAAATACAGCATCAAGTGTTTTCAGTAGAGGTTAACTGAACGAAATTGGAACTGAATTTTAATCAAACAAAAGTGAACATTTATAGTACTGTTTACAATCCGGCGCAGTGTAGTAATTATTTTATGTTTTGTGCGACAGAATAATTGATGTGTTGCGTGTGACGTTTTCCCGATTAGACTTGCACCCAAACATTTGCAAACATGGTGAAAACAGTGCGACGTGTAAGAAAAGCTACACAGCAGGAAGTAACTGTAGAACATTCAGAGGAGGAAGAAATAACTAGTGATGTAGAAATTGATAATATTTTTTTCAGATCAGACAGAGGATATAGAACAGAACACTAATATTAAAGTCAGTGATCCATCTGCTGTAGAACACTCAGGCAGAATACAGATGGTAGTTCAAGTGCACACTGAAGCAGAACCACAAAGAACACCAGTTACAGCCAACACAAACAGTAATGGATCCATTTTCTCTCTTAATGATGAAAATGGAACAAATGTTTAAAATACAGGAACAATCACAGATACAGCCCGAACAAGAAACTGCTAAACAGCTTGCAACTGATATTAATAATTATATTAGCAGAGTAGATGAACGGATTAGGACCTTGGATGAACCCGTCGGTCAATTAGACGAGCGTACGCAGTTAAGCTTTTCACAGTTCTCAAAAGAGATAGATCAAAAGTTTGTCTGCCATACAGAGCAACATTTCAAGTATGCAACAAACATACCATGACTTACCACAGAATGTAAAGCAAGTAACCCAGGATGTGGACAAATTACAACAAACACACACTTCTTTGGAAGCAGAAATACGCAACGTAAGTACACGTATAGAAAACCTTACGGTTGATAACCAAAACGTAGTAGAACAAAAATGCAAAGAACAAGAAGAACGCGTTGTGACCACATTCAACATATAGCTAAATGACAAAGACAAACAAATTAGTACTGTTGTACAGAAGGAACTACCTGTGATGTTACAACGAGCAGGAACACAACTGATACATGAAAACAACACAAAGATTCATGAACTCCATACTGAATTACAAAACGTGCAGAAAGTGCTTAATGAAACACTTATGCAAACATCTCATAACAGTTCACCGGAGTGTGCTAGTATCACAGAAACACACCCTGATCATTATGAAACGCCTTTAACTGAATGTAGGGGGCAGACGGGCAATAATTTCAATCCAACACGTGGAGTAACATCCGTTTATCAAGACCATACACAATCATTGGTGACTCAGGATGCTTTAGTGAAGAATTCACAGTTTCATAAGTTTACCAATGATAAGAACGGACCCCATCCAATTGTGTTTATCAAAGGGATCAGCGGAATAATGCCAAAAAGTAGGAACGAAAGGGAGAAAATTGTCTTTACCATTACCCATATTCAAGGTGAGCCAGCGTTGTTCGCGACACAGAAAGCTGAACAATGCAGCTCCTTCGATAAATTGGAACAAGCTTTTCTAAACAAGTATTGGTCGTGTGGGGTACAAGAACGATTAAGAAAAAGAAGTTTATAGTCCTGATCCATTTAATAGAAAGGGCGGTACTTTGTGGAAATATTTCGAAAAGTATCTGGACAAAGTGAAATATTTATCCACACCAATTCCTGAGTGTGATGTTTTAAAGATATTAAAGGAGAAGTTACCGCGTGATCTAAAGGAGAAATCGTTTCACATTCCTGAAGACAACGTGGAACATTTTCTATCTGTACTGGACTCTTTAGATTTGGTTATCGAAGAGGACAGACACCATTATGGGAATAATTCGTCGGATAATGGTAATGGTAATGGCAACGGCCGAAACAACAAGAACAATAGTAATAGAAACACCTACTATGGGAATCAAAATCATTGGAATAGTCTGAATTATTCAGGATGGCAGAACCACAATATGAACACAAATGGACAGTACGGTAATGCACCGAATCACAATTATCATCCACAGAACAATAGTGGACAAAACAATAACGGAAACTTTTCAAAGAAACGGAAACGAGATTTTAGAGCTAACGCCAATTACAATAGCGGTAATTTTTCAAATAATCAGCAAAACATGCAACCACCACATAACTGGTCAACACAGAATTATACACAACATCAATGGCAGCAACCTAGGCCACCGCAATATCACAACAACAATCATGTACAACCCCCGTACAATACAAATATGTATCATGTACAACCCCCGTACAATCCAAATATGTCAAATAACATGCAGCAGCTTATGAATGCGCAGCCATGGCAACCACCGAATCAAAATATCAAGATCATTGAGGTAAGTGAACCGCAACCCCCAACCAGTACCAGTCAGTCAAACTAGATGCGACGACATTCTGCTCCCGTGTGTCAGTCGCAGGGTGTCTAGGGGGCACTTGCATGAATGATGTTAGTAACGAGCAAGCAAACGTGCAGACAACCAGCTGTAGTAACAATGAGCATGTGTGTCGCATAGAATTAGCAGCGATCGGGTCGAATGACGCAAAAGATGCAGTGTGTAGGAATAATTCTGTTGATGTTGCTCAGCAACGTAGTTCAACTATGCAGATATTAAGATATAATGACGGAGTCGATATATGACAGGAATTATGTCAAGATTTTCGGAAGAACTGTAATTTGTTTGAACGGGAAGTTGTACAAGCAGCTATAGTTTGTGATATTATGGTATTCAAACTACGGTGATTTTAGATACTGGAGCATCTGTTTCTGTGCTGAATGAATCGTTCTTTCTTCACTTAAAGAAGATTAGAAAGATTCCGGATTTTCCAATCACTAATTGTCGAGTTACAGGAGCCATTAGTCAGAAAGCCCAACTAGTTCGGGAACAGACACGGATTTGTATTAATTTTGGAAGGGGAACCAAAGAGTGCACCTTCCTTATTGTAAAGAATTTAGCTGTGAACTGTCTCCTCGGATTAGATATTTTGCGAGAGACGGAAACTATAATCGATCTCGCAAAGGGTGAATGCAGCATGTGCTTCGGTGACACGAGAGTCAGGTTGGACTTGGTAAAGACCAAAGAATTGCATGGCAAATACTGTCAAATTTTAAAGATAGAATCGATTCGTGCACATTTATGGCGGCTTCAAGATAGTTTCAATTGCAGTACATTCCCGGTCATGGAAGATGTGAAGGACGAGGAGAATATCCACCTCTCTGAAATAGTAGAAAAAGCACAACAATCCTCTGGTCTTGACCGTCTGCAACAAAAGCAATTATTAGACACACTTACTAATTATCGTAGAGTATTTTTGAAAAAACCTGGACTAATTAAAGGTTACGTGTACGACATGCAAGTGTTTCCCCATGAAATTTACTGTCATCAAACGCACTCAATACCCAGCGCGTAAAGGGAAGCAGTAACAAAAGTAATTAAATGAATGCTGTAATGGGGAATTATTGAGATCTCGTTATCGCCATATAGTAACCCACTTTTACCGATAATGAAATCCGATGGAAGCGTAAGGTTGGTTCTCGACGCTCGCCGGATTAATAAAATTATTATGCCTGTCAGGGCGCGGCCTGAGAATCTAGAAGAACTATTACAAAAGTTCCATGGGATAAAGTATCTATCAAGCCTGGATCTCCGCGAGTCATACTGGTAGGTGGTCTTAACGCCAATATCTGGGAAATATGCAGCATTCATTTATAGAGGAAGAAGCTATCAATTCAGAGTATTGCCATTCGGATTGAATGTCAGTGCCGAAGTCTTTATTAATGCGCTTGACACTGTCCTAGGCCCGGATTTGTTAGAGCAAGTTACTGTCTATGTGGACGATTTATTGATTGCCTCACAACGTGGGACGAGCAGATCAAACTAATTAACTTGGTGTTACACAAATTTGAACTTGCAGGTGTTACGGTTAACCTTAAGAAGTCCAAGTTTGGGAAGACGGAGATAAAGTTTCTAGGACATATAGTATCATCAGAAGGAATCTTCCCGGATAGTACGAAACTAGTAACCTTAAGGAGTCCAAGTTTGGAAAGACGGAGATAAAGTTTCTAGGACATATAGTATCATCAGAAGGAATCTTCCCGGATAGTACGAAACTCGAGGCTATCAGAAGTTGTCCATATCCAGCCAACAAAAGACAATTAAAGGCATATATGGGTCTTGAATCCTATTTCCGAAAGTTCGTGCCTAATCAATGGCTTAACAGTGAACATCTATTGGGGCTTCTGAAAAAGAATGCGCCGTGGGTGTAGACTGACCAGTGTGCACATGATTTCGACACGATCAAGCATTGCTAGTTAAATGCTGAAATCTTGCACCATCCAGATCTCAGTAAGGATTTTTGCATAACCTCAGATGCTTCATGTACTGGGTTAGGTGCGTGTTTATTTCAAACAGAAACAGTAGATGGACACGAGCAAATAAAAATAATATCTTTCGCAAGTCGTGTATTATCGGAATGCGAACGCGCATATTCCACTACAGAGCTTGAAACATTGGCAGTGGTATGGGTGTTTCGCAAATTTCATTATTATGTTTATGGTAACACGTTCGGGTATACTGTGATCATCAGGCTTTGAGTTTCCTGCTGACCTGTAAACTTCTCCATGCACGTTTGGCAAGATGGACATTAGCGTTGCAGGAGTATGATTTCCAGATTATTTACATCAAAGAAAGTAATAATATTGTGGCAGATGCTTTGTCTAGGCTACCCCAAGGCTTACCTCAATTTAGTGAACTCACAGAGCAAGCATCGGAATTTAAAGTGTTACTAATAGCGGACAATGTTAATTGTAAATATTTTCTAGACATGTGTAAAAATATGGCACAAAAACAGGATATAAATAATATTTGGTACGAGATCAAGGATCAACTGAGTACGGATCCTACTTCGAAATTGCATAAATATTACAGGTTACATGAGGATAAGTTATTCTTTAGAAGACATGAGGATTCACGAAACTGTCTAGTATGTATTCCGCAGCAATGCGAGCAAAAGTTAATAATATATACACATAATGTTTGGGGTCATTTCGGTTCAAGGAAGAGCCTGGCGAAACTAAGAATGTATTGTCATTTTAATAACATGTATAGAAAGATCCTACGGATGGCGCGAGCATGTGACATTTGCCAGCGCGTAAAGCCGTGTGCTTTATCATCGCAGACATTAATGCAGTCAATTGTTCCAACTGCTGCGCGCCAACTTTTAAGTATTGACATCGCTGGACCTCTGCCCACTGCCAGAGGAGGGGCAAATACCTCGTAGCAGTGCTAGATAACTTTACTAAGTTTGTAAAGCTATTTGCTACAAAAACAACAGTCACGAGAACGATAATCGACCGATTGGAAAATGATTACGTACCTCATTTCGGAACGCCAGAAAAATTACTCTCTGACAATGCCTCAAATTTTACGGCCGGCGGCGGTGTCCGTTCGGTTCTAGGAACTCCAGTCGGGAGCCGCGCTGTTGCTACGGTCGCAGGTTCGAATCCTGCCTCGGGCATGGGTGTGTGTGATGTCCTTAGGTTAGTTAGGTTTAAGTAGTTCTAAGTTCTAGGGGACTGATGACCACAGCAGTTGAGTCCCATCGTGCTCAGAGCCATTTGAACCATTTGAACCATTTTTTACGAGTGTTACCGGGAAGAAATTCTTGGAGAAACATAATATAAAACCAATTTTCATTTCGAAGGTCCACCCCCAAGGTAATCTCACAGAACTTGTGTTCCGCGAGTTTAATCGCTTTGTGAGAACGTACTGCTCAGCTAAACAAACTAAGTGGGTAGAATACATAGAGCCGTTTGAAAGTATTGTAAACTACATACCACATTTATCGACAGGTTTTACTCCAGAAGAACTCACATTAAAAACAAAAGAGGACAATAGCTGGGTCAACCCACTTCCAAAACTAAATACCGAACCGGAAGACTGGGAGGACAAAGTTAGACAAGCATTGGTCACACTATACGAGAATGCACAGAAACGGCAAGAATCACACAACCAGACACAACAGAATACTCAACAATTTAACGTGGGTGATATGGTGTTAGTAAGGAATTATCCGAAGTCGTCATTATTGAAGAAAAAATAAAGAAGTGGTTTCCGTTATATTCAGGATCATTTGTGATCATAGGTACACCACATAAAAATAGTTATTTCTTGGTCCATCCCAGCTCAAATAGACAGAAAGGCCTATACAATCACAAAGACTTGAAAAGATATGTATCTTAAGTACAGTAGATGTCCTTTTACGTGTGTCGTAATGAGGTGAAGTCAAACATCAAAGACTCAAGTACTGTGCGAATAAGCTAAGTGACAATTATTAATTAATGGACTAGTGTATAAGTATTTCATGGACACTGCGATGTGGCGTGTGGGAGAATAGGAACATACAACATTGAAAGCATCAGTACTGCTTGGAGGGAGAGACTCTCAGAATACCAATTAGTTGTAAGAAAATTTCAGCTCCAGTTCGACGGAGACGAGGACGCCGAGCTGGAGCAAGGAGAAGAAGAATTGCTTCAAGATGATTCCACCCTAAGACACTTAATCAAACATAATACGAACTTGTTGAGATTTAGTAAACTTTCAGGAACTTATGCGTGTGAAACTACGAACAGTGACCACAACTGCATATTTCACACAACAGTAGGATATAGTGACTTTAGAAAATAAACGTTTCATTTTGTTGATTGTTAACTATTTTGAACTCACTAGAGTGAGCAGGTTATGTTCTTTTTTTTTTTTTTTCTTTCAGACTGCGTACAGGATACACTTACAACATGTAAAGTTTACGCGAGTTACGTATAGATTTAACGAATTTTCCCCTGTAAGTTAGTACTCGGACTTGCATGAGCTATAAACAAGGTCGAACAAGATGTTGTCCATAACTGAACAGATCATTACATAGACAAACATATACAGACTTGTGTTTATGACTGCACAATTCTTTGTAAGTCCAGGAGCACCTTTTCGAGAAAATATATGACTTAGGATTTGCGTTTATATTGTAAATGACTACAATTATGTACTTCATTTGATATGTACAATCATTCAGTTATTCATCATTATATAACTAGACTGTGTAAAGACATTCTTATGGGTAGCACAAGGACTTTACCTTGTCAGACTTGATAACTCTGATCAAGTGACTACGTGGTGGAGTGAACATGTCACAGATGACCTATGAACAAAGACTTCCTGTGAACATTATCCTCGACGCGTACGGACTTTATTTCACTGGCGAAAGAGTGGAATTTAACACAAAAGTGGACGCTCAATGAGTGCGGTGTGTTACCATGATTTCGTTTTCAAATTTTGTGCTACGAGTGTTTGGTAATGCCAAATATTCAGAGTGTTATTGGGACCACATGCGTGGACGTAACATTCCAGGCAAACTAAAACTCAAGAGCAAGTGTTTTTATCGATCAGTCAGCAACAGTGGTG
Organism: Schistocerca americana; assembly: GCF_021461395.2. Classification (NCBI taxonomy): domain Eukaryota; kingdom Metazoa; phylum Arthropoda; class Insecta; order Orthoptera; family Acrididae; genus Schistocerca; species Schistocerca americana. Next base: position 626,994,381 of record NC_060122.1, read on the forward strand.
AGTCGTACCAGTGTTGGGAACTGCTACTGACTATATCATAAACCCGTTGCAAAACTGTATCAATGTTGGAACGTAATTACATGAACCTTTAATTGCAGATAGTCAGTTACGTCGGAAGGACGAATGGACTTGCATTATGATAAAGAAACTCCCAAACAGTCGAACACCTCACAAAAAAAAAACACATTCTTCTTGTTGAGTGAAAGAGTGCGTAAAATATGATGTAATTTAGATGTTAATTTAAGGAACTGATACTGCTGTTTGAATTTCATGTGACTGTATGCTGGGATGCTGAGCACACGTGTCGGTGAGGGCAGCATACTGCAGCGACATCATCCGTCATCCCTTGCCGCACCCTGCCACGTCATCGCAGTCCATCGCAGACTTACCTGATGGGGCGAGACATCGGTGTTGCAGTACACCAAGTCACCAGCCGTCGTCACCAGCAGCACTATCACGAAATTTTACCATTATTAAATGTCATACGAAGTGAATATTCAAATGTTGAAAATTAAAAAAAGAGGGTGTGGAAGATGTGCTCGCTCCAGCGTGGTTTTTTCCGGGGTTTTTCCCATTGGCCTTTGCCCAAATGGGGGAGCGTAGCTCAAAATCCCTGGGACTCAAAAGTAAACAAAGCACATGCTTCCAAGTGAATGAACACAGTGAACCTTAAACAGAACAGAGAAGGAAAATAAGCCTGCTTGGATGTCCAGTCAAACAAGTGTGACTGTACATCCAAAGGGGGCAATGTAGTGCTACAACGATGAAAATTAATATTACGACGATGTCAAACCTTATTTTCATGATTTAAAGAAGTATTCATGATATTAAAAATGTAATTATAATTTTATTATTTTCAATTTTGTGCTCAGTGTATCAAGGACTTTCCAGTGCATGGAATAAATTAGCATTGTTTGTACTACGAAACTATATATGATTGTTAAGGGATAAGCATGTAATAATTCGATGTAAGACATTTTGTTGAGTCTGAATTTTGTTCTCGTACTGGTCGGTAGAGAAGGAAAAGTTCCTTAACCGATGTGAAGGTATAAAGGCTGTAACAAGGAGAGACAGAAAAGGTAAATACAAGTTATTCAAAACAAATATCTCCTAACCGCAACGTCTTGTGATTTCCTATAACTAAAATTTGCAAGGTCTAATCTGAGCCAGTCCTGAATAACAGCGAAAAACATTTATGTTATCATATATTTTCTTCGTTTGATCACGGTTGTGATTCGCATGTTTCTTTTTGTTACGCGACGTGTTATGAATATTTTCATTATACGTGCGAAAGTGCACACAGCTGCGTCTTTCAGAAACGATAACTTTTAATCAGTACAATAACTCGAATACCGTCTAAATCGCAACCGTGATCGCAAAAGTGTTTCCTGGACCAAATAACTCTTATAAAATGTGTGTTCTCCAAAGCGAGCAGCATTGCACTATCGCTGACTCGCAACAATCGAAAGAGTAAAATCAATGCTTAAATAAAATTGCCACCTTTTAATAATTATTATTATCCCATTAAATAAATAAATATCAATTCAGTGGCTATCCAATCAATAAACAGAGGGGGCAATTCATGGTGTCGCTGCAAAATCTATTACTAGTTTCCGCAGTATGGAAGATTTTGACTGCTGGAAAGTTATTCCAGTGTGAATTCCTTGTAAGTACCAATTTCTCACTTAAAGTGGTACTTTGTGACTTTGTTACGCTCTGGTAACTCATGTAGTGCCAATACGGTGCGTAGTACAAGTTTTTAGGCGATCATTAGCTCTGAAAGGCACAGGTATCAACACAATACCCTTGGAATAGCTAAAGATGGCATCTCAATGGTATGCGCCTTTCCCGCACGGCAGATCTCGCCTCATCACAGCACCGCATAGAAATCAGAAATGACTTCCGCATACTCCTTTTAAATCCACCAACGGGTCCTGTGACGTTATCTCCGAGCTCAACGTCTCTGTCTGCTCGTAGACTCGGCTTGTGATTCTCTGTCGCTGCTCACTTGTCGCCTGAACCTGTTGTCACGCACAAATGGGTTCGACTGGCGCAGAAAAGCGAGTGAGTACAAGAGTTCACAACCATTACCGCAGATAGGCGGCATTCCTATCCTGTAAATTCACACAAATATCATCTCGGCTTTGTACCCACCGTGCAAGTTGAAATACCACAAAATGACCGACTTGCTTCTGTGACATAAGGAACTGTTAGGCATGACGATTATTATACAATAATTACTGATCTGTTAGCATTGCATATTACACAAGCACGGTTGAGCCAGAGCATTATGACCACCGTCCTATTATCGACTTAAACTCGTTCAGCCGACAGCAGCGTCACATGGCGTTGAGTGACACACACACGGCGCTTGTAGCGTCAGAAAGCGTGCTGTCCGTGTGTAGTATGGGGAAGGAGCGTGTTCTATCTGTGTTCGACTCAGGGCAGATTGTGATGGCCCGGAGGATCGCACGGGAACTTCCGAAACTGTTCGCTTTTTCAGGTATTCGAGGAGTGCTGTGGTGAGCGTCTTGAGCACAAGGTGAAACCACGTCCACACGTGAGAAACCACGTCCACACGTGGTGGGGTTGGGCGGCCACCCCTCATTCAAGATGCCGGACTTCGTAGGCTGGACAGACTGTAAAACAGGACAAGCATCGAACTGTGGCGGAACTAACATCAGACTGTAATGCTGGGGAGAGTAGAGGTTTGTCTGAAAACACAATGAACGTGACACTCCTAACGACGGTCCTCCTCAGTCGCCGACCCATGCAAGTGCAGTGTTAACACCGCGACATCAGCAACTACGGCTGGAATGGGCACGTCACCATTGGCACTGGAAGTTGGAGCAATGATAGAGTGTTGCGTGGGCTGATGATTCCTGATACTTTCTTCGTAACGCCGATGGTAGGACGCGAGTCCTCAGTCTTTCAGGGTAACAGCTCCTTGACACCTGTACTGTTGGGAGGAGACAAGCTGGCGACGGCTCGATTTTGCTCTAGGGAACATTCATGTGGACATCATCCAGTGGTGCACCAAGATGGCCAAGAAGTATAGTACACTGGTTGAAGACGACGTGCACACCTTCATGACGATCATGTTTCCCGATGGCAGTGGCGTTTTTCAACACGATAATGCGCCAAGAGTGTGATAGAATGGTTCGAGAAACATAATGGCGAGTTCCAATTTATGTTCTGGACCCCAAAATAGGCAGAATATAACCCAGTCCCACACATTTGGGGTGCGATCAAATGTGGCGACAGAGCTTATCGCCCCCTCCACAGACTGTAGGGGAATTTAGTGACTTGTGGGTACAGATCAGAGACCAGTTCTCTCCAGCGACCTACCAAGGCATCATTGCTTCCTTGCCAAGACGCACGTCGCTATAATCCGTGGATGTACCTTTAGTTAGGTAAGTGCTCATTATGTTCTGGCTGGTCAGCATATACTGAAGAGCAAATGAACTGGTAGACCTGCCTAATGTCGTGTAGGGCCCCGTGAGCACACAGAAGTGCTGCAACACGACGTGGCACGGACTCGAATAATGTCTGAATTAGTGCTGGAGGGAACTGACACTATGAATCCTCCAGAGATGCCCATAAATCCATAAGGGTACGAACGGATGGAGATCTCTTCTGAACTGCACATTGCAAGGCATCCCAGATATGCTCTATGATCTTCATATCTGGGGAGTTTGGTGGCCAGCGGAAGTGTTTAAACTCAGAATAGCGTTCCTGGAGCAATTCTGGACGTATGGGACGTCGTATTGTCCTGCTGGAATTGTCCAAGTCCGTCGGAATGCACAATGAACATGAATGGATGCAGGTGATCAGACAGGAAGCTTACGTACGTGTCACCTGTTAGAGTCGTATCTAAAGATTATAAGATTATGTCTGTCAAAACTAAAAACCTTAAGACAAACGTAGACGGAGCTACGCCGGCCAGGATTAATAACTAGTTTCCTTGTTGCTTATGTGTGACTCTTAATCCTGGTCGGCGTAGCTCCGTCTATGTTTGTCTTTACGTTTTTGGTTTTGACAGACATAATCTTATGACTATGCGTCTTTATTCTGTGTTAATTTTATTCTGTGTCATGGCCAACGTTTGGCATACAAAATAATGTAATTTTTGTTTTGAAGAAGATACCATAATTGGCATCGAAACTTCGGTAAGCTAATAAAACTTTACCTTGCAACTGAAGGCTGATTTTTCTTAATTTCTATCATAGGTCTGTGTATAGTTTTCGTTTGACGCAGCATATATGGTGGGAGTGGCATGAGCAAGAATAAAACCGTTTTGTTTGCATTAGACGAAATTTGTATGTTTTTGGTCTGGAGCAACGACTATGTCATAAAGCATGCTCCAGACATCTCTCCTACTCGAATCTGGAATTGCGTACACTGGATAACTTTAATTTTCGTCTTACATCCTCCACAGTCTCCCAAAACACAGCTTCGTCAGGCCATCAGATCCTGACAAGTGGTTATTTCGCCTTGTCAGTGCTATTTCGCAGCAGCAAGACCGAGTACTCACCTCCTGTACTAACAAAAAGTATCAACTAGCATTACAGTTCTGCCTGTTGCAGTAAGAAAGAACGAGTGGAGAAGTATGAAGCGGCTGCAGCGCCACAGTTCTCAGACTTGTCATAATCGCAGTATTACGACGGAAACGAATGAAGACTGTAAGGTAAGAGCGGCGCTTTGATTTGTGAAGTATGCACCCATAAAAATTAGACTCTTACTCGCCCTGTGTCACATTTCTAGTAAGGCTGTGTGTCAGGCGGTGCACAGGGTAGTTAGGTTTAAGAAGTTCTAAGTTCTAGGGGACTGATGACCTCAGAAGTTGAGTCCCATAGTGCTCAGAGCCATTTGAGCCAAATGTGTTGCTTTTTGATAGTAGTGAATAGAACTTCAATCAATCCCGTTGCAATATAGCTCAATGAACAGAGGACAAATGACATTTACAGCATTTACTAAACATTTCACTACGCGTCTCACGTCACATCATGCTTTGTTTTTCCTAGCTCTTCAGGAAGTTGGAATTGTAAGTGACCCCAACGGGTCACGAATACCGCCATCCTCAATCATCGCTAGATGTTTTATTAATTAAAACTGGACACGCTTTCACGGAATAGCTACAGCTGGCAGCCTTTGAGAACATGACGCCATAGTCACGAAGACTACCGTATTGTTCCCGTATACATCGAGCACATCTAGGGAGCATAGTGACACTGCGACGGTGACAGACGTCAACACTACTTTGAAAAATAGGGTTCCATTGTCAGTTTTACAACAACTTTTCTAAAATCGAAACTTTTATTTTTAATGGCTGGTGGGACGACGTGGGGGGGGGGGGGGGGGGGGGCTGGAGAGTGGAATTATATGGCTGATGAGGCACGAGGTCCTTTCCGGACCTACAATTTTAGAAATTAAGCTCTGCATGGCCTGGTTTAATATGACAAGGAACAGCTTCTGGTCACGTAGGGGGCCGAAGCAGTGTACGGTAACGGCACGGTGTAAGGTAACACAGCTGCTTACTGAGACGGTTACCTGTGTCGGCGTGATTCTGGCCCTGACAACATTTCTCAGATCGCCTTGTCTTAGCATATGAAGTCTGCTCAGATGTGTTAGCGCAAGAATGCAGTAGCTACAAACGATGAGTTTTTAGTAAATATCGGTTAAAGGTCGTGATTTGCAAGCGAATACTATCAGTAGTCGCAGTTAGTAAAATAACAGTGATTTGTAAGCAAGGCATTCGTACAACGTATTTCAACAGGTCTTACAATATTTCATCTCGACAGGGACGACGTCTGAACTGAAGGGGAATGCAAATTAGTACACTCTATGTCACCAAACCTACTCACTGCAGACCTAAGAGTGTTTTTCAGATCCTTAAATTGGAAAAACGGAGGCGATACAGAAAGGTGTCAGGTTCGACCGTAAGGATGCGCACTAGCTAACTGTGGTTATGGGAACTGTCCACCAATAATTTAGCTTTAGAGCAATTACAGGGAAATAACTAACATGTATTAGGTTGCTTAGCTGATAGAACAAAAAATGTGTTATAGGGGTCTGTCTGATCCAATTTCGCTTTTCTATAGCATTTCAACTGCTATCCCCTAAAGCTCGGTTTCTGAAGTGTCTGAAATAGAATGTTTAGAAATAATGTGAGAATGGAGCATGTTGTTTGACTGAAACCGAGAAAAAAAAACCTCCACTCCTGTGCAGCGGCCACGGTGGGTGCTGGGAGTGAAGAGAGTAGGGGCGCCGGTCTACGAACTAGATTCGACGCCTAGATCAGTCGTAAGCTGATGATTAGATCGCCTTGGGTCCTAATTTCAATGGAATCTTTGATCACACAATCCCATAAGCAGGAAGACTGACTTATATTTCAATTTTTTTGTTGTCTGCAGTACGACCCGACTCCCCACATGAAGCATGGACCTTTCCATCGGTAAGGAGGCGTGCGTACCTCAGCGATACAGATAGCCGTACCTCAGGTGCAACCACGACGGAGGGGCCGGACAAACATGTGTTTTCTGAAGAGGGGCAGCTGCCTTTTCAATGGTTGCAGTGATAACAGTCTGTATCAGTGACTGACCTTGCCTTGTAGCATCAACCAAAAAGGCGTTGCTGTGCTGGTACTGGGAAAGGTTGTAATCGGGCAGATACTACAGCAGTAACTTTTCCTGAGGGGATGCAGCTATACTGTATGGTTAAATGACGATGGTATCCTAATGGGCAAAATGTTCCGAAGGTAAAATAGTCCCCCATTCTGATCTCCTGGCGAGAAAAACTCAGGAGAATGTCGTTATCAGGAGAAACAAAAGTAGCGTTCTACGGACTGGAGCGTGAAATGATAGAACTCTTAATGGGCAGGTAGATTATAAGAATTTAAAACGGGAAATAAATAAGTTAAAGTTAGATTATTGGGAATTAGCCAAATTCGGTGGAAGGAGGAACAGAACTTCTGGTCAGATGAATACAGGATTATAAATACAATTTCAAACAGGACAAATGCAGGAGTAGATTTAATAGGAACGCGGATAAGTTACTGTAAATAGCATAGTGACGGCATTAGCGTAGCGAAGATAGACACGAAGTGCACTCCCATCATATTAGTACAAGTTTACATCCACAGTTCTCTCCGCAGATGATGAAGAGATTGAAGAACGATGTGAGGAGATAAAAGAAATTATTCAGATAGTTAAGGAAGACGAAAATTTAATAGTCATGGGAAACCGGAATTCGATAGTAGGAAAAGGAAGAGAAGGAAAAATAGTAAGTGAATATTGACTGGGGGAAAGGAATGAAAAAGGAAGCCGGCTGGTAGAACTTTGCACAGAGCTAACAATTGTTTTAGGAATCATAAGAAAGTTGTGTACATGGAAGAGACCTGGAGACATTGGAAGTTTCCAGATTGATTAATGTATTGTATAATGGTACGACAGGGATTTGGCAACAGGGCTTTTAATTGTAAGATATTTCCATGGGCAGATGAACGCTCTGACCAGGATTTGGTGGTTATGAACTGTAGGTTAAAACTGAAGAAACCACAAAAAGTTAGGAATGGGACCTGGATGAACTGAAAGGACCAGAGATTTTTAGAGGGAGCATAAGCGAAAGATTGACAAGTACAGAGAAAAGGAGTACATTAGAAGAAGAACTGGTAGCTTTGAGAGATGAATTAGTGAAGGAGGCAGAGGATGAAGTAGATAAAAAGACAAGGCCTAATGGAAATCCTTGGATAACACAAGAAATGTTGAATGTAACCGATACAAGGAGGAAATTTAAAAATGCTGAAAGTGAATTAGGCGAAAGGGAATACAAACATTTGAAACATGAGATTTATAGGAATTGCAGAATTGCTGGAATGGCTGGAGGATAAAAAATATGGTTCAAAGGGCTCTGAGCACTATGGGACTTAACATCTGAGGTCATCAGTCTCCTAGACTCCTAGACTAAGAACTACTTAAACCTAACTAACCTGAGGATACCACACTCATCCATGTCCGAGGCTGGATTCGAACCTGCGACCTTTGCAGCAGCGCGGTTCCGGACTGAAGCGCCTAGAACCACTCAGCCACAAGGGCCGGCGGCTGGGGGATAAATGTGAGGATTTAGAAATACATTTCACTAGGGGAAGGACAGATAAGACATACAGGATAATTGAAGAAGCCTTGGGCGAAAGGAGAAGCAGCTGTATGATTTCCAAGACTGATAGTAAATCAGTCCTAAGCAAAGAATTTCAAGAGCTCTGACAGTAAGTCAGTCCTAGGCAAATAAGGGAAAGCTGAAAGGAGAAAGGAGCATATGCAGTGCGTATGCAAGGGAGACGAACTTGAAAGCAATGTTATAGACAGGGAAGTGGACGTAGAAGATGAGTTGGGAGATATGATGCTGTGAGAAGAGTTTGACAAAGCTCTGAAAGATCTAAGTCGAAACAAGGCCCGGGAATGGACAACATTCCGTTAGAGCTACTGATAGCGAAATATTGGTAGAGACTGACCTTAGGGAAAATCAGTTTGGATTCCCGAGAAGTGTAGGAACACACGAGGCTGATCCGACGAATTCTCTTAGAGGATAGGATAAGGAAAGGCGAACGTTCGTCTATAGCATTTGCAGTCTCAGAGAATGCTTTAGACACTCTCTTAGAAATTTTGAGGGTAGCAGGGGTGAAATGTAGGGAGCGAAAGCCTATTTACAACTTATACTGAAACCAAGTAGCAGTTACAAGAGTCAAGGAGCATGAAAGGGGAACATGGACAATAAGTGCCCACAATTCCAATGATGAAATCGAATCCGAAGTGTCTGAAAAATAATTACATGCGTCTCGCGACCTTCCCGCAACTCCTACGTTTTGAAGCAACACTTGATTCTAGCACGACGAAAAACGATTCAGTGAAACTTCCTGGAAGATTAAAACTGTGTGCCGGGCCGAGTCTCGAACTCGGGACCTTTGCCATTCGCGGGCAAGTGCTCTACCAACTGAGCTACCCAAGCACGACTCACGCCCCGTCCTCACAGCTTTAATTCCGCCAGTACCTCGTGTCCTACCTTCCAAACTTTACAGAAGCTTTCCTGCGAAGGTCCCGAGTTCGAGTCTCGGTCCGGCACACAATTTTAATCTGCCAGGAAGTTTCATATCAGCGCACACTCCGCTGCAGAGTGAAAATCTCATTCTGGAAACATCCCCCAGGCTGTGGCTAAGCCATGTCTCCGCAATATCCTTTCTTTCAGGAGTGCTAGTTCTGCAAGTTTCGCAGGAGAGCTTCTGTAAAGTTTGGAAGGTAGGAGACGAGGAACTGGCAGAAGTAAGGCTGTGAGGACGGGGCGTGAGTCGTGCTTGGGTAGCTCAGTTAGTAGAGCACTTGCCCGCGAAAGGCAAAGGTCCCGAGTTCGAGTCTCGGTCGGGCACACAGTTTTAATCTGCCAGGAAGTTTCATATCAGCGCACACTCTGCTGCAGAGTGAAAATCTCATTCTGGAAACGATTCAGAGGTTTACGTCCGTGCAAAACATGCACGGGAAACATCTAGAAGGCCGTGACATATACATATTTGGTTTGGTTCTGTATGTTAAAAACAATAACAAATAAGCTGCTTTGTTAAAGAAGAAGCAATTCCTGTTCCGCCACATTTTCATCTTCCATATTCGTCAGAATTGCAACTAATTATGAAACCGTAGGGAGGATGGCAGCACTGGGGACAAAGGGCTTTAAGATAGGCCATTTCGTTCAAGACTCCTGAGAAAAATTGATTTGGAATGTCTCTCTGCAACTGAAAACACATTTGAAGACCTGGTAAAGGAAAAGAAGGCAAAAAGTTAGACGCCAGAGGAGAAGCCTTGACAGCAAATCTGTAGCCATCTGGAGATGTAACATAAGAGAAAACGGTACGCAGAATGTTAAATTGAATATCCTGCAAATTATGCGTTTTAATGTTTATATACCTTTTTTGTAGGATCTATGAAGGCAAAGAATTGTGAAATTTCTTACACTTATTTTTATGAACTTATTTCTGTGAACCTAATAAATGTTATCTCAAGAGTAGATTTTGGAATTCTGAGTGTAAGCTGAGATATGGGGTAAAGTGCTTGGAATTTTACATTAATTTTATGTTACGCCTAAACTATAATTAAGAAATTATTAAAATTCCCTATTCGATATATTAAAAAAAACGCATGAAACATGGTTATTACACGAAAAGTTATTAAACAGTGAAAATTTTACAGAAATAGTTTTTGAGGAAAAGGTACTTTTATTATTTTTTTAAAACAAAAGTTTTCAGTTCCACAAAAAAGTTTAATGTATATAGCCCAACGAACGTAAAAGCAAGTCTGTTAATTTCATGAAAAGCATGGTCCTAATTTTCTCGCGAAATCTTCATAATTGTGGATTTGGTAAATCTTTTAAATAATGTGTTGTTTTCATGTTCGCCCACCCTTAACGCCCGATTAGGAAGCAGTTGCAGTTGTTTTGTGGGGGCGGACTCCACACACGTAATTCGGCGACGGCGCACCAAACTGTCACACGAACCTGTGAAGTGGTCGTTGGCGAAGTTGCTGAGAGTTTTCTGCTGCCTGGTAGCGGAAATTTTGTTTATTTACAGAATGTGACAAGTGAAAGTGGTCCTCGTCAGCAGGAATGGTCCTATTAGATAACGCTGGGGCAGTTACATGTTAAAATGCTGAACACTTTATAAATTGCTATCACACGCGCAACATTTTGCAGCGTATAGTCCGACGTCGGTCAGTAGATTCTCTTTTCGGTGGGGAACTTGATGCACTAAAGTTTGATAAGCAAACTCGAATAGTGTTTCTATCAAGAACAGAATCATTTCCACCAAATTCGAACAATATGCGAAACGCTCGCTGGGTAGTAATCACTGAACCACCATTACGAATATACTCCTCCATAAAGAGGTACGATACTCACGTAGCCAAGCCATGCACCTGCTGAAAGTCGATCGATATCTGTACCTCATCAGTAACCCCATCACTATGGTCTCTCCAAATACAGGAGGTCATTATTACTGGACACTGTGCTATTAATAAACAACTGGTGAAGAGTAAGTGTGTGATTAATGATAGAGACAATAACGAGAAAAATAGTTTCCTTAAAACCGAACTAGTATCTGGCTATATTATCGTGATATATACAACATTCATTAAACGTGAAGGTGAACATAAAAGAAAATTATGTAATTACTTGTTACAAATTAAAAGAAAATTGAAAATCGTAGTGCTAATAAATAAATAGACACAAGTGCAATACTGTGTAAGAGTCCAACCTGATATCTAAGGTGTTACTTCATTAGGTAGCTTGTTGCTCAAACGGAAATATTTGACTTACATCGTCAAAGGAAAGCAACTGTTGTGAGTAACCAGATGAACTTGATGATGGGTAAGGAGACGACTGTAACGACGCACATGAGAACTAGTGGACACTAGTGTGACTCCGGACAATCTCACTTCAAAAACGAAACTATGCGCTTACAGTGATTCTATAACGTCGTAGCTCATTCACGGATATCTTTAATTTTTGAGCGGTCTCTACCAATGAGCTGAAAAGCACAAACCTAACGTCTCTACGCAATTTAGCTCTCTGCAACGGCCAAACTACAGTCACCTACAGCCACTCTCTACCTCTTCACCCATCTGTTTGGTTCGACCAGTCGGCAAGTTGAGAGACTACAGCTTGTAACATTCATCTACTGGATTTCACAGCAAAAGCTCTAACGGTGCTCTCCTTCTAGTGACGGGTTCGTGATTCTGGATAAAATGATAGGCAATGGAAGAGGTTGATCTCCCAGCTAATTAATGCCGAAAATGTCTGCTACAGAACAGACTACGAGGGGCGTTTGAAAAGTCCGTGCAAAAAGAAAAACTACTTACGTGTTTGGGGTGAACCTTTTTTATTTTTCGACATAGTCTCCTTTTAGACTAATATACTTCGTCCAACGCTGTTCTAATTTGTTGATCCCTTCCGAATAATAGGAATTTTCTAAGTCTGTAAAATAGCTATTAGTTGCTGCAATCACCTCCTCGTTTGAATAAAATCTTTGTCCCGCCACCCATTTCTTCTCATTGCCGAACAAATAGAAGTCCGAGAGAACCAAGTCTGGAGAATAGGGTGATGTGCAACGAGTTGGTAACCCATTTCAAATAATTTTGCGACCACAACTGCTGAGGTGTGTGCTGGTGCATTGTCGTGATGGAAAAGGACTTTTTGTGGTCCAGTCGCCGGCGTTTTTCTTGAAGCTCGGTTTTCAAACGGTCCAATAACGATGAATAATATGCACCTGTAATCGACTTTTTCAGATAGTCGATGAGGATTATCGCTTGCGAATCCCAAAATACAGTCGCCATAACCTTTCCGGCTAAAGGAATGGTCTTGGCCCTTTTGGTGCAGATTCTCCCTTAGTAACATATTGTTTAGACTGTTGTTTGGTCTTAGGTGCATAGTAATGTATCCATGTTTCATCCACAATGACGAAACGACGCTTAAAATCCACCGGATTCTTCCTGAACAGCTGCAAACCACGTTTGCAACGCTTCACATGATTTCGTTTTTGGTCAAGCGTGAGCAATCGCGGAACCCATCTTGCGAATAGCCTTCTCAGGTCCAAATATTTGTGCAAAATATTATGTACCCGTTCATTCGAGATGCCCATAGCACTAGCAATCTCACGCACCTTAACTCTTCTGTCATCCATCACCATATCGTGGATTTCATCAATAATTTCTGGAGTTGTAACATCCACAGGGCGTCCAGAACGCTCAGCATCACTTGTGCCCATATGGCCACACCGAAAATATTGAAACCACTTATAAACTGTTCTAATCGAAGGTGCAGAGTCACCGTAATGTTATCAAGCTTCTGTTTAGCCTCCTGAGGCGTTTTGCCTTTCATACTGTAATATTGAATCACCATTCTTTTTCGTCCATTTTTTGACAATCACTCGACTTCCATGATTCATATGACCCGCAAACAAAAAGAAATAGACCAATATGGCTGAAACTTGGTGTGCGCTCTTTCCAAAGATGTTACTAACTAAACATGACCTCGATACTCAGCGGCGGTGCCACATTTCGGACTTTGCAAGGACGTTTCAAACGCCCCTCTTATATTCTGAGGCTCTGTGTTTTAGTTGCTTTAGATAACTGTCATATTCGTAACTAAAGCAATCCGCTCAGCACCAGGAAGGAGGCTCCATGTGAGCGAATTACATCCCAATGTACTATCTACGAATTCCACACACGAGTGGGAAGTAAAGAAACCAAGCGGCCATTACTCACGCGTATTCAACGCCCCTGTCCATAATATTCTACCATGCTGGACTCAGTATACTGGAATACTGATCGGCACCTTTCGCCAAACATTTCTTTATTCCTGTCATGTTAAGCTATTCAGATGCTACTGTAAGGCCAACTAAAGCATTCAGTGAGAATATTTGCAGCAGGATAGTTAGCATAGTCCTACTTTCCATTACAGTGGCTTGTAAAGATGCCTAATCAAAGTCACTACCTCCACAACAGTGCCTGTCCGTCCACAGAGCTTCGACCGCCACCAACGTCATGATCTGCGCTCCGCCAAGCCTCGTCACAATTTTCTTCAAGCAAGTGATCGATACTTCTGCATGCTAACTTTTCCACCTGTGAGATCAGATACATCAATTTTCAGAACAAACCCATTCGTATCATCTGCTGTAAGAATATTTGTGTATGAATTTTTTATTAGAACAGTATACTTACTTGCGGACTATTTAGTGTCTCCCCTACTTCAGGAAAATTCCTCTGAGCCCAGGTTGTACCTCTCCACTCAAAATGGGTTCAACTATTTAGTTAGTCCGGAGACTATCCACGTGCTGACCCTGCAGAGAGTTTGAGTAAGCCGTGTTGGCCTCTCCCGGTGATACATCTTCTCCCGACGTCATCCTCCCTGCTTCTCGCTCGGGCAAACATGGCTACCGCGTACTCCCTCGGAATCTATTGCAACACTATCTTCAAAACTGTATAAAAATCAAATTGTAATTTCGATTTGTAAGCGGATTGTATTGGTTAACTGGAAACATTCTATGATTTATTTTTCTACCTAGTCCACAGTAATTTAAACTTTACTTTAACTCCCCCTATCACGTACTCTTGTACTGAACAGCGAACATGGACAGGGAAATATATTGGTGTGCAAAACGTAAGAACGGTACTAACTTCCCATATCATGTCACAGCCAAGTAACACATCTCGATGAAACTTCGACCAAACATAGAAAGAACCGCTGCAGTATAGGAGAGAAGGTAACTAAGAAATGCATAATGAGACGAACAGAAGTACAGTTTTACTCAAAGTCAATAATTTCACTGAAGTCACCATGTTTTATGACAGTCGTCTGGACATTATAATCGGCGGCGACTGGTGGTTAATAGTGTCTTTGGTAACCATGGACGACAGTACAGGTTCTGCAAAGTGCCCTCAAGCTGGCCGCAAAGTTGGTAAAGGGTTCTTGTGACATGGCGTTCAGTTCCACCATCAGCGCATTTGTCAACGGCTGGATGGTCGTTATTCCTTGTGGATGTGCTGCAATGCGTCCGCCCACCGCACCCCACACGTGCTTGATGAGATTTAAGTCGGAGGAAGAGGCAGGCCAGCCCATTCGCGGGATACCCTCTCATTCCAAGAGCTCCTCCATTGTTCGATGAGATCGCGCATTGTCATCCATCGGAATGAAGTCAGGGAGGAATGCACCCCTGAAAAGACGCACACAAGGAAGGAGATTAGTGCCCCAGTAACGCTTGTCGGTTTGAGTTCCGTGTTCAAAGATTTGGAGATGAGTATGACTATGCAACGCTGTGCCTCTCCACACCATAACACATGGAACACCAAAACGATCATGTCTGGCAACGCTGGACGTATCCTGGTGTGGAGTGAAGTGCAATCACGTAAGACCACCAATAACGTTTCCGAACATGCGGTCCAGTTGTTACGGTGTGGGATGCATAATGTTCCAAGGGCGTAGTGACTTCCAAATCGTTGAACAAGGTGTAGTCTTCGGTCATCATTATTGTGACCCTGTACTTCTACATCTACATCTACATCTACATCCACACTCCGCAAGCCACCTGAAGGTGTGTGGCAGAGGGTACTTTGAGTACCTCTGTCGGTCCACCCTTCTGTTCCAGTCTCCTATTGTTCGTGGAAAGAAAGATGGTCGGTATGCCTCTGTGTGGGCTCTAATCTCTCTGTTTTTATCCTCATGGCCTCTTCGCGAGATATACGTATGAGGGAGCAATATACTGCTTGACTCCTCGGTGAAGGTATGTTCTCGAAACTTCAACAAAAGCCCGCACCGAGCTACTAAGCGCCTCTCCCGTAGTGTCTTCCACTGGAGTTTATCATCTCCGTGATGCTTTCGCGATTAGTAAATGATCATGTAACGAAGCGCACTGCTCTCCGTTTGATCCTCTCAATCTCTTCTATCAACCCTAACTGGTTCGGATCCCACACGGGTGAGCAATATTCAATCAGGGGGCGAACAAGTGTACTGTAACCTACTTCCTTTGTTTTCGGATTGCATTTTCTTAAAATTCTTCCACTGAATCTCAGTCTGGCATCTGCTTTACCGACGATCAACTTTATATGATCATTCCATTTTAAATCACTCCTAATGCCTACTCCCACATAATTTATGGAATTAACTGCTTCCAGTTGCTGACCTACTATATTGTAGCTAAATAATAAAGGATCTTTCTTTCTGTGTATTCGCAGCACATTACACTTGTCTACATTGAGATTCAATTGCCATTCCCTGCACCATGCGTCAATTCGTCGCAGATCCTCCTGCATTTCAGTACAGTTTTCCATTGTTACAACCTCTCGATATACTACAGCATCATCTGCAAAAAGCCTCAGTGAACTTCCGATGTTATCCACAAGGTCATTTATGTATATTGTGAATAGCAACGGTCTTACGACACTCCCCTGCGGCACACCTGAAATCACTCTTACTTCGGAAGACTTCTCTCCAATGCTGCGTTCTGTTATCTAGGAACTCTTTAATCCAATCACACAATTGCCCTAATAGTCCATATGCTCTTAGCACAATAAGATTTTCACTCTGCAGCAGAGTGTGCACTGATATATCATATGCTCTTACTTTGTTCATTGAACGACTGTGGCTAACTGTATCGAAAGACTTCTTTCCCATCTACGTCTAACCAGGGTTGCATTGGGACATTACTTCATTTTTATGGACGGCAAAAGCGACTCCTTCGAACAACGCGTGTCGAAAATCTCTTGGAACGAAAGGATATTTGGCGAAATAACTCGCCTGCCAGTTCCTTTGACTTTAACCCCACGTGTGAGATGCGGTGGGAAGACGTTCTGCAGCATATCCACATACACGAACAAGGATCTATCTGTTATGGTCGCCGCTGGTGGAGGAATTCAAAGACCTACCACAAAAACACCTTACCGAACTGGTGTCCAGCATGGAAGCACGTTGCAGATGACGTGCAGATGTTCTTGGTAATCACAGACCCTTCATAAATCAATCGCTGTGACTTCAGTGTAACTGCTGTCTTTGAATAAAAGTGTCATTTATATTCGTCTCATTACGTACTTCTTTCAGTTATCTTCTGTACCACACTTTACTATGCTGTACCAGTTTTTCCTTTATATGGTCCATGTTTCATCGAGCTATGGCTGTGACACATCATAACCCTGTCACTTACAATTTCTGAAACATAACAAATTGTGAAAAATCGAGCCGGCCAACGATGCACCTATATCAGGGCCTCACAGAATGGGCAGCAATGCACAAACCATTAGCGTAAACAAACATGGCTGTCGATACAGAGTTACTTTCTTTAAAAAATGGCACTTGTATGTTTATTCCACGCAAATGAAAATTAGAGGTATAATTAGTGACAGCAGACTTGGATTCGCTGCTGTAAACATTATATCTTCCGAAATACGTAGACTTTAAAAAATGGCAATGGTGCCACAGCTTCTGCCGTAATGCGCAAGGAAGGGTAGCCTGCGGCAGGCTTCAGGACGGAGCAGGCAACCCGCATTACGGCATTTCAGCACAGCAGGAAAACTGTGCCTCCGTTTCCATTATTTAAAGGTTAATTCACCTAGAAGGTATAGGGTGTACAGCAGTGAAACCAAGTCTGTCATCACAAACTGTGCCTCTAGTTCTCATTTAAGTAAAAAAAAACCGCACACACACAAGTGTTTGTTTACTTGTAGAGATTGTGCATGCGTGCCAATTGTATGTATCACTCATATAGATGTATCCACGGCAGTTGCATATTTCACTTTTCGTTTCATTTCGAAAATATGTGAGGTAGTAAAGCTAGGTGGGCAGTTCAAAAAGAAAGATACTAAACAACACTGTGGGTATAACTACAGTCTTTATTCAAGAGTAATCACCAGAGGCCTGAGCACCTATATCCTACTGTTTTACGAGACAGTCCTTTACTGTGTCCTTCAGTTCGTCGTCCGAATTGAAGCACTTTGGAACTTCAATATTGGCAACACTGCTGTGGAGACAGTATGCAATGGAGTCTACTATTGTCACTGATAGCACACGTTGTTGACATACCTACCTTCCTCCGAGCACCGGCGTTCACACAATCGAGGGAAACACAGTCACTTGCGAACGAGTGGTCTAACGGAACCGTGTCACAATGTTTTCGAAACAGGAACAACGGAGTTGGATCAACATTGAATGTGCCAGAGGTCGTACAGCACGACAGTGTCATTAAGATCTTTAAGAGGCGTGCGGGGAACCGGCATTTCCGTACAGGTGGCACGGTGTGTAAAAGCCTTCAACGAAGGTCGGCAACTGTGCCAGACATGCATCGGACAGGTCGTCCTAGCATCTCAGAAGAAGAAGTGCTTGCTGCTTGCTATTGCCACGTTAGTGGACAGTGATCGACGCCATGCGATTCGTGAGCTCGCCCACGAAACTTGATTAGTGCATACGACTGTGCCTCGCATCCTGAAGGAACGCCTGGGCATGCGAATATTAGCATCAAAATGGGTTCCGCATGACTTGACGGAGACGCAGAAATAGATGCGTTACGACGCCGCTCAAAAGCAGAGGCTTTCTTATGCCGTATCTTAACACTGGAAGAGACATGGACCACATCGTACGAGCCAAAACTGAAATGCCAATCCAACGAATTGCGTCATTACGGGTCGCCGCGCAAGTCGAAAGAGCGCCAGTGTCCCAGTATGAGGAAAGTTATGGTGGTTCTCGTGTACGACTGTGATAGTGTTATCTAACGCATTACGTTCCTCCACGGCGGAACGTCAATGCACAGTATTACTGTTCGTTTTTCGAGCATCACCTGCGACCAGCTTTGCGAAAGAAACGGCGACACTTTTTGCGCAAGCCACCCATCATTTTGCCGACAATGCGTGGGCGCAAATAGCGCAAGCTGTGGCTGCTCAGTTCTGTCGATAGGACTGGGAAGTACTGTACTATCCACTACAATCTCAGGACTTAAGTCCTTGTGACTTTGATTTGATTCCGAAGTTGAAGGAACCACTTCGTGGCATTCGCTTCAGAACTGTTCCAGAGATTCCACAGGCAGTAGACCTTCCATTCGCACTAGCAACAGAGCAGGCTCTGCTAACGGTACCCTACGTCTTCCACATCGCTGGCAACTAGTTCTACACAACGCTGGTGAGTACTTTAAAGGACAGTAACGGGCGCAAACATGTAACTCTTTTGTATCGGTTGTGAATAAGTAGTTTCCACTATTTAAGTTCCAACTTTCGTATGTATATACCTAATAGTAATTACTCTGATATATAGTCTGAAAGTAGCACAATTGGCATCCACAGATTAATATTAGTATTTGCTTTTTCCATTTCTGCTGTTTAGTGATGGGGGTGTCGTTTCTGTTCCTGGGTTTAACGTTTCAACTGAATGATTACACATTACGCTAAAATTTCTCGTCAGTTGTGGATGCGATGTGTAAAAAATCCTATCGGCTGCACTTACCTGATCCTGACCAAAATATCTACCGAGAACCATCGGGAGGCTTCCATGAGAAACATGGGTTTTTCCATGCCTTTTAGTGTACTTATGGTAAGCGCTATCGATTTAAATGTGCAAAACAAAGTGGAGCTAAGTATTTTATGCACGCAATGTTTCTTTAGATTGTTCTACAACCTGTATCAGTTTATTTTTGTGTATGCAATAGGTTATGGAAAACATAACGGCGGATGAGTTTCATTCTTCTCCGTTTTGTCTACATTCCTGCAGAACTGACACTTCACTCTACTGCAGCTATCACCCGTCAAAGCAGTTGTTGAAAATACGCCCTTTGTCATGTTTGTAGACTATAGTATCCTTTGGGAACATACCCAGTGAAATATTACTCGCGAAATATCTCACACGAGAGAAAGGAGAAACTTTAAAATTACGTGATAGCTAGGCTATGTAATGCGTGGATCTGCCTTCGGTACAATGACTTCAAGTGGCGCAGTTCTTTTTTTCTGCCTGGTTTGATGCGGCCCGTCATGAATCCCACTCCTGTAGCAACTTTTCAGTCTCAGAATAGTAATTCTACAAACTACATACCCTGTCTTCTTCTACAGTGTTTACCCTCTGCAACTCCCTCTACTAGTTTCCTGTTATCTTGACAGATGTCCGTCCTGTCCCTTCTTCAAGTCAGTGTTACCATATACACCTTTCCTCGCCGATTGTGGTAGAACATCTTCATTCCTTAATTTATCAGTCAACTCAATTTTCTAGATTTTTCTGTAGCACCACATCTCAAATGCTTCGATTCTCTTCTTTTCAGGTTTTCTCACAGTCCGTGCTTAACTACAATAAATGCTTTGCTCCAAACGTACGTTCTCAGACATTTCTTTCTGAAATTATGCTCTTCGCTTG
This sequence comes from Schistocerca americana, assembly GCF_021461395.2. Taxonomy (NCBI): domain Eukaryota; kingdom Metazoa; phylum Arthropoda; class Insecta; order Orthoptera; family Acrididae; genus Schistocerca; species Schistocerca americana. Next base: position 627,014,292 of record NC_060122.1, read on the forward strand.
ACTCTAGTAGATTTTTCTTGGCAAGGAACGCCCTTATTGTTAGTGCCAGTCGGCTATTTATGTCATCCTGGCTCCTTCTATCACGGATTATTTTGCTGCTTAGGTAGCACAATTCCTTAATCTGGCCAACTCCGTGATCCACAATTATGGTGTTAAGTTTTTCGCTGTTCTCCTTTCTGCCACTTCTCAGTAGTTTCCTCGTTCCTCGATTTACTCTCAGTCAATATTCCGTAGTCCATTCAAAAGATCCTGTAATTCCTTTTACATGCACTGAGAATAGCAATATCATCAGCGGACCTTATCATAACTCTAAATGTTTCTTTTAGTCCGTCATAGGTACTCTCATGCATAGATTAAACAGTAGGGGTGAAAAACTGCAACCTTCAAATAACTTACTAGTTTGCAGCCGGGTGGCTTCGTCGACTACCGACGATATTTCGACAGGAGCACACTGTGTCATTATCAAGGCACCACTGCAAGGAGGAAACAACGTGCAAGGGAATTTAATACCTCGGTTCACAGAGGAGAAACAAGGAAGATGCCACACACAGAAGAAGTAACCACAGAGTCAACACACAACCAATGGTAACCAACTTAAGAAATATTGATAATGACTATTAATCAACAGGTGAGGTAGCACTAATTCAGTCCTCTGTTTTTTGATGAGGGACAGAGCTCTATTCCAAGCAGCATTTAAACAAAATCCAGCGTCTCTGTTTATAGTGTTGCTTGATAGTTTGGTTTCAACAGCTTCCCTGATAACACTATCCCAATAGCTGGAATCTTCGTGTAGTTGTATTCCATAGGAGGACCGGTGTCAAGGCAATGTTCTGCAATAGCGGATTTGCTCGGCTGTTGTAAGCGTGTGTGACGCTTTTCTTCAATACACCGTTTTTCTACAGTAATGATTGTCTGACCAATATATAACATGCCACAACTGCAAGGAATACGATAGACACCAGCCTTACGCAAACCAAGAGCATCTTTTACGGACGCCAACTGGGCCTTAATCTTAGAAGGTGGTCGAAAAACACATTTCACACCATATTTCCCCAAAATACGGCCAATCCTGTGGGAAATGCTTCCTGCATAAGGCAAAACGGCCATAGACTGAGATGCCACTTCGTTGTTATCATCACTCACCCGTTGCACAGAAGGCTGATAGTGCAACGCACTTTGATCTGCCTCTCACTATAACGATTCTGACGAAAGGTGACTTCGAGATGTGATAGCCCAGCTGCCAAACTTTCAGGGTCTGAGATAACGTGGGCCCTGTGCACCAAGTTACGAAGTACTCCTTGACGCTGAGCTGGATGATGACAGCTCTCAGGTCGCAGATACAAGCCAATGTGAGTAGTGTTCCAATAAACAGAATCTCCCAACGTACTATCAGACTTCCTTCTGACCAACACATCAAGGAACGGAAGGCATCCATTCTTTTCCATCTCCTTAGTGAACTGAATATTCGGGTGGATTGAATTCAGGTGTTCCAAAAACCGGTTTAAATTCTCACTACCATTCCCCCCAGTAATTTTAGAAATCCCGACGGAGAGTTACCTGTACCTTCTGCCCTCCTTGATCTTAAGTCGTCCATATCTATTTTAGAGAAAAAAGTACAGAAACTGGAACTGACAAAACAGAGAGAATAGTCAAATTTACTTGCTTTTTCCGAGTGGTATACCTGTCTTTGCTAGCACTTCAGAAAATCTGCGTTGATGAATAAAAAGAATCAGGAACGACATGCACGGCGTGGCCATGGAAAATTCCAGAAATCCGTTTGGGCGTCTATCCATCTCACAGTGCTTAATTTATACATTGAACTAACACGTACGTACTATAACGCTGCAGTAACTTAATTCCGCACTTGAGGATCACATTACACTGTTTGCAGCACTCCAACGTGACCTGCGTGCTCTTTTAAGCGCCGACCAACATTTTCTCTAGTGAAGTCATCTATGCTTCGTTAGTTCACCTTATTTAATGAGAAAATCTTTGCAAGACATGCATTTTCACTGACTAATTAAGAGGGCAGTTCCTTGAAGAGACCATAACAGATAAATTTGTGGATGAGGGCCGTCTAGAGTAGAAGACGTAATTGCGGTCCCAATGAATAGGAAATGGAATTATTCGGGACCTGTAATCAGGCGACTGGATGACAGTTCGACCAGGGCAGTTATCTGTTTGTTAACAGACATGAGAAAATACCGAAAGGGCGGAGGTGAACAGATGACAGGAAAGATCTCACGTTTCCACATCTTGTTGAAATCTGTAATGCAAGAGAAAGTCTAAGTACGGCCCTCATCCTGGGTGCCAAAATAATGATGATGATGAGTGACATCGGTCCGAATTTTTTGGCATTTACCGGAATCATTTAAAATGGTTCAAATGGCTCTGAGCACTATGGGACTTAACATCTGAGGATATCAAAATGGTTCAAATGGCTCTGAGCACTATGGGACTCAACTGCTAAGGTCATTAGTCCCCTAGAACTTAGAACTAGTTAAACCTAAATAACCTGAGGACATCACAAACATCCATGCCCGAGGCAGGATTCGAACCTGCGACCGTAGCGGTCTTGCGGTTCCAGACTGCAGCGCCTTTAACCGCACGGCCACTTCGGCCGGCTGAGGGCATCAGTCCCCTAGGACTTAGAACTACTTAAACCCAACTAACCTAAGAACATCACACACATCCATCCCCGAGGCAGGATTCGAACCTGCGACCGTAGGGAATCATGTAAAGAAGACCACTAAATCACTACATGAAATGTGAAACACCTGTTATATTTTACGCGTTCACTACGCCACTTATAATTCATGCCTGTTACTTTAGTATGATACGTGCAAGTAGCAATAACAATAACCTTCATTCCTCAAAACCGTTAAAAAAATAATTCCCTACCTTTCATGGTTTATTAACAGTGCTCAAATTCACAGCTACTAAACTAATTTAAATGACAGATGAAAACACTCATTTATCTCCGAGAGCCACATCAAGGATTCAAAACAGCGAAGTTATACATACGTTAGGAACGATAAAATACTGATTTCTCTAAATCCTGACACCCAGTGTCAAATGTTATATCCATCGTCGAGGTAGATTTGGGTTGTCTAGACATCCGTGAACCTCCCGATGCAGTACCTAATCCAAACGCTATTAAAGAAAATATGACATGACTAAGCGAGACAGCAACCGTATTTCTGAAGTAGTTTCTCGAGTGTTGTAGATTGTGTGGGAACTAGGAGACTTTAAATGTGTTTAAGTACATATGGAGTGTTTGGAACTAATCCAGTCACATACACACTGATAAACCGAAACATTATGGCCACTGCCCAACTTGCCGTTGGATGCCACCTGGTGGCCTTGTGTGCACGTGACGGGATAACAAAAGTATGTAAGTGGAGCAGACACGGAAGGGGAATCACCCCACCGAAGATATGTGATACAAATGAGGAATTGCACTGAGATAACCGACTTTGACAAATGACAGATTATCATTACGGAAAGTCTGTAAACTAGTCTCGAAAACGGCGAAGCTGGTCGAATGTTCACGTGCTACGGTCGTGAGCATATATGGAAAAAGTTAGATGGACACTAGGCCTACATGGTTGGACGTCCACGAATCTTCGGAGAGAGTGATGTTCGGAGGCCTGCGAGCTCTGTAAAGTAGGATAGACGGTGATTTGTGGCCTCTCTGCCGAAAGACCACAATACTGGTGCTCGCACAAATTTTTCAGAGCACACCTTTCATCGTACGTTGTTGAACATGGAGCTCCGCAACAGACCACCCCTACGTAATCACATGATGACACAACTACATCGTCGTTACGATTGCAGTGGGCACGGGGCCATCTGAAGTCGACCGTCGATCAACGAAACGTGTCAGCTCTTCGGATAAGTCATATTTTTGCTACTCTAGGTCGTTGGTCGACTCCACAGATGCCATTATCAATATGAACGACTGCTCGAAACTTGCAGCGCGCCACGGACGCAGGTTTCTGGGAGAAGTATTATGCTATGGGAGACAGTCCCCCGCGTTTGCATGGGATTTGTGGTAGCAATCGAAGACACACTGACAGCTGCACCATCTGCCTCCTTTCATGCTTGATGTCTTCCCCGACTACGGTGTCATCTTTCAGAAGTGTAATTGTCCATGATGCTTGATGTCTTCCCCGACTACGATGTCATCTTTCAGCAGTGTAATTGTCCATGTCTCGGAGCGAGAACCGTGCTACAGTGGTTTAAGGAGCATTGTAGTGAAATCACGTTGATGTCTTGGCGATAAGAATCGCCAGACGTCTCTCTCGGCGTCCTTACCACACACGCAAATTAGCGGCCCGTTATTTATGCGAATCACATAACCTGGGCGTAGATATTTAAAGCCACATACCATCGCGAATCTACCAACAAACTTCTGGATTCCGATACGCAGAATGGGTAACGTATTTCGTTCCAAAGACGGACAAACAAGCTATTAATCAGGTGGTCATAATGTTTTGTTTCCTCAGTGTATTGATATGGACTAATTGTCTGAGGACATTCCCCTCGCATAATTAATACTTTAAAATGGAAGAAAATCAAGAAGCGGCAGTTTGGGACACTGTCACGAAGTTTTATCAGGCTCGGGTTACTTCTCCACCTACAGGTATGTTCTATGAACCGTTGTGGAGTGCCTGGTGAAGGATATTTCACGATGTATCAGTTATTATGGCATCTTCCAACTCTATTCGTGTACGGAGAGTGGAAATAACAAGTGCTTAAATGTCTGGTGTTCTCGCGGTAACTAGCCTAATACTGTCTTCGTGAACGCTACAGAAGTGATACGCAGGCGGTCTTAGTAAATTCATAGATTCATAACTTAATGCTTGATTCTGAAATTGTCTAAATAGCTTTTACGAAATTATTTGCGTCTATCTTCAAGCCTCTGACCATTGATACTTGTCCAAAGCTTGCTCCTCTTGAAATTATCTAAGAAGGTTTCCTCAGAAAAATTTCCATCGATCTTGAAGCTTCCAATCCTTCACATTTTCCAACACCTCTGTGACGCTGCCCCATGCGTCAAACATATCTACAATCATGAATTTATGTACGACAAAAAGTTCTCAGATATGCGCAATGGAGGATCCACATTAATATATACTATACTGATAATGTATTATTTGTCACTGACTAAGCCCCTCTCATTTCAAAATGATTGTTAATACAGATTCCTGATTACTATACTTGCACAAACTTCGTGGAGGATAAAACTAGCAGCTTGTAACCGCTTAAGTGCAACTAAACTCCTTACACACGATAAAAAGTGACTCGTAATTGATATACTTATGAAGATATTCCTTCTATCAAGCACGCGACCTCTTTGACTACTAACATTAAATGAGGCCGCCCTCGAATGAGAGACTGTACTCAACAGTGGTTGTCTTTGAGGAAGGAGGGCACTTGTTGCTCTGAGCGGATGGAATAACTACCGACGTCGAACTTCTGCAGAACGTTCTCGACTCCTCATTAGTTTCTCCGCCGACGAGTGGAGGATACTGAATTTGCTTCATGTTCAGCTGAACAGTTTCTAATTTAATTTCATGATTATTATATATGTAGACTCCGACCTCCTCTCGACCTCCGTCAAAGACGACACGGAGCAGTCTCAATATTTGAAACCCGTTACTGTATACTGTTGGAAGTGGAAGCACAGGGAGGTTGAACACATTTTGCCCTCATGACTTTAAGTAAAACAGCGCTGAAATAATGGTCTTTCCGTAACAAAGTACCCCAATTTTTTCTGTTGACTTTGAGTGTCTCAGTCGTATTATGTCGGTGTGGTCCTGTCCTGCGACAAACAACAACAATAAGGGAGCGTCTCAAAATAGCGACTGACATCGACGTCGGTATGAAACAGAGATGTGTCATTAAATTCCTCACAGCTGTGCCAACTGAAATTCTTCCATGCTTGCTAATACTGTATACGGTGATAGTGATATTGTGAGAAGTTTCATTAGCGGTGAAATGGATGTGCACTGAAACCAGTCTCAGCTGACCCTGTCTAGCTGCCACCCTCCATAATGAATGGCGTATCGGTCATACCTCCTTTGACGATTGGCAGGTTTATTCTAAGGCATTACGTGTCCAAATGACTCTCGGCGGTAATGCCTTATACATAAGGCAACACAAGTAAGGCTACTGCACAAAGTGTGTGCGAGATGGTTCCTGCAGATACTTACACAAGACTAAAATGGTCATCATATGGAAATCTGTCGAGACCTGTTGCCCAACATGAGGCTGACAGTGATTTTTTTCCTACAACCATGAGAAATTACAATCCAATAGTCTGCATGGAGTGGTGACATTCGAACATTCCAACAAATACAACGTTTAACGATCCGTCATCAGCAGGCAAAATGACTTGCACAGTTAAGCCCGATTTTAAATCAGGTCAGAGAAGAAGACAAACTTCTGCTTGCAAAACCTCTAGACCACATAACAGTTTCAAACACGGAACTCATTGTCACATACGGCTGACCTCTCCTACCGGTTCTACCGGTCTGCCCGATTTAGAACCTTCAAACTTCCTGCTGCTTGGGACTATGAAAGATAGACTACCAGATCAACGTTTGACAGATTCAGATTGTTTCGTTAAAGTGGTTTGCCTTAGCTGGTTTAGTTTATTACGAACGCAGCATACATGTTCTTGTTCAACATGGGCAAAACTGAAAAACGGAATATACCTATATGGAAAAATGATACCATATACACGCATCAACATGTCTGACATCACCCCTTTATTTCGAAATTCATGGCACAGAAAAGAAATACAGACTCTGAGACACGAGCATATATTCATTTGCAAAGATCCACCTAACCAAATAATACAAAATTGCATAACGACAAAACTGTCTGTTTCCCATGAGGGGTTTTCACAGAATTCCTGAGAAATGTCAATAGGCGGCGGAACGTCCCCTTGCTCGGATGCGGACTGAATTATTTCTGCCATACCAGCGATGAGATTGTCAGTTCAGCACTAGTCCAAATTGTCCTACTCTGCAATGGGACTCTCCGTAAGTCGAACAGGGTACATGGTAATAGTCGACGTCCATAAACACCTCGTTTAAGTCGAAAGGTTTGGCTCCAAACACGTGGTCTGCCATTATCAGAGTACAAGCACATTCGGATTTAGTCCGTAAACAAGACCCATCTCCAACCCTGCGACCTCCATCCTGTATGATTTCTTACCCGTGTTGAACGGGAGCTGTGGTGTTGGGATGTACGACGTATTGTTCGCCAATATCTGGAATGGAGATACGCTTCATGCAATTGTCTCCTAACAGTCTGATGGTATGCTGGCATCCTGTACTCTTCGACCACCGAATTATGTTTTGGAGCACTAAGCAAACGATTCCTTTGACTCAAAAGTCATAAATATCGATCACACTATCGAACGTGGACGGCTTGTGCAATGCGATTCCTCGACACTACCTGACATTAAGAACCGATTTCATGTCCATAACACACCACTATGTCTCCGGTTCACACGCTGAGTACCTGTCCTGGTGAAATGTCTTCGGCGCGTAACGTTATGACACCTACGCGGTCAGTGGTTGCAACTGTTCTTCTTGGCATGATGGATGCTTACTACTCCACAGACGCCTCTAAAGCGTCTATACTGGTGCTTCACATTCAGCTGAACTGCTGAAATTTATTCGAGTGCTACATTTACCCTTAGGTAGTGGTCATAGTAACTGTCATAACGACAGGGATGACCTTCCGGTCGGTGCAGGAACAGGCAAAGTAGCAACACACCTGCACGACACATCGGGAAGATACGAAACTTTTGTTGGTGTGTGTAGCGGCAGCCATGATCTACACTGATGGATAAAAAAAATTGCAACACGAAAAAGTAATTAATGTAGAGTAATGCAATTTCGGGAATATATTTGTCTCGGTAACATATTTAGGTGAGTAACATTGTGAGAACATAGGTTAATGCAAGTGCGAGATATAGCAATGCAGATGTGAAATGCTCGTACATTAAAAATCGATTTAACCAAGAATGTTGAACACATGCGTGCCAACGTGTAAGCATTCTGTTGTACTGGTGTTCAAGGTCAGTTTCAGGGACGTAGATCTATGCCTGTTGCACTTGGTCGGCCAGTAAAGGGACGATTCATGGTGTTTGAGGAAGTCGCTGGATTTGTCGTCCAATGATGTGCAATATGTGCTTTATTGGAGACAGACAAGGTGTTCGAGCAGGCCAACGCGACATATCAGCACTCTGTAGAGCATGTTGGTTTACAACGCCGGTATGTGGGTGGGCGTTATCCTGTTAGAAAACAAGCACTCGAATGTTGTTTATGAATGGCAGCGTAACACGTCGAATCACCAGACTGAGGTATAATTTTGCTGTCAGGTTGCGTGGGATACTCACGGGAACGCTCCTGCTGTCAATAGTACCACACACCATAACTCAAGGTGTAGGTAGCTGGTTGCAGGCGCTCACCTAGTCTCATTCTAATCAACACACGGCCATCACTGGCAACGAGGCAGAACCTGCTTTCGTCAGAAAACACAACACATGACGATCCTGTTTCCAATTGTCTGAAGTCACAAATGGGTGGTTTGGGATCAGTAGAATGCACACCACAGGGCGTATGGCACGAGCTGTCCTTGAAGTAACCGATTTGTAACAGTTAGTTGTGTCACTGTCATGCCACCTGCGGATCAGATTGTTGCTGCAGATGCAGTACAATGAGACAGAGCCCTATGCCTCTAAGTAGTACCACATGGCCGCCTGAGGCCCGGTCTAATTGCCACCATACATTCCCGTGACCATGGCTGCCAGCAATCATTTACAGTAGCTATGTTCCTGCCAAGTCTTTCTGCAATACCACAGAAGAACAAGCAGTTTCTCGTAGGTACATTATGATACCTCGTTCAAATTCAGTGGCCGGCCGCGGTGGTCTAGCGGTTCTAGGCGCTCAGTCCGGAACCGCGCGACTGCTACGGTCGCAGGTTCGAATCCTGCATCGGGCATGGATGTGTGTAATGTCCTTAGGTTAGTTAGGTTTAAATAGTTCTGGGGGACGGATGACCACAGATGTTAAGTCCCATAGTGCTCAGACTCATTTGAACCATTTTCAAACTCGGTGAGGTGTTGATAATGGCGTATTCATCTCCTTAAAGGCATTCCTGACTAACACAATCTCTCCACCTCCAGTCTCAAAAGTACACTACTGGCCATTCAAATTTGTACACCAAGAAGAAATGCAGATGATAAACGGGTATTCATTGGACAAATGTATTATACTAGAACTGACATGAGTTTACATTTTCACGTAGTTTGGGGGCATAGATCCTAAGAAATCAGTACCCAGAACAACCACCTCTGGCCGTAATAACGGCCTTGATACGCCTGGGCATTGAGTCAAACAGAGCTTGGATGGCATGTACAGGTGCAGCTGCCTATGCAGCTTCAACACGATATCACAGTTCATCAAGAGTAGTCACTGGCGTATTGTGACGAGCCAGTTTCCCGGCCACCATTGACCAGACGTTTTCAATTGGTGAGAGATCTGCAGAATGTGCTGGCCAGGGCAGCAGTCGAACATCTTCTGTATCCAGAAGGCCAGAACAGGACCTGCAACATGCGGTCATGTATTATCCTGCTGAAATGTAGGGTTTCGCAGGGATCGATAGAAGGGTATGGCCACGGGTCGTAACACACCTGAAATGTGACGTCCACTGTTTAAAGTGCCGTCAATGCGAACAAGAGGTGACCGAGATGTGTAACCAATGACACCCCATACCATTACGCCGGGTGATACACCAGTATGGCGACGACGAATACACGCTTCCAATGTGCGTTCACCGCGATGTCGAAAAACACGGATGCGACCACCATGATGCTGTAACCAGAAGTCGGATTCATCCGAAAAAATTATGTTTTGCCATTCGTGCACCGAGGTTGGTCGAAGAGTACACCATCGCAGGCGCTCCTGTCTGTGATGCAGCGTCAAGGGTAACCGCAGCCATGGTCTCCGAGTTGATAGTCCATGCTGCTGCAAACGTCGTCGAACTATTCGTGCAAATGGTTGCAGTCTGTCAAACGTACCAATCTGTTGACTCAGGGATGGAGACGTGGCTGCACTATTCGTTACAGCCATGCGGATAAGATGCTTGTCATTTCGAGTGCTAGTGATACGAGGCCGTTGGAATCCAGCGCGGCGTTCCGTATTACCCTCCTGAACCCACAGATTGCTTATTCGCCTAACAGTGATTGGATCTCGACCAACTCGAGCAGCAATGTCGATATACGATAAACCGCAATCGCGATAGGCTACAATCCGACCATGATCAAAGTCGGAAACTTTGATGGTACGCATTTCTGCTCCTTACACGAGGCATCACATCAACGTTTCACCAGGCAACGCCGGTCAACTGCTGTTTGTATATGAAAAGTCAGTTGGAAACTTTCCTCTTGTCATCACGTTTTAGGTGTCATCACCGGTGCCAACCTTGTGTGAATGCCCTGAAGAGCTAATCATTTCCTTATCACTGCATCTTCTTCCTGTCGGTTCAATTCGCGTCTGTGGCACGTCATCTTCGTGGTGTAGCAGTTTTAATGGCCAGTAGTGTAACTAACGCTTACGACCGTTACCACCTATTTTCATTCTCATAATGGCTCCACTAGCGCCACTCTTATGCGAATGCCGCGAAATTTGAGGAGACATGATCGAACGGTTCACGGGTGTACTGTCAGTTCATAATGCTCAACGGGCACAATATTTCTCGGTCAGACATGTCGTCATCGGCCGGTGCGCAGACGAACTGAGATCGTGAGGGCGCTTTCCGACTAAGATCCCCTGCCCCTAATATTCCCTCTACCAGCAAGCCGCTTCTTCCGCGGTCTGCGCCCGCAGCTACGCATCCGCGGTCGCGGAGACGCTAGTGACGATGTCTGTTATAGCGTTGATGTAAGTTCTCTGCCGCCCTGGTCGCCAGATCGCTTTTTTTTTATTTATTTTGCTGGAAGTCTTTTTAATGAAACTCAGTGCTGGCTCTGAAGCCTTGCTAAGATTACAGCCGCCATCTCAGTTGAGGAGATCGTCCCTGGTGCGAATTTCTACGGCCTCTCTAACGACGCTGTCCCAGCACTTGGAAGTCCGTGCCAGGATCCTGACACGTTAGCACTCGCGTGATTCTCGGCCAAATCAGTGCTCCGCGACTGCTGACTTGTTGGGATTTGTGAATTGACGGTGCCTCTAGTATTTTCGGGAACGATCTTCGACGCCGAACGCTGTCCAATATATGTCATCCCACTTTCACATTGTATCTGCCTTCCGCAAATCGAGATTATCTCTGATGCTTCCCAGTAACACTCGTGTTTTATTAGGTGGACGAAAGACATTTTTTACTCAATGCGGCTTCAGTATGCGTCCGATTTTTACCGGTAGTGCACCACGGTACAACAAGAAGGCAGTGGCTGTCTCTTTCTCCGTCACTTTTTCCGTCTCCACAGTTCGTACCGTTATGTTGGAGCTGAGAGCTCGCCAATGTGCCATTCCGGGGACCCTTTATTCGGAATACAGTTCTGAGGTGTTCCATCTCCTGGGACAGGCTCTCTGAATCTGAAATAGTGCATGCCCCGTGTAGTGATGTTTCCAATACACCAGTCCTCTGCGGAGGGCAGCGGCAGCTGTTTGATTGCAAATACAGGTCAGTGTGCGTTTTCTTCCGACAGACACCGTGGTCCACGATGTCATCAGCTCTTCTATTGACCATGACGTGCAGGAATGGTAATCTTCTTCTTCAATCTGTATAGTGAATCTGATGTTGGGAGTACGGATTTCAAATGTGTAAGAAAGTCTAGTAGTTTGTCACTTCCACGGGTTAGAAGACGAACGAGTCATCCACATAACGGATGACGCCAGGGCTTCCTCCTCAAAATTGTCCATATACAAATTCGCGACCACAGGTGAGGATGGGCTGTCCAGTACAACCCCGCCGTTTGTAGACAGCATTCTCCATTAAACAGAAAATACGCGGATGCAAGGACTTGCCTAAAGAGGTCGGTGGTCTTCACATAAAATTTCAGACCAATAAGCTCTAGTTACTGTAGTAGAGGTATACATGTGAATAACGAAACGACGTCAGAACTCACCTGGGTATCTGAGTCCTTCACCCTGAAGTTGTCGAGACGTTCTACAAAATTCGCAGAATTGAGGATATGATGAGTGCGTTTACGCTCACAACGGCTTAGTATCTCTGTTAGGTATTTTGCTAGAAAATGTGTACGCCTTAATGTTGCTGACGAAGGGTTGCAACGGCACCCCATCCTTATGAATTTTAGGGAGTCCTTTAAGTCATAGCAGTATTAAGTCTTTAGAGCAACAGTATTTTGGCGACCCACTCTGGTAAATCCGCGGCCTTGAGATGAGCTCTATTCTTGTTCTCCATCTTCTTTCTGAGGTCAGCACTGATCTTCCCGAACAGATATCTCCTTTCAGAAGTAGAAACAAGCCTACCAGCTTTCGTTTATGTCGCGCAATTCCTTCATGATATTGCGATTTCTTTTCCGTGAGTCTACTTAACAGTGTCATTCTGATATCTGCGTCTGTCGTAGTACCAGTGTAAAGAAGTGGGAGTTATAACCTCCGGAATAGCTTATGTATTAGGATGGCCCGTACAGTTTGCCACTGGAATTTCATTTCGAGATCAGTGTCACGTTTCCTTGTGGCAGGTATTTACCAAGCGGAAAGACGCAATGTCACCGCATGTCTCGCCTGTTAGTACGTTGCTTACGATATTCAGACACCGCTTCAAATGGTTCAAATGGCTCTGACCACTATGTGACTTAACATTTGACATCATCAGTCCCCTAGAACTTAGAACTACTTAAACTTAACTAACCTAAGGACAACACACATCCATGCCCGTGGCAGGATTCGAACCCGCGACCGTAGCTGTCGCGCGGTTCCAGACTGAAGCGCCAATCGTGGTCTGCAGCCTATATAAAGAAAAAGATCTTGAAACACGTATGTATTCAGTGTATTCATTAGCAGCGATGGCGAGGCATGACAGAATCTCTGACCAGAGAGTTATTTATCGTTGCTAGTCTGCGCTTGACCGCGCGAGAGTTCAGTTGTGAGCTGGCAGAGCGAGTAGTCAGTTGCGTGTAGGGAGTCGCGAGGATCTGTTGTGAGTTGGACTCAGTCGGAAGTAGTGTGTGAGGAGTCGGCAGTAGCAGTAGCGAATGGACGGTTGTACTGAGCGGGCGTCGACATGGGTCTCTGGTCACAGTTCTGGACGAGGTATATTGTTATCGAAGGTAATGAAGCAGCATTGCGCTCAGCTAATAACATATGTTAATTGTAATTAATTTGTTCAAGAATTGCCCCAATAATAATTTTTCTACAAAGTAACCTTTTTAAAGAAAAAGATTCATTTCAAGTTAAATAATATTTCCTATGCGTTCCCTCCAAGAATCAAAATTAAACATGGGCCAGCATTGCACGGAGCTGTGCCATAAAATAAGAGCAGATGTAGATGCAGTAAAAATAAGAGCAGATATAGATGCAGTTTACTGAGGTAAGAATTTTGGTTTTTGTGTTCAGGTTTAATTCTTGCACAGGGCCGAAGGTCAGCATAGCTGCCCTTATAAAATTTATCAGGTTCATCTTAACGTTAATTTTGTGGGTACTTAACATTTTTGCACATTTTTATTATCATTGAGTTTTATTACTGTGGGGAGTTTACATTTGGGCCATTATTATTCTTTAATTTTACAAGGAGGTTACGCTTGGCTCATTTTTATTTATGCAGGTTTGTGGGAAGACAACATTTCACCTAACATTGACGTTATATTATTGCGGGGAGGTTACACTTCGCGACCCTGCCAGGATCGTATTTCTTTGAGAATCTTCTGAAAAGTATCCAGATATCTGCTCTTATTTACTTAATATAATTAGCATTTGACGCAACGCTTTTACTAATTTTGAGACTTTCTTCTACAGGTCATCGGCAATTCGTTGCTCTTTGTTGTATTTGTTTGTTGCATTTTGTATTGTCTTTGTTTCATTATTGAATAATTGTGATTAGTGTAAAAATGCCACAAAAAAATTTAATAGTACATCGCAAAGTATAATGAATGAAATAACCGACTTAAATATCTTCACCGATAGTAATTGCGACACGCAATATAATGATGACAATCCTCCGTTTACTGGCAATCAGTACATACCGACCACTAATGTTAATTTTGATCCTAGTGATGAACAGACGAACTCAATTGTGTCCTCTGTTAATTTGACGACAATTGATGATGCGGGGCATTCTGTTGCAATGAGCGCTGCAAGCTTAACGCACCCAGTTTGCAGGATTTATGTGACGAATGGACAGATTTATCTAATGAAAATGAACAGTGTAATCGGAATGCGTGGGATTTATTTAATTCCGCGATAGTGACTATCAGTGGGCATCTGATGGGGAAACCTGTTGGTGAATCACAGAATGACCAAATGCTCACACAGAACGTGACAAATGCGGGTACGCCAACGAACAGCACAGAGAATAGAGTAAGTAGTATTGACATGGATCGATTCATAGCATTAATGATACAACTTAACGAGAACAATCTCAAACAAATTAGTGAAAAACAAGACAACCTTAAAGAAGATCTCAAACAACAACTTAGCGAAAATTTCAAACAACAACTTAATGAAAATACCAAACAACAGAATGAAAGACAAGACGACAATCACAAACAACTTATTCATGAAATTAATGAAAAACTAGACAACAATTCCAAACAGTTAAATGAAAAATTAGACAACAATTCCAGACAGCTTAGTGAACAGATTAAAGCCGTTGCCGCACAGTGTCATGATACTAAAGAACAGTTACGTGAGGAAATTGAGGCTTGTGCTAGGAAAAGTAGCGAAGAAATTAGATCTGTTGCTCAGGAATTAAGGGATATGCAAACAGACACAACAGAAACACTTAGAGACGAAATTAGTGCAGTCGGCAAACAATGCTCTGAAAAAGCAACACAATTACGTGACGAGTTTAAAGTAATGACAGCAGAACTTTCGCGCACAATGGATGCAAAGATTGACGCGAAATTCGACCAACAGAACACTCAAATTGACGAACGTTTTAATCTTCACCTACAAAACAGTGATACGCGTTTCCGCAAATTTATACAGGATCAAGATAAAGTAAAACGTCAAGTCATGGAAACAATCACTGCACAGAGACAACAACATAAACGTAAAATGTTTGCGAAGGCAAAAACATATGTAGACAACAATATTGCTACAGTATCGGACAAAATTAATACCATCGAACAGTTGAACACCGAATTACGTGATGAAATTTCTGATCTTATATCAAAAACAGATACACACACAGTAGATATTCAAACAGTGACCGACAGACTCGAACAATTAGAACTATAACAGGATTCCGATGACATCAAAGCTGACGTTAAAAAACTGAACGAAACCACACGTAAAATGCAAAAACAGATTAATGCCTCTGACACTAAAACCGATGATCAGGTAAAAATACTGACTGAAAAATGTGATGAATTGGCCAGCCGTATTGATGTTATCGAAAGTAATAATGACAACAAATCAAACGACACTGCACCGATTTCATTTAACCAAACACCTGAATTCCAAAATTTACTGCAGACAATCAATGAGATCGATTCATCTAATAATACATTACGTAGAAAGTTGTCAAGTTTACAGCAAGAAGTAACAGAGATGAAAAATATTTCAGTTAATAACACATCCCAGCAGACGCCACTTTGCGAACATTTGTCAGACTCACGTAGCGCGTATAATTTGGGTAATCTACAGAGAGTACGCGACTTAGATTCTGAACAGACACAGACAAATAGATTCTCTTACAATTCTGAACCTGTTCCATCATACAGAAACGATAATTTTGATTACAAACATTTTCTGTCAGTGAGAAAATTTAAAGTGTTTAAAAATGACAGAACACAGATTCACTCACTGGATTGGATACAACAATTTAGCTTTGCTTTTCCACCGACTTGGCCCATAACGCATAAACTTCAATTTATTTGCAGTTTTTTGGAAGGTGAACCGGCAACTAGTATGAGACCGATCGCGAGACAATGCTATTCGGTAGAAGAGTTTCAGAATGCTTTTCTATCAGCGTATTGGTCGAAGACGACACAGCGTGGAATTAAAGATCAACTAATTAGTTTGCCAAATTATAAGAACTCAAATTTTCCCAGTGGCATGCAATTTTTTGAGCACATGGTCCATCAAAACCAGTACCTAAGTGAACCATACAGTGAATCTGCACTAATTCAATTATGTATTTCTAAATTGCCATGATCATTAAGAGTGTCACTTTTAACGGGTCAGCAAAAAGAAAATATTTCGGCATTCAGGGATCTGCTGCAGCTTTTAGAAGTGCAGCAATCAGATTATTCCTTCGTAAACAAAAATTTTTCATATAACAACCAAGGCCAACAAATTCACAGCAATTATGATCAGCCGCGCAATTACAATAGCAAAGCTAATAGACGCTTCAGGAACGACAACCACCAGAATTCCAATAACAGGCAAAATTTTAATTATGAATATCGTCAAAATTATCAGCAACAGGAACCACATTTTGGTAACAATAGACATTTTTCACCGCAACAGCATGAAAGTCAACCGGTTAGCATACGCAACCAACAATGTAATGCACAAGGTCAACCAGGCTTTAATGTTTCGCCGCGTGCACGTATAGTCCCAACTACAACAAATAGTAACGCACGTCAACAAGGAAATAACTACGTGCAGAAAATACAGTACTTCAATTCCTATCGCAATGCACCGTATAGGAATGACTATCACGACAGACGTAAAAATAATGAGCAAAATTTTCAGCGTACATCTAATAACAGTCGGTCTTACCTGCAGCAAAATTATCCACAAGAACATATTCTCATGAATGAACCCGACAGTAGATATCATCCAGAACGTAATACGTCTGGAAGAAATAACAGAACAGTTCAAATAGTCGAAATGCCACAGAATCCTCCTGAAAAAAATAAATCGTCAGGTAGAATCTGACTAGATACTGTACAGGTCGCATCTTCCAGTAACACAAGCACTACTTTTGACACGCAGAATGTTGTACACGAAAATGTTATTACTTTTGACGACATCAGAGACACTCTTTTGCAGGAAAGACCAGTTGTTCAAAACACTATTTCACACCCTGTCATCGAAATTAAACTTGGTTCATCGAAATTTTCAGCAGTAATCGATTCTGGATCACCTATGTCAGTAATAAATGAAGAAACTTTCAACTAGTGTAACAAAGAGAATACCTATCCTACATTACCATTAGGCAAAACGAAAGTGAAAGGAGCAGTATCGAGTAAAGGAGTAGACGTTAAATTACAGACGCATTTATCATTTAGTATTGCAGGTCATACTTTTCACTCAAATTTTTGGATTGTTCCTTTATTGACAACAGACGTTATATTAGGTACTAATTTACTGATACAACACGACGCAGTTATTGATTTTCAAAATTCCTATTTAATGTTGAAGGATGAAAATGTACAATTGGCTTTGGAATTTCAGCACTCATTATCTGCAGAAGAACAGACAATTAATCGCACAGAGGTCATTTCCGTATCGCGTGGCATAGACTGTGATTCCACATTGTTCACAGACACGTACGTACACAACTATAATACTCCAGACGAAACTGACTACGACGTAATGCAGATGATTTCTGATAAAGTTCAACAAAGCAGTGCAAATACAGACAACGAACGCACGCAACTACACAAAATTCTTTTACAGCAAGCTCCAGTTTTCGACAACATTCCTGGTACTATGTCCGGTTTTATGTATGAATTTCAAGTCAAACAGCACGACACATTTAAAGCAAAGCATTATCCCATTCCATATATCCATAGAGAACAGGTTAAGAAAGAACTACAAGATATGCTCGACCAAGGAATTATTGAACCGGCAGTTAGTCCGTACATAAACCCGCTCCATATTGTTAAGAAAAAGGATGGCTCACTTCGCCTCGTACTTGATTCGCGTCACATCAATGACATAATTATTAATGAAACAGATGGATCACAGACACTAGAGGAACTACCACAGAAATTTCACGGTACTGCTATTTATTCTACATCAGATCTGAAATCGGGATTTTGGCAAATTCAGCTCCATCCGAACTGCAGAAAGTACACAGCATTTCTCTGTTTTGGCGACTGTTATCAATTTTGTAAAATACCATTCGGTTTAACTATTTCTTCTGCAGCTTTTATTCGCGGTTTGAACACAATACTTCCTACAGAGCTTAAAGACAGAATCACGACGTACGTAGATGACATTCTTATTGCAAAAGCTAACTGGACTGAACACAATCTGATTCTAGAACAACTGTTGCAAACTTTTCTTGCTCAAGGACTCACAGTTAATCTCAGTAAATCGCATTTTGGTAAAACTTCTATAAAATTTCTTGGACACGTAATTTCAGCAGAAGGCATTGCGACTGATCCGGAAAAACTTCAAGCTCTACGTGACATTACTGTTCCTACAACGAAGAAACAACTACGCAGTTTTTAGGGCTTAATTAACTTTTTTCGTAAATTTATTCATCACTCTGCTTTAGACACACCTGGGTTATGCCAATTGACAGGCAAACACACTATTTGGTCTTGGGATAAGCAAGCACATTCTGAATTTATGAACCTGAAACACGCCTTGTTGAATGCACCACTTTTATCGCACCCAGACCTTACCAGAAATTTTTCTATTGCCACCGACAGTTCTAACACCGCTTTAGTAGTACATATTTTCCAGGAAATTGAAGAAGATGGCTCTACAGTAATTAAAAGCACCGCATTTGCAAGTCGCATTCTGTCACCCGCTGAACGAAATTATTCTGTTACAGAACTGGAAACATTATGTGTTGTTTGGGCTTTTACGAGATTTCGGCATTTTCTTTATGGCAGACATACCACCGTATACACAGACCACAGAGCGATACAATTTTTACTTTCAGGTAAATTTACTCACGACAGGTTAAGTAGATGGAAGCTTTAATTACAAGAATTTAATTTTACAATAGTTCACATTCCAGGCACACAAAATACTGTAGCAGACGCACTATCTCGTTCTCTCAGCAACAATCAGCAAGACATCGCAACCAACTTCTGCAAAGCAAATTTCAGCGTCGTGTACATTCAGCAAGTTGCATTTGAAAATTTCATTTCGTCGTCATTACAAGACATAGCACAAGAGCAAAATAAGGACAACGTATGGAAAGAGATTAAACACCTCTGGCAAGATAGGAATAATGTTACGATTAGAAACCATTGCACTGTACGCAATGACATTCTATTTCGCCGCTCTCATCCTGACAGCAACAATTGGTTATTATGCATTCCTGACGAGCTTGTCAACAAATTAATCTGGTACACTCATTTAAGTTACGCACGTTACGGAGCTAGAAAATGTTTTCTTGTACTGAGACAGAACTGTTATTTTGCCAACATGGAGAAACGTATACGACGAGTTTTAGCGTCATGTAAAATCTGCCAGAAAGCTAAGTCAGACACAAATTCACATATTCCTCCATTATATCCCATTGTACCTGTTAAATTAAGACACATGGCCGCTGTAGACATTTTTGGTCCGATTCCCAGAACTAATAGAGGTTTTTGCTACATCTTTGTCGCTGTTGAACTCACTTCAAAATTTGTTACCTTCAGTCCGTTACGCAAAGCTACTGCTAAAACTGTCTCGAAAGCATTTGTAAAACATTTTCTATTTCATGTAGGACATGTGTTGAAAGTAATTTCCGACAATGGATCACAGTTTCCTCCTGCTGTATGGACACGTATGTTACGAGCTAGAAACATTTCTCCGATCTATATATCCAGGTACCAAGCTTCTTCGAACCCTTGTGAACGATTAATGAAAGAAATTGGTAAACTGTGTAGAATACACTGCCATAAAAGACATATTGATTGGGACACACACATACTCTCATTCCAGGATGTAATTAATTCCATACCAAATGAATCTACTATGCTATCTCCGTCCGTTATACTAAAAAACGTTGAACCACCTAGCAAAATTAAAGAATTAGTAACATTTCCTACATCTCGTCGACTACGATACCATGAAGTGATTGACATTGCGCTGAACAACATCAAACGTGCCGCAGAGCGCCGGAGAAGACAAATAAACAGGTTTGTACACGCCGTGACTTTCACATTGGACAGAGGATATTAGTACGTACACACCATTTATTCAATAAAGGAAAAGGTAGATGCAGTAAATTTGAACTTCTATACGCAGCACCATATCGGATTCGCAGCATTCCTCACCCCAATGTTGTACACGTCGAAGCTTTGAGAACCAGAAAATCGAAAGGAAACCACCACTGGTCAAACATCAAACCTTTTATTGAATAAAGATACTTTATGACTTAACATGCTATAATGCCATTTGCTAATTTTATGATCACTTATGCAATTATATTCACATGACTACTTACTGATGATAATCGTATTTTTTTTTTTTTTTTTTTTTTTTTGGCAAGTGCCCGGCAAGGTAAAGTTAGCAGGTCGCTTTTCTTGTCGTTACACATCAGGCCGTGCATATTTTTCCAGATGAACTTACACGTTTTATGACCACTTATGCAATTATATTCACATGAATACTTACTGATGATTGTCGTATTTTTTCTTGGCAAGTGCTCGGCAAGGTAAGGTCAGCAGGTCGCTCTACTTGCTGTTACACATTAGACCGGCATATTTTCCATTTTTTTATGTATGTACGATTGTTTTCCTGTTTTGCTTGTATGCACTATGAAATATTTAAGATATAGCACACACCAGTTGACTTTGACATTTTTGCCTTATGATATATCAACATCGTGACTACTTTACTTTTTTTTTGCTGCTACATTGTGATACACTGGGTACATTTTGCCTCTGAACACTGTCTATGTTTTTCACATATTACGTTTTCTGTCATGCTTAGCTGTATGCTCAATTATGTTACTATAAACCAGTTTTTATTTAATGGGTATATCAATTAAATGCAAGACATTAATCTTTGTTCATCATTTTCAGAAAGAAATAACGTGTAAAAGAAATAAACAGAAATGGGAATTTCACCTATGGAGTAAACGAAAGAAGATGCAAAAACCTTATGAAGAAGAGTAAATGGATCAGAATTAACAAGCATTAACAAGAATATACAATACACATCGTAGAATAGCAGTCTTAACTAATTTTTTCTTTCAGAATACAAGGCGATTGATGCAGGCTGTCAGACAGAACTACACATCTTAGTTTTAGTGATGAAATATGATAGAAATAAGGAATAGTTGTATAATGAGAGATGAAGTGATTTTTTTTGCAGATGATAGTGAATGCTGATGAATAATGATGAAGATTATGCTACTATGGATAATGAAGTTTTTCTTTACAGGTGATGATGATAATGGAGTTATGATAATATGGATAATGAAGTGATAGATAATGAAGTTTTTTCTTTACAGATGAGGATAATGTTGAAGTTATGTATTTATGCTATGTAGTTATTTAAGTATTTGTGGCAGTTCGTTTTGACAGTATGTATTATATTACATAGTAGGATGACTGAAGGTTTTGGAAGGGACAGCTATGGAACACATTTTATATTTTATACACATTTCACTGCCTGTTAATTCGATTTCACTACTTTTCAGCATAAAATGCGTTTCTTCCTTCAGATTAATAATCCATTATTTTTTTGTATATTCTGCAGGGGAAATTATTCATGAAATTAATGTGGTATAAATAGTTGTTCTTTAAACCTATGTCATTTATGAATGTGATCACATATACTCTACTTGTTTCATAACCTTCCTACAGCTGACTCATGACGAATGACGTTACACATCTTCATTTGCAGCAACAAGTCAAATGCAAATATTATTATCCCCCAGCAATTAGTTATCGATCTCAACGCAATGCATTGCTAGCAAATAAAAAAAAATTAATAATACTTTGTAACTAGGAAATGAGTGCGAATGTTCTCTGTAAAACACCATATGAATATTATGACTTCTGATGACTTATAATTAGGAAACGAGTACCAATGTTCTCTGCAAAGCACCACATGAATATAATGACTTCTGATGATTTGTAATTAGGAAATGAGTGCCAATGTTCTCTGTAAAACACCATATGAATATTATGACTTCTGATGATTTGTAATTAGGAAATGAGTGCCAATGTTCTCTGTAAAGCACCACATGAATGTAATGACTTCTGATGATTTGTAATTAGGAAATGAGTATCAGTGTTCTCTGTAAAACACCACATGAATATTATGACTTCTGATGACTTGTAATTAGGAAATGAGTACCAATGTTCTCTGTAAAACACCATATGTATATTTTGACTTCTGATGATTTATAATTAGGCAATGAGTGCCAATGTTCTGTGTAAAACGCCAATTTATGAACATTATTCTGTAATACCACATACATGGTACAGAAATGTTCAATAACTGGGCTATGAATGCCGCAAACTGCTAATGTAATTCTCACTGAAGACTAGCATGTGACTTAATGTCCTTCACCTTCTGGCCTAACTACCCTGAATTACTGCAATATCCCTTTATCCTGTATATCCTCTTGATCATGGAGCACTACATTTGGTTTTTGCACGAATTCTACGTTGGTGTACCTTACAAGAACGTGGTGTTGACACGACATGCTGTCCACCACCTTGAGCGATGGAGATGTTATTATGGTTCCACTGTTTCGTGTACCTAATGTACTGCTAAAATGATAACATGGAATATTACTACGACATTTCAGTGACTTGGCTACGCTGATAAATACTTCTGGGAAAAGAACTTCAGATTGTTCCACTTGGTGTTGTGCTACAGTGGAAAGATATGGACTTTCAGTGCAGCTGCGTGCAACCGAAACTGCTACAACCATGATGCAATCCTTACCTTTCCTATCGCAATTCTTGTAACATAGTGAAAATCGTTTTTTGCTAATATGATTTGTATTCATGACCAATACATTTTTTTTGAATTGCTGATATATTCTGAATTATAGTGCGCGTGCACCTTTGTAATTTTTCTAACATGATTTCTACTCATTGTATGTACATTTTTTTTCATTTGCTGATATGTGCTGAACTAGAGTACGTGTGCACTTATGTCATTTGTCAATGAGATTTGTACTCATTATGTCCATTTGTTGTGAAGACTTTGAAGAATCTTTCAGTGCATGTGCACTTACGTCATTTGTTTTGTGCTGAACGTCAGTAAGTGTGCACTTTTATCATTTATCAATTTGATTTGTATATACATTTTTCTGATTTGCTGATATGTTCTGTTCTCATTGTATATATAATTTTTTGTCATTGTCTGATATGTTGTGTACTCGGTGCATGTACACTATATTTACTTCATGTTCTACACCTATATACTTATATTTATATGATTGTAAAGTTAATTAGTTAAGAAAAAAATTTGTTGCTCATGGCAAGACCAAATGACTGACCATCGCTGCCAAATTTCTGCCCCGCAGTGGAGGGTTACGAAACATGTATGTATTCAGTGTATTCATTAGCAGCGACGGTGAGGCATGACAGAATCTCTGACCAGAGAGTTATTTATCGTTGCTAGTCTGCGCTTGACCGCGCGAGAGTTCAGTTGCGAGCCGGCAGAGCGAGTAGTCAGTTGCGTGTAGGGAGTCGCGAGGATCTGTTGTGAGTTGGACTCAGTCGGAAGTAGTGTGTGAGGAGTCGGCAGTAGCAGTAGCGAATGGACGGTTGTACTGAGCGGGCGTCGACATGGGTCGCTGGTCACAGTTCTGGACGAGGTATATTGTTATCGAAGGTAATGAAGCAGCATTGCGCTCAGCTAATAACATATGTTAATTGTAATTAATTTGTTCAAGAATTGCCCCAATAATAATTTTTCTACAAAGTAACCTTTTTAAAGAAAAAGATTCATTTCAAGTTAAATAATATTTCCTATGCATTCCCTCCAGGAATCAAAATTAAACATGGGCCAGCATTGCACGGAGCAGTGCCATAAAATAAGAGCAGATGTAGATGCAGTAAAAATAAGAGCAGATATAGATGCAGTTTACTGAGGTAAGAATTTGGGTTTTTGTGTCCAGGTTTAATTCTTGCACAGGGCCGAAGGTCAGCGTAGCTGCCCTTATAAAATTTATCAGGTTCATCTTAACGTTAATTTTGTGGGGACTTAACATTTTTGCACATTTTTATTATCATTGAGTTTTATCACTGTGGGGAGTTTACATTTGGGCCATTATTATTCTTTAATATTACCAGGAGGTTACGCTTGGCTCATTTTTATTTATGCAGTTTTGTGGGAAGACAACATTTCACCTAACATTGACATTATATTATTGCGGGGAGGTTACAATCTGAAACTAAAAAACAGTTTGGGTTACAGTGTTATTTTATTTTAATAATGTGTTTCGTCCTGTTGGGACGTCAACAATCTGTTTTAATGTTTTAAACGCTTTTTTTGCTTTTTTTATATTTCCTTATTTTAATGTCTTTCATTTTGGTAGTCCTGATTCTGGTGCCTTAGAGTTCGGATTTGTTGGTCACTGAATGCATATGTCGTACATCCACTTTACATTGTAGAGATCTTACTGCGCATTAATAGCCTTTACGACACACTACCATGACTTTAAGTTTTCCTTTTGTTCGTATGTCGACAGCTTAATATATATTTCGTTTCACGCAGTTTGTGTGACTTCTTACATTTTGAACATAAAATTTTAATCTATTTCATTTACATAGCTTAATGTTCATGTACGCGCCTTACGGCTACTCGTGCACGCGATCACATTATTCTTTGCCACACTAGCGCACTGTGTTTTCTCATCTGTCAGAGTCGTGTTTGTGAGAACACTAAGAGTAGCTACTGTGCCGTGCGCATCTGAAACGCGTGGTCCTATGCTGTGCTGCTGCGGCAGTGTATGATTTTTCAAACTGATTTTAGAATTTTCCGTCTCCTCCATATACTTGGAGCCGTAATGTGGTAATTTCATTCTTTTAATTAGGTCCACCTCTCATTCTTTACGACGGTCTGACGAATGGGTTTTATATCCAGTTGCTTCTGCGTAAGTTTTAAATTTTTTTAGTTCAGTTCTTTTCACAGTCGTACAAGATACTACGATGTCCCTCCTATTTATTATTAATCAATTGTTTACTTGTTTTGTTAACAACTTGACGATGCACCAAAAGAGCGAAACCAGTTATTGAAATTAAGTAACTATGCAAGTAAGGCTGTTTTTCAATTTGAAATAATTCAAAACAGTTGCTGTCTCAGCTGGCCAGAATGTAATGGAATAAATTGTACAGTACGTCTCCAGAATGAGATTTTCACTCTGGAGCGGAGTGTGCGCTGATATGAAACTTCCTGGCAAATTAAAACTGTGTGCCGGACCGAGATTCCAACTCGGGACCTTTGCCTTTGGCGGGCAAGTGCTCTACCATCTGAGCAACCAAAGCACGACTCACGCCCAGTTCTCACAGCTTTACTTCCGGCAGTAGTGTCAGGACGGGGCGTTAATCGTGCTTGGGTAGCTCAGATGGTGGATGACTTTCCCGCGAGAGGCAAAGGTCCTGAGTTCAAGTCTTAGTCCTTCACACAGTTCTAATCTGCCAGGAAGTTTCAGTATGTCTGCAACCAAATCTCTGTGTGCGTTGCATATTCAGCGGCACAACTGT
This sequence comes from Schistocerca americana, assembly GCF_021461395.2. Taxonomy (NCBI): domain Eukaryota; kingdom Metazoa; phylum Arthropoda; class Insecta; order Orthoptera; family Acrididae; genus Schistocerca; species Schistocerca americana. The sequence goes on from NC_060122.1 coordinate 627,040,078, forward strand.
AATTACACTAATGATATTTTTTGTTTATATGTCATGACACAAAACATTTTGAGCACTTGCGCAATATCGGTGTTGTTCCTCTTTTGCAACAAGTCCTTGGAAATTTTCGGGAGGTCTGTGGCACCAGTGGTACCAGATGCGTACGCACACCTGGAGCCGTTCACTTAAGTTCGAGCCTTGTGGTTTGTGGCCTCGGAGCTGGTGCCCAATAGCGTTCCAGATACCTTCAGAGGGGCTCAGATCACGCAAATTATATGTCCAATACATCTACATCTACATCCATACTCCGCAGGCCACCTGACGGTGTGTGGCGGAGGGTACCTTGAGTACCTCTATCGGTTCTCCCTTCTATTCCAGTCTCGTATTGTTCGTGGAAAGAAGCATTGTCGGTATGCTTCTGTGTGCGCTCTAATCTCTCTGATTTTATCCTCATGGTCCCTTCGCGAGATATACGTAGGAGAGAGCAATATACTGCTTGACTCTTCGTTGAAGGTATATTCTCGAAACTTCAACAAAAGCCCATACCGAACTACTGAGTGTCTCTCCTGCAGAGTCTTCCACTGGAGTTTATCTATCATCTCCGTAACGCTTTCGCGATTACTAAATGATCCTGTAACGAAGCGCGCTGCTCTCCGTTGGATCTTCTCTATCTCTTCTGTCAACCCTATCTGGTACGGATCCCACACTGCTGAGCAGTATTCAAGCAGCGGGCGAACAAGCGTACTGTAACCTACTTCCTTTGGTTTCGGATTGCATTTCCTTAGGATTCTTCCAATGAATCTCAGTCTGGCATCTGCTTTACCAACGATCAACTTTATATGATCATTCCATTTTAAATCACTCCTAATGCGTACTCCCAGATAATTTATGGAACTACCTGCTTCCAGTTGCTGACCTACTATATTGTAGCTAAATGATAAGGGATCTATCTTTCTATGTATTCGCAGCACATTACACCTGTCAACAATGAGATTCAATTGCTATTCCCTGCACCATGCGTTAATTCGCTGCAGATCCTCCTGCATTTCAGTACAATTTTCCATTGTTACAACCTCTCGATACACCACAGCATCATCTGCAAAAAGCCTCAGTGAACTTCCGATGTCATCCACCAGGTCATTTATGTATATTGTGAACCGCAACGGTCCCATCACACTCCCCTGTGGCACACCTGAAATCACTCTTACTTCGGAAGACTTCTCTCCATTGAGAATGACATGCTGCGTTCTGTTATCTAGGAATTCCTCAATCGAATCACACAATTAGTCTGATAGTCCATATGCTCTTACTTTGTTCGTTAAACGACTGTGGGGAACTGTATCGAACGCCTTGCGGAAGTCAAGAAACACGGCATCTACCTGTGAACCCGTGTCTATGGTCCTTTGAGTCTCGTGGACGAATAGCGCGAGCTAGGTTTCACACGACCATCTTTTTCGAAACCCATGCTGATTCCTACATAGTAGATTTCTAGTCTCCAGAAAAGTCATTATACTCGAACATAATACGTTTTCCAAAATTCTACAACTGATAGACATTAGAGATATCGGTCTATAGTTCTGCACATCTGTTCGACGTCCCTTTTGAAAACGGGGATGACCTGTGCCCTTTTCCAATCCTTTGGAACGCTACGCTCTTCTAGAGACCTACAGTACACCGCCCCAAGACGGGGGACAAGTTCCTTCGCGTACTCTGTGTAAAATCGAACTGGTATCCCATCAAGTCCAGCGGCCTTTCCTCTTTTGAGCGATTTTAATTGTTTCTCTATCCCTCTGTCGTCTATTTCGATATCTACCATTTTTTCATATGTGCGACAATCTAGAGAAGGAACTACAGTGCAGTCTTCCTCTGTGAAACAGCTTTGGAAGAAGACATTTAGTATTTCGGCCTTAAGTTTGTCATCCTCTGTTTCAGTACCATTTTGGTCACAGAGTGTTTGGACATTTTGTTTTGATCCACGTACTGCTTTGACATAAGACCAAAATTTCTTAGGATTTTGTGCCAAGTCAGTACATAGAACTTTACTACCGATTTCACTGAACGCCCCTCGCATGGCCCTCCTCACACTACATTTTGTTTCGAGTAATTTTTGTTCGTCTGCAAGACTTTGGCTATGTTTATGTTTGCTGTGAAGTTCCCTTTCCTTCTGCAGCAGTTTTCTAACTCGGGTGTTGTACCACGGTGTATCTTTTCCATCTCTTACGCTCTTGCTAGGCATATACTCATCTAACGCATATTGTACGATGGTTTTGAACTTTGTCCACTGATCCTCAACACTATCTGTACTCGAGACAAAACTTTCGTGTTGAACCATCAAGTATTCTGAAATCTGCTTTTTGTCACTTCTGCTAAACAGAAAATCTTCCTACCTTTTTTAATATTTCTGTTTACTGCTGAAATCATCGCTGCAGTAACCGCTTTATGATCGCTGATTCCCTGTTCTGCGTTAACTGTTTCAAATACTTCGGGTCTGTTTGTCACCAGAAGGTCTAATATGTTATCGCCACGAGTCGGTTCTCTGTTTAACTGCTCAAGGTAGTTTTCAGATAAAGCACTTAAAAAATTTCACTGGATTCTTTGTCCCTGTCACCCGTTATGAACGTTTGAGTCACCCAGTCTATATCCGGCAAATTAAAATCTCCACCCAGAACTATAACATGGTGGGGAAAGGTACTCGAAATATTTTCCAAATTATCCTTCAGCTGCTCAGCCACAACAGCTGCCGAGCCAGGGGGCCTGTAGAGACATCCAATTACCATGTCTGAGCCTGCTTTAACCGTGACCTTCACCCAAATTATTTCACATTTCGGATCTCCGACAACTTCCTTCGATACTATTGCACTTCTTATCGCTATAAACGCGCCTCCCCCTTCACTGTCCAGCCTGTCTCTGCGGTATACATTCCAATCTGAGTTTAGGATTTCATTACTGTTTACGTCTAGTTTCAGCCAACCTTCTGTCTCTAGTACTATATGGGCATTGTGACCGTTTATTAATGAGAGCAGTTCTGGGACGTTTCTATAGACGCTCCTGCAGTTTACTATTAGCACATTAATATTTTTATTCCCTGTTGCATTTTGCCTACTCCTACCTTGCCGCGTCTCAGGGGGGGTCTTGTCGGGCCTAGGAAGGGAATTCTCTAACCTAAAAACCCACATGTGCACTCCACACGCACTCCGCTACCCTTGTAGCCGCTTCCTGCGTGTAGTGCACGCCTGACCTATTCAGGTGGACCCTACATTTCTCACCCCGATAGTGGAGGCCGAGAAATTTGGACCCCAGATCTCCGCAGAATCGTCTGACCCTCTGGTTTAAGCCTTCTACTAGGCTCAAAACCAGAGGACCGCGATCGGTTCTGGGAACGATACTACAAATAGTTATCTCAGATTCCAGGCCGCGAACGAGGCTTTCCGCCTTCACTAATTCCGCCAACCGCCTTTATGAACTGAGGATGACCTCTGAACCCAGACGGCAGGAGTCATTGGTGCCGACATGAGCAACAAATTGCAGTCGGGTGCACCCAGTGCTCTCTATCTGCGCCGGCAGGGCCTCCTCCACATCTCGGATGAGAGCCCCCGGCAAGCAGACACAGTGAACACTGGCCTTCTTCCCCGACCTTTTCGATATTTCCCTAAGGGGCTCCATCACCCGCCTGACGTTGGAGCTCCCAATAACTAATAAACCCTCCCCCGTGCGCCTACTCGGACCTTGCTGATGGAGCGGCCACATGTCCACTCACAGGCAGAGCGGACGATGCCACACGGTCAACTTCCACATTGGTCCTCCGCCTCGTGCGCCACGAACGCCGCTGAACGCGCCACTCCCCTTGGGGAGAAGATTGCCCAACCGCGCCCGGTACCCGTGTAGATGTCTCGACAGCAGGGACAGTGGGTGAAGCATGTAACACTTGGGGTGTACCATGCGACGCACCAGACTCCCTACTACCGCTACACTCCGAGGCAGCAGCCTGTAGACGGCTGACCGCGGCCATCAACACGTTCAGCTGTTCGCGAACAGTGGCCAGCTCCTCCTGCGTCCGTACACAACAGTCACACATCCTATACATCCTATGAAATCAATTTACTGTAGAGATTTAATCAACTTTTAACTAGACTGCTAATTCACTAAAGGCGGCTGATAGATGACTAAACTGTGGTTACTAGACACTTCTTGTAGAAAACAATGAAAATAGTACTACCTGTCTCTTGACTGTATTGGAAACAAAACACTAGCACTACTGGAACTATGGTTGACTAAAGGGACTCTCTGACTGTATTCAAAACAAACACGAAATCTATGGAACCCTATTACTACCATTCGACAATTAAAGCTTCCTAAAAGCAGAAACACACGGAAGAAGAAGTGACAACTAAGAAAAATACAGTTAATACTTAAATTAACGTAGCTCGCTGCACAGCAGACGTGAAGCAGACGGCAGTTACGACGCCACATCCGCAAGAGTTCACTGTCAAGTCTGTCAAGTGACTGTAGCAAGATTCTAGTCTTGCGATACTGACCGTTACAGTGCTGGAAGATGTCATCGGAATCAAAGATTCAGGTTGTACGCAACAACGATCACACAGTCAACAGCTGTCATGGTGACTTAGATTACTAACACAGGTCCCATGGAAGCCCAGATGTATATCCCACATACCCTAACACAACCTCCGCCTGTCCGCATCCGAGGCGTCATATATGTTTCGTGCCGCCTTCACGTGGATGAGAGCGTTGCCGGACACTAGCATGAACCTGTTGTAATACGAAACATGGTTCACGCGACGTGGTAGTACGTTTCCCTTCATCCACTATTTAACCTCGTCTTTACTGCGCCCACTGCAATTGTAACTAACATCAGAACGATTGTTGTTGTCTCCGTGCTCTTCACACCAGCCAGACATCGTGCTTTACAGAGTGGGGTCAGCCTCTGACCTCCAAATTCTTTGATGAGGTATGGATGTCAACAGCTTGTCGCCTACTCATCGTTTCTCAGTCTTTCAAACCACTTCTCATAGACACTCAGCAGCATACGAACGGCCTAACAACTCTTCTATTAAGAGGTGTTCGTTTCCAGAGGCACGGTCGTAGTAATCTACCCTTTGACAAAGTCGCTTATGTCGACAGATTTCACCATTTTCAGGCCGCATCGTCGCTAAAATGATACCGCTTTCTTTCGCCTATGCTCTGCTTATATACATTCCTCACCATCTGACGTGCCCACAAGGCCACCAGGCAGTGGGTAGATATCACAATGTTGAAGCAGCTTCTTCATTATGTATTTTTTTTCGCTTCACATTATTTAAACGCTCATATGTAGCTCAGCCTTAGTAATGCTCTTAGCCTCCTCCTGCTGCTGTTACCCGAAGTGCTCGTTCCACGGACATTATATGCTACAATGCTGTGCTCCAACAGTAACCTCGGCGTTGGACAACAATTCTCTGACAGAAATTGTATGTGGGTCGCTCGTATACACATTGAAAAGAGCTGTAGATTGCACAGTTTACAAAGATACGCAGTATCATTGCAGTGTTATGCCACAATTAAAAAAAAATCAATTGCTTTCTACAAGTTAAAAAGCAGTTACTAAGAAAAAGAGAAAAAATGATTTTTAATAAGACTGAGTGCTAAGTGACTCCAATAACGTTTCACATAATTTGAAAGTTCTGTAAACATCAATCACAGTATCCCACACACGTATACATCTAGCATGGAAACTTTAAATAGTTACTACGTTATTATATTCTAATACGAGGGAGACAACAAGTAAAATATGAAATACATTACCGATTAGAAAGAGTTTAGTATCGGTGATTTAGTATTAGTTAAATACAGGTCTGTATTCTGATATCAATGATAACACTCGTTGAGAACAATGCTGCCCTCAGTGAAAGTGAAGCGGAATTACAGGACCTCTTGAAAGTAATGAGCAGTCAAATTAGTACACATGATGGATTGAGAATAAACCGAGGAAAGACCATAAAAGTCAGGAGCAGTAAGAACGAAATTAACGGTAAACTTAACAACGAAACCACTGGCTATGAAGTAGACGAAGTTATGGAATTCAGATATTTTGGATGCAAGCTAAGATAATGCACAGACAAGTAATGTATTGTGATGGTCTACCAGTACCTAAAACAGGCCTTAATTTGAGGAAAAGAGTTTTGGCATGTATTTATGAAGCACAGCATCGTTTAGTAGTGAAGTATGGGCTGTCACAAAACCTGAAGAGAGGAGAATCGCACAAGAACACCCTGAAGAAAGTCACTTGGAACAGTGACTGAAACGTCGGCAGTTTCACATACAGACAATGCGATCACAAACCCAGAAAAAGTTTATTGACTGAGAATCGAAGGGTTTGAAATGCGGCGCTACAGAAAGATGAAAATTAATCGGACTGATAAGGTATGGAACATCGAGGTTCTCCCCATAAATGGTACTGGTGAAGAAAATATCACATGAAAAACACTGATACGTAGAAGAAGTAGACTGACAGGATATAAGACATAAGGGGATTATGGTAGGCTACTGAGAATAAAATCAGTGAGGAAAACAGAGTTTTGAACGTATCCAATAAATATTTGAGAAAGTCATGCGAGAAAAACTTTCACAACCAGCTTAAGAATTCACGCATACAAGTTGTTGACAAGAGTAATAGTATACAGAATGGAAAAGGAAATTGAGAATTTGATAGATGACGATCAGTTTCATACTAAAATGTAGACTTTCACGGCCGGAAATATCATGTCCCGGATAATTATAATGGACATGATCAGTTTTATTTTAGGAAAGATCATGGCATGGCAGAGAGGCCTTCCAGACGTTGCCCTTTCAATAAAAGAAAGCCTGAAGAAAGATCAAGACACGTTCGTAAGAGTTGTCTACTTGTAAAAAGCGTTTAATAGGATAAACGCTGCAAGGTGTTAGACATTCCGAGAAAATTAGGAGTCAGGAATGAGAAAGAATGGGTAACATGCAATACGTGCAAGAAGAAATGGACCCGTTAGAGTGGAGATCAGGAACAAAGTGCTCAGATAAAATAGGGTATAAGGCACGGATGCAGTCCTTTGCCGCTATTGTTCAATCTCTTCATTGAAGAAGTAAGGATGGACGTGAAAGAAACATTCAAGAGTGTGTTTAAACTTCAGTGTGGAAGGGTACCAGTGATAACATTCACCGAAGACATTCCTATCCTCAGTGAAGGTGGAGAACAATTACAGGATCTGTTGAATGGAATGAACAGTCTAATGAGTAGAGAATATGAATTATGGGTAAATCGAGGAAAGGCGGAAGTAATGAGAAGTAGCGAGAATGAGAATAACGAGAATAGTAACGTGGAAATTTGAGATCTCGAAGGAAACAAAACCGCTACCAGGGAGAACAAAGCTACACATGACGGACGAAGCAAGGAGGACTTAAAAAGCAGACAAGCACGGGAAAAGTGGTCTTTCCTGGCCAAGAGAGATCCATTAGTACCGAACACATACCTTAATTTGAAAAAGAAATTTCTGTTAATGTACATTTGGAGCATAGCGTTGTATGGTAGTGAAATATGGACTGTGACAAACCCGGAACAGAAGAGAATCAAAGCATTTGAGATGTGGTGCTACAGAAGAATGATGAAAGTAATGAGGAGTTTGGTCGCAGAATCGGTGGAGGAACGGACACGTGGAAAACACTGACAAGAAAAAGGGACAAGATCACAGTACATATGTTAATACATCATGGAATAACCTCCATAGTACTAGACTTTATACGGAACTGCAGCGGATCAAATCTTTAAAGGAAGGGAGAGATTGGAATACAAAAGGTAACGGGGGATGTAAGCTGCAGATGCTTCTATGAGCTGAAGAGTCGGGCACAGGAGAGGAATTTGTAGCGGGCGATATCAGACCAGTCAGAAGGTTGATGACTAAGAGAAAAAGTGTGCATGAAATGTAACATGAAAAGTTTGTCACAAGAGAGTATTTCGTGGCGGGCTGCATCAAACTGATCAGAATTTGACAGTAAATATCGAATTATAGCTTCAGCTTCTCCTGGAACTTCGGTACCTGCCGGAAGCTGTTCGTTGGTGATGCCTGCCATGCAATTTCTCCGTAACGATGGGACCTTCTTAGGCACTAATTAGTTTTTCCAGTCTAAAGTGTCTATTAATTAACGTCGTTCCATGCTGGTGACCTACACATTGGTTCTTTTACTATCTATTACGAGCAATAAAACCCCGAAGACCACCGATCTATAACATCTGCAACAGTTTTCAGTAGTTATTTCCTTACTATTGCCCAAAATAGAGCATAAGGTTCAAATGACACTGAGCACTGTGGGACTTAACAGTTATGGTCATCAGTCCTCTAGAACTTAGAACTACTTAAACTTAACAAACCTAAGGACAGCACACAACACCCAGTCATCACGAAGCAGAGAAAATCCCTGACCTCGCCGGGAATCGAACCCGGGAGCCCTGGTGTGGGTTGCGAGAACGCTACCGCACGACCACGAGCTGCGGACGGAGCATGAGGGTTTCCATTCTAAACGAGTGCAGAGTTTTATAACGCTTTGGGCAGTGCAACTAATTCTTTGGCAACACAAGTCTAGTTGGGACTCTATAGTTTTTAGTTTTATAAACAATCTGTGCTCGAGGACTGTATTAAACCAGATTTGGAGTGAATATTGCATTACAATACAGCAATTTGGGATTAAAGTACATACCCGAGCCCCGAATAACACTGCCTCTTCGTTTGTCGCTTGCGCACCCACAAATTTTGTACACACACCAAAACTTCAAAATATGCAGAGGATTCATATGAATGTACTGACAAAAAAATATTACGAACTCATACAACTTTTTTTTTACATTTTCATATTCTTAAAGATATGTACTACATAAAGGAAATTTAAAGGACTACCTAGATACAAATTTATAACACATTCCTGACAGATATTACATTGCTGAAAGACATTTGCCTAATCACAAAACGAGCTGATAGGTGCCAGTTAGATATTACTCCCCCCATCCTTAGTTTATTTTTATTAGAATATCCTGATGCTACCAGGTACAGATGTAATACAGTTTACAGAATTGAACTGACATTCACCGACTCTTTATTTTATTTCCGCTATAACGAAAGCTGTAGCGTCACATCCACCCATTGTCAGCTGCTGCTATCCTGTTTATAAATATGGCGTGACACGGCCATTCTCTGCTGTTCCTACTTTCAACAGGTTTAGGTGTCCCGCAGGCACTTTTCTCGCTGCTGTTTCTGGTGCTGTAGTGCACAGATGAACTTGTCTCTTCCTTTCAACTTTCAAACTCAGCGCTTCACAGTAATCATTAATACTTCTCGTGTGGCTGACTGTTTCAACTAATGCCTGCACTCCAGTCGCCGGCCAGAGTGACCGAGCAGTTCTAGGCGCTACAGTCTGGACCCGCGCGACCGCTGTGATCGCAGATTCGAATCCTGCCTCGGGCATGGATGTGTGTGATGTCCTTAGGTTAGTTAGGTTTAAGTAGTTCTAAGTTCTAGGGGACTGATGACCTCAGAAGTTAAGTCCCATAGTGCCCAGAGCCATTTGAACCATTTTGAACAGTCCAGTCACGCTAGACCAATTTTTGAGCCAAAAACTTCTGCAGTAAGACTCTTTCTCTCTTTTTCTATTAACAAATGTTCGCTCGTGAATGAGACAGTGTTCCAGTAGTCTAAGATCTTCTTGCTAAAATCCGTCTCATGTCAGTTTCAGTGGAGGATCCTCCCTTGTATTATGTGTATCTTGTTATAAAGCCTTTTTATCTCCGTTTTCCGATAAATCTCTTGGATATAAATAATTCTGAATTTTCCTTCGATATTTAATGCGTTATCATCCTGTTCTGTGTCTATAAGCATTCCGGAAAGTACATATCTTACAACATTCTGTTCGCCTTTCACTCATCTAATTTCGATGCTGAACTGCTGCAGAAACAATGAGAACCTGATCAGTCTACAAAGTAGTATTTAGCATTCTTTCAAATATATCAATGCTTTATAATCAGTAATTGTGGTGTGATGTCCATGAGCGCAGTAGATAAAATTGTTGAGACCCCTAATAGTGACTATATCTTCTTTCTCACTGATACTATGATTCTTTTTGTAGTTCGTCAGTCCGCAAAAGGAGAAGCCTGAAATTCTTCGTTGTTTCTCTCCATTACCTTTGGTTTCTTGAAATAAACGACGTTCTATCCCATGGCAGCTAACATCCGACGAGGACTAGAGGGTAAGATTTAGACTGGGTACTGCAATGTTGTGACACTGGCTAACATTTATTAAACCTTTTCAAATGCTCGCTGGCATGCAGGTGTTGACATCCAGATGCTGTTATTCTTGCTTATTATTCCTAAATGTGGATCATTCACTGCCTCATTCTATATGACTTTCAGATGAAAATCTCCCGCACAAAATAGCGAATTTTAGTGCTTTTTGTCTTTGAGGACAGGTGCTTCCTTAACTGATCTTTTTTTCTCCATATCTGTCTCAGTTCCCTGTTGTGAAATATAATGTCCTAAAAACCTGACTCTTTTCTATAAAAATTTCGAATTCTCTAGTTTCAACGTCATTCCGGTTTTAGTGAGTGCTTTAAACAGTATCTGGCAGTGCTCCTGCCATTGTCAAGTTGTCATCAACAGATAATCTACATTGTCTGTCAGTTTTTAAATTTGTTCAAATCCCAAAATATTTTCCAAGGCTCTGATGAATGCTGACGTAGACACACTAATTCCAAACAGTGCGACTCTGTGCTCGCAACATTTTGCAATGAATAGGAAGGCTGTATACCTCTGACTTGGTTTCGCTAGTGGTACTTGCCAAAAACTGGATGACAAATCAGAACCAATCAGAAAGCAAATCCCTTCAAATTTTTTTATGGTTTTAGACACATTCTCTGGTCTATCAGTTTTCTGCCTCAGCAGTTTTGTTGGGGTGTCTGACACCTAAAACTAATCACGCTGACCTCTCCTTTTTATTTACCACAACCAACGATTACTTATGCTGAAGTAGCTCATTAAATTATTCCTCACTGTTCTATTCTTCTAAGCTCTTCCTCCACTGCACAGCATTTAGCCGAGGTTATGGGATAGGATTTTACTGCAAATGGCTGACGGGCTTTAAAGTTTGCATTCAGAAGAACGTATTATTCCAAGCTGACCGGAGAAAATCTACTTAGTATTTCATTAAAAGTTCCCCAAATATTTTCATGGGTTGGTGATGATGATTTTAATGCTGCTTATTTTTTCTGCTGTCCGATCCTCCTTTACCTTATCCCTGCCATCTGTCTCATTACTGAGTTCTGCTTTCAGCACTGACACATTATCTCGTTTGCATTCTTTAAGCTTTAATCAACGTAGCCATGTCTCTCCTCTCCATACAACCTTAAGGAAGGTATACTTTCAGTTTGACTATTCCTTGTAAATTCCGCATATCCCTTTCAGAATCTATCTTCGATTTGTAACAGCTCGGAATGTTGACTCATAACACAATGTACATTTTCACTTGCAGCAATACTAAAAAATCTTGCTCCGTTTCAAGTTTTCCCATATTGATTTTTGTAGGCGGCGTATTTCATCTTGGCGCCTCTGTGATCAGTAGAAGTTGGGTCACTCCATGCCCTTCTGGAATGCTTACAGACATAGCTCACTTCAGCTGCATAACAGTGTTGTGCACCATAGCAGTTCGTAGCCACTGCGAATGAGGTGTTGATCTGTGTGCAGAGTCGTGCATGATGACTGTTAATATTGCAAGAACGCACTGATATTACGTTACGATTTGAAAGGTTACAGGCGACTATGAGTTTATGCCCTAACAGCAGTCACTTCAGCTAGTAAGCCTTCCCCTTGTCTACCTGGCCCACGCGTCTGCTGAATTGAATTTTCTCTATGATAGTTGTTTCCAGAACTGTTAATCTGCCAGAAAATATCATAACAGTTGTTGTTGTTCTTATCACGCGATAGAGTTTATCCCTATTATCAGAATCTAAATAAACTTGGATGCTGAAATAATCTGATGAATTAGTGGCCCTGTAACTGTTCTAGTCAGTTATTGATGTGTGATTAATACACTGAAGAGTTAAAGAAATTGGTAGTCCCGCCTAATATCGTGTAGGGGCCCCAATAGTATGCAGCAGTGCCAGAACACGACATGGCATGGACTTCACTAATGTCTGAAGTAGTGCTGGAGGGAACTGATACTATGAATCCTGCAGGGCTGTCCATAAATCGGTAAGATTACGAGGGGGTGGAGATCTCTTCTGAACAGCAAGTTGCAAGGCATCCCAGATATGCTCAATAATGTTCACGTCTGGGGAGTTTGGTGGACAGCGGAAGTGTTTAAACTCAGAAAAGTGTTCCTGGAGCCACTCTCTAGCAATTCTGGACATCAAGGGTGTCGCATTGTCCTGCTGTAATTTCCCATGTCCGTCGGAATTGACAATGGACATGAATGGATGCAGGTGATCACACAGGATGTTTACGTACGTGTCACCTGTCAGAGTCGTATCTAGACGTTTCAGGGGTAAAAGTATCTCCCCAACTGCACATGGCCCACACCATTACAGAGCCTCTACCGCTCCAACAGTCCCCTGCTGACGAGCTGGGTCCATGGATTCATGAGGTTCTCTCCATACCCGTACACGTCTATTCCCTCCATGTGATTTGAAACGAGACTCATCCGAAAATACGACATGTTTCCAGTCATCAACAGTCCAATGTATGTTTTGAGGGCCCAGGCGAGGCGTAAAGCTTAGCGTCATGCCGTCTTGAAGGGTACACGAGTGGGCCTTGGCCTCCGAAAGCCCATATCGATGATGTTTCGTTGAATGGTCCGCACGCTGACACTTGTTGGTCCAGCATTGAAATCCGCAGGAATTTGCCGAAAGCTTGCAATTCTGTCACGTTGAACGATTCTCTGTAGTCATACTTTTTCCCGTTCTTACAGGATCCTTTTCCGCCTGCAGCGATGTCGGAGATTTGATGTCTTACCGGACTCGTGATATTTACGGTACACTCGTGAAATGGTCGTAGTACGGGAAATCCTCACTTCATCGCTACCTCTGAGATGCTCTGTTCCAACGCTCGTGCGCAGACTATAACACCACGTACAAACTCACTTAATTATTGATAACCTGCCATTGTAGCATCATTAATAGATCTAAAAACTCCGTCAGTCACTTGCTGTCTTATTTAGGCATCGCCGACCGCATCGCCATATTTTACCTGTTAACGTATCTCTTTATTTGAATACGCATGACTATACCAGTGTCTTTGGCGCTTCAGTGTATATCGACATGGGATTAATCTTTTATAAAAAAATGTATGGCAAAACTTTATTATTCATAAAATAGGATAAACAACACAAGTTATGCGAAATGACAAGTAAATCATGAACTGTTTGAAACACAAAAAGAGGTAATAAATAGTAAACACTGCACTGGGTGTCGATTGATTGGCAAAGACTAAGGGTTGTCTGATTAAATTATTTAATGTGACTCAACACCTGGATAACACAATCTGAAATTGTCTAACGCTAAATAGACTTTGAGGAATCTATTCTACACTGAACTTATACTACATTGGTGCAGCTGAGAACAAGTGGTGAGGCAGTATTTCTTTTTGCCCTGATATACTGGAGCAGCAGTAATATGCCCCTTTCTCGTTAAAGGTGACGGTCGTGGTGCAGGCGTCCGTAGAGTAGCGACGTACGATATCTGTAATTCATTATAACGGGCACTAAGTATGCAATGGGGCGGACTGGCGATCTGTTAGACGGACTACAATTACTCTCTAATAGAGCCCTGAAATCTCAACAGATTCCAGCGTGTGACACTCCCGTTCACCGGTCGTACTATGGACCAACTGACCACTTTTACAGCGATGTGCACAAAGAGATCAAATGTTAAGGCAGCAGATCTGATGTGAATTAGATTACCCTTGGCATAGCAAGTTGTCCGAGATGACTGAGGCCTACACATTGTAAGAAATTCTTGGGATTAGCGTTCCATCCCCAGTACGTGCTTCGAGATTTTTCTTACCCTAACCGCTGCACGTGGCTTCCTAGCCCCAAACGTTGAAACGGTACAGTAGTTTCCGCTCTATAAGCAGCAGGTTTCGCTGCTCGCTCGCACCGGGAAATAGAAACAGAGGCGGCTCCGTAACCAATTTTATTACACGACGCGGCCGGCCGCGGGTGCAACAGAGCCCGTGTGGACGGATGGAAAGAAATGTGTCAGGCTTTATAATACGTATTTATATGTGTCGTGTATTATTCATTTCTTGTACGTGGATGTAAATCTGCACATGAATTTTCCTAATCCTCCTCACACCTTTCCGTAAAGCGTGGCCAAATCTTTGTTGGGAAGTAGTTCTGTAGTATAGTAGTGCCAACCTTACTCCAGGCTACGGGATCAAAGAGACAGCACAGGCAGATAAAAGTCAAAGACTTTCCAGTGTCACAAGATCTGGGTTGGTCACGGCCAAGTGGTTCGACCACCCCCTCCATTGGGGCACAGGAAGACCTCCGGGTGCCCGCCATATTCTAAGAGTGTTACAGAAGACGTATAAGTGAGCAGACGTGCCCTCGGTGCGTCTGTCTCAATGTTCACGCATGGAAGAGAGGTATTTGAATTTTTGTACTAATTCTTTTATTTCCAGCTTCTGATTGCGTAAGGTAATGAATGTGCTCGTTTAATTCCGGAAATTTGACCCCCTGTGTCAAAGTATCTGGTCCCGAATTTGCCCGTTGTCCTCCTCACATAGTGAATGTCCTATGTAAAATATTGGGAGACTGGTGGTATACATTTGGCCAACACAATTCCGTCTTACCCGTAGAAATGTGCGTGCAAATTAGTATATAAAAATACCCGGGCTCTGAGTTGTAGCCGTGGTCTAGGGGTAGCGTCTTTGATTCATAATCAAAACGTCTTCGGTCCCGGGTTCGATCCCCGCCACTGTTAAATTTTGATAAATAATCAGCATTGGTGGCCGAAGGCTTCCGGCATAAGAAGTCAGCCTCATTCTGCCAACGGCCTTGTCAAAGAGGGCGGAGGAGCGGATAGAGGTTCAGGGCACTCTCTTGTCCTAGGGGTGGGAAATTGCCCCTAAAGGCGGAAGAATCAGCAATGATCAACGACATGAGGATGCAGAAGGCAATGGAAACCACTGCATTAAAGACACGTAACGTGTATCCACAGGACATGTGGCCTATAATTGAAGAAGTATCATGATGATCTCTCCATTGGCAAAAGATTCCGGAATAGTCCCCCATTTGGATCTCCGGGAGGGGACTGCCAAGGGGGAGATTACCATGAGAAAAAGATTGAATAATCAACGAAAGGATAACGTTCTACGAGTCGGGGAGTGGAATGTCAGAAGCTTGGACGTGGTAGGGAAACTAGAAAATCTGAAAAGGGAAATGCAAAGGCTCAATCTAGATATTGTAGGGGTCAGTGAAGCGAATTGGAAAGAAGACAAGGATTTCTGGTCAGATGAGTATCGGGTAATATCAACAGCAGCAGAAAATGGTATAACAGGTGTAGGATTCGTTATGAATGGGAAGGTAGGGCAGAGGCTGTGATACTGTGAACAGTTCAGTGACCGGGTTGTTCTAATCAGAATCGACAGCAGACCAACACCGACAACGATAGTTCTGGTATACATGCCGACGTCGTAAGCTGAAGATGAACAGATAGAGAAAGTGTATGAGGATATTGAAAGGGTAAAGCAGTATGTAAAGGGGGACAAATATCTAATAGTCATGGGCGACTGGAATGCAGTTGTAGGGGAAGGAGTAGAAGAAAAGGTTACAGGAGAATATGGGCTTGGGACAAGGAATGAAAGGGGAGAAAGACTAATTGAGTTCCGTAACAAGTTTCAGCTAGTAATAGCAAATACCCTGTTCAAGAATCACAAGAGGAGGAAGTATACTTGGAAAAGGCCGGGAGATACGGGAAGATTTCAATTAGATTACATCATGGTCAGACAGAGATTCCGAAATCAGATACTGGATTGTAAGGCGTACCCAGGAGCAGATATAGACTCAGATCACAATATAGTAGTGATGAAGAGTACGCTGAAGTTCAAGACATTAGTCAGGAAGAATCAATCCGCAAAGAAGTGGGATGCGGAAGTACTAAGGAATGACGAGATACGTTTGAAGTTCTCTAACGCTATAGATACAGCAATAAGGAATAGCGCATTAGGCAGTACAGTTGAAGAGGAATGGACATCTCTAAAAAAGGGCCATCACAGAAGTTGGGAAGGAAAACATAGGTACAAAGAAGGTAACTGCAAAGAAACCATGGGTAACAGAAGAAATACTTCAGTTGATTGATGAAAGGAGGAAGTACAAACATGTTCCGGCAAAATCAGGAATACAGAAATACATGTCGCTGAGGAATGAAATAAATAGGAAGTGCAGGGAGGCTAAGACGAAATGGCTGCAGGAAAAATGTGAAGACATCGAAAAAGATATGATGGTCGGAAGGACAGACTCAGCATACAGGAAAGTCAAAACAACCTTTGGTGACATTAAATGCAACGGTGGTAACATTAAGAGTGCAACGGGAATTCCACTGTAGAATGCAGAGGAGAGAGCAGATAGGTGGAAAGAATACATTGAAAGCCTCTATGAGGGTGAAGATTTGTCTGATGTGATAGAAGAAGAAACAGGAGTCGATTTAGAAGAGATAGGGGATCCAGTATTAGAATCGGAATTTAAAAGAGCTTTGGAGGACTTACGGTCAAATAAGGCAGAAGGGATGGATAGCATTCCATCAGAATTTCTAAAATCATTGGGGGAAGTGGCAACAAAACGACTATTCACGTTGGTGTGTAGAGTATATGAGTCTGGCGATATACCATCTGACTTTCGGAAAAGCATCATCCACACAATTCCGAAGACGGCAAGAGCTGACAAGTGCAGGAATTATCGCACAATCAGCTTAACAGCTCATGCATCGAAGCTGCTTACAGGAATAATATACAGAAGAATGGGAAAGAAAATTGAGAATGCGCTAGGTGACGATCGGTTTGACTTTAGGAAAAGTAAAGGGACGAGAGAGGCAATTCTGACGTTACGGCTAATAATGGAAGCAAGGCTAAAGAAAAATCAAGACACTTTCATATGATTTGTCGACCTGGAAAAAGCGTTCGATAATATAAAATGGTGCAGCCTGTTCGAGATTCTGAAAAAGGTAGGGGTAAGCTGTAGGGTCATATACAATATGTACAACAGCCAAGAGGGAATAATAAGAGTGGACGATCAAGAACGAAGTGCTCGTATTAAGAAGGGTGTAAGACAAGGCTGTAGCCCTTCGTCCCTACTCTTCAATCTGTACATCGAGGAAGCAATGATAGAAATAAAAGAAAGGTTCAGGAGTGGAATTAAAATACAAGGTGAAAGGATATCAATGATACGATTCGCTGATGACATTGCTATCCTGAGTGAAAGTGAAGAAGAATTAAATGATCTCCTGAACGGAATGAACAGTCTAATGAGTACACAGTATGGTTTGAGAGTAAATCGGAGAAAGACGAAGGTAATGAGAAGTAGTAGAAATGAGAACAGCGAGAAACTTAACATCAGGATTGATGGTCACGAAGTCAATGAAGTTAAGGAATCCTGCTACCTAGGCAGTAAAATAACCAATGACGGACGGAGCAAGGAGAACATCAACAGCAGACTCGCTATGGCAAAAAAGGTATTTCTGGCCTAGAGAACTCTACTAATACCAAATACCGGCCTTAATTTGAGGAAGAAATTTCTGAGGATGTACGTCTGGAGTACAGCATTGTATGGTAGTGAAACATGGACTGTGGGAAAACCAGAACAGAAGAGAATCGAAGCATTTGAGATGTGGTGCTATAGACGAATGTTGAAAATTAGGTTGACTGATAAGGTAAGGAATGAGGAGGTTCTACGCAGAATCGGAGAGGAAAGGAATATGTGGAAAACACTGATAAGGAGAAGGGACATGATGATAGGACATCTGCTAAGACATGAGGGAATGACTTCCATGGTACTAGAGGGAGCTGTAGAGGGCAAAAACTGTAGAGGAAGACAGAGATTGGAATACGTCAAGCAAATGATTGAGGACGTAGGTTGCAAGTGCTACTCTGAGATGAAGAGGTTAGCACAGGAAAGGAATTCGTGGCGGGCCGCATCAAACCAGTCAGCAGACTGATGACCAAAAAAAAAAAAAAAGTTGTAAAATTGTAATATCTGTAAACTGAAACAATTGCTGCTATTGCTGTAAAGTCGAGTGATAATGTTTAGAATAAATAGGAAATCAACTGTCATCAATCTTTAACATACCTTAAAAATCACAAAGAAGTTAAGTTAAAGGAATTTATTTAAAATAAAAGCTATAGAAAGCAGGGACCCACACATCAGCGTGTGAGCCCTCCAGCCCCTTGCCTAGTATCGTACAGAAAGGAGACGCTCTCTAGGTAGCGCTCTCAAGCTCCTCTCCCCGTTGCGCAATTTTGATTCAGGGCTTGACGACATCAACTTTCATCTGGTGTCCGTAGGCAAGGAGATAAGGCGGTAAACATTCAACGTCCACTACATGATTTATTGTTAAATGATCAAACTGCCTGCTTGTACTCACTGCACAAAATATTATTCGAAAGCCAGCCACCATAAAGATCCAACAGACAATAAGAAACAACGCAAATGCTCCCATCAGTGCCTGCTAATTTGGATAACTTTCTGCCTTGTCACACAAGTGATGTCTAGGATGTAAACTCAACGTTAAGGAGTAGCGTTCAATATGAAAAATAGTTAGAGAGTGCGTTGTAGTTTCTCAGCGTTATTTGCTAAAATGAGCAAAGGGGATGCACCTGTTCTCTCTAGCAATTCGCAATCAAACATTTAAGTCAATACTGTGACACATTTGTAGATTATGTGTTCATTTCTTTTATAACCTGTACACTGCCGTCTCTGGGAGTAGGAGGTGGTGCTTCCCTCAGTAGGCAATGTGCTATGAGCTAATAACAAGCCTCTGTTCCAAGTTCCAAGCAAAAGTGTGTAGTCCTGTTCATATGCCAACTTAGTAACAGTGCTAGCGAATGTCCCCCTGGAATTTTGTACGCTGACTTTGGATAGGGGTATCGTTAATACGGGCATCTTGTCGTTCTTAGTGATTTGTTGAAATACTATATCTTAGATATCTGTGACAGTACTGCCACCTTCAGTAAGAATTGTCCTGTATATTCCATGAATTTCAATTTCTTTCAGAGGTTGAAAATTATCATATGCCACCACATTCCTCTCATCGTCTCTCAGAAAGATACTTTCACGTCCTTATGTATATACATTGTAAAAATTCGTGGTTTGACTGGTTTTTTTCTGTTTATCTGTAGGTTCCTAGACAGCTGGCTTTGGTACGTACAATGGTAGCTTCTCTGGTACATGACTGGTTCCATAACTCAATCTTGCTTCTTCTTCATTCATAATTTCTGACAAGTCTGCCTTAATGTGTGGGTAATTTTCTCTCTGTCTCCTTCTGCATTCTTTTTCGTATCCTCTTCTCTTCCATCTACGGCTAATCCTTCTTCTTCTTTGTGGTTCTCTTCATTTCTCCCTTTCCTCTCTTGAGTGCTCACGCCTCTGTCTTGCCATCCTGATTCCGAAAACGTATCACCTTTCTCTCATGATATTTCTATATCGTTCCATTAATCCTCATTTCCTTGCTGACTTGCATGTTCTTTCATTCCTTCTTCTTCCTGTCCAACGGCAACTTCTTATCCGACAATTTCTTCATTTCTGGTTAATAATCAGATTAACTCTTTCCTAATACCTTCCGTGTTCGTTGTTTCGCGTACTGAACATCAAAGGTGTCCATTGTAATCGACCGTGTTCACCTCGCGATCGGTCTTTGCTAACATATCAGTGGCACACTGATCGATTTCCGCATTTTCTCGCCTGCGAAAATTCACGAGTGTATTTGCCTGACGTCTTTGAAGCGAGAGTGACTTTGGCTAATGTCTAGTGTGCCACACATGGCTTTCCGGTTTCGAAGGTAAACAGGGAGCTCTGCTTTAGTCCGTCTCGTTTGGGCTGCTCTGCATTGAAGGTATGATTTGCTAGTGTGTGTCATGATGTAGTAATGAGGTGGCTTCATTAAAATATGCTGAATGAGAGGAAGCAATGCATGAAAGAAGCACTGGGCTCGTATTGACGAAGTGATTATAACACGCATACGGTGGTCCTCTCTATAAGACTATTCTGCAACACACGATAATGTATTTCTTTATTTTAAGACTTCACTAACTATACTGGAACAGTGTGATTGCTTAGGTAAGGCCGTCAAATGAGCATCAGAGTGGAAGCTTCTCTTACGATCGATGTGGGGCAGATTCCGTTCTCTTCATGGGGTGTTTCTAATTCGTGATCGGCTTTATCGAGCAGATATCTCATTCACCAAAAGGTATTGCATTTCATATTTTGTTTCCTTCAGATCAACGTTATAGAACACGTCTTCCCATGAATGTGATGAGATCACAACGTAGACGATGGTAAGTTAATCTGACTGTTGAGCGTAGAAGCCTTATTGATTTTGGGACCAAATAATAACCCTGAATTTGAAAAGAACATTTCGTGTCATTATTGCTTTCCGTTCCATTCATCAATCTAATTCAAACTTATTAAATTACTTTTCGCCAACAGCCTTGCCGCAGTGGTAACTCCGGTTCCCGTAAGATCACAGAAGTGAAGCTCTGTCGGGCTGGGCTAGCACTTGGATGAGTGATCATCTTGTCTGCCGATTGCTGATGGCAAGCGGGGTGCTCTCAGTCCTTGTGAGACAAACTGAGGAGCTACTTGATTGAGAAGTAGCGGCTCCGGTCTCGGAAACTGACGTACTGCCAAGAGAGCGGTGTGCTGACCACATCACCCTCCATATCCGCATCCAGTGACGCCTGTGGACTAAGGATGACACGGCGGCCGGTCGGTACTTTGGGCCTTCATGGCCTGTTCGGGAGTCGTTTAGTTTTTTTAATTACTTTTGCAAAACAGCACCACTAAACGGTCACAGAGCCTGCACTGGTGCCTTATGCACAGTTAAATATTACAGAAATGCTTTCGTGTTTTAATTCGATCCATAGTTCAACTGAATCCACTTCTGCTCAGAGCAGTTTATTCAAATATCAAGTATTTCTTATCATTAATAAATTATTTTCTGATCGTGGAATCTAGGTTTTTCTCGACAGTTTGAGAACAACGGCTGTTTCGTCTTATCGTCATCATGTTTTGTGACAACGTTTGTTAATAGATCACGATAATGTATAGTAGATCATTTCAGATGCCAAGACAATTTGCACTGCATTACGTAATCGTATCTACGACAAATTATTAGTGAAGATAGTTACATCATGTAACAATATCACATCATTTGTATGTTATTCGTTTATTAAGATGCCGTCTTTAATGAGAGCAGTTCAGAGTGGAACTCTAATGTGAACTGCTACCAGCGGCGTCACAACCTATTTATTTTGCGCGGAGAGCATTCTACTTTCCAAAAAATGTTCCTGTGACCCGAATTGTTATGTTTTTTTTTTTTTTTCCTGTAGGGCTGCTTCAGTGCGTTCCTCGTATGACGTGACACATATAAAAAAAAAACAACCAAGGAACTTCATGGAATGTGTGGTCACGGGGACAACTAGAAAATCATTGTGTCACGTTTCCACCTCCACCCATATTACTACGCTTCATTCAGTAGCATATTATGCTAAGGTTCTACGAAACTTCCATGGTACAAACTTCGAGTGCACGAAAATCGTGCGTTTCATTGTATAATGGAGAACAGATTCCTCACGACCCGACGTACAGGAGGCTCTGAAAACCGTGGAGGGCCAAGTAAATAACCAATACATATGAATTCCGTCACCGAAGAAAAGGATTTATGTGGAAGTTCCACTGGCAATCTCATTACTGTCAAACTCGGCGGAGAAGAGCCCTCATTGTCGTTGTTGATTTCGTGCAAAGTGTTGGAACGCACAAATCGTAAACAGAAGCTCGTTTTTTGAATGACGGCCTTAAAGTGCTGTTGCCCGAGGGAATTCAAGAACGGCAAGTATTCCAATACTGCAACCCACATGGTGAAGGCAACAAGTGCCCTGCACGTATTCTGTCCCCATTTAATCTTCTTCGTCTTTCTGTTTTACGCACTACAATGTATCACCGAAGAATTGTATGGCACTTACACTTTAGTAAACAAATTATTTCATTCACCAAAATGTGGTTTCTCATAGCCCCACATTGGATGGCGCTCCGTAGGTAACTGTTGCATAACCTAGTGTTGACGACTGAGACTGTTCTGCGAAGTAAGGGACATGGATTGAAGCCGTCAGTCTTTACAAGGAACGTCTTCAAGCCGTGACATGTATGATTGATTCATTTCCCAGAGAATATTCACTTTCAGAACGAGAGGCACCAAATGCTTTCGTCGAATGTAAAATAAAGAATTTGGCGACATTCCACAGCAACTACGCTTCCTTACCAGCAGCTTAACAGAATGAGAATCTATTAGGATCCTTATCTAAGAATTTGCCGGCCACAGTGGCCGAAAGGTTCTAGTACTTAGAGCCATTTGAACCATCTAGAGATTGTTGGAAAGGTCACATACAAGCAGACCGACATTAAGGTGATTTAGAGAAATGTTAGTAAATACGTTTTGACCAGAAATCCAACCTGTTCGACTATTGCTATTATCTGCAATGTCCTGAGTGAGGGAGAAGAAAACGCTCCAGCGGGCGTCTCTCCAGGAATATTTGGTATCAAAAAATTTAGACCATCAACGTCCTGTGATGTGGAGGCATGACGCTCCTCCCTTAAAAACATTCTCTCTAATCGGACACATTCTATGAATCCAGAGAATATAGAGAAGTACTTGATTATTCACTGCGCTTCGGAATGAGACGTAGATTAGGGTACTGACATATCCTCTTCCTGACGACTGATCGAAGACACACTAAAAGAATAACTTTATTTACAAAACCAAAATTCCATTATAATGTCCTTGGACGAAAATCGACACAACTACATTCAACAGAATTGACACTCTTGTGACGTTGTCTGTGATGTGCCTAGACGACGAACTCTGGAGTCGTGGTAACCCGTCATGTTACTGGGCGAGGTATGCAGCGTGGAGCGCTGAAAAGAAACTGCTAGTACTGCCATCCTGTAGCGCTGAGTCTGAACTGCTGATGCGGGTGGACGGAACTGCTTGTAATGCCAACTTAAGATTTAGGGCGTAACTGACTTAACACGGTCCAGCAGTGTACTAAATAGTCGGACACGGATGGATATCCGCGCGGTGCTGTGATGTCATGTCACATGGCGTAGCAAAATAGTGCTCTGCCGACAGCGCTCTCTGAGCGGCGACAGGCACGCTGGCTGTCGATGAGATTGGAATCTCCAGACGCGATGAATGCGGCGTGTAACTCCGTGGTAAACAGTCCTGGCCATATCTCGGTGTCGACAAGGGTAAACAGTCCTTTTCGCATTCCCTCCTGGGAGGGCGGCTGCCCGTACGGCCCGCGTCGTCTGCAGAGAAATCGATTACCAGATGGATACAACAATTATCTTAGTACCTGCAGCGGAAATAGGCATTGTACTTAACACATCTTACGGAAATCAATTTTCTTTTATTGACACGGTATATATGTAAAAATTAAATAATGTAACATGCACGTTCTCGATGTATTTTTCACGTGACTGGTACGTTTAAATGTACTTTATGATAATACTGACTGACATG
Organism: Schistocerca americana; assembly: GCF_021461395.2. Classification (NCBI taxonomy): domain Eukaryota; kingdom Metazoa; phylum Arthropoda; class Insecta; order Orthoptera; family Acrididae; genus Schistocerca; species Schistocerca americana. Next base: position 627,063,847 of record NC_060122.1, read on the forward strand.
AAGGTCATTTGGAGAAATGTTAGTAAATACGTTTTGAAAAAAAAATCAAACCTGTTGGACTATTGCTAATATCTGGAATGTCCTGAGTGAGCGATAAGAAAACGCTCCAGCGGACGTCTCTCCAGGAATATTCGGTATCAAAAAATTTAGACAGTTATGGTTAATTCAGAAGTTGATTTCAAACGAAATTTCAAAGTGTCGAGTCGGGCTACCCAACCCTTTGGTACTTCTAATGGCCTGTTCCGGACGGACTAAGTTACAGACAGATTGATCCCCATGAAATCAGATATGAACATGAATCTGTCACACAACCGATTCACTTGCGAAGTAAGTGAATCCTAAGCGTTAGTTCTCAATAACTCCTTGAGGATCAATAACTGGAGGTGGACAGCTGGCTACTAAATTGAAAGTCTGGGTTCACAGTAACCACATTTTTATTTACTCTTCACGAGCACACACATGAAAAAAGGGAAAAATAAACAAAAATTACAGATATGAATAGTAATAATAAGAAACAAAAACAAAAGTTATTACAAATATTGAACACTGAAACTACACTCCTGGAAATGGAAAAAAGAACACATTGACACCGGTGTGTCAGACCCACCATACTTGCTCCGGACACTGCGAGAGGGCTGTACAAGCAATGATCACACGCACGGCACAGCGGGCACACCAGGAACCGCGGTGTTGGCCGTCGAATGGCGCTAGCTGCGCAGCATTTGTGCACCGCCGCCGTCAGTGTCAGCCAGTTTGCCGTGGCATACGGAGCTCCATCGCAGTCTTTAACACTGGTAGCATGCCGCGACAGCGTGGACGTGAACCGTATGTGCAGTTGACGGACTTTGAGCGAGGGCGTATAGTGGGCATGCGGGAGGCCGGGTGGACGAACCACCGAATTGCTCAACACGTGGGGCGTGAGATCTCCACAGTACATCGATGTTATCGCCAGTGGTCGGCGGAAGGTGCACGTGCCCGTCGACCTGGGACCGGACCGCAGCGACGCACGGATGCACGCCAAGACCGTAGGATCCTACGCAGTGGCGTAGGGGACCGCACCGCCACTTCCCAACAAATTAGGGACACTGTTGCTCCTTGGGTATCGGCGAGGACCATTCGCAACCGTCTCCATGAAGCTGGGCTACGGTCCCGCACACCGTTAGGCCGTCTTCCGCTCACGCCCCAACATCGTGCAATCCGCCTCCAGTGGTGTCGCGACAGGCGTGAACGGAGGGACGAATGGAGACGTGTCGTCTTCAGCGATCAGAGTTGCTTCTGCCTTGGTGCCAATGATGGTCGTATGCGTGTTTGGCGCCGTGCAGGTGAGCGCCACAATGAGGACTGCATACGACCGAGGCACACAGGGCCAACACCCGGCATCATGGTGTGGGGAGCGATCTCCTACACTGGCCGTACACCACTGGTGATCGTCGAGGGGACACTGAATAGTGCACGGTACATCCAAACCGTCATCGAACCCATCGTTCTACCATTCCTAGACCGGCAAGGGAACTTGCTGTTCCAACAGGACAATGCACGTCCGCATGTATCCCGTGCCACCCAACGTGCTCTAGAAGGTGTAAGTCAACTACCCTGGCCAGCAAGATCTCCGGATCTGTCCCCCATTGACCATGTTTGGGACTGGATGAAGCGTCGTTTCACGCGGTCTGCACGTCCAGCACGAACGCTGGTCCAACTGAGGCGCCAGGTGGAGATGGCATGGCAAGCCGTTCCACAGGACTACATCCAGCATCTCTACGATCGTCTCCATGGGAGAATAGCAGCCTGCATTGCTGCGAAAGGTGGATATACACTGTACTAGTGCCGACATTGTGCATGCTCTGTTGCCTGTGTCTATGTGCCTGTGGTTCTGTCAGTGTGATCATGTGATGTATCTGACCCCAGGAATGTGTCAATAAAGTTTCCCCTTCCTGGGACAATGAATTCACGGTGTTCTTATTTCAATTTCCAGGAGTGTATTTAATCTTGGTTGACAAGGCCTGCAAGGGGTAAGTAAGCCGTCATCTCAACATTAGTTCTCCAGAATTCATAAATACTGTTATATGTTCAATAATGTTCCGATTACGCCAAGAATCAAGGTGTAGATTCAATATGAAAATGTCTAAGCCAGTTGAGTTATGGGTGAACCCTACGCTGTAATGCTAGACTGAATTGAGCATCCTAACCATATTCAGTACGAAATTAATCTAAAACAGCTAATCACGATTCTCCCGCCGTAACATGTGCCGCGAGCTACACTTAGCAGAGTCAGTGACTCATGGAGACAAGACCTGCAAGTGTTGGGTCCTGCTAGCTGCAGCAGGAATTCTTGCCTCAGCTCCAAGCTCTCAGCTAGGTCTATCTTTTTGCACATCTCCTCCAAGAGTGTACCAAAAGTTATTACAATTCTACACTGCTTCGCACAAAGTTTGCGCAAATGATCTTCAACCAATGGGAACAACGCGGCCAATGATTAACAGTCAGTATTTTATAAACAGTTTTTCAACACTCCTCCTATCAAGTATTTTTTAAGATAATGAACTGCCTCTCCACATTACATTGCAGTCGCGTGCAGTAGCTTCCACATTTTACCAGAAGTCCATCATAAGGTGGAGGAGAATTTTTTTAAAAAATGACTGCCCCATATGAAAGCAGTGATATGGCTATCTTTTGACACGTACAATTTCCCTCAGTTTCCTCGGAAGGCTTGTCGGCGAAAACTCGTCACCAGAATGTCCTTTGAGTAGAGATTCTGACTCGAAAAGTATTTTCGTTCACGTTGGCCCAGATTTACGCCATTGCCTCACAGACTGAGCTTTATAGAAGAAGTCCCCGACACCCTACCGCGGAGGCTACATTCTAAAGAATTGTTTGCACGCGTCTCATCAGTGTTATAGCAGACAGTAGAGTAATTTGACGTAGTTTACTTGCTGGCAAACAATCAGGAAACTACCACGTGCTCCCAGTTGCTCATCTCTCAGAAGTCACGTTTACCCTCTCTGCTGGACCTCACCACGATTCTACAGAGTAGTTCAACTCATTAAACAGAGGAAACGAACCTAAACATACAGCTTGAAAACTGAACTGATATGCGTTTTATTGGCATAATCTTTGTAATAAATGACATTCTCCAGGATATCAACACACATATATGAGCTGGTACAACTCTTATACGGATTTTCATAAATTGGTGTAATGGCGGTGATGTAAGAAATATATCAGTTCAACCTTGACTTACATGTTTCAGAATCGTTGTTTTCTGTTAAATATTCAATATAATGTTTCCGTGATTATACGTATTTTCTTAAATATTTTGCCAATTTTCGATACACAAATATGTATACATTTTGCGTGTTGATATTACATAAATATCTGGGCTCTAATTATCATTCGAAATCTGGGCAGAGACTATGGGAAGAGTACCATCACAGATCGAAATGAACAATTTCCTGGAAGCTGGACTGAGATATTAAATTGCAGTGCATCATTTACTGCCCATACCATACCACATGGTACAGAGACTTGCATGGTGCAGAACCAAAGTCAAATCGGACGTTGGGTGATGTTCAGCGAGCATTCTCGCTTCTGTTAGTGGACGTCAGATCGACGCAAACGTATACATAGAGGATTCTGTGAAAGGTCTCAAGGTACAGCGACTTTCTGAATCCATACATCTCCAAATGATACAGTAGTAATATGCGACGGTACTGTTTACCTAAATGGACTGGTTTGGTATGTAAAGGGAGGCCGAATACTCTGCAGTATGCTGTTATTCCCTTCACGAACTGAGTACGAAGTGGTAGGGTAATGCAAGATGCCGCACTGCAGTTCACGTCATAAATGCCTTGAGGAAGATGTGAATTGTCGGATGGGCTGCCCAGATAACTGATTTGTTTCCCATAAAGCATTACGAGCTGAGAAGACATGCTCTCATACAAGCCTCCACACAACAATCTCCATTGATTTTCTCAATGAAGCAATCAGGAACTGTTTCACTCCTATCACAACGAATCCAATAGTGTATTCGTGACTATGTCGATCACATCTCATACTTAAGTGGTCATCGCATCTCATACTTAAGTTGGTCATCAGTTCCCTTCTGTCTCACCTAAGTGAAGACATCAATTCGGTCACAGAAGATACAGACAGTATCAAAACAAACAGGCTGCAAAACATGGCGACTCACCTGCTCCTGCCATCTCGAAGCCAGAGTGCCTCTACAAGCAGCAGCCAGAAACTTCACTGCGACATTGTTCAGAGAACAGAGACTGTTGATATACTCTTTGTGACACACTACTGAAATCTTGCTGCTCTCTATTATACTGTACCATGGGTTGCTATATGGACTACTACTTGCTGAGCAGATAACGACTTCAAGATTTATGGACCCTCTGATACTATTCTTTTACCATCAAAGTTGTTCAATCGCGTATGCCCAGCTGGTTGAGACTTTGTGCTCTGTGACTTCCTTGTTTGGTTTGTGTACTGTAACTTCTGTACGTGGTGTTTAATTGTGACTTTGTAAAAGTTTTACACATTCATACACATTGTGTACATCGGCAATACAGTTCAATAAAGCGGGTCAATAATATACACCTGTCGTACAGAGCTGATTACTTACCAGGAGATTGAGAATTATCTATTTGTCCCTGATGTACAGGCCGCCATGCGAAGCAGGTAGATGGTGCAGGCCAATACTACAACAACACAATACACCTGTGATGCAGGGCAGCCTACGTATAAGCGCCCAGAAAACTGTTTCTTGTCCCAGACATGTTACCTACTTGGCAAAACAAACTGGTCTGGCAATGTGACATTGTTTCCACACAACATGTCTGTCATGCAGGACAACCTAAACACCAAGGGCTGGAAAAATACATTATGATCCCTACCTCTGCTCATATTGGAGCTAAGAGGAATGTTTCCTGAAAGTTTGGCCGTACCTTTTTGTAACACCCTGTATACTCAAAAGTGCCAGTACTCATGAGGCTTCCTGTTTCTGTGCCATATTTGGCTGAAATCAATCCAGTGGTTTGGGAGAAAAATATCCACACACACATAATAAACTTTGGTGTATATATAGGAGACAAATAACAGTAATGGTGATGGTGAACAGTGATATGTGATTTGAGGTGGTGAATGTAGATTCTTTGGTAGCCAGAGTATAAACATGATATTAAATGTTAACGGTAGATATCTACCTAGCTGTAAAAACTGTTTTACAATGAGTAGTTCTAAGGTAACATTCGTTCTCTACATGTTCACTCCCCTACATGGTAACGTTTCCCCAACGAAGAGTGACTTGGCAGAGATGTCGGTTGCAGACGCCTGCATTTAGACTGGTCAGGACATGTTCCACTATGAAAATCAACTTAGTGTCATTCAGTAAATGTCCACCACGCAATAGTTTTTCCATTTGAGGAAAGAAGAAGGCATTACTGAATGGTCTGTCAGAAGAAATTGGGTGGCGGGGCAAAATTTGATAGCACAATTTGTGAGTGAGCAAAGGAATTGTCGTGGTAAAGAAAAAATTAAAAAATCTTTCGACCGATATCCGAAACACTTTACCTTGGCAGGTTCCTGAAACTTTGCCTCAAAACAATGCTCCTATGACAGTTAGTCCCTGTTAACGCCACGTCACTGCAGTCACAAACAAAATTCAAAATCACTTGCCTGGTAATAGATGGATTTTCGCATTCTTCGGCAATGGTGAATCCACATCTCTCCACAGTGTGCTTTGCTCCTTTGTCTCCAGGTCATAGTGACACAGCAAGCACTTGACCATGATATTTAGGCAGCTAAAGACACTACATTGAGTGGCCTGAAACAGCTGCAATACTTCCGCTGCTTACTACTCAATTCGGCGGAGTTTTACAATCTGTCGATCTGGAAAAAAACATTCGTCATGTAAAATGGTGAAAGATGTTCCAAATTCTGGGAAAAACAGCAGTAAGGGCAAGACATATAAAATATAATACGTCTAGGATGCAAGAGGGAACAATAAGACTGGAAAACTAAGAGCGAAGTGCTCGGAATGAAATGGGTGTAAGACATGCCCCCACAGTTTAACGTATGCACCGAAGAAGGAAAGATGGGCATAAAAAATGTTCAAGAATAATTCTAAAATTCAAAGTGACCGGATATCAGTCATAAGATTCGGCGATGACATACCTGTCGCAGGGAAGGGGAGTGTGAATTGCAGGATCTGTTGAATGTAATGAACAGTCTAATGCAAGCAGAGTATGGATTGAGAGTAAACAGAAGAAAGACGAAAGTAATAAGAAGAAGTGGAGATGAAAAAGTGAGAAGCTTAACATCATAAAAGCTGATCACCAAGGAGACTACATTAAAGAATTCTGGTACATTGCAAGCAAAACAACCCATGATTGACGAAGAGAGAAGGACATAAAAACAGACCAGCACAAGCAAAAAGGGAATTCATGGCCGAAAGCAGCATGTTATTATAAAACATAGGCGTTAATTAGAGGAAGAAATTTTTGGGAACATATGGTAGTGAATAATGGATTGCGAAAAAAACAAAACAGATGAGAATCGAAGCGCGATATAGAAGAATGCTGGAAATTAAGTGTACTGATAATGTAAGGAATGTGGAGAAAACGACACATGGAAAACACTGACAAGAAAAAGAGACAGGATGATAGGACACATCAGTGACTAAGTTCAGTGGTACTAGAGGAATCTGTAGAGGAAGACAGTTAAGGACACAAATTAATGTAGAAAAGAACTATGTAGTTTCACAAAATGAAACATTTACTACTTATCAACATAGCCCCTACCAATATTACTGCACTTGTCCCAAAATTAAGTAGTTTTTTTATACGAGATGCACAAAATTCTTTTACTTGTTGTCTGAGCCACTTTCCCTAAATCGCTCCAGGCAAATGCCGGGATGTTTCCTTTCAAAGGGCACGACCGACTTCCTTCCCCCTCCTTCCCTAATACGATGAGATCGATGACCCCGCTGTCTGGTCTCCTCCCCGAAAACAACTCAACCCCAACCCACAAAGTCCTTGACCTCCTCATTGTTCTAGACCGAATTCCCATGAATGTCTCTGTGAGTGGACCAAAGAAATGAAAATTTGAGGGTGCCTAATGTTTTCTTTTAGTAGGATGAGGTAGAATCACTCAGTTTATTTTGCATTGGTTAATTTGGTCAGCTGGATATCGTGACGGGCAGCATTGACATGTGCAATATCACGCCTCCCTTTTAAGATCCGAGAAGTATTTCTGTCAGTGCTATCTTTACTTTGTTCATCACCACGTCTGCGTAGTAGGTTATTTTCATTGTACCCCGATCTTTCAGACAAAAAAAAATGGTTCAAATGGCTCTGAGCAGTATGGGACTTAACTCCTAAGGTCATCAGTCCCCTAGAACTTAGAACTACTTAAACCTAACTAACCTAAGGGCATCACAAACATCCATGCCCGAGGCAGGATTCGAACCTGCGACCGTAGCGGTCGCGCGGTTCCAGACTGTAGCGCCTTTAACCGCTTGGCCATCACGGCCGGCTCTTTCAGACACTCATGAAAGACTACACATTGGGCATCCCAGAAGTCGGTGAACGTGACTTTTCCCTCTGATGCCTCCGAGTTTCTTTCGTACAGGTGGTCTCATGTGCTTTCATTCCATACTTTGTTTTTTAGACTCTGCTTCAAAATGGTGAACCCAACTTTCATCCAGTGTTGAAATTTTGTTTAGGAGGGGTCATCTTCATAACATTCTTTGAAGTCTATACACTCTTCGAGTCTTGTTTCCTTGCGTTGTTGCGTTGATTGCTTCGGGAACCACCTTCCGCAAGTTTCGGTGCACTTGAGATGAACTGTGCCAACATTTACTAATACTGTTTACGATATGAATTTAACTCTAACATGTCGGTCTTCTTGAATAATGTCGTTAACGTGGGTTCCAAGCGAAGAATTCGACACTTCAGCTGGCCCGTCAGGACATAGTTCATCAGTCTCTGAGCATGTTAATATGTTTTTCCTACTTATAAAAGTTTCCACGGTTCATCGAACATTCACCATCGCGTAAATTTATTCGAGAAAAGGCTTCAGCAGTGTTTTCCCTTTGAGAAAGCAAAGGAAAGATCAATGAATGTTGATGAAGTAATGTGGAAACTTCAAGCAAATATGCCATCGCTAAATGCAATGTTGAGGTTATAATCCACACACTATAAAAATATAAGAATTGTAAAGCCGGTGTTTCGATATGGCAACAGAAAACGACAGTAGCGCTCCGAGAGGCCTGACAGAGAGCCTAGAATTTGGGGACGTTTGGGGTGATAATCTCTAGTCTTTCTTTGCGAAATACGAGTACAAGATAATAATATTTTCCATTTATACTTTATGGGTCTGGTACTCTGGTGGTAAACTTTATTTATTTGTAAAACCCAATACTGCAGGTTCCACCGTGTGGCAATTATCAAGTGGAATTCGTGTTCCTGATTACAGCCTTATTGCCTGTATTGCACTCTTTGAATTGCACTGTAAATATATTGCTCGCATTCTGCTTAATTTTTTCTGTCATATGTAATACTGGGTTGTGTAAATTATTCCATATTTGTTTTTGTTTCATATGAGAAGACGCTCATTTCGTCGTATGACATTCTGTGGACTAATGTCTATTTGTTACTACTTACGACTCCGTGTGTGAACCACTCAACTTAAATGAATTGTTAAGCGTATTAATCCCGTCCGTTTTTGCACCTTCGCATTTAATGGTTCCCACAGTAATAGTCATTGCCTTCTGCTAAAATTTTTTGTTGTAGAACGTGTTAATGACGCCTGAAAACATTTGCGTAATCACTGTCGCACTTTTTGCATTTGCAGCGACGAGTCCTCCAATCAGTAAGACTACAAGACCTACTCATTTACATCTACCCCCATACTCTACAAACCGCTGAAAATACATGGCACTCAGTAGCAAGAATCAAAGTCATTCAAAGTAGAATTACGTACTCATTCCGTGACAAGATGTAAGAAAGCTGAATACCATATCTGTCGAAACCTTCTAACAAGGAATTTTCTATTAAATGCAAGTAATTACGAAAAACGGTCACGAGCATAAGTGACTTACAATAAAAGAAGTTTACATGGTTCAAATGGTTCAAATGGCTCTGAGCACTATGGGACTCAACTGCTGAGGTCATTAGTCCCCTAGAACTTAGAACTAGTTAAACCTAACTAGCCTAAGGACATCACACACATCCATGCCCGAGGCAGGATTCGAACCTGCGACCGTAGCGGTCTCGCGGTTCCAGACTGCAGCGCCAGAACCGCGCGGCCACTTCGGCCGGCCGAAGTTTACATAAAACGCATTTCAATCGAGCAGTTCGTACACGGTTTCCTAAGTAGTAACAATTATACCGAAGTCCACAATACACCATGCAACGAAATCAGTTTTATATGAAACAAAAATAAATATGGAATCGTTTAGCTCACCTACTATTACGAATGTGAGAAAATTGCGACTAGAATATGGGCAACGTACAGTGAGGGGAAAAAAAATCACAATAGCGACAAGGAGTAGAGCGATGGAAACGAAATTTTGTAACTGTGTTTCTACAGCTGATAGATGATGTCTGTTCCAATTTCGCGCCAGTCGCATAAGAGTGAGGAGTGGACGTTATTCAAGAATGTCTGTAAGGTGTCAAAGACGCCATTATCGACACCTCACTGCGTTTGAATGAGGTCGTGTAATAGGCTAGAGGAGAAGTTCGATGTTCCTCCTGCGATATTACGGAAAGACGACGTTCCTCCTGCTATACTACAGAAATACTTAGCAGGAATGTAGCCACTGTATGTGGTTGCTGGCAGCGGTGGTGACGGGAATGCATGGTCGCAAGAAGACCGAGCTACAAACGGCCACGTGCCACTACCGAGAGGAAAGACCATCGTGTTCGGCAAATGGTTCTGGCGCATCGCACTCCATCCGAGCAGCAGCCAATCAACGGACTGTAAAAGAATCGGTTACATCAGTGACAGCTCCGAGCCATACGCCCTGTAGCGTGCATTCCGCTAATCACAAACCAAAGCCATTTGCTTCCTAATTGGTCTCAAGCGAAAGCTCATTGGAGAGGAGGGTGAAGGCCTGTTGTATTTTCTTATGTAGGTTTTATTCAGCCTAGGTGCCGGTGATGGCAGTGTGTTGGTTGGAGGAGGCCTTTTGAGTGCCTGCAACCTACCTGTCTGCCTGCTAGACGCAATGAACCTACACCTGGAGTTAGGGTGTGGGGTGGGATTTCGTAATACTGCAGGAGCACTCTCGTGCTTATCCCACGCACCCTGATTGCAAATCTGTACGTCAGTCTGGTGATTCGACCTGTTGTGCTGCCATGTGAACAGCATTCCAGGGGTTGTTTTCTAACAGCATAACGTTCGCCCACATTCCGTTTGCCTTAACCCAACGTGCTCTACAGAGTATCGACATATTTCCTTGCCGTGTTCGATTACCAGGTCGGTCCCCAATCAGAGCTTCATATGACGATTTCCTTGCCGTGTTCGATTACCAGGTCGGTCCCCAATCAGAACATCATATGACTACCCCAGTGACAGCCACGAAGAGCAGTAAGCGTCCCTGTATTGATCGACCAAGTGCAACAGTCATGGAACTTTTTCCACTAACTGACATCCGGCACCTCAATGCACAAAAGTTTACATGCTTGTATTCAGCATTCTGGCGGTTACACCTGATATTAATGAACCAGAATTTCATATCTGCAGTTGTATATCTCGCGCTTACAGTAACCTGTGATCTTACAATGTTAATCACTTAAATATTTTACCCAGACAAATATATTTGCTAAATTTCTTTACTTTACATTAATTATTCTTTGATGTTACGTTCTTTTCCGTCAGTGTATTTATAACGCAATCCAAAGACTGCAGTACGCACGAGAGGTCGTATTCAGAAGCACAATGTGATGAAACAATTTCTGTTAAGAAACTTCCTGGCAGATTAAAACTGTGTGCCCGACCAAGACTCGAACTCGGGACCTTTGCCTTTCGCGGGCAAGTGCTCTACCATCTGAGCTACCGAAGCACGACTCACGGCCGGTACTCACAGCTTTACTTCTGCCAGTACCTCGTCTCCTACCTTCCAAACTTTACAGAAGCTCTCCTGCGAACCTTGCAGAACTAGCACTCCTGAAAGAAAGGATATTGCGGAGACATGGCTTAGCCACAGCCTGGGGGATGTTTCCAGAATGAGATTTTCACTCTGCAGCGGAGTGTGCGCTGATATGAAACTTCCTGGCAGATTAAAACTGTGTGCCCGACCGAGACTCGAACTCGGGACCTTTGCCTTTCGCGGGCAAGTGCTCTACCAACTGAGTACCGGGCGTGAGTCGTGCTTCGGTAGCTCAGTTGGTAGAGCACTTGCCCGCGAAAGGCAAAGGTCCCGAGTTCGAGTCTCGGTCGGGCACACAGTTTTAATCTGCCAGGAAGTTTCATATCAGCGCACACTCCGCTGCAGAGTGAAAATCTCATTCTGGAATTTCTGTTAACTACGAAACGAAAACGAACATGGAATAACAAAACAGCCAATAACAAAGCGACATGGATTGATAAACCTGCAGCGCCCCAAGTGGCCTTGCAGTGCACCATGGTTGTGTTCCCGGATGTCACCAAGTGTTTCACACCCTTAGTATAAAGGGAATCATTCTTATCCGTCAGCTGTTTTCAGCTCATCCCAGTGATGTCAACTTACTGTCATGAAAGTACAACCCTGGTTCTCCGAACTGTTTCATTTTTACATCTGTCTGTCTCTGTAATTATTGAGTATCCTTTGTACTTCGTCTTTTCCACGGAAAAGCTTCAGCGCACACGTGCGTTAAAACTCAAAGCGCGGCTGCAAGGTGAAAAGTATTTACTCTTTCTGGGAAACTAGTTGCCGTGGCATTGATCCTGTTAGCACTGTTACAGCGTCTTCGCCACTCGTTTCCCGGCAACAGACGCAGGCGGAGTGGCTCGCTAAACCGCTCCGCAGCTGTTCCCGCGCTGCTGGGAGAGGGCGGGCGCCGTTGTGCTGCGCTTTTTCCGGTCTAGTTGGCCGGCGGCGTCTTCATTTAGAGCTCGCGCAGTAGTTGCAGCGAATTGAGCTGCCCGCGTCTGCCCGTGGCTGCCTGCGTCCTATACCCGGAAACCGTGGCTGCGCTAATTGACAGAGTCGCACAGCAGGTGCCACCTAGCGCCAAGCAGGGAACCGCTTTGTGGAAGACGCTCTGCAGGTTTTAAAGTCTCGCCAACTTGTGGGGCTTAATTTGCGTTGCAGCAAAGCTTCTGCAAAGCCGGTAGCAGGTGTGTGAATCTACTATTTCTGGCAGAATGCGGTGCGGGTCTTAATTTTATGAGCAAATATCAAACTTACTTCACTACATAGAGTTTTGATAACAGGTGTAGCCGATACATTACTATTTGATAAGTAGTATAATTTTATTAACAACTATTATTACGTCTCACCTTTAGCTATGATAATGAATACAGACCAAAGCAATGAATTAAAATTTGTACCAATGCCAGAATTCGAGCCCATGTCTCCTGCTCAGTAGGCTCATGAACTAACCAGCACCTCACCCTGGCACTACAGTTAACATAGCTGCACAGATTACCGTAGTATGTCTTCCTCCTTAATACAAAAACCTAATTCACGCCTCTGTGATACTGGTGCGAGTTAAGAAGGGCAATATCAAAATGGACTGTGAAGTCAATTAGAGTTTTTATTAGGGAGGGAGATGTACCAGGGTAATCCACGCAGCTGTTATACAGCGTGGACCATTTTAATCGATAATGGGGAATAACTTGGGATACTGATGAGACACGGCAAAATGTTTTAGATAAAAGTTGTAGGTGGTAAAGAGGGTCAGTATCGCTACTTGTCGCCGTGACCTTGAAAGTTATTTTCAAGGTGATTTGGAGGTTAAAGTGATTTTTTTAAATGGAAAGCCTGATATTTGACTTAAGATTTGAAAATATCAGCAAATATTGCTTATAAACTGATGTATTATCCACGGTCATGGTAAGGTTTGATGATGGTCAAATAAGCAAGTATGTTTTTAGTTCTAGTAGGGATTAACTCGGAGAGGGGCACAGCAAAATATAATCTTTGGTAAAATTCGGAAGGGACTAACGGGTCGTGTATAATTACCAATAACAATGATCTTAAAGGTAATTATCGAAGACGATTCGAAAGCTGAGTTTTGTTCAATGGAAACGTATTTGGAAAGGGCGAAGAGAGACTTGAATTTTAAGTTTTGATTAACATTTTTACTTGGAAAAAGAGATGAAATCCAACGTATAATTGCCAGTTTAGCACATGCAAAACAAAAGAAACGTAAATAAAAAGTAGATCATTGATTTACAAGTCGATGAGTGAGTCCCCTCGCCTCTCAATCCTTGGGATGCCTCTTCTCATTTGTATCCACCATCTGTTCCGAGTTAATCCCTACTGGAACTAAAAGCATATTTGCTTATTTGAGCTTCATTCAGCCTTGCCATGACACAGAGTAATGTATTATTTTATACGTAAAATCTGCCGCTCTTTCCAAATCATAAATCAAATATTAGGTTCTCATTTTTAAAAAATGACTTTAACCTCAAAATCATTTCGAAAATCACTTTCAAGGTCATTAATAACAATGCGTTAATAACAATGCGTGATCCTCTGTGCCACCTACAATTTTTACCTAAAACCTTTTGATGTGTCTGTGTCGTCTCTATGCCGAGTTATTCCCCATTACGGATTAAAATGATCCGCCCTGTATATGAAAGCACGGTGTCTCTTCTTTCGGACACAGCTGTGAAACGTATTATGGAATTTGAAGGTTTGAAGGTAGGAAGGGGGGAGGGGGGACGGACGATTGGAGAAAGGAAAGAAAAAAGAAGAAACTATTGATGTTAGCAGCATCGTGACTTCAAGAGGAATCATGGTATCATCGGCCACAACCGAAAATATGTGTTGAACGAGGATTCTAACCTGGAATCTCCTGTTTAACTTGGCGGTTGCGTTAACCACTGTGCCTCCGGGACAATGTGTTTATCTTTATAGTGCTGATTACGTCAGCACGCCTCTTGGCCGACTCCCGTGTAAAGTCCCGATGCTGCTGGCTTCACTATTTCCTTCCCTTTCCTTCCTCCGCCGGCCGAAGTGGCCGTGCGGTTAAAGGCGCTGCAGTCTGGAACCGCAAGACTGCTACGGTCGCAGGTTCGAATCCTGCCTCGGGCATGGATGTTTGTGATGTCCTTAGGTTGGTTAGGTTTAACTAGTTCTAAGTTCTAGGGGACTAATGACCTCAGCAGTTGAGTCCCATAGTGCTCAGAGCCATTTGAACCTTTCCTTCCTCCCCCATCCCCCCCTCCCCCCACTCTACCTAAAATTAACATACCATACATCCGCGATAACAGTAGCGCCAGGGTAGTGCAGTGGTTAGCTAATATGCCTAGTGAGCCACAGACCTGAGCTCGAATCATGGCCGTGATACAAATTTTAAGTCATTTCTTCTGTTTGTATTCTTTACCAATGTATTTTGCACTGACACTTTTGAAGCCAGATCTGTGTGCAACTCAACGACTGCAATTTGAGTTTCGCCGTGCGCATTTCGCCTATTGATAAGTGGCAAGCAATAGCTTGACCGACACATTTCATCATTCATTATTATAATCCGCTCTAATTCATTTAGTTTTAGTTTCATTGAAGCTACTTGTTGTAAACTCGGATTTATTGAAAGCCGTACTACGTTACTGGAGAGATTAGGACATCGTTCAACATCTTCGTATTAAAGTCTTACATGTCCCCAGCTACATGCTGTAGTTTCATGGGATCTTTCGGTAACTCTCATGCAATGAGAGTCGCAATACGTGCTGTCACCGGAGGAGCTTCTAGTCCTCAGCTGGGTGAGGTGCCGCTCTGCGCTGAAGAGCGGGCACCCTATGTGGGCTAAGTCCAGGTACTAGAAGGTTTGGTGCGGCCGAGTGTATAAGCCCCTTACAGCAGCATTGTCTGAGTTTTGGCACACCGCCCGTGGAGAGTCCAGAGCGGTCAGAGAGCCTTATTTTGCAGGAGGTGCAGCCCAGTGCCTTCCCAGAGGACTAGATTACAGGCCTGGAGATCACTTCATTTCGGACGACGCGATGAACCCCGATACCCGGTGCAACCAGGAGTAACTGTTATAAAAGGAATTTATATTCAAGCTGCAAAGTAATTCCCAGAAGCAAGAGGCGTGAGGTGACGACCACCCTGTGGAATTGTGAGAAACGACATGTCCAAACCTTGACACGGGACAGTTTGTTGCAAAGTTAGAACGAGACTCCTTCCTGGTAGAGAGTAATAATTTAGCAGAGGGGCGGAGCAGAGCGCTGGCTTCCAGAAAAACCAAAACATAAAGTTAGAGGGCTGGTCAGAGAAAGAATTCGAAAGTAGAGAAGGGGGCGTCCGAAAACTCGTTTATGACTGAGTCCTACTAAGTTATAAACTGTTACTGTTACTATTTAAAAAGAGTCGTAGGTTGCAAAAATTGGTTCAAATGGCTCTGAGCACTATGAGACCTAACTTCTGAGGTCATCAGTCGCCTAGAACTTAGAACTAATTAAACCTAACTAACCTAAGGACATCACACACCCATGCCCGAGGCAGGATTCGAACCTGCGACCGTAGTGGTCGCTCGGTTCTAGACTGTAGCGCCTAGAAACGCACGGCCACTCCGGCCGGCCGTAGGTTGTACAATGTTCTCTATTAACTTAAGAAAGACGCGTTTCACCCGGATAGGGCAGTATCAGGTTATGTTAAAAAACGAGAAGTTTTCTGCCAAAATGCATTATTCAATAAGCTGTGCTTTCAGAGAACAAATTCTGATTTTGTAACATAACCTCATGATGCTCTATCAGGGCGAAACGCGTCGTCCTTGGATTAATAGAGAAGATTGTGCAACGTACGTATGTTTTTTAAAGGGTAACAATACGACTGCTTTACCACCACGCCGAGATGGAATGGAATAATTTTTTAAAAAGTGTTGGTTTATTGATAGCTTTGCCATCGGGTAGCGTTTTGTGAAATCGTCTGAGTGGCTCTCCAAATGGCGCACCGACTGTAAGGGCGAGTTGGGCTGGTAACGAAAGGATAGATACTGGTTCTCTTCTGACTAGTGAAATCTTGCCCGGGTGCCGACGGAACAGACATCTTTACGGAGAATCTACGTGGGCTTCCTCTCTACTTAGCAGCATCTCATGACTTTTGCTCCACTTCGGGCAAAGCCCGGTAAGATGCCGCCGCGAGCATAAGCAAACGTATGAAGAGACTCAGAAGAAGATGATGATTGATTTGAGCGGTGGTTTCGGCTTATTCCGTGAAAGAGTATGTATGCATTAGATAAGCAACCATTCGTAGTAATCATATAATCACTGATCAGATATTGCGATTTAATAGCTGTACAGACGGTTTTTGAGGCGATAAACTCGTGTTGGCAGTTGTATTCTGGTCGTTGCCAAGACTTCAGCATTTCTCATCTTCAGTAATCGATTGAATCTTGTACTTGCGTTTTTTGATCTTCAATCAGAACACTTGACGTCAATCATGCCCATGTCTTCTAACCACCAGTTTAATAAATTAATTTGATTTGGGATCCTGTTCAACTTTTGGCACTAATGAAATACGAGGTGCGGTCAGTAAGCAATAAAAGACATTTTTTTCTCGCCCAGTTTCTGTTTAAAAAGTGAGGAATTTGTTGTGGGACATCGTGGAGTATTCCCGCCTCGGCAACTGTGGTTTCATGAAGTTCTGGTAAGTGGTGTTTGTTTACGTAGCCTTCTAAGTGGCGACCGTAACGGAGCTGCGTCCCAAGAAGAGGGCTGTCATTGAGTTTTTAGGCGGAAAATCAGAGCATCGCATATATTCATAGGTGATTGCAGAATATCTATGAATACTACGTAGTAAAAAAAAAAGAGCACGGTGAATCATTGGACGAGGTACTTGTCGTCATCACAAAAGGGTCGCGTAAACCTGTCCGATGTCCGGAGTGCCGGCAGGCCCCACACAACTGTGGCTCTTGCGAAGTTGGGACGTGTGGATACTCCCATTCGAGATGATCGACAGATCACAGTGAAACTTCTACCTGCTCAACTGGACGTCTCTGATATTAGCTGCGACACACTCGTCCACCAGTGGATGCTCAAAGGTGTGTTCCTGCTGGGTTCAAATTCAAATGGCTCCGAGCACTATGGGACTTAACATCTGAGGCCATCAGTCCCCTAGAACTTAGAAATACTTAAACCTAAACGACCTAAGGACATCACACACATCCATGCCTGACTCAGGATTCGAACCTGCGACCGTAGCGGTCGCGCGGTTCCAGACTGAAGCGCCTAGAACCGCTCGGCCACAACAGGCGGCACTGCTGGGATCCTCACCGCCTAACAGAGGGCCATAAAGACAACGCAGGACACTCTGAGAGGAACTGCTGGCGCAATACGAGGCTGATCGTGACAATTTCTTGTCGAACATCGTCACAGGCCATGAAACATCGGATCATCACTTCCAATCGCAAACAAAACGGAAATTCATGCAGTACTGCCACAGCATTTCTCCTCCGATTAAAAACTTCAGAGCCGCGCTCTCTGTTCGTAAATCACGACGACGGTTTTCAGGACTCCTACGAGGTTATTCTGTTTAACGTCCTCCCTCATGGTACAACTATCAACTCTGAAATAAAATGTGCTACCTCAAATATGGTGTGTAAGTTTTCTTAGCAACACTCGTACTCTGTCATGAAAATATCATCAAGAATATATTATAAACATTTTAGAATCTTTTATGCTTGTATATTTGGAATCTTGTTTGTTTTTAAATTAGTATCCGAATTTTCTAATAAAATGTACACACTGCAACGACACCTGTTGTGCTTGTGATCAGTTCGTCAAATGCATTGGCTCTTGACAGTCTAGTGCGTCCTGGTGGGCATGACGTGCTATGTTATAGGAACGATGTTTTGGCGAATTCTGATGTTCACAGTAATTTTGATTATGATTTTCCAACGCATCACTCATGTCACCTACTATGTACCTCGATATTCATTGGAAACATTTTGTATAAAGCTGACATAAGTTGTTTGTAATAACCATTATGAAGGTATGATGTCATGGGGATTTTCTGAGGGTTAATGTTTCATTATTTATGTAACAGTTTGTTGTACTTCTTGTACTTTTATTACGGATCTGAGGTTGGTAACTTACTTGTACCGAAAACGGTTATATACAATAAAGTTTTCACAGCAACCTTGGCCAAGAGATTTTTCCTCTCCTCAGTAAAAAAAAATTAACACATACGAAATATACCTCACTCTTCAGACGAACTGAACATAGATGTTGTGTACACATCTGTCAGAAGCGGACTAGTAGTACTAATAGGATGATATCACAATGAAGCAGAAACTACCGATATAGACACTTGTTTGTCCAAGGTGGCGCCATCAACGTCAAACAGCAAAGCAAAGTACAATACGTTATCTATAAGAATCAAAATTTAGAGGTTTGGAACTTAAATAGTGGCAACTATTTCTTCACAACCGATACAAAAGAGTCACATGTTGGCACCTGTTACTGTCCTTCAACGTAGACACCTCAGTTGTGTAGAACCAGTTGCCAGCGATGTGGAAGGTGTAGTATACCGTTAGCAGAGCCTGTTCTGTTTATGGTGCGAATCGAGCGGTCTAAAGTTATGGTGATCCTCGTGTACGACGTTCCTCCACGGCAGACCGTGAATGCACAGTATTACTTTTCGTTTTCGGAGCATCACCTGCGACCAGTTTCACGAAAGAAGCGGCGACACTTCCTGCGCAACTCACCCATCATATTTCACGACAATGCGCAGGCGCATACAGCGCAAGCTGTGGCTGCTCTGTTCGGTCTATGGGACTGGAAAGTACTGTACCATCCACCATACTCCCTGGACTTAAGTCCTTATGACTTTTATTTGATTCCGAAGATGACGGAACCACTTCGTGGCATTCGCTTAAGAAACGTTCCAGAGATTCGACAGACAGTAGACAGCTTTATTAGTACCACCAACAGAACAGTCTCTGCTAACGGTATACTACGCCATCCACATCGCTGGCAACGGGTTCTACACAACGCTGGTGACTACTTTGAAGGACAGTAACAGGTGCAAACAAATAACTCTTTTGTATCGGTTATGAATAAATAGTCGTCACTATTTAAGTTCCAACCCTTATATATATACATTCAACCGAAACCAATTAACTTGTGTAGATAGTTACAAAATGAAAAAAATATTTGATGCTTATGCTCTCCTGTATTTGTAAGGATGACTCATTATGTTCTCGTCCAATCCAAGTTGAATAAATTCTTACATGCCTGTATATCTATCTCAAAGCTCTCATTTTTAGACTTACCAATAACACCGTTATGCCATGTGGCTCTTACATTGTCTTTTTGTATATTTATAAAAAAACAGTTTATTTTGTGATTACCTATATATGTGATGCCTGTAATACGAATATTAAAGCCGCGCGGGATTAGCCGAGCGGTCTATGGCGCTGAAGTCATGGACTGTGTGGCTGGTCCCGGCGGCGGTTCGAGTCCTCCCTCGGGCATGTGTGTGTGTTTGTCCTTAACATAATTTAGGTTAAGTAGTGTGTAAGCTTAGGGACTGATGACCCTATGAGTTAAGTCCCATAAGATTTCACTCACATTTGAACATTTTGAATATTAAATAGCATCTATTAAATTTGTATATAATTCGCACTGTTATTTAAATTTGATCACTGTAAATAACATATTGTATTGTTGTTGTTGTGGTCTTCAGTCCTGAGACTGGTTTGATGCAGCTCTCCATGCTACTCTATCCTGTCCAAGCTTCTTCATCTCCCAGTACCTACTGCAACCTACATCCTTCTGAATCTGCTTAGTGTATTCATCTCTTGGTCTCCCTCTACGATTTTTACCCTCCACGGAGCCCTCCAATGCTAAATTTGTGATCCCTCGATGCCTCAAAACATGTCCTACCAACCGATCCCTTCTTCTAGTCAAGACATATTGTATAGTGTTTTGCTATTTGACGCTGAGGGCGCCACTTTGAGCAAAATAGTGTCCCCTAAGGGTAGTTCATGCTTCGTGGTGATGTCACTTTAGTAACACTACCAGTCTGTCTCTGAAAATTATTTACTCAAATGTCCTTCCAGTTCGTCTGAACGACGTGATGTGTTTGGTATGTGTCCAACAAATGTTTGTTCTTCTTCTTACATGTCACTGCTTTTTTTTTTTTTTTTTTTAATTTCATACAATGTATATCCTATTTACAGAATATTTAATGATGGGCAAAACCAAACGCGTTTTATAAAAGTCATTTGTTTTATGTGTATATTTATAATTGAAATGAATGAGCGGTATTGGAGCTTACTAACCTTATAATCAGGACGTGCAATGTGCAACACTTTATTTATAATAAACGAAACAATGTTAAAACTGTCAGGACTCACTGGCCAAGACTAACAACGAAAGCCGTAGAGATGACAATAAGCCGTTATTAGTGGGCATGTAAAGTGTAAATAATACAATAAGACATGTGGAGCGGTTGCGAATAATGCGGGAGGTAGGAGAGACTGATGGCGGAGCTGACATTATCATAAGTTCTTTAGAGAATTATCTTTTAAAGAACTGGAGTCCATTCTTATCTACCGAAGTTATGTCGATGATATATTTGACCTATTTCATGGTGATGAGAATGATGTAATGAATCTAGCTAACGAACTCAGTTGCATTTACTGTGTAAATAGAAAGTGATGGATGCCTCAGCTTTCTTGACCTGAAGATTAAAAGGCAGGGTACAAGTTTCGAATAAAATATATTTCATAAGCCTTCCCCTACTTACATAATTCTTGATTAAATTTATAGAGGCGACAGAAGTCCCATGTAACTTTTTCTTCATTTTACTTGTTTCATTCCATCAGCGCATCTTCAGATATCCGCTGTCTTCTTGAACCGTCGTGTGATGCGAAATATATTCCGATTCTGTATCAATGCGTACTTTTGATGACAGCAAGCTGCACGTAATTTACGTGGTGGTGCGCGTCAGTTTCAACTTCGCGTTGGTCGAGTAAAACATATGAAACAAATAAAAAGTTACATGCGACTTGTGGCGGCTCTACAGTTTTAATTTCCAGCGGTAGCTGTTCCCCTGCAGGCAAATGCCTTCGCTCGCTATAAATATTGGTGCTGATTCATGCCGTCCAGCACACACAAACGAGCATTTTTTTCTTGGAGTGTTTTACAGACTTGAAAAACCGAACCTCAATAAGGACTGTGCAGACGGGAAAACTGACATTATTGCGCATATACGTATGGACAGTGGTTATCAGAAGAGTTAATTTGTAACACTGAAAAATCTTTTTTTTTTTTATAAACAGGCTTTTAGCCTTGTTTCAATTGAAGAAAACATAGAATATGCTTCATGCTTCACTTTCATTTTCATGTCAGTTTTGTGAACGAATCGGTAATGCTTTCCGTAAAGGTAAAGTACACAGAAGAAAGTCAGTTCCGTATTGCGCACTTAAGCAGATCAAAAGATAGGTAAATTTTCGAAGTCAGGCATTTACAAATTACATACCGATCACGTGATCGTAAATGTGGGGCACGAGAGTCGTTTCTCTGAAACTGGATTTAGAGAGCATATTTATAAGAATGTTTAAAGGCACATGTGCCTGCTGAGCTTTTCTTAACAGAAAACGTAATTATAAGAAATGAAATAAATAATTTGAGCCATAGATATAGTTCACGGCTGTATAAATATTTTATTCAGCTGCTGGAAACATTTGAAGATTTTTTATCGTCATATTATTGGCGAAAAAGGAAGATCCACCCTTTTGTTTTCTATGTCTTGTCCAGATCGGACGTATGTGGCAACACAATCATTAATACTACATATTCACGAGTGGCAACCAAACGGCACTCGTAATTGGATAATGCAAGTCAAAATGTAAGTGTACTTTTAAATTGTGTTTTTACTTCAGAATATAGTTACTACTAAGCTATGTATGTTTTACTTTGCGTTTTTAGTTATTGTAAGATTGTTGGGTGACTTGACATGACATAAGGGCCGTACTTTTGAGCAAAAAGTCGTCCAGCTCGAACCACCGTCGTCTTCAGGTGCTGTCTTTTCAAGAAGTCCGATATTAGAAAAATTACACAGAGAAGAAAACGGTTAAAAATACGTGAACGAACCGTTGACGAAAAAGCCATGTACATGGGTCGAGAGTTTGTATAAATTTTCTTAAACTGATTACTTTAATTCATTGTATAGTCTCGAACCAATTACGAAGAACAAAAAAAAAAAAAACTGTATGACTTACTTCCCGCGCTAGCTCTAAGTATCTCGCCAACTCTCCCTTGCCATCTTTCCACTCCCCAGAGCCACTTTCGTTTAAAAAAAAAAAAAAAACACGCTGGCTTTTACCTAACACCTATTTCTTAGATTGTTCCTAACCTTCACCATTTCTTACAATTGTCAGATTTACATCAACATGGACATACACACATATATTTTTAAATACAAAATGTCAACAGAAAATTATTTAACGTAATAAACAATTTACATAGTATTTTACGTACATTACTCACATTCAATGCAAAGAACTTCAACCTCCAGTGTACCACACATCACTTTACACATACAGAAAAAATAGTACCATATGCAAAAATTTTAAAGCAAAGAAATACAAAAAATTAGGTAAACCATAATCAAATAGCGTTATACGATGATCCACGTAACGTCCTGAACGAGTAAATCAACTTTAATCGTAAAGGGTTCTTTGACATTTATAATGATTCATTCGGTGAGTAGTCCAGGTTTTGCTCTCCCTCGTATCAACATGTCGCTTCTCTCCTTGGTCTGCATGTCAAGATGTTATTTTTCACTATTCATTCCCCAAACCGCACTAAGCTTTTGATCATGGCCGGGCCAAATATCTCACGAAATAAGCGTCAAACGAAAAAGCTACAAAAAACGAAACTCGATAGCTTGAAGGGGGAAACCACATGGCGATACGGTTGGCTCGCTGGATGGCGCTGCCATAGGCCACACGGATATCAACTGCGCTTTTCTTAAAAATAGGAACCCACATATTTCCTACATATTCGTGTAGTACATAGAGAAATATGAATGTTTTAGTTGGACCACTTTTATCGCTTCGTGACAGATGGCACTGCAATAGTATCAAACATATGGCTCACAATTTTAGACGAACAGTTGGTAACAGGTAGGTTTTTTGAATTAAAATACAGAACGTAGTTACGATTGAACATTTTACTTAATTTTGTTCCAATGTAAAACACTACTGACCATTAAAATTGCTACACCAAGACGATATGCAGATGATAAACGGGTATTAATTGGACAAATATATTATACTACAACTGACATGTGATTACATTTCCACGCGATTAAGTTGCATAGATCCTGAGAAACCAGTACCCATAACAACCACCTCTGGCCGTAATAACGGCCTTAATACGCTTGGGTATTGAGTCAAACAGAGCTTGGATGGCGTCTACAGATACAGCTGCCAATGCAACTTCAACACGATATCACAGTTCAACAAGAGTAGTGACTGGCGAATAGTGACGAGCCAGTTGCTTGGTCACCATTGGCCAGACGTTTTCAATTGGTGAGAGATCTGGAGAATGTGCTGGCCAGGGAAGCAGTCGAACATTTTCTGTATCCAGAAAGACCCGTACAGAACCTGCAACTTGCGGTCGTGCATTATCCTGCTGAAATGTAGGGTTTCGCAGGGATCGAATTAAGGGTAGAGCTACGGGTCGTAACACATATGAAATGTAAAGTCCACTGTTCAAAGTGCCGTCAGTGCGAACAAGAGATGACCGAGACGTGTAACCAATGGCACCCCATACCATCACGCCGGGCGATGCGCCAGTACGGCGATGACGAATACACGCTTCCAATGTGCGTTCATCGCGATGTCGCCAAACACGGATGCGACCATCATGACGCTGTAAACCGAACCTGGATTCATCCAAAAAAATGACGTTTTGCCATTCGTGCACGCAGGTAAGTCGTTGAGTACACCTTCGCAGGCGCTCCTGTCTGTGATGCAGCGTCAAGGGTAACCGCAGCCATGGTCTCCGAGCTGATAGTCCATGCTGCTGCAAACGTCGTCGAACTGTTCGTGCAGATGGTTGTTGTTTTGCAAACGTCCCCATCTGTTGACTCAGGGATCGAGACGTGACTGTACGATCCGTTACAGCCATGCCGATAAGATGCGTGTCATCTCGACTACTAGTGATACGAGGCCGTTGGGACCCAGCACGGCGTTCCGTATTACCCTCCTGAACCCACCGATTTCATATTCTGCTAACAGTCATTGGATCTCGACCAACGCTAGCAGCAATGTCGCGATACGATAACCCGCAATCGCAGTATGCTACAATCCGACCTCTATCAAAGTCGGAAACGTGATCGTACGCATTTCGCCTCCTTTCACGAGGCATCACAACAACGTTTCACCAGACAACGCCGGTCAACTGCTGTTTGTGTATGAGAAATTGGTTGGAAACTTTCCTCATGTCAGCATGTTACAGGTGTCGCCACGGGCGCCAACCTTGTTTGAATGCTCTGAAAAGCTAATCATTTGCATATCACAGCTTCTTCTTCCTGTCGGTTAAATTTCGCGTCTGTAGCACGTCATCTTCCTGGTGTAGCAATTTTAATTGCCAGTAGTGTACATGTACCTTTGTGAACTTATCGTTTCTGAGAACGCATGCTGTTACAGCGTGATTACCTGTAAATACACAATAATGCAATAAATGCTCAAAATTATGTCCGTCAACCTCAATGCATTTGGCAATACGTGTAACGACGTTCCTCTCAACAGCGAGTAGTTCGCCTTCCGTAATGTTCGCACAAGCATTGACAATGCGCTGACGCATGTTGTCAGGCGTTGTCGGTGGATCACGATAGCAAATATCCTTCAACTTTCCCTACAGAAATAAATCCGGGGACGTCAGATCCGGCGAACGTGTGGGCCATGGCATGGTGCTTCGACGACCAAACCACCTGTCATGAAATATGCTATTCAATACTGCTTCAACCGCACTCGAGCTATGTGCCGGACATCCATCACGTTGGAAGTACATCGCCATTCTGTCATGCAGTGAAACATCATGTAGTAACATCGGTAGAACATTACGAAGGAAATCAGCATACATTGTATCATTTAGATTGTCATCGATAAAATGGGAGCCAATTATCCTTACTCCCATAATGCCGCACCATACATTAACCCGCCAAGGTCGCTGATGTTCCATCGTGCATATTATGCCGTTTTACGCTACCGCTGTTGGTGAATGACGCTTCGTCGCTAAATACAATGCGTGCAAAAAATCTGTCAACGTCCCGTAATTTCGCTTGTGCCCAGTGGCAGAAGTGTACACGACGTTCCAAATCGTCGCCATGCAATTTCTGGTCCATAGAAATATGGTACGCGTGCAATCTATGTTGATGTAGCATACTCAACACTGACGTTTTTGAGGTTCCCGATTCTCGAGCAGTTTGTCTGCTAATGATGTGCGGATTAACCGCGACAGCAGCTAAAACACCTTCTTGGGCATCATCATTTGTTGCAGGTCGTGGTTGCCGTTTCACATGTGGCTGAACACTTCCTGTTTCATTATGTAACGTAACTATCCGGCGAACGGTCCGGAAACTTTGATGATGTCGTCCAGGATACCGAGCAGCATTCATAGCACACGCCCGTTGGGCATTTTGATCACATTAGTCATACATCAACACGATATCGACCTTTTCCGCAATTGATAAACGGTTCATTTTAACACGGGTAATGTATCACGAAGCAAATACCGTCCGCACTGGCGGAATGTTACGTGATACCACGTACTTATACCTTTGTGGCTATTACAGCGCCATCTATCACAAAGCGAAAAAAGTGATCCAACTAAAACATTCGTATTTCTTTACGTACTACACGAATATGTGATAAAAAATGGGGGTTCCTATTTAAAAATACGCAGTTGATGTCCGTTTGAACTATGGCACCGCCATCTAGCGGGTCAACCAAAGCGCAGTGTGGTGTCCCCCTTCAAGCTAGACAAGTTACGTACTTTGTGGTTTTTTGATTTGACGCTGATTTCATGAGATATTTGGCCCAGTCACGATCAATGGACCACCCTGTGTAATTACACTTTCCATGTGCACTCACTACGCTTTTTTATATTTACGGATTTCAAAAAATGGTTCAAATGGCTCTGAGCACTATGGGACTTAACATCTATGGTCATCAGTCCCCTAGAACTTAGAACTAGTTAAACCTAACTAACCTAAGGACATCACACAACACCCAGTCATCACGAGGCAGAGAAAATCCCTGACCCCCCCGGGAATCGAACCGGGAACCCGGGCGCGCGAAGCGAGAACGCTACCGCACGATCACGAGCTGCGGACTTTACGGATTTCATTTTCGGTCTTGGCCAGTGACCTCTGGTCGTTTTAGCATTGTTTTGTGTATTATAAACATAATGTTACACATTGTCAGTTCTGATGATAATGATAAACAGCTCCACGGCGATTGTTTATTTCAGTTGCTCATTAAACAATTCTTATTTTGCTCTGTTGTGCTAATACTTTGCCGCTAAACGTTTGATTCTTTTAAGCATTTATGCTATGCAGCGCAGGTAGCTATTATAGCGCTTATGTACTCTGCTTTTCATTTGGAACAGGTAGAGAAATGACTTGTTCAGGTTATTCGTTTTGAACTTGTCATCTGAAAGCCATACTTATTTTCTGTTGCGATTACTATACTTTTTCTAAGCACTACATTTGTATATACCACTAGTTAAACCTAGGTCACCAAGTGGCATGACTCTAGCACGTACAACGCCTTATGACGTTGTAGTCTCGCGGCCTCGTTAGAAGTCACACTGAGAATTCAGTGAATTATGCTGCTTAAATTATTTTTACATTACCCTTACCTTCAATAAATTTTATCACTTTCACTGTAAAGGTTGCTTTGATTCTGTGAATTATGCTATGCAAATTATTTTTACATCACGTTTGTCATCTGTAAATTTTACTACTTTTATTGTAAACTGCTTTGTATTCTTGTGGTTCGATGGGTTTGTATGTCGTGTGTAATTCAAACGATGACGTGTTATGCTCCATGACCGCCTTTGCAACGCTTTCTGGTGTTCGGAATTTGTATACTCGTGTAATGGTCAGTAATCTTTTATCATCTAGCTCAGGTTTGTTATCACAGTTACATGTAATTATTATTTGCACCGGTTACTTCAAACCCCAGTGAACGTTTCATGATTATATTGTTTTAATTGTACGTCCGTGTTGGCTTTGTAATCCATATTGTTTCATTTTTAGTTATGTGATTCATTTTATTATAACAGTAGGTGATGGGGTAAAAAACCCTGAAACGCGTAATATTGGATTAATAAAGTCACTTCGCATTCAGGCAATGATTAGGTCAATTATTTGTCCCTCAGCGACCTGTCCAGCATATTTTGCAGACTGCACATATATCTCAACATAGTTGCATACTTCGTAACTTTATGTCACGACTATGTTAATTCACATGAGCCTATGGAACTTAAGTTAAGCACAAACGATGGACATCTAGCACTATCCTATTATCAAAACTGGAGTCTACGTTCGTGCAGCCGTAGAATGTGAGCGACAAATTGAAACAAGAACGAAACGGAACGTTGATAATGTAGCACTGCATGAGAATCCGGAAAAGTAGATAGGTAAGTCATATGATTAATGAGAAAGTAATCAGTTTAATGACTGAAAAAAATATGTCACTACTGAGGATCATTTTATGTAAACTAAAGCGGGAGTTTCGCAAGAGACAAAATGGTGAAAGATGAGAAGTTTAACATTTACAACAATTAAACTGTCGATGCAGTGGAATATCTACATCAGGTATGACGTTTTAATTTATTAATTCTCCACTACTAATTCTGTTTGCAACAAATTTTGCAGACAGAATAAAATTACACTACTGAATGTACCTACATAGTAACATCACCTTACTGTGCAGTAGGATGGTATGACAAAGGTTTTGTGTACAATAAGCTCAGAGTGACTTTTTGAACACTTTACTATTTCACAATATTTATAAGGTTGAATTTCATAAATGCAGTTTAATTTAAAATTCCTAGTGTAATGTCCGTATATTATAAACCAGAATCAATCTTCTCTGCACCTTAAAAATAGGTTAACCAAACAAAATATTTTATATGTTGCACAGCAAATAGCAGCTGACTCATTTACACAAAAGCACAATCCGTTCCGTTTGGTCACTTGGTCGCTATACAAAATCTTTCAGCACACGGCTTCACCGCAACTAGATAGTACACAAGTTAATTATAATCTGAATGCAAACAATAAGCTGATCCGCAAAGAAAACCGTATTAGTGTCTTGTCATGCAATCAGTGACCACCCACACCCACTGACTATAGGGTAGCCACTAGCCACAAAATTGCCACAATTTCAGAGCACTTTAAATGATTTCCCAAAATCTAAAGAACTACTGTCATAGCCAGCCGCAGTGGCCGATCGGTTCTAGGCGCTTCATTCCGGAACCGCGCGACTGCTACGGTTACTAGTTCGAATCCTGCCTCGGGCATGCATGTGTGTGATGTCCTTGGGCTAGTTAGGTTTAATTAGTTCTAAGTTCAAGGGGACTGATGACCTTAGAAGTTAAGTCCCATAGTGCTCAGAGCCATTTGAACCATTTGAACTTAACATCTGAGGTCATCAGTCCCCTAGACTTAGAACTACTTAAACCAAACTAACCTAAGGACATCACACACAGGAGGCGGGATTCGAGCTTGCGACCGTAGCAGCACCGTGGTTCCGGACTGGAGCGCCTACAAAACATGTGCTATGCTATTCAGATATAGGCTGTTGCACAGCCATTGTCGTCTGTAATAGTCATCCCCTGGCATGCTCTGCATGTGGTGGTGAAGGACATCTTCGAGACCGACAGAGGCCAACCCCCTGGGATACTACCTGTGACATAAGCGCCAACGCTGTGCGAGGAGGTGACGCGGTGCTCGGTAGCGTATGTTCGAACCAACACTGCAGATGACAGAAGGGCCATCGGCCGACAATGACGATGAGATGGCTCCTGCTCCACTCCAGCTCCAGACGTTGCAGGAGATAGATCATGAGGACGACCACACAGCTAACGGCATGGAAAATGAGACGTAGGGGTCCACGGGCGCCGTGGCACCGGCGGTGCAGGAGGAGCTGTAGGATTCAACACCATCGGACGTCGAGATCACGGCGCGTACACAACGCTCCCAAAAGAATAGCAAAGCGCGTCTCCTCGACTCTGAAGATGCGCCCCCTCCTCATTCTGATACACCTAATGACTCTGGCAATATGGATAGAGAACAACAGCATCCGGATATCCTGAATAAGTGCATTCGAATAGTTCCGACGAACCAGCCCCTCATATATCTATCAGCCCTTCAGCAGTAGAGGAAGATGCTGCGAAAAGTTCACAACACTACATACCAGTAAATCACCGGCTTAGTAGAGACCCTCACTGGTATCGACTGCACTGAGCAGGACGAAGACATCAAAGATGTCACTTCTCCCCCTGGTGGAATCTCGCATCCCTCTCTCACATCTCAAGACACCTAATGCTTTGGGAAAACGCCAGACGGGAAACCAGCTGAGAATGTATAATGTGAACACAGACTTTGTAGATTTTCGTCAGTTGACCAGTGTGCGAAGATGATACTCGGACCCTGACGTACAATATAAGGATAGTTATTGTCAATACTATACGATCGCCTGTGAAACAACAGTTCTTCCAGGACGTGCTGTACGTCGCAGATGTGGAGATACGGATGGTGAAGGAAATCTGTGCTACTGCGTTTCAGGAACTATACGGCTACATCTCCTACATCGCGCCAAACTTGGAAAACGACAGTGGAACGGCTATAAAGGTCCGTTAAGGGATTCCAGATCGCGACCTGGCTTATGTACCTTCGGCATGGGAACTGAGGATAACAGTTCATGGGATGTGTACTGTCGACGTTGACGCCACATCCGGCACAGAGGAACTTGTGCGAAATGTTATTCGAAAGAAATCGTGCCATTTTTACTGATGGATTCGGTCACTTACTGGTGGGTGGAGACTTCATGCTATATGGCGGTGAAATGGACTTATTCGATACAAGGGACAGAAGCCATAGGAATATTTACTAGTCACTTGGCGAACCGACCTTATGTGACATATGTTTCTGTTCGCCTTAGAGATAAGGTGGTCGATGTTGAACGATGACCCACTGCTTTTACTGACCATCTAGCTAATCTGTGTACCACCCCCGCCCCCCCCCCCCCCCTCAACAAAACTTGCGGAAAAGCTCCGGCACATGGAATCTCAGTTCGTCACTGCTGTCCGACCGAGAATTTCGTAAGCGAGTTGAGGGTGTATCGAAGGGGTGTCACAGAGCTACGCCCTGATCCTTGCACGGAAGAATGTCGTTTCCTTCCAAGTCCGAGCTCAGCTTACGTTGTAAGATTTTTCTAAACAGTGAGCCGTTGTTGGCTCATGTTATGCGTTGGACAAAACCTTCGTTGCTATTCTGTGTTTAGTCTCCCGCGGTTATAGCGAATATGCTGTTATCCTCTCTCTCCGTGAGTGGCAGCAGCGGTGTGCATCGATATTCGCACTTTGCACTATCTTTGGCCTGGCGCTGATAGTTCCGGCTGTGCGGTGTGCGATGAGTTCGTCGGTTGGCGTGGAGCACCGAGGAAATCTCCGCGGCGCGTAATTTGGCCGATGCCAAACAGTCTCAAACAGTAATGTATCTTGATTCTGACTAGAATAAATACGTAAATAATTATCTCGTTCACATCCATTTAGTCTCATTACAGCAAAATTTCGCCTTGTATTCGATATTTTTTCGTTGTTTTACTGTATCTTCCGGTAACGCCAAAAATTTATCCCTATGTTTCTTGCTGAGCAAGCCTTCATTTCAGAATGGATTTTACATTAGTAGCTCATGTGTCATGGACCAAAGGGTATCTGACTGATGATGAGCTTTCGCTTATTGGTACTTCGAAAATATTGTTCTGAAAACCCTATTTCGTTTGCCGAAAGCAAAGTCATCACTCTTCTCACTGGGTTGATATTTCGCACCAAGAAAATTCCTCTTCTGTGCCAACCATTTTATCTCACAGTAGCAATTTTAACCCACATCATCATGTATTTGTTGGATATATTCCACTATCTGTCTTCCATTACAGTTGGGGCGCGCAAAATATCCCTCTAGTACCACGGAAATTAGTCCCTGAAGTCTTAACAGATATCCTATCTTCCCGTCTCTCCTTTTTCGCTTCCCGCTTCTGTGCAGGACCTTCCCATTCTTTATCTGTCCACTGGTTTGCAACATTCTTCTGTAGCACCACATCTCATATACTTCGATTCTCTTCAGGTTCGAGTTCCCAACAGTCCATACTCCACGACCATACAATGCTGTCCACCAAACATACGTGCTCAATAACTTTTCCTCAAATTCGGAGCTGTCATTGATACCAGAAGATATCTCTTCGCCAGAAGTGACAGGAATGACCTTTTGGCAGTGCAAGTCTGTTTTTAATGTCTTCCATGCTCCGTCTCTCATGGGTTACCTTGCTCCCTAGGTACCAAAATTCCCTAATTTCACCTACTTCGTAATCCCCAATTCTGATGTTAAGTTTTACACTTTTTTCGTCTCTACTGATTGTAATTAATTTCATCTTTCTTCGATTTACTCTCAGTCCATATTCTTTACTCATCAGACTATCCATTTCATTCAGCTCATCATGTAATGCTTCATCACTTTCACTCAGGATAGCAATGTTATCAGCGCATTTCATCATTCTTTCACCACTAATTTTAATCCCACACTTGAACCTTCGTTTTATTTCCGTCATTGCACTTTCCATGTACTGACTGAATAGTAGGGGTGAAGGACTACATCCCTCACTTACATCCTTTTCAATTCAAGCAATTTGTTCTTCTTCTTCCACTCCTACTGTTCGCCCTTGGTTCATGTACACATTGTATATTAAACGTGTTTCGTTATAGCTTACCCCTTTGTACAGAATTTCGAACGTCTTGCACATTGTTGAACGCTTTTACCAGGTCGACAGATCTAATGGCCGTGTCTTCATTTTTCTTCAGTCTTGCTTCCATTATCAATCGCAAGGTTGGGACTGCCTGTCTGGCGCCTTTACCTTCCTCAAATCCAGACTGTCGTCATCTGACACATCCTCGGTTTTATTACCCATTGTCCTGTATATTACTCCTGTCAGCAACTTGGATGTATGAGCTGTTGTGCTGACTGTACGGTAACTGCCGCACATATCGGCTCCTGTGCGGATGATGTTTTTCCGAATGTCTGATGGTACATTATCAGTCTCAATCGTTCCACAAACCAGCGTGAACAGGCGTTTCGTTGCCACTTTAGCTAATGGTCTTGGA
Organism: Schistocerca americana; assembly: GCF_021461395.2. Classification (NCBI taxonomy): domain Eukaryota; kingdom Metazoa; phylum Arthropoda; class Insecta; order Orthoptera; family Acrididae; genus Schistocerca; species Schistocerca americana. The sequence goes on from NC_060122.1 coordinate 627,096,397, forward strand.
AGTTGCGATTGGATGTTAACTACCTGTTGTCCGTAATTTGATCTTAAGTTTTCCAAAGAGCTTTTAAATTCTGATTCTAATTCTGGATCCACTAATTCTACTCAGTCGTCTTCTGTTCCTTCTTCCATCATGTAATCAGACAAGTCGTCTCCCTCGTAGTGCCCTTCAATGGACTCTTTACTCATATCCGCTCTCTCCTCTGCATTTAACAGTGGAATTCCCGTTGCAATCGTTTCACATTTTTCATGCACCCATTTCGCCTTAGATTTCCTGCACTTCCTCTCTGTTCCATTCCTAAGGGTCTTATACCTCAGTATTCCTTAATTACTCTGCTCATTTTTGTACTTCCTCCTTTCGTCGATCAACTAACGCATTTCTTCCGTCATCCATGGTTTCTTCGTAATTACCTTCCCTGTACCTACGTTTTCTTTCCAACTTCTGTTACTGTCCATTTTAGAGACGTCCATACCCAATCAGCTGAACTGTTTACTCTACTATCATTATCGTAGTATCTATTGCCTCAGAGAAATTCAAGTGTATCTCTTCGTTCCTTAGTACTTCAGTATCCCACCTCTTTGTGCATGGATTCCGACGTGATTAGGGCCAAACGACTGGAATTAACAGACTTTGAATGGTGCTTGGATTTAGACGTTTGGGACCTTCTTTTTCGGAAATCGTTAGGGAATTTAATATGCCGAAATTCACACTGTCAAAAGTGTGCTGGGAATACCGAATTCCTGGCGTCACCTATCACCACGGAAAAAGTAGTTAACGACCGAGAGCAACAGTGTTTGCGCAGAACTTGTAATCTTACCCTCACACACGTCACTATTAAATTTTTCTTTGTATCTTCATTGTTTTCAAAAGCTTCGAGAAGCGTAAGATATCCAATTGAAAACTTTTTACTTATCTTCATTTTCTTTTCTTGTTGGCTCCAAGTCTTGCGTCTAGGGGTACATTTTTGCGGATGAAATTTTGACTTAACGTTGTCGTTTCCAGATGATTAAATAACTCATGAAGATTTGCCTGCATATTTCTCGAATTTTATTCTTTGTCACATTATTAAATATCACACCGTTTTTACAATTTCCACTTAATATTCAAAATTACATTGTTAGTGACGCTCAGATAAATAAGTCTGTCTCCATCACAGGCATGCCCAATACTACTAGTATTCTGCGGTACTCACAATATTCCAAAGAGTTTACAAAGCGAAAAGCTTTACAAACCTTCTTGACGAAAGAAGAATCTTCGCTAAAATGTGTCATTATTTTACAAATGAATACAGAAATAAATTTAATAATTAGCGTCAGATTGTGTAATTAATAATACGAATTATAAGTGTACCAGAGATTTCGTAATTTCGAATATTTCTAAAAGAAGAATAATTTTAACTGTACATACTGATTGTAACAAATTAATTTCTTTGTTTACATTTTAGTCAGATATATAATACATCGTATACAAAATCGCACGAAATTCTTTTAGTTAAACAACTAAGATAATATTCACCTATACAAGAATCGATAGTATAAATGGTATCTGTTATTTCTATAAAAAGGTAGTGTTAGAGCAGGATGTCACGTTACAAGCTGTCTGTGCTAACTGCGTGAAATAACCACAGAAATAAATGGGGGGTTCACTATGAACGTATCCGTTATAGCAGCGCGACGAAATTTGACGTTAACGGGAAATGGCAGCAGATGACCGACGCGAGTGCCTTTGCTAGCAGCACCACGTAGCATGTAGTGACTCCGCTGACCATATCGGTTCAGTCGTATACGACTGGAAAACCGTTAAAGATTCTCGATTTCAGTTGGTAAGAGCTGACGGGAGACCCCACGAAGTCATGGGCCAAGTCATCAACAAGGCACTGTGCAAGTTGATTGTATCTCCATAATGGTGTGGGCTGTGTTTACATGGAATGGACTGGATCCTCTGGTCCAGCTGAACCAATCATTGATGGGAAATAGTTATGTTCTGCTGCTTGGAGACCTTTTGCAGCAACTTAGGGCCTTCATGTTCCCAAACAATGATAAAATTTTTATTGATGGCAGTGACCCACGTCACCAGGCCACAGTTATTTGCCCATTTGAGGAACATTGTGTAAAAATTAGAGTCAATGATTTGGAAATCCAGGCCGCCCAACATTAATCCCATGGAACATTCATGGGACATAATTTAGAGGTCAGTTCGTGTACAAAATCCTGCACCGGCAACACTTTCAGAGACAGTATGGCTCAAAATTTCTGAAGCGGACTGCCACCGACTTGTTAAGTCTTTGTCACATGGAATTGCTGCACTACTCCCATCAAAAGGAGGCCCGATAAGATGCTAGGAGATATCTCATAATTTTTTTTTTTTTTACCTCTGAGTATTGTTAGCGGTGTTGGTTTGCTGTCGATTCTGATGCGAACAAACCTAATACTGAACCGTTCACAGTACCATAACGATTCCTACTCCCGTTATATCATTTCCTGCTGCTGTCGATATTACCCTATACTCTTCTGACCAGAAACCCTTGTCTTCTCTCCAATTCATCTCACTGACCACCAGTACATCTGGACCGTGCATTAGAATTTCCGTTTTCTAGGTTTCTATTTTCCCTACCTCCTCAGATTACACGGCCCGACTCGCAGAACGTAACCCTGTCGTTCATTATTCATTGTTTGCCTCATGGTCACCTCTGCCTTGCCAGTCCCTCCCGGATACGTGAATGACAGCCGAGTCCGGTATTATTTGCTAATGGAGAGAGTATTATGACCCTTTTTAATTACAGGCCACATGACCTGTGTATACAAAGTACGTGTCTTTAATGCAGTGGTTTCCATTGCCTTCTGCTTCCTCATGTCGTTGACCTTGGTTGATTCTTCCTCCTTTTAGCAACAGTTTTCCACCCCAGTGGCTAGAAAGTGCCCTGAACCTCAGTCCGCTCTATCCGCCTTCTTTAACAAGGCCATTTTTAGCACGAGGAAATCTTCTAATGCCAGGAGACTTCGGCCTCCATTACTGATGAATTGTATGCAAAACTTTATTATTAGCGAGATTCTAACCCGGGACCAAGGATGTTTTGATCACTAGTGAAAGACGCCACTGCCCCTTTTCTATCGTCATTGTTCTTGGCTTTTGTTCTGGGTGAACGTCACATGACAACTGTTCAAGTCTATCGTTGAATACCTCATTCAGTTTTATTATTATTATTACAGAGCCCACCCCCCCCCCCCCCTCCCATGAACCATGGACCTTACCGTAGATGGGGAGGCTTGCGTGCCTCAATGAAACAGATAGCCATACCGTAGGTGCAACCACAACGGAGGGGTATCTGTTGAGAGGCCAGACAAGCGTGTGGTTCCTGAAGAGGGCAGCAGCCTTTTCAGTAGTTGCAGGGGCAACAGTCAGGATGCTTGACTGATGTGGTCTTGTAACACTAACCAAAATGGCCTTGCTGTTCTGGTACTGCGAACGGCTGAAAGCAAGGGGAAACTACAGCCGTAATTTTTTTCGAGGGCATGCAGCTTTACTGTATGATTAAATGATGATGGCGTCCTCTTGGGTAAAATATTCCGGAGGTAAAATAGTCTCTCATTCGGATCTCCGGGCGGGGACTACTCAGGAGGACGTCGTTAGCAGGAGAAAGAAAACTGGCGTTTTACGGATCGGAGCGTGGAATGTTAGATCCCTTAATTGGGCAAGTAGGTTTGAAAATTTGAAAAGGGAAACGGATAGGTTAAAATTAGATATAGTGGGAATTAGTGAAGTTCGGTGGCAGGAGCAACAAGACATTTGGTCAGGTGAATACAAGGTTATAAATACAAAATCAAATAGGGGTATGCAGGAGTAGGTTTGATAATGAATTTAAAAAATGGGAGTAGGGGTAAGCTACTACAAACAGCATAGCGACCGCATTATTGTGGCCAAGATAGACACGAAGCCCACGCCTACTACAGTAGTACAAGTTTATATGCCAACTAGCTCTGCAGATGACGAAGAAATTGATGAAATGTATGATGAGATAAAAGAAATTATTCAGGTAGTGAAGGGAGACGAAAATGTGATAGTCATGGGTGACTGGAATTCGAGAATATGAAAAGGGAGAGAAGGAAACAGTCGGTGAATATGGATTGGGGCTAAGAAATGAAAGAGGAAGCAGCCTGGTAGAATTTTGCGCAGAGCATAATTTAATCATCGGTTCAAGAATCATGAAAGAAGGCTGTATACATGAAAGAATCCTGGAGATACTAAAAGGTGTCAGACAGATTATATAATGGTAAGACAGAGATGTAGGAGCCAGGTTTTAAATTGTAAGACATTTCCAGGGGCAGATGTGGACTCTGACCACAATCTATTGGTTATGAACTGTAGTTTAAACTGAAGAAACTGCAAAAGCGTGGGAATTTAAGGAGATGGGACCTGGATAAACTGAAAGAACCATAGGTGGTACAGAGTTTCAGGGAGAGCATAAGGGAACAATTGACAGGAATGTGGGAAAGAAATGCAGTAGAAGAACAATGAGTAGCTCTGAGGGATGAAGTAGTGAAGGCTGCAGAGGATCAAATAGGTAAAAAGACGAGGGCTAGTAGAAACCCTTGTGTAACAGAATAAATATTGAATTTAATTGATGAAAGGAGAAAATATTAAAATGCAGTAAATGAAGCAGGCAAAAGGTAATACAAACGTCTCAAAAATGATATCGACAGGAAGTGCAAAATGGCTAAGCAGGGATGGCTAGAGGACAAATGTAAGGATGTAGGGCTAAGGTAGATACTGCCTATAGGAAAATGAAAGAGACCTTTGGAGAAAGGAGAACCACCTGCATGAATATCAAGAGCTTTGATGGAAGCCCAGTTGTAAGCAAAGAAGGGAAAGCAGAAAGGTGGAAGGAGTCTATACAAGGGCGATGTACTTGAGGACAATATTATGGAAATGGAAGAGGATGTAGATGAAGATGAAATAGGAGATATGATATCGCGTGAAGAGTTTCACACAGCACTGAAAGACCTGAGTCGGAACAAGGCCCCCGGCGTACACAACATTCCATTAGAACTACTGACAGCCTTGGGAGAGCCTGTCCTGACAAAAATCAACCATCTGCTGAGCAAGATGTATGAGACAGGCGAAATACCCTCAGACTTCAAGAAGAATATAATAATTCCAATCCCAAAGAAAGCAGGTGTTGACAGATGTGAAAATTACCAAACTATCAGTTTAATAAGTCACAGCTGCAAAATAGTAACGCGAATTCTTTACAGACGAATGGAAAAACTGATACAAGCCGACCTCGGAGAAGATCAGTTTCGATTCCGTAGAAATGTTGGAACACGTGAGGCAATACTGACCCTACGACTTATCTTAGAAGAAAGATTAAGGAAAGGCAAACCTACGTTTCTAGCATTTGTAGACTTAGTGAAAGCTTTTGACAATGTTGATTGGAATACTCTCTTTCAAATTCTGAAGGTGGCAGGGGTAAAATACAGGGAGCGAAAGACTATTTACAATTTGTACAGAAACTAGATGGGAGTTATAAGAGTCGAGGGGTATGAAAGGGAAGCAGTGGTTGGGAAGGGAGTCAGACAGGGTTGCAGCCTATCCCCGATGTTATTCAATCTGTATATTGAGCAAGCAATAAAGGAAACAAAAGAAAAGTTGGGAGTAGGTATTAAAGTCCATGGAGAAGAAATAAAAACTTTGAGGTTCGCCGATGACATTGTAATTCTGTCAGAGACAGCAAAGGACTTGGAAGAGCAGCTGAACGGAATGTACAGTGTTTTGAAAGGAGGGTATAAGATGAACATCAACAAAAGCAAAACGAGGATAATGGAATGTAGACGAATTAAGTCGGGTGATGCTGAGGGAATTAGATTAGGAAATGAGACACTTAGAGTAGTAAAGGAGTTTTGCTGTATGGGGAGCAAAATAACTGATGACGGTCGAAGTAGAGAGGATATAAAATGTAGATTGGCAATCGCAAGGAAAGCGTTTTTGAAGAAGAAAACTTTGTTAACATCGAGAGTAGAATTAAATGTCAGGAAGTCGTTTCTGAGAGTATTTGTATGGAGTGTAGCCATGTATGGAAGTGAAACGTGGACGATAAATAGTTTAGACAAGAAGAGAATAGAAGCTTTCGAAATGTGGTGCTACAGAAGAATGCTGAAGATTAGATGGGTAGATTACGTAACTAATGAGGAGGTATTGAATAGAATTGGGGAGAAGGGGAGCTTGAGGCACAACTTGACTAGAAGAAGGGATATGTTAGTAGGACATGTTGTGAGACATCGAGGGATCACAAATTTAGTACTGGAGGGCAGCGTGGAAGGTAAAAATCGTAGAGGGAGACCAAGAGATCAATACACTAAGCAGATTCAGAAGGATGTAGGCTGCAGTAGGTACTGGGAGATGTTGAAGCTTGCACAGGATATAGTAGCATGGAGAGCTGCACCAAACCAGTCTCAGGACTGAAGACCAAAACAACAATAACTATTACAGAGGGCAGCCACTAGCCCTCTGACCGAATGCTCTAAGCTACCGTGACTGCACCTCTGTGGTACGGGTCCGATACTCGTGTTTACAACGGTTTATTTCCGATTTGTACCGATATTAGTTGCTTCAGTTCTGAGTTTGTCGATGGCTGCTAGTACAGGTTTCACTGAAACTCAACGTAAAGTGTACTTTGGCTTTTTGTTTTTGAGGGTCACTCTTCCGCCATCGCAATGTATAGGAGCTATGCCGACTCTTGCGACGCTATAAATACTTATTTGGGCCAAAGGCGTGTCACTACATTTAAAAAAAAAAAACACCAACAATGGTCACTGAAACAATTGTGGTTTTGTTTAAAAACTGATTTAACGACTTATCAAACTGGTATCAGGCGTATAGCTGCTTTTGAAAAGTTACTTTCTGGGCTCGCGCGTTATTTTCATGTTTTCTGCAATACACAGGTTTCGAATTTTAACACTGCAGCACTTAGAATATTTTCTCGTTTGATTGTTTCTATATTGTTGCTAGCCTGTGTATAGGAGAAAACATGAAAATTATGCAGAAGCCACAAAAAGTGAGTATTAAATGAAATTATAAATAGGAGAATCATAAAAAACCGATTTGTAAACAAGTACACTCTTGTGACATTTTCTCTGATAGTTCTTATAACATAGCGGATGGCTGCTGGTCCAAACACTTCATACAGCAGCAAAAGACGGCAAAATTCACACATTACGAATAATAGCCTTCTGAAAATTTAGACATTGTAGTATATCTTATCCATTACTCGATTCGAAATATTCCATCAGGTCTCGCTGACGGTCCATTCCCCTCTCACCAGTACATATACTTAACAATAATGACAACATAAGGCAATTATACACAAAATTACCTTTATTTTATCTTCAGTAATCGGCTTGCAGATAACTTCGCTAGCTTCTTAAGATCTTGTTTCAGATTGATGCCATCTCTGTTGTAAGAGTGTGTTCCACGTTGTGTGATTAAGTTAGTGGTTTGTAATTTTAGTATCCACTTTATCGAATCTTTAGTGAAGAACCAAAGTTTTTGACCTGATCGAGACACTGTGTATGTGAAACAGCTCATACAGCAACGTATCATCCAAGGTTTATTCAGAATGTTATCTAAACGTGGCAGGACAGCCTACTGTGACTCGTCGCTCCTCCTCCTGTAGCGTGTTCTGGACTCTGATTAAATTTTCTTTATTCAACACGTTAATACTGTGCGGACAGTAACTCAGTTGTGTATTCACTGCGAAAACGAATTGCGTTATTCCCCGCTGCGTTATAATCTCTGTGGCAGTTGTAACAATGGGAAATGCTTGATTAACATCATACACAGGAAGATTTTGTACAGATCCTCCCAGGAGGAGTTAGTTCAGTAAAAGCTCCACGTAGTTTGTGGTAGCTGCTGGTTGAGCATAATAGTTGTAAATAAATTACGTCACAATATAATTTGCACGAACCTGACTAGTTTTAATTCAAGACGCCAATCCTCCAAAGTATAGCTACATTATCTGAAATTTAAAGCTGAGTATTTTTCTACTACTGAAATTACTTTCAGACACAAAAGGGAAAAGTAACATCACACCCCCAAACTCTGAGATACAAAAGGGAAAGTAACATTACACTGCGAAACGACGACCATTATTTTTTCTTGAAGTCTCCAGACATTTGAGTGATCTTCTGCTGTATTCCATCCTCTGCTGTCTTGCGCTACTCATTCCATCTCTCATAACAGGTACACCCAATGTACATACGTAATCTGTCGTGTATATTCTAGTCTTCGTCTGCCTCTAATGGTTTTTTACCCTTATAACTTTCTACTTCATGTTTCATAGTCCACAAGAAAGTCACATTTGTAACACTACCAGATGCTTCATTCCTGGATTTCCGATATTACACGTTTCTTTAGCGGGAAGATTTGTCGCCATTGAAAGTCTGCGTGCCTTATTCAGTATTTCTAATAGCAGTGCTAAATCCTAAATTTTTCGTCACGCATCCTACGTTGAGAGCATTAGTTTCCGTGTCTGTACTGTAAATGAAACGCATTTTTAAAAGATATTATCTGAGCTTGTAATGTTGCGTGTACAATGGGTTCGGGGCTTTTGGTACAGAGGTTAAGCAACAGCTGCTAATCAGGATTAGAGCCACTGAAAAATCGAAGGTGTCGCTGGTGGGAAATTAAAAAATGCAAGATGGCCCTAGTGAGACATCTAAAAAAGCAGATTTTAAAAAAATATGGTAACACTGGGAGAAAATTAAAAAATTATTTATTTAGTTTTTCTATTTTATTTATTCAGATTTAAATATCTGCTAGCTGATATTTTAAAACAGGTCGTGTACATTACAGTTTTCGTTTGTCACCTTTATTGTTTTGTTTTTACCTGTAACATCAAACACGAAATAATACTCTATTAAAATATCAATAATTTTAGCTGGAACTGTAAACTAAATTTTGTTGTTTTAAAAAGAATGCAGAAAAGATGATAGGAGAGTGGGGAAATTTGTTAGTGCCATCACTGATTGTGACTGGCTGTGAATATCTGGGGATAGTTTCTTTGAGCTATGGACTGCCAGTTCCAATAAAATAGTTTACAGTTAGTAGCAGCGAAATTGTATTTCTGATCCTTAGTATTAACGTTAGGTATTCATCTATGTACAATATTTGGTGCTTTCTTCCCTTTAAAGATACGAAATGTGCTGGAAGGACATTAAAAAATAATGACACAAGACGAAACTAGCTCACTTGTGGCAGCGGCCATTATGGCGACCTGTTCAAAACTGTCATAACGACTTGTCTTATCTGTCATAATACACCTAACTGCACAAACTGTTTCAAGTTCAAAAGTACCTGAACAACGTAAATTTTGTGCCATGTTCAGAAGTATCTCAACGATATTCATTTTTTGTCCTATGCCGAAAACGTGAAGATATGGTCAATACTGGTGTATCTTACAGTATTTATACGTCTAAAATACGTAAACGCGCGCGCACACACACACACACACAAACACACAACCTAAATTTTGCGTCATTTTCAGGAATATTGAGAGGACCTGAATTTTTATAAAATTATGTGAAATTAACAAAATTACATCATTCTCGTCTCAAAAAATATTTGAGCTCTACTTAAACTGCGTAAACTATCATCCTGTTCAAAAGTATGCAGACGAGCTGAATTTTTTCGCTATGTTCAAAAACGTAGAGATATATACAATACCGATATAGCTTACAGCATTTCCACGTCTCAAATGCATTACCAAACACACACACACACACAACTATATTTCCCAACCACAGAAGGATATCTTACCAACCTTTAAAATGAAATATCCAGTAAGAGTGCTTCGCACTTCAAGGATTATATCATTCTCGTTGTAGCTGCGCAATGTCCGCCCATAGGCTGAACCGTTCTACGGCCGAAGTGACACAAGCCGCCACTTGGGGCGCCAACCTGAAAGGGATGTTAGAAGTGCCACAACTATACGGGACACAATTGATAGTGGCTGCCTGGGGGAGCAAGCTGAGACGGGTGCCAGCGGTGCCAACGTCCAAGATTTGTATACAGTGCAGTGCATATCTCAGTTAGCAATCATAACTGATACAAGTGAAAGGGTAAGATGGAGAAAAGGAAGGTGTGTGGTAAGGGCACCAAATGATAAGTCGCTTGCATTGACGAACATTCTCGAACTTCCCGTGTTTGCAGACAAAAAGAGCAGTGTCAGGTTTTTGTCGTCAAGTTCGTGAAGCATGGACTCCGAAAGCGTGCACACCTATTGATTTCGTAAGATCTGCTTATGACTGCAATGCATCCAGCAGAGTTCATACTCAAAAGCGGTCTTACTTTACAGTTTCAGTTCCAGTTCTGTTTCACAATTTGAGCAGTTACAATGCCCATTTCTTGATCACAAAAATACGAGAACAAATGGTGGCAGATGGTGATGAAGAAGTTAAGTTGAATCCAGGTCACGTTTCTCTGAACGTTTTTGTCGGAAACACGTCTTAGTTGGGTTAAAAGCAATATCAAAGTTAGAAAAAATAGTACAGACTCTGCTATACTACGATGCTGTAACATAATGGTAACTGCGTAACGCTTAGCCTCTATACAGGATGGTCGGGAAATGTCTGAAACGCTCGTAGGGGTGTTGCAGAGCAGGTTGCACCGTGACATAAATGTTAAGAAAAAATGCGATACGTTGCACCGTTTCCGAGTTATTAAGCAATGAATGCAGCCAATCGGGGCGTCGCGTGCTCACATTCAAGCAGCCTGCTAGGGGCGGTGTTATCTAACGAGTGCTTTGTTTGATTAGCAGAAACTTGAATTCGCGCGCGCAACGACCTCATTGGTTAACGTCAATGCTAAATAACTCGGAAACGGCGCAACGTATCGCATTGTTTTCTTAACATTTATGTCTCAGTACAATCTGCCCTACAACATCACGAAAAGCGTTTCAGACATTTTCTGACCACCTGTATATCGTTATGTTACGGTCAAAATGTAACAAATCGCTACATACTTTATCACGTTATAGCAAAACTGTAACAAATTACTGCACATATCATGATGTTACAAGAAATTGTAACAAACCACAACAAAAACATAATAACTGCACCACTACATATAGACATGAAATAACAAATTTTAAGAAACTGCTCCTCTAACAGTATATCTGTAACAATTCAGTGATGAAGAGGAGATGAAGAGGCATGCACAGCGTAGAGCAACGTGGAGAGCTACATCAAACTAGCCTTCAGACTGAAGACTGCAACAAAAATAGCAAATCAGTTACACCAGAATGTTCGATTATGTCAGCGATTTTGAAACCTGATTAAAACTTATCAAACAATATAAACCAACCAGTAGAGCGTGTGATAGTTAGTCAAAAGAAGATTGTAGTTAGGACAATTTTAGTACAGTCCAGTATACAGATCATGTGATGTGATGCCACAGATTATGAAATACTGAACTACGGACGACATCTGAGTGGTAACAACCAGCAATATTCTAAACTTAGGGGGCATAACTGGAAGTGATGCCATGATCATGTGATTCTCGTCTGGATCTGCTTGAAAAGGATGGCTCTTTTATTTTAATATGTGTTGGCAAAGACATTGTGCACCTACAAACAGAAAAGCCATTTGCCGACATTAAAACTATTCGAATAGCCACGTTTAACATTCTCTGGTTTAATAAAGGGGTGCATGTTAAGGTCTGTAAGAAAATTCCACAATATTGTGGGGTAGAAGATTTGCCGTTATCCACCCAATACGATTTGAATTGCTCGAACTATAGTGAAATGCAGGACATAAACGGCAAAATTCAAATCTACGAATGCTCTCGGCTAGAAGAATTGCAAGAAGTACAGAGCTAATTACTAAATATTTGAAAGAAATAGTTTGTAAAAGAATACAGATAAGTATTGGAATTTGACAACATACCTCTTTTTTTATGAAATTACTGGCTGGAGGAATTATTAGGTGATCTGGATGAAGATTTAAATTATAAATCAAAAAGTTATTTGTGCGTTATTGAAACTACATGAGATAAAATTTATGGCAGAGATGTCTACGTATGTGAATGTATATGCTTAAATTAATAATGATAAAGTACTAAATATCAGTTTTTTTTTGTATATTGCTCAATAACAAATCCTGAAATAAGTCTCCACTTTATTATGACCTATGTATGTCTTTAAAATGGTGATGTTGAAACAACGTTGAAAATAGGTGGCCGGTAACATCGATACGTAGTTGAAACTGGGTCCTTTAATACTTACATGAAAAGCAGCCGAAAGTATTGGAATCCTTGTTTCTTACGTATAAGATCCAAGATCTTTAGATCAAGACAAAACTGGTCCATATTGTAATGTACGAGAATCGTTCAGTAAGTAAGGCAGTACGTTTTTTCTGAAAAGAGAAATGTTTTATTCAGGATTCCAATAGGTATTATTCCCCATACTTTTGGCAACAAAAACTAGTTTTCAACATAATCTCCGTTCAATGCGGCGGCCTTAAACCACCTTACTGGGAGGGTCTGTGGTCCGCGTGGTACCACCCTAGCCGGCCGTTGTGGGCGAGTGATTCTAGGCGCTTCAGTCTGGAACCGCGCGACCGCTACGGTCGCAGGTTCGAATCCTGCCTCGGGCATGGGTGTGTGTGATGTTATTAGGTTAGTTAGGTTTAAGTAGTTCTAAGTTCTAGGGGACTGATGACCTTAGATTTTTAGTCCCATAGTGCTCAGAGCCATTTTTTTTTCATTTTTATTTTGGTACTACCCTAATCGTCTACGACGGAGCCAACATTCTGCTGCATCAATAACTACCTTATCATCCACGTACTGCTTCCTGCGGAGTGCATCGTTCGTGGTGCCAAACAAATGGAAGTCGGAAGGTGCGTGAGCTGGGCAGCAGGGTGGATGGGGAAGAATCGTTCAATGAAGACCTGTGAGGTCCTCTCAGGTGCCCTGATCTCTCTGAGACGCCGACATCAGAGTCGATATTTGCACCACGCGGGAGGACTTCGAACAGAATCATTCCTTCAGAGTCCCAGAAGACCATCGCAATGACTTTACTGCCTCAGAATGCGGCTTTGAACATTTTCTTCGGAGGAAAGGTAGTGTGGCGCCCCTCCATGGATTACCGTTTTGTTTCCAGTTCGAAGTGGTGAACCGATGATTCATCGCCTGTGACGATGTTCGATGAACAAATGTCATGGTCAGCCTCGTAACGTGCAAGCAACTCCACACAGGCGGTGCCATTTTCGATCTTCCGTAAGGTGCCAAGGAACACAGCAGGCAGACACCTTTGGGTACCCAACAGGTGAACGATTGAGTCAACAGAGACATCTAGGTGAGCATCTAGGTGTTTCACCTCTAATGAGCAATGCAGGAGGCACAGCCATGTGCGGACGGTCGGCACTCGGGACATCAGATAGGTTTGCACGACCTTGTTGCAGTGATGACAGATGCCTCGGCCCTTACTAAACGTGCTTTTGTTCAGATCTCCATAGACATCCAGCAAGCGCCTTTGAATATCTGCAATACCATGGTTTTCCACCAGAAGAAACGCAATGACAACCCTCTGCTTGGAACACACCTCCGTTACAGATTCCACTGTAAATGCTATGTTTAGCAGCGCTTCCTTTCGGAACTTCATGAAACTACATCGAATGAAGTGGAAATATTCCATGCCCCAGAATAAATTCCGCCTTGTTTTCCATCCAAATCACCCGAGAAAAATTGTGTTGCATTATTTATTGAAGTCCTCTCGTATTATTTGGTGATTTGATGGTAACAATCCTATTAGGATCTATGCCGTCTTGCACATACAAGTGTAGGGTGAAATGATATTCTAGACAATGTAGCTAGTGACCATTTTCTGACTCTGCGTAGAAATTTACAGTTTAATATCGATGCCAGTAGACTTGATCAAGGACATCATCACTGTTATCCATAAAGGTTCCACCCATTACACCGTGGACAAGATTACAACGAGTGGAACGAACGGTACAGATGCTCTGGTTGCTGTTGCTCACTACCAACTTGTTAGCTTCAGAAAAACTACGAGTGCCTCTGGATACGTCGGCCCAAAGCTGTAGGCAGAAACAAATTCCATTCCTATCATTCCCCACTTCACCAGCAGATAACGGGAGACGCTGCAGAAGACGCATGGAGTTCAGTCACTCGGTTCTCACATGACATCAAGACTATATTCTGTTTATACAGGAAGCCGCCTTTACAAACCATGGAAAGTTGAATGCGAGAAATCTGCATTATCTGGCCGCCGAGATCCCACACTCGCTGAGGAAGATTGAACTTCAGAGACGGTGGAGTGTGAACGTTTGGTGCAGGATTGTTGATGAAAGCGTGATTGGTTCTTACCTCACAGAACAAAGGCACACAGGTAAAAGATAACGATAATTTCTTACTGAAGTGTTATCGGCGGTCCTATAGGTAGCACCATACGATAATGAGAGATGCATGTGATTCCAGGAGGTGGGTGCGATACTCAATATTCGGTTGTGTGCTGGAAAGCGCTCACGCAGCTCTTTCGTTTTTGCTTCATAGGACGTGAAGGCGGCATCAGCTGGCCTGTAGTTTCGCCTAACGTGACACCACTAGACTACATTCTCCAACGTAAACTCCAAGATAAAGTCTGTGCACGACCTCTGAAGACCCACGAGGACTTCAAATACACTCCTGGAAATTGAAATAAGAACACCGTGAATTCATTGTCCCAGGAAGGGGAAACTTTATTGACACATTCCTGGGGTCAGATACATCACATGATCACACTGACAGAACCACAGGCACATAGACACAGGCAACAGAGCATGCACAATGTCGGCACTAGTACAGTGTATATCCACCTTTCGCAGCAATGCAGGCTGCTATTCTCCCATGGAGACGATCGTAGTGATGCTGGATGTAGTCCTGTGGAACGGCTTGCCATGCCATTTCCACCTGGCGCCTCAGTTGGACCAGCGTTCGTGCTGGACGTGCAGACCGCGTGAGACGACGCTTCATCCAGTCCCAAACATGGTCAATGGGGGACAGATCCGGAGATCTTGCTGGCCAGGGTAGTTGACTTACACCTTCTAGAGCACGTTGGGTGGCACGGGATACATGCGGACGTGCATTGTCCTGTTGGAACAGCAAGTTCCCTTGCCGGTCTAGGAATGGTAGAACGATGGGTTCGATGACGGTTTGGATGTACCGTGCACTATTCAGTGTCCCCTCGACGATCACCAGTGGTGTACGGCCAGTGTAGGAGATCGCTCCCCACACCATGATGCCGGGTGTTGGCCCTGTGTGCCTCGGTCGTCTGCAGTCCTGATTGTGGCGCTCACCTGCACGGCGCCAAACACGCATACGACCATCATTGGCACCAAGGCAGAAGCGACTCTCATCGCTGAAGACGACACGTCTCCATTCGTCCCTCCATTCACGCCTGTCGCGACACCACTGGAGGCAGGCTGCACGATGTTGGGGCGTGAGCGGAAGACGGCCTAACGGTGTGCGGGACCGTAGCCCAGCTTCATGGAGACGGTTGCGAATGGTCCTCGCCGATACCCCAGGAGCAACAGTGTCCCTAATTTGCTGGGAAGTGGCGGTGCGGTCCCCTACGGCACTGCGTAGGATCCTACGGTCTTGGCGTGCATCCGTGCGTCGCTGCGGTCCGGTCCCAGGTCGACGGGCACGTGCACCTTCCGCCGACCACTGGCGACAACATCGATGTACTGTGGAGACCTCACGCCCCACGTGTTGAGCAATTCGGCGGTACATCCACCCGGCCTCCCGCATGCCCACTATACGCCCTCGCTCAAAGTCCGTCAACTGCACATACGGTTCACGTCCACGCTGTCGCGGCATGCTACCAGTGTTAAAGACTGCGATGGAGCTCCGTATGCCACGGCAAACTGGCTGACACTGACGGCGGCGGTGCACAAATGCTGCGGAGCTAGCGCCATTCGACGGCCAACACCGCGGTTCCTGGTGTGTCCGCTGTGCCGTGCGTGTGATCATTGCTTGTACAGCCCTCTCGCAGTGTCCGGAGCAAGTATGGTGGGTCTGACACACCGGTGTCAAAGTGTTCCTTTTTCCATTTCCAGGAGTGTATCACATGGTTGCAACAGTGAACTGCACAAAAGTTCTTGCAACAGTGACTGCAATGGTGTATAGCAAACGGTGGGTTATTCTAACACTTTATGACTTTAATTGTGGTTTGAGGAATTGTTCATGACCACATTTATTGTGATTTCCTTTTCGGCCCTACTGCTGATGTAATTATTGAATCGAAGAGTTTAATATGGCACTGAACACATTACGTGAGGTCTTTATTTAACAAACATTGTAACTCGGTTCCCTGTTTTATAAATCGATTAATTTACTGGTGGCTATCTTTCCTTCAATGTTCTGGCAGAAACAAGAGCACAACTGCCACCATGGTTAACTGGTGAATTATCTTTCATCTCCTAGTTGCTGTGTCAGTGAGAACACACATAGCCAAGTGTAGTTAGTTTCAATTCTAAATTGAACTGTTTCCCAGTATTCCGCTTTCGTAAGTAGACTCTCTAAGCTCTGTGAAGATGGAGTGCACTGTCAGCCTGATGCTACAGGTCCGTACAACGATACGAAATTCCGCACAAAACAGTAACAGGTTTCATGTTCGAAACAGTTAAATCATAATTTAGAAACCGTAATTTCTCCGAAACTGATAAACAGATTTAAGAAGAATCAAAGGCTGTTGAATACGTCTGTCTTACAGCTACGGTACAATTATTACATCTGAAAATGCGAAGTTGATTCTTATATCTCCATAACTGATATATACGGATATAAGACTTTACGTCGTTTAGTCAAGACTTCCTCAACATTCTTCTGTGTAAAAACAGAACCGCGAGGAAATATCTGAGGTGAATAGCTTACATCCAAGATGGCAGCTTCCAGAGCTGGCCATGATTGTAACATAGCCTCAAATACTTTCCCACTTTCCTCCAATTTTGTTATTAGACATCTTATTTCTGAATGTTTACTCAGGACCATCTCATATACAGACTAATTCTTATTAACGTTTAAAAACCTGCAAAGTTCCGTAAATGACGTGGAGACAAGTAATTTTATAAGACACACGGGATCGCAAATGTCGGGAAATACCCCAGTGTTGAACCTATGACGTCACCAGGTGACGTACCTGACCGCACGAACAGCGACTGAGACTACCGGTCCGTCGCACCTAATCATCCCGAGTGTTGTAGCTATGGGGCAGAACGCACGACTTCAGTGCGTGTAGCTCTGGGGTTCGAGTCTTTCGTCTAGCAGTCAGTACTTTTTCACTGCATGAGCCTATTATGTATTTACATCTGGGTAACAATAATTTTTTCATTTTCCGACCATATGGTCTCCGCTGGTTTATTGTAAAGCACAGTACAACAAAACCTACCGTATTGCGTCACAAGAATATGAGTATAAGCTTCTGAGCTGCCTAGTTGTCAGAAAATAACCTACGTTATACTTAGTAAACTGTATCTCTACACAAAACAGGACGAAAGGAAAGAGACACAAAATAGCAGCTTTTACTTGATTATAGCTAGGACAATAATTTTGTAACGTCTATGTTTACAACATATCAGATTTACAAAATGTGTTCGAAATTTGTATCGTTTGCTCGAAAGTAAGTTTCGAATAGCTTAATCATCCCTTCACGCCCAAGCCCCAACCACTGCACGTGCGACGTGGTATGTCATCTGGTGATGGCACATGTTTAACATTTCTCATCCATTTTTGGAGTATTTCCGGACATTTACGACCCATGTGTCTCATATTAAATTACTTCTCTCAGCACCATCTACGTCACTACGGGGTTTTTAAACGTTTAAAAAACCCGTAGTGACTACGTATATATATATATACACTACGTTACTACCATGGTCCATTTTAGAAGCCGCCATATTGGACACAACTCTTGACTTTCATATGGAAAGTGAGTCATGTGACATGAAACTGATAGACAGCTACACCCGAAAAATAATGGTACTTTGCATTCTGTGTTGTGACTGATGTTTTTTCCTAAAAGGTGACAAGAAAATTAAGGCGACAGCGCTTGCCGAACTCAATGAGATCGTCCTGATATCAGCAAAGAGGACCACTCATGTTGTCTCAGACGACTGCAACAAACACAGTTACCGACAGAACATCCATTACTCACAATGCAGTGCTCCGACTTCTCGCGAAAATCGGTTAAACTGGATCTGTCGAGTCAAACCGAAAGTTGGAAGATGGAACACTGTGGTGGCATCGTTTAGCAAGGGTCCAGAGCATAGCTCTCGCCACATTTCGCAGGAAACTGTACATCAGAAACTAGAGTTCCTGCCACACATAAATGGAATTCTTACAAAGTGCAAATGTTACCACAGCTCGTCGACGACGATGCAGATCATCGGGTGACACGTACGTTAGACGAACCCTACTTTCCTGTATGACGTACTGTTTGTGGGTGAGTTAATTTATATGCGAACATAGCGTTAAATAAACAGAATCACAGATGTTAGTCAGATGTCAACCATCACAGGATGGATCCATCAAATGTTATCGAGCATCGAAATTGAAGGTTTGACTTCGAATATGGCGTTCTCGTATTGCTGGGCCGTTTATCATTTAGGGCAAACTAACAGCAGCCCATTGTCTGTAGTAGTTAGACGAAGAGAAGTTCAGGTCGCTGCTGCGTAAAGACGGAAAATATCCAACTGTCTTTCAGCACGATTGTGTTCCATCTGTTCTCCTGTCTGCTCTCCTGGATGTCGAGTTTCACAGGAGGTGGAAAGGTCTTAGAGGCCCAGTAGAGTGGCCGCCATGTTCCCACAAGAAGTGATTTGGAACAGAAATTTTTTTTCCACATTTTCAGGTTTTGTATATTATTATAAAATCTGCAGTTTTCCAAATAAAACGATATATATATCACTAACAATCTCACATGGGAAGTACTTTATTAAAATTTTTAAAATATAATCTACACCGGTAAAAAATGTTAAAATTTTTACGTGCATTACTTAAGATCTAATAAAATCAGTAATTGTTATATAGAAGGCTGTGGATAGCTGTGTTATAAAGGTCATTTCGAGAAGAGGATGGACACCAAGTTGAGGAAGTTGGAACAAAGTTTTAGAGACAAGAAACTTTCTCATGGTAAAACACGAGGCAAGCTAACAGAAAAAATTATTGATGAACTACAGCAGTATTATGGGATGGCCATTAGAAATAATAGTGAGGATTTGTTGAAAATGAAGCAGGCGGTATGGGCTACATACTTCCACAGATTGTCAACTGATGAGAAACCAATACACCCCCATTTGCCCTCCTGGACCTAATTAATGGTGCAGTTATCGCAGTGCCTAGTACTCAAACAGTTCATACAGCCATAAACATTCCATAGCAGCACCAGTCATGGATATCATATAAACTATTTACAGAGACCTAGAAAATCCTGCTCAGACTCAAAATCCCAATGGGTCGTTCAATAATCATATATGGACTCGCTTGACAAAAAAATGTTTTGTTGGAATGAAGACACTAAAGTGGCGGGAGAGTGATGCTATCATTGTTTTTAATGACGACAGCATTAGTAGGGTGAAAGTGCTACAGCATATGGGAATTAAAACTGGAGCAAACTGCATCACATAATTTGAACGGATAGACAAGGTTCGCATTGATAAAGCGAAGTATGCAGCACAGTTGGCCACTATGGAGTTCAGAAAGAAGAAAAGAAGAAAAAAACTTGGAAAAAGATCAAGAGGGTGATGTACAGTATGGTGCAGGGTGCTTCTGAATGACTAAAAATAAAAAAAATTAATCATATATTAAGTGAGTTACAGTCTTTTGAAACTTTAGAAGCCTCCTGAAAATTTACATTTTTTGTTGCATTTTTCCGTAAATCTCAGATACCATTCGAGTAGATTATTTAAGTTTCCAGGGAGTGATAACATACGTATCCTGAGTCTACAGAACTAAAAGAAGAACATAATATAATTTATAATTAAAATTATTCAGGATATCGTACAGAAAAGTACACAAAATTTTTACCGTGTAATTACAAAATTGTATTTCCGAAATCAATGGCCGAAATGCAATTATTGTAGTTCAGTAGACTCAGAACGTACAATTTAGCGTCCTGTAAAAGTTTCATGTCAATGGCTACAGTGGTTCCTGAAATACTGGGGTGCCAAGTCATTAAAATTAACATTGTCGGGATAGGGCGTTCCAAGTCCCCGTAAGTCCATTACGTTTCCAGTGGTGAAATGTGAAGGAAATTGTGTATGCAGTAGAGTTCAGAAGCCTTGCACACCTCAGGGTACGGATTGTTTAAGCTAGTGCTCACATTGCAGGACGTGTATCGGTTATATTTCAGTACTTCATTAGGACTGGATGAAGCGGATATCAACTACACAAACTGCAGATGGTATCTGTTCTGTTCAGGTACCACTCATGATCTTGCAGCTATCGAAGAATGATATTAAAATGAAATCCAGACCATTAGCTGCTTACAAGCAAACCCTTACCTTACATTTTATTGTCTGAGGCTAGACACCTGTATTGTTTCCAGTCCACATAATAACAGTCTAAATAGCAATACCTACAGCGTTTGTTGTGTCGTAGTACGTCAATCACATTTCGACTACGAGCAATGTGGGTTTAAGGCTTGCATCTCGGAATGTGCAATAGCGACACGTTTCGTTTATTTCAAGCGACAGTTTCACTTTACAGTTTCTCAAGATATAACTTGGGTATTGTAATGCAACCAACGAATTTCTATTTGTGAGTTTTCATACTACTGATTGCGTAAGAAAAAATACGGCATATCCATTAAAAGAAAGATAAGTTTTCGTTGAAATTAATAGTTGCTTACGTTTTAGAAAGTCTCATAGTATTTAGTTTCACGAAGCCTTGCCCTACGTTCATACCTGTGACAGTAGTTTTTAATATTTTTTGCTGCTCCAATCACAGAGATATTTGCGCTGGAACTTTTAAGAGGGCCATGACTTTGAACGTTAATGTTATGCATTAGATTTTATTTAAGACTATATAGGTGACCCATTTTGTTGAGCTACTTGCTTTTCTGTTGTTTGTTTTCACAACTAATGAACTTCATGTAATTTCTGGATCACGTAAATGTATTAATTTGAGTAATATCAATAACTGTATTCTGTATACTTGTAAAACGCCAGATTTATTTTCTGATGGAAACCGGGTCAACTAACTTCAAATTCTCGGGCACCTTTTTTTTGGCATGTAGCGCAATGTTAACAACTGTTAATACCCACACTGATAAAAACACGTGGATTGTTCGCGCGAAGATTTGGAAACAATGTTGTAACGCGATGATACGTTCCCTCATGAAGTCAGCGGACCCTAGAGATTTTTAGGTTACAGTGACTTAGGTGGTGTATATCTCAACTGAGGAATGATCCTTGTAGTCAGGTGTTCCTTTTGTAATGCAGTTCTTCCACGTCTGGCCTGGTATCTTTTACTAAATGTTTTTTTTTTTTTTTTTTTTTTTTTTTTTTGTGAGAGTATTCAGTGCGAAGACTGGTTACTGCCCGAACAGGGATCGTGTTGTTATCAGCAGGTCGAGAGAAGATCGGGGGTGAATGATCCTGTAAGTGCCGGTTCGCTACGGAAACGTCTCTCAATCAGTTATCATTTACTTACTAGAGTTTGGCATTTACTTGGTCCCTGCCGGTAAGGCCCCAGTACTGGCAATACAGGCGCCCAGCACCAAGGTTAAACAGCTTGCAGATGAGCAGATCCGGTCTACATCCACAGAATATCGGACCGTCGCTCACCCTCAGTTGGTCACACCGTTGTGATTGGAAGGATTGCGGGTTGCAAATCAGACGTCCTCTCACGTCCGGACTGCTGCGGGTTTGCAGCTGTGGACTCGAAGTTGGCGGCAGCTTTTAGAGACTTGTCTGAATTCACCAGAGCATCCTGCAACTTAATAGACCTCGTCTTCCATCGGTGTCTTCAATGCAGATGGAATGGTATAACTCTGAGAATGAGCTTGAGGAATGTGTACAATGATGACCGAATGTGCTCTTGTATTCTAAGCTTGTCAGCGGCTGCTGCGGTGTTTTAAGTTCAGGGTTTCAGAGCGTACCTTTTTTCCGAAGTTTGCATCCTGAAAGGCATTCTTATGATATCTATAATTGAAGTTGCTACATTTAGCCTTTTCACAGTAGCATATTATCTCTGTTCCTCACTGTCGTCGAAGGGATGAATCAGTTGTTCTTGCTTACCTCTCGCATCCTCCGATGAAATTCTCTCACAGCTTGTTTGTACTTAGGGCCCCTCGTACTGGCATTCAGTTACGGCACAGTCGCGTGCCCGGCAGACGCCCCCACGTAGCCGTCTCTGTTGGTTTGTAACAAAATTATACTCCTGCACTTACTATTCTACTTTGCAACACAACGTACGTTCACTTCAACCCGTTTGCTGTAGTCAAACGACTGTCGGCCTCCACAAATTTTAAACCCATCACTTCCACCTCAACCAAATTAACTATTTTTTGAGGCCCAGGGTGTGTTTTATCAAAGGACTCTTCTTTTAGTGAAGTTGTACCACAATACCGTTTCCCCCAAATCGACTTAGAGTCTCCAAATGTCTTATTTATCTATCCACTTAATCTTCTATAGTCTTTTGCAGAACCAAATTTCCAAAACTTCTAATGTCTTCTTTTCTATTCTGCGTATCAGCCACGCTTCAGTTCCTCATATAGTCACACGCCAGAGAAATAGTGACGGAAAAATTGCCTAACACTTAACTTGCCATCCCTTGTCTTTATTTTAATTTATCTCTACTTCACCCGTTGTCAGTTATAATGCAGCCCATTTCTTAATCCATTTCACTCAGCATTACTCCATTTCATTCGCACCCTCCCCATTACCCTTCTTTATTTTCTTTTGTTGATGTTAGCCCCATTAGGTTTTTCCAAGACACTATCGAACCTATTCATCTGATCTTCCTAGTCCAGTGCCTTCTGTGACAGTACTACAGTGTCATCGGACAACCTTTACTTCTTCAGCCTAGAACTTCAATCCCCTTTCCAGATTTCTCTTTTACATCCTTTGCAGCTTACTCAGTGTACGGCCTGAATAATATTGGAATACACTACAGCTTTGTCTGACTCCCTTGTCCAACACTGACTCCTATTCCTGTCCTTAGACCCTTATAGCTGCAGTCTGGTTTCTGTAGATAACCCTTACCTTCTATTGCTTTATCCCTTATACCTCCAGAGTCTATTCCAACCAACGTTCGGAAAAGTTTCTAAATCTGCAAATGCAATAAATGTAGGTTTGCCTATCCTCACTCTCTTCAGTCTCTTCGCGTTGGTCGTAATGTCAGTATTGCTTCACGTCTTCCTACATTTCTCTGGAACCCTAATTGATCTACAACATCAGCTTATAACCTTGAGACTTTTTGAGGTGCGTAAACCAAGCGGAGAAGTCTCAGTAGCTGTCCAGTTCAGTTCCATATCAAAGAAAGAAAGTTTAATGAAATAAAAATTGCTTGTCAAATGTTACTATCTATTGCTGATGCAATAATCTCAGAGCAATTAGACTTCAGAATGAGACGTTCGTGTAATAGTATTATATTTATAATAAGACAAATTACTGAAAGTCTCATTTAGCATTAATTTGTTATGAGAAAGCCTTCGATAAGCTAAAAAGACCCCGTTTGGTGAAAATGTTGGAAATACAACGTTTTCGTCAACAACTTATTAATACCACAAAGTGTCTATATGTAAATACAAAAACAGTTATTAGTTCAGGTTTGAAAATGTCAGATGAAATTTTAATAAATCGAAGTGTTCGACTAGGGTACAGTCTATCACCCACGTTATTTAATTTATATTATACAATGACTACATAATTATGAAGTGGAAAGACAGAATACAGTTAGGAACTAAAATAGGATCTTGTGTATCGGTAAATAACATGTTTTGTCCTGATAACCAGACAATTAGACACAGGAAAAAGAAGACAATTTACAAACAGCAGTATGTAGATTGACCGAAACCTGACGTACCACAGCTTAACTATATCTGCAAATAAAATAAAGATAATGGCTTGCAAAGGAAAGAAAACAGCCACATCGAAAATAATAATAAATGATAAAAATTTGAACACTTATCCTTAACCAACGACAGATACATGGAGAAGAAGGTTAATAATATCCATCTATCTGTGAAAAAATTGGAAGAATTTTGGAAAAAAACAAGAAAGGAAAAACAAATGAAATCCTATAAAGTTATGACTGTACCGATTCTTATATATAGTTCCGAATCATTGACATTAAGAATAACAGCATAGAAGCGAATCGAATGGAACTGAAAAATCATATTGATAGAAAACAAATAGCAAACAAAGATACTGCATTATCAGCAACTGAATGAGATAATTGCGTAGACCTCGTAAAAGATGAATTCGTGGATGATAGACCCCGAACGGATGACAGCAATACCCAATCCTTGTAAAGAGATGATGATGATGATGATCACGTTTTTAATCTCAGTTTCATACTGCATAACTAATCTCAGTAACAGTAGTCATGGACCTGTTTCTTAATTAAGTAAAAAGTTGATAAAATTAACCAGTCAGTTTTCGCTTTAAAATCAAGTATCCCGTGCCAGTGCAAGTCAGCGATAGCTTACAAGGAGAAGACGATCGAATCCTGAGGATTAATTAATTTCCGAGTTCACCGATCATTTAAGGTAGAAAACCGTAAGACGGCGAAAATGAGCCTTTATATTCATATTACGGCTGTAGAAACACTGCTGCGTAGGAACACTATTTTCGCCCACCTTCGTTAACCTGGTGCCACAAGACGTTGCCAAAATCAAAAGCCAGGAAACCGAGCCGCCCCGCCTGTCTGAAGCAGCAGGAACTGTCTTCAAAGTTAGTCTTAAGCAAGTTGCGTGTAGGGACCTTTCTCCCTCATAGGGGGGCCACTAACGTGCTGTGTCCGAGTTTACAAAGCCGCGGAAAGACGCTCCGCAACCCATAGTTGCTTGCAGTTCTTAATCGGTATCACACTGTGCGGGAGTTGGTTGCATTGTCTTCTACATGACTTGGCTTTCATCGTGTTGGAATCAGCCTTGTGTGCAAGTAGTCAATTTTGTTTAATACGCTTCGCATTACAATATTCATGGCTACCTCGATTGTTTTTATTAAGCCATTCTACCGCTTCCTCAGTGAGCAGCCGGTAGCGTGATTTTATCAGCACACCAAATACATCAGGATCGTTATCGGGAGCAATACCTATAGACCAAGCTGAAAACCTAAACGAAAGGCTAAGAAGTACTGGGTGGAATTTGAAGGTTTCACCTTCACTGTATATTACTATCTTAATAACTGAAACTGGTTTGTCTTGTCAGTTAAAAGTCTTTAGAATGATGTAAACATCTGTAGGTGAGGTGTTAAGTTGTGATGTGCTTTTCACTATGCCCTGTGCGCCAGACAGCTAAATTTCGAACAAAACTGAAAGTAAAGGCACTAATGAAATAATTTAAAGTTGCAAAACACTGAATTTACACATTGAAATGTATGTGTCTCTCCGTACAAGACTGTAATCCGATACATAACCTCACTGGCACTCTCAGCAAATGAACTTAATTACATTAATGTATTTTATATATAATTGGAAAGCAACTGTTAATTAGAGAATATTGTCGAAACAAGTCGTGCTGTAGTTACATATTAGTAAAAAGTGACTGAAACAGTAGAAATTATTTCATAGATTTACAGTACACTCACAATCTTCGAAATATTCCATTTAACGTGGATAAATTTCAATTCTCTAAATAACACTCTCTAAGGAATTGACGATTTTTCATTTGCTTCTTAAGGTTTTTCCTGCATTTTTCTCGTCCTAAAAGTACGCTGCTGCGCACCTAGTAATCTAGAATTGTCAGCTCATTTCCAGTTACGTGCCGAGATAACGTTTCATTTCTCGTGTTTACAGGAAGAGTATATGCTGATTTATATAAAATTTGCTGTTTGTTACTTCTCCGTACTTTTCCCCGTGCCCCCTTCATTCCTCATATTATTAACTCTGTGCAATCGAAATACTTGGAGAAGGTGAACAGGCCATGATCAGCAGGATTTTTGTACTTCCTGTTACGTTTCCATAATATTGTTTTTCATTGTTACAACTGTTTTGTCTATTCGTTAAGCCTGCTCCTCATGTTAAGTGTTGGTCTGACAAACGATCTCTTAATATTCGTACAGCTGCTTGTTTCTTATTTCTCCGAATCTTGGTTTAATTTTCCTACAGGTAGCACCTATCTTTCTTTTAGCTTCTACAGTCTTAAATTTCTCCTCTAGCACTCTTTATTTTTCCATTTTGCACTTTCTGTCAGTCTTGTACTTCGGAAGCCTGTCTTCCCTTTCGCGTAATTCATTTACTACTTTTATGTACTATATGTCCCAGAAGGAATGGTAAACATTCGGAGATTTGACAGGAACAATTAATCGAAGGAAAAAAGTATGGTACACATGAGCTCTAAACTGCTAAGTTTAACAGCTATTGACGCCTCTTCATCATCGCTATTCTGAAACAAATCTCTTCCACTGCACGCTCTTCGCTTTCCTTATTTCGAGAGGTGGTAGCATGGATCGAAACGGGAAAAACATGTCCAGCAAACATGGGCTCTATAGTGCGTACTCTAGAAGCTATGAGTACTTGTTCATCTTCGCTACCATTCAACACATCTCTTCTAACGAACAAGTACTCATGACTCTTAAGGTGTCCAGCAAAAATGGGCTCTATAGTGCGTACTCTAGAAGCTATGAGTACTTTTTCATCTTCGCTGCTATAAAACACATCTCTACTAACGAACAAGTACTCATGACTCTTAAGGTATGCTTTCTAGAGCCCATGTTTACCAGACAATTTTTTCTTCATTCGGTCAGTATAACCACTTCTCAAAATATGGAAAGCAAAGAGCTTGCAGTAGAAAAAATTAGTTTCAGAGTATCGAAGATGAAGGAGTGCTAATCACTCTTCAGTTACGCATTTTAGAGGCCATTATTACTAAACTTTTTAAAATAATCGTTCATGTCTTATCCCTGAACAATGAGCATTCCTCTTGCGACACCCTTATGTTCTCCTTTGAACAAATAAACTCAATATCCAGTGTTTTAACCAAGGATTTGTAATGGGCCTCGTCTTTTTGCTTATATAATTCTCTTCTGCTTCACTAGTTCATTTAATTACGCATAAAACGAATCCTGCTAAGGACTGATATAGTTATGTACCCAATTTATGACTGTTTAGGTATTCTGTCTAAACACTTTGTGGAAGACAGCTACGTTGCGGTTGGCGTGAGAATGACTCGCAGTCGAAAGTAGTCGGGATAAGATAAAATACATAGTTTTGATTGCTTGGGAGGTCACTCTTCTGTTTGCATTCTAACAAGGAGAGGCCGCCAAGTGTGAAATTCAGAATCGATTCATACTGCGCATAATTAGCTCCAAGATGCACTTCTCAGCCGTCGTCGAGAAATTCGACAGTGAAATGAAGACGTTCCGTGAAATACTCTCTACGGTTAATAAATTTCTACAGCGTCGTCGTGCAGCGGCAAGCACCCGGGTTCGTAATCCGAAGGTCGCCGGATCGCAACTCGCGCCATGTAACTTCTTTTTATTATTTGTTTTTTGCAATTCAAGTATTTGTGTCCACTTGGTGTTTTATTTCAAGTATTATTTTTCCACGACAAACGACTTTCAACAACTTATTATATGCATAATTGATGCAACTGATAACGGGAATTATATATATATAAAATTCCCGTAATCATAATTGTTGCAACTGATTACGGGAATTTTATATATATATAATTCCCGTTATCAGTTGCATCAATTATGCATATAATAAGTTGTTGAAAGTCGTTTGTCGTGGAAAAATAATACTTGAAATAAAACACCAAGTGGACACAAATAATAAAAAGAAGTTGCATGGCGCGAGTTGCGATCCGGCGACCTTCGGATTACGAACCCGGGTGCTTACCGCTGCACGACGACGCTGTAGAAATTTATTAACCGTAGAGAGTATTTCACGGAACGTCTTCATTTCACTGTCGAATTTCTCGACGACGGCTGAGAAGTGCATCTTGGAGCTTTGCCACATTACACCACTGGCAAAAAGAAGTTGCATGGCGCGAGTTGCGATCCGGCGACCTTCGGATAGTTGTTGAAAGTCGTTTGTCGTGGAAAAATAATGAATTACAAAAAACAAATAGTAAAAAAAGTTGCATGGCGCGAGATTCGATCCGGCGACCTTCGTATTACGAACCCGAGCGCTTACCGCTGCGCCACGACGCTGTAGAAAATTATTAATCGTAGAGAGTATTTCACGGCAACGGTTTCTTTTAACTGTCGATTCTCTAGGCAACGGCTGAGAAGTGCATCTTGGTGCTTTGCCACATTACACCTCTGGCCATGAGCTTTTATTATGCGCAGTATGAATCGAATCTGAATTTCACAATTGGCGGCCTCCCCTTATAAGACACCTGCTCACGTGCCGATCTTTCCGTCTCAGAGAGGAAACGTCCTGAATTATCTGTGGTACAAATTGTTGTCTCTGTACTCCATACAGTTTTCATTCTGTACGTCACCCTCTAAATACAATGAAGAGTATTCCTCGATCTGTCAGTACAAGTTCCAGTCATCTTGTTCCTTCCCCAAATGACTGTTTTCCACTTGTTTCTTCCTTGCCGGTGCTGCAGAGGATATCAGCATTTCTCATTTTACCGCTCCACTTGATTTACACCATGCATGTGGAATCCCGCATCTAAGGGACTTCCGTTGTCTTCTTTCCAGCTTGTTGAGAAGCGCTGTTCTGCCTCGCACGACTCGATTCCAGCGGAGTCTCTGGCAGTAGCAGGGGGCGCGCCGCCTCCGATGACGCCCTCTGTCCGCACACGCCTGCAGGTGACGTGGCAGGTGATGGCTGCTGCTGGTGCTGTTGCTGACGGCTAGGTGGGCCTGCGACTGATGATGCGCAGCGGAATCATGCCTTCTGCCCCATAAGGGCACCCTTGTCTACTTCCTTGTTTCAATAATCCAAGCGTACCAGAATCTTCATGTCCTACCTCATATCAGACCAAGATTTCACTCGTACAAAGCTATTTGCGTTGCTGTGCAATGACAGGATGTAAATGATTATGTCTTTATCATAAAATGTTTCTGTGTCAGGAAGTTTCAGTATACAAAAATTGAAATTATTACAGAAACAGTGGAGATAATAGCACTTCAAATATCAATTGCAACATACAAAAAGCGTATCTGGCAACACCATGACAGTCAAAATTCTTGTAACTAAATTTGAAAAAAAAGAAATGAGAATTTATCATTTCAAATAATCAGTTAAAACTATACAAAGGAATCGTTACGAAATTTGTTCCTACAAAATGGAAACAACCTCCAGACTTACAAAAAAAAAAAAATTGATGACAATGTTTACATTTCTTAGTACACAAATACTGTAACGAATTTATCAAAACTGTCAATATACGGTAGGAAAACTCATTTGAGACAGAAAGAGGGCCACTTACGAACTGAAAAGAGAGAGGAAAGGAAATAATGGATTGTTGGGTTTAAAGTACCAATAGCAAATAAGAGAACACCATGTGCTTCTTCATATTTTCGTGGCGCAAAGACTGATCCATAAAATTTCGGGAGTGCAGCCTCATAAATTCGACTTCTTCTTTTAATATTTCGACTGTATACCGTCCAGCAATCTTCAGAGTGAGCCGAGCTGACTGACGCTCCAGCACTTGCTCCGTCCTTTTCAACATGTAGACTGAACCACTGCGCATACGGCCACAGATACAAAAGGCGCCAGAGGCGTTAATCGGCGACAAAGAGGGATGGCATATCCATGTAAAACAGATGTACGGCTGCGCAGTCGATCCACACGGTGATTTCGATGTATCACTGCAAGCTGCACCGTCGCGACGTCTTCATGATTTTATTAGAGAAATTGCCGGATTCCTTGATTTGTCCAAGCTCAAGCCGCTATCTCTTTTAATGAAACCCGTAGCGAACCGAATTTCAATTGCTTCCTTGACAACTGTGTCTCGGAAAGATGGAGTCGAGGCTAAAATTTCGACGTTATCGCACACCATACAGTGCTCAGTGTTAATACAGTGCTCTGCCACCTCAGATTTATTAGGTTGTTAGAGCCGGGTGTACCTGCGCTGCTTTGTGCATCTCTCGTGGACAGTACGTGTCGTCTGTCCGATGTATGAACGGCCGCATTCACAGAGAATCTTGTAAACTCCAGGCTTCTGAAGCACCAAACCATCTTTATCGGAAGCCAGGAGAGCTCCTCTCTTTGGTGGAGGGCGAAAAATCGCATTCACTTTATGCTTACTGAGGATCCATCCTTTTTTCTTAGATAGGCTTCCCACGTATGGCAGAAAAGCCATCGATTTAAAACTTACCTTGTCTTCTTCTGCTTTTCTTACACCAACTGTTGGTTTCATTTGCAGCGCCTTAGGTATCTCCTGTGGAGAGTATCCGTTGGCTTCAAAAACACTACTCAGGTGTAGAAACTCGTCCTCCAGACTGCTCTCGTCAGCAATGACATGTGCTCAGTGTACTAGAGTTCTGAGTAAACAGCCGGCCGGAGTGGCCGAGCGGTTAAAGGCGCTACAGTCTGGAACCGCAAGACCGCTACGGTCGCAGGATCGAATCCTGCCTCGGGCATGGATGTGTGTGATGTCCTTAGGTTAGTTAGGTTTAAGTAGTTCTAAATTCTAGGGGACTTATGACCACAGCAGTTGAGTCCCATAGTGCTCAGAGCCATTTGAACCATTTTTCTGAGTAAACTCATCATCTGTGAAGGATGGTGGCCACCATTTTCGCATAAATATAAATCCGTTTGTGTCGGTTTTCGATATACTGCGTGTCTCAAAGTGCCGAAATATCAGAAGAAGAGGTCGAATTTAAGCGGATGCACTCCCGTAATTTTATGGATCAAGAAAACACGACATACATCACATCAGAATCAGCCTCTATGCCTTCGACTTATCCACGTAATGTCTTGCATCCTTCTTCGGACACCACCGAAACTCACCAATCGGCTGTGGTTGTTGCATAACATGCCTGTATAAATTATAGGCATCCAAATAGGTAATGTAATTCGAATCAGGGTATGTGTTGAGCCTCTCATGTGGGTTATTTGCCTTGGCATGACTATGCATACTTGACATAGTCCCCCTGGATCCCTCGCACACAGAAAACAAGCATGACACCCATCGCTCAATACTTCGGTTTTGTGCTTCGTTTTCTTGAGCATAGCATCCCGGGACTAAGTGGGTGCTGTGTAATAAAAGTCGCGATCCAGAGAATATGTAGTCATGCATAGACTCCGGAAGAGCTCGAAAACGTCCGCAAGCAAGCGCACGTCTTTGTCCAGATATGCCTGTGCGTACTCTACGAAAGTGGAAATGTTACAATCCTGCGAGACATTGAATTTAATGCTAGTACTCTGCATCCGCAGTGGCATCGCCTGCAGGGTTGCTGGAGATCACAGTTACGTCGGGTAGCCTCGTTTCGTTGAGTTTCGCCATGCTATCCACATACTCGTATGGGAAAACTCCCTTCCTAGTCGCGAGTTGAAATATTTCCTCGTCGGGAAATGCATCTCGACTGATGTGAGTATCCTGTTTCAGCAGTGGTGCCAGCACAAAACGGAGCGAGTCGAGGAAATGGTAGGTAATTCTTGGCGTCATTTGTTTGGAGAACGAAATATATTTCTCAACAACGCCAGGCAGGAAACTAACCAGATTTTTCTACCAGCCGAAATCAGCCAAGTTTTCAATAAGAGAGTGACAGTCACACTCGCTTAATTTATGAAAGAGATGACTGATATGTGTCACGGTAATTGCTCTCAGTTCTGTCACAAATCTTCCTTGTAAGATGACAGTGCTCCCTGCGAGCAGTTTACGCTCTTCTATCTATCTCAAGGTATGCAACATCGAACGGACAGAAAGAGCCATGGTGTCGTGGTTATACGGTCATGGTGTTGAACTACAAAGAGGGAGATCCGTGATCCGTGTTCCAATCTCTCTCATGCCCCCCCAACTCTGATTCTCTGCTCTTTTGTCATAAAATTATGAACTGTTCGTCCTGTCATTAACGTGTCTGTTCGTTGTATCCAAATTCGTGTCTGTGTCGTGGTGTGACGTACGTTCGCAGCAGCGAGGTGTAAGTATGAAATACATAATGAAAATTGATTCCTCAAAACGTGCCACACTGCGGTTTGCGGTTATCTCGCATCGGACCGACTGCTTACAGTCGGTCCGAACCACTAGCAGGTTTACATCGGAGATCTTGCGTGTTTCCAGCGGTGCTCGACAATAGCATTCCGTGATTACAAGGCCACGAGCTTCGAGACATGCATACCACGTATTTGTTCTTCACAAGTACCACGTGTTATGTCTCTTGTGTTCCGTCACACTCTTGAATTTCTTTGTAGTAATGTCTGTGTTGTCTGTGTGGCATCTCGCCTGCTCTCAGTATTCATCATACACTCCTGGAAATTGAAATAATAACACCGTGAATTCATTGTCCCAGGAAGGGGAAACTTTATTGACGCATTCCTGGGGTCAGATACATCACATGATCACACTGACAGAACCACAGGCACATAGACACAGGCAACAGAGCATGCACAATGTCGGCACTAGTACAGTGTATATCCACCTTTCGCAGCAATGCAGGCTGCTATTCTCCCATGGAGACGGTCGTAGAGATGCTGGATGTAGTCCTGTGGAACGGCTTGCCATGCCATTTCCACCTGGCGCCTCAGTTGGACCAGCGTTCGTGCTGGACGTGCAGACCGCATGAGACGACGCTTCATCCAGTCCCAAACATGCTCAATGGGGGACAGATCCGGAGTTCTTGCTGGCCAGGGTAGTTGACTTACACCTTCTAGAGCACGTTGGGTGGCACGGGATACATGCGGACGTGCATTGTCCTGTTGGAACAGCAAGTTCCCTTGCCGGTCTAGGAATGGTAGAACGATGGGTTCGATGACGGTTTGGATGTACCGTGCACTATTCAGTGTCCCCTCGACGATCACCAGTGGTGTACGGCCAGTGCAGGAGATCGCTCCCCACACCATGATGCCGGGTGTTGGCCCTGTGTGCCTCGGTCGTATGCAGTCCTGATTGTGGCGCTCACCTGCACGGCGCCAAACACGCATACGACCATCATTGGCACCAAGGCAGAAGCGACTCTCATCGCTGAAGACGACACGTCTCCATTCGTCCCTCCATTCACGCCTGTCGCGACACCACTGGTGGCGGGCTGCACGATGTTGGGGCGTGAGCGGAAGACGGCCTAACGGTGTGCGGGACCGTAGCCCAGCTTCATGGAGACGGTTGCGAATGGTCCTCGCCGATACCCCAGGAGCAACAGTGTCCCTAATTTGCTGGGAAGTGGCGGTGCGGTCCCCTACGGCACTGCGTAGGATCCTACGGTCTTGGCGTGCACCCGTGCGTCGCTGCGGTCCGGTCCCAGGTCGACGGGCACGTGCGCCTTCCGCCGACCACTGGCGACAACATCGATGTACTGTGGAGACCTCACGCCCCACGTGTTGAGCAATTCGGCGGTACGTCCACCCGGCCTCCCGCATGCCCACTATACGCCCTCGCTCAAAGTCCGTCAACTGCACATACGGTTCACGTCCACGCTGTCGCGGCATGCTACCAGTGTTAAAGACTGCGATGGAGCTCCGTATGCCACAGCAAACTGGCTGACACTGACGGCGGCGGTGCACAAATGCTGCGCAGCTAGCGCCATTCGACGGCCAACACCGCGGTTCCTGGTGTGTCCGCTGTGCCGTGCGTGTGATCATTGCTTGTACAGCCCTGTCGCAGTGTCCGGAGCAAGTATGGTGGGTCTGACACACCGGTGTCAATGTGTTCTTTTTTCCATTTCCAGGAGTGTATTTGCTAGCGGCGGTAATATATTCCTATTAGATGACTGATACTCTATAACGAAAGTACAAGATCACAGTCGCCAAGATTACAGAAAGAGAACAGACACGTCAATGACTGGATGGGCAGTTGAAACCATGACGGCGTGACTGTACGAATTAGCTCGATGTTGCGCACCTTGAGCTCGGACTGTTCACTGTTTCTGTTTTGTTTCATTTTTCACAGTTCAGTACACCTTCATGCTGCTCTCATGCTTGCTCTGTGTTCAGTTTTTGCCGCGTAATCAACCGGGCTATCTTACCATTAAATATGAGGGGGCTGCATTACAACCGCTCGCCCGACGAAAGATTTGTACCTAAGGACTGGAAAAATGCGCATGTCGCACCACTATTCAAGGACGGAAATGGGAGTAATCCGCTAAACTACAGACCCATATCATTGAAAATATACTGTACCGGAAAATATACTATATTCGGACATTATTAATTACGTCGATGCAAACGAGCTACTAACACACAGCACCCATTCAGAATATAACGCTCGTACCCAACACAACTAGCTCTTTATTCACGCGAAGTAATGATCGTTCTAACGGCTACCACTCTGCTCAGGAGGTCAGAGGGCGTCGAGGTTGGGTAGGCGAAGCGGTGAGGTTACAAACGTCATATGCCGAGCTCTGAGGGCTGGTGGTCGTTTCAGCTTTAAGCACGAAGTTGCCACTGAAACAGTGACTTCTGTAATAACATTTTGTTAACGTTACAGCTAAAATGAAAATTGTCTTCCCTGGCGTGCAGAAAACCCCTCGCTGAGACGTTGACCAGGAATGCTAGACACAGTATTGCGCCATGTCACCTCGTTTGTGTCAGGCCAGTCACGGTGGCTGACAGCGAGCTGACGCGGGCTCCAGTAGCGGGGGTCAGCGACATGACCCGCAGATGAGCCTCTGTGGATACGATGGACCTCAGTGCTGTTGGTGACGTAAGAATTCTTAGACCTGGTAACTACAGTATCTTCCGGATGGTGATTGTCGTAAAGTCGGAAACCTAGGTCTCCCTCACCACACACAGCGTACAACCAGGAAGGTGGTACACGTACAGCCTGGGAGGTGGCAGCAAACAGAAGATGGCTGCTTGCAGTCAGTCTGCTTAGCCGTTCTCCAGAGGAAGGCCCAGTAGC
The DNA here is from genome assembly GCF_021461395.2 of Schistocerca americana. NCBI lineage: Eukaryota > Metazoa > Arthropoda > Insecta > Orthoptera > Acrididae > Schistocerca > Schistocerca americana. Next base: position 627,131,567 of record NC_060122.1, read on the forward strand.
TCCTTACTTTCTGTCAATCATAGCTGTTACCTGTCGGTAGTGGTAGCACGGACTGATGAGCTCCAACCACAGTCGGCAAGCTGCAGTCTCGTAGTGGAAATTTTCAAACAGGCAGCAAGCAGCACATCACGGATATCCAGAAGGGATAACCTGTAACTAGCGACGCTGTAATTCCGTCGTGATCGGTGACGCACACGGAATGACCAGACACTGAGGACGATATGCGTGAAACAGGACTATTTTAAGACAGACATTACGTCGTTCGAGCAGGTTACAAGGCCAACTTGAAAGACAGGCCACGGCGCTTACGTCACGCAGGTAGGCCAGTGCTCACACGCTCGCTTAACTCAGCAGACAAACTACGTTTCTACACCATTTAACTCGTACCGAGGTGTGTATGCACAAACGAGAATTGTATCTTATACAGGAATCCGCAATTGTGGAGTCTTACTGTTATTATTCCTTCAATTATCGCAAGTCCATAGGCATATTACAATTTGTTACGGCTCTACTGGGGTAAAATAAAATTAAAATCATGCCAGAATGATTATCAGTTGCATAAGGCACCACCTCCTGTAGTAAATGAGGATTGGAAAGCAGAAGAGACTAAATGCTATAAAGAAGCCGTTTTACCATTTATTTCGAGTTGTTGTTGTGGTCTTCAGTCCTGCGACTGGTTTGATACACCTCTCCATGCTACTCTAACCTGTACAGGCTTCTTCATCTCCCAGTACTTACTGCAACCTACATCCTTTTGAATCTGCTAAGTGTATTCATGTCTTTGTCTCCCTCTAAGATTTTTACCCTCCACGCTGCCCTCCATTGCTTAATTTTTGATCCCCGGATGCCTCAGAACATGTCCTACCAACAGGTCCCTTCTTCTTGTCAAGTTGTGCTACAAACTCCTCCCCAGTTCTATTCAATACCTTCTCATTAGTTATTTGATCTACCCATCTAATCTTCAGCATTCTTCTGTAGCACCACATTTCGGAAGCTTCTATTCTCTTCTGGTCCAAACTATTTATCGTCCATGTTTCACTTCCATACATGGCTACACTCCATACAAATACTTTCAGAGAGGATTTCCTCACACTTAAACCTATACTCGATGTTAACAATTTTCTCTTCTTCAGAAACGCTTTCCTTGCCATTGCCAGTCTACATTTTATATCCTCTCTACTTCGACCATCATCAATTATTTTGCTCCCCAAATAGCAAAACTCCTTTACTACTTTAAGTGTCTCATTTCCTAATCTAATTCTCTCAGCATCACCCAACTTAATTCGACTTCATTCCATTATCCTCGTTTTGCTTTTGTTGATTTTCATCTTATATCCTCCTTTCAAAACACTATCCATTCCGTTCAACTGCTCTTCCAATTCCTTTGCTGTCTCTGACAGAATTGGCCGGCCGAAGTGGCCGTGCGGTTAAAGGCGCTGCAGTCTGGAACCGCAAGACCGCTACGGTCGCAGGTTCGAATCCTGCCTCGGGCATGGATGTTTGTGATGTCCTTAGGTTAGTTAGGTTTAACTAGTTCTAACTTCTAGGGGACTAATGACCTCAGCAGTTGAGTCCCATAGTGCTCAGAGCCATTTTTTTCTGACAGAATTACAATGTCATCGGCGAACCTCAAAGTTTTTATTTCTTCTCCCTGGATGTTAATACCTACTCCGAATATTTCTTTTGTTTCCTTCACTGCTTGCTCAATATACAGATTGAATAACATCGGGGAGAGGCTACAACCCTGTCTCACTCCCTTCCAAACCACTGCTTCCCTTTCGTGCTCCTCGACTCTTATAACTGCATCTAGTTTCTATACAAAGTGTAAATAGCCTTTCGCTCCCTGTATTTTACCCCTGCCACCTTTAGAGTACTGATCTTAAATTAAATTTTGTTGTAGGCCTGTTAATCAGTAAGACTTTAAAATAGCAGATTCCAGTAGATGATGCCATTATCTTTACTACGTGCACACCCAGCTGCGAGTTAACAGGTTTTTAATAACACATTTTGTATGCTGAGCCGAGCGAGCGAGCGATTTCAGGCCTACCTTCATAGGAGCCGCGGCCTGTCTGTCTCGTGATCCTCGAGCAGGATAGGCGGCCATTTTCCTCGATTAACCAGAGTTGCCAGCGGTCCTGTCCTCACGGTGGTGTCTTAATTACGAACGGTTTACCCTGCCTCGGCTTTTCTCATTAGCACTAGAGCGCCGCAGAGGGGTGGAGCTTGGATGTTGAATGTTATGACGCCATATTGTACAGTTGCGTAGTGTCGTTCTGATTGCTGTCATACTACACCGCTTGTGTACCTTTCTAAGACTTTGCTTTGCTGTGTGGCAGTAATTAACGGGTGTTGCCCTGCTTTTGCAATGTTGAGACTCTTCGTTTGTTACAGATTATAGTTGTGACTTGGGGCTTTTACTGTGTCGAGCAAAAGCTTCGGAAATTTAGTGCAGCCGAAGGGGTTATTGTGCAACAGTGCTACCGACAGGAAACCTCACCTTTGTTCCATATTTGTAGACTTACAGAAAGGTTTTGAAACCGTTTTACTCACAAGCGGCTTCTAATCAGATTGCTTGCTTGTGGAATAACGTCTCTGTTGTGCAACTACACTCGTGATTTCCTATCAAAATGGTCACAATTCGAAGATATTGACGGCTAATCATAACATAAAATGTAAGTATATGTTGCGTTCCCCTACGAAGTGTTAACAAGCTCTCTGCTGTTCCTAAATTGTATAAACGTTTTAGGAGAAATATGAGCAGCCCTCTTAGATTATTTGCACATGTACCGTCTAGTAAATTTATCAGAAGATCAAAACCAAATGTAAAATGATTTAGACAAAAGGCTCCATGGTACGAAGAGTAGCAACTAACAATAAGCAATGAAAAGTTTGAGGTCATCCGCATGAGTGCGAAACGGAGACCATTAAATTCCGGTAACACAGGCTAAAGGCTTTCAGTTCAACAACATGCCTAGGGATTAGAGTTACCAAGAACTTAAAATTGGAACGACTTGTAGATAATGTTGTGGGTAAGGTGAGTCCAAGACTACCTTTTATTGCCAGAAGATGCAACAAATCCAACTAAAGAAATTGCCTGTACTACGCTTTTCCTTCCTTACTAGAATATTGCAGTGCGATGTGGGATTCATACCTGGTAGCACTGACGCTGGACATCTAAAAAGGTCAGTGAAGGACAGATTGTTATGCTCTCTCGCAAAATAGGAGAAAGGGTATCACGGGTCAGATGCTCAAGGTGGGGTGGCAACCGTTAAAACAAAGGCCATTTTCGATGCGAGGAGTTGGTTTCACGAAATCTCAGTCTACAACTTTCTGATCCGAATGCGAAAATATTTTTTTTCTGACGCCCAGTCGCTCACTTGCGAAGGAAGAATTGATCATCGAAATAAAATGGAGAAATCAGAGCTCATTCGGAAGGACTTGCTGCGCAATTTTCGATAGCGGAGCGGTAGAGAAGTAGGTGGTTACATGAACCCTCCGCCTGGCACTTAAGTGTGAATTACAGCGTAGATTCGTAGGTATAGATGTAGATGAAAAACTAAATTGAATTTTCGAAATTGATTTTCCAGGGTCTGAAATGGAGAGGTTCTACATATAAGTATACTACCTGTGACAGCCTATTAAAAACTTATGCTCTCCTTGTGTCCAATGGACAGATGTGCGATGTAAATTGCTTGCGAATTGCTTGGGACTAGACAGGAAAACAAACCAATGAATAGGGGAGCAGACTATGCAGCGATGCTTGATTACGACTTTAGTCAAGTTGAAGTGATAAGGGACGCGACATGTAGAATGGCTGATCGATGGACGGCTTAAGTCGCTGCGGCATGCTAGGGGATAAGAAGAGAGCCAGGGAGCCAACCTGACGGACCGAGGGAAGATGACATTCGAAAAGATGCTGGAGCGACAAGGATGGATAATACAGCCGTAGGCTGCAGTGCATAGAAAACTCTAGAGGAGGACTCCGTCCAGCAGTACTTGTCAGCTGGATGATGCTGATGATGATGATGCGCAAAGTATTAGTTCTGGTGTCAAAGGCAGATGCGGGAAATCTCTCAGAAGAACCTTTGAAACACAGTATAGCACCTAAACCCACTAAAGCTGAAAGTATAACCGAGACGCCAACTTGTGGAAAGACTAACTCTTCTCCGAGTCGTAGCACATATTTTAAGCCCAAACGTGAGCGGTAACTACATTGTCTTCGCTGCCATACTCAGTATGAAGTCTTGAAATGCATACTATGCCAGACTCAACTCTCAATCTTCATACATGATATACTCGGTGCCATATACAGAAGGAACTACGCTGATACTATATTTCTGCATATTCAGAAAGCTTTTGATTCAGTATTACGTTGATGCCTTCCCGAGTAAACAAGTTCCTGTGAGGCATCTATGAAGGCTTGCAACTGGACTCCAACGGTGAACAGAACAGGAACACAGCTAAATTCGATGTAGTTTACCAAACGTTCCAAAAACATGTTGACATCGCCCCCTCTTACAGCCATATCTTCGCTGGGGTGATCCCTCGTCCGTGTATCTTCCGCTTACATACTTCTGTCACCGCGTCACGTGCCCACAACGTCACCAGGAGGCATCCAACGTCACATTGGGCAACGGTCATAAAGTTTTGTCCGATCAGTCTAAAAATCAGACAAGCACTGCAGGAAATGGCCTTCCTGGACGACGTCTGCTAGTATCAAACATAGGTCTTAGCGTGAGGAAGAACTTTTGAGAATGTACGTTTGGGGCACAGCATTGTATAGTTCTGAAACATGGACTGTGGAAAAACCAGAAATGAAAAGAATCGATGCCTTTAAGATGTGGTGTTATAGAAGAATGTTGAAAACTAAGTGGGCTGATAAGGTACGGAATGAACAGTTTCTCCGCAGAATCGGCGAGGAAAGGAATATATGGAAAACATTGACAAGAATAAGGCACAGGATGGTAGGACATCCGTTAAGGGATCAAGGGATTTCTTCCATTATACTAGAGGGAACTGTAGAGGGTAAAAGCTTTAGAGGAAGACAGAGACTGGAATACATTCAGCAAATATGTGAGGGCGTAGGATGCAGTTGCTACTCTGACATGAAGATGTTGGCACAGGAGAGGAATTCGTAACGGGTTGCATTAAACCAGTCAGAAGGCTGATAACTCAAAAAACGAAGTCATGGTTGAGAAACAGACTTCTGTAGAAGTTTTCTCTTGAGGTACTCCCTCAAACTTCGTGTTAGACGTCTTCATTGACCATTTGATTACGACGTATTAATGCCTGTCAATTATCCGTTCAGTAATAATTGTAATAAGAACAACTAGACCATGGACATAATATTACCCCTGACAGTGTCCTTTCTACTCGAGATGAAGAACTCTTCCATTGCAACAATTGCTGCTTAATTTCATAGTCACAGCCATGAATCTATCTTTTCCCACTTGTGATAACCTTTGTAAGAAATTTTCGATCGTCTTGAAGTGGTAGTCTTGTTACCTGCTGACTTCTGTATGATATTGTTTTTGTTTGTGACAGTAACTTCGCAGCGATCAATGCCATACTCAGTGCTACTGACATAATACGTTCATACGTACGACAACCTGTTCTATTCCAGAAGTTTAGAATGGTCTGCCAGCGATTTTCAGAATCAGATCCATCACTTTCTGAACATTTTGCAATGTTATGACACTATACGCTCTTTTCTGGAAAATCTGAATTGTTTGTCATATCTAAGAAGTTGTCCTCGGAAGCTTGCTTCAGCGTGTGGTTACGTTTCTGCAGCGGTGTTCCCGTGTTTACAACAGGAATATACAGGGTGGTCAGAAACAGTATGAAAATCCTGTAAGACTTTTACGGGGTACGTTATGCTGAGGAATAACTGTTCGAACAAAATGCTAAACGTTGCGCCACTTCCGAATTAATTAGCCCTGAAATTACCCAATCAAGCAATTGCGAGAGCGAATTCAAGCTGCCCACCACATACAATATTAGTGTCAGTTGCTGTCATGGCCTAAATGACTAGTATCGAACGCGTGTCACTGCCAATTGCAGTCTTATGAGAAACGGTGCAAGTAACAAGTGAGGAAAATGGAAATAAATTTCCATAAAATTAACCATTTTTGTACTAAATCTGCTTTTTTGTTGTTTTTCCATTATACAGGGTGGTCAGAAAAGGTGTGCAGGGTACTTTGTGTGAGAAATATTTATTCGGAAAAATATTCGTTGCGCCGTTTCCCAGTTAATTGGCATTGAAGTTAGCCAATTAGGCCGTTGCATGCGAAAATCAAGCAGCCCAACAAATACAATTAGTGTCAGGTATGCTCTTAGCGTTGACGATAGCGCACGAGACTCTCAGCATTTGGCTCAGCTTCGATCCTTACTTCCGTCCATGTCCAATATCTGTATCCCACTCTTGTTCAGTTTTACGAAACCAATTGAAGAACACGACTAGTGGCAGCGTCTCTGGCGGGGCGCTTCAGTTTGCGGGCGCAGATCGGCTAACTCCAATGCTAATTAACTCGGAAAGGGCGCAGCGCATCGACTTTTTTCCTCAGTACAACCCGCCCTGCAGCAGCGTTACAGATTTTTGAGACTATTTCCGATCACCCTGCACAACATAGATTAGTTGCTGTTTCCGGTCAAATGTCACGAAGTCACAAATTCAGTGACACAACCAACCAGACCACACAGTTCGTAGCCACTTGTCACCATGAGTGATGTAAAGGGAACAAGCAGCCTTTGCCAACTTTTTCATTTGACTGTAGCACTTGCAATCTACGTCCTCACTAATTTGCTGGATGTATTCCAATTTCTGTTTTCTTGTACAGTTTTTACTTTCTGCAGCTCCCTCTAGTTCCATGGAAGTCATTCATTGACGTCTTAGCAGATATCCTATCATTCTGTCCCTTCTTCTTGTCAATGTTTACCATATATCTATTTAGTCACTGATTCTTCAGAGAATCTTCTCATTCCTTAGCTTATCAGTCCACCTAATTTTCCACATTCTTCTATAGCCCCACATCTCCGGTTTCTGCACAGTCCACGTCCAACCACCATACAGTTCTGTGCTCATACAGTACACCCTCAGAAATTTCTTCCTCGCATTAAGACATACGTTTGTTAGTACCAGCCTTCTCATGACCAGGAATGCCCACAATGCCTGTGTAATCTGTTTCTTGCGTCCTCCTTGCTCCAACCATCATGAATTACTTCGCTGCCTAGGAAGGCAGAATTCCTTAACGTTTTCGGCTTTGTGATCCCCGATTCTGATATTGTCTCGAGGTTCTCATTTCTGATACATCTCATTACATTCGCCTTCCTTCCATCGTACATTCAGTCCGTATTCCGTACTTATTTGACTATTCCATTCAACAGACCCTTTCTTTCTTCTTCCCATTCACTGATGACGGCAACGTCATCAGAGAATCTTAACATTGATGTCCTATTACCTTGAATTTTTAATCCTACTCTAGAAACTTTTTTTGTTTCTGTCATTGTTTTTTCAGCGTAAAAATTTAAGAGTAGAGTCCAAAGACTGCATCCATGTGTTACACCCTTTTTATTCCATGCACTCGTCCTTGAACATCCGCTCTTATAGTTCAAAAATGGTTCAAATGGCTCTGAGCACTATGGGACTTAACTGCTGTGGTCATCAGTCCCCTAGAACTTAGAACTACTTGAACCTAACTAACCTAAGGACATCAGGATTCGAACCTGCGACCGCAGCAGTCTGTAGCGCCTAGAATCGCTCGGCCTCTCCGGCCGTCTCTTATAGTTCACTTTTCATTCATGTAAATACTGTACATTACTCGCCTTTCCCTATAGTTTACCCCTATTTTTCTCAAGATTTCGAACATATTGCACCGTTTGACATTGTCGGACCTTTTATCTAGGTCAACACATTCTATGAACGTGTCCTGATTTTATTTCGGCCTTGCTTCCATTATCAACCGTAACATCAGAATAGCCTCTCTGGTGCCTTTACCTTTTCTGAAGCCGAACTGATCGTCATCTAATAGATCCTCAACTTTCTTTTCCATTCTACTGTATATTATTCTTGTCAACATCTTGGATGCATGAGCTGTTAAGGTGATTGGGCGATAATTATTGGGACTGTCGGCTGTTGTAACCTTAGGAATTGTGTAGATGATGTCTTTTCGTATGTCTGATGGTACATCGCCTGTGTCATACATTGTACACACCAACATGAGCAGTCGTTCTGTTGTCACTTCCCCCAATGATTTTACAAATTCCGATGTAATGTAACCGACCTCTTCTGCCGTGTTTCTTGTCTAAACTGTTTGTCATCCATGTTTCATTTCCATACATGGCTGCGCTCCAAACGGATACTTTGAAGAAAAAACTTCCTGACGCTTAAATCTATACTTGATGCTAACAAATACCTCTTCTGCAGAAACGTTTTTCTTGTCATTGCCAGTATACATTTTATATCCTCCCTACTTCGACCATCATCAGTTATTTTTCTTCCGAAACTGCAAAATTTGCTTACTAGTTTAAGTGCCTCATCTCCTAACCTAATTCCCCCAGCATCACCTGATTTAATTCGACCACATTCCATTATCCTTATTTCTTGATGTTCATCTTAAGTCGTCCTTTCAAGATGCTGCATGTTCTGTACAACTGCTGTTCCAAGTCCTTTTCTGTGTCTGACGGAACTTCAATGTCATCGGAAAACGTCAAAATTTTTATTTCTTCTCCTTAGACTTTAATTCCTACACCTAATTTATCTTTTCTTTTTCCTTTACTACTTGCTCAGTATACAGACTGACTAACATCGGGGATAGGCTACAACCCTGTCTCACTCCCTCCTCAATCACAGCTTCGCATTCGTTTCCCTCGACACTTGTAACTGCCTTCTGGTTTCCGCACAAATTGTAAATAAGCTTTCGCTCCCTGTATTGTAGCTCTGCCAGTTTTAGAATTTGAAAGAGAGCACTCCAGTCAACACTGCCGTAAGCTTTTTCTAAGTCTACAAATCCAATAAATGTAAGTTTGCCTCGCCTTAACTTGTCGTCTATGAGATATTTTTTCTTATTTGATCTTAAGTCTTCCAAAGCTCTCTAAATAGTGACTCTAATACTGGTTCCCCTTTCTTTTCCGTATTCACTCCAGCCTCTTCTGCTATAACCTCATCACATAAGTCCAGCCCCCATAGATGCCCTCAGTGTACTCCTTCCACCTGCGCGGTCTCTCTTCTGCATTTAACATTGAAACTTGCAGTGTTACATGGCATTATGCTTAATTACAGACTTACTACTTTATCAGTGTCACCCGCCTATACGTTTTACATGATTCTTTCAAGACTCGATCGATCTGTTTTCAAAGAGAAAGCAGGATATCTCTTCCTTTGACGTTGTCCAACAACGACCTAGGAAGCTCGAAGCCCTTGCGGCCCAGGCCCTTCCATGGCTCGCGGTAGTTTGCAGCATTCGTTTTATTCGTTCCCCACTTGCCGCTACGTCGAACTTTCTTGGTGATCGTCGGGCAACATCTTCCACGTTATCTGCAACATAAATAAACTTTCTTCCCACAGTATTTCTGAAAACCCAAAAACAAAATTAAAGAACATAATAATAATAACTGTTCTTTCAAATATTCGTATAAGGCTTGATCGATTTAATGAGGGGCGGGACAGGCCTAAGCCTTCTGACACCAGAAACTCCCACTGCACTCTAATGTTATCACCCTTGCCTTTAGTTTCACCGAAAGTCGTTCGGACTTTCCTAAATGCTGAGTCAGTCCATCACACAATCACTTCTTTTCCGAACTCTTCACATTCTGCCTGCTGCCACTTCGCCTTTACTTCCCTTCAGTTCCTATTTATTTCACTCCTCAGTGACCTGTATCACTGTATTCATGCATTTCCCCGATCGTTTTTGTACTTTCTTCTTTTGTCGGTCACCTGGCTTTCGGCTATCACTTCGAATATGGGGAACAGCAAAAGGTTCTCCCTGCCTCACACCTCACAGTGATTCCCATCGTACGGGGGCACATGTAGACTACTACGGAGCTGTTGACTGCTCTTGGGTGAAGTACAGTACCCTTGACAGAACGCTTCCCCGGTGTTGATAGGTGGCAGGACCCACCAGGTAACGCACGGTCTGGACCCCTGCATACACCCAGTCACGCTGCCGGTACGGGACCGGTTGACCAGCCTTTCCGCGGAGAGCGTCCCGCCGTAATTCCCGGCGGCGCCGTCGCCGTCACGGACCAGCTGGTCGCGACCGCAGCGCCGCGCCGCGCCGCTCCCTGCGCTGCTGTGGTCTGTTTGCGGTCGCCGAAACAATAGCACGCATCTGCTGCCTCACGCGTCACCTCCCCCCGGCCCGAATGGCGCAAAATTTAGCTTCCTTCTGTTTGCACTATTTCATTGCTGCATCTGCCACACATAGTGTGCCTACATTGTGCTAGCTCGATGTGTGTGTGTGTCCCACGTTACATGCACACATTTCTGCCGGAACGCGATACGTAGAACAGGTCATCATCTCCTGCACCCAGTTTTTCTTCTCTTCTAGCAAAATAGGAAACGCTGAAACTCAACCTTCACATCTCTGGACAACTAAAAAGTCTATGTTCTTGTAAGTCATTATGGCCTTCTACTCTATCTCCACTGGAAGCATCGAACTAGATCAGTCTAATAGCATACTTCCTCATTACGAGTCCATCCTATATAACCCTAACCAACACACACTACGTAAATCTTGTAGTGTATTTTCAAGCACAAATAAACGATGCTATATCTGCTTGTCCTATCTGACGGCTTGAAACGAATAAAATAATATTCATAATAACATTTCGTAAGTATTCATGGAAAATATCGCAAAGCTGCCACGCTCCATTTATCTCCAAAATAATTAACAGCGTGCACCTTCTCAATAAACAGCCACTCCAAATAGGAATATGAACTTATTACACATTACTAGTAGGAGGCGTATTCCGAATGTAAGGTCCTATAGGCGCGAAATCGAAACCACAGTGAACATCCGATAAAACTTTGGATAGATGTGTTGGACAGTGTCTCTAGTATGCCCGTCTTTTCAACTCTGAGCGCACAGTGAGCACATAAAAATGGCTAGGAAACAGTGCCTGCCGCCAAGTATCATTGCCCGTGAGAGATTTGATGCTGCCTACACAACATAACTTCATGCAGTTCCTTCTTCGTCACAGTTCTCGGCCGCACCTTGCAGGGGCAATGACGACGCCCCTGCAGCGTTTTCGTCTATACAGCCCCGACTTTGCTCCCCCTGATTTTCATATCTGATTACATTAACCGGTGACTATGAAGCCAACGTTTTAGCATAGACAACGAACTGCAGCTCAGCGTAGAGCATCGGCTAAAAGTAAAGGCGGGTACTAAAAAGTTGGTACGACGCTACGACAAATGTCTCAGACGGAGTGGCGACTATGCAAAAACGTTGCTGAAAGGTGTGGCCAACTATTGCAAAAAAAAAAATTCTCCCTATGGTTTCCATTTGTCGACCGATCGGACCTTAGTTTCGGAATACGACTAGTATTAATATTTACCTTTTTCCTTGGACTTCTGTAGCAAGATGTATAATCTGGAAGTATCGCTGATAATTAATAACGAAGTATCCTGAATTTCATATTATTAACAGGTTTATTATCTTACCGTAACACAGTTACCTTCTCTCTTTCCTCTAACTAGTCAAGAAACAAGAATATTATGTGATTTTGTATTGGATTACTATTTCATTCAAAATTTTAATTAACTTGAGAGTAAAACTACAAGACGACCGCAGTTTGAATTCACCGTGTAGTATTGTGTCTCGAATACTCCATAGTCGCCGACAAAGACTGCAAACAGCGCGAATGAGATTATAATATTACGAAAGTCGTAATGTTCTCTCTCTTGGAAACACTCCTTAGCTCAGATTAACTGCCATCGGCAGCCTTTAATACCCACTCTCCCAACAGCGATAACTCTAATTATTTTTGGTTGCCAGCCTATGAAAAGTTCCCTCCGTGAGACGAAGGAAATTACTCTGAACAGAAAATATTGTCCCATCTAACAGTCGCGAAGACCCGGCGTCCGTTCATAAGGATCGTCGGAAGTTACGGAAACCAATCCAGCAATATAGACAGTGTACATAAACTTAACTCACGTTCTTTAATAACCGTTTCCATCCTTTTTCAAAACAAGGCTTCATCCAGTCTCCGTATTATGTTATCTAATAAACCATGTCAAATAAGATTTAACCTCGTTCTCAGGGCTCTTGTCGGACAGCGAGTTGGCAGTCGTCCGCTCCGTCACGAGGAACTGTTGTGCAGCCAGGTATTTCCAGACAGCTGTTCTTCTCGTAGAAAAAGCCGCTGGTTTCCCATCTGCTCCCTTTGACTAAAACGTGACCATCATAGAGCTTAACTACATAACCTGATTGTAGTCTCATTAAATGCGGCGTCACAATGTTACACGTCCCGTTGTCCACTCAACTGCAGGCATGCCCAAAAGATCCGTCCTATCACTAATCTTGCATGACACAACATATAAAGATTCTTCCTTCCCTTTCCCCAGAAAATACTGTAATAAGCCGATGACACCACTTTCCTTGTTATCCATTCCACCCCCACTCGTCCCAGCGATTCCTGAAAGTAGAGGCAGTCCTTCTTGTGTCAACATATTAAAAAAATACACCAAAGTGACGAAAGTCATGGAATAGCCACATGCACACATAGCTACAGGTCGCGGTAGAATCGCATGCACAAGATGTAATACGGCAGTCCAACTGCGGAAATGTCACTTGTACCAAAGTGATTCCTGTGAAACGGTTTCCGACATGACGTGAATTAACAGACCCTGATGGCGGAATGGTAGTTGGAGAAAGACACATGGAAAATTCCATTTCTGAAATTGTCAGTTAATTCAATATTCCGAGGTCCAAAATGCCAAGATTATGCAGAGAATCCCAAATTGCAGGCATTACCTCTCACCTGTGAGAACGCAGTGCCCGATAGTCTTCACTTAACGACCAAGAGCAGCGGCGTTTGGGTAGAGCTGTAAGTGCTAACAGACAAACAACACGGCGTGAAACAACCACAGAAACCAATGTGGGATGTAGACGAACGTATCTATTAGGACAGTGAGGCAAAATTAGGCGTTATGAGCTATGGCAGCACACCATCGACGCGAGTGCCTTTGCTAACAGCACGGCATCGCCTGCGGCGACTATCCTGGGCTCGCGACCATATCGACTGGACCCTAGACGACTGGTTTTCCGTGACCTGGTCAGATGATTCCCGACTGCCGTTGGTAAGAGCTGATGGTAAGTTTTGAGTGCGGTACAGGCCCCATGAACCCATGACCCCAACATGTCAACAAGGCACTGTGCAATCTGGTGTCCGGCCGTTGTGAACGAGCGGTTCTAGGCGCTTCAGTCTTGAACTGCACGACCGCTACGGTCGCAGGTTCGAATCCTGCCTCGGGCATAGATGTGTGTGATATCCTTAGGTTAGTTAGGTTTAAGTAGTTCTAAGTTCTAGGGGACTGATGACCTCAGCTGTTAAGTCCCATAGTGCTCAGAGCCTTTTGAACCATTTTTGCAATCTGGCGGTGACTCCATAATAGTGTGGACCGGAAGAGATTAGGTCCTCTGGTTCAGCTGAACCAAACCTTGCCTGGAAATGTTTGTGGTCGGCTGCTGTGAGACCATTTGCAGCCAAACAACAATGCACAATGTCACCGGCCACAATTGTTCGCAATTGGTCCGAAGAACATTTTGGATAATAGGAGCTAATGATTTGGCCACCCAGATCGCCCGATATGAATCACATCGAACATAATGGGGATATAATCGATTGATCAGTCCGTGCAAAAAATCCTGCACAGGCAACACTTTCGCGACTGTGGACGGCTATAGAGGCTGCGTGACTCAGTAATTCTGCAGGGGACTTCCTACGGATTGTTGAGTCCAGGCCACGTCGAGCTGCTGCACTACACCGGGCAAAACGAGGTCAGACACGATTTAGGAAGTGTCCCATGACATCAGTCACCTCAGTCTATACAAGCCCCCAGTACCTGTTGTGCTCCACTACATTTAAGTCTCAAACCTTCGTCAAAAGTGAATACATATCTCTCTACTCTGTTCTTCCAGTTTAGTTCATTGAGGAGAACTGGCACGGAGCCGGCCAGGGTGGCCGAGCGGTTCTAGGCGCTACAGTCTGGAACCGCGCGAGCGCTACGGTCGCAGGTTCGAATCCTGCCTCGGGCATGGATGTTTGTGATGTCCTTAGGTTAGTTAGGTTTAAGTAGTTCCAAGTTCTAGGGGACTGATGACCTCAGCTGTTGAGTCCCATAGCACTCAGAGCCAGAGCCAACTGGCACGGAAATCAATGCAAACCTTTCTTAAACTGTATAACTTTGCGAGCTTATTTTTGGCATTCAATGGAAGTGATATGAGCTCTATTTTCACTCGATGTGTTACACTTCATATTTGCACACTGGATATTTTTCAAACTGAATTCTGCAATAGTCGATATGTTCCGCCACAGAAGTTCTGAGTACAAGCAACGTGATCTTTGGCTGTCAGTAGCACTGTCGTTGCCTCTAGCATTAAGTGAGATGTAGGTGAGCGATTTGGCTGTTGATTACGCTACTGAACGATCAGGAAGTAGCTAGCAGAGCACAGAGATACGATTGCTGAGAATGATGAATTATGGAAATGTTATTTTCTAAGAATCGATTTGAGAACAATGAAGTTTTTCACATAATGTTGCTGGATGGCTTACTCGCACTTAATTTATGACGAGTTTGTCAAAGGCTAATTTTCGGTGACTTTCTTTATTGGTTTGGGTTAGATGATTTGACTGTCGCGAAGTGATCAAGTATGGTTCAAATGGCTCTGAGCACTATGGGACTTAACATCTGAGGTCATCAGTCCCCTAGATCTTAGAACTACTTAAACCTAACTAACCTAAGGACATCACACACATCCATGCCAGAGGCAGGATTTGAACCTGCTATCGTAGCGGTCGCGCGGATCGAGAGTGAAGCGCCTAGAACCGCTAAGCCACACCGGCCGGCTGTGATCAAGTAAAATTATCTGTTCACGTGGCTTGCACTCAGAGTTTTACATGCGCCACTTCTTTACTATTTCAGTAACTGATTTCGTGGCAATGTTTTTCTTAATAAGAAGTAATTTTTGTGGAGTTGGTTATTATTGTCAAGGAAGGAGTTTCATTACTCACAGTATAGTTTTAGAATGCTAGTCTCTTCTACATCATTCAGTATATACAGTATCTTCCATCGTCTCCTCATGAAGTATTTTTTTGTAAATGTGTGTCCCCACATCGCACTTCGCGGAGCACAGTTGCTAAAACTGACACATTGTCTGCTTAGAAGGGCTACTCCTCTTTGCATTACATGGGCAAGGCTTTCTCTTATCTTTAACTGCGCTGCATTTCAACGTTCACCACTTTCGAGTAGTAGGCCTACTAGGTTTCTTTGCCACAGGTAAGTCACGAGAATTTCTCAAGGATAGTTCAATATCAGTCAGGACATAGTAAAATCATTCATAGCTGAGCTTTGTATTTCAAAATTATTTTCAGGTTCAGTTAGGTATGATTCGGTTCAGATTTCATTTCTTATTCGCATGTGTATCTTTTAATGCTTGGAATTTTATTTAGTCATATCGTAAAACGTAAACAATTCATTCTTTCAAAATTAGTTTAGTAATGTTATGGAACTTTTTTATTCTGTTATTTTAGAGTATTGTAACAAGAGGTGTACAAATCCGCTCCTCTAGCTCCACCACAACCATTACAGCAGTTCAAGAAGAGACACAAGAGTGCTTGTATAGTGAAACACAGTACTTAAAGCAGGCAAACGTGAATTTCCGAAAGCCTGGCAAGCTTCACGGGATGAGTTCAGCCTGCTGCAACTGTTAACAGTTTCCACTTTAATCCGAAGTGAGTACAGGACACCCAGATGTATATCGGCGTAGGTAGTTTAACTGCAGTTCATTTATCATAGTGGTGCGAGCAGCAAAATTAACAACCCAAACTTAAAGGGCACTGAGAAGAATTTAAGAATTGGGGAATGTATACTAGTCACAAATGGTTCAAATGGCTCTGAGCACTATGGGACTCAACTGCTGAGGTCATTAGTCCCCTAGAACTTAGAACTAGTTAAACCTGACTAACCTAAAGACATCACAAACATCCATGCCCGAGGCAGGACTCGAACCTGCGACCGTGGCGGTTTTGCGGTTCCAGACTGCAGCGCCTTTAACCGCACGGCCACTTCGGCCGGCTACCAGTCACATAATAGGGTCCGAGTCAAGTAGGGGAGAGCTTTCCTGTGTTTATGAGGAAGATTCAAATAAATCTAAAAGTGTCTCGCAAGCAAACTGTGCAAGAAGTTATTAAAAACTTATTCGAGAACCTGGAATATGTTATTATGGCATATAATTAAATTTGACCAGCAGTTTCCTCACCCCATAAATATTTTTAATGAGACCAAAAACTTAGTGGATGACAAGTATGTGTACGTGTATAACACCTCGCATTATTTACCAGTATGTAGGCTTTCTAAGTTTAGGGCAAACGTGGAGTAAAGTAGGAAAAAAAAAACATTGCTAAGTGGGTATCAAAAATTATATTCTGGTGTTATTCAAAGTAGAGTGAAGAAAGCATAGTATGATAGAGCAGCTTCTTCTTTCAGACACGTACTTTTCAGATTAACAAAATGTGAGAAAGGAAATTCGTGTTTGCTAAAATTCTTTTGGCGAATTTAGAATGAATTATTTTGATCACTTGGAATGAATCCAGCGAATCTACAATACATACCCTGAAAAAAGTAGTTGAAACAAGTATATCGGGGGTCATATTTGGCTGAAACTTACTATGGTTACAGGAACCAGATTTCCAAAACCTTACTTCAGTTGGCATTGCAGTGTAAAAGACATCTCCAAGTTCTTAGGCACAAAGGATCTCAACTTTCAGAGAAGGTTCTCTATACAGTCAAAATATGTATTAGAGGTGACCTGACGGCTCGAATTGAGAATAGCCAGTCCAAGTCTAAAGAAAGTTAAGTTGCAAAGAAAACCTTTCATATCGAAATAAAGAAATAACTGCGAAATACACAGAAGTGAAAAAAAACCAGACCAATAAAATCTACAATTTTATCGCCTATGATGACCCGGAATTAATATATATTTCATTGAGCCTCTTCTTGTAACACTCTGGTAAAACAGACTGTTCATCAGCTTCCGAACACAGTCATAACACTGCAGTGAAAGTGTACGGAGAAATCTCCTACATAGCGTAGTACAGCGCGAAAACGGGGAGGCAAGCAACATTCCTTTTGCCTGGTAGAGCTGGGCGTAGTTTGCCTTGGCTGGAGTAAAGCAACCTGCTTGCTCTGCTGACGACGAGCGGCAGTCTACCTGTCTGGATAACACGCAAGCATGCGCAGATTAAAAGCGGAATGTGTACGTCTCTGGTTGGAACTGCAAGTCACTTACTGCGTTGTCATGCATTGTAGTACGGACCACTGCACTGTGCAATACAGAGTTTCACAGGGCAGCTTCTTTACGGTAGAGTTTTACGTTTTCTACGAGTTAATTATAATGCAGCTATACAATCTCATGCATGCGGCGATTCATTTCATCAAATAGTGTTTATGTAATCACTCGACTTGCATTGTAAAGTTTCATATTCAACACAGGTATATACATGGAAGTTAAGGAATAAGTAACCAGTGTATGTAGCTTACGTTTCGAGTCATTAATGTTTAAACTATTAGCAACGCCGGATCTGCTATCGTTGTCAACTTGTAATCTACAACGTAATTATTTTATCGAGGAAACATTTTTTTTTTCTGCGTGCCATCCGGTGTTCATCATGAACATTATCTGGGAGTGCTATTAATTTCTCAGTTCTGCCGGCCGTGGTGGCCGAGCGGTTCTGGGCCTTGAAGTCTGGAACCACACGATCGCTACGGTCGCAGGTTCGAATCCTGCGCCGGCCGGAGTGGCCGTGCGGTTCTGGCCGCTACAGTCTGGAACCGCGGGACCGCTACGGTCGCAGGTTCGAATCCTGCCTCGCGCATGGATGTGTGTGATGTCCTTAGGTTAGATAGGTTTAAGTAGTTCTAAGTTCCAGGGGACTAATGACCTCAGATGTTAAGTCCCATA
Source organism: Schistocerca americana (assembly GCF_021461395.2). Classification (NCBI taxonomy): domain Eukaryota; kingdom Metazoa; phylum Arthropoda; class Insecta; order Orthoptera; family Acrididae; genus Schistocerca; species Schistocerca americana. The sequence continues at coordinate 627,149,746 of NC_060122.1, forward strand.
GTGCTCAGAGCCATTTGAACCATTTTCGAATCCTGCCTCGGGCATGGATGTGTGTGTGTTCCTTAGGTTAGTTAGGTTTACGTAGTTCTAAGTTCTAGGGGACTGATGACCTCAGATGTTAAGTCCCATAGTGCTCAGAGCTATTTTCTCAGTTGTAAACAGGAGGTGAGGAGTATTACTGCTGAAAGTTTGGAGGTACGGTCTTATGGTACCAAACTGCTGAGGTGATAGGCCCCTACACACTACTTAATGTAACTTAAACTAACTTACACTATGGATGACACACACACCCATGCCCGAGGCAGGACTCGAACCTCCGACGGAGGGGATCCGCACGGACCATGACAAGGCGCCTCAGACTGCTCGGGGCTGAAAGTTTGTTTTACCTTTCGTTCCACTACATACTTTTTCACGTATAATTTATCAGCGTAGTTAGAAGTAAATAGTAAGTTTTGGTGAAAGCAGACTATAATATTGTTATAAATTTATAGATTGTAGGCACGGTATCACGGTGCACGAGTGCTGCATCACCTATGATTAAAATAAAGTCATTACTACCAAATAAGAATACTAACTGTTTTAAATGCATTATTATTCACTAACAGTAAGGAGAGTAACATCGTGACACATGCATCGCGATTATTTTTTATCGTGAGACATCTGTCAAGCGTAAGGAGTTCTGTGGAATATTTTCTCTGTTATTATTCGAATTTCGCACTTTTCGTCATGGAGAGCCATAAGCTGAGGGAGCTATTAGGGTCAGTGATGTAAACTGGAGGTGCGTTGAAGCAGTTGATATTCTCGCTCTGTACTTCCACACAGATGTATGTTACGGTTAACTATCTCCGCTGTGTTTTTCCAAATTTCATCACGGCTGCGCATACTCTTAAGGAGGTACGGTTTCTTGAGCATTGCACGGTTATTCGTAAACTGATTAAGCGGGAGTATGCGTATTGTATTATGCATATTGTATTACACGTATTTTCCCAAGGGAACAAACAGCGAGTGACAGAGCTACATTAAATAGACATATCCAAGAAGTGGGGAAAATCTTAATACCTGTATTAGAAATGTCTCATAGACACGTTTTATTGATGAAATTACAGAATTCTAAAAACACTACAGCTTAACGCAATACACAAAAATGTCTGAGACCACAAAGCACCGCAGAATAGAGTACGTGATGTGAAATTACATGTAAATTAAGCAATTAAAGCCGTTTTGAGATTACATGTAAATTAAGCTATTTACACAGAGTAAATCGAGGTAATTACACTGTTTTGTTACGATATGTATTGAGCTTAACCGCTGTTGTGTTCTATGCAAATCAAGCTTTTTGTTCTCGAGCTTAGAGCACAATTGCATTAAACTGAGATAGTTACGGGGTTTTGCTGGGATATTTACAGTTCCACCTAAGGCCGGAGGGAGCCGGGTACTTTGTGGGGAGGAGGGGTTCGCTTGAGAGGGGCTGTGAAACTTCACACAATTACTTACGTTAAACATGATTGCGAAATTTAGATTGAAGTTCAAATGCCCGCATCTCGTGGTCGTGCGGTAGCGTTCTCGCTTCCCACGCCCGGGTTCCCGGGTTCGATTCCCGGCGGGGTCAGAGATTTTCTCTACCTCGTGATGGCTGGGTGTTGTGTGCTGTCCTTAGGTTAGTTAGGTTTAAGTAGTTCTAAGTTCTAGGGGACTGATGACCATAGATGTCAAGTCCCAAAGTGCTCAGAGCCATTTGGACCATTTTGGAAGTTCAAATGGTTCAAATGGCTCTGAGCACTATGCGACTTAACTTCAGAGGTCATCAGTCGCCTAGAACTTAGAACTAATTAAACTTAACTAACCTAAGGACATCACACACATCCGTGCCCGAGGCAGGATTCGAACCTGCGACCGTAGCGGTCGCTCGGCTCCAGACTGTAGCGCCTACAACGGCACGGCCACTCCGGCTGGCTTAGATTAAATTACATGAAAATTAAGATTTGCATATTCTAGTGTCTAATCTAAAGTCTGGGGGATAAGAAGCCTGGTGTTATGGGATTGTCAACTTAAGGCCTTAGGGGTAGAGTCCCGAGGGCTCTGAAGCTTTGTGCAGTTGCCTACATTAAATATTGTTATAAAATTTTAATTAAATTACATGAAAATTGAACTATTTGTACATGGTGGAAGCCTAACCCAGAATCTTTAGGCTGAAAGGCTTGGACGTTGTTGCTAAATAGCTCGTGACATCATATGCCCTTGGGCACTTACGCTATTAGATTGTAGCACTTTTCTGAGAGTGGAGGCCAATTTACCGGATGTGAAAGTTTATGTGAGAGTGAAGGGCAAAACGTCAAATGTGAAAGTGTTTCAAGGTTGTTACAGAACACTCTGGACCCCACTGCTGCTCATGATGTGTTGCTGCATACTTCATCGACGAAGGGTAGTCGCATCGCAGCCGCACCGATACGCCGATGTACAGCTGAGCAGAGCAACACTCGGCACAGTTCGTCACCAACAATTAAATCGATAACGTCTTCTTAGGGGACCAGTGTTTGCCACGTCTATGCTGAACTCAATATGTGAATATTTTACGTATATGTACACTCCTGGAAATGGAAAAAAGAACACATTGACACCGGTGTGTCAGACCCACCATACTTGCTCCGGACACTGCGAGAGGGCTGTACAAGCAATGATCACACGCACGGCACAGCGGACACACCAGGAACCGCGGTGTTGGCCGTCGAATGGCGCTAGCTGCGCAGCATTTGTGCACCACCGCCGTCAGTGTCGGCCAGTTTGCCGTGGCATACGGAGCTCCATCGCAGTCTTTAACACTGGTAGCATGCCGCGACAGCGTGGACGTGAACCGTATGTGCAGTTGACGGACTTGGAGCGAGGGCGTATAGTGGGCATGCGGGAGGCCGGGTGGACGTACCGCCGAATTGCTCAACGCGTGGGGCGTGAGGTCTCCACAGTACATCGATGTTGTCGCCAGTGGTCGGCGGAAGGTGCACGTGCCCGTCGACCAGGGACCGGACCGCAGCGACGCACGGATGCACGCCAAGACCGTAGGATCCTACGCAGTGCCGTAGGGGACCGCACCGCCACTTCCCAGCAAATTAGGGACACTGTTGCTCCTGGGGTATCGGCGAGGACCATTCGCAACCGTCTCCATGAAGCTGGGCTACGGTCCCGCACACCGTTAGGCCGTCTTCCGCTCACGCCCCAACATCGTGCAGCCCGCCTCCAGTGGTGTCGCGACAGGCGTGAATGGAGGGACGAAAGGAGACGTGTCGTCTTCAGCGATGAGAGTCGCTTCTGCCTTGGTGCCAATGATGGTCGTATGCGTGTTTGGCGCCGTGCAGGTGAGCGCCACAATCAGGACTGCATACGACCGAGGCACACAGGGCCAACACCCGGCATCATGGTGTGGGGAGCGATCTCCTACACTGGCCGTACACCACTGGTGATCGTCGAGGGGACACTGAATAGTGCACGGTACATCCAAACCGTCATCGAACCCATCGTTCTACCATTCCTAGACCGGCAAGGGAACTTGTTGTTCCAACAGGACAATGCACGTCCGCATGTATCCCGTGCCACCCAACGTGCTCTAAAAGGTGTAAGTCAACTACCCTGGCCAGCAAGATCTCCGGATCTGTCCCCCATTGAGCATGTTTGGGACTGGATGAAGCGTCGTCTCATGCGGTCTGCACGTCCAGCACGAACGCTGGTCCAACTGAGGCGCCAGGTGAAAATGGCATGGCAAGCCGTTCCACAGGACTACATCCAGCATCTCTACGATCGTCTCCATGGGAGAATAGCAGCCTGCATTGCTGCGAAAGGTGGATATACACTGTACTAGTGCCGACATTGTGCATGCTCTGTTGCCTGTGTCTATGTGCCTGTGGTTCTGTCAGTGTGATCATGTGATGTATCTGACCCCAGGAATGTGTCAATAAAGCTTCCCCTTCCTGGGACAATGAATTCACGGTGTTCTTATTTCAATTTCCAGGAGTGTATTTCAGGCGAATAGTCTTGTAAAATTGTCTGTAACCAGTGACAAGAGTAATTCAGCGTTCAGAGGCAGTTACGAACACACGTAACATTCCTTGGAAGTGGATTATGCAAAGTGACATAAATTTTCGTATTTATCTTGTAATAAACTGAACTAATATTTTGCATGATCTGGTACCGCTTGTTCTCCTTACAGGACAAGTAAAGAACCCACGACTGTATCGACACTTGTGTTTTTGTCAGGTACAAAACTGATCATCAAAGTTGTATTCCCCACCGTACTGTTCTGAAGCCAGTAGTTGATTGTTGTGATTTCGTAGTGACCACTGTTAATTCTATTTCTTGTGCTCTGACTTTTTTGGATTCTGATAAGGCATTCAAGCATGTCAGCCATGGCTTCTTTTTGGGGTACTGGAAGCTGTTGGGTTGATGTTGATGCACGGTCTTATTCGTTTATAGGTATCCAAGCATCTGTGGCTATGAATGGCCAACTGACACCCCCATTAACAACCGCATGGGTCTTTTTCAAGGAAGTGAGCTTTAACTGACTTTCTTTGTGGTCATTTGAGCCTCTTCTTCGAAGGATCGCCGCTCATTCACAAAGATGGGCGAGACAATCTCGGTACATGCATACGCGGAATGTTACTGAATTCTCCTCTTGAGACTCAGTTGCTCAGGGCTACTGCGGATACGTTTTGCCTTTTACATGATTCCCACATAAACGATACCAAATGTAGGTTGATGTATTTACAGCGTTCTGACAATGCTGTCATTTCGTGGGTAAGGTAGTCGATTGACGTAAGTCTTAGATAGTCACAACTCAACGTTCTCCAATTAAAACGGCTTGACTTAATTGGAAGACGGTTACGGTGAAGATATAAGCTGAAGTCCTGGAACATAAATGGCGCTCCATTAATCTGTTTCAGAAAATGCCGATAGTTGATTTGGGATGGGAAAAAGCGACAACTTAAAACCGATACCGATAATTCAGTACTGCATACCCGGTACCTTTCGGTATTTGTTTGTCCTCAGTTATGCAAGGTATTCTTATTTCTTATTGATAACTGGTTTTGAAACTAATATATCAATTTACGATAGCAGTGGTCCTAATTTTTGTTTGTTTTTAAACATAACTTAAGAAACGTATGTTGGGTAGAATGTTCTGAGTCTTCTGAACTGTTTCATCCTTGAATGATATTATGAAAGGAGTCAATCAACATATCAAGACAGCATAAAACGACGATTTATGAACTAACTGTACAATAATTACCGGTCAACAGATTAATTCATTATTAAAGATTTAGCTGTTCACATGTAATTGTTTCGTCTACTACCTAAATTCTTCTTCTTTTTCTTCTTCTTCTTCTTCTTCTTCTTCTTCGGCACTGCGACCCTTGGTGGGCTTTGGCCTCCTCAACAATCTTCCTCCATATCTCTCTGTTCTCAGCCGTTTTCTTCCATTCACAGATCCCCATCTTGGCAAGGTTAGCCAGCACATTGTCCATCCATCTAGCTCTTGGTCTGCCTTTTCTTCTGGCGGAATACAGTCTGTCATTCATTATTCGTTTGGGCATCCCGTCTTACGCCATCCTCTCCATGTGTCCTAACCAACGTATTCTTTGAAATTTGATAAATTTCACTATATCTTTCCCATGTATAAGCTCTTGTATTTCATGGTTATATCTCACCCTCCAACCTTCTGCCTCTCTCAAAGGCCCATAGAGTCTCGTAAGGTTTTCCTTTCAAATGCTTTAAGGCTAACTGTCTAAATTCATGATTTGAAATTTCTGAACGAGCAACTTCGTTTTTGTCAGTAAAAGATCGGTTATATCCAAATTCCCATTGAAAAGCAAAGATTTGCATTGAAGAATCAGAGAAACTGGTGCACCTGCCGCATATCGTGTAGAGCCCACGCGAGCACGCAGAGGTGCCGCAACGCAACGTACATTGGATTCGACTAATGTCTGAAGCAGTGCTGGAGGGAACTGACACCATGAATCCTGCAGGGCTGTCCATAAATCCGCAAGAGTACCAGGGGATTGGGATCTCTTCTCAACAGCACGTTGCAAGGCATCCCACATACGCCCAATAATGTTCATGTCTTGGGAGTTTGGTGGCTAGCGGAAGTTCTTAAACACAGAAGAGTGTTCCTGGAGATTGTATACATACTCGAACACTTTCATCCGCTCGATACTATATGAAACGAGACTCGTCCGAGCAGGCAATATGTTTCCAGTCATCAACAGTCCATTGTCGGTGGCAACGGGCCTAGGTGAGGTATAAAAATTTTTCTCGCACTGTCAACAACGGTACACGAGTGGACCTTCAGCTCCGAAATCCCATATCGATGGTGAGTCGTTGAATAGTTCCCACACTGGCACTTATTGATGGCCCAGCACTGAAATCTGCGGCAGTTTGCGGAAGGGTTCACTTCTGTCACGTTGAACGATTCTCTTCAGTCGTCGTTGGTACCGTTCTTGCAGGATCTTTTTCCGGCTGCAGTGAAGTCGGAAATTTTATGTTTTACCGGATTCCTGATATTCTCGTACACTCGTGGAATGGTCGTATGGGAAAATCCCCACTTCATCGTGACCTTGGAGATGCTGTGTCCTGTCGCTCGTGCACCGACTATAGCACCACGTTCAAACTCACTTAAATCTTGATAACTCTCCATAGTAGCAGCAGTAACCTATCAAACAACTGCGACAGACAGTTGTTGTCTCATATAGGCGTTGCCGACCGCAGCGCCGTATTCTACCTGTTTACATATCGCCGTATCTGAATACGCATGCCTATACCAGTTTCTTTGGCGCTTCAGTGTATATTTGAATAATAAACAGATTTTTCCTTCGAAATTTAAAGTAAAAGAATTCTGTAAATTATAATCTAAAGCTTATTAAATGTCTGGCCGTTGTATTTGATAAGAAAAAGAAAGGAAGCTGTAGCAACAGTAATATTCATCCACAGCTTATAATAAGCAACTAATCTGACGCCTGTGTCTTTATAACCCTTTATCTGCTTGTAGCCGTTAGAAGAGGACTACTTAACAAGGAAAATAGAATTCTACAACCCCAGTTTTCTCCCTATAGCACTGACTATTTTTAATTCCAAAATTGTCGTATGGCCCTCGATTACTGCATGATTTTTCAGCGGATTTAAAAAAATTGAATCCATAGCAGAATACTGGTGATTTATTGTAATACGGAATCCCTCGTTACGTTCCAGAAAATGTGCAAACAGTGAGCAGATTAAGTTTTCCTGCATTTACCTATTTTATTCAATATTATGATTCTATGTCTCTTGGAACTTAAAATGCAGAAGCCTGAAGGTGTCTTAGAATTGCACAATCTCTGTTCCATATCTACGTTTATTGCTTGAAATAACAATAATAACACAATAAATAACAATAAGTAATCGGTATTTCAGTCATCGGTTACACAGAGCGGTTTTAATCGTCAGGTTAAACTGAACATTAACAAAATCGGTATACCCGAAAACCTGTCGTTTCCAGCGATAACAGGTATCCCTGTCCTGGATACCTAAGTCTTCTGTAAAGCATACTACATCGCTCAGTTCTTTCCCTTCCCGCAATGTTGGGTAGGGAACTGAAACAGACATCTAGTCTCTTTTTATGAAACCATTGCATTTTTCATTACGTTACGAGGAGATTGCGCTTGTGGAAATCCTCGTATTTTTGTACATTCCAATATTCAAAGGGAAGCCTCTGTCTAATTCGTTCTACGCTCCATCACGCAATCCACACGTCCAGGTCTCGGCTGTTAGACGGTTTGTGGGCACGTAGTCTTTATCCACCTGTCGATCTCGGTCGACTGAGTTTCAGTTAAAACATGTCCATGAATTTTATACTGCTGTCAGTTACTTGGGGGCTGATACTCTATAGAGACTCCATCTCACTATCAAATTTTTGTTAAAGTTAGGAGTGATTGACTGTATGCCACCTGTGGAATGAGCATCACCGCAAGCTTGTTGGAACACTGTATGGTTTCATCTTCGGTTTTCTGTTCCGCCAATGATGGTGGCATCCTCAAGTGGTCGACAACCTTTTATCCGCCAATGCGCGCATATTTCATATTGGAATTAGTGTAACGTGTCAATGTAGTCACTGTCCCGCCATTCGTCAAAGACACGCTACAACATAGATTTATCTGTGATGGTCACGAACCGAACTGGCTCTGGCTTAAAAAGATAATTAGGGTTTCCAACTCTATCGGTTGAGACTGCCTTTTCGACTGATATACCGTTGCGTCCCAACTCCCCTTGTTTCCAAGGAATAAATACAACCGCATGGCTGCTGCGCCTATATATTCATTACATTGTTGATGGTGCTGACGATACGGCCCACTCGGCTTCCGGCAATATATGGCCACTGAATATTGGAAATGTTTGTATCTGCCTTGGTATCGCGACTTATTCGCCAATATGTTGAATCATGCATTTCATCTTCAACATTTCGGTTGCGTTAGCCGGTCGCTGTGGCCTTCTAGTCATACCTCCGTTTTAGGCGTATTGTTTCACACTTTCCTTCATTTTAGTGGTCCCGTTGGTTTTGCTACAAAGGACAAGAAAAGAAAAAGAGAGTAAGAGCAAGGTTTGTTGGTCACGGGGTCCCCAGACAGAGGCTCGTTGACAGTACTTTTTTTACCTTTATCATGAGCTCCGCTAATGAGTCGAGGAGCAAAGTAAATGTTTCTTCTCTCAGATATCGCTTCAACCGTCTGTTAGAAGATTCATGTATAATGCGGTTGTGAGTTTGAAAAAGAAAGAAAAAATTGACACTTCCTGGCAGATTAAAACTGTGTGCCCGACCGAGACTCGAACTCGGGACCTTTGCCTTTCGCGGGCAAGTGCTCTGGTTCGCAGGAGAGCTTCTGTAAAGTTTGGAAGGTAGGAGACGAGATACTGGCAGGAGTAAAGCTGTGAGTACCGGGCGTGAGTCGTGCTTCGGTAGCTCAGATGGTAGAGCACTTGCCCGCGAAAGGCAAAGGTCCCGAGTTCGAGTCTCGGTCGGGCACACAGTTTCAATCTGCCAGGAAGTTTCATATCAGCGCACACTCCGCTGCAGAGTGAAAATCTCATTCTGGAAACATCAATTGCTGAAGCGCGTGCCTGAAATTAAAAAAAAAAGTGTTAAAGCGTGTGCATCTAAACCTAGCGAATGACAAACAAGAGGGAGGTTACGTCTTTAGCTGCTAATCAAGACTCCCAGATTCCCAGGTTCAAACCAAGCCACTGCTTCAATTTTGTATAGAAATCATCAGTAATGGAAGCCGAAAACTTCCGGCATAAAAAGGCATATTCCTACTTCCAAAGGCCTTATCAAAGAGGACGGAGGTCCAGGGCACTCTCTTGCCCTTGGGGTGGGAAATTGCGCCTAAAAGGTGGAAGTGTCTGCAATGATCAAAGGCGTGACGAAACAGAAAGCAATGGGAACCACTGCATTAAAGTACATAACGTATGTCCACAGGACACATGCAATGTTTTTGAAATGTGTCATGATGATTCTATTATCAAAAGGTTTCGATTTAATCCCCCACTCGAATCTCTTGGAGGGGACTAACAAGAGAGATTTGACCACGAGTAAAAGATAGAATAACCAACGAAAGCATAATATTCTACGCGTCGGGACATGAAATGTCATAAGTTTGAACGTAGAGGGAAATTAGAAAATCTTAAAAAGGAAATCCAAAGGCTTAATCCATACATAGTAGCGGCAATGAAGCGAAATGGAAAGAAAATAAGGATTTCTGGTCAGGCACATATAGGGTAACGCCAACAGCAACAGGAAATAGCAAAACGGGGTGTAGGATTCGTTACGAACAGGAAAGTAGGACAGAGAGTGAGCTCCTATGACCTGTTCAGTTACAGGGTTGTTCCCAATAGATTCAACTAGAAACTAAAGCCGACAATGGTAGTTCAGGTATACATGCCAACATCCCAAACACAAGCTCGCCACGAATGCCTTTCATGTGTGAATCCCAGAGTAGTATTTGCATCTTGCGTCCACAATTATTGCTGGATGTGTTCCAGTCTGTTTACCATCTACTGCTCCCTCTAGTACCAAGGCAGTTATTGCCTAATGCTTTAACAGATCTCCTGTCATATTGTACCTTCTTCTTGTCAGTGTTTTCTATTTATTCTTACTCGTCCCCGATTCTCCAGAGAGCCTCCTCATTCCTTACCTTCGTTTTCAACAATCTCCAGTAACACCATATCTGAAATGCTTAGATTCTATTCTGTTCCGGTTTTCCCACACTCCATGTTACACTTTCATACAATGCTGTGCTCCAAACGTACAGTCTCAAAAATTTCTTCCTCAAATTAAGGGCCATGTTTGACAATACTAGACTTCCCTTGCCGTTTTTTCCAGTGCTAGTCTGCTTTTTATGTCCTTCTTTCTCCGTTTAAGTTGCTGCCTACGTAGAAGAAATTCTTGACTTCTTCTGCCTCGTGATCGCCAATTCTAATGTTAAGTTTTTCTCTTCTTTCCATTATTTTCGGCTTGCTTCGATTTACTCTCAATCAATATTCTGTACTAATTACACTGTACATTCCATTCAACACATACTGTAATTCTTCTTCACTTTACTGAGGACAGCAAAGTCATCATTGAGTTTTATCATTGATATCCTTTCTGTTTTCATTTTAATCCCTCTTTGGAAGCTTTCTTTTATTTCAGTTTCGCTTCTTTGATGTGTATATAGAACGAGCTGTAGAGGGAAATGAATGCATGCCTGTCTTACAGCCTTTTAATCGAGCCCTATGTTCTTGGTCTTTCCGTCTCACCGCTGCTTCTTGGTTCTTGTACATATTGCATATAAGCTCATAAGTAAACCCTACTTTTATCTGAATTTCGAACATATTGCCCCATTTTACATTGCCGAAGCTTTATTCAGGTCGACAAATCCTATGAAGGGGTTTCGATTTTGCTTCAATTTTGCTTCCACTATCAATCGCAACGTCAGAAGAGTTTCACTGGCGCCTTTGCCTTTCATAAAGCCAATCTTGTAGTGTAACAGATGCACAATTTTCTTTTCGATTGTTCTGTATATTATTCTTGTCAGCATCTTTAATGTATGAGCTGCTAAGCTGACTGTGCGGTAATTTTCGCACTTATCGGCTCTTGCTGTCTATGGAATTGTGCGGGTGATGTTTTTCCGAAAGTCTTATTACATATCGCCTGTGTCATAGATCCTACATGCTAACGAGAATAGATATTTTGTAGCCACTTTCCACAATAATTTAATAAATTCCAATGAAACGTTATCTGTGCCTTCTGCGTTATTTGGTCCTAAATCGACCTAAGCTTTTTTAAATTCTGATTCTAATAATGGGTCCCCTATCTCTTCCGTATCGACTCCTGTTTCTTCATCAGTCTCATCATCACACAAGTCTTCTCCCTCACAAAGGAAATCCCATTACACCCTTAATATTACCGTCCTTGCTTATCATTTCACCGAAGGCAATTTTGACTCTTCGATATTCTGACTCAGTCCTTTCGACAATCACTTCCATTTTCATTTCTTTACGTTTTCATGCAGCCACTTCCACTTAGCTTCCCTAATTTTTCTGGAGCATTTTCGTACTTTCTTCTTTCATCGATAAATTGGAGTATTTCTCCTGTTACTAGTAGTTTCTTCGCAGTTACCTTTTCCTTACTAACATTTTTCTTTCCAACTTCTGTGATTGCCCTTTTTAGAGATGTACATTCAACTTCTACTGAACTACCTACTTAGCTATTCATTGTTGCAACATCTGCCGTTGGAGAGAACTTCAAGATTACCTCTTCATAACCTAGTTCTTCAGCATCCCACTTTATTGCGCACTGGTTGTTCCTGGCGAGTCACGTGATCTTCAGCCTCCTCTTCATCACTAATAAATTATTATCTGATTTTATATCTGCTCTTGAGTACGCCTTACAATTCTGTTTTAATTTCAGAATCTCTGTCGTACCGTCATGTAATCTAATTTAATCTTCGCGTACCTCCCGTTTTCCAAGTACACCTCTTCCGCTTGTGATTCTTGAACATATTATTCACAATTACTAGCAAAAAATTTTTTGCAGAACTCGATTAGCCTTTCACTTCTCTCGTTTTTACTGCCAATCCCATATGTTCCTGTGACCCTTTCTTCTACTCTTTCTCCTACAATACATCCCAATCACCCATGACTATTGCGTAGCAAATTACCCGTTCAATATCCATGTGTATATTCTCTGTCTCCCAATGTCCCGCTTGCGACATCGGCATGTGCACATGAACTATTGTTGTTGGTGTTGGTATGTTGTCGATTCCGATGACAATAGTCCCATCCTAGAATCGTTCACAGCAACATTCTGTGGGCTAGCTTCGTAACGAATCCTGTTTCTTTTAAACCACTTTCTGCAGCTGTTAATTTTACCCTATAGCTGTCTGACCATTAATCCTTGTCTCCATTTCATTTTGCTTCGACGACCCAAAGTATGTCTATATAGAGCTTACGGATATCCCTTTTTGGTTTTCTAGCTTCTCTACCACGTTTAAATCTCTGACATGCAACGTCCCACCTCGTAGAAAGTTAGTCTCTCGTTGGTTATTTAATTTTTTTCTCGTGGTCACCTCCACCTTGGCAGTCAGCTCCCGGACATCCGACGAAGAGGGGCTAGCAAAACCTAGTGACGCCCATAGATTTAATAGAAGCATGATTTAGAAGACGGGGCTCTCGCAATGCTGTACCTACGTGCAAGATGGCGAAGAACAGATAACATGAGCTCTACACTGTTCCGGAGCTGTCCCATTATCTCAGCGAGAAGAGGCAATGCCGGGAAGACTGGATATACAGCCTCCCCAATATCTGGATCACGTTCACGCCAATTTTTTTCCAGTTAAAGCGTCAAATTGTATCCAGTTTATAACTCCACAATGGGATACCTTTTGTGTTACTTTCTGTGACTGTTACCTTTATTTAAACATTAAGACATGACATGAACTTCTTACAGATGTTAATGGCCATTTTGTTTTATCCATGGCACAAATAAAGCCAACATAAAATAATAGTAGATACAGTAACATCGTCTGGATCCAGTGAGCTACAAAAAACACAATAGGTCGACTACGCTGGATTGCGTATTACTCTACGCACAATAAATCCATTCTGTATGTTTCACATCCATGCCTATCTTCACGGAGACGGCACATACACGTATGAACAACGTTCACTTGAGAGAAGATGTTCAAAGCGACCACTCTGCGTTTGCAAACACTTCGACACTCGCTGGATCACACGTCGCTGGACCCTACGCAAAACACATACATCAACCATTTCCCATGGAACATGCACGCGAGCTGTTAGGCCGTGGACATCCATGGGTGGAGCAGTATAACATTTTCCTTTAAGTGTCCGCATACATAAAAATCTGTAGATTAAGGTCCGGCGAGCGTGGAGGCCAGAACAAATGGTTCTGAGCACTTAACATCAGCACTTAACATCTGAGGTCATCAGTCCCCTAGAACGTAGAACTACTTAAACCTAACTAACCTACGGACATCACACACATCCATGCCCGAGGCAGGATTCGAACCTGCGACCATAGCGGTCGCGTGGTTCCAGACTGAAGCGCCTAGAACCGTTCGGCCACACCGGCCGGAGGAGGCCAGAACATTGGACCTCCACGGCCTATCCATTTCCTTGTAAACGCTTCATTTAAATAGTTACTCACAATCATTCCAAAGTGTGGCAGTGTACCATCCTCTGAAACCAAAACTGTCGCCGAACACCAAGTGGGAAGCTTTCTAATGCGTCAGACAAAGTATTGCAAAGAAATATACGATACTGTGGCGCATTAAATTTGGCCAGTGATAGAGAATGGCCCGAAAACACTTCTCCCACGATTCCAGCCCACAGATTTTTGCCAAACCGTGTCTGAAAATTGCGTTCACATGTGACATGTGGGTTGCGTTCCTGCTAATAGTGGTTGTTGTGGAGGATTAATATACCTTCACGAGTGACACCTGATTCGTCAGTCCATATCACGTTATTTACGAAATTTTCATGTCTCCCACTTCAGAAGCCTCTGCTCCTCGAGTGAGGTCTTCTGGCCGCTGGTGTTGAGTTAACGTTTAAAGATATGTATGCAGTTATTCATCGGGCAACACTTTAGCAAACAATCTTTGAGGTATCTGAAACTGCGTTGCATACTCACAGTACCTCGTCGAGATCGTTGATGAACAGTACCAACAATTGGGTCCTGTGTGGAGTACGTCTAGTCCTTGGCCGATATCTGTCTATTACTTGTGGACGAAGATTACAGGTTTCCCCAAGGCGTTGCTCTAGGCGATCGGGATGGTGCCTTTGAGGATAGTATGCTTCGAACGCACGAGCATCAGCAGCAGCTTGGTCATCGGATGCACCCAGCACAAAAGACATATCGACGATCATTTGTGCACTCCATTGGAAAGCCGCCATACATGAATTTGGCAGGACCAGCTATGATTGTGCACTGCGCGGTTAGCAGACACATGCATGCAGGTTAATGGATCCCACTGTCATAGGATAGGCTATTGTCAGGTGATAAAATGATGTCCTGCTTTTGAAAGAAAAGAATTGGGGAATGGATGACTAAAATATGAAAAAGGGACCTGATAAGGGTTCGAACCATAAAGTAATTCTGGAAGAGGATCTGATGACCTAGCAGTCTACTCAGTGAGCTACGATCATTGGCACAGTAGTGCAGGGTGATAAACGCGCGTCTGTACATTACATTCCCATGCGCTGCATGCTCACTTTCATGCACGTGTTTTCAAAATACATCCAATCCGTTTTTGCTAGACAAACTTTTGCCTTGAATCTAGATGAAGAAGCGCATGCCGACCTCCAAGTGCGGCATTTTTTCTTCACCCTGCCTATATGCAAGTCTGGCGTGCTAGCGTTTCTGAAACGACAGCGCTCGTGACCTCCAAGCTGTAACAGGTCAGAGGTGCCGGGCATAATCGTTGGGCAGTCATGAGATCATTTGCCGCTGCTTCGCCATCATGTTGCCACCTCCAGGAGCTCGCCGGTACTGCAGCGTCTCATAACTTCTCCTTTCAGTAGCTGCGGCCCGCGATATTTGCCATGTTAGTTTAGTGAATACGTCTTCTGGCTTCGGGACACCTAGTTACTGAGGTGTTGTGTGATACCGCCCTTTTTGCTAAATCAGCCACAAAATCTAGTTTTGGTCATATGTAAAATCGGTAAGCGGATCTAAATCCCCTATTCAGTCACTCGTTGACCACGATGGCACCGAAACAGAGGACGACCGAAGAAAGGCAGAAATACTGAATTCATTGTTCCGAAACTGTTTCACTGCGGAAAATCGTAACACGGTCCCTGACTTCAGCCGTCGCACGGACGCCAAAATGGAAAATATTGAAATAAACGATATCGGAATTGAAAAACAACTGCTATCACTTAGTAGCGGAAAAGCATCCGGACCAGACGAGATACCCTTAAGATTCTACAGTGATTATGCTAAAGAACTTGCCCCCTTTCTATCAGCAATTTATCGTAGATCGCTGGAAGAACGTAAAGTACCTAGCGACTGGAAGAAAGCGCAGGTCGTTCCCATTTTCAAGAAGGGTCATAAATCAGATGCGAATAATTATAGGCCTATTTCGCTTACGTCAATCTGTTGTAGAATAATGGAACATGTTTTGTGTTCTCGTATTATGACGTTCTTAGATAATACAAATCTCCTTCATCATAACCAACATGGATTCCGCAAACAGAGATCATGTGAAACTCAGCTCGCCCTATTTGCCCAAGAAATTCACAGTGCCGTAGACACTGGCGAGCAGATTGATGCCGTATTCCTGGACTTCAGGAAGGCATTTGATACGGTTCCGCACTTACGTTTAGTGAAAAAAATACGAGCTTACGGAATATCGGACCAGGTTTGTGACTGGATTCAGGATTTCCTAGAAGAAAGAACACAACATGTCATTCTTAACGGTTCAAAATCTGCAGATGTAGAGGTAATTTCGGGAGTACCGCAGGGAAGCGTGATAGGACCTTTATTGTTTACAATATACATAAATGACTTAGTTGACAACATCGGTAGCTCCGTGAGGCTATTTGCAGATGACACGGTTGTCTACAAGAAAGTAGCAACATCAGAAGACTCGTACGTACTCCAGGAGGACCTGCAGAGGATTAATGCATGGTGCGACAGCTGGCAGCTTTCCCTAAACGTAGATAAATGTAATATAATGCGCATACATAGGGGCAGAAATCCATTCCAGTACGATTATGCCATAGGTGGTAAATCATTGGAAGCGGTAACGACCGTAAAATACTTAGGAGTTACTATCCGGAGCGATCTGAAGTGGAATGATCACATAAAACAAATAGTGGGAAAAGCAGGCGCCAGGCTGAGATTCATAGGAAGAATTCTAAGAAAATGTGACTCATCGACGAAAGAAGTAGCTTACAAAACGCTTGTTCGTCCGATTCTTGAGTATTGCTCATCAGTATGGGACCCTTACCAGGTTGGATTAATAGAAGAGATAGACATGATCCAGCGAAAAGCAGCGCGATTCGTCATGGGGACATTTAGTCAGCGCGAGAGCGTTACGGAGATGCTGAACAAGCTCCAGTGGCGGACACTTCAAGAAAGGCGTTACGCAATACGGAGAGGTTTATTATCGAAATTACGAGAGAGCACATTCCGGGAAGAGATGGGCAACATATTACTACCGCCCACATATATCTCGCGTAATGATCACAACGAAAAGATCCGAGAAATTAGAGCAAATACGGAGACTTACAAGCAGTCGTTCTTTCCACGCACAATTCGTGAATGGAACAGGGAAGGGGGGATCAGATAGTGGTACAATAAGTACCCTCCGCCACACACCGTAAGGTGGCTCGCGGAGTATAGATGTAGATGTAGATGTAGAACAGTGTCGGAACATTCCTCTCCCCTTCAAGAAGTCCGTTTCACTGGACTGACGCTCATTTACATTTTTGAAAACATCACAGCAGTCCATTTCATGGTTTGACATACAGGATGCTCAAGAACAGTCTGAAAAACGAGTAAGGGTGTCACAGGGTAGTTTGCGCTGAGAAATAATGAAGGAAAAATTTCGTTACGTGGCGTCGTTTCTGAGTTAACTAGCATTGCAGTTGTCCAGTAAAGCCACTACGCCCGCAAGTTCAGTTAGAGCAAGTAGTGTCTGTTGTAGGTGTAGATGATAGCGCAGGGGAACACTCAGCCTTTGGCTCGCGTTCGATCCACACTACGGCCCCATATCGAATTTTTGTATAGCTCTCTGGTTTGGTTTTGAAAAGGCAAACGAAAAACGCCTTTAGCGACACCGTCTCTGGCTACCCACTTGAATTTGAGCTCACAAATGCCTTATTGGATAAATTAAGTACTAATTAATTGGAAAACGGTGAAGTGTATTGAATTTTTGCTTAATAGTTATTTCTCAGCATAACCTACCATGCAATAGACTTACAAGCTTTTCAGACTGTTTCTGACCAACCTGTATCACATTCAGATTTCCCATATTTTTCTCCAACGAGAACCACAATTTTCATTGGTTACTTATCAAAATAATTACTGTTTACTTGTAGTAACAGATTCAACGGGCACCTAACGCACTAGGAGCTCAAGCAGTCAGGCGCTTTGATGCCTAAAGTAGGTACAGACTACACAAAGGAGATTTCGAACCACAATGGTCCCAGAAATCGAGACACATACTATGGTGACTTTACTGCGCCATTCCTCACGGTATTCCTGTACGTGCTGAAGCATCTACTTCACGGTAATGCGTCCTTTAGACTTGCCATATTCTCAGTAAACTATCTTTCTATCTTTGTTTCACAACCATACCCATAAACTTTATTCCACTGAATCATTTCATAATGAAATAATATTATAAATGAGAAATCTCTTACTTCTTTGAAAATTCCCGTAACTAATCGTTTATAAATGGTTTCACTCAATTGGTTCCCCATGATCGGCATTTCTACTACGTTTATCAAATGGTTTCTTTACTCGCTGCTTTGTTATTTCATCCGGAACTTTGTCGTTGTAACAAAAGTTTCTCTTTCTCTTCCCCTGAAAACTATTCTCACAGAAAAACTACGGATGGTACTGCTACACATACCACGTTTATCGGTACTTTCACTTACTGCCCTTACTTCGAAGCTAATTACAAACTTGATCCTTCTCTCCATGCCGTTCTTCCTTGTGCCCTGTAGCATTTTGTCATCCAAATTGAATCTTAACAGTTTTTTACACAGTTTGACTGGCACTGCAAGTATCAAGAAATTTACGAAACTTTGGATCGTCAGGCACGCACGTTTTCTTAAGTGTATTTAGCCTTGTCGGCACCATCACTAGTCATGCAAACAATTTTCTTCTTTTCTTCTCTTACTCCTCCCGCTGTCTAAGGGAGCAGCGCTGTCACAGGTGGCTTCTAATCTGCATCCGTCGGAAATATATGTGTCTGCATCACTTCTTGTCCAAAACATTTGCAGCGCGGTTAACATCTTGGGCATCCTTCGCAGTATCTACAGCAAAATTATCGTCTGCAGCTGCTCTCTGCACAACACAAAACTCATGTCCTTCCACAGTCACGCCTGGCACAGTGTCCACGGTCACCGATTATCTCCCAGTGGTGTGGGTATCGCTGCGCCTAAGTCAGTATCACCCATGTTGTTATTGACACACATATATACTTCAATAGATCAGAAACTTACTTTTTGTCTTAACGCATAACTCTCACTGCTTTCAGCAGGTCAGAAGCGTCATGTAATCGGCGAATGTTAGCATCGAATCATTCCCCCTTGAACTTTTATTCCTTTTCCAAATCTATCTCTCAACTCTAACCTGTCGTTCTTAAGGTTCCACTTTTATCGCTCCCAATGCTTCCGCTATTCCATAAGCCTCAGAACACAGGCGAAACCTCACAGTAACAGCAACACCTTACAGGCAGATATCCGCTCTCTAACCCGTATCATACGCAGCTCACCGACACGGAGCACAGCTGCAGTGAATGGATGAGCACCTGTGCAGCTGCAGGCTCCGGCCACCAGCTATCCGGCGTGCCCTCATTCGGGCTGAGGATCTCGCCAGCTACAATTAGAACGCCAGTCGTCTCGCAATGCCGCGTTGCTACTTGCAAGTCCGTTGGGTTATTTCGAGGCTATCTCTCATATTCTAGGAACCAGATGTTAGCAGAAGTAGTTTGCTAGCACCTTCTCTGAAACTACATTAGACGCTCCACGACGCAAACGGAGGTGTTCATAATTAGCACTAACCCGCTTCTAGACCATTTCTGCTCGTGTTTCCCTGTAAATCAAACACCAATCATTGCTGTGCTATATATTACTTGGCAGAGTGAACCTAAGACCTGGCCATGGTAACAGTACCGTCGTGTTTCCCAGAAGAAACAAGGAAGGGAATGAGCTAATAACTTGCATTCTGGTAATCGTCAAGTGGAGGGCTGCCACGCACTACACGTTAACATCTCAGTGCCTTCCATAGCACAGCAATTAAACACCGATAAACATTTTGGTTCACCAAGGTTACTCACACACCTTGACAAAACCCATTCATAATTTAATGTATGTGAATTCACGTTTCATCTGGATAAAGCGCGTATCGCTTAAATTGTAATCATTTTTCACAAAAAAATTATGTAAGATAGCCTTGTCCTCGTAATCTCACAAGATGATTCATTTAATCGGGATCCTATAAAACCATATCCAAATTCAGAACGATTATCCTGAAATTTTTACTAGTATATCTCTAGCCCAATTCTTCATGACAAAAGTGAAGTTTAAACATAGTACTCTACCTGGTGAAAAGAATCCAGACATTCCTATGTAATGTGTAGCCAACCACTAGATGTAAGAAGCGTCTCTCTCAGTGCATCTCTTCCTCACCGCCTCCTCCTCCTCCCCACCACTGTCCGCCTTCTCCTACAATATCAATCTGTACATCCCCTCCTACCCCTACCCCTGTGAATCTCATCCATCCACCTTCACTATCCATGTTCTCCTCCCACTCTCTCTGCTCAGACGTGCCCATACTGAATTCCTATACTACCTGCACAACACACTGATAACGCAAGGAAGCCTAGATATCAGGTGTTATCAAACCTTTTCCACCCCCACCTCCGTCCTTGCCGAAAATATTGGCAAAGCAGCGAGTTAATGTCACATTGGCATCCAGTTCTGCGCTAAGTTTAAAATTCCAAACTCTCTGGTTCATTGGGAATTCAGTTTAAAACAAGTTCCATAATTTGCACCAAACAGACAGACAGACAAGAGAGAGACCTTATAAAAACGTGATATTGATATTTATTACTCACTTTTAAAGCTATGAGTTGGTCACAAAGGAGTTCAGTATGCACCAACAAATTTATTCATCATTCACTAAATGACATAAAATGTCTAACTGGTAGAAAAGGTAGTTTTAAATGTAACATAAAGGCCACTTCTTCTTGTTATCTACTTCTCCTCCATAGAAAATTTCTATTTCAAACGTGGTCGAGAAAGTTACTTTCAAATGTGATTGCATAAGTAGGACTTGAAAACAATATTTACATTAATTTTAAATGTAGACCTGCGCGCTTTATAGATTTGTAAATGACCAGCATGTAGTCATCTCCTAAAACCAATCATGTACATATATCCTGTGAACTCACTTGTTCCAGGTCGTTTAGTTAAAAATTAGTTCAAATAATGTATGTGAGATGTAAGAAACTAACTGACAAAATAGGTATCATTCACAAAAGGGGAAAAGAATAGCAGTATCTTCGCACATTTGTCAAGTCGGATATGAGAAGCAAGTGTTACAACGAATGCATCATCCTGAAATAAGAGTAGAATGAAGTGAGTTGCTGAAGGCATACATCACTCTCTTGCATCGTTAACTGTGCGCCTCACGTAACTGACATCACATACAGCTTGTGCAAGCTCCTAGGCCACAAGTATACCATTCCACATTATAGTTCTGCCAATAAAATGTGCGATGAAATGTTGAAAAGCCGCTTTTGACAGCTTATTTTTAATTCACGGATGAGATGGGAGTCAAAATACTGCATCGAATAATAAACTGCCATTATAAGTATTTGTGGACAAATGCAAATTCTCGAATGTTCTTAGCATTAGTGCAAACGGTTTGCTTTAGTGTCATTGTGTAGGCAGAAATTCTGGGCGGTAGACTTTTAAGGATGGTTACTTTACTTGTTAAAAAAACACTAATTTCTACCCAATATGTGTGTTAACAGCTGAATAACGTCAACACACCACCTCAACGACCATCCTTGCACGTACGTGAATACGTGTTTTAGCGTGTGTTTGGGCACTTACAAAGAACCCCTTGAGTGCGATAGGCCAATGTTTATGGCAGTCGACGCCCCACGTATTGTCTATCAAGCAACCAAAATACTGGCTGCTAAACGGAAAAACTGGTGGGACTGGAGGTATCCAGTGATGAGTACAGCATGAGGCTAATGAGTGTAGCTGAACTGCTCAGTCAAAAAAAAAAGGCTCTCAGCACTATGGGACTTCTGAGGTCATCAGTCCCCTAGAACTTAGAACTGCCTAAACCTAACTAACCTAAGGACATCACACACAGCCGGCCGATTTGGCCGAGCGGTTTTAGGCGCTTCAGTCTGGAACCGCGCGATCGCTACGGTCGCAGGTTCGAATCCTGCCTCGGGCTTGGATGTGTGTGATGTCCTTAGGTTAGTTAGGTTTAAGTAGTTCTAAGTTCTAGGGGACATTTGACCTCAGACGTAAAGTCCGATAGTGCTCAGAGCCACTTGACATCACACACATCGATGCCCTAGGCAGGATTCGAACCTGCGACCGTAGCGGGCTTCCGGTTCCAGACTGTAGCGCCTAGAACCGCTCGGCCACAGTGGCCGGCAACTGCTCAGTCGATGAGTAACTCACAATAGTGCTACGGTGTTAATGGTGTTTATACAAAGCAGATCAATGACAACGATAAACAAAGCAAACATTGCATTATATCTACAGCAGTTGCCGAACTTGTCATTTCGTCAGAAAGGAACCCAAGGAATATCGTAGAGTGAGAAAGAAGTGGCAAATTAAATATTAGCTTTTCAACAAGATGAGTCAGTGGAATGTATGGTGTCGTATACGCTCGACTGTATGGGCAATGTACATGAGGAGTACAAAGACGGCGATACGTGCTTAACAAATGAAAGTCATCAGTCATCAGTCCCCTAGAACTTAGAACTACTTAAACCTAACACACAAGGACATCACACACACGCATGTCCGAGGCAGGATTCGAACCTGCGACCGTAGCAGAAAATCACTGTCTGGATAAGTATCGCGGTACAAAAAATATGTTACTGACAGATGCCTGAATCTATATTTCAAGCGTTAAAAACTGCAGATCGCGTGATGATTAACTTGAAGTTCCCGAGCTGATGCTTGCTCCCTGGTGTGACGCTGGTTGCCTTGCTTCTCTGCCTGCCTTACGCCTTTGCTACTGCACCACTGTTGACAACGCGCTGTCCCTGCATCCCACAATGAGGTGCTGCCGTACTGTCTACTATTAAAAAAATGCCACTGCTCCGCTTCCAGTCATCTTTGTTCATAATATAGGGTGTTTCATAAATAATATACGTATTTCGAGCGCATATATTTATTAAACTTTAAGACATACAAAACGAAACTTTACACACATATTCACGAACCTCTCAAGTTCAGATTAAAGATGTTCATTATGACCTCCATCAACGACACGAAGAACATCGCATCGATACTCAAATTCCCATAGTGCTCAGAGCCTTACTACCGAAGCGGGTTACCCAACGTGAGGAAGTGGAAGAAGGCGAAGAACAAAGGGGAATGGTCATCTTGCCATACATCGGCGGTGTCTCTTCAAAATTAGGAAGATTATTGAAGAGGCTTAAAGTTAAATGTGTCTTTCGTCCCCCAGCAAAACTCCCGTTCGGAGTATCCATTTTGTTGGAAAGTGGTACGCAGATGGAGTAGCTCATTGGATAAGCTGTCTGAGTCTGATATGGCCCGTGCTCTGTGGACCAACGTCCTAAGTACGCCACTTCGTTGCGAAGGATGGTGACAGCTGGTAGCCTGTAAGTATAGATCCGTGTGCGTTTGTTTACGGTACACTGCGTGACCTAATGTGCCATCTTCTTTTCTCCGCACCAACACGTCCAGGAATGGAAGTTCGCCGTTTTTCTCCATATCCATCGTGAACTTGATGTTCGGATGAAGCGAGTTAAGATGCTCAAGAAAAACATTCAACGGCTATAGAAATAGCACTCATTTGAGCACTACACGGGTGATTCCTATAAGGAACAACCAATTTTTATTAGCGGTCTCAGAATCAAGCTGTAAAACTTGTAGTGGACAAATGACTTGCATTTGGATTACCCTCTCAGGATAATAAATCAATAATTTTAAAACTGTAACCTTTCACCGTCCATTTGTAACCTCCCCCTTCCTAATCGACCTATTGGATTGCGATATAAATGATTGTGATCGCGTATGCCTTATGAAATTTCACAGTGAGAAAGGCTATGATTACCGGAGGAAAATAATACCGGTTAGTCGGAGGAAAGTGTACAACAGACAATTTTGGAACAAGAATCTATTACAAGTGTAGCCTCAATACTGATAGTAATTTTGAAATGGTACAATGAAGTGCAGTTCCTCACGAACGACACAGGGATCAAAAGGACACCACGTAATATTTCATACAAAAATACTGATAAACTAAAATAAATTAAAGGATCACCAGCCCACTAGGGCTATGAATATCCACGATCTCAGGAAAAGTAATGACAAAGAAAATTAATCACATAATCACGGACGTGGCCACAGATAGTTGACACACTTTGCCACAACAAACTGTTCACGAGGAAATAAATGAATCAGAAACCACTGAGTTTGCAGTTACTTATTCCGAAATGCTAAATTTTGAAGGTAAAGTGAAATTAAGTTCCTGGCTTAATAAATTACTAGCTGTAGTTTAAACTTTGTTATGTAAAAATGACTTTCACTAATCTCAGCGTGACGTAACATAAACTTGGAAATAAACAAGCAATTTACTTTTCATTATTGAAAATTTGAATCAATTTACTTTAAGCAACTGATTTACTTTTGAAGTAAGAACAATAAAATACATACCAATCCAACACAAATCACTCGGTAAGCTAAATACACAATAAATGAAACTACGCACTCTTAGTTTGTGCTGTATAAATTAGGTATTAGTTTCTATAGCGAAATTTTACGTTACTTGAAGTGAGTGAAGTTAATACTCAATGTTGCAAATCAGTTACTTTTATGCAATATAAGAAATAACAATTACTGAGGCATCAAAATTTAAACTGAATCTGGTAATTAGCAAACAAACAAAATTGACAGTAAACAGTTAATCAATTTTCAGATTTTGATGCCACTCGGCGATTGCGTGGAAAGGAAAGGCATCCTGCTTGGTAATAATGACTACAAATGTGCTCAAACACAGGTGCCCTACTAACTGTAGCTATTGCAGGTTATTATTCAAGAAATAAGTTATTAGAATTTGGAAATAAATGCCACTGGATAATGCCTGTACAATATTAGTAACAGTTCGTCCGTTAATTGTCTTACGATTATGTAGCTGAGCGGACGACTGAGAATGTAGCCGACGATAACGCTGAGCTACCTCTGTCGCTATTGCTGCTGGTTGCGAACCGTGAGCCATTTCCACACCCACGAACTATCATGAGGAAGGCAACAGAATTGCAGCTTGCTCCGCCTGCTCGTTCTCTCAATCCTCGTACGTTAACGATGTAGGTGCGGCTACACAAGCGCCACCATAGCTACACAACGCGTCTGCTGAAGCGCCCAATAAACGCTTCCACACTCTTTGAAGACTCAAGCTGCTCTACTCTCTCTGCTCGCAGTCCGACAGAGACACTCCATACGGAAAGATAAACAACGGCACAGACCGATGACCTCGCTGTTTGGTCCCCTCACCCAAACAAACAAACAACTGCTCTTACGTCGTTGCTATCGAAAAATTTTAATAAAGTTCCCTTGGCTATTGCCCAGAAATGTACAATATTTACATTATAATTACCATTAGTGAGAGTACATTCGCAAATAAATACACTGTTGTATCAGCTACGTGTAGAAGCAGACCTCGGGGAAGATCAGTTTGGATTCCGTAGAAATACTGGAACACATGAGGCAATACTGACCTTACGACTTATCTTAGAAGAAAGATTAAGGAAAGGCAAACCTACATTTCTAGCATTTGTAGACTTAGAGAAAGCTTTTGACAATGTTGACTGGAATATTCTCTTTCAAATTCTAAAGGTGGCAGGGGTAAAATACAGGGAGCGAAAGGCTATTCACAATTTGTACAGAAACCAGATGGCAGTTGTAAGAGTCGAGGGACATGAAAGGGAAGCAGTGGTTTGGAAGGGAGTGAGACAGGGTTGTAGCCTCTCCCCGATGTTATTCAATCTGTATATTGAGCAAGCAGTGAAGGAAACAAAAGAAATATTCGGAGTAGGTACTAAAATCCAGGGAGAAGAAATCAAGACTTTGAGGTTCGCCGATGACATTGTAATTCTGTCAGAGACAGCAAAGGACTTGGAAGAGCAATTGAACGGAATGGATGGTGTCTTGAAGGGAGGATATAAGATGAACATCAACAAAAGCAAAACGAGGATAATGGAATGTAGTCGAATTAAGTCGGGTGATGCTGAGGGAATTAGATTAGGAAATGAGACACTTAAAGTAGTAAAGGAGTTTTGCTATTTAGGGAGCAAAATAACTGATGATGGTCGAAGTAGAGAGGATATAAAATGTAGACTGGCAATGGCAAGGAAAGCGTTTCTGAAGAAGAGAAATTTGTTAACATCGAGTATAGATTTAAGTGTCAGGAAGTCATTTCTGAAAGTATTTGTATGGAGTGTAGCCATGTATGGAAGTGAAACATGGACGGTTAATAGTTTGGACAAGAAGAGAATAGAAGCTTTTGAAATGTGGTGCTACAGAAGAAAGCTGAAGATTAGATGGGTAGATCACATAACTAATGAGG
Source organism: Schistocerca americana (assembly GCF_021461395.2). Classification (NCBI taxonomy): domain Eukaryota; kingdom Metazoa; phylum Arthropoda; class Insecta; order Orthoptera; family Acrididae; genus Schistocerca; species Schistocerca americana. The sequence continues at coordinate 627,175,838 of NC_060122.1, forward strand.
AAGTATTGAATAGGATTGGGGGGAAGAGAAGTTTGTGGCACAACTTGACGAGAAGAAGAGATCGGTTGGTAGGACATGTTCTGAGGCATCAAGGGATCACCAATTTAGCATTGGAGGGTAGCGTGGTGGGTAAAAATCGTAGAGGGAGACCAAGAGATGAATACACTAAGCAGATTCAGAAGGATGTAGGTTGCAGTAGGTACTGGGAGATGAAGAAGCTTGCACAGGATAGAGTAGCATGGAGAGCTGCATCAAACCAGTCTCGGTACTGAAGACCACAACAACAACAACAACTATGTGTGGGCATGTATTGGCATGACGACACTGTGCCATTATATCTCAAAACATCATAGTGTACCATAATATATGATAAACAACAAATTTACATCTTCCAAAAAATCATTAAATTAGTAATGTTACGAAAATTTCAGGCCGGTGCTGTACAAGGTAACGTAAGTAACATAGTTAAAGGTACTCAAAATAATAAGTAAAAGGATAAGGAACAAGATAAGAAATACAGCAGAGCTTTACACTGATCATGCCGAAAAGAAAAACTTCGCGTTCCACATTCGTATTTACAAAGGACACCACAGCGTTCTAAGAGAACGCTCAGCGGCTCAGTGCAGGCATGGAATTGTTGGATGTGCCACTTCGGCATACTACACATCTCTGTTTTGGCAGTGGCATTCCAGAACGTCCACTTGCCGTGCATTCTTTGAAATCTCACTCCAGAGTAAATCTCAAGGAGTTTTTATATTTTTACCACGGTGGATATCTCAACACTGTCTATACTCCCACGCATAAACAGCCCTGAATCTGAACATTGTCTGGGTGCATCGGTATTCACTTACGTAATACATGATATAAGGCCGGCCGCGGTGGTCTCGCGGTTCTAGGCGCGCAGTCCGGAACCGCGCGACTACTACGGTCGCAGGTTCGAATCCTGCCTCGGGTATGGATGTGTGTCATATCCTTAGGTTAGTTAGGTTTAAGTAGTTCTAAGTTCTAGGGGACGACAGTCAGCTTTCGGCTGCGGTGGGGCGAGGACGTCCACTGCGTCCCGCCGTGCGCGACGGTGAGCGCTTGCTTGTGTTTACCTTCTCGCGGCGCGAGTTGTATTTGTTCCAAGTTCAGTGCGACTATGGCACACACATGGCGCCACGATACGATCAAAATTACTTTCCAACCAGATCACGCGCGTCCTCGAGCCTATGAAATAGAACAGTTCATACGCGACGATCTACGTTTAGATCCGGCGACTGTCGTCGGAATACATTTTTCTATAACGGCGAGCGTGGTTTATGTTAAAATGACCACTGCAGAGGTCTGCGCGACAGTGGTTTCTAAATACTCGAACTCTCTCAGATTCAAACATTCTGACGGGCATATCGGTGCAGTGACGGTGCATCATGCAGGCATGGGCCTAAGGACCGTAAGGGTTTTTGAGCTCCCCTTTGAGGTCCCAGAGGAAGTTGTCAAGGACGCCTTCCGACCATATGGCAATGTTATCAGCCACGTTGCAGAAAAGTGGCAAACTTTCTCGACGTATAAGGTCTACAATGGTGTGCGCCAAATTAAACTTGAGCTCAAGAAACATGTGCCGTCCTATTTGAACATCGGTGGCTGTCGTGCAATCATCATGTACGACGGTCAACCGCGTACCTATTCCGGATGTGGGCAGGAAGGCCATGTTCGATCGAGCTGCTTACAACGTAGAATTACGCAGATACCAGTGGGAGACTCCGTTTCCCCGACGGGGACGACAATCCTGCCCCTCACGTACGCTCAGACGACGATGCGCACCATAGTTGAGGATGAAACGGGCGATCAGACACATCCATCGACGCCAGAAGTACCAAGGGAGGAAGAGGAAGGAACCTCGGTGGCAACCCATAAGTCGCCCCCTCCACAGCAACAACAGCAGCAACAGTCCCACGGACTCCAGACGCAACATAACATTCAGAACGCGATGGACGTGGACGCGAACATTGTCCCGACTGCGGCTTTCCTCGCGGAAGGTGATACGACGCTGGGTTGCCTCCCACATCCGGATACGGATGTCCACGTTCGAAAGCAACGTTCACCTCGACGACGCAAGCGACGTCGGCGGACCCCTTCTGACGATTGCCTCCTACACACGGCCGGTCAAGAAGGTGACATCTCATCAGACAGCATGGATGCTGCGCCTGCTGAGGATCTAAGTGGTGTAGACGGTTCACTTGCCCATACTACGAGTGCCCAGTTACTTCTTGCACCACAAACGCGGCAGGTCGCGTCGATGGATGGCGCTCCGTCTACCTCTGCCAGAGACGACGTACGTGAGAGAGATTTAGGTGCCGATCAGCTACACAGCATCGTGTTGCACCCACTGTGGTCGGACGATGTTGAGGAACTTCCTGAAGAGGGCACAGGTGACAGGGGAGGGGGCGGCATTGGGGATGCCACTCCTAGCGTGAAAGGCTCATAATTTGTAACGGGTTTGGTGGGTCCGGCATCTCTTGCGGTTAGCTTTGATTGCCATGGCGTCTACCCTAGGTGAAGAGGCTAGGCAGCACACCTTTCGCCTTGCCACAATCAATATCAACGCGATAAGGGCACCACACAAACTAACAATGCTACAACGCATGCTTGATGCGGCGGACATCGACGTGGCCCTCTTACAGGAAGTATGTGTCGCTAGTTTCCCTGACTTCTACGGATATACCGCCCACATCTCCCACGCCTCTTCTACCGATTGTGGTGTGGCTGTTCTGCTACGGGACGGTTTGGCGGCTACGGACGTACTGTACTTACCGAGCGGAAGAGCCATGGCAGTAACTGTCAACGGTGTACGACTCATCAATGTATATGCCCCTCCGGGATCAGGGAGACGGAGAGATCGGGCCCGCTTTTTTTCGGAAGATATTACGCGTCTATTCATGGGCCGCATAGACGATATGGTGATCGGAGGAGATTTTAACTGTACATTATCTCCATCTGATCAGCAGCCACATCACGTCCCGTGTGCGGAATTGGAAATGCTAGTGCGTGACCTCCACCTGATTGACACGTGGCGCCACATCCATGGCCCAGCTCCTGGTTACACCCATTATACAAGCCATTCATCAAGTCGGTTGGACAGGATTTATGTCACAAGCACCCTCTCGACGGCGACGAGAGGAGCAGAGCTCTGGCCCACTGCATTCACCGACCACACAGCCTATATTTGCACCATTGCCCTCCAACCTGCACGTGTGTGGCGCAGTAGGCCCCCATGGAAACTGAACGTCGCCCATCTGGACGAGCCGGCATGTAAAGGTGCTGTCGAAGAGTCGTGGAACGCGTCCTTACAGCGTCGTGGTCGTTACCGATCTACCCTCAGTTGGTGGATTGAATGTGCGAAGCCTGCTCTCAGGCGCACCTTCATCGCTTACGGCCGGGAAGCAGTGGCATGGAGGAGGAGCACGGAAAACTTTTATTACACCGTCCTACGACAATGTCTTGCTATGGAGCCCTCACCTGACAGGCAGATCACAGTCAATCGCGCGAAAGCGCAGCTCGTCTCCTTAGCACGCCATCATTTACAAGGCGCTGTTATACGGTCGCGTGCTCCAGACATGATACGATCAGAAAGGCCATCTATGCACCACGCGCTCATGGAACGCAGGAGGCGCCGTAGGGCACTGGTAACCGACATGATAACCGACGACGGTCGACACGTGGTAGAACAAGCAGATATGGCAGAAGCCTTCTATGGGCATTCCGCTCAACTTTATTCAGCAGTGCTCCCTGATATGGCGACGATAGACACCGTTTCAGCACATGTCCACGGTACAGTTCCACCAGACATGGTACCGACTTTACTGGGAGAAGTGACAGAAGAGGAAGTGCTCGACGCCATTGGTAAAGGTGCTCCCCATAAATCACCAGGAATCGATGGGTTACCATTAGAGTTCTATCGAGCCTTTAAACAACTGTTGCTACCGTGTTTGATTGAAATTTGCCAGGAATTGATGTCCCCGGGTATAACATTGCCTGCACCATTCTTGGAAGGTCTGATTGTCCCCATCCATAAGCCGAAGGGACGGAATCATGTCCGCGACTATCGTCCCTTAACGTTATTGAACAGCGACTTCAAGATCTTTTCGAGGCTGCTATCAGAACGTATTCGCGGCACACTATGGCACGTCTTGTCCGACGATCAGACGTCCTTGGGGGGACCCAGCAACATCAGAACTGCGTTATGTCGTTACAGAGATCTCATCTCCCTCGCACGGGTGAGACGTTTGCCGGCAGCCCTCGCGTCTATCGACTTTAGCCAGGCTTTTGACCGTGTGGGCCACACTTTCCTCACGGCCGTTCTACGGCGCATGGAATACCCCGACCCCTTTATCACAGTGTTGACACGCCTACTACATGGTGCAACTTCTCGAGTTCTTGTTAATGGAAGGCTGACAGCACCCATGCCGATCCGCCGATCAGTACGACAGGGATGTCCATTATCAACATTGTTATTTGCATTGGCCTTAGAACCTTTGTTGTGTGGTCTCCGAGACAGGCTCACTGTGATACAGTTCGGCGGCTCCATCTATCGTTGCACCGCATATGCGGATGATTTGATGATCGTCATACGTGGAGCTGACGACATGGCCGCGGCTTTGGACTGGATTGCAACCTACGGTACAGCTTCTGGTAGCCAAATCAACGTTGACAAGTCCGTCGCCTTGAGCATCGGGATTGGGCTGCCGCAGGAACACCTTGCCCCCTTACGCTTCAGTGGTACTGTACGCTGCTTGGGCTTAGATTTCATGAACGACATGCGACGCGCGACGACGCTCAATTATCGACGCCTTCTTAACCAAATTAGGGCCGGAATTGCAAACCAGCGCTTGCGATCCCTCAACATCGTTCAGCGGGCGTATTATGCCAATGTATACCTTGCGTCCCGCATACCGCATGTGGCCCAAACGCTACCCATTCCGAAGCCCTTGGCTCGTAGCATTATGGCAGCGCTGGGATACTTCGTCACCACTGGTATGTTACTGAAGATCAGATACGTTTCTCTTACCCTCCCCAAGGAAAAAGGTTGTCTCGGCCTAGTTAACGTCCATGATAGGGCCATTGCCCCCTATGTTAGCTCCCATTTAGGTCTGCTGCGCCGTTGTCCTACGAGCCTCACGAGTCTGCTTCTGACGGCGCTACGACCTGCTTCACTAAGAGCGCCGGTTCCACTACAGGACATCCCAGCGCCCCTCTTTTATATAGGACGTTCTATTTAGAACAAAGTTATTGCAGTGTCGCACTCACGACACCACAAATGGCCACAAATCGACGCCTATATCATGACATGCTGAAACGCCGCCCCCTAAATGTGGTCGAACTAAAATATCCTGACGTACGGTGGCGCGTGGTGTGGAAGACTGTACACGATGCCATGCTTGATTCCGATGTTGTTTCTCAATGGTACGTAGTCGTTAATGGGAAGCTCGTGACGCAAGAACGTCTCTACAATATTCACATGGCAGAATCTCCCAATTGTGTGGGTTGTAATACAGTAGATTCTGACGAGCACCGCCACAGCTGTGGAGAGGCGGAACCGGTTTGGCACCTAGTGCGGCAGATGCTGGCTTATCTCTTGCGAGTTAGGCCGGAGCATATATCTGCACGCACGTTATTGTTTCCGGATGAGACATCTTACCCCAAAACTCGAGCCAACTCTGTCACCTGGATACGTGGACATGCAGTCCATTACCTCTGTCGTGACGGACACAATAATTTCCTTGACTTCTGGCTCTATTTGCAAGAAAGATATCATGCTATTTCTGGGCATACCAGACATCGACAGTGCTTCGCAAACTACCTATGGAGTGCCTTTCACAGCCCGCCGTGTAGCTGGAATGTTCCAGGCAGTGGCAGATGAGGTCAGAACGAACTGCAAACGAGCATATATTGAACAATCTTTATCAGTGGGCGCAGTCGCTGGAAAGGCTCACTACGACGTGGTAGCTTTCTTTTCATGTTATTTATGTTTCGTATCTTCGATGGCGTCTTCATTCTGTTTTAGTTTTCCAGGCTTGATTAACTATGACTGTTCGCACATTGATATCTATATAAATAAAAAAATAAAAAATAAAAAAAAGATTAAAATAAGTGGGCAGGAGAACTGCGTTCGAATCCAAATAAATGCACAAGAACAAAATAAGAACAAATTGAACAACAAATACAATATAATAAAGTATTATACCCTTTTCATTCTCCTTTTATTTTATTTTTTCATACAAAGTTCAGAGGCGTATTTAATTTTCGTTCGTTGGCGGAACCTGAAGTGGTGGCGAACGGCCGTCCTAGTTAGCTTTAGGATGAAAGTGGCGGTGGCACTAGCTTTGTTTTTGTTTTTAGGCTAGATAGGTTTTTGGGTGGTAGTATGGGTGATAGGGGCCAACGCCTGAAGTGGAAGAGGTAATTTTCTTTCTTTATTAAAAAAAAGGGGTAGCGTAAAAAAAAATAAACAAAAAAAAGGCTTGGGCTAGAAAGCGAAAGGTAAAGAGTTCAAACCTTGTGCGATGCTCAATATATTCTTTATTTAAAAAAAAAAAAGAAAGAAAGTCTGTGGCTGTTTGGCATTGTTGAATTATTGGCCATTGTAGTGTTGGGCAGTTGGCTGTTAACAGCGAAAAAAAAAAAAAAAAAAAAAAAGGGGGGGACTGATGACCACAGCTGTTAAGTCCCATAGTGCTCAGAGCCATTTTTGAACCATGATATAAAAGAATTTTTTACAACATATTATTTACGAAATTACAAATGATACATCTATAAGAGTTACATTTATACACGTTGGTCATAGCTTGGGTTTTTCTTTCATTGAAGTTGCTTTCAGAACATTCACTCTATAAGCTAAATTTCTTCTTAGACTTTCGCAAATTGTATGATGACCGTCTGGTCAAGAAATAAATTTTGAATATGTTTTGAAAACTACAATAATAATTAAGGCTTTACTGGAAATTATTTCACACATTAATCAGTTCTTAATTGGTACAATTTCAAGTGAACAATGGTACATACTCCTAACAGCTTGCCAAAATTAGGAAAAGCTAAAGATTAAGTGTTTGCGAGCCATACACTGACAATCCATTGGTCCAAATGGTTCATTAGAAAGGAATTTAAATTCTCAAATTTCAGTATAAGTCTCGTTCGCCTTAACGAGAACATGGTCGCCAATTGCAAATCTATCAAATCTTGCTTTCCCGTCATGACGTCGTATTTCCACCTCGGCTTTCTGTTTCATTACCTCTCATAAACTTTGTTTCTTCAACTCTATGTCAGTACTAACTCGGGCAGGGAAATAAATTTTCTCTTCCACCAAACTCTTAGACTTATGGTCTAATAGGGAATACTCCTGAGTGAATCCTGCATATATCTGCGCCGAAGCATTCATAATCTTTTCAAAATCGTTTATATTTTTGTCCACGTCTTGTGAGTGTGGTGGCAATACGTTCGGCAAAGCCGCCCCAGCTCACTCATGTCTCGTTCCGCTGGATTTCTGGCCGGTAATAGGCCGAGACTCGACCCCATTGCTTTCCATATTTCATTCCATAATGAAAGTAAAATGTGCCCCATTATCAGACAAAATCGCTTTTTGCTTGCCTATATGCACAAAGCAATCGTTTGCTAGTTTGTTATAAACCGTGAAAGTTAACTCTGTGGGGACTATACAAATGGTTGAGAATGAAGCAAAATTTACTAAAAACGTTTAGTTTACTAAACCAGACATAAATTATGCTAAACAAGTTATTGATTGAATACCATAAACAACTAACAGGTGGTTTAAGACTACTATGGACAAGGATTCTGCGTGGCAGAGGTGTGTCAAGTACTCTGGCCCTAAAAATGTGGATAATGCAATCTGAATTGATCTGACGCTGAGCAGACTTTGACTGATCAAATCTATTGTAGTGTCACTACATAGGTGCAGCTGAGATGAAGTGGCGATTGAGATCTGTATACCCTTACAGTGCCGGAACGGCAGTACATTACCCTGTTTGCTTCGTGTGGCGATGTGACTTGCACCTGGCGAGATGTGTGCGGTGGAGGTGAGACGTTAGGCTCCAAAGAAATGCACAAATCTCACGGTCTATCGATCAGGCAAACGGATCGCAATTTATTGTCTACCAGAGCCCTGAAATCATGGTAGATTTCATTGTGTGACACAGCCGTTCGCTGGTCATACCAAGGACCAATTTGGCTCACTTATATGACAGAGCGCACAGTGATAATAAACGTCAAGATTGGTAAACCAAAAACGTATAAATGTGCCCTCAGCAAACGAGTACTCCGAGACATTTGGAGTCACACTTTCGGTACAGTAAGAACTTCACCACAGGCTCCCTAGTCAAAACTACTCTACCGAGCGAGGTGGCGCAGTGGTTAGCACACTGGACTCGCATTCGGGAGGACGACGGTTCAATCCCGTCTCCAGCCATCCTGATTTAGGTTTTCCGTGATTTCCCTAAATCGTTTCAGGCATATGCAGGGATGGTTCCTTTGAAAGGGCACGGCCGATTTCCTTCCCAATCCTTCCCTACCCCGAGCTTGCGCTCCGTCTCTAATGACCTCGTTGTCGACGGGACGTTAAACACTAACCACCACCACCACCAAAACTACTCGCAAGTAAAGTCAGTGTCAGGACAGGTCCCAAGCACCAACCACACATGTTAGAGCATCGACCAGAAGTCCCTTACCAGACCAAAGTCCAGCACGCGAGTGCTTCACACCATTCAAGCAAAAAAAATTCCTATTTCCCACAAAGTGAACGAACGACACTGCCTTCACGCCATCTTCAGCCAATCCCAGGGCTCTAGAGGCGCTAAATCTCCACTCTCACAAGACAGCACAAACTCATGTCAAACCAGGGCAAGAATTAAAAAACCTGTGTCTGGAAAAAAAGAAACTGCCAATTACTGGCTTTTTTAAGTTTTAGTGGAGAGAGAAAATGATTTTCCCTGAAGTTGTGTCGCTTCCCACAGCAGCAAACGAACAGATGCAATCTTAAAGATCTTTATCTAAATCGCCTGTGCCTTGGAGCTTGTCAGTCCTAGCTGTGAGGTGTAATAAAGATTCTATCTCCAAACGTTTCTCAGATGCCAGATTTTTCTTCCACAGCCAAGGTGGCTGGGGAAGTGGTTCACTGGCCTACGTGCACTATCGGCAAACATGTAAATTTGTGAATTTTTATTAAGTTTGGCTCTGCACACAATGCGCAGTTCCTTCAGTCGGTCGCGCCCAGCCCACCGTTCCTCTGGTGTCTGGACAGGTAGCTCAGCATTGTTCTGCTGGAGATCTGTCTCAACAAGGGGCTGCCCTGTCTGCCCTGTATGGCTGTAGGCCTGTCTGGCAATATTTACTGAGGAATGGGCTCGCTGATAATTACTTTCTACTCCCAACATGCCGTTTCTCCGAGCTAAGAACCACAGAAATATCTCAGGCTTTTAGGCCGTTAGCTTTCTAGAGTCTTGCTCAAGATGTGTCAGGTTGTAATAAAATCTTTAATAATTTTCTGTATGCAGAAAATGGGTGAGAGAATAACTTGTCCTCTCTCAAATGCTATAGCTGTTGCCATCCTTATCAGACATGTTTTAACGAAATTTGAAAAGGCTTCCAGCACCACTAAAAGGTTTTTTGGCAGCTGACCATACAGGCCCTTACAAACTAGCTCTAGTACATCGTCAGGTCTTACACTCTGCATAGGGCCACTATTTGTGCAGTTGGTGACTGTCACCTTCTATACTTCTCTTTACCCTACCTGTTATTCTGTTAAACACATTGCTGAAATTCACACCTTCAGCCACTTTCTCTGTACATTTCTCTGGCCCTCGATGACCTTAGTTTAACAATAATAGTTTACTATTTTGGTGACGTGCTTGGTCGGCCAACACACCCACCAAGTGTCACTATTGTTATCTTTGTGTAAACGCCTGGAAATTGAAATAAGAACACCGTGAATTCATTGTCCCAGGAAGGGGAAACTTTATTGACACATTCCTGGGGTCAGATACATCACATGATCACACTGATAGAACCACAGGCACATAGATAGAGGCAACAGAGCATGCACAATGTCGGCACTAGTACAGTGTATATCCACCTTTCGCAGCAATGCAGGCTGCTATTCTCCCATGGAGACGATCGTAGAGATGCTGGATGTAGTCCTGTGGAACGGCTTGCCATGCCATTTCCACCTGGCGCCTCAGTTGGACCAGCGTTCGTGCTGGACGTGCAGACCGCGTGAGACGACGCTTCATCCAGTCCCATACATGCTCAATGGGGGACAGATCCGGAGATCTTGTTGGCCAGGGTAGTTGACTTACACCTTCTAGAGCACGTTGGGTGGCACGGGATACATGCGGACGTGCATTGTCCTGTTGGAACAGCAAGTTCCCTTGCCGGTCTAGGAATGGTAGAACGATGGGTTCGATGACGGTTTGGATGTACCGTGCACTATTCAGTGTCCCCTCGACGATCACCAGTGGTGTACGGCCAGTGTGGGAGATCGCTCCCCACACCATGATGCCGGGTGTTGGCCCTGTGTGCCTCGGTCGTATGCAGTCCTGATTGTGGCGCTCACCTGCACGGCGCCAAACACGCATACGACCATCATTGGCACCAAGGCAGAAGCGACTCTCATCGCTGAAGACGACACGTCTCCATTCGTCCCTCCATTTACGCCTGTCGCGACACCACTGGAGGCGGGCTGCACGATGTTGGGGCGTGAGCGGAAGACGGCCTAACGGTGTGCGGGACCGTAGCCCAGCTTCATGGAGACGGTTGCGAATGGTCCTCGCCGATACCCCAGGAGCAACAGTGTCCCTAATTTGCTGGGAAGTGGCGGTGCGGTCCCCTACGGCACTGCGTAGTATCCTACGGTCTTGGCGTGCATCCGTGCGTCGCTGCGGTCCGGTCCCAGGACGACGGGCACGTGCACCTTCCACCGACCACTGGCGACAACATCGATGTACTGTGGAGACCTCACGCCCCACGTGTTGAGCAATTCGGCGGTACGTCCACCCGGCCTCCCGCATGCCCACTATACGCCCTCGCTCAAAGTCCGTCAACTGCACATACGGTTCACGTCCACACTGTCGCAGCATGCTACCAGTGTTAAAGACTGCGATGGAGCTCCGTATGCCACGGCAAACTGGCTGACACTGACGGCGGCGGTGCACAAATGCTGCGCAGCTAGCGCCATTCGACGGCCAACACCGCGGTTACTGGTGTGTCCGCTGTGCCGTGCGTGTGATCATTGCTTGTACAGCCCTCTCGCAGTGTCCGGAGCAAGTATGGTGGGTCTGACACACCGGTGTCAATGTGTTCTTTTTTCCATTTCCAGGAGTGTATATTGAGGATCCTGTTGTATATTCTGTAGTACTTTCTCAACTTTCCTCCATCTTTATTCTTTTGGTCCTTTTATACTTGGTATTCACAATTTTCAAGCATTCGTCCTCGCTTTAATAATGAGACATATTTTTACAAATACTCTCTATCTGCCTTCGTTCTTCTACGTCTTGGAAGCAGTGCAATTTTAGTCACCTTCGGATTCGTCTTCCACTGTTCGCTGATCAGTTTCAGGTAAACGCAACAGCACATGGACAATGCAGTTGTCTGTACCTTTTACATAGGATTTATCATAATTAAACTGCTGTAAATAAAGAAACCATCTCGTCAGTTTTTCGTGCAGTAAACAACAGTGTTTGAGATAAGTGAGCGCCTTATGGTCTGTGTGAATTTTCACTTTTCGGTCCCAAACGCATCTTTGAAATTTGCTAAAATCCCACCTTCTTCTAGCAATCCTTTGCACACTTTTCGTCAGCATCTTACTTGCGAATGCAACCGTCTAGTGTTCCTCGTTCACTCCTTCTCCCACATTCTGAAACAGTTCCACACCTAAACCGTAATTTGACTAATCAGTTCCCATGCGAAATGGTAGCGAAAGGTCAGAATGGTACAATATGTTACTCTGTAACAACTCGCTTTGACTGTGACTGTCTCAAATGCAGCTTGACAGTCGTTAGTCCACACAAAGAGGCTTATTCTTGAGTAACAAGTTCTTTAAGTTTGGGTCATTGAATGCTTACCCCTGCACGAACTTTCCATACAATCCACTTAATCCTAGAAAATCTTTTAATCGTTTTTTAGTCTTTGGAGGTGGACAATGCATTATTACCTCTACCTTGTGTGAATCCTCGGCGATCACAGCTGTAGTGATTACGGGACCAAGAAAAATCAATTATTGTTTCACAAAACTCACACCTTTTCAGTTTCATAGATATTCCACCATTGCGTAACGCACTGAAAACCTCGTCTAAATGATCGCAATGTTCTTGTCTGATCGCATTCGCCAACAGCAAGTCGTCCACGTACAATGTCACTATGGAACATAGGGCCATGCCTAGTACTTTATCGAGTGCCCTGATAAAGACAGACACTGATATTTTCAGTGCGAATGGCACTGGTGAACACCTGTCTACATACAAAAAAGTTGTATATTTCCTAGATGCTTCCTCAAGAGCACTCTGCTAGTAGCCAGCAGTGAGATCGAGGCTGCTCGTAAATTGTACATTATTAAATCTTTGCAATATCTCTTCCATACTTCCTAGTCTATCCGTTTCACACTGAACAACTATGTTCATACAAGCATTCGACCTATTTCTTGTTGTATGACTTCTTTGTGGACTTTGGTACCACGTACAGTCGTACAAAGGCCGGCCGAAGTGGCCGTGCGGTTAAAGGCGCTGCAGTCTGGAACCGAAAGATCGCTACGGTCGCAGGTTCGAATCCTGCCTCGGGCATGGATGTTTGTGATGTCCTTAGGTTAGTTAGGTTTAACTAGTTCTAAGTTCTAGGGGACTAATGACCTGAGAAGTTGAGTCCCATAGTGCTCAGAGCCATTTGAACCATTTAGACGTACAAAGAACGGTTCATGGGGCATCATATTTATTGTGAACCATTATGCAGTAACAAAACCTAGTTTATTAGAAAATAAACTTTTATTTCTCATAATTATTCAAGTCTGTTTCTGTTCATTTGCAGCATTTGGTACACCATCCACAATACTCTCTGTCTTCCAAACCACTGTCAACATTTAGATTTCACATACTGCAGTATTCGATAATTCTCTCTAAACCAGTCTCATCAAGCAATGTAACGATGTGAATAGATTGGTATTGACTACTCCCATCATCACCTGTTTCATTAAAACTCAACTAACTTTGGTCTTAACTTTTGAAATTCACATCGTAGCTTTATTTATGCAGTCAATAACTGTGTAGCATTTCAATAAACAATCTAAGGCAATTATTGACTCGGTGCTCAAATCTGGCAAGACGATAAATTCATGTTCAAATTGTTCGTTTTGAATTTCGAAACAGACAAATATTTTATGGGACACAAGTTTCCTACACTTTCCTGTAGCACCGATTATTTTAACTCTCATTATGGCTATTACTATTAGTCCTTGTATTTCTTTTAACAGATCGAAAACTTTTCCAGACATATCACATAGCTCTTCCCAGGTTTCAATTAAAGCATGCATTTGTAGGCCACACATGTCGATGGGAACTTCTATTTGTCTACACCTACCTATGTCTGCTTCTTTGTTTTCCTACAACAAGTCCCCATCCACATCAAGGTCATTCCAGAAAAATCCGTCTGACTCTCATGCCGATAGCGATGTATTTGTTGTCTTTTTTTTTAAATTTTCCTGTTCTTGGATATTCATAATTTCTGTTAGCTTGTTTTGTGGTTGTTGAAGCCATTTTGACCCCAACACTGTAACCTTTTTATCGATTTCTTCGATTAACCAACCTTATATTACCAACAGTTTTCTGACTGTGAAGTCAGGTAAATTTTCTTTGGAAAGATGGGTATTATCTTCCAAATTGCTGGGAGATATGTACTCTGTTTCTGCTTCTAATTCTTCTTCCGAGCTCACGCAACCCGTACCACTCTCGTCTGATTGTATGACCTCAGTCTTATCACCAGCAAACTCGTCTTGCCCATCTTCACAGATTTCGCATCGGTTTTCTTTAGGACCAGCGCCGTTGGGGTTAGCTACTTCAATTACTAGATTTGGACAGAACTACCTGTTCAGTATAGAGATTCCCTTTTCTTCATAAACGCCAACTTCGTGCAGGTTGAGAAGCATCAGGTATTGTCTGCTTTCCGCATCATCACACCACCCACACAAGCCTTTGTAATTCTTCAGTTCATCATACATCCGACAGTGATCACTTTGTCGACTGCCATTACAGCTTCAGTTATTGTTACTGCAGGTTTGTTTCTCGCTCTGTCTTCTTGCACTTTATCCCATCGGATCTGTCATAGCGATGTTGCCTAGGCTTCTGGGCTGCCAAAGTCTTACCAAGCCCAGTGGCCCCCCAAACTGCGGCAGCTAGTGGTTTCCCTGATAAAGTACGACAGGCCCGTTTCTGTCCGGCTTTAACAATTGCTGACTTTGCTCCTGCCTACTATCATTCGGCTGAGAACTACATACCATACTTACTTGATACTGGCCTCAGCTATTTCTATTATTATTGTTCTTATTATGACTGTTATTGTAATAGTGGTGTGAGTTATAATGATCATGGTAGTGGTTACCATTATTATCATGGTTATTGTTGTTAAGGTTGTTGCTTTTCTCGGTCATTCTGCCAATTATCCTTGTCTTCGACCTTTCCTAAGAATGCAGTAACCGTTCTGTAACTACTGCCTTTACTCATCTTGGAATCAACTGGAAGCTTCTTCCACAACTCCCTGACAATCTCTGAATCAGTTCGTTTATCACACAAATATTCTAATTTGCAGATCCAGCTTTCACAAAATTCTTTCATCGAGATGCCCGAGTTTGACACTATGAAATCGCACCATAAATTCTCCTGCTCCTGCTCTGATCAATATTCTTTCAAGAATGCATTCTTAAGTTATTGAAAGCTCAAGTGCACAACATCGAGATTTAAGCCCCATCGCTTAGCCTCGCCCGCTAACACAGTGGTAACAGCGCTAATTTTTCTTTTTCAGTCCATGGTTCAGGCAATACCCTTTCGCAGTTTTTAATGAAGGTGGTAGCGTGCAATCCATCCTGTTCTGAGTGGATCGAAACGCTCCTCCTTTGCTAAAATTTCAGTATTATCTTCATGGCATGACACAATGAGCAGTTTTTCGTCTAATCTCTTTACTTTTATGACTACACTGGCCTGCAAAATTAAAGCAACAAACTGTGTGGCCCCTTCCTGTGTCTAATTCACAATACAATCATACAGACCGTCAACCGGATGTCTGTACGATCGTGTTCTGCACGGCATTCCAGTCAACGGACAACTATAACAACGATGACATCAGGGCACCTATGAAGCGAGGTAGTAACCCCAGAGACATGCTGTATGTTTACCGCTCAGCTGTCTTCACAGAAGGGAACGTCTAAAGTGGAGTCATCAACATAGTTACAAATGGTGCATTATGGCGCAGATAAGATGCCTACTAGACATCTCTGCGGTGGAGGGCCATAGGAAGAATGGAAGCAGGAGAGTCACAAATTGAGGTGACCCGATTGCTTAATGTGAATCATTGTGTTATTCCACGGATGTGGCGACTGTTTATAGAGACCAGGGCAGTGATTTCAGAAGAGGGGGCTGTTACTTGGGTGTAAGGGCACAACGTTACCGCCTTAGTATAGAACAGCAACTGACACGTGGACTTGCAGCATCCATTGGGCGTCTTGTATCGATGCAAAGGGTGTGCAGATGGCTTGGCCTTTATTGTCAGGGACATGCCGTATGTTTACCTCTGATGTGTCTTCACAGAAGGTAACAACTAGAGTGGAGTCATCAACATACCACGTGGACAGTTGAACAATGGGCTACTGTTGTTTCCACAGAAGACTCCCGATTTCGTTTGGAGAGTGATTCTCGATGCATTCACATCTGGGGGGGAACCTGGAACACGATTATGGAAGCCAAATATTGGGGATACAGACAGAGAATGAAAAGGATCCCTAATGGTGAATGCAGGGATTATGTTAACCGCTCGAACCCCTCTTCATGAAAATGTGTGGTTGATTTGGCAAAGTTTAACTGTTGTCAGGTATCGTTACGAGATCTTGGGACCTCATCTGCAGTTGTTGTGATTTGCTGTTTGCCCAGAGTCGTATTAACGGGCGATAATGCTCGACCTCATAGAGCATGGTTGTCTGATGTTTGATTGGAAACGCATGGCGTGGCCTGATCGCTCTCCCAATTTGAAAGCTATAGAGCATGTCTGGGATGCACTAGTGAGATGGCTTGCACCACGTAAGCATCCACCAACAACTCTCCAAGCCTGTCAGCAGCCATACGGGGAGGAATGGGTGTTACTGCTTCAACATGTGAATGATGACATCATTCACAGCACGTCCTGTCGCTGTCAGGTCTGTATTGAGGCCAGAGGTGGTTACACCCCATACTGAACGCATTAACTGTTGTGGGAATGTCTGTGCAAAGTCCGTGAAGCTGGAAAAAACGGAGACATTTTGGTCTGCCGTTATGCATGTTGCAGTCGTTGGGTTATGTATTCTTTGGATTGTTTACACCTTACTATCACCCGTTTACACTGTTTTGTAGCCAAATAAAGGCAACCTTGCAAAATTACCTTTTGTTGCTTTAACTTTGGACACCAGTGTACTTGGCAAGTGGTAGTTGCTAACGTTTCCAATTCCCTCTTTTTCTCATCACACACATCCAACTGTTTCTCTACTCTAGTATGAACGTCTGATAATAAGGTTCACAAATTTGTAAGCTTTTCCTTATAGTCTCTTCCCACTAATTCTACCTATTCAGTTACTTTATTTTCAATAAAAGGTTCACAGTGTGTTCCAGTTACTGTTCGATCATCTCTCCTTCCATCTCAAACCGACTAGCTATCTTTCCTATTTTTAACTGTACCTCTTTCATGGCCTGCGTAAGATAAGTGATTTCGGTATTCATTATAATTTCTCCTTTCTTGATTGCATATACATTCGTGGTAAACTGCCATATTACTGTTAACAGTGTGATTGCTTTGTTCTGTTAATCCATTTTACTTAATTTCGCATCAGTTTTGCTATTAATTAATTCAGACTGAGCATCAATTTTAGCACTAACTGGTTCGGACTGAGCATAAATTGATTCGGATTGAGCTTTTATTGATTGCCACTGCGGATCAATTTCACTTATCATCATGCTCAACAAATCGTTTATATTTCCAGATATTACTGGTTTTGACTCTAGCTAGTTCTTTCTTAATGGTTTCCTTGCACCCACCGTCAATGGATTCAATTTTGATTTTTATTCTGAATTCTGTAGCGTCTGCAAATGCCAGGAATTCCATTTTTGTCAGTTCCCATGTTAGAGCGATAGCGTTTTTGATGCTAGTCGCCGGTTCCTCGACAATGTGTTCCGCTGTGAGCGCTCCCCTTTGTTCCATTGATTGTTCCCCATTGCGTACAATCAAATTATCGGGGTCATTTACGTTCATCATGTTGCCTGTTTTACTGATTACGGCAAATTTAGAAACCTTGTGGCTTATTTCCATACTTGCTATTACCGTGTTTGAGCTGTGTGCCCGACCGAGACCCGAACTCGGGACCTTTGCCTTTCGCGGGCAAGTGCTCTACCATCTGAGCTACCGAAGCACACAGTTTTAATCTGCCAGGAAGTTTCATATCAGCGCACACTCCGCTGCAGAGTGAAAATCTCATTCTGGAAACATCCCCTAGGCTGTGGCTAAGCCACGTCTCCGCAATATCCTTTCTTTCAGGAGTGCTAGTTCTGCATGGTTCGCAGGAGAGCTTCTGTAAAGTTTGGAAGGTAGGAAACGAGATACTGGCAGAAGTAAAGCTGTGAGGACCGAGCGTGAGTCGTGTTTCGGTGGCTCAGATGGTAAAGCACTTGCCCGCGAAAGGCAAAGGTCCCAAGTTCGAGTCTCGGTCGGGCACACAGTTTTAATCTGCCAGGAACTTTGGTTCTCTTTTCTCCAAAGGTCTCTTTAATATTCATGTAGGCAGTATCTATCTTACCCCCAGTGAGATAAGCCCCTACATCCTCACATTTGTCCTCTAGCCATCCCTGCTTAGCCATTTTGCACTTCCTGTCGATCTCATTTTTGAGACGTTTGTATTCCTTTTTGCCTGCTTCTTTACTGCATTTTTATATTTCCTCCTTTCATCAATTAAATTCAGTATTTCTTCTGTTACCCAAGGATTTCTACTAGCCCTCGTGTCTTTACCTAGTAGATCCTCTGCTGCCTCCACTACTTCATCTCTCAAAGCTACCCATTCTTCTTCTACTGTATTTCTTTCCCCCATTCCTGTCAATTGTTCCCTTATGCTCTCCCTGAAACTCTGTACAACGTCTGGTTGAGTCAGTTTATCCAGATCCCATCTCCTTAAATTCACACCTTTTTGCAGTTTCTTCAGTTTTAATCTACACTTCATAACCAATAGACTGTGGTCAGAGTCCACATCTGCCCCTGGAAATGTCCTACAATTTAAAACCTGGTTCCCAAAGTTACGCAATAAGTTACACAAATCTACGGACTTAAATTCAACTAAATACTTAGGGATTACAATTACAAATACCCTAAATTTGAACGATCACATAGATAATGTTGTGGATAGAGCCAACCAAAGACTGCAATTCATTGGCAGAACACTTCTACTAAAGAGACTGCTTACACTACGCTTGTCCGCCCAATTCTGGAGTATTGTTGTGCGATGTTGGATCCTCATCAGATGAGACTGACGGATGAGATCGAAAAAGTGCAGAGAAGGACAGCTCGTTTTGTATTATCCCAAAGTAGGGGAGATAGTGCCACAGATGAGACGTTTTTCGTTGCTACAGGATCTTCTGATGAAATTTCAATCAGCAGTTTCCTCCTCCAACTGCAAAATCAATCTGTTGGCACCCACCTACATAGAGAGAAATGATCATCGTGATAAACTAAGAGCAATCAGGGCTCGCACAGAAAAATGTAAGTGTTCATTTTTCCCGCACGGCTTTTGAGAGTGGAACGGTAGAGAGGCAGCTTGAAGGTGTTTGATTGAAACCTCTACCATGCACTTTATTGTCAATAGCGGAGTAATCACGTAGATGATGTAGATGTAGATGCAAGCAAGTGAGCAACTGATTTAGTTTCAACATAACAATAAAATACATACCAAGTCGGCACAAGTCACTCGCTAATTTAAATATACAATAGATGAAATTGAGCACTCTCAATTTGCGCTGAATCGTTAGTTATTAGTTTTGACAGCGAAATTTGGCGTTACTTTAAGTGAGTGAAGTTAATACTGAAAAATTAAAATCAGTTAAGCCCCTGTTATGCAATATAAGAAAGAATTGTTACTGAGACAGTAAAAATTAGACTAAAACAGGTAATTAGTAGACAAACCAAACGGACAGTAAATAGTTGATAAATTTTCAAGTCTTTACAACACACGATGATTGCGTGGAAAGAAAAGGGATCCTGTCTGGTAATGATGTCTGAAGACAATGACAACACAGCTGCAAGGCAGGTTTTAACTGTCGCAGGTTATTATTGAAGAAATTAGTTATCAAGATTTGTGAATGAAATTCCACTGTGTAATTCCTTCACAACATTAGCTCTGCTTTGTCAGTTAACTGCTCTCCGACGTCGTAGCTGTTCGAGTGTCTGAGAATGTAGCCGACGACAGTGTTGAACTGCTGCTGTTTGCGAACCACGAGTCCTCTCCAGAGCCTCGAGTAATCACGAGAAAGGTAGCAGTTAGAGCTGCAGCTTTCTCCGCCTGTCCACTGCGACCCTACTCTCAATACTTGCGGGTGAACAAATTAGGAACGTCTTACAGAGGCGCAGTGATAGCTGCGCACCGCGTCTGCAGGACCACCAACAGACACTTCCACATTATTTGAAGAAAAACTGCTCCGCCTCTCAGATCGCAGCGTAACGGGGACTCTCCGTACTCAGATATAAACAACTTTACAACTACTGCTATTTCGTCTCTGCTATCGATACATTTAAATAAAGTTCTTTTGACTACTACCCAGAAATATATAATATTTATATTGCAATTACTATCAGTTATTCACACTCACAAATAAATACACTGTTACATCCGTTACCTATTAAATAAAGCTTCGGTAATACAGCTAACTCTTTCTGAATTAGCAGTATATTGTAATTTCTCTCCAGATATTAAACGGTGAAAGATTTTGGATGATGCAGAAGTATTTTATCTGAATTTTTTGGTGTTACAACCTGAGGACGATACCAATTCACATGTTTGGAAGTATATTGTAATAGTAAACGGTGAAAGAGAAATTACTACACATTTAAATTTTTTATTGTATAACAATCTGTACTTTTTCAAGCGATTGGTTTGAAACAACTGGTGTCGTCCTTGACTGACTTACACTTCATTTCAATTACTCTGAAATCATTTCTTGATCGTTTTGTCCCACAATATTCTTATCTAATACATTATGTAACATACACACACAAGGTCAGTTCTGACCTGGAATACGGACTTTACACCTGTGACAGCACTGAGTTACATTAATCAGTGTGTGTAACCGGTACTCTAAACACTGACGTTGTGCATAGTGGACATCTCTCTAATAGGAAAATCTGATGACGTGAAGTAATACCGATGCTCGTCAATGATTCCCTCTCTGTCTAGAAAACTGGAAGTAGATGTTTGTCCTTCCTTGTAAACATATGGTAACAGATTTGTAACTGAAATTTAGCTCGTGAAACTTTATTCGTCAGGTGACACTTAGATGTTGCTTATTTAATTATACTATTGCTGCGAGGGAGACTTATGAACTTGTCTGTTTAGTAAAATCATAGGAAAATTAGACCCTGGCGTGGAATCACTCTGCTGCTGAGTGAAAATCTCATTCTGGAACAGTAGTGATATTTATAGCTGTCAGCAAGCTACAGTTCAGATCCCCTTCCTCCTCGTTATTTTGTAACATCCAACTGTGTAAAATTACGAGCTTGGCCTACGATGCCGTTGTCGATGACGCAAGAGCAAATTGCTGAGGTTGGAGTTCTATAACAATCATTTTTGTTGTATTTTCATCAGTTTTACGTATTTTTCATCATTTTAGCTATTTCACCATGTTTCCCGGAATTTCAATGCATTTACCCCATTATTCGAGTTCCAAACTATTGCTCTCGACGACTTTTCACATCAACAAAACGTCTCATCGCGTCTATTTCATGGAGATATCAGTCAATGAGAATGTAGTGTCATTCTCAGTTTCTGTACCATTGCTGAGCCACACCGTCCGCCACTTTGCGAGTGTTGTACACAATTGTACACATCGTGAACCCTATTACATAATCTACATCACATGACACAAATATTGTTTCATAATGTGGGAAATAGCCAGCTGCAGAGAGGAAGAGCAAAATCTACGTTCCTTAGCGAAATACTTCATAAACTAGATAATATTTTAATACGAGTAGGCGTATATCTGTATGTGGATGAGAGTCACAAAGTATTCTCGCATTCGTAGGATAAAGTTAGAGATTTAAAGATCTCAGCAATACGATTACCGCCCTTTAAATGAATCATGTTCACAGCAACACTCTGTCCTCTATTTAGAAATGAACTGCCCATTCCTTGAACCTGTTGGCTAAGGATCGTGAGCAAAACTCGAGAAGGTCTCTCTAATCATCTTGTAAATGTTCCTCAGTCAATAAGCATCACTCCTTGCAACATTGTCTCACTTTAATTAGGAATGAACCAGAAGTAGGTGGACACAACACCCACTACATATGACGTCTCCTGAAGGAAGAGAACGAGCTGAGTTCCACATAATTAGTACACTTCCATATTTTGCTTTCAGAAAGAACATAAGTGCTCAAATTAGCACAACCGACCTCGGTAGTGATACAGACCATTTTTGTGATTCCAGTATTGTAATTTTCACTGTACAATGACTGTTACTATTAGGCAGTTGGCGTAGCAGTAGTGAAGGCATTAAAATTCAGCAGAAAAGGGTCAGCTATCAGCCCTCACAGTATATACACTGCGATAGCCCCATTGAGGTAGTACATCCACTGTGACAACTCATGGCATCAGCTGTTGTGGACAATATCTTTCATTAAAATGAGGATCTCTCGGAAAATTCAGCGCATAGAGAGAGAGAGAGGTATAATCGAATAACTGTGCAGACAGAAGTTCGGGAAGTGTTGAAACCAGCATGGAAAACATACCTTCGTAAGCATGTTATAATTAAAGGTTGGATTACTTATGGCAGGCTGATCTTGTAGATATGAGGGAACATTCACACGAGAATTGTGATGTCTTGCCCACTCGAAGCTAATAGGGTGCCTACGGAATGCAGCGTTCACGTGATGCAGCGTTCTCAGAATGCTGTACAGCACTTGAATCAAGCAACATTAGTTGCTTTATTTCAGAAAACAATTTGACAATATTTAACTTGAGTATGGAAAACGTTGCTAGCGAGAAGCGACATGAAAACAATACAGTCTGATAGCGAAGCACTAAACACGTTGCAGACTCGGGCCGATCTAAGTGACCGAGGCTAGCGGAAGCTGCATATATATTCATTTGCTGCAAGGGGCGCTCCTGGTGCAGCGTGGTCCGATTCCGCGCACCATTGGCCGCCCTTTCTTCACCGTCTTCTCTGCTCTTACGTGCCGCCTCTTCGTTCGGGCGTTTGTGGTTACGGCGGAACATTCCTCCCCCCCCCTCCCCCCAGAAGCGACAGACCGTCGTCGTGTATGGAGTGCGACAACGGCGGGTAGGGTGGACGCTCCGATGGGCCGGAAGCTCTAGCTGCAGGAGACGACCAGCTTCCAGCCGTACACCGCCAGCCGGCCTGCGCTCTGGCGGAATGTCCCCCGGAAAACGACCAGAAAGGCAGGCGTCCACACCCTTCTGCCAAGAACCGGATGAAGAAGGAGGCGACAGCTGCGGTGCGGGCAGATCCATCTCTATGGGTAGGACGAAACGAAGCGGAGGAGGCGAACGCTCCGTCTCCATCGGGCCGTCCCACAGTGTCGTGCTGACGCCCTCCGGCGGCTGCTGCGGCCGCGCTGTCCTCTGGACTCGTGCATATGGGCGAAGAGAGACTGAAAGGTCATCGTGCACGTGACTGAGGAGAATTTGATTTTGGTGGTGGCGCTGCTAACCATCTGGACCTGAAACAAGATACATGCAAGCGCCTAGTCGACGGACGATCTCGCCTCACGCCCACCGTCTGCTGCCGCTGAAAACTCTCTAAAACACAATACCAAACGGTGCCAAGCGATACTTATGGCCTTCCTGCAGTGCCGGATGGTTAGGAGGGTGGAGCAGGTGAAGCAGTATCCGATGGCGGCGGCCGTGAACCAATTCCGTTTACAGTGGTCCATCTCGTGGATAAGAACGATACGAGGCGAGAAGCAGTTGCACTGCTTGAGCCCTGGTGTGTGCAGAGCCACCTGCTGCTTGAAAGTTCTGGCAAAACGTCCCGCTTCACCGTTTGACTGTGGATGGAACGGTGCACTAGTTAGAAGCTGTAAGCCATTGCGTTCACAGAATGTTTGAAATTCATGTAACGTGAACTGAGGTCCGTTGTCTGACACTATTACCTCAGGTAAACCTTCTAGGCACAAAATCAAAGACAACGCCTGAATTGTGCTACGTTACGTTGTCGAGTTTATGGGCACAGTAAAAGGAAACTTGCTATACGAGTCAACCACACTTAACCAGCGAGTGTTCCAAAGGGGTTCTGCAAAGTCTATGTGCGTACGTTGCCATGGCGATTGCTACTTGGGCCAAGCAGAGAACGTTTGTGGCGGAGCGGACTGATTTTCCGCACATGCGTGTCACTATGACATCATCTGTTCTATTTGGGTGTCGACGCCCTGACGAGTACAGTGTTGACGCGCTAACTATTTCTTACAAACAATCCCCCAGTGTCCTTAGTGAAGTAACTGCAAGAGTTCTTTTTTGCAAAACTTTAGGAATTAACACACGTGGCCGTCCATTGTCATTTTGAACGTGAATCACACCTTTTTGTACAGCGAGGCTATGCCGACGTGCAAGTATCAGTGCATTACAGAATACTTTATGCTATTCCAGGAGTGAGGCCAAGCGGTGCGAATATAATTGAACTATGTGTTCAAATCTGGAGCAGCTTCCGTGACCAGTGCAATTTTCTTACAGTTAGGCGAAAAAGACTGAAGCAATTCAGAATCTTGAGCATAGATGTGACGACAAAATGCAGCAGAAGCGTCAAAATCTGTGTCAGGGCCATTCGGAAGACGTGAAAGTGCGTCCGTATCACCATGTTGAGCTGTCTGACAATACACAATCTCGTCCTGGTATTGAGACTACAGCAAAGCCCATCTTTGCAATTTTTGAGCACTTCGTACGGGAACCGGTCTCGTCGGATGAAACAAAGACTGCAAAGACTTGTGACCCGTTACTACGTAGCTAAGTAGAATTTTCTGCCATACAAATAGTGGTGGAATCCGGTGACACCATACACAATAACTAATGCCTCTTTTTCTACATGTGGATAGTTGCACTGAGCTTTGGATAAAACTTTCGACACGAAAGCAATAGGTCTGTCTTTGTCACCAATTATGTGCGAAAGCACTGCACCGATTCCGTAAGAAGAAGCGTCACCTTCCAATACAACAGATTTTTCCGGATCAAAGTGATATAAGCAACGATCACTGAACACTGCATCTTTAACTATTTGAAAAGCTACTTGGCACTCCTCTGTGGAGACAAACAGGACATTTTTGCGACGTAAACGGTGCAGTGGAGCTGCGATTTGTGCATCATTCGGTATGGACCGAATATAATAGTTTATTTTTCCTAAAACTGACTGCAATTCTGTGATATTACGAGGAAGTGCCAAATCTCGTATGGGAACAAATACGACGGCAGAGGACGCACACTTTGAATGCTTATAACATGACCAAGATGCTGCAACTCAGGTTTAAAAAATAACACTTGTCCATTCTACAGTGTAGTCCGCCTCAGATAACACATGAAACAAAACACGTAAACTTACAATATGTTATTCAGGTGTACGACCTACCACTACAATATCGTCCAAATAGTTTGAACAGTTTGGCACTTGTGCAGTCAGCTGTCCCCAATACCGTTGGAAAATGGCGGGTGCGGAAGCACTGCCAAAAGGCAAACGCAAATATTAGAACAAGTCCAAGCGAGTATTCACTACAAACACTGTTTGGGATTCTTCTTGCGTCCAGCGCCTAATTTGTCCATAAGATCTTCTGACCGTGGCAATGGATAAGTATCAATGACTTTTTGTGGGTTGACTCTAGACTTAAAGTCAACGCAGAGGCGAATGCAACCTGAAGGTTTGGGGAACAAATCCACTGGACTTGCCCATTGACTGGCTGATACGGGCGCAATAACTGCACTATCTTGTAGCGACTTTGTCCCGTAATGCAATAGGAACAGTTCTGGCCAGGCAAAATTTCGGCTTAGCACTGTCATTTAGCATAATATGCGCAACTAAGTTGTTAGCTTTGCCTAAACGTTCAGAAAAGAGGACCGGGCATTCTTTGAGCAAGTTATCTTACTTTTGTCGTGTTCTATTGCATTGCTTTTTATTACTGTAATGCCTTTTATACGGTATAAGCTCATTATAGACTTCAGCTATTGTATCCACCTTTATTTTCGCTGTTCATTTAATTACTGAAAACTAGTGTATGCCGACATTAGCGACATCTGGTGAACTTACAACACAAACATCTTGTGGCTACTGCACGGCAGCTTGTTTTGAACAGTAGTGCTACTGACAACATGACTTGTGCGTATGATGTTATTTACATATATATTTTTGACGATGCTGGTGCTGATTCTGCGTTTAACGCTTGATGATGCCACTATGGCTGCAGTACAGTAGGACTTTGATTTTATAAAACAGGTATACCTCTTTATACTTAAAGCGCATAAATGTATATAATTGTCAGTAGTACTTTTCATTATGGTCTATTTATTGTTTTTAAGCTGTAGATAAAATGCGAGTGTATTTATGTTTTTTCCCATTTTTTGCTGCAGATTTGATGATGGTCAGTGTGGACCGAAAACTGTAATCTGTTAACAAAACGTTTGTGATCATAGACGTAAATTAAAGGGAACTTATTGTATATACGGGTCACTGTTTTATTCGCGGCAATGTCGGAGCTTGTGAAATTGACGCTACTTAACTTGATTATAGCAAATGTCGCTGCCGGCCGCTGGTGGCCGAGCGGTTCTGGCGCTACAGTCTGGAACCGCGCGACCGCTACGGTCGCAGGTTCGAATCCTGCCCCGGGCATGGATGTGTGTGTTGTCCTTAGGTTAGTTAGGTTTAAGTAGTTCTAAGTTCTAGGGGACTTATGACCTCAGCAGTTGAGTCCCATAGTGCTCAGAGCCATTTGAACCAAATGTCGCTAGCGAGAGGCAACATGGAAACAATGTAGTTTGATAGCGAAGAACTAAACACATTGCAAAGCCGCGCCGATCTAAGCGGCTAGCCGGAATATTGATGTGGTTTACGAAATATATCCAGCGGTAACGTTAGGTGACTCACCCTGTATATGCACTTGCTGTAGGTGGTGGTGCTTCTTTCAGACAGGGACGAATCGTTGCCTGGACCTCCTCCAAACTAATCACAGTGGAGAAATTTAAGATAAATATTTGAAAAAGCCATGATGCAACGGTATGGAACACATCGCTACTTAACATTCACGTACCTGCAAGAGAGTGTCGTGGAACCACTGAACAGAACAATACAATGTTAAATGTGGATGCATTTTAATCTTCGCAGGTCACACATATGGACAGATATGTTCCCAGAAATAATTGCACAGTATAATCGAACCAAACCTAGCACAATGAGATCTATCAACGATTGTGCTAATGAACCCATGTATACGATGTACTATTCTATTAAAATGAAGAATACACGTAAATAGAAATTTAATGTAGGTGATTCGATATATATCTCAAAACACAAGGCAGCATTTCAGTAGTTAGACCTCTGAAGCTGGTCGATTGGGATATTCACAGTGTACAATGTGCTCAGAAAAAACCCAAAACTTTCATCTTAAGGGACAGCAATAGCACTGACAGTTCAGGATGACATTACAACAGGGGAATGGTTCAAATGGCTCAGAGCACTATGGGACTTAACTTCTGAGGTCGTCAGTCTCCTAGAACTTAGAACTATTTAAACTTAACTAACCTAAGGACATCACACACATCCAGGTCCGAGGCAGGATTCGAAACTGCGACCATAGCGGTCGCGCGGCTCCAGACTGTAGCGCCTAGGACCGCTCGGCCACTCCGGTCGGCCAACAGGGAAATGCAGAAGATCTCAGGTCTCCAAGTGTTTCTCATAGTGTGTGTCATATGCCTAGGGAATAGAGCACTAGTTAAATGTCTTTGTTTTGCTGCAACTCTTACGATCTAGCGTAACACGCACGATAGGAGGCACATTATGGGAGATAGTTGTATTCTCGACAAACTACCAGTTAGATTGACCTTTCTGGGCTATCATTACTAGGACATAGTACAAAGCTTTAAAAACGTTCGGCTCTTGGCGATGAGGGGATTACCCTGTTTGACGAGGCATGTTTGCACCACGACATTACGTTCATATAAATATTTCCCAGAACGTCACACTGCCGATAGAACTTGAGCTGATACAGTGAAAGCAATACGTTTGAGAAGGGGATAATGATATAGGACAACCACTTGCAGCATTTGTAATTGATAAAACCGTGTGTGGTAATATTCAGTAGAGCTTGGGAGTAAATTTCAAGCACGTTATGATGGCTGTATGTCGTGCATTGAAGAAGAAGAAGACAACGATAAAGGAAAAAAGAAGACAGGACATGGGTGTTTTTAAAAAACTTATAAAATATGTGTGTACTTTCGAAGTAAGATCTGGAAGCTGGAGAGATCTTTAGAGACTTAATAATTCAGGGTCCCTAACCATTCTTTCCACCAACCTGCTGTCTTCTAAAGTTGTGTCCCCAGCGCAGAAGACAACTCGTCGGTCGTGGGATCTTCTTCGGCGGAGGCTGCTATGCTGCCATCTCGAACTTGTGATAGTGCTTTTTTATGGGATGCCACTTGACCAGGTTACTCTCCGTATCCACAGAGGGAAAATGTGTAGGACTGACAATGTTAGCATGCGACACGTCTCATTAATGTATCCTGTTTGGTTATTATTTACATATTCCTACAATTTACACTGTATTTTACAACACTCTACATAGCTTTCTTAGTTGTTCGCCAACTTTTCTGCCAACTTCCGATATAGAGTACGACATGTCCGTTCGAAACAGAGATGAGGAACGCCCGAAACAGTCTTACACGTCCGGCCCTCCGAACGACCGACACAGAGTTGCGTGACCGGACCTTCAGAATGCCCGATACAGCCTGACAAGCGCAGCCGAAGGACTTCGCCTCCCAGGGGCGCAAAGCGTCCCGAAGGTGTCCGAAGCACTTCAGTCGCAATATCGGCACTCTTATGTTTCTCAAAACTAGTGAAATGATCGACTCGTAGGGGAAACCATGAGAAACTGTCATACTGAAAACCGGATTAAACACAATGAAGTGTATAAAAATAATAAATAAAATAAGTCAGATGTCTGGCGTCTAACGCCCGACGTGAGGACCAATCAGAAGCAAGTTCAGTACAATTGGCCGACTCTCCTACGCTACTGGTACATATTGTACCATCTGTCGCTTGTACCTCACACCACTTTCGTACCATATGTTATTTCACGTGTGCATTTCAAGGTTTCATAAAGACTAGCTTATAGCAAAATAATATACTGACGGCATGGAATATCACACTTCCCCCTCCTTCTTTGATTTACAAAACTGGCCTTTTCTCGAAGACAACTAACATGTTTGGAAATGAGAAAATTTTACCGCTCATTTGGAAAAAAAATGAAGTTTCCCATCTCTCAGTAGCTCCCCTTATGTCTGATTTATGGAAATTCTCGAAAAAAAAGGTTAGGAAATGGTTGTTCCCAAAATATCACCCCAATTACCCAAAAACATTGACTGACAAATGATAAACATATGTATTCTAATCTTAATTCTATAAAAAAACTTAACTAAGCACTCATTACATCATGAACTTCTTCTTACTACATAATATCATTCATGATTTTCTGTAGTCTTGTTATTCAACAATATACATCGACACGTGGGCCATTAAATCTCCTCATAAACACTCACTATACTTACTGATGTTTATATATGAAGGGCTTATTTCAGTAGTGATACAGGTCCATTTTTGTTCATATTGAGATACAGAGTCCTAAAGTTAAATGAGCGCTGAAAAATTTGCAGTTGAGATACAAGAAATATTGAAGCATATGGCTTCTTGCTAGAGATGAACTTTTCGTTCTGCTTGTTTGGTTCATTAATTTCAGAAGCATTATAGCCATAAAAGTGGAGGTAATGGACTTGTACCACTATTGAAATAAGCCCTTCACATGTTCGGAACTAAACAAGCGTATATGTCGTCGGCACAATGCCATCCATCTTTACACAACACATGTTTTTATCTAATATCAGCGCAGCGCCATCATCTTTTTACCTAATAACACATTGTTTTGTATCTAACATCGTCGCAGTGGCATCCACTTTTACCTAATAACACTCACTTCTTTTATTTTACTTATGTCAGCACTAGGTTGTCCATATATGTTGTATACTATCACATAGCTCAGACGCACTCTAATAAATTACACTCCTGGAAATTGAAATAAGAACACCGTGAATTCATTGTCCCAGGAAGGGGAAACTTTATTGACACATTCCTGGGGTCAGATACATCACATGATCACACTGACAGAACCACAGGCACATAGACACAGGCAACAGAGCATGCACAATGTCGGCGCTAGTACAGTGTATATCCACCTTTCGCAGCAATGCAGGCTGCTATTCTCCCATGGAGACGATCGTAGAGATGCTGGATGTAGTCCTGTGGATCGGCTTGCCATGCCATTTCCACCTGGCGCCTCAGTTGGACCAGCGTTCGTGCTGGACGTGCAGACCGCGTGAGACGACGCTTCATCCAGTCCCAAATATGCTCAATGGGGGACAGATCCGGAGATCTTGCTGGCCAGGGTAGTTGACTTACACCTTCTAGAGCACGTTGGGTGGCACGGGATACATGCGGACGTGCATTGTCCTGTTGGAACAGCAAGTTCCCTTGCCGGTCTAGGAATGGTAGAACGATGGGTTCGATGACGGTTTGGATGTACCGTGCACCATTCAGTGTCCCCTCGACGATCACCAGTGGTGTACGGCCAGTGTAGGAGATCGCTCCCCACACCATGATGCCGGGTGTTGGCCCTGTGTGCCTCGGTCGTATGCAGTCCTGATTGTGGCGCTCACCTGCACGGCACCAAACACGCATACGACCATCATTGGCACCAAGGCAGAAGCGACTCTCATCGCTGAAGACGACACGTCTCCATTCGTCCCTCCATTCACGCCTGTCGCGACACCACTGGAGGCGGGCTGCACGATGTTGGGGCGTGAGCGCCAGACGGCCTAACGGTGTGCGGGACCGTAACCCAGCTTCATGGAGACGGTTGCGAATGGTCCTCGCTGATACCCCAGGAGCAACAGTGTCCCTAATTTGCTGGGAAGTGGCGGTGCGGTCCCCTACGGCACTGCGTAGGATCCTACGGTCTTGGCGTGCATCCGTGTGTCGCTGCGGTCCGGTCCCAGGTCGACGGGCACGTGCACCTTCCGCCGACCACTGGCGACAACATCGATGTACTGTGGAGACCTCACGCCCCACGTGTTGAGCAATTCGGCGGTACGTCCACCCGGCCTCCCGCATGCCCACTCTACGCCCTCGCTCAAAGTCCGTCAACTGCACATACGGTTCACGTCCACGCTGTCGCGGCATGCTACCAGTGTTAAAGACTGCGATGGAGCTCCGTATGCCACGGCAAACTGGCTGACACTGACGGCGGCAGTGCACAAATGCTGCGCAGCTAGCGCCATTCGACGGCCAACACCGCGGTTCCTGGTGTGTCCGCTGTGCCGTGCGTGTGATCATTGCTTGTACAGCCCTCTCGCAGTGTCCGGAGCAAGTATGGTGGGTCTGACACACCGGTGTCAATGTGTTCTTTTTTCCATTTCCAGGAGTGTATGTCAGTACGTATGTGTCCTTACATAAAATCGTACATAAATGTTACATCGTGACATAATATGCAGAATGTTGCATTGAACGTAACACAATAATATTTACAAACTCTTTGTCACTGCTGTGGTGACTACAGGGATTCCATTTGAATTGTCTCCTCATGTGGCTGATGTTATGATTTCCAAGCCTTGACTCATCGGTCAGTGCACTCTCACACCACCTGTTAATGTTTTGCCTTTAACAGAAAAGTTGTGAATCATCCCGGATAGCACTTACTTTCATTCAAATTTATAACTGCGCTTGACGCACCGCTATCTAACGTCTATGTATTGAGAATTGAAATGATATCAGAATAGCTCTCATTTTAAATTTGAGGTTATATTTTACTTCAACCAATAACTTAGGTAGGCATTGAAAGAAGATTCAGAGGTCTTTACAGAGAACTGAAGGTACCCTAGATCGTGATAACAGTGAAATTCATCGAAACAAATCCTGTTGCTTTAATCCGCTTGTAGTTAATTATCGACTTTTCTGCTCAAACACGTAAACAATAGAATGTAACAAATATATCTCATGTGCTTCATGTATTTGTAACTCAGTACCTATTATTGTCTGTCACCTATATGAGATTCATGTTTTGTGTTCAATAGCTGTGTGGGCCACATTTCTGCATCGTGATACAAATAGTAGTAATGCTTCGTGGAAATACCTCGCCTACTAATCCCAAAAGTGCAGCAGACTCCCCCGTCACCTATCATATGTTGTTGTTGTTGTGGTCTTCAGTCATGAGATTGGTTTCATGCAGCTCTCCATGCTACTCTATCCTGTGCAAGCTGCTTCATCTCCCAGCACCTACTGCAAGCTACATCCTTCTGAATCTGTTTAGTGTATTCATCTCTTGGTCTCCCTCTACGAGTTTTACCCTCCATGCTGCCCTTCAATACTAAATTGGTGATCCCTTGATGCATCAGAACATGTCCTACCAACCGATCCCTTCTTCTAGTCAAGTTGTGCCGCAAACTCCTCCCCAATTCTATTCAATACCTCCTCATTAGTTATGTGATATACCTATCTAATCTTCAGCATTCTTCTGTAGCACCACATTTCGAAAGCTTTCACTCTCTTCCTGTCCAAACTATTTATCGTCCATATTTCACTTCCATACATGGCTACACTCCATACAAATACTTTCAGAAACGACTTCTTGACATTTAAATCTATACTCGATGTTAACAAATTTCTCGTCTTCAGAAACGCTTTCCTTGCCATTGCCAGCCTACATTTTATATCCTCTCTACTTCGACCATCATCAGTTATTTTGCTCCCCAAATAGCAAAACTCCTTTACTACTTTAAGTGTCTCATTTCCTAATCTAATTCCCCCAGCATCACCTGAGTTATCTCGACTACATACCATTATCCTCGTTTTGCTTTTCTTGATGTTCATCTTACATCCTCCTTTCAAGACACTGTCCAATCCTTTCAACTGCTCTTCCAAGTCCTTTGCTGTCTCTGACAGAATTACAATGTCCTCGGTGAACCATAAAGTTTTTATTTCCTCTCCACCGATTTTAATACCTACTCCGAATTTTTCTTTTGTTTCCTTTACTGCTTGCTCAATATACAGATTAAATAACATCGGAGATAGGCTACAACCCTGTCTCACACCCATCCCTACCACTGCTTCCCTTTCATGTCCCTCGACTCTTATAACTGCCATCTGGTTTCTGTGCAAATTGTAAATAGCCTTTCGCTCCCTGTATTTTACCCCTGCCACCTTAAAAATTTGAAAAGAGTATTCTAGTCAACATTGACAAAAGCTGTCTCTAAGTCTACAAATGCTGGAAATGTAGGTTTACCTTTTCTTAATCTAGCTTCTAAGATAAGTCGTAGGGTCAGTATTGCCTCACGTGTTCCAATATTTCTACGGAATCCAAACTGATCTTCCCCAAGGTCGGCTTCTACCAGTTTTTCCATTCGTCTCTAAACAATTCGCGTTAATATTTTGCAGCCGTGACTTGTTACACTGATAGTTTGGTATTTTCACATCTGTCAACACTTGCTTTCATTGGGATTGGAATTATTATATTCTTCTCGAAGTCTGAGGGTATTTCGCCTGTCTCATACGTTTTGCTCACCAGATGGTAGAGTTTTGTCAGGACAGGATCTTCCAAGGCTGTCAGTAGTTCTAATAGAATGTTGTCTACTCCCGGGGCCTTGTTTCGACTTAGATCTTTCAGTGCTCTGTCAATCTCTTCACGCAGTATCATATCTCCCATTTCATCTTCATCTACATCCTCTTCCATTTCCATAATATTGCCCTCAAGTACATGGCCCTTGTGTAGACCCTCTATATACTCCTTCCACCTTTCTGCTTTCCCTTCTTTGCTTAGAACTGGGTTTCCATCTGAGCTCTTGATATTCATGCAAGTGATTCTTAAACCAAGTGTTAGCTATGATTAATTTAAGCTCTGTGCAAATTTCTACCAAGCGGCTTCCTTTTTCATTTCTTACCCCCAATCCATATTCTCCTACTACGTTTCGTTCTCTTCCTTTCCCTACTAGCGATTTCCAGTCGCCCATGTCTATTAAATTTTCGTCTCTCTTCACTACTGAATAATTTCTTTTACCTCATCATACATTTCTTCAATTTCTTCGTCATCTGCAGAGCTAGTTGGCATATAAACTTGTACTACTGTAGCAGGCGTGAGCTTGGTGTCTATCTTGGCCACAATAAGGCGTTCACTATGCTGTTTGTAGTTACTTACCAGCATTCCTATTTTTTATTCATTATTAAACATACTCCTGCATTGTCCCTATTTGATTTTCTATTTATAACCCTGTATTCACCTGAGCAAAAGTCTTGTTCTTCCTGCCACCGAACTTCACTAATTCGCACTATATCTAACTTTAACCTATCCATTTCCCTTTCTAAATTTTCTAACCTACCTGCCCGATTAAGGGATCTGACATTCCTCGCTCCGATCCGTAGAACGCCAGGAGAAAGAATTCTCCTGATAACGATGTACTCCTGAGTAGTCCCCGCCCGGAGATCCGAATGGGGTACTATTTTACCTCCGGAATATTTTACTCAAGAGAACGCCATCGTCATTTAACCATACAGTAAAGCAGCATGCCCTCGGAGAAAATTACGGCTGTAGTTTCCCATTGCTTTCAGCCGTTCGCAGTACCATCATAGCAAGGCCGTTTTGGTTAGTGTTACAAGGCCAGATCAGTCAATCATCCAAATTGTTGCCCCTGCCACTACTGAAAAGGCTGCTGCCCCTCTTCAGGAAGCACAGGTTTGTCTGGCCTCTCAACAGATACCCCTCCGTTGTGGTTGTACCTACGGTATGGCTATCTGTATCGCTGAGGCACGCAAGCCTCCCAACCTACGCCAAGGTCTATCGTTCATGGAGGGTTCATGTATTGCAGGCGAAACCTCATCACTGCTTGTAATCACTCGCACACCACCTACCAATTGTTGCATACAAAGTTTCAACTAATTATCTCAGGACTATTCCGTATTGTGTCTTCTAATTATATCCATTTATCTGGTTTGGTGTCATCTTCTTCCTCTGTGTCAGCTGCAAGCTAACTAAACAAAGAAATATAGAAAATTGTTTTATTTGTATATATGCGTATGTAACTGCTTTGTGTTTCATAACATACATAAAAAGTTTCTATATGTAGTTCATAGGGTGTTCCCCTGATTGCATGGATGGTGATTTTTGGTCTTGTAGCCTTGGTTCTGTACTTGTTTCGGACAATTCATACTGCATGTTATCTTTTGTTATGAATAAGTATAGTATATGATCGGTTGCTTAACTATTCAATTAGTAAGTCTTTTGTTTCAATAGATCCCTTTTTTGTCTCCTTTTTTGTTTTTATCTTGAATAGAGAAGAAGGATAGATGATAGATTTTAGTTCAGAATGATGAAGAGGGAAGAACCCTGGTCTCTAAATTTTTGCTAACTCCTTGCTTGTTGCTTCTATTTTAGTTTTTGCCCTTGTTCTACCTTTTTTCTAGCCCTATTTTAAATTCTTTTGGCCCAGATACCAACACCATTAATGTTTCAATAACATTTCTATTAAAATTGTACCGTGTTTAGCTTTCTCCAGACATTTTTTGTAAGGAAACTATTACGAAACAATTTAAGATTATTCTCAAAACCTCCATGTGGTTGTAAAATCTAGTTTCCTCTTGCTAGCTGTAAAGTGAGTGGCGTACACGCTACCTTCTTCTCCGGCGCGTTGCTGCAGCTCGCAGCATTGTTTTTGTCGTGTTGGGTGCCTTCGGCTGCCATAGTTTACCACAGACGCCTATCTCTGCCGTTCGCCGCTCGCTGACTTGGACTACAGCTGGTGAAGGCGACACGTCATCAACTTCGCCTGCTGCACGCTGCTCTTCTAACTGCTCCCTGAAGTGTTGTTTCTAGTAGCGGTGAAATATAACGTAATCCATTTGGACCGCGCGTATACTTATAACTTTACACTTTTATTTGAATTTTCGCGTTTTCAGTTTCAACTAAGCGACGTCGCGCCGGAGGTGCGAGTCGTCCCTCGGGCATCGGTGTGTGTGTGTTCTTCTGAGCATAGGTTAGCGTAAGTTAGTTTAAGTAGTGTCTAAGTCTAGGGAACGATTACCTCTGCAGTTTGGTCCCATAAGAAGTCACACACATTTGAACATTTTTTTTAAACTAAGGGACGTGGATTAATTAACGGTATTTATAAATTTGGTTGCCCAACAGTTAAAAGAAACAAACATAAGTTCAAACAGTATACAATTTCACAGTTCAAATAGCTCTGAGCACTATGGGACTTAACTGCTGAGGTCATCAGTCCCCTAGAACTTAGAACTAGAGATTAGATTAGATTAGTACTTGTTCGATAGATCATGAATGCGACACTTCGTTATGATGTGGAACGTGTCAGGTTAATAGATGGTGTAAATACAAGATACTACATTATACAAAATATTACATGACACTCAATATTTGTAATTCTTTTTTTGTGGGGTTTGGGAAATTACCCACTTACTATATCCAAAAATTCATCTAATGAGTAGAAGGAGTTGCCATTAAGATATTCTTTTAATTTTCTTTTAAATGCTTTATGGCTATCTGTCAGACTTTTGATGCTATTGGGTAAGTGACCAGACTTCTGTGGCAGCATAGTTTACCCCCTTCTGAGCCAAAGTTAGATTTAACCTTGAGTAGTGAAGATCATCCTTTCTCCTAGTGTTGTAGCCATATACACTGCTATTAATTTTGAATTCGTTCGGATTGTTAATAACAAATTTCATAGGTGAATATATATATTGTGTGGCTACAGTGAAGATTTCTAGCTCTTTAAATAAGTGTCTGCAGGAGGATCTTGAATGAGCTCCAGCAATTATTCTGATTACAAGGTTTTGTGCAATGAACACTCTCTTACTCAATGATGAGTTACCCCAGAATACGATGCCATACGAAAGCAGAGAATGAAAATAATCGTGGTAAGCTAATTTACTCAGATGTATATCGCCAAATTTTCAATGACCCTAATAGCATAAGTAGCTGAACTGAAACGTTTCAGCAGATCCTCAGTGTGTTTTTTCCAGTTCAACCCCTCATCAACGCATACACCTAGAAATTTTGAATATTCTACCTTAGCTACCGATTCCTGATCGATGTGTGTATTTATTAATTGTGTCATTCCATTTACTGTGTGGAACTGAATATACTGTATTTTGCCAAAGTTTAAAGAGAGCCAATTTGCAGAGAAACACTTAATGATTTTCTGAATAACATCGTTTACAATCTCACCAGTTAATTCTTGTCTGTCAGGTGTGATAGATAGACTTGTATAATCGGCAAAAAGTACCAGCTTTGCATCATCGTGAATATAGAATGGCAAGTCATTAATATATATCAAGAACAGCAGAGGACCCAAGACCGAACCTTGCGGCACTCCATTCTTGATTGTTCCCCAGTTTGAGAAATCACCAGTTTTTTGCATATTATGTGAACTGTTTATTTCAACTTTCTGCACTCTTCCAGTTAGGTATGATTTAAACCATTTGAGCACTGTTCCATTCATACCACAGTACTTGAGCTGATCTAGAAGTATTCCATGATTTACACAATCAAAAGCCTTTGATAGATCACAGAAAATCCCAACGAGTGACTTCCAGTTACTCAGAGCATTTAATATTTAATTAGTGAAAGTATATATAGCATTTTCCGTTGAAAAAACCTTCTGGAAACCAAACTGACATTTTGTTAAAACTTTATTTTTACAAAGGTGTGAAGCTACTCTACAATACACTACTTTTTCAAGAATTTTGGATAAGGCAGTCAGAAGAGAGATTGGGCGGTAGTTGTTGACATCAGACGTATCCCATTTTTTAAGTGGTTTAACAATGGCATACTTCAGTCTATCTGGGAAAATACCCTGCTTCAGAGAGCTATTACATATGTGGCTAAGAATCCAACTTATTTCTTGGGAACAAGCTTTTATTATCCTGCTAGAAATGCCATCAATTCCATGTGAGCTTTTATTCTTGAGAGAGTTTATTATCTTCCTAATTTCAGAAAGAGAGGTGGGTGGAATTTCAATTGCATCAAATGGTGTGGGTAAGGCCTCTTCCATAAACTGCCTTGCTTCTTCTAATGAACATTTTGATCCTGTTTTCTCTACAACATTTAAAAAATGATTATTCAAAATATTTTCCACTTCCGGCTTGTTGTTTATGAAGTTTCCATTCGCTTTGATGGTGATGCCATCATCCTGTAATCTTGGTTGTCCTGTCTCCCTTGTAATAATATACCAAATTGTTTTGATATTGTTATCAGAGGTATTAATCTCAGACATGATGCACATGCTTCTGGACTTTTTAATAACCTTTCTCAATGTAGCACAGTAGTTTTTATAATATTTGGCTGTTTCTGGGTCATTACTGTTTCTTGTTGTTAGATACAGTTACCTTTTGTGGTTACAAGATATTTTTATTCCTTTAGTAAGCCAAGGTTTTTGCATGGTTTCTTATAATTAGATTTAACTACTTTCTTGGGGAAACAGTTTTCAAATTCTCTTACAAGTGTATCATGAAATATGTTATATTTTAAATTAGCATCGGGTTCCTTGTACACCTCATCCCAGTCTAGCTGCTGAAGATTTTCTCTGAAATTTCTAATAGTTAAGTCATTAATTGAGTGCACAACTTTGGAGAGTAGTTTTTATAATATTTGGCTGTTTCTGGGTCATTACTCTTTCTTGTTGTTAGATACAGTTACCTTTTGTGGTTACAAGATATTTTTATTCCTTTAGTAAGCCAAGGATTTTAGCATGGTCTCTTATAATTAGATTTAACTACTTTCTTAGGGAAACAGTTTTCAAATTCTCTTACAAGTGTATCATGAAATATGTTATATTTTAAATTAGCATCGGGTTCCTTGTACACCTCATCCCAGTCTAGCTGCTGAAGATTTTCTCTGAAATTTCTAATTGTTGAGTCATTAATTGAGCGCACAACTTTGGAGGGTAGTTTTGAATTACTGAATGGAGCTGTGTCATATACTGTAACTAGCTGAGCATCATGATCAGAAAGCCCATTCGCCACAGGACAAGAATTATGTTATTAAACCTATCTTGGTCTATAATAGTGGTATCTATCAATGTGCTGCTCTCCTTTACTACCCGAGTAGGAAAATTAATGACAGATGTCAAACTGAAAGTACCGAGCAAGACTTCCAGGTCATTCTTCTTCTTCACCCTTTCAGTGAATCAACATTGATTACTTAAACATAACTAACCTAAGGACGTCACACACATCCATGCCCGAGGCGGGATTCGAGCCTACGACCGTAGCGGTCGCGCGGTTCCAGACTGTAGCGCCTAGAACCGCTCGGCCACACCGGCCGGCAATTCATAGTTCACACAGAGTCGTTTTTTATCTTCTTCACTGTCCATACACTACTGATCGTTTTTTATCTTCTTCACTGCTCATACACTACTGATTCGTGCGTTTTATGATAATCATTACAGTCCATTGTTCTCACTATGATTTTTACGTATCATCCAGTTCACAGTTCTTGTTAGCGGATAGTATCCTCTTCTTTAAATACACGTTCCCCACTAGGGGTACCACGTATAAATTATGTGTAATTTGGAGGTCAGATATGGAACCTGGAGAGGTCTGTAGAGATTGAATAAGAGTCTCTGATCGTCCCTTCCACCAAACTGTCGTCTGGTAAAATTGTATCTCCAGCGCAGAAGAGAGCTCGTCGGTCGTGCGATCCTATTCGGCGGAGCCTGCTATTCTGTCATCTCGAACCTATGATTGTGCCTTTTTATGGGATGCCGCTTGCCCAGGTTAGTCTTCGTGTCTACAGAGAGGAAGATCTGTAGTACTAACAATGACGGTAGACGACACTTTTCGTTAGTGTGTCCTGTTTGGTTATTATTTAAATATTCACACATTTGGCACTGTCTTTTACAAGATTCGATATAGCTTTCTCAATGGTACGGTAACGTTTCTGTCCAACTTCCGACACAGCCTACAACATGTCCACCCGAAGCATAGATACATATCCGGCTCTAAAAAACACCCAAAACAGAGAGACGTGTCTGACCCTCTAGAACGGCCGAAACAGAATCACTAGCGCAGCCAATGTACTTCGTCTCCCAAGCGCGCTAAAGCGACCCGAAGGTGTCTGAAGCACTTCGGTTGCAATATCGTCAATCTTGTGTTTCTCAAAACTGGTTAAATTTAGTAAACAAAAACGACAGACTCGTAGGGTAGCCATGAGAGCTTGTTGTACTAAAATCTGCATTAAATACAATGAAAATTATATAGATAACTAACCGGAGAAGTTAGGCGTTCTCGCGCCTTGCACCCAAATGTGCCGACCAATCAGAAGCAAGTTCATTATAATTGGCCGACTCTCCCATGGGACTAGTACATACTGTGCCATATGTCGCTCGTATCTCACTTACCTTTTGTACCATATGCTACTTTGTGTGTATCAAGGTGCACCAAGGCGAGCTTCTAGGTTAATAAAATACTGACGGCTACACATAGGAATATCATACTAAAAGCTACGTATGCAGCTAAAATTTTCCTGAAGCACAAAAGAATCGTTACAGCATCCCAGGATCTGCCGATGCCCCAGACATCAGGTGGAATTATACCATTCCTCATTTCTACCATTGCAGGTTTCTCAGCGACGCGTTCACAGGGTGGTGATGCTGCAGGTATTGCCAGAACTGTCAATAACTCTCAGGACTCACAGGAGCAGCTAGAGGAAATAAGAATACATACGTGTAAACACGTAATGGAGTTAGCAGCTATAGGGAAAGGACTAAGTCTGAAACCATACAAGAAAGGACTAAGTCTCGTCGTAAATAAGAGAAAAGCCAGTTAGCCACACTACCGGAGAGACCACTTAAAAATACAGATCTGCTGAAGTCTGTTACGAAAAAGTTCAGCATTCCAAGTTTTTGAGATGTGTTTATGTGGGATACATTACTGAAGGTTATGTGGGAAACTAGAGAATGTGGGATTTTGAATTCAGATCTTGCTGGGGGATCAAGAACCCATTGGGTGGTGTATGTTAAGGAAGAAAACAAATTAAGTCTGCTATTTCGACTCATATGGAGACTTGCAGCCGCGCAGGGTAGCCACGTGGTTTGAGGCGCCTTGCCACGTTTCACGCTACTACCCTTGTCGGAGGTTCGAGTCCTCCCTCCGGCATGGGTGTGTATATTGTTCTTAGCGTAAGTAAGTTTAAGTTAGATTAAGTAGTGTGTAAGCCTACGGATGGATGACCTCAGCAGCATGGTCCCACAGGAACTTAACAAATTTCCATTTGGAGACTTGCGGCCGCCTGAAGAGTTACAATGGTACTCCACCGACAGAAAACCTGTGTTCTACAGTTTTCACCGCTACCAAGACTTCAATACCTACTTATGAAGGCATCTGTGCATCATGTTACTCGTAACGTTTATGAAGAAGCGTCTGTATAAGAAGATGCATTAAGCCTATACTCATCAATTTAGGTTCCGATGCAACGTCGAATACTCTGGCTTTAAAAGATCGGTGGTCAGTATTACAAGAGAACTACTTCCCGCCGATTGATTTAAGCAACGGGGAGTGGAGTATTGCCCTGAGTGGATTGGAAACTGACAACAGCATTCCTAATTTCACAGTGGCTAACAATTAACTTAATATTGAAATTAACGGTGGAAAAGAAATTGTGGAAATAGGATTCGGTTCATACGATATTGACGATTCAAACAAACTTTTAAAACCGCCAGGAAAAGGGATTGCACTACGTCCAAATATCAATGCACTTAAATCTGAAATAAAGAAAGCAAGTACTACGATTGACTTTAACCAGAAAGGATCAATAGGACGGCTACTGGGTTTCCCAAAAGGACTGGTTTTGAAGAAGGATCTTAATAAATTCCACAGATCCGACCAGTCAGTGGATATACTCCCTGCCAGTACAATCTTTGTCGAATGCAACATTGAAACGAACTCCTCGAGAAAAGATTGATTCATACAATTTACAGATTCTTCCTGTCAGTATAAGATCGTTCATAGCCCTCCCAACGCTATTTACCTCCTGGTAACAGTTCAAGCCTTGCACTATCTGGAGATGCGTACTGTGGACCACGGTTACAAACTTGTCAATTTTCGCAGCTTGGAAATCATTGTATGGCTACACCTAAAGTGGAAATAGCATTGACCTTGAATATGCTGAGAACCAGATTCGGTGGCGGCCTTCATCCAGCCGGAACAAGTTGGAGGAATAAGTGACGACATTCAAACTCGTCGGACCGGAAGCATCGGTGGCGAGATTCAATTAGTCAGGCATCATAGCAGGCCCCAGGGTCCCTGTATTTTGAAGGAGGACTGGATGGGCGTGAGGTATAAAACCAACATGTACAACGCACAGTGTAGCGCTTCACAACAGAACAGCAAGGTGATAACATGTTCAAACTAGTTTCTTAAATCAATTACTCTGAAACCTTGAAATGACATCGTCTCATATATTTAGCCCGGTTGAATATGACGAGTTTATTATACACCAGGAATACTTATCGCACAGACCTTATGCATCAACCACATTTAACAAGAACGATGTAATCAGAATAGCCATCCAACACCAAGACGCTTTAATACTCCTAAGCAGGAGTTTCATATAACTTTCTGGATCATTTACGAAAAGGGGTGGTACTGCCACAGTTGTATCGAACCTTAGGTATAATTCTTTAGTGTTCGTGTTTCCTGGGTGTTGTGTAATGTCCTTAGGTTAGTTAGGTTTAAGTAGTTCTAAGTTCTAGGGGACTGATGACCATAGATGTTAAGTCCCATAGTGCTCAGAGCCATTTTGTTCGTGTTTCATGAGATCTGGTACAAACTCAATGAGGTCGAGACTGACCGTACGCACAATGTAGGTATAGCACTAACTTTTTAAGCGTATGTCTCCGCTTCTCCCTCAGATCTGAAAGAATTAGAAAATGGTGCATGATTCAGGATGAGCCAGTGGATACAAAAGTGGAAGATTAAAAGAGATTTACGCGTGTATACCTTTAAAACTGCTTGTCGGATACTCTGAGGACATGAAGTCAACAGGTAACAACTTGAACACTGAAGGAGCTCAAGAGGAGAACGAGATCACCATCAGTAATATAATACGGAAAATGCAACACGGCACTCTATCGGATGGGCGGTGTTTATAGCGCTTAAAAGTTCTGAATGCTGCTGTATTTCTACCGTTATTCTTCCGTTCATGGGAGGTTTTCAAGTACCAAGTGCTACCAATTGCAAGCAGATCAAAATGTCCTTAAATATCTGTTCAAATGCAGACGCCCAGGTTCATCATACTTGCGTTTCAGACCAATAAAATATAGCAACTGATACGACCATATTTGACAATGCAGGTTAACTAATGCCAGAGTTTACTTGAACTCCGAATTCTACCTGAATAATAATTTACACTTCCAGTAGAATGAAAATGCGTACAGTTTAGCATATGAAATATGTGTGAGATTTAGTGGTGCATACTATGAAGAGGAAGGACGTCAACCGAGCCCACGGAAATTCAAGGAGTTGAATTTAACGTTACTGGCATTTAAAAAAAAAGTAATATTACATTTATCACTTTTGATGGTGACAGAGCTTCTGAAATGGTAAAATGGTGCATAGAAAATTTTTACTTGTGGATAATAAAATTATATTCCGCCAACCAGCATCAGATTCCCATCAGACCGACGAAATCGTTGACCGACGGCATTGTTTAGAGGCCAGTGACCGATCTCAATATTACGCAGTTTGCGTAATTACAGTTCCCGAATACTGATAGAAAATACCAGTAGAAGGGGTCTTAGAGACGCTGAAATAAAAGTTTGGTAAAATAATAGCCGATTAACCACTAGTAGCGTTTGGCTGTGGCCACCAAACAATTCGTCGGCAACTCTATCGCTGCTGCCTGAAAAAGTTCTAAAATGCAGCATAATAATTTGATATGTGGAATTACAGATAAAGGAAAGTACGCTGTTAATTGAAACACAGCTTTTGTAATCAAATTAGCGTTAATACTCGTATTTGGCCAAAAGTTACAGATATGAGAGCGACACTTACATTTTGTGAAACAACCGTTGAAAACAAATGAGAGAGAGAAAGCTCATAGTTCCTGCTTTTATATAATCCAAAAACAAAATCCGGCGACTGCATTCATCTGGCATTACAGTTTCGATAGATCAACATTTCTCTGGAACATTCTTTAGCGGAACTGCAAAAAAATACATTCCTTACATTAAATCGTGACCTTTTCTAATTACTTTACAGATTTATTTACACAGAGAAAATTAATTCTATATGTATTTTAGCCTTAATTAAACGATTGGAGCATATTCTATTAATTATTCAAAAAGTAACATTTCAAGCTGGTGCCGAACATCATAATAGACGACTCAAAACAAAATGAAATAACTGTTCAGTTGAGCTGTATAAATGACCAAATGTTGCGCCATACAACAGAGCATTCCATAGTGGTACCTCAAGGTGTCAACATCATTGTAGACGCTCAGGGGTTCTATGACGATGGGCATAAACAACTCATATTTATAGATGGTGCATTCATAGCATACACAGATGATGCCAGAATAATAGACTTATTCGCAGCAAATATTGAATCACCGAAGTATTTCAAGCATGTGAAGTGTGCTAAAGCACAGTGGAGTACAAAGAGGTTAACACATTTCTAGCATTGAATTAATTGGTATGATTCTGGTATACCCTATAAAGACATGGGGAAGTCGCTTCGATCATTTGACCTCAAAGATACCACTGTCTACGCC
This sequence comes from Schistocerca americana, assembly GCF_021461395.2. NCBI lineage: Eukaryota > Metazoa > Arthropoda > Insecta > Orthoptera > Acrididae > Schistocerca > Schistocerca americana. The sequence goes on from NC_060122.1 coordinate 627,220,383, forward strand.
AAAGGCGAGGAGAAGGTCACTTGGATACGTTGAATCTTCAAGTTTTCTGCTATTCAAGACCTGGAATTCTACAGGTGTATCGCTCTCCACTGACTCAGGAACAAGAAAAAGATGTGTGAAAACAGTGTTGTGTCTGTTTCTGAAAATGTAAAATTACTTTTAATTTGGATGTAAAATTAATGATTTAATTTTTTATTTATTTAGTTTTTTGCCTCCCATTCCATCTATGATTTTTCTTCACCTTGTTCCCACTTTGACAGTATACAGCTATGCCCAGATACTATGTCTGTGGTTTTCTGCAAGTACTGGTGATATAATTTTAGCAAATTCATGCTGCATGATAAGCATAATCTCATGCAAATCATTCGATATATTTTGTTGTCTTCCATGTTAAACTTCATGTTCAAAACCACTGTTATTTAGGTTTTGTACATCGTTTTTTATATACAATAGGGATGTGATTTTTTTCTGTAAATAACAACAAAGATGTATGGTAGAGAATTATTTCATTTATTCAGTTCTCACAAATGGAATTTCGTTCTTGAAATACAGTTTGGCTCTTGAGATACAACTTGGTTGTAATATTCAATGACAAGATATTTATTTTTACAGAATAACAAAAGAAATTCACAGGTGGAATATTTACAGTTTCCAGATTGATGAATGTATGCTACAAATGATGCAGAGGTGCTTTCATTCTTACTCAACAACAGCCCAAATATTAACAGTTGTTTGTTTGTTATACAACAATACGTCTAATGGACTGTTAACTATATACTCACATTTTTACTGACAAACTATCAGACTTGGATGGCTAGCACCAAGTGAAACTTAAAACTAACTATTCTATTCATATAATACGCAAAGTGAGTATATACATTTCTGGCGTACAATTATCTTTCCTCAATGAACATGTTGCGCACATATTTTAGAAGTGCAGGTCTTGTTGACAAACAGTTCATTGGTTTCTTTTATAAGACAAATGTGTATTTACAAGCATACACAGTATAAATTCCTCAGACACATGGTGTCCATAAATAAATAAATAAGTAGATAAATAATTACGCCACTCACTCACACACACATACGCACACACACACACACACACACACACACACACACACACACACACACACACACACACACACACAAATATAAACGCTATGATCAAAGGGTTATACTATTCTGCAACATTTACACAAATTCTCATTCTCTCCCTCTCACTCAGCCAGAGTATTCCGCCCCACCCAGGTCTCTCACAACAAGTGAATAGTGTGAGTACCAGTGACTCCATCCATCATCACAAATGATCCTTTTATCGTCATGAAGCGTTAGGCCGACTTTAGACTGCAACACTGTGTATGGCTCGTGTCTTCGCAATATCCTTTCTTTCAGGAGTGCTAGCTCTGCAAGGTTCGCAGGAGAGCTTCTGTAAAGTTTGGAAGGTAGGAGAGGAGGTACTGGCAGAAGTAAAGCTGTGAGTACCGGGCGTGAGTTGTGCTTCGGTAGCTCAGTTGGTAGAGCACTTGCACGCAAAAGGCAAAGGTCCCGAGTTCGAGTCTCGGTCGGGCACACAGTTTTAATCTGCCAGGAAGTTTCATATCAGCGCACACTCCGCTGCAGAGTGAAAAACTCATTCTGGCTCTCACGAAAGGTTTTCATGCACAGTGAGAAGCAAGACCGTAGGATTATCCCTGACCCAAGATTTGCGTCGGTTAAGACTCTAGTCATACGATGACGCAACTTGATACGCTGTCGTATATGATACGCGTTATTCAGTGAAGGTATCGTTCCTGATTTTAAATGCTCTTAAACTTCATCAGTTTATTTTCCAAAGTAGGCATAATAACATGCACAGGATCCTTGAAAGTGCAATCTACTGCAATCTTTGTCAATAACTTGCCTGAGAAAAGGTACTGAGGCACCTTAAGCAAATATGCTGTTTACCATTGTTTAACCTCAGGTGGGATGTAATAAGTCAGAACATGTCTTTGATCAAGACATGCCTTCTTGTAAGTTGCAACCTTAGGAACTTTTATATTGTTGAACCGTCCTCTTAATGGGCAACAGATGATATCTGGCTAAGTGCTTTAGCTGACCCTCTAACTTCCACATCGGCAAAACAGGTGGACTCACGAAACCTCTCAGGTGCCGATGTCATCCACAACATCTCGCATCAAGCTGTTTTCCCCCCAAAGATAGTGAAGCCATGTCGCTTCAATGCCAGCGGCCTGGTTGGGGGGGGGGGGGGGACAGGAGGAAGGTCGACGACAGTTCGGTGTATGGCACTGGGCTGCATTTAATGGCGGTATACCGTGGAAAATTAACAACCATTATGTGCTTCGTTTCCAGAACAGTAAGGCAAGCTTAGGGAAACCCTACAGTGTCACAGTACTCGCCTGGAGTCCCGATCCTAGTGAAGGACATTCGTTCCTCAAAGGTGTCTGCAATCACCAAGTACTCTAATTGTGGTATGGTGTTACTAATCTGAAGTCCTTCACTAAAAGGACTGGGGAGGGAACTGCCGCTAGCAACAGGCTTTTTGCTATTATCACTCTAACTAAGACTAGTTGACAATGATGCTGCTGCTTCTGGCAGTGATGAGGAGCAGGGAGGTGCTCGTACTTTGCGGTTCAGGCAAGAGCATGGGATAGAAGGAGATGGTGCGTTGACCCAGCGTGAGCAGCGTCGCTGAGGCCCTGAGCCATTTGCCGAAGGGAGGCTGCCCCTGAACGCCAGAGCAGATCTGGTGTGTTGGTGGGGATGGCAGTGGCTGCAGCTGCTGCGGCTTCCCATGCAGTGAAGAGTGACAGCTTTCACAGTGGAGCCTGCTGCACAGGACTTCGTCTACAAGGTTGTTTCTTCCCAGCCCTGGTACACGTTGCACTGCATAGCCACAACACCGAGGATAGTGGTTTGGCAAAGAAAGAATAATGGAAAATAATTACATCATTCCAGATATCGGCTGCTGCTACAATGAAAAAAAGAACACAGGTTATCTGTACCTAGAGTTAGCATGTGTATAGATCACCATCTCACTCTGGCTCTGTGCAATATCCGTTATGTCATTTGGCACCTCCTCAAGGCGCCGCAGATCTGTCTTTATCTCCTCCACCCACTCAGGCATCTCCTCGCCCGAACCACTATGGATCCATCGATCCAGTTGCCTTACAACGCTTAAATAAACTATACACACACAAAACTAAGGAAAAAATTAACGAATGAATATCTACTTATACAGTAGCTGTGATGTGGACAGCATCACAACCTCTATCCATCCCTGCTCTTGCTCCTCGGAACTGCAAAGGATATTCATCACAGAATATCGTACCAAATACAATGCTTTTTTTAACAAAACGAATAATATGTTTAAAAGCAACATATTACATGTAAACAATACTACAAAGACGAATATATATGTACTTACGATGTTGATGCTAATGCTGCTGCTGTGGCCTCTCAGCGCCCAGTTGATCCACAATTTGATGGATCTATGCTGAAACAAGAAGAAAAAAATTTGAGCAAATGCTGTGAAATCTGAACAAGCAATGAGTTGATACTACATCCCTTTTTTTTAACTTCGAAATCTGAGCATACAGTGATGTGATACCTCAAAACATTTTTAGGAAAATCTAATTCGCAATCTGAACACACAGTGATATAATACTACGAAACTTTTCTACTGAAAAATACTTCGAAATCTAAAGACACAGTTGATGATGATGATGAGTCCCATACTTCTTTACAGAGCGTAGTGGAGCGACGCGGGAGAACCGCGCCGCCTTACTAGGCAAGGTCCTAGTGGAGGTGGTTTGCCATTGCCTTCCTCCGACCGTAATGGGGATGAATGATAATGATGAAGACGACACAATAATACCCAGACATCTCGAGGCAGGAAAAATTCCTGACCCGGCCGGGAATCGAACCCGGGACCCCGTGCTCGGGAAGCGAGAACGCTACCGCGAGACCACGAGGGGCGGACAAAGACACAGTTACTTGATACTATAAAACTTTTCCACGAAAATACACACAATGAATTTAAATCTCATGCTATGAAACGTAAATATGAACGAATGCTACAATAGTGAAATCTGAACACACTGTGAATTGGTACTTCGAAACTCTTTTAGAAAATATACACTGTGAATTGTGATCCCATGCTATGAAATTAAATATGTGCTTACCCTGTAATCCTTTTTGGTGCAGCACTGCCCCTGGTGCTGCTTGAAAAACGCTTCATCTTGCAAGCAAAACTAACACAGCAACAGGCAAACTGATCACCGAACTAACACAATACGGAGGATACCAGAATGGGGACGAGAGTGATGGTTCTGGTGGAAGAGGGTTATATACCTCCACTGCTTCATCATTAGCCAATAGGAACAGGGTTTTCTGAAGAGGCATGAAAACCTCCAGCTACATGTTTAGACACATTGGTTCACACACAAACAGGAAGTAGCTCCTTGATAGGCTGGAAGTGAGTCTGCAATTTCCTGGTCAAATTAATGCCACCACTTGATGCTTTGTGCAGAGTTGCAAGAATAATAGGCAGTCCTTGCGGTGGATGGGTACAGATGACCACTCAGACCGGTATCGGCAGGTGTGATGGTATGAGGCCTCTTGCAACGTTTTCCCTGCAGTGGGCACCCAACAGGGGTATTCTCTGTGTCCATTTGGTTTGTTTGGATGGCTGCCCTGTGCATGCACAGTCTTGTAGTACTTCAGCATGGCAACACTAGAGATGTGCACTGACTCATACATGTCATGAGCCTGCAGACTTCCACACAGAATGAAACTGTCAGCAATCAGTGCTCCACAATGCGCCTGGTGCCACCTGCACAGCAGGTGCAGTCTTACCACGGTGATGTGCAGATGTGGTGCCCAGTGCCAGATGAGAGACACATGTGTGAGAGACCACAAATGGTGGCTGATATATACATTTCATTACATTCCTCAGTGCTTATAGTTATTACATCATGGGAAGTGGGTGCAAGCAAGAGCTCTGCCCAAGTGGGGGATCCATCTCTCCCACAAATTGATTAAATTAAAAATAAGTATCAGTATATTGTTATTATGGATATTGGTTTTGTGATATGGAGATAGTCGTGAAACTAACTGGCAACCCTATGGGGCACCTCAAGCATGCATGCAGTCTTGATGGCTCCTGGATGGTACAGCATCAGGAACTCGAACTGTCATGGTAATGGATGGACACCATGAGGTGCTACCAGTGCAAGCAGAGGCCGCTACTTCAGAGGGACCTATTTGACCTATTTGTGACCGCCACTCACATGACCAGAAAATAGTGCTGTGCATATTCTGTTGTCCACTATAAACGTCAGTGCCAGAGCTGCATAAGTCAGTTCTTCCAACTTCAAGAAACCCTCCTAGGCTCTGGGTGGTTGCTACAAACCCCATCATCTCAGGACGCTTTTGAAGTTCATCCTAGTGAACGACGCCACTGTATTCAGCATTAATCGTTGTTTCCCATGGCTGTCAGACCGAATCAAAGAAAGACCTTTTGTTCCTATGCTGGTGTTATTCGGGACAGAATCATCAGACTTTGAATATTTTCTATACAAGTGTATTTCTCTATGAAGATCATTATTGTGTTACTTTGCCAGACTCTGGAATTGCCACACTATCTTCATACCTGTGAGACACTTTATTAACATCAAAGTAGAAGTTTCTTTCCTTTGTCAATAAACTTTTGTCAAATTGATCATTGTTTTTCCTATGTTGGTGTGAGTGACAAATCAAATTTGAATTTGGTGTCATGAGGTCCTTCCTCTTGAGCACAGACTGAATAATTTTCACACCAATTTCTAGACGGGGAGGGGGAAGTGTGGGAGGGGAGAGAGAGCAGGGCATGGGGATTTTCCAGGAGGTGCAATAATGACTCAGAACTGAACAAGTGACCCTTTTCCAAGAGGTGATGGGGAGGAGAAGGGGAGTGGGAGAAGTTGAGGGTTTCAAAGGAGGAAGAATTATCTCCAGGGGCTCATAAACGAACCCTCAGGGGGTCGTAAATTAATCAGCAAACAATAAGTTAAGGGGGAGGGCATACTTTGCCATTGAATTATACTGGCACCTGAATGTATGCAACTCTCACAAACAAAGTGATATAGAACTGGTTTTACCCCACTACTTTCATGTTTATGCAGTCAGTTTTTTAAACAAATATGCTGACATTGCAACAGTTGGCTGGTAAGAATGACAACACTTGGGGTGACATGTGGTGTGTTGCTCCATGAAGAGCAAGTGACCTGTGTATAATTCCTCCACTGTGTTTTCCTCCACTGCCAATACAGCAGGAATCTCATCCCTCCACAGTATATGAGAATGTACACACACACACGCACACACACACACACACACACACACACACACACACACACACACATCACTGTTATTCAGACTTACTTCAGAGAGATGATGTATATAGTTTTTCCTACATGAGACTGACTTTACTTAACTGAGGACCATTTGAGAGCTGGCCGTAGTGGCCGAGCGGTTCTAGGCACTTCAGTCCAGAACCACACGGGTTAGAATCCTGCATCGGGCATGGATGTGTTTGCTGTCCTTAGGTTTGTTTGTTCTAAGTGGTTCTAAGTCTAGGAGACTGGTGACCTCAGATGTTAAGTCCCATAATGATTAGAGCCATTTGAACCATTTGAGACAGTGATGGCATATCTATAACATTTCAACACCACTGTTAAACATTCAGTTCTTCATCTCTTTTGGACAGTCAGATATTTCACAATTGTTCCATCCTTTCCGAGAAATATGTTAAATGGTTTGCAGGGAGTGTCCTGTCCTTGAGTCTTCTTTTCCATCTCTGAGTGATTTTCCCAGACTAGAAGCAGTTTATCACTGCCATCAGATGGATCTCTTCATGTAGCGTCAGTGACATATTTAGCAGGCATGGAAAACTTGTGTCCCTACATGAGGGGGGGGGGGGGAGGTTGATGGAGGATGAGAATTAGGAGGGGAGGTAAGATTGGTTCTATCCAAGCTATGAGGTGAACACACATGGAGCTGCCGCAACTCTGTCCTGTCGAGATCTTCTGCGGTCAGTTTTTGCAGTAGTTGTGTTATGTTAATCATTTTTCTCAGTTTCCAGTGCATATGTTGTATTATGATCTATAGTTTATTAGTGGTGGTTTTCTCATGACAGTTTCGATGTGTAATTAGAGCAGTGAAGCATTTTCTATCAGTTGTGGTAGCATGTATTGGGCTTCCTAACTTCAGAGATAGTTTGTTTCACAATTCATTAGCAGCTATTTCAATTGAAGATTGGTGGGAGGCACTTCTTCTGGCAGCGGCTGTAGGATAGTTCCCTGCCAATGTCGAATGGTATTGTGGACTAGGCACACAGCAAGGTGAACATGTAGACACATGCAATTCTGAAGGGGAAAAATCCCATTTCAAGCATTCTCAGTCGAGCTTCATGCTCCCTCGGTCTGGGGCAGAGGAATAGGACGAAGTTGTCTACTGCTTTGTGGATTGACTGTCCCTTTCAAAAAACATGAACAGATGCAGAGCAAGTAGTAGTATTCATGGGGAGTGAAATGCATTCTCATTTCATCTTGCTACATCACCGTTATTTGGTGACAAGTATTCCTCCTACGCTCTTCCATTATCACCTGCTTCCATTATCTGTGTGGAATGCTGTGGATGCAGTCATCAGCTGTATACTTACAGGTAATACACTGACCAAGTTTCTCTCAGTCCAACGTCAACATTTCATCAACTGAGCACATTTTGCACGTCCTTCCTCTCCAGCAGCTCAGCACAGACTGAGTCTGCATCCTGCCGATTTTAAACAGCGGTGTTTAATTGAATTTCAGGTAACAAGGTTGTAGGCTAGTTATCAGTTCGGCTTCACCACCAAAATTTATGAATTTCGGACCAGTATAACACACATATAAATAAATGAACATAATTACCAAGACAGTAACTCATATCCATCCTCTCCGACAGACTGAGTCTTTTTCCAAACAAGTCACAAGTAGGGCAGGAGAGGGAACTGTAAGAGGAGGGAAGAAGTAGTGGGGAATGCTGGGGACTTCCCAACGAGGGTAAGACTGGGCCAGAACTTAACTGGGAGAGGGTGACAGAAAGTATCCCAGGATTGGCATCCCTTTTTCCACAGAGTTCGAGGAGAGGGAGTGGGAGCTGTGTCAGGTTTCTCAGAAGTTTACATTATCCCTTTGGCATCATAAATCAACCCCCACAGAGTCATAAATCTATTACCTTAACATTAAATTATTGGAAGGGGAGAGAAATAGTAACTCCTACATGTCTGTATTCCCCACTGCTTATGGCATCCACAGTGCATGTGACAGTAACTTGCAGAATCCATGTAAGCTATTATAACCTGAAATGAGGGGTCCTTGACTACCATGCTACCGTGATATATTAACTTCTGATTAATTACGGTATATTGATAATTTTCACTTATGGACCGTCTGACAGCAACTGAATAAAACACAATTTTAGTGCCATACGCGTTCCGCCTTTATTTTCTGCAAGGCATCATCAGTGCACTGGAATATGTACATATGATAGCTATTTTATTTACATTTTTGTCACTGTGCCTATAGGTTATAAACAGTTCTGGTGGTTGGCATTTCCTATTAAGTAGTAATGTTTTGAACTGTACTTACAGGTTGCGTAGACAGTTTCTTACATATTACGCTCCTGTTGCATTTTTGGTGTTGTTCTTCTTTCTATGAGCGCCAATTTGCTGTTTTTTCCACATTCCACAGCACTATGCACTGAACGCTTGTTTTAATGCAATGTTTTGGTTTCTGTTGCCGACTGTCAAATGTTTTTTGCCAAAGATCGAATATTACTGCCAAACTTATGAGTGTAACTATTGGTGTGTTCGTGTATGCATTTGTGTGTGCGTTTGTGTATGTGTGTGTGTGTGTGGTTTTTTTTTTTTTTTTTTTGGTGTGGTATTAATTTAATTTAATTTAATTTCATTGTATTTATTTATTTATTTTTGTTCTTGTCCTGTGTATGTGTGTGTGTGTTTGGGTGTGATATGTATTTTTTTGTGCTGTGTGTGTGTGTGTCTGTCTGTATTTTGGTGTTGTGTAATTTTTTTGTGGGGGGGGGGCTGCATGTATATGTGTGTGTGTGTGTGTGTGTGTGTGTGTGTGTGTGTGTGTGTGTGTGTGTGTGTGTGTGTCTGTATTTTGGTGTTATATATATATATATATATATATATATATATATATTTTTATGTTATCATTTCCTTTATTAAGTGTAGTAGGGAGCCTGTGCTGATGTGTGTTTGTTCATTTATCACATGTTTGTTTTTTGCTATGGCTTTCTGGATGTGGAAGATTTCTTGCATTTGTATAAGATGTTTGTCATGGTTGCTTATTCTCATTATTTTCATTTCTTGTTCCATGTTTGTAGGATGATGGTTGTAGTGTTTTAAATGCTCTGCAAATGTGGAATGGTTTGCTTCATACTTCCAACATCTGATATGTTCTTTGTATCTTGTTTCAAAATTCCTGCATGTCATGCCTATGTATACTGCATCACAACTTTGACATTCAAGTTTATATATTCCTGATTGTTGGAATTTGTCCCTCTTGGTAGCTGGCTGGCTTAGGTGTGATTGAAGGGTTTGCCCAGGCTTATATGCTATTTTGAAGCCCTGTCTCTTTAGGATGTTTGCAACTCTGTGTGTTAGTTTATGTGTGTAGGTCATGGTGTACCATCTGGTTCTTTTCTGTGTGGTGTTGTCATTGTGTGTGTTTGTTGAGTGTGTTTGTAAGTTTTCAGCTTGTGAGTTCTTTTGTATTGTGGAAATGTTGTGTTTGTTTTTTATTTGTGTTTTTATTTTTTGATTGAGCCTGTGTACCACATGTGTGTCATACCTGTTGTTCCTAGCTATTTGTATGATTGTGTTCATTTCTTGTTCATAGTTTCTCTTGCTGAGTGGGATTCTGTTTAATCTATGTAACATGTGTCTTAGTGCTGCACGTTTCTGGCTTTGGGGGTGGTTGGATGTGGAATGTATTATTGTGTCCGTGGCTGTTGGTTTTCTAAAGATGTTAAATGTATGTTTTCCATTTTCTTTTTTAATTGTAATGTCAAGAAAATTTATTTGATTTTCTTTTTCTTTTTCAAGTGTGAGTTTTATGTTCTTATGAGCTTTGTTTATTTCTGAATGGAGTTCATCTATTTTTTCACTTGGCTCGTCTACCAGACAGATAATGTCATCCACGTATCTGTACCAATATATGATTTTGAAACTTTCATTTGTGGTTATCTTATCAATTATCTGATTTTCAAGGTGACTGATGAAAATGTTTGCTAGTGTTCCTGATATTGGGGATCCCATGGGCAGTCCATCAGTTTGTAGATAATATTCTTACTCAAACTGAAAGTAGTTTTGTTCAGTTGTCAGTCTGAGCATATCTGTTATTTCTTTTATTGCGTCTGTGGTGAGGTTGCTGTGGGATGAGAGATTTTGTTCTATGATTTCTATTGTTTCTGTGATAGGGATGGAGGTATACATATTTTCTATATCGAATGAAATCAGTGATGCTGTGTGTGGTACCTGTATGTTCTGTATGTTTTCTATTAGGTTTCCTGTGTTTATCACTGTTCTGTTGTTTTCTACTTTATAGTGTTTTGTAACTTACTTTTGGAGGTGTTTGGCTATGCGGTATGTTGGGGCTTTCTTGAAGTTGATAACAGGTCTCATTGGCATTCCGTCTTTATGTACTTTCAGTTGGCTGCAGAGTGCTGGTGCTTGTGGGTTTTTCTGTGTTAAGTAGTATTTCTGTTTGTCTGTGAGTGTGTGTTCAATGTTTTTCAGTGTTCGTTTCACATTTGCCTGGAATCGTGTAGTTGGATCTGACTTCAGTTTTTGTATTGCGTTGGTGTTTATGTATTCCTTGGTTTTTGTGATGTATTGCTCTTTATCCATGAGTACTGTTACATTTCCCTTGTCTGCTCTTGTTATTAATACGTTGTTGTTTGTTAACTTTTGTTTTAACCTTTTCATTGTAGCTGCTTCTGTTTGGTTGTTCTTATTGTGTGTCTGCAACTATGGAAAACATACATTTAACATCTTTAGAAAACCAACAGCCACGGATGCAATAATACATTCCACATCCAACCACCCCCAAAGCCAGAAACTTGCAGCACTAAGACACATGTTACATAGATTAAACAGAATCCCACTCAGCATGAGAAACTATGAACAAGAAATGAACACAATCATACAAATAGCTAGGAACAACGGGTATGACACACATGTGGTACACATGCCCAATCAAAAAATAAAAACACAAATAAAAAACAAACACAACATTTCCAAAATACAAAAGAACTCACAAGCTGAAAACTTGCAAACACACTCAACCAACACACACAATGACAACACCACACAGGAAAGAACCAGATGGTACACCATGACCTACACACATAAACTAACACATAGAGTTGCAAACATCCTAAAGAGACAGGGCTTCAAAATAGCATATAAGCCTGGGCAAACCCTTCAATCACACCTAAGCCAGCCAGCAACCAAGAGGGACAAATTCCAACAATCAGGAATATATAAACTTGAACGTCAAAGTTGTGATGCAGTATACATAGGCATGACATGCAGGAATTTTGAAACAAGATACAAAGAACATATCAGATGTTGGAAGTATGAAGCAAACCATTCCACATTTGCAGAGCATTTAAAACACTACAACCATCATCCTACAAACATGGAACAAGAAATGAAAATAATGAGAATAAGCAACCATGACAAACATCTTATACAAATGCAAGAAATCTTCCACATCCAGAAAGCCATAGCAGAAAACAAACATGTGATAAATGAACAAACACACATCAGCACAGGCTCCCTACTACACTTAATAAAGGAAATGATAACATATATATATATATATATATATATATATATATATATATATATATATATATATATAACACCAAAATACAGACACACACACACACACACACACACACACACACACACACACAGCCCCCCCCCAAAAAAAAAAAATTACACAACCCCAAAATACAGACAGACACACACACACACACGGCACAAAAAAATACATATCACACCAAAACACACACACACACATACACAGGACAAAAACAAAAATAAATAAATAAATACAATGAAACGAAATTAAATTAAATTAATACCACACCAAAAAACACACACTCACACACACACACACACACACACACACACACACACACACACACACACGCACATACACAAACGCACACACAAATGCATACACGAACACACCACAGATACTTCAATAGTTACACTCATAAGTTTGGCGGTAATATTCGATCTTTGGCAAAAACATTTGACAGTCGGCAACAGAAACCAAAACATTGCATTAAAGCAAGCGTTCAGTGCGTAGTGCTGTGGAATGTGGCAAAAACAGCAAATTGGCGCTCATAGAAAGAAGAACAACACCAAAAATGCAACAGGAGCGTAATATGTAGGAAACTGTCTACGCAATCTGTAAGTACAGTTCAAGACATTACTACTTAATAGGAAATGCCAACCACCAGAACTGTTTATAACCTATAGGCACAGTGACAAAAATGTAAATAAAATAGCTAACATATGTACATATTCCAGGCCACTGATGATGCCTTGCAGAAAATAAAGACGAAACGCGTATGGCACTAAAATTGTGTTTTATTCAGTTGCTGTCAGACGGTCCATAAGTGAAAATTATCAATATACCGTAGTATTGCGCGCAACTGAGGAGGACAGGACCACAAAAGTTGAAGTTTCTGATTAATTCTTTGACATATGTGTGGCAAGGGGCAGAAATGCATAAATGTTCTCACAATAATAACTATGGTGTTATAACAAGGACACATTCATACTAGTAGTATTTCACTACATGAGTTTGTTTACAGATAATGAATCACTACTTTCTCTTGGTTACATTTACTACATATGGTACATCACGTGAAAACAAATGGCACGATTTGTGTTAAAAAAATAATAAGAAACGAGTTATAAAGTACTTAGAACCTATACACAATCATTGGAAAAGAGAAAATGATACACCACAAAGGGTTTATCCTAAAGGGCGGAACTGGCCAGATATTATGTACATACATACACAAACAAATGATTACAATTACAGAAAAATTAGGTGATATATTCCAGAGAAAGAGCTCCACAAATTGATTAACTCAACAACAAGATGGTCCCTATCTAGCACTTATCAACATACTAGTCATTATAGTGAGTTAAATTGCACTTGATACAGTTTCAAGAACATCTACTACCTCGAGCAATGTTAGTTCCCCTAGAAAAGTTACGAGTTTTGTGCAGTGAAAATGGACATATTACAGAACATGCTCGTACGGTAATAGAACGAGCACAATGTACTGCAGATGGATATGCGCGGCAAGAAACGAGATCTCGGCTTGTGAAGTTTTAAATCGTCTTAACTGTGCATTTATAATGCATTTCCTCTACGCAGCCACTAAAAGATTAAGCATACTTTTACGGTCCATTACTACAGCCTTCCGTAACAATTCCTCCAGCAGCGAAGGTTCATTTTACTGACACATTAGGCTGTTATGCTTATGCCGAGGATCTCATTAAAATTTAATTGCACTCGTATGTTTACAACCAACCATGTAACGATCATTTTATAGCAGCGTTATATAATGTGTGAAAAGGAAGGATGATGCACAGCTGTTACCGCTTCTGTATTTTCCCTACTTTTCTTCTCATCTATGGCGTACTGAATTGTTCTTAAAAACGATTCTCGCAAACTTTTCTAACACCATTCTCTCAGAATTACAATAGTATTTTTCCAGACAGTATCCTATAAGCTGCACTAAACATTCGACTTATTACAGAGCGATAAAGATCACACAAAATGTAACAATTTCCATTTGGATTACATAAACAATGAAATTACAAAAGTAGACATTTGAAGTTCACTGCGTGGTTATTAATATTTGCAGTGAACATTTCCAGATAGTGTCAATATGTATAGCCTAACCTGGCTGATGCCATTGGTTTACATTAATTACCAGGTACCATCCACATTGGTGGTGATATTATAAAATTAACTCCGTTCGGTTCGAAAAGTGCATACATTCAACAGACTTGACACTTAAGATACACAAATGAAAGACAACATAAAAACATTATTGATTCGTGTTATTACTGTGTTCTCACAAACTTCAAGAAGCATAAAAACATTATTGATTCGTGTTATTACTGTGTTCTCACAAACTTCAAGAAGCTGCTATGGTCAGTTTACAGCTGTAGACTACCTCGACTTCCTTCTTCAGTAATCACAAAAAAAAGTAACTGAACAGCTCTAGCAGAAAGAAGCTTATGATAAAAGATGTGTTAATTGTAATGTTGACTGCGTTTTTAATGCTAAATTGGCTGTTAGATGCTAAACTTTGGGTTTCCTGTTTCAAATGATATTCTTAGCAGACTTTAAAGTTGATAACTTGTCTACTGTAATGTTGACTCCATTTTTAATGCTAAATTGGCTGTTAGATGCTGTATGTTGACTCCATTTTTAATGCTAAATTGGCTGTTAGATGCTAAACTTTGAGTTTCCTGTTTCAAATGATATTCTTACAAGACTTTACTGCTTACTGTTAGTAACAAAATTCAGCTTCAAGGGTTCACAAAAGAAATCTGCCTGCGAGAACTCTAAATAAATCGTACACTGTCTGAAACTCATTTTTATCACAAAATCTGACTAAACTTTGATGAAAAACTTATTACTTTGGAACTAAAGTTGGTCCCTGTGAGAATTAATTAAACAATCTGTTTACTCGGCTATTCGGTTTAACTAAGTCACACCAGTGAGCAAACTGTTCTCGCAGCTACAGCGCGTCTCGATAAAAAACTGCAAAATGTAACTTCATCGTTACCTGTAGCCCATCCTCCACAAAGAGTGCAATGGTAACAAAGTAAAAATCAATTATTTTCTCTCCACAATAATCCTTCCATTAATACATTACAGAATTCAGAAATATCTCAGTTATTTCCTGCTTACTGATACTAAACCGAAACTCGACTGTTCATGTCTAACACCAAAGCTTTCATCGCGATCAACAGATACATCCGACTCGTATCTTCGCAGAGGACAGATTACCTCTAGTATGGGCAGCGCAGCTTCTCGGCCTAGACTGAGTGCGCATGTCTAAGCAATTCAAATCTTAAGAGGGCGATTTCAGACATCCAAAACAAGAAAAATTTCGAGCAGAATTTACACACACACCTTTGAAAATGTGAACAGCGTGCATAACGCCCATAGTTCTGCCTTAATAGACAGAGAGTTGAACCACTTGTGGAACAGATGCGCAAATCGATGTACGATCCTTGGTATGGTACACTACCTAGACGGAAAGTGATATTTTTATATTCTTTTGCGCTCAGTTAGGTAAATTCCGAGAGAGACCCCAAGTTTTAGGCCAGAAAAAACATAAAAGAAATACTGTAGTTATCAATCTTGCAGTTGTCGTTTTGGAAATTAATTAACTGGCCACGGTGTTTCTTATTCAGCATGGAAAATTATGTTAGCTGCACAAATGGAGTATGAATGCTGCACCTGAGTGTGGTTTTTCTCATAATTAATTGTGAGTTGTCACATTCCTGACTTCTTTGATGCGGCGAACCACGAATTCCTCTCCTGTGCCAATCTTGCCACCTCAGAGTAGCACTCGCACCCTATACACTCAGTTACTTATTCCCATCTCTGGTTTAATCTACAGTTCCTGCCCTCTGTAGCCCCCGCTAGAACCATGAAAGCCATTCCTTGATGTCTCAACACATGCCCTATCATCATGTCCCTTCTTCTTGTCAGTGTTTTCCTTATGTTCCTTTCTTAGCCGATGCAGAGAGAACATTATATCCGTTGGAAATTGTGGAAAACTAATTTAATTTCGGCAGATCATTCTCTCGATACTACATCTACATCTACATTGATACTCCGCAAGCCACCCAACGGTGTGTGGCGGAGGGCACTTTACGTGCCACTGTCATTACCTCCCTTTCCTGTTCCAGTCGCGTATGGTTCGCGGGAAGAACGACTGTCTGAAAGCCTCCGTGCGCGCTCTAATCTCTCTAATTTTACATTCGTGATCTCCTCGGGAAGTATAAGTAGGGGGAAGCAATATATTCGATACCTCATCCAGAAACGCACCCTCTCGAAACCTGGCGAGCAAGCTACACCGCGATGCAGAGCGCCTCTCTTGCAGAGTCTGCCACTTGAGTTTATTAAACATCTCCGTAACGCTATCACGGTTACCAAATAACCCAGTGACGAAACGCGCCGCTCTTCTTTGGATCTTCTCTATCTCCTCCGTCAACCCGACCTGGTACGGATCCCACACTGATGAGCAATACTCAAGTATAGGTCGAACGAGTGTTTTGTAAGCCACCTCCTTTGTTGATGGACTACATTTTCTAAGCACTCTCCCAATGAATCTCAACCTAGTACCCGCCTTACCAACAATTAGTTTTATATGATCATTCCACTTCAAATCGTTCCGTACGCATACTCCCAGATATTTTACAGAAGTAACTGCTACCAGTGTTTGTTCCGCTATCATATAATCATACAATAAAGGATCCTTCTTTCTATGTATTCGCAATACATTACATTTGTCTATGTTAAGGGTCAGTTGCCACTCCCTGCACCAAGTGCCTATCCGCTGCAGATCTTCCTGTATTTCGCTACAATTTTCTAATGCAGGAACTTCTCTGTATACTACAGCATCATCCGCGAAAAGCCGCATGGAACTTCCGACACTATCTACTAAGTCATTTATA
This sequence comes from Schistocerca americana, assembly GCF_021461395.2. Classification (NCBI taxonomy): domain Eukaryota; kingdom Metazoa; phylum Arthropoda; class Insecta; order Orthoptera; family Acrididae; genus Schistocerca; species Schistocerca americana. Next base: position 627,237,229 of record NC_060122.1, read on the forward strand.
TATATTGTGAAAAGCAATGGTCCCATAACACTCCCCTGTGGCACGCCAGAGGTTACTTTAACGTCTGTAGACGTCTCTCCATTGATAACAACATGCTGTGTTCTGTTTGCTAAAAACTCTTCAATCCAGCCACACAGCTGGTCTGATATTCCGTAGGCTCTTACTTTGTTTATCAGGCGACAGTGCGGAACTGTATCGAACGCCTTCCGGAAGTCAAGAAAAATAGCATCTACCTGGGAGCCTGTATCTAATATTTTCTGGGTCTCATGAACAAATAAGGCGAGTTGGGTCTCACACGATCGCTGTTTCCGGAATCCATGTTGATTCCTACATAGTAGATTCTGGGTTTCCAGAAATGACATGATATGCGAGCAAAAAACACGTTCTAAAATTCTACAAGAGATCGACGTAAGAGATATAGGTCTATAGTTTTGCGCATCTGCTCGACGACCCTTCTTAAGGACTGGGACTATCTGTGCTCTTTTCCAATCATTTGGAACCCTCCGTTCCTCTAGAGACTTGCGGTACACGGCTGTTAGAAGGGGGGCAAGTTCTTTCGCGTACTCTGTGTAGAATCGAATTGGTATCCCGTCAGGTCCAGTGGACTTTCCTCTATTGAGTGATTCCAGTTGCTTTCCTATTCCTTGGACACTTATTTCGATGTCAGCCGTTTTTTCGTTTGTGCGAGGATTTAGAGAAGGAACTGCAGTGCGGTCTTCCTCTGTGAAACAGCTTTGGAAAAAGGTGTTTAGTATTTCAGCTTTACGCGTGTCATCCTCTGTTTCAATGCCATCATCATCCCGTAAGTGTCGTTTCCTCCATTTGTATCAGTGATATGGCTCAACTGAACTATCTCACAGGACCGGACAGATAAACAAATAATAAAAAGTAAGCTATCATTAAATTAATGAATTTCCACCACATGAAAGAAATCCACATTGATGATGAACGTCCATCTTAATGAGAGTGCCTTATGGAGCAATTTACTAAATTTCTTCTACGGTGATAAACACATTACCTTTCGGAGCCCATGGTCATTTATTTTCCTTTAAAACAGGGGCTGATACTGGACGTTAAGCAGGTTGGTAGGCGTCATTATTCATTACAATTACAATTCATATTATGCATATAATAAGTAGACAGGGTGGTTCTTCTCATTAAGTAATGAACATGATGAAGTATAACGAAATAGATGATCATTTAGCCCTAATTGTTACAAGGACACCTGACTTACATTTCCTCAGTATGAGATCCCAATAAATGAAGATAACATCGGAGGAACATGAATTAATGGAAATCTTGCCTTTTATTTCAGCAAAGTTAAATTCTCAGCTTTCAGTTTCCGTAAATTCCAATGTACTGATAGGATTAGAAAAACGTTCTTTGGTTCTTCGACCTGTAGTATCTTCCATCAAATTTTTTCTGGACAAACTAGCTTTCTATTATCATGTATTTCCTCAATATTAGTTCAATGAGGAGAAATTTTTAAGAAATGTACAAAATGAAAGGAAACTCTTCAACAAGCCACAGTTACTCGAAACACTTTGAATTACTGAAGTTAGGAAAGAAAAGGCACATACTTTCTGGGTCTGTAGTAAGAGAACTTAGAAAAAAAGTGAATGACCTACCTAGAAGTGTTAGCAACGTCCAATCGCATTTTGTTTTCTCACCTTGTTTGATTACTGGAAGAGACACTAAACAAAAACTGGGTTATTGTCTCGTTCTCTCTCACGCACGCTGTTATGTTCGGATATATAATTTGTACCAAAATCTCCGTTATTAAATAGTATGATAAGCTAATGCAACAATCTAGGCGATATTCCATCTCGTAAATACTGTCCTAGAAGAAACTTTATATTTCCTGTAATGTATTTACCTAGCAGTCAAAACTTCGTGAAGGGGAAGCCTATATTTAAAACGTAAATCTATAGTCTGTTAGACAGTACTTTATCAGTGTCCCATATCGTCACGTCATTGCTTCGCTACACATCAGTAGAAGTTGGTGCTTTTCTAATTGCTACTAAATTTCTTTGATGGTCCTGGGATTTTTGTTTGAGATTACACTAGAAGACAAAAAATAGCATCATTGGTATAGAGACATTAGAAAATCGGCTTTCAACGCAAATCCTAGTTGTCATAAAACAAAACCTTCTAAAACAGTGGCAAGAAAAAACCTCTTGCATTAGGAGTAGGAGCTCAGAACTGGAATACGTACTTAAGTCACCAAAACAAATATCAAACTTTATGCACTTTCTGGCGTACTTTCCCAATTCCAGAATTGGACGTCCTCCGGTGCACTTTTTATAAAATTATTCTATTACAGAATGTTACATCGTTAATGAAAAGTGACACTGTTATTTTCGTACAGTTATTGTCTTGCATATAATCGTCGTTGCTCTAGGACAACCTAACGTTATTAATATACTGTCAATCTAACAGTATCAAGAAACTCTCTGTCGGAGATGGCAGACTTACGTCCGGATATTACGAGAAGTCAGAAACAACTGCCTCTTCTGTCTGAAGCTGTTCCATTTTTAGACAGCACGTTTTACAAGCTCAGTCATGCATCGAAAAGCATTTTGACAAACACTGTTTTTGGCGAAGGACGTGTGAAACTATGAGTAGTCAGCTGGTGGAGAGAGAGAGATGTCAGCGAGGGCATAACTGTCAGTGCGACAGAGTGGTAGTAAGGCTTAAGCGGTGAACATAGGACATGGGACTTCCCCAGCGAGTCCCTGCAGACATGGCTGAGGTGTCTGGAGAAGACACAGTGGTGACTACAGCGAAAGAAATAAACGGTTGATATTGTATTTTCAGAAAAGAACCAGTTTTACAGGCCTCTCGAACATAACACAATAAAACCAGATGTACTACGAAAGTCTCGACGACGAGACGAACTCATTAGAACGTTAAGCCTGTTTATACTACTATTAATAAGAAAATTACAACCATTTCAACTATTTATATAGAACTGGAAAATGTAAATTAACAACAGTTGAATCACTGGAGTGATCACATTACATGATATACCAAATGAAAGCTGACGACGTTAGCAAATACGAAAATATGCTACATTTCAAATCCATGGTAGTCATCAAATGTTATAAACTATTTTTAATAAGATAGATACGCAAATGTGCCACAGCTATAAGTCCTACACAATCTGTAAGTAGTATGAATGAAGCATAAGCTACCTGGTTTCCCATCGAGTCATCCTAGGTAACGGTTTTGTACAGTTAACTTTGAGACGCAGGGCCAGTCACGACGAAAGTAACACGTTTTCAGGGGTGATGTTGTTAGTGATTCTGAAAAAGAAACTTCATATGGACATATTTCCTATTCCTGCTGGTATCCTGGATAGAACACATTTAATCGCCGCTATTATTAACTTTGTGCATTATTGAAATATTATCAATGTTCACGAAGTACCACTGTGGTGTAGAGGAAGATGAGACGAAAAATTTGATACAAGACACTTGTGATCTCTGAAGTCAGTAAACGACCTCACATTGACCTACAAAAACTACCTAAGTTGCAGTACATACGCGTGGAGTGATTTTTTCATTATTCTCGCCCTTTCTTCTCGTCAACTATTACACCTAGAGAAAAAATTTGTAGGCAATTCAATTTAGCTTAATTTTGAACTGCAGCATGCATTCATATGAGGGTGTAGTTTTCGAGTCACTCAAGAAAAACTAACAAACTTGTGAGTTCTACCTCGGAAATCATTCAGAATGGAGCATATATCCAATATGAAGCTTTTTGTTCAGAATCGCTGATATCATCACCGCTCAAAGCATGTACCTTTCCTCCTGATATCCTGTACAAGTTAGATGATTACTTACGTAAGGGTCCATTAATGAAAATGATTGTGACTACAGAATTGTGAATAATAAACAGTAAACATAAATATAAAAGTACATGTATCTAGTAGGCAAACTGACTGTCTTTCTCAAGTTGGCTATGTGTACTCTATGATTTTAAGGTAGTCTTCATATTGTATAATCGTATACAAGAATGTTTATTAATTTCTGTGCAGGCTTTTTGTGGTGAGAAGTGACAATATAGCGTTAATGACTGGCAGGTTATTTTAATAATGTCTGCATACGTACAGACAGGATTAGGTTTGAAAGCAATTCTGTTTCAATAATTGAAGAGGATTCCGTCATTTTGTAGAGTAGGTAAACATAGTTAAACTTTTTGTTGGACCTCAAATACTTTTGAGTAAGTGCAAGCTCATTCTTTAACTTTTCATTGCGTTTAGAATATTTGAAGGTGTTTTCAGTTCAGTGATTAAGCTTAATCACTCCTGTTAACTTTAACTTTGTTTGTGCGTCTTGTGGCACCTTAGAAATTTATGTATTTAGCTCCACTTGTTATTGAGACTTGTGTGTCATAAACATGTTTATATGTTTGCACAGTGACTGTTTATGATAATGAGCGTTAGTTTTGTGCCACAGTTAATAGTGAGAAATGTGCTGCCAAACTTTGAATGTTTGCTCCAGAATTTTGTGATTAATGGGCTATTAAAAGAAACTAAATGTACGATTACTATTTACACTGCTCTGCTGCATTATCTTAATTATTATTTATCTTTGTTTTCATTTGATTCTGATTTGCGCAAGGCCATTATTTTCAAATGTGTAAATGATTCACAGTGCCTTAGTTTCGCTGTATGAAGGTACTGTGTCCCGCTGGGATTGCCATAGTCCGTCGGAATGCACAGTGGACATGAATGAATACAGGTGAACAGACAGGATGCTTACGTCACCTGTCACAGTTGTATCTAGACGTATCAGGGGTCCCATATTACTCTATCTGCACACTCCTCACACCATTACAGAGCCTCCATCAGCTTGAATAGTCACCTCCTGACATGCAGAGTCCATGGATTCAAGAGGTTGTGTCCATACCCGTACTCGTCCATCCGCTCGAAGCAACTTGAAACGAGACTCGTCCGACCAGGCAACATGTTTCTAGTCATGAACAGTCCAATGTCGCTACTGACGGGCCCAGGCGAGGCGTAAAACTTTGCGTCACGAAGTCATAGAGGGTACATGAGTGGGCCTTCATCTCACAGAGCCCATTTCGATGGTGTTTCGTTGAATGGTTTGCACGCTGACTCTTGTCGATAGCCCAGCATTGAAATCTACAGCAATTTATGTAAGCGTTGCAGTTATGTGACGCTGAACGATTCTCTTCAGTCGTCGTTGGTCCAGTTCTTGCAGGATCTGTTTTCAGTCGCAGCGATGTCAGAGATTAGATATTTTACCGGATTCCTGATATTCATGATACATTCGTGAAATGGTCGTAGGGCAAATTCCCCACTTCATTGCTATCTCGGAGATGCTGTGTCCCATCGTTTGTGAGCCGACTATAACTCCACGTTCAGACTCACTTAAATCGTAATAACCTGCCATTGTAGCAGCAGTAACAGATCTAACAACTGCGCCAGACACTTTTTGTCTTATATAAGCGTTGCCGACCGCAGTGCTATATTATGCCTGTTTAAGTAGAGTACCTCTGTATTTGAGTACGCATGCCTATGACAATTTCTCTGGCGCTTCAGCATATGATCATTTGTTACAGTTTTAACACGTATTACGCTTAGAAACTGTACTTGTGGTTTGAGGCAGCTTAACTAATGACCGGCGAATTACTCAGAATACATTCATCCTGTATTTGAGAATGAAATCACTTCGAGACTTTTAATAAACTTTACACATAATTTCAGACCTTTGCATGACATTTGGTCACTGACTCCTCGCATAAAATGATGAAAGGAAAAACTTTTATCGCTTAGTATATTTTCGCTGTTCATGTAGTAAAGCGTCAGCAGCTTCCATTGTAACATTACCACCTGTTATTAGGTGAAATTTGCTTTTGTGTTCTGTATATGCTTTTCAAGACTTAAAGCTGTAAGAGAGCTGGGGCTTTTATTCATCTTTTTAATCTGAATCACTTTCGTTAAAATCGGGAATGACAAAATACGTTAACTCTCGTTAACTTTTGAAACTGCAATATGGCTAAGTCCAACAGTTAGCTTGAAAACAATTCGTCTGGTATTTCATTGACCGTGCAAAGCTATGACGTTTACTTTCGTAATGATTGCATAAAGGAAACTATCGAACTTCGAGAAAAATAAATAAGTGCAGGTTCTACTGAATGTTATATTGAAGGAGTAATTAAGTAATGAATGACTTTTGAAATTATCGCAATCCAAACGATAGGCTTCCGTGTTTAATTTCCTCGATTTTAATGAGTGAAATCTATCTTTTTCTTTTGTGTAATATGAAGGAGGATTTTCAAATGATGCAGTCGTAGTTTAATTTTTTATGCTTCAATGAACATTTAGTCTTCATTCGTAACTCAGAGTCACTTTTGTTAATACATCTCAGCAACAAAGGCCTAGTTCCATCCGTGGCCTAATGGCAAGAGCAACGGCATGAGATAACAAGAGAGGAATATAGCACTCGTACATGTCCTTTTACAATATTCTGACAGTGTTATCTTTGCCTAATTTTTATCTCCTTGTCAGTACTAATTTCAATGTTCATGCAACGCTGAATTATATCGATGTAGGAAACAATAAAATTAAATATTTTTTCACTCAAGTGTACTAGGTGCTGTCATTTAGTAATTATTTCTCTTGGTATAGTGGCAATTCGTTAAGTATGGCAGTGACGCCACACCATGAAGTCTTAATTTATTAGTGCTTTACTACTAGTTGTATTCGCAACACATTCGGCAGATGGTACTACATATACCACTGAACGCAGCTACATAATTGCATTACTTTATGTGACATAGTTCAGGAGATACATCATAAACATTGAGATGGGTGGAAAAGTAGTTTTTGATTAAAACGGAGCACAATTACCCTGACTGTAATTATCCAGCGTTCGATAATGAGAGCTCCTAGCGACTTCCAAGAAACTTTAAATGTAATTTCAGACTTTCTCTACACTATTTCTCTCTTAAATGCTTCACGTAAAATATTTGACACATTAACTAATTTTTAAAGTAATTAGCCGTTTGAAACAATTTAGTATATGAAAGTTCGATAATTTAAAGAATGGAGGATTTACTGGTTACCAAATGAATTAGAAAACTACGGTATAAATGAAATATTCACAGAACTGTAGTGTATGCAACTGAAATATCAGTAAACTACCGGCCTTGCTCTTTTGGCAGAGCTATTAAAAATGAAATACAGTAGATTGCCGCCTCATCTCAGACACCGCATATTACACATGGTAATGAGCAGCGTGTGAATTGGAAACAGAGTGTGTACACCGGAATCTCTCCGCCTCTTGTTGGTATGCATCGCTGACAGACATTTTGTGTCATCGAGCTTCACTCATTCACTCGTCCGCACTGTGACAATTCCCAATGGCTGTTGTTGTTGTTGTTGCCAAAATCGGATTCCGAAACCGCTGGCGGTCGGTTCGGGTTGCCAACTTCCCATCCAGAGCATATTCACAAGCTAATTTGCATCGTTATTAGCTGCGCAACGGCCATAAAAAACACGGCGTCTGTTGCTTGGCTGGTGACGACCTATTTGTACTCAACTTTCGGAATAATATTTATCAGCTCGTCTTGCAGAAATTCGACAATTAGCATTGACTGCCTGCCATCCTTTCTGCGGAAATTTAAAAAATAACGGGTTCACATTGCGTTTTACTGTCAAACTTCAGTTAAGTTTCGTTGTTGTCTTAAACTAACATGTCTGACCACTTCACGAAATAAACCGCGTGTGAATAAACAACAAAGTAGATGAATAAGTAACGTAAAGAAGCATTTACATCAGCAATACTAGAAAAATGGATACCTTCATATATTCGTTCTCAACAGTATAGAATTTTTTATGACCCATCCTGTTCCATCGTTTTTTCTTAATCCTTTTCGTTAGCAGGAACCCGGATTCGACATGATCTACTTGACAGAATCAGAGAACATAATGTAATATATAGTTTCAGAAGGCTCCTATTGATCTGTCTCCTAAAACAAAAAGTAACTACTGACAGTTTTGTACTCGCCATTTTTCCTTTTACAACTATGTACCCAGTTTCTCCATAAGAAATTTACCAGTTTTCCAAAGACCTCGCTGGTGCACCCAACTCGAATTCTTCGTAGCTTTATAGTCCCTGTCTTAAAAACATTTGCGTTTTGTACTAAATCTATTGTTACCATCACGGTTAATATTTTTAGCATTAGTGGTATTACTGCTATTATTATTAGTTTCTACCAAATAAGCTTCTTTCAAATGACCTTGGATATAGGCAGACCGTCTTCTCACGTTTGTTGTTGTAGTTATTATTACCATTTATAACATTACTATCAGTATCTAAATTGTGGCACAACAAGTTTTATTTGTCTGCCCCACGATCCTATCCTGAAGAACCAAATGTGATGATGTTAAATAAGTAAATGAAAGTGCTTCAACGCCCTTAAAATTAATTTGCAAGGCACGTCTAATATACATGTAAGTGAACCTCCCTGGGCGTATGTATATGGCTCGCCAAACTAGTTCTTCCTTTCCTAAGGTAATGGATTGTCAGTTTGGGCTGAAACGCGCTACGTGCTCTATTTTCATTTTCATTCACCACCCTGACTGATGAAATGTGAAATTTAGGCAGATGACAAGCTGTCATGACTTTGTACGTACAAAGACTTTCGTATTTCCCATATCCACACCACAGCCATGCAGATAGCACCTCGGACTCCAGTAATCATCTGACTGAAAGAAAGTCCTCCATGGTATCTTCCCTGTTAGGATGCAAATACAGAAAGTCGAAACTACCTTTGAGAACGGCTTTGATTTCCACAAGTCAATAGCTACTTTCCGAGCACTAGGAATTAACAACAACTGTATAAAAGTGCCACTAGACAGTTGAGACTTTCTGTGACTTTTCCTCTTCTTTTGTTCCTCCTTCAAAAAATATCGAATAAGTATTATTGTGAAGTAATGTGGGACTTTCGAACTGGTGCTGTCATCAACCATAACGTACGGTTGCCAATTCGTGCAGCTTTTCTCTTGTTGCGCCTGTTTCCCTCCAACATTCCGTGAACTCGTGTTGCCAGCCTTTATATGTCTTCAACAACGTTCATTATTAGGCGTCGTCGATCCTTACTTAATTAATCCACCTGGTCTTCAACAGTCTCTAGTAACACCACATCGAAAAAATTTCTGACCGTTTCATTCCTGCTTTCCCCATACGTTTCGCTCCTGCAGTGCTCCAAACCTAGTTTTATTTTGTTGGTCTGAAGGCTTATGTTTTTGGGCGCTAGCTAATCTTTTTCGTATATAGCCGTTTTAACTTGGGCAGCCCGTTCTGATACGTCTGTTTTGCACCTGGCTTCTGATTGACACCTACTACTGAAACAGCCAGATTCGACCACATTTTGCCAGTCGCTGTGGCCGAGCGGTTCTTGGTGCTTCAGCCCAGAACCGCGCAGCTGCTACGGTCGCAGGTTCGAATCCTGCCTCGGGCATGGATGTGTGTGTTGTCCTTAGGTTAGTTAGGTTTAAGTAGTTCTAAGTCTAGGGGACTGATGACCTCAGATGTTAAGTCCCATAGTGCTTAGAGCCATTTGAACCATTTTCGACCACCTTTTTGTCCCAGTTTAATTTAGCCATCCAGAATGCCCATCTGTTACGAGCACCGGTGCCTTATACTCCTTTGCTTTGTGTACGCATTGTGCCATAAACTAGCACTCCCTCCATTTCATTGATCACCCAATTCAATATCGGCTTGCTTTCGGCGACTACTGGCGAGTCATCATCGTACCAACCCGATTTCCTCTCCGTGACAAACCACTCCTTATCTACTCCTGTACTTCCTAATTTAACACTTCAATACATAAAACTTTATAGATAATCGGAAAGGGAATTTTGGTAACCGTAAATTTTGATACATTCGGTATATTCAGATGAGATGTTTGGAGTTATATTTCAAGAAAAATTAATCGTGTCTTTAACGTGTTCCATTAGACCATCGTAAATTTTTGCACGAATGTAGATGTTCATTAGATTTTAATAATGTTGCCGCGGACGCGCGCACCGCACTCGCTTAGAGGTATACCAATAAAGAGAGAGAACGTTGGGAAGAGGGAAACAACGTTTTTTCTATACCTTTTGACGATGTGTACTGTGTAAATGTGTCACAAAGACACGTGATACCTTTCATGAGTTCTGGAGATATCGCCTTTACATCTGTGGCAAGACTGCACTCCTAAACTAACTATGTTAAATGTTGGTAGGCCTCTTATCATTGTGTTATAACTTTGATTGAACATTGGAAGAATACGATCAGTTTTCGTTTGTGAGCAGAAGCTACTGATATACGTTGAAGGTAAAATCTTTTATGTTAGAATTCCGGGTCATGCTCATCCTCAATTAATTATACGTGATAGACGTTTCGATCTCTCTTCTGGGATCTCCTTCGCGATCTTCTGGTGTTCACAGGTAGCTGATCACAATAAAAAATCATTGTCATGTTCACTTAGAATTTTACTCAATATCTTCACTTTATAAGTGAAAGTGACACTGATCCTTTCACAGTGTTCCGCTATACGTGGATACCAGAAATTGCTGAAGAAGATCCTAGATGAGACGTCCAAATATCTATTATGTGGAAGAAATATGACGCGGCCTGCTAGGTTTTACCTTCAGTAACAACAGACGTAGGAAGTTGGAGAGTAACTTAGAATGTGTGTTAACTCTAATCTGTCAAATTTATTTTAAGAATTCTGTGATGTTTCCCATGTTAGTTAATGACATAACGTAATACTTGTAAGTTAATGTGGCACATTGCTACCATATGAAAAATCCACAGCAGTGGAAACGACCTACTGAAATGAGAGTCCAAGGATGAATAATAAGGATCAGTTGATTGTAGAATGAAGGCTTTCACGACAGGGTGACATGGCTGTTGATATAGTTTCCGGGATGTGAGGTCGTGGTCAAAGAACTTTTCTGCTCCTTACGTTTCGTCCAGGACTGCGGTGGACTTCCTCAGAGGCACTGCTCCGCTGAGTCTTGCCGACTGACTGGTCGAGTGTCTGAGAGCGACTTATATATTGTGAGAAAGGGGGGCGTGGTTCAGGTGACACGTGATAAGCAGTGATAATCCATAGCAAAGATAAGGTTGACTATCGATTACCACCTTGTCAAAAATAAAAATTGTTTGCGATATATGGACAGTGGCTCTACAAAATTGCTAACAATTTTTATCTTTGACAAGGTGGTAATCGATAGTCAACCTTATCTTTGCTATGGATTATCACTGCTCATCACGTGTCACCTGAACCACGCCCCCCTTTCTCACAATATATAAGTCGCTCTCAGACATCCGACCAGTCAGTCGGCAAGACTCAGCGGAGCAGCGCCTCTGAGGAAGTCCAGCGCAGTCCTGGACGAAACGTAAGGAGCAGAAACGTTCTTGGACCATGACCTCACATCCCGGAAAGTATATCAACAGCCAAGGATCAGTCGAGTTTTCAATTTGTGGAGGCTAACTGACAACGTAATAGATGAAATAAAATAAAAGATGCGTAGATCAGACTGAAACATTTAACCTAGTCAGCATTTTCCATTTACGTGAAACTTAATAACGATGAATATGTTTGCCGTAAATATATGCTGTGAATGAGCTGCATAGGCGTGTAAAATACGGCTCTATTTCGATGCAAAATTTCCCTCCTTTATCAGTAGCATAGCACGACGTGCACGATATGAGTCGATGCTTTGTCGAATTTATGTTCCGTACGCAGCTCCTGCAGTTAATTTAATGCCATTCAGTTCCCTTTTCACATTCTGCGTTGATTTTTTTATGTCTGTTTTAGCGAACTCACATTTCACATTGAAGGGTAAGTGCTCGTGTAACAATCTCGATAACACAGTGGGCTCAGGTGGAATTTGTATGTTGCGTTGGAAGAGCTTCTGAGCGTACCAAATAAGCTAAGAGTAATTCCGCCGTGTTAAAGCTCTTTTGACGTCTCTAACAAGTAGTTAAACACTATGACAGCCACGAACACAAGCAGGAAGACATACATAAACAGCGTACACTCTTTTCCTGCAATTAATGAAACGCGCACACCATTTAATAATTGTATTATTTTTACGTTCACTGTGATGTTCATAATTTATTGCTTCCTTTTTAAACATCAATATTAATTTATTGGTGAACTAAGATTCGCAATAACAAGTTCGGCAGCGTCTACATTATCGCTCATTGCCGTCTCACCGAGCAGGCAGATATCGCGCACAAGGTGTCCAAACAAATTTACGTCGAAATGACACAGATATTCGAGTATTCTACATTTAGCATTTTGAGATGCGAAGGAGTGGAGAGTAAAATTTGATGTTCCGTCGCTGTCACTGTTATTACGCAGGGATATTTTGAAATTAAGAACCAATGTTAAATTATCCACGACAATGGCTGCCTGCCGTACTTTTTTATGTTATTTAAAGATTCCAGTGCTCAGTACGTTTCAGTGCCTTTTGTATCTGCTACAAGGCCGTCATACTTCTTTTATTCTTCCTTTCATTACCGTGACCAAAAAGCACTTCCATTCTTCTAAATACAAACTCACTTTCGTTTGATTTTTTTTTATTACGGTCTATTATTCCCTACACAAATCTGTCAAACTGTTTGTAAAAGCAGGATGTTCCATAGACGTTATTTACTTCTCATTGTGATTCGCTCATAACTTCTAAGGTAACGTAATGATAATTTTTGCAAATGTAAGGTAACATTTCTGTTCCACAGATTTGATACAGCAGGTAAAATTCTGTCTTCACTGTTACATTTCACACTGCTTTTAACGTCACCCAACGTGCGAAGCGAAAACACAAATACTGAACCACGTTTTCAAATGTTCTTGTACAAAGGAAAATCACGAGTACTGGCCCATTTAATTCTCGTACCATCGAAAAGATGAGTGGAATAGATGCTGGCGTCAGTGGTATTGAGAAACTGAACAGAATACCGTAACGGACGGATCCCTCTCGAATTCTATACCGAATTTGCTGGTGAGTTAGCCCTCTTTTAACCGTGAAATACTGTTCATCTATTGAACTATTAGGTTTGCCCAGTGGCTGGAAAAACGTGCAGTTCACACCCATCTGCAAGAAGGACAGCAGAAGTGATCAGCAAAATTGCCGTCGGAACTCGTTCACATCCATTTGGTGTAGAATCTGAACTCGGACGCAACGACTTATACGGAACAGAATCACATCAGCCAGCATAAATTCCGAAAACACCGATCATGTGAAACCCGACTAGTGTTTTTCTCTCATGGCATCCTAAAAGTCATGAATAAAGACAGTCAGGTAAGTGCAGTACTTCTTTACTTCGGAAAAGCATTTGACTGAATACCAGACATCCGCTTACTATCTAAAGCACCATTGTATGGCGTATGAAGCGAAGTACGTAGCTGAATTAAAGGGTTCTTAGGACACAGCGTGTTATACTGGATGTAGAATCATCGACGGATGCAATGAAAGTTCGGATGTGCGCCACTGTAGTGTGTTGGCACTCACTGATGTTCACACTGTAATTAACGACCTTAATGACAATATTATTAATAACCTCAAACTATTCGCGGGTTAAGCAGTTAGCTGTATAAAAGTACCGTCTGAAAATAGCTGCTCAAGTATTCTGTCAGATGTTGTTATGATTATAAAGTGGTGCAAAGACTACCAATGTGCTCTACCTACTCAGAAATCAATAATTGGTAAAATCGTACAAATACCTGGATGCGAGAGTTTGTAGGGAAAAGATACTGAAGAATCACATAGGTTCAGTCCTAGATAAAGCAGGTGGCAGACTTCGGTTTATCGGTAGAATTCCACGGAAATGCAATCAGTCTACAAAGGAGATTAATTATAGTTCATTCGTGCGACCCATCCTAGAATACTGTTCAAGAGTGTGGGACAGATACTAACAGAGGAACCTAAATATATCTAGAAAAGGGAAGCACGAATGGTTACAGTTTGTTTTACCGGTAGGGGAGTATCACAGAGATGCTGAAAGGGCAGACACTTTCAAAGAGACGCAAAGAATCTCAGGAAAGGCTACTTAACTAAGTTTTGAGAACCAGCTTTAAACGTTGTATATAGCGTCGTATTACGTATTCCTGCAGTACGTATTGTGAGAACACGGAATCATTAATTTCAGCATGCACCCTAACAGCGCAGGAATATGTTGATGGTATTCTACGCCCTGTTTTGTAGCCGTTAATGGCAAACTATCCTCGAGTTACATTTCAGCAACATAATGCCCGCCTGTACAATGCGAAAGTTTCTACTGCTTGTTCTTGCCAATCCGTACGTTGGCCAGCAAGGTCTCCGGGTTTTTCCTCAACTGATAAATTTTGGAGTGTTATGGGAAGAGCCCTCCAAACAGCTCGGAATTTTGGCGAGCTAACACGCTAGTTGGACAGAATTTCGCACGATAAATCTCGGGAGGATATCCAACAACTCTAGTAATCAGTTCCAAACCGAATAACTGTTGCATAAGGGCCAGAGGTGTACCAATGCGTTACTGAATTGCTCAGTTTGTGAAACTCGATCTCCTGGACAAATTATCTAATTTTTCTTGAATTGTAATCATTTGTTTGTCTGTACATAACATCACATCTATAAATCTCCGTCCCGTTCGGATAATTCCTCCAAATCCTTCGTGCTGTGTGTTTTCTCTTTGTTTTATTTTTATTATTAGTTAAGAGTAGGCAAAGCGAAAACGGAGTAGACAACGAGGCAGAGAAGTGGGAATGATACGGCAGAAGAGTTACTAAGCGAGAGGGTTTACATACAGTTCCTTATGATATATCATCACTTATCGCACGACATGGATAAAACTCGGCATAGAGTTTGGACTATGCACGCTGTACAGAAATGGCCGAGCGTGGTTTAGCACCTAATTGAGCCAGATCACTGGCTCAAAAGAAAGAGATCATCAGCGATCGGCTTGTTATCTTTTGCGCGTCCCAGGGCATGAGCATCTTTGCGTTTTCGACTGGGTCGCGCAGGACGGCGAGAGGCAGTTGGTTTGGGGCGGCCAGTGAGACTGTCAGAGTTGCACATGTGTGATGTCTGTTACGCTGGGGCTGTTTGCTAATCGTGAAACTCCTGCGGCGGTTACTGGTTGCCTGGGAGGCATTTCATATAAACTGTGCCAAGCCTCGCAGTGAGAGGGGAGTCCGGAGTTGGTGTTGGCCTAGATGTTTGTACAAATTCAGGTGCCTGTGTGAGAAGCACGGCGTGGGCCTGTTGGTTGCCTCGTCCTTCTGGCAGCCACCGCAAGCGGATGTTCGGCCGGAATGTCTACAGTTTGTGGTGAACATAGTGTGGTTCTCGTAGGATGTGCTCCCAGCCTGACTCTTAGCCTGTGTTTATTTGTGGGTGCCGACCCCTTGTCTGTTACTGCTTCCGGTTGTCCTGTAAGATTTCACACCAAAACTGTGTTTTTGTGGCATCTGTGTTTCTGGCTCAGCCTCGACCTAGAAAGGGGAAATATTTGTGCCACAACTGAAAGGGGGGGGGGGTTCGATTGGACATCTTTTGGAATTCCTTAATGTTGTAATTTAAACATATAAAAAATGGTTCTTTCAGAATAAGCGCCTGTTTCTTTGGGATACTGTAGTTCAAACAGGAGTGGTGTAATGTTAATGAGTATGTTATTCGTCAAATTAAGTGTATTTAAAGTCTTGCTGTTTTCTGGGGAACGCAGCTGTTATTGAACTCCAAAATGAGTCGGGTGAATGACTGCTCCCCACTTCAGTGTGTTCTTTTGAGTAGCATTGTAAGTTTTTTTGGATATTTGTCAGTGGGGCGTATTGATTCAATTTTGTTTTTCTCTTTCTTTTGAATTACGGTGAATTGTTTAGTTTATCTGGTTATTGGCTTAACTCGCGCTCCACACACTAAGTCAGCTGATATTGAAATTGTTTTTTTATTCCTGTTTAATGTCAGATAGATTCAGATGTAACTTCATTTATGTTACTTGAAATAAATGTGTTGGATTGACCTTAATGAATTATGTGCAATTGAAGTAAGGGACCCAGTCCTTCATTAGTGCTTAACAGTGGCGTGTGATTCGGGTTGTGAGCCCCGTGCTTGGACCACTAATTAATAATGTCCAAGACCCACCCAAAACAAGGCAGTTGCTCTCTACCCGAACGTAGTGGGACTCAATCCTGGCTTGCACTCGAACATTCAGTGTGTTCCAAATTCCGTGCAAATCAGAATTCACCGTTTCAGAAATTCGAACGACCGCCAGAGAGCTAGGACGGGCAGTGGCCAGAATACCTGTTTCAGAAGCAGAGGAGCGTTTATACTGTCATATACAGGGCCACTTCGTGACGTACCGAGCTGGGAAGAGACGTGTTCTATGTAGTACACGTGAGTAATACATATAGTTGGCGAGTAACGGCTTAGCAAAATTCAATTAACTGTTGATGACGTAATGACACCTGCATCTAATGCAATGACGGTTTCTAATTTGAATTGTATGTATAAGATCATTTACCTTAATGTAACTCTGTGTTAATCCGACAACACTGGTCGACGACTTGGAAAGGCAGACCACCACCTGTGCTCGTTGTAAACTTGCAATAACCACTCTCAGCAGTAGCACTGGAGGGTATATTGAGCGTGTGGGGGATGTGGGAAAATTTTTAGTCGTTGTCGTAACGCGAAAAAGAAGCGATTTGTCTTAATTCTAAAAGGGCACGATGAGTGGCATTTGGGCCAACGTGGGAGCAGCTCCGGAACAGCTGTTTTTAATCTGTTCTCGTACCGCCATATTTAAAGTACATCGTGCATAGAAAAGTCGTGCTATGTAAATAAGGCACCTAGGCAACTGTTGTGGACTACGGGTCATAGGTTACAGTGGTGAACAATGGCTGTAGAGATGTGAACGAGCGAAAAGACATGCAACTATTGGGCAACTGACAGCCCAAATGAGCCTAGCGGCTAACAACAGTTTCTCCTCAAAAACTGTTCAGTGAACGTTGCTCTGTATGGACTTCCGCAGCAGGTGCCTGGTTCAGGAACCCAAGCTGACTGCTGCTGATCGGCGACGAAGGCTGGAAATTTTACCTCAGTACCGCAACTGGAAGACCGTTGAGCGCCAACAGGTGTCCTTTTCAGACAAATCAAGTTTTGTGTTCCATTGGCGCGAAACGTCTGAAAGCAAACATCCTACAATCGTCGGAAGGGTCCAAAGTAGAGATGCAAGCGCTACGATCTGTAGACCATTTCGTGGCATTGCCTCGGTCACTTCGTCATTTTGAAAGGCACAATGGATCAACACCTGTATTCATCTACCCTTGGCGACTGCTATAAGCAGTCTGTTTCTTCTCAGCACGATGGCTTTTATCAGCTGGACAAAGCAACTTGTCACACAGCTCACCGTGTAGACGCGTAGCACTGGCATGAATTTACCATGTTCTCGTGGCCACGAAACTCCCAGGAATTAAACTCAATCGAGAATATCTAGGACCACCACAGATCCTTAACCGAGAAACCTAGCGCAGCTGGCCGCAGCACTGGAGTCGTCATGGATCCACATCTGTGTTGGTACCTTCCTGCACCTCAGTGACTCTCCCTACTCGTCTCGCAGGGGTCCGTGCTGCGAACGGTGGTTGTTAAGGCTTTGGACAGACGGTCACATTAATTTGAGACGAAATTGTAAGCCGGCCGCTGTGGCCGAGCGCTCCTAGGCGCTTCAGTCCAGAACGCACTGTTGCTTCGGTCAAAGATTCGAGTCCTGCCTTTGGCATGGATGTGTGTGATGTCTTTTGGTTTGTTAGGTTTAAGTAGTTCTAAGTCTATGGCATTGATGACCTCAGATGTTAAGTACCATAGTGCTTAGAGCCATTGGAACCATTTGAACGACATTGTATACTTTCAGCTTCAGTACCAACGCTGTTTATGTTGTTTGATGGGTTCTCCAGTGTTGTGTACATAGTTCCGCATAATCAGTGCGTTCACAACTTTTCCACTAAAGCGCGCCCCGCTAAGCACAACAGCGCAGGCGCATCGCTCCTCCGTCTCCGCACTAGAAGATGGCGCTGCCTTAGAGACGGACAAAATTTTGCCTCCGCCGATCCGTGTATTAATATGTAACGCAGCCAATGAGAGTGCTGCTAACATAGAACCTTTTCTCCTCGCGGATCACACTCGTGCAGTGATACCTGAACGCACAAGGTATTATAACAAATGTACAGACCTCCAATTAGTCAGTCTGCATTTATCTGCACCAGTCCATACCAGTCTGCATTAGTCTGTACCAGTCTATAGTCATGTTTCAATCTGCGCCTAATAGGATTACCATATTCCTGTACATAGCCATGAAGATAGATGAAGAGCGAATTAAGACACTTATTGTGTATGTATCGTAGTCTAATGAACGTAGTTCGGCGTGCGAATTCGAATTTCTGTAGATGTATTAGTCGCTTTTCTTAACCACTGTCATAAGCTGTGGTACTTTTACTGCGTGAATCTTTCAGTCATAGTGGAGTATGTCCTTTTCGGAAATTTTCTGCAGGATCGATATAGTGTGGTGAACCTGGACTCCAACCGAGGACGTTGTCTTTTACAGACAATGCTGTTGCTGTCACCACCTGAGCTATCGAGGAGTGTGTCTACGATATCTGAAGTGTAGGACACAGGTACTGGTTGATGTGAAGCTGTGAGGGCGGTTTTGAGTAATGCATGGGTTGCTCAGACGTTAACAGCTTTAGCCGCCAAAGCAGAGGCTACAGTTTCGAAAGCCGGGTTGGTACACAGTTTTAATCTTCCAACAACTTTCGGTGGTTTTAATATTCGATTTCAAAGTGCTTCCTGAATGTCGTGTATATTGTGGGCTGTAGTATTTACATATAAGCAAACCACTTTCAAAGTGGATCGGGGTTGCTGCCGTTGGTTCTTACTATCGGTTTTTATTTCTAGCTACTTGAACTTTACATCTCGATCTGTCACGGCAGACGTCGTTTATCTGCTTCCTCCTTCACTTGTCAGTCTCACGTCATCTCTCACTTTTTCATACAGTGTCTCTGACGCTCCATCTTTTCTTGTCCATCTCGAGTGGATTCGCTCTTCACGCCTGCCATCTGTCTTCGCCTGGACGTCAATTTCACTCGATTTGTCTTCTGGTGTGCTTCATCTGTAGCGAGGAAGGAGGACATCGCCCACCTTAAAGATTTGCAACTGAATAATATTACCACTAGCATCGGAGAGACTGAAAAATAAAGCCATAGCAAAGAAAGAATGGATGTTAATCGTCAAGCCACGGTGCTGAGAAAGAATCAACATGTAGGAGGGAACAGACGGAAACTAGAGACACGCTATTAAACATTACTCACAGTAGGCAATCTATGGGATACCAACTCCGAATCTGGGGTCATCGATAGGATCTTCAGGTATGAACGCATGTTTGATACGCTTATGCTGCATTCTACCGCCTACTCTTGCGTATGTAACAATTCTTAATCACCAACGCCCATTGTATTTGTTGAACACCTACAACCAATTCCGCAGTGGCGAGATTAAGTTTCTGCTGCTGCATCTACTTATATACCCACCAAATCACAGTGCAGTACAGAGAGAAGAATATTTCAGGCCAAAACCAAGGAATTTATGTCCTGTTCCATTCCTGTATTGAACGATGTAAAAATAGATGTAGCGGTGCAAGCCGCTTAATTGACGCCCAATCTTGGCCGGATGCCGGTTTTCTCAATTAACCCAATAGAATTTCACGAAAATAAATTTGCGTACTAACTTCTCCTAGTGTCTCTGTTACTGTTTCACATGGTCTGTGTCATCCAGTGACGACCACAGCAGTGCGTCTTTAAAATCGTTCAGTATCTGGAGTTCATGCTTACTTGAAGAAGGCTCTAAACGCTGGAGCAGTTGTCTGCAATTAGTCACGCTAGCGTTCAAACATGTTTGTTCATTTAGTATATAGTGTAACAACTAAATATTTATACGATGTGACGAGCTGCAGGGGCTTAACACTAATCGTGATATCTGCTACTGTCCGGTTTTTCCTCTTTGTTGTGATCGTTACGTTTCATTTATCCTCATTTAATTAGAGCTTATATTTGTTACTCACGTGGATATTTCGTCCAAGTATTTCAGCACTGCTTTATGATCGCTCGCCGATGATACTTTTCTATACACAATGCTCCCGCGTGACAGAGAGGAGGTGCTGATGACTCCTGCCTACAATGTTTTTTTTTTTTTTTTTTTACTTTTCTGTAAACAGCAGCGTCTTCAGCGAGTAATCTCATTGTGCTCCTGACGCTGTACGATGTATACTAAGTCCCTTTACGCTTACTTGCGGTATACCCAATGTCGATTTAGTGACTGTTAGGGTTCTTTGTCCGTTACAGTGTACTAGGTCCCGTTAAGCAAAATATCGAGCCAATTCTCTATATTTCAATATATTCCGCATGACTGAAACTCGGCGTGGATTTCGTATAACGTCGTATAGCTTTCAAAAGTCTATGAAGACAAAAACTGCCTTTTCACCAAAATGTATTGTTTGCCAGACAGACTTAAAGATAAACCAAGCTGCGTTTTTTCCGCAGAATGCGAAATTATTCCTAAAGCATACCTGATTATTTGGCAGAAGCTTCTATTTCTCCACAGTAGTAGTAATATCTGGGCTTCGAATATCCTCTACGGCGCCCTACAGATGGATGTCTGCGATACTGCTCTGTAACTGAGCGCATCCGTTCTTTTATTCTTCTTGTAAACGTGGGTAATCCCTGCTCTTTTCCAGTCATCTTGGACTATTTGCTGCATAAAAGGCAGAAAACAGGTTAATTCCGCTGCATATTTACTGAAAAATCTGATAAGTATTCCAGAAGAGCAAGGTGCTTTGTTCGAAGTTTATTATGAGAATAACATCGCTAATTTTGGTGTGCTTCTGAATCTCTACATCGGGTTCTATGAAACTTGGAGTGGAAATACGCCGAGATATCTAAATACAGGGTGTATCATAATTAAGGGCTTCTACAGTAGAAAGTACTCGTAGTTGAAAGTACACGACACTAGAAGCAAGGAAGTCTAGTAAATGTGGGCTCATAAATGCGTACTTGAAGTGCATGAACATTTCTTCTTCGTCACTATGATACAAATCTTTTCTATTGCAAGCTCATTGTTTTCCATATTTTGCGAAGTACTAGTGTGGACTAAATCAAGAAAAAAATCAACAAAACATTCCATTAAACATGGACTCTAAAGCGCATACCTTAAGAGCTATTAGCACTTTTTCATTTTCACGACTGTGAAACGCTTCTCTTCTACTGAAGAAGTGATCATAACTCTTATAAGGTGTGCATTTTAGAATCCACATTGGCTAGATTTTGTTCTTTCTAGTATCGCGTACTCTCAACGGTACATGTTTATGCCACTAATTATGGTACGTCCTGTCTAGGACTCTGAAGTCCTAATGTCTGAAGTCAATACTATTCTTATAGAGACAGAATATTTCTTACTACACTATTTAATTAATAAACTCTTTACCGATTATGGATATATACTCATTTGAAAGGAGGATATAAGATGAGCGTAACCAAAAGGAAAACAAAGATAATAGAAAGAAGATGTAGTAAATCAGGCAATGTTGATGGAATCAGAGTAGGAAATGAGACATTAAAGGAAGTAGATGAGTTATGCTATTTGGGCAGTAAAGAAACTTATGGCGGCCGAAGGAGTCACAATACAACATGTACATAGGCAGTGACAGGAAAAGCGTTTGTGTATAAGAAAAATTTGTTGTTAAGTTCTTCTTGAGGGCTCTTGTAGCCTTGTGCGGAGGGGAAAAGTGGACGGAAAGCAGTTCTGATAAAAAAGAATAGAAGCTGTTTTTATATGGTGCTAAAGGGCGAATGCTGAAGATTAGATGGATAAATCACGTAACTTAAGAGGAGGTATGAATAGAATTGGGGAGAAAAGAAATTGGTGGCATAACCTGATCAAATGAAGGAATCGATTGACAGTATGCACTATGAGGCATCTAGAAATGGTCAATTTAGTATTGGATGTGAGACCAAGACTGGAGTAAGCAGGTTCAAATCGCTGTGGGTTAGAGTAGCAGTTACTCGGAGATGAAGAGGCTTGCACAGGACAGACTATCGTCACACCGGTCTCTGGGCACAAGACCACAACAAAAACACACATTTTGGAGGAGACCTACAAAAAAGTAACTCACATCGAACAAACATTACGTTTTTACAAATTTTATTGTAGTTTTGAATTAAAAATTAACGGTAATTGGCTTTTAAGTCCACGGACATGTGTCATGTAACACCGTAATAACAACCAGGGACTGTAGTCCTGCTGTTCTTCCTTTTACTCTTGTTTCACTGTCCTCCCTCCATATCATGGCCAGGGAAGGAGGATGTCCGCCGTAAAAATGCCCCACTTTTCAGTCTAATGGTTAAAACATTTTAGACATTTACTCGATACATCATACCTGAAAAGATTAAACGTTTGCTCGTATTTGTTTCATCAGTGTCCTGAATGATTTGATGTGGCCTACAACAACTTCTGCTCTTGTACTAGGCTCTCTATCTCATTGCCCTACTATCATTTACATCCAACGCCATTCTTTATCCGATGTAATTATTCCAGTCTCCATCTTACCTAATAGTTTTGAGCTCTTGTACCACGAAAGTTATTTCCTCATGTCTCGACACATGACATAACTCTGGCTCATTTCTAGTAGATGTTTCCAACTTCCTTTCCTAACTGATTCTTTGGAGAACCTTTTCATGTTTTGTCTCATTTCTTACGTCAGTATTTCTCTTTCATCATGTACATACACGTCTACAACAGACGTGTGTTTTTTCGAATATGTCGGAGAAGGATCTGACAGGGGAGGGGAGGGGGACAATATGGAAAAAGTGTGCCATAAGATGGGAGTTTGGGGTAGCTGGAAAGCATGGTCAGATAGCCAAAGTGGTTAAGGCCACCGCTTGTAGTCAGCGGGAAATCCACGTTCGAATCCTGGTCTGGCACAAATTTTCACTTGTCGCCATTCAATTATTCGAATATCCTTATGAGGTTGACGTTAGTATTTCTCTTTCATCACGTATACGCGCAGCTGCAGAATTATGACCGTTAAAGTGTCTGTTGTTTCGGAGATGTCCGAAAGAACAGGCACCACACAACTAATAGGCATACGTTATCCTTATTTTAAACTACTGATGTCATTCTGAATTCGCAAAATGCGAATCCTGTTCGTACAATTTACCACATACGTCAAAGCCAGAACAGTGTCCCCCCCTTTACATGAGCAAGCATGTCTGGAAGACTTTGCACTGCGGAGGTACAGAGTCTGTATAAAACAGACATTGCTACCATGAGCAGTGTAAATAAATTCACAAGCATTTTGACACCTCTTCAGGTCCTAGCCGCTCTCGCACTTGGCCGTGCCTTTTCAGCTCTGTTAATGTCATTCTGCTTGGGACAGCAGTACATTTTCAGGCAGACAAACTTTCGAAATTACAGTAGTTACAATTTTCAACAACAGATGGCGCTGCAAGTGATGTGAAAGATATAGAAGACGACGCAGTCTGTGGGTGCGCCATTCTGTACGTCGTCTCTCTGCTGTAAGCGTGTGCTGTTCACAACGTCCAAGTGTGCTGCAGACAACATGGTTTATTCCTTAGAACAGAGGATTTTTCTGGTGTTGGAATTCCACCGCCTAGAACACAGTGTTGTTGCAACAAGACGAAGTTTTCAACGGAGGTTTCATGTAACCAAAGGACCTAAAAGCGATACAATAAAGGATCTGTTAGAAAAAATTTCAACAGACTGGGAACGTGACGGATGAACGTGCTGGAAAGGTAGGGCGACCGCGTATGGCAACCACAGAGGGCAACGCGCAGCTAGTGCAGCATGTGATCCAACAGCTGCGGTCCAAATGACGCCAACGTCCACGTATCGTCTCATGCGCCAGAGTTTACACCTCTATCCATACAAAATTCAAACGCGGCAACCCCTCAGCGCCGCTACCATTGCTGCACGAGAGACATTCGCTAACGATATAGTGCACAGGATTGATGACGGCGATATGCATGTGGGCAGCATTTGGTTTACTGACGAAGCTTATTTTGACCTGGACGGCTTCGTCAATAAACAGAACTGGCCCATATGGGGAACCGAAAAGCCCCATGTGGCAGTCCCATCGTCCCTGCATCCTCAAAAAGTACTGGTCAGGGCCGCCATTTCTTCCAAAGGAATCATTGGCCCATTTTTCAGATCCGAAACGATTACTGCATCACGCTATCTGGACACTCTTCATGAATTTGTGGCGGTACAAACTGCCTTAGACGACACTGCGAACACCTCGTGGTTTATGCAAGATGGTGTCCGGCCACATCGCACGGCCGACGCCTTTAATTTCCTGAATGAATATTTCGATGATCGTGTGATTGCTTTGGGCTATCCGAAACATACAGGAGGCGGCGTGGATTGGCCTCCCTATTCGCCAGACATGAACCCCTGTGACTTCTTTCTGTGGGGACACTTGAAAGACCAGGTGTACCGCCAGAATCCAGAAACAACTGAACAGCTGAAGCAGTACATCTCACCTGCATGTGAAGCCATTCCGCCAGACACGTTGTCAAAGGTTTCGGGTAATTTCATTCAGAGACTACGCCATATTATTGCTACGCATGGTGGATATGTGGAATATATCGTACTATAGAATTTCCCAGACCGCAGCGCCATCTGTTGTTGAAAATTGTAACTACTGTAATTTCGAAAGTTTGTCTGCCTGAAAATATACTGTTGTCCCAAGCATATTGCAACAAACGGTGTATTTCTATCGCTGCTCGTTTAGTTTTTATTGCCGTTTCAAATATACCGGTCATTTTTGAAACACCCTGTATGAATCCTACCTGATAAAGGACCCAGGCACAACAACTATTTTCAAGTGTTGGTCGAAAGAGTGTTTTGTAAGCTACCTCCTTCGCGGTTTGGCTACACTTCCTGCGACTTTTTCAGTGAGTATCAGTCTGGCAACTACCACACCTAGAAATAATTTTGTGTGTTCGTATTATTTTAATTATTCGTGTAGTCCCAGGTACTTAAGGGATATGATTGTATCCAATAACTGTTAACGCATAACCAAACAACAACGGCGATTTATGCCTATTTAAGCGCAGTACGTTACGTTTGTCAATGCTGGCGGTCGACTGGCAATCCCTGCACCAACTGTCGAATCCTCTGCAAATCGTCCTGTATTTCTGTACAGTTCTCCAGCTTTGTGAGGTTTCTGCATACAACAGAATCATCTGCGAATAGGATCATGAAATTTCCGATGTTTTTTACTGGATTTAAATTTATTGTAAACAGTCCCCTTGTTTACGTCCGAATCCACTGACAGAAAAGTGGCACATGTCCTGCAGTCTTTCTCAAACGGTTTTACAGATACTACCCGATAAAAAAATCATTTTTGTATTACTTACAGCTTTATATGT
This sequence comes from Schistocerca americana, assembly GCF_021461395.2. Taxonomy (NCBI): domain Eukaryota; kingdom Metazoa; phylum Arthropoda; class Insecta; order Orthoptera; family Acrididae; genus Schistocerca; species Schistocerca americana. The sequence continues at coordinate 627,262,735 of NC_060122.1, forward strand.
AAGCTTCATAATGACATACTCGTCATGTCGTTCATGCTCTCATGTGCTGTGACATCTGCATTTAAGTAAGAGACTGCGTGACATTGTGATGGAAAATTGGGGGTCACTGTCACTTAACGTTTGGTGTATTTTACATAATATGTTGCTTCATATGAGACTAAGCTAACATACTGAATTTTTCTCGAGATTTGGAGGAGGTCTCTATCTACCACCAATATAGAGAAAACTGATTTTAGGTAGCACACTAGTTTGCGATCGCGGACGCCATCGATAAAGACAGAATGATATATCCACAATAATCCTCATATTTCATAAACGGTTTATGCCTCAGAAACGAGACTTTGGCAAATGACAGTATGCAAAATTGATACATTTTTTCCATGCGGTTATTATGCAAAACTTCCTTTTCGGCCACGTTATTTCACCGACTACAGATTTTTTCGATGAGAGAAAGAATTTCTAAATGCCATCTGTACCTGGTGAAATGAGACTCCCTATGACGTTTTCAGCTACATAAATGAACACTTTACGCGTTTAATTTTGTTCTGAGCGCGTGTCTCTTCATCAGATATTCGCCTTACTTGTCCTCAGATCCTCAATAAAGCTCTGTTTAGGAATCTCTCGCAGTTGCGTCAGCACGAAATTTTTCTGAGATGATGAGTAAACTTCGCAGTGTTTTTGCCAAAAAATTAAATCTTAACATGGCAGCAACAGAAATGTAGTTTTCACGCCCAGCTCGCCACTCTTGACGCTTCTGTGAAAGTTACAAATGGTTAACGAGTCAAGTGGAAACATTTCGCTGCTTCTATTGCATTTCCAACGGAATTCTTTATAGAAACGAACCGAAGCTGAAGTGACAATAAATGTTTTTACATGGTCACCAGGCGAGTGCGGACGTGGAGCGGCTCCACTTAACATTTACAAAAATATATGAGTGTGTGCTTCAGTTTAGAACGGTACTTCCCCTCCAGCATTCAACACTTCCCCTACAGTGCACTAACTGCAACCCCCGCCACAGCCGGTCTCCCCACACTTAACCCACCGACGGATATATGCCGGCCACGTCATTCTGTGCGTACTCTAACTACTACTTTGCGATTCTCAAAGGCAAAAAGAGCGAGCTGGCTTTCAAACGACTGTTGTTAGCGGAGTCCACATTGATTCCTACAGCGGAGGTTTCAACTTTCCAGTTACGTCATAATACATGATCATCAAATATTCTCCTAAAATCTGCTACAAAACCAGCCGGTGTGGCCGAGCGGTTATAGGCGCTACAGTCTGGAATCTCCCGACCGCTACGGTCGCAGGTTCGAGTCCTACCTCGGGCATGGATGTTTGTGATGTCCTTAGGTTAGTTAGGTTTCAGTAGTTCTAAGTTCTAGGGGACTGATGACCTCAGATGTTAAGTCCCATAGTGCTCAGAGCCGTTTGAACCATTTTTTTCTGCTACAAATGGCATCAACGAGATAAACCTAAAGACGTGTGCAGGTGTCAGACAGCGATTCTTGAAATCGACGAAGATTGTATTTTTACCATCACTATCACCTTTCCGATCCTCCAGAAAACTACTGTACACTACTGCTAGAAGAGGAGGAAGTTCTTCCACATACTCTATGTTGAATCGCACAGGTATCCTATCAGGAGCAGATGCCATGGCTCTTCCCCACTGAAAAAATTTTGGAAAAAGGACCGCAGTAGTTTATCCATCTCTCTAGTATCTTCCGTTTGGACGCCAGAGTCGTCACGGTGTGTCTGGGCAGATGGCTGTGATCCTTTCACTGATTTCACGTAAGACCAAAACTTCTTAGGAGTTTGTGTCGCGTTGGTAGAAAGAGTTTTACTCTCTAATTATCTGACCTCTTTAAACATAGCTCCCTGTGCGCTTCATTTGGACTTCATTCGGTTTTTGTTTTAAGTCACAATGGAGCTCTTTTTGTTTCTGTGATAGTTTTCTAACACAGTTTTCGAACCACAGCGGGTCTTTACCGCGCATCACTGTTTTGCTCAGCAGATAACTGTCTAAGGCATATTATATACACTATTCCTGTGTACAAAGTTATAGGAATAAAGCCAACATAATCCTAATAAATAACAAAGGTAGTGCGAAAGATGTAAAGAACTATCGCCCAATCAACCTCCTGTCCACACTGTACAAAGATTTTACTATAATTCTGAATACTAGATTGAGCACTGCACTTCACTCGGTCTAATACATTAAGTAATCTGGGCTTCGTGCAGGATTTCGCACAGTTGATCTATCTTCACACTAAGCGAAACACTTAGTAGAAGAAATGTGACCTTATACAGGGTGACACAGAGATACGGGAACATTTCAACAATCCATTAAAACTAGATGTGAAAAGGAAAGAAATTGCATTCATAGTAATTGAAACCTTACAACTTTGCCATTTACGAAACATTGATGGCATTTATAATTTTTTTAAAAAATTACGTCCTTTAGATGGCGTTCTCCTGTAGAAATACATTCGTAAAATCTGCTGTTAAGATGACTCCTCATAGACCGCTGCAACATCTCAGCTAGGATACTATGAATTGCATCCCGAATTCTCTATTCAACTCATCACGAGTTCTTGATCGAGTCGTGTAGACTTTGCTCTTGAGGTAGCCCAACAAGAAAAAATCACAAACGGATAAACCTGGCGATCTAGGCGGCCAGGGAATATTACCGAACCGAGAGATCACATGGTTGCCACATAATTCTTGCACATATGACACTGACTGCCGTGAAGTGTGTAATGTCGCTCCGTCCTGTTGAAACGAAGCTTCTTGAACGTTTGGAAAGTTGTTCAGTGCAGTTGTAAGGAATGGTCGTAATATCTCTACTTACCGATCGACATTGACAGTTATTGTTTTTCCCTGTTCATTTGCGGAAAAAAACGGTCCGATAATCCCATGTGATGAAATACTACACCATATAGTCACTTTACTAGCATGTTAAGGAACGTCATTAGGATTAGCGTTAGCCAAGTAACGGTAGTTCTGTTTAGTCACATAGCCCCTGAGATGAAAATGCGCCTCGTCTGACATCCACAACTTGCTTAGAAATTGAACTTCGTTGTTTACTTTTGTTATCAGTTGCTGACAGAATCCTAATCGTAACCGGTAGTTGTTGCCCTTTAATTGTTGCAACATCTGTAGTTTGTACTGATGAAATTTCAAATCAACATGAAGAATTCTGCGAACATTCTCCAGGGCCTTCCAGCCAATGCTGCTTGGTTACCAATTGAACGCCGTGGGCTCTCTAAGACAGACTCGCGTACACCATTGCTTTGACATGTCCTACCGCTCCTGCAAGCTACTGTCTGTAGTAAATGGTTTCTTAAATTCGTATGGTCCACGAAATTATTGGCCCCTGCGAGTTATTCCTGGGTATTAATAATTTCTAGCGGAAGGTTTTAACGAACCAGTAGAAATTTGAACGCAATGGATAAAGCATTGTCTTTGAACCACTCATAAGGCACCTACACAGGGCTTAATAGGCAGAAGGTAGCTTTTATTTGCTTTCATGACCAGAATTCGACTGTGGTACTGACTGCTACCTATTCTTTCTGATGGAAGGAGTAAATAATCAGACGAGGGTAGAGAATTATTGATATTTATTCAATACCGATGGTATTTCAACAACTAGTCATGTTTCTCTTGCAATGTACATCATCAAAACCGGTCTCTACTTAACATTGTTCAGTTTCGGAACGTAATTATGGAATGGGGCAGAGGAGCGCAGACCTGGCTTCAATGTAATTTCATACAACCGCACAATTATACCTAAACCCTCGGTTATTACATTCAGCTGCTATTGATTACTCAAGTTCCACTAAGACAATACAAACAAAACTAGGTCAGGGTTGAAGAGTATTTCGCAAATCTTTATCAAATCAGTGGGCATTAAAATCCGATACTTTCCCTAGTGGCACGAGTATTTTACTTAACGCACAACATCGCCAACAAATCAAATCGTTATGGGGGTGAACAAGGAACATCACTTCAATGCTGTTCAACCCATGTGGTCAAGTTTCAGTAGCTAACAGAAACCCACCTCACTATCGTATGATTATACATCTTGTACAATATATTTTCAGACCGAAACTACTATTTACCAATGCCGCGGTTACTCCAACCGATCACGTGGCGCGAAAGCAAGTTCACAAAGAAAATATATGGAAAATAAATGATAATTCCCAAAATATTACTGTAAATGGAAGAGCAGATTAAAATACATTGAATGAGTGAATTTCCATTAAGCACAGAGCAATAACGTGACCGTGAGCTTAAGGCACATGGTGCATTGCCTGAACAAGGCAGTAACGCAAGGTCTACTGAAATTCGAGTAAATTAAGAAAATCAAATACCTTATGGGGTTCAATGGTAATTTCGCACCTGATTTAAACACCTGGACTTCATTACTGAGCAGATTTCTGACAATCTAATATCTATGTTAACAGTACCACAACGAGAGCTGCGTCTCCATGTCTGTCCAGCACCACGACCCAGGAACAAGTGCTCTTCCAACCGAATTCGCCTAACCGTTCCGCTTACAAACATGGTGGGGATGGCGTGCCAACCTTACAGACCCAATATGCGCGCCTACATGTCATCTTTACCCTGACCTGAAAATTTGGTCTCTGCTAAACTTGTTCATGCTTGGGGGGTTGGTACTACCCTACCCCGGAACGACCATTCATGCAGTCTTACAATCTGTGCCTAAAGCTTGCTGTTAGTTCACACACTCACTCATTTACACCGTCCAAGCTGCACAAAGGAAAGGAAAATGGGAAACGTGGTACACAACACAAAAAAATTCAATAAATAACCCTGTTTAGCCCATTCTCTCCTTTTGGACACCAGCTGAGGGATTACCTGCAGGAGAAGAAACTCTTGCTAATAATTTCTGCGTGTTAGCGATTTAATAAAACATTGGAACAGTACAACAAGCTCCGTTTCAATAAATATCAAAAATATTCTTTATTTCTCTATATAGTGCTTTAGATTTGGTGTAACGTTTTGCCAATACTAGATCCCCAACTTTGAATTCCGCGCTTTTTATCTGTTTGTTATGCCATTTCTTTCTTTTTTCATAATAATCTGTCACAGTTCTTCTAACTATTTCCTCTCTTTCAGCTGATGTTATACTTTTACAAGCTGGATTCTTTGATTACGTAACGTGGTTTTTGGTTTAACATGATCTCATAAGGTGGGTATCCTGTTGTAGTATGTTGTAGGCTATTCTTTAACATAAAATTACCAATTTGTGTGATCTTTCTGACAGTACGTTCTACACAACCTACCAATTTCCCTTATGTACCGTCCAGCTGGGTTACATGTAGGTGAATAGGATGATTTTAAGATGTGTCTGATGTTATGTTCTTCTACAAATTCCTTCCAAAATTTGGAAGTAAACTGGTTCCCATTGTCAGATAAAATAGCCTTAGGTGTACCCACTTTAATAAAGTAGCCCTTCATAAATGTGGAAGCTATTTCATTACTAGTACCTTTCTTTAAAGGATAAAATTTCACATATTTAGAAAACAAGTTTACAATGACGAAAATATACTGAAATCGCCCTTTAGCTCTTGAAAGTTGAACATACAAATCTATCCCTACCAACCCCAACTGTTTATCTGGTACCACATTTTGTAAAAATCCCGTGTTGGTTTTGTTAATAAATTTTGCTCTTTGACATCTGTCACAACAGGCGAGTAAGGTCCTAACTCTCCTGGACATATTATGAAAATATATACACTCTTGTGTTTCTTTTAATACATTTCAATGAACCACAGTGTCCGAAGCTTTCATATGTGTACTTAATCAAAGTATTTATGTGAGAAACTTTCCAAGCATCACTATCTGTGTTGTGTCTAAGATATAGAATACCTTTGAAGACCTGATAATACATTTGCACTTTCTCAAGACCTTTCTACCCTAATTAACTTTTAACAAGCTTCCAATAATCATCACTATTTTGATATCTTCTCAATTGCTTACAGATTTTTCTAATTTCACTTTCCTCTTGGACATCTTTAAAATACATTATTTTAAACTTTCCCTCCTGACTATTGTTTCCATTATCGTTACCATTCCCCACTGCCATTTTTGACAAGGCATCAGAGATGACATTTTCCTTACCCTGTATACAATGAGCTGTGTATTTAAATTGCTGTAAGAACATTGACCATCTGGTAACTCTCCCATGATACAATTTACACCCCTGTAACTAAGATAATGCTTTGGATCTGTATAAACTTTGACTTCATGCCCAAATAAATAATTTTTAAGTTCTTGGAATCCCCATACAATTGCTAAAAGTTCCTTTTCAGTAATCATGTAATTTGTCTCATGTTTTTGTAAGGTTCTGCTTGCAAATGCTATAGAATTATGTTCAATTTTCCAGTTAATTTCTTTCTCTTGGAGTAAATGTACCGCCAGTCCATAATCACGACTGTCTGCCATCATACAAAATGGTAAGGATAAATCACGTCTATGGAGGACTTCACTTTCTGCCAATTCTTTCTTAATTCTGTCAAAAGCTATCTGGCATTCATCAGACCAATCCCACACTCCATTTTAAATCTTTTTTATTTCTAGGTTTTGCGGATTTTGCGATGACCTCAATTTTTTCTCCATCAGGCAAAATCCCTTTTTGATTAATGCAGTGGCCAAGAAATTTTATCTCTTTGATAGCAAACTTACATTTTTCTAATTTCAAAGTCATTCCCCCCCTGTCTCATTTTCTCTCCAATTTCCTTTACAATTTTAATATGTTCCTCCCAGGTCTTACTTGATACCAAAATGTCATCCACATAAATAATTATCTTTTCTAAGAGTTCTTTACCCAAAACAAAGTCCAGTCCCCTAATAAATTTTGCCATAGATACATTTAAACCAAATGGTAAAACACAATATTGAAAACATTTCCCATTAAACAAAAATGTAGTGTATATTCTAGAATCTCTTTCTAATTCAATCTGATGAAATCCAGAAGTCAAGTCAAGACTAGTCATATATTTCACATTTTCAAACTTATTCGGTAGTTCATCTATAATTTCAGGGTGATCAGTTCCTCTCCCCAAATATTTATTCAGGTGTCTAGAGTTGAGCAATAAACGAATACCCCAATCTTGTTCCGAAACTACCACTAATGGGTTATTGTATGAACTACAACTTCTTTCTATTATCTTCCACCTTTCCATCTTCTGGAGGTCTCTTTATGCCTCCCTCCTCTTACAGATAGGAATAGTATACAGTTTTATGAAAAAGGGGTTATGAGCTCCCAAATTTAGACTTCATTGATACCCTTTTAATCTCACTTGTTTTACGTGAAATATGTCATTATAAGCCCACAAAAAATTTCAAGTTCTCTCCTATTCTGTACATTAAGGCTTTCAGTTTCAGATACCTTTTTAGCTACTAGTTTACTGTAATAATTAGCACTGCCCTCATCAATATCAAATTCTTCCCATTACTCACAATAAGCATCAACATCAGTCTGTTGCACCTCTCTAATCTGACTACTTAAACCATGATCTTCCATTACAATCCTCATTTCCCCGTGAATTCCACTTTTTGGTTAAACACATGTTATTTTCATTTAAGCTCAGATAAAATTTACTTTAGCCTTAGCAATCTAGTTCAATTCCTAGCATCAAGTTTTCATTCAAATCATCAATTACAAAGCATCCTTGTAGAAATTGTACAGCATTAATCTTAAATTCAAGTAAGACTTGTCTCATAATCAACTTCCTGCTTTTTCCTGTTGCCCCTTTTATCCTTTACACCTACTACTGGAAATTCTGTGAAATTTTTATAATTTTTGATCATATCGCTTATTTTTCTCGCTATTCCTGTAATTGGGCTGCCTGTATCCAGAAGACAGTTTCCTATAGAATCATTAATCTGTACTACAGTATACGGACTTCCAAATTTTTTACCCATTTCATTGACCTCATTTTCAAATAATAATTCTTTTCTAAGTGTAGAAAATTCATCCCTTTATCACAGTCACTAGTTTTTATTGCAGACTCTACATATTTACTAATCATATTACCACCAGGAGACAGTTCCACATTTTTCATAGCAATTTTATCATCTGAGTGAACACTTTGACGAATTGCACTTAAGATCTTACACTTTTGATCACCATACTGACATTTACTACTGTAGTCACTGAATACACTTAGTACTCTATCACTAATTTCATCTTTCTTTCCATTTTCACAAACACATTCAGACCCAGCATCACTGTCATTAACTGGTAACGTTAATCTATCAGGCACAGCTCTACTGGTTTCTAAATCATTACTCAAATACACAACAGGAATTCCAGAAACATTCAACAGCAAATCATCAACTTTAACTTCTACACATACCATACCATCTAATTCTGCAAGTAACATATCATTATCAACACCATCCTCATCATCATGTGAAACATTCTCATCAGAAACACCATCACATTTAATATTATTTTCAACACCAAACTTATTTCTCTCTTCACCCACTTCTGCCACAACCTCAACACTGTGAGTATTCAGTTCTACCACATCTTAATTATCCTGGTCATTATCTACTGTAATTTCATCTGGAATTGCTCTGACATTCTCACTTCCATTGCCTAGCACATGAACATCGGCTTGCACACATACAGCACCAGTGTCAGTATTTTCACTCATGTCACAGTCACTCAACATTCTCACTAAACCATACTCATCAGATGTGTTCTCATCACTATAAACAGCTACTACTGTTAAAGAAATTTGTCAAAGAGTTTTCTTCTAATTCAAATTCAGATTTTTTTACTATTTCGTTCATCTTTGTTTTCAGATAAAAAATTTTCACAAAATTCCCTATCAAATTTCATTCTATTTACTTAAGGTTGTACTCTGGTTACAAAATTGTGGTATTTTATGTTTATTCTGCCCCTTCCCATTCTGAATTCACTCCAATGTGCCTGATTGTAATTCCTTTGTCTATTCCCTGATTTTTCCCCACTGCCTATTTCTTGGTTCGAAATTCCTATTCGTAGGTCTCTGCCTATCATTCCTCTCCCCATTTCTTCTGTCATCATTTCTAAACTTGCTATTGAAATGTTAATTGAAAGCTCTGTTATTGTTACTCCCACCATCATCAGGTCTGTCATTACATCTGTCATTTCTTTCCCATGTTAAATCTTATTTATTTATATATCTAGAGAATTGTTCAATTGTATCATCAGGTCCATAGACGAGACTCCATTGAACCCTACTCGGTAACCTACATTTTAGTTAGTTTTGTTGTTTATAAATATGTAATAAAGTGCTTTACTGTTGTACATAAAAAGTTTTCATAAGTCCTCTAACTGGTTTGAAATGTGGTCCATCAAAAATTCTGACTTAATTCTAGCTAGTTTAGTTTCTGACCAGCATTTCTTCATGAAAGCTCATTCTATCTCATTAAACGACATTTCAGGTTTGATTGCTTGATTTGACCATGAAAAAGCCTCCCCATATAAGAACTTTTAACAAAATTTAATTTTCAAATCATCACTCATTTTATCAGACACATTGTCTTTCATCTGGAACATGAAATCAACTGGATGTATATTGCCTTCCCCTGAAAATGTTTTGTGTTTACATTCCTCCAAAATTGACTGTAATTACCGACAGATATCACAGCAACAGAATCTTCGATTTCTTGAAATTTAGATTTGAGGTTCTAAATTTCGCCTAAACAAGTGCCGACATCTGCTTTTAACTCTGCGAAATTCTGATTTTTAATTTTAGTGAAATTTTGTATGCTTTGATCTGTTTCTGTGAATTTCTTTACGAAATCTTTGTTGAGTTTTTTCAATTGTAACACTTCTACAGTAGCAACTTTTTCGAATTTTCCCACAGAACCTAGCCTCTCTTCGAATTTTCTGTTTTCCTGTTTCAAGATAGTCGACACATTTCTGGAATTTTCGTCTACTTTTTCCCATCATTTTCCTAAACTCTCTTTTGTTCTGCAAATTTGGCTTCCTTGTTTGTCCAATTTTTTATAAATCCAAGCAAGCTTTTGATCAAGAGTGATTCTCTACACCAGAATTGACCGTTTTTGTTCTTCCTTTAGCTGAACTAACTTATTCAAGGTCGATACATTAGGTTCAAATCCACAAAAGGGTGAATACACACTACTGTGGCCGCTACCCTCTCCGATTTCATTGTCTCAGTTAGCTACATTATTAGCAGTAATATCGACACCATTTTCCAAGTTTCCATTAACCTTCCCATTATCATTAACTTCGCTATTGTTACTAGTTTCTCAATTATCCTCCATAATTACAAAGAAGACAAGAAACAGTTTCCACAAGTAAAATTCAAGTAAATTTAGTTGTTACAAACAGTTGGTTCTTCAAGTTGCGTTTTCACATAAGTATACTTTGTAGAGTTACGTTCTTCTTTGTCCTGTAGTCATAAAAATTGAGTATTATTTCAACAAGCAGGTTAACTCTGAAACAAAATACAAGATTAGTTTACAGATTAACACTGTATGCCAGCTCCTCCACCAGTTATAAAATTTCTCCAGCTATTAGTAATAATGTGGTTGTTTTACTCATCCTACCTGGCAATCTGTCACAGCGTAAATCCTGAAACAGTAACTGTAAAAAAAACTAAAAAGTAATTTTTTAATTAATTAAACCTGTGTTTTGTTTCCACTGAAACTTTATTATAATATCAAATTAATTAAAAGCATCTTGACAGATCTGAAACAAGTTGTCATATACTTACAATAATAAAATAGATTATGCACAACAAGCTACATGCTCTCTGTCCAAAATCACACAATGTACTGACTCCCCCATGCCAATATGGCTACCCCTAGATATATGTTCTAAACTATCCCAAACAATCCTCGGCATTATTTAAGATGAACATCTGATTAATTAACAATTAAAATTTATACAAAACAACTGAAAAGACATAGATAAACATATGCTGCTCAGTACAGTATGTACACTATGATATTAGTACTTATCTGTCATTTCTTTTGAGAATAATGTCTCAAATAAGAAATTTTATTAATAAATTAATATTTTTCATTAATTACTAGAGACTCCTGTTTTGGGAATTATTCCCTTCAATTACAGAGCTTCTACACTTAGAACTGAAATACATTAAACAGTTAGTTTTTCAGTTATAAGTTTTTCTAGGCAAGCTACATATTTTGTTTACATGTTCGATGGTGAATTAGAGTGGGAAATGTTCGTTTTAAATGTTCTTAATGGGCTGTTACATTTCAGGACAAAAGAAAAAATGTGGAATGTGCAATAGTAAATTTACATACATCTGATTGTACTGGCATGCACTGAATTTGTTACCACAAAAGAAATAACTCAAAGATTGTTTTTGATTCATTCCGTAGCAATATACCAAATAATTAATTAACTGTCTGGAAGAAGGTAATTATACAAATACTACAATTTCGACAGAACACAAAATTTTGATGAAATCATTTAAGGTCATTTGTGTGTGTTGATATTAAAGCTCTTGTCAGACGATTAGAAGTTCAGTAAAAGTTTAAAACTAATAAATACACATATTTAAAAATAAAATAATAGAATACAGTATTCAAAAATAAAATCTGAAGACTCAGAAAATGTTAAACCATAATAAAACAAATTCAAAGAATGGAGAAGACTAGTAGATATAAAAGATTATTGCAAGTGATTATGATGTTCTTACTAAATAATTCTTATAAAATGAATTAAACAATTATGCTACCAAGGATGAATACACAAGTACTGTAACACAATTCAATAATTATGTCACTACAGCACAGATCAATGAAAAAATTAATCACATCTTAAAAGCAAGGTAAAGAATTGCTTCAGAAAAAGGAAGTCGAAAATGCTTTTGCAGATTATTTGTCAAAGACCAATCATAGTTCACAAATAAACCAATTAAGTTCTCTTGAAAACAGAGTGTGTGGCAACATAAAGAGCAATATGGTTTTCTTACTTTTGGTTATTAAAATATAGATTTGAGTGTGATATAAAATTTAAGAGAATTTTTGTTTTAGGAGCCAAGGTAAATGGTGACCTGTCACCGATTGATTTTAAAATAGTGATAATAATATATGATCTCTATGAACTTCGAATATGATATACAACTCAAAAATAATCCATGATTTAAAATGAAAGGGATAGATAAAATGTTCATATCTTTAAACGCATCTGTTAAACTGTACCTGTGTCAGGTGAGTTACTCATGTTTGGTGAATTGTCTTTATATCAAATGATGATGAATGACTGGAATAATAATCAATAAATTTTAATCTGTATAAATAGTCATACCTGATGCTTGAACTGTGGAAAATCCGCACAGAGTAACAACAGAAACTGGAAGACAGAGAATTGAAGGTCTTTGCACAAAGTGCTACACTAAAATGAATAAATTTGTTAAAAAATTGTAGGCCATTTCCTGCAGTCTAACTTTCGAGACGAAATTATTAATGAATTGTGTAACTCAATGAGAAAAAAAAATTAAGAGAAGAAATGTTTGTCACTTTTGGTATAGATGATTTATGACAAGCCGATCTACACTCATGCTCATAAATTAAGGATAATGCTGATACATTGTGAAATAACACTCTGGTGGGTGGTTTGCAGGTTTAAATCACCCTGGGGTATGACCATGCAGTGCATTTCACCTGCAGTCGTCGCACATTGTCGCTGGCAGCAGTCCACATACACGGAGGTTTGTTGGTGCATGTCAGAGTTCGGTGCAGTGAGCAGGTGTGCAGACGTTTTCAGACGTGCTAATGGTGACTGTGTGTTGAAGATGGCTCAAAGAACACATATTGATGACTTAATGAGGGGTAGAATGCTAGGGCGACTGGAGGCTGATCAAAAACAGTAGGTCATAGCACGGGCCCTCTGTGTGTCACAAAGTGTGATCCCAATGTTATGGTAACGATTCCAGCAGACAGGAAACGTTTGCAGGCGCTACAGTACGGAATGTCCACAGTGTACACCACAAGAAGACTGATATATCACCATCATTGCCCGCACACGGCCATGGAGTGATGCAGGTAGCATTGCTCAGGACCTAACCACAGCCATTGGAACAGTTGTCTCCAGACACACAGTCTACAGACGACTGAACAGACACGATTTATTCTCCTGGAGACCGGCAAGGTGCATCCCACTGACCCCTGTTATAGGAGAGCTCGTAAGGCCTGTTGTCAAGAACACATTGCTTGGTGGTTATAACAGTGGTCCCAGGTTATGTAGAAAGACGAGTCTAGGTATAATCTGAACAGTGATTCTCGACAGGTTATCATCTGGCATGAACCAGTAACTAGATACCAATCCCTTAATGTTCTTGAATGGGATTCGTATGGAGCTCTTGGACTGATGATGTTGGGTAGGATTATGATTGGTGCACATACACCCCTGCGTGTCTTTGACACAGGAACTGTAACAGGTCAGATGTATTGGGACGTCATTTTAGACCAGTATGTCAGCCTTTACCGTGGCGCAGTGGGTCCCACCTTCCTCCTAATGTACGATAACGCACGCCCTCACAGAGCTGCCATAGTCAAGGAGTACCTTGAAACAGAAAATATTAGGCAAATGGAGTGGCCTCCCTGTTCTCCACACCTAAACCCCATCAGGGATGCTCTCGGTCGACGTATTGCTGCACGTCTTCAAACCCCTACGACACTTCAGGAACTCTGACAGGCACTGGTGCAAGAATGGGAGGCTATACCCCAACAGCTGCTCAACCAATTGATCCAAAATATGCTAACCCATTGTCTTGCCTTGAAACGTCCCCTTAGAACAATTATTCAGGACTGTGCTTAAACTGACACACAATATTTTCTTAGTGCAACGCAATCTGACTTTCAAAATTCCCTACAAAAGAATGGCCCTGACTAACATTAAACTATACCTTTCACAAATCACTTACCTCACAAAAATCTTCGCTGCTCAAGCTACTGCAATACAGCGAGCGCCACTACTGCCAGCTAAATAAAAGATTCAAACTATGGAAGGCACTAACTACTGATAGGGATAGTTAGCAAATGAAAGATATTAATAGAGAACAAACAATGTATTTACCTTGATATCATCATATATAAATATAGCAGTTCATGACAAATTTCAAAACTCCGCCATCTCTCTCTCCACATCCACCACTGCTGGCGGCTCACCTCCAACTGCGCAACGCTACGCGCTGTTCACATCCAGCTGCCGCTGCCCAACACTACAATGGCAGACAACAATGTAAACTAGCCACAGACTGCACACAGCACAGCCAGTGATTTTCATATTGAGCGCTACGTAACGTTGCCAATAAGAAAACATAAACAGCCTACTTACATAGCCCCCATGCTCCCCACAAAAAATTTTACAAATTGGTTTGGGCAGTGCCCAATACAGATTTGAAAAAATTTTTCATAATTACAATAACAAAGATATCAAATGCACACACTTATTGATACAACGTTGGTCAAAAGCTCAAATTTTCTCACAGTCCATAAAGACAGTCCTAATCGTACATAACAGTAGAATAGCAGTGTTTTTCTCAAAGTCTGAGCAGTAAAAGAAAATGCACACGGAAGTAGTGGATTTCCATGCAGTCTTGAAGAAGTAGCGTTGTCCTTCCAACGGAAAGACAGTGCTGACTCTTGACATGCTGACAGATAATGGGCCACAACAGAGCAAACCCACAGCAGAGTCAGTCGTAGTTTGGAAGAATATTGGTAGGTAGGTCATCACAGAGCAGACCCTCTGTAGTCCTGGCAGAGAGTATGGTATTGGTGGGCCACCAGAGGTGCAGACCCACTGTAGTCCTTGTAGAGATAATGGTATTGGTGGGTCATCAAAGATGCAGACCCACTGTAGTCCTTGTAGAAATAATGGCGTTGGTGGGTCATCATAGTGCAGACCCACTGTAGTCCTTGTAGAGATAGCCAGCAGCCATCTGTTGTGACTGTGCAGGTGCACAATCACCATTGCAGAGTCTCGCGGATAATATAGCAAGTCCATAAACCACCACTTGTGCACTCACAAA
This sequence comes from Schistocerca americana, assembly GCF_021461395.2. Taxonomy (NCBI): domain Eukaryota; kingdom Metazoa; phylum Arthropoda; class Insecta; order Orthoptera; family Acrididae; genus Schistocerca; species Schistocerca americana. Next base: position 627,277,785 of record NC_060122.1, read on the forward strand.
GTTTTCGGAACTGTCCTTAGAAGCAGCAATGCTGTTATCCAGTCCCTTTCTGAATTAGTAACATACGTGCAAACACTAACAGTCCCAACTTCTCACATATTGTCCATATACTATGACCAACAGAAACGTGTGCAGTGAAATGGAACTTACAAGTTAATAATATGATGAACTGGTGTCAATTACAATTTTATAACATAAGAATACAATTACAAAATACATCATTAAAGAACATAACAATTCAGATAACATTTGTAGTAACAAACTTTACAAAAGAATCGAAATAACATATGCATCAGTGTTACAGGAATTATGACATAAGTGAATATATAAAATAATGAGAATAGTTTTCGAAACATTAATTTCACACATGAGCATTAAATCAGGACAGAATAAATAATGTCTAAACATCTTTACAAAGAAAATAACATAGTATTTGAAAAATTCTACAACATAAATCTTATTAGCTAAACACATAAAGACAGGAAAAAGACAAATACACAAGGGTACATATACACATACCAGAATAACACAGGAGAAAAGGACAGGGTTTGTTTTCAGTGTAACATTTGGTACTGCAGTATTTTGCGAACAAAACCTTTTTTGTTCTTGGAGATCTCCCTTCGTTCATCATTATTCCCAAAAAGTCCTATCTGTACCTCTTTTCTGTATTCTAACCATATTTCTTTCAAAATAATTATGGCTCATTGTACAATACTCATTTAGGCCCAAATCGTTTTCATATAACTTTCAAAGCATTATTTCCCTATTCTCCATAGTTAGGTTCTTATATAGTCTACCCCCTCATAAGCTAACTTAAATCTACTGAGCTCAGATATTAAACTAAGGGACGAGGCAATGCAGCAGCACAGAACAATTAACACAAACAGCAATGACAAAAAAATGGAAAGTTGCAAAGCAAGCTACAGTAAATCTAAATTACCAAGCAATGCAACATTACAACTAATATGAGCCAATGTGCAGCAACAATAAAAATAAATGAGTAGTAAAATTGGCTTAGCAGAGTAACACAAAGTAAAATTCAGTAACACTACGCCTGGCAAACAGCAGTAACTTATACCTAAACATGACATAGCTCAAGCAGAAAAAATATTACAGTAAAAACAACAATGCAGATAAGGGAAATGTATATTCACATCTTAATATCTATGTAATTAAAGTGGTGCACCACAACAACTGATTGTAAAAAGAAATATTACCATGTACTTGAAAAGAATATTATGTGTTACTGTTACTAGTTCCTTCTTATTGTTCTTTCCTTTCCAAGTGCTCCTTTTTTAAAGAATGTGGATTATAAAATAATTATTTAATAGATCTGTTGACAGAAAGTGTTCACATTAGCAAATGCATTTCATTTTATAAAAGCAATGCTGCAACACAGCTGGAAACCAGATATCAAATGAAATAAGCAACTATGAAAAGCAAAGCATAAAAATATCATTCAATAGTCATGTGACATTTCATAAGTTAGTAGAAACTCTCTCAACTCTCGTAGAAAGAAGCTTGTCATAATCAGATGTGCAGACGTAAAAATATTTCTCGTCATTTCATTAGGCATTTCAGTAAATATCATAAATTACGAGCTCCACAGTATGCTTTCAACAAGGAAATGTCAATAGCAAGGTTAATGGAAGTAATGAGGGTGTCGCATTTGCAATATTTTCTCTAAAGGAATGTCAATGGCGAGGATAAAGGCCTGCCTTTTTTTTCTACCTGTGCTTCCGGAAAGGCAAACCCTAATGGCTTGTTCTCCAGGTGTCTGACACAGCTGTGTGCCCACGACGCATTACGTGCAGGTGGTCACTTAACTTTCTTACGGAAATATTTACGACAGCAGTTTCCGCTACAGTGACAGTCTCACATAAAAATATTTCACAGGTCAAGAATTAGCGTTGCAAATCTGTAGAAACAAAATCCTATAAATATAAGTGTCCAAAAAAATTTTCGCTGGCATTGTGATACAGTCACGCATTTACACACACATTTCATAACTCTTAAAGTACGATTCTCGGTTTCCAACATCCTTTTTCACAAGTCAGCGTCCCTAACCACTATTCATTACTCCTTACCTTATTCGTCGACACTTCTTCAATATTGCATCATAACAGATAAGTATCATAACCAAATAACTCATATAGCATCAGCCTATTAATCATAGACATACCTCAGCAGCATAATACACATCGTCGTCGTAAAAATAACATCATAACACCTCAGTCAAATCTCAAAATCGTCGTAGCTTCCTCCAATAATTAAAAAAATTCTCTGCTCATGTCAAAAGTGTCATCTGCCTCAAACGTACTTTAAAAATCATGAATCCATACCAAATACATCATTCAAAGCTCTCATAGTATCACAATGGTTCCGAAAAAAATATGAAGAGTTCACACAGTACAGACAAAATACAATTTCGTAGGTGTGAAGTTGTCCAACGGTGTAATTAGGTAAACATGTGTCACTGACGTAGTAAAAAACATGTTTATCTCTCAGTTAAATGATCAGATAGCTGTGTAATTTGTGTGTTAGAGAAATATGGTACCGATGTGTAAAGTTGTATAAGCAAATACCATATTAGCTAGGGTTCCTTGTGGTTGCCACATACATGGTACACAAAGTAAGCATGTACCCCCCTGAGGATTAATGTAATTATACCCTCAGGTGTTACAGATTACACCAATGGAATGAAATATATCACGGAAAACTTTCTTTGTAATTAAAAAATCTTTAAAAATAAATGTTTTAAGTATAAAATTGATCACTCAAATACGTGTACTGTAGCGCTAAATGTGCGTCTTGCTGTAAGATAATTCTGTGGAAGTGTCGTAGTTATCGTCCTCCGAAAGCTAAGTTCTGCTGAAGTCAATGTACTTACCACATGATAAACAAAAGTGAAATGCTTTGCGTATAGATATCGTAGTTATTATGCTTATTGGCGTGATGAAGAAAGTACTGTACAGTAACGTATTGCTGTGCCACGAAAAAGGCTGTCTCATTGTTGCTATACCACAAAAGTTACTACTAGAACATGTTTTTCTTTCCAGAATAAAACAGAAAACTGTGCAGATATAAAACAGATACACCGCAAATGCCACATTGTAAATTGTCACTCATTAGTAGCGTCGTGATAAAACCATGTAGTTGTCACATAAACTAACCACTGTGTCGTCTGGTATCTCACAGAAAGTACTTTAAACCCAGAATGTATTTTCAAGTAAACCAAAATGTTGCATTAAAATCTCCTTAGCAGTACCAGTATAGGTTCCAAGTATGTAAGCCTGATAGTCTTTACGTAAACGTGCAACTAACAAGCAAGAATGTACAAATACAACACTGTGTCGTCTGTTCACTATAACAATGCATTCGTCATTTCTGTTTAAATAAGTTCTCTTGGTTCTTGATTGGATATTTAACTTCAAACATTGTTGTATGTTAACAGATTCTAAGTCTGACAACGCTTACTAGCAATGTAAAGTGAAAAGTTATATGGCAAAGACAAAGTTAGAAAGCAGATTATCTTTCAATAAACGGTTTTACATGTGAAATGTGGTGTAAACCTTTACTCTTCCTAGTACACAGAGTTTCAATTTCAACGCAATTATCATGTGGTATACGTCGGATTCTGTAAGGTCCATTGTAAACTAGAAAGAATTTGTGACTCAAGTGTTTCTTCTTATGTGACAATGAATGAGCTTTAATGAGAACTTTCTGACCAATATACAATTTCTTTGCATTTGATTTACCGTGTAGTTTTCTCCTTTTGTCTGCTGCAGATTTTATATTTTTAAGAGCCAAATCAATTATGTCTTTGTGTCGAAGTTTACGTGTATTCGGGAAAGGTACAAGCTCTCTGATTCTGTTCGGTGGTTCTTCATTCTTCAGTACAAGAGTAGGTGGTAAAGCAGTGGAGTCGTGAGGCATTTCATTCAGCACGTTTTGAAATAAGTGTAAATATCTGTCCCAATGCTGATGCTTCCTGTGACAATAAAGTCTGCAAAGCTTATTGATTTCTTTCATAATCCGTTCAGACGGGTTACAATGTGGTGAGTACAATGAAATAAAAACAGGTTTTATTTTATGATTCCAAAGCATGCGTGACCAAACAGCAGATCTGAATTGCGGTCCGTTATCTGAAATGACTTTGCTAACGTGTCCAACTTCACGTAAGAAATTTTTAACAAAGGCGTTGGATACAGATCGTCCAGTGGCTTTGACAAAAGAATTCTAGGTTGGTTTGTTGGCGTACATCTACACTTTTTCCAAAGATTGCACCTTGTAATTTAATCTTACGTAACGGAAGTGTGGGGCAATCGTTCGATTTGTTGCATTTGCTAAAGGCTGTTTCACTGATTACTGAAATGGGACTGCCAGAGTCAAGTACTGCCGTAAATTTTACGTCATTTACTGTAATGCAAATCACAGGATATGCAACGTTGTTATGTTTTACGTCGTGTTCTTGGAGTAAGATGTCCCTAATATCTTCCATTTTTACGTAATTACTAGCTACGGCAGCTGCGTCGTTAGTGTCATAAGAACGTTTTGTGGCTGCCAGCAGTGTGAGTCATTGCCTATTGTCTCTTTGTTGGCGCGCGTCGTTATTGGGATTTGGAGACCTAACTTCTACAAATTCACTGTGACGAGAGGGCCCTGCCCTGTTTAAGTCCCGCCAGTTCTGATGCAATTCTGGTCTGTCGTTACGATCACATCGTCTGTCGTCATGTCGGTAGTTCCTGTAGTTTCTTTCTTGTCGGTTAAGTGGTGGAGAATTTCTCCCTGAATCGTAACTGCGCGCTGGACCGTTGCGTCTAAAGTTATTCTGTCTCCCGTAATAATAATTATTTTGGTTCCCATATTGTCTGTTTCTCTGATTGTCTCTGTGATAGTCACTACCGCGGAGAGGTGATCTTTCCCTGTAATTATTACTACTCTGCCAACGGTTGTCGTACGGGTGGTGTCTATTTTGGTCACGATATGTGTTGTGAGAATAGCTTTGTCGTGTCCAGTTATTATTTCTTTCATCGCGGAATTGCGACGGATGTGATCTGTAATTGTTGTGCTCCTGCGTTCCGCGATTGTCTGTGTCAATTTCCAGTTCTTGTAACAGTCCCTGAAATGCTTCAATGTCGTCTTTGCAACGTCCTGCCAAAATAATATGTCGTTAATGTTCAGGCAGTTTGATTAAGCAAATGCGGATGAGTTCTGAGGGGCTGTATGGGTTTGAAAGATACTGATTCTTATGCAACATGTCTTCAAAATATTTCACAAGACTGGAAAATTCAGATTGTTCGAAACGTTTCATCATTATGATGCTATGTTTTACTCGATCTTGTGTGGCTTGAGACCAATATGCTGAGAGGAAGGCATGGTAAAACTCTCCTTCACTGTGGCAATCGTGAATTACCGATCGCATTCTTACAGCTGGTTCATTCTCCAAGTAGCCACACATAAATTCTAATCTGTGTTCTAACGACCAGTTGGGAGGAAAACAATGAGAGATTTGATGGAGCCATGCTTGTGGATGAATGTCGTTGCCAGAATTCTTAAATGTTTTGAATATACGTGTAGTAATGAACAGCTTACAGTCAAAATCATCATGTCGGCGAGTCGCATATCGGTCATTGTTAGGTCGCGTCGGCCGTTCCATCTCGAAATTCGGTGCACATTGCCAGTTTCTTTCATAACTTCCGAAATGCCCTGTGTTATTATTTTGCGTCTTTTCCGTATTTCTAAGTCCCTCTTCCCGTGTTGGGGCGCGAGTGTGCTCTGAAGTACGTAATTCTTGTATTACCTGTGTCAGCTGATCTTGTACTTCCCGGATTTCTCTTTGGTGTTGCGTATTAATTTGATTCTGATTTTGTTTGAATTTCCTAATTTGTTCATACTCTTCTGTGTCTGTGAAGGCTACAGGTGTTGTGTCATTCAGATCATCATCTACCTTTGTAGATAAGTTAGTGAACTGATCTGAAAGTTCGGCTACTTTATCCGATAGTGTACTTATTTCCTCAGTGTGTTTTTCTGAACCAAGTTTTAGAGTATCTACTGTGTCCTTTAAGTTTTCCTGAGTTTTTGCAAGTTGCGTAACCGAATCGGTAGATGCAACTGAGTCAAATTTAGCTTGCAAGGTCTCATGATTTTCATGAACAATAGTTTACAGTTCTTTTATGGCTGCTTCGTGATTCTGTAATGCATTTTCATGCCGCGAAAAAATAGGTTGAAAATGCTCACAAATTTGAGTTTTTACGTCATTACAGACTTTTTGACATTTCGATTCAATGTTATGTAACTCAGTAGTTAAATCTTCACATGTTTGTTCAAGAGTTTGTTCCAATGAGTCTAACTTTTTAAGATTTTGTTCCACTGTGTCTAACTTTTGCTATGTTTGTCTCTGATTTTGTTCCATTGTGTCTAACTTTTTGAGATTTTGTTCCATTGTGTCTAACTGTTGCTGTGTTTGTCTCTGGTGTTGTTCCATTGTGTCTAACTTTTCAAGCTTTTGTCCCAGTTGTTGCATTAATTGTAATAACAACGCACTGGTGTCTGAAACATGTTCCTCAGTGCTTTTCGGCAGTGAAGTTGCACCGGCAACATTCACATTTTGAAAAGCGGAAAATGTGTCTTGACTCATTTGAGAAAACGGTGAGAACCCAAAACCTGAGTCTGCAGTATTTGCAATATTGTGTTCTGTCATTCCCGATTCCTGAGGCGAGCTGTTGCCGACCAATCGATCGATAACGCTTCCCTGTTCACTACCTGTTTCACTGTCTACACCATTGTTTGCCGCCCGCTCCATTTCCCTATGCGCAATTACCAAATTACTACTTTGAACATTCGTTAATTCATTACTCTGCGGCGCTAACACACTGCCTTCGTCTTCACTGTCATTTCTCAGTTTACTTTGGAGCCTAGTATTACGTTTTTCACACGCCATAATTGTCACAATATTTCACACGACAACACAGAAAACCACAATTTGAAGATCAAAAATAAGAGAACACATTAACATAGCACTGAAAATAATATCTAGTTAATTGCAAGCGCAGCTGCGAAATACTTGGTGCAAATCTACATGCATGCCACAACTGTTTTACTGTACAACAATGAAAGACTGCAACTACAAAGGAAATTCTCTCTATAATTACGCGCTAGCAATGAGTAGAATCTACACTAATTACACAAACTACAAGAAAAAAATCAGAAGATTCCAGTGAGGTATCCTCGGCTAAGGGTCGACATATGAAACGTCCCCTTTGAACAATTCTTACACGACTGTCATTAAACTGACACACAATATTTTGTTAGCGCAACGCAATCTGACTTTCAAAATTCCCTACAAAAGAATGGCCCTGACTAACATTAAACTATACCTTTCACAAATCACTTACCTCACAAAAATCTTTGCTGCTCAAGCTACTGCAATACAGCGAGCGCCACTACTGCCAGCTAAATAAAAGATTCAAACTATGGAAGGCACTAACTACTGATAGGGATAGTTAGCAAATGAAAGATATTAATAGAGAACAAACAATGTATTTACCTTGATATCATCACATATAAATATAGCAGTTCATGACAAATTTCAAAACTCCGCCATCTCTCTCTCCACATCCACCACTGCTGGCGGCTCACCTCCAACTGCGCAACGCTACGCGCTGTTCACATCCAGCTGCCGCTGCCCAACACTACAATGGCAGACAACAATGTAAACTAGCCACAGACTGCACACAGCACAGCCAGTGATTTTCATATTGAGCGCTACGTAACGTTGCCAATAAGAAAACATAAATAGCCTACTTACAGCCTGTGTATGTGTACATGGTGATCATATTCCATATTGATGTTAGGGTACATGCACAGGAAACTGTCGTTTTGTAGCACATGTGTTTCGAGACGGTTTTCTCCACCAATCGCCAGTACTGTGGACTGACAGATCTGTGTCGTGTGTGTTCCCTATGTGCCTATGCTATTATCGCCAGTTTTGTGCAGTGCCACGTTGTATGGCACCACATTCTGCAATTATCCTTAATTCATGAGCATAAGTGTAGCATTAATGGACTCAGGCAACTTTGAAGGAATAAATAAAGGCAGTAAATATTTCCTACCTCATATTGACTTTCTTTTTTAAAATTTGGCTATTCCAGTCAAGGACAAATTGAGTAGACAGAGAACACTAAGAAATATAAAGACAGATAACAGTGAAGAATTCTAAAATAAAGAATTTTGAGAACTTACATAAAAATAATATTAATCATATTTCCACTTGTAATGAATTAAAAGGAGACATTGTTGAAAAATGTAAGAGAACACTATAGCAAAATATGTGGTACAATGTTGTTCTTCAGGGCAAAGGTGTGACTTAGTTAAAAAAACTGAATGATGAATACAATAATACAAAATATTCAACAATAAATATGGAACCAACAGAAGTTAATGACTAAAACATATGTCAATTGTAGTACTTAACGATAAACCCAAATTTGAAACAGGAGATAATGTTAGAATTAATATTTTTAAGGAATTTTTGGTAAAGGTTATACTGCTAATTGGTAGAGACAAATTTTCAAAATTGAAAATATCCTTCTTTCTAATTCAATCACATGAGAGATGAAGACATTGGATGGAACACCAGTGAAAGGAAATTATAATGAAGAAGAGCTATAAAAAGTCAATTATCCACATGTAAATCATGTTGAAAAAGTTTTGAATGGAAAAGTGGTAACGTATGTAATAAATGGTGGAGGTTTGATGATTCACATAATAGTTGCTTTAAAAAAATTCATGTTATTTTATAAAAGATATCTTGCACATTGTAAAAATTGTTGCTCAACATATACAGTAATTGCCAAAAAGTAATTTCTTAGAGAAAATAGACCTGGTGTGTTGCTGCACGTCTGAAAGTTTACAAATCTTTAAGACTTTAGTATTTTCTGTCTGTATTTTATCCTGACAATGAAGATATATTTTCATTCATAATGAGTAAATTGATGAAAATTTGTATTGTTTATTTAATGTAAACTGAGGATATTTTATCTATATATTTAGTGTATGGCTCATAACATCACAGTAAAAATTACAGAAACAACACAATTTAAAAAAAAGAGTCACATATGTAAAAACAGAGCAATAAATAAGTTTGTATATAAGGACACCACCAATTGTAAATTTACACTCACAGAAGAGCACTCACAAACAAATGTCCAGCTTAGATAATATATAGTCGATTGCCTCTTGGGTCGCCATTAGGAAGTTTCGTGGGTCACCCTCATATGCCCTTAGTTAGCATTCCTCCACAATGTGTTTGACCACCTGTCTCTCAGCGCCATAGTCGTAAGTGTCTGAAGAAAGTTTACCCCATGTGTGTAAGGAGTCAGTGCATCTCCCTCATTTGGTTCTGATACAATTAAGAGCTGACCAAACTTTGTGAGGCAATCAAATCTTTTTGGTTTACTAAAGATGCAAGGCATATTGAGGATAAATATATTTGTTTAAGAATACTTTCAAAAACAGACAACCAGAAATTTAATATTTTATATGAGTTAACTGCTCTTAAAGTATTTACTCACTCACTTATATCATCATTTTCTTATTTTCTAGAATTGTATGTAACTTTGATTCAAAAAGATCTTCTAGTGCTTTTCTACACACATAGAGATTTTTTGCATTTTATTTGTAGATTTCACAAATATGAAGAGCTAGTTCCTCTCTAGGCAGATCAACTAGCACAATTTTACTACCTAGAAGAATATATTGTCCACTGTAGGCTGTAATGTGCTTTATTACAACCATGTTATTAGCTAATATCGGCAGTGAGCCATGATCAAGTACCTGAAATAAACCAGTTTGGAGGAGTGTAACATGTCTGTATAGTACCATTACTTACACTTCAAATGTCATGTATTACATACTGTGCTCATCACATTCTTTTACGTCATATACATAAAACCACATGTCGTGTTCCACCATAGCAAACTTCAAGTCCTGTTCTGATGTTGTCAGAGATGCCCTTACTCCAAAACATTGTAAACCTGTCGATAACTCTGTGCAATTAGATTGCATTTAGTGCTGGCAGGCGAGGCGTAGTGCAAGAATTGTGTTCAATTAACCAGTGGCCAAAGGTCACTTAATTGTATATATATTCTTTACAGTCGATTAAGGTCATCTATGAAAGTATAGGTATCATAAAATATTGTCAGATAAGAAAATAGTTTGTTATTGGCTTCCAGGCTTAATGATAATATTGTAATATAGTAATCAGCAACTTAAGTTACATATAAAAATCCAGTTACCAGCTTATTGATGTATTGTAAAAATTTCAAAAAGTATTAAGTTTGTATTATCTGTGATAGATTGGTAACACCAAATGACAATTTATGACAAGTGGATCTGTGACTCTAGGTCTGCTTGTATTACACCAAGATGGATAGGAAGAGATAGTAAGAACTATTAAATATATTGGTCTATGAGTAAATTTAAAAGTCATTACAACAATACTGCACAGAGAAAACTGAGGAAACCTCATTCTCAAACGAATGTATAAGTATCTGTTATTAAGCAAAAATCATAACACAAGCCATGTTATGCAAAGAAAAATGTATGTAACCAAGTGGTAATGTCAGTAAAGTACAGGTAAAAATATGAGGGCTGGATCTTTAATAGTGGCAACTATTTATTTACAGCTTGTACAAAACAGAAACATGTTTCAAAGTTCTACTCACTGTCAAAGTAGTCACCAGCATTGTGCATAACCCATTGCCAGCGATGTGGAAGTCGTAGGATACTCTTAGCAGTGCCAGTTGTGTTGACAGTTCGAGTGGGGCGGTCTATTGCCCGACGAATTTGTAGCAGTTCTGAAGCAAATGCCGTGAAGTGTTTCCTGTCCTGCAAAATGATAGTCAGGTCCTGTAGAAAGCCTGGTTGTAAGTTGTGTTCCAAAAACACAGAAGTAATTACTCCTCCTGCAGGACGTGACCATCATTTTGTAGGACAATGCTCAACCACGTACAGTGCAAGCTGTTACTGATTAGTTTGACAGACAGGGCTGCTAAATGCTATACCACCTACTGCACACCCCTCACATTAGCCCTCTTGAGTTCAAGTCTATTTCTAAACTGAAGGAAACACTTCACAGCTTTCGCTTTAGAACTCTTACAAATTCGCCTGCCAATAGAATGTGCTGCTCGAACAGTCAGCACAACCGGCACTGCTAAAAGTATCCTACAACTTCCATTTGGATGGCAGTGGGTTATACACAATGCTGGTGACTACTTCGAAGGTCAGTAAAACTTTGAAACATGTATCTATTTTGTACAAGCTGTAAATAAATAGTTGCCACTATTAAAGTTCCATCACTCGGAATTCCAAGAAATTCATCAAGTTGAACTATTGGCTATTGCAAACATCATCATAGATCATCTTTGCATGGATGTTATACACAGAGAAACCTTAAGGGTTAGCTATATGAGACCTCATACTCTTTGGTCTGAGCTTTTGTGTTTTACAGATATCCTTCATTCTTGAAACTTATGCTGTTTTGGTATTTTGGATTTCCAATAAAATGGCCATTGAGGTTATCATACTTTGGTGTTTTTATGGTTTATTTTATATTATGACAATAGATCATATTTCATGTGATGGATTACATGTTGTACTCAAGATTCAATCCCATATTTCCTATCAAAAGTACAAAAAATTGTTCAAATGGCTCTGAGGACTTTGGAACTTAGCTTCTGGGGTCATCAGTCCCCTACAACTTAGAACTACCTAAACCTAGGTAACCTAAGGACATCACACACATCCATTCCCGAGGCAGGATTCGAACTAGCGATCGTAGCAGTCACACGGTTCCAAACTGTAGCGCTTAGAACCGCTCGGCCACTCCGGCCGGCTATCACAAATGCAATTTATGTTCCACATTGCTTTTAATTTTAATCACTTGTTATACATTAAAAAAGGGAGTTTTCATCTTTGACACTTGTATGTTTTATATATTCACTGAATGTATATTTGTATGTGCCCAGTAATGAGTTTCTTTGTGGACTGTATTTACTGTCGCACTTCATCCACTTTTAAAAAAACAAACTTGCCAAATAAAAATATATCCACAAAGCTTTTGTCTCTGCAGAAATATTTTACGGTTATGTACGAGATTGGTGTAATGTAAAAAAATCCTTTATATGAAATGTTATGAGGTTGACCTGTATGTGTAACCTTTATACAATGATGACCTAAGATAACTTTTGCAATATATCACAGTTTTATTCGATGCATATGTACGATTTATTTTTATTTGTATGTTTGAGACATTGCTACTTTGTTAAAACCTTTTTTATTTATGTAATATTGATTGTGATATATGTTTTTACTAAAGTAAGATACATAGACATTATTTTGAGAAAGAAATTAGCTCGATCTACTGTGTGCAATATTGTTGCAATGAATTTTAAGTGTACTCACATGCTTATAAGGGTTTCGATTTATACACATAATTATAATCTGGATGTCATAAGGAAAAGTAGAGCTTCAATACCATCTGAGTAATAGTGGTTGGTTGGTTGGTTGTTTTGGGGAAGGAGACCAGACAGCGTGGTCATCGGTCTCATCGGATTAGGGAAGGATGGGGAAGGAAGTCGGCCGTGCCCTTTCAGAGGAACCATCCCGGCATTTGCCTGGAGTGATTTAGGGAAATCACGGAAAACCTAAATCAGGATGGCCGGACGCGGGATTGAACCGTCGTCCTCCCGAATGCGAGTCCAGTGTCTAACCACTGCGCCACCTCGCTCGGTGAGTAATAGTGGGCAATACCCCTGCCAAAGAGGTTGTGTTGCGAGAGACCGTTAGAAGGACCTCTGTTTGTGAGTGGAGTCAAGTTGTATCTTGTGGTGTAATAATATGTGTTTATGCTGTCCTGTGTGCCACCAATAATTCTGTTACACTGTTTTTCATGCATTTGTGATACAGCCCAGCATAGTAATTAATTTGGCCAGAATTTAGATCTGGAGATTTTTACTATAGCGTATTGATGTGTGTTTTACTGACATTTCTTCAAAGAATGATAGCATATGTGTTTGTAAGAGAATTTCTTCAGGCTTTTGCACTATTAATGTAAAGAAAATTTTGAACATTTCATGTAGCAAAATGTTTTGTCTTAGTGATATAAAGCTTTATTAGAATAGTTACTATATTGTTTTTCCATCAATCAGTATTCATCTCTTCAATTCAAATTTCAAATACATAATTTTGTTTCCCTGAGTTTCTCATGTGATTTAATTAACATTTTCACAGTGACATAGTTTTAAGAAGAGGTATTTATGGTAGTTACTCACATTTATATTTTTCTTGCAGTCACATTGCTTGGATTATTTCTAAAACGACAGTTTTGTTAAATTTAACAGAACAAACTCTACTCTCATCACAAGTGTTGCAATATGTAGTTTCATGTTGCATTTCTCATTGAAAATAGCATTGCTGGTCGCTTTTCAAGAACTACGAAATTACTTACAATCTTAAGTATTAGCATAAGTGTTTCTATAATCACGATTTTATCATCACATTACCATAGAGTAAAAACACCAGTAAATATAACTATGCATTACCATACAACAAGAAACAAATTAGCTACTTCCTCTTGGCGTCAGCTCTGTACAGAACGAACTGTGAGTAATTTTGTGATGTTTTCTCAGCAGACAGATTACATGCTCTGCTTTTCTCCATTACTGGTAGTTTCATTTTGTTTACTGCTATTATCATTTGTGTATTTTCCTTTCAGCATTTGATTTGTAATTTTGTATGATTTAGCTTGTCTTTCAAACTTTTTCGCCTGTGTTACAATAATGGTCAAAGTGCCTACTATCACCATTACTAAATAATGATATGCTAGTGTTACAAGTGCAGTTTCTGAACAATATTCAGTTACCCACACCAATGTCGTCTCTGAAATTTCTACTTTAAATTTAGGTATGAACACTGACACCACAATGAACCTGCATCAGATCCTAAGGCTTATTTCACATCAACCCAGTAGCCGACAAGCGGGTATTTTTTCCAGGCCAACACAGGACCTACCGCTTCTTCACATGTAGCTGACACCCGCACAGCATGCCATGCCGTCCTTCCGTGTCTTGTGCATATACAGTTGACCTCGACTACAAATGGAGCAGGACCAGCTATTAGTGTGGTATCTCCTGTACAGACGTTTGGAAAACAGAAAAAGAAGAAGAACAGTGCACTGGGTCCAATCCACTCTATATGGGAAGAGACGAAGTTGGTGCATTGTTTTTTTTTTTCTTTTTGCTTACATCAAGCAACGTGCTGGCCTGTCTCTTGTTCGCGAAAGTATTCGTTTTACTCGCCTACGTTTGGATTCTGTTCTCAAAGAATTGTATCGTTTTCAGTTAATGGTTGGATCTGATGTGTCTGATTTCACTTGGGATTGGTAGGACGGTGCCTCATGGACTCAAGCTGACTGGGAATACAACTCCGTTACTGCCCGGCATTTGGCAAAGTTTGAACGTTTTCATCGCGCGTAGTCGGATGTTATATATACAGAGATGTCTTTTGACGATGCAACCTTAACTGTGCTTGGAAAGGGTTTAAATTTTGCACCCGCTCCGAAGAGTTTGCCGGTAGTTGATTGTATTAGTTCAATTGAACAGGCAGTTTGCAAACTACCTCCAGACGCTGCAGAGGTGGTTAGGAGGGAGGCATGCCGTGTTTTGACTAGGGCTCGTCCACCCAAGAGTAATGTAACAGCAGCAGAGAGGGCTGCTTTACGCTCTCTCAAAGTTGATCCTGATATTGTTATTTTACCTGCGGAAAAGGGCAACGCCACCGTTGTTTTAAATAAACATGATTATGTACAAAAGATTCAGCGTATCGCAGAATCGATGCTGACCCCACAAAATGTGTTGAGAGAAAGACCAACAGCTTCCTGAAGAGGAGTGGTTTGCCGCAGGACACTGTCAAGAGTCTTAACACCTATAGTGCTGTTCCCCCTAGGTCATATGGCCTTCTGAAGGTTCACAAGGAAGGGTAACATCGGCGCTCCGACATATCGTGTTGCCAAGCATCTTGATTCTCTGTTGAGTCGACAGGTAGGTCGGTGTGAACATCATGTCAGGAACTCAGCTGATTTTTTGCGTCGTTTGGAGGGACGGCGGTTGAATAACTCTGATATTTTAGTGAGTTTCGATGTGGTCTCTCTCTTCGCTCGTGTTCCTCTGTCTGATTCGTTGCGGTTAATGGAGGCCATGTTTGGTGCTGAATTAACTAATCTCTTTGGGCATGTGTTGACATCCACTTACTTTTTATTTAATGACCAGTATTACGAGCAGACAGATGGAGTTGCGATGGGTAGTTCGTTGTCTCCTGTGATCGCAAATGATTTGTTTATGGAAGACTTCGAGGAACGTGCATTGGAGTTGGCGCCTTTGAAACCCGCCTGTTTCTTTAGATTCGTTGACGATACCTTCGTCGTTTGGCCTCATGGTAGGGAGAATTTGAATGTCTTTCTAGAACATGTGAACTCGATCCAACCGAACATTCGTTTGACGATGGAGGTGGAAGAGGATGGTTGCCTTCCCTTTCTTGACGTGTTGGTTAGGAGGAAGGATGATGGATCATTGGGACATGCAGTCTTCAGGAAACGTACTCACACCGACTTGTACTTTCATAATTGTCACCATCTGGCTCAGTGTGGAAGGGTACTTCGTACGTTGGTACACAGGGCACATGTCGTTTCTGACGCTGAGAATTTGCCAGCTGAGCTGTCCCATCTTGCAGCTACATTTCGCCAAAATGGTTATAGTGATAGACAGATTGAACGTGCGTTGTGTTATGTTGGCGGAAGAGCAAACACAGTGTTATTAGTGGAGGCCGAAATGCACGCGTTAGCTCACGCAGGCTGACGTGAGGAGGGAAGAACTATACTGATGTGAGGTCTGGAACATGACAAGGAATTAGAATTCAGAAAGCGGACGTAATTAGTTTGATACTTAACTTTAATCCATTAATGATTAACGTCGCTCTTGACGGTACATGATTCACAATTTTTTCTGTCGGAATACATTCGTAGTAACTGAATATGGCGCATTCCTAGGTCGTAGCAAATGACGTAGCTGAAGGCTATGCTAAACTGTCGTCTCTGCAAATGAGAGCGTATGTAGACAGTGAACCATCGCTAGCAAAGTCGGCTGTCCAACTGGGGCGAGTGCTAGGGAGTCACTAGACTAGACCTGCCCTGTGGCGGCGCTCGGTCTGCAATCACTGATAGTGGCGACACGAGGGTCCGACGTATACTAACGTATACTAACCAGATTTAAGGGCTACAACCTAGCAAGTGTGGTGTCTGGCGGTGACAACACACGTTGCGCTATCGGCCAACTGTACATCGGGTGATTGATGATAGTTCTGAGTCAACACCTAAGTCAACTGCCTTTTTGCTTTACGTAGGAAGCATGTCCAACAAGATCGGTCGTATTTTTCGTAAATACGATGTGAAATGTGTTTTCCGACCTCCATCTAAAATTAGGGCGCTTTTGAATTCCGTTAAGGATGATCTTGGACTGTGTAAGGCGGTGTTAATCGTATTCCTTGTAGCTGCGGCATGGCATATATTGGTCAAACCATGAGGACATTGGAGGACCGATGTACTGAGCACAAACGGCACACACGATTACAGCTGCCAAGTAGATCTGCTATTGCCGATCATCGCTTGGATACTGGTCACACAATGTTATATTATAACACCGAGATATTGGCATGCACGTCCAGCTATTGGGACAGTGTTATTAAGGAGGCAGTTGAGATTAAATTAGGAAGCAACCTCGTTAACAGGGATGGAGGTTTCTGTTTAAACTCTGTTTGGAATCCGGCTCTCTCCCTTGTGAAGAAACAGAGGGACAGAGTCAATGCTACCTCACCTGTGAATTCGTAGTCTCACTATCGATAGCTCTGAATTTGGTCATCTTTGGTGGCACTAGTGTTCAGTCCGAGAACCGAGGTTTTAAATTTGCATGTACGTCGCCTGTCCGTTGCAGTTTGCCTTGAAAATGGCGGGGTGTTCTCCCGCCGAAATATCGGCAGTTGCTGAAAGTGTTACCTGGTTGAATTCCCGAAAGTTACGAACATGAACATGCATCACTGCAACATCAACAATTAGGCCCACTGAGAGGTGAGACAGTTTTTTTTTTCGACAATGGCTTCTCTCATCCCGATTTTAATAGACCAAAATATGGTAATTGGCCGAGACATAACACTTTCATGTCAAACACTTCCTCTTAATTCAGAAGTTCAAAGTTTTTCGAAATACTGCAAATTATTTACATCCATACGAATGGATCCACCAATTTACTTATTCTTTACCAGCACAAATGCAGTCAGAAGCTTCTCATGAGATTGCATTGTCTTTCCCACAAAGCTAACCATAAGTTCAAAAAATTCTTTTTCCTGTGGAATGGCTCTTTTCACAATCACTGTACTGCACGTCCTAATGTGTTTGAAATAGAAACTTTACACACAAAAAAATCTTGGAGATTACATCATGTCAAGCTTTTGATGAATGATTTACTTATTTTTTCCTTCCTTAGTAACTACCCAATAAATGATATATTTGTTCTCTTCCTTGTTATGTTTAGTGTTAAGAATTTTAACACTGATAAGGTAATGCATTTTTTACCAGAATGTCTGATGTCATTTTCCCCATTTTTCCCTCTCCTATGGGAATCTTGATGTGTTAGCGATAAGTTTATAACAAAATATGTAATTATTTTATTTATGTTTTCAATAATACCCTCAACTATGTTTCTTTTATACTATTACTTACACTCACATGTTACTACCTTAGTGTTGCCAATTAACAATCATTTTTAATAAGTCACTGAATTTATTTTTTCCCATGCAGCACTATAATACAGAACTGAAACAAAAGAGCCATGTACAAGGATATAAGGAAATGAATAATCTGAACCATCACTGTGCATCACAAAGAAGAAAGGATTAATCACTGGCATGATTTTGACTACACTGATGAGTTACAGTGGATTTTAGCACATTTAGTTGTGAAGCGTTATGAAAACTATGTAAAAGTGTGTCTATTTTCAGATAATTAACTCAACAAGGATGATGCCTCTATAGGATTATTTGCAGATGGTCACAAGGTTTTTTTTTTCTTTGAGATGCTTAGTGCATAAGAGATAAGTGAAAGATTGTAGAGGTCTTTGCAATGATGATGATGCTTATAATGATTATGCTACGAATACTTTAAGATGTGTATAGGTTTTATGACGATATAACCTACAGAACCATCCTGCAAAATTCTGGCCACAGTCGCTGAGGGGTAATGTAGTAATAGTTTAGGTAATATTTTGGATGTCATGCACATAAGGAAAGCTTCAATAGCATCTCAGTAATAGTGGGTAGCACCTCTGCCATAGGTCTTGCACTAAGAGAGACTGTTAGTAGAACCTTTGCTTGTCTGTGGAGTCCAGTCTTCGAGATAGAGAGGAGGAGGAGTCGAGAAGTATCTTGCAATGGAGAAAGATTTGTTTAGGGCCATTCTGTGTGTTGGCAATAAATTTCTAATATTATTTTTCATATATATGAAGAGATATATTATAAATTCATTTAGAAGATTTCAAAAGGTACTATAAGAGCGCATTTGCTGAAACATCGTAGTGTAATAATCAAATTGGTCAGATATTTAGAATTGGAGATTTTTATATTAATGAAACAATGTGTCATTTACTGATTTTTCTTCAGAGATGGATAGCATATGTATTTGTGAGAAAGTAAAAGAATTGGTTCAGATTATTCTACTAGTAATGTAATGAGAATTTTTAATATTTCAAGTGTTGAAACACTTCAGCTTAGTCATGTAAACTTTTGTAAGTACATTAATTTATTGTTTTTCACAGTTAGAATCTGTCTCATTCTTTTTCAAGTTTCTCATACATAATTTTGCTTTTCTGAGTTTCTCAGTTTCAGAACATTAATTGACAATGATCATTGTAGTAATGAGACTCATTAGCTAAGAAGAATGTGGATGTTCAAAACAAATGTGGCACATAGCATTGCTGGTAGTTTTGGTTTTTACATTTAACTAGCACAGAAGCATCAGCTGCAGTAGTTTGGAGATTCATTGTGCAAACAAGTAGGCCATTTAAAATTAATGCATGATACAATTAACATTTCAGCAGTTACATAGTTTTCAAACAGGGCATTATTTGTATTTTTAGAATTTTCTCACAATCAGATTGCTTCTATTACTGCTAATAGGATTCTTTTCTTATATTTAACAAGACAGACTGACCTATCACCACAAGTGTTGCAGTATACACTTCAATGGTGCATATCTGATTAACTTTTGCGTTGCTGATCACCAGATTAATCACATAACTGTACACGAGCTTAACTGTTTCTCAAATCACAACGTTTACTTCACATTACTACACAGACAAACTATCAGTTTATGTATTATTATACCATGGAAATATATCCGCCACTTTCAATGTACATGTTTATTGGTTCTTGTTATCACTACCTATCCATCTAGGTGCGACGTGGGCAGCCCTATGGTCACAGATTTGTTTGCCATAAACTGACATATGGTATTACTGATCTATCATGGATAATATAAACTTAATATATTTTTGAAATTTGTATTTTTATGAATCATTCATTTGTCCAATACATCAATAAGGTGGCCTCTGAGTGTCTCCATGTACCTAAGTCACTGTTGATTATGTTACATATTTAAGTCTGGCGCAACAATAATAAAAATATTCTTTCTCCGTCAATGTTTTTATGATAGTTATCCTTCCATAGATGATTTTAACGTACTGTAAGAATTTATATGCCATTAGGTAATCTTTGGCGACTGGTTAGGTTGTGCACAATACTTCAACTAAGCATGGCATGCCAGCAGTAAATTTATTGTAACTGAACAGAACTATCAGTATGTTTACAATGTTTGAGAGAAAAGTCATATCTAACAACATTGTAACAGCTTTTTTGTTTCTCAGGCTGGAATACTTCAAGTTTGTTATTATGGAATACAACCTCTGATTTTCTGTATATGACATAAGAGAATGTGATGAGCACTATATGTAATACGTGACATAGGCAGCGAAAGTAAAGTTACTGCACTGTAAATCTGGTTATGTTAATGTGAATTTTTGAATGGTTTATTTTTAAATGACTATCTATGCAGACATGTTACGCTACTCCAGATTGATATATTTCAGTTTCTCAATAACGGCTTATGGCAGAAATCAGCTAACAGCACAATTTTAATAAAACACAAAACAGCCTACAATGGATAATTTTTTCTTTTATCAAAAACTTTTAGGCTGTGGATCACCATCTAACCAAAAAACAATTTCATTAATAGTCTTATGGTTTGCTTTAGTAGCAAGTTCTTGAATGATGATAACAAAGTGAATATTTAGTGCTGATATTAGAATGTTGTTATGTAGCTTATTTTTCATTTTTATCATCATAGACATCATGTTCATCTAGTAATGAATTATTCCCATCCTCAACAAAACTACTTATGTGATATTTTATGCCATTAAATATCATATTCTATATTCCTTTACTGTCTTAAATCCTGAAACACTTAAAAGCAGATTTACACTTTTCTTCAATCACTTTGTCTTTTATACACTCTTTGGTCTGTATATAATCAAATTTTTCATCTGCATGCTTCCTGTGTTGTACATAAATCATCAAGCTTTGTTAACTTTAATTGTTGTCGTTCCCCTAACTTCATAGAAACGATTTTTGCATAGTTCATCTATTGTCATGATTCAGATATATCTTTAATTTCTACTTTAGATATTTTGTAGTTCATCTGTCTTATTTTTTACCCTTTATATTGTTTGCCTACCTGTATAGGAAATGTTGTGTTTCCTCATCTTCTAATTTTCATTTGTTTTGATATTTCTTTACTATTTTATGAAATTTGTTTTGTTCTATACCTCCAGTATACTTTAGACAGTTAATTGTTGTGTAATGGTCTTAAATATCACTAGCTATTTTTAATTTCAAGTAACCTATCAATGTCCTGAAGTTTCTTACTGTTAATAAAACAGTTATTATGTAAACATTGTAACTCACTTTATTCCAGATTGCAACTTTTAAGGATTTCATTAATTTTGTCACAATAACACATTTTCAGTGCATCCCTTTGAACACTGTGTTTCATAAGTAACGAAATGTAAAATATAATTTGTGATAAACACAAACTGCTCTTCAACCAATGCAAACTAAATACCATTTAATCAACTACCTGTACTTAGTTGGTAGCTGCTCTTCTGAATAAATTCAGTAATATTTCAAGGAACTGCTCATGGCATTTAATGTCATTAACAAAGAAATGAAATTAATAGAAAAATATTTTGAATATATTTATTTTCTAATGCAAGAGAACCAATTTTCTTTCAATTTTTGTATATTATCCAAGTGGGTGGTTCATAGTGGATGAAATACTATAGTGAATAAAACACAATTTCTCTCCTTTTGTTTACAATTTCAGGTCCAAGATTTTTACAAGTGAAATAATATATACAATGCTAAAGCGTTATTGTTATAAACAAATTGATCCATTCACATATCTCTGAAACAAATACTACATTTTCTTGAGATTTGTTCTTCTGAATAAATTCATAATTACAGCCTAGAAATACATATTTTCCTTATCTCATTAACACATAAATCTTAAAGGTAATCATTCTACAACCCATAAACTTAGTGAAGATTTTTGATATAGAGGATACTGTAATATTAGAAAACAACAACTTATTGATTTCATCAATAACATTAACAGCAACAATAACTTTAAATAGATATTCTGTACTCAAGAAAATTTAAAATCTATAGCAAAAGAAATAACTATTAACAAATGTTCAAGAATTAAAAAAAGAAACACTCATTACTTGGATTGAAAATGATTCTGAAAAAGTGTCTTTTGAAGGATTATATAAATCGTATTCAAATAGTGAAACATACAGAAATGAAGTTGCTGATCATTAAAACACATGACCTATTCAAAAAGCAGAGTGGACAGCTATAGCAGGACATTTTAAATTGTTTGAGGATTCTGTGAAAAAATTTCAAGTCAAAATAAAGTGAGATACCATATTGCAACAAAATATAGCTGAAAATTTATTAAGAGCCATCAATAATAAAATTAAATGGGATATTGTATCAATTGAAATAAATTTGTCAGAAAATTGGTAAGGATATTTTAAGATAAAATAGACTGGAATACTACAGCACAACAAAAGTTAAGGAAATTTTCAGAAGAGAATGCAAAATGGGATATGGTATCTCAATGACATTTAACTAAATATTGCATCAGAGAGTTTAAGATAGATTAGAATGGGCATATATGTCATGGATTTGGAAAACATTCAAATTTCAGTATTAAGTAGATTGGAGAAACACATAATTTAATCAGAAGTTAGCTGAAGATTTTATTAGAGGATATCAATGCAGATTAGTGTGGTATTGCATGTGAACAAAACTTACCAGATGATTTCATGAGGTAATTTCAACACAAAATACACTGGAATAGTATGACAGTATACAAGATTTATACAAAAATTTTTGAGGGAATTTCGAGAAAAATTAAATTTGGTGGAGGGGTTCAAGCATTGCTTAAAGATTTTATAATGGAATAGAAAGACAAATTTAATTCAGATATTATTTTGAATTCTCAAAATTTATTGGAAGCTTTCAAACAAAGCATAAAAACAACATATCATGAAATACTAGAGCAGCCTGAATGGATCTACATGTTTAACTGATCAAAATCATCAAGTTCTGAAAATTAATATAATCGTGTGCATCATAAAGAATGTATTGCTGAATGGTTAACAGACTACCCTTTTCCAGGATGTACATATGTTATTAAAAATTTTATATTAAAATGATCTGATGAACATTAGTAGTATCAATGATCAATTCTTCTTATGTGTAATCTGTTGTGGTTGGCAGGAGAGCCAACACCGTTTTACTAGAGGAGGCCAAAAGGCACGCGTTTTAGCTCATGCAGGCTGGCGTGAGGTCTGGAACAGGACCAGGAAATTAGACTTTAGAAAAACAGACGTAGCTGGTGGAATACTTAACTTTAACCCATTAATGATGAACGTGACTTTTGATGGTACATGATTCACAATATCAATAGAAACTGATCATGGCGCCTTGCTAGGTCATAGCAAATGACGTAGCTGAAGGCTATGCTAAACTATCGTCTCGGCAAATGAGAACGTAAGTAGGCAGTGAACCATCGCTAGCAAAATCGGCTGTACAACTAGGGTGAGTGCTATGAAGTCCCTCTAGACCTGCCATGTGGCGGCGCTCGGTCTGCAATCACTGATAGTGGCGACACGCAGGTCCGACGTATACTAACGGACCACGGCCGATTTAAAGGCTACCACCTAGCAAGTGTGGTGTCTGACGGTGACACCACATAATCGTTCACAATATTAAAATAATAATGATAATAAACAATGTGTGACTGCTCTCTCATTCCCTGTTTAATGTTTACTGATTTGGGATCATAATTAAGTCTTAAAAATTCTTCAAACCTGTTTGTGTAACTATAACACTACTGATTTGTGTTTCTAGGCTACTTCTTTCTGATGTAATGACAAAAATTACATTCAGAACTATAATCTTAAGGAAACCAAAACTTGTCTTAAATTCTGTTCGATTGTTTCAGCTAGAACACATGGAATCATTCCCTCAATTACATTTTTTCTTTGTATTAAAATTATATAGCTAAATCAAATCCTTCTGCTGAATTTTATACATAATTAGCCTTCACTTTATTCAGATCGTTAAAATGATTTAGTCAAATTTCATTCTCTTTTTTCTATATGGTCTACTAGACATTAGGAATAGAAAAGCAACTGGAATCACTCAATAGAGGAAAGTCCACTGGACCTGACGGGATACCAATTCGATTCTACACAGAGTACGCGAAAGAACTTGCCCCCCTTCTAACAGCCGTGTACCGCAAGTCTCTAGAGGAACGGAGGGTTCCAAATGATTGGAAAAGAGCACAGATAGTCCCAGTCTTCAAGAAGGGTCGTCGAGCAGATGCGCAAAACTATAGACCTATATCTCTTACGTCGATCTCTTGTAGAATTTTAGAACATGTTTTTTGCTCACGTATCATGTCATTTCTGGAAACCCAGAATCTACTATGTAGGAATCAACATGGATTCCGGAAACAGCGATCGTGTGAGACCCAACTCGCCTTATTTGTTCATGAGACCCAGAAAATATTAGATACAGGCTCCCAGGTAGATGCTATTTTTCTTGACTTCCGGAAGGCGTTCGATACAGTTCCGCACTGTCGCCTGATAAGCAAAGTAAGAGCCTACGGAATATCAGACCAGCTGTGTGGCTGGATTGAGGAGTTTTTGGCAAACAGAACACAGCATGTTGTTATCAATGGAGAGACGTCTACAGACGTTAAAGTAACCTCCGGCGTGCCACAGGGGAGTGTTATGGGACCATTGCTTTTCACAATATATATAAATGACTTAGTAGATAGTGTCGGAAGTTCCATGCGGCTTTTCGCGGATGATGCTGTAGTATACAGAGAAGTTGCTGCATTAGAAAATTGTAGCGAAATACAGGAAGATCTGCAGCGGATAGGCACTTGGTGCAGGGAGTGGCAACTGACCCTTAACATAGACAAATGTAATGTATTGCGAATACATAGAAAGAAGGATCTTTTATTGTATGATTATATGATAGCGGAACAAACACTGGTAGCAGTTACTTCTGTAAAATATCTGGGAGTATGCGTACGGAACGATTTGAAGTGGAATGATCATATAAAACTAATTGTTGGTAAGGCGGGTACCAGGTTGAGATTCATTGGGAGAGTGCTTAGAAAATGTAGTCCATCAACAAAGGAGGTGGCTTACAAAACACTCGTTCGACCTATACTTGAGTATTGCTCATCAGTGTGGGATCCGTACCAGGTCGGGTTGACGGAGGAGATAGAGAAGATCCAAAGAAGAGCGGCGCGTTTCGTCACTGGGTTATTTGGTAACCGTGATAGCGTTACGGAGATGTTTAATAAACTCAAGTGGCAGACTCTGCAAGAGAGGCGCTCTGCATCGCGGTGTAGCTTGCTCGCCAGGTTTCGAGAGGGTGCGTTTCTGGATGAGGTATCGAATATATTGCTTCCCCCTACTTATACTTCCCGAGGAGATCACGAATGTAAAATTAGAGAGATTAGAGCGCGCACGGAGGCTTTCAGACAGTCATTCTTCCCGCGAACCATACGCGACTGGAACAGGAAAGGGAGGTAATGACAGTGGCACGTAAAGTGCCCTCCGCCACACACCGTTGGGTGGCTTGCGGAGTATCAATGTAGATGAATGTAGATGTAGATGTAGACCTTCATATAATTGCATTCCTTTCTATTCCCTGGATTTTTTAATTGAAGACAAAAATTCACTAGTGATCTATTTTTAGATATTTTAAATTTCTCCTGTTGTAATTTAAAAATAAAATAATATTAACCAGATTAATTGATAAATATTGAGTGAAGTAGTATATTTTGAGAGGTCTCTGAATCTTCCACACCTTTAAAATTAATAAAATACACCTTATCATCAGCAGCGCTTTGTGTAGCTTTTAGAGGATTCTATGTCTAGAAATGACCCCTTTTAACAGAAAACTTTTACAATAAATATTGTTTAGATTCATCACAGCTTCCAATATTTAAGTTTATTTAAATTAAGGTACTTTTACTATTTTTGTTTTTGAAAATGGTAGCAGTGTTAAACCTGTGGCCAGATGAGAAGATGGGAGCATTAAGTATTTGAAAGATTTTGGTTATTTGGATCAGCAGCTGAAGCAACACAAGTAAGTGATGATGTACTCAAAGAAAATATTAACGTTATTTCGGTTACCACATAATTTTAGGATAAATGGTGAGTGAAGTATAGAGGAACCTTAAATTGTGTAAAAGACACATTTCATATCTGTCGAACCACTACATACAAATGGAACAAGAGAAACATAAAACTGAAATATAAAGGGTCAAATAATAGATTAGATTAGATTAATACTAGTTCCATGGATCATGAATACAATATTTCGTAATGATGTGGAACGAGTCAAATTTTCCAATAGATGACATAATTAAGTTAATTTAACAACATACTTAAGTGAATATAACAACTTTTTTTGTTTTTTTTCTTAATTTATATCTAAAAATTCCTCTATGGAGTAGAAGGAGTTGTCATTCAGAAATTATTTTAATTTCTTCTTAAATACTTGTTGGTTATCTGTCAGATTTTTGATACTATTTGGTAAGTGACCAAAGACTTTAGTGGCAGTATAATTCACCCCTTTCTGTGCCAAAGTTGGATTTAATCTTGAATAGTGAAGATCATCCTTTCTCCTAGTATTGTAGTTATGCACACTGCTATTACTTTTGAATTGGGTTTGGTTGTTAATAAATTTTATAAGAGAGTATATATATACTGAGAAGCTACTGTGAATATCCCAAGATCCTTAAATAAATGTCTGCAGGATGATCTTGGGTGGACTCCAGCTATTATTCTGATTACACACTTTTCTGCAATAAATACTTTATTCCTCAGTGACGAATTACCCCAAAATGTGATACCATATGAAAGCAATGAGTGAAAATAGGCGTAGTAAGCTAATTTACTAAGATGTTTATCACCAAAATGTGCAATGACCCTTATTGCATAAGTAGCTGAACTCAAACGTTTCAGCACATCATCAATGTGTTTCTTCCAATTTAATCTCTCATCAATGGACACACCTAAAAATTTGGAATATTCTACCTTAGCTATATGCTTCTGATTAAGGTCTATATTTATTAATGGCATCATACCATTCACTGCACAGAACTGTATGTACTGTCTCTTATGAAAATTCAGTGAGAGTCCATTTACAACGAACCACTTAGTAATTTTCTGAAAGACAGTATTGACAATTTCATCAGTTAATTCTTGTTTGTCAGGTGTGATTGCTATACTTGTATCATCAGCAAAGAGAACTAACTTTGCCTCTTCATGAATATAGAATGGCAAGTCATTAATATATATTAAGAAGAACAAAGGACTCAAGACTGACCCTTGTGGAATGCCATTCATGATAGTTCCCCAGTTTGAGGAATGTGTTGATCTTTGCATATTATGAGAACTGCTTATTTCCACTTTCTGCACTCTTCCAGTTGGGTACGAATTAAACCATTTGTGCACTGTCCCACTCATGCCACAATACTTGAGCTTGTCTAGCAGAATTTCACGATTTACACAATCAAAAGCCTTTGAGAGATCACAAAAAATCACAATGGGTGGTGTTCGGTTATTCAGAACATTGCAAATTTGATTGGTGAAAGCATATATGGCATTTTCTGTTGAAAAACCTTTCTGGAAACCAAACTGACATTTTGTTAGTACTTCATTTTTACAGATATGTGAAGCTACTGTTGAATACATTACTTTCTCAAAACTTTTGGATAAAGCTGTTAGGAGAGAGATTGGGCAGTAATTGTTGACATCAGATCTATCCCCCTTTTTATGCAAAGGTATAACAATAGCATATTTCAGTGTATCAGGGAAAATGCCCTGTTCCAGAGAGCTATTACAGAGATGGCTGAGAATCTTACTTATCTGTTGAGAACAAGCTTTTAGTATTTTGCTGGAAATGTCATCAATTACACTTGAGTTTTTGCTTTTAAGCAAGTTTATTATTTTCCTAATTTCAGAGGGAGAAATGGGTGAGATTTCAATTGTATCAAATTGCATAGGTATGGCCTCTTCCTTTAACAGCCTAGACTCTTCTAATGAACACCTGGAGCTTACTATATCCACAACATTTAGAAAATGATTATTAAAAAATTTTCAACTTCTGACTTTTTGTTCGTAAAGTTTTCATTCAATTTGATGGTAATACTGTCTTCCTGTGCTCTTGGTTGACCTGTTTCTCTTTTGATAATATTCCAAATTGTTTTAATTTTATTATCAGAGTTGCTGATTTCAGACATGATACACATACTTCTGGATTTTTTAATAACTTTTCTTAATATAATACAGTAGTTTTTATAATGTTTGATAGTTTCTGGGTCACTACTCTTTCTTGCTGTCAGATACATTTCCCTTTTCCGGTTACAAGATATTTTTATACCCTTAGTAAGCCATGGTTTGTTACAAGGTTTCTTACGAGTATATTTAACTATTTTCTTGGGGAAGCAGTTTTCAAATGCATTTACAAAAATGTCATGAAATAAATTATATTTTAAATTGGCATCAGGTTCACGGTACACCATATCCCAGTCTAACTGCTGTAGGCTTTCCCTGAAATTTGCGATTGTTAAATCGTTGACTGAACTACTACTTTTGAGGACTGTTTAGTATTGCTGAATGGAGCTATGTCACATAATAGAGTATTAGATGTAACAGAGGTAGGACTTTGTTGATAGTTAGAATATATTTATATTCCATTTGCCTGTGATATAACTAACTCTGTTATTTTAATTTCAAATAAAGTATGAATACATTCATATGAAATATCTATTCACCGATGTTCAAAGGATCTTGATGAATAACGTAACATGGTCATCCTTTTTTAATAAATATGAATAATAAATAAATAAAAACGCCAAACAAATCTATTTTATGTTTTGGTACTTGAAATGGATCATGCTTTTGGTTGGCAATATTCAGATGTTTACAGAACAGTAATGCATCTTTACTATAAGGGTTAAAATTAAGAATTATTTCCAAATGATGTCGATGCTATTCAAAGCTTGAGTCATTAAAAAGTGTTGGTACCAACCACAGTAATTTACACCAAAAAGCACATCATTTGTGCTATCTGAACCAGTTGTTTCATTATGGCAAATTAAGAAGTTCAATCGCTTATTATTTTTAAATGGAATTTGATAAATTATTTAAGATTTCGTGTTGGCATTCGGTCCTCATGACGATGCAAGTTACGTTTTCGAAACTAAAACAGATGCATTACCATATGGATGGTATTCATTAAAAACATGTCCATGAATTTTGCTGTTAAAAATTGAAAATTTAATTATTTTTGTATATCTTTTGAATTCGTGATGTAGAACCAACATAATCATCCTATGCTTATTTTTACTACTTATATATCTATAGGAGTTAAAAACAATGATACAAACTCCTCAACAATACTCTGTAAAGTATTGAGGAGAAATCATATCAAGCAACACTCAGATTTTCTGCTAAAGCGAGTATCTTTATAAGTTATGTTTAAGGTTTTAGGGAAGTAATATTTTGTGCAACAATATTACGATTACATCTCTCCTAAAGCAGTAAGAGTCAACGTCAGCATTTTGTTTAATAGAGCCACAGAGCACCTAGAATAGGTTTTTCAGTCTGACATCAATTTTCCTTGGCACAGGAACAAGCTTCTGAACCTTTTACAAATTTGATACTTGCTTAAAAAACTTATTTGCCACTGCAACATAAGTGTGAAAGCTTTTTCGTAATATAAGAAGTTTATTTACATTAAATATTCCTTTAGAAACTTGTACACTAATTGTTTCCATGAAGTGTCCCAAAGATTTTAATATAATTAAAATACTGTTGACAGATATCATTGGATATTGTGATAGCTAGTAATCAACTCAATGTCAGTCTTAAGAAGGAATAACGGAATCCTTTTGACATTTACAAAATTGAACTCGACGATACTGAGTATACTATATCGTGTTCTTCAATGGGTATTCAATAAGTATTCAATGCACTTTTTTTGTGGAAGCTGGTACGATTTTTTCAGGATTCGAATACAACAAACTACTCCCCACGCTTTTGGCTACAAAACTCTCTTTTTCAACATAATGTATGTTTAGTGAGACAGCCGTACGCCACTTTACTCTGAGGACCTGTATGCCCCTCACGGTAGCAATCTACTCATCGACTAACGTCTGTCTGTATTGACAACATCACCATCAACCAAGTATTCCTTTCGTGGAGTGCATCCTTTGATGGGTGAAACAAACGGAAGTTAGAAGTTGCGAAATCCAGGATGTAGGGTGGATGATGAACAGTCCAATGAAGTCTTGTGACCTCGTTTCAGGTGCCCAGACTTGCATGAGGCCTTGTATTGTCATGGAGAAGGAGATCGTTTGCATTTTTGTGACGACGAACCAGCTGAGGTCTTTTCTTAAATTTCCTGAGGGTAGCGCAGTACACTTCAGAGTTTATCTTTGCACCAGGAGGGACGACATCAAACAGATTATCCCATTACCGAGCGAGCGAGGTGACGCAGTGGTTAGCACACTGGAATCGAATTCGGGAGGACGATGGTTGAACATCTCGAGTCCGGCCATTGTGATTTAGATTTTCCGTGATTTCATTATATCGCTTCAGCAAATGCTGGGATGGTTCCTTTGAAAGGGCTCTGCCGACTTCATTCCCCTTCCTTTCCTAACCCGATGGGACCGATGACCTCGCTTTTTAGTCACCCCCACCCCCCGCACCGCTGCCAATTGATCGAACGAATGAAAGAAAAACCCATTCAGAGCCTCAGAAGACAATCGCCATCATTTTACTGATTGATGCGGGTTTGAACTTCGTCTTCGAAGTAGAGTCAGGTGACGCAACACAATGTATTGCCGTTCTGTAAGCTGTTCAAAATGATGAACCCATGCTTTATCGCCTGTGACGATATTCGACAAAAAACTGTCAAGATCAGCCTCAAAAGTCACAAGCGACTCCACACGGGTGGCCCTTTGTTCCTCTTTATGGTCTTCTGTTAGGTGGCGAAGAACCCAGCGGACAGACGTTTGAGTACCCCAATTGGTGTACGAGTGTGTCAGCACTATCAACAGAGTCGCACTTGTGGAGGGAGGTGTTTGATTGTGATCCATCGATCAGTTCGAAAGATGTCCGAGCGTTCCAGCATTGCAGGAGTCACAGCTGCGTGCGCCTTGCCTAATAACTCACCGTGCATTAGTTCACTGTCAGGTCTCTGTAGACATTCTGCAAGAGCCTAGAAACATCTTCAATGCTCTGCAAACTCACTGACAGCTCTCTGCTGGCAACGAATCTCCGTTACGGACTCCATTTTGAAGGCTACGTATAGCGCTGGAACTACAGGGCGGAAATGGGAAAATTTCACGACATTCCACAACAGATTCCGCATCTTTTCAACGGAAATTGTCTGAGATAAGAAAGTGTTGCGTTACGAATTAAACTCCAGGCTTTTCTTCACAGACCACTGTATGGAATGTGGCGAAGGGTCCTTCTGATAGTTCTGTCATTTCCCCCTATCCTGTTCCGATCACGAATCGTGCTGGAGAAGAACCACTGACAATAAGTTTTCGTACCAACTTTTCTTCCTGGTACTCCTTCCATGGCCATATCTGTTCAGAAGGGAGTAATATATTTTCTGTTTCTTCTTGAAACGTAAGCTCTTGAAATTTTAACTGTAAAGTTATCCGTGATGCGCAACCTCTGTCTTACAGCGTCTGCTACTGGAATTTGCGAATGTTTCCGTAATGTCTCTCTCTTACTGAAATTTTTGAAGGAACTTGCTGCTGTTATTTTGAGCTTCTCTGTCGCCGCTATTAATCCTCTCTGCTTATGGTCTCAGGTTGATGAGCGGTGCTCAAGAATCAGTCTATTGTCTCTTGGCGCTTCTTTAGCAGGAAGGAACGGATAGAGGAAGATTTATTCTCGCATACTTTTACTGGAACATTTTTTTAAATCGTTCAGCTGCCTATACTGTGAGCACAATGTTTAATAACTACATTAGTACTATTCACAGAATTGTGAAGTGCATGTAGAGATGACTTGCCATTCTAAGGCGTATTAAGACTTCCTTCTGTACCATTCACATATGGAAAAAAGGAAGAATCATTGCTTAAATGCCTCCGTGACTGATGTTCCTAAACTAAACTTGAAACTTCGCGGTAGATTAAACCTTTGCCTTTCGATGGAAGAGGTTACAGGTGCTAGTTATTGTCCAGCAAACAGGAAGTTTTATACTAGTGAATTTTCACTACGGTGTAATCTCGTCTTCGCGGCCTCTACGGGACCGATACGTTGTGTGCTGCAATATGTAATTACATTCCTGAGTTAATATTGTTTTACAAAGTTTATAAATAAGGTTTCGCGGAAGAGTTGACATCTGTCTTGAACCTCGTCTTGTTCCAGCTGTTGAACGTAATAGCGACTCTCCCCTATGGGCCAAAAAACCGGTGGGATTTTGTGTTGACATTCTTTGCGTACGACCACTATCCCCTTCCAGCCTATTAGATACATGTCCCACACACTTGAGCAATATTCTAGATTGGGTCACACGATTGTTTTCTTAAGCAGTCAATTTGTAGATTGAAAGCATTTTCACCAGCGCGAACCGAACTCTACCACCGTCTTCACTCAATACTGAGTGCATGTAATGAAGCGAGTACATACCACCACAATTTTTTACCGCTAGATATTTGTCTCATGTGACTGCTCCCAACTGACCTTCATTGATATTGTAGTCAAGGATGCTACATTTTTTTCTGTTCTGCGAAATTCATAATTTTACATATGTACACTTTCAACAACAGGTTGCCACTTTTTGCGTAACTTTGAAGTATTATCAAGATCCGACTTATCAATGGTGTAGCTGTTTCCAGAGAATACTTCGTTACAGGTCACTGCTTCATCAGCAAAAAATTGGCATTTACTATTGATATTGTCTGCCAGGTCCTTTACACTGGATATAAACAGCAAATGAACCAACACACTTGACTAGACCATGCACGAAATTACTTCTCAAGTCTTCGATGACTCCTCATCCGAGGTAACTTGATCCGCCCTCCATCCCCAATAATAAGTACTCAAATAAGCAATAAATTTTGTTTTATATCCTACACGATCCTCTATTTGTTAACAAGCGTTGGAGCTATACATATTCGACTGCTTTGTGCAAGTCACGAAGTACTGTTCCTCCCTGTATGCCTTGATCCATGACTTCTAAGACGTTATGCGTGGAAACCAAGACTAGGGTTCCGCGTGACCAATGTTTTACGGAATCTATGCTGGTTACCTTGGTACAGATCATTTTCGTCGAGAGAACTCCTAACGTTTGAGTTTAAAAGACATTTTGACTTTTTAAATGTACCCCGTAAAACAGAAGTTTCCTCAGTAATGTTACTGAACAAGACTGCTAATTGTGGTCAGAATTCCGGTTGGCAGCCGTATACCTCTTCAACCTACCGTCTTGCGCTGTAAAGTTGCCCATCTTAGAGAATGTTTGTCAAAGTCATCAGAATGTCCTTTTCACTTGGCAGCTGAGTGTGCACTGTTATGAAACTTCGTGAGGTATTAAAATTGTGGCTCAGCGGGCTCCGACCTGGAATCTCCCAGTGTTCTGTAAGTCAGGTAGTTTTCAGAGTTGTTTAAATTTGCAAGCAAAGTGGATAAAATGCCCTTACATGAAGGCAAACACTTAATACTTCCACTTGTGGACTGTTACTTACTGTAAATTTATACTATTTGCCGACCCTGCCAAGACAAACTAATGTGAACCTTCGCTATGTTCTGAACTGCGAGAAACGGCGAATGAACTTTATCATAAAATCATATCGGTGATACACGCATATAATAAGCACTTTCCATGAATTGTGATGGATCAGATCCTGTGCTAACAGTTTCTTATGTTTTCCGTGATGTGAAATGCCAAATTTA
Organism: Schistocerca americana; assembly: GCF_021461395.2. NCBI lineage: Eukaryota > Metazoa > Arthropoda > Insecta > Orthoptera > Acrididae > Schistocerca > Schistocerca americana. The sequence goes on from NC_060122.1 coordinate 627,311,519, forward strand.
GTCCTCTGTGGAGGGACATTTCCGCATGCACTGGGATGCGCTGGAAGACAGGGCGTGGATGTTCCTATGTGGGCTGCGGGCCTTGGCGCTTCGTTTGTCGTAATACCTTTTTTAATTAAAGGGAAGGCCATCTCAAGCGCACCAGTAATTACAACCTATAAGACCGAAATTATGATGGAAGGAATTAGAGCGGAAAATAGCCCGTAGCTGCTTATAACCGAAGGCCCTGCTGGGTCAATATCCGATAACAGGCGCGCAGGGCGGAAAGGGCCCCAGGGCGTCTCGTTCAGTCGGTGAGGGACTGCAGACAGTAACGCCACATTGCGAGCACCTAGCTCCGTCCTCTAACTTTTGATCACTTTCACAGCGCTTTTCATGTTGCGGATGACACTACAAACGAGAGCAGGCTGTGTGCTGTACTCTTAACCAAGTCCTTCAAATACTGCCAACAATATAAAATAAAAAGGAAATGTTGCGCCGAGAAGAAACAAAAACAATTCGACAGTGATGGTTATGCGTCAAAGCACAGTACGTGCTAACGGAATATACTGCCGGGCATATCGTGTCTCTGGGAAAGGGCTTATCTATGTGCCTGCTGGACAGTACAGAGAACGTAGACATAACGCGAACAACGTTTGGCTCAGTATTATTATGTTCTAAGAAAGACTATGCGGTCACTTTTTTACAAACCTCTAGCATGTTGCAAAAATAAAGACAAAAAGAAAAAAAAACGGAATGCCAATTTACTAGCCTTAAAATAGTATTTGTAATTCTTTCGAAGCTACGCTGAGAAAAATCCTTTATTTGCGTTGACTAGTTTCGGATATGACGTCCATTATCAAACCATCGCCTCTGTCGGGAGTACTGAAAAGTAATACAACCAGTACATTCACAAGAAGCCAGACTCATGAATCTCGACTGGTTGTTTGACATTGGACGTCATCACCGAAATAAGTCGCCGCAAATGAGGGATATTTCTCAGCGCAACTTAAAAGAATTACAGTAATAGCTTTAACCTGTCAGTTTGTAACTTCCCTCTCTTTGCAATGCTACTCAAAACACCGTGACCACGTGAGCCTAATCGGATAAGAAAATTAAGACAGTCGTCACCGAAGCACTAACTGATTAGCTGAAAAATAAAATGTACTACAAGTTACTGGTACAAATAACTTACTTTTCCTTCTTCCTACAGAAATTCTGAATTATCGTTGTAAAGTAATACATATCACTCAAAACAAAGTCAACTAAATTTACTACGAAACTCTCACTTAATCCAAAAAATCTATTAAGTACTTTCTAAATCCATTCAACAGTCCAACTTCACTAACCAGTTGGTTACGAGAACAATAAATATTACGTTACTGCCGGCCGGAGAGGCGGAGCGGTTCTAGGCGCTTCAGTTTGGAACCGCGCGACCGCTACGGTCGCAGTTTCGAATGCTGCCTCGGGCATGGATGTGTTAGTCTAGTTCTATGGTCTAGGGGATTGATGACCTCAGAAGTTAAGTCCCACAGTGCTCAGAGCCATTTATTACGTTACTGATTAAAAAAAAAAAATCATGTGCTAACGAAACAGTTCGCACACGGAACCAACATGACAAAGATAAATACTAACTACTTTTAATTATTAAATACAATTAAATGTAATATTTTTAAAGAGATGCAAAAAATCGTTATCGAATGGCGAGCTCTCTCTATTACAGCCAAAAATCGGTTATCTCGTAGTAACATTTACCCGTACAGCGAAAACTCATCAACTTCAGAAATAGAGATTAAAATAATTTCGCTCCTTAAATTATTTTCGAAACCGTATCATTAATAAATAAAAACAAACCACACCGAATTTCGACACAAAAATACACTCCTGGAAATTGAAATAAGAACACCGTGAATTCATTGTCCCAGGAAGGGGAAACTTTATTGACACATTCCTGGGGTCAGATACATCACATGATCACACTGACAGAACCACAGGCACATAGACACAGGCAACAGAGCATGCACAATGTCGGCACTAGTACAGTGTATATCCACCTTTCGCAGCAATGCAGGCTGCTATTCTCCCATGGAGACGATCGTAGAGATGCTGGATGTAGTCCTGTGGAACGGCTTGCCATGCCATTTCCACCTGGCGCCTCAGTTGGACCAGCGTTCGTGCTGGACGTGCAGACCGCGTGAGACGACGCTTCATCCAGTCCCAAACATGCTCAATGGGGGACAGATCCGGAGATCTTGCTGGCCAGGGTAGTTGACTTACACCTTCTAGGGCACGTTGGGTGGCACGGGATACATGCGGACGTGCATTGTCCTGTTGGAAAGCAAGTTCCCTTGCCGGTCTAGGAATGGTAGAACGATGGGTTCGATGACGGTTTGGATGTACCGTGCACTATTCAGTGTCCCCTCGACGATCACCAGTGGTGTACGGCCAGTGTAGGAGATCGCTCCCCACACCATGATGCCGGGTGTTGGCTCTGTGTGCCTCGGTCGTATGCAGTCCTGATTGTGGCGCTCACCTGCACGGCGCCAAACACGCATACGACCATCATTGGCACCAAGGCAGAAGCGACTCTCATCGCTGAAGACGACACGTCTCCATTCGTCCCTCCATTCACGCCTGTCGCGACACCACTGGAGGCGGGCTGCACGATGTTGGGGCGTGAGCGGAAGACGGCCTAACGGTGTGCGGGACCGTAGCCCAGCTTCATGGAGACGGTTGCGAATGGTCCTCGCCGATACCCCAGGAGCAACAGTGTCCCTAATTTGCTGGGAAGTGGCGGTGCGGTCCCCTACGGCACTGCGTAGGATCCTACGGTCTTGGTGTGCATCCGTGCGACGCTGCGGTCCGGTCCCAAGTCGACGGGCACGTGCACCTTCCGCCGACCAATGGCGACAACATCGGTGTACTGTGGAGACCTCACGCCCCACGTGTTGAGCAATTCGGCGGTACGTCCACCCGGCCTCCCGCATGCCCACTATACGCCCTCGCTCAAAGTCCGTCAACTGCACATACGGTTCACGTCCACGCTGTCGCGGCATGCTACCAGTGTTAAAGACTGCGATGGAGCTCCGTATGCCACGGCAAACTGGCTGACACTGACGGCGGCGGTGCACAAATGCTGCGCAGCTAGCGCCATTCGACGGCCAACACCGCGGTTCCTGGTGTGTCCGCTGTGCCGTGCGTGTAATCATTGCTTGTACAGCCCTCTCGCAGTGTCCGGAGCAAGTATGGTGGGTCTGACACACCGGTGTCAATGTGTTCTTTTTTCCATTTCCAGGAGTGTATAAACTACGAAGTAACCAACGCAAACACTTTCACAAAACCAGACGTGTAATGAAACGTTCGTAAAGATATTAATTTAGTTTCCCAGTACTATAGCATTTAAAACATTTTTCTATCACTTTAACATTACTTTAATTGCACTTTCACTCAAATTATAATGATGTACACTGTATCTGAGTGTTACATTGAACAGAGTGACGGATTGAGACGTTATTATTGGACAAGTTAGATTGTTTCCAACAAAATAAAACTGTCATAAATATTCAAATACACTGTCTGATAAAAAAAGTTAAGCATCCAGAAGACATGGTCGGATGTCGATGTAACTTCGTACACGTAGAACCCCGTCAGTGGATACGTAAATGATTAGGGGAGCAATTATGTGTGTCAGATAGTATGGCCTTCAGACTGCATTAGTAGTGTTCGTGTTCAGCATTGTTACGGGGCCTAGTAGGTAATATGAAAGGCGTAAACAGAGTCAGATGTAGATTAATCACTAGAAAGGACACGGAGATGCCGCAAATTCGTGTGAGTCAGCGTTATCACCACGAGACTGAGTTTCAAAGAGTCTCCATTGTCGGTCTGTATTTGTTCGACTGTTCGAATCGTATAATATTCAGATTTATACGGCATATGGATGTGGCACTCGCCCAGTGCCGGACAGCGCGGAAACATGATGGCAGCCATAATCGTCATGTTTCTGGTCTACCACGACTGACCACCACAAGAGAGGATAACCAGTCACAGGATAACCCCGCCACGTCGGCAGCTGCCATCCGAAAACAAGTATTGGACTACCTGCGGTACTCCACGTCATCCCGCACAACTGGCCGGAGACCAGCAGAAGCCAGACTAGGCAGTAGCTATCCCATGCTAGGCTGCCGTTAACAGCACAACACAAATGGCTGAGGTTCTAGCGGTGCTGTGACTGAGCAGCGTAAATTGCTGATGAATGATGTCGCATTATGTACAGCAATGAATCTGCACGATGCCTGATGACCGTCGCCGGCGACTATGGTGGCGATATGTAGATACGTCCCATTCTTTCATCGTCTGGCGTTATGCTGCGGCGAGCCGTCATATATGGCTTCAGGTCACGGCTGGCAGCGATAGAGGGAAATGCAACGGCACAGCGTTATGTCACGGACATTTTATGTCCTAAAGCGTTACCTCTGAGGCGAGAGTAATGTGGAGCTATTTTTCCACAAGGCAATACTTATCCAGAAATGGACTGTAAATAGATGTTACGTTTATATCTGTTGCAGTAGCATTTTCTGACAATCTTGTCTGTTTATTTGTTTAATTTAATTTTGAAAAACTCTCATTCAATGTAAATTGAGATTAATGAAACCTTCATACGTAATACTTATTCTGCTGTCACAGCACAGTAAAAAACATCGTAACATCTCTGACAACGCCGCTCGGAGTAGCCACGTCGTCAGAGGCGCCTTGCCATGGTTCGCGCGGCTCCATCCGTCGGAGGTTCGAGTCCTCCCTCGGGCATGGGTGTGTGTGTGTGTGTTGCCGATAGTATAAGTTAGTTTACGACAGATTAAGTAGTGCCGATGACGACAGCAGTTTGGTCCCGTAGGAACTTACCATAAATTTCCAAAAAAATCTCTGAGAAAGAAATTTTTTCGTATTTTGAATCTATGATATCGCCATCATTGTAAATAGTCTTCCTTGTGACAACAGACACTATTCTGTGTATGATGTGTGTGTGGTAGGGGTGGGGGTGGCTCTACTCTATGTGCATAATTATATGTAAAGAAGGGCTTCATATTATATTTTTACCACTTTGCGAGCACAAGCAATCAAAAGTGCCACAAAATGACAGGAGAATTTCGAAGTTAGTAATTTATATCCCATGAACCATGGACCTTGCGTAGGCAGGGAAGCTTGCGTGCTTCAGAGATACAGATAACCATACCGTAGATGCAACCACAACGGATGGGTATCAGTCGAGAGGCCAGACTAACGTGTGGTTTATGAAGAGGGGCAACAGCTTTTTCAGTAGACATAATTCAAAAGCCAAGATCGCTTAAATACTATTTACTAGACGACCGATTTCAACACACTAAAGGTACCATCATCGGATCTGTGAAGGCACAACATGACACAGGTCCGATGATGGCGCCTTTAGTGTGTTGAAATCGGTCAACAGAGTGATCGCCCCACAACACACTATGTGTTCACTGCAAAAGCGTTTTCAGTAGTTGCAGGTGCAACGGTTTCGATGATTGCCTGGACTGGCCTTGTAACATCAACGAAACATGCCTTCCTCTGCTGGTGCTGCAAACGGCTGAGAGAAAGGGGAATGACGATGGAATCATCTTGGGTAAAATATTCCTGGGGCAAAATAGTCCCCCATTCGGATCTCTGGGCGGGGACTACTCAGAAGGACGTCGTTATCAGGAGAAACAAACCTCGTTCTATGGATCGGAGCGTGGAATGTCAGATCCATAAATCGGGCAGGTAGGTTAAAAATTTTAAAAAGGGAAATCGATAGGTTAAAGTTAGATACAGTGGGAATTAGTGAAGTTCGGTGACAGTAGGAACAAGACTTTTGGTCAGGTGAATACAGGGTTTTAAATACAACATCAAATAGGAGTAATGCAGGAGTAGGTTTAATAATGAATAAAAAATAGGAGTACGTGTAAGCAGCGTAGTGAACGCATTATTGTGGCCAAGATAGACACGAAGTTCACGCCTACTACAGTAGTACAAGTTTATATGTCAACTAGCTCTGCACATGACGAAGAAATTGATGAAATGTATGATGGGATAAAAGAAATTATTCAGGTAGTGAAGGGAGACGAAAATTTAATAGTCATGGGGGACTGGAATCCGATAGTAGGAAAAGGAAGAGAATGAAAAGTAGTAGGTGAATATGGACTGGGACTAAGTAATGAAAGAGGAAGCCGTCTGGTAGAATTTTGCGCAGAGCATAACATAATCATTGCTAACACTTGGTTTAAGAATCATGAAAAAAGGGTGTATACCTGAAAGAGGTCTGGAGACACTGGAAGTTTATTGGTTATGAACTGTAGATTAAAACTGAAGAAACCGCAAAAACTTGGCGATTTAAGGAGATAGGACCTGGATAATCTGAAAGAATCAGAGGCTGCAGAGGGTTTCAGAGACAGCATTAGGAAACGATTGACAATAACGGTAGAAGAAAAGTGGGAAGACTTGAGAGATGAAATAGTGAAGGCAGCAGAGGATCAAATATGTAAAAAGACGAGGGCTAGTAGAAATCCTTGAGTAACAGAAGAGATATTGAATTTAATTGATGAAAGGAGGAAATACAGAAATGCAATAAGTGAAGTAGGTGATAAAGAATACAAACGTCTCAAAGGTGAGATCGACAGGAATTGCAAGGATGGCTAGAGGACAAATGTAAGGATTTAGAGCATATATCACCAGGGTAAGATAGATACAGCCTACAGGAAAATTAAAGAGACCTTCGGAGAAAAGACAACCACTCGTATGGTTATCGACATGTCAGATGGAAAACCAGATCCGAGCAAAGAAGGAAACGCAAAAAAGTGGAAGGAGTATATAGAGGGTGAATACAAGAGCCTAGTGCTTGAGGGCAATATTATGGAAATGGAAGAGGAAGTAGATGAAGGTGGAATGGGAGGTATGATACTGCGTGAAGAATTTGACAACGCACTAGTAGACATAAGTCGAAACAAGGCCTCGAGAGTAGAAAACATTAAATTAGAATCGTTGATAGCCTTGTGAGAGCTAGCTTCGACAAAGCTCTACCATCTGATGAGCAATATGTATTTGACAGGCGGAATATCCTCAGACTGCAAAAAGTACATAATAATTCCAATCCCAAAGAAAGCTGGTGTTGACAGGTGAGAAAATTACCAAACCGTCAATTTAATAAGTCACGGTTGCCAAATACTAACACGAATTCCTTACAGACAAACGGAAAAACTGGTAGAAGACCTCGGGAAGATCAGTTTGGATTCCGTAGAAATGTTGGAACATGCGAGGCAATAGTAACCCTACGATATATCTTAGAATATAGGTTAAGGAAAGGAAAATCTATATTTCTAACATTTGTAGACTTAGAGAACGCTTTTCACAATGTTGACGAATACTCTCTTTCAAATTCTGAAGGTGGTGGTTGTAAAATACACGGAGAAAAAGGTTTTTTACAGTTTGTACAGAAATCATATGGCAAATATGAAATTCGAGGGGCATGAAAGAAATGCAGTGGTTGAGAGGAAGTGAGACAGGGTTGTAGCCTGTCCCCGGTGTCTTCGATCTGTTTATTGAGCAAGCAGTCAAGGAAACAAAAGAAAAATTTGGAATAGGAATTAAAATCGGTGGAGAAAGAAATTTGAGGTATGCTGATGACATTGTAATTCTGTGAGAGACGGCAAAGCACCTGCAAGAATAGTTGGGCAGAATGGACAGTGTCTCGAGCGGAGGATATAACATGAACATCAACAAAAGGAAAACGAGGATAATTGAATGTAGTCGAATTAAATCAGGTGATGTTGAGAGAATTAGATTTGGAAGTGAAACACTTAAAGTAATAGATAAATTTTGCTACGTGAAGAGAAAAATAAATGATGATGGTGGAAGCAGAAAAAATATAAAATGTAGACTGGCAACGGTAAGGAAATCGTTTGTGAAGAAGAAAAATTTGTTAACATCGAGTGCAGATTTAAGTGTCAGGAAGCCTTTCTGAAAGCATTTGTATGGAGTGTAGCCAAGTATGGAAGTGAAACATGGACGATAAATAATTTAGTCAAGAAGAGAATAGAAGCTTTCGAAATATGGTGCTACAGAAAATTGCTGGAGATTAGATGGGTAGATCACGCAACTAATCAGCAGTTACTGAAGTGATTTGGGGAGAAGATGAATTTGTGGCACAACTTGTCTAGAAGAAGGGATCAGTTGATAGGACACATTCTCAGGCATGAAGGGATCACAAATTTAGTACTGGAGGAAAGCGTGGAGGGTAAAAAATCGTAGAGGGAGACCAAGGGATAGATATACTAAGGAGATTAAGAAGAATGTAGGTTGCAGTAGTTACTCAGAGATTAAGAAGCTTCCACAGGATAGAGTAGCATGGAATGCTGCATCAAACCAGTCTCTGGACTAAAGACCACAACAACAATCTATTACTAAAAGAGCTCTAATTCAGAGATTTGTTTACTTGGTTTTCTTTCGTTTCAGGCACGGTTACATTTCAATACGGTGTTTCTCCCACCATTATTTGGTTGCAGGGCACCTCCACCACCACAAGAAAGTTTTTCCATATGCGAGGAAAAAAATCTGACGACAAATGTGAACAACCAATGTAATCTAAACCTGAACAGGCCTCTGAAGAAGAGCACGTCAGTTAAAAACGGTTACAGCTGGCTGCTGGTTTCTGTTTTATTCTTCGGCAGCCAGCTTGTATTTTGCGCATAGCCACTGTTTCAGAATGTCAGTTTTCGATAAATCATAATTCTCAATTAGCTCCTATCGTTACGAGAACAATCTGGTAAACCGCCGAGGATTTCGGGACGGGCTTCTGACGTTATTTGCAGCTTAATTCGTCTGACCACGTATGTCGCTTCCACTGCGTCTCGTAAAATATGACTCGACCTCACAATCACCAATTTCTCGTCTTGCGCGAGACACAAGCATCCACTTTACTGGTATATCAGGCTGATGTGTAGAGCGGGCGCAGTTGCTACCGTCCCAGTGTACTCTCTGACGTATAAAGAACATGTAAACTTACCCTAATATTTCCGTACCGACATAAGCCACTGTATCAATAATCTATAAAAATATAAAATGGTTTTCAAATATTGTTTTACAAGATGCGTATCAATTACAAAAAACAAGTTTTGTTTTACTAACACGTAATATATCTATTTCCAGAAAAAAGGTTTTTGCTTGCGCAAAATGATACTGAAGAAAAATACTGAAACAATGTCACATCACTTTTTGAGTGTGACAATGTTTTCAGACAGGACAACTGTTCAGAAATGTATAGGTTGGGCGCTGTGCAGCGCTGAAGTCTTACAGCGGTCGTGTCACTTGTTTTCACATATTGTTCCTGTTATCGTAGTTAGTCATACGGCCGCCACTTAGGACGGCTATTTTCGCTTCTATAAAAATGATGGAACACTTGATATCACCTAGTCGGTGTTTTAACCTAGTGACCGTTTCTAGAGTCACATGAAGCAATGTGCACTAGAGGCCGTCAGAAGCAGTTTCTGGTATTACCTAGTGCTTTTGTTCTTGTGAGAAATGGGGTTTTGCTCTGTGAAACATTTCTAAATATTTTGACCTCTATACATTTGAGTGTTGCATAACGTATTGCGTCTATTTGGAAGATACTGTTAATTCTTCACTCAAATAATTTTATCCTCTTTAAAACTATACAGGGTAATTCCATGGCGATGTTACAGATTTTCAGGAATGAGGAAGAAGAATAAATGTATCAATTTGAGTTAGGGGCCCTGGTCTGGAAACGACCAAGTCGGAAGTTACAAGGGAAAATCGGTTAGACACCTATGACAGTGGACTTCTTCTACAGCAAGCTCTTTACCTTCCATATTTCTGGAGGAGTTGATATGGGCCAAAACAAGAAAAAATCTCCGTTGAACATTCGCTCTAAAATACATACGTTACGAGCTATGAGCAGTTGTTCATCCTAGCTACTGTGACACATATCTCAACTGCTGACGAAGTCTCGATAGCTCTTGAAGCATGCATTTTAGAGCCCATTATTCACATTTATTTCATAATAGTTTTCTTAATCGGTCCGTACTACCTCCTTCCAATAAAAGCTAGTAGTAGAAGTAGTAGGAGATGCCCATTGTCTGAGGTAACAGAACAATGTTTTTGAACTTTCGATTCGATAGTTTTGTGGCCAGAGACCCGTACCTCAAACTGATAAAATTACCCTTCTCCTTCGTTCCTGAATGTTTGTAGCAACATCACGCAATCTCCTTTTAAGTACTTTTAGCATACATTATATAACGTGTGGACGGTTAATCCACGCTTCGTTGGTCGTGCATCACCCAGTACCTTGAAACCGTAGTATGTCTTCTATCATCGAAATGTCGTACTAACAAATTAAATGAGTTTCTGCAATGTCTTAACAATTTTTCCGGTCTTTAAAACAGAAATTTCTGCTGGTTTTCATTACCCCATATTTCAGAATGTACGTATCTTGATAATACTTCCAGTTAATCGTCAGATTTCAATATCTGATTATTGGTATGTAATAGAGTATTAATGTAACGGATCTACTATTAAAGACAACACTGACAAAATTTCTGCATTCTCAGGTTTACAAATTGCAATAGACTATATGGTCTTCGGTACACGACCGAATTTCACCTTGAAACATTGTTTCATATTTGGAGAAACCTTACTCCTTACTTTTCCGGGATAGTTTCGGTAGTTTCAGAAAAGAAGGGCAGCGCAGAAACAATGAATGGCATATCAGAACATACATTAACCTCTAATAACAGGGTTGCATGGAGATGAAAGTGAAAAGTTTTCCCGTTTACAGCACTCATCCATACGTTTTCTTCTCTGAGGGCATAAAAGTCATACTGTCATTGAATGAATGCACCGTATTTTCCCAATGATGATGTTATTTATTTAAACTTTTCTTTCGTTTCAAAATTTGTTTCGGCTTTTTAAGCCATTGTCCATTAATTATACAGAATATTTGCCTTATATGTAAAACACTTGCTATACCATTCGTTTTGGGTTACAAAAATCTAACTATTCTTTAAGTTTTGTTACTTTATACACAAACCAGATGAATACCCGAGAATACTTTCAAAACCAAAAACCAATTATTAAACGCAAGAAAAGTTTAAATGAGGAACAAACTGGCTAGCAAAAATGTACACTACTGACCATTAAAATTGTGTACACCAAGAAGGAATGCAGATCATAAACGGGTATTCATTGGACAAATATATTATACTATAATTGACATATGATTATATTTTCACGCAGTTTGGGTGCATAGATCCTGAGAAATCAGTACCCAGAACAACCAACTCTGGCCGTAATAACGGCCTTTATACGACCGGCCATTGAGTCAAACAGAGCTTGGATGGCGTGTACAGGTACAGCTGCCCAATTCATCAAGAGCAGTGACTGGCGTATTGTGACGAGCCAGTTGCTCGGCCACCATTGACCAGACGTTTTCAATTGGTGAGAGATCTGGAGAATGTGCTGACCAGTGCAGCAGTCGAACGTTTTCTGTATCCAGAAAGGCCCGTACAGGACCTGCAACATGCGTTAATGCATTTTACTGCTGAAATGTAGGGTTTCGCAGGGATCGAATGAAGGGTAGAGCCACGGGTCGTAACATATCTGAAATGTAACGTCCACTGTTCAAAGTTCCGTCAATGAGAACAGGAGGTGACCGAGACGTGTAACCAATGGAACCCCACACCATCACGCCGGGTGATACGCCAGTATGGCGACGACGAATACAAGCTTCCAATGTGCTTTCACAGCGATGCCGCCAAACACGGATGCGACCATCATGATGCTGTAAACAGAACCTGGATTCATCCGGAAAAATGACGTTTAGCCATTCGTACACCCAGGTTCGTCGTTGAGTACACCATCGCAGGCGCTCCTGTCTGTGATGCAGTGTCAAAGGTAACCGCAGCCATGGTCTCCAAGCTGATAGTCCATTCTGCTGTGAACGTCGTCGAACTGTTCGTACAGATGGTTGTTGTCTTGCTATCGTCCCCAGGGATCGAGACGTGACTACACGATCCGTTACAGCCGTGCGGATAAGATTCCTGTCTTCTCGACTGCTAGTGACACGAGGCCATTGGGATCCAGCACAGCGTTCCGTATTTCCCCCCTGCACCCACCGATTCCATATTCTGTTAACAGTCATTGGATCTCGACCAACGCGAGCAGCAATGTCGCGAAACGATAAACCGCAATCGTGGTAGTCTACAATCCGACCTTTATCGAAGTCGTAAAGGTGATGGTACGTATTTCTCCTCCTTACACGAGGCATCACAACAACGTTTCACCAGGCAACACCGGTCAACTGCTGTTTGTGTATGAGAAATCGGATGGAAACTTCCCTCATGTCGGCACGTTGTAGGTGTCGCCACCGGCGCCAATCTTGTGTGAATGCTCTGAAAAGCTAATCATTTGACAATCACAGCATCTTCTTCCTTTCAGTTAAATTTCGTGTCTGTAGCACGTCATCTTCGTGGTGTAACAATTCTAATGGCCAGTAGTGCAGAATTCGTTGAAAATAAAGTATGTAAGTAGAGTTCGGTAAATATTAAAATATCTGTATTTCGTTGTGAATAACGAAATAATTTTGAAACGTCTTGAAACTAGCTATGGGTACATACATTACTAGCCAGTATCCACTACATGCTGTGGCTTGCTTCCGAATGATACTGACCTGGTTCGCCCGTCTGTTTGGCGGCTCAGAGTAAGAGCTCCTTTTATGACGTTGTTTCTATTTGTAGGGCGGAGGAGGAAAGTGGAAGAGAGAAGGAAGGGGGTGGGTGGGCTACCCTGGGCTACCCTCCCCAAACGTAGCTGATTACGCGCTTCATACAGAATATTTCTGTGGCGCTCTTCCGATCTTTTCGCACCGACTGTTCCAGACGCTACTAGCTAATGGGAGAGACACATTTATCACAAAGTGTAGCGATGCACGGTGTCAGTGCTCACGTATACGAAATCTTTTTGTCAGGTCTTGGCTGCTCCTTTGAGTAGACATCTCCTCTTACACTACTTAGAGAATTTATATCGTGTCCGTTTCTCTTACTTCTAATTACACAGTCTTTAATGTTGTTAGATGAGGTCTGATTTCTTCCTATAGTTCTCCCCCCCACTCCATCTCCGTAAACCAACCCTTCCATTTACAAACAAAGGGTCTGGCTTGCACACTCTTCCTATTACAGTCAGGTTTAAGTAATGTAAGCATTAGATCTGTGAGTTTTAATTTGAGACATGCGCAGTTTTTTGTCGTGAACAATCAGTTTACGCTTACCGTTTGACATTTTGCAACAGCTTTCACTACTACCATTGCTCATTTTCTATTTCACTTATTAGGTGCTATTACTATAGCTTATAAATCTGTAAGAGGTCGATAGTGGTCGTGATAACTAATAACGCAATATTCCTTTACTATTGCTGCTTGTCATCTAATTTGCTACCAATTTTCGCATTAAGACTTGTACAGTATTTGAAAATATATTAAATCTAGGTTACTGACTTTCGCCGGCCGGAGTGGCCGAGCGGTTCTAGGCGCTACAGTCTGGAACCGCGTGACCGCTACGTTCGAGGTTCGAATCCTGCCTCGGGCATGGATGTTTGTGATGTCCTTAGGTTAGTTAGGTTTAAGTAGTTCTAAGTTCTATGGTACTGATGTCCAAAGCAGTTAAGTCCCATAGTGCTCAGAGCCATTTGAACCAACTTTACTGACTTTCAAAAGTTGATTATTATGGAGTATGGTATGAAAGTGAATTTTTTGCTACTGAAAAACATGCGATGGAGCCCAAGTCAACCATCGGAAGAGAAATTTCTCGTATCAGTACGTAGACTATCACAGGCTGCAGAATCGTCTAAGGCAGCAGGTGATCTACATCCGAACAAATTCGTGATATGCGGCCTTTACACACTATTGATGGAGTTCATTTTAGTAATAAAACTTAATAAGAGGCAGATGCTTATGTGTTAATGTAACAGTTAAATGAGTTGTCGTGTTGTTCTAGCGGGAGAGACCGGCTTTAACAACCGAACGGAGCGGACGTGTGCATATTTCCGCTTGCAGCGCCAGGAAGCTCGCCTTCGTTGTTTCCTCCAACCGAAGCCAACGAGACGCCATAGCGCGACAAGATCGTGGCGAATCAGTACAGAAAACTGACAAGGAAGTTCGCTTTTCCAAACGACTTCGCTCTGCCAAAAGCACTTGATGTCTAGCGCTTTTAAGGCATGAGACTGGGATCGTAGTGGCCAACATCGTCCGGACCCACTTTTGGATTGTATATGAGTACGGTCCGTATGAAACTTACTAAGGATGCTACATGCGAGAAGGCTCTTCGAGAGATGAAGAAAGAAAGTACCCCACTTCTTTCACGCATACGGAAATGTTGACAACGTCGAGGTTTACGGTACCAGACTGGGTCTGCGTACTACACCCTCGAACTTTCCTTCGAAATCCAGGCGTGTGACGTTGTGGCATCGTTCCGCTGCTTTGGCATGGACAAGAACACGTGCCAGAAAAGTGGATTTAATTTAAGAGGTATCCAATCCTCTACACAGTACGCCAGGTGCACATTGACCTCCGACGACACATGCAATCATACCTCCAGGTAGGAGGCAGCTAGCCTAAAACCCGTTCACGATGCAGCAAGGAAGGTCACCTACTATCCGAGTGCCTCCAGAATCAGATCACACAACTTCCACTGTAGGACGTGGTACCTGCACCGTCGCCGATGATCATCACGCGGTGAGTTAAGCAATGGCGTTAATGACGTCTCCGCTGTCTACACACGACAGACTGACGTTGCTGTACCAAAACAACCAACCTCAGACCGACGTTTGGCAAATCAGTCAGCCTAGCCAGTGGTAGAACTCTGCACAACACCATCAGTATGACTGAATACTACAGGCATGGCTGACACTGGAATGGAAATCGATTCGCTTACCTTACCAACCAAACTCATTGCGCGGGCAAGGCACAAGTCAGTGCCATCATGTAACATGGAGAGCCATGCCCGAAAAAAGCCTTCACCGAAACGCCGAAAGCGAAGTCAAACGACAGTGTCGGAACACAGCAGCTCCCGCTCACCAGAGAGAGAAAACCTGGTGCTACAGGACGCCAACAACGAGGCTAACAACATTGCCACCGAATTCAACCCCATGTGGAACGTACGGCAGGACAGGCGGCGTCGATCCGCCAATCTTCGGCGGCTAACAGTGATGAACAGGAAAGTTCCTGTGCAGGCTGTGAAGCCGCTCTGTCCCTACGTAACATTCACTCAAGGATTTTTTGGTTGTGCAACGTATGTTACGCCTGGTGCTCCTGTTGCGATTTAAGAGCGGGATGGTTCTGAAGCCACTGACATCACGTGTCTCCCATCTACTCGAGGATTAGAGTCACGGTATTTGACACCAAATTCATTAATATGTTTGTACAACGTTGGGTACCGCCAAACGTCGTGACCCGGCCATGTTCTACTCCACAAACACGTCCCCCCCCCTCCATTTCCTATGACGGCATGATCTCAAGGACCAAGTCCGGTTCTACACGTATTGTCCGGAGCAGGATATGGTAATTCACGACCATCACTCACGCGACACGTGGGAAAAGGCACACGGCGACAGCTCTACACACCCATCTTACCATCTTATACAGGTGGTGGTGGCCACCAAACAATGGCCTCTGGTCCTATGACCACCACCGATCACAGCAACTTTATCAGCATGATGCATGTCCACCTCCAAGACGGACGGTAGGAGATCAGGTACCGGCAGAATTGAAACTTTGAGGACGGGTCGTGAGTCGTGCTTGGGTAGCTCAGTTCGTAGAGCACTTGCCAGCGAAAGGCAAAGGTCAAGAGTTCGAGTCTCGGTCCTGCACACGGGTTTAATCTGCTGGGAAGTTTCAGCTCCAGCGTGTCTGGCGTAGTGAAGGCTACTGGAAGATGAACGTAACTCACCTGCGGGACTCTGACTGCCATCGACAAGTCACTGTAATGTGAGCCAACTGTGAAAGACGTCTTCCCCAATAACCGTCGACTACGGCTTGCTGGCTCCTTTGAGTCAAATCAACAATCTGCAAGATACCTATGCAGTTTGGCAAGGACATGAATCTGTGGCATTGGCACTACCTGGATTTTTATGGCGCTCAGGGACCTCAGCGCTCTATCCCTATCGCCAGACAGACAACGAGAAGAACACCAAATCAAGGAGCACAAACCATCGTTGACTAAGTGACGATTAGAAAAGGCCGCCGTCTTCTAGCCCCGAGACGACCAAACGGTCACAAAGGTACCTACCGTGCACCGAATTGTAGCGGACATTCGCTGACTCTTACACGGTTAATCACATCCTCATGATGCGAGACGGTCGTACCTGTACAGCCCAAGCAACCGTAGTGAAAGCCAGGAGGATAATTTTTGTCATCTTTTCCAGGAAAGAACTGTAGATATAGAGGCCATTGTAAAAGCGTTACAGCAGCTGATGGGCACTGTCGATACGGCAACAGTGATGACATTAACGGGGAACGTCTCGCCTGAAGAGGTGAGGGACGCATCGGACAAAGATGTGGTCTGTAAGTTTGCATGCCCTGTTGGATCACCAGTGCAGTTTTACCAGACCTCCTGTGCCATACTGGATTACTGTATTTCGTGAACTCTTGTTCCCAGACTGTACTGTACCACCTTCGTTTGTAGGAGGCGGCCACTCCCGCTGGAGGTTCGAGTCCTCCCTCGGGCATGGGCGCTTCTGTTGTTCTTAGCGTAATTAAGTTTAAGTTAGTTTAAGTAGTGTGTAAGTCTAGGAACCGATGACCTCAGCAGCTTGGTCCCTTAGGAATTAATACACATTTGAACATTTTGTAGGAGGACTTTTTATCCTGGTAAAAAAGCCAACTGGAGGGCAATCGGTCATCGACTATCAGACACAAAGTTGAACGCCGACTTAAAGATCTTCGCCAGGCTTTTGCCAAATTGCAATGAGACGACATTGCCGATGGTCCTTAGACTAGAACAGATGTCACTGGGGAGAAATGCCAACATACAAATGACCCCCAGTGACTGCAGGGACTTAATAGCGATCACCCCAACGTGCCGCGTGAGAGTGGCTATCGTCTCCATCGATTTCAATCGGGCCTTTGACGGCGTGCACCATAACATCCTCCTATGGCTGACAGACCATATGGGATTTCCTCTGAACCTCATCGATGCCCTGCATCATCTTTTGGCAGCAGAAAGCTCTGAGATCTAGGTCAACGAACGAACGGTGGGCCAAGTACCCATTAAGAGGTCTCAACAACAAGGTTGCACCCTTTCTACCTACATTTATTCAGTCATGCTGGAGCCACTCCTTGGGTGGGCTCACACCTGTTGGCTCTCTTGCATCACCCTGCGAAAAGTATAGGGCGCAAGCCGACGACCTGTTACTGCTGGTTCACTCCATAGGTGAAGTCCGCAGCTTACTAAATTGGATCGAACGGTACACATGGGCTCGACACTGTCGTCCCCCTCTTACCATTTACTGAACTGAGAAATTTGAGAGTCATGTCAAACTGTCGACAGTTACTACTGGTCGTTCGTATGATGGTGAGCCACAACCTGCTTCAGGTGGCCTTCCGTTCATCATGTCCACAGGGCACATATTTAATGTATGTTATTGTACTCTCGGTGAAGTATCCATGGCATTGTAGTCCACTGTGTTCGGTCAGATGGCTGGCTGCCCCCTGTAGTAAAAGAACTGTGTGTAGTATTCAATGACTAATGACACGTGTCATGCGACGTCCGTCCAGACCAAATACCAAGTGAAACGAAGGGTGTATCATCTTTTATCAGTTATCAAAATGGCCTCGGTCCTGGCTTCCAACCCCGCCATGCTTTAGATTTTGAATAAAAATCATCAGCTTTGGCAGAAGAAGACTTCCAGCACAAGAAGTCACCCTCATTTAGCCAACGTCCTTGCTAGTGCTATCGACAGATTTCCAGAAGACTTTCGACACCGTTCCTCACAAGCGTCTTCTAATCAAACTGCATGTCTATGGAGTATCGTCTCAGTTGTGCGACTGGATTCGTGATTTCCTGTCAGAAAGGTCACAGTTCGTAGTAATAGACGGAAAATCATCGAGTAACACAGAAGTAATATCCGGCGTTCCCCAAGGAGGTGTTATAGGCCCTCTATTGTTCCTGGTCTATATTAACGACGTATGAGACAATCTGAGTAGCCGTCTTAGATTGTTTGCAGATGATGCTGTCATTTACCATCTTGTAAAGTCATCAGATGATCAAAACCGCTTGCAAAATGATTTAGATAAGATACCTGTATGGTGCGAAATTGGCAATTGACCCAGAATGAAGAAAAGTGCGAAGTTATTCACATAAGTACTAAAGGAAATCAGTTAAATTTCGATTCCGTTATAAGCCACACAAATCTGTAAATTCAACTAAATACTTAGGGATTACAATTACAAATAACCTAAATTGGAACGAACACATAGATAATATTGTGGGTAGAGCGAACCAAAGACTGCGATTCATTGGCAGAACACTTGGAAGGTGCAACGGGTCTACCAAAGAGACTGCTTACACTACGCTTGTCCGCCCTATTCTGGAGTATTTCTGTGCGGTGTGGGATCCACATCAGGTGGGACTGAAGGATGACATCGAAAAAGTACAAAGAAGGGCAACTCGTTTTGTATTATCGCAAAATAGGGGAGATATTGTCACAAACATGATAGGTGAATTGCAGTGGCAATCATTTTCGTTGCGACGGGACCTTCTCATGAAATTTCAATCACCAGTTTTCTCCTCCGATTGCGAAAACATTCTGTTGGCATCCACATACATTGGGAGAAAAGATAATCACTATAAAATAAGAGAAATCAGGGCTGGCACAGAAAAATTTAAGTGCTCGTTTTTCCCGCTTGCCGTTCGAGAGTGGAACGGTAGAGAGACAGCATGAAGGTGGTTCATTGAACCCTCTGCCAGGCACTTTATTGTGAATAGAAATCACGTAGATGTAGATGTAGAGTGTGGGCGGAATAGCGGACAGAGTTTCAGGGTACTCTTTTGCTCATGGGGCGGGAAACTGTCTCTAAAAGACGGAAGAATCAGCAATGATCGAAGGCTTGAGGATGCAGAAGGCAATGAAAACCACTGCATTAAAGACACATAGTATATATCCACAGAACATGTGGCCTGGAACTGAAGAAGTCTTTCCATTGGCAGAAGATTCGCGTAAGACGGCGCTGCCGCACACAGCGGCGGAGCAGTGAAGGGATGAGAACCGCGCATGCGCGGTAGCAGAGAGCGTGCACAAAAAGTCCACATTGCCAAACTGTGTGGCTGCGGACTACAGTCAAACTCATTTGCGTCCGGTACATCGTATTATACTATCAAATCTATGAGGGGAATAGTAAATATTAAAAGCACTTTCGATCAGTCATCATGAGAGATATATTAATTCACGTCTTGACGACATTGCGTTCACTGCTCCACAGATTTACTCTGCGTGAAGTCGGGAGGTGAGAACAGCTGACACAGCTTTGTGAAGACGTGAAGTACAATTTTGCTCAAAATGACAATTGTCTCACGACAAGATCATTGAAACTGCTTGTAATAATTATCATTTATTGCGAATAGAACTGTATTATTATTAGTCTAAGTAAAAATTTAATAAGCAAGGTTCAAAATGGTTCAAATGGCTCTGAGCACTATGCGACTTAACTTTTGAGGTCATCAATCGCCTAGAGCTTAGAACTAATTAAACGTAACTAACCTAAGGACATCACACACATCCATGCCCGAGGCAGGAACCTGCGACGGTAGCGGTCGCTCGGTTCCAGACTGTAGCGCCTGGAACAGCACGGTCACTCCGGCCGGCCAATAAACAAGGAAATTAATTTCAAGCACAAAGCGAAATCGTTATATTTGCTTGACAACTAATTCTAATGAACAGGATTTTTGAAAATGTGTATAAGGTGTGTGTGTTGATGCGTTTGACTGTAGTTAAGTGTAATCACTACGCATAAAAAAGAATTAGTGATAGAAAAGCCTAATGAAATGACTAAAGTAAAGATGGTCAGTAAGTTGTCATATTTTTCGCTGTTAACGGGCATTATGCATGTAAACTAACTCCTTCGACATTTCAGTCAGAGACAGCATTTATAATCCATTGCACAAGTGGACAGTTAACCATCATCTGCGAATAACTCCAGGATATAATGACGAATAACTTCGAAAACCAGCGATGTATAGACAGGTAACAATTCTTGTCATTTTAGGGCCTTATCCAGTTCGTGCCTTGAAAATGACAGTGGTTCACAAGCGGAAATATTGGACTTTTAACCAATTTATGCAGCTGCATTCTCGCGTGTTATTAGAGAATACAAAATGGTGGGAGACGCTTAATTCCTACTCGGGCAATATGTTGAACATTACAGTCCTAACCAAAAAGGCTAGGATGTTTTCATTATTATGTACACAAATGGTATGTTGACAAACACATTTTTTAAATCACGATTCTTTAAAACTAAGAAATATTATTACTTTCTTCCAAAGGATACATCACAATACAACCTTCACTTCAATTTTAATGTCTTTCCGAAAAATATGATTGTAAATTTACGAACATAAGTTCAAGGCTTATACCCATCATCACTTCCCTGTCAAATTATTCTTTCTGAAACTTTTCAGCATGCCGCACAGACTGTGCCCACGCTACAGGTGGAATGTAGCCTATTGCCTCATGCACAAGCGATTCAGTGAATGTTATCTTGAATGTTTTTGTCTTCTCCCTCATAGCCTTATCCTTTGGCCAGATTAATTCAGTAGGGCCAAACTGACACTGATACGTGGGTAAACGCAAAATTGTATGACCCCCTTCACGTGCAAGAAAGTCGAGTTTGTACGATCTTTTTCGGAAATTTGTGGTAAGTTCCTATGGGACTAAACCGCTGAGGTCATCGGTCCCTAGGCTTACAGACTACTTACTTAAACTAACATACTAAGGACGACACACGATACACGACACATACTAAGGACGACACACACAACCATGCCCGTGGGATGAGTGGAGCCTCCGACGGGGGGAGCCGTGCAAACCGTAGCAAGACACCTTCCTGGATGATTCTAATTGACCCATGTTTCATTTAGGTAACACACTGCTGAACTATCTCCTTCTCTTGTATCGTGAATCTTTATATGGGATGTAGTTCGTGCTGCACATATGCACCGTCTTCTTAACATATCAGGATTCAACGTGTTTTAAAATTCTTTGCATTGACGAAGCGCTTACCACTGAAGCTAATTTTCTCCTACACAACTGTAACACGTTTTTGTGATGTCAGGTTTTCATCATTCACACGGAGCACTTTAAAACATCGTTGTTAAAACCATCCATTTCCGTTACACGAGGTTCCTTGCGATTTCGATGTTTTCCAGGCAACACGAAACTAACTTTTTCTACTGTTCCTAGGGCTCTGACACTTTCGTTTGCAGTTCTCTTTACAGATCTCCTCCCGACGCTACATGATTCTGGAGTCCGTTCTTGAGTCTTCAAATGTCAACAGTAGGGGACTTGCTCTCAGATTCTCATTTCTCATTTATTGCCGTCACTGGCTCTTTTTTAATCGCACTTAAACATTTACAGATAACGTTCCATCAGTATTTCTAAAATTGTTGGGAGACGTGGAAACAAAACGACTATTCACGTTGGTGTGTAGAATGGACGAGTCTGCCGATAGCCTATACTGTCTGACTTTCGAAAAGCATCATCCACACAACTCTGAAGATTGTTATGACCGACAAGTGCGATAATGTTCGCACAATCAGCTTAACAGCTCATGCATCCAAGTTGCTGAAAAAAATGATGAACAGAAAAACGGAAAAGAAACTACAGAAATTGTGAAACGTCAATGAGTTTGCCTCGAGGACAGGTAAAAGCTCCAGAGTGGCAGCTCTGACGTAGCGGTTGATAGTGGAAGCACGACTAAGAAAAATCAATAAATGTTCACAGGATTTTTCTAGCTGGGAAAAGCGTTTGACAATCTCAGATGGTGCAAAATGTTCGAAATTCGGAAAAAGACAGTGAGCCGTGCACGGCTCCTGTTCATACCATTTATTCCTTGTCATCTTGTGTTGACTGTATTGCCGTCTCGTTTCTTATTCGATTTACTGGCGTCAATAAGTTGCTGGCCTGCCTGCCCGTGAGTGGCAGCAGCAGCGCTATCGATACGAGCACTCTCGTACTGTCTTTGGAGCGACCGCTAGTATTTCCGGGTGGTGGTGTGCGGTGAGTTCAGTCGGGATGGAGCTCCAGTGAGGTCTGCACAGCCAGTACTCGCCCTACCGCTGGGGACACACATCCACTATCCGACGGAAGGAGACTTGAGCGGGGACGACCGTTGGTTGGTCGTTCGGTCGGTCGTCTCATCGTGCGGCGTGTATTTGGTCTTCCGATCGCTTCTCAGCCCCTTCAATTGATCATCTTGCTTGACTTTGGTCGGTTCCTTCCTTGCACAGATATGTCGGGTGGCCAATGGACCGGTGTTCCCTCTGCGGTTGGGTCCGAGTCAGTGTCTCCGGTACGTCGTATGTCCGGAGGGAGTCGGGACGGAGCAGCAATAAGGCCCAGACAGCCATGACTCACCCGACCGTTGCCGAAACACTTAACTTGAGAGGGGACGACCGTGGTTGGTCGTCTCACTGGACGACGTGTATTTGGTCGCCGACCGCTTCTAGGTTCCTGTGTGTGTCGACTTGTGGTTCGTTCTTGTTGTTCCACAGTGACTGTTTTTAGTATTGTTCGAGTTGTGTGTGGAAGTGTTTTCGCGGAACCGTGCGTGGCTCGTCTCCGCAGCAAGACGCTAGGCTGGCGCCGCTGGCGGTGTGCACGCGCTGTCGGATCGTGAGGCGCTAGCTGCGAGAGTGGTAAGTTCGTTGTCCACCGCACCTGGACACTGAAGTTGAGTGATCAGTTAATCTCTTATGAAACCACAACTATTGTGACATATCTTCGCTCATTTGCTGGTTGTTGCCCCCATGTCCGTTTGGCTAGCAGCATCGTATAATATGTTGGAGTCAGCGAAACCTCACAGCCGTCTTCAGATGTTATTATTAACTATTGAATTGACTGTTACTTATCAGTGAAGTGCAGCAGCGGTATTTTCTTCCCTGTGACCGTTAACGCTCCAGTTACCAGCCCTGGTCGTTCGTGTAGTTCGTAGGCAATGTGCCTTTTCCTCGTCGTGTTGTTACTGTCCAGCACAGCGTGTAGTTCGACAACTTTTTCAGTTGTTTGGTTCATATTTTGCTTAGAGTGGTTCTTGTTCCCCTGACTGTTTCTAGAAGCCTATTTCTGGAGGCGTAGTGCTGTTCGTATTCCCCTCCTCGGCCAATATTCTCCATCGTTGTGCCGTTGGTCGGACGGAATGGAATTAGTTAAATTGTTGGTGGGTCGTTGGGCCGTCCCTAGTTTGGGTTGCAATCCGATTACTTAACTTCAGCTCTTGGCTGCCTGTCTCACCTCACCTTACGTTTGAGATACCTTCCGAGGGTCGACCCTTAGAACACTTCTGGGCGCCACTTGCTCTGTGTGTTTTAAATTATGATTTTTATTATAGTTGAAGTAGTGTGCGAGGCCTTTGGTCGTGTATTAATTCAGTTTTTTTTTTAATTTTACATAAAGGCCTTCAGCCGTGTTAAATTAAAATTTTGAGCATTGATTATTTTAGAAAAAAAATGTTTCTATTTTTAGAAATTTTTCTATCTGAAATTGTTTGTAATCCAGGCCCTAATCTGTTAGTTGTTCCATCTGTTATGTGTGGCCTTCAACCGAGGATTTGCGTGAAACCCTTAAGAAGGCCTTCAACCATGTGTATTCTCTAAAGGAAAATTTTTAATAAGAAGCAAGGGATTTATTCTAAATTATTTATCTGACTTGTTGTTCAGGCCTTCTGCCGTTGTTTCAAATTTGCTTGTGGCCTTCAGCCATGCAGTAGGTTAATGAGGCTTTGGCCATTCTGTTGTAAGTTTAAAAGGAAATTTTCTTGCGTAAAAAGAATTGTTTATTAATTTGCCTTACAGTTGTCCTTCAGACGTGTAGTGTAGGCCTTCAGCCGTTAATTGTTTTCATTGTAAGTTTTACAAGAAAAAAATTTTACCTTCTATTTTTAATTTCTTTTCATTTGTGAGCCAGGCCCCCAGCCGTTCTGTGTTTGCTGTGTAGTTTTGGGCCTTCAGCCCAGAAAGCACCTTATTTTTCTTTAACTAGGCCTTCAGCCGGATTGTTTAGTTGTAATCCTTAAGCCAACGTGTAAATAAGTGTGTGTTTGATTTTGCAGCTCACTTTAACTGTTTACGACCCCATCCACAACCTTAACCTTATCCTGTGCGCTCTCTGACTACCTACCAATCAGGTCTCACAGAGGTAAGCTGTAGGCAAAGACGGCTGGCATTTAATAAGTGCAAGAGCCAAGATCGAGCAATAAGAGTGGAAAACCAAGAACGAAAAACTCGTGTCAAAAAGAGTGTAAGACGGTATGTAGTCTTTCGCCTCTACTGTTCAGTCTAGACATAGAAGAAATGATAGCGGAATAAAAGAAAGCATCATAAGTGGGATTAACATTGAAGATGATAGGAAATCGATGGCAGTAATATTCGCTGATGATACTGCTACCCTCGGCGAAACTGAAGAATAATTACAGGATCTGCCGAAGGGAATGAACAGTCTCTCGAGTACAATATGGATTGTCTGATGTCCTGCTCACTCGTCTAATGTAGGGTGCCAAGGATGCTGTTATCTCGGATAGGTAGAAAACATACAAGGAAATCTTATTAACGGAGTGTATTGCAGTAAACTGAATTGACAATTTCGATACATGCAATTTCCATGCAAGCTATTAATATAGTTCACAGGTCACGGCTGAATCGTTAGGATGACGGCTCGTCTTCTAGTGCGGCTCTTCTATTGGGGCCGAGGCTACCTGGAGCGTCGCTTATACACCACTGGCCATAAAAATTGCTACACCACGAAGATGACGTGCTACAGACGCGAAATTTAACCGACAGGAAGAAGATGCTGTGATATGCCAATGATTAGTTTTTCAGGGCATTCACACAAGGTTGGCGCCAGTGGCGACACCCAGAACTTGCTGACGTGAGGAAAGTTTCCAACCGATTTCTCATACACAAACAGCAGTTGACCGGCGTTGCCTGGTGAAACGTTGTTGTGATGACTCGTGTAAGGAGGGGAAATGCGTACCATCACGTTTTCGACTTTGATAACTGTCCGATTGTAGCTTATCGCGATTGCGGTTTGTCGTATCGCGACATTGCTGCTCGCGTTGGTCGAGATCCAATGACTGTTAGCAGAATATGGAATCGGTGGGTTCAGGAGGGTAATACGGAACGCCGTGCTGGATCCCAACGGCTTCGTATCACTAGCAGTCGAGACGACAGTCATCATATCCGCATGGCTGTAACGGATCTTGCAGCCACGTCTCGATCCCTGAGTCAACAGATAGGGACGTTTGCAAGACTACAACCATCTGCACGAACGGTTGGACGACGTTTACAGCAGCATGGACTATCAGCTCGACCAAGGCTGCGGTTACCCTTGACGTTGCATCACAGACAGGAGCGCCTGCAATGGTGTACTCAACGACGAACCTGGGTGCACGAATGGCATAACGTCATTTTTTCGGATGAATACAGGTTATGTTTACAGAATCGTGATGGTCGCATCTGTGTTTGGCGACATCGCACATTGGAAGCGTGTATTCGTCATCGCTATACTGGCGTATCACCCGGCGTAATGGTATGGGGTGCCATTGGTTACACGTCTAGATCACCTTTTGTTGACGGCACTTTGAACAGTGGTCGTTACATTTCAAATGTGTTACGACCTGTGGCTCTACCCTTCATTTGATCTCTGCGAAACCCTACATTTCAGTAGGATAATGCACTACCGCATGTTCCAGGTCCTGTACGGGACTTTCTGGATACAGAAAATGTTCGACTGCTGCCCTGCACAGCACATTCTCTAGATCTCTCACCAACTGGAAACATTTGGTGGATGGTCGCCGAGCAACTGGATCGTCACAATACGCCAGTCACTACTCTTGATGAACTGTGGTATCTTGTTCAAGATGCATGGGCAGCTGTACATGTACACGCCAACCAAGCTCTATTTGACTCAATGCCCAGGCGTATCAAGGCCGTTGTTACGGCCAGAGGTGGTTGCTCTGGGTACTGATTTATCGGGATCTATGCACCCAAATTGCGTGAAAATGTAATCACATGTCAGTACTAGTATAATATATTTGTCCAATGAATACCCGTTTATCATCTGCATTTCTTCTTGGTGTAGCAATTTTAATGGCCAGGAGTGTATTTTCTTCTTATAGGGGCAGCTCCCGTAGTGGTGCGGTCCTATTCGGGGTACTATTGGCTGAAATCGTCTCACAGTCTTATCTGCTGTTACGTTCCAGGCCGACTTGCCGGCTCTTCATGTTACTCCGGAACATTCCTCCCCTCCCAAAGCGACGGACCTTCGTCGTGTAGGGCGAGCGCCAACGGCAGGGGAGGCCGGAGGGTGGACGCTGCGCTGCAGGTGACGTCAAGCTTCCGGTCATACCCCGCCATCCGGCCTTAGCTTTGGCGGAAACGTACCCCGGAAAACGACCAGAAGGCCACGCGTCCACCTCCAGAGGCCAAGATCCTGATGTGGGAGGCGTCGGTTGCTCCTATGTGGGTGGGTCCAGCATCATCGGTAGGACGAGAGGAGGCGGAGGAGGCGAAGGCTCCGCCTCCATGGGATTGTCCTGCGGTGTCGCGATGACACCCCTGGCGACTGCTGTGGCCGCGCTGTCCTCAGGATTCGTGTATCTGAGGGAAGACGTGATGACTGGGTGTTGTGTGACGTCCTTAGGTAAGTTATGTTTAAGTAGTTCTAAGTTCTAGGGGACTGATGACCATAGATGTTAAGCCCCATAGTGCTCAGAGCCATTTGAACCATCTGAGGGAAGACACACAGATATATCATCATGCTACGTTACGTTGTCGAGTTCACTGGCACAGCAAAAGGATACTTGCTATACGAGTCAACCAGAATCAACCAACGACTGTCCCAAAAAGAAAAAAGGTGTGTGAAATCTAACGGGACTTGACTGCTAAGGTCATCAATCCCTAATCTTACACACAACTTAAATTATCCTAAGGACAGACACACACACCCATGCCCGAGGGAGGACTCGAACCTCCCCGGGACTGTTCCAAAATGGTCCTCCAAAGTCTACGTACACACGTTGCCATGGTGATTGTGACTTGGGTGAAGCGGCGGAGCTAACTGATTTTCCGCTCATGCATGATCCTGTGACGTCATCCGTTTTATTTGGGTATCCATACCCTGCCAAGTACAGTGTCGACGCGCTAACTGTTTCGTATGAACAATACCCGAGTGTCCTTGGTGAAGTAACTGCAACACTTCTTTTTACAAAGCTTTAGGGATCAACAACCATGACTGAACAAGAATGACTCCTTTCTGTATAGCGAGACTTTGCCTACGTGGAAAGTATTGGCCCACTACAGAGTTCATTATGCTATGCAAGGAACGAGGTCAAGATAAGCGAATGTATGTTAGCAAAATGTTCAGTCTGAATTAGCTTCCGTGGCCTGTGCAGTTTTCCTATAGTTCAGCGGAAATGATTGAAGCAATTCAGAATCCTGAGCATCGATGTGACAACAAGATGCAGCAGAAGCGTCAAAGTTTGGGTCACGACAATCGGTAGATGTGAAAGAGCCCGCATTACCATTGTGAGCTGTCGGACGATGCACAATCTCGTACTGGTATGGAGACAATATAGCCGACCTCTGCAATTTTTGGGCAGTTCATACAGGAACCGGTTTCGTTGGATGAAACAAGGACGGCAAATACTTGTGACCCGTTCCTAAGTAGAATTTTCTGCCATACAAATAGTGGTGGAATATGGTAACATCATACCACAATAGGCAAATCCTCTTTCTCCATTTGTGAGTAATTACACTGAGCTTTGGACGACACTTTTGATGCGAAAGCAGTAGGCGTCTCCTTATCAGCAATTCTGTGCGAAAGCACTGTACCGATTCCGTAAGTGCAAGAGTCAACTTGCAATACAACTAGTTTACAGGGCCAAAGTGAAGTAAGCATCGATCACTGAGCAATGATCAGCCTGGCGCAAATCAGTTTTTTAATAGTAGAAATCAGGTCCTAATCTATCCTTGAGATCCTCTGGGCAAGGTAATGAATAAGTGTCAATCACAGTTTGTGGGTTGACTTTAGACTTAAATTCAACACAGAGGCGAATGCGACCTGAAAATTTGGGGAGCAAAACCAGTGGACTTCTCCACTGACTAGCTTGTAGAGGCGCAATAACTCCGCTATCTTGCAATTGCTTAAGTTCAGCAGTGGCTTTGTCCCGTAATGCAATGGAAAATTTCGGCTGAGCATTTTCTTTCACAGTAATATGAGCAACAAAATTGTTAGGCTTCCGTAAGTTCCGGTAATTCTTCTATCAAGCTAGCTATACTGTCTTTGGCATTGAATGCAGTCACTGACAACACATTGTCCTGAATGTTAAAGCGAAACAAATCAAATGAACCAAGACCTAACGTGTTCTCACAATCGTGTGATTGTACCACCGTAAAAGTCACTGTTGGCATATGTGAGTGATACACGGCAGGCAAAGTACACTTTCTGGGAACAGGAATGTCTTGTCCATTATAATCCGTCATTTGCATGCTGGTTTCATACATGCGTGGTGAGCGTAACGGTTCATATGTGTGACAATTTAACAACGTAAAAAAGGCACCCATGTCCAACTGAAATTTTACACGTTTCCCAAAAATAAGCAAATGAAGACATAGTTTGTATTACTGAAGAAACTGCTTGCTTGCTAGTTTTGCTAATGCCTGTTGCCGACTTTGAATATACAGCATTAATGACATGGGCCTTGTGACTGGATTGTTTTGAGTGGTCCGAATTCTTATGTTTGTTCCATTGCAAACATCCGTATCGTACATGTCCTTTTTTTCCACAAGTGTAAGACTCAGCTTGTCGGGAGGGGCATTCTTGGAGTTTGTGTCGTGAATAACTCCGACGGCACTACTTATTTCTGTTCATCTGTGTAGTCGCCTGTTTAGCGAGCTGCTTATGGGGCGTGGAGAGGTGTTTACGCGGCTGCTGAATGGGCCAGTTACAAACAAGGGACTAAACCCGACAAATTTCTGGCTGTCAAATTTATCGGCGGACAGGGCACCTGAATCGTACTGATCTAGTATTTGCACTACCTGCTCAATTGATGGATCAGAATGTTTCAAAATCTGTTCCGTGAGTTTGACATCAGCTACAGTGCACATGATCGCATCACGCAATATAACATCTGAATATAAACCACCAGAAGCAAATCTGAATTTGCATTACCTCGTCATACCCTGCAAATCTGTTACCCCACTCTCGGTACGTTTGTTCTGACAGTTTTTTACAATTAAATAATTGATACTGGAGTGTGGGTCATAATGACATACCGAAATCACAGTAGTAATCCGTTATAGTTGCCACACACTTCTTTATTCAATCATAAAGCATTATCAAATCACTATTACAATAATAAAGGCGATTGCCTTATAAAGCCAGATCACTTGGATAAATGACGAACAAATTTCTTTAACTAGAACAAGACCCATAAAAACTGGAAAATTGAATATAAATAGCTAAACTAACTCAGGTAAACTTCACTACTTATATGGAACAAATATTCGCACGATTCCTATCAGAACTCTAATTACTTCCAATCAGCTAAATTACACATTAAGTGCCAGAACACAGATCTTGTAAGATATGGCTAGCCAATTTTCCTAAATATAACACTATTCCTAAAAACTTTATTACAATAAAAATCTCTTCCACTACTAAGAAGGTGCTTTAATGTGACCAAACTAATTTTCAGGTTTAGTAAACTCAGTTGATTAATCAACAATGTCGTTAAAATCATTACTACTAGAACATGACCATATGAAAATAGCCCCTAAAATGCGGCCTCTTCAATACTGCGTGTGAATTAGCGATAGACGCGAGCACACCGAAGGATTTTAATCAATTCAAGAGATCCACAAGATAGCAAATGAATAGAAATGTTCTCAACTTTGCACTGCAATTGAACTTCAGACACCATAACTCTTCACGGGAAGGATGGAATCACAAGACAGTAACCACATAAAAGGAGATCTAAAGGGGGGCCAGGGCCTTATATATCACTCTGCCATCGTGGTACTTTGCTACCAGTTTGCTCGCGTCGACCATTGCCAATTATGCACTACTCGTTGCACTTCTAGGTACGTATTTAGCCACGCTTCATTTCGGTTTGTTGGACGTAGTCACACTTCCTTAACTGCCGTCAAGTATCAAGTCACGACACCGAGTTGCGTGACAAACACCTAGAACGATTCCAACTCGACGACTCCAATTCATTCGGCCTGTGTAGCTTGTAACAAACTCGAAGGAACTTGTCCTTCCAACCTCTAGGAAAACCAAATCACCATGGGCAATGGATCGTCGTTGCACGATTCAACAAGTCGTAGCGGCTGGCCACGCTCCTTCGTCGTGCCGACTCGGCCTTTCCACATGCTGCCTACGTCCACAGTCCCATGTCACTGCACCTCACACCGCGGATCCCTGCATAAGAGTCCCAGCAGAACGCACGCGCTGCAGTTCAATGCCCGCCGCCAAAGATATGAATAAGAGCAATCAACATGGAAGTCGACTCAAAGATTAAAATGAGAATCGATGGCCATTGGCGCCAGAAACGCACTAGCTCAGATACCTAGCTGCTACCATGTACACTTGTTTGTCATAATAGTTAGCGAATCTGCAACCAGTGTATACGAAAGTTCACTCGGAGTGGCGTTCGGAAAAAGTTTGTTTTGGAGCCTGAACACTGCACTTCCTACCGTTGAGAGAAAGTAGTGCCTTTTCACAGTACGTTGTACGTTGTGGGAAAGCGTCAAACTGTTGCAACCACTCGAGTCATTCCTCTTCTTGTTCACGAAACAGGCGAAAAGGCGGTGCTTGTTCCGATGGCGCACAGCGTTGGCCAGTAGCTGCTGCACTCTGTTGAGTAATGTAGATGTTTGCCGAGAACGGAGCTGAAACTTCTGCATTACCTGTTTATATCTAATACTGGCTGCTGTGGCGGCTGAGCAGGGGGTGGGATAGATGGGATGGGCATTTTGGAAGAGACAGATGCAACAAACAGACAAGACAAGCACCTGAAAACACTGATTAGCCAAAAAGACTGTTAAAGTAAGTAAACGCCCTTGCAAATTAAAGACAAGAGAGAATGAAGGCGTCAGCAAAACACACACAAAATAAAATTCCATGTCCGCCAGGCATTGGGTTCTTCGTATAACTCATCGCCATTGTGGTGTCCTGACCACTCGTCTAATATAAGTCGCTGTTTTCACGGATAGCTAGACGACATAGAAGCAAATTTCATTACTGGAGCTTTTTACAGTAAACTGAATTGACAATACTTAACTTTGCCTTTTTACAAAGAGGTGTCACAAGCAATTGGCGGAATGCGAATAATGAATATCCTTCGATATACACAACTTCCATGTAAGCAATTAATATGGGTCACAAGTCACGACTAAATCATTTGGATCACGACTCGTCTTCTAGTGGTGCTGTGGCTAGCTGGAGCGTTGCTTACATTCTCTTCATATAGAGGCCGCTCCTTTCGTTGTGCGGTCCTAGACAGTGTACTATAGGCTGACGTCGTCTCACAGCCTTCTCTGCTCTTACGTTCCAGGCCAACGTGCCGGGCTTGACGTTACGCCGGAACAGACTGAGAGTAAATCGAAAAAAGACGAAAGTGATGAGAAGTAGCAGAAGTGAGAACAGCAAGAAACACAACATCAGAATTGATTATCGCGATGTAGATGAAGGTATTCTGCTACATAGGCAGAAAAATAACCAATGCTGAACGTGTAACCTCCCTCTTATTATTTGGCCTATCCCGCTTGCGATATAAAATATGACCGCGGATAGCGTGTATGCCTAATGGATTTTACTAATTGTATAAGGCTATCTTTCCCAAAGAAATAATACCGATAACTAGGAGGAAAGTGCACAACAAACCCTTCTGATGGAAAAGTCTAATAACATTAAAAAAGTAATTAAACCGAACAGGGTTATAATTTGGAAAAATTAAAGTTATATTATGCATTCAGTCACGAACAACACTGAACAGAAAAGGGGTACCTCTGATCATGAATCCAAAAGTTTCACTAATGAACGGAAAGAAAATGATTAACGATCGCCAGCCCACTAGGGCAACTTACATCCAAAATCATGTACAAGATGATGGGAAAGAAAAACATGTATTATGAAACATTGACGTGGCTACTGAAGGTAGTCACGTTTTTTGACACTAACTTAAGTGTGTATGTAATGATAAAGAAAACTGAGAAGTCACTCTTACATCATATTTGTCATAAAATTTTGAAAGAAAACAATCGAGTAATGATTTGAAAATATGCAATGAATTTGTATGTTAGTATTGAACTTCTTTACGTGAACGATGACTTTCACTGATCTCAACGTAACGTCATTAAAATATTTAGAAAAAAGCAAGCAGTTTTAACTTTGCAGTTACTTATTTTCCAAATAGGATTTCAAATTTTAGTCTGAACAACCGAGCCTTTTTTTTTTTTACTGACTTGAACAGAAATAAGTAATAGAATATGTACCAAACCAAACAGCCATGTGCTCCAAGCTATATGTAAAATAAACAAAACTTCTACACTCTTAATTTGTGCATTTATTTAGATTTGGATTTTTTTCCAGCGATTGATTCTCAAACTTGAAAAATGAAATTGCTTTACTTTACTCATATACTGAAGCCTTTGTTATACAACAGTTAATCGAAATCAGACTGAGGCTAAAACTCTTGAAAGTGAAATTAACCATTAATAAACTGGCTGTAACTATTCAATTTGTTTCTTATGACACTCGGTTAGCATATAAGGAGAAAAAGGAACTAGGATCCAGCTTGGTAACAATGTCTGAGGACAATGAGGACACAATCGCCCTCAGTTTAACTGATTATTATTCATATTCATTTTATCAATCAAATCCCATTTAGTTGTGCTGCTGGGTTAGCCGTTAATACTTGCTACCAATAAACAGTCTTCCTTCAGTGCTGCACATACGGCGAAACTTGAAGCCGACGGCGAATCTGTGTTGCTGGAACTGCTGCTGTTGGTGAAGACGGTAGCATCTTGTGGAGCCACGGCTAATTGCAGCAACGGGCAATCGTAGTTAATACAGCCTCCTCCGTTCGTCAACTGTCCTTACTCCTGCTACTAGAACTCTTGCCGGCGCGTGTGTATGACGCCGCCGAAATGGTACTCTCTACTGCGAGAGCGTTAACACCACACTTCCGCACACTACAAGCGCTGGAACCTGTCTCCCTCTCTGCACGTGCTCCACTCAACAACTCCCTACCCACATATTTTACAACGCACAAGCACTGCTATTATCGTTGCTAGTCGATGCAAATAACAATTCTTTTGGCATATCTCCAGAGCTTATAAGTTTCAGAGTAAGATATAGATAAATACACTCCTACCTGAATTTACACATACAGTGAAGCAATGTCCTTACTTATTAAAAGAAAGCATTTAAATTACAAATATTAACATACAATTCAGCAAAAAGAAATAATACACTCCTGGAAATGGAAAAAAGAGCACATTGACACCGGTGTGTCAGACCCACCATACTTGCTCCGGACACTGCGAGAGGGCTGTACAAGCATGATCACACGCACGGCACAGCGGACACACCAGGAACCGCGGTGTTGGCCGTCGAATGGCGCTAGCTGCGCAGCATTTGTGCACCGCCGCCGTCAGTGTCAGCCAGTTTGCCGTGGCATACGGAGCTCCATCGCAGTCTTTAGCACTGGTAGCATGCCGCGACAGCGTGGACGTGAACCGTATGTGCAGTTGACGAACTTTGAGCGAGGGCGTATAGTGGGCATGCGGGTTGCCGGGTGGACGTACCGCCGAATTGCTCAACACGTGGGGCGTGAGGTCTCCACAGTACATCGATGTTGTCGCCAGTGGTCGGCGGAAGGTGCACGTGCCCGTCGACCTGGGACCGGACCGCAGCGACGCACGGATGCACGCCAAGACCGTAGGATCCTACGCGGTGCCGTAGGGGACCGCACCGCCACTTCCCAGCAAATTAGGGACACTGTTGCTCCTGGGGTATCGGCGAGGACCATTCGCAACCGTCTCCATGAAGCTGGACTACGGTCCCGCACACCGTTAGGCCGTCTTCCGCTCACGCCCCAACATCGTGCAGCCCGCCTCCAGTGGTGTCGCGACAGGCGTGAATGGAGGGACGAATGGAGACGTGTCGTCTTCAGCGATGAGAGTCGCTTCTGCCTTGGTGCCAATGATGGTCGTATGCGTGTTTGGCGCCGTGCAGGTGAGCGCCACAATCAGGACTGCATACGACCGAGGCACACAGGGCCAACACCCGGCATCATGGTGTGGGGAGCGATCTCCTACACTGGCCGTACACCACTGGTGATCGTCGAGGGGACACTGAATAGTGCACGGTACATCCAAACCGTCATCGAACCCATCGTTCTACCATTCCTAGACCGGCAAGGGAACTTGCTGTTCCAACAGGACAATGCACGTCCGCATGTATCCCGTGCCACCCAACGTGCTCTAGAAGGTGTAAGTCAACTACCCTGGCCAGCAAGATCTCCGGATCTGTCCCCCATTGAGCATGTTTGGGACTGGATGAAGCGTCGTCTCACGCGGTCTGCACGTCCAGCACGAACGCTGGTCCAACTGAGGCGCCAGGTGGAAATGGCATGGCAAGCCGTTCCACAGGACTACATCCAGCATCTCTACGATCGTCTCCATGGGAGAATAGCAGCCTGCATTGCTGCGAAAGGTGGATATACACTGTACTAGTGCCGACATTGTGCATGCTCTGTTGCCTGTGTCTATGTGCCTGTGGTTCTGTCAGTGTGATAATGTGATGTATCTGACCCCAGGAATGTGTCAATAAAGTTTCCCCTTCCTGGGACAATGAATTCACGGTGTTCTTATTTCTATTTCCAGGAGTGTATATTCAGAGCATAACATTCTTTGACAGTGAAACATGGACTGTGGGAAAACCGGAAGAGAAGAGAATAGGAGCGTTTGAAACATAGTGCTACAGAAGAATGTTGAAAATTAGGTGGACTGATAAGTTAAGGGAGAAAGTGGTTTTCCGCAGAATAGGCGAGGAGAGGAACATGTCGAAAACAGTAACAAGAAGAAGGGGAACGATGGCAGGACATCTTTTCATATATATAAGTTGCATGATATTAGAGCGAGGTGTAGAGGGTAAAAACTGTACAGCAAGAAAGAGAATAGAATACATGCTGCCAATAACTGAGGACGTAGGTTGCAACAAATCAGATGCTGTTTTTGATTGTTTAATGCTGTTTACAGTAAAGTCGGCTGACAAAACAGTGCGGAGACGTTTTTAAAGTGTCCTTATTCCTGAAATGTAACGTAGATTTCTCATGGAACCCAAAATGGTTTAATGATTTATACTCCGAAACAAACCGTATAGTTATATGACACGCATAATCCTACATGTTGTGCGTAAGCGGTAACACGATATTGTTTCCACATATATCGATTTACAAATCTATGATGAAGGTCCTACTAGTGGTTCCAAAGCACAAAATGTGAGAAATGTTGCCCATGCGAAATTTTTATTTGCGGGAAAATAGTTAATTCAGAGTATAGGCCTCACTACGGGACCAGCAGAAAGTGCAGTAAAAGGCGGGAAAATATAAAATCTAGGAATGTACAAGTAGATTTCATGAGCTGGTAACAATCTCCTCAAAATTTCTAAAGCATCTGTAAAGGAAAACTATTTTGTCCTTGCCGGCCGCGGTGGTCTAGCGGTTCTAGGCGCTCAGTCCGGAGCCGCGCGACTGCTACGGTCGCAGGTTCGAATCCTGCCTCGGGCATGGATGTGTGTGATGTCCTTAGGTTAGCTAGGTTTAAGTAGTTCTAAGTTCTAGGGGACTGATGACCACACATGTTAAGTCCCGTAGTGCTCAGAGCCATTTGAACCAGCCATTATTTTGTCCTTGACACGATTGCCTGAGGAAGCTCCTAGTTGAAGTTACCAAATTCGTGTGAGGGCTTTATGTGCTCAAAAATAGTGAGGCATAATGCAATGAAAGTGTAATACACAAGAGTTAATTTTTGGGAATGTATGATCTTTTATTTACGAGATAGATGAAACTTGTATTATGGAAGTATGGTTCCAGTCAAGCCACTGAATGTTCAGTGTGTTAACCACAACTTGATAGATCATCTTGGTTAGCAGAAGCCGGAAGGAAGGCTCCAGCAGGAAGTCTTTTGTATTTAGCAGTAGCCAATGTCAGCAAGCTGACGGGACTGTGTGAGATATTCGTTGTAGTCTGCTGTGTTATTTGCCGTACTTCACTTTATTTCCTACTGTTTCTTCTCCTTGTGACAAGTGTACGTAATTGTTGCTGTTAGAATCTTTGATAAACATGTCAATGCATAAAACGAATTCAGTTTCATTTTCGAAAATCATTTACCGTATACACATTTTCAGGTGTGTTAATCTGCAAAGAATATTTAGAGATGACAGTCTGAGACAGTTTTGCGCACATTTCTAAATCACACTCATTATTACGAAGTAGCTAAAATAGAAAGCTATTCATTTAGTATCCAAAATATGTAAGATCATAATGTGCAGTTAACATTTTAGCTTTTCTAGTGACTAGCTTGCCACGTTAATCCACTCTGTCATACCGCGACAACAATGCTCGATCTTGCACTGACCGTGCGGTAGCCTAAAGGCAACTAATCTCCTAAAGAAAACTACTCCGTTCCGTATTTTATCCATCTTCAGCAACTGTAGTCGTATTTAATGAAATAATAAGTAACCAACTGCATGAAAGAAGTTCAATTTCTTTACCGTTTTTGGGCATTTAGTGCTGTGCTTCGTAAGATATTATTTATCGCATTACTTAACGAGTGTCAATAATTAAGTGTATGCAGCAAACTGCCAGTCATTTAGTTCACAGTATCTGCACAAAACTAGTATAAAGAAGCAACACAAGTGCAGCTATGCAAGACAACCAAGCTGCTTGGCTCGTGTTCTATCGTGATGCCTGCACTTTTTGTTTCGCTTCTTTGTACTAGTTTTGTGCAGATACTATGAACTAAATTACCAAGGCATTTTGCTGTATGCACTTTATTACTGACATTCGCAAATAATGAGATACATATAACATTCTGAAGAAGGACACTAAGTGCCCGAAAACGGTAAAGAAATTAAATTTCTTTTTTGCATCTCGCTGCTTGTTATTTCTTTACTCAGCTTCGAGTAAGCGTAAGCTATGCAGCACGTTTGTATATTCTGCTAATGCAGTATGATTCTTAATCCTTGGAGCACAGTATTCTTGTGCTACATGGAACACAGACCAATGACATAACTTGGCCGTGTTACGATAAGCCACAAATATTGTAATATCTATTTATTTCAAGTGATTGTATTTGCAATGCAAGATTAGTTCAAAAGTGCTGAGTGACACAACAAGTAAAAACGTACTGTTTGGAACATACAGCGTGTCCAAAACTGTGTAAGTTAATGTACTTTTCTTCTCCGCTAAAATGTATAACAAGCGGCAGTGGTCAAAACTTAGACAATGAAAGATCATACAGGGTGCTCGACTGATCGTGATCGGGCCAAATATCTCACGAAATAACCATCAAACGAAAAAACTACAAAGAACGAAACTTGTCTAGCTTGAAGGGGGAAACCAGATGGCGCCATGGTTGGCCCGCCAGATGACGCTG
This sequence comes from Schistocerca americana, assembly GCF_021461395.2. NCBI lineage: Eukaryota > Metazoa > Arthropoda > Insecta > Orthoptera > Acrididae > Schistocerca > Schistocerca americana. Next base: position 627,349,483 of record NC_060122.1, read on the forward strand.
CCATAGGTCAAACGGATATCAACTGCGTTTTTTTAAATAGGGATCCCCATTTTTTATTACATTATTTGGTCCGGTCACTATCAATGGACCACCCTGTATAAGGTAGACTCCAAAGCCCGCATTTTAATGTACAGGCAGTCAAAAATATTTGTTCACTCTTTGATCTCATAGCTAAATAACATATTTTTGTCCTTGACGAAAAGTTTCAGAAACAGAAATAAGAACATTCCACAAATATGCGTTGCGGAGTACTGAAAACTCTAAAAAAAGACACTCTATTTGAAGAAAAAATTGTCTTTTACGCATAGTGTTTCCTCCTTGCACAAAATGGTTGATTCTGGCGACAAACATGGACTGTGTGGCTGGTCCCGGCGGAGGTTCGAGCCCTCCCTCGGGCATGGGTGTGTGTGTGTTTGTCCTTAGGATAATTTAGGTTAAGTAGTGTGTAAGCTTAGCGACTGATGACCTTAGCAGTTAAGTCCCATAAGATTTCACACACATTTGAACATTTTTTGAACATTCTGGCGACGAACTCCACAAGAGAATAATTTATTAAAGAAGTAACGCTCAGTTTATATACACACATCGAAAAAATGTTAGCATCACCCTAGTTCCCAGAACTCCTGAAAATAGACGTTGATTGTTGACATTGTATCACAGACACAATCCCTTTGACTGTTCTGAGATGTCACAAAACCCGCCCAAAGATGTAGACAACCATACACGTGCAGCGCCTATTACACGGAGGGGATACGACAGCCGATCAGTTCCACTCATTCCACCAGGAAGGAGATACGCGATTCGTGTTGTCTGTAGTTCGGCCATGCCTAGACAGTCTATACCGCGGTTCGACTGCATCAGCATTTTTACTTTGTGCCAGGGAAGGCTTTAAACAAGGGAAATGTACAGGCGTCTCAGAGTTAACCAAAGTGATGCTTCTCGAACATGGAAGAGATACAGAGAGACAGGACCAGTCGATGACATGCCTCGCTCAGACCGCCCAAGGGCTACTACTGCAGTGGATGACCGCCACCTACGGATTACGGCTCTGAGGAACCCTGACAGCAACGCCACCATGTTGAATAATGCGTTTCGTGCAGCCACAGGACGTCATGATACGACTCAAACTGTGCCCAATAGGCTGCATGATGAGCAACTTCACTCCCGACGTCCATGGCGAGGTCCATCTTTGCAACCACGACACCATGCAGCGCGGTGCAGATGGGCACAACAACATGCCGAATGGACGGCTCAGGATTGGCATAGCGTTCTGTTCACCGATGAGTGTCGCATATGCCTTCAACCAGACAATCGTCGGAGACGTGTTTGGAGACAACCCGGTCGGGCTGAACGCCTTAGACACACTGTCCAGCGAGTGCAGCAAGATGGAGGTCCCCTGCTGTTTCAGGGTGGCATTATGTGGGCCGATGTGCGCCGGTGGTGGTCATGGAAGGCGCGGTAACGGCTGTAAGATACGTGAAAGCCATCCTTCGACCGATAGTGCAACCACATCGGCAGCATATTGGCGAGGCATTCGTCTTCATGGACGATAATTCGCGCCCCCATCGTGCACGTCTTGTGAATTACTTCCTTCAGGATAACGACATCGCTCGAATAGAGTGGCCAGCTAGTTCTCGAGACTTGAACCCTATCGAACATGCCGAGGACAGATTGAAAAGGGCTATTAATGGGCGACGTGACCCACCAACCATTCTGAGGGATCTACGCCAAATCGCCGTTGAGAAGCGGGACAATCTGGACCAACAGCGCCTTAATGAACTTGTGAATAGTATGCCACGACGAACACAGGAATGCATCAATGGAAGAGGACGTGCTACTGAGTGTTAGATGTAGCGATTTGTGCAGGAATCTGGACCACCACCTCTGAAGGACCCACTGTATGCTGGTACAACATGCAATGTGTGTTTCTCATGAGGAATAAAAAGGGCGGAAATTATGTTTATGTTGATCTCTATTCCAATTTTGTGTACAGATTCCGGAACTATCAGATCCGAGGTGATGCAAAACTTTTTTTGATGTGCGGAGTGGAAGATACTGCAGTTTTCTGAATTAATTACTGCTGTTACCTGATGCCAAGGTTGCTAACTGGAATTTAGACACAATTAGAATTTGATAATATTTTCATAATGCGGGGCCACAGTCATAGTATATTTCTTTAAAGTCAGTACCACCATCAGACTGTTGTTTATTTACAGTGTTACATTTAAACAATCATGATTTCGTCTTCAAAGTGCCATTCTCAACTGTTTTCTGAAAGCAGATTAGACAATAACAGTGAAATACATGAATATGGATTCTTATATGGTTATATTACTTGTTACGTATTTCACTGTTATTGTCTAATCTGATTTCAGAAATCACTTGAGAATGGCACTTTAAAGCCAAAATCATGATTGTGTAAATGGAACACTGTAAATAAACAACATTCTAATGGCGGTACTAACTTTAAAGAAACAATTCGAACTGGTGACACTCGTAGCACCAATGCAGGGAAAAATATGTTCTTGAGCATAAAAATTGTGTTTTATGTTTCAAATTCTTAAATACACAGTTGTACTTCATAAGGTGAAAGACAAATAGAAAAATGTCAATAAACAATGAAGGATATTTTTTGAGATTTTTTAATAATAGAAAAATATACGGGTAGTCTTTTCCCGAGAAACTTGACTTCTCTGAGTCGCACTGAAAAATGTTAGCTGAAAATTGTCCTATGTCTTTCGATATTACGTCATTTTCGAAGGCAAACTGGAAAAACATAAAATAACTCCTCATGCTAAAATGCTGTTGACAATACTGAAATGCTGGTACATGCCCCTTCGTATGCTGTGTACCACTGGTTTGCACTTGGCTGTGGTGCACAGTAAAGGTGTGCGACGGAGCATGACGACGCAACCATATGTCAGTATTATCAACAGTGTTTCAGAATGAAGATCATTAATATTATTTTTAATTTGCCTTGTAATATCGAAATGCGTAAGGTGGTTTACATCCAATAAAAAGGTTTGGTTGAAACAAGTGAAGTTGCAAGTTCAAACATGGAGACGACGTCTTATGCTGCATTTTTGCACACTGTCAAGAATTTTTGCCCGTGCTTGGTGGTTCTAGAGATGTTAATGGTAACTGTGAAACAGACCTGCAGTAGCTTCAGTGACTAATGTCCTGTGTAAAAACCACAACAACAACAAAAATTGACAATCTTGAGGATGCATATGCACAGCACCAACGGACCAGGACAAGCAGCTGGGAGGTACGCGATAGGAGCTGCTGATCTCACAGCTTACATCAGACGAAGGCGAGAGGTAAACGTGAATTCCGGGATGCCAAGTTGGGGCCGGTCGTTTCCCACACGCACTGCAGAGCAGGTAGAGTTCATTTCGTGTCTCCGATCGCACACCGAGTGCGACGTACGTCGCTTTTCATCTCATCCGCTGCCGCTGGTTCGGCCTCTTTGTTTGTTATGCACATAAATAAACGGGCGGTCAGTCCATGCGCATAGCTGAGCGTTCGGCCGCGTCGCGGATTTACGGCCTCCAGACCCGCGACACTCTAATTGAAACGGCTCGATTCGGGGCGGCCGCTATTACTCGGTAATAAACGAACAGTATCCAGGATTCCGCGGCAAACACTGATACTGAAATATTACTCGGTCGCTCCTCGACCCGCGGTCTGCGACATTAATACCAGAAAGCGTGCGTAAACGTGCAGGCGCGTGCGCGCGATTCGCAACTGCGGCGCCGAGCGACGTTTCTGTTTCGGAATGCCGAGAGGTAATAAAGTGGGACGCCAGGGGGCCCGGCAGTGCGGAATTGCCTGCCGCCGGCGCACAAATTTATTCCGGCGCTGACCGACAGGAATAAAGTCGGATCGCTGTCGTAAAACACCGGTCGTGATACTGGCCGCGGGTGAATCTGCAGTAACCGCGCGGGATGGGCAGTTTCTGCAGTGACGAATTTTGCTTTCGTCTTCTGTCGCTCCGCAGTGACGAACGCAACTGCGTTAACGTTTGAAAGACTGCTGATTGCTCAGTGGTTTTATTTGGTTGAGTTGCATGTAGCGGCGGCGGAAGAGGCAGGCACGCATGCGTTTGTGTGTGTGTGTGTGTGTGTGTGTGTGTGTGTGTGTGTGTGTGTGCGTGTGTGTGTGTGCGTGTGTGTGTGTGTGGCCGCGTACACAGTTTCGTCTTACAAGGACAGCACACATCCAACGGCTTACTCAGTTTGCCCATCTTACACACTACTGTAGTAAACACACCGATGTATCTGGCGCTCTACTGGTACAATGCGCTTCTCAGATACTCTCGAGTAATCAAGATTCATCGTTTTACCAGTCTGTTTGTACCACACAACAGAGCTAGCCGTCGAGTAGAGTGGTCACTGCAGATGCTAAGATGGTAATCTACAAGTCTCCACAGCAATCGAATTTCGTCATTTCTTTTTTCTAAGTTACAGCGAAACACTGCTACCACTACAACGAGTCGTTATTCTTCGGAAAGGAACAGTAATATTTATACGGCATGGGGGTGTCTGTGTTGTTAAGAAGAATGATACCGTTCTCCTTCGGAAATTCACGTATATCCGAAGGAACATTTGCATCCAGTGATCTCTATACAACCTGGATGATGAACTTCAGCTGTCTGATCGTGCTCTGTCATAGATGCTCATACTTGGTTTCTTGCCAAATTACAACATGGCTGGTAGGATATGTCACGAGAACAAGAAAAGAAAATAATTTTCGATTCCGCTCCCACATCAGCCTATTACATCACATATCGACATAAAGTTCAAAATATTTAATCAGTCTGCAATTCCTTGTCACGTACAGACCGATGGAAATTGCTTTGCCAAACTACAACATGGCGGACGATGCAAAGCACACGTGTCCGCAGACACGACCCAGTCCTATACTCAGAGACCAGACTTCTAGATCCAGGATGTATAGAGATCACTGATTGCATCGTTCCTCTTAACAACACAGGCACCGCAGCGCCGTATTTACCCGCCGATACCTGGCAGCGACTGTATGTCCTCCCGTGTACGGGTATTATGTGATCTGTGTATGACTGCAGGTTGTGACACAAGAACAGCAACTGTAACTTTGGTTCTGTCCTAGCACTGCTGATATTTCTAAAAATATAGGGCATCCAATATAACGATATTTAAGGAAATATCATTATCGACTCCAGATATATCGAAATAAAGGGTCGATATACTGACAGATAAAATATTGACATACCAGCCCATAAAAATATCGGCTTAATATTGCAAATATATTACCGGTTTTAGAGCTGTATACTTGAATACTGATTTATTGTTAGATATTCTGTACACACACAAACTAGCATCCTGCCGTCCCCCTTAGAGCAAGAACTGAATGGAAAACCATGAACCTTCACGCTTGACAATGACCACATTGCTAATAATCGTAACTGCATATAAGTGCCTTAATAAAAGGTATCTGATAGGTTCGGCGCTCGGTTTCGTCGCATAACGGATTTGTCGGAAACACTAGATGTTGACTGTGGTGTCACCGCCAGACACCACACTTGCTAGGTGGTAGCCTTTATATCGGCCGCGGTCCGTTAGTATACGTCGGACCCGCGTGTCGCCACTATCAGTGATTGCAGACCGAGCGCCGCCACACGGCAGGTCTAGAGAGACTTCCTAGCACTCGCCCCAGTTGTGCAGCCGACTTTGCTAGCGATGGTTCACTGACAAAATACGCTCTCATTTGCCGAGACGATAGTTAGCATCGCCTTCAGCTACGTCATTTGCTACGACCTAGCAAGGCGCCAGTACCAGTTACTATTGATGCTGTAAAATATGTACCGTCAAGAGCGATGTTCACCATTTATGGATTAAAGTTAAGTATTCCACAGTTACGTCCTGTTTTGCTAGTCTCACTTCCTTGACTTGTTCTAGACCTCACGCCAGCCTGCGTGAGCTAAAACGCGTGCCTTTCGGCTTCCTCTCATAGTGGGTTGGCTGTCTTGCCAATCCACAACATTTTTGGCGACGAGGCCAATTCGCGTTCGTAACTATACTGCCCTGATTTACTTGTGTAATGGCTTCGCCACAGTCTCCAGATGTACTGTCCGAATTTTATCGCTTCCAGAATCAGCAGACGCAGGCCTTACTGGATGCCCTTGGACAGCTCGTCCAGGGTCAACGAGCAATGCAAACCGATGCGGCAGCCGCCGCTCCACCGCTACCGCAGCCACAACATGCAGTTGCACCACCTTTTCGTCCTTTTGATGCTGCACTGGAAAGCTGGACGGAGTGGTCACGCCAATTTGGATTCCATCTCGCCGCCTACAGAATTCAAGGTAATGAGCGGCAGCCTTTTCTCCTTTCCTCCGTAGGCGTCCAAACGTACCGTGTGATAGGGAAATTATTTCCCCGGCGCGAAATAGCAACTCTGTCCTACGACGAAATTTTGTCTGCATTAGATGCATATTTCAAAGAATCAGTCAATGTAGTTGCCAAATGGTATACCTTCTTTCATACAAAACGTATGCAAAACGTATTGCAAGGGCTTACTAGGGATTGTGCTTTTGAGTGTCAATGTGGACTCCCTTATTCAAATACTATGGTACGTGATGCAATTGCACAGAACGTTTCTGATGTTCGTATACGGGAACAGATTTTGAAACTCGTCAATCCCTCCCTTCTACAAGTGATGGATATATTGGATCGGCAGGACACACTTGACTTTGCTCAGGAATCATTTGAATCTTTGCCACCCGTGTGTTAGGTTATCTGGCCCGCCGGGTGAACTGCACGGAACAGTAAACAGCCCTCACGCCCGGCCGCGCAACGGCCGCCTGGCTCTCAGACACATGTGCCGCGCAGGCAAGCAAATGAAGTGCTAAAATCATGCCCGTGGTGTGCTACTAGACATTCGCGTGAGAATTGCCCGTCACGCCAAGCTATTTGCTTTTTCTGTAATAAAAAATTACATGTTCAGAGTGTTTGCCAGAAAAAGCTCAGATCGGACACTCACAACCATTCCAGGCCCTTTGCTTCACCCCGGAATCGGAATCGAACCAAGGATACTCTGGCTCGTGAAACTTCGCCCATGGAAATTCATGTAGTTCATTCCACTCTGCCCAGTGCCACTCTCTCTAACAGTGACTGTGTTCATCACACAAACAGTGTGCGTCGATGTCGCCGGAAATCACGTCAAGTCACAAGTGATTATGTACCAGTGTCAGTTCACATTGCACGAGACAGTCGCTCTTGTCGTCAGCATGACAATAAACTTTTTGTAGATTTGGACATTAACGGCAAAGTGATACCGTTCCAGCTCGATACCAGAGCTGCAGTTTCACTGATCAATCAAGACACATACAAACAGCTGGGCATACCTCCGTTGCGTGCTGCAAATGTTAAGCTAACTGCATATTCAGGACAAGGAATCCCTGTGTTAGGACAGAGCAGCCTTCTTGCAACATACAAGGGACAAACAAAACTTGTGTCATTGTACATCCTTCGTTCTTCTTCTGCAGTGAACTTGTTTGGTTTCGATTTATTTCAGTTGTTTAACTTGTGTATAGTAAATCAGGTCCTGTCAGTGAACCAGACTGTGCCTTCAGACAGTGTTTCTCGTCTATGTGAAGGGTTTGCAGACATTTTTGCACCGGGCCTTGGTTGCGCTAAGAACTACAAAGCACATTTGGAACTGAAAGTAAACGCTCAACCGAAATTTTTCAGAGTGCGCAATGTTCCCCCGCATTGCGTGATGAGGTCGCAAGAACATTAAACGATTTGGACTCACAAGCTGTGATTGAACGTGTGCAGGCTTCTCTCTGGGCATCACCTGTAGTAATTTTGCCAAAACTTTCCGGAAAATTGAGACTTTGCGTGGACTTCAAGGCAACAGTGAATCCACAACTAGTGATTGCAACTTTTCCATATCCCGCCCGGAAGATCTTTTTTACAAACAGTGCCCGGGTAAACATTTTTCGAAGTAGGACCTAGCAGATGCGTACTTGCAAATACCGGTGGACGAAGAATCCCAGCGCGTTTTAGTGGTTAACATGCATCTTGGTTTGTATCGATTCAAACGACTGCCATTCGGGTGTGCATCCGCCCCTGCATTGTTTCAGCAATATCTGCAAAATGTTTGTGCGTCGGTCCTTACTGCAGCAAACTATCTGGACGATATAGTGATCTCTGGACAGACGGAAGAAGAACATTTAGCCAATCTCAGAACATTATTTCAGGTCTTGCGACTAAATGGTCTTCGCTTGCGGAAGGACAAATGTGTGTTTTTTGCTCGTGACTTACCCTACCTGGGACATGTACTCAATGCCCAAGGCATACATCCCAGTCCCGAGCACCTCCGTGCCATACAAGACTTGCCTTCGCCGCAGAATTTGAAGCAGCTACAGAGTGTGATGGGAAAAATTAATTATTATAACCAATATGTGCCGCACGCGTCTTCCATTTCAGCTCCGCTTCATCGCTTACGCCGTAAAGGTGTTCCGTTCGTCTGGACGACGGAATGCGAACGCGCCTTTCGCCAGTTGAAATCGGCGTTGCTTTCCAATACTTGCCTTACGACGTTCGATCCCCAGAAACCCCTTTTGTTGATGATGGATGCATCGGATTTCAGGATCGGTGCTGTGCTTGCGCACAAGATGGATTGCTGATCGCCCTATTGCCTTTGCGTCCAAATTGCTCTCGTCTGCGCAAAGAAATTATTCACAGATCGAGAAAGAAGCATTGGCTCTCGTATTTGGTGTTACTAAGTTTCATGATTTCTTGTATGGTCGTCACTTTACCATTATCACGGACCAACAACCTTTGACATCGCTTTTTCATCCGAACAAGCCTGTACCTCCACGTACAGCGCAGAAATTCATTCGATGGTCTATTTTCCTCTCGCAGTACCGCTACGATATCTTGTATCGGTCCACTGCTAAGCACGGAAACGCCGATGTGTTGTACCGTTTGCCTGTTGCAGAGGACAGAGCATTCGATTCTTCCGAACTTGCTTGCATGGTCATTGACGCGGAAACCGATGATGTGGTCGAATTGTTTCCGATTGATTTTCGTCGTGTAGCTACTGCCACAGCTGTCGACCCTGTCGTTGCTACCGTTCTGCGATTTTTTGCCACGCAATGGCCCTTGTCAAAGTCACGGATCGAGGATCCGTTGGTTCACCGATTTTTTGCTCACAAGGAGAGACTTTTTGTACGACGTGGTGTTTTGCTGTTGCGTTCTGATAATGGTCAGTCCAGGGTCGTGGTCCCACGTTCGTTACAGTCCTCTGTCTTACGGCTTCTCCACCAAGGACATTGGGGTATAGTGAGAGCGAAACAACTTGCTCGTCGGCACTGTACTTGGTTCGGAATCGATGCCGCGATTACGAATATGTGCTCTTCTTGCATGGTGTGTGCCGAACAACAATCAGCACCACCGCTGAAATTCTTTGCATGGCCAAAAGCCACTTCCCCTTGGCAACGCTTACACATCGATTTTGCTGGTCCATTCTGGAATGTTCGATGGTTGGTTGTGGTAGATTCCCTCAGTAATTTTCCTTTTGTTGTCCGGATGTCTTCCACGACGTCATCTACCACCATCCAAGCGTTATCTGCTATCTTTTGCATTGAAGGTCTTCCACAGACTATTGTTTCCGACTATGGCCCACAATTCATGTCCCCGGAATTTCAGTCATTCTGCAAGGCCAATGGTATTCAACATCTGACGTCCGCGCCGTTTTCGCCACAGTCTAACGGTGCCGCTGAACGATTGGCCAGGACTTTCAAGTCACAGATGTTGAAGTTGAAAGAGTCTCATTCTCGGGAGGACGCGTTATTGCTTTTTGGTCCTCGTATCGCTCTCCGCCCCGAGATGGTCGCTCGCCGGATAAGTTGCTCCGCGGTCGCCCTCATCGAAGCTTGATGTCTTTGCTACATCCGCCGCATCAGGTTCCTGTGCAGCGGCAGACCCCTGCTTTTGCTCCGGGCGACGTTGTCTACTATCGTAACTATCGAGGTTCACGGCGTTGGCTCGAAGGGCTCCTTCTTCGCTGCCTCGGCCGCGCTATGTACCTGGATTTGGGGGCCTCTGGTGAGGTGCGCCGGCATCTCAATCAGCTGCGCCTCTGTCGTCGCACGGGATCTGCCGCTCGCCGTCTGCTTTCAGCGACGGTGCCGTCCGGTCAGCGCCCTGGGGACCCATGTACTGGCTCGCCTCAGCCCCAGGTGTTCCCAACGCTGCCTTCCATTTTGCTCCATGGCGACGCGCCGCCGCCGCCGCCGCCGCCGCCGCCGCCGCCTGTTCTCCCGCCGGCGACGCCCGCAGTGGACGCGTCGCTGCAACCGCCGGGCGCCTCCCTGGGTCACGCGCCGCCGATCGCTTCCGTGACCAGTTGTCCTCCGACATGGAACTCTTGCCCACTCCGGACCATATGTCGTCTTCGCCCGTTGGGTGGCCCGGCCCGATGGAGGTCGACCCTTCGGGCCCTCCTGTCTCTCTACGGGCGCATACGCCGCATGTTGGCGTGCACCCTGGAGCAGGTTTTCAGGCGTTTCCTAGCTCCCCTCGGTCCGAATGGCAGGGTGCGGGTGGCATAGCCTCGCCTGTAGTTAGGCTCCCCACCTCGTCGCATACGTCAACATGGGGTCCTCCCAACGGCGGGCGGAAGCCTTATGCCACAACCGTCCGCCGATTTGCGGGGGAAGAATGTGGTGTCACCGCCAGACACCACACTTGCTAGGTGGTAGCCTTTAATTCGGCTACGGTCCGTTAGTATACGTCGGACCCGCGTGTCGCCACTATCAGAGATTGCAGACCGAGCGCCGCCACACGGCAGGTCTAGAGAGACTTCCTAGCACTCGCCCCAGTTGTACAGCCGACTTTGCTAGCGATGGTTCACTGACAAAATACGCTCTCATTTGCCGAGACGATAGTTAGCATCGCCTTCAGCTACGTCATTTGCTACGACCTAGCAAGGCGCCAGTACCAGTTACTATTGATGCTGTAAAACATGCACCGTCAAGAGCGATGTTCATCATTTATGGATTAAAGTTAAGTATTCCACAGCTACGTCCTTTTTTGCTAGCCTCATTTCCTTGACCTGTTCCAGACCTCACGCCAGCCTGCGTGAGCTAAAACGCGTGCATTTAGGCTTCCTCTCATAGTGGGTTGGCTGTCTTGCCAATCCACAACATTGACTTGGCTTTTTTTTCTGTCAAAGCATATGAGCTAGCAATTGTAGTGCCAAATATGCGTGCTGAACCTGAACGTTGCATTTCTGTTGGTAGCGCAAAGCGCCGATTACCTCAGCATCTCCATTCACATGTCTCCGGGCCACCGCAAAGACCAACGTTGTCATTTAGTTTTCTTTTTTTTTCATTATCTACATCTACATCTGCATTTATACTCCGCAAGCCACCCAACGGTGTGTGGCGGAGGGCACTTTACGTGCCACTGTCATTACCTCCCTTTCCTATTCCAGTCAATTACTTGACCTTCAAGAATGCAGACGCCCAGGAATACGACACTAGTTGCTTTAAAAATTTTTATTACAGCACACTAGTTGCATTAAAAAATATTTTTAATACAGCTAGTGTCCTATTTCTTCACATCAAATATGTTATACCAGTAACATCGCAGTCCCTCCTCCCCCTTTCCGCAAGTACAATCACAAGCGGACTTATTCAATCACAGTAAAATTATGCTCTCCTACCATTTCAATACAACAACTTGAAGTATGTACCAAAAATCGTAAAAAAATAATATTAAACAAAAATATTGGCACTCGATATTACCAGTTTGATGACTACATATCGATATATTGGGGGAAAGGAATTTCCGACATGTTGTTGTTGTTGTGGTCTTCAGTCCTGAGACTGGTTTGATGCAGCTCTCCATGATACTCTATCCTGTGCAAGGTTCTTCATCTCCCAGTACCTACTGCAGCCTACATCCTTCTGAATCTGCTTAGTGTATTCATCTCTTGGTCTCCCTCTACAATTTTTACCCTCCACGCCATCCTCCAATACTAAATTGGTAATCCCTTGATGCCTCATAACATGTCCTACCAACCGATCCCTTCTTCTGGTCAAGTTGTGCCACAAACTCCTCTTCTCCCCAATTCTATTCAATACCTCCTCATTAGTTATGTGATCTACCCATCTCATCTTCAGCATTCTTCTGTAGCACCACATTTCGAAAGCTTCTATTCTCTTCCTGTCCAAACTATTTATCGTCCATGTTTCACTTCCATACATGGCTACACTCCATACAAATACTTTCAGAAAGGACTTCATGACACTTAAATCTATACTCGATGTTAACAAATTTCTCTTCTTCAGAAACATTTCCCTTGCCATTGGCAGTCTACATTTTATATCCTCTCTACTTCGACCATCATCAGTTATTTTGCTCCTCAAACAGCCAAACTCCTTTACTACTATAAGTGTTTCATTTCCTAATCTAATTCCCTCAGCATCACCCGACTTAATTCGACTACATGCCATGATCCTCGTTTTGCTTTTGTTGATGTTCATCTTATACCCTCCTTTCAAAACACTGTCCATTGCGTTCAACTGCTCTTCCAAGTCCTTTGCTGTCTCTGACAGAAATACAATGTCATCGGCGAACCTTAAGGTTTTTATTTCTTCTCCATGGATTTTAATACCTACTCCGAACTTTTCTTTTGTTTCCTTTACTGCTTGCTCAATATACAGATAGAATAACATTGGGGATAGGCTACAACCCTGTCTCACTCCCTTCCCAACCACTGCTTCCCTTTCATGTCCCTCGACTCTTATAACTGCCATCTGGTTTCTGTACAAATTGTAAATAGCCTTTCGCTCCCTGTATTTTACTCCTGCATCCTTCAGAATTTGAAAGAGAGTATTCTAGTGAACATTGTCAAAAGCTTTCTCTAAATCTACAAATGCTAGAAACGTATGTCTGCCTTTCCTTCATCTTTCTTCTAAGATACGTCTTAAGGTCAGTATTGCCTCACGTGTTCCAACATCTCTACGGAATCCCAACCGAGCGAGGTGAAGCAGTGGCTAGCACACTGGACTCGCATTCGGGAGGACGACGGTTCAATCCCGCGTCCGGCCATTGTGATTTAGGTTTACTGTGATTTCCGTAAGTCGCCCCAGGCACATGCTGGGATGGTTCCTTTCAAAGGGCACGGCCGACTTCTTTCCCCGCCCTTCCCTAATCCGATGAGACCGATGACCTCGCTGTCTGGTCTTCCCCAAACAACCCAAACCCAACCCCCAACGGAATCCAAACTGATCTTACCCGAGGTCGGCTTCTACTAGTTTTTCCATTCGTCTGTAAAGAATTCGCGTTAGTATTTTGTAGCTGTGACTTATTAAACAGATAGTTGGGTAATTTTCACATCTGTCAACACCTGCTTTCTTTGCGATTGGAATTATTATATTCTTCTTGAAGTCTGAGGGAATTTCGCCTGTCTCATGCATCTTGCTCACCAGATGGTAGAGTTTTGTCAGGACTGGCTCTGCCAAGGCTGTCATTAGTTCTAATGGAATGTTGTCTACTCCAGGGGTCTTGTTTCGACTCAGGTCTTTCAGTGCTCTGTCAAACTCTTCACGCAGTATCATATCTCCCATTTCATCATCATCTATATCCTCTTCCATTTCCATAATATTGTCCTCAAGTACATAGCCCTTGTATAGATCCTCTATATACTCCTTCCACCTTTCTGCTTTCCCTTCTTTGCTTAGAACTGGGTTTCCATTTGAGCTCTTGATATTCATACAAGTGGTTCTCTTTTCTGCAAATGTCTCTCTAATTTTCCTGTAGGCAGTATCTATCTTACCCCTAGTGAGATAAGCCGACATATATCGATAATTTTTGGAAAAAATATCGCTGTACAGATATATATACAATTTGTATATATATATATATATATATATATATATATATATATATATATATATACTCCTGGAAATTGAAATAAGAACACCGTGAATTCATTGTCCCAGGAAGGGGAAACTTTATTGACACATTCCTGGGGTCAGATACATCACATGATCACACTGACAGAACCACAGGCACATAGACACAGGCAACAGAGCATGCACAATGTCGGCACTAGTACAGTGTATATCCACCTTTCGCAGCAATGCAGGCTGCTATTCTCCCATGGAGACGATCGTAGAGATGCTGGATGTAGTCCTGTGGAACGGCTTGCCATGCCATTTCCACCTGGCGCCTCAGTTGGACCAGCGTTCGTGCTGGACGTGCAGACCGTGTGAGACGACGCTTCATCCAGTCCCAAACATGCTCAATGGGGGACAGATCCGGAGATCTTGCTGGCCAGGGTAGTTGACTTACACTTTCTAGAGCACGTTGGGTGGCACGGGATACATGCGGACGTGCATTGTTCTGTTGGAACAGCAAGTTCCCTTGCCGGTCTAGGAATGGTAGAACGATGGGTTCGATGACGGTTTGGATGTACCGTGCACTATTCAGTGCCCCTCGACGATCACCAGTGGAGTACGGCTAGTGTAGGAGATCGCTCCCCACACCATGATGCCGGGTGTTGGCCCTGTGTGCCTCGGTCGTATGCAGTCCTGATTGTGGCGCTCACCTGCACGGCGCCAAACACGCATACGACCATCATTGGCACCAAGGCAGAAGCGACTCTCATCGCTGAAGACGACACGTCTCCATTCGTCCCTCCATTCACGCCTGTCGCGACACCACTGGAGGCGGGCTGCACGATGTTATATATATATAAAATTTATCAACAGGCCTAGTCTCGCTGTGAATTGTGCACCCGTAGTCGAAAAATAAGTCGAGCGCTCGCCATAAACGGGTTCAAATCCAGACCCGGCCCCAATTTTTATCATCGTCATTCCATTCTACAGCTGATGGTTGTCATTATTCGCAGTTACGAATACATTTAACCTATTCACAATGGCCACTGCTCCTTCCAGCGCCTGGCAGTGCACTTGAGCTGCCGAGATGGAAAAATTTTTGGACAACTATCTCTTTTGTCATTGTAGTGATTTTAGATGAAGAAGATAAAAAACCAGTGAAAAGATGGAAATGGGTTCATCAGGCGTGGAAAAATAGAGCAACGGCAGGGAAATTAGCGACTCTGTACAGTGAACTGACGGGCGATGGAGCAAAGATTTTTGAATATTTCAGAATGTCATAAATATCATGCAACATACTACTGATCAAGTTGGAAGTTCATCGGAAAAAGCGAAACACACGCTGTAGGAAAACCATCACACGATGAGAACGGCTTACTGTTCGTCTGAGGTTTGTTAGTATATATTACACGGGCGTAGCTGACACACTCTTTAACAGCTGTTTGGTGGTAAAATGTATGACATCAACACATATCATTATTGTCTTCTATTGTATAGTATTGAGTGTTTTCTTCTGTTTCGCATGATTCTGATTTATTACCGCCAAGACCACCTGTTTATATTCGTTTGTTATATCCTTACGGTCTACCTTTTCTCACTTACTTGGCCACTGGAGATGCACTAAACAAGATTTCTTTAAAAAAGATTTCATTTAGCTATCGCATGGGACATAGTACGGCTTACAAGATCGTACGAGAAACCTGTAAGATAATAAGAGACAATATGATGGCCGAATTGATGCCCACTGCGACAGAAGAGACGTGAAAGAACATCACTAAGGATTTTTATAAAATATGGAATTTTCGCTAATGTACCGAAGCTTTGGATGGGAAACGCGTCACTATCACAGGATCACTTATCTTTAACTGCAAAAAGGCGTTCTCTATAATTTTGTTGGCTGTTGTAGACGCTCAGTGTATCCTTATTGCTGTTAATGTTGGGGTGTTTGGGAAGAACAGTGAAGGGAAGGTTCCTTCCAATTCAAAATTAGGTAGTGCGCTTCAACAAAGTTTCTTGAATGTACCAGAGAATTCTACCATACCAAACACTGACAGTCAAATTCCATACGTAATTGTAGCTGATGAAGCATTTCTTCTACAAGGGTACTTAATGTGACAGTATCGAAGGGATAATTTGGACTCAAAAAGCGTAACTTCAACACTCGTCTGAGTCGTGCCAGGACGACATCAGAAAACAGTTTTGCTATTTTGTCTTTTGGTGTATTGTCTGAAAAATTTTGATTTAACAACAGGCGGATTCAAGCCGCGCTAGAGTAGTAGATTACCTAATTATAGCCATCTGCCTACTGCAAAAAAATGGCTCTGAGCAGTATGGGACTTAACTTCTGAGGTCATCAGTCCCGTAGAACTTAGAACTACTTAAACCTAACGAACCTAAGGACATCACACACATCCATGCAGGATTCTAACCTGCGACCGTAGCGGTCACGCGGTTCCAGACTGAAGCGCCTAGAACCTCACGGCCACACTGGCCGGTTGCCTACTGCACAATTTTATTAAAAAGTGTGTTACAGCTACATATAACTACGTCACACAGCAAGTCGATGTGAGCACCGGCTGTCACACATTACCAAATTTACGTTTGCAAGGACTGAGGCTAGATCTCTTCCTGGGTTGTCATATACCTAGGGGTAAGAAATGTTGTAGCTATAATCAACACTCTCGAAACAGTAATCCTTTGCCTAATTTCTTTGTATTCACTTATATAAATTCAGGAATATACACCTATCTGATTAATAGTTTTCTTTTTATTTAAGCTCTTATTTCGTTCAAGAGTATATTCTTGAGATCGGTGTTGGAGATTACTCAGGTTTTCATTATAATTTAACATAGTGAACACACACGTGAATAAAAGTAAACTTACTGACAAATAAATATCTGAAATCAACATTCACCCACCGCCTCTAACCTAAACATGTATATTAAAAAACCAAATATGTTTTACATAAGTAAGAGTATGCATAAATAAATCCCTGATCTATGTAATAGCTTAGGTAAGAGCAAATCGTGTCGAAAACAAAAGTCATTGATACATTCGAATAAATCACAACTTTGACATAAAATTCCAGATTTAACTATCTCTTACAGTCGTTTTCATTTGGTAGGAAGATGAAAATACTGTTCCTTGGATAGGTGAGTGAAGCGCACTATTGGCCCTTATCAGTAGACGATGTTGTTTTTAATTCACTCGCTGAAGTAGTCCGATGACAGATTCCTTCGAATTGTTGCAATGAACGGTTGGAACAAGTTGACAGCAGCCTTTGATCAGTAGACGTGTTATCACATTCATTCCATAGGGTAGAATGATGAGAGCTTCCTGTAGGAAATGGTAGTTCTGAGTACACTGGTACACAATAATCTGCCAACCAAGACGAATTTGGAATTTGGTGGTGGTACATAAGCATTTTGAACTCATATCTTTGAAAGGGCAGCAAGTGCATCTGCTTTTGCGTAATGCCAGTAATATAGGGGGAATTTTATCCAAGCAGAAGCAATTCCACATAAAAAAGTAGCAAGGGGATGTAATGACGACGATGGGCGGATCGGACTTTCCTTCTTTGTAATGAGGTACTCCAAGAAACTGGCGGCGGCAGTTTTTGGAGGGAGTAGCGTTAGGTACCAACTATTTTTTTTTTTTTTTGTTTCCTTCGTGGTATGACACATTGAACGGAGACTGTTAGTTTGGAATTGTGATTCTCCACCTTCAGGATTACTTGTTTCTTTTGCACATTCTTGAGTGTTTACTTCAATTTCGCGTGATTTTTCTTCATCCCCGCTAAGACCGACTGTGACATCTTCGTTAGTTCTTTCGTCATCATTGCTAGTCCTGGTCTCCCTCTTCTCGAAGCATTTTCTCAAAAAGCGGAATTGTTTGGAGTATTTGAAAATCTTCACAAATTTGCTCTGTTTGCCACTCACAGTTTTGGTTTTCTTTTAAGTCTTTCCGAAGTTATCTCTAATATTTCCCCATATAGCTTTATATGACGGCCCAACAACATACAAAAAGTTATTTTAGAGACTGAAGTTTCTATATTCTTAATTTCTTACTGATGGACTGATTACACGTCTTCTTTTTTCAGATACTTATCCATTCGAGATGCGCTAAACTGGACTTCGTTTACCTATCCTGTAAGTGACTGTGCAGTTCACAATATCATACGAGGAAACTGCAGCATAAATTCAGGCAATGTACTTCAGACATCGATGCACAGATCCCATTTTGTGTGTTCGCCATTGTACATCATCTACAGCCTTACATACCAATCAGGACTCGCCATCTGCGGAATAGTTGTTGTACTGAAGACCTACGAACTGTAAACATTTGTATGTGTAGATACGTCAGCATTCAGATCACCTGTTAACAACTGATACTGCAACTACAGCAAACAAAGTTATGTATTGCTTTTACTATTTGATGTTACGTGTAGAATAAATTAATATATGAATTCTCTTTTGATGAAGCGCATGTGCTCCTCGCTTCTGTGTTCACTAAAGAACCACAAAGTGGGCACAGGAAGTTACAACACCAACGAGGTCAGGCGCCCAACTGGAAAAGTTGTGTACTGTTCTCTCTTTCATTTAATTGTTGTTCCAGCTGTAATACTATAATTTGTCGATTTGTCACCGCAACAACACCAAATCACAAATTCAGTGTTTCCTTCACATCATTCCATGCAAATTGTTCATCAGTTTTAAAATAGCAGGCCCCAATGCTCCCATTCATTCAGTGCATTTGCCGTGTTTCCTAGATCTTGAGTTCCCATCTAAAGAATAAATAACATTCTGAAGTGAACAGATTGCTAAATAGCCATTACACGTCGCACCCGCGAACCTCTCACTGGCTTTCTTCTGACTTCCTGCGAACCGCAGTTCGGGCCGTATTCGAATTTCTCAGTTGGTGTAGAAGTGTTTTGACTGGTTTCTTTATAATAATACTAGAAAAACACGATTTTCTGGGCACACACATGCTTTATTGCTTTTAATTCGCAGATTAAATTTAATTTCTTTCTTTTGCCTCGGAATTTCACTCGTGGAATTAAACAACAAATTTTAGCTTTTTCAGTGTAACACAACGAGATTAGGCCACCGCTTGATTACATAATTATTTACAATATCTATATGTAGCTCGACTTTACCCTTATGTTATTGACTCTAAAACTTTTTAAGTGGTAGAGCTCAGTTCATTGTCCTGGATGAAGGGTGTACATCGGTGATGGTAATCGCAAGTGCTCCAGGGAAGTGTTAAAGGACCGCTATTGGTTTACATATATAAAATATCTTACAGATTGGCTGAGCAGTAGTCTAGTACCGTAAGCTGATGAAAGTGTAATGTACGTGAAAATGTTATCGCTGTGCGACGGTAGGAGGATGCAGAGAGATTGGAGAGAATTTCAGCTAGATGTGATGAAACCCCCCCCCCCCCCCCCTCCCGCCACCTGAACCATGGACCTCCCCGTTTGTGGGGAGGCTTGCGTGCCTCAGCGATAAAGAAAGCCTTACCGTAGGTGCAACCACAACGGAGGGGTGAGGGGTATCTGTTGAGAGGCCAGACAAACGTGTGGTTCCTGAAGAGGGGCAGCAGCCTTTTCAGTAGTTGCAGGGGCAACGGTCTGGATGATTTACTGATCTGGCCTTCTAACACTAACCAAAACCGCCTTGCTGTGCTGGTACTGCGAACGGCTGAAAGCATGGGGAAACTACAGCCGTAATTTTTCCCGAGGTCATGCAGCTTTCCTGTATGGTGAAATGATGATGGCGTCCTCTTGGGTAAAATATTCCAGAGGTCAAATAGTCCCCCATTCGGAAATCCGGGCGGGGACTACTCAGGAGGGCGTTGTTATCAGGAGAGAGAAAACTGGCGTTCTACGGGTCGGAGAGTGGAGTGTCAGATCCCTTAATTGTCCAGGCAGGTTTGAAAATTTGAATAGGGAAATGGATAGGTTAAAGTTAGATATAGTGGGAAATAGTGAAGTTCGGTGGCAGGAGGAACAAGACTTTTGGTCAGGTGAATACAGGGTTAAAAATACAAAATCAAATAGGGGGAATGCAAGAGTAGGTTTAATAATGAATAGGAAAATAGGAATGCGGGTAAGCTACTACAAATAGCATAGTGAACGCATTATTGTGGTCAAGATAGATACGAAGCCCACGCCTACCACAGTAGTACTAGTTTATATGTCAACTAGCTCCGCAGATGACGAAGAGATTGATGAAATGTATGATGAGATAAAACAAATTATTCAGATAGTGAAGGGAGACGAAAATTTAGTAGTCATGGATGATTAGAACTCGACAGTAGGAAAAGGAAGAGAAGGAAACGTGCAAGGTGAAAATCGAATGGGACTAAGGAATAAAAGAGGAAGTCGCTTGGTAGAATTTTGCACAGAGCATAACTTAATCATAGCTAACACTTGGTTCAAGAATCATGTAAGAAGGCTGCATACATGGAAGAAGCCTGGAGATACTAGAAGGTCTCAGATAGATTATATAATGGTAAGACAGAGATTCAGGAACCAGGTTTTAAATTGTAATAGATGTCCAGGGGCAGATGTGGACTCTGTAGATTAAAACTGAAGAAACTGCAAAATGGTGGAAATTTGAGGAGAGGGGACCTGGATAACTGAAAGAACCAGAGGGTGTAGAGAGTTTCAGGGAGAGCATTAGGAAACGATTGACAAGAATGGGGCAAAGAAATGCAGTAGAAGAAAAATGGGTAGCTTTGAGAGATGAAACAGTGAAGGCAAATGAGGATAAAGTAGGTACAAAGACAAGGGCTAATAGAAATCCTTGGGTAACAGAAGAGACACTGCATTTAACTGATGAAAGAAGAAAATACAAAAATGTAGTAAATGAAGCAGGGAAAAAGGAATACAAACGTCTCAAAAATGAGATCGACAGTAAGTGCAAAATGGCTAATCAGGGATGGCTAGAGGACAAATCTAAGGATGTAGAGGCGCATATCACTAGGGGTAAGATAGATACTGCCTACAGGAAAATTAAAGAGACCTTTGGAGAAAAGAGAACCACTTGCATGAATATCAAGAACTCAGACAGAAACCCAGTTCTAAACAAAGAAAGGCGGATGGAGTATATAGAGAGTCTATACAGGAGTTGAGGACAATTTTATGGAAATGGAAGAGAATGTAGATGACGATGAAATAGGAATATGATAATGCGTGAGGAGTTTGACAGAGCACTGAAAGACCTAAGTCGAAACAAGGCTCCGGGAGTAGACAACATTCCATTAGAACTACAGACAGCCTTGGGAGAGCCAGGCCTAACAAAACTCTACCATCTAGTGAGCAAGATGTATAAGACAGACGAAATACTCTGAGACTTCAAGAAGAATATAATAATTCCAATCTCAAAGAAAGCAGGTGTTGACAGATGTGAAAATTACCCAACAATCAGTTTAATAAGTCACAGCTACAAAATACTAACGCGAATTCTTTACAGACGAATGGAAAAACTAGTAGAAGCCGACCTCGGGGAAGATCAGTTTGGATTCCGTAGAAATGTTGGAACACGTGAGGCAATACTGACCCTACGACTTATCTCAGAAAATAGATTAAGGAAAGGTAAACCTACGTTTTTAGCATTTGTAGACTTGGAGAATGCTTTTGACAATGTTGAGTGGAATACTCTCTTTCCAATTCTGAAGGTGGCAGGGTAAAATACTGGAAGCGAAAGGCTATTTGCAGTTTGTCCAGAAACCAGACGGCATTTATAAGAGTCGAGTGGCATGGTTGGGAAGGGAGTGAGACAAGGTTGTAGCCTATCCCCAATTTTGTTCAATCTGCATACTAAGCAAGCAATAAAGGAAACAAAAGGAAAATTCGGAGTAGGAATTAAAATCCACGGAGAAGAAATAAAAACCTTGACTTTCGCCGAAGACATTGTAATTCTGTCAGAGACAGCAAAGGACCTGCAACAGCGGCTGAAGGGAATGGAGAGTGTCTTGAAAGGAGGATATAAGATGAACATAGAGAGGATATAAAATGTAGACTGGCACCGGCAAGGAATACGTTCCTGAACAAGAGAAATTTGTTAACATCGAGTATAGATTTAAGTATCAGGAAGTCGTTTCTGAAAGTATTTGTAAGGAGTGTAGCCATGTATGGAAGTGAAACGTCGACGATGAATAGTTTAGACTAGAAGACATTAGAAGCTTTCGAAATGAGGTGCTATAGAAGTATGCTGAAGATTAGATGGGTAGATCACGTAATTAATGAGGAAGTACTGAATAGAAATGGAGAGAAGAGATATTTGTGTCACAACTTGACTAGAAGTAGGAATGGGTTGGTAGGGCATATTCTGAGGTATCAAGGGAAGCCGGCCGGAGTGGCCGAGCGGTTATAGGCGCTACAATCCGGAGCCACGCGACCGCTACGGGCGCAGGTTCGAATCCTGCCTCGGGCATGGATGTGTGTGTTGTCCTTAGGTTAGTTACGTTTAAGTAGTTCTAGGTTCTAGGGGACTGATGACCTCAGCAGTTAAGTCCCATAGTGCTCAGAGCCATTTGAGCCATTTTTGAGCATCAAGGGATCACCAATTTAGTATTGGAGGGCAGCGTGGAGGGTAAAAATCGTAGAGGGAGACCAAGAGATGAATACACTAAACAGATTCAGAAGGATGTATGTTGCAATAGGTACCGGGAGATGAAGAAGCTTGCACAGCATAGAGCAGCATGGAGAGGTGCATCAAACCACTCTCTGGATTGAAGACCATAGCAAGAACAACGTGATGAATCACTGCGTATTCAAAATGTGGTAAAATTTAAGTTCTTGCTGTGAAAGGAAAATCAGTCAGATAATGTACGTATACAGTATTCGTGGAGTTTTTCTTCATACATGTCGATTAAATATCTGGGCATAACGCTGCAAGGCAAACGCAACGAGCATTCAAGGCCGCTACTAGCGTAGACGAATGGTGGACTTCGGTTTGTTGGGATTCAGAACACATGTACCATCAATTCTCGAGTACTATACAAGTGTTTTTTATCCCCACAGGTCGGCGTAAAGGAAAATATAGAAGGAATTCAGAAACGTGCCGCTAGTGTACTATCGGTAACTTCGCTCAATACGCGAGTGTTACGGAAATGCTCTGTGAACCCAAATGCGATTCGCTGGAGGGAAGAGAATGTTCTTTCAACGAAACGCGATTGAGAAAGTTTATTTTCGACAGACTGTAGAACGATGTTACTGTCACGAACATTTATCTCTCGTATGGGCTGCGAAGCAAGAAAAACCTCTGCGCGTGTAGAAGCTTATGAACGGGAAATTTTTCCCCGCTCCGTTTGTGAAGTGAACAGCAGTAGTACAAGTCACCCTCCGCCATGCCATGTATGTTAGCTTGCGGAATATGCGTGTAGTGGTAGACGTATATGTGGATGGAGACGTTAGGAATCCTACGTAATGCTAATTTATTTATTGGCATATACATGGGCCTATTAAAAAGTTGTTGTAGTTAAGTCATTAAGCTCAAAAGGTCTTCTTCGTCTTCGCAGGGCGGCAGTATTTGAGATGCTATCTACCACAAAAGCATTAAATTATGATACAGACTTGCAACAAGCACATTTTATGACCGTCAGTTTCTGACTCACACTCTTGATTCTCATTAACGGTAGCGGAAAGCAAACCTCATTAACATTTGAAGAGAACTGCCATACAGAAAAAATTCTAGCCAGTGATGATTATATCAACATATGTACCGAATGCCGGAGCTGTTAACTGATGCAACACCAGAGATTGAAGAGTAACGCAAATTTTACGAGATGATATGTCTCTCTGACCTTTAAAGAATGTAGAAACACGTTAAAATCGCTGCTGCAATTTTATGAAATACCACTATGACTATCACTATTACCATTATTCCTTTCTGTGGAAACATGTTTCGCTCTCGTGGTACGTTTGGAGAAAAACTAAGTGGAGAAATGAGAAGGTTAGAACGCAGTATGATTAGAATATCGTAGTGTGCTGCTTTAGGCGGTTGTGCGAACGCCTTTGCTCGAGGTCTAACACTCTCGTATGGTATTCAACAAGCTCGTAAAACTGTTAACTTCAGGTTGTTCGAAAACACTTGCAGCACATCCTACGAGAAGGGCATTTGTTACACATAAATTCGTACCATAATCGTAGGAAAGACACGCAAGTATGTAAGGCGATGACTGTATGCTTCTCTTGTCAGCATGTAATGTGCTATGTAAAAGACGCCGACAACTGTGACGAAATTCCGCCAAATGTCGACAACTTCACGTCGCCAGGACTGAGTGCACGTGCGTTTTCTAGTCTCTTGGACTTAGCTGTATCACTATCGTCAGAGAAAAGAAGTATCGACCGATTTAAGCTGGACACCTGGCCTACTACTTTCTCGCACGGTTTTCGATTACTTGAAAATGGAACGCATGCTGTTTCAAATAAAGCGTTTACAATCGCAAAACTTATTCTTGCGTAACGCATCACGTTCGTTTTGCCAACTGCGATCTGCTTTGCGCAAACTGTTTTAATTTATCAAATATAGTGCACTACCGTTACGTCTTTATATGTCCTGGGACATACTACAGATTTTGATGTTGATGAAAGTAAGGCTTCAGCATAAAGAGAAATTAGTAGTCCACAATTTTTATTACTGTGAATTGAAAAAGTTGACTCCATGTTAATGTCTACTTTAATATATCCCTCATTTTTATCTACTCAGAACCGGAAACTAGTTTTATATGAACTGCGTCAACTTATATTTGAGTCATAAGTTTCCTCTATAGGAAATTAAACATAGTACCACAGGTATAACGCTGTGTATCTTAACAAAGAACTGAAAGAAACACTTTAAATCTTACACGTACAAGCATGTACAGCAAAATTACAAAACTGAAATCGAGAGTTTGCACGTTGAAACTCAATGTATTTTGAAATCGTAATTTTCATATTGCACTTAGGCTAACTGTTGAGAACTGTAAAATATGTCTTTGGAAATTAACTCTTTTAACATAAATATGGAAAACTGTTCCCAAGTAGACTTCCTAGTATTTCTGGGCGACGTTGCGACATTAAGTGAGACAGAAGATGATACGAAGATACATCTCGAAGCCTCAGTTAGGGAACGAGGAAGATGAAACTGAAGATCTGCTACCATCAGACAAAGGCAATGAATACCACCGGTGACTGAGAAACACCAGAAGGCACACTGCAAGAGGAGGACAAATTTAAGTATCTTGGAGATTTTATAACAAGAAGAAACGTGAGCTATCAGTGAGTCATGGAGAGGATATAGAAGATGAGATCAGCCTTCTGTGTGACTAGAGTTATATGCAACGCAGACAATATATCTACAGCTGCAGATATCAGACACTAAAAGGCAACGTTGACGAATGCGGTACTACACACGACGCTTCGAAGATACGGCGCAGAACAACTGCAGAAAGAAGAGGGAAAGTACTGAGGTAAAAACTAGGCCTTGAAGGGGGTGGTGAGGGACTGTTGCGAAGATCGAAAGAACTGTACCGCACAATGAGAACAATGTCAGGAGCAATCAGACCGAAAAAAAAGAAGATTTGTGAAGGATGTGATCAGGATGAATGTGAATAGAATGGCGGAAAGAATATAAGAAACAACAGAGAGGACAATAAGAAGCACAGGTACCGAGGAGGTTACTGAATGTCCGAAGTGCCAATCGAGTTGAATCGTACTTCTGAAATGGTGTCATAATTCTACACCAGTAGGCCTGCCGAGAGGCAGCTAGCTCACAAAAGTACTCAAGTTTCTCACTTAAAATGTCACGCAGTGGATTTTATTTAACGTTATTAAAAAGAGATTGGCACGAGCACCGAGATTCGATGTTTTCACTTCCATAACTGAGTATTAACAAACAGTAAAAAAGAGTTTCACCAACTACGAAAGCAAGAACTTGGGCCAAGTAAACCCAGTATTTATTACAAAATGATCAGTGTGCACATATTAATAAGGACATTACATAGAATTGAGCTGAGCACACCAAAATGAACATCTAATTGAATCATGAAATTAAACTGTAATACAAAACGACAAGTTGTTCAAAGTTATCTGACACAGTATTGGGATTGGTGGTAAAAAGTTTCCTAAGATAACTCGTCGTAAAAACAGTGCTACTCGTTCAATGACAAGGTCATTTTTAGTGATAAGTGAGGTGACTGGTACGTCATCGCTGTAGAAGTATATGATAACAATTTCAGAACAAATGAAACACACACGTCATCAGAAAGATGCCCAAACAGTGTACCCCTTTCTGGAGGCAAAGCAAGCGTGTATTCTTGCATGCAAACGATCGTAAAGATGCCCAGTGACAGCTTGCGATAGACTGTCCCAAGCATCTCGTGCGTTTTAATGTAATTCGGCAATGGTTCTTGCACACCCTTCATTATTTCCCATTCAAGTTCGTTTGGAAGGGATCCGGTGAGCTTGCTGGCTAGGGCAATTATCATGCGACTGTATCAGGAAGGGCGCGCTGCATCGCTGTAGCCCTATGTTGGTGTGTACTGTCTGGCTGAAAACAGTGTGTACCATTCTTTCGAATAAATGACAATAGTACGGGAATAATAGCCTGTCCAATGTAGCGGGTACTTGTTACTTTACCCTGCCGAATCACCAAATTTTACAGCGAATTGCAGCTGAAGATCGCTCACCGCATAAAGCCTGGGATGGGACCTTTCTATAGTGGGCTAATGACTCTGAAATAGACAGCTCACCAGGTGTGCGACATATACGTTTGCGTGCATCAGTCGCAAACAGACAAAACCTAATCTCATAGCTGAAGACAACAGAGCGCCATTTCACTCTCCAGTCAAGTTTACCACGACACCAAAGTACCCATGCTTCGTTGTTTCGGGGGTGGTGACCAAACAGCAATGTCATCGGTCCCATCGGGTCAGGGAAGGATGAGCAAGAAAATCGGCCTTACCCTTTATTGGATCCATCCTGGGATGTGCCTGAAGCGATTTAGGGAAGTTACGGAACACCTAAATCAGGATCGCCGGAAACGGGTTTGAACATTCGTCCTCCCGAATCCATGTCCAGTATGCTACCACCGCGCCACTTCGCTCGGTACTCATGCGTTGCTGGTCTGGCCAGAGGCACAGACGATCTTAATCCTGCAGAAATCAGACGGTTCCCAATGGTCACTGATGACACACCTGGTGAAACGTGTGTCTGGTTTTCGTCCCTGGATGATGTTACGTCGGCCACAGTAGCTTGCAAAATGTATCGATCTTCAGGTGTTTCTGTTCTACATGGACGACCAGAACTTAGTCTACAGGGGAGGGAATGTTCTCCTGATTACTCTTGAAATCAGCGACTCACTACCGATACATTGTGCACAACATGTGCACAAATCGTTTGGTATATGCACCAAGCTTGCCGCAGACCCGCTATGCGACCCTGCTGAAGTGGCTGAAGCTGTTCAAGAGGAGTTGTGAGTAAGTCATGGTTGTACCCTAGAATGAATGTTGCCAACAGTATTCACCTCTAAACTGAGCACTGTTACAGCCTGCAAAGTCAAAACACAGGGTGCACAGAAAGGCTTCATGAGCGCTATCTGATCGCCCATTGGCGTGACAACTGAATAACAAGGGGTACAAGCCCCGCTCCATGAAGAAAACGACCACATCTTAACACCACCGCCTCCGATTTTTTCTATTGGCACTACACACGTAGGCAGATGACGTTCGCCGGCCGCGGTGGTCTCGCGGTTAAGGCGCTCAGTCCGGAACCGCGCGACTGCTACGGTCGCAAGTTCGAATCCTGCCTCGGGCATGGATGTGTGTGATGTCCTTAGGTTAGTTAGGTTTAAGTAGTTCTAAGTTATAGGAGACTGATGACCACAGAAGTTAAGTCCCATAGTGCTCAGAGCCATTTGAACCACTTTTTTTAGATGACGTTCACCGCGCATTCGCCATACCCACACCCTGCCATCGGATCGCCACACTGTGTACTGTGATTCGTCACTCCACACAACGTATTTCCACTGTTCAATCGCCCAATGTTTACGGTCCTTACACCAAACGAGGCGTCGTTTGGCATTTACCGGCGTGATGTGTGGCTAATCAGCAGCCGCTCGACCATGAAATCCAAGTCTTCTCACCTCCCGCCTAACTGTAATTGTCCTTGCAGTGGTTCCTGATGCTTTTTTGGAATTCTTGTATGATGGCCTGGATAGATGTCTGCCTGTTACATATTACGACACTCTTCGACTGTCGGCGGTCTCTGTCAGTCAACAGACGAGATCGGCCTGTACGCTTTTGTGCTGTTTGTGTCACGTTTCCAATTCACTATCACATAGGAAACAGTGGCCCTAGGGATGGTCAGGAGTGTGGAAATCTCGCGTACAGACCTATGACACAAGTGACACCCAGTCACCTGACCACGTTCGAGGTCCGTGGAGCGACCCATTCCGCTCTCTCACGATGTCTAATGACTACTGAGGTCGCGGATATGGAGTACCTGGTAGTAGGTGGCAGCACAATGCACCTAATACGAGAAACGTTAGTTTTTGTGGGTGTCCGGATACTTTTGATCACATAGTGTACCTTCTGGGAACTCACTGGGCACGTTATGTCCTTATGCCTTACTGCCGCATGTGAGCTTTCGTTATGCATCAAAAGACTAAAACACTTGAAAGTTCTTTGGTCTCATAATGCAAAACTGAACAGAGCATTTTGCCTGTTATAGCAATAAGGCACATAGTGCACCACATAGTTATCATACTCTGAAATAGTTTGATGAAGTTACAAAATTAAGTTTTGTGAGCTAAACAGCCGGCCGGAGTGGCCGTGCGGTTCTAGGCGCTACAGACTGGAACTGAGCGACGGCTACGGTCGCAGGTTCGAATCCTACTCCGAGCGTTGTTGCGTGTGACGTTCTTCGGTTAGTTAGGTTTAAGTAGTTCTAAGTTCTAGGGGACTCATGACCTTAGAATTTAAGTCCCATAGCGCTCAGAGCCATTTATTTTTGACCTAAACATTGTTGAAAACCACACTGAAGGTCGCAAAACTGCAGCTGCCATAGCCCCTGGAGGTACGTATTATTATTGATCGTTATAAACACTAAACAATTGCAACAATGCAGATAATACTAAAACACGTCATGAAACACCTACAAAAGTCAAAGATAGTCTTCCTTACATTCTAAATGGAAACAGGTGTTATTAACTGTATATCACAACAGAACCTACTGCATAAACACAGTAAAATTAAAGATAATGAAACTTACACACGAAAAATTACAATTATTTGTTATTACTCGCATTCTATTTAGAACCCAACTTGTTCATTGAAACCATCGAGGTAGCCTTCCACATTAGTATCACTCTGAATAGGCCGATACGTTCGTCTTTCATCTTTCGTGATCAACAGCAGAAGGAAGTTCAGTTTTTCTTTAGAAATCGGTTTTCCCCCTGGTCACAGTGGCATTAAATGTTCATCCAGTATCGATGGAATGGAATAAGGTCTTCCTTTTTTTTCCCTTTTCCGGAATGCTTTTTTCAACTGTAGTCTCCTCGTCAAAGTCTCTTTTTATAAAAACGCGTAGAGAGTTGTCCTTTGTCATTCCAATTTCTCTAGTTTTCGGCCAATTTGTATTGCGCTTTTCTGTGTCAGCTTTGCGGTTTGTTATTGCTTTTCCAGCATTTGTGTTCCAACGAATTCTCTCATTTCGACTCTGCGGACAACCAAACCATTCTTTTTACGACTACCTTTTATGACTGTCATCGACAGTGAACAACTGTTGTTGTAGTTGGCCGGCCGAAGTGGCCGTGCGGTTAAAGGCGCTGCAGTCTGGCACCGCAAGACCGCTACGGTCGCAGGTTCGAATCCTGCCTCGGGCATGGATGTTTGTGATGTCCTTAGGTTAGTTAGGTTTAACTAGTTCTAAGTTCTAGGGGACTAATGACCTCAGCAGTTGAGTCCCATAGTGCTCAGAGCCATTTGAACCATTTTTTAAGTTCTAGGGGACTAATAACCTCAGCAGTTGAGTCCCATAGTGCTCAGAGCCATTTGAACCATTTTTTTTGTTGTAGTTGCGGTGCACACTCTATGCCTTCAGAATCACTCTCATTGGGCAAAAATTCTTGCCTTGGGTGAACTTACGGCAAAGTAACTTTCTGTAGCGCGGTATGATTTTCCAATACCGTTTTAAGTAACAGCACTATTTTTATGTCACACTTTTGGCTTCATGCGAGTCTAACAAAAGAATAAATTTCCTTGTATTAAGATACTCTTCTCTATGTTTTTTGAGGTCGCTGCCAATAACGTGAGCTCTACGGCCAGTTTCACCCTCAATCCACTCACAGCGGTGGCCTTGGCGGTCCTTGCTATTGTGAATACCTAAATTATACATAAACGCACAAAACTGCCTTTAATAACATACAATGTTCAAATGGTTCAAATGGCTCTGAGCACTATGGGACTTAACATCTGTGGTCATCAGTCCCCTAGAACTTAGAACTACTTAAACCTAACTAACCTAAGGACATCACACACATCCATGCCCGAGGCAGGATTCGAACCTGCGACCGTAGCAGTCCCGCGGTTCCGGACTGAGCGCCTGAACCGCTAGACCACCGCGGCCGGCAACATACAATGTTGATAGTACTCCTAGGCAGATGGAATGTCTTGTGAAACTGAAAATACAAAGGTTCTACTTCAATCTTTGTTACAAACAAGTCTTTCTTTCTCATATTTTATGTCTTTTCTACTAAACGTAATGAGAACCTTTCTCTTCCTTTAATGTTTGCCGCTTCATTTTACTTGACAGTGTTTCATTTCTGCTTCTGATCTATCACACATGTTACATCTATCTTTCTTAAGGTTTTTCCTCCGTGGGTTCAATTTGGACGAAAACAACTTTTATAGGATGACAAGCTTACAGTTTTAGTCACTTCTTCACAAAACAATTAACCCATTTTTTTCTAAAGCTGTACCTTCTGAAAGAAACTCTGTCTCTGTATTTTCCCTTCTATAACGTGATTTATAATTACAGAATTTCTTATTTTTTCACTTATCTCTTTTCCATGGATTTCATCAGTTTCATTTTTTCCACCACCTGCTCCACGATAATCACGAACTTCTTCACGTCGTTTCTAATCTTAAAAAAGCCATATTCACTTTACAGATTGATATCCTCGACGTCTGTAAAAGGGAAGTTTTATACACATCAACACCACACAGTTTGTATAACTTACTAAACATTCTTTTGTTTGACTCTGTTTTGTCGGATGATTTCGCTCCTTCTCGTTTTCTTCCGAACTCAAAAAACACTGCGCAAATCAGTGTATGCTGGGCCCCATGAGATCCAATCATTTGTCATATTCTTTCCCAGAATACGCCTCTCCTACTTATTCCAAACATTTGCACAGGCAGAAGTAATGACGGAACTCTTCAGCTACTCTGAAGACATTTCTTCGAGTAAAATAGCACTTCTTCTGAATGTGACATTTATTCCTAATCTCTGTGTTTTGGCTATCGTACATACATATTCGTCCCTTTTTTAGCCTCCCGTTACGTAACTAATTTCTGTCAATTTCATTAATGGTTCTGCTGTGGGATCTCTTCATTTACGTTTATTTGCTTCTCATCGTTGTCAACGTAGTTACTGGCATAATCCGCATTTCTCATCTTCGTTATAAGCTACAGTCTCATCATCGGTTTCCTTATGTACTGCCACATTTAAGGTTAATTCATTGTTACAGTTATTTTTATTCGGAGAAGAATGTTTGGGTGGAATTTCCACGATCAAACATGTGTATTCTTCATAAATAATGGTGGAAGAACGGAATGCGTAAGGTTTTTGATATACAGCTTAGATGTTTTTTGGAATAATATTGAGGTTACTCTCAAAAAGAAACTTATATCTCCGTTCCTTTAAAGATCCAGATCCATTACAATTTAACAGCACCAGGTACTCATAACACTTACGACGTTACAATGCACAACCTAGTATTAGGTCCGTAAGCAATCCACTGCCCACAGAAGGAAACAAGGAGTTTTGTTTGGTCTGTGCACGCAGCCGGTATTCCGTTTACCGTAGCTAGACCAGAAACCGGTAGATGGTACTTGATCCAATGTTGCAAAACTACAATTTGAATTGTGGCTTATGGATTTGTGACGCTAAATTGAAAATGAAACACGGGCGAAGCGGCGCTTAGTCATTTCCTATATTTCATGGCAGTCGTTTCTACTACGACAACGCAGACCTTTTTTCCAAATAGGTTACGTTCTTCCCAACAGAATGAGCTCATTAGAAAGTTTGAAGCAACGGGGTTTGGTCTACTGAGGCACAGCACGGTCAAACTTTGAATATCACATGGAGCACTTCAAACTGAAAACTACTTGCAAAACAAAAATATTTCTCCCCGAAGTTTAGCAATGCTTTTAATAATTGTAATGATTCGGTTTGACACTTTCTCATTGTTTTTAAATAAAAATACGGAACATTTCTGTAAGAGCAGTAGGATCCTATCAAGGCAAATGTCTAGGGATATTCAGCGTGTGTAATACAGAGTCAATTTATAATTTATAATTTGAAAAATTAGCACACCCTGGTCCACGCACGTAAGTACAAATCTGATTACTGCTTTGCCTGAAGGTGGTTGAAGTGGGTATCTTCTGTGGCAGTGAAAGTAAGCTGTATAACACAGCCATGGCTCTTGGTATACTATTGCTCTATACAATATCTTCTTGGCGTCGGAAATGTAAATTTCAGAGCAATCTAATAAATGCCATGACATGACAGTAAACTGTAATCCAAATCCTAGGGATATCTGTTACGTTTCTCCCGTAATCTTTGGGTCACTGAATAGTCGAGGTTTTAATTCACTAGTTGCTGGTCACAGATTATATTTTCCACAAAGAGTACAGTCGTCAAATCGCACCCTTCCACCTTTTACAATACCGCTTATGCCTCTTCGTTGAGCAGGGACTTCAGTCCAGCTTTGGTATCATATACATTAGTGCTTTCCTTAAGCGTGAACGAGTTATCTATCACAAATCAGTACTCTAAATGCCATATTTTCAGAAAAGACATTTACAAAATATTTCCGGATAGCATCAAAGGACAGACTAAAAGAACATATTTACATGTATTTTCAGTCAAAGAAGTTATTTAATAGAGATGTAGTACGATAGCTAAGTAAGCGTTGTGTAGAGTCACAAACATCTGTTTCGTCGTCATGAGAAAAGGTACCAGAAAGGACTGCCGTATTGTAGCAAATATGAGCAAACACGTAACTCGGTATGATTCGTGTGTTGATATATGCGCTTGAAGCCTATCAGTTTGAGCCCTGCTGTCGTAGCGATCAGGTGGCATTATTGTGATACTATGCAGACTGTCAGAAGTTACGCAAGGTCGCTCATGGCCGGTACTTGGATGGGTTACCACCCAGGTACGCAACACGCTGTTGACAGCTTTCCCTTTGCCTTAGACTAAGGGGAGGACAAGTAGAGGCGTAAAATCTCGCTAATTAAGCTTTGCGCCAATGTTCTGCAGTAAAGTGTCAACGTCTCCGCGTTTTCTCATGGAGTGAGGACATGTGACACTGTAGACAGTGATCCGTCCGTCGGATGGGGTATTGAAGTTCGGTGGACCCTCGATGCGCCAGCAGCACGTTTCGCCCTCTCGCTTCAGCGATCATTACACAATACAAACATGACAGCACACAAAACAAACACACACCCAGTACAGTCATCTACACGTATAAAATACACTTAACACACGACTCTCACACCTCTTGAGGGGGGAAAAATGCCAGTCAGCATTAATAATTCCCAATTAGGCCGCTGAAACTGCACCTAGGGGTTTTCCAGATAACTAAGCCGATAACAGTAGAGGAACCCACCTTATGTAAGGCACCGTTGTATACTTGTAGTTTTCTTCTCATCCAGATATGTTTTAGCACTTTATTATGAGGTCCGTCAGTCGTGAAACCCAAAATTGGCAGCACGCTTGTAACGCCAGAACTCCATAGCTCTACTGACATAAATTTGTCTGTTTTATCTGTTCTACCTGCTGTCATTAAGATATTGTAAATGTTGTTTGATTGTATTAATAACACAAGAGTGTTCGCTTTTTCCTTTGTAAAAACTTTGATGTCATGGTTTAATTCTATGCAATGTAGTGCATCTATCGTTTAAATTCTTTGTCTCATTTGGAGGGAGACAAAGCTTACTGTATTTATTTGGAATTTGGGTGAATAATTTTTTCTAGAAAATGTTGTGTTTCATTTAATATGTTTGGTTGCTGTTATGTAAACTGCTGACCATCACTTAGAGTTCTTAGTTATTTTGTAAGTAAAAGGTGGTGTGGTTCCCCTCGGGAACGGAACTGTGTAGCGCGCGCAAAATGTGGTGGGCATGGATAGAAAGGTGGAACCAAGAGTCAGTCGGGGACGAGCTACCAATCTGTCAAGTGCTCATGTAAAAGTTGCGTATTGTACTGGTGCAAAGAGAGGCTTTTGGTGCCGTTTTCCTAGGTGCTAATGCCTCGGATGGGCGGATAAAGAGCTGGAACTATTCCGGAATTGGTACCTATCATCGCCAACAAGAAATGACAGATTCCAGCATTTCCACCGGCAAATCCACCCACCGACATGCACTCGCCACCACGATGTGCAATCACTCAAAAGGAACCAAGGAATTGTAAATATGTAAAGTGAAGGATCAGCTCATTGGATGTTTTAGTGTGCTTAAATATAAGGTAACTTATAACAGATTTATGCACCTACCATAATTTTTCCTTATCACAACACCTCTCAGGTTCCTCTCCGTTTGAACTATGATTACCGAGTGTCCTTGCTGTGGAAAAAATGAAAGCCTCAGATCCCAACAGTTAATTAAATAATGTTGTTTGATCGTTGGTAAGAAGGGAGTATTCAGATTTACTGTGGATTTGGTAAAACTGTGGGAGGTAGTAAATGTAGCTTTGTGAAAGCCTCCCAGTGATTGAAACAGTCTAGTTTAAAGTTTTGTGGACTTTCAAAGTTACTTATTTAATCACTGACATGAAAGTAGAAGACTGTAGTAATAAAGACAATTTGCTCTTACTTTCAAAAATTAAGGGTTCTTAAAACTGGGGCTTATAGAGTGTTGCTTAGTTAATGATCATAGTGCTGCCTGTTGTAAATTTTAAAAGGTGAGTCAGTTTTTTACAAATTTGTCAATCTTGAGTCTCACTGCAGTAGAAATCGTGAACTGCATTTGTGTTAAGTTATATACTCTTGTTTGCTAAGTGCTTGTCTGTCTTGTGTATTGGAAGGGCATATTAACAGTGTAACAGGATCCACAGATTGTGCTTATGCTAGGTAACAAGTAACAGAAAGACCACAATCTATGAAAACAGTAACTTATGTTATTCGGGGGACAGTGAGAAATATTTTGCTAATGAATACTTTTGAATGTCAGTTAGAGAAGTAATTGGTAAAAGAAAGATTCAACTTATGCAAAATTTATAATTTTGCAGTAAACTTTATTCACATCTCATGTCAAATAGGAAAATGTTTGAAAAGTGAGACTAAATCTATGCTTAATTGTATATTCCTAAAGTGCACTTTAATAGTAATATTATTGAAACCATTCAGTTTCGCCAAGCGTTGAAGGCAAAAGTGTATGTCATTTTCTGTTGTCCTTATGCAAGTAGTCTTGTTCTCCTATAACAGTTAGCTCTTTCTTTAACGTCAACATCAGCTAGTGACAGAGATCATTGCAATCTAATGTGATAAAGTATAGGCTGTGTCTGTCCATTAAAGTTACTCATATCTATTTTCTTGAGCAAGAATGTTACTAATTCTTATTCCTAATTAGGCTGGCGACCATTTTCTTTATCCTTTGAACAGTGTGGATAGGTAAAATATTGTTTGTTACTGTTTAAATATTTACATAATTCTGACTTTCACTTCCGATAAACCACCTCCGTTAGGTACATCGCCGTCAACAAAACAAAATTCCTTTCAGAGGGTAACACTGCTCTGTTGCTTTATACCATAATTGTTTTAACAACATAGTTGGATATTACGACCTGCCTCCAACTTTAAGGTTATGGTATAGCAGTAGCGGACGGTAGTGTTATACGTGGCTTTTCCGTGACAGGACTGGGGCATCCCTAGGATGTGGATTACAGTTTTCTGTCATGTCTGTTGGGGCATAGTACGTAATAAACCAAATTTGGTATTTGATTTCACAAGCTACGTAAATGCAGTTGCAGTGTTATACTCTCAACAGACTTAAAACGTCTGGACTTTTTTCTCTGCGGAAAGTTAAAACAAGAAACGTGACTATGTCGATGCGTTAGAAACTTTTGTCTAATCGACTTTCACGACCTCTAAGAGTTCGTCCACACATGGAGCACTCTCTTCTCCAGCATAATAATGCCAATCCACACATGAGCGCTGTAACATCTGCAACCATCTGACACCTGTAGTTCACAGTCATCGATCATCCTCCATACAGTCTCGACATGGCCTTATCTGATTTTAGTTTGTTTCTAAAAGTTGAAGAACACCATTGAGGGCTTCACTTTGGTAGTGATGAAGCGGTGCAAGGAAAGGAGAGGTTGTGGCTCCGTCAACAAAGTCAAACATTCTACAGAGACGGTATCAATAAACAGGTCTCTCATTGCGAGAAATATGTTCGTCGCTAGGGTAACAAGGCTGATAAATAAATATGTAGACATAAAGAATAAGGTTGTAGAATGTTAATAAAGTAAGAGTTTTCACGTAAAAATTCTGAGGCGCTATTTTTCAACAAACCCTCTTATAAATATACACAATCAACTACATTATAGATAACAGGTCTCTCATTGCGAGAAATATGTTCGTCGCTAGGGTAACAAGGCTGATAAATAAATATGTAGACATAAAGAATAAGGGTGTAGAATATTAATAAAGTAAGAGTTTTCACGTAAAAATTCTGAGGCGCTATTTTTCAACAAACCCTCTTATAAATATACACAATCATCTACATTATTGATAACAGCGGGGAAAATTTCTCACACCAAAGCTATAATCAAAAAGCTCCTTACGTGTGATGTGTTTAATGGTATGCTGTAACTGTATATATTACAAGTGGTACGTCTATTACGTACGGGATGTTTATGCAACGTATTCAAGAGACACCTATCGCAACTTTCTTTGAGAGTCATTACCTGTGTTGTGATTAGATGGCGTCCTGTTCACTCAGGTAGAGAACAAAGATATATCTGCCAGGTCTTACTAATGAACGGGGTGCGACGAAATTCTCCTTTTACTAACTTCAAAGAATGGCAAATTACTGGCAAATTACTTCAATAGAAACGTTTTCTAACGGACAGTAGAGACCGAGAAGGGGTAATTCCTTCTCAAGAGACCTGAACAACAAAGTGGAAAGTATCTGTCTTCTCAATCGACGACGAAATTTTGTTTGCTAACACAAAACTATCCTCACGGCGTTTCACCTGACTAAAGAGATGAAACGGGGATTGACATACAAGGCAAAGTCTTTTGAAACCCGTCACCGACTGTAACTTTATAATAGGGGTTTTATTTTGAATATTTTCGTACAGTCGCCAATACGAGTCCACTGATCAACAGCGGGACTTCACAATAATACAGTTGTAAGAGTTCAGCTTTGGTTGGTCCCATACACCGTGCGAAGCAAGCTCTAGAACAGTGAACATTTGCGTCCTTTACGGACGGCCGTATAGCACTTCTGGGCATGCATAGACGACAAACGCCTGCTCACATTTATGTTGGCCATAAATCCTCCTGCGATGAGACAGCCATTTCCCGAGTCTCTGGGTTGGGTATCATACTTGTCCGAGAACAACTTCGCACACACAGCGCCCGAAACGACCTCTGTTGCAACACAGTCGTTTTCCGATAAACAAAGGAGCAGTGTAAAGTGCGAAGTTATTTTCCTGAATCAGCATGTCACCAATAAGACGCTGCTGGAGTTGTCATTCCCGTCACTTTACTCTAGATAAAAATTTGAAGTTTGATTTGTTTTTCACATAAAGGCGCATTTGTAGTGCGGTAGAATACGTTCCACACTGCCGGCAAATGTCACGTTTATGACGACTTCATTTCAATGACGCACATCGTACTGTTTAGATCTCGGTATGAAACCGGCCAGCAAGGACGTGAGAAGTTCCCTACTTCCAAGCTATCACTACTACTTACTCAATGCGATAACTTGCCCTCTTCTTGTGTCAGACGCCGGGTGCGGGGTAGTCTATTTCACAGATAATCCTAAACGGCCGTTGATCACTGTGTTATGTATGGAGGAGGTTACTTTTTATTGCACATGTATTTACGAAAAGTTTCTGCCTGTATGCCTTAGAGCAAGTTGTTATTAGCTTAATATTATCTGCATAACGTTTTGCGATACTGAAGCACAGGATGCTGAAGAATATTCATGGCTTCTTACTTGAAAGGCGGGCACTTAAATTTTGCAGAAGGTGCTCATCACAAGTATGTACGGCGTCTGTCTTCGAGTGACGGAAAGGAATCCCTTCCTTGTTAACCTTCGGAAGGCCATATAACCTTGGGGGAACAGGTTCCTTTCCGTCCTATAGTGAGTAATATCGGCACTCCGACATATGTTGTAGCCAAGCATCTTGCTTCTCTGTTAAGTCCACAAGTAGGTCGGTGTGAACATCATATCAGGAACTCAGCTAATTTTTTACGTCGTTTGGAGGGGCTGAATCTGATATTTTAGTGGGCTCTCTCTTCACTCGTGTTCCTCTGTCTCATTCGTAGCGGTTAATTGAGGCCAGGTTTGGTGCTGAATTAACTAATCTCTTTCAGCATGTGTTGACATCCACTTATATTTTATTTAATGACCAGTATTACGAGCAGACAGATGTGGTTGCGATGGGTAGTCCGTTGTCTCCTGTGATCGCAAATTTGTTAATGAAAGACTTACAGGAACGTGCATTGGAGTTGGCGCCTTTGAAACCCGTCTGTTTCTTTAGATATGTCGACGATACCTTTGTTGTTTGGCCTCATGGTAGGGAGAATTTGAATGTGTTTCTAGAATATCTGAACTCGATCCACCCTAACATTTGTTTTACGATGGAGTTGGAAGAGTATGGTTGCCTTCCCCTTCTTGACATGTTGGTTAGGAGGACGTGTGATGGATCATTGGGACATGCAGTCTACAGGAAACGTACTCACACCGACTTGTACTTACAGGCTAATACACTCCTGGAAATTGAAATAAGAACACCATGAATTCATTGTCCCAGGAAGGGGAAACTTTATTGACACATTCCTGGGGTCAGATACATCACATGATCACACTGACAGAACCACAGGCACATAGACACAGGCAACAGAGCATGCACAATGTCGGCACTAGTACAGTGTATATCCACCTTTCGCAGCAATGCAGGCTGCTATTCTCCCATGGAGACGATCGTAGAGATGCTGGATGTAGTCCTGTGGAACGGCTTGCCATGCCATTTCCACCTGGCGCCTCAGTTGGACCAGCGTTCGTGCTGGACGTGCAGACCGCGTGAGACGACGCTTCATCCAGTCCCAAACATGCTCAACGGGGGACAGATCCGGAGATCTTGCTGGCCAGGGTAGTTGACTTACACCTTCTAGAGCACGTTGGGTGGCACGGGATACATGCGGACGTGCATTGTCCTGTTGGACCAGCAAGTTCCCATTCCGGTCTAGGAATGGTAGAACGATGGGTTCGATGACGGTTTGGATGTACCGTGCACTATTCAGTGTCCCATCGACGATCACCAGTGGTGTACGGCCAGTGTAGGAGATCGCTCCCCACACCATGATGCCGGGTGTTGGCCCTGTGTGCCTCGGTCGTATGCAGTCCTGATTGTGGCGCTCACCTGCACGGCGCCAAACACGCATACGACCATCATTGGCACCAAGGCAGAAGCGACTCTCATCGCTGAAGACGACACGTCTCCATTCGTCCCTCCATTCACGCCTGTCGCGACACCACTGGAGGCGGGCTGCACGATGTTGGGGCGTGAGCGGAAGACGGCCTAACGGTGTGCGGGACCGTAGCCCAACTTCATGGAGACGGTTGCGAATGGTCCTCGCCGATACCCCAGGAGCAACAGTGTCCCTAATTTGCTGGGAAGTGGCGGTGTGGTCCCCTACGGCACTGCGTAGGATCCTACGGTCTTGGCGTGCATCCGTGCGTCGCTGCGGTCCGGTCCCAGGTCGACGGGCACGTGCACCTTCCGCCGAGCACTGGCGACAACATCGATGTACTGTGGAGACCTCACGCCCCACGTGTTGAGCAATTCGGCGGTACGTCCACCCGGCCTCCCGTATGCCCACTATACGCCCTCGCTCAAAGTCCGTCAACTGCACATACGGTTCACGTCCACGCTGTCGCGGCATGCTACCAGTGTTAAAGACTGCGATGGAGCTCCGTATGCCACGGCAAACTGGCTGACACTGACGGCGGCGGTGCACAAATGCTGCGCAGCTAGCGCCATTCGACGGCCAACACCGCGGTTCCTGGTGTGTCCGCTGTGCCGTGCGTGTGATCATTGCTTGTACAGCCCTCTCGCAGTGTCCGGAGCAAGTATGGTGGGTCTGACACACCGGTGTCAATGTGTTCTTTTTTCCATTTCCAGGAGTGTAGTTGTCATCATCTGGCTCAGCGTGAAGGAGTACTTCGTACTCTGGTTAACAGGGCACATGTCATTTGCGACGCTGAGACTTTGCCAGCTGAGATGTCCCATCTTGAAGTTACGTTTCATCAAATGGTTATAGTGACAGACAGATTGAACGTGCGTTGCGCTATCGACTAACGGTACATCGGGTGATTGACGAAAATTCTGAGTTGACACATAAGTCTACTACCTTTCTGCCTTACGAAGGAGACACTTCCAACAATTTCGGTCCTATTTTACGGAAATACGATGAGAAACGGGTTTTCCGACCTCCATCTAAAATTAGAGTGCTTTTGAGTTCTGTTAAGGATGATTTGCGTCTGCGTGAGGCAGGTGGATATCACATTCCTTGTAGCTGCGGCATGGCGTATATTGATCAAACTATCAGGACCATGGAGGACCGATGTACTGAGCACAAACGGCACACACGGTTACATCAGGCTAGTAGATCTGCTATTGGCGAACATTGCTTGGATACTGGTCACCCCACGTTATGTAATAAAACCGAAATATTGGCATGCACGTCCAGCTATTGGGACAGTGTTATTAAGCAGGCAGTTGAGATTAAATTAGGAAGCAACCTCGTTAACAGGAATGGAGATTTTTGTTTAAACTCTGCTTGGAATCCGGCTCTCTCCCTTGTCAAAAAACAGAGGGACAGAGTCAATACTAGCTCACCTACAAGTTCATAGTCTTACTGTCGATATGTCTGACTTCGGTCATCTTTGGTGGCAGTAGTGTTCAGTGTGTGTGTTATCTTCCCTGCATCAGTCTGAGACCCGAGGTTTTAAACTTGCATGTACGCCGCCTGTCCTTTGCAGTTCGCCTTGAAAATGGCGGGGTGTTCTCCCGCCGAAATATCGGCGGTCGCTGAAAGTGTTACCTGCCTGAATTCCCGGAAGTTGTTTGAAATAGCTTAGGTGTCCAACATAAAGCTGGCCGGAAGCGAACCCCCCAGCAACAGATTTCAGTGGTTATAAGGGTGTGGACTACTAACACGATGACCACGCACATATCACAGGGCAATACATCCAAAACAAAATTAACTGAGCAACACTTAACAATAACAATCATTTATTAAAATAGCGTACGCTAAAATGCACTCGACCTATGCTTTGTGAGAACTGTGGCACACATGCGAAGTTCTGAACCTAACGTAATCTAGCGCATTGGATGATGCCTAACTAACCCGATTCAGTATGGGTTGCAGTTATAGAGTTTATTTGTTGGACAAAGATATCGAAATACAGTGAAAACAGCATGCTTGAACATGAATGCAAATGCTAGTCTAGCCCACAGGTTTTTCTGTTGTATTCAACCGCGAACGGTGCTGTGCAGTGTCCACAGTACGTTGCAAACGACTGTGGTGACCACGACATTGTCCTGCGCGGTTGTGGGGGCATTATGTCGGAGCCAAGCAATTTCGAAAGTGGAAAAGTTGGTGCTGGTATGGGGTGTTTTTCTGTACCCAAAATATCCGAATTGTTTGGTGCTGCAAGAGGCGCCATATCTGAGAAATATACCGCTTACAGGGAAAACGGAACAACAACGTCCGCCAAGTCACAACGCAGACTGCAAATGTGCATTGAGTGTTCGAGACAGGACGATCAGTGAAGAGGATTGTTACGAAAAATAAGAAGACGACAGCTGCTAAAGTCATTGCAGAACCGAATGTTGCATTCGCGAACCCTGTCAGCACCAAAACAACATGAAAAGGGCTCTATAAGGAGGGTACTGCAGGGCGATCTGTGACTCCAGAACCACTCATCAGTGATTCAAATGCACGAAAAAGGGAAAGGAGCTCCCGGAGCCCTTAAACTCGGAGAACAGAGGAAAGGAAGAAAGTATTTTCGTCGGATGACTCTCGTTCCACACTGTTTCCAATCTCTGGCCGAATTTATATCCCAAGAATGAAACATACCATGGGTATGGTGATGATCTGGGCGGCTATATCGTAGTGTTACGTAGGCCCCGTAGTTATTCAGCAGGGTCACATTACCGCCAACGATGATGTGACCATTTTTGCTGATCAGGTTCATCCCACTGTACAATGTCTGTTCTCCGTCAGAAACTCTGTGTTCCAGGACGACAGGGTCCCTGCTACACAGATCTCATCATCCAGGACTGACTTTGTGAGCACGAAAACGAATTTTGGCATCTGGTCTGGCCACCACTATCTTCATGTTTTATTAATATTGAACCTTTATGGTCTACTTCGGAGAGAATCGTGAGTGATGGCTGAACACCTCCATCATCGTTACCGGCACATGTCACTGTTTTGCAGAAATAGTGGTACAAGATTATCTTGAAGAACATACAGGGCATGTATTTATACATT
This sequence comes from Schistocerca americana, assembly GCF_021461395.2. Lineage (NCBI taxonomy): Eukaryota > Metazoa > Arthropoda > Insecta > Orthoptera > Acrididae > Schistocerca > Schistocerca americana. Next base: position 627,392,383 of record NC_060122.1, read on the forward strand.
CCGAAACGTCTGGAAGATTTTTGCATGTCAACTGATTTCCTACACCATATTATGTATGGTAATGTGTTGTACTTTTGGTGTTCCCATATTTCCGTCCAACCCCGGGATGACTCTCAACTGATGAACATTTTGATTGTGACTTCGACTAATCTTCAGCACTCGGTGTTAACTGCTTGACTACTGGATTTGGCCAGGAACTAATGACTGCAGACGAAACTGTCCGATAACTGTAGGTAACTGTAGGCAACTGGGCGATAACTCGAAAGCGCGACCACGGTAACTGGCCCAAAACTGGCCTAGTAATAGTAGTAGTAGTTTTTTCATCCCTGGATTCCATTTATAAGGATGCTGGACATGACTTGGTATTACCGCAACAACAAAAAATAAGTAAATAATAACTAGACGTATTTACACAGTTATAGGTGTAGCATGACAAGGATAGGACGGATTGTCTGCTATGCCCTTTTAGGCGGCTGCGGCCGCCTAAAACTGCTGCTGCGTCTACATACACGCTACGCAAGCCCCCGCACAGTGTGTGGTGGAGGATAACCTGTACCACTACTAGTCGTTTCCTTTCCTGTTCCACGCACAGATAGATCGTGAAATGACTATCTATATACCTCCGCATGAGCCCTAATTTATCGCATCTTATCTTCGTGGTCCCTACACGAAATGTGTGCTGGTGGCAGTATGATCCTTCTGCTGTCAGCTTCAAATGCCGGTTCTCAAAATTTTCTCTGTAGAGTTCCTCGAAAAGAATGTCAGGTTCCCTCTTGGAATTCCCATTTGGTTTCCTGAAGCATCTCTGTAACATTTCCGTTTTGTTAGAGCTTACCGGTAATAAATCCAGCACCCCTTCTCTGAATAGCTTCGATGTCCTCCTTTAATTCCATCCTGGTAGTTACCCCCAATAATCGAGTAGTACTCAAGAATAGGTCGCACTAGCGTCCTATATGCGATCTCCTTTACACACGAGCCATTGCATTCCACTTCATATCGCTTTGAGACAGTACGCCAAGATATTTAAACGACACAACTGGTTCAAACAGGACATTATTAATGCTGTATATCAACATTAGGAGTTTGATTTTCCTTCTCTTCAGTACCAACTCTACATTTCTCTGCATTTAAAGCTGGCTGTCATTCATCACACCAAATAGATGTTTTGTCATCTTGTATTATCCTAACTTAATCTTGAAAATCTTCCCGTACACCACACTACAATCTGCAAACAACCGCAGATTGCTGGCTACCCTGTCCGCCAAATCATTTACGTACATAGGAAATAATAGCGGTCCTAGCACACTTCGCTGGGGCACTCTTGACGATACCCTTGTCTCTGATGAACAATCGCTGTCGAGGACAACATACAGAGTTCTGTGGCAAAGGATTATAGGAAAGTTTTGCAGTACCACTTTATTTACTAAATTTTTTCGAAGTAATTTCCGCCACATTGAAAACACCTCTCCATCATCCGAACCAGTCACTAGACCAGTTGTCCCAAGTTTCTGTAGGGAGTAAGGCGCACTCGTTGCTCCAAGCCCTCAGAGGTCCTCATCACTTGAAAACTGCACTCCTTTCAGCTTCATTTTCACGTGCTGGAACAGAGAAAAGTCACAAGGAGCAAGATCTTGGCTCTAAGGAAGGTGCTCAAGAAGTTTCAGCCCTGTACCAAGCAAAAATTTAGTGCATATTTTGGCGCGGTGGGCTAGAGCGTTGTCACGATGGAGGAACCAAGTTTCCGTCCTTGACTTCGGTCGCAGGTTTCTTCAAAAACTGGATGAGATTGGGCAGGCCCTGGTCAGTGTACAGCTGTGTTCTGTGAGTCCGACACCCTCCACAATTCTACTCGATTTGAAACAAACAGCTATCATTTTCTTCTTTACTGATCGGGATTTCCTGACAGCTACAGGTGTGTCGTCAAGTTCCAAGACCGTAACTTTGAGTCTCAGTCGGGAAGTCATAATAGTACGGGCAAGTGTCGTCAACTGTCACAATGTTATTCACATACTGAGATTGTCCTTTAGAAAACTTCTTTAACATCTCCGGGCACCAAGTCACACATCGTGTTATCTGCTCTTCCGCCAGGCTATGCAGCTCCCAGAGACAATATGGTTTCATTACTTGCAAATGATCATACCGAATAGAACGAATTGCTGGTGCATTAAGCCCTAATGTATCCTCTAGATGCTTATAGGTCACTCTCCTGTCTTTGTCTAGTATTTTCATCACAGCATCAATATTTTTCTCCATAACTGACGATCGTGGACTACCAGTTCTCGCAGTGTCCTCCAGAATGAAATTTCCTCTTTGGAATTCTCCGTACCACTTGAATATAGAGCCGGCCGCAATGACCGAGCGGTTCTAGGGGCTTCAGTCTCGAACCGAGTGACTGCTACGGTCGCAGGTTCGAATCCTGCCTCGGCCATGTCTGTGTGTGATGTCCTTAGGTTAGTTAGGTTTTAGTAGCTCTAAATTCTTGGGGACTGATGAAAAAAATGGTTCAAATGGCTCTGAGCACTATGGGACTCAACTGCTGTGGTCATAAGTCCCCTAGAACTTAGAACTACTTAAAGCTAACTAACCTAAGGACATCACACACATCCATGCCCGAGGCAGGATTCGAACCTGCGACCGTAGCGGTCGCGCGGTTCCAGACTGTAGCGCCTTTAACCGCGCGGCCACTCCGGCCGGCGGGACTGATGAGCTCAGATGTTAAGTCCCATAATTTTCAGAGCCATTTGAACCATTTGAACCTGAATATAGTTGTATGTTGGTGAACATACATCATCGAGTGCAAGAGTCATTTCTTCAAAGCACTAGTCTATATTTAAACCACGCGAGAAGTTGTACCGCAAAACAGTCCGAATCTCACTTCGTGACCACGATGCCATAGTAAGCACTTCTAACTAACCCTGCTAGTGTACGCCTGCGCCCACAGACTTTGCAAAGCTGCGAAAATGCAAGTATGAAGTATTCTCAAAACACAGCAACAATCAGCCTCCTGCGGCTTGTTGTTGCATCGTATTGCGAATCTTTCCTGGTACTTAAGAAGTCTTCGAGCCATTCAGATATCTGGGAACATGTTCCGTATGCTCGTACCTTCGTTAACGGTTTGCAGCGGGGTATCGTGTCAAATGCTTTTCGAGAATTTGGGTATTGGAATCTGCCTGATATCAGTCATCCATAGTAAGAAGTATATCGTGCGAGAAAAGGACAAGCTGAATTTCAGACAAGCGATGCTTTCTAAAGCCGTGCTGATTTGTACATATCAGCTTTTCGGTCTCTAGGAAATCTATTATACAGGGTGGCGCAAAAGTCGTAGGACATTTGGTTAAAAGAAAACAAAAGTAACAGCAAGACGTATTACAGTAGGAAATTTTAACGCTTTCGGTTGTTATTACAATATTGTGATAATTACACCTTGTCAAGTTGGTATACAACGCAATGACAAAAAAAGAAATACAATAATCCAACTAGCGAATTGTAGAAAGCGTGATCTGTGAGGCGTGTGTACAGTGGTAATTTTCCGAATCGTCACTATATTAACAAAAGAAGAAAGGATATTCGCGTTAAAAGCTTTTTATAAAAGCGGTGCTACTGTAGTTGTTCATGAATGGGAAAGACACTCTAGATCAAAACCACCTCTAGACAAACAGCGTTCGGCATACGGGAAAGATACGAAGAAAATGGATTTTTCGTAAAATCTGGCCAGTCAACAACTGAGGAAAATAAATTGTGGGTATGTTTAGCTGTGACCCAAAGCCCGTGAAAATCAACCAGATAGTTAGCAACTGAGCTGGATTTATCACGAAGGTCATTGCAAAGAATGTTGCCCTAACAGAAGTTTAAAGTTTACATTCCACGTTCACGACTTAGCCTACTTGAAGATGACCCAGATGGAAGACTTCTGTTTGGTGAATTGATGCTTGACCAACAGAAACATGATGGTAACCTATTCAATAACACGGTGTGGTCTGACGATACCAGTTTTAAGGACTTCGTTTATTCTCAAAACCTCGGACCGTTGCTGAACTAGAAGACTACATGCACGACGCATTTCATAACTTAGACAGTGATGTCACACTGCGCCATAGTGTCTGTAACAGTGTTCCAAAAAGACTTTAAAGAAGTTTGAAAATTAAAAATAATTGTAAGTATTGTTTGTATTTGTAATGAAACATAAATTCAATCTTTTGTTTAAATATGTGTCCAGTGACTTCTGCACTACCCTGCATTCGAACTCAGAATATGTTCCATAATTCTGCAGTAAACCGATGTCAAGTACTTTGGTCTGTAATTATGCGGGTCCGTTCTTTTACCCTTCTTTTACACAGTGGTCACCTGCTCTTTTCTCAGTCACTTGGGACTTTGTACTGGGCGAGAGACCATGACAAATGCAAGCTACGTAAGGTGACAACGCTGTAGAGTACCATTTGTAAAACCGAACTGGGGTTCCATCCGGTCTTTGCGACTTATTTTATTTCAGATCTTTCAATTGTCCCTCCACGCCAAGGATGCTGATTACGTCGTCCAAAAAGAACTCTGTGAGATGGTCAAAAGCCAGTATGTTTGTACGTTTCTCCTTCGCGAACGATTTCTTAAACGCAGAATTTATGTATCGATTTTCGTTTCGCTGTCTTCAACTGCGACGCCAGACTAGGCACAAGTGACTAGATAAAAGCCTTTGACCAGCTTCGCTATATTACAAAGGACCAGATTTTTCTCTCATTCTCGGCCAGATGTTTTCCCAAGGTATGACGATGGTAGTTATTCTATGCTTCGGGCACAGATCTTTTCACAGATGCACGAATCTCTACTACTCTTTGTCTGTCGTTGTTTGCCCGTTCTCTAACGAACCGAGACTGCAACAGCCTTTTCCACCTCAGCATTTTCCGAACTTCGTTGCTGAACCACCTTTGTCTGCTTACTAGGCACATACTTGTTAACAGTATGATATGTAAAATATTTAAACTTTGGGCATAACTGCTCTTTGTCTGTTATACTGGAACTAAATAATTCCAATGCATTGTCTAAGAGGAGTGGTAACAACTACTTATCTGCTCTTTTCAGCAAAAACGCTCTCCATGTCTTCTTGTGAGACTTATTAATTTTCGTAACCATAGTCGCTGTGAGAGCATCATGATCACTAACTGCCTCTCTATGCTGACGACAGCGCTAACTATAGCGTGCAGGATATTTCCATTGCCTGTTGGCTACCGAACTAGCTTCTCCAGATAGTTTTCGGAAAATGTGCTCAAAAGTACTTCGCGAGACTGTCCGTACCCCGTGCAATTAATCCAAAGACGTCCCAGTTTATACCCGGTGGATTAAAATTGCCTCCAATTATCCTGACCCTAGACTTGCTTTGAATGACTCTAGGACTGTCACAGCGGAATCGGGTGGACGATAAAAAGATCCAGCAATTGTCTTTGTTTCACCTGGACATGTTATACGTCACCAGATAACTTCACCGCCAAACTCAGTTTCAGCTTCACTAGACATAATATTACTGTTTACAATGAGCACTCCACATTCTATGGCGTCTAATGGATCCTTCCGATAAAGGTTCCACGACTCGCTAAATATCTCAGAATTTTCTACTTCGGGTTTCAGCCTGCTCTCGGTCCCATGAATAATACTAGCGTGAGAACTTCCCTAGAGGGCAATAAATTCGGAATGTTTGTCACGAATACTCCGACAAAATTTTTATAGTCGAAATCTCTTTACTCCGCACGCTGTCTGATTTCCCTTCTGCGTATCGATAGGTGGATGTTCATCAGAGTACTCCAAACTACTGTCGACCCTAAAATCCCGCCATGTGCGCTCCACAAGTTCACTGCTACCCGAGTAGCTGTTTCCTTTGTGTAGTGTACACGTGACCTATCAAGAGGCGTCCTACAATTTCCCACCCGCAGGTCCAGATATCAGCAGCCAAGCCTGTCACAGAGTCGGCGAAGCCTTTGACCGAGACTCCACTCGACTTCAAACGAAAAAACTCATATCAGTTCTGGGAATAATACGGCAATTTGCAAGCTCTGCTTGCACGCAGCCCGCTAACTACATGTTTTTCTCGGTCTCTGAATGTGCGACATTGGGCTACTTGAAGGATGCTTCAAATAGTTCCGAGTTTCAGCGCTCTCTGCAGTGACAGAAATACTTACTGGAGGATAGATGGTCTAGTTTAATGTCTTGTAACAGAAACATAAGGTAGTTTCTGGTAAGTACGTCAACTAGTAGCCGACTGACCGTACTGTGCGTGATGCCACATTGAAAATGCTTGGAGTATGGCGCCCATTAAAGTCACAATGTGTTCCGCGTCTGGTGAAGACACAGCACTAAGTCAGTTATTTACACTGTTCTTTCTCCAGTCCAAGGAATGGAGGGAAGAAAGTAGCGGAAAGAGGGAAGTTCCCAATTCTGAACAAATGATAGGAGCTTCCTTGTTTCTTTATTTACATAACAGCAAAAGAAAACCTAAGAAAACCTTCCGAAAACCTTAGTCGGGACTGTGTAATTCGGGATAATTTCATTTTTTTTCCCTCTGTTAATGTTATTCACTGCCCCAAGCAAAGAATTTTCTGTATATGTTTTGTGTATGTGTGTTGAATGTGCATGTGTGTTACTGTACGGAGACGTATCCTATGAGTAACGAAAAGTCATGCTTGTGACAAAGGATTATATTTGATGACCGGGAGATACTCTTGCGGAATGCCATTGACCAGACGGCATCCTAATACACTACTGGCCATTAAAGTTGCTACACCACGAAGATGACGTGCTACAGACGCGAAATTTCACCGACAGGAAGAAGATGCTGTGATATGCAAATGATTAGCTTTTCAGAGCATTCACACAAGGTTGGCGTCGGTGGCGACACCTACAACGTGCTGACATGAGGAAAGTTTCCAACCGATTTCTCACACACAAACAGCAGATGACCGGCGTGTCTGGTGAAACGTTGTTGTGATGCCTCGTGTAAGGAGGAGAAATGCGTACCATCACGTGTCCGACTTTGATAAAGGTCGGATTGTAGCCTATCGCGATTGCGGTTTATCGTATCGCGACATTGCTGCTCGCGTTGGTCGAGATCCAATGACTGTTGCCAGAACATGGAATCGATGGGTTCAGGAGGGTAATACGGAACGCCGTCCTGGATCCCAACGGCCTCGTATCACTAGCAGTCGAGATGACAGCCATCTTATCCCAATGGCTGTAACGGATCATGCAGACAGTCTCAATCCCTGAGTCAACAGATGGGGACGATTGCAAGACAGCAACCATCTGCACGAACAGTTCGACGACGTTTGCAGCAACATGGACTATCAGCACGGAGACCATGGCTGCGGTTACCCTTGACGCTGCATCACAGACAGGAGCGCCTGCAATGATGTACTCAACGACGAACCTGGGTGCACGAATGGCAAAACGTCATTTTTTCGGATGAATCCAGGTTCTATTTACAGCATCATGACGGTAGCAAACGTGTTTGGTGGCATCATGGTGAACTCACATTGGAAGCGTGTATTCGTCATCGCCATACTGGCTTATCACCCGGCGTGATGGTATGGGGTTCCATTGGTTATACGTCTCGGTCACCTCTTGTTCACATTGATGGCACTTTGAACGGTAGACGTTACATTTCAGATGTGTTACGACCATTGGCTCTACCCTTCGTTCTATCCCTGCAAAACGCTACATTTCAGTAGGATAATGCACGACCGCATGTTGCAGGTCCTGTACGGGCCTTTCTGGATGCCGAAAATGTTCGGCTGCTGCCCTGGCCACCACATTCTCCAGATCTATCACTAATTGAAAACGTCAGGTCGGTGGAGGCCGAGCAACTGGCTCTTCACGATACGCCAGTCACTATTCTTGATGAATTGTGGTATGGGCAGCTGTACCTGTACACGCCATCCAAGGTCTGTTTGACTCAATGCCCAGGCATATAAAGGCCTTTATTACGGCCACAGGTGGTTGGTTGTTCTGGGTGCTGATTTCTCAGGATCTATGCACCCAAATTGCGTGAGAATGTAATCACCTGTCAGTTGTAGTATAATATATTTGCCAATGAATACCCGTTTATCATCTGCATTTCTTCTTAGTGTAGCAATTTTAATGGCCAGTAGTGTAGTTCTGAACATAAAGCGGCACCCACCTGCGTACCAGCCTCGGACAGGAGTGGTCAACAACATGGGTATAAATCTGCCAACTGAGCAGCAGCAGCTGGAGTTACAGATTGGAACGCGCTTCAGTACTAAGCCTCGAGTCTCACAGTGTGACTAAAAGCTAGAGTGTGGTTGCATCGGATACAGTTCGAGAACTGCGGATACATCTTCAGAGGAGCACCGAGAGGGAGACAAGTACTGGCTTACTGGGGTTCAGTACAACACCTGTCAAGGCCATACCAGTAATAATGTTCTGTTCTGTTTCATCAACAACAAAGTACAAACAGTGCAGCGTACTGCTGGTAAAGTTGAGACAAACTTGAGAAAGTGATTATGGTGATAAACGTCATTAAGGAAATTCTACATCTGGCATGGGGAACAGAGGAATAATAGCGCGACTAGAACGTTATGAGAACCGACAGCCATGTGTATAACATTTTCCTAAGCGTCAAAGACAGAAGACGGTAGCGCTACGCTGACCTAACTAAGGAGGTGGTTTCAAATGCAATGAAGGGCTAAAGAAACTTATACACCTGCATAATATCCTGTAGCGACCCCGCGACCAAGAATAAGTGCCGCAACACGACGTGGGTGTGACTCACTGGAGGGAACCGAATTCTACAGGGCTGTCTATAAATCGGAAAGAGTACGAGGGAGTGGAGATCTCTTCTGAACAGCACGCTGCAAGGCATCCCAGAAATGCTCTATAATGTTCGTGTCTGGTGGGTTTGGTGGCCAGCGGAAGTGTCTAAATGGAGAAGAAAGTTCCTGGAGCTACTCTGAAGCAATTCTGGAAGTGTAGGATATCGCATTGTCCTTCTGATATTGTCCTAGTCCGTCAGAGTCCCGTCGGAATGCACAATTGGCTTGAATGGACGCAAGTCACCAGACAGGATTCTTACGTAAGTGTCACCTGTCAGAGTCGTATCTAGACGTATCAGGGGTCCCATATCACTCCAATAGCACACGCCACGCACCATTACGGAGCCTCCACCAGCTTGAACGGTCCCCTGCTGACATACGGAGTCCATGGATTCATGATGTTGCCTCCATTTCCCTACACGTCCATCCGCTCGATACAATTTGACACGAGACTCGTCCGAGCAGGCAACATGTTTCAGTCATCAACAGCCCAATGTCGGTGCTGACCCTCCCAGGCGAGGCGTGAGGCTTTGTGTCGTGCAGTCATCGAGCGTGCACTAGTGGGCCTTGAGCTCAGAAAGCCCACATCGATGATGTTTCGCTGAATGGTTCGCACGCTGACACTTGATGACGGCCCAGCATTGAAATCTGCAGCCTTTTGCAGAAGGATTGCACTGGTGTCACGTTGAACGATTCTCTTCAGTCGTCGTTGGTCCCGTTCTTGCAGGATCTTTTTCCAGCCGCAGCGATGTGGAGATTTACTGTTTTCCCGGATTCCTGATATTCACGGCACACTCGTGAAATCGTCGTACGTGAAAATCCCCACTTCATCGCTATCTCGGAGACGTTGTGTCCCATCGCTCGTGCGCCGACTGTAACACCATGTTCAAACTCATTTAAATCTGGATAACCCCTCATTGTAGCAGCAGTAACCGATCTAGAAACTGCCTTGTCTTATATAGTCGTTGCCGACCGCAGTGCCGTATTCTGCCTATTTATATATCTCTGTATTTGAGTATGCACGCCTATAGCGGTTTCTTCGGCATTTTAGCATACATTTTTTCTTACATATTTTATGTGTCATGTTCCATAAGACCATATTGAGGAGCAAGTATCCAGTGTCATGGAACGAGTCAGTACATAACAGAAGAGTAGTAATAGATAAAATGAAACGTACATGAATGATATGCAGGCGACAGGCTGACAGGCCGACAGGCCGTCAGGCAGCAGGAAACTCTACAGCTTAGACATGAAAATGCGTGGATTACTGATAAGATTTTTTAATTCTTGTGGTAGCTTACTGAAAATGGAGGCAGCAGAGCACTGCATGCCTTTCTGTACATGAGCCAGGGAGGTGTGTTCCAAAAGCAGATTGAATTTCTGCCTAGAATTAACTGAGTGAAAGCTGCTAACTCTTCAATATAAGCTGATATTGTTAACAACAAACGACGTTAAAGGAAATGTGTATTGAGACGCCAATGTCAGAATTCCCAGACTACTGAACTGGGGTCGACAAGAGTTTCGCGAACTTACACCACATATTGCACAAATCGCCCGTTTCTGAGCGAAAAATACGCTTTTCGAATCAGAAGAGTTACCTCAAAATATAAAAATAATAAGGGAATGAAAATAAGCAAAGTAGACTACTTTTCCTGTCGAAATATCACTTATTTTAGATTCTGTTCTAATTTTAAATAAAGCAGCACATGGTTTAAGAAAAATATCCTGAACAAGGGCTTTCCACAACATCTTACTATCTATCTGAACGCCTGGTACCGTACACTGCCTTTTTACAGTCTACCCACACGGAAAAAGGAGATAGGTCTGCAATTTCGGAGAAGTGAAGGTGCCTCAATATGTACTGTTTCATTCTTATTTGCACAATATAGAAAGGGGGAACGGATTGGATAACTGTAATGAAATTAGTCAGAGTACCGAAGGTTGAAAATTACTTACCTCTGCTACAAGTAGAATATCAGGAGCATTGCATTTGGATGCCAGAGAGAAAGAAACACACCCGACAACCAAATGGAACAAGAGGAGCGAAGCGTATGTGTGAAGAAGAACAACTGCAGCAGAACCACCCCAAGCTGGAGCTCATGTAGGGAAAAATGAGGAGGAAGGCTCATTGGACAGAATACTTAATCGACTAGCGGTGATGATGACGTTGAGTCAAAACCAACCGCAGATGACTCATAGTCTAATTACTGCAACAATATTTTCATTATGAGTACAATATTATTTAAATAATATATCAACAAAATTTTCAACGTATGAACCGAACTCATAATTCGAAGGCTCGAGTGCAGTTGAGACACGCAGGACCATTTGCTAATAGTTGAACTAGGGATAATCAGAGATATAAAGAGCGGTATGATCAACAGTCTTGAGCAATTCTGCAACAACAGAACAGTAGAGAGTGCTAGAGGTGGCGAGGTTTTCTTTCACTTATACTTGATTCTTCTTGGTTTCATGCCTACATTTTTCTGTTCATACATCAGGAGCATTGCATTTGGATGCCAGAGAGAAAGAAACACACCCGACAACCAAATGGAACAAGAGGAGCGAAGCGTATGTGTGAAGAAGAACAACTGCAGCAGAACCACCCCAAGCTGGAGCTCATGTAGGGAAAAATGAGGAGGAAGGCTCATTGGACAGAATACTTAATCGACTAGCGGTGATGATGACGTTGAGTCAAAACCAACCGCAGATGACTCATAGTCTAATTACTGCAACAATATTTTCATTATGAGTACAATATTATTTAAACAATATATCAACAAAATTTTCAACGTATGAACCGAACTCATAATTCGAAGGCTCGAGTGCAGTTGAGACACGCAGGACCATTTGCTAATAGTTTAACTAGGGATAATCAGAGATATAAAGAGCGGTATGATCAACAGTCTTGAGCAATTCTGCAACAACAGAACAGTAGAGAGTGCTAGAGGTGGCGAGGTTTTCTTTCACTTATACTTGATTCTTCTTGGTTTCATGCCTACATTTTTCTGTTCATACACCTTACAAGGGATCTCCCATTACACCATTACACAGCCCTCAGATTTAGTAGTAAGATGGTACAGTAGATAGCTTGTCGAAAACTGAACACACACCAAACAGTGATAAGTTGCACTGAACTACGAAAAAAAGTAAAATAGACACAGTGAACGATCCACGCTCAACAAGTCCAATATTGAGTAAAACGTCAGAGCCATAGCGTCGTGGTTAAGTGGACACTGTTTTGGACTACAAAGCGGGAAAGTTGGGCTCTACACCTCTTCATGCTATTTTTATTTTAATTTTTTTGTTGCTGCCTTATGAACTATCCGTCCGGTCATTGAAATGTTTGTTCTCTTTCTGTAGTCTTGGCAGTTGTCATACAATAAATTGATTACAGAATATAAATCGTGTGCTATGAATACATTACAGTCGCAAGTAAAATGTTGTGAATAGTGAGAGCAGGTGGGATACAACATAGACGTCTCGCAGAAATGAAAAGAAGAACTAAACGGATGTGAACTATGTTACAAAATAGAAGTTCAACATTCGAAACTTCCTAAACGTAACGCAACTCAAAACGGCAAAGGCATATGTTTTAAGAGAGCACAGAGGAACTCTGTGATTGTGAAAGTGTTGAGTCCATTTGATGCAACTTATGTGACAAACTATTATGATTTCATCATTTCCTTGGGAGTGATCACATTCACATTTATACGAACACCTAAATCTGGCAAGAACGCATACCTCAGTCAGTCACCAGGCGTACAAATTAGGTCCTACCATGAGACAGACGTATTGTCACTAACGCCGTCGCCTTGTTATCAAATGTTGCTAATAGAGTCGAAAGCTGCTAATAGATTAGTCGTGCAGAATCAACTTTCATTATAGGGGCCTTCCTTACACGTTTCTGTTGCAAACGGACGTAACAGAACGACGTACACACTAAACTAAATATATCAAACAGCGAAAAAACAAAACCGAAATGAAATAAAAGGCACGAGGGAGCTTTCAACATGGCTCGCCCGCTTTGCAGTTCAACACCGACGTCATTTTCTTTCTTTCATTCTTTTTTAATGTTCGTCCTCGCATACCTGTAGTTACCTAAAACTACAATAAAAAGGGAAGCGGTGTTACCGCCACTTTTACCCAAAATTTTGAAAACGAAACCTGTGCCAGGCACATAAATGTGATTTGCGGAGTATCCATGTAAATGTAGATGTAGATGAAGCCCCGAAAGAATAGCTCCACCGAGGCGTTGGCCCCCATGAAGAGAAAGCGCCCTTCCTCCTCCCCTCCCCCCCCCCCCTCTAAAGAAAAGAAAGCATCCAGGAATCGACTTGACCACGACTCTGCGCTTCTCTTCTTCGCCCAGTGTTGCACTTGTTAAGCTTGGACCACTCATTGTTTCTATTTTGCTTTTTTCACTGTTCACTAAATCTTCGTCCTTTCTTTCCTGTTTCATCTGTGTTCAGTTTTTAACGGGTGGTCCACTGGGCCATCTTTCCACTAAATTAGAGGGGGGTGCGATGGGGAGTTTCCCTTGTTAGAATTTTAGAAATGTGTGGCATCTCCTCTGTGGGACATGGTCGACAGAACCACTCACAGAAAACTCCCAGAGCATAAAATGCTAAATTGGTTAGTTTATTGTTCTATTCGTTAGAGTTTTATTTGTAATACTTCGGAAAATATATAAGTTCGAAGACGAATGAATCATTTACAGTAGTGCTTTATTACATTTTGCGGTGTTGTGATTCGCTCCGTAGGTAATTCTTATCCTAGTCCAATCGCGACAAATCTTATTCTTAATTGGCTATGATTACAATTTACAGAAAACCCATATCTTCTGCAGGGAACAGCTTTACTGATTAGCGCTGTAACAATCTAAGCTGGAGTTGACAACCAAATTAGCATCTGCATGTGATCCTCGATCTGCATCATAATGTTCATTATCATCTCGATCTGCATTTGGGTACACGATCACCCAGCGCGCTGGTTGCATTGCTGATGCGGCGACACCTTCCAGTGGAAACACATCCAATTTCGCTTTTTGGTTATCCGAGGTCAGTAACATGGGACAGTGATTCCTCAAGTCACGCCAATCGATTTTAATTCGTGAGTGCTGCGGGTGGTTGTCAACAAACGTAAACCCAAATGTTTGCTCATTAGCTAGGAAATTCAAAAGCAGACTTCCTAGGAGACAATGACACAATGAAGGCCTACATCAGCAACTCTGAAGTTCACTATTCAGCATATGGTGGAAGGTACTTCGACTGCTTCTGTCTTTCGCTTATTTTCTATTCCATTGGCCAGCTGCGTGTAAGAAAAACAACTAGTCCTCCATAAGTACAGTAATCTCTAACAGGTGCCAGTCAGTGTCATTTCTTGGGGCGAATGTGAGAGAAAGAACTGTGTTGCATGCCTCTTCAGAGACAAGCGTTCTCTGAGTTCCAAAAGTAAAACTTCTTCCACATCAACAGAACGTACACATTTCAAACAGTAATTAACACATCACGTGACATAAATGTTCCCTACACGCAGTTTCCGCTACCATTGGGGACACTGTAGTTAAGAATTTCACCTGAAAGTTCCTTCAATCTAGTGCCCTAAACAAAATGTCTCCGTCACTCTTTCGTGAGCCCCTTCCATAAAAGTAACACCATGTGTGATTTGGTACTTCTTAAAACATAAATGTAGAGATAACTTACATGCATACAGACCCCTAGTAAATAATAACAAAAACATGTAAATTTCACTTACTTATTGTATCCTCATTTAGGTCGCAAAGCCACCTCATGAAGTCAAGGCGTGTCGGTGGGTCGGTATAATCATATGTTTATCCTGTTTCAGTTGATTGAAACTTCCCCTTTGAAAATGAAGAATGACAGTGCTGGAAAAACTCTTACGTTATTTGATACAGAAACAGCTGAGTAAGACTCAACGTACTAACACAGTTTTCTCTTTACTTATTCTGATCATCACTAAACTGACACACAATATTTTAGCTCAACGCAATCAGATTTTCAATAATCCGTACAAAAGAATAGCCCTGACCACCAATAGCGTATACCTTTCACGAATCACTTACTTATCAAAAATCTTTATTACTCGAACTACTGCAACACAGCGAGCGCCAATACTGCCAGCTAAATAAAAGATTCTAACTGCTGAAGGTATTAAGTACTGATAGGTATAGTTAGCAAATGAAAGACTTTGATAGAGAACGAACAATGTATTTACCTTAGTAGTGTTCAATAGTTATAATATATCTATCAGTTCATGACATCCAGTGTTACAAATTTCCTTTTTCTCACGGAAACACGTCTAGATCGTCCGCTCATAGTGACCTCTCAAAACTCTACCATCTCTCTCCGCACATCCACCACTGCTGGCGGCTCACCTCCAACTGCCCAACGCTACATGCTGTTCACATCCATCTGCCCATACTGCACTACCGAATATCCCAACAATGAGTCTAACCAGTCACAGACTGCACACAGCACACTCAGCGATTTTCATAGAGAGCGCTACGTGGCGTTACCAACATTAAAACCTAAACAGCCTTCTAACATAGCCCCCATGGTCCCCATAAAAAATTTTACAAATTGTTTTGGGCATTGGCCAATACTTATTTCCTAAACTTTTTTGTATTGTAGTAACAAATATATCAAATGCACACACTTATTGATACAACGTCGGTCAAAAGCAAAAATTGTCCTCACCCTCCATAAAGACAGTCCTGATCATTCATCACAGTAAGAATGATAGTTTTATATGCACAAGTCTGAGCTATAAAAGAAAGTACACACGGTAGTAGTGCATTTCCATGCAGTCTTGAATAAGTAGTGTTTTCCTTCCAACAGAAAGACATGGGGCCACAACAGAGCAAACCCGCAGCAGAGACAGTCGAAGTTTTGAAGAATATTTGGAGGTAGGTCGTCACAGAGCAGACCCACAGTATTTCTTGTAGAGATAATGGTATTAGTGAGCCACCACAGGTGCAGACCTATTGTAGTCCTTGTAGAGATAATGGTATTGGTGGGCCCCCAAAGGTGCAGACCAACTGGAGTCCTTGTAGAGATGGCCAGTAACCATCTGTTGCGACTGTGCGGCTGCAGCTACCATTGAAGGGTCTTGTGGACAATATAGCAAGTTCATGAACCACCACTTGTGCACTCACAAACAAATTTTTGAAGTGTCCATAGAACCAGTAATGCTGTTAACCAGTCCCTTGCTGAATTATCATCACACATCCAAGCACTAAGACAATCATTTAGCATATGAGATTTTACACATACAGTATGACCAACAGAAATATGTGCAGTAAAATGGATCCCTACTAGTGACTTAATTTGAAGAACTGGTGTCCGTAAAATTACAAATTTACGACATATGACTAAAATTATAACGGTACAGAAAACATCATTGAAGAACATAATGTTACAGATAATATTTGTAGTAATACAGGCTTTACAAAGGAATAGAAATAAGCATATACATGAGTATTATAAGAATTGTGACATAAGTAAATAAATGAGAAATGAGAATATTCAAACATTAATTTGATATATGATCATTAAAGGAAAACATAACAGATTAAATAATATCTAAATATTTTTCCAAAGTATTTGAGGATAACAGTACTCATCATCATAGTGAATGTAGCTTAGTATTACAAGATTCTACAACATTACTCCTACCAGGTAAACACATAAAGACAGGAAGAGCATAGACACACAAGGGTAAACATAAACACATTATGGAATAACACAAAAGGAAGGGACAGGGTTTGCTTTCTTAGTAACATTTGGTACTGCTGTATTTATCACATTTGATTTGCACACAAAAGTTTCTTTACTTCTAGGAGATCTCACTCAGTTCATCATTATTCCCAAAATGTCCTATCTATGGATGATTTCTGTTTTCTAGTGACATCCTCTTTCAAAATAATTATTCTTAACTGTACACTACTTTTTTGGCCAAACTTTTTCATACAACTTCTCGAGGCATTCTTTCCCTAATCTTCATGGTTAGTTTCTTATATAGTATTCCCCCTCTTAAGCTGAATTAAGTCAACTGACCTCAGATTCATAAACTAAGGGACGAGCCAATGCAGCAGCACAAATAAGAACAAGGAAAAAATGCAAAGTGCAAAAGCAAGCAGCAATAAATATAAATTAGCAAAGTAAATGCAACATTACAACTAATATAAGGCAATGTGCAGCAACAAGAAGAACAAATCACTAGTAAAACTGGCTTAATAGAGTAATACAATGAGAAATTCAGTAGCAATACACCTGGCAAACAGCAGCAGCAAATTCAATAACTTACATCTAAACATTACAAAGAACATGCAGAAAAAATATTACAGTAAAGATAGCCATATCTAATACCTACGTCACATCTTAACACTAGAGTGATGCATCACAATAACTTATTCTACCAAACAAGTTACCAAGTAGTTAAAAAAAATATGAATGCAATTCCTGTGAAGGGAAATGTCTGTTTGTGCTCCCTTTTTTAAGAAAGCAGATCAAAAAATTATTATTTAATGGATCTGTAGACAGAAAATATTTTCATTAGTACATCTATTAAATTTTCTTTTAACTAATGCTGCAGCACAACTAGAAACTAGATGTTAAGCAAAATAGGCAAATATATATATACAGCAAACCTTGAAACATCATTCACTACCAATATGGCATTTCATAAGGCAGTAAAAAAATTAGAAAGACGGTAGTCATAATCAGGTGTATAGACATAAAATATTTCTCATAATTTCATTAGGCATTTCAGTAAATATCAGCAATTACGAACTCCAAAGTGTAATCATATGTTTTCATGTATGAACGTGTCGTATTTGCGATGCTTTCTACAAAGGAATGTCAATAGCGAGGTTAATCGCCTCTTTTATTTTCCACCTGTGCCTCTGAAAGGCACACGCTAATGGTTTATTTGCAGGTGACTGTAGCACAGCTGGGTACCCACAGCACATTACATCAATGTCACCTGCCTTCCTTACCAAAATATTAACAACACTAGTTTCTGATACAGTGACCGTCTCATATAAAAATTTCACAGGTTGAAAATTTACGTTAGAAGTGTGTAGAAATAAAATCTCATACATAGCAGTGTCCAAAATTTCCGCTTGATTCTTGGTTTCCAACACCCTTCTCACAAAGCAGGGTCCCTAACCCCTACTCATTATTCACGTACATGTAAACACGTAATCACATTCCACATATAGCATCATCTTATTTGATCATAAACATATCTGAACATCATAATACACATATAATATCATCATAGCACAACAGTCAAATCTCAGAATCGTCTTAGCTTCCTCCAGTATTCCCAAGATCTTAAAAAATGCTCTCTTTCTCGTTTCAGTAGCCTCAGCCACCTTGAACATACTTAAAAAATCATGATCCCTTAGCAAATACATCATTCAAAGCTCTCATAGTGTCACAATGGTTCCAAAAAATATGAACAGTTCACAAAGTACATACACAATACAATTTTGTGAGTGTGAATTCACTGACATAGTAAAAAAAAGTTTGTTTCTCTTAACTCATCAGACAGCTGTGTAGTTCTGTGTTAGAGAAATATGGTACCGATGTGTAAAACTGAATAAACAAATATATTATTTGCTAGGGTACAAGGGTTTGCTACACGCTTAGTGCACAAAGTAGGCGTGTACCCCGTGAGGATTAATGTGTTTATACCCTCTGATGTTACAGATTACAGCAACGGAATGAAATGCTTCACCGAAAACCTTCTTTGTTTCTTTGTAATTCAAGAACCTTTCTAAAAATGTCCCAAGAAAAAAAATGAATCACTCAAATGCGTTTCCTATAGCGCTAAACTGTGCGTCTTGTTGTAAGATAATTTCTGTCATTACTTAACGGTAAAAATGTGCCAAGTGTCGTCATTATGCTCGTCAGTAAGCAAAGTTCTGTAGAACTCAATGTACTCACCTCGTCATAAACAAAAGTTAAATGCTATGTGTAGAGATGTTGTAGTTATTACGCTCATTGCCGTGATCAACAAAGTAATTTACTGCAATGTACTGTTGTGCTACGGAAAAGGCTGTCTCATTGAAGCAAAATTACAAACATTACTACTAAAACATGTTTTACTTTCCAGAAGAATACAGAAAAACTGTACAGATATAAAACAGATACAGCTCAAAAGCAGTAACATAAAGTGTGTCACTCATTAATAGCGTTGTGATATAATCGTGTAGCTGTCAAACAAACCAAATACTAAGTCATCTGTAATCTCTCAGAAAGTACTTTGAATACAGAATGTCTTTTGAAGTGAACCAAAATGTTACATCAAAGTCTCATTAGCAGTATATGTTCTACGTGTGTAAGCCTTATAGTCATTGTGTAATCGTGCAACTAACAAGCAAGAATGTACACATAATAACACAGTATCATCTGTTCACTATACCAATGCATCGTAATTACTGTCTAAATAAGTTCCCTACATCTACATCTACATCTACATCTATACTCCGCGAGCCACCTTACGGTGTGTGGCGGAGGGTACTTATTGTACCACTATCTGATCCCCCCTTCCCTGTTCCATTCACGAATTGTGCGTGGGAAGAACGACTGCTTGTAAGTCTCCGTATTTGCTCTAATTTCTCGGATCTTTTCATTGTGATCATTACGCGAGATATATGTGGGCGGTAGTAACATGTTGCCCATCTCTTCCCGGAATGTGCTCTCTCGTAATTTCGATAATAAACCTCTCCGTATTGCGTAACGCCTTTCTTGAAGTGTCCGCCACTGGAGCTTGTTCAGCATCTCCGTAACGCTCTCGCGCTGACTAAATGTCCCCATGACGAATCGCGCTGCTTTTCGCTGGATCATGTCTATCTCTTCTATTAATCCAACCTGGTAAGGGTCCCATACTGATGAGCAATACTCAAGAATCGGACGAACAAGCGTTTTGTAAGCTACTTCTTTCGTCGATGAGTCACATTTTCTTAGAATTCTTCCTATGAATCTCAACCTGGCGCCTGCTTTTCCCACTATTTGTTTTATGTGATCATTCCACTTCAGATCGCTCCGGATAGTAACTCCTAAGTATTTTACGGTCGTTACCGCTTCCAATGATTTACCACCTATGGCATAATCGTACTGGAATGGATTTCTGCCCCTATGTATGCGCATTATATTACATTTATCTACGTTTAGGGAAAGCTGCCAGCTGTCGCACCATGCATTAATCCTCTGCAGGTCCTCCTGGAGTACGTACGAGTCTTCTGATGTTGCTACTTTCTTGTAGACAACCGTGTCATCTGCAAATAGCCTCACGGAGCTACCGATGTTGTCAACTAAGTCATTTATGTATATTGTAAACAATAAAGGTCCTTTCACGCTTCCCTGCGGTACTCCCGAAATTACCTCTACATCTGCAGATTTTGAACCGTTAAGAATGACATGTTGTGTTCTTTCTTCTAGGAAATCCTGAATCCAATCACAAACCTGGTCCGATATTCCGTAAGCTCGTATTTTTTTCACTAAACGTAAGTGCGGAACCGTATCAAATGCCTTCCTGAAGTCCAGGAATACGGCATCAGTCTGCTCGCCAGTGTCTACGGCACTGTGAATTTCTTGGGCAAATAGGGCGAGCTGAGTTTCACATGATCTCTGTTTGCGGAATCCATGTTGGTTATGATGAAGGAGATTTGTATTATCTAAGAACGTCATAATACGAGAACACAAAACATGTTCCATTATTCTACAACAGATTGACGTAAGCGAAATAGGCCTATAATTATTCGCATCTGATTTATGACCCTTCTTGAAAATGGGAACGACCTGCGCTTTCTTCCAGTCGCTAGGTACTTTACGTTCTTCCAGCGATCTACGATAAATTGCTGATAGAAAGGGGGCAAGTTCTTTAGCATAATCACTGTAGAATCTTAAGGGTATCTCGTCTGGTCCGGATGCTTTTCCGCTACTAAGTGATAGCAGTTGTTTTTCAATTCCGATATCGTTTATTTCAATATTTTCCATTTTGGCGTCCGTGCGACGGCTGAAGTCAGGGACCGTGTTACGATTTTCCGCAGTGAAACAGTTTCGGAACACTGAATTCAGTATTTCTGCCTTTCTTCGGTCGTCCTCTGTTTCGGTGCCATCGTGGTCAACGAGTGACTGAATAGGGGATTTAGATCCGCTTACCGATTTTACATATGACCAAAACTTTTTAGGGTTCTTGTTTAGATTGTTTGCTAATGTTTTATGTTCGAATTCGTTGAATGCTTCTCTCATTGCTCTCTTTACGCTCCTTTTCCGCTTCGTTCAGCTTTTCCTTATCAGCTATGATTCGACTACTCTTAAACCTATGATGAAGCTTTCTTTGTTTCCGTAGTACCTTTCGTACATGATTGTTATACCACGGTGGATCTTTCCCTTCGCTTTGGACCTTAGTCGGTACGAACTTATCTAAGGCGTACTGGACGATGTTTCTGAATTTTTTCCATTTTTGTTCCACATCCTCTTCCTCAGAAATGAACGTTTGATGGTGGTCACTCAGATATTCTGCGATTTGTGCCCTATCACTCTTGTTAAGCAAATATATTTTCCTTCCTTTCTTGGCATTTCTTATTACACTTGTAGTCATTGATGCAACCACTGACTTATGATCACTGATACCCTCTTCTACATTCACGGAGTCGAAAAGTTCCGGTCTATTTGTTGCTATGAGGTCTAAAACGTTAGCTTCACGAGTTGGTTCTCTAACTATCTGCTCGAAGTAATTCTCGGACAAGGCAGTCAGGATAATGTCACAAGAGTCTTTGTCCCTGGCTCCAGTTCTGATTGTGTGACTATCCCATTCTATACCTGGTAGATTGAAGTCTCCCCCTATTACAATAGTATGATCACGAAACGTCTTCACGACGTTCTGCAGGTTCTCTCTGAGGCGCTCAACTACTACGGTTGCTGATGCAGGTGGTCTATAGAAGCATCCGACTATCATATCTGACCCACCTTTGATACTTAACTTAACCCAGATTATTTCACATTCGCATTCGCTAATAACTTCACTGGATATTATTGAATTCTTTACTGCTATAAATACTCCTCCACCATTGGCGTTTATCCTATCCTTGCGGTATATATTCCATACTGTGTCTAGGATTTCGTTACTGTTCACTTCCGGTTTTAACCAACTTTCCGTTCCTAATACTATATGCGCACTATTTCATTCAATAAGAGATACTAATTCAGGAACCTTGCCCTGGATACTCCTGCAGTTTACCAATATTACGTTAACTTTTCCTGTTTTTGGTCTCTGAGGACGGACGTTCTTTATCAACGATGATAATGTCCTCTCTGGTAAGCCGTCAGGTATTTTATCGTTTCGCCCAAGGGGGGGTCCCTCTAACCTAAAAAACCCTCGTGTGCACGCCACACGTACTCTGCTACCCTAGTAGCTGCTTCCGGTGTGTAGTGCACGCCTGACCTGTCTAGGGGGGCCCTACAGTTCTCCACCCAATAACGGAGGTCGATGAATTTGCAACCATTATAGTCGCAGAGTCGTCTGAGCCTCTGGTTTAGACCCTCCACACGGCTCCAAACCAGAGGACCGCGATCGACTCTGGGCACTATGCTGCAGATATTAAGCTCAGCTTGCACTCCGCGTGCGATGCTGGTTGTCTTCACCAAATCAGCGAGCCGCCGGAAGGAACCAAGGATGGCCTCAGAACCCAAGCGGCAGGCGTCATTCGTTCCGACATGTGCTACTATCTGCAGCCGGTCACACCCAGTGCGTTCAATAGCTGCCGGAAGGCCCTCCACCACATTACGGACGAGACCCCCCGGCAAGCACACCGAGTGCACACTGGCATTCTTCCCCGACCTACCCGCTATTTTCCTGAGGGGCTCCATAACCCGCCTAACGTTGGAGCTCCCTATAACTAATAGGCCCGCCCTCTGTGACTGTCGGGACCTCGCCGGAGAATCGGCCACTGGCCCAACAGGCGAGGCATCCTGTGGTGGCTCGGAAACGATGTCATCACCACTAGGAAGCACCCCGTACCTGTTGGAAAGGGGTAAGGCAGCTGCCACGCGGCCAGATCCCACCTTCGCCTTTCGGCCAGGCACGCGCGAGCCCACCACTGTCCGCCATTCACCCTGGAGTGATGGCTGACCGGTAAGATGCTCACTGCCGGAAGACGCAGCGACATCAGGGGTTCCATTCCAAGGCCACCGAAGTAGGCATAGGTCTCACCACAGTTGCCCCAACGCCACTACAAGCCGACGCCTGCGCCTCGAGCTCGATGAGCCTAACAGACAAAGCCTCCACCTGCCCCCGAAGAGTGGCCAATTCTCCTTGCGTCCACTCACAGGCTAGGTTCTTGCCTGGATAGTTAACTACATTGTTGCATATTAAGAAATTCTAAGTGGGACAAAGTGTACTAGTAATGTGAAATAGAAATCTTATAGCAACAACAATTTCAGAAAGCAAATTATCTCTCAACAATGGGGTTACTTGTGAAATGTGGTGTAACCCTTTTCTCTTCCTAGTATGCAGAGTTTCAACTTCATCCAGATTATCATGTGGTATACGTCAGTAAAGAAAACTGGAATTTTTGTCAAGGTTAGCTTATGTTATTTTTCTGAAATCCAGCTGGCGCACGCGGCGGCCTGCGGTGAAAGCCATTGTCTGTTACCTCTTTGTCGCCATGCGTCGTTACTGGGATTTGGAGATGTAACTTATACCAATTCAACTTGTTGAGAGGGTTCCTGCCCTGTTTGAATCATGCCAGTTTTGGTTAAATTGGGGTCTGTTGTTAAGATTATATCGTCTGCTCATGTCGGTAATTTCGGTAATTTCTTTGTTGTCGGTCACGTGGTGGAGAATTTCTCCGTGAATCGTAACTACAAGGTGGGCTGTTGCGTCTGAAGCTATACTGTCTCCCTTGATAATAATAGTTCTGGTTCCCATATTGTCTGTTTCTATCTTTGCCTCTGTCATAATCATTACCGTGTAGAGATGATCTTTCGATGTAATTATTATTACTCTGCCATCGATTGTCATATGAGTGGCGTCTGTTTTCGTCACGATTTGCGTTGTAAGAATAGCTTTGTATCGTCCAGTTATTATTTTTGTCGTCACGGAATTGTGAAGGATGTGACCTACAATTGTTGTGTTAGTGTTTTCGCGTCCCACGATTGACAGTGTCAGTTTCCAATTCTTGTAAGAGTGCCTGAAAAACTTGAATGTCGCCTTTGCAACGTCCTGCCAAAATAATACGTCGTAAATATTCAGGCAATTTAGGGAAGCAATTGCGAATAAGTTCTGAGGGGCTGTACAGATTTGTCCAATACTGATTTTTGTGCAACATGTCTTCAAAATCATATACCGGACTGGAAAATTCAGGTTGTTCGAAATGTTTCATCATTATGATGCTATGTTTCACTCGATCTTCATTAATTTGAGATCAATATCCTGAGAGGAAGACAAGATAAAATTCTCCTTCGGTGTGACCATCGCGAATGAACGAACGCGTTCTTACAGCGGGTTCATTTCCCAAATAGCCATACGTAAATTCTAATCCGTGCTCTAATGACCAGTTGGTAGGAAACCAATAAGAGAATTGATGAAACCGTGCTTGTGGATGAATGTCGTTGCCGGAATTCTTAAATCTTTTGAAATTCATGTAGTAATGAACAGCTTATAATCAAACTCATCGTGTTGGCGAGTCGCATATCGATTACTGTTACGCCGTGTCGGCGGTTCCATCTCAAAATTCGTTGCACTTTGCCAATTTCTTCCAAAATTTCCGTAATGCCCTGTGTTATTACTTTGCGGCTGTTCCGTATTTCAAAGTCCCTCTTCCCATATGAAGCCCGAGTGTCCCCTGAAATATGCAATTCTTGTATTACTTGTGCCAACTGGTCTTGTACTTCCCGGATTTCTCTTTTGTGTTGCGTATTAATTTGATTCCGTTTTGTTTGACTTTCCTAATTTGTTCGTACTCTTCTGTGTCAGTAAAGGCTACCGGCATTATGTCATTCAGATCATCATCTACCTCTGTAGATAAATCATTTAGCTGATTCGAAAGTACGAATACTTTCTCCGATAATGTGCTGATTTCCTCCGTATGTTTTTCTGAACCAAGTTTCAGGGTGTCCATTTGTGTCGAAAGCGAATCTACTGTGTCCTTTAACTTTTCCTGAGTTTTTGCAAGATGCGTAACCGCACTGGTAGATGCAAATGAGTCAATTTTAGCTTGCAAGGTGTCATGATTTTAATGAACAATAGTTTGCATTTCTTTTATGGCTGCCTCGTGATTCTGTAATGCATTTTCATGAGGCGAAAAAATAGGTTGAAAATGCTCACAAATTTGTTTTTACGTCATTACAAACTTTTTGATATTTAGACTCGATTTTAAATAACTCACGTGTTTCTTCAAGCTTTTGATTAATTATGTCTAATTTTTGAAGCTTTTGTCCCATTTGTTGCATTAATTGCAATAACAACGCACTGATTTCTGGAACATGTTCCTCAGCGCTATTCGGGAGTGCATTTGAACCGGCAACATTCGCATTTTGAAAAGCTGAAAATATATCTTGACTGGACTGAGAAAAGGGTAATGATGTAAAACCTGAATCTACAGTATTTGCAAGATTGTGTCCTGTCATTTCGGATTCCTGAGGCGAGCTGACAATACTATCCTGTTTACTATCTGTTTGACTGTCTACACCACTATTTATTGCCTGAACCATTTCCCTATGCACAATTACCAAATTACTATTCTGAATATTTGTTGATTCACTACACGTTTTCACTGTTATTTCTCAATTTACTTTGGAGCCTTGTGTCACGTTTTTCACTCGCCGTAATTGTCAAAATATTTCACACGATAACACAGAAAATCACAATTTTAAGAGCAAAATAAGAAAACACATTAAAATATCACTGAAAATTGCGTTCAATTAATTGCAAGCGTGGCTGCGAAATACTTGGTGGAAATCTACATGCATGCCAAAACTGTTTTACAGTAAAAAAAATGAAAAATAACAACTACAAAGGAAATTCTCTCTATAGTTACACGCTGGCAGTAAACAACAACGACACTAATTACCCAAACTTCAAGAAAAATTCAGAAGATTTCCCATTCAAAAATTAATAATATCGATGCTGGAAAACTCTTACGTTATTTGATACAGAAATAACTGAATAAAACTCAACGAACTCAGACAGTTTTCTCTTTACTTATTTTGATTATCATTAAACTGACACACAATACTTTAGCGCAACGCAATCTTTCAATAACCTCCAGAAAATAAATAGCCCTGACTAACAATAACTTATACCTTTCATGAATCACTTACCTCACAAAAATCTTTGTTACTCGACCTACTGCAACACAGCAAGCGCCAGTACTGCCAGCTAAATAAAAGGTTCTAACTACTGAAGCCACTAACTACTGAGAGGTATAGTTAGCAAATGAAAGATTTTGATAGAGAACAAACAATGTATTTACCTTAGTAGTGTTCAAAAGTTATTATTTTTATATATATATATATATATATATATATATATATATATATATATATACATATATATATCAATTCATGACATATAGTCCAACAAATTTTCTTTTTCTGACGGACTCATGTCGAGATCGTCCGCTCATAGTGACCTCTCAGAACTCTGGCATCTCTCTTCGCACATCCACCACTGCTGGTGGCTCACCTCCAACTGTCCAACGCTACATGCCGTTCACATCCAACTGCCCACCACTACACTAGCGAATAATCCAACAATGAGTCCAACCACCCGCAAACTGCACACAGCGCACTCAGCGATTTTCATACAGAGTGCTACGTGGCGCTATTAACATAAAAACCTAAACAGCCTACTTTCACCTTCAGTTTTATTTTCCTTTTTTACAAGCATCCTCATCCCCTAACAAGAGGAGGCAGCACCTCTCAGGTCCATTTCAAAGGATGAATGTGGCCCATGTGTGCCACGACGGTGCATGTTGGGAGCTGGACTCTAATGTTAGCAAGTGATGCCATTTCTACCACTGATAGTGTCCGTGGTACTGTGAAACGAACATCGTTGTATCCATTCGGCCCATATGAGTTGGTTGCGGTGATTGTTTTATTATAGGCACCTTCCCATTTTTCCAATGTCTTACAGTTCATGTTTTTAACTTGGCTGCAGATACTTTATAATGTTTTGGAAAAATGGCGAATTGATGACATCTTTTCGTGGGGGGCGATGGTATTACCTACAGTGAGATGGTATCTTCTGACCAAAAAAGTCTCTAGTGGAGATAAATCTGTAGTATCCTAGACTACTGAGTTACGTGTTGCTATTACTAAGGGAGCAAGATGTCCCAGTCCTTATGGTGAACACTGATGTTATGAATCAGGATTTTTCCTACTGTCTTGTTTACTCTCTCAGTATGTCTGTTTACCAGCAGCTGTAACGCCCTACTCCTGAATTTCTAACACATAATTGTTCCATTTAATTTGATGTAAAATTTGTCTTGGTCAATTACCACTGTCTGAGGTGTTCCCAACTTCAGTACCCCTTGTGCTCGCTGATTTGGTATGGCGATCGTGGAAAAGAAATATGAGCAGTGAGCAATTATGATTATCACATAAGTGTTCCCTGGTGGTGTTAAGCGAATCTTCTGAGTATGTCATGCTAATCATCTGAAATAGTTCATCTGCGTCTGATAGCCTCTGTAATGCAATTATTTGATGGTTGTGTTCTTTGCACACATGGATACAATTTCTGGCAAGTTCTTCGACATATATTTTAACATCTCTCCCACCAGTAATTTCGTGTGACTAAGCGACTTGTGGCCTGGCAGCCATCTGTACAGCTAAAATGAATCATGTGCCAGCCAAGACCGTACCCTCGGTTAATAATTTCGCAAGTATCACTCAGTGCAAACCTCATCTTGTCTTTCTACACTGTATACCGTCCAAGTTGCTGAGCTGTTGTTGCATCACGAAGTCTGGGGTCAGCAACTTGTGCTTCCTGCCATTCTTCTGTGTCAATACTGATGCATTCCACAGTAGATATTCTACGACTTGTCCATTTGTATTCCCATATGATATACCCAATCGAAGTACCAGTTCAGAAACAAATTCGGATAATCTTAATACCTATCTAATTGAACAACTTGTAGGATGTTTAAGCCCCATTAGCTGTTTTAATTCCTCATGACCATTTATTACACTAAAGAGCCATTTGCAAGAACAGCAGCAGAAGAAAGTGTCTCCACAAGTTAGTGCTAACATTTCCTTTTAAGTAGCTGAATAATTTCCTTCTACCTTACTAAACTGCCTTGAAACACCTGCTACTGGATGTTGTTTACTGTCCACTTCCTGGTTTATGGTAAACCTCAAGGTATGATTAGTGGCATTAAATGACAGAATAAATTTATTTTAGTGGTCTGGAAAATCAGCCAGCGGCCAGTCATATCACCAAAGTTAAGCGCAGTCGGGCTGGGCTAGCACTTGGATGGGTGACCATCCGGTCTGCCGTGCGCTGTTATCAAGTGGGGTGCACCCAGCCCTTCTGAGGCAAACTGAGGATCTACTTGACTGAGAAGTAGCGGCTCTGATCTCGGAAACTGACATACGGCCAGGAGAGCGGTGTGCTGACCACATGCCCCTCCATATCCACCTCCAGTGAAGCGTGTGGGCTGAGGATGACACGGCGCGCTGTCGGTACTTTTGAGCCTTCAAGGCCTGTTCTGGAGGATTTTAGTTTTCTTTTTAGTTTTAGTCTGGAAAATGAGAACTGGATCAGTGGCCAATAAATCCGTTAAAAAACGCTTATTTCGAAATACAGAGACCACTAAAATTTCACTCGCTTCTGTAAAAGTTGTGTGATAGGATTGGCTACTCCAGCGGATATTGGAATAGATTTCCTACAGAAATTAGCTAAACCTAAAGATGACTGCAGTTCTTTTTGTGTAGTAGGCATTGGGAGCCCCCTCACAGTTTCAACAAGTCACAGAGCAGCGCATACACCAACCCAGCTGATAATATAATCAAGTAAAAGACCTCCTGTAATACAATTTCACACATTTGCAAGTTGAATGTCCCTCCTACTGGATATAAATGTTTAATAAACGTATTACATGCAATGGATATTACTATAGAACAAAATTATACCGGGATATTGTGTATGCAGACCATGCATTGATTAGGTTGTAATCCTCAAAATGCCCTGTATAGTAGGCGCTGAAAAGTATAAATATCTGATACTATTGGCTGGAGAGCGATCAATTAATTCACTGTAAAGAAAGTTTCTGATACGAAGCTTTTTATTGCTTTGATCGTGTTTATACACCGGATTAATAGTTCCAACCATACTATGCTACCATCTCCAGATCTAGAGAGTACAAGCTATGAAATCATGTTGGGCGATCAACTGAACATCTGTATTCGTACTATCTTAATGGCCTCTTAATAAAAAGAGAGTAGAACATTAAAAATACATCTGTGTCTTCACGTCGAGGCAGATTCATTCGAGTGTGGCACATCAATGAGTGCCACATGTGTCTCAGTTGGCTGCCAGCAGCATCTGACATGTAGCCTGTGTCAGACTGTGCTTCGATGCAGCTGCCTCCACTAACACTGAACCTCGAATATACATCTGTTGCATGACCACACAGGTACTTGGCAGCCCCGAATTCTTTCCCGCCACGGGCTAAAGAGCAGGATGTTCCAGAACTCAAGCAGAGAATTCCTCAGCTCTGTGCCACTGGGACTTAGTTAAGATTAGGAAACAGAAGTATGGTGACGGCGGATTATTATTATAATTATGGCTTACCTATCCATTACACGTTTGGTTTCATAAAATGACCTACCCACCTTCCCTTTTCTCCCTTTTGTCCTTTAAATGTGGGTGTTATAAATGAAAATTGTGAGGAGACTTATGATGGAGATCTACATCTACATCTACATGGATACTCTGCAAATCACATTTAAGTGCCTGGCAGAGGGTTCATCGAACCATCTTCACAATTCTCTATTATTCCAATCTCGTATAGCGCGCAGGATGAATGAACACCTATATCTTTCCGTACGAGCTCTGATTTCCCTGACGATTTGCTATTTGTTATCAATCAGGAAGTTCTTAGCTCGATAAGACAAGAGGTAAAAATATCGCAAATTGTTTATGTACCCATTTGGACTGGAACCAGTAGTTATTGCGCTTCACACTGAACGAAGCGATCGCTTTATCATGTAGGTAGCGAGCAAGTGCTGATGGCCGTATGTTTTGATTGCCATAGTGATGAAAATGCACATAATTCGCCATCTAAAACATGATATTGGTTGTAGTTTCTATGTGGAAAGACCTTCCTGGAATCATATAATAAATTTAATAACCCAGTGTTACTCTTATGTGGGAATGATGCTAACTGTTTATTGAAATTTGGTGAATTTAGTGGGCTAATTCGTAAAATTTCCAGGAAGTAAATCTTCTTTATTATCAGAGAAAGGGGCTTTCATTATAATTTTAACAAATATTAATTTGGAAATTTTCTAATTTAAAAATGTTGTATTTTGTGAATCAGTGTAGAGCAGAAATTGCTTTTGCTAATGTAAATGCGGATAATGAATCTAATCCCTCAAGTGAATGTTGATAATAATGGATAAAATCATAATGAATTAGTTAATGTTAATGCAGGTAAAGTAATTACTATTCATGCAGATGTTCATGGTGAGAAAGCAATACTGATGAGTTAATCAATAATAATGATATTACTTCACAACTGTGTGAATCTCATGATGCACTATATTGTGAGACCATTAGAGTAAATAGGGAACAAGAAATGATTATAGTGTAAGTCAGTTTGAAGCAGTAGAATTATTTAACAGTGAGGATCTGGTTAGTACTGGAACTCCTGGGGAATGTAGTCATCAGAATATTATGTACACACTATGACAGATGTCAAAAGGGTACCACAGGGCTAATATGAAGCTGCCTTTTAAGAATTACTAAAATCGAAAAGTCTAATAATACTTTGGGTAGGAAATTGGCCAAACTAATAATCTATTAAAGCAAACTGGAAAGAATCTATCAAAATAAATGATGTGCAATTTCATCAGCTGAACAAGTCCAGTGAGGGATTAGAAAAAGTAAGTCAGTGCTGAAATTGAAGGCTCAAATGAAAGGCATGTAGGAAATGTTTACCACAGAAAATTGAAAGACGAACACAAAAATTGATTAGCTGAACAGTCCGTTGGGGAAAACAGAAGTGTATTCGCCAGAAACGCTTTGGTCCAATGAAAATAAAATCAAGGAACATGATGATCAAATTAGATAACTAATATCTAGTGTTTATCTTCTTCTATTCAGTGATCACAGGCCCTGTAGGTCGCGCACTGCACCAACGATCTGCTTCTATCTTCTATCTCTCGTGCCTCTCTCCACACTACAGGGACTCCTAATGCTGCAACATCCTTCTCTGTGTCATCTTTTCACCATGTGAAACGTCGGCACAATGGTCTTGTGAATTTGAGAGCGCCCTCTAATGACATCTTAGGAATTCTGTTTCTTTCTGTTCTAGCCACACGCCAAGCATTGATGAAGTAAGGAAAAAATCAGTTAGTACTACTCTGTACTCTCATAACAGCATAACACATTTCAATGCTAGCCAAAGAAATAAAAAACTAGATGACAACACCTGTGAAATAAATAATGACAAATCTCAGTGTCGTAATACAGCAGGTAGTCATTGAAAAGATATAGAAAACTCAAGACTCTATAACTAAAAATACTGATGATAATTACCAGGAATTAAATCAATGTGGTGCTCGAGATGAAAACAACGTTAGGGAACGGATAGAGGCCTGGTATTTGCGGAAAAGGAATCGGATTCGAATAGGAAACTGTGAGGTAATTGATTTTTTTGTGTATATGCAAGTTCCATCAGTTTTCAACAAGGGATTTAATTCATTCTGTTGAATTTGTAAAACAATTTTTGAATTCGTTACCTAAAGCATGGAATGTAAAGAAAATTGTATGTGCTATTAGTAGGTTGGAAGGGGAATCATTATCA
Organism: Schistocerca americana; assembly: GCF_021461395.2. NCBI lineage: Eukaryota > Metazoa > Arthropoda > Insecta > Orthoptera > Acrididae > Schistocerca > Schistocerca americana. The sequence goes on from NC_060122.1 coordinate 627,424,258, forward strand.
TAGGGAATGACAATGGGTTCTTCTTCTACAACTTGTGATGAATTTATAAGAAATTTCCTTAAATATAGGTCAAACACGGTGCAAAATTGTGTACACAGTGACATTTTCATGGGAAGAAATTCTGTTGTGAGTGAGTATCTAAGTTATAAAGAATTCTTTCAGAGTTATTGGGAGAGGAAATTACATTTATATGATCCTCCGAAGGAGAGGGATTTAATTTCTATTGTATCAGTCAAATTATTTCTAGGTATAGAAGAAAAATTGTAATTAATTGAGAAAGGTACCGTCGGCGATATATTGCCAGCTCTTGAACAGCTGTCTTCATTGTCTAGTCTAGGTCTACATAGAGAAAGATGGAGTGCTAATGGGTGGAGACGGAATAATCAATAGACTAGACAAATAGGTGATCATGCTGAAAATTATAGGGAATCAGAAGCTAGGGAGGGAGGTGGATGAAACCGTAGAAGTTTCCATAATAATAATGGGCAGCACTGAAAAGAGGGGAGAAGTAATATAGAATGACTCAAGCCGGAAAATTCAAGTTATAGGAGGCAAACGACCAGACTGAGGCAGGAAAATTAATTAAATATTGTTATGAAGTCCAGTTGGGAAGTGATACTGAACAATGTACAGCCAATGTTAATTATTTGGGATATGAAGAGAGTGTGCTGTGAAGGACGATTTAACATCTGAAGAGGAGAAGAAATTCAATGAAAATTATCAACCCAAATTAGAGATACAATTGTATGGTACAGAAATATAAGGTACTGTATATCCAGGGAATGATGTTTGTGTAATAAATGAGTATCTGTATGCGAAGATAAAGGAGAAAAATGGTATTTCACAATAGCCAGTACAACGGGTGAGATTTATTAGAGGCATAGGCGCTGATCTTTAGTTAATAAAGAACCAAGTGCTCTTTCCTATTGATGTGAAGGATAGGAGATTTAATGTGAACGTAATTATCATTCCTAGATTTTGAATCGAATTAATTTTGGGGATGTCTTGGTTAACAGAGACTTGTCCTGTGGTAGATCTTACAAGAGGAATTGTTAAGATAACTATAGTTACAGAGGAAGGTGAGTTGTCATTTTTTGGATGTGTGATCTCGAGGGACAGACAGAGTGAGATTCATATTAAAGTACTAAACAATAAAGCTAATGATTGTTCTGAGGAAGATAGAAATGGAACTGGAAAAGATGCAGGTGGCGCAAATAGAGAAGATGGGGAGGCAGTGACTTGTCCCATGTTTAGTGACAAAGACTGTCACAAAATAAAGTAGAGGAGAATAGTGGACATGATATTTGAAGGATGCTGTTAGACTTAATGATATCTCGAGAAAATATTGATGAGAATTATTAAGAAAGTAGGACAAGTGGAAAGTATAGGATTTAGTTGATTGCACCTCGTGTCCTGCGCCTGTATGGAAAAGAAGCGAATCGGGACGTGATGTACAAGACAGTTTTAGTAGACTCTAGGTAAGCAACCCAACGTCAGTGACGCTGGACAAGTAAAAAGACATACCCCCATAAGCTGTACTATTCATAGCACCTGGCATTTTGGCAAGTTGGGCAGGGCATTTTGTAAAAGTCAATGTGTAACGGATGGGTAGGCCAACATTAAAATAATAAACCACAGTCTTCATTCTTCTGGTTTTTAAACGTTACTATGTCCAAGTGGCAAAGGACTGCTTCAGCTCCTGAGTATTGGAAGATGTCTGGTTCCTGTGAATTGGCCCATGGTGGCAGCAGAGTGCGAGAGTACCTATGCGATCATGCAACAGATGGGGATCTAAAGATCTGTGACGGTGGTGGCAGCCGCATCATAGGGATGTGGTTGTCTTCATAGCAGAATTTCCCACAGGCTGGGTGTTATAATACAGCCCAGTTGTCCAACGGTGCTTGGCTGGCCTGATACCTTCTCCCACATTCTCATCACAACCGCTTTTCCATTCTTCTCATCAGAGCTGGAATCAAACTTGCACTGCTCTCATTTACTTCATGGCTTTTTCAATCCGGTTTTCCGATCGCTGTGAAAGATTTCCTTGCACAGTTTGATTTTCAGATTGGAAACTACAAGCTTTGCGCAGATTATGAAATTTCATTGCGTATGTTCACATTTTGTTATGAGTCTGGAAGCCCATGGAAGCATTCTTAAAGAAAACTGTTTTCAAGTGTGCAATATGAAAAAGAATTTGAGTTACTCGCAATGTTAATAGCATCTGGTGACAATAAGAAAGAGTATCGCTTCTGGTGACTGAGCGTTGAAGTTTGCAATACGATAAAGACGGAAAAACAACAATAGCTACGACAGTTACAGAACAGATTTGATTCCAGGAAGGTCATTTCATTCAGAATCTACAACTAAAATCATATTTTAAGCCGCGAACTATCTGTATTATCTGCGGCAATTGACGCACACTGCAGCCAGCACTTGCTTACTTAAGTGATAAAGCGGTCGCTTTGTGAAGGGAAAGACGCAATAACTATTGGTTTCAGTCCCAATCGGCACCTAGACAATTTGTCGTACTTTTACCTCTTATCGTTTTCATTCTTAAGTGACTTGTATTTCTATATTTCCTGAACGTTTTAGTACTTTCCTGTTTCAACGATCAACTGCATTTATACTTCCGTTACCCATGGTCTCTTCGCAGTTATCTTTTATGTATCCATGATTTTCTTTCCAACTTCTGTGACTGGCATTTTTGGAGATGTCCATTCCTCTTCAGCGCAGCTCCCTGCTGCGCCATTCCTTACCGCAGCATCTGTACCCTCAGACATCTTCAAGAGTACCTTACCATACCTTAGTATTTCAGCACCCCATTTCTTTGGTCACTGAATCTTCCTGACTAGTCTTTTAAACTTCAGCTTACTCCTCATCCCTACTAACGTCTCACAAGCTGGAACACTGTGGCGAATAAAGCAGTGTGTGAATATAGAATAAATTTCCTGCAGTTTACGTCCATCGCCGCAAATTTTTTGTCATCAGGCTACCGGTTTCAGTCTGTAATGACCATTTTCAGATCTGTTTTACAAAAACATGTCCTAATGTACTACAGCCATAGTGCCAATTTGACGATCCCACTATGGCTGCAGTACTTTAGGGCATGTCTTATAATAAAGATCTGAAGATGGTCATTATAGACCGAAACCGTTAGTCTGGTGAGAAAAAATTTGTGACCATAGACGTAAATTAAAGGAAATATATCCATTTTATGATTTCGGAATCTGTGCCTGACCGTGGAGTAATCTAACTGAAATCTTCCCGTATCTCCCGACATTTACCAAGCGTATCTCCTCCACTTGTGGTTCTTGAATAGAATATTTTCTATTGTTAGCTGAAATTTGTTGCAGAGCTCAGTGAGTCGTTATCCTCTCTCATCCCTGATATCAAGCTTACATCCTACCATAACTCTTACTTCTATTCCTTCCCCTACAACCGCATTCTAATCCCCCAAGACTATTAGATTTTCATCTCCCTTTATGTACGGTCTTACTCGTTTGTTTAATATCCGCATGTACATTGTCTGTATCTTCATTAACTGATTGCGACGTCGGCATCTATATCTGAAATATCGTTGTCGGTGTTGATTTGCTATCAATTCTGACGACAACAACCCTGTCACTTAACTGTTCACAATAACTCACTCTCTGCCCTACTTTCCCATTCAAACCGGAAGAGGTGGCGCAGTGGTTACCACAATGGACTCGTATTCGGGAGGACGACTGTTCAACCCGCGCCCGGCCATATAGATATGTTTTCCGTGATTTCCCTGAATCACTCCGGGAAAATACCAGGATGGTTCCTTTGAAAGGGAACGGTCAATTTCCTTTTCCATTTTTGACTCACACCGAGCTTTTGCTTGTCTCTAATGCTGACGGGACGTTAAGCACAGTCTTCCTCCCTTCTTTTTATGTATAACGCATCCTACTCCCTCTGCTATTTTCTACTGCTGTTGATATTACTCTATGCTCATCTGACTAGAAATCCTTTTTCCCTTACCATTTCACTTCACCTACACCCACTATACCTATATTGAACAATAGCATTTCCCTTTTGAGACTTTCTGTCCTCCCTATCACGTTCAAACTTCTGACACTCATGGTCGTAGATCGTCATCCTTTCGTTAGTTTCTTTTCCTCATGATCACCTCCCCCTTGACAGTCCTCTGCCCTGAGATCCGAATGGGGTCAAGTCTGGAATCTTTTGCCAATGGAGAGATCATCTTCACATGGGTACAAAGACTACTTATGTTACATGAGCAGTAATCGCAACGCTTTTGCCTCCACGATTATATCTGACGAAACGGGTTTCACAAAATAAAGATACAAATGTGCTACGTATTTCAGCATGGGGTTTGCTATGATAGACTTTGGCCACTAGTCCATTAATACACACCGCTCCACAACAGCTCAAAGGGAAAGCTGTGGTTCATGATGAAATTTTTGCGTCGTACCCTATTAGTAGTTAGTGTGCGTGGCTTTTAGTTAATTTTATTTCAGTTATTACAAAATGTAGTCGAAAGAACGCATTGGGTGGCCTAGGTAAATGGCGATACGGCAGAACAAGGATATTAAAGTTTTCAACAGGCCTCCAGGAAAACGGAATTCTAATCCAGTGTGGAGCAACTTTCATTACGACAAAATCTTTAATCTGCTGTATGTGTAGTTTGGTGGCTTGTTGGAATGGTTATAGCTTGCTTCGTATTCTTATAAGGTCTGTGATCGAATTACGGTTTAGGCGCCTCTTATTAAAAAGTGCGAACAGAATCTCTCCCCTTCCGTCAATTTCACTGTATTAGTGAACCTATTGTCTTCTACGGTCACTGGGAACTTATCTCATATACTATTTGAAGCTAAGATACTGATCATTTTGGTGCTGGACTAGGATGCAATTTCAGATTTCAGCATTCGCAGGATTTAACTCCTTCAGAATGATATACACCGAAGCGCCAAAGAAACTATATTAGGCATGCATATTGAAATACAGAGATACATAAACATGCAGAATACTGTGCTGCGGTCGGCAACGCTTCTATAAGAGAACAAGTGTCTGGCGCAGTTGTTAGATCGGTTACTGCTGCTACAACGGCAGGTTATTATGATTATAAGTGTTAACGTGGTGTTATAGTCGGCGCACGAGCGACGGAACACAGCATCTCCGAGGTAGCGATGAAGTGGGAATTTTCCCGTACGACCATTTCACGAGTGTACCGTGAGTATGAGGATCAGGTAAGACATCAAATCTCCGACATCGCTGCGGCCGGAAAAAGATCCTGCAAGAATGTACCAACGACGACTGAAGAGAATCGTTCAACGTGACGGAAGTGCTACGCTTCCGCAAACTGCTGCAGATTTCCGTGATGGTCCAACAGTAAGTGTCATACTCTGAACCATTCAAAGAAACATAATCGATGTGGGCTTTTGGGGCTGAAGTCTGCCTCGCTCACCCTTGATGATTGCACGACTGAAAGGTTTACCTGCGCCTGGGACCGTCGACACCGGCATTGGACTGTTGATGATTGTCAACATGTTGCCCGGTCTGATGAGAATTTTTCAAATTGTCCATCCGAAGGAGGCATCACTATCAAAAGTGTCATACGCCCTCACTTCAAAAGAGACTCCGGATAAATTTGGAATTTAATCCAAGACATTGGCGCAAAGACTGGTTTGTGAGGAACTTCACGCCACCACCTCTACTCCTCATACCGGCCAAATGCTGGCAGTTAAAATTTCTTACAACACCAGGATTCAAATTACGTTACTTAAATCGTATCCAAAGTCGAAAGCAGATTATTGCATACTATAACCGTACAGCCTGCCGCTAGATTCATAAAGAATGTCTGATACTACCATTTTTATGCATCCCGGTGGTTTTTGGACGATTCAATGCTTCCTGGAGATTTTTGTGGGTGTTTTCGTCGCATTATTCAGATCAATTTGCCAAATTACAGTTTTACAGTTTTTATTCTGGAAGGGCGTATGTAGTCTATGGAATGTTGTCATTAACAAAATTAAGTTCAGGTTCTGAATCAAAAACCTAGTTGAGAAGTTGACGCAAGAGATACTTAATAACAAATGTTACGAGTGGCTGGCGCCTCTAATTACCTTAATTGCAGTTGATTGGTGGGTTGACACACAGAACCTCATTATCTTGAGAAACGGCTTAAAAGTTAATACGAAGTGATGTATTTTCATTTGTTATCTCTTTTTATATCCTCCTCTTTAATTAATATCTTTTGTAATTACATCTCTAATTAACTCTCCATTTGTTTACATCACACAAATTTACGATTTTCAGAATTTGAGGCCTTATTTGTAACTTTCTCGTATGCAGTCGGATAAAGCTCGACATCTGTACAGTCATTGAATATTAGTAACCAAATCCAAACTGTAATTAATTACGTAACTAAAATAATACAGGAGACATCGTTGTAGTTAAAGTTAAGATCGATTTTCGTATTTAAGTCTAGTGATGATACTATAAAAATTTATATAATACGATATTGTATTTTATACCTTATTTTGCTGTAACATTAGTTTCTTTACGTTTTGTAACTTTTAATTGTAACAACAGAATTGTACATAATTAATAATGGGCTATTTTTAAAATTTACTGTCAAAATTCTATATAAAGCGATGCAGCGAGGCTGCAAGTTAGTTGCTGAGTTGCTGTTTTGTCAGTCAGTCAAAGAGATCTTTGAAGTATGCCAGTCAGTGTTTTGTTAACGTGACGAGTATGCAGTTCAGTTTTCAATATATTTTGTGAATTTGGAAACTGCTATATTCTTTCATCAAATGAACTCCAGGTCAAATTAAGTTAATTTAAGTAACGTTCAAAAATATAGTATCGTTACAAATGGGCGAGCTGGGAATGATGTTTAAAATGTGGAACTATGTTTAACAAGTGACGGTTTCAGGTGAACGTAAAAAAGATGAGTGCCAAGCAAAAGAAACTGTTTTGAAAAATTTTGTGTTATGAACACACAGAACGAATGGATGCTGTGCTGCTGCATGGGAAGAGTTGGTGTGGATAAAAATAAGGACCAAATTCTCGGACAGCACCGTCAATCATCAGATGAGTTACAGTTTTTTATGTGTTTTGACTGTAATAAACAATTGGGTGGGAAGAGTTTTTATTTTCTAATTTACAATGGCTGATAACGACATTATAAAAATGAATGAGAAAAAAGGTGTTAGTAGTGAATTTCTAGAAAATACTTTTGACCTAGGCGAAAGTATCAGTGAACTATCGCCGAGTGGTAATCCAAGTGTAGATCGAGGTTTTGGTGGAGAGGGTTCCAGTGAAAATGTCGCCACGAGTACCCCACTTGCACATGAAAGAAAAGGCAGACATGATTTGTTAATGTTATTAATGCAGTACATGAAAGAAGCGAAGGAACAGATGGGACAGATTAGGCAAGAGGTGAAGCAACAGATGGGACAGATTAGGCAGGATACTAGTAGGATAAGGGAAGCCCAGGATGGTTTGGGAGCACTAAAAGTTACTCTTGAGACAGGGCTGGGTGAACTCAATACTCATGCAGGAGCAGTAGAAGGAAGGTTTGAGATATTAGAAACTAACTTCACACAAGGGCTTTCCAAGAACGAGGAGAGATTCGAAAATTAAGATAAACATGTACGAGGAGAGATTCGAAAATTAAGATAAACATGTAGAAGCAGAAAATTCTAAGAGAGAGGGTGTTCAGACTAGGAGCTTACAAAAGGAACTCTGAGGTATAAACATTCCCAATCAAATAAGTAATCTAGAATTAAGGTGTGGTGAAAAAGTAGATTTGTGTAAAAATAATGTTTTAGATTTACATAAGAAAGTTGTAGAAGAGGGTGTAACTCAAAGAAATTGTGTTAGCAATGTTAATTGTGTATGGGGGGTGGCATGCCTTTAAAACGCTTTCCAGGACATGGGAAATTGCATCCTGTTGATTTTTTACAGCATTGTCGAGATAAGTTTAGTACTGACATGGCAGACAATGTTAAAATTAAATTTGTTACGCGATTTTTGGATGGAGAAGCAATTTCATAGGCCAGTCTGAATGTTAATTCTATCACGCAATATGATGAATTTGAGAGAAGGTTTTAAAATAAGTTTTGGTCAGTTTTGAGCAAGTTAGGATTAAAAGTAAGTTTTTGAATGGACGAATGTATATTGAAGGTGATGGTAGCGTGAAGTGTTTTTGTGAAAACCAGTTGAGAAAATTAGTAACTTAGACAAACCTTTTGATGAACTCATACAAATAGATTCCTTAAAAAGGAGATTACCGAAAAGAGTACAGTGGGCTACCACGTGCAGCTCTGACGTAACGTGGACCTGAAGTTATCCGTCGCGTGCCTTTCTGACTTCGCGAGAGATTCGGCCTTGCAGCCAGCTGCCGCTCTTGCATAGCTCCCGCACGCCGCCCTGACTTAGCGTAGCCTTGAAGTCATCTGTAGTGTGCCGCTTTGTCCTAGCTGCCGCACTCCTACCCTATTATTAATGCTACCACGTGGTTACACACTGGCCTTACCTTGTTACAACCATTCTTATTATGATATTATTACGACACTAATAACCATTCATGCCAGTATAGCTTACTCACTTAGTATTCGCGCCCCTTTACTTATGTTTTTTATACCTAGAAGCTCATTCATGATTCCCTTATCAACTAACTTGCCGGTTTTTTCTAATGTATCAAATGATCAGCTCCTGCTAAAACATGAGCAAGGGCTAATTTCTTACGATCGCCTGTTAGCACACTTAAATGAATGGCAAAGAGCCACTAAACTACACTCCTGGAAATGGAAAAAAGAACACATTGACACCGGTGTGTCAGACCCACCATACTTGCTCCGGACACTACGAGAGGGCTGTACAAGCAATGATCACACGCACGGCACAGCGGACACACCAGGAACCGCGGTGTTGGCCGTCGAATGGCGCTAGCTGCGCAGCATTTGTGCACCGCCGCCGTCAGTGTGAGCCAGTTTGCCGTGGCATACGGAGCTCCATCGCAGTCTTTAACACTGGTAGCATGCCGCGGCAGCGTGGACGTGAACCGTATGTGCAGTTGACGGACTTTGAGCGAGGGCGTATAGTGGGCATGCCGGAGGCCGGGTGGACGTACCGCCGAATTGCTCAACACGTGGGGCGTGAAGTCTCCACAGTACATCGATGTTGTCGCCAGTGGTCGGCGGAAGGTGCACGTGCCCGTCGACCTGGGACCGGACCGCAGCGACGCACGGATGCACGCCAAGACCGTAGGATCCTACGCAGTGCCGTAGGGGACCGCACCGCCACTTCCCAGCAAATTAGGGACACTGTTGCTCCTGGGGTATCGGCGAGGACCATTCGCAACCGTCTCCATGAAGCTGGGCTACGGTCCCGCACACCGTTAGGCCGTCTTCCGCTCACGCCCCAACATCGTGCAGCCCGCCTCCAGTGGTGTCGCGACAGGCGTGAATGGAGGGACGAATGGAGACGTGTCGTCTTCAGCGATGAGAGTCGCTTCTGCCTTGGTGCCAATGATGGTTGCATGCGTGTTTGGCGCCATGCAGGTGAGCGCCACAATCAGGACTGCATACGACCAAGGCACACAGGGCCAACACCCGGCATCATGGTGTGGGGAGCGATCTCCTACACTGGCCGTACACCACTGGTGATCGTCGAGGGGACACTGAATAGTGCACGGTACATCCAAACCGTCATCGAACCCATCGTTCTACCATTCCTAGACCGGCAAGGGAACTTGCTGTTCCAACAGGACAATGCACGTCCGCATGTATCCCGTGCCACCCAACGTGCTCTAGAAGGTGTAAGTCAACTACCCTGGCCAGCAAGATCTCCGGATCTGTCCCCCATTGAGCATGTTTGGGACTGAATGAAGCGTCGTCTCACGCGGTCTGCACGTCCAGCACGAACGCTGGTCCAACTGAGGCGCCAGGTGGAAATGGCATGGCAAGCCGTTCCACAGGACTACATCCAGCATCTCTACAATCGTCTCCATGGGAGAATAGCAGCCTGCATTGCTGCGAAAGGTGGATATACACTGTACTAGTGCCGACATTGTGCATGCTCTGTTGCCTGTGTCTGTGTGCCTGTGGTTCTGTCAGTGTGATCATGTGATGTATCTGACCCCAGGAATGTGTCAATAAAGTTTCCCCTTCCTGGGACAATGAATTCACGGTGTTCTTATTGCAATTTCCAGGAGTGTATATACTACCATTATACCCCGTGCCACGGTAGCCCCAGTGACTGTTATTCTTATTATTCTACTGATATGGACGTAAAAAAAGAAAAAAACAAGAACCTATCAGGCATGTGCCCTTCCTTAGTTTTAAGAGTGCAATCGTGATATCAGTTCATGTGGAAAAACTGGTGTAGCGTAGTGAAGTGATTGATTAGTGATAACTCACTTTGTACACTAGTGACCATTAAAATTGCTACACCACGAAGATGACGTGCTACAGAAGCGAAATTTCACCGACAGGAAGATGAAGCTGTGATATGCAAACGATCAGCTTTTCAGAGCATTCACACAATGATGGCGCAGGAGGCGACACCTACAACGTGCTGACATGAGGAAAGTTTCCAACCGATTTCTCATACACAAACAGCAGTTTTACTGGCGTTGCATGGTGAAACGTTGTTGTGATGCCTCGTGTAAGGAGGAGAAATGCGTACCATCACGTTTCCGACTTTGGTAAGTGTCCTATTTTAGCCTATAGCGATTGCGGTTTATCGTATCGTGACATTGCTGCTCGTGTTGGTCGAAATCCAATGACTTTTAGCAGAATATGGAATCGATGGGTTGAGGAGGGTAATACGGGACGCCGTGCTGGATCCCAACGGCCTCGTATCACTAGCAGTCGAGATGACAGGCATCTTATCCCAATGGCTGTAACGGATCGTGCAGCCACGTCTCGATCCCTGAGTCAGCAGATGGGGACGCTTGCAAGACAACAACCATCTGCAAGAATAGTTCGACGACGTTTGCAGCAGCATGGTCTATCAGGTCGGAGACGATGGCTGCGGTTACCCTTGACGCTGCATCACAGACAGGAGCGCCTGCGGGGTGTACTCAACGACGAACCCGGGTGCACGAATGGCAAAACGTCATTTTTTCGGGTTTATCCAGGTTCTGTTTACAGCATCATGATGGCCACATCCGTGTTTGGCGACATCGCACTGAACGCACATTTGAAACGTGTATTCGTCATCGCCATACTGGCGTATCACCCGGCGTGATGGTATGGGGTGCCATTGGTCACACGTCTCGGTCACCTCTTGTTCGCATTGACGGCACTTTGAACAGTGGACGTTACATTTCAGATGTGTTACGACCCGTGGCTCTACCCTTCATTCGATCCCTGCGAAGCCCTACATTTCAGCAGGATAATGCACGACCGCATGTTGCAGGTCCTGTACGGGCCTTTCTGGATATAGAAAATGTTCGACTGCTGCCCTGGCCAGCACATTCTCCAGATCTCTCACCAATTGAAAACGTCCGGTCAATGGTGGCCGAGGAAGTGGCTCATCACAATACGCCAGTCACTACTCATGGTGAACTGTGGTATCGTGTAGAAGCTGCATGGGCAGCTGTACCTGTACACGCCATCCCAGCTCTGTTTGACTCAATGCCCAGGCGTATCAAGGCCGTTATTACGGCCAGAGGTGGTTGTTCATGGTACTGATTTCTCAGGATCTAAGCACCCAAATTGCGTGAAAATGTAATCACATGTCAGTTGTAGTACAATATATTTGTCCAATGAATACCCGTTTATCAACTGCATTTCTTCTTGGGGCAGCAATTTTAATGGCCAGTAGTGTAAATGTGTTTGAAACTTGTGAATCTCCCCTCATACATCTCAGCGCTGTTCCAGTGCACAGGCTTAGCCACAGCCAACAGCCACGACCCCTTCCCGCTGGCAGCCTGCGCGCTGCCCCCTGAGGACAACACAACGCATCGCTGCTTTTCGCCACTCGCCCCTGCAGTGACTCACCAGTGGTGAAATGTATCTTTGAATCTCATTGAAAAAAGAAAAAAAAATTATTCGTTCCGTTCATTCACACTCAAAAACAACTTGTTTTAGGTTCACACTAAAGTGATGCTTTGCAATGTTTATTTATTTTCCAATATTCATACTACGTTTTTTGTTTTTTTTTTTTTTTTTTGTTTTTACACTTGTCCACACTTGTTTTGAAGTTTTTAAATACTCTTCTTGCTTTGAAAACATATAAAATTGTTGAAGAACGTAAGTCCCTTTGCGACCCCTTGAAGGTCTTTAGAGGCTCTACACCCTCCCATAGATTAAGACCCCAGCCATTTTCCGTGAGGGCCACTCTTAATCAAGTCACGTTTACTTTATTTTGCAAACTAAAATTGATTATATTTCAATAATAATTACATTGAGCGAATTAACATACAGGGACTTTGCTTTATTATATGAGCTTTCAAACGGTAACTTCATTTTTCCGTTACGGCAGTGTTGGCTGCCTGTAAATTTTTTCATCTCACGGTCTAGTAACAGGAAGTCAGCACTGAGGAAGGGCACCTTGATCATGCACCTCCCTCGTGTGCTTACGAGGTAATGCTGCTCCAGGCGTTGCTTAGCAGGCAACGCTCTGGAATGTTCCATGGCCGCCCACACGATTTTCTCTATCCCGACCAATCAGGGCGGAGGAAGCTGCGTGGTGCATCGAATACACCCGGCCACCAGCGCCGGGCCCGCTCTCTTGTATTCTTGCTCACCCACAAGTCGGATGTCTGGTACCGCGCACTGCGGAATTTGAATCCCGCCAGACGTCATGGACGTGGAAGACGTCTCTGTACCATCGCGCCGTAAGCTGTGGCAGCGCGCGCCTCCTTGCTTGCATTTAGTGTGAGGGCGCCGCAGTGGAACACGTGGTTCCAGCGGCCAATAGCGGCGCCTCCAATACTTAAGCTCCTGCCTCTCGCTCAACCAACCAATCTAACCTTGCGTACATCTCATTACCTCGCCTTAGGCAGCTTATTTGATTTCTTGTTCTGTGTACGAGCGGACGTGGCTGTTTTCTGGTGACTCCAATGTTTCGATCTAGTTGTTGTTTGTTCTGTCCTTTGTTGGTCGTGTCCGTCCTCTCCCGTTGTGTTGTTGTTCGCGGGCTGCTCCGCCGGCCCCGCCGCGCTTTCCATCACTTCTACCCCGCGACTGTTCCGGTCGCCGTTACCACAGGATGCGCGCCCTGTAGCAGTGTAGACCCTCCCGCTTCTCCAAGCGCTGCGGCACTGTGGACTTAGTTTTGGCGGACAACAACTTTCGTTACCTTCGCGAACTATGTTTCGCCAAACTCTAGGCTCTGGCTCACCCTCACCTCCCAAGGCCTATGTTACCCCTTTTTAACATGCTTTCGCCAATAAATGGCCATAATCTAAAAATTATCCTATTTATTCCATGACGCCCACTGCCTTCCCAAATGCCAATCCTGTACAGATGAATTGCATTCCAATTGGGAAGGTAGAACCAATCAGCAGTCTTACAGTGATATCTGTTCTGGGGAAAGAGGACAGTTTGTAAAAGAGGGACATGAGATCAGGCAATCATCTGATGTGGCTCCAAGTAAAATTCAGACAACTAAGAGAAATTGTGCAGGAACTTTTGGTACAAATGACTTGGACTTTCCAGTGATTGAGAATGATTTGTTACCTGAAAATGAGGAAAGCAGGAAGGAAAAGCTTTAGGTTGCCAATATATACGTATAAAAGCTGCAAATTATGAGGGAGTTTGCCTCTTACACTGGGAAGTCCTGTCATGCCATTTTTGAAAAATTTAGAGACAAGATAAAACATAGTGCTGAGTTTGAAGAATATCCTGTTATTGGAATCAAAATTAAGGGAGCAACTGGTAGGCATGGCAAAGTTGTAAGCATACAAGTCTTAATATCTTTCACAATTAATGATGTAAAGAATAAACAAGGATGTTCAGCAATTCCTGACCGCAATGAAAATACTTTTTTTCAGAATGAACTGGATACAAGCAGTAAATGCAGATATTGACTGGAACAACAAAAAGTTAAAATTTACCAACCCAAAGACAGATGTAACACATGTGACTGAACTAAACATCCAAAAATGCCTTGAGAACAATTTTCAAATTAGAAGAGTGATTTTTGTAAATGAAAAGATTGATGTTAACGAAGAAGGCAATCAAGAAGAATGCAGTGAGGACAAGTATGCTGAATTAGTAGCCCCCAAACTAAAGGAAGCTGGGAGTATAGATAAAGAACAGACACATCAATTAGGTAGTTTGTTGTGGGAGTACAAAGACGTGTTCAGTGAGAACAACTCGTACCATATCATCAGGACCAGGGTGTGTCCCAACAACGACACCAGACCGCCACACGAGGGGTGGCAAATTGTCTTCCTTGTCTGTAGATTGTCCTTTGTTGATGGCCACTTAGTTATCTGTTGTACGTAATCCCTTGACCACCGTTTCCAGATGTGCTGCTTGTACTGCTGGATGAGCTGCCATCTTGACAACCTGGATAATGGCTCTGAAAGCAAGCCTGGCTCTGGGAATATTGTTAAGGGTTCAACAATAAGAAAATGGCCTGGAGTAAGGTACGAGAATTCATCTGGGTTGTCAGGAAGTTTCGTAATGGGTTGGGAATTCAAACATGCTTCACTTTGTGCTAGAAGAGTGTATAATTCTTCAAACGTCAGCACTTGGTTTCTTCAAATGTGTCTAGATGGATCTTATGTCTGCGTCCCAGAGACCCCCAAAATGCGGGGCATGAGGTGGGATAAAATGCCATTCTGCGATGCATAGTTCTGGATTTGGGTTGTGTGAAGCTGATAGCTGAACAGTTTATGCAGTTCACTCATCTCATTCCTTGCACCCACGAGCGTCTTCCCATTGTCACTGTCCACGTTTGCGCAATCGCCTGGTCTTGAAATCAATCTTCGAAGAGCAGCAGTAAAAGCTTGGGAGGACAAATCAGTGACAAGCTCGATGTGTACTGCATTTGTTGTCATGCAAACGAACAAGGCAATGTAGACGTTTCTCCTAGTTTTGCTCCTCTTTCCCCATTCCTTACGTCTAGTGGCCCTCCATAGTCAACCCCACAATTAAGGGAATGTCTGCTTTGCTCTACACGAACTGACGGAAGTTGTCCCAAGAGCTGTGTTGCAGTGGTTGCCTTCAAGCGGTAGCAAGGAAGGCACTTGTGGATTATTTGCCTGATTACAGATCTTCCTCTGTAATCCTTTCTCTGAGGCTTGCTAACAGCAGCTGAGATCCTGCATGCAACAAACGAAGATGCAGGTCCATGACTAATAATTTAGTGGCATGATGCTGAGAAGGAAGAATCATGTGGTGCTTCTGACTGTAAGAAACTTTTGATTGTTCCAATCTGCCACCCACCCTTAACGACCGTTCCTCATCCAGAACTGGGTGAAGTGAGTTGAGTTTGCTTTTCTTGGGATTGGTCGGCCTTGTTGTAGTTCTTCAATTTCCTTGTAATAGCCTTGCTGTTGCACCATGCGAATGACTGCCTTCGATGCTGTTGAAGTTCTCCTGCTGTTAGGTTTCCACTAAGCCTCTCAGTGGGTTGCCGCCTAAGATTGTTTATATTGACCATGAAGAATAGTGTTGAGCTATCTCATTCACAATGCAAGTATTGTGAGTAAGCAAACACGTTGAACACGTTTCTCTGGTGCGTCAGCTGATTTGTCTGCATACTTCATGGTGTTAACAGGTCATGCTGATGGTGGCTGATGGAGCCAGCAAGGACCTGTCCACCATAGCTTACTGTAGCCTAACTGTTGCGGTGCAATTCCTCTCGACATGATAACCAGAGGATTACTCTTAGAGGATACGTGGTTCCAGTCATCAACTGCAGAGAGTTGATGGATATCAGAGACACGATTTCCAAGAAACGTTTTCGCCAACCATGCGAAGACAACAGTAGAATCTGTCCAAAAGTAAGTTTTGGCGATGTTTAAGTGTAGCCCAGATTTGACCTTCTCCTTTAATCTAGGCAGTAGTAGGGCTGCACGCAATTCAAGTCTTGGCAGTGATATTTGCTTGATTGGTGCTACTCTGGATTCGAAGTTAAAAGCTTTATGGAGAATTTATTTTCTTCACAGACACTTCTAAAGGAAATGCAGGCTCCATATGCTTGCTGAGAATCCATGTAACTCTGACCACTCAACTCCATTGCTGATCACCCTTCGTTCGATATGATTGCTATTCAGTGATGGTAGATGATTATTCACCCGTTCCCACTGTGTCTTCAGGTCATCTGGTAATGGCGTGTCCCATTCTATTTGTCCTTGCCCGAGATATTGCAGACACGCCTTGCAAGTTACTACCACTGGTCCCAGAAGTCCCAATGGATCGAATATAGAAGCAACACGAGAAAGTATAAATCGTTTAGTCCAGCTTGCTTTACTGTTTTCTGCATCCGTGGCTAGGAATTGGAAGGTACCGCTATGAGGATGCCACAAGAGACCCAGAGTCTTCACTGTTTCTTGCTGCTCGTTGCTCAATCTCCATGGTGTTTGCGCTTCACGATGTTCAGGTGGGATGTTTCCCAGCTATCTTGAATCGTTTGCACACCATTTACGAAGAGGAAACCCTCCACTGTGAAGTAATCTAATGAGCTCTTCCTGCAGACTCAGTGCCTCCTCTATGGTGTCAGCGCAACTCAATACATCGTCTACATAGAAATCCCTTTCTAACGTGGCTGCAATTCTTGGATATGTGTTCTCTCATCTCTTTCTAGTTATAATAGACATCTTGTTGCTAAATAAGGCGCTGCTGCTGTACCGTAAGTGACTGTAGTTAAACGATAAGCCTTGATTGGTTCGTTGTGAGACTCACGCCACAGAATTCTTTGTATGACTTGATCTTCTTTTCCGACTTCAGTCTGTCTGTACATTTTTGTAATATCAGCAGTGAAAGCATATCTGTGTGTTCAGAACCGCAGGACAAATGAATATAAGTCATTTTGGACTGTTGGCCCAACCATCAAGATGCCGTTGAGGGAAGTGTTCGATGATGTCTTTGCTGAGGCATTAAACACTACTCGAAGTTAAGTAGAGCTGCTTGATGTGGCATGTAATACGTGCATTTCTCCGTATGTGTGGTCACCAGTTCCATATGACCTAAGTCTTCATATTCTCTCATGAAACTGACATACTGTGCCCTTAATTCTGGCTGTCGCTGTAGCCTTCTGTCTAAGCGTTGCAAGCAGCATGTAGCATTCTTTACATACTCTCCTAGTCCTCCATGATTATGTTTCACTGGTAGTTTCACCACGAATCTGCCATTTGCAGTCCTCTGAATGGTTTTAGCAAAATGCTCCTCACACAATTGGTCTTCTTTTGTGTGCACAGAAACAGACTTCACTTCTTCTTTCTGCCAGAACCTTTAGACAAGAATGTTAAGGTTGGTACTGCGTGCGAGGCATGACAGTACTATTCGAGCATTGGAATTAACTGAATGAGGAGGTATCTTTCCTCACTCAATCCAACCAAATGATGTTTCTTGTGAGGTTGGGTGGTTATCCCTTTTCAGTTGCCCAGGCTGCAATATATCAAAAATTATCGATGCTCCTAGCAGAAGATCAATCTCACCAGGTTTGTTCAATGATGGGTCTGCTAACCTTACATGCTTAGGAAGTTGCCAGGTGCAAGTTTCAAGGGCTGCTGTTGGGAGTGGCCCTCTTATACACGGTAGTAATGCACAGACAGCAAGTGCGCTATAGTTAGAAACTCTTGAGCAAATGTACACACTGCAAACGTGCGACGATTCTACCGTTTGAACGTCACTGATGCCACTTACTGGTATCGGATGCCGACTGAGCTGCAGTCGCTTCCGATTTGCTAAGCTCCTAGATATAAAGTTCGTTTGTAAGGCATTGTCTAGAAGTGTGCTGCATTTGTACAACTTTCCATTTTTGTCGACGATGTTTACAAGTGCAGTAGATAATAACACTTCTGCACGTCGGTGGTCTCCTTTCACTGTGCAGTATGTTTGCTGTTGTTGTACATCCGTTTCTCGGTTTCTACTGTCACTACTACTGGCTTGTTCCTTGTGCAATAATGTGTTGTGAAGCTTGTTACAAATGCGGCAGTTGCCGGCACGGCATTCCTTCTGCCTATGATTCGTGCCCACATAATTGAAACAATGGTTTTATCTGTTCACGAAATCTATTCTGCTAACACTGTTGCTCTCTTTGAACTTATGACACCTACTTAGCTTATGCGTTGAGTTGCAGAACGCACAGTCGAGAGTAGTCACGAGGAATGCACGCCGAGAACTGTACCCTTCTGGCTTAGTATGTTTCACGGCCGGCTGCTGGAACTGGGGCTTCATTTTGTCTGGATGAATGAATTCTAACGTCTGACAGATGGTTTCTAGAACTGCCACCAGATCTTCCAGACGCGGAAATGTGGTTGGTTCAAAAAAATGCTTCAAATGGCTCTGAGCACTGTGGGACTTATCATCTGAGGTCATAAGTCCACTAGAACTTAGAAATACTTAAACCTAACTAACATAAGGACATCACACACATCCATGCCCGAGGCAGGATTCGAACCAGCGACCGTAGCAGAAGCCTGGTTCCGGACGGAAGCGCCTAGAACCGCTCGACCACCGTACCGGCGGAAATGTGGTGTCAGCTGTTTTACATTCCCACTGTTTCCTCAGAGTCACACTAATATGATCCAACAAAATGTGCGAGAGCGGTATTTCATGTAATGGAATGCCGACTTGCATTACCTCAATCGCATTCAGATTTCTCATTAGCTGATTAATTAACATCCATAAGACCTTTGCAGATTCAACCTTGACGTTGGGCAGATTCAGAAGTTCCTTTACATGCAAATCAACAATTAACTTGGGATTGTTATACCTTTGAACGATCAAATCCCATCCAGTCTTAAAGTTTCTTTCTGTAACAGGTAAGTTTTCAACCAGCTTACAAGGTTCACCAAACACACATGACAGTAAATAATAATATCGCTAGACATCAGTTAAGGTTTCATTGCTAATAACTAATGCCTTAAAGGTATCGAAGAAGAGCACGAATTCTGCTCTGTTACGATTGAGTTTTGGTAATGAAATTGCTGGTAGCTTTATATCACGTGCACTGCGTGAATTCGCAGACTTAGGTGGTAACACAACATTTGACTGGAGCAGTGTCGCTATCCTTGATTCTCAAATCTAAGCACAAGTCTTCAAACGACTTCCTGTCCACATCATGAGATTCTTCTACATCGTTAATCTCTAACTGAGTTTGGATGTCGTTGTTTTCATCCTTGCTTGTACTTATCAGTGACTGCCTTACTCTGATGTCGTTGAGATTGGACCCTTCTTGAAAGCTATTAACAAATGTGGAGAGTCTAGTCACTTGTGACTTGATTACTGCTCCTTCCTTAATCAAATTTCATTTCTCCACAAGATCCATGCTTCAGGAGATTAGCACAAAGCATAATAGATTAAGGAATTAGAGCCAAGCTGCTCACAGAGCAGGACTACGGTACCTGCAGAGGGCTGACTGGGCTGCAGCTGCTGGTGGAGACGGCGACGGACGGCGCTCACTGACGCGCTCGTGTCGTGTTGGCGGAACTGCTTGGCTGTGTTACGACTTCTGCTGGCTCGAGGTGTACTTCACAACACGATTCTTGAGTCGTGGAGAACTCTAGTTCGGACGTCTATCACTGCTGATGCTTGAGAGACACGCGGAGCGTATGGGAATCTTGAAGAATCATACAAAAAGGCACGATATCTGGATACATGTAATTTGCGGTATGTACAAATCAAAGCACATAACTTCTGTACAGGAAAATGTTCCGCTAGTTATATCCACGCCCGGAGGACCTAAATGTGGGCGGCCGCAAAACGCGCGGTAAGCTCTGTGCTGCCTCGCTCCTTCCTCAGTCCAAACGAATGCATATTACCAGTTGCAAAGGAAGGGCGGTACAAAATAAAGTACATACATGACTGGTAAAAGTGGACTCTATTTGTAGACTACATTGAAAAACACAGTTACAGAAGCGTGCGCTCTGCTTGGCGGTCACGGCCCGTCACCCTTTGTCCTGCCCAGTTCGGCCGTGCATTGTGTGGACGGGCGGGCAGAAAAAATCCTTACCTGCAGCGAGCGTCCACTAGCTGCTGCATCCTTGTGGCACGTTGTACAAATACAGAACACTCACGAACCATTTTTCATCAAACGATATTGAGTATCCATCTCAAAAGGGAAAACTGTGGAGAAAGACCGACAAAAGATGGAAGATTGGGAACCAATTAAAAGGTGCAATAATGCATACAATAACCCGTTGGTGGTAGTTTCCAAACGTGATGGTGGAGTATGACTTGTGCTCGATTCGAGACATTTTAATAAATACCTTGAGAGTGAAACTGATCACCTACATCTACATCTACATTTATACTCCGCAAGCCACCCAATGGTGTGTGGTGGAGGGCACTTTACGTGCCACTGTCATTACCTTCCTTTTCTGTTCCAGTCGCGTATGGTTCGTGGGAAGAACAACAGTCTGAAAGCCTCCGTGCGCGCTCGAATCTCTCTAATTTAACATTCGTGATCTCCTAAGGAGGTATAAGTAGGGGGAAGCAATATATTCGATACCTCATCCAGAAGCGCACCCTCTCGAAACCTGGACAGCAAGCTACACCGCGATGCAGAGCGCCTCTCTTGCAGAGTCTGCCACTTGAGTTTGCTAAACATCTCCATAACGCTATCACGGTTACCAGATAACCCTGTGATGAAACGCGCCGCTCTTCTTTGGATCTTCTCTATCTGCTCCGTCAACCCGATCTGGTACGGATCCCACACTGATGAGCAATACTCAATTATGGGTCGAACGAGTGTTTTGTAGGCCACCTCCTTTGTTGATGGACTACATTTTCTAAGCACTCTCCCAATGAATCTCAACCTGGTACCCGCCTTACCAACAATTAGTTTTATATGATCATTCCACTTCAAATCGTTCCGTACGCATACTCCCAGATATTTTACAGAAGTAACTGCTACCAGTGTTTGTTCCGCTATCATATAATCATACAATAAAGGAACCTTCTTTCAATGTATTCGCAATACATTACATTCGTCTATGTTAAGGGTCAGTTGCCACTCCCTGCACCAAGTGCCTATCCGCTGCAGATATCCTGCATTTCGCTATCACCCTGAGAATATAGACGATTTATTACATAAGGTTGAACATATGAAATACATGTCTAGTTTAGACTTAACAGCTGGTTTCCATCAGGTACCATTGGAGATTCAGTCTAGAAAATATACAGCATTTTTGTATGGAGGAAGATGATATTATTGTGTTGTACCAGTAGGCCTTAATGTATCAGTTACAGAATTTTTTCCGAGCATTGGATTTAGTTCTACGAAAAGGAATGTTAAGCAAACTAATCCTTTATGTTGATGACATACTTGTAACAAGAAAGAGTTGATACGAACATATACGTATGTTGGGTGGAGTGTGTGTCAGATTGAGACAGGGAGACATGTCATTAAAACTGGAGAAGGGCAAATTCGGAGTGAAACAGCTAAATTTTTTAGGCCATACCATTTCAGAAGAAGGAATCTTGCCCGATGAAGAAAAACTTGAAGCCATAGCAAAATTTCCTGCTCCCAAGGCTAAGCAACAATTTAAATCGTTGTATGAAATTTGTGGCTATTATCGGAAGTTTGTCAGCAACCAAGCTTTAAATGCACCATGTTTGAACAACTTGTTAAAGAAGAACACCATTTGGGTATGGGACAAGGATTGTCAGGAAGCATTCGACGACGTCGAGAAACAGATGTGCTATAGTAAAATGTCATACAGACCTGATCTTACAGAGCCAGAGCCATTTTGCATTATGACCGACAGCAGTGACTATGGATTGGGAGCTCTTTTCTTCCAAGAAAAGATTGTAGATGGTGTGATGGAGCATAGATCACTAGCTTTCGCCAGTTGAACTTTGCAAAAACATGAGAAGTCATATACTATCACCGAAAAAGAATTATTAGCAGTCTATTGGGCTTTCACCAAGTTCAAGAATTATTTGTTAGAACATCAAGCAGTAGAATACAAAGACCATAAGGCTTTGATCTATGTACAAAAGTGTACTTTGCATCACAGCAGAATAAGCAGGTGGGCACTATTCCTCCAGCAGTTCAACTATAGAGTAAAGTATATAAAATGTGAAGAAATTCTAATTGCCGATGCTCTATCAAGATTGCCAGTGGGAGGAGAAGGTGAAAACAACAGTGATGAATGTGAAAGGGAATTTCGGATTATGTATCTAAGAGGGGTGAAATATGAGAATGAAATCAGGAAAATTTGTAATGACATCCGTGGATATCAGAACCGTGATTCCAAGTGGATGTTAGTTAAAAGTTATCTGGGTAAGATAGGATATGAGAAAGTAGAGCAGTATTACAAAGTGCTCAAGGGTATACTTTTCAGAAGATACAGGGCAGACAGTGATACTTGGAGATTGTGTTGGCAAGAGCAGTATATTGAAGTATTGATAAAGTATGTACATGAGAGTTTCGGACATTGTGGGACACTGAAGTGTATCCAAAAGATTCAAGAAAATGTATACTTTTACAATATTGCCAGGTGAGTGAGGAGACAATTATCTACATGTGACACGTGCCAGAGGGTAAAAGTTAGTAATCAAACCTGCAAAGAATATATGCAAAAACTCATACCAAAAGAACAACTACAACTTGTAGCAGTTGATCTTTATGGATCATTGTCTAAGGCCAAAGGAGGATTTTGTTACATATTTGTCATGGTGGATCTTTTTTCAAAATTCGTTAAACTATATCAGTTGAAGAAAGCAACAAGTAAGAACATCATTTTGAAAATTAGAAGAGACTATTTCACAAAGATAGGAAAACCGAAGAACATACTTTCTGACAATGGAACACAATTTACTTCTAAACTTTGGAAAACATTTGTTGAAGATGAGAACATAAACCATATTCTAATATCTGCTTATCATCCGTCAAGCAGTCCAGCTGAACGTTACATGAGAGAAATAGGGAGGTTATTTAGAACTTATTGCAACGAAAATCATGTAAGTTGGATAGAGTATGTAGACAGCTTTGAAGATGTACTGAACAGCTTACAACATTCGTCTAACGAGTTCTGCCCATATGAAATAATGTATCACGAGAAACCACCAAATCTTATCAACGAATTAATTGAATTCCCAGCATGTAAGGCTATGTCCACAGGAAAGAGAAGAAATAATCAAGAAAGTAATGGACTAACAGAGGAAACTGAGAAGAAAAAAACAAGGAAAGACGTTGAAGCCTACAAATTTTAAAATCGATGATCTGGTCCTGGTGAAAACACATGAAAAATCCAAAGCTATATGTAATGAATTAAAGAAATTCTTTGACATCTATATTGGTCCATTCAAAATTTAGTCTATGCCACGCCCGAATGCATACAGGCTAGTGTATCCAAAGTCTGGAAGGTTATTTGGTTTACGTAACATAACTGAACTGAAACCCTGTAAGCAAGAGTCAAACACCAAGAAAAAGTGAGAGCACACTTGTGTCAAGTGCATGGCAAGCACTAGGTCTCCGAGCTATATAACATTCTATTTTCTTCTTTTCATTTTCCGATTCTACATCTCTTATTGATCTATAAACCTGTAATGAAGTTACCTCGTACTGAAAATACTATCCATTCTCTGTAGTATAAATTTTCTGTATGTAATATGACAATTGAGTGACATTATTGGAGGAATAATTTGAAAATGTAACCTGTGCACTAAATTTGATTTTCTTACAGCAGTGATTGAGAAATTACTGTAGTTATACTCTGTAGAGCATGTATTTGATTTGTGAGTACTCCTTTGACAATTACAGGTATGGTTATGATTTTATGAATTTGCTAATATGATGTAAAAATGGAGAATGTTAAAGATGTACAAACACGTTACCTTGTGGAGAAGTTGGACTGTGACAAAAGACATGTTGTGGAAAGCTTGTTATTACAGGAAGATGTGATGATGAACAGTCTGTTAGTTTGTTTGATATGATGAAGAGTTACATGAGATCTGGGGGGTCAAATATACTGTATAGTGGAATACACTGAAATACTTATTAAAAAGAGGAAAATATATAATTTATTTTTGGCTCATTGACTTTAATCTGTGTATAGCTAAATCTTTACAGTTTATAGATGCTTAATTTTGTGTGATTTTGTTTATAAATATGCTAATAGTATAGGGTAATATGTGAATTATTTTTATATATTCATACCTGATGTGACCTTAATTGTAACCTACACTAGTACCTTGAGTAATGAGTTCATCCCTGTCCTACCTAAAGAACTGTATCCGAGATCCTTACCTGACCTGTAAGTGTGAAAAAAAACCGTGAAACTAATTGTGGACTGTGCTATTGCAGCGTAGAGGCTGTCAGAAAAAGAGGGGTTGCAGACACAAGATTGACAGCGCAAAAGGACTGATGATTGTGAGCTGAAAATTCCTTAAAACGTGCAGTGTGAATCAGTGACTGGAGGGACAGCTAAGAAAAGAAAACTTTTATGATTTTTTTGATTGGGTATATGTATTCAGCAGCCGTTCATACAACAATTAATACTTGTACGAGTGGCTGAGGCCTGAGGGGAGGGGAGGGGGAGGTGTATAACGGTACAGTCTCCCCCTAGATTCATATGAAATGTCTGATATCACCTTTTTTATGCATCCGGGTGGTTTTCGGACGATTCAGTGCTTCCTGGAGACTTTTGTGTTTTTTGAACGCATTATTCAATTCAGTTTGCCAAAATACAGTTTTTTTTATCCTGTAAGGGCGTATGTTATCGTAATTGCCTGCGGATTCTTGTCATTAACAAAATTATGTACAGGTTCCAAATCGAAAACCTAGTTGAGAAAATGAAGTATGAGATATATAGTAACAAATGTTACAAGTGGCTGGTGCATCTAATTGCCTTAATTGCAGTTGATTGGTGAGTTGACACAGAGACGGCTTAAAAATTATAATCAAGTGATGTATTTTTGTTTGTTATCTATTTTTATATCCTCCTCTGTAATTAATATCCTTTTTAATTACATCTCTAATTAACTCTACAATTGTTTACATCACACAACTTTGCGATTTTCAGAATTTGAGGCCTTATTTGTAACTTTCTCGTGTGCAGTCGGATAAAGCACGAGATTTGTACAGTCATTGAATGTTAGTAACCAAATCCAAACTGTAATTAATTACGTAACTAAAATAATACAGGAGACATCTTTGTAATTAAAGTTAAGATCGATTTTCATATTTAAAACTAGTGATGATACTATAAAAATTATGTAATACAATATTGTATTTTATACCTTGTTTGTCTGTAACATTAGTTTATTCACGTTTTGTAAATTTGAATTCTAACGTCAGAATTATACAAAATTATTAATGGGTTGTTTTTAAATTTATTGTTAAAATTCTATATAAAGCGATGCAGCGAGGCTGCAAGTTAATGTTTGAGTTGTTGTTTTGTCAGTCGGTCAAAGAGATCTGTGAAGTATGTCAGTCAGTGTTTTGTTAACATGACGAGTACGTAGTTCCGTTGTCAATACATTTTGGGAAGTTGGAAACTGTGATATTCTTTCATCAAAAGAACTCCTGGCCAAATAAATTAATTTAAGTAACGTTCAAGAATATAGTACCGTTAGAACACCATACCTACATAAGCAGCCAATTTAACAGGCCATAAACCTTAGACATCCACAGTGGATACAATGAAAAATTTCCCACCCTAACATTCCACTAAATGTACTTCAGTGCAGTTATGCGTACCGATTCATAAACGCAGCTGGAGTTTATCCGTAAATCCAGAGAAATCCGACGTAGGGCTCTCAGCGTCCGGTTGAAACAGAAGCACGTAACCCCTAACATTTAAACTCCTGTCAGGTGGGGACGGACACTGGAAGAAGACTACAGTACACTCACACACATGGACACATATACGACTACACGCACACACACACATCCCAAAATACACGCAGCAGTTTCCGAGAACCCACCACTAGAAGGCTTACTGTAATATCCTTTCTGCTGTGGCATTTCTTTTTTATCCTTCAAGCTGTCTGCGTGCCTCGCCGTACCCTAACATGTAATTTTTCTGTATCAGTTAAAGCACTGCTTTACTGTTTAACCAGAAGCTGCCCACTTTTTGCTAAAGAGAACGGACAGTTCAGTCTAGAGGTCGGGGATATTAACGCGATTACTACACGCGGCGCATTCGTTTTATCTACAACAGCGGCACACTCCTCAGTCCAGTGTGCCGTGAATGGTGGAGGGTACGTTGCACAACTGTTAGTCGCTCCCTTCCCAGTTCGTTTATATACTGAGTGAGAGATAAAGGACTGTCTGTATGCTTCCTTACGCATACCGACTTTTCTGACCATGCCTCAGTTGTCGTTAGGAGAGTAGTATGTTGGTGGCAGTAGGATCATTATGCAGTTCGTCGCAAATTTCGGTTCTTTAAATTTCTGCAGTATTTCGCGAGAAGAACGTCTTCTTCCCTCCAAGGATTTGTATTTGAGTTCACAGAGCATTTCCATAACACTCGGGCTATACCTCCCAGCAATAAATTTACCAGCACGCCCTCATCGTTCAAAATATAACATGTGTGATGTGATTCTGTTTCTTCTAAAGTCACTCAATGACGACGTTTTTTCCTACAGCTTTATCAGAAAATTATCGCAGATTACTGCAGAGCCTACCAGTTAAATCGTTGTATGTAGAGAAAAAGAATGGTCACGTTACACTTCCATGGGGCACTCGTGACATCTTCGTCTGTGATGAACACTCGCAGTCCAAGTCGAACTACTGGATTCTTTTACTAAAAAACTATTGGAGCCTCTCACATACCTATGAAGCTATTCCGTAAACTCAGACTTTGTTAACAGTCTACAGTGAGACGCTGTATCAAATAATACCCGCATATGTAACAGTATGAAATCTACATGTTGCCCTTCATCCACGTTTCGAAGGATGTCAAGCGAGGAGAGGGCTAGCATGAGCAATGCTTTCTAAATCCACGTTATTTTGTGGGTAGAAGCCTTTCAGTACCAGGGAAACTTAGTAAAAGTGCTCAAAATTTCTGCAGCAAACTGTTGTTCAGGATATTGGTTTTTGTTGGTCTGTTCTTTTACCCTGTTATATTCTGGAGTCACCTTGAAAGCTGCTACTACTTCTATAGCTAATTATAGGTGTTCATACAGGTATATGTACATTGTTCGGGTCCAGGCATACACCGAAGCGCCATATAAAGTGATACAGGCGTGCGTATCAAATAGATAGGTACGTAAACAGACAGAATGCAGTGCTGCCGGCGGCAACACCTATATAAGACAAGTGTCTAGCGCAGTTGTTAGATCGTTACTGCTGCTACATTGGCAGGTTATCAATATCTAAGTAAGTTGGGAAGTGGTGTTACAGTTGGCTCACGAGCGATGGGACACAACATCTCCGAGGTAGCCATGAAGTGGGCATTTTCCCGTACGACCATTTTACGAGTGTGAGTAATATCAGGAATCCTGTAGAACATCAAATCTCTGTCATCGCTGCGGCAGGAGAAAAGATCCTGCAACAAAGGAACCAACAACGACTGAAGATAATTGCTCAACGTGACAGAAGTGCAACCCTTCCGAAAATTGCTGCAGGTTTCAATGCTGGGCCATCAACAAGTGTCAGGGTGCGAATCACTTAACGGAACATCATCGACATGGGCTTTCGGAGCCATAGGCCCACTCGTTTACCCTTGATGACTGCACAACACAAAGCTTTACGCCCCGCCTGGGATTTCCAACAGCGACACTAGACTGTTGACTAGAAACATATTGCCAGGTAGGACGAGTCTCGTTTCAAATTGTATTGGGTGGATGGAAGTGTACGGCTCAATCTCATGAATCCATGGACCCTCCATGTCAGCAGGGAGCTGTCCAAGCTGTTGAAGGCTCTGTAATAGTGTGTGGCGTGTGCAGTTGGAGTGATATGGGACCCCTGATACGTCTATACGACTCTGGCAGGTGACACGTCTGTCTGATCACCTGCATTCGTTCATGTCCCAATGGACATTCCGACGGTCTTGGGTATTCCAGCAGGACAGTGCGACACCCAACAAGCCCAGAGTTGCTACAGAGTGTCTCCAGAAACACTCTTCCGAGTTTAAACACTTCAGCTGACCAACACAGTCCCCAGGCACAAACATTATTCAGCAAATCTGTGATGTCTTGCAACGTGCTGTTCAGAAGAGATATCCACCCCATCTTGCTCTTACGGATTTATGGATAGTCCTGCAGGATTCATGGTATCCGTTCCCTCCAGCACTACTTCAATCATTAGTCGAGTCATGTCACGTCGTGTTGCCGCACTTCTGTGTGACTCGCAAGGGCCCTACACGGTATTACGCAGGTGTATCAGTTTCTTCGTCTCTTCAGTGTACATCCATATGCAGAAAATATTACTTATGAATGTCGCGATCTGACTTCTGACACTAGTCCTTAGGAGAAGGCAAAGCATTCGCAATGCGCAAGACCGGAGGAAAAGTTACTCGTCGTAATACCATTTCAACATTTACCGTTTAGTGGAAACTCTAAACTCCACTCTGTGCGAACTCAGAGTGTGATAAGACGCCCCTTACATGTCCAACAAACTCTACAATAGTATGTTACTATCGGTCACCTATCATCGCCTAATAAGCTGAGAGATTAATTCTTATTTATGAAAGTCATCAGCTACTAAATTTTCGCCTCCACTGTCGTTTCCAAGTTTCCATATCTACGGAAAATCATATACAAAAAAATAAAGTTCAAGGGAACACATAGTTACAATGTGATCCTTAAGCAAAGAGTATTGTCCCGTGGGACCAAGTTTTGATATTCCATCATGGATGCAGCTACACATAGTAGAATTTTGAAATCAAGATATGTGGTGGAGGATAGAGAATTTCCATATACAAGATAAATTTAAATCCCAGTGTTATCTGGGAATTAAATGTTCAATTCAAACCTGGGGGCTGTGAATACATAATCAAAATGGAATACAAATCTCTTCAGAGCAGTGAATTAAATCACAATTAACGCTCCCCTGTACATGAAACGTTTAAAGTTGAAAGAGCTGCCTATCACTGTGTGCTGTAAAACAATCATGAGAATGAACGAATACCCGCATTTAGCCAGCGAGATTTCTACATGAACAGATACGCGAAACAGAGACAACTTTGTCAGAACATAACAGTAATATGAGTCTCATTCGTATGAATGAAACTGCAGATCGCACAGCTGTATGCACCACACCATTTATTTCGAAGTGTGCTAGTCAAAAATTCGATCTTGTACACCGAAACAATGTTTGTATTACTAACTGTAATTCAACCCTCCCCCATGTAAACCACGGACCTGGCTGCGGTAGGATCGTCTTACTTGCCTGAACGGCACATACAGCGGCACCGTAGGCACGACAAGGGATGGGTATCTCCGCAGAGGTCAGAAAAATATTTGCTTCCTGAAGAGGGGTAGCAGTCTTTGCCAGAGTCTTGCTGGCTCAAAGCAAAGGGAAGCTACAGCCGTTGTTTCTCCCGAGGCAGCTCTACTGTGTCGTTAAATGTGGAGATGGCACCCTCGTGAGTAAAATATAGCTGAGATTAAATAGTTACCCATTGGGTCTCCGAGCGGGAACTACTCAGGGGGATATCACCATTGGGAAAAACACAACTAGCATTCTACGGATTGGAGCGTGGATTGTTGGATCCCGTAATCGGGTAAGTGGATTATAAAATTTAAAAAGAGCACTAGATAGATTTAAGTTAGATACAGCTCTAATCTGTGAAGTTCGGTGACAGGATCAACAGAAGCCGGCCGCGGTGGTCTCGCGGTTCTAGGCGCTCAGTCCGGAACCGCGCGACTGCTACAGTCGCAGGTTCGAATCCTGCCTCGGGCATGGATGTGTGTGATGTCCTTAGGTTAGTTAGGTTTAAGTAGTTGTAAGTTCTAGGGGACTGATGACCAGAGATGTTAAGTCCCATAGTGCTCAGAGCCATTTGAACCATTTTGATCAACAGCACTTCAGATCAGGCGAGTAGAAGGTTATAAATACAAAATCCGGTAAAAGTAAAGCAGGAGTGGGCCAATGATGAATAAGGAGATGGAAATGCGGATCAGCTACTATGAACAGCTTTGTGAACGCATTATAGTGGTCAATATAGACACGAAGCCACACCCAACACAATAGTACAAGTTTATATCCCCATTAGCCTCGTCGATAAAGACGAGACAGAAGATAAATGAAATTATTCAGGTGACTAAGGGAGAGTATATTGTAATTGTAATGTGTGATACGCATTCGATACTAGGAAGAGGAAGAGAAGAGTAAAGAGTAAGAAAATATAACACAGGCAGTAAATGAACAAGGAAATGCCTGATTAAATTTTGTAAAGAGCAAATTTTAATCATCGCTAACACTTAGTTTAAGATGAGAGGATGGTGTATACGTGAGAAAGGTGTGGAGACATTGGAGGGTTTCAGACTGACCATATAATTGTAAGACAGAGAAATCGGGACCACGTTTTAAACTGTGCGGCATTTTCGGGGGCAGTTGTGGATTCTAACCCTAAGTTACAGGTCATGAACCGTAGATTCAACAAAGTGCAAAATGGTGGGAAAGTAAGGAGATGAGACGTCGAAAGTATGAAAGTACCGTACTATGAAGGCTTTCACGACCGGATGAAATATCTTCTGGTAAACCTTGCGGGATGTAAGGTCGTGGTCCATGAAACTCTTCAGCTCCTAACGTTTCGTCCAGTGCTTCGCTGGACATCTTCAGAGGGGTGTTTCTCCTCCGGTGAGTCTTGCCGACTGACGGGTCGGACGTCTGAGAGCGACTTATGTATCGTAGAAAGTGGGCGTGACCAGAGTTACACGTGATATGCAGAGATAACCTTTGTCAGAGATAAAACTTAACTATCGATCGTAACCTTGTCACGGATAAAACTGTCTAGCAATTCTGTAGTGCTACTGTCCAAATATCACTAAGTTTCATGGTCTCTTCCTTCCGATTAAAATTATCCCTATGTTTATATATTTCAATTGCTTCTCTACAAAGCCGTGGGTAATAGTTCGTCGTCGTAGATAAAATTTTTGTTTCGGAAAACTTCACTTGATGATTTCCTGGCTGAAAAGCGTGTTCTGCTACAGCCGATTTATCTGTTTTTCCTAATCGGCAAAGACTTCTGTGTTCTTTTAACCGTGTATTTACGCTTCTTTTTGTTGTTCCAACATAAACTTTACCACATGTACACGGAATTTTATATACGCCACTGGCTGATAGAGGAGCGCGTTTATCTTTTACAGACCGAAGAACATGACAAATTTTCTTCGTTGGTCTAAAAACAGGTCTAATATCATGTTTACTTAAAATCTTACCAATCTGATCCGTTACTTTCTTTATAAAAGGGAGAGAGACTGTATTCTTCCATCGTTTTTCGGACTTGTCCTTAAGCTTTTTGTTGTTTGGGTGCAGAATTCTGCTTACTTCTTTCTTTGAGTAGCCATTTTTCTCAAAAGCGTGCTTCAGATGTTTTAATTCGTCGTCTAGATACTCCGGCGTGCAAATCCGTCTGGCTCTGTCAACGAGACTTGTAATCACAACTCTTTTTTGTTTTGGATGGTGGTTGGAGTTTTTATGTAAGTATCTGTCTGTGTGCGTTATTTTTCTAAAAATCTGTTGTTTCAAGCTTCCATCCGTCTGTCTCATAACTAAAACATCCAAAAACGGTATTTTGTTATCATTTTCTCTCTCCATGGTAAACTGGATTCTTGGATTTATATTATTAAGGTAATCAAAAAATTCGCCTAAGGCTTCTCTACCATGTGGCCAGACCACAAATGTATCGTCTACATACCGTCTACATTTGTCACGTTCTTCGGTCTGTAAAAGATAAACGCGCTCCTCTATCAGCCAGTGGCGTATATAAAATTCCGTGTACATGTGGTAAAGTTTATGTTGGAACAACAAAAAGAAGCGTAAATACACGGTTAAAAGAACACAGAAGTCTTTGCCGATTAGGAAAAACAGATAAATCGGCTGTAGCAGAACACGCTTTTCAGCCAGGAAATCATCAAGTGAAGTTTTCCGAAACAAAAATTTTATCTACGACGACGAACTATTACCCACGGCTTTGTAGAGAAGCAATTGAAATATATAAACATAGGGATAATTTTAATCGGAAAGAAGAGACCATGAAACTTAGTGATATTTGGACAGTAGCACTACAGAATTGCTAGACAGTTTTATCCGTGACAAGGTTACGATCGAAAGTTAAGTTTTATCTCTGACAAAGGTTATCTCTGCATATCACGTGTAATTCTGGTCACGCCCACTTTCTACGATACATAAGTCGCTCTCAGACGTCCGACCCGTCAGTCGGCAAGACTCACCGGAGGAGAAACACCTCTCTGAAGATGTCCAGCGAAGCACTGGACGAAACGTTAGGAGCTGAAGAGTTTCATGGACCACGACCTTACATCCCGCAAGGTTTACCAGAAGATAAAGTACCGTACGCTTCTGATAGCTTCAAAGTGAACGTTAGTCAGTGATTCACCTAAACAAGTGGCTCTGAGCACTATGGGACTTAACATCTATGGTCATCAGTCCCCTAGAACTTAGAACTACTTAAACCTAACTAACCCAAGGACATCACACAACACCCAGTCATCACGAGGCATCACCTAAACAGGGTAAAGGAGTACAGTAGAAGACGAATGGTAACCTTTGAGATACGGTTTAGTGAAGGCAGCAAAGAATGAAACAAAAAAGACAAGGCTTAGTAAAAATCCTTGGGTAATGGATTTAATTAATGACAGTAGACAATCTAAAAATGAACAGATGAAGAAGACGAAAGGGAATACTGACGTCTAAAAATGTGATTGACCGATAACGAAAATGCGTAAGCAAGAATGGCTAGAGAAGAAATGCAATTCTATGGAGGTATGTGTAGCTAGCAGAACGATAGGTAATGCCAATAGGAAACTTAAAGATTATTTTCGAGTAAAGAGAAGCAGCTGTCCAATACCAATAGCTCAAGTCAGAAACCAGTACTAAGCAAAGAAGAAGAGGCTTGAAGATGGAAAGTAAATATACTTATCGTTAATGTTATAGAAAAAGACTTGTAATCAGATGAACATGAGGTGAGAGACACGATACTGCGAGAAGAATTTGACGTAGTACTGGAAGACATAAGTCGAAACAAGGCCCTGTGGTAGACGACATTTCCTCAGAACTCTGACACCCTTGGGATATCCACCCATGAGGCAGTTATATTGCACCTGGTCTGCATGAGGTAAGAGACAAGGGAAATACCCCCAGACTTCAGGAAGAATGAAATAAATCCAAATCCAAAGAAAAGTGCTGACTTGTGAATATTACACCACTATCACTCTAGTAAGTCATTGTTGTAAAATATTGACACGAATAGTTTGCGGAGAAAAGGAATACTCCTAGGAGCCGATGTAAGTCAAGAACAGTTTTGCTGCTGCGTAAACGTAGGAACATATACGGTAGTACCGACCATACAACAAATCTTAGACAGGTTAAAGACAGGAAAATCTACGTTTGTAGCATTTGTAGACTTGGAGAAAGATTTTGACAATGCTGCCTGGCATACATTCTGTGAAATTCTGAAGCAACTCCGGTAAAACGCCGGGACTGGAAATTCATATTCAGCGTCTACAGAAACTGCATGGTAGTTATAAAGAGTCAAAGGTCACGAAGGCGATGTAGTGGTTCAGGAGGGATTAAGACAAGAGCTATAGCTTGTTCCCAATGATGTTCGTTCTGTACATTTAGGAAACAGTAGAGGTAACCAGAGAAAAATTTAGTGTTCAAATGAAGATTCAAGGAAAATAAATAAAAACGTTGTATTTTTTTCGGTGACACTGTAATTCTGTCAGAGACAGCAAGGGACTTTGGAGAGCAGTTTAGTAGATTTGACAGTGTGTTGAGAAGATATAACAGTAGCAGTCCAGAGTCGGTTCTGGGCAGAAAAGTACTGACGTCAGCAACAGTGCTTTCTTATCTTTGGTGTCATAACAGCTAAGACCATTGTGCATGTCGTATTTCGCTGACCACAGCATTAGCACTTCCTTGTCACCAAAGCCAGTCGACAGATAAGACCCTGCCACCATCTGAGGTCAGTCAGGGAAGGGAAGGGAAGGGAAGGGAAGGCTTTCCCACCCCCCTGCATACCCACACCCACACCCAAAATCAAACCCACACCCACATCCCCCTGCACATCTTCAATTGGCACAAGGCGCTTTCCCCGATCCAGGTGCACCCACTCTGCTGCCAAAGACGGTAAAGTATCGCAATGCCCGAAAAATTTGTCAACTATGTCCAAAAATTCGTTTAAGGATTAGTTTACCTGTCTCATTTGTAACTTTGAATTGAAGCTGTACATCATTCACCATGGAATATTAGAGTGAGTAGACAACATATTTTTCTACAAATTATTAAAAATCAACATTTACTTATAAAATATAAATAACGAATTAGGAATCTGTATTGGTCAAACATGAGTTTGGCTGTGTGAATTTGCCTTGTGCTGCTGTGTAAGGCGTGTGACCTTGAAGCGGACTTAGCCGCTGAGCGAGGCAGCCTAGTATTACTAGGCCCGTGTTGCTGGAAAATCAAGATTGCGCAACACTGATAAGGCGCGCTGGCTCTGTGCGCGCGAGTGGGGGCCGGAAGTTCTGACGTCAGACCTACAGAAAACAAGAAATAAAAGCAAGTTCAAAGTTCCTCCTGTCACCATCAGATGACTACACTGAAAACTGAAACGTTGGTCGGGCCTTGTACCACACCAATAGATGGGTCCACTGTTAAAATGGTCCTTCATTTGTTGGTTGTACCATGAGTAAGCAGTTCTCACTGTTACCAACAAGTGGACGTATAGTAATAAACACAAAATAGTCGTAAATTATTTTCCAAACCTACAATATTGCAATGTTCAAAGACGTCTGCAAAATACGTCGGTAGCACAAAAAGTGCAATGTTTACACTGAGTATGGAGGGCTTCGTTGAGGTTAATACATGAGAAAATCCAATGATGTTGTGCTATCGTGGGCTCGTGATCTGATGTAAGCAACATATAACGTGTCACAATATTGCAAAAAGTACGTCTGCGATGTGAAACATAGTGCAAGATAATTTCCATATATATACATATTCGTCAAATTAGTATCGAAAACTCCAAAGTATTAACCCCCCTGCCCCCCAATGATAGATTTCAACGCCTAAAAACAGTTGACATCTAAGGATGTAGGCCTAGCAATTCGATGTCGTAAAACTAACCTGACCAGTCTTGTAACGGCTGAATACCGCATTTTGTCTATAAAAAAAAATACTGCTCTAACCCGGCAAATAGACAGGCTGACTGAAACTGTAGATGTACGTCATAACACATCCTCAGATTAAACATTTCCGCATTTGAACTGTTCTCAGGCACAATATTAGGAGGGACAAAGACAATGCATCCTATTACTCACTGAAAGCAATATAAATGATGCTGTTGTTTGCCAGATATTGCTATTGTTAGAAATGATACAGACCTACAGAAAGCAATGTACAGCAACATCAGTTTGCAGTCAAACCTACTGTAGTAAAATACAAGAGAGTCGTACAGTAATTGTTTTCCTAATGTAAGATTTTGACTGTATTCGTCCTATGTTATTGTTCACAATATTTTAAAAATATATCAGCAACGTGAAAAGTGCGATGTTAACGTTTCGGCGGTATTTAAGTACGCAAAGTGTGTATTCATTCTGTACAGTTGCATTTGTGAAAACTATAACACATGAAAATAAAGCCTGAAACCAAGTACACCACCACAAACACTCAGATAGCACAACTGTCTTACTAGGGAAGGAAGGACTACCAAATAATGCTTCGGATACAGAAGAACATGTACTCCTTGTAAACAGATAACCAAAGACAGTAACAGTGAGTGACGCGACATTTTGACAGATAACTTGGTATATAAATTAATTACCATATACAATGTGGTCCACTGATCGTGATCGGGCCAAATATCTCACGAACTAAGCATCAAACGAAAAAAACTACAAAGAACGAAACTTGTCTAGCTTGAAGGAGGAAGCCAGATGGCGCTATGGTTGGCCCGCTAGATGGCGCTGCCATAGGTCAAACGGATATCAACTGCGTTTCTTTAAAAATAGGAACCCCCATTTTTTATTACATATTCGTGTAGTACATAAAGAAATATGAATGTTTTAGTTGGACCAATTGTTTCTCTTTGTGATAGATGGCGATGTAATAGTCACAAACGTATAAGTACGTGGTATCACGTAACATTCCGCCAGTGTGGACGGTATTTGCTTCGTGATACATAACCAGTGCTAAAATGGACCGTTTACCAATTGCGGAAAAGGTCGATATCGTCTTAATGTACGGCTATAGTGATCAAAATGCCCAACGGGCGTGTGCTGTGTATGCTGCTCGGTATCCTGGACGACATCATCAAAGTATCCGGACCGTTCGCAGGATGCTTACGTTATTTAAGGAAACAGTAAGTGTTCAGCCATATGTGAAACGTCATCCACGACCTGCAACAAATGATGATGCGCATGCGGGTGTTCTAGCTGCTGTCGCAGCTAATCCGCATATCAGTAGCAGACAAATTGCGCGAGAATCGGGAATCTCAAAAACTGAGGTTGACGGACATCATTTTGAGCATTTATTGCATTAATGTGGTATTGATAGGTAATCACGCTGGAACAGCATGCGTTCTCAGAAATGATAAGTTCACAAAGGTACAGGTATCACATTGGAACAACCGAAATAAAATGTTCAAACGTACCTACGTTCTGTATTTTAATTTAAAAAACCTACCTGTTACCAACTGTTCGTCTAAAATTGTGAGCCATATGTTTGTAACTACTATAGCGCCATCTATCACAAAGCGAAAAAAGTGGTCCAACTAAAACATTCATATTTCTTTACGTACTACACGAATATGTAATAAAAATGGGGTTCGTATTTAGAAAAAAAAACAGTTGATATCCGTTTGACGTATGGCAGCGCCATCTAGCGGGCCAACCAAGGCGCCATCTGGTTTCCCCCTTCAAGCTAGACAAGTTTCGTTCTTTGTAGTTTCTCCGTTTGACGCTTATTTCGTGAGATATTTGGCCCAGTCACTATCAATGTACCACCCTGTATTGTGAGATGCCTACACTTTGAAGGCACAAATTAAATATCGCCTCACCTAAATTGTGTGCATAACTCATTAAAATTCATGTTTATCATAAGTAAGCTAAATCGCTAAGAAAATTCGATTTCGTACACCGTGCAAGCATGACCAGCCATCATAACACCCCTAAAGCAAAACATCGTATGACCACCCTCCATAGCCATAAATGCTAATTAAATACCACAACACGTATTAAAGTGATGTTATTCTCTGTAATGTACAAATATGAAGACCTAGATGAGGAAGGAGACGTGTTTTAAAATCTAGTGGATCACAACGGGAAATTATGTTAGAGATTCCATTAACCCACGATGCTGCCTCAGCTGAAATATACGTTTAATATATAGCCCTCAAGAACACCGTTCTTGTTCGGACCTCCAATAAGCAAAACTTAAAAAGATTGCTCTTAATATGACGAAATATAGTACCTCAACGTTGCAGTACGAGAGTATGAGAGTGCTGGTTTGCAGAGACGAAGATGTCAGCGCCATAATACATGGAAAAAAAGAGACGAAGTAACATGATTACAGCAGCTGCAGCGGTGAAGGATTAGCAATAAATTCCGATGTGGCGTAATTATTTTCTATAACAGATCTTTTGAGAAGAATGATAAAAACCATCGTGTACATACCTGAACAGTTCTCTTTCCAATAAAATTCTTCAGGGTATCAGACCGCATCGTCATAATTTAAAATGCGCCAACGTTTCGGCCAGCGTTGCAGCTAGCCTTCATCAGGGCCTTACGTTAACTGCTAAATGAATTTTTTTTTTTCTTTATTGTGATTTCATGCCCCTGCCCCATATGGGCAGGGGAGGGCTGTCAGCAGCACAATCCGCCGCTCTTCAGCCGAGTGACATGACAACTAAAACAAGAATAAAATAATACATACATAAGGAGGTAAAAAAGGGGAACATAAAACAGAGTAAGGGGAGAAAATGGAGGTAAAAATCACTGACATGTAGAAGTTCATTGGGGACAGTTAAAGTAGTCACCAGAAAGTTAAAAAACACAGTTGGCGATTCTTAAAACACAGAGAAGACACTGGATGCACATGCACAGTTTAAAAGTTGGCCACAGTATTAAAAACACTCCGAAGACAACACACTTAAAACCCACTTGGAGCACACACGACGAAGAGTAAAACTACCAGGCGGGACCTGCCGAGGGAAAGGGCAGAGAGGATGGAAAAGGAGGGGAGAGCATGGGGCAGCTGGGGAAGCGGCGGGAGGAAGAGAGGAGGGGCAACTGTGGGTTCACGAACAGGCAGGAGACACATGGGGCGGGAGAGGAAAAGGGAAGACAGGGCAGGAGGGAGCGCAGAGACACCGAAAGAAGGCACAAGAGATGGACGGGGAGTAGGAGGGGAAATCCGCTGAGAAGGAGGGAGGGGGAGGAGAGGGAGCCCTGAGGAGGAGGCAGGAAGAGGGGGTTAGAGTTGGTAGGAAGGGTAGATGTCAGGGCGAAGCTCATCATCCGGGAGTGGTAGACGGTGGAAGTTGTGTTGGGAAAGGAGATGGAGGGTGTGGAGATGGAGAGAGGGAGGGACACAACGGTAAAGGCGCGGCAACTGGTTGGGAGTGGAGAGGAAGGGCGACACCAGGGGGTGAGGGGGATCAAGGCGGCGGACAATATGTAGTGTGCGGATATGTTCAAGGAAAAGGAGAAGGTGGGGAAGGGGATGAGGTCATAGAGGATGCGCGTGGGGGACGGAAGGCGGATGCGGAAGGCGAGGCAGAGCGCATGGCGTTCGAGGATTTGGAGGGCTTTATAGAACTGGGGAGGGGCGGAAATCCAAGCGATGCTGGCATAACAAAGGATGGGGCGGATCATGGATTTGTAGGTGTGAAGGATGGTGGAAGGATGCAGACCCCACGTCCGGCCGGACAGGAGTTTCAGGAGGCGGAGGCGGTTGTGAGCTTTGTTTTGGATGGTAAGGAGATGGGGAGTCCAGGTGAGGTGGCGGTCGAGTGTGAGGCCAAGGTATTTGAGGGTAGGAGTGAGGTGGATAGGACGGCCATAAATGGTGAGGTAGAAATCATGGAGGCGGAAGGAGCGGGTGGTGCGGCCTATGATGATCGCCTGGGTCTTGGAGGGATTAACACGGAGGAACCACTAGTTGCACCAAGCGGTGAATTGGTCAAGGTGGGTTTGGAGGGTACGTTGGGACAATTGAAGGGTAGGATAAAGGGCTAGGAAGGCGGTGTCATCAGCAAACTGGAGAAGATGAACAGGAGGGGGAGGTTTGGGCATATCAGCAGTGTACAGGAGATAGAGGAGAGGGGAAAGGACAGAACCTAGGGGCACGCCGGCAGAGGGGTAGAAAGTACGGGAGTTGGAATTGTGGATAGTCACATAGGAGGGACGATGGGAGAGGAAGGAAGCAACGAGACGGACGAAGTTGATGGGGAGAGCATAGGTCTGGAGTTTGAAAAGGAGCCCGGGCTGCCAGACACGGTCATAGGCGTTCTGGAGATCAAGGGAAACAAAGATAGCAGAGCGACGGGAGTTAAGTTGGAGGGAAAGAAGATGGGTAAGGTTAAGGAGCTGGTCGTCAGCAGAGAAGGAAGGCCGGAAGCCACATTGGGTAAGAGGAAGGAGGTGGTGCTGGTTAAGGTGGCGATGGATACGGCGAGAGAGGATGGCCTCAAAGACCTTACTGAACATGGAGGTGAGGCAGATGGGACGATAGGAAGAGGTAGCAGAGAGGGGTTTGTTAGGCTTAGGGAACAGCAGGACACGGGAAGTCTTCCACAGGTCAGGGTAAAACCCAGTGGAGAGGAGGACATTGTACAGGGTAGCAAGGATAGACAGGAAGGATGGAGGGGATTCCTTGAGGTGACAGTAGGTGACGCCATCATGACCAGGGGCGGTGTTTCGTTTGGAGCGGAGGACGAGTGTGATGTCTTGCATGGTGATGGGAGTGTTGATGTCGGAGGGGGGTAGCCGATCCAAGTACTGGAAGCTAGGGACGAGCGGGGGGACAGAGGTGTCAGTGCGGTCAAGGACAGTGGGGAAGAGGGAGTAATCAAAATGGGGATCGTCAGGAATGGAGAAGACCTCGGACAGGTGGGAAGCAAAATGGTTAGCCTTACTGAGGTTGTCAGGAAAGGGTCGATCGTCATGGAGGATGGGGTAATGCGGGGTGGGATGGCTACCAGTAAGGCG
This sequence comes from Schistocerca americana, assembly GCF_021461395.2. Lineage (NCBI taxonomy): Eukaryota > Metazoa > Arthropoda > Insecta > Orthoptera > Acrididae > Schistocerca > Schistocerca americana. The sequence continues at coordinate 627,464,718 of NC_060122.1, forward strand.
GTGGAAGGCTGACCAGTACTTGGAGGAGTTGACAGGGAGGGTGGAGTTGAGGTGTGTGCATGTCTGACGCCAGTCCCAGCGTTTCTTTGCTGTAAGGAGGTTCCGGATATGTCGCTGTAATTGCCGGTGACGAGTGAGAGTATCCCGGTCACGAGTGCGGAGGAAGGAGCGGTAGAGCCTGCGGGATTCACGCAGAAGAAGGACGGCCTGCGGAGGAAGCGTAGGGCGGTGAGGGTGGATGAGTTTGGTAGGGACATGAGCCTCCACAGCGTCAGTGATGGTCGTCTGAAGGAAGGAAGAGGCATGGGTGATGTCATCAGGGTGGTGGAAAGTGAGGGGGTGGCTTTCGACCTGTAAGGCAATGGATTCCCAGTAGGCATCCCAATTGGCACGGTGGTAGTCATGGACAGATTTTGGAGGGGCAGGTGGGCGGATGGCTGCAGTGGCAGGACGGGTAGAGGAGATGGTGAGAAGGACAGGGAGATGGTCACTACCAACGGGATCGAGGACATCAACGGCAATGCGACCAAGGAGGTTGGGGGAAGCGAGGATAACATCGGGGGTGGAGTTACTTTCAGGACGGGTGTGCTGTGGGAGAGGAACAAGGTCACCATGGAGGGTGGCCAGGAACTGATGCCACCGCCGAAGGGTGGCAGGGTCACGGCTGTGGATGTTGAGGTCAGCGGCGATCACATAGGTGGAGAGGTACGGTCAACAATGGAAATGAAGTCAAAGGGGAGAGGAGCTGTGGGGCGAATATAGATAGTGGCACAGGTGACGGTGAGGGAGGGAAAAAAAGAGGCTGAGGAGAAGGTGTTCGGTGGGGTCATTGAGGAGGGGTTGTGGCCGGACAGGGAGATGCCTGAGGTGCCCGATAGCGACCCCACCTCGAGCTTGGGGAAGGGGATTGTCAGTGCGCTGAAGGAGATAAGGGGAGATGCGGACCACATGGTGGGGTTGAGGGAAGGTTTCATTAAGGATGAAGGAGTCAACCTGGTGCTGGGAGAGGGTATGCATGAAGAGGTATTTGTCTGCAGGGAGGGAGCGAATGTTGAGGTAGAAGAGACGGTACTGTTGATGAGCCATGGGGTTGGGTGTGGGAAGGGTGTGGGAAGGGGAGAGAGGGGCTTAAACGAGGGTGTCTAGGCGGGTGAAGGTAAAGTGGGCCTGGTTGTGGGAGTATGTGGCGTAGGTGTTTAGGTGGAAATCAGAGCGGGCGGCGAGGGAAATCTGCTGGAGTGTGTGGGGGCGCTGGAATGGGTGGATGTTCTGCAGGACGATGGTGAGGAACCGGATGATGTCTTCTGCTGTAGGGGGAGGGTGGAGGGAATTGTTAGGGTGGATAGGTGGGTCAATGGGGCGAACGGGGACAGTGAGTTCAGGGTTGGTGGGAGGGGGCTTGGCTTTGCATTTGGAGGAATAGGTGGGGTGAGGTTCATTGCAGGTGTTGCAGGAAGGGGGGAGGCGAGGTTGGGACACTGTTTGAGGAAGTGGGAGGCTTTACAATGGGGGCAGGTGGGTGGGTTCTTGCAGTTTTGGGTGAGGTGGTCATTGTACAGAAGACAACGCTGGCAGCTGTAGGATTGAGGAGGGGAACGGGACGGGTCAACAGGGTGGCGGCGGTTGAAAATCAGGGCTCCCTGCGTGAGGAGGTGGTCGATGGAGGAGGCGGACTCTGTAAAGATACGCATGAGGAAAGTAGGGCCAGAGGAGTTGTAAATACGGCAGGCAGAGCGGACTTCCAGGGAGGGGTGGGCATTCAGTTCCGCCAAAACCTCAGCCTCCGTGACCACAGGGCTGAGTTTTGTGATGACGGCAGTGAGGGTCGGCGGATGACGAGGCGGTTGGGGTTGACGAGGAGAGGAGGATGTAAGGAATGGGGTAAGGGATGCGTGGGGCCCAAAGGTGATGCGGGGAAGGCGCCGGAGGAGATCAGTATGGAAGGACGGAGAGGGAGACTTGATGAGGACAGAGTCTCTGAGAGGGATAAGTTGGGTGATGGGTGCACTGGGGATGTACTTCCGGATTTCAAGGGTGAGGGTGCGGGCATCCAGGAATTTCGGATCAGGGTTGGCTAGGACAATGGTATACAGGGAGGGGGCTGGAGAGGAGGGAGATGGGGTGGTATCCATAGCGGGGTCAGTGGGAGGTGGGGCGGGCAGTGGCTTTTTGGAGGAAGGAGTAGAGGAGAGGTCGCCACTGGGCCGTTTGGAAGATTTTTTGGCAGGTGTTGCCTGGGAGGAGGGATGGGGGACTGGATGCATGGGGAGGTGGTGGGAGGCAGGGCCCTCCTGTGAGGCAGTAGCACCGGATGAGAGGGTAGGGCGCTCTGTGGCGGCGACTGTGGCGCGGCGGGCGGAGACTCTGGCAGTGGAAGCAGCGGTAGTCGCAGGGGGGAGAGGGGGAAAGTCGTCTCGGCGGGCGACAGGGAGGGGAGGGGGGTTGGGAACAGGGACAGAGGCAGGAGTGGGAGAAGCAGCAGGGGCAGTAGCAGGGGTAGGAGCAGGAGTGACGTAAAGGTGGGGATACATCGAGGGAGAGGAGATATATGGGGAGGAGACTGTGAGTAGGGGAGGTGCATGAGACGGGTGAATCCCAGAGGAAGCACTCCATGACGTTACAGTGGGGGCAGGTGAAGGAGAGGTGTAGATGATGGTGGTAATTGGGGCGTCCATGATCGCAGGCGGCAGCTAACACCGAGAGACGGCGGCAGCGGCGAGCACCGAGAGACGGCGGCAGAAGAAGCGGCGAGCACCAAGAGACGGCGACAGCGGCGGCGGCGGCGGCGGCGGCGGCGGAAGAAGCGGCGACCAGGTGGCGGCGGCAGAAGAGGAAGCGGCGAGCACCGACAGACAGCGACCAAGCGGCGGCGGCGGCGGCGGCGGCGGCGGCGGCAAGCACCGGGCGGCGGCGAACAGACGACGGCGACGGCTGCAGGCAGCAGTGACGGCGCGCAGACGGGCAACAACGCGACAAGCACGCTTGGGGCTCTTCCATGTCGAAGATACACCCTGAGAGTAGCCCAGGCAGTGCGAGTCCTCGATGAGGAAATGAGGGAATCCAACCCTCGAATCAACTGCTAAATGAACACACTTGGTTCCTTAAATAGCTGCACGAGAAAACCGTGTCGTTACTTGATTGGCTGTAAAAGGAGGAGGAGGAGGGGTGAAAGGTATGTTTTATTGGTGTTTCCTTTATTATCTGTCATTGGCTGAAATAGGTGTTTTCTATTGGTCTTTATATTAATCCACCCCATTGGAGGAGACGGACGAATAGCGAATAGGTGATGGCTGTGACGTCACACTGTTTCCATGCTGTCCAGAAGCCGGCTGCGGCGTGCCATTGCTTTGTGTGTTCGCGACCACTACTGCGGCTCTCCGCGTGTCTGCATGGGCCGCCACGGCTCTGCCGCCGCTCCGTAGGCCTGCTATCGCAGGCAGCCAAGACCTCGGAAGCTTGTACCCGTCCTCTCTATTCATGTTGGCGGGTCTTTTGGCTATTTCTATCGGCTCTCTAATCTTTCTTTTGAAAGTGAGAGGCTGTTTCGCCAGGACGCGGGCTTCTTGAAAAAATATTGGTTTCCCGCACTCATCTCGGTGTTCCGCCACTGCTGACTTAGCGTGTTGTTTCAGGCGGATATATCACAAGGCTCTCGGAACATGAAAGATATATCCGCCTGAAACAACACACTAAGTCAGCAGTGGCGGAACACCGAGACGAGTGCGGGAAACCAATATTTTTTCAAGAAGCCCGCGTCCTGGCGAAACAGCCTCTCACTTTCAAAAGAAAGATTAGAGAGGCGATAGAAATAGCCAAAAGACCCGCCAACATGAATAGAGAGGACGGGTACAAGCTTCCGAGGTCTTGGCTGCCTGCGATAGCAGGGCTACGGAGCGGCGGCAGAGCCGTGGCGGTCCATGCAGACACGCGGTGAGCCGCAGTAGTGGTCGCGAACACACAAAGCAATGGCACGCCGCAGCCGGCTTCTGGACAGCATGGAAACAGTGTGACGTCACAGCCATCACCTGTTCGCTATTCGTTCGTCTCCTCCAATGGGGTGGATTAATATAAAGACCAATAGAAAACACCTATTTCAGCCAATGACAGATAATAAAGGAAACACCAATAAAACATACCTTTCACCCCTCCTCCTTTTACAGCCAATCAAGTAACGACACGGTTTTCTCGTGCAGGTATTTAAGGAACCAAGTGTGTTCATTTAGCAGTTAACGTAAGGCCCTGATGAAGGCTAGCTGCAACGCTGGCTGAAACGTTGGCGCATTTTAAATTATGACGATGCGGTCTGATACCCTGAAGATTTTTATTGAAGAAGACAACGGCCGCGGAAGCCTACGCTTACACTGAACAGTTCTGTTCAGGGAAAAAATACATGATCCACTCAGTAGTGGTCTCCAGCTAGGTATACACGTTCTTTAGCCAAGGCAGACGTAAAAATTTACCTGTAGCCACATGTCTGGTCACTTTATAAAACATACAAAGTGGTTACCAATAATGTTGCGCTGTCGTGCGCCTATGATTTGACATATAATAACATATCACTCTACAATTAGAGATCACTCACACAAACAGTCAACCCTAACTGTCTTATTGTACAATATAAGCCTAGGTGTCGCCGTATGTGTGAGATGTCACCTCCAAGGGGACTTTACACTCCATCTAGGAGTGAGGAATATTTTATGATGTTATCAGTTTGTAAGTAGCGCACTTGTGGTTCACATGCTATTCTACCTCAATAAACTGCACTATAAACACACATTAACGGAACCAGCCTACTTCGGTAGTTCTATAAAGTGCACTGTGTGATGTTCTTCATGACAACATGGGCCAAAGACTACAACCAGATGACGTCACATGGGAAGAAACGTCAGGAAACGAAAATATAGACGAAGTGTGACGAGTGTAGGCTAGCAGTTTGGCATTTCTCACAGATTCGTTTGAGGTGCATGGAGAGCGTTTCGAACCAGAGGCTCCGCTATCCAGAGAAGAGGAGTTGATCCACCACAGCAGAAGATTTCAGTTATATTGTACAATCAGCAAGACTGAACCCACGTCAAACTGTGGGTGTAAATAATTGCAACCATATTTAACACGACTGCAAGGCACACAATCACATGCTCCACAGTGGCACGGCGATTGCAAAGAGGTGGTATGTTTGTCCGACAACTACTACATTATATTCTGTTGACGCCCACACGTTGGCAGCACTGTTTCCGATGATGCCATGAGCGTAGGGAGTGGGCCAGCTAGAAATGGGGTTCCACACTCTTTTCAGATGAGAGCAGTTTCAGTATGATTAATGGTTCTGGATGCACCTTTATATGGCGATAGGTGGTAACAAGTGATGAGCCCTGGAACACTGTCAAACATAATTGTTTCAAACCGATGTTATGAAGTGGGAAGGCATAATTTTGCATGTACCTATGTACCTCCAAATGTTTGAACGTATAAGAGTAACCGGTTCACGTTATTGTAACACTGTACTCCATCCCCATTTGCGTATTTCACAGGTGAATTTGACCAGGGCTTTCTTTTTTATGGATGACAGAGCGCTACCGCATCGTAAAGCATAGGTGGAGGAGCTCTGGGAAAGAGGAGATATTTGGCGAACAGAGTGGCCTGTGGGTTCCCCCGACTATAGTCTCACAGGGCACGTGGGGGTTGCGATGTAGAAATATATTGCAGCACGTTCACATACACTAATAAACAACCAGCAGTCGTAAACCGCCGTGGTGGTGGAATGAAATGCCCTACTGGTAGATCTCCTTAACAGACTCGTGGCCAGAATGAGAGCACGTTGCAGCGCATGCTCTGCTGTCTGGGGTGATCACACACCGTATTAAGAACTGCGTTCCGCATTTTGAAATGTTCAGGGGACCATCATAAACCAAGCTGTCTTCAGTGTAATAACTGTCTCTAATTACAAGTTTCATATCTCTTCGTCTAATTGCGTATTTCTTTCAGCTAACTTCTGTGCTGTACTGTAACAGTTCATTCTGTGTGGGCTTAGTTTCACAGACTGACACGTCTTGCGAATATCGTCCAAAAGTTTGCTCACCAGTGTGTGTACCCGAATCACTCTGTACTGGGTGTTCCAAGACCGACTTTACATAAATTAATTCATAGTACCTACAGAGGTGATTGTAGTGTCAATTTATACGGAAATACATCACATTTTGTATCATGAAGTTCGCTAGTGCCCAGTGGCACCGTAAAGAGCGCTAGCAGCAGTTGCGTTAAGGATGCCTGCCTTCACTGGACCTGAGCGTGCGAACTGTGTGTCTTGGTTTTGAAGAATCGAAGTCGGTGACAACAGTTCAACGTAATTTCCGTACCAAGTACGCTGAAGATCCTCCTAGTAGGCCTACAATTTATGAGTGGCATAAATATTCTGTACAAGCAGGGAGCTCGGTAAGACGTGGGGAATCATCAGGTCGTCAAAGCAGATCTGAAGACGTCGTTGAGCGAGTGAGACAACTTTTTGTCAACAGCCCTACGAATGAAGCCGGCGTGCATCTCTCAAACTCCAAATCCGACATACGACTGTTTGGCGTGTGTTGAGAAACCGTTTGCATTTGAAACCGTACCGATTGACGATCGTACAGATTTCTCTCAGGAACTTCTTTATGGTTATGTCAGATAGATTACATTAGGATGAACATTTCTTGGATAAAATCATATTTTCTAAAGAGTCGAGTTTTCACTTATCTGGCAAAGTTAACGTATATAACTGTAGGATTTCGGGCAGTGAATATCAACTTCAAACATTGTAAGATGTTCGTGACAGCCCTAAAGTGCACGTTTTTTGTGCACTGAGCAAAAACAGAGCATACGGCCCTTTTTTTCCGTGAGAGAACTATCGACGGGATAGTGTACCTAGACATGTTACAGTAATTTTTGATACACTATATCGATGAGGATGACCAAGAACGAAATGTGTTGTTCATGCAAGATGGTGCACCAACCCACTACCTGCCTGGCGTCCGGGATTTTGTCAGTGACCGCTTTCCAGGTGATACGCCAATGCCGCGGCCCCTACGTCCCCCAGACCTGACACCACTCAACTTTGTTTTTTATTGGGGATTCATCAAGGACATCGTGCTTGTACCTCCTGTGCCGGATTCTCTACATGAACCTAGAGCAAGAGTTTACGCTGCCACTGAGCAAGATACACCAGCAATGCTACAGCGAGTTTGGAAGGAAATGAATGTCCGATGGGATGTGTGCAGGACAGAAAACGAAAGCCACATACAACACCTTTAGTTTAAGGTAGAAAACCTTGACGTGTTTCCCTACAAAATAACACTAAATTGAGGTCTATATCTTTCTTCAATAAATGTATATGAATTTTTAAAGTTGGAAAGTAGTTTTTGATACACCCTGTATATTCCAATATCTTTATTAATCTACAAATTTTGCCCTCTGGCACCTGAACGGTCATGCATGGCCCGCCACCCTATCATATTCGTCCAGCTAGTCAATGTTTTCCAAATGCAAACCACATCTCAGACTCTTCTACCCGTTTCTTCTCTACACAGTCGAGATTTAAGTACTCTGAAATTCTTTTCCCTAATTAAGGCCTGAATCTGATACTAACATACTTTGTTTTTCAACGAATGCTCCCAAGGACAGTGCTACTCCGTTACTACTATCTATCTTCATTTTCCGTCATGCGTTATTTTACCATCAAATGTGCTGGTGACATCTGACATGATTATCGACAACACTTTTGAAGGAAGTAAAGTGTCTCCAACTATTAAAGTTTAGTTCTGTGTAAGTGCGAACTGTGGGAAAGTTGCGGAGTCAGCAGATCCACACTACCATTGCCACCACAACGGCAAAGCACCTCAGGGGTTTGGGCTGAGCCGTCGAAACGTTGAGCGCCGAAGTCTGTGGGAACATTGACCGCGTAGCCGCCATTTCGTCAGCTCCGTAGGGTAGCAAAGGCTTGGCTGGCGGCTACAGTGAGCCGCACACAAAGCGAGCGGCAGCCACTGGCCGCCAGTGTTTGCTGGCGCCAGAATTCGCGGCCGCTCGCGTTTGAAGCTGTGGAATGGGTGCAAATTGCACGGTGTGGCCCCCTAATTCCAGACACTCGTTGTTTGCCTCCAGGGCGACGCAGCTGCCGCTGCCGCAGCCGTCTTGCTTTCGCGTTCGCCGTTCCTGCACACACGGCTCCAGTAGCTTAGCTGACGCTTCGTTGTCGAGCTTACAAAGGGATCGCGCCCACTCGTCACCACCGATGTCGTCCAAATTTATGGTATATGCAGAGATTAGCTAGAAAAGAATGGCCGAACGTTTAGAAAAAAATAGAATTTTTTGCGTGAGTCGATCGTGGCATAAACCATTAATGTTTCCAAACAGCGGTTGGTGCTCCGAATGGAGTACCGAATAGTAATCCTAAGGTCGTAGGGTTTCCTCACGTTCAATTTCTTTGTTACTTAAACCAGTGTATCGATCAATACATTGTTCATTAATATTTTCATAAAAGGTATGGGAATGAAAGGCAAAGGATAGTTGGGGAATTGTAAATAAATTTCAGAGAAAGGATTGTGCGTCTACGAGGGCTCTTCAAATTACTTTCGGAGAATGGACTGCAATTAAAAGGTGCAGGGCTTTGAATACCGTCAGTTTCTTTTGACCTTCGAGCAGCCCTCGGCAGCTAATGCAACACTGCGATGTCCACTTTTATCGTTAGATAGAGAATATAATAAAAAAGCTTTAAGAACGCTCTTGTCTCATCGAGAGGAAAAAATAAATCACATCCCGCTAAGGCAGCATCACAATACATGCCGTTGTACAGCACTTGCCACCGTCATCAAAATTAGCGAAATGATACATTGCGCGTGGTTCACTACCAAACTGTGCGATGAGAGAACCTATTGTGAATGCAAACCAAGATCGTTTCTCCATTAACGTTAAAACATCTATGTAAAAATACTGTGTGTACAGTGTGTGCCAGATGCATAGAAAACCATTGCTGCTTCTGTTTTTACGCTGAATACCCCCCAGCACGTGTTAACCATCAACTGTAAAATAATGAAACTATCTGATTTCACATACGAAGCTCTCATGTAGCCCTTACAATCCAAAATTGGAAATTTATTTGCAACCCATTGTCTTCTTTTGGCTTTTCTCTTGATGCCTCTTACGAAAATGTTAATAAATACAATGTATTCAGCATTATTTTTGTTTACTGGCAGTTTGAGTAATGTAAAAATGGAAAATAAGATGAAGTTCTCGCTTCGTGACTCGACTCTATGACACTCAGATTACCGTTCTGTACTCATTTCGCTGCGCTAACCACTAACAGGAAACAACGATAACGTAAATGCGTGATGTCCCGGCGCAGCCCGCGCCAAAAGTTTTATTTTTTCCAAACGCTAGGATATCTGAAGCTGCCACTTCTGCCACTATCAGTTTTGGCCAATTCCTGAACATATCAGAAATTTGGACGAAATTGTTGACGACGAGTGGGCATGGTTCGCTTATCAGACATCATGTTCCCTCGAGAAACAGCTTGTAGAAGACGAAAACTGCACTTTTAAATCGATTTTTCGAAGTCGTCATTACGTAACGACGATTATTTGTGAAGTATTAATAGTAGTAGGTGTGGAGTGTTGTGGCTTGGATCACTTTTCGGACTTTCTCCTCTTGCAAGTCGTAAAATAGAAGTTTTGTCATATTTCCTTATTTCATTTTGGAATGATCGAATACACATTATGAATGAGACAGTCTTTTTCGTAACGATCACAAAGGTTAGTCCCGAAAAGTAAGATTTTCCAAATGTGAAAACTGTTACAAGGTATAACATCGTCATGTACCTAGAAGCAGATATTCTACCGAAATTTAATAATTTCGCAATGTATTTAACAGTCTATGCATCACATTATTACCCTACTACCACCAATAAACTATAAGTTAGATCAAAGTAAGTATTATCAAGAGCCAGCTACAAGCTGAAAACATTTCTAAACAGAAGCTGTGGGCAACTAAAAGAAATTTCCATTTTCAAGGACGGGAAAATTCTAAAGAAATTAAATACGCTCAGTTCATATACAAATAAAATGTGTTCCATGGTAGAAGACCTTTTTTCGTTTCAGGGTACAAAATGGTCCTCGGTCCATGACATATGACTTAACCATCAAGAAGTTATTTAATCAGCAAATAGAATATGACTCACTATAAAACTCTGCAACTGTACTTCGTGGGCGGTTCCTTCGCAAACCCCAAAAAAGGATGTTTTTACTGTATTTTCGCCGCCACCAGCGGACTAAAACCCAGCCCCAGATTCCTAGACGGCTATGCACAGAAAATGGCTGTAACTTTTATTATCTATCCCTAAGATCCCGATATCGAACAACCCTGAAATTTTTTTTATGTCTTTGTCAGTTTCCCAGATATAGAGATTCGGAATTACCCTACTTTTACAATCCGGTGTGATGCGAAAATTTAATTTACAAAGTGACGTTGGAAGGAGAAATATACCATACGGTGTCTCCATTATCATCTTGGAATCCCTTGTTGGGGTGCCAAGGGACAAGCAAGATTTCTTTGCACCTAAAATCCTGTCTGGGGTGTAAAATTAGTTTTGCGGTATTTCAGTTTCACGTAAGTAAAGTACCTAAATTTTACTGATGAACAAATTTATATTCGTATGAAAAATGCTGTTATCGGAGCATAAAAAGTACGAATATGCTGCTGTTTATTTAAAAGACTGACTGAATAGTTGGATGCCAACTGCTTCAGTCTACCTTTCTCAGCACCTTTGATAATTGTCCAAAATTTCTGGCATGTAAACATATTTGCGCTTTTTTAGGCTGAGTGAGAAGAGGACAGTGGCAGTGGCAAAGAGACGGAAAAATAATACATTCTGAAGGTAGCAGACAGCGGTTGCATAACACCAAGAGCGAAGGAGATCATGGTAACGTGAGTGAAAGAGATGGGCTCAGTTGTTGTGGAACGTAGTTGAGAGTGACAGAGCAATGCTAGGGAAAGAATGAAGTGTTGGGGGGAGGGGAGGGTAAGGAGGAAGCAGCGGCGGATGCGTAGGAGGTGCCCCCCTCCCCCCTCCCACCCCTTTGCGAGGCCTACCGCACTGAGGAATCATTGGGGCCACAGGATTTCATCGGCAACGGATCCCGCCCATTCACCCATTTCGTAAAGCCAGCCAAATTACTTTGTTCTTGTAAGATCGATACAAGCTGTTTTCATGTATTATTCACTGAGCAGTTATCCTGAAATGTTTGAAGGTTGGAAAAAGAACTGGCATAGATTGAAGAACATACATTACAGCCATGAAACATTTAGCATTTATTTCCTGCGAGCCCACACCGGGGCAAACATACACATCACCAATATCAAAGAAGATGGTAAATACAAGAACTGGTTTGAATGACACAAAACTGCATAAATCTCTTAGTTGACAATAGACACTACAAACTATAGCAACAGATTATTTTCCTGAGATTTTTGCAACAGCACACAGGACTCTAACTTGTCGCTCAGCAACAGCCACAATTCTCTATCGTTCCTAAATTAAGCAAATAGTAATGAAGTAACTCATACACGCAAATGTCTCACTGCTTTCATTAGACATTTCTACTTTATGTCATTCTCATATTCTTTAGTTTTCATAAGCTAATTGTGCATTTGATTTTAGACAATCGAGTCAGTCGTCTTCATTCTTGGCTTACTATCAACATAACAGGTCCCATAGCATTTTTTTCACATTGTGTCACTACGTTTACATGGGACACTTCTTCCGAACAACGAAAAACGAATTTCGGAAACCTTTTTTTTGGTTTCGTGTTTACATGTTAAGATCTGAAGCGGATTTGCTACCGCAGTTAAATATGACACCTGGAAAATAGCTGTTACAGTTTCTGATTCAGTCAGCACAATCGCTGTTTCTCTTTACTTAAACTAGGTGTAAACAGCTTCAAGCTAATACTTCTAATTATCGTCCACAGTACGAGAAGCCACTCCGTCCATACTAGCGGAAAATTTTGTAAAACAAGACCTAACCCGGCAGCCCAAGCACGTTTCAAAATTAGTAGGTTTACATAGGATCGAAAATCGATAGCGGAATCGGAAAACCGAGAGCTAGAAACGAATTTCCAGAATCAATTTTGAAGTGTTTATATTATCAACATATTGAGAAAGGTGTTTATGAAATCCTTTTTTGAGAGCCCCAAGTAAATGGGATGCATGTTAACTCACCTGTTTCCCTAAAGGAACTTCGTATTAAACTAACTTAATGAAAATTAGTTCTTATTGATAGTAACTAACATCACATTAGTTTTTTGTTTCGTGTTGCTGGTAATGTTTTCAATTTGCTATGCATATTTTCATTTATTAAAATGTGTATCCATATTGTACTGATAAACTTAAATTTCTTATTTATTTATAATACCATAACAGTCCTCGGAGGAAGTGTCTTCGACTGACATATCCGTGATGCTAAGAATTTTGATGTCACTTCCAGTGGGTGGAGCTGGTGGCTGGTAAGAGCGGAGATTAGCTATAGATATGTACGGAGGCGGGTGAAATCCTGGCGCTAAGGGCACGTCCCGCATTGCCACCTGCGCCGCCCCCGCCAGTCAGCCATCACGCTATTCTTTCGTGTCTTTCGTCAGTCGACTCGACTGAATCGAGTTATCGAGTGGTTATACTTTCCTATGTAGCACGCGCATCCGCACATAGAATTCATCATTTATGGAAGAGAACCACAGCTGTAATTTTTTTATATGTCAAAAGGTGGTATTGTCTTGTACATGTATATAATCAATATAAATAAACCTTTCGTAAATTTTGCATGTGACATGATTAATTTTTATTACGGTAAAAGTAAAGGTAGCTCAAGATATCCTTAGCGCCCCCTCCATGAGGTTTTTCTGTATCCGCCACTGAGGAAGAGAAAGTGGAGGTGAGTGAAAACGGATGATAATGAGAGGCAGTTTATATGACAATGACAATGAGGAAGAAATAGTGACAAGGAGAAGAGATAGCAACAGTAGGAAAGAAGGGATGAGATATTAGCAGTAAGAGAGACCAAGAGGGAGACATCGACAGTGAGAAGAGCCTGTAGTAATAGAACAGAACGAAGGGGATTTTGGTTATTACACGGGAGACAATGACAGGAAGAACCAAAGAGATAATGACAATGAGTTGAGCTGAATGAGTGAGTGAGAAAGGGCAACTGGATGCATATGGGAGACCTGTAGTAGGTGCCAGTGAGTTACAGTTAGCAGAGCTTGTGGGAGTATGAGGTGAATTGCATGTTAAAATAATCGCGAATGGGTATGTATGCCATAATTTTATGGACAGTTTTTAATGGTGCCGAAGAAGGTAGAATGTGGTAGCTGGTAGCATTTTTAGTACGTTAGGAGCATTTTTCCGCTGGTATATTATACAGCACAGAAATGTGTCGAATTTCTAAGACTTGCAAGGTCTGCACAGAATAGAAACACATGTCTCACTACAAGAAAAAAAATAGTAGAGAAAGATGGAAACCGTTTATGGAGATTTGTAGTGCGCATTCCTTACTGTGGTTCTAAAATAGGTCTCTGGCCTGAAACACTGACCAGGAAACATTATATGTTCCGAGTTACACTATACTCCATTCCTCGCCATACCACTTCTTGTCAATAAATGCCGGTTCCATAAGGAATCCATATCAATTACAAAAATGTGTGTGCGTGTGTGTGTGTGTGTGTTTTAGGTTCCACATCTCCTCCTAAACCACTGGTCCCATTTCAGCTAAACTTGGTACACATATCCCTGAGTGTCAGACAACAATTGTTGGGGGGTAAGAACCACCGACCTATCACAGCCCAGAAGGTAAAATGATGAGTTAAAAACGTTATGACCGCTGCCCATCGCGAGGTTGAATGCCTTCTGGTGGTGATGCGGACACATGACGCAGTAAGGAACGAATGTACGCGGAAGCGAAGCGAATAGGCAGTCTTTCTAGAGAAGATGGGGCCGCAATTTCGGAGATCCGCTGATATTAACGGTTTTGCGTGTGACGACCTTTTCTCTCAATGTTATAAAATGCAGGGTAAAATGATAGTGTTCCGGGAAAGTGTAGCTGTTTCAGTACAAGTTATCTACTGCAAAAAAGATTACATGAGAGTAGTTAGGGAAAATTCCCTTCAAACTAATATAAGCAAATTATGTCAAAGACATACTTAAGTTTATATGCAACAGTTGTACATTGTTCAAAATTTACCACCCAGTGGCTAAGCGTAATCAATACCTAGCATGTTTTACATTAAAGTAATACTACAGTGTGCATTTGCATGATTAAAGTATTTTATCATCGATTATGTGTTTTTTACTTAGGTCAGTTTTGAAATCTTCACTGGGTAGTTTTATGTCTAGTGCTCACTCACATTAGTCGTCAAACTGGTAAATATCGTCACCTCAAAGTTGGTTACAAGTAGCTGAGCATACTTCTTTATGGTATCGACTTTAAATTATTCACTTCCTTTTGCAACAGTTATTTTCGTATGGTAAAGAACTTTCTGTGAGTTTGGCAGTGCGATTAACATTGGTTGTATGCTGGGTAGTGTACTACACGCAATGGTCATCCCTTATTTATGAACGAATACGATCGCCAATTATGGTCACTTTTAGAAGCAGTAACTATTATCCACATTAGAATAAAACTGGGTGGATCAAAGCACTGCCCCCCCCCCCCCCCCAAAAAAAAATCCTTCTTTGCTACACTTCTGTACCAAATAAATGGAAAAAAATACAGATTCTAACAAACCGAAATGAACAGCTGATTTAGTTCCTAGCTTCACCGCAGGCAGCATGTGGAACCACATACGCATTTTGCAAGTAGTAGTAGGAATTATGCAAAGAACATCTCAGTCACCCACTCATTACGTAACTAGAACTGGCGAGTACTATTAGATAATAAATATAATAATAAAATATGTAGGCTGGCACTACATGAATAGTTAAGCTACTTACACCACGACAGAAATTGCTGATCATCAACCTCATCACTACCGATCCATCGGTTTCTCTATTTCCTGTTTAAGAAATCACCAACATCGTGGTCTAAATGGGGTGGTACACCATCCTGCTGGTGGATGAAGCACCCACAGTAGGGCTCCAGTTGTGGCATGAGCTAGTTTCCCTTCACGTCCAGATATACATGACCTGTTATGCTCTATTCACAGAAGGAACAATAAACGTGAACTTTAACTCCGAGACTGGTCAGAACACGTGAACTTCTAGTGTCCCTCGAATGTTCTGCAGGATAGCATGGGGGTGGTTCACACATTGCGCCATTCACAAAAGTCACTAAAGATGAGTATCTCACAAAATCCATCCTTTTCTATTAGCTGTTGCATTCAAAGCTTCTGGCTTTGTCATTGGAAGTGAGAGCTTGTAGCATTTCCAAGCGGTAGGACTTCAACTTGGTCATTTCCTTGACGGTCGGTTGTCGTGTGTTCAGATCTCTGCTTCCTCTGTTTGTCGATTTCTGTGGGCTACTTGTGATACTTGTCCGAGCGAGGAAGCCATTTCTTCACTCACTGCAGGTCGACCCGTTGACTTCCCTTTGCAGAGACACACCTGAAGCTTTAAACAGCCCATACGGCCGCCGAATGTATTTGGCAGTTGGTGCATCTTTGTTGAACGTCGTCGTAAATTGTCCTTGAACAGTTATGGCAGTGTGATGTGAAAACATTTCAAGCACAACATTCGCTTTCTCTGCGCCTGTTGCCATCTGGACTAATTGCTCACCGCTGCTTTCTCGCGGCAGAAGTCTGGAGTGCAGCTGTAGCAGTACTAAACTTTTTGAGTTCTTAGATATGAGGGTTGAGTTCTGTGACAATATGTCAATTAATGTTGCTTAAGTAAATTTATGAAATCGTTTCAGTCACTTATTTATTCTGACTACCGTTTCTGTCTAAGTGACCATTTTCAAGCCATAATCTCGTTGATGACGTGCGGAGCTGGCTCACAGAGCTGATGTGCGTGCCTGAAAATACCAGTTGACCGTGGCTGGATTAGTTTCCACTCAAAGCTGTTCCTTGAGTTAATGTCAGGTTTTTGAAACTAGAAGACGTGCTTTGGTGAGAAATACTCTCATCGTCTGCGCTAGTCTGTTTCTTATATCTCCTTTGCTTCGCCTGTCATGCTGTCATTTATTGCGGACGATCATTAAAGTAAGCGCCATTAAGTCACATAGTACCGTTCAGTACCCAGTCAACGGACGTTGAACTCTATGTGTTACTGACTCACCAAATGGTATAGTTATATATTCTACTAGCACGAAAATTTAATACAAATGGACTTCTCGAAACTGTCACCAAAACCCCCTTATCTAGCTGCTTTTAACAACGGTTTCGTCCTTTGACGACAAGATTGCGTGTTCCCTAGAACTGACCTTTGCGGTAACGAACCTTGCCTGACTTCTGTTCGCTGCATTCTGAGAACTTCTTCAGAAATACTTGGGATTACTCAAGTACGTGACACCACTGCAGGCACGAAAATCCACGGAAACAAAAGACAGGGTTGCCGTGTGCCCTAACACGGTACTCGATCGTTATCAGCACGACATCCCGCGTGAGGAACGAAACTAACACGTCACGAGTCGCAAAGTCGATGGAGCTACAAGGTGTACTCTCGACGTGGGTGAATACTGGAAAAGTGATCATCGTTGCCGCCCCATCAGCATCAGCAACTTCATGGCGAACCATAAGGAATTCATTCCCATAGTAAGCCCAAGGCAAGAATCCAGTCTCTTCCTCTGGCGTTCACCAACTTTAGGACCCGTCGTTTTCTAGAGCAAATCTTGTTTACCTTGCTTTTTATCTTCTTTTCGCCAGAGGAACATGCACTTTGTTACAAAATTATGAAGTCCCTTCAGGAAAACGATCTGTTGACACACGACCAACACGACTTCGAAAATATCGCTCTTGTGACCTTGTGCAACACAACTGGCTCTTTATTCACACGAGGTATTGAGCGCTGTTATCAACGGGGATTTCGGATTAGTGCAGTATTTTTAGATTTCCAAGGGGTCCCCCAGAAGAGTATTAAAAAAATTTCATCGCATTTCAGTTACACCATAAATAACACAAATTAAAAATTGTCGATACAACTAAATACCTAGGCAATACAATTACAAAAAACTTAACCCTCCGTCGCCTAAATGTGGTCCCTGCCCAACTGCCATCCTGTGTCCCACTGCCCCATCCATGAATAGCTCCCTCCTCAGTAGTGCTTGAGAGCCTGACAAAGCAGCGTCGACCCGATAGATCACTAACCCTTATTTTTTTCGATTGTTTTGTTGTGAAAAAACGTGGTTGGCGAACTCCACGTGGGAGTCCGTGTAAAAAAAACTCGACTCATGCGAAACCTTTTTGTTCTCTTCGATTATTGATCTTTTGAGCTATGTAAGGGTTATTTTCACTGTTTGCCTCATATATAAAACTGGGAATGAGAAATAGTTGGCTTTTGCCTAAGATGGTATTTTGCAAATACATTATTTTTTTCCAACCTGAATGGAACATTTTGCTCTTTCCGGTTTTTCTTTGTTAAGAAGATGTCATGTCGTTGGAGAGGTGCCTGGTTCATCGGTGAGGAGCAGGTCATTGCAGTGGTTAGCACACTGGACTCGCATTCGGGAGGACGACGGTTCAATCCCGTCTCCAGCCATCCTGATTTAGGTTTTCCGTGATTGCCCTAAATCGTTTCAGGCAAATGCCGGGATGGTTCCTTTGAAAGGGCACGGCCGATTTCCTTCCCCATCCTTCCCTAACCCGAGCTTGTGCTCCGTCTGTAATGACCTCGTTGTCGACGGGACGTTAAAAAACACTAACATAACAAGTCATTGCAGAGTGAGAGAGACAAGAAAGATAAGAGACACATACAGACGAGGTTACTGTAGTAACAGACAGTTACTCGGAGGATGAAATTGTGCAAAATGACTATACAGTGTCTGACGAGTTCTTCGTTGCTCCTGAAGAAACTGGGGATCCATTGCTACAGCTAGATTTAGACGTCTGCCAACAGTGAGACTTCTTTTTGGGGAAGGATAGAGAGATAATTTGGACGACGTTGCCTTTGAGAAATTCTACAACCAGAACTCCCTGAAGAAATATTATTACTCACCTTATTGGTGCAAAACGAGTTGTCTTTCTTTAATTATTCACGAGTGAAGATATTATTCAGAAAATTGTACTTCACACTAATTAAGAAATCAGTAAAAGACAGGCTTTGGCCTCGACGTTTGCGAGGTGCCGTGGACCCATTCATGACATATAGGTGATGGTATTTACCTGCTTTATCTTTAACTGGAATAGCCCAAGCAGTTTTGAAAACACTAATAACAGTTAATAAATATGTAATCCTTTATTTGTTTTTGATATTTCTTTTAATTCGCCTGAATCCATTTCTGCTAGATCTGCTGCCATAAATCATCTATAGTGAAAGAAACACTATTTCCTATTTTAAAGTTTTTCCTCAGGGTTTATGTAAATCATAAATAATTTCTTCGCAATATTAAACGAATTTGGTCCTTTTAGTTTCACAAAATGTACAAAGACCTTCAATCTCCTCTCTTCCATTTTTAGTTGTTACTCTGTGATGATTGTGTGCGTCAGTGAATTTGTTACACTTCAAACAGTAGGTATGATACAGTTACGCAGGTTAAAACTTTAATAAGGTTAAAATTATTGTTTATTCTACCATCGTCATCGTTTTTTTCTAAAAGCAATTCTCCAAACACGAGTAATTCACCTGAAACAGGTATAGTTTTAGAGATATAACTATTTTATCTTTCATTTCAAGTGATGGATTACTGAATTAGTATATCTTTGTATCCCTAATTCAAGATGATGAGGTGAGATGTTACCATTGACATTGGCTCCATACAAAATAATTCTCTTGATTTTTGCATTGTAGTTAAATGTGAATTTTATTATTTCATCACCAGTAAAAAAAAGAAATTTCACTTAATGTCTGTCTTACATTCTTTGTTGAAGATTACGGAATTGCCTTACATGTTGTGTTAAATATGTCTTTGAGAAACAACCTGTAAAAGCTTTATCTACTTCCTTTATTGTAAAGTAAATTGTAAAAGTGTTGTATTATCACTAAGAAGTTGATTATACTTTTTGTTAATGTATGTCTTAGCCACATATTTATTTAATTGTGTTACAATACTTCTACAATCCGGTTTTGTAACAAGATTATACCACTGATTTTCTTAATATTGTTTAGTAACTACATCATAACCAGTTATAAGAGCTTTTAATTCCACCAGTCTTATACCTTTAAATTTAATGTAATGTTTAGGTGCTTTAAAAATGCCTCCTAATCCTTTATGGAATTTTTTTGATTAAATGTTCTAGTTTTGGATCTATTATCGCTTCTAATTCATTGAAGTTCTTTGTCATTCATGAATAATTTCCAGCTGCACCTGTTGCTGATTTACAAACATGTCCATTCACAAAATCTTAAATATTATTAAGCCTGCAATAATCAGATATAAATATACACAAATGGCCACATATTGCTTCATCGAAATTTTGTATTTGTTGTCGATCACAGTACAAGTAACTTAAGGCAAGATATTTAACCACATCTTTAGGAATATTTATGTCAAAGGAAACAAACAAAAAAACGTTTTCTTTAATCTTTTACTAACAGATCAACATTGCCAGATGTAGCTTAATTAACTATTCCAGATTCATTTTCTCTAGGCTGGTTAGGTTATTCCTTAATCATGAACCACAAAAGTGTTTAATTTTTAACCACTTATTAAGTTTTTCTACAACAAATTTACTTAATGTGTTTTGATACATATGGATAATCTTTACAATTTATTTACTACAGTGCCTGTTTCTTCTCCGTTACTATCTCTTCTGTTCTTCTGATTCTTCATCACATTTTGTCTTATTTATTACTGAATTTGCAGTAGCTGCAGAGCCACCTGCTAGTGAAAGTATAGTTCCTAAATATGGTAATGCAACCAATAATAATGAAAGAAATCTACCTTCACATTCTGTTGATCCAGATGCTTCTTCCTTTTCCATTAGGTATTTAACATTTTTTTACAACTGCAATAACTAAAATTATAAGCAAATTTCCTCCACTTTTCTTCCCTTTCTTTATTTTTCGTACGTTAGATACAAAATTATCAATCCTATGTAGTTGTTTATTATTTAGTTTAATTTTAATTGCTTTTGCTTTACTCTTGTCACTAACTACCAAAGTATAATCCATGCTGAAGGTAGTCATTATATAAACAAAAACTTTTATAAGAATGAATATTTTTAGGTAACACTGTAATGGTGCACAAGATCACATCACATACCTAGTTTCCATTTTCCATACATCATTCCTCTAACTGCTGTTACTGCTAAATTTTTTCCTACTGAAGCATCGGAAGCTACATTCTTTCTTTTGCAGCTGACTGAAGTTCTTTTCCTGCTTCATTTCTTTTATTTTTTATTTTTAATATATCTGTAGGTTACATCATGTTTTTGCAACATTCCTTGATGGACTCTAGCTAATCTTTTTTCTAGTTTGGTCCCAGGCCACAAAATCACAAGCCATGTACAGGTATTTGAAATGTTAACTTGTTAATTAATATATTTACTAAGACTTTCCATGTTTTTCACTTTTCCAAAATAAGTGACGAAGATTTTTCAAAAATATAATCAAATATGTAGTTACTATTGCTTTGTTGGTTAAGATATCTCCAGATTTCAGATTTGTGTTATTCCTACTTTACTATAATTTTTATTTCCAGCTGATTCCTTTACATGAATTATGGCTAAAGTAACGAATACATCTCTAACACCATTTATCCATAGTTTTCAATTGGATTTTCTCCATATTTTTAATTAAGCCTTCACCTAATTTCCGATCTGAAGAATATGATCTGACATGATTCTGGGAAAAAGACATTAACAATTTCCTTTAACATTTTATTGTATTTCTTACCTCTACTTGATTTTATTTGGATTAATATCAGAACAAAAGACTCGTGAATGGTACAGTATATCTGCATAATTTTTTTAAATTTTCAATCAAATACATATTACCAATGGTAGTCTGCATTTTCGTTAACATGTTCATTAACCTATTTGTGCCTTCGTATTCTTTTCCATCAACTTTTAATGTATCTCCATTGAATTCAGCCTATGAATGACTATGTTCATGAGACCCAGAAAATATTAGATACAGGCTCCCAGGATGATGCTATTTTCCCTGACTTCCGGAAGGCGTTCGATACAGTTCCGCACTGTCGCCTGATAAACATAGTGAGAGCCTACGTAATATCAGACCAGCTGTGTGGCTGGATTGAAGGGTTTTTAGCAAACAGAACACAACATGTTGTTCTCAATGGAGAGACATCAACAGACGTTAAAGTAACCTCTGGCGTGCCACAGGGGAGTGTTATGGGACAGTTGCTTTTCACAATATATATAAATGACCTAGCAGATAGTGTCGCACGTGCCATGCGGCTTCTCGCGGATGATGCTGTAGTATACAGAGAAGTTGCAGCATTAGAAAATTGTAGCAAAATGCAGGAAGATCTGCAGCGGATAGGCACTTGGTGCAGGGAGTGGCAACTGACCCTTAATATAGACAAATGTAATGTACTGCGAATACATAGAAAGAAGGATCCTTTATTGTATCATTATATGATAGCGGAACAAACACTGGTAGCAGTTACTTCTGTAAAATATCTGGGAGTATGCGTACGGAACGATTTGAAGTGGAATGATCATATTAAATTAATTATTGGCAAGGCGGGTAGCAGGTTGAGATTCATTGGGAGAGTCCTTAGAAAATGCAGTCCGTCAACAAAGGAGGTGGCTTACAAAACACTCGTTCGACCTATACTTGAGTATTGCTCATCAGTGTGGGATCCATACCAGATCGGGTTGACGGAGCAGATAGAGAAGATCCAAAGAAGTGCCGCGCGTTTCGTCACAGGGTTATTTGGTAACCATGATAGCGTTATGGAGATGTTTAGCAAACTCAAGTGGCAGACTCTGCAAGAGAGGTGCCCTTCATCGCGGTGTAACTTGCTCGCCGGGTTACGAGAGGGTGTGTTTCTGGATGAGGTATCGAATATATTGCTCCCCCTACTTATACCTCCCGAGGAGATCGCGAATGTAAAATTAGAGAGATTCGAGCGCGCACGGAGGCTTTCAGACAGTCGTACTTCCCGCGAACCATACGCGACTGGAACAGGATAGGGAAGTAATGACTGTGGCACGTTAACTGCCCTCCGCCACACACCGTTGGGTGGCTTGTGGAGTATAAATGTAGATGTAGATGTAGATGTAGACTAACAGGTTTCAGTCAAAGAACTTCTAGCTTCACTATAGTTGATATACTACAACATTCTTTCACTGACATTATGCTGAACTTCATCTGTTTACTTTTTCTGCTTTTAGTCTCTTATTCCTATTCATTCAATACCTCTTTTACTTATGATTCTCTGAGCTTGTATCTAAGGACCTTCATATTGCTTAAATGGGAACTCTCCATAATAATATGCGACCATCTCTTTTTCAGCATATCCACCTGTGTCAGTAGCTTTCAGAAAAGTATCCCCTACACCCTCAATTCCTTGTTTTACTTGTTCAATAGCATCAATAACAGGCTGACCTTCTTTTCTATACTTTTCATGTTCTGTTCTAGGTTGCTACTTCCTGACCTTGAATTCTATTATCATTTCTTTAATTTTTTCTATTTTGTTTAACTTCTTTAACAAAATCTGGGACTTCTTAGATAGCCTGACTGCAATAAAGCTGAAGTTGAAGATACACTTCCAAAAGAAGGAAAAATTGTAGTACAATCTATGGAAATTCTTGTATCTGTTGATAAATATGAGCCAAATTATGAGTCAGAAGAACAAGAACATACACTGCAATATTGTAAAGTTCCAAATACTTTTCATGAACTGCAAACTGTAGAAGTTGCGAGATTGAGTAGTAAGAAAATTTGGGTTTGAGATATTACAGATTTCTAATACTCTGTAGAATTTGATATCGCATGATTTGTATTTGCTGCATTTCAAGCAAACCATGAAAGTAGGCAGTGGCTTGATTTTTCATCATTCAGTTACATAAACTACAGAATATATGCCTGAAAAGTTGAAGAAATGAAGTTTTCCCTGAGGATTTGTGGAATATTAATCCACCTAATAATCTTCTCGAAGGATATGGTGCATTTCTCAATTTTAAACGACTTACACTACTCAGAGGAGACACTGACGTAAGTACATATAATTTCTTACAAATTATCTGATTTATGTCATCAATGTGACTTAAAGAAAAAATTTTTGGTGGCACAGAAGACGACAGTGAAATTAGTCCCAAATTTTAATGAAAAAATTTCTGTGGATATTTTAGCCAACATAGTTATATATCAAAAGAAGTACTTAATTAATACACAACACCGGATTCTTACTGAAAATTTGTAAATAGATTATGTTCGCATTTTGAATTTTTAAAATTGGCTGAACAGCTCTTCCACGAATTAGCAGTTTCCTCAGTGTGAGCAGCAGTGGAATACAAAAGCCAGTTGGCAATGCCCTGCCTTCAGCCTCCAGGTAAAGTAGCCACCCTCGCATTTATTTCTGTCTCACACGCTCACATCTCCATCACAGCCACAGCCACAAGGAAGAAGTTTGTGTAGCGAACAACAGGTGGCATTGAAGCCGTATCCTTTTACAGCTACCAAATGTAACTGAGATGAAGATCAACACTGCTCCATCATATCACTGCTATCCTGAGCTCTGCCCCTTCAATTAAATATGACAGGTGACAGATGCTAGAGGGGCAGCTACCATAAAGTCGTTGGATCATCAGACCTGGCTGTGGACCTGCACTTCGAGTTGGACTTCGAAAAAAAACCCAGAGGGATAAGAAATGGAAATAAAATTTTTTCTGAGATTTCCTTCAGATAGCGCTGAATGTTTTGCTGATATTTTTTACAATTTTCACTGTCAATTTATTTTTAATTAATTCCAGTTCGCTCAAAATTCCCATTATTTTAAACTAAATTTTATTTCCTTATAGTACACTCAAAATGCCCAATATTTTCAGGAGCTAAAAATTTATCCTCCTATAATTTCATCGATTTTGATCATCACAAACTTTATTGGAATTTAGAATAATTGTACTGTGCTCAAGGAACAGTAAAACTCTTATTAAGTAGTAAGTGGGTACGCTGAGAGCACTAGGAGTGTGTTTCGTGAACAAGTTCTCTTTGGCGAATTTCGTAATTAGTTTTGACAGTCCAGGTTTTCCCTCCTGGAATATTGTAAATTAATTAAAAATTTTCTCAAAGAAAGCTAGTCCACTAAACGCACTCGTAGTGCACTTAGCGTAAACACTTACTACTTTTTCTAGTACTTTTCTGAACCTTAACTTTGGTTTATCCTTAAGTCACACTCTGGGCTAAGCACACATATGTTTCCATTCATGTCATCGGTTCTCTTAATGCTTCAGAAATATAGCATATAAAGAAATTTTGATTGTTGTGCGTATGAGGTGCAGTAGTAAAAACAGGTGATTAAAACTGTAGGTTGGAGCTGCTGTTGTATAGATCTATGGAACTGGTGGATGGTCCTTGCCAGTGAAGCTTAGGAGCATTTTATAGTGTTGCTTCGTCACCATCTGCGGTGGCAGTAATGAACAAAAAAGTAGGGTACAGTTATTACGTAGGGACACTTCAATTAAAATAAAAAAATGAGAGTTTATTCCTATCGATGATTACATGAGTACATGCAAAGAACACGTTCATCGTACGTCACGCATTAATTTCTGCAGTTATTTCACTCAGTGGTGCTTGTCTGTTAGCGCTGATACTCTACGCAAATGTCGCAACACTCGGTCGTTAAGTGATACCCGTCGGCCTCCGCGTTATCAGAGGTGGAACGTAATGCCCAGGATGTACTCTCGGCACAGAATTAACTTCGCGGATCTTGGAATATTAAATTCCGTACTGATTTCCGAAATGAGATATCCGATGCGTCTAACTCCAACTACTATTCAGCGTTGAAAGTCTGTTAATTCCTGTCGCGGGGCCACAATCACTTCGGAAACTTTTTCATATGTATCACCTGAGTTATATGACAGCTCCACCAGGGCATTACCCTTGTATACCTTACATACATGATAGTAACGCCATCTACATGTGTGTATTCGTAACCCCATGTCTTATCACCTCAGTGCGTATCACACACCACTGATGCAGTGACCAATCGGTTATTAAAGCGTACATACAACTCTGTCACTCCTTCCTACAATTTTACAGACAAATTATGGATTACTGCCTGTCTGGTTGACATCAGTATCACCAGTAGACTTCGTTACGTACAACAGGTGATTCAATAGCTTAACTGACGTTTCTCACAACAAGAAATGAAAAGATGCGATCTGTATTTACTTTAAAGAAAATTTTTATGGCTAACATCACCTCCAATTCTAATATTTACGTATCAATTTGCAATAGATAAGACTATCACCTTCAGATTTGTAACATTTTGCATTTACATATACTAATTCTAGCACCATTTATTTGTTAGACATTACAAATGAGCAACTGGAAATTATATACTCACATACTTCACAAAACCATTGTCGTTGTACTTAATATTCCATTGTGCGTTCATTATTGAGTTAATGTTAAGATCTTTGCTGTGAGTATAGTGCACGTTCCACACAAATTTGTCAAAAATAAAATTACAAACAGATTTGTCACAAGTAAAACTATAAACAGCTAAAATCGACCTTGTGGAAATTGGCATGTCTAAATATGTAGCATTCCTTTGAGGCTTTTCAGTTGTTAAAATCCATAATACACTTTAAAAGTGCACATTTATGACAATGTTTACATTTACACGACGAGTGAAGTTCATCATGGAACCTTCTCACTAGAAATACTTGCTCTATGTATTTCGAGTGAGAAAGTTCCAAGATATGCTTCATTCGTCGCGTAAATGTAAACATTGCCTTAAATGTTCACCTTTAATATATAATGCGGATTTTAACAACTGAAAAGCGTCAAAGGAGTGCTACGTATTTAGACATGCCTATCTGAACAAGGTGCACTATACCTCTGTATAGTTTTATTTGTCTCAAACCAGTTCTTATTTTTGATAAGCAATGTTACAACATAAGTTTTCGATATCCCAGAGACGACACATGTTCGGTGTACGACAAATCTGTAACCAACTGTCCTAAACTTGATTTTCAGAAATACAACGAGATAGGTGCAAACACTGAAAAAGGAGAAACAACATCGAACAACTTAAACGAACTACAAAAGAGGAAGAAAGCAGACAAATTTAACTAAATTAAAAGTTTCTAGCGTTTGAAGTGCAGAAAATAGGTGATTACGAAAGAATTCGGTAGGGAATACCAGAAGAATCTACTGCTTTCTGATATGACAATCAATGAACCATATTACTCCATGCAGCAATAACTTTATTCATCAGTATTCATTTGCTTTCCTCTGTTTAACATATGATGAAATACATTTCAACTAAGGACCCAGTGAAACACAGCTCGAACGACGAGTTCACTTACGAATTAAATGTAATTCCTTTTGCATTCCGGAATACGATCGGAAGGACTAGTACATCCATAAACGACACTAGCTAGCATTCTTGATCAGGCTACTTTCACGACTGGAAACAATCGAAATACCTGAAGGTTATGTTCTGAGGTAACTTAGATGGCGGACGCTGACTTTGAGTTTCTGATGTCATGACAACTCCCCTTATTTTTACCTCCACAACTCTGTCTCTGAAAAATAACGTAATCACTGACATTTGACATTTCGTATAATATAATTTCCATTGTAAACATGTCGCATCGCAGGAGCCAGAGCTGTCTAAAAACTGCCAAAAATAATTGTTCCGAGATCACGCAAATAAATGTGTGTAGAAATAACGTGATCACAACATAACAGAAAGTCAGCTTGTACTCTCCACCATGCAATATGTACTGAGACAACGTCATACCAGCCAACACGTAAGCATAATGTACCACACTTAGATACAGAAACTAATATACAAGTAGGGAGTACCATTATATGTATTATACCACGTACCTGAATAGGTACGCTTGATAATCGTAAAAACGGCGAAACCAGTTTGTCGTGTACCTTTGTAATCATTAGAGCAAATAAATCAGCAGTACAACAGCAACCAGTACCAACAGTAAAATAACTCCATTTCACATATCCTGTTAGTAATTTAATGCTAAAATTTTACGGAGCTCCAGAACACGAAGCGTTCTCTATGTAGTTTTGGTTATTACTACTCCACATATAGGAGCCTGAATGTTTTACCACTACGAGACTTGATATTCCACGACACGATTCATTCTGAAATGGTTTAATGTTAAATCCCCTCCCCTCACTCTCTCTCTCTCTCTCTCTCTCTCTCTCTCTCTCTCTCTCTCTCTCTCTGTGTGTGTGTGTGTGTGTGTGTTTGTGTTTGTCTCTTCATATCACTGGCCAACCTACAGGTAACAATTATGAGTAGTTCCTGTCACTTACTGTTTTCTTCATGACAGTCGATACTGTATTTAGCTAAATCACAATAGTATTACAACAATTGTTGGATCTGGTTATCAGCCAGGTTTTCCATTGTTAATCGCTCTTTCCGTTGTATGATGGGCTCCTTTTCCTTTACCCCAAATCGACAAAACCAGTGGCTTAACACCAACTTCACTTTCATCCAGGATCAGCCACACATTGATGGCTAGCACGTTCAGTGCAGCAGATCGATCCGTTCTGACACCGAATGATACTCCGTAAAAATCTTGGGCATTAAAGATCCGCTTCAGTTGTAGTAATGTCATTATCAGATCACAACCGGTGTCGTAGCCATGAAAATCACATCCCCAGGTAACGTCTAACCAAAGAAGAGAAGAATACGGCAATTGCCATAACCCGATTGTCCAGAGGCTCCGCTCAGTGGAAGAGGATCAGAATAAACGAACACGTGTCTCGGCTTATCCACAGGTAGTTGATCGTTTCGAAGAAAAAGGCGGTCACAGTTTTAGAGGTACTTTAGGTGCGTTTCAGCGAGTAAATAGTGCGACGGAAGTGATGGCACAGTGTTTAACGTCCCGGTTTCACGCTTTTGCGACCCGTGTTCGAAATCCGATTATTATTTTTATTTTCTCGTTTCATTTAACTACCAATCCCCGTTCAAGATTATTAGATGAAAGTTTCCGTTGTGTGCTGAAATAATGTTCCTCTTATTCGCCTAGTAACCGTATGTCCAGTAATTTAATTAAAGTAAAAAAAAAATAGAGAGGAAATATTATTTGAAATTGTTTTTGGTGAAATTCCCGTAGTTATCTTGATTCGTAATTCATTGCAAGCGCCAGTCTTCAGAAACGTGATCCGTTGTTCGTGGTTTGCCGCAAAATTATAGTCAACGCGTGGAATATGCAGCAAAGTTAACTACGTGTCTTTCACGAGCGAGTCTCATACGAAAAAATTTCGCTGTGCCAAACCCGCATTCGTGGAATGCTCGTGCTGTTCGGAATTCCATGTTGAGAATGATTCAACGATCGCTATTGTCCAAGGGAATGCATCAAATATTTCAGTAGCATGAACATAAGATTAAAATATAAGAATCACGAATTGATATAATATGAAATTTAAGAAAATGAGAGTTTTAAAATATTGTAACCCCCGAAAATACCACACTCGTATATCATATAACAAATGCAGGACAGCTGTTGCCAACCTATTTATAATTTTAGAATTAATATAACGCCCTTGTGTCCAAATGTTGACAAGAAACACTTGTGTAGTAACCTTCTACGGGCATGCATAGATAAATGAAAAAGGAAATAAAATAAAATAAAAACAATAATCGTGTTTCCAGTGCCGGACGCAAAAGTGAGAGGGCGCTTCGCTAAGCAGTGTGCATACAGTTGATCTGAGCTGATTGCCCGCTAAATGACATCTAAATCTTGTCGAAAAGTTTGATGGTTGTTTTCTCAAAAGTAGTCGAACATCTCCATACAAGCCGAGACAGGTGTTCGCTTATTATGGCTCCTCTTCCAGTGTGCAAATTATCTGGGAAATCGGCCAGGCATGTCCCAGTTACCTGCTTGTAAGTCTTCAGAGATAAGTAGCCCGAAACCTGGAACCCAACATTCGGTGCCAGGCCAAAGTAATAAGCCTCTAAATTGCGGCCATCTATGAGCATTTCCAGAAAATGGAACGTTACTATTTTGGACTGGATCCCTACATCTGGCTCATTTTGATTCTTTGGAATACTGCCATGTAGCGGTTTATCAATTAAGTCTGACAGCGAATGTTGGATTCCATGCTCGGGCTACTTAGCTCTTATGACATAGTTACATGTTCCCCAAGAACGTGGTTCCCAGTACCATGACATCGGTTCTGATCTCATAATGCAAAGATTAAGTAGAGAAGACTGAACTTTTCAGTCCACAATATTATTAGTCGTAGCTATGGTTGCCCTGTCTACAATGCAAGAACCAGAAGGGTGCATCTCCCCACTCTTGTCAAACGACACCTATGTGAAGACAAATGCGTTTGCCCCCATCTTCCTCTTTCAAGTGAATTAGAGATTAGAGGTCACTCTTTGAGAGGTGGTATGCCACTCTCCCACTCTAACAACATTGACAGTCACACTAACGCTCTTATTTTAGGTCATGATCTCGTTGTTCCCCAGTACTACATGCTGTACATGTGGTTTATAACCATTTTAGATGAGAAAATTGTGGGCACCATGTTATTATAAATGCATGTGTAAACTGTAGAGAACTTGTACCCGAGGGCCATAGTGGAGGCGATGGGAAACAGGGTGAGAGATGCATTGGGGGCCATAAATTTGGAGTGCAGCAACCAGGCGGTATGATTGATTCTGGGATGCACCACTCTGTGGATCGTACCTGCAGAGGGACTTTGTGTCATTGCACTCTCCTCCTTCTGCTTAGGGTCGCACAGGAGGGCGCCAGTTCACAAAACATTTTACCAATGCCAGATAGCAGTCCATTAAAGAAGAAGACAGTTGGTGGAAAGTGGCATGATGAAGCCATTTAAGAGATATATAAGAAATTATCGGCCTCGACTGCGGTAATGAAACCAACTTTTACCTAGGTTTCAACACAAGTAATTCAGCCTTCTTCAGAAGATATGCTTGAATCTATAATTTGTCTAAGAGGACATGGTCTAGAAATAAAACTGAAACAGCCTGAATAGGAGTAGTCACATTTTAAAAATGCGGTACATATGTAATAAGTCAACACCAAGACTTAACTTAAGCTCTTGCGTGCGCCTCGTCTCCATGGACGTCGTGCGGTGGACCTCGGGAGCTCACATGAAACTAAATAGGACTAGATAATGAGCTGCAAAACAACATGGCGGGGAACATTGCGCATGTCTAACTGAGAACATGACTGTCAAAGGTAAAAGACCAACACAGTTATATCTTAAAACAAACAATCGAGGCTGATAGATTCCTATATATTAGATTATCACAATTACTCACTGGGTTGCAATGTTGAAAGTACAAAAACCATTTAAGAGAGATTGTTATAAACTGAGCCTTTGTGCGAATGGTAGGAACGTTATAAAACTCCAAGCGTTCTCTAGTTAGAGGTTAGTGGAGGCAAGAATATAGCTCACCCGAAGCCAGGAAATCGCTAGGCTCTTTTAGCGAGCGGCGGAAACATATACATTTCACTGGCCTGACTGTCTGGGAATCTTAACAGCCTTCTTTCAGATATTGGAAATGCTCGGTCTGGAAATATTAAATCTCTCCATAAATGAGGGACCGTGGTCACCTCTACATATATGTCTCTTTTGCCTAAACAGAACCATGGTAACCATGAGAACGAGGCCTCACTGGATGGGAGATTCAGTGAGTAGAGGATACTTCGATTGGTTGGTGCATTGTGGGGGCGGTTTCGTTTTTGTTAATTGAGCTCCCATGATAAGGCTTGCTGGAAAGGGGTGGTGATTTTTGCTATCTTTGTCATCTGGTATTCCCATGGTGGAGAACTTCTTACCATAGTGGATGAGACTAGTGGTCTGTATCTTGTGACAGACTAAGTTGATTCCATTTGAATAGAGTTGGGCGTCACAGCAGATTCATGTAAACGAAGCCAGATTGTGTTGTAAAAGTGATTAATTCAGTGGATAATTTGTGAAGCTTCCAACTCATTGTATGCTTTTCCAAACAAACACCATTCTTTTCCTCATATGTGTAGGTCATTCTTTGTGTAAGATTTATTAGTTAGTTGCAGTTATAAAGAGACTAATAACACTTGTTATTATTTTGTAAACTTAAACACGCCAATAATCTCAATCATACTCCCTCATCTATTCAAAATATTTGTTTTATTGTGGTGGTAGATGGGTGCACCAGCGATGTAAGGTTCAATCTTATTAAGCTAATTAATTTGATAATTAATTTGAGTTCCGAATGTGACTGCAGGAATGAGCAACAAAAGTGTCCTGGGTAGATTCACTAATTTCATATATAAGAATGAAGGGCTTAGCTCATGATTTGAAGGTTTCTGAGAAGATAATACTTTTCGTTATGTAAGGATTATAACATTTAGCATCACTCAGAACTATATTTATGCTTAAAGCAAGCAACAGCTTCCATGTTGACCACTCGAAATATCTCTGCTAGCAGCGGCAATCAATTCCATTAGAAGTTTTTGTGCATGGTCACCTGAAAAGTGAGACCGAATATGATGCCAGTGGTTTGACCTGAGTCTCTTATGCTGCACGTTTCCGAAGAGCACCACCACCATCATCATCATCATCCTTTAAGACTGATTATGCCTTTCAGCGTTCAGTCTGGAGCATAGCCCCCTTATAAAATTCCTCCATGATCCCCTATTCAGTGCTAGCATTGGTGCCTCTTCTGATAAACCTATTACTTCAAAATCATTCTTAACCGAATCCAGGTACCTTCTCCTTGGTCTGCCCCGACTCCTCCTACCCTCTACTGCCGAACC
Source organism: Schistocerca americana (assembly GCF_021461395.2). Classification (NCBI taxonomy): domain Eukaryota; kingdom Metazoa; phylum Arthropoda; class Insecta; order Orthoptera; family Acrididae; genus Schistocerca; species Schistocerca americana. The sequence goes on from NC_060122.1 coordinate 627,496,760, forward strand.
CATGAGTCTCTTGGGTAACCTTGCTTCTCCCATGCGTGTAACATGACCCCACCATCTAGGCCTGTTCGCCCTGACTGCTACATCTATAGAGTTCATTCCCAGTTTTTCTTTGATTTCCTCATTGTGGACACCCTCCTGCCAGTGTTCCCATCTACTAGTACCTGCAATAATCGTAGCTACTTTCATATCCGTAACCTCAACCTTGTTGATAAGGTAACCTGAATCCACCCAGCTTTCGCTCCCATACAACCAAGTTGGTCGAAAGATTGAACGGTGCACAGATAACTTAGTCTTGGTACTGACTTCCTTCTTGCAGAAGAGAGTAGATCGTAGCTGAGCGCTCACTGCATTAGCTTTGCTACACCTCGCTTCCAGTTCTTTCACTACGTTGCCATCCTGTGAGAATATGCGTCCTAAGTACTTGAAACCGTCCACCAGTTTAACTTTGTTCCTCCTATTTGGCACTCAATCCGTTTATATTTCTTTCCCACAAACATTACTTTCGTTTTGGAGATGCTAATCTTCATACCAAAGTCCTTACATTTCTGATCGAGCTCTGAAATATTACTTTGCAAACTTTCAATCGAATCTGCCATCACAACTAAGTCATCTGCATATGCAAGACTGCTTATTTTGTGTTCACATATCTTAATCTCACCCAGCCAGTCTATTGTTTTCAACACATGATCCATAAATAATATGATCAACAGTGGAGACAGGTTGCAGCCTTGTCTTACCCCTGAAACTACTCTGAACCAAAAACTCAATTTACTGTCAACTCTAACTGCTGCCTGACTATCCATGTAAAGACCTCTAATTGCTTGCAACAGTTTGCCTCCTATTCCATAATGTCGTAGAACAGACAATAACTTCCTCCTAGGAACCCGGTCGTATGCCTTTTCTAGATCTATAAAGCGTAGATACAATTCCCTGTTCCACTCATAACACTTCTCCATTATTTGCCGTAAGCTAAAGATCTGGTGCTGACAACCTCTAAGAGGCCTAAACCCACTCTGATTTTCATACAATTGGTCCTCAACGAATACTCACACTTTCCTTTCAACAATACCTGAGAAGATTTTACCCACAACGCTGATTAAAGAGATACCTCTGTAGTTGTTACAATCTTTTCTGTTTCCATGTTTAAAGATTGGTGTGAATACTGCTTTTGTCCAGTCTGATGGAACCTGTCCCGATTCCCAGGCCATTTCAATTATCCTGTGTAGCCATTTAAGACCTGACATTCCACTGTATTTGATGAGTTCAGACTTAATTTCATCCACCCCAGCTGCTTTATTGCACTGCAATCTATTGACCATTTTCTCCACTTCCTAAAATGTGATCCTATTTCCATCATCATTCCTATCTCATTCTACCTCGAAATCTGAAACATTACTGATCGTATTTTCACCTACATTGAGCAACTCTTCAAAATATTCCCTCCATCTGCTCAAGGCATCCACAGGATTCACCAGCAGTTTTCCTGACCTGTCCAAAATACTTGCCATTTCCTTCTTACCTCCCTTTCGAAGACTGCTAATTACACTCCAGAATGGTTCTCCAGCAGCTTGACCCATAGTCTCCAACCTGTTTCCGAAGTCTTCCCAAGATATCTTCTTGGATGCTGCAATTATCTGTTTGGCTTTGTTTCTTTCTTCAACATAACTTTCTCTGTCTACATGAGTTCTAGTATGTAGCCATTTTTGATATGCCTTCCTTTTCCTTTTACAGGCTGCCTTGGCTGTGTCATTCCACCAAGCTGATTGCTTCATCCTACTTTTACACACAACTCTTCCAAGACATTCTTTAGCCACTTCTAGTACTGTGTCCCTGTACCTTGTCCATTCCTTTTCCAATGACTGTAATTGACTACATTCAACTAACTGGTACCTTTCTGAGATCGCTGTTATGTACTTGTGCCTGATATCCTTATCCTGAAGTTTCTCCACTCTTATCCTCCTACATATGGACCTGACCTCCTGCACTTTCGGCCTCACAATCCCAATTTCACTGCAGATTAAATAATGGTCAGTGTCATCAAAGAATCCCCTGAATACGCGTGTGTCCCTCACAGCCTTCCTGATTTCCTGATCTGTTATTGTATAGTCAATGACAGATCTGGTTCCCCTGCCTTCCCAAGTATACCGGTGAATGTTCTTATGTTTAAAAAAGGAGTTTGTGATTACTAAGCCCATACAGGCACAGAAATACGTTTTTTTCCCGTTCCTGTTGGTCTCCATATCCTCTCCAAATTTACCCATAACCTTTCCATACCCTTCTGTTCGATTTCCAATCCTGGCGTTAAAATCACCCATGAGCAGATCACTGTCCTTGTCCTTTACTCTAACAACTACATCACTGAGTTCCTCATAAAAACTATCCATCTTATCTTGATCTGTCCCTCTACAATGCGAATATTCTGACACAATCCTAATTTTCCTGCTAGGCACTGTCAAATCTATCCACATCAGTCGTTCGTTTACATACCTTATTGCAACTACGCTGGGTTCCATTTCTTTCCTGATGTAAAGCCCTACACCCCATTGTGCTTTTCCTGCTTTGCCGCCTGACAGGTAGACCTTGTATTCCCCCACTTCCTCTTCTTCCTCACCCCTTACCAGAATGTTACTAAGAGCTAAAACGTCCAGCCCCATCTTACTTGCAGCCTCTGCCAGCTCTACCTTCTTCCCGGAGTAGCCCCATTGATATTAATAGCTCCCCATCTCATTACCATTTGTTTGCCAAGTCGTATCTTAGGAGTCCCTGGTTTGTCAGTTAGAGGTGGGACTCCGTCACCTCCAAAGGTCCGAGGCATTTTGCTCTGATTGTTGCCAGCATCATATTTAAAGTACTAGGGAAGCAGGTTGCTAGCCTTACTTGCCCCGAGTCCCATTGGGTTTTACCCATAACGGTTGAGGGACTAACTGGTGGATTTGGTAGTCTTTGCCGTATGAGCACAAAGGTGACCACGACTCAGAATATGTCCGAGATGCCCAGCCTTATTCCAAAGTAACTGGTATCCCGACTGTCGGGACCACTTACTTGGCCACTCATACGTTGCCCGTGGTTCATGAACTAGGACATGACTACAGGAACCCACACCATGAAGAGCACAGATAAACTATTCTGCTCAGCAGAGTTCTGCCTTAATTCCCCTCTAGATTGATTGTCAGAACGATCAGGCCTTGTTTCGGATTGTCTGTCTGATGCTTGTGCTCGGTCATTATCCACTATCTCTCAGTCTCCTCCTGAGAGTCGTCTGATGCTGAAGGTACCTCAAAAGACGGTTCAGTGCTGAGTATTGGTAGTGTTATTAATTACAGTGTCGTCCACTCTAGGATTCACTGGTATATTAGGGGAATTATTTCCACTGGTACGATAAGCGGGTCGTTGTGGAGTACCTACAGTATTTTGCACAGGTAAAACTCCATAAGAGTTTCGTCATACGAATCATCCCAGTGCCCAGAACTCCTGAAGATAGACGTTGACTGTGGATATTGTATCACAGACACAGTCCCTTTGACTGTTCAGAGATGTCACTAAACCCGCACAAGATGTAAACAACCATGAATGAACAGAGCCTACTACGCGGAGGGGGTTCAACAGCCGATCAGTTTTAGTCATCCCACCAGTAAGGAGGTATACGGCTAGTGTTTTCTTTTGTTCAACCATGCCTAGACGGTCAATACCGCGGTTCTAAGTCGTCTACATTGTTCCTTCGTGCCAGGAAGGGCTCTCAACAAGGGAAGTGTCCAGGCGTCTCGCAGTGAACCAAAGCTATGTTGTTCGGACATGGACGAGATACAGAGAGACAGGAACTGTCAATGACATGCCTCACTCAGGCCGCCCAAGGGCTACAACTGCAGTGGATGACCGCTACTTGTGGATTATGGCTCGGAGGAACCCTGACAGCAACGCCACCAAGTTGAATAATGCTTTTCGTGCAACCACAGGACGTCAAGTTGCAACTCAAACTGTGAGCAATAAGAAGCATGATGCAAAACTGCACTCCCGACGTCCATGGTGAGATTCATCTTTTCAACCACGACACCATGCAGAGCGGTACAGATGGGCACAACAACATGCCGAATGGACCGCTCAGGATTGGCATCACGTTCTCTTCACCGATAACTGTCGCACATACCTTCTACCAGGCAATCGTCAAAGACGTGTTTGGAGGGCACCCGGTCATGCTGAACGTCTTAGACAGACTGTCCAGCTAGTACAGCAAGCTGGAGGTTCCCTGCTGTTTTGGGGTGGCATTATGTGGGGTCGACATACGCCGCTGGTGGTCATAGAAGGCACCGTAACGGCTGTACGATACGTGAATGCCATCCTCCAACCAATAGTGAACCATAGCGGCAGCATATTGGCGAGGCGTTCGTCTTCATGGACGACAATTCGCGACCTCATCGTGCACATCTTGTGAATGACTTCCTTCAGGATACCGACATCGCTTGAGTAGAGTGGCCATCATGTTCTCCAGACATGAGCCCTATCGAACATGCCTGGAATAGATTGAAAAGGGCTGTTTATTGATGACGTGACCCACCAACCACTCTGATTGATCTACGCCAAATCGCCGTTGAGGAGCTTGACAATCTGGACCAATAGTGCTTTGATGAACTAGTAAGTAGTATGCCACAACGAATACAGGCATACATCAATGCAAGAGGACGTGATACGGGATGTTAGAGGTACTGGTGTGTATAGGAATCTGAACCACCACCTATAAAGGTCTCGCTGTATGGTGGTATAACATGAAATGATGTTTATGCTGATCTCTATTCCATTTTTCTGTACAGGTTCCGGAACTCTCGGAAGCAAGGTGATGCAAACCTTTTCTTGATGTTTGTATTAAGGAGAGCCGGCCGGAGTGGCCGAGCGGTTCTAGGCACTACAGTCTGGACCCGCTCGACCACTACGGTCGCAGGTTCGAATCCTGCCTCGGGCATGGATGTGTGTGATGTCCTTAGGTTAGTTAGGTTTAAGTAGTTCTAAGTTCTAGGGGAGTGATGACCTCAGAAGTTGAGTCCCATAGTGCTCAGAGCCATTTGAACCATTTATTAAGGAGACTGCCGACATACGCAGTGGAATCGACCATCAGCTGAATGGTAGGGTCACAAGCGCCGACCATTCCTATGACTGTGGGGTTTCCACCTGGATCGGAAACAGCAGCCTTCCTTTCCAGCAGAAGTGTGATTACACTCGTACATAAACCTGCTGATCCACCATAAAACTTCTAATCGGTGAATAGATTTAGGCAGATAACTTCTTGTCTCGTTATTCTACATGCCACTAAAATAGTTTATTTACTTTGTGAATTATTCAGTTTTACCTTCCATATTCTCGAATAGAGTTTCAGTCGAACCAGAGTGCTCTGAATGTGGTGACATGGCTACTTGACTTCTCGTGACATTGCTACTACGACTTCTCCCACTGAGTTAATCAGCGACAGCTGATTAGATTTCCGATTGTCAAGATTTTCTTCCATACTGACTACTTGCTTGTTAATAATCGAAACACGCTCATTAATGTTAACGAAGGCCTTGTTGTTACTGTGGAGCATTTCGTCAATAATCTTTCCTTGTGACTGCAAACTCCAATCCTGGCCATCAAACCCGCTCCAGAATTCGTCACATTGTGCTCGAACGCTTCAGAAAACGAATTTCTACTTCCTGCCAATCTTGCAATTGAGCATCCAGCCACACGGCTTATGAGTCCAGTCTCACGTCTGGGCAACAGCTCTATTAGCCGAATACTTGGCGATACAGTCTGTGCCATTCTAACGTTGAACTGATCGTGGAGGAGATATCCTCAGTGGCGCTGGGCCCACATGCTCAAGTGGCAGCTGCAGTGAGAGGTGAGCTGGCCCCGACTCCTCATCAGCGGTCAACAGCACCCACGATACCCGGCCTCGCATTTCTCCCTCGTCTCCATATTAAGAAAAAGAAAAAAATGTTTTTGTGTTGCTGGGGAATCATCTCAAAAAAAGTGAATGATCGGCACCCTGTGCTGAAGGCTGGAACTGCGGGATGATGCCATCACGGTTTGGGGCCTGTGATGTTTTGGGAAGTTACAACGGGCCGTTCTTTCTCTCCTGTAGTCTGCAGGACTGCTGCTTTTAAATGAAACACATACCAGCTCATATAACAGTCACTATGTCAGTAGCTGCTGCAGCACAGACCTCGTGGAATGGTATTTTGTTCCAGACCTACTAATCCCTGGCGAAATTCATTGCTTCATCATCACTCATGAAGAGATTATTAAATAAAAATTTGGGATAAGATTATTAAATAGGACCACTGAAATAGGCATAACCAAGGTGCTTCGGGAATGATAGGACCAGGCTTTCAAATAAACATCATTCATGCAGTAAAAAAATTATTTAACCAAACCAGCAGGGCGTACAAGTAACAGTGTACCAAAAATCGCCCAAGCGCTTACTACACAGTTATAAATGCCAGCAAATGCCCAGTTAATTTCCTTTTACAATAATGAAAACGTGAGCAGGTCTCACACCCACAAGCAGTTCAGAATATTGGCTGTGCCGTTCTGCAGGAGCTGTCTAAATAGCACTGTCGCTGGTACTTCTAATAAATATGAATAAAATACATTTAACAAACACACAACAACAATTTCACACAAGCTGACGACTCTTTCAAGTTCCCCAACTTACACATTACATTACCCACGGACAAAAATATATTTCAGATGACCTTTCAAGATGCTAATGAACCACATAAACCCCACAAAAAAGAACAAATTAAAACGACAGTCTTGTATCTGATGGCAGTAGCTGTTAAGTTTTACGCTGAAGGAAAGAAATTGCAGCACGAAAAAATAATTACTATCGAGCTATGAAACTTTCTAGAACATATTAGTCTAGGTGACATTTTTAAGTTGCAAGATCACATTTTAATATAAGAACACGATTTGCCATTATATGTGAAATTTAGGTAAATTACTAACCGGGTAACCGCCAGAATGGTGAACGTAAGCATGCAAAAGTGCTTGCACTCTTTTGTACAGGTGCCAGATGTCAGTTTGTGGGATGCAGTTCCATACACCTGGTCGGTCAGTACACGGACGGTTAATGCTGTTTGTGAATGACGTCCCATGTGTGCTTCACTGGAAACATGATAGGCTACATACCGACACACTGTAGAGCACGTTGGATTACAACAGCGGTGTACTGGCGACCGTCAACCTGTTGGAGAAACCAATGGAGTGCTGTTCATGAATGGCTGTACAAAAGGCCGAATCAACAGACGGATGTACAAATTTGCTGTCGAGGTGTATGGGGAGTACTTCTTCTGTCGTACAAAATCGAATACCAGTTCATAACTCCACGTGTAGGTCCAGTGTATGTAGCACGCAGTCAGTTTGGTTGCAGCCCTCAACTGGCCTCCTTCTAACCAACACTCGGCCATCACTGGCACCGATCCAGAACCAGCTTTCATCAGAATCACAACAGACCTCCACCCCTGTCCTACAATGAGCCCTAGGTTGACACCACTGAAGTCACGAATGGCGGTGGTTAGGAATCAGTGGAAAGCACGCTACAAGGAGTCCGGCTCGGAGCTGTTCTTGAAGTAACCGATTTGAAACAATTCGTTGTGTCACTGCGGTGCCAACTGCTAGTCAAATTGCTGTCGCTGGCGAAATACCATGCGCCAGAGCCATACGCCGAACACGATGGTCTTCCCTCTCGGTAGTGTCGTGTGGCCGCCAGGAGCCAGGTCTTCTTGCGACCGTACGTTCTCGTGACCACGGCTGCCAAAGGTCATGTACAGTGGCTACATGCATGGCAAGTATACCTGAAATATAGCAGAAAGAACATCTAGCTTCTCGTCGCCCCATTACACGGTCTCGTCAATGGCGTCTTTGTCGTCTTAAAGGCATCATCTCACCAGGTTCAGTATCAAAGACAATAAACAATTACTAAAGTAGCAGTGAAACTGGGACAGACATCACCTTTAAGATATAGAAACATGTCTCCCAACTTTCTTTTATGTTGCACAACTCCTTGTTGGTGTTACCACTTTTTCTGTCAGTGTAGTTAACCAAAAACAAGTCCTGGGAAAACTGTAGACACGAAACGCAAGATCAAAAATAAAAAGACACCGTTCGAACAGGCCTTGAAGACGTAGCGGTACCGACTGGCGGCTCGGTTAAAATTTGCAATACACATTAATGATGAGTGAATAGTAACAAAATTTATTTAAACGTAAGTAGAGCGTCAACTAGCATGTGTTGCAAGGACTCACAGTAAAAAAAAAAAAAAAAAAAAAAAAAAAAAAAAAAAAAAAAAAACAAAAAAAACAAAAAACAACAACTTAAAACCAGCCACACTTAATAAGCAACATCAGACCAACTGAACCTCACTAAACTATTCTCCCAAAGCCCCATGGTTGTTGTTGTTGTGGTCTATCCTGTGCAAGCTTCTTCATCTCCCAGTACCTACTGCAAAATACATCCTTCTGAATCTGCTTAGTGTATTCATGTCTTGGTCTCCCTCTACGATTTTTGCCCTCCATGCTGCCCTCCAATACTAAATTGGTGATCCCTTGATGCCTCAGACCATGTCCTACAAACCGATCCCTTCTTCTAGTCAAGTTGTGCGACAAATTTCTCTCCTGCCCAATACTATTCAATACCACCTTATCAGTTATGTGATCTACCCAACTAATCTTCAGTATTCTTCTGTAGCACAACATTTTGAAAGCTTCTGTTCTCTTCTTGTTTAAACTATTTATCGTCCACCTTTCACTTCCATACATTGCTACACTCCATACAAATACTTTCAGAAACGACTTCCTGACACTCAAATCTATACTCGATGTTGACAAATTTCTCTTCTTCAGAAATGCTTTCCTTGTCATTGCCAGTCCACATTTTATATCCTCTCTACTTCGACCATCATGAGTTATTTTGCTCCCCAAATAGTAAAACTCATTTAAGTGTCTCATTTCCTGATATAATTCCCTCAGCATCACCCGACTTATTTCGACTTTATTCCATTGTCCTAGTTTTACTTTTGTTGATGTTCATCTTATATCCTCCTTTCAAGACACTGTCCATGCCGTTCAACGGCTCTTCCAGTTCCTTTGCTGTCTCTGACAGAATTGCAATATCACTGGAGAGGATCAAAGTTTTTATTTCTTCTCCATGGACATTAATTCCTACTCGAAAATTTTCTTTCGTTTCCTATACCGCTTGCGCAGTGTACAGATTGTATAACGTCGTGGATAGGCTACAACCCTATCTTACTCCGTTCCCAACAGCTGCTTCCTTTTCATGACCCATGACTCGTGTAACTGCCATCTGGTTTCTGTACAAATTGTAAATAGCCTTTCGCTTCTGTATTTGACACCCGCTACCTTCAGAATTTGAAAGAGAGTATTCCAGTCACATTGTCAAAACGTAGGTTTGCCTTTCCTTAATCTGTCTTCTAAGATAAATCGTAGGGTGACTATTGCCTCGCGTTTTCCAACATTACTACGGAACTCAAACTGATCTTCTCCGAGGTCGGATTCTACCAGTTTTTTTTCCATTCGGCTGTACAGAATTCGTGTTAGTATTTTGCAACCGTGACTTATTAAACTGATAGTTCGGTTATTTACACATCTGTAAACACCTGCTTTCTTTGGGATTGGAATTATTACGTTCTTCTTGAAGTATAAGGGTATTTCACCTGTCTTATACATCTTGCTCACCATATCGTAGAGTTTTGTCTGGACTGGCTCACTCAAGGCTATCAGTAGTTCTAATGGAACGTTGTCCTCTCCCGGGGCCTTGTTTCGACTTAGGTTTTTCAGTGCTCTGTCAAACACTTCTGGTAGTATCATATCTTACATTTCATCTTCATCTACATCCTCTTCTATCTCGATAATATTGTCTTCAAGTACATCACCCTTGTATAGACTCTCCATATACTCCTTCCACCTTTCTAATTTCCCTTCTTTGCTTGGTACTGGGTTTCCATCTGAACTCATTATATTCATACAGGTTGTTCTCTTTTCTCCAAAAGTCTCTTTAATATTCCTGTAGGCAGTATCTATCTTACCCCTAGTGATATATGCCTTTTCATCCTTACATTTGTCCTCTAGCTATCGATGCTCAGCCATTTTGAACTTCGTGTCAATCTCATTTTTGAGACGTTTGTATTCCTTTTTGCTTGCTTCATTTACAGCATTTTCATAATTTCTCCTTTCATCAATTAAATTCAATGTATCTTCTGTTACCCAAGGATTTCTACTAGCCCTCATCGTTTTACCTACTTGATCCTCTGCTGCCTTTAGTATTTCGTCTCTCAAAGCTACCCATTATTCATCTACTGCATTTCTTTCCCCCATTCTTGTCAATCGTTCCGTAATGCTCTCCCTGAAACTCTCTACAACCTCCAGATCTCTTAGTTTATCTAGGTCCCATCCTTTTAATTTCTCGCCTTTTTGCAGTTTCTTCAGTTTTAATCGACAGTTCACAACCAATAGATAATGGTCAGAGTCCACATCTGCCCCTGGAAATTACTTACAATTTAAAACATGGTTCCTAAATCTCTATCTTGCCATTATATAACCTATCTGAAACCTTTCAGTATCTCCAGACCTCTTCCAAGCATACAGGCTTCTTTCATGACTCTTGAACCAAGTGTTAGCTATGATTAAGTTATGCTCTGTGCAAAATTCTACAAGGTGACTTCCTCTTTCATTCCTTACCCCAATTCCATATTCACCCACTACGTTTCCTCCCCCCATGCTACACAGTCTAATAAATAATCAATGTAACTTTCTGGCAAAACATTTAATTGTGATCCGCAACCATAAGAACAAATTAACAGGCAGAAGACATTTAACAGGAAACCAAAAATAGTCCACTCTCATCTAGTCAGTCGCCAACAGTAACAAACACTAAGCAGACACCGACTGCATCTCAGCAGCGAACGTGGTTAGGCGACTAGGCCTAAAGAGATTGGGCTTAATGTTGAAGTCAGCTTCGCGGCACATGCTCACAGCAACAGCAGTGCTCTGAAATGTTCTCACCATGTTTAGTTCTTTGCAAACAACAGTCGCGGGGAGTGGCCGCGTGGTCTCGGACGCGATGTCAGGGATTGCGCGGCCTCTCCCGCCGGTGGTTCGAGTCCTCCCTCGGGCATGGGTGTGTGTGTGTGGTCCTTAGCATAAGTTAGTTTAAGTAGTGTGTAAGTCTAAGGATCGATCACCCCAGCGGTTTCCCCTTAGGAATTCACACACATTTGAACATTTGCACATTCCGAACAGGGGCTTTCCCATGTGGCCACTGCTACACCAGTCTTCCTCTGGCTGCGGCCCAGGACTGGCGATTCTTTCGCGCGATGTACAGCTGACCACTTCTGTTCCTGCCAAGTAGGTCCCGATGTCGACGTCAGGTACTCAATCACATGCTCGTCTGGAGTGGAGACAGCGCTCCAGTTCCCGGCCAGAACCCTGCCTGTTGCACGCCAGGCTAAAGAGGAGAACACAGCAAGTGCCATAACCCGATTTCCCGGAAACGTCAGTCTGTGGTAGAGGGGTCAAAATACCCGTACAACTCGACCGTTCCTGGAAAACGACGATTGAAGTTTCTGAGGTACCTTATTGTGCCATTTGGCTCACAAATAAAGTATCTGAACTGACGTCACAGTGGCTACCATCACGGCTTCACACTTTTGCACCACCGGCTCCTAACCGAATTATTATTTTTATTGTTGTTTCTCATTAATCGACCCATGTCTGTGGAAAATTACTATACGAATATTTTACAATTTGCATTGAAATAAGTTTGTCCTTATTCATCTACTAATTGTGTGTCTGATGAAGGAATTTCAAAAAAGAGAGAAACAATAAATAACATAGAAAATTATTTGAAATTGTGTCCAGTATAATTCCTGTAATGTGTCTTTATTTATAATCTGCTGCAAACGCCAGTTTTCGGTAAACTGATGCGTTATATGTGGTTTGCCAAGAAATTATTACCGACTCGTGAAATCTTCAGCAGTGTTTAACTCGTTTCTTCATACTGTGTCAAATCTGCCTTCGCGCGATTGTCGTGGTGATAGGAAAGTCTCTAAAACCGGTATCATGCAGGGGAGTGTACCAAATCTTCCTGAAGAACAGACATGACAGTTGATATGAGAATGAAATATAAGACTGTGAGAAATTAAAACTATTGGTACATCTGGAAACACTCTACTTACACCCTTTACATGATAAATGTGACACTTATTGTGAATCGCAGTTATAACTTGAAAGTTGCCATCCACTATATCCCGTAACTTGATAATGAACATTCGTTCAGTAGATTTGCACAGACAGATGCATATAAATGAAAAAACACAATATAAATGAAAACAACAGTCAGTTTCTGGACACGGGACGCAGTGGTGGTAAACCGCGACAGTAGCAATTGTGCTCTCTCTCTCTCTCTCTCTCTCTCTCTCTCTCGTACAGGAATGAACGGATGCACTCAGCTTCAGGCAAGTTTAATATTTTTTAAAATTTAAAAACCTCTCTCACACCGGCCTGATTTAGCTTCACTGATCAGGATAGTAAAAACATGCGTATATTTAGGAAATTTTCATTGACAAAGCAGGCTTATCACATTCACACAGTTCAATACTGTTCTATCCTGATTAAATTGAGCTTAACTTAAATTCCATAAGGCAGTGAAGCAATTTCGAAGCCTCGGTGCGACGAAAATTGTCAGTCGATCTCCTGGAAACATTTGTAATATTTATTAACTTTCGGTGATCACATGGGGAAGACCGGAGATCTGCTGGTAAGACCGTGTTAGCCTATTTATTTGAAGTAACTGGATATCTTGAGCATACAAAACGGCGGGTTCGTCCAGTGTAAATCAGACGTTCCCCACTGATCCCGTGCAACACAGCGTAGTAAGCAGACACTGTCAATAATAAACAGTTAAAAAATACGCGAACGCACTTACTTTAGTTTAGTTCATGTATTAAATTCCTTCTCATACAGAATCTCATCAAGATGGCGACTAGCTCAACAATACATACATATACATCATCCTTTCACGACTAATCGGCAAGAAGTCCTCCTTCTTTTCATAAGAGAAAACATAGATAGCAGAGAAGCTATTCCATGAAGTAAATGGACGCTCCAAAGAATAATTGGGCTTGAAACTACTTTGCATTGATAATCGGTAAGATAAGAAGAGATATTTCGAGATATGTACTGAGTTATATAATTTATAAAATTTCTGAAAATATCGCGGAGAGACCGCTGCAAGAGATATTACATCGCCCCTCGTAGCGAGCAAAGTTGATATGTATCCACTTTGCGAGCTAACTATTGGCTTAGCTAACTCGATAGAATTTGTGGAACATACGTTGCTATAAATTTTAAGAAGTTAGTAAGAATTTTTTGATTACAAAAATTGAAAGAGATTTGGTATCTTCGTTATCTAGATACCTAGTTGTTGCTTTCACGTGTACTGGGGCATACCCGAATCCCACGTACACAACCAGGGAAGATAGACTTACATAGTTGCTAATCAGATCTACCTATTCAGGAACTGGCCTTCACAGGGAAACCCCGGAAAACCTGGAGGCTTAGACCCCAACTAGGTATCACAGATGATAGGAAAGACAGAATAATTTAGAAATTTGAGAGATATTCTAGAATTCATAGGAATGATAAAATCTGCCTCATAGCCAAAAAAAAAATCTTTAAACACGCAAATTTTTTACAATCTTCTGAAAAATTTTCTTCATCGATGTCCTGCTGAACTGCGGTGAAACTGATCGAACAGGAACATGGAACACGGCACGGAGGACAGGCGTCGCATTGGCGTACCGGACAGGAGACATAACGGATTTTGAGAGACCAGAAGGAACCTCAGGAACAGGTACTCAGGATTGTGGCACGAAACAATCGAAATTCGTCTAAGGAATGGTCAACTATTAAAGATTCCTGGAAGAGAAGGGTTAGTCGAATTTCTCCAGATTCATTTTGAACTCAAATATGGACCTGGTCCATCCAATCTTCCATCTGAGGAATGGGAAAATCCATTCGTCTTATACTTTCCACATCTAGATGTTTTAATCGATACTGTAGCTGCACAATATCACAACTCCAGATCGGATAACAATTTTGAAAACATGGATAATTTCATCCATCTTCTTGAGTAAGCCGATTACTGATACATGATTGAAATGAAATTTTGCTGAAAGAGAACGTTTAATTAAGTCTTGCTGCATGATCTCTCCAGCTGAAATTAATCATTGTTATTGACGATCAAATTTTTCTCTTTTATACTCCAAATGCCGCATTTTCTCATGAACATATATGAATGCAATATAACAATAAACAAATCCCACTGGAAAATGACACGTTGTTACAAATTCAATGAAGAATTTTCTTATTAACTCTAATTTTATAAACACACACTAAGCTGGTTAATTAAATTCTCTTCAATAAAATTTAGCTCGCACCAAAAAAAAAAAAAAAAAAAAAAAAACCAGCGAGTCTTTATAGCTGTGGACAGTAGCAATCGATTCTAATTTCCTAACGCGGTTCATTTGTTCTCCTGTGAACTGTCAGTTTACAAACACTAACTTCACACGCAAGCGCCGTATTCGATCATATAGTTTCAGTAAACTTATTCTCACTGGAGATTAACACTCCCTGGGTGTATATTATTTCACACGCACAAGCTTCTTTGGTGATCATCGTGTAGACAGATATACCGTAAGTCTTCACAGCAGCAATAGCTACAGTTCCACTTACTTTTCTAAATATTCCTATACTATCACCGAAGCAATCGCTTACTGTTCATTAAACTATCACAGATGCTTGGCATGCTGTCATTTGACCTATCACAGTAGTTGAGGCATACTGTCCTTCGCACTTCACTTTTTTTTTTAAACACCACACCCAAATACTTCATACAGACTTTTCATTTAATTTGAAACACTTTCCTTAAAAGAATCCAATAATGTACTTAACACCACCTCTGGCTCTAGGAAGTGGTCCACAAACATCACATGAAATAAGTGATCTTGGTGCTTCAGGTATTATTGTTTGAAGTGCAAGTTTATCTCCCTTGTTGTCCGGCTTTGCCTTTTGACAGAGAACACATTTCTGTATGACTTTGTGCACTTTTCGCCTTATATTTGGGAAGTAACAATAATATCTAATCTTATTAGCACACTTTACAACACCAACATGACCCAAGGTCAAATGTGTAATCCAAATTAATCGTTCTTCAAATTCTTCGGGTATGCAGACACACCACTTTGGATTCTCAGCCTTCCCAGACTTAAAAAATAAAATATTATTCAAAAGCCGGTAGTATTCCAAATTGACCATAGGGTTTTGTTGATTGAATTGTCGTATTATAGCATTCCATCGTCGATCCTTCTTCTGAAACCGAGCCATTGTCTTACATAAATGAATATAATATAACTTGTAACTATTTTCTTGAAAAAGAAGCATTGGAAATTCTGCCTTATTATTTACATCCAGTTCAGGTGTTATTCCTTCTGGAGATCTTGACAACGCGTCAGCTATAACATTTTCTTTTCCGGCTACATGAATAATTTGAAACTGATATTTTTGCAGCGCCAGCGTCCACCTTGACAAGCGAGGATGCAGCAACTTACAAGTTTGTAAAAAGGCTAGTGATTGGTGGTCACAATAAACGGCTATCCTTGAGCCATATACATAATAATTAAACCTTTTCAAAGACCAAATAACTGCTAAAGCTTCCAATTCCGTAGTGGTATATGCTCTTTCACAGGTGGATAATACTCTGCTAGCAAATGCAATTAGACAAAAGGTTTTTACACCATCGATGTACCTAATCTGAAATAAACAAGATCCTAATCCCACATCTGATGAATCAGTGGCTAAACAGAATCCGACATTCATATCAGGGTGGTATAATAACGGAGCATGTATCAGTTGATCTTTAATTTCACAAAAAGCCTTTTCACAATCATTAGACCATTGCCATTCACTCAGGAGCCCGTTTAGTGCTTCAGAGTTCATTGCTTGAGTTTTAATAAATCGACGAAAAAATGAAGCCAAGCCTATAAAGCCTTTCAGTTGTCTTCTGTTTCTTGGAGTTGGAAAATTTTTTATCGCACTAATCTTCGCTTCTGTTGGAAGAATGCCTTTTGCATTAATCATATGTCCTAAGAATTTAATTCTCTGTACAGAAAATTGCGATTTTTTTCAGATTTGCCGTTATACCAGTTTGTTTGAACACAGCAAAAATCCTCCTAATAAGTTGTACATGTTCCTCCCAAGTTTTAGAGACAATTAATAGATCGTCCACAAAAATTGTTATTCGACTACGTAGTTCTGGTCCTAAGGCATAGTCCAACGCAGAAATAAACACTCCAGAGCTGATATTGAGACCAAACGGAACGACCTTGAACTGATAGCTTCTCCCACCATATATAAAAGCAGTATATTTTCTTGAGTCCTTGTCTAACTGGACTTGCCAGAACGAACTTCTCAAATCAATACTGGTTAAACAGGATACATCTTGAAATTTCTGTAGTAACTCATCGATGTTCTCCGGATGTATGCGCACAGGTAATATAATTTTGTTAATTTCCCTTGCATCTAATACCAATCGAACTTTTCCTCCTGGCTTTGGTACAACAAGCAACGTAGAACAATATGGGCTGTTCAACGGTTCAATAAGATTCCAGTTTAACATTTTTTGTATCTCTTCCTGTACTGGTTGTTTTAATCGCCAGGGAATGGGATAGTGTGTGCGGCAAAATGTCTTATGGGGCTTAATCTGTAATGTACAAACATATCCTCTAATAATTCCGGGCTTTTCGTCGAAAACTGACTCATATTCTGTTAATATATTGAATAATTGTCCCCTCTGACTATCCGTTAGGCAATCTGACTCAGCAATCTACTGTTCGACTGTTTGTCTGAATTCCTCTTCTTGAATTGACTCGATTGGTAGTCGGCACATATTATTATTTTCAGCACAAATCAACTGCATAGCAGCACCACGGAAATATCGCTCATTCACTCCCTCCTTTCTCAGTAAGATCAGTGTAACAAATTGATCTTCGATTTTAAAATGCACCTTTCCTTCTACCAAGTCCAACTTGCAATTGCAGGCTTGCAAAGTTCCAATGCCAAGAATACAATCTACTAACAACTTTTCCACTACAAGGAATGTGCATTGTTTAGCTACATTTCCCAATTTTATCTCTATAAGCGTTTGTATCTTGACGTTCCGGGATTTTGCTCCCACTGCACCTATAACTCGGCAATTTTGTACTGGTAGGACAGGGATTTTCTTAATTTTACTAATTCTGCGAAACAAAGTTCCGGATACTACATCTGTATATGAAGCTGTGTCCAATACAACATGGGTTAAAATTCCTCCAACTTCTGTGATGATCTCAGACACAGGAACCCTTTTATCTTCGACTACAGAGGCCTCTAAGTCTCTCGTCAATTCATCTGTCATTAATTCGCCTTCAGCATATCTCAACATTGCCACGGAATTAATTTCGTTTAAAACAGGTTTGCCCCTTTTGTATTCCCTGGCCGACTTTACGGAGCCCTCTTCAGTTTAAATGTCGATTATTATATCCTCTAGAATTATCTACTACTTCTGTTATGACTGGTTGTTGTTGATGACTGGTTGTGTTATTTGCTTCAAATCTAGGGTCAGGATTTCTGTAAGCATTATTATTATTTGAAGACTGCTGGTTCTGGTAATCTCTTGCATTGCCAAACATTGGGTTCTATCTGCGACCCGTTCGATTGTCTCTGAATCTCCCCCTCGCAGCAATGTTATTGAAATTTCCATTTCCGTTGCAATTGTTTCCGTTGAATCTCTGACTATTCCTAGTATAATAATTATTAAATCCGTTTCCGTTCCGGTTTGCGTTTGGCGCCTCAATCGCTCTCCTCTGCATAACCGGTTGTCTTGGCCGATGTTCATCTTCCTCGATCATATCTATAGTGTCAAGCGTAGTCATGAAAGAGTCAAGGTCATGCTCATTAATATACAGCATTCTATTTCTGATGCTGGCCGGAAGTCGAGATTTTAATATATCAATCACGTCTTGTAGAGGCATAGGCTTATCCCAATACCGCGATTTATTTATATATTTCTCAAAGTATTTCTTTAAAGACCCACGTGAAAAGGAAAAAGGTTCCGAGTATAATACCTCCTGCCTTAAACGTTCTTGTACTCCTTCAGACCAGTACTTGGATAAAAATGCTCGTTCAAAATCTTCATATGTGTCCCAAGTTGATATCATATCAGATGCCCATATAGCTCCTGACCCCTGAATATAACCGGTCACGAAACTAACCTTTTGCCACTCACTCCAATTTTTTGGCAATATTCCCCTAAAACTTCTTATAAACACTACGGGATGAACATTTTTCTTGTCTGGGTTGTATATCTGGAATTGACGTTGTTTCAACATTTTCTCGTCAGTGTTGCTTTTACAATTACAGTCATTATGACTACCCTCATAGTGTTGTGATTGATGTTTATTGCAAAAACGAACGTGTGCATTAATGTCCCTGTCTGTACTTGGTCGGGTAAATAATGTAGCTTCATTGATAGATCTTGTTATGGGTTTATTTCCCTGCGTGGAACACAAATCTTCTCGAGATAGATTCAAAGATCTCTCATTGTTTTCTTTCCATTGTTTAAGTTCTTCGCCTAGTTGCTCTTTGACTTCTCGAAAACCTTTATTAAATAAATTTTCTTCAGAACTTTCGGTCATAGATTGTATAGCTGCTCTGACCGTATGTTCAATATTGTCTGAAGAAATGCTTCGCCTTTCTAAACTTAACGGCGAGAATTTTCCCGCGAGAATTTTTACCTTATGATCAACCTCGTCTTGTATCTCCTTTATGTTATTTATGGATTTATCCAAATTTCGGATGTCCTTTGGGATCTTGTCTTGTGATCGTCCCAAATCCTGCATATCTGCTGACATCTCATTTACTTGTTGCTTTAATTCATCTTGAACTTCAAATAATACCGGAATTACCGCCATAGAACATTGCATCTGTTCTTGTGCTTGAACTATCTGTGGGATTGACTCGACCTGTTCTTAAATAGTATCAAGCTTAGTAGCAACATACTCAGTTAGCTCTAGGCGTTACTTCTTCGCATTTTCATTACACTGCTGAGTGACTTGCTCAATTTGAGCAGCTAATATTAATTCTGTCTTTTCATTCTGAATTTTCAATTCTTCCGCAGTTTTATTTAATTTATCAACAAGTTTCTGAAAACTCTCTACTAATTTATTATTTAATTCCGCTTGATTAGATTCTAATTGCTCCTGGACTTTCACTTGATTGGCTGCTAATTGTTCATTCAATTCCCTTTTAGTCTCTATTTGCGCTTTAGTTAAATCTGTTACATTTTTGGCTAACAGTGTTAACTGCTGCATGATTACAGTGAATGGGTTTATTTCGTCCTGCTCAGATGGCATCGAAACACTTAAGCTTTGTTGTGGGGCCTGACTAATCCTGCCGCTAGGCACTACTTCAGTTAAGCTAGCGTCTAATGTTTCACTAACCTCAGAAACAGCTGAGGGTTGTTGTGATTCGCTCTGCTGTTGCATTGCCATTTTATAAGCCGCCCTAGTAAGAACCATTAATACACCGAACAACAAATATATAAAGTCACTCGAATCTGAGTTAATAATGTCACTGACCTAAATTTTGCATAGTACTCACTTATAATAAACACTTCCTGTCTAATGTTCAACTCAACATTCACTTAATGAATCTGATTCAAACCGATAGACATTTAAATAGTTATTCTAAATTTCTATCTACAAAAATTTAATTGTATATTGTCTGGCCTTAACGACGTTCTCGTAGGTTGTGGCGAAATTGTGACTTCTGGAAAAGGCCTCGTCTTCTTTTCTCTCATGCACATGCAACACAAAATACACACGATGTTTAAGTAATGCTCAAAAATGTGTCCTGTCACGGTTGCCAAATTTAATATTTTTTAAAATTAAAAAAAAAAAAAAACCTCTCTCACACCGGCCTGATTTAGCTTCACTGATCAGGATAGTAAAAACATGCGTATATTTAGGGAATTTTCATTGACAAAGCAGGCTTATCACATTCACACAGTTCGATACTGTTCTATCCTGATTAAATTCCTTCTCATACAGAATCTCATCAAGATGGCGACTAGCTCAACAATACATACACATCCATCCTCCTTTCACGACTAATCGGCAAGAAGTCCTCCTTCTTTTCATAAGAGAAAACATAGATAGCAGAAAAGCTATTCCATGGAGTAAATGGACGCTCCAAGGAATAATTGGGCTTGAAACTAATTTGCATTGATAATCGGTAAGATAAGAAGAGGTTTTTCGAGATATGTATTGAGTCATATAATTTATAAAATATCTGAAAATATCGCAGAGAGACCGCTGCAAGAGACATGACACCAGGTGGAGACAAAATGGACAGGGATCGGAACCCGAGGCCTGCCCACGATGCCCCACTTCCTGCTGGTCCCTTACATAGACTTGGTACTACGGTGAGATATTTATTTCACTTTTTTCATCAAATTTTTTGTATTTTCTTATATTTCTTGTTTATTCTTTTTTTATTCGTTTTATGATAAGAAAACGTGGTAGTCAAAAATTACGTAATTCCTAGACTCAAAGGAAAACAATTTTTTTTTCTCTAAGAAAAACACAACGTGAGAAGGCTTCAGAACAAGCTAAACAGACAACACAGCTACCCCTTTGCTTGACGATTAAAGATAAGGTGCAACATACTTGCAAATAGACAACGATAACGTGGAAGCCTCTGCCACTTCCGATAAGCATTCACCATATATTGGTGAAAAGCAAGGGGTTCGGGATCGTTTTCACTCGACTACATAATGGGCGTAGTGTCCAAGGAGCCATACGTTCGAATTAGCATTAGTCTGAAGGAAAACGGAGAGGTCTGGACACAGAAAAAATACACCCGATAATGCAGCTTCAGCTGATCGGCTAAGAAATGACAATTGTCGGCGAATCCAGTAGCAGTGTGAAACTTTTAGTTTTTGCTTAAACTTCTGAACGGAACTGAAGCTACTGTTACTTTACTTATTTTTATCATTTCAACACTGACCTACAGAATTTTCCCTGACAAGAAAGATTCAAGATAAACCTACTCATTTATTGCTTACAATATACAAATGCAACACAAACTTGCTGCAAATGATGAACACAAAAGAATGGCCCCAAATTAGAAGAAATCCTAACAATAACCTACACATTTTCATGACTTACATACGTCACAGAAAATCTTCACTACACGATCTACAGCAATAACAGGAGGTAGCAACTACAGCCAACTAAATAAAAAGATTCTAACTACTGTAGGCTGTGGTTTGCACAGAAAACAACGGAATTAGTAGATTTCATGTGACATCCAGTTCCAACAATTATATTATCATCAATAATTCCATTTCCTAAACATTAGCAGATACAGCAATCATTATTTTACAACCCTTGCCCAACGAATGCTAAATCTCCAGGAATGTCCAAATCGTCCTCTGGCGCTACTACTGGTAACTTCCATCACTGCTAACTATTAACTCTTAACTTCGAGTCTATCCAACCACAGACTCTCTTAGCGAGGGCGCAGAGCGCTGTCAGTGATGTTAATGTAGTCTATAGAGCTGCCAACATGCAAACATATAAACAGGCTACTCACATAGCCCACCCCCCTGCTTCTCTCAAAAAATTTTAAAAGTGCTATGGGCAGTCGCCAAGATTAATTTGTTAAAAAATTTTTAAGGGTCAGATATACACAATTAATGATATACTGTTGGTCAATAAAGCAATAAATCTCCTCACTGTCCCTAAACACAGTGCTAATCATTCATCTGAAGAAAAGTATGTGACAGTTTTATGCACAAAGGCTGAACGGTAAAGGAAAATGCACATGTAAGTAGCAGACAATCATGTAGTCTTGAAGAAGTAGTGTTGTCCTCCCCATTTAAACACAGTGCTGAGTCTTCACATGAAGATTTCAGTTGAGAAGATTTTTAATGGACCACAACAAAGCAGTCCCACTGCAGAGTCAGTCGAAGTCTTAAAGAATATTGGTAGTATTGGTGGGCCACCACAGAGTAAACCCACAGTATTCCTTGTAGAGTTTATGGTAGTAATGGTACAGACTCACTGTAGTCCTTGTAGAGATGGCCAGCAGCCATCTGTTGTGACTGTGCAGGTGCACAATCACAATTGAAGGGTCTTGAGGATAATGTAGCAAGTCCATGAACCACTACTTGTGCACTAACTAATTTTTGGTAATATCCTTAGAACCAGCAATGCTGTTAAGCAGTCCCTTGCTGAACTATCAACACAAGTGCAAGCACTAACACAGTCATATAATCTTTGAAACAGTATGACTAACAGACAAATGTGAGCAGTAAAATGAATCCCTACTATTTATCTAACTTGGAGAACTGTTGTCTATACAACGACAATTTTACAACATAAGAATACAATTACATATGTAAACAAAACATCATAGTAGTGAAGTATATGATAATAGAAATAGCATTTGTAGTAATACTGGTTTTACAAAAAGGATAGAAATAAGCATATATATGAAAATTACAGGAATTATAATGTGAGTAAAAAATGAAAAATGGGAATATCGCTTGAAAACATTAAAATGACAATTGAATAGTAAAAGAAAACATAACAGCATAAGTAATCTCTGAATATCTTTCTAAAGTGAAGAATGTGGTATAGAAACAAATGATATTTGAGGATAACAGTATTCCTCATCATGCTCAGTATGCAGCTTAGTGTTAGAAGAAAAAATGTCTACCAAAATTGTCTTATCAGGAAACACACATAGACAGGAAGAACACAGACACAAGGCTAAACACAAAAATATAGCGGAATAACACAAAAGGAAAGGACAGGATCTGTATTCTGTGTAACATTTAGTGCCGCAGTACTTGTGGTGAGCATTTTATACTTCTGTTCCATTTCCTCTTTTCAGTAATATTCTTCATACTCATAATTTCTTAACTTTTAGCCAAAATTACTTCATTTCCCACCAAAACTGGATTTACCTCTCTTACTTCAACATTTTTTTGCATAAAAATATCCTATCTAAGCATGATTTCTGTATTTATACTTTCATACATTTTTTTCCTCATGATTCATTTCCAAGAAAATGCGAACTAATACTGATGTCACCATACCCTACTTGTCTCTGTCCGTTTCCTCTTTCAAAATAATTATTCCTCATTATACAATACTCTTTGGCCAAACATTTTCCTTATAGCTTCTCAATGGAATTCTTCTCATTTTAACTCATTATCTTATATAGTGTAACCCCTCCCAAAGCTAACTTAAATCTATGGGCTAAGATACATAAACTAGAGAACGAGGGAATGCAGCAGCACAAAACGATTAGAACAAACAAAATGATAAAAATGCAAATTGCTCAAGCAAGTAGCAGCACATCTAAATTAGCAAAGAAAATGCAACATTACAACTAATATAAGGCTATATGCAGCAAACAAGAAAATAAATCAGTGGTAGAACTAGCTTAGCACAGTAGTACAATGTAAAATTCACTAAGACGATGCCTTACAAACAGCAATAGCAAATGCAATAACTTATACCTAAATATGAGAAAGTATGAGCAGAAAATATATTACAGTAATGACAGCAATGCACACAAAGGAAATATATGTGTAAACGTATAATAACATGTGTGCATTTCTGATCATCAAAACTCCCATGGGAAATACAATGATTCTATGTCACATCTTAACACTAAACTGGTGCAAGTTCAAGAGAAGATAGTTATTTATGCAGTTCCTGTTACTAGTCCCATCTCCTTCTTATTGTTGTTTCCTTTCCAGGTACTCCTTTTTTTAAGAATATGGACCATAAAATTATTAATTAACGGATCTATTGACAGAAAGTGTTCACATTACCATAGGTAATTAATTTTATTCTTAAAACCAATGCTCCAGTGCAGCTAAAAACCAGATATCAAGGGAAATAGGTAAAAATATAGAAAGTAAAGCATAAAAACACCATTCAGTAGCCATGTGGCATATCATGAGTCAGTAGAAATTCTCTGAACTCTCGTTGAGAGACACTTGTCATAATCAGGTTTGTAGAGATAAGAATATTTCTCATCAATTCATAAGCATTTTACTAAGTAGGACAAAGTACAAATACCATAGTGTAATCATATATTTCTAAGTAGTAGTGTGTCGTATTCATGGTGTGTCCTTCAAAGAAATGTCAATAGCGAGGTCAACGGCCTCTCTTTTCTACAGCTGTTCGAGTGGTTGCGGGAGGGTGGAGAGCTTAAAAGCGGCTATAGCGACACCTTTTAAGTTGAAATGCAACGCAACAATGGATTTTTTCAGGCGGCTGGTGTGCAGCCTGGTGTAGGCGGGCATTATGCCAAGGTCACATATAGTCTCTAACAAGATATTTACGACAGTTTAAAAAAAATAAAAAAAACTTCATGTGTTGAAAAATTGTGGGAGAAGTGTGTATAAACGAAACCTCATCAATAACAGTGTCCAAGAACTTCCGTTGGCATCCTGACAGTCAGATTCGCATATGCATTCACTTTTCGTAAATATCATAACCATATGAAAGGCTTACTTCAATAGTGGTACAAGTCCTTTTTTGTTCGTTCTGAGATATAGAGACCTAAAATTAAATAAACGCTGAAAAATCTGCAGCTGAGATACTAGAAATACTCAAATATATGTACTTGAAAATTTCTGGTATCTCAGCAGCAGATTTTTCAGCGCTAATTTACTTCAGGACTCTATATCTCAGAATGAACAAAAATAGACTTGTACCACTATTGAAATAAGCCCTTCGTATCTTAACATCAGAATACATATCGTATTTCTAATAATATCATCATAACACAGCAATCAAATCTCAAAATCGTAGTAGCATACTTCAGTAATCTCAAAACCCCTAAAAAAAATGCTCTCTGCTCTTTTCAATAGTGTCATCTACCTCAAACGTACTTAAAAAATCATGATCACATACAATATACATCACTCAAAGCTCTTGCAGTATTACAGTGGTTCCGAAAATATAGGTGAACAGTTCACAAAAAGCATACAAAGTTCAATTTCATAAATGGAAAGTAATCCAACTGTGTAATTGCATAGACATGTTGGTGCCATAGTTAAAAAAATATCCATTTCTCCCTCTGAAATGGCCAGATAGCTGTGTAATTCTGTGTTAGATAAAAATGGTACCGATGTATAAAACTGTATAAGCAAATACCATACTGGCTAGGGCTCCTTGCGTTCTCCACATGCATGGTACAGAAAGTAGGCATAACCCCATGAGGGATGATGTAATTATACGTCAGATGTTACAGATCAGAACTGTGGAATGCAATGTATCACTGAAAACCTTCTCTGCATCACTGTAGTTCAAAAATATTTCTAAAAATGTTCGAAGTACAAAAGGTAATCAATCAAATGCGTGTCATGTCACACTAAACTATAGTTGATGCTGTAAGAAAATTTCTGTCATTGCTTAACGGTAAAAGTGTGCCAAGTGTCGTAGTTGACGTCGTCCATAAGCAAAGTTCTCCAAAAATCAATGTACTTAGCATGTCATATACAAAAGTAAAGTACACTCCTGGAAATTGAAATAAGAACACCGTGAATTCATTGTCCCAGGAAGGGGAAACTTTATTGACACATTCCTGGGGTCAGATACATCACATGATCACACTGACAGAACCACAGGCACATAGACACAGGCAACAGAGCATGCACAATGTCGGCACTAGTACAGTGTATATCCACCTTTCGCAGCAATGCAGGCTGCTATTCTCCCATGGAGACGATCGTAGAGATGCTGGATGTAGTCCTGTGGAGCGGCTTGCCATGCCATTTCCACCTGGCGCCTCAGTTGGACCAGCGTTCGTGCTGGACGTGCAGACCGCGTGAGACGACGCTTCATCCAGTCCCAAACATGTTCAATGGGGGACAGATCCGGAGATCTTGCTGGCCAGGGTAGTTGACTTACACCTTCTAGAGCACGTTGGGTGGCACGGGATACATGCGGACGTGCATTGTCCTGTTGGAACAGCAAGTTCCCTTGCCGGTCTAGGAATGGTAGAACGATGGGTTCGATGACGGTTTGGATGTACCGTGCACTATTCAGTGTCCCCTCGACGATCACCAGTGGTGTACGGCCAGTGTAGGAGATCGCTCCCCACACCATGATGCCGGGTGTTGGCCCTGTGTGCCTCGGTCGTATGCAGTCCTGATTGTGGCGCTCACCTGCACGGCGCCAAACACGCATACGACCATCACGGGCACCAAGGCAGAAGCGACTCTCATCGCTGAAGACGACACGTCTCCATTCGTCCCTCCATTCACGCCTGTCGCGACACCACTGGAGGCTGGCTGCACGATGGTGGGGCGTGAGCGGAAGATGGCCTAACGGTGTGCGGGACCGTAGCCCAGCTTCATGGAGACGGTTGCGAATGGTCCTCGCCGATACCCCAGGAGCAACAGTGTCCCTAATTTGCAGGGAAGTGGCGGTGCGGTCCTCTACGGCACTGCGTGGGATCCTACGGTCTTGGCGTGCATCCGTGCGTCGCTGCGGTCCGGTCCCAGGTCGACGGGCACGTGCACCTTCCGCCGACCACTGGCGACAACATCGATGTACTGTGGAGACCTCACGCCCCACGTGTTGAGCAATTCGGCGGTACGTCCACCCGGCCTCCCGCATGCCCACTATACGCCCTCTCTCAAAGCCCGTCAACTGCACATACGGTTCACGTCCACGCTGTCGCGGCATGCTACCAGTGTTAAAGACTGCGATGGAGCTCCGTATGCCACGGCAAACTGGCTGACACTGACGGCGGCGGTGCACAAATGCTGCGCAGCTAGCGCCATTCGACGGCCAACACCGCGGTTCCTGGCGTGTCCGCTGTGCCGTGCGTGTGATCATTGCTTGTGCAGCCCTCTCGCAGTGTCCGGAGCAAGTATGGTGGGTCTGACACACCGGTGTCAATGTGTTCTTTTTTCCATTTCCAGGAGTGTACTATGTGTATAAACGTCGTAGTTATTACGTTCGTTGCCGTCACCTTGAAAGTACAATACTGTATCATATTGTTGCGTTACGTTATTGGCTCGTTGTAGCTATGCCACAAAAGCTATTACCAGAAACATATTTTACTTTCCAGAAGAACGTCGAAAAACTGTGCAGACATAAGAAAGATTCAGTGCAAGATCAATATTGAAAAAAATGTCACTCATAAGCAGCATGGCAGCACAATCGCGTACCTGTCAAACAAATCAAATACTATGTCATCTGTGACCTTTCAGAAAATAATTTAAATAAAAAAAATTTCTTTTCAAGTAAACCAAAATGTTGCAGTAAAACCTCATTACCAGTGTATGTTCCAAGAATGTGAGCGTTATAGTCGTGACGTAATCGTGCAACTAAACTCGTAAAACTACTGTGTTAATTGGCAGTCATAGCAGCTACATCGTAAGCTTCATAAGTACGTTTTGCGGCTGCCTGCGGTGTGAGTCACTGTCTATTATCTCCCTGTCGTCGCGCGTCGCTGCCGGGATTTGGAGGTCTAATTTCTACAGTTTCAGCTTGTCGAGAGGGTCCTGTCCTATTTGAATCACGCCAGTTCTGATTAAATTCTGTTCTGTTGTAATAACTATAGCGTCTGTGGTCACGTCGGTAATTTCTGAAATTTCTTTCTTGGAGATCAGGTGGTGGAGAATCTCTCCCAGAATCGTAATAAACGAGGTGGACCGTAGCATCTGAAGTTATTTTGTCTCTGTTCATAGTAATTTTTCTGGTTCCCATATTGTCTGCTTCTACAGTTATCTGTGTCATATCCATTACCACAGAAATGAGATCTTTCTCTGTAACTATTATTACTCTGCCAATGGTTGTCATACAAGTGGTGTCTATTTTGATCACGATTTGCGTTATAAGAGTAGCCCTGTCGTGACTGGTTATTATTTATGTCGTCACGGAATTGTGACGGATATCACCTGCAATTGAGAAATTTGCGCATCATGCGATTGTCAGTGTCCATTTCCAGTTCTTGCAAAAGTCCCTGAAGAGCTTCAATGTCATCTTTACAACGTCCTGCCAAAATATTATGTCTTAAATGTTCAGGCAACTGAATTAAGCATATGTGAATGAGTTCTGAGGGGCTGTACGGGTTTTACAAATACTGAGTCTTGTGCAACATATCTTCAAAATGTTTTACGGGGCTGGAAAATTCCGAGTGTTCGAAATGCTTCATCATTATATTGCTGTGTTTTATTCTCGATCTTGAGTAGCCTGAGACCAACATGCATGATAAAAATCTCCTTCACTGTGACAGTCGCGAATAACCGATCACATTTTCACAGCTGGTTCGTTTTCTAGATAGCCACACATAAATTCTAATCTGTGGTCTAATGAACAGTTGGGAGGAAATCAATGAGAAAATTGATGAAGGTAAGGTTGTGGATGTATCTCATTACAGGAACTCTTGAATGTTTTAAATTTACGTGTAGTGATGAAGAGCTTATCGTCAAAATCATTGTGTCGGCGAGTCACAAATAGGTTATTGTTACGTCCCTGTGTTACTGCTTTGTAAATTTTCTGTATTTGTAAATCGCTCTTCCTGTGTCGGAGTGGTGTCCCCTGAAACGTGTAGTTCTTGTATCACGTGTGCCAACTGATCTCGTACTTCCCGCAGTCCTCTTTTGTCCTGCGTATTCATGCGATTCCTATTTCCTTTGAATTTCCTAATTTCCTTGTACTCCTCTGTGTCAGTGAAGGCTACCGGTCTTATATCATTCAAATCATCATCTCCCTTCGTAGATAAATTTGGGAACTCATCCGAAAGCTCAGCTACTTTTTCCGATAATGTGTTGATTTCCACCGTGTGTTTTTCTGAACCTAATTTTAGGATATCTACTGTGTCCTTAAAGTTTTCCTGATTATTTACAAGTAGCGTAACCCTATCGGTAGATGCAACTGAGTCAATTTTGGCCTGTAAGGTGTCGTGATTTTCGCGAACAATGATCTGCAGTTTTTTTTATGGCTGCTTCTTGATTCGGTAACGCGTTTTCATGTCGCGAAAAAATAGGTTGAAAATGCTCACAAATTTGTGTTTTTACATCTTCAGAAATTGTTTGACATTTCCTTTTGATTTAAAGTAACTCAGTGGTTAAACCTACGCGTGTTTCTGCAAGTGTTTCTATAATTTGTTTCTGATATTGTTCCATTTGTTGCTTTAATTCCAATAAAAACGTATTAGTGAATGAAACGTGCTGCTTTGTGCTTTTCGGCAGTGCATTTGCACCGGCAATATACGGATTTTGAAGACCAAAGAGTGAATCTTGACTTAATCGAGGAAAGGGTAATGACGCAAAACCTGAATCTACGGTATTTGCAAGATTTTGTTCTGTTATTTCCCGTTTCTGATGCGAACTATTAATGACCGATTTATCGACAATAGTTCCCTGTTCACTGACTGTTTTCATTTCTACCCCTTTATTTGCAGCCTGGTCCATGTCCCTACGCACAATTATCAAATCACTGTTTTCAACATTTGTCTCTTCATTACAACGTGGTGCTAACAAGCTACGCTCTCGTGACAGTCATTTCTCAATATGCCTTTCAGGCTAGTTTTACGCTTTTCGCACGCCATGACTGTCAGACTATTTCACACGATAATACACACAAAACAATCTGAAAAGCGAAAATAAGAAAACACACTAAAATAGTACTGAAAATAATAAATATCTCATTAGTTGCAAACGTGACTGCGAGATGCTTGGTGCAAAACCATATGCATGCCACTACTGCTTTGATCATTACTATACATTACAACAATAAGAAACTGCAACTACGTGGGAAATGCCATAATCAGTTACGAGGTAGCTATAAATAATAACTAATTTCTAATCATGCACCAATTATAGAAACTACAAGAAAATCAGAAGATACCAGTGAAGTATCCTCGGCTAAGGCTCGACAGAAGAAGCTTCTAGGTTTCTACATAAACTTCTGAATGCAAATCGAACCTACTGTCTCTTTACTTACTTTTATCATTTCAACACTGACCTACAGAATTTTCCCTGAGCACAATGTACAAGCACAACGCAGTCTGACTGCAAATAATGAACACAAAAGAATGGCCCTGAATTAGAAGAAATCCTACACATTTTCATGACTTACTTCCTCACAGAAAAACTTCACAGCACGAGAGCGCAGAGCGCTGTCAGTGATATTAATGCAGTCTATAGCACTGCCAACACACTAACATATAAACAGTCTACCTACTACAGTTCTCGTCTGCAAGAGACAAACCTGTGGTAACGTATCAGGTTGATGACATCTGTAGCAAAGATCAATCGGACTAAGACTAATGCGCTGGATGCGTTCGTTGGTCGGTATCAGAGTATGAATGACCCTATATCACAAAGAGGCGACTTCCATCTAGAGGATAGGAAGACCGACGTGAAATCACACTATTTTCCAGGATACCAATGGTGCGCACATTTTAACTGCGGAGTGGGTTGTTTGTGGTCATCAACGAGAAATCAAGGATCTGGTGGTAAGGTGTGTAACTGATAAAACGTCAGCTCTCAGAAAACTTATTATAATATAAAATTCACGTACATGGCGCAATTTAGAGCTGATCCTGCAGTTAATTGCTCGAGTACATGGTAAAACAGTTCGCTGTATAATCAATACCGAAGCCTTCATACTGATATTGGGAAGTCCCAACCAACCAAGGGGACAGGGACTTCCAACCACCTCACACCGAAGTCGAAAAGCATCAATTTTCCAAATGAAACTACCGGGCCATTTCATCAACTGTCGGGGCGTCGTCGCAAGGAACAGCAACATTTTTGCAGATAGTACACTTTGCTGAAAATGGTGCAAGAGAAATGTCCCCGTTGAAAAATTATTAATGACTGTGCTGGTAAACTTCTACATTATTTGATTTTCAAACAGCTCAGCAAAACTCAACGTACTCAGACAGTTTTCTCTCAACTTACTCTGATCTTCACTAAACTGACACATAATATTTTTAGCGCAACGCAATCTGACTTTCAATATTCCCTACAAAAGAATGGCCCTGACTAACAATTATCTATACCTTTCATGAATCACTTACCTCACAAAAATCTTCGTTACTCGCACTACTGCAATACAGAACACGCCAATACTGCCAGCTAAATAAAAGATTCTAACTACTGAAGGCACTAACTACTGATAGGCATAGTTAGCAAACGAAAGATACTTATAGGGAACAAACGATGTATTTATCTTAATAGTGTTCAAAAGTCATAATATATGTGTCAGTCCATGACATCCAGTCTTTCAAATTTCCTTTTTCTGACGGACACACGTCGAGATCGTCAACTGAAAACTCTGGCTTCTCTCTCCCCATATCGATCACTGCTGGCGGCTCACCTCAGACTGCCCAACGCTACGCGCTGTTCACATCCAACTGCCCTACATTACACAATCGAATATTCCTACAAAGAGTCCAATCAGCCACAGACTACACACTGCGCAGTCAGCGATTTTCATACAGGGCACTACGTGGCGTTACCATAATTGTTTTGGGCAATGGCCACGACATATTTGCTAAAAGTATTTTATATTAACGCTAATAAATATATCAAATACACACACTTATTGATACACTGTTGGTCAAAGGCAAAAATTGTCCTCACAGTCCATAAAGGCAGTCCTAATCAATCATCACAGTAGTAATTGCAGTTTATTTTTTCTATTTTTTGTTTTGCACAAAGTCTGAGCAGTAAACGAAAATGTACATGGAAGTAGTGGATTTCCATACATTCTTGAAGAAGTCGTGTTGTCCTTCCAACAGAAAGACAGTGCTGACCCTTGACATGCAGACAGGTAATGGGCCACAACAGAGCAAACGCACAGCAGAGTCAGTTGAGGTTTTGAAAAATATTGGTAGGTAGGTCATCACAGAGCAGACCCATTGTAGTCCTGGTAGAGATTATGGTATTGGTCTGCCACCAAAGGTGCAGTACCACTGTAGTGCTTGTAGAGATTATGGTATTGGTGAGCCATCAAAGATGCAGACCCACTGTAGTCCTTTTAGAGATGGCAAACAGCCATCCGTTGCAACTGTGCAGTTGCACAATCACCATGGAAGAGTTTTGCGGATAAATAGCAAGTCCATAAACCACCACTTGTACACTCACAAACTTTTTGGAATGTCCTTCGAACCAGCAGTACTGATAACCAGTCCCTTGCTGAATTATCAACACATGTGCTAGCACTAACAGTCCCTTTTTTTTAACTTCTCACATATTGTGCGTATACTATGACCAACAGAAATATGTGCAATGAAATAAAACTTAATTTGAAATTAAAAATTTATGGCATAAGAATACAATTACAAAGGCACAGAAAACATTATTAAAGAACTTAATAATACAGATAACATTTGTAGTAATACAGGCTTTACAAAAGAATAGAAATAAACATATATATCAATGTTACAGGAATCATGACATAAGTGAATAAACATAAAAAATTAGAATATCTCTTTAAACATAAACTTCACAAATGATCATTAGAACAGAACAGAATAAATAACTTCTAAACATCTTTACAAAGTAAATAACATGTTATTAATGCAACTAATATTTGAGGTAACAGTATTCCTCATCATAGTGAATGTAGCTTAGTATTAGAAAAATTCTACAACAGAACTCTTACCAGACAAACACGTTAAGACCAGATGAACACAAATACACAAGGGTACACAAACACATAGCGGAATAACACAAAAGAAAATTACAGGGTTTGTTTTCAGTGTAACACTGGGAACTGCAGTCCAACCCGGAACTTCATTCCACTGATATTTCCTCTTATGTCAACATTTTACCCGCAAAAAAATCCTATCTAAGCATGCTTTCTGTAGTTATATGTTCACATATTTCTTACCTCATTATTTATTTTTCCATTATCTTACCTCTTCATTTGTTTCCAAGAAAATCCTACCTAAATCTGCTGTCCCTAAATCAAACTTTTTTGTTCATATCCTCTTTCAAAATAATTATTCTTTATAATACACTACTTTTTTGGCAAAACCTTTTTCTTATAGCTTCTCAGTGCATTTCTTCCAATTTATCACAACTCATTCACTTATATATCCTACCCCCTTTTAAGCTAACTTAAATCTACTGAGCTCAGATATATATACTAAAGAACGAGGCCATGCAGCAGCACAAAACAACACAAACAGCAGTGATAAAAAAATTGCAAATTGTCAAAGCAAGCAGCAGTATATCTAAATTAGCAAAGCAAATGCAACATTACAACTAATATGCCTATAAGGCAATGTACAGCAACAGGAAAAAGTAATCAGTAGTAAAACTAGCTTAACAGAGTAATACACAATATAATTCAATAGCACTATGCCTGGCAAACAGCAGCAGCAAAAGCAATAAAGTATACTATGACAAAGCTGAAGCAGAAAAAAATTACAGTATAGATAGCCATGTCTAATACCTATGTCACATCTTAACATTAAGTGATGTTTCACGATAACTTACTCTACCAAACAAGTTACTAAGTCACTGAAAAAATTATGTAAGCAATTCCTGTGAAGGGAAATGTCTATTTGTATTCCCTTTTTTTAAAAAAAAAAGTTGATCATAAAATTATTGTTTACCGCATTGTAGACAGAAAACATTTATATTAGTACATCTATTCAATTTTATTATAACCAATGTTGCAGGGCAGCTAGAAACTAGATATTAAACAAAATAAGCAAATATATACATAAAGCTAGGCATGAAACATCATTCACAAGCCATACGGCATTTCATAAGGCAGTAAAATATCTCTCAACTAGAAACACATTAGTCATAATCCAGGTTACAGACATAAAATATTTCTCATCATTTCATTAGGCATTTCAGTAAAAATCAGAAATTACGAGCTCCAAAGTGTAATTATAGGTATTCAAGTATGAGCATATTGTACTTGCAATGCTTTCTACAAAGAAATGTCAATAGACAGGTTAATGGTCTCTTTTCTTCTCCACCTGTGCCTGTGAAAGACACACACTAATGGTTTTTTTCCAGACAACTGTCACACAGCTGGGCCCCCACAGCACATTACGTCGAGGTCACTTACGCTTCTTACCGAAATATTTATGACAGCAGTTTCTGCTACTGTGACAATTTCATTGAAAAAATTTCACAAGTTGAATATTTAAGTTAAAAGTGTGTAGAAACAAAATCTCAAATATAATAGTGTCCAAAATTTCTGTTAGCATAGTGGTACTCACATTCATGCATGCACTCACACTTCATAATCATCACAACCACACCACGATGTCACAATACACATCGTTCTTGCAATAATAACATCATAACACCTCAGTTAAATCTCAAAAACGTTGTAGCTTTCTTCAATAATCTCAAAACCTTTAAAAAATGATGCTCTCTGCTCGTTTCAAGAAAGTCATATACATCAAACATACTTCAAAAATCATGATCACATACCGAATACATCATTCAAAGCTCTCATAATATCACAATTGTTCCAAAAGAATATGAACAGTTCACAAAGTACAGAGAAAATACAATATCATAAGTGTGAATTAATTTAATTATTTAAATATGTGTCACTGACATAGTAAAGAAATGTTTGTTTCTCTGTTACATAATCAGGTAACTGTGTAATTCTGTGTTAGAGAAATATGGTATTGATGTGTAAGCAAATAGCGTATTAGCTAGGGCTCGTAGATCTTGCCACACTCTCAGTACACGAAGTAAACGTGTACCCCCTGAGGATTAATGTAATTATATCCTCAGGTGTTACAGATTACAGCAACGAAATGAAATGTCTCACCAAAAACTTTCTTTGTATCCTTGTAATTCAAGAATCTTTCTAAAAATGTTCCAGGTACAAAAATTAATCACTCAAACACGTGTACTGTAGCGCTAAACTTTGCATCTTGTTCTAAGATAATCTGGCATTACTTCACGGTAAAAACGTGCCATGTGTCGTAGTTATAGTCGTCCATAAGCAAAGTTCTGTAAAAGTCAATGTACTTACCTCGTCATAAACAAAACAGAAATTCTATGAGTATAGATATCGTAGTTATAACGCTTATTGCCGTGATCAAGAAAGTACTGTACTGTAATGTACTGTTGTCCTACAGAAAAGGCTGTCTCTTGTAGCTACACCGCAAAAGTTACTGCTAAAACATACTTTACTTTCCAGAAGAATACAGAAAACCTGTGCAGATATAAAACAGGTACATCACAAAAACAACAATGTGAATTGTCACTCATTAGTAGCATCATGGTATAATCACGTAGCTGTCAAACAGACCAAATACTATGTCATCTGTAATCTCACAGAAAGTACTCTAAATAAAGGATGTCTTTTCAAGTAAACCTAAATGTTGCATTAAAGTCTCATTAGCAGTATGTGTTCTAAATATGTAAACCTTGTAGTCGTTACGTAATCGTGCAATGAACAAGCAAGATGTACACACAATAACACTGTGTCATCTGTTCGCTGTAACAATGCAGTCGTAATTAATGTCTAAATAAGTTCCCTAGGTTCTTGACTGGATAGTTAACATCAAAACATTGTTGCCTGTTAACTGTTTCTAAGCATGACAAAGTGTACTAGTAACGTGAAGTGAAAAATTTTGTGGCAAAGACTAAGTTAAAAAGCAGATTATCTCTCAATAAATGATTTTACATATGAAATGTGGTGTAAACCTTTACTCTTCCTAGTACACAGAGTTTCAACTTCAATGCAATTATCATATGGTATACGTCAGATTCTGTAAGATCCATTGTAAATCAGAAAGAGTTTGCGACTCATGTGTTTCTTCTTATATGACAATGAATGAGCATTAATTAGAATTTTCTGACCAATACATAGTTTCTTTGCATTTGCTTTACCGTGTAGTTTTCTCCTTTTGTCAGCAGCAGAATTTATATTTTTGATAGCCAAATCAGTTATGTCTTTGTGTCGAAGTTTACATGTATTTGGAAAAGGTACAAGCTCTCTGAATCTTTTTTGGTGGGTCTCCATTCTTCGGTACAAGAATAGGTGGTAAAGCAGTGGAGTCATAAGCATTTCATTGAGCACGTTTTGAAATAGATATAAATATATGTCCCATTACTGATGCTGTCTGTGACAACAAAGTCTGAAAAGCTTATTGATTTCTTTCATAATTCGTTCAGACGGGTTACAATGTGGTGAGCACAATGATATAAAAACAGTTTTGATTTTTGGATACAGACCGTCCAGTGGCTTTACATGACGGAGTGAAAGAAATTTTGAAGTAAGTTCAACAGCTACTAGCACGTACGAAAATCCTTTTGATGCTCTGACAAGGGGTCCTAAGAGTTCAACAGTAGCAAATTCTTTTAATTTAGAAGGAATGATCGGAAACAACAAAGCACGATGTGAGATGGTAGTTAGCTTTGCCTTTTGACGAAATTTAGAAATAGACAAGACTCTTCGAATTCTCTTTTCCATATTGTTAAAATAACAAGTCGTCCGAAGAATATGATAACATTTTCGTGGACCAAAATGTGCGTAGCTGAAATGAATGTACCAGATGAGCCTATTAACAAAATCGTCAGGAATGCAAAGTACCCATAGCTTGTCACCAACAGTGCAATGTTTGAAGAGTATGTTGGTTCTAACCAGATAATAATGACGAATCTGCATGTGTGTCTTTTGATGCCATTTACTTTTGACGTCTTTCCGAATCGGATCCTTATCTTGTTCATAAGCAATGTCTTATAAAGATGTAGTGATGAATTTTTTAAAATGTACTTTCTGAATCTAAAGAATACTGAAATTATTTTAGAGGTTGCAGCCTTCTGTGTTGCTTTTCTCAAGCCCAGCCGGTGTACGTGATTGTGCGTTCTCCTTGCCGGGAATGTAGACTACTGTGAAGTGGAATTCTTGCAGAAACAATGCCCAGCGTTTTAACCTGTCATGATTTTTGAAGACATAAGAAATTGTAATGCACGATGATCACTTTATACTTTTACGTGTTTACCAGAAAGAAAGAAACGGAATTTGTTAAGTGCCCAAACAACAGCTAAAGCTTCTAATTCAGTGACGGAATAATTCTTTTCAGATTTGGTTAGCACGCGGCTAGCAAAAGCAATGGTTTTCTGATGAGAAGTGTCGTTTTCTTTGGGTTCTTGAATTAAATGGGCACCAAGACCGACTTACGAAGAATCCGTGCTAAGGCTGAAATCTTGTTACGGATATGGATGAGCTAGTATTGGCGCGTTAAGTAGCGCTTCTTTCAAAGAACTGAATTCCAACTGTGCCTGTTCGTCCCAGTGCCAAATAGTATTTTTTCCAGTGAGAGAACAAAGTCTTGGTGTGACTAGAATTTGCATATTCAGAAAATGACAGTAAAAGTTTACGAGATCTAGAAAACTACGGACTTCTTTTTTTTGTGGATGGAACTGGAATGGCTCTGATTGCTTCTAACTTTTTAGGATCCGGCTGAATGCCTTCAGAAGAAATAATATGTCCCAAAAACTTCACCTTTGACCTGCCGAATTCAGACTTTTCCAAGTAACCTGTAATTCCAGATTCTGCAAAAATACGTAACACACTGTTGAGGATGCGATTATGCTGTTCCCATGAGGCTTCTGCTATTAGAAAATCGTCTACATGTAAGGTGATATGACGTTTTAAGAACTCAGGCAATGTGGAATTTAGCCCGCGAATGAACGACGCCGAAGAAATGTTCAAACCAAAAGGAAGCTTCCGAAATTGATAAAAAACGACGAAACAAAGAAAAGCTGTGTGTTTTCTACATTCGGGATGAAGTTCGATCTGATAAAAACCGGATCTGAGATCTATAGCAGACAACACTTTTACACCATCAATATTTTGAAGAAGTTCTTCCAATGTTTGCAGCCTGTCTATTTCAGGAATGATGATAGTATTGATTTGTCTCGAATCTAAGACAAGCCTGATCGTTCCATTTTTCTTCTGAACATGTGGACTTTCAAGTAACAACAAACCCCAGAGTTGCAATATTAAATGGTTTGGCTAGTTTCGTTGTCTAGGGGCTAGAATACGTAGTTGCAGGATTACAAGCCAAATACTGATGAGTTTACAGTATACAATATACACATGAATCGAATGGTCGAAGGTTCCTATCACTCGGAAATTGCGAATTTACAACGTAACAAAGACGTTTATAAATGAAAGACTACTGTTAAATAAAATCTGCAGGTAGTATTTTAACGACTTTAAATGATGAGTACGATAGTAGAAGTAATTTTGAGAAAGCGGTTTCTGCAAAACATTTATTGGTGTCGATGGTCCAGCAATTAAGTAAAATATAAGTTGAATGACAGGGAAAAAGTAGATTCCTACTGCACGTAGTTAGATATGAACAACAACATAGCTCGCGAGACATTAACCTCTAAACGCACACTACGTTTTCACTGCAGAAGCCACGGAAATCACACAAGAGCTCAGGTCGGCACTCCGAAATATTTCTATCCTCCGCGACCATGCGCAAACTGCTCCACTGACCAAGTCTTACCGCCGACTGTGCGTCCGTCGCACTGTACTGTCCGCATCCAGTACTCATTCCCGTCTCCTGTGTCGTCCTGTCCAGAACTACCTCGTGTCCTCTCCGGAAACCATACTCTCCTCCCACTTTCATCCAGTCTCCCCATTCAAGAGTGCTAAGATGGGCTAGAGCGCTCCCGCCATATCTTCAAGTGAACGCACATTCACAAACATTTTTAAACACATACGAAATACTAGATTTATATTTAAATACTTCAAATTAAATAAATATTCCTACGCCTGGACCATAAACATGCTCTAACACACATTATGGGATACATAAACAAATTAAATAAACATACCGGGTGATCAGAAAGTCAGTAAAAATTTGAAAACTAAATAAATCACGGAATAATGTAGATAGAGAGATACAAATTGGCACACATGTTTGGAATGACATGGGGTTTTATTAGAACCCAAAACATACAAAAGTTCATAAAAGGTTCGACAGATGGCGCTTCATCTAATCAGAATAGCAATAATTAGCATAACAAAGTAAGACAAAGCAAAGTTGATGTTCTTTACAGGAAATGCTCAATATGTCCACCATCATTCCTCAACAACAGCTGTAGGCGGGGAATAACGTTGTGAACAGCACAGTAAAGCATGTCCGGAGTTATGGTGAGGCACTGGTGTCGGATGTTATCTTTCAGCATTCCTAGAGATTTCGGTCGATCACGATACGCTTGCGACTTCAGGTAATCCCAAAGCCAATAATCGCACGGACTAAGGTCTGGGGACCTGGGAGGCCAAGCACGACGAAAGTGGCGGCTGAGCACACGATCATCACCAAACGACGCGCGCCAGAGATCTTTCACGCGTCTAGCATATGGGATGGAGCCTCATCCTGCATAAACATCGTACGTTCTAGCAGGTGTTTATTCTGTAACATATCGGCGTACCTCTCACCCGTCACGGTTGCAGTTACAAAACCAGAATCATGCATTTCCTCGAAGAAAAAAAGCCCGATAACGGTAGATGTGGGAAATCCAACCCATACCGTGACTTTCTCGTGCAATGGAGTTTCCACGACAGTTCTAGGATTTTCGGTAGCCCAAATTCTGCAGTTGTGGGGGTTGACAGACACTCGGAGGGTGAAATGTGCTTCGCCACTCCACGACACGTTACTCAACCAATTGTCATCTTCCGCCATCTTTTGAAACGCCCACACCGCAAATGCCCTCCCGCTTCACTAAATCGCCAGGTAACAGTTCATGATGCCGATGGATTTTGTACGGATAGCATCGGAGGGTACGCCTAAGTGCCAACCAAACAGTATTGTATGGAATGCCGGTGCGACGTGCGACTGCACGAGCGCTGACTTTCCCGTGCATAGACGAATCCGCTACAGTCTCCATTTCTTCCTGAACTGTCTCAGCAGCATTACGCCTTGTGCTCGGTCGGCCTCTACGAGGTCTATCGTCTAAACAAACCGTGGCTTCGAACTTCGAAATCATTCTCGCCACAGCTGCATTTGTCAACGGACCTTTACCCGTTCGAATCCGCTTCCTATGGCAATAGTATCGTAACGCTGAACTAGCACACTCCCCATTCTGATAATACAGCTTCACTAAAAGCGCCTTTTCAGGTAACGTCAACATGCTGCGACTTCTGGCGCATCCGATTCTCTCTCTCATTACAGCTCCTTTTATAGAATATTGTCATGCGCAGTCACTGACGTTTTGCTGTGCAGCGCCATCTGTCGGACATTTTGTGAACTTTGTTTTTGTTTTTGTTCTAACAAAACCCCATGTCATTCCAAACATGTCTGTCACATTTTACCTCTCTATCTACATTATTCCGTGGTTTTCAAATTTATACTGACTTTTTGATCACTCAGTATATCAAAGGAATAGAAGAGAACGTAGGCCAGTAACCTAATTTTTCTGTGCTTTCTAAAACGCAGTAAGTATTTAACCAATTTCTTCATGAATAGTATATATCGGATGCAGAAAAAGACATAGATGAATAAATATATTTACAAGCGTGCTGCTGCCGTTTTCTCGTGTAACTGTGGAGTACTTATGGCCTGACGATATTGATAGTAATCGGACACTTTGGCCTCCAATAACTTATGAAATATTGAAGTTACATGACTGTAATTCATAACAATTTAGGTTTATACCAATAGCTATCAAAAGACACGTAGATCGACGAAATCGGACGAAGCGTTTAGATTTTGGAAATTGGTTGCTGGGTGTTACTTGTATAATTTACCCTCAGATACTAAATTTAAACCAATAAAGATATTGCAAATCAGATTACACCATCAGAATCGGCATGCAAAAAATATGTGCATGTTTCTTTTTTGAGGTATCATGATTCCTCTATCTACTATTAATTTCTATACAAATGTCTGCTATTAAGATTTCACAAGTCCGCCATCTTTGGCACTCCCGGCGTGTCTCCTTCATCAACACGGCGTCACCATGGAATTCCCAGCCACCCGGCTGGACCAGCCGTTGTGCGGCATCACGCGGTTGCTAAGCTAACGTTCGGCCCCACGTGGCTGCTGACGGCCCGCGGCTTTGACGAGCGTCCTGTGCGGCCGCCTCAACTTCGAACATACAATATTTCCAGGGCCGCCACAACTCGCCCGTTACCTCACAAACAATACGTAATCGATTGTTATATGACCTTACTGCAGGCTCAATAATGCCCTCCTCAAGCATAGACTTTATTTCTGATCTAACACTGTCCCAATAATGTACCAGAATTACATATGGTCTAACAGAAAATTTAGTATGCTCGCGAACACGAAACTGGTATTGAACTCCCTTGATTGTTCCTGTTTTGTGGGTAAAAACTGTGGAATGTGCTTGTAAAACGTCAAAAAGGTCCTGCCTATCAGTGTCATTACACTTCTAAATTGTTTGAAATTTATTCTGAATTAAGTCTTTAGTATCAAATACGTCATTCCTGTCAATACTTGCAGAGGGATTGTTAGTGTCAAGTTCCATCGAAAATTCCAAACTGTTGTGTAACAAGAGGTAAAGCCGTTTAATTTCCTTGTAATGGCTTGAGAGCCAATGTTCAAATTTCAAAGCTATTAACTTACCTTCTTTCTCTAAACTTATTTCAGCAGAGTGAAAGTTTAGAATTGCTTTGTATTCATTTAAAAAGTCTATTCCCACTATATTTTCTGTTGACAGTAATGGAACAATAAGAAAGTTCATAGTGAATCTGTGGTTTTGACAAAATAATTCGAAGTTCGTTTTTTGGCATACATCTACACTTTTTCCAACAATTGCACCTTGTAATTTAATCTTACATAAAGGATGTGTGGGAAAATCGTTCGATTTATGTTGCATTTGCTAAAAGCTGTTTCACTAATTACTGAAATGGGACTGCCAGAGTCAAGTACTGCCGTAAATTTTACGTCATTTACTGTAATGTGAATTACAGGATATGCAATGTTCTTACGTTTTACGTCGTGTTCCTGGAGTAAGATGTCCCTAATGTCTTCCATTTGAACGTAATTAATAGCCACCGCAGCTACGTCATCAGCTTCATAAGTACGTCTTGTGGCTGCCAACGTTGTTAATCATTGTCTACTATCTCTTTGTTGCCGCGTGTCGTTACTGGGGTTTTGATATCTAAATTCTACAAATTCATCTTGCCGCCAGGGCCCTACCCAGTTTGAATCCCGCCAGTTCTGATGAAATTCAGGTCTGTCGTTATGATCATATCGTCTGTCGTCTTGTCGGTAGCTTCTGTAGCATCTTTCTTGTCGGTTAAGTGGTGGAGAATTTCTCCATGAATCGTAACTGCGAGGTGGACCGCTGCGTCTCAAGTTATTCCGTCTCCCTTGATAATAAATATTTTGGTTCCCATATTGTCTGCTTCTCTGGTTTTCTCTGTCATACTCATTACCGGGGATAGGTGATCTTTCCCTGTAATTATTATTACTCTGCTAACGGTTGTCAAACGGGTGGTGTCTGTTTTGGTCACGATTTGCGTTGTAAGAATATGCTTGTCGTGACCAATTATTATTTCTGTCATCGCGGAATTATGACGGATGTGGCGTGTAATTGTTGTGTTCCTGTTTTCGCATTCCTCGACTGTCAGTGTCAATTTCCAATTCTTGTAAGAGTCCCTGGAAAGCCTCAGTGTCATCTTTGCAACGTCCTGCTAAAATGACATTTCTTAAATGTTCAGGCAATTTGATTAAGCAAATGGGGATGAGTTCTCAGGGGCTGTTTGGGTTTGACAGGTACTGATACTTGTGCAGCATGTCTTCAAAGTATTTGACAAGAAAGGAAAATTCAGATTGTTCGAAATGTTTCATCATTACGGTGCTATGTTTTACTCGATCTTGAGTAGCTTGAGACCAATATGCTGAGAGGCAGGCATGATAAGATTCTCCTTCAGTGTGACAATAGCGAATGACCGAACGCATTCTTACAGCAGGTTGATGTTCCAAATAGCCACACATAAATTCTAATGTGTGCTCTAATGGCCAGTTTCGAGGAATACAATGAGAGAATTGATGAAGCCACGCTTTTGGACGAATGTCTTTGCCAGAATTCTTAAATGTTTTGAATTTAGGTGTAGTCATGAACAGCTTATAGTCAAAGTCATCGTGTCGGCGAGTCGCACATCGGTCATTGTTACGTCGTGTCGGCGCTTCCATCTCAAAATTCGGTGCACCTTGTCAATTTATTTCAAAATTTCAAAAACACCCTGTGTTGTTATTTTGTGACTTTTCCTTATTTCTGAATCCCTCTTCCCGTGTCGGAGGACGAGTCTCCTCTGCAATATGTAATTCTTGCATGACGTGTGTCAACTGATCTTGTACTTCCCGCATTTCTCTTTAGTACTGGGTATTGATTTGATTCTGATTTTGTTTGACTTTCTTTATTTGTTCATACTCTTCTGTGTCAGTGAAGGCTACCGGTCTTGTGTCATTCAGGTCATCATCTACCTTTGTAGGTAAGTTAGTGAACTGATACAAAACTTCGGCTACTTTCTCTAATAATGAACTGATTTCGTCAGTGTGT
Organism: Schistocerca americana; assembly: GCF_021461395.2. Taxonomy (NCBI): domain Eukaryota; kingdom Metazoa; phylum Arthropoda; class Insecta; order Orthoptera; family Acrididae; genus Schistocerca; species Schistocerca americana. Next base: position 627,540,431 of record NC_060122.1, read on the forward strand.
TTTTCTTAACCAAGTTTCAGAGCGTCCATTTATGTCGAAAGCGTATTTACTGTGTCCTTTAAGTTTTCCAGAGTTTTTGCATGTTGCGCAACCGAATCGGTAAATGCAACTGAGTTAGTTTTAGCCTGCAAGGTGTCATGATTTTAACGAACAATATTTTTCAGTTGTTATATGGCTGCTTCGTGATTCTGTAATACATTTTCTGGCCGCAAAAAAATAGGTTGAAAATGCTCACAAATTTGTGTTTTTACGTCCTTACAGAAATTTTGACATTTACATTCAATTTTAAGTAACTCTGCAGTTAAATCTTTACGTGTTTGTTCAAGCGTTTGTTCCACTGAGTCTAACATTTGAAACTGTTGCTGTGTTTGTCTCTGATTTTGTTCCATTGTGTGTAGCTTTTGAAGCTGTTGCTGTGTTTGTCTCAGATTTTGTTCCATTGTATCTAAATTTTGAAGCTGTTGTTGTGTTTGTACCTGATTTTGTTCAATCTGTTTTTGATTTAGTTTCATTTGCTGCAATAATTGCAATAAAAATGTATTAGTGTCTGGAACCTGTTCCTCAATGCTTTTCGGGAGTGCATTTGCACCGGCAACATTCGCATTTTGAAAAGCAGAAAATGTGTCTTGACTTGACTGAGAAACGAGTAATGACGCAAAACCTAAATCTACAGTATTTGCAAGATTATGTCCTATCATTTCGAATTCTTGGAGAGAGCTGTTGCCGACCGATCGATCGACAATACTTCCGTGTTCACTAATTGTTTCATTGTCTACAGCGTTAAACTGCCTGTTCCATTTCCCTATGCACAGTTACCAAATTACCATTCTGAATATTTGTTAATTCATTACACGGTGGTGCTGATAAATTACGCTCGTCATCACTATCATTTCTCAATTTACTTTGGAGCCTAGTGTTACGTTTTCACACGTCATAATTGTCACAATATTTCACACGATAACACAGAAAAGCACAATTTGAAGAGAAAAATAAGAGACCACGTTAAAATAGCAGCGAAATTAATATCCAATTAATTGCTAGCGCGGCTGCGAAAAACTTGGTGCAAATCTATATGCATGTCTCAACTGTTTTACTGTACAACAATGAAAAACTACAATTACAAAGAAAATTCTCTCTCTACAATTACGCGCTAACAATAAACAATAACTACACTAATTACTCAAACTACAAGAAAAAATCAGAAGATTCCAGTGAGGTATCCTCGGCTGAAGGTCGATATATGAAATGTCCCCTTTGAAAAATTATTAATGACTGCGCTGGTAAACTTCTACGTTATTTGATTTTCAAACAGATAAGCAAAACTCAACGTACTCAGTTTTCTGTGTACTTATTCTGATCATCACTAAACTGACACGCAATATTCTTAGCGCAAAGCAATCTGACTTTCAATAATCCCTACAACAGAATGGCCCTGACTAACAATAACCTAAACCTTTCATGAAACACCTACCTCACAAAAATCTTCGTTACTCGAACTACTGCAATACAGCGAGCGCCAATACTGCCAGCTAAATAAAAGTTTCTAACTACTGAAGGCACTACCTACTGATCGGCACAGCTACCAAATGAAAACTTTTTATAGACAACAAACAATGTATTTACCTTAATAGGGTTCAAAAGTCATTATATATTCCAACAATGAGTCCAACCAGCCACAGACTGCACACAGCGCAGTCAGCAATTTTCATACAGAGTACTACGTGGCGTTACCAACATAAAAACCTAAACCGCCTGCTTACACAAGCGGTAGCTTGCTTTATCATACATATATGTCCAACAGATGCTAAATGTTATTACCTTCCCGTACAGAAAAGTATTATTCTCTCAACAATCTTCAAATCGTGAGCTAAACCCGTAACTTTTGTATATGGCATTAGTGAATTTACTTCTGGCACTTTTGTCAATTTAGTACTGTTGGATTCTGAATTGCTGGTGTATCCATGTATCACTATAATAAAATAGAAACAATGAATGGCTATGGTAGTATCAATACGAACAGCGGCATACTTAAGTTTACAAAAATAATAACAGATTGTAATTCTTCCTTTTATAACTACAATCGAGCTGATAAATCTTACAAATAGAACGTCAAATAAAAATCAGGAAAGGAATGGTTCTTGATTGGCAAAGCATACATTGGGGTGCCAACTGTACAAGTTCTCCCACGAATTCTCTACATCTACATCTACATCCATACTCCGCAAGCCACCCGACGGTGTGTGGCGGAGGGTACCTTGAGTACCTCAATCGGTTCTCCCTTCTATTCCAGTCTCGTATTGTTCGAGGAAAGAAGGATTGTCGGTATGCCTCTGTGTGGGCTCTAATCTCTCTGATTTTATCCTCATGGTCTCTCCGCGAGATATACGTAGGAGGGAGCAATATACTGCTTGACTCCTCGGTGAAGGTATGTTATCGAAACTTCAACAAAAGCCCGTACCGAGCTACTGAGCGTCTCTCCTGCAGAGTCTTCCACTGGAGTTTACCTATCATCTCCGTAACGCTTTCGCGATTACTAAATGATCCCGTAAAGAGGAGCGCTGCTCTCCTTTGGATCTTCTCAATCTCTTCTATCAAACCTATCTGGTACAGCTCCCACACTGGTGAGCAGTATTCAAGCAATGAGCGAACAAGTCTACTATAACCTACTTCCTTTGTTTTCGGATTGCATTTCCTTAGGATTCTTCCAATGAATCTCAGTCTAGCATCTGCTTTACCGACGATCAACTTTATATGACTTTAAATCACTCCTAATGCCTACTCCCAGATAATTTATGGAATTAACTGCTTCCAGTTGCTGACCTGTTATACTGTAGGTAAATGATAAGGGATATTTCATTCTATGTATTCGCAGCACATTACACTTGTCTACATTGGTTGCCTTTTACAACAAAATAATCAGACTTCGGTTATATAATTCACTGTGAGGTCAAATTCTATTAAAATGGAAACAACTATGACCAGGCACAGCACTAAATATGGTTAAATGAGAACAGGGAGCTGTGAATATCATTTAACAACCGTTAACCTTGACTCAGGCGACAGCAGAAAATGGCGAGCTGTGGGCGAGGGGCAGAGCGCAGCAGCATCTGTACTTTACAGCTGCCGCTGTAATGACGCTTCCACGGATCGAACGCCGCTATTAACTTGTAAACGATGTTGAGCGGACCATCGTTCCCGACGTATATTCCGTATATCTCCAACCGGAAGCAGGACAGTCTTGAGGAAGGAACTTGTCCGTGCTGCAAAAGGAGCCCGTCAACCTGAAGCGTGTCTACGAACTTGACATAAAAAAAAACATACGATTCAGAATCGAAGTAAGCCATTTGAACCTGTTCTGAAGTGAGCTTGTTCATATCTACAAGCCAATCATGAATTTCTGACGAACTCGACTGTACATGACGCGTGGACTTGTCAGAACTAAAACTGACGGCGTCTTGTGGGGAATGTTCCGGATGCGATGGACGACACCACGACGCCAGACAAAATGGGATCACAAACACGAGACGCCGAGAGACAAAACAACGATGTACGCTCACAATGACTCACTCGTTACTGAGGACAAACAAGTAAGCTCTCGCAGCGCAACGACAGAGGCGTGAACAGGGCGATACCTTCTCGCCTGTCGTGCGAAGAGGGAGTGGCCACTATTTGGACTATGAGTAGTGCGTGCTAAAAGGCAACTAAATTACGTTACAAACTTCGACATGGGCGAAGCTGTTGCTTGATAGCAGTCAAAGAGCGTAACCATTCCTATTATTGATACGAGTCGACACGGCTCGACCAATTAAATTAAAGTGGAAATTTGACAGCTGATACCTATTGATTATTACAAGCGTCCCTTCCACTATTTCACTCTCTCGTGCAATTTTACAAACAAATTACGGCTTACCTGAAAAAAAATCCCTGCTTCCTTGTGCATTCAGCGTAGGAACTAACAACCGAAAGCAGGTGTCCCAACAGGGTCTCGTTTGAGTTAAAGGGACGAATGGAAGGGCTACGGAAGGATAGCAGAGTTTCGACAATTCAATTCCACATCTGTATACTGTCCTTTAGCATGGGGACGACTGTGAAACCCCTGTCAACACTACTACTGGGCCGGCCGGTGTGGCCGTGCGGTTAAAGGCGCTTCAGTCTGAAACCGCGTGACCGCTACGGTCGCAGGTTCGAATCCTGCCTCGGACATGGATGTGTGTGATGTCCTTAGGTTAGTTAGGTTTCATAAGTTCTAAGTTCTAGGCGACTGATGACCTCAGAAGTTGAGTCGCATAGTGCTCAGAGCCATTTGAACCATTTGAACTACTACTGGTACAAACTAGCTGTCCAGCGGGAAAAGAATACATCAAACACACAAGGAAATAAAAATGTGAGTTTTCTCTGGTCCTTAATGAAAATTACTGGATGTATCGACAGATTGAACTAATCAGAAGGAATTATGCAACCAGTGGGGTACGGCCCCATGAACATGTTGTCCATCACAAAGCATCGGTGAACTGGCATTCAGCTGCTCATAGAACCGAACAGCGTCCATTTTGTTACATCGATTGCTGGAGTAGCGCGCATCATCTAGAGATGCAGCCGAATTCCTTTCATATGTTTGACATAAAAAACACATCTCTCTCTCTATTCGTTTAGTCGCTTCCGACTCTTCGTGACCCCATGAACCAAATCACGCCACTTTTCCTGTCTTGCACTTTCTCCCGTAGACCTCCCATGTTGGAACACATTGCATCTGTGATGCCATCGATCCATCTCATCCTCTGACGTCCTCTTCTTCTAGTTCCTTCAATCTTCCCCAGCATTAATGTTTTTTCCAGCGTAAAAACATACGATTTAGAATCGTAGTAAGTCATCTGAACTTGTTCTGCAGTGATCTTCGTCATATTTACAAGCCAATCATGAATTTGTAATGAACTCGGCTGTGCAGACATCGATGTCTGACATAAAAAGTATATGACTTCCAGCTCATGTTTCACCTAAAATGACGGAAGGCTTGCTCGTCAGTTGCTCCTGAGTGGGCTCGGGTTTGTGTGGACATATAGATAAATTAAATTCTCTCATGATTGACAGTCCAGAAAGGAATCTTTCACCCTGCAGAGGGAAGTGCACTGTTTTGAAACTTCATGGCAAGGGAAAATTGTATACCGGACTGGGATTCAAACCCAGAACCTATCCTTTCTCGAGCAGTGCTCTTGCAGACGGAGCTATCCTGACGTGACCAAGAATCCGCACCCACTGCTTCATTTCCACCAGTATCTTTCTCTCACTTCCTATGTAAGAGCTTTACAAGAGTTCATCGAGTATTAGGTTTCGCGTGCCAAGTCGGAATGCACTTTTAGTACGTCAGAGAGTTCCAAGAGACGGTAGGCAAAAGATTTTATATGTGGTTGCGTCGGGATTTGGTGCAGATCTCTGCAAAGGAACAATTGATTTTCATCGAGTAACTACACAGTTCCTTTGTTTGGATGACTGCTCCATTAACATCTTGTTGTGATCTGTAGTCCCAGGACTGGACTACTGCAAGCCCCTACATAACTACTGCAACCTACATTCATTTGGGACTGCGCACTGAAGTCAAGCGCTGGTCTCCTTCTGTGTGGTTTACAGGCCGATTCCATGAAAATCGTTTACGTACCATAGCATCCTCTGAGAACGCTAACTTTAAACATAGCGACGAAGGAACAGCCACAGCTCGTATTTAAAGTGGTGTGCAAAGATTCCAAATGGCTATTTACTGGTGTTCGGTAATTTGGCCTCTGTTTTATAATAGTCCTGAGAGAAACTTAGTAACCACGTTGAGGGCGCATGGGCGTTCTAATGAGTTCATCAGACGATTCTCGGGAGCCCAGAACATGCATCATCGTGAGGAGTTTCGGTGCTTTCACGCAAGATGTTTCCAAATAATATTTAGATAGCAAAAATAAAATTAACACACTCAGGTAAAACAAGTCGTAGGAAACCTAATATCGTGTAGGATCTTTTGCCTGGCGTAGTGCCCCAGCTCGACGTGGAATGGACTCAGTATTGAGCCTTGCTGCTTCTACAGCCGTCCACAATTGCTAAAGTGTTGCAGGTGCAGGACTTTGTGCACGAAACTGATCTTTTTGAGTGTGTCCCATAATTCTTATATGGGGTTCATGTCGGGTGTTTTGGATGACCAAACCACTAGCTTGAATTGCCCAGAATGTCGTCGACACCAACCGCAATCATTTGTGGCCCACTAACATGACGCATTGTCATCCAACAAAATTCCTTCGTTGTTTGGAGACGTGAAGCCTATGAATGGTTGTAAATGGTCTCCAAGAAGCCTAACATCCAGGGGCCTCAATCCATTCCGTGCAAAACACACCCCGCACCATTATGGAGCCACCACCAGCTTCCACAGTGCCTTGTCGATAACGTGGAGACATGGCTTGGTGGGCTCTGCGACATACTACAATCCTACCACAGAGCCCGCATCTCGTGGTCGTGCGGTAGCGTTCTCGCTACCCACGCCCGGGTTCCGGGGTTCGATTCCCGGCGGGGTCAGGGATTTTCTCTGCCTCGTGATGGCTGGGTGTTGTGTGCTGTCCTTAGGTTAGTTAGGTTTAAGTAGTTCTGAGTTCTAGGGGACTGATGACCATAGATGTTAAGTCCCATAGTGCTCAGAGCCATTTGAACCATTTTTTCCTACCACCGACTATTACTAAATTAAATCGGGACTCATCTGACCAGGACACGGTTTCCCAGTAGTCTACGGTCCACCCTTATGGTAACGAGATCAGGAGAGGCGCTGTAGGAGATGTCGTGCTATTAGCAAAGGTACTCGCTCCGGTCGTCTGCTGCTATAGCCCATTAGCGCCAAATTCCGCCACACTGTTCTACGGATAATGGGCGTGTTTATGCTCTTTGACTGTTACCAAGCAACGGCTTCGTGCATGGCGTCACAGAGGTTGTGTGAGACGAGTTCCGCTAGTTGTACAGAAGTACTGGACTCGCGTGGTGCAGTCTTGGGGGGAGAACATGGAAAGTGGCAGAACCTGACTTCTCAGAAACTTCGCTTGATGGAAGAAGTGTTAAAATAAGGAACGTATGTCTCGACTTATCCGTAAACACTCGACCGTTTTTTAGGAAATGACGTTCAAAGTTTCGATGTAGTTTAGCTGCCTTTTAGCACGTAATGCTCACAGTCGAAATGGCGTCAGAACGGTTATTGAAGCGCTTTATCTCTATTGCGTTCCGTGTTCGAAACCCAATTCTTATTTTCCCTTTATTTTATATTTTTTCAATTATAAATGCTGTTTCGATATTTGAGGCATAGTGTATAGCTAAAAATAGTCCAGTTACAATTTGAATTACTAAACACAACCCTAACAGAAATACAAAATTTCATCAAAATTAAATACTTAATGGCTCTGGTAAATCGGTAGAAAGTTACTAACAATTTTAACTAAAGGATCTTTCCTCGTACTTCCCACATTGATTTCTGAGGATATTTAACGTAGTATTGTTTGTCTGTTAGCACTGACTGCTGTTCGTGACCGCCACTACTCTCGCTCCTTAAGTGAAGGTTTTCGGCCACTGCGTTGTCCGTGGTGAGAGGTAATTCCTGAAATTTGGTATTGTGAGCACACTCTTGACACTGTGTATTGCGGTATATTTAATTCCCTAACGATCTGCGAAATGTAATGTCCAATGCGTCTAGCTCCAACTACCATTCCGTGTTCAAAGTGTTAATTTCCGTCGTGTAGCCATGATCACGTAGGAAACTTTTATACCTTGTGTATGCGGTACTACTACCCTCTGTATACATGCATGTCGCTATCCCATGACATTTTCCATGTCATTGTATTATCTGTACTACGGGTTCTATGCCCAGAAGCTTTAATATTTGCGTAAAATAAGAGGAACGGATATTTGGAGTTAGGTTAAAGAAATGGAAAGAAACAGAGGCTCGGTGTGCGAAATGTTCTGCACGTAAATGAATATTTCAACGTCTTAGGGACTGACAGTTAATGTAGAAGGTGTATAAAGATAATAGAATAACGAAAATATGATTGCAAGGAATTAAAACATTCTAAAATCTGAAAGCATTTTGTAAGCATAAACGAGTTGATATGTGAGCTACAAATTTCAGAAGAATGTGACTTTCCTGTATAATGGTGAAGAATGGATAATTACTAAACAACAATTTTCTGAAGACTTATACCCCTAATTACTTTACCTACTTTTCTGTTAAACAAAGGTTCTGTTACATGAATGCGTTGTGTTTGTTTCTTCGAAAGAACAGACACCACAAAGATCCCACAGCTGTGAAACACTGTGTGTAAATGGAAGGGGGATCACTGCTGTCAGCTGGAGCAGGACACTAAACGGAATCAGCGGCGAGTGTTCCGGACTGGGATTCCTTATTTTACGTCACCTCCAACAATCATTGTATGAGGACGTGATCAAAAGTAATGCCTCCAAACCCTTTATGTGAAAACTATTAGAGGTTTTTTAAATAAAAATAACGGTATTAACATTCTAATCTTTATCCTCCGAAACGACATATTTACACTACTAGCCATTAAAATTGCTACACCAAGAAGAAATGCAGATCATAAACTGTTATTCACTGGACAAATATATTTACTAGAACTGACATGTGATTACATTTTCACGCACTTTGGGTGCATATATCCTGAGAAATCAGTACCCAGAACAACCACCTCTGCCCGTAATAACGGCCTTGAAACGCCTGGGCATTGAGTCAAACAGAGCTTGGATGGCGCGTACAGGTACAGCTGCCCATGCAGCTTCAACACGATACCACAGTTCATCAAGAGTAGTGACTGGTGTATTGTGACGAGCCAGTTGGTCGGCCGCCATTGACCAGACGTTTTCAATTGCTGAGAGATGTGGAGAATGTGCTGGCCAGGACAGCAGTCGAACATTTTTTGTATCCAGAAAGGCCCGTACAGGATCTGCAACATGCGATCGTGCATTATCCTGCTGAAATGTAGGGTTTCGCAGGGATCGAATGAAGGGTAGAGCCACGAGTCGTAACACATCTTAAATGTAACGTCCACTGTTCAAAGAGCCGTCAATGCGAACAAGAGGTGACCCAGACGTGTAACCAATGGCACCCCATACCCTCACGCTGGGTGATACGCCAGTGTGGCGATGACGAATACACGCTTCCAATGTGCGTTCACCGCGATGTCGCCAAACACGGATGCGACCATCATGATGCTGCAAACAGAACCTGGATTCAGCCGAAAAAATGACGTTTTGCCATTCTTGCACCCAGGTTCGTCCTTGAGTACATCATCGTAGACGCTCCTGTCTGTGATGGAGCGTCAGGGGTAACCGCAGCCATGGTCTCCGAGCTGATAGTCGATGCTGCTGCAAACGTCGTCGAACTGATCGTGCAGCTTGTGGTTGTCTTGCAAACGTCCCCAACTGTTGACTCAGGTATCGCGACGTAGCTGCACGATCCGTTACAGCCACGCGGATAAGATGCCTGTCATCTCGACTGTTAGTGATACGAGGCCGTTGGGATACAGGACGGCGTTCCGTATTACCCTCCTTAACCCACCTATTCCATATTCTGCTAACAGCCATTGAATGTCGACCAACGCGAGCAGCGATGTCGCGATACGATAAACTGCAATCGTGATAGGCTACAATCCGACCTTTATCAAAGTCGGAAACGCGATGGTATGCTTTTCCCCTCCTTACACGAGGTATGACAGCAAAGTTTCACCAGGCAACGGCGGTCAACTGCTGTTTGTGTATGAGAAATCGGTTGGAGACTTTCCTCATGTCAGCACGTTGTAGGTGTCACCACCGGCGCCAACCTTGAGTGAATGCTCTGAAAAGCTAATCATTTGCATATCACAGCATCTTCTATCTGTCGGTTAAATTTCGCGTATGTAGCACGTCATCTTCGTGGTGTAGCAATTTTAATGGCCAGTAGTGTAGTTCTCAACATTTTCATCCTGATGACGAACACATTTCTCCCAACGTGATTTAGCTGACGGAACCACAACCTCACCTCTGACTGCATTGCTTCATCACTAAGAGAGTGCAGCTCTCGAAAGTGTTCTTTAAAGTTTTGAAACACTTGAAGATCGGATGACACCAAGGCGGGACTGTGTGGAGGATGATCGACGAGAGTTAAACGTAGGCACAGGATTGCTGTTAATGTCGCAGCGCTCGAGTGTGGTCTGGCATTGTCATGCTGAGGAAGAGGGTGGTCCATGGTTGGACGAAATCTTCGAATTCGAAACTCGACTGCAGCACCCTGTTCCTCACTCAGCGGAGTCGTTACATTACGCACCGCCTAGTTACACGCTACAGTTAGGGGCCCTCTAGCGAGAGAGGGCTGCATACTTGTAGACATGAGAATAGAGATGTAGAATGTTAAAAAGTTTTATTTAAAATGCTTTTTTGAGTTTTCATATCAAAATCAAGAAACATTACTTACGTCCTCGTACAGATACCTTGTAGCTAGCGCTTCATTAAAGCCAAAGTCCTTCGGAATATGCAGTGATCTAATTAACAGCATGCAACATAACAATTTTAATTAGTAGAAACTATCTACTTTATGTAATTTACCGGTAGTCAATGTTGCACATATTCATGAGATTTATATGTTCATTATAATGTAATTTAGTCATAAAAGTAAAGTTTAGTAGCTCGATAATTCTAGTAAAAAAATAAAAACAAACTGTAAATGCCAATTTAACTTTAAATGTGTATTATACATGTATTTGGCTGTTTATTTCAAAATGGCTCTGAGCACTATGGGACTTAACTTCTGAGGTCATCAGTTCCCTAGAACTTAGAACTGCTTAAACCTACATAACCTATGAACATCACACACATCCATGCCCGAGGCAGGATTCGAACCTGCGACCGTGGAGGTGGCGCGGTTCCAGACAGTAGCGCCTAGAACCGCTCGGTCACTCCGGCCGGCAGCTGTTTATCTGTCCTAAGGGATATGCTTACGTTGGGCCAACATGTAGTGAGACAACCGATGTACAGCTTGTATATGGGGAGACTTTGGACACCACTGTTATTACTTTCCCCTCGCCTTCTTCCCCCAAACCTCATAACTCAACATGTTTCCTCTTTCTTTTGCAAATGATATACGGTAAGTTTCCACATGAGTTGATTTTCCAGTAATGGAAGTTTAGTACGAAATGTTAACCACTGTACCAGTTCATTTGTTGCCAATATCAGAGTTTGGAAACGCTTGATTTTCCCAGCATCTTTCTTAATGGTCTCGCCACTAGTATTTCTGTTTTTTTTTTATGATTTACGAGCACACAAAACGAGTATTCTTGTAGGATGAATACTTCATGGATACCTTACTACCTTAGATTAGTGCGTAATCTCAAGCTTTTGACGTCTTCTTCGGTCACCATAGCCAAGAATTATTGTAGACCACGTGGTACTTTATTTATCTAGCCAAATATGATATTACATTGTTTTGCCAACTAAATATAGTGCCACATGGGCTCCAGGTGACTTCTGAATATAACAGGAGAGGTAGCTGTCGAAAACTTGATCCATACACCTCTGATTCAGCAAGAATTCTGTGATGCATTTAGCCAGGAATATCGCCACTAAAGGCTACATTATCAGGTATTTTTGTAATAAGTTTCAGTGAGAAGAGTCTGCTTCTTGGAGGGTGGGGTTCAGTTCCGGGAACCATTTTCACATAATGTTCAGTATTCGGAAGTGGACTTTACTTTCAGGATTAAAATACCAGAAAGCTCTTTCTGATGAAATAGCAAATGCGCGCTAATGAAGTCTGAAACCTGACAAAGTACGCGCCTGTGCTTTCCACGAAGCAACGGCGGCAGCCTTCCATTAGTGTTAAACATTTACGATAGCTGATACATGACAAGAAGACGGCAGTGGGATGGGGAGTGAGGGGAAGGAAAGGCGACCTGCACTAGAGGCAGCCTTACAGCCTGTAAATAATTCCACACAGCCAGAGCTCGCTTCCGTCCCCATTTGGTTGAGTGATTTGCCTCTAGGATTACGCTCTCCAGCTACGAGTTTCGCAGTACCGTTCTCCGTGCAGTCTTTGCTTTTCTTGGGTAATTACTGTAAGAGCCGAACTTGACTGCTGGATGACGAAGTTTAGGACATCCACCCGTTTCCTCTTACCCAAGGCAAAATACATTTAACAATAGAGTCGAAATCACCGCTATAGCCAGGCGGAACGGGCCTGTGTACGTCCCAGTACGGCAGTTTCTCGTGAGAAGACAGGCAGATCTGCCTAGTCACTTGAGATCGTTATTCCTCTTCCCCCCCCCCCCCCTCCCCCACTTCCCGTCACCCACCACCACTATGCATCTTTCACCATTACTTTCTTAAAAGTTCTATCCAGACTATTGGCTCTAAGTATTATCGATTCATGGAAACAATGAAATAGGAGATTACCAATAAATAATGCATTGGTCAGAGGTTCGGCATCGAAAATTTATGCTGTACATTACAAATGCGACCGTACAAACACAATATATTTTCGCGTCATAGAAGCTTTACCTGTAGTGTTCGTTCCTTTGCTCGTGATGGAGTAACAACAGCGCTTGCAGTTTTGTCGTTCTTTATGTGGTAAAATGTATACATTTTATACTCCCCTTACTACAAGCGGAAAAATGCTCCTGCAGGAGCACAAGAAAGAAGAATCAGCTCCCGTTTTATTAAAAGACTCTGGCTGAAAGATGGGGTACCAGCTGCATCATTCTACCTTCCTCAGAACCTCTTCTTAACACGCAACTCACCTCTCACTTCCACAAACCCCTCTAATTGCAGCTCGCTCACACCCGCTAGGCCGAGCCATCTAGGGCGCTGCAGTCATGGACTGTGCGGCTGGTCCCGGCGGAGGTTCGAGTCCTCCCTCGGGCATTCGTGTGTGTGTTTGTCCTTAGGATAATTTAGATTAAGTAGTGTGTAAGCTTAGGGACTCATAAACTTAGCAGTTAAGTACCATAAGATTAAAAAAAAAAAGACACCCCCTAATCGACCGTTGTAAGTCGCCCACACTGACCCACTGCCCACTGAACATTCTCACTCACACATTCTCCCCAATTCATTGTCATTATCTCTTCGCGTCTCTCTAACAGTCACTGTCTCCTGTTTTACATTCACAGTCTTCTTCGTTCTGTCCTACTACCATCTTCTCTCACTGTCACTGTCTCCCTTTTGCTCTCTCGTAGTTCTACTATCTCATTCATTCCTTTGCCTCTGTTGCAGTCACTTCTCACTGTCATTGCTTCTCTCTTCCTAGTTGTCATTGTCATAGACTTTACCTCTCGTTATCACTGGCTTTCATCCACTTTCACTTTCTCCTCCTCTTTATTTCTCTCACACTGGCAATGCCTCCGACACTCTCTTTGCAACACTTTTCCGTGACTGTCAACTATTTTTCACTGCCTCTGTGTTCCTCTCTTTCTCTAACACTGCCACTGTGTCCTTCACTCATTTTATACCACAAACACTTACTACTTCTTCCAGTATTTCTTATTTTCCAATCTCTTTCATACACGCGTTATCTTCTTAACTCTCAGCGTTTAGAAAAATTCGAATACGTTCACATTCAACATTTTTGGCAAAATTTTTACAGACGCTGAGGAAAGTAGAAAAGGGTAGCTGGTAGACCACATTTTAGCCAGACTTTTAATTAAATAGCATGTCATGCATATGGAAAGAACATTGTGTCTCAATAAAATTTTGAAATAACGCAAATAATTATATATCTCAGACCTTATTTTTCGTACACAAAGATTTTGCATATGCTTCAATACTACAACATTGGGTTCCCAGAATCCTTCTAATTGTAAGGGAGATGCTTTACAGCATATTTCTCCATGCTACGCAGCTTCATAAACCAGGTTCTTAGCTCACACCGGACTTTACGTGCGTGTTTTAGGTGTACAGTGAGTGTAATTGTGAACCTCTGTAGCTCGGAAACAGGTAAAAATACCAAGTTTGCTCCAACAAGTAATTTGAATATAAACTGATGACAGCGACAAAACGCTGAAAACCACGTTTGATGGTTTTCTAAGAAACTGCTCACTGACGAAATGGTGCCTCCATAAACCTCTTAATTCGCACCTTAGATCACATATAATGCAAAAAGAACTGACATGTTGTGCTCCGTTTGCCTGTGCTGGAGGCAGTGCGTAATGTTCAGACTTTTAAGATGTGATGCTGGAGTGTTACCGTAAGAAGAGCCTTCTGTTACGTATGCAATTGGTCCCTTGTCCATGGGCTATCCAAAACACTTCACCTTACCTTTTTATCACCGTAAGTAGGCTGTTTAGTTTTTTATATTGGTTACGCCACGTAGCGCTCTGTATGAAAATCACAGGCTGTGCTGTGTGCAGTCTGTGGCTGGTTAGCATTGTTGTAATATTCGCTATTGTAGTGTTGGGCCGTTGGATGTTAACAGCGCATAGCGTTGCGCAGTTGGAGGTTAGCCGCCAGCAGTGGTGGATGTGGGGAGAGAAATGGCGGAATTTTGAGAGTGGACGATCTGGACGTGTGTCCATCAGAAAGAGTAAATTTGTAATATTGGATATCACGGACTGATTTATATATTATGACTTTTGAACACTATTAAGGTAAATACATTGTTTGTTCTCCATCAAAATCTTTCATTTGCTAACTATGCGTATCAGTAGTTAGTGCCTTTAGTAGTTTGAAGCTTTTACTTAGCTGGCAGTGCTCGGTGTATTGCAGTAGTTCGAGTAACGAAGATTTTTCTGAGGTAAGTGATTTGTGAAACGTATAGGTTAATGTTATTCAGGGCCATCTCTTGTAGGGATTATTGAAAGTCGGATTGCGTTGCGCTAAAATTATTGGCTGTCAGTTTAGTGTTGATCAGAATAGGTAAAGAGCAGAATGTCTGAGTACGTTCAGTTCTGCACAGCTGCTTGAATATCAAATAATGTAAGGGGTTTATAAGCACAGTCATTCACAAATTTTTCTAAGGGGGTGTTCCACATGGCGACCCTGCCAGGATACCTCAGTGGAATCTTCTGACTTTTTCTTATAGTTTCTATAATTAGCATAGCTATTGTTTATTGCTAGCACACAATTATAGAGAGAACTTCGTTCATAGTTGTAGTTTTTCATTGTTGTACAATAAAACAGTTGTGGTATGCATGTAGATTTGCACCAAGTATTTCGCAACTGCGCTTGCAGTTAACTAGATATTATTTTCAGTGCTATGATAATGTGTTTTCTTATTTTTGCTCTTCAAATTGTACTTTTCTGTGTTATCGTGTGAAATATTGTGACAATTTTGGTGTGTGAAAAACGTAATACTAGGCTCCAAAGTAAACTGAGAAATAACAGTGAAGACGAAAGCAGTGTGTTAGCGCTACCATGTAATGAATTAACTAATGTTCAACATAGTAATTTGGTAATCGGGCATAGAGAAATGGAGCGGGCGGCAAATAAAGGAGTAGACAGGGAAACAATTAGTGAACAGGGAAGCATTATCGATCTATCGGTCGGCAACAGCTCGCCTCAGGAAACCTAAATGACAGGACACAATCTTGCAAATACTGCATATTCAGGTGTTGGGTCCTCACCGTTTTCTCAAATGAGTCAAGACACATTTTCTGCTTGTCAAAATGTGAATGTTGCCGGTGAAAATGAACTGCCATAAAGCATAGAGAAACAGATTCCAGACACTAATACATTATTATTGCAATTAATGCAACAAATAAAAAAAATCAGAGACAAACACAGGAAAAGTTAGACATGATGGAACAAAATCAGAGACAAACACAGCAACAGCTTCAAAAGTTGGACTCAGTGGAACAAACGCTTAACAAACACATGAAGATTTAACTGCAGAGTTACTTAAAATCGAATATAAATGTCGAAAAGTCTGTAATGACGTAAAAACACAAATTTGTGAGCATTTCCAACCTATTTTTTCGCGTTATGAAAATGCATTACAGAATCACGAAGCAGCCATAAAAGAACTGCAAACTATTGTTCATGAAACTCACGACACCTTGGAAGCTAAAATTGACTCAGTTGCATCTACCGATTCGTGTGTGCAACTTGCAAAAACTCGGGAAAATTTAAAGGACACAGTAGGTACGATTTCATCACAAATGGACACTCCGAAACTTGGTTCAGAAAAACACACAGAAATAATCAGCTCACTATCGGAGAAAGTAGCTGAACTTTCGGATCAGTTCACTAACTGATCTACAAAGGTAGATAATGATCTGAATGACACAAGACACATAGCCTTCACTGACACAAAAAAGTATGAACAAATTAGAAAATTCAAACAAAATCAAAATCAAATCAATACGCAGTACAAAAGAGAAATCCGGGAAGTACAAGATCAGTTGACACAAGTAAGACAAGAATTACATAGTTCAGAGGACACTCGCGCTCCACTATGGGAAGAGGGGCATAGAAATATGGAACAGCCACAAAATAATAACACAGGGCACCTCGGAAATTATGAAAGAAATTGGCAAGGTACACCGAATTTTGAGATGGAACTGCCGAAACGATGTAACAATGACCGACATGCGACTCGCCGACATGATGATTTTGGCTATAAGCTGTTCATTACTACACGTAAATTCAAAACATTTAAGAATTCCGGCAACGACATTCATCCACAAGCGGGCTCCATCAATTCTCTCATTGTTTTCCTCCCAACTGGTCATTAGAACACAGTTTAGAATTTATGTATGGCTATTTAGAGAATGAACCAGCTGTATGAATGCGATCGGTCATTCACGATTGTCACAGTGAAGGAGAATTTTATCATGCCTTCCTTTCAGCATATTGGTCGCAAGTTACACAAGACCGAGTAAAACATAGCATCATTATGATGAAACATTTCGACAAACCGAATTTTCCAGTCTTGTGAAATATTTTGAAGACATGTTGCACAAGAATCAGTACCTGTCAAACCCATACAGGCCCTCAGAACTCCTCCGCATTTGCTTAATCAAATTGCCTGAACATTTACGACATATTATTTTGGCAGGACGTTGCAAAGACGACATTGAAGCTTTTCAGGGACTTTTACAAGAACTGGAAATTGACATTGACAATCGCAGAACGCGAAAACAGGAGCACAACAATTACAGGTCACATCTGTCACAATTCTGTAATGAAAGAAATAATATCTGGACACAACAAGGCTGTTCTTACAACGTAAAACGTGACCAAAACAGACACCACCCATATGACAACCATTGACAGATTAGTAATAATTACAGGGAAAGGTCACCTCTCTGCTGTAATGACTATCACAGAGACAATCAGAGAAACAGACAATATGGAAACCAAAATAATTATTATCAAGGGAGACAGAATAACTTCAGACGCAACAGTCCAGCGTGCAGTTACAATTCAAGGAGAAATTCTCCACCACGTGACCGGCAAGAAAGAAACTATGGAATGTACCGACATGACGACAGTCGATACAATCGTAACGACAGACCTGAATTTCATCAGAACTGGCGGGATTCAAACAAGACATGGCCCTCTCGACAAGGTGAATTTTTAGAAGCTAGGTCTCCTAATACCAATAACAACGAGCGCCAACAAAGAGACAGACAATGACTCGCACAGCAGGCAGCCACGTGCACCAGCTGGCTCAGAGAAAAGCAACATAAACGCTAACCGTCAGAAAAATTCCAGTATTCTTTACCGACGTATACCACATGATAATTGCGTTGAAGTTGAAACTCTGCGTACTAGGAAGAGTAAAGAATTCCACCACATTTCACATGTAAAACCGTTTATTGAAAAATAATCTGATTTTTAACTTAGTCTTTGCCATAAAACTTTTCACTTCACGTTACCAGTATGCTTTGTCAGACTCAGAAACTGTTAATATACAACTATGTTTTAAAGTTGACTATCCATTCAAATGCATTGTTATAGTGAACAGAGGACACAGTGTTATTGTGTGTGTACATTGTTGCTTGATAGTTGCACGATTACGTAACGACTATAAGGCTCACATACTTAGAACATACACTGGTACTACTAATGAAATTTTAATGCTACACTTTGGTTTACTTGAAAATACATTCTGGATTTAAAGTACTTTCTGAGAGATACCAGATGACACAGTGGTTAGTTTATTTGATAGCTACACGATTATATTACGATGCTACTAATGAGTGATACAATTTATATTATCGCTTTTTCACTGTATCTGTTTTATATCCGCACAGTTTTTCTATATTAGTGTAGAAAATAAAACATGTTTTAGTAGTAACTTTTGTGGTATTGCTACAATGAGACAGCCTTTTCCATAGCGCAACAATACGTTACAGCGCAGTACAGTCTTCATTACAGCAATAAGCGTAATAACTAAGATATCTATACGCGAAGCATTTCACTTTTGTTTATGATGAGGTGAGTACATTGACTTCAGCAGAACGTTGCTTACAGAGGACGATAACTACGACACTTCCACAGAATTATCATACAGCAAGACGCACATTTAGCGCTACAGGACACGCATTTGAGTGATTAATTTTGTTCTTAAAACATTTATTTTTAAAGATTTTTGAATCACAAAGATACAAAGCAAGTTTTCGGTGATACATTTCATTCGATTGCTGTAATCTGTAACACCCAAGGGTGTAATTACATTAATCCTCATGGGGGTACACGCTTGATTTGGGTACCATGTGTTTGGCAAACACAAGGAGTCCTAGCTAATATGGTATTTGCTTATACAACTTTACACATCGGTACCATATTTCTCTAACACATAAATTACACAGCTATCTGATCATTTAACTGAGAGAGACAAACTTTTTTTTTTTTACTACATCAGTGACAGATGTTTACACAATTACACAGTTGGATAACCAACACTTGTGAAATTGTATTTCGTCTGTACTTTGTGAACTGTTCATATTTTCTTCGGAACCTTTAAGATACTATGAGATCTTTGAATGTCGTATTTGGTAAGGGATCAAGATTTTTGAAGTACGTTTGAGGTAGATGACTTTATTGAAGGTTTTGAAATTATTGAAAGAAGCTGCGACGATTTTGAGTTGTGATTGATCTGTTATGATGTTATTATTACGATGACGATGTGTATTATGCTGGTGAGGTATGTTTATGTTCAATAAGCTGATAATTTGATTATGCCACATATTTATTATAATGAAATATTGAAGAAGTGTCGACGAATATGTATATGTGTAATAAGGTCAGGAATAATGAGTAATGGTTAAGGACTCTGATTTGTGAAAAAGGATGTTGGAAACCAAGAATCGTACTTTAAGAGTTATGAAATGTGTGTAAATGCGTGAATGTACCACAATGCCGCCGAAAATGTTTTGGACTCTGTTATATTGATAGGATTTTGTTTCTACACATTTGTAATGCATATATTCTACCTGTGAAATTTTTATATAAGACTGTCACTGTAGCGAAAACTGCTGCCGTAAATTTTTCAGTAAACAAGGTGGATGACCTTGACATAATGTGCTGTGGAGGCGCATCTGAGCGTCAGTCACCTGAAAAAAAAACTGCTGTCGTAAATTTTCCGTAAGAAAGTTAAGTGACCACCCACATGTGATGCGTCGTGGGCAGCTGCGCGACAGTCGCCTGGCAAAAAGCCATTAGTGTGTGCCTTTCAGAGGCACAGGTGGACAAAAAAGGAGGCCATTATCCTTGCTATTGACATTTCTTTGTAGAAAGATCGCAAATACGACACACTCAATCTTGAAAACATATGATTTCACTGTGAAGATCTTAATTTACGATATTTACTAAAATGCCTAATGAAATGATGAGAAACATTTTACATCTATTGTCTTCCTAGTTGAGAGATTGCTCATTTTGTTTAATATCTAGTTTCTAGCTGCACTGCACCATTGGTTAAAATAAAATTTAATAGATGTACTAATATAGATATTCTATGCCTACAGATCCATACTTGAAAACATATGATAACACTGTGGAGTTCTTAATTTACGATATTTACTAAAATGCCTAATGAAATGATGAGAAACATTTTACATCTATTGTCGTTCTAGTTGAAAGATTGCTCATTTTGTTTAATATCTGGTTTCTAGCTGCACTGCACCATTGGTTAAAACAAAATTTAATAGATGTACTAATATAGATATTTGATGCCTACAGATCCAGTAAATTATAATTTTATGATCTACTTCCAAAAAAAGGGGAAAACAAATAGACATTTCCCTTCACAGGAATTGCATAAATATTTTTTTAACGATTTGGTAACTTGTCTGCCAGAGTAAGTTATCGTGATGCATCACTCTAGTGTTAAGGTGTGACATAGGTATTAGACATGGCCATCTTTACTGTAATATTTTTTCTGCTTGAGCTCTGTCATGTTTAGATATTAGTTATTACATTTGCTGCTGCTGTTTGCCAGGCATAGTGCTATTAAATTTCACTTTGTATTACTCTGTTAAGCCAGTTTTACTACTGATTCATTTTTCTTGTTGCTGCACATTGGCTTATATTAGTTGTAAGGTTTCATTTGCTTTGCTAAATTATATATATTGCTGCTTGCTTTGCCAATTTGTATTTTTTGTCATTGTTGTTTGTGTTAATTGTTTTGTGCTGCTGCATTGCCTCATCCCTTAGTTTAGCATCTGAGCTCAGTAGATTTAAGTTAGCTTAAAGGGGGTGGGCTATATAAGAGAAGTAATGCATTGACAAGGTATAAAAAAAAGTGAAATAAGAGGAAACATCTATGAAATGAAGTTTTGGTTTGGTCTGCAGTACCAAATATCACACTGAAAACAAGCCCTGTCCTGTCCTGTCCTTTTGTGTTATTCCACTATGTGTCTGTGTACCTTGTGTATTTGTGTTTTTCCTGTCTTTATGTGTTTATCTGATGAGACTTATGTTGTAGAATTTTTCTCATATTCTGCTACATTCACTATGATGAGGAATACTGTTATCCTACAATATAATTTGCATTAACAATAAGTTATTTACATTGTAAAGATGTTTAGACATTATTTATTCTGTTTTGTTTTAATGCTCACATGTGAAGTTGATGTTTTGAAAGCTATTCTGACCTTTTATGTATTTACTTATGTCATAATTCCTGTAACACTGATGTATCTGTTTATTTATATTCTTTTGTAAAGCCCATATTACTGCAAATGTTATCTGTATTATTATGTTCTTTAATGTTGTATTTGGTACCTTTGTAATTGTATTCTTATGTTGTAAATTTATAATTGTATAGACCCCAGCTCTTTGAATTGAGTTCCATTGTCCGCAAGACTCTTCGATGGTGATTGTGCACCTGCACAGTCGCAGCAGATGGCTGCTGGCCATCTCTACAAGGACTGCAGTGGGTCTGCACCTTTGATGGCCCACCAATAGCATCATTTCTACAAGGACTGCAGTGGGTCTACACCTCTGGTGGCCCACCAATACCATAATCTCTACCAGGACTACAGTAAGTCAGCTCTGTGATGACCTACAGTATTCTTCAAAATCGACTGAATCTGCTGTGGGTTTGCTCTGTTGTCGCCCATTACCTGTCTGCATGTAAAGAGTCAGCACTGTCTTTCTGTAATTTATTCACTACAATAATGCATCTCATTTGTAGTGTGCAATGTTTTTCATTTATGTATGTGACTTAGATAATATTTTTCAGTAACGCACCATTTTTATTATACCTACCTTACAGAGTATAAATATCCTAAATATGTGTAGGATAAAATTGCAGAATAGTTGCTTTTGTGGAGGTGGGAGATGGGGGGGGGGGGGGGGGGGGACAGCTTTGGCAGTTCCGCTAACAGCGCAGAATGACCTGGGTACAGGTCCGTACGTTGATACTGGGTACTGTCATGGGATCCGATCTCATTTACCTGTGTGGTATGTGTGAAATGAAAGGCGCCAACTAAACGTGGCAATACATGTGCCAACTATCGTCCTCAGAATTTTTCAGAGGGCGACGTGGCTTAATTCTTGAGAAGCAACTTGGAGCAGCAGTTTTATTAATTTAAGATCCATCACCACAGCTACTTGTTCATTAGTTTTTCAAGTGATAAGTGTAACAGATTGCAACCGCATCAGCCCTGTTCGAACTGAGTCTAAAAGGCAATGTTCGATGCACGATTATTCAGGGATTAGGCAGTCTGTGAATTTAACATTTCATTTGTGCTAGTCAAAAATGCTTCGTAAAATCCCCTGCCACGCTTCTCAAGATTCCACCTCCTCAGTAAGGCATTTTCCGTGTCAGATGACAAATCCCGCGATCACTGCAGGAAAATTTGGTATGTAAACCAGTGTGAAACATGCTCAAAACATCATCTAATCACGCAGTTGAAGATTTACAAAACGATGTAGGCTTTCACTTTGTTGTACACGAAGAGGCAGGCCCAGTTAATTTTGTAACAAAGGAGTAAAACACCGTCTAAAGCAATGAATGTTAACGTCAAAAGAAAATTACTAGAAATTTTGATATACGGCGCAGTTATGATGCAAATGTCAAACTCGTAGTTATTCGCTATGTAAAGAATACATCTAATAGATAAAATGGAAAAACTGTGCATTTTATGGGTGTAGCGTGCGACATTAGGCCACTTTGGAGATAAGCGGCAAGTTTTCGTTCCATTATCAAGAAAATCCTAGAGGTTCCAAATGTTTGGAAGTAATCTGAGGTAATACAACATAGGGTTCTTCCCTACGCAGGAAATAAACGGAAAGTTGGGACAACTATCTCTTGACCAATAATCCTGTTAAAGGGCTTGGAAACTGCGATGACTTCAAACTTACGTCAGATAGAATTCTGTGGCAGCAACGGTTAGCGCACCAGTTTTATGATTATGAGTAGCTCTCCTGTCAGCCGAAGTACTTTACTAGCTGTGAGACTGCCAGAAGATTATACGGAGAGACTCGCCAACTTCGAGAGGCACGTGTTGAAAATGCGGCAGCGGCACTATTACCCTCTCTCCAGCACTAGAGAGGAGACGAGACGTTCGTCTTTTAGGACATACTGAGCACTACGACAGTGGATTTTAAATGGTCGACAAGTATCTTATTGAGAACACCTGGAAACGAAAATCAAAGAACTGTGGTCATTCTCGCAGTTATATCCAGATGTGGCTAATCTTCTGGCCAACACCATAAGTGTGTATATATAGGAAAGTGGGAGAGTTGGTATCTGCGTAACTACTACTACACAAGACTGAGAGTCGACATTATAATGGAAATAATAGTCTGTTACCTTGTAGAGGGGACACTGGGTAGCAGACCAGCGCAACAGGAAGACTGCTATGCGTTCGAGCTTTCGATCAAAAGGCATTCTTCTAAAGAAGAAAAACACACACACACACACACACACACACACACACACACACACACACACACACACACACACACACTTACACAATACAACTCACATACACACATGACCACCGAGTCTGCTCGCTGAGGTCAAGACTGGGTTTCTATCCTGACATGGGAACCTCCCCATCGCCCCCCCCCCCCCCCTCAGATTTAGTTATAAGTTGGCACAGTGGATAGGCCTGAACACAGATCAATCGAGAAAACAGGAAGAAGTTCTGTGGAACTATGAAAAAAAAATTTGCAAAATGTACAAACTGAATGGTCCATGCGCAAAATATGCAACATCAAGGGCAATGTGAGCTAAGGAGCGCCGTGGTCCCGTGGTTAGCGTGAGCGGCTGTGGGCAGAGAGGTCCTTCATTCAAGTCTTCCCTCGAGTGAAAAGTTTACATTCTTTATCTTCGCAACGTTATGATGTGTTCGGTCGTTCATTGACGTCTCTGTTCACTATAATGTGTTTAGTGTCTGTGTTTTGCGGCCGGCCGGCCTCGGTGGTCTCGCGGTTCTAGGCGCTCAGTCCGGAACCGCGCGACTGTTACGGTCGCAGGTTCGAATCCTGCCTCGGGCATGGATGTGTGTGATGTCCTTAGGTTAGTAGTTCTAAGTTCTAGGGGACTGATGACCACAGATGTTAAGTCCCATAGTGCTCAGAGCCATTTGAACCATTTTTTTTGCGGCCGCACCGCAAAACCGTGCGATTAGTAGACGAAAGGACGGGCCTCTCCAATGGGAACCTAAAACATTTGATCGCAAGGTCATAGGTCAACCGATTTCCCAACAGGAAAACACGTCTGATATATTCTATACGACACTGGTGATGGCATGTGCGTCACATAACAAGAATATGTTGTCGACCCACCTAACTTGTACACTTGGCGAATGGGTAAAAAGATTCTTCTACCTTGCCCGATTTAGGTTTTCTTGTGGAAGTGATAATCACGCCCAAAAAAGTGATGAAACGTAAGAGATTGTCACATAAACTGAAAATAAAAAATTAAACTTTTCACTCGAATAAAGACTTGAACCAAGGACCTCTCGCTCCGCAACTGCTCACGCTAACCACGGGACCACGGCGCTCCTGTGCTGCAATTATCTTTGATGTTGCTTATCTTGAACATATACTACTCAGTTTGTGTATTTTGCTTATTTTTTCATAGTTCTACACAACTTCTTCCTGTTTTCTCGATTGATCTGTGTTCAGTTTTTCAAGGCCTATCCACTGTGCCAACTTATAATTAAATCTGAGGGGGTTGCGATGGGGAGGTTCCCTTGTGAGTAGGACCAAGAAATTTTTGTGTCACTTGTAGCTATTTCGCTCCTGGCAATGATTTGTTAATCCTAAATATTCCGATTCTTATCGTGTTTCGGAAAGTATTTAAACTGCAGTTACAATAACAACTGGCTGGGATGGTCATTTTAAACATAGGAGGAACTGCCTTCAAAAGAAGAGCCGTGCCCAGTAATGCGCTGCGATGTTAGTTTCTACGTTCGGGTTGGGAGTGAACCATAACTCCACGGACAAATATTCAGAAGTTGTTCTGGGACACGTTATGAATATTTTAGTATAAGGGACCCACGGCTCGTGACATAATTATAGCATTTCTTTAGATTTCGTGCCCCAGTTAGCTTTGTATCTGAGTTGCACTAAAATCAGTAGAGAAAAATGAAAATATCGGCAGTATGCACATTGTGTTTTGCTTGTATTCATTCTTTCACGGCACGTGCTGTTGATAACAGTAACGTCCTCTTTAACACATAGCCCTAAGTTCTGCATTCAGTACTGCTTGATTCTGTCTAGAGTTTCGTTTTCAGCAGTGTTAGTTGTCCGTTAACAGTGACACAACACAATATTAGGATAGATTTACTGATGTGGCCGACGTGTTCCTCGTGTATGGCTTCACTGACTGCAATGAAAGCGCGTAACAGCGACGCAAAGTTGATGCCTACGACGTCAGCCGTACATGGTGCTTACGAGAAACGAGATACTATACTATGTTTTGTTTTGTAGGTTTAGGCTGTTACATATTACTGACTTTTTCATTATTGCCAATGTATTTTCTCAAATCAAAGGTAATTGGGGCTGCACACTGAATATATGGCAATTGCGTTATTAATGTCCATCGAGACACCAAAACATTCAGAAGATATCCCTGATTAATCTCGAATGTTTGTGGAAGGAATTCTTGTTCATATAGGAGAAGATGGGGTAAAGTGGTCACCCTAAAAGAAATTGAATTTTCATGAAACCGTGGCTATTACCAGAAGGTTGTGCCATGCACGTCTCGAATCTACACACCGTAAGGTATCACACCAAATATTTATAGCTAAGGTAAAAGTATGTTTTACAGGGTATACAAAAGTTTTTCTGAAAGCTTACATAACGGCCACTTTCCCTGCGTAATAGGGTAAAGTCCTTTGCCTCTATTCACAGACTGACTGTTTAGTTTAAAAAAACGGTTTGGATTGCAGTTTTGATTTCACCATTGATTAGTATTCGGAAAACGATAAGACAAATGAAGAAGAAACGGGTTGCAATACATTGTTGGCACAAAAAGAGCAACAAATAAGAAATATTAATTATTCTTAATAATGTGTATAGAGAAATCAACGACTAACTGTAGGCTACTATTTCAGTCTAACCCATTCACAATTTATCCACTCAGAAACAATATTAAGTTACGTAGAAAACTCACACGTGAAGTTTTCATTGTTCTCATCTATGCAGCGTACATTTCACGGACCCAGCGTTTACACCTCTGATATTATAACCATCGCTCATTTTCTATAGATCCAGAAAACGCTTCCTTGCGGTAAAGGCAGTCAGTGTCAATGTCCTCATCAGTGGAATTTTTCTTCTTCCATTTCTTCTCGAAAAAGCTTCTTTTTTTTGCGAAAACTCTCTTAGCGTTTGGTCCCATATTTAAGCTTATTACCTTTATTTTGTGTTGCCCTATGTTGTATAATATTGGCCTTAGCTGTTTGTTTTTCTTTGAACTTCCTTTAGACGATCTTCATCTTCCTTTCTTTTAGCTTCAACCAACTCATCTTTATAAGGGCTTGAAGTGATTAAGTCAGTCTTTCCTTTTTTACTCCTAGTTTGCCTTTGAGTCACACTTTGTTTCTTAGGCGAAATTTTACATCAATTAGGTGTATATGGAAGTCACCTGATGAATACTCAGAAGGATCTTTCTTTAGTGGCTGGACGCTGTGGGGAACCTTCTCTTGGAGAGGGCCTATGGCCTATAATCTGAAGGTAGCCTGCACTTGAAAACACCTCGTAATTCGGTTCCGGAAACGAGCCTATGTGAAGAAGAGACAGCAGTTTGGCGTCCAGAGGAACCAGCCAGCTCTTGCAGAAGGCTCAGCAGTTTCATAATGAAAAGGACCAATATTGGCAGAAGATTAGTGTCCCTATCCAAAGGAATATCAGTAGCCTCAGCTTTGGTATTGTGTTAATTGGTAAACACGTTAGGGTCTACAGGAAAAATTCGACGCTTTCTAAAGCCAAAGTCACTGGAATGGCTGCATAAGAAAATGCTTCAACTAAGAGTGCACATATTTGAAACTGTGTAAGGCTCTTCCTGGATTATTGCGAAGAAGTTTTTCACGGGCTTAGGTGTAGCAGGTACTAAAAGGAGACATGAATGCCACATCCAAAGGCTGGAGCCTGTGGCTACAGTGTGGGAGTAAGCACACAACATTTGTATACTTTCTCTGGGCTTATCAATGAAACCATGTTCTTACTATGGGTAGGCTGACCATCTAAGGTTAGTAGAACTGGATCTTGAGCAGTTAGTTTTGCGTGTTTAAAAAATGTCAAATCCAATTATAAAAAAAAAGAACCTTCACTTTGCATCCACCCGCAAGGGTGGCACGCAATTTCGGTTCCTGGCGGAGCCTCATTTTCAAGTTCAACCTTCATTCTTCGCCTAGGGAGGATTACAATAGTGGGAATGAAATTTCCTTCTGCAGACAGGCATTCTACAAAAGTCGACAGCAAACCTCTATCAGCTGGAGTAGCGGCTGCGACTTGTCGTCTTGATTTGAGATCAAACACTATGCTGTTCTTGGACTGAACTGTTAGAAGATCTGTTTCATCTACATTGTAAATACGATGACCAGGATGAAACTGTTTATCTTGAAACGTCTCCAGGACGTCATAAAAATTGTGTACGTTCACCTTGTTAAACACTTATGCTGTAGCCACAGAGGTAAACTCTGGCTTTCTAAGACTAATATTAGGATGCCGTTCTCTAAAGCACACCACCCAGTCTTTGCCTGCTATATCAGACTCTTCTTTGAAGCGATGTGGTATTTTGTTACGCTCTGTCAACCGGAATTCTAAGCGCCGCAGTAGCTCCACTGTAATCCCGTAAAATCGCCTTTCCATTTCCAAACTGTACTTAAGGATTTCTTCCTCTTGTTCTTTACTGAATGCTGCCCTTAAGCTGCCCATAACCTTCTTACTGTAAGCTACACCTCTATTTTTCCACATAACTCTTCGTTTTAGCGTATTACGTGCAACATTGAATTGTTTTCCTGCTGCTGAAAATGCATTTAATCATACATTACTGTTTCAATTGTATTTTCTTCGCATCTTGAAACTCTTACAGAAGATCAGAATAACGGACATTAGTTTTCTGTAGGAAATTATTTGTAATGTTTTAACTCCATTTCATGTATTACGGATAAAACATGGACGAAGCTAAGCCTCCTTGGGATAAACAGATGAAAATGAACTATTGAGACCAGCGGCCACTCGTCGGGAAAAGCGGCTGCTATGACCACTTTTCCCGACCTGTAGCTTGGCCAGGCTTCCCGATCGGACGACATAGCTGTATCACTGATTCACACGCAAAACAATAGAGCCGAACGAAACGACAGTGACTTAAAATTGAACGCAAAAATGCATTACTTGAACCGTAACATCGGAAAAACCTATTGTTATACAGAAAGGAACAGCGTAAGAGTAGTAAAAAGGAATGTTTCGAAACGAGGAAAATTCTCGGGAAGTATTTTGGCGATTAGATTTCATATAACTGCTGTAAGCGAAACAACGTTTAAACCGAACGACTGTTATCACTGAGCCGGCCGCGGTGGTCTAGCGGTTCTAGGCGTGCAGTCCCGAACCGCGCGACTGCTACGGTCGCAGGTTCGAATCCTGCCTCGGGCATGGATGTGTGTGATGTCCTTAGGTTAGTTAGGTTTAAGTAGTTCTAAGTTCTAGGGGACTGATGACCACAGATGTTAAGTCCCATAGTGCTCAGAGCCATTTGAACCATTTTGTTATCACTGAGCGGTCGTTAAATATAGTCTCCCTAATTATGAGATGTGGAGCTCAGAATGGTTGTAGCCACATGGTTTTATTGGACGGCCGCCTTTTCTTCTGATGCAACGAATCTCTTCACTCATCCGACTACTGAAGCCCGAATAAATATTTATGAACAGAATATGATCAAATATACAAGGGGTTATGGGCGCCACGTGGTAGGACACTAGTTTGAGGTGAAGAAGTAACATTGGAAAGTGATGCCACTTGATCACAATGAGCAGTGAATAATATCCGTAAACAACGATTTCACATACGTTTGAAGTAGTTCATCGCTATTGGTTTTATAGCAGATAGACGTTGATGGCTCATCATAAGCATCTGAATTACTTCTCAATAACTGTCGGAACATCACCATTGGCAAACAGTGTCACAC